>NC_136915.1:136316186-139153299 GCF_949752795.1 Hyperoodon ampullatus
TCAAATTTTAAAGATAATGAAGATTTTAAGATTTCAATATTTATTATATATGGTCATATGTAAAAATTTAGAAAAGTAAAATTACATGTATAGGTTTTAAATTATAAGCTATATTCACTGGAGAATTAATGCATTTTAAAAAGGATTCATTCTGAAAAGATTACATTAGCACTTTTTTTAAACCACTACCCTCAAAAATAAATTGTGACAAATCATTGTTCACCCAAGTTTATGTCTCATCTCAAGGAAGTGAGTTGTTCTTGGGGAAATTGCTTTCATCTAATTTGTGCTTTCCTGCAGTGGATCAAGCTGAAATGAAATGGGGCTGACATTCGTAACTATTATTACGCGCCCACATTTACCAGAATTACCTAATGATCAGTACCGAAGAGTTTTATAATAAATAAATATGTATGTACTGAGAGTCTCCACTGATAAAAGTTAGTTGAGACATGGCTGGTGATCCCATAGAAGAGATATCTAGCTTATATTTCTTACATCATCTCCATAGTAGAAAGCAATCCAGGATTGCAAAGCAAGGCATGAGACAGTAGCATTTGGTGTATTTTATAAATGTTTAGATTTCTAGGGAGCTTATTGGTATTATATATTGTGGTAAGCACTCAAATGTAAACTGTTACTTTAAAATAGTAAAATATCAAGACCGTAAAAATTTCTGCAACTTAAATGGTCAGTTCGGTATTTGGTTTTATTATAGGCATCTGCAAGATATTTATTAAACAACCAAATGAACCAATACCATTTAATTTTGAAAACTGCCTTCCTAATACAAAAGAATTGGTATTCTACACAAGTTCCTTGTGATTATTTTTGTAGGTGTGGTGGGAATGAATTATGGATGGCACTACCCTTTTTCCTTTTTCTTGTCTGAGGTTTTGGTAAGGTGGAAATTAGAGATGATGGACCTTAAAGTTTGAGCAGTTCAAGACACTCAACCAGTAAGTCAGAAAGAGAAAGACAAATACCGTATGCTAACACATATACATGGAATCTAAGAAAAAAAAAAGGTCATGAAGAACCTAGGGGTAAGATGGGAATAAAGACACAGACCTACTAGAGAATGGGCTTGAGGATATGGGGAGGGGGAAGGGTAAGCTGTGACAAAGTGAGAGAGTGGCATGGACATATATACACTACCAAACGTAAAATAGATAGCTAGTGGGAAGCAGCCACATAGCACAGGGAGATCAGCTCAGGTGCTTTGTGACCACCTAGAAGGGTGGGAAAAGGAGGGTGGGAGGGAGGGAGACGCAAGAGGGAAGAGATATGGGAACATATGTATATGTATAACTGATTGACTTTGTTATAAAGCAGAAACTAACACACCATTGTAAAGCAATTGTATTCCAATAAAGATGAGAAAACAAAAAACAATGAGTAGAATTCAAATAAGTAATAGTAGATATAAAAATAATAAAAAAGAAATTTTGGCAAAACAAACAAAAAAAGACACTCAACCAAGCACAATCCATTTACCCAGGACAAGAAAACATATGACATTACTCTTCTTTTTTCAACCACCGTGGATTTGAACTTTTAGAAAATTGAAAATGCAAGATACAGATTTTATTTATTTTCTTAAGTAATTTATTTATTTCTGGCAGCATTGGTTCTTTGTTGCCGTGCCTGGGCTTTGTCTAGTTGCGGGGAGTGGGGACTACTCTTCGTTGTGGCGCACGGGCCTCTCATTGCGGTGGCTTCTCTTGTTGCAGAGCACGGGCTCTAGGGCACGCCGGCTTCAGTAGTTGCAGCGCATGGGCTCAGTAGTTGTGGCTCGTGGGCTCCAGAGCGCAGGCTCAGTTGTTGTGGCGCATGGGCTTAGTTGCTTTGCGGCATGTGGGATCTTCCCAGACCAGGGTTCAAACCCGTGTCTCCTGCATTGGCAGGCGGATTCTTAACTGCTGCACCACCAGGGAAGCCCAAGATACACATTTTAATAAGAAAATATTAGTCAACAGTTCTCTTATCTCTGTGTCTTTTTCTATCTCATTGATTGTGAAGAATACAATCATAGAGAAAGCAAAATCTACCTCAGTTGAAAATTTTTTCCACCTGCATGCATGTTATAGTGGATGTGTAACATCTTCACAGGGTTTGTGAAATCACTATTTCACCACAGAAATTAAATCTGACACTAAAATGATCTGACACTAATTAGTCCATTGAATAAGGGGAGGAGGATCGGCATCTTGGTCATCGTTTAGAAGAAAAAAAAATCATTAACCTGTTAGGCAAAATACGTGTCTTTAAATTATCCCTTAATAAATATAATAGAAAATGAAATAAAATGGCAGTAGAGTGTTATGAAAGGAAAGCAATTGGGTGATCTCAAAGTGAGTGAGTATAAAAATCAATATTTTTTGTTTAGTTTGTTAATAATTTTATTCTTAGAGCTCTCAGGCAGCTAGCTTTTGGTCATTTTTAAGATCAATCAAAAAGTTCTAAACATTATTTTTAAGGTATGCAGATCACTAGGCCCTCCTCCCCTCCTTTCTCTCTTTCTTTTAATTTTTTAATTTATTTTGGGGAGTTTTGGCTACCATTTATGTTCTAATCATGTTTTTCAGGAAGTGAATTTGAACTTTGAACCTCACCTAGTTTGAATCCTACCTCTATTGTTTTCTATCTCTATGACTTAGGGTAAGTTACTTAACCACTGTGAATTGTTTCTGGATATTTAAAACAGGAAAATCACAGGGTTGTTGCGAAGATTAGAGAAGATAACATAAAAGGGAACTTACTGCAGTGTTTGAGACATAGTAAGGGTTAGTAAATATTTCCAGTTTTTATCTTTCTAATTCTCGTGAGCAGTTTACAATGAGATCTCATTACCACAGATTTTCCCTAAAATTATGAACCTTTTCCTACCCCTCTCCATTTTAAAGCAAACCTTGAAATGACTGAACCTCATAGGAAGATGTCTCAATGCAGGGAATCCCAGGAGCAGGAGAGGTTGAAGCTACCACAATGCAAAGTTGTCAGGCTCTGATCTGGCAGTAGCTGTGGGAATTAGTCTTAGCTTCTATTTTTAACTCTGCAAGGAGTTGATTGGATGACCTGGGAAAACTCAGTTGGCATCTTATTTTCTTTCTGAATTTCTTTCTGCATCTTATTTTCTTTCTGAATTGTACCATTTGTCTAATCACTCTTTTCACTGACTCATTATCAGAAATGATATCAAGGGTGTTGATTTCAGAAGTAATGTTATAGAAAATGGGAATTGTTCCCTTTCTTAAAAGCAATAGTTGACAATTTTATTTTATTTTTTTCTGATACAGTATTGAAGTTCCTGGGAGAGGGCAACTTTAATTTATAAAGAGCTGTTAACATTCACTTCCTCTAACAAAAGCCTTTAAAGGTAATACTACTAATTATCTGCCTTGAACCCCAGTCTTTTTTTTTAATATGTAACTGTTGAAGTTTTTTAATGTTAATCAATATCATTAAGTTGTCCAAAAAGGAAAATTAATCTGTTACTCCATTGTACATCATATACAAAGGAATCTTCTTGGTATATGATAGCTTTCTATTTGACTGAATCTCAATGAATTTAGAGAGTACATGTAAGAATTTTAATATTCAGAGTCTTATTCATAAAAGTGCACTACTGAGTAGATTCAATCACTAGCAACACCTTTAAACTGAAATCAAAAATAGAGCCTCAATTAACGTGAAAACTTTAGTAGCAGAAACACCTGCCTATAAAAACTGCACTGTTAGTACACAGGCGAGCTTTAGTATGATAACAATTTTGTTGGGCTTGAAAAGCACATCATTTTACATTTTTTTCTTATTTGACTTTTTATCATTATGTGGACCATTTAGGTCTAAGGAAACAAGTACAAAAACTGCCTAAAGCCTTCCATTTAATATGTAAGCCATAGTTGTCCGCAAGAGAGAATTTTGTGGTGATCAACAACTCTAGCCAAATGGGCAATAATTTATTTTAGTTGGTAGAGTCTAATCATGTGTACCTAACTATGTTCTTTTAAGTAAAAAGTGTAAAACATTTTTAGTAGTAAGTTTGTCCTGAATTTCCAAGTCAATATTTTTAATCCCTGTTTGAATACTGAATTCATTAGCTATTCACCAAAGGCTTGAGGCATAGATTTTGGGCATAGTCTGCTTCTAAGATGAGATGTAGCAAACAGTCTAAATTCCAGTTTTAAATATACACGTGCAAACACATATACACATATATTATACAAAAATTTATATACAGACATTCCCCGAATTACAATGGTTCGACTTACCGATTTTTCAACTTTACCATGGTGCGAAAGTGATACTCGTTTAGTAGAGACTATAGTTTGAATTTTTTCACTTTTTCAAAGTATACTTTGAATTTAGAGTAGAAACTATACTTTTCCCAGACTCCTGATATGCAGCATGATGCTCTCTTGTGATGCTGGGCAGCAGCAGCAAGCCACTCCTCCCACTCAGCGACTCGATCACAACTGACACACTTACAACCGTTCTGGTTTTCACCTTCAGTACAGTATTCAATAAAACAAATGAGATATTCAACAGATTATTATAAAATAGGCTTTGTGTTAGATGATTTTGCCCAACTTTAGGCTAATGTGAGTGTTCTGAGCACATTTAAGGTAGACTAGGCTAAACTATGACGGTTGGTAGATTGGGTGTAGTATAAGCATTTACAATTTATGATATTTTCAATTGATGATGGGTTTATCAGGATGCAATGCCATAGTAAGTTAAGGAAGATCTGTATTTTATGTGTATTATATTATCCAATTATGTGTATATATGCGTATATATGCATGTATATATGTCTGCCTTCATGAACATTTGCCTTCTATTTCAAATATTTGATTATATTTATTTACTTTTTATTTTTTTTTATTTGGTTATATTTAAAATAAACAGACAAGTTCTTGGAGAAGCATTTGAAGAATCTTTGTTTCCAGAGTCAAGTTTTGCAAAGAACACTTATTTTTTCACTAGCTGTTTATGTTTCAATAGTTAAAAAAATATTTTTAAATTTTAAAGTGATTCTTTAATATATGAATATGAATATGTATTTACTTCAGGTGCTATATATGTTATTTATACATATGTGTATTTATATATATTTAAATGTTTTTAAACCTGATCTTACTGGGTTATGTCTACTATCCAATTATGTGAGAATAGTGAGATTGTTGCCTTTCAGCTTGGAACATGCTTCTGTTTCATTTGATTATATTTTATCCATTAAGTGCTCTGGCCTTCCATTAGCTCTTTTGCTTTGAGGAATACATTTTATAGTGCATTAGAAATATTCTTCTATTTTTCATGCCATAATTTTCCAGTGTCTCACAAAATCATAATTTGGAATGTTCTGACTTGAATAGTGTTTCAGAATAGAGACTTGTCCCTTTTGGAATCATCAGATCTGTTGGTTAGGTACAGTATTTCTTATTTTTTCTGTTGGGGAAAGGGAGGAAGAAAACTGCAGTATGGAACGTTCCAGTTTTTTTTTTTTTTCTTATGCTTATACCAAAAAAATGCACTCTTCTAGTAAAACTAGAAACATGAGAGGGGCAGTTACATAGTTCCAAATTAGGACAACCTAATCTACTGTAATTTTTTCAAGTAAAAGAATAACCCAGGTAGTATATACTATTAGCTAGATTTTTTAAAACAGCCATTTGTTGCTTAATAATTCTATTCTTTTTCCATTCTTAGTTTCATAACATTTTTACACAAAGGTTTATATTAACAAATGCCATCAGTTGTATTGTTGGTTTCCTCCTGCTTTCTGAGAGTTCTATAATTTAAAAATGCTTAAAGTCCAGACTTCTCAACTAGAAAACATAAGCACAGTAAAAGCAGTGTTTTTAAAATTAATTCTGGAATATATTTCTCTTGATGGTAAAGACATATAAGATTACAGATGTGTATGTTTGGATGCTTTATAAATAAAAGTAATATGATTAATCATGTATTAATTTATACTACCAGAAATTCCCTCTAAATCCTTTCTAGGACACAAACGTTTATGACATTTCTATATTGTTCTCATTTTATTATTTTAATGAAATATTATATAGGTAGTATTTCATAAAAACATTGCATCAATTGTAATACAAGTTTAGGAATCTTAATTTGGTATGTAAATATACTAACTTCTGTTGAAATTGCTATAGCTTAGGGTCAAAATTAATTTGAAGGTTATTAGTGTTATTATTCTGGTTTTTATTAGCTGCTGTCTCAAATTAATTATAAAGACAAAAATATCCCTGGCTTAGAGTTTCTGCACTATTAATGACATACCGAGATGTCTCTTGGGTATCGGTAAATGATATATTTTAGAGCATAACTTACGAAATGACTTGCCGGTTGGCAGACCACCTTTGACAATAAAATATATTTGATAGTCTACCTTTGCAAATTCATTGTACCACACAAATGTGATCTTGGTAATTGACATATGACTATTAAGCTTCAACCATTCTCCATAATATTCCTATTAGCAATTATTAACAGAATAAAGGGGAGATAATAATTCTATAGTATTTATTCAGATTTTTATTTAAAGTCAAGTATAATCTATATTTCTATAGTGCTTTTTTTATCTAACACCTCACTTAAGTAGAAGGAAGTGTTCTAGAGGTTTGTTATCAGCTTTTAAATGAAGTCATCTTTAACTCTTTTATTTAAAAATACTAAAAACAAGTTTCATGGTCTTTAATTAAATATAAATAGTGGAATTGTCTATGAAACTTTTGAAATGGTCAATCACATAAAAACATAGGGATATCCTTTAAAGCAGGGGTCCCCAACCCCCTGGCTGTGTGAGGAAATGGGCCGCCCAGCAGGAGGTGGGCGGCCAGTGAGCGAGCGAGCGAAGTTTCATCTGCTGCTCCCCATGGCTCGCCATCGCTCGCATTACAGCCTGAACCAACTATCCTCCCCCCACCCACCCTGTTGGTGGAAAAATTGTCTTCCACGAAACCAGTCCCTAGCTCCAAAACAGTTGGGGATCACTGCTTTAAAGCATATGAATTTCTAATATATTTATTTAGGTTATATATGCTGAACTTTTTTTTACATAATAGCTCATAGGTAACCTTCACTATTAAGTATTTTATGATGCTTAGAATCGGAAACAATACAGAAGTTAACAAATTAAAATTGTTTTTTGTAAAATGTCAAGTGAGAAGAGAAGAATGTTAAATAATAAATACAGCATATTCACCACTTGGTTTTGAATATCACACACATAGAGAAAAAAGACCCAAAGAAAATGTAAAAATTATTTATCAATGGTTAACTCAAGAAATAAGAGAGTCAGGGAGACCTTTACTTCCTCCCGTTCTCATTCTGTATTTCCAAATTCATTGCACTATGTATGTATTACTTTTAGAACTGTTTAAGAAGAAATGTGCCAGTTTGGATAATTTTTTTTTTAACATCTAAACATTGCCGAGTATTGTTAGAATGTTCAGTTTTTATGTAGCTTTCTGGAAGATCTAGGTGGCCATAAAAAGCTGAATATATTAGCGGAGGGGGAGTTTTCCCTCATCTTGAAATAATAATGATAAATAATATTTTTAAAGCATTAAATAATTTTCAAAGCATTTTTATGTACATTTTCTCCTCAGACCATCCTAACTCTCTAGAGTTGGTAGAAAAAGGATTCTACTCATTTTGCCCAGGGTGGGGGTTGGAGAGTGGGAATTGAAATTCATGAAGTTTAGCAAATTGCCTATTTAAGCCGTACACAGTTATTAAGTGGCAGGGCCAGAATCCTAACCTGGCCATTCATGCCATGGCCAATCTAGTGCTTTCCTCTATGCTGTAGGAACTGGACATATTTAAGAGGTAAGCACAAAAATGGAAATAGGTCTGAATCTTGCTCTAGTTGCAAATTTGCCTATAGACCTCACTGGAGCCTGAACCAGGAAAATCTATATGAATTTCTTTCTTCAACCCAAAGAAATGGCCATGTTAAATAATTCCTAGGTTTAATTTTAAAAAATCGATACTGTCTTTTTTCACCATATTCCAGTTTGTGTATCTTGTGTCTCTCAACTTCTCCAAAGAACCATGCTTCCTACCTAAAGGATTGCATTGCTTAAGAAACAAACATTGACAATTCTGATGCTAACCTGAATTAAATAATATACCAATCATTTATGAGATCCGCCTTAGTATTTTTACACTCCTGAAATATCACCTCTATGACCTGCTTTTTAAAATAGTCTGACACCTACCGAGTACTCTTTCACTTCCTACAAGAAATCAAGAAAAAGAAAGCATTTGTGTTTTTAATTTTAGTGAAGGGTTCTTGATTTAAGAATTAGTCATTTAATGTCATTTGAATTTCAAGTGTGCCTCAAGTACTTGAGGTTCTTTCTGTATGACTTCTCCAGAGTTTTCACATATATATCATCATTAATTTCATCTTTCACTTGGGATTAGTACAAGAAAAGTTTTATTTACTACTATTTCTTAGTTTTCTTCATTTCAAATATTCAGTGCCTTGTCAAAAATAATATTATAGTCTTATACTGTTCATTGATAACAGATAATACCAAGAAATTGTGATTCTGGTTTTCAGTTAAAAAAACAAAATGAGAAACTAAAGAAATAATTACTATAACAATGTTTTTCTCCATTTAGCCAATCAGATATTCACATCAGTGAGTGTTAGATTTTGAGACTATGAATCCCAATAGTAAATGTTTTATATATTCAGAGAAGTGAAAAATAATAATTATTATGCTTCCTCTGTGCTAAATACTATTTTAAAACCAGTTGGAATCCCCCCTGACAACAATCCTAAGAGGTAGGTACTGTTTGCACCTATTTTACAGCCGGACAAACTGAGGCACAGAATGATTAAATTATTCATGGTCACACAGCTAGTAAGGCACAGATACAGTATTTAAAATCAAGTCTGTTTTTGTGAGAGTCCACATTCCCAACCCCTGTAATGAAAGCGTGTGACCCCTACTATTTTCTATGTACCCATTTACTTGCTTTGTGGAAAGAAAGGGAGTGAGGGAAGAGGAGGGAAAGGGAGGGAGGGAAAGAGGAAAAGAAGGCGGAATGGAGGGAGGCAGGAGAATTGTCAAAATTCTGCCAGTTTGTTGCTACTGTGTGTTATTTCTTATAATAAGGTTGAAATTAAGGACTTGTAGAGATTTACATAGAATAAATAATTTTAAATTTCCTTAAGGGAAGTCTCTGGTAATATTATCAGATGGTGACAGCAAGTGAATTTCTGTTTAATTCTATTCATAATTAAAATGCTATAGCAGGCTCATATTTGGAACAAACACAGTTCTGTTAATTCTCATAGTAATAATTCTACATTTCCTTAAATTTGTTATCATTTTTTTCACCCACAACACTCTCAGCTTATTTAATTTTAGTACCTACTCTTTTTCAAAAGTCCATAAATTTTAGTTAGGCTTAAATCATAGGAAACTTGAAGAAAGTTTAGAGCTTGTAACAGAAGGAAACCACCCCCTTCCCACCCCGAGCCCAGCTCTGTCCATTTCTATCAGAGCTACTCCACCAAGAATGGAGGAATTATTCTAATTGGTCAGATTTATGACACATTCTATTACATAGGGTGACTGTATTTGTTTAGAGGTACACAGCAACAGTTCCACATTTCTTCTTGTCCGTTGCCTGGTCCTGTGAAAGCAGGTAAGTGGAGTGAAGATCCTCAAAACCTAGACCTCAGTCTCTTGTTTCTGTTCCATTCCGTTCCACCAGGGTGAGCTTAATCCAGCAGAAGAGTGAGCTCTTCTGTGTTTCGCTGGATGGTTCCATGCAGATGAGTCAAGTTCCATTTTGAGCCTGGAAAATCTTGCATGCTGTCTCATCAACTTCTTCCTCTTCTGAGTGTGTACTCAGAAAATGGTAACATGCCCCCAGTAAGCCTTTACCACAGCTCTGACTCAGGGTTATTAGGAAGGAATTCCAAATCTCAGACATGTTCTGTATTTTAATCAACAGATAATTTGTACTTACAGTTAACATTTACTCTGGATTATTCACGTGTTCTTATGCAGTTGGAACCTATTTCTGTCTTCATGTGCTTAAAGCTAGGATGAGTATGGATTTTAATCAAGATGATTTAGAAATTTTATTAAGTGTTTCTTATGTGGCAGGCACTGTTCTAGGTACTGGTGATAGAGTTTTAAACAGAGTGGTTACAATCCACACTCTAAGAAAGGGTACTTAACATGAAAATGCATATAGGAAAGATGTACAGAAATCATACGCAAAAAACAAGAGTCCGTTTAATATGCATGGTTGGCATCTTGGGGATAGAAGAAATCTAACACAAGGAGTTTTACAAGACTGATGATATTATAGTCACTTCAGTTGAACTTTGTTTTATTTAAAACAAGCAACCCTTTTTCAAACCAAGTAAAAAAATTATTGACAGTAATTGTACAACATTGTAGCTCCTTATTTAGTAAGGAGAGGGTGCTTTGACTTATGATATGAGGCAGTTTCAGTATTTTGATAAACTAACCTTCAGCATTTTAGAAATTAAGCTTTTTCATTGATGGAAATTCTAATATTTGCCCATCAGTTTTATTTCATGCCTCCGAAATTAGATTAAATTTTCCAATTTTAAGTGAAAACCTGGCATATTATCTATTGACACTACAGTTCCAAGTTTTATCATAAGAAAAGGTGGGTGAGAGGAATCCCCAGCTCAAAATCCTATCCAAATTTGAATTCTGAAAGTCTTTTTTTGATTGATTAGTAGATGTTGGTATCACATTATTTGCAATGACAGAGGACATTGTCAAGTTGTTATTAGCATTCATGGCAGCACCGGCTTCTGAGAATTCAGTGGTTTTTTTTTTAAACCACGTTTTCTCCTCTTGACCCATGACTCCAACTCTCAAAATATCTTGACTCATTCATACATCATACATTCAAGAAGTAATTACTGATCGCATATACTATTCCAGATACCAAGCTGGTCACTAGGGAGTCAAAATGACTAAGGCACAGGCTTGGCTGTCAAGGAGACCCCAATGTAGTGAACCTTTGCTTCTTACTCTTCAAGTGGCATTGATCCTGTGTAACCAGAAGTAATAGGGAATTAAGTAGCATTCATATTGTAATTAAATGTAGATTGAGCCAGATGATTTTCCAAAATCAGGTTTAATCAGAGATAGGGCAAGAGTGTTCTTTGGGATTTTTCCTTGATGAGCATTGTTAACTATCCTTGAGATGCACTAATAGAAGTCAGTGAGTGATTTATCAATTTGGTTTCCTATGGGAACCAAGATGAAGGACGTTTCCTCCTTTAGTCATTGACTTTCTACAGAGATAGCAAAGGCGCTTCAACTTTCCCAGAAAAGCAATCACCGGTAAACAGCAGTGATGGTAGATGTGGGTTATTTACTACCATGGGGTTGAGAATATTAGTGAGCTGCATTTTGACCACTTGTCAAACATTTTGACATCTTGGAACAGAAAGTGTTATTTAAATATAAAAAGCATTTTCTGTTGAATTGCTGTTAGTCATCCGTATGAGGAAATGACCTATTAAGTAATAGATCGGGAATAAGATTGATTTCTGCTAAAGAGTCCTTAAAGTAGCTACATGTTTCAATTTGTGGGTGTTTTTCAACCATTTGTAAGTTACCACAGTACAAGCCCCATATCACAAGCTCTCTGCATTGACTTTCCAGCATATTCTTTCCTGGGCTTTCTCCCCCCGCCCCGCCCCCTCTCTCTCAGATCAGAAGAAGAGCAATGGGTCTCAAGCTTTAGCTAGAATCAGAAGGCTTGTCAAAACAATGATTTCCGGAGCCTCAGCTGGGAATTTGCATTTCTAACAAGTTTCTAGGAGAAGCTTCTGCTGCTGTTACATATTTGATGAACCACTGCTCAAGTAAAAGGAATGGGAATTTAGGAAGTAGAAAGATGGAGAGCTATGAAAAGCTGGAGTCAGCTTCTGATCTTCTTCACCAAGCTGCCCAAGCTATTGGGAAGATAATCACTACTGCCCCAGGGAAGCGTATTGAAAGTCACACCGATTAGAATGGGCATCATCAGAAAATCTACAAGCAACAAATGCTGGAGAGGGTGTGGAGAAAAGGGAACCCTCTTGCACTGTTGGTGGGAATGTAAATTGATACAACCACTATGGAGAACAGTATGGAGGTTCCTTAGAAAACTAAAAATAGAATTACCATATGACCCAGCAATCCCACTACCGGCACATACCCAGAGAAAACCATAATTCAAAAAGACACATGCACCCCAATGTTCATTGCAGCACTATTTACAATAGCCAGGTCATGGAAGCAACCTAAATGCCCATTGACAGACAAATGGATAAAAAAGACGTAGTACGTACATAAAATGGAATGAACTTGGGTCATTTGTAGAGACGTGGATGGACCTAGAGACTGTCATACAGAGTGAAGTCAGTCAGAAAGAGAAAAACAAATATCGTATATTAACACATATATGTAGAATCTAGAAAAATGGTACAGATGAACCGGTTTGCAAGGCAGAAATAGAGACGTAGATGTAGAGAAGAAACGTATGGACACCACGGGGGGAAAGCGGGGCAAGGGTGGTGGTGGTGGGATGAATTGGGAGATTGGGATTGACATGTATACACTAATATGTATAAAACAGATAACTAATAAGAACTTGCTGTATAAATAAATAAATTAATTTAATTTAATTTAAAAAGTAATTGGCCCTCCTCTGAGTAAGTGATTGCCCGAGGGCATCATGTTGAACACTCTTGACTGTCCTCTTAAGCCCAGGTTTGCAGTGAATGAGCCATTTAACCTCTCTTTACCCCAGTCTTTCTAGATTAAAAATAGTAACGGTAATTTCCCTTCCCTCTTGTTAAAAAACAAGACAAAACAAAAAATACGCAAATCCTGATGGTGCTTTCCCTTTGTGGAAAATTCTTTGGATTTATCCATCTATTACTCTGATGTAGTAAAGAAGAAATTTAGCAAAGTTTCTCTTTGTCCATAAAGATTTTAGGCTTTTAAGCTTAACTCTTTAGCAAAAACTATCAAATGCCTATTCTCCACTGCCTGGGGCTAGACATTTCCTTGATTCTGTCGAAGAGGTGGGGAGCCACAAGGGAACAAGTACTTAAAGAGACTCTAAAAAGCCCTATCTTTTCTGCACCCCCTTCGCCACCACCAGCTCTCCAGTTTATCCACTGCTCTTCTCACTCTTTCCACACCAGGAACACCAGCCTCTTAGTTTGTACTTTCAACACTCAACGTTCTCCCATCCAAAGGCCCTTGCATTTGCGATTTCATCTTCTGGAAATGTTCTAGAAAAGTAATCCATACACATATAAATAGAATATGATACTAGAGGTTATGATAATAGATAGGATATGACTACCTTCAAGTCTCTGGTCAAATGTCACCACATCTGTGAGACCTTGATCATCCTATAAAAAACAGCTGTCATGCATCCCCATGCAGGTGCACACATTAACCTACACATGCTCCATTCCATCTCTGATATAGTTTTCTCCATATGTTTGTTCCCGTCTGCCAAACAATATATCAATATTTTGGTATTGGTTTATTTTCGGTCTCTTCCCTAGGTAGAATGCAAATTCCGTGCAGGTAGCGTCATGATTTTTTCACTGCAGAACTTACAACAATCATTGGCACATAAGAGTCACTCAGTAAATATTTCTAGGGTGAAAAAAAGAAAGGTGATATATCCTTACCTTAGATTATCCACTGCACATTTTGGTATCCTTTGCATTACTTGCTCAAATGATCTTACACTCCAGTCATACGTACCTACTGGCAGTTCTTTAGGACCACCATTGCTCTGTATGCCCTCGTGTCTTTTTTAAAATTTAATTTTTAACATCTTTATTGGAGTATAATTGCTTTACAATGGTGTGTTAGTTTCTGCTTTATAACAAAGTGAATCAGCTATACATGTACATATATCCCCATATCTCGTCCCTCTTGCGTCTCCCTCCCACCCTCCCTATCCCACGCCTCTAGGTGGTCACAGGACATATATCCACTCACTACCAAATGTGAAATAGATAGCTAGTGGGAAGCAGCCACGTAGCACAGGGAGATCAGCTCTGTGGTTTGTGCCCTCTTGCTTTTTAAATCTTGCTGTAGCCTCTGCCTAGAATGTTCACTTCTGAAACTTTTTTGTTGTCTTTCACACTTCTACATTTCCTTCAAAACACAAATCAGGTGTCCTGTTCTTCAAAAATATTTCATGATGAACTCATTCTTTCTCTGTGTCCTCCTTCCCACCCTGGCACCCTGTCCTGGCACTTATCTACTCATTATGTTATACTATTCTGTCCAGTTGAAACTCCTCCCAGCTTTACCAGAGACCACTTGAAAGCAGGGACTGCTTCTGACGTCAAAAGCACAATGCCCCAATGCCTGGCATATGACAGCTACTCATAAATGATCAATAAATGAACAACAACCCACCTTATTCTTTTTTCTTATCGTAAGAAGCTACTCTTCATTGCTTTAAACTTCTAAAATTGCCCTGAGGGATATAATAGTAATGAGTGTTCCTGAAAATCAAGAGAATGGACACTTATGATAAGTAGCTTGAAGATTAGCCAAGTGAAAACTGGAATAGCTCTCAAGGAAGAGGAGTGAGGCATTCAGGCTCCTTTAGGAGTAGCAAGTAGCAGTGATGCTGGTGTTCACACTGCCATGAAGAAAACCACTGCCATGTGAAGCTCCTAACACAAGTAAATATGTAGTATCTCTGAGGTATGTGATAGTATGTGAGAGTAGATCAGGACAGAACTCTTCAGCAACCTTGTTTCTGGATTTTACCTCATCCAGCATCACTTGGTGTATGTTGAGGTAATGCACAAATTTTACTAGGTAATTAGTCTAGGAATTATTCCTCTAAGGTAGAAAGATGCTATCTTACTCCAATCATGTTGCTATAACAAAATACCACCAACTGGGTAGATTATAACAACAGCAATTATTGCTCACAGTTCTGGAGGCTGGGAAGTCCAAGACAGAGGTGCTAGCATGTTTGCCTTCTGATACCAGGAGGAAAGTGGAAAGTAGTCATGTATGTCCCTGCAGGTATTTGTAGATTGTCTTCCACCCTGAGATTTCTCTGCTGCTGCCCCTCCCCTAAACAAGTGTCAGAGAGGATTGGAGCTCTATCTTCACAGCACTTGCTGACTTTTCAAGAGAAACATTGTACAGATAGACCCACAGACATACTTAAATTGATATCCGCAGCTCTGTTGGATGTGTAGTATTTAGCTTCTTCGGTCTGTGTGTGAAACACTTCTAACATGCTTCGCCTCCTCCAATGCCCACAGGGCCACCAGTTTTCAGCCTGTTTTCTCTGTTCTGTTAAACACACCTCTTTTTCTAGCAGCTGAATGGGAAGGAGGACCCCCCTTTCAGTTGTTATCTTCCTCGAAACTGTTCACTCTAAACGAATTCTCACATTTCCCTTCTGAATCTATCTACCATCTCCCTCTATGTCCAAACTCCTCCTGATAGACAAAATTATTGAGAGCTTAAATGTATACCAGTTACCGTTTGTCAGTGGCATTTAACCCTCACAAATATTATCCACATTACACAGTTAAATATTGAGGCTTAGAGAAAGTAAGAAACTTGCCAAAAGTTGCACACTTAACAAGTGACATGTCTAGGATTCAGGCACAAAAGATTTGAGCCCAGAGGCCATGCTCTTAACCATGAAGTGAAACCCTCTAAACAGGAAGAAGTTAACACCTGTTCAAGGGAAATGGAGGGTCCATACTAGCTCCCTTATTTATACCAGCTGCCCGAGGGGAAAGTTTAACAGAAAAGTGTTCCCATTTAATTTTTCTGTTTCTTTAACCGTTGAATTAAACAATAACACATCCTCCTTAAATGCAATCTCTCTTTGATTCAAGCTTTCTGATTATTTCAGAAACTTCAGTGAATAGTTTATATCTTCATAATTTTTTTCTTTAATTTCAGAACTTTGTGAGAAGGATAATGCTATTTTCTTTTAAGTGATTAGATAATTTTGTAATTTTCTATGCTAAAAAGTATACTTATACTATAGTATATATAAATTCTATGTATTTAGTGTGTACTTTTGTTAAAGCATTGTAAAATAACAACTGAATTGTACTCAGATAAATACATCATTTTCCTCAACATTGACTTAATGTGCACTATAGTTCATATTTTTTTCTGATTAGTTCAGAATTATCAAATTAGAGAATTATCATTTTGAGACTGGTTTTTACTAACTCTAACTTCCATGTTCCTAATGAATAAACTAAGCTTTATTTATCCTTAATATTTTCTGACCTCTTCACTTCAATTGAAATCTGGATTGTTTCAAATGATTCCCCTACCATCTCCACCACAAATTTAGCTTTCTCTTTCTCTAGTATAAGGAGAGCCAGCCCGCTTCTTACATTTAGGCCACTTTCTGATTATTATTCTATAATCTCTGTATTCCCCTAATTTTAACTTACTGTTAGGAAGTAAAGTTGGCCCTCTCTCTATTCAAACCACTCCTGTATCCTCCAGAACCAGTGCCTACTTCTACTTTCCTGAACGAGGTCAACTACACTTCACCAAGCTTAATGTTTTTTAATTTTAACTAATTAATTTTTTAAAAATTAACTTTATTGAAGTATAGTTGATTTACAGTGTGTTAGTTTTAGGTGTACAGCAAAGTGATTCAGTTATACATATCCATATATCTATTCTTTTTCAGATTCTTTGCTCATATAGGTTCTCATAGACCAAGCTTACCAATTTTATAGTTTCATTGCCTGTCTTCACCTATGCCATGACCTCATTTCTCATTCACATCTCAAAATTAAACTTTCAGAACTCCATTGCAACAACGATCAGTGGTCTAATGAACTTGTATAAGATAACCAGAAGTTGAAATATTGTAAGCATTAGTAATATAAAAGTCCAACTTCTGTCTGTTCTGCAAATGAATATATGTTTAATACTAAATATATGTTTAATACTAAAAGTTTCACCATGGTAGTGTGAGTCTTTCCAAAATTTATTACATTCCTATTATATGCCAAGCACTGACTTACTCTTTGATTTCATTTTCCCCCCAGTTTTGTTTTCCAAACACAGAATGACAACTTGGTGAAAAAAACCCTGCGGTATATACCAAATACCAAGATGTGCATCCTCTGCCCATCCTCATTTCTGTATTCCCACTCATCCCATCGTAATTAGACTCTGCCACTTTTCTCCTGAGCCCTATAATAGTCTCATGTCTACTCACTTCCCATCTCTTCCCCGTCTTTTAATCTCAAATACAGTTCATACATACAGAACATCACCTGAATGATGTTCATAACTGATGGCTGCTTGCTTTCTTAAGAATGCTTAAAAGATGCAGTGTTGGAAGAGAAAGCTGTCACCACCTGCTGACTTGTGCCCAAAGTCTCAGAGGCTGAAACTTCTGCTTTCATAAATGGGGAGGTCCAGCACAGAAGTGAATTGAAGAAGTGCCGTAAAAGAGCTTATGAGCCTTTTAAAGACTTCCCAGGAGATATACACACACACATACATGTACACAAGATGTTCAGTGTGATTTCAGAGAAATGCTCAGAGACCTCATATGTCTCGAACACTGGGTAAGACCTCTGCTTCCAGACATTCTAAAATTTACTCTTGAATAATGCAACCCAGAGAGTGGTGTACTTGGACCAAATTACTTATATCCCTTATAGTAGTATTTCTGGCAAATTACCCCATCCGCTTTTGGCTTGCATAACACACAGTTACAAGAATTTCTTTTCTATTTATTGGTAGAGGTCCTCTTCCATCACATCCTGTATACAAAGACTATATAAATGCACATAATGTCTTACATATTATTTCATAGGGTTAACAGATACTTGGTGTCCAATGTAGAATAACATGGACTATGGGCTAACAATGTTCTCTAAAGAATAAAGTAGTTCTTTGTAAACTAGACTGTTTATATATTTCATACACACGCTTTGTTTCCCAGTTATTCTCTCTTATCACTTAATAAATTCTTTTGATGTCTTTTCTATATCATTTGTACTAAAGTGAAACAAAGCAAGATGTTTTTGATTGCTCCATAGCTGGACAAAAGTGTTAGAATGGAAGCCTAGAGGCTGCTATGGTGGTAGCAGTCATAATGAAAATGAGAGAACCCCTAAATGGATGTGGTTTTCCTGCTTCAATTACCTGGAGATTGTTTTCCAGTGCTGACACCAGGATGTTCTGTATTTTGCTTTAGTGAAAGGAATGAGTGTTTCCTCTACAATTTTAATTATAATTTTGTTTCCTCTAAAATGGCTATGTAATTTCATTGACCATTGAGTTAATACAAAGTGAACTCCTTGGCCTGGCCCTCCAGGCACTCCAACTGTTCTAACCTATCCCTGCTGCTCCATCACCTCCCCTTCTCCTACACATGGGCCTGTGCTGCCATCAAACTGCACAAACCTCTCTTCTCTCAAGTGCTGGGGAGTTTTCTAATCTCTGTGTCACTTTTCATTCTGCTGATTATGTCAGGAATTGGATTTTCTTAGATGCGATGCATATTAAATCTACTTTACATGTATAACATGCTTATATAGTTAGTAAATTTGACAAAAAATTATTAAATGATACCTAATGATGACTACATTATAAAATCATATATATATGCTTTTTCATATATATTCATGTCTTTCAACACTAACCTCACCCTCTCCATTCTCATAATACTTAAAATATGCTTGCTTTATGTTTTCCAGGCCATTGCATGTGGTGCTCTCTTTGCCTGGACTTCTCTCCTTCCTCCGTTCTTCTACTTGCTACCACTTCCCCATGTAGTGACCTGATTTGGAGAAGACTTGTTTCTGCTTCTCTTATGGGTTCCCTTAGTACCCTATTCTAAGTTCTATTAATTCAGACTGCATTGTAACTCCCTGTTCATTGTCTTACTTGCTCATTGTGTCCCCAATGCGTATACAGCACCTAACGTTTGGAAAGTACTCAAATAAATGAAAATTGGTGACATTGAAATACATGTATAACTGGTTTAGAAGAGTTAAATGATCATTGTTATTGAAAGTCATAAAGATACTTACGCCTTTGACCCAGTAATCCAGGAGTCAAAAATTCAAATGCTTTCAGGGTCAAGCAGGTCATCTAAATGTACAATGTTGGCCTGGGGGAAGGCATTGGGAATACAGGTTACTGTACTTGCCTCACCTAAACACATTCAGATTTACACTTTTATAAATACTGTCGATACAAGCCAAACAAACCATAACCCCTGTCTCATTCAAAGAAACAATTCTGTAGAGGAAAATAATATTCATAATAATATTATTTGTGAATCTATCTGTAATAAGGAAAAAAATGAAGACAAATAGCTAGTAATAGGAATCTGATTAAATTAAATATAGATTGTATCCATTAAATATCATGTATTCTTTAACATTAAAATAATCCCCCAGTTGTAATATATGAAAAATGCTTTCATTATTGGAAATGGTGAAGGAATAACACAAAACCCTGTGTTTGCTGTAATTGCAACCATGTAAAAATGTACATCCTTGTTTAAAAAAAAAAGGATTATGCAAAATGAAGATAACTATGTTAGGGTGCTCAAAATAGAAATGATTTTTGTAAAGTTCAGCATTTAATAATGCCATCATTTTTCCAATCCTAGTCTCTGGAGAAAGCTTTGGCAATATCTCTTGGAGTCTTAGAAGATGATACCTAGCAAGCAGAACCAGGTTACTTTGGGTAAAAGCTGAAGAATATGAATTGTGGGCTGAGCTACAAATAACATTGTCATAGCAACCTCCAAAGATTTCATAGAAAAGGCATGACTTGGATTTCTCTTTTTTTTTTTTTAAGGAAAATGACTAACAAGATCCCTTTTAAAACAGTTCCGATGTAGTGCGGGATAAGATACAATAAGTTTGATAAAGAGTTTTGTTGAGAAATTGGGATAAACTGGCATAACCTTGAGATCAGAAGTGAGACTCCCTAGTGTAGCCTTAGCACATTATTTTGTGTGTGTATTGATTAGTTTTCAGTGACGTAACACTTATGTGATGCCAATCTGCCTTCCCTGCAGATAATATTTATTTAATAATAAAATATTAAGAACAATATAATAATTCTATAATGATAAGAATGGTTATTGTTAGTAAAAAAGTTCAATTCTCCTTGTTAAGAGACATTTAATATATTTCTCTGATTCTTTATAAAGGCTTGATTATCTGTTCTCAGGGTTCTTCTGTGATACTATATATAACCTCCTGGAAACAGGACTGTGGAAATACTGATAGTATCAACGGAAATCATTGTAACTTCTTTGGAAAGGGCGTATTCCATCAGTCTCATTGCCTCATTTGTTAAGCTGAATCGCCATCCTCAGTGACAGATCTTTTCAGTGTCCAAACTTCCTGCAAGGATTTATGTATTAACCCCATTCTGTTTGAGTTTAGATCAGGAGTGTCCCTTAGGTTATTTTAGGAACCCAGGTTTCCTGTAGTTTGCAAAAGCTGGCCCAGCCCACTGGCAGAAAATCTGCTTGTGATAGCATAGTCCTGTGGTAACAACTTTGGTATCTTGCACAGATAAGCAGCCTTGATATAGGTCCATGTGGTTAAGGAGGAGACATTGTCAGTAATTACTTTTACGGGGGAAATTCTAGTTAGCAATTTTTTTCCAGTTCGAGGTAAACATGTAAATCTGGGCTTATCATAAATAGCAATATATCCAAAGTATCATTCTCAGACTACACACAAATTTTTGACTCTAGCTTTCTGTGTAACGTTAGAAAAACAAACAAACAAAAAAGCATAGTCAAATCACCTATTACCTCAAAATAAGGAGCTGTGTGGCAGCATCAGGAAGCATAATGAGTTAAGCCAGAATTAACAAGTAGCAGGGCTGAGTGTGAAACCCCTGCAGTTCAGGCCTTATCATTGAAACTGGCACCTGATTGCCCTTACAAGTAATACCTGTTCACTCAGTTCTTGAAACAATCAAATATATACCGTGAATATCATGGTTCTGCTAACACCTTTTGTATGTTTTCTGAAGCCACTGGTAGAACTAACCTTTTTAACCATCTGCTGAGGACAGAAGTCACGTTATAAGTCAAGTGGAACTTTGAGTTCTGTTTCCATTTCTAAATATTTGACCACAAAATTAAACCTCAGATTCTTAAAGAAGAATTCAGTCTTCTGGGTAAGTGGGATCTGTCCACTCGTTCATTCAACATTTACTGAGCTGCTGCTTCATGTAGAATGTACAAGTGGGTTAAAAGATGTTTGAGGAGATTACTGTCTCGTTAGCCATCCAACTAATCATCACTCATGCTGAAGTTTTGAATCAGAAAAAAAAAAAGAGTTGAACCAATATTTGTTAAATTTTGCACACAAATAGCCCTAGGGAGCACAGAAGGGAAGACTTTTTCCATTGAAAAAATGTATGACTTTTCTGAATAAATTAATATGTATCTTAATCATCTATGTTTCAAATGAGGAAAAGATTAATGTAACAGAATCATTCTGTAAAACCCCTACTGCTTTGAATCCTATGAGAACTTGTTGCTAATTTGAGGCTTTCAAATTTAAAGTCATAAGATAAGTTGAGCAGTCAATAACCTTGAAATTTAGGAAAGTGACTGACATGGACTAGCCAGAACGTTTTTTGCAGTAATTTGATTTATAACTCTGCCCTAATCACTCTTAAAAATCAGCTAGACAGTAAAGAGTTCTCTACCTTCAAACCTCTTGATGAAGTTTTGCAGATTAATCTGAATGGGTTGAAAATTTGATGAAAGGATGGAGAGCATCTAAATTTAGTTTTTCTGGATAGCCACATGCAAAAGAATGAGACTAGACCACTATCTTATACCATACATAGATATCAACTCAAAATGGATTAGAGACTCCAATGTAAGATCTGAAACAATAAAACCCCTAGAAGAAAACATAGACAGTATTCGCTTTGACTTTGGTTTTAGCAATATCTTTCTGCATATGCCTCCTCAGGCAAGGAGACAAAAGCGTAACTAAACAAATGGGACTATTATCAAACTAAAAAGCTTCTGTACAACAAAGGAAACATCAACAAAATGAAAACCTACCAAATGGGAGAAGATATTTGCAAATCATGTATCTAATATCCAAAATAGATAAAGAATTCAAGCAACTCAACAACAAAAAAGCTAACAATCCAATTAAAAAACGAGCAGAGAAACTGAATAGATATTTTTCCAAAGAAGGTATATAGATGGCCCACAAGCATGTGAAAAATGTTCAACATCACTAATTATCAGGGAAATGTAAATCAAAACCACAGGGAGATATCACTTCACACCCATTAGAATGGCTATTATCAAAAAGACAAGAAATAAGTGCTGGAGAGGAAGTGAAGAAAAGGGAACCCTTGTGCACTTTTGGTGAGAATGTAAATTAGTGCAGCCACTATGGTAAATCACATGGAGATTCCTCAAAAAATTAAGACTAGAACTATCATATGATGTAGCTATTCCACTTGTGGGTGTTTATCCAAGGAATACAAAAACACTAATCTGAAAAGATACATGCACCCCTGTGTTCATCACAGCATTATTTAGAATAGACAAGATGTGGAGACAACCTAAGTGTTCACTGATGGATGAATGGATAAAGAAGATACACACACACTTACAATGGAATAATAGCCATAAAAAGATGAAATCTTGGCATTTGGGACAACATGGATGGACCTTGTGGGTATTATGTTAAGTGAAATAAACCAGATGGAGAAAGACCAATACCATATGATTTAACTCATATGTGGCATATAAAAACAAGCAAAACAAAATGAATGAAGACACCAAACTGAAACAAATAGATACAGAGAACAGAGTAGTGATGAGCAGAGGAGAAGGGGGTGGAGGGAGGGCAAGATGGGTAAAGGGGGTCAACAATATGATGACAGTTGACAACTAACCTTTTGGTGGTGAGCACACTGTAGTTTATATAAATGTCAAAATATAATGTTATACACAGGAACCTTATGTGTTATAAACCCATGAAACTATAAATAAATAAAAATTTAATAAATAAATTTACTTTCATTAACTTATGAAACAGCAACATACTTTGCCCAATTTACTTAGCTTCAGAATTTTCATTTGTACAGTTTGAACCAGAAGAAGTACGTTTTTATTGGTTTATTTTTTTTTCTAAAATTCTAAGACTAAATTGTTATTACAATGTCTTCACAAAATTATTAATAGAATGCCTTCATAATTATCTCACGTAAATATTTAGATAAATAGCTATGTAGTAGCTGAATTTTCTCAAACTGTTAAAATATTATTTCTAAAGGTATATTTCAGGTTAAGAAGGATTAAGCTGCAGAGATATAATGTTTAATGATATTTCTCAAGTGATAAGAACTTACTATCAGAAGCATGTAATATATTAGTACCCTCATTATGGAGTTCAGATTCTCTCTTCAGCAGAAAATGCTCAGGGCATATGTGAGTGATGATAATTTTTTTTTCTATGCCTATATTCTTATAGCATTTCTTATCATGATGTCATTGTGTAACTGCATTTAAAGTGGGCTCTTAGGGACTTCCCTGGTGGCGCAGTGGTTAAGAATCCATCTGTCGGGGCTTCCCTGGTGGCACAGTGGTTGAGAGTCCGCCTGCCGATGCAGGGGACACGGGTTCGTGCCTCGGTCCAGGAAGATCCCACATGCCGGGGAGCGGCTGGGCCCGTGAGCCATGGCTGCTGAGCCTGCGCGTCAGGAGCCTGTGCTCCACAACGGGAGAGGCCACAGCAGCGAGAGGCCCGCGTACAGCAAAAAAAAAAAAAAAAAAGAATCCACCTGTCAATGCGGGGGACACAGGTTCGAGCCCTGGTCCGGGAGGATCCCACATGCCGCGGAGCAACTAAGCCCATGCACCACAACTACTGAGCCCGTGTGCCACAACTACTGAAGCCCACGTGCCTAGAGCCCGTGCTCTGCAAAAAGAGAAGGCACCGCAATGAGAAGCCCACGCACCACAACGAACAGTAGCCCCCACTCCCTGCAACTAGAGAAAGTCCACGTGCAGCAACGAAGACCCAACACAGCCAAAAATAAATAAATTTTAAAAAAGATGATTCTTTAATAAATCAATCAATCAATAAATAAAGTGTGCTCTTAAGCATTTGCCAATTAAAGAAACTCAACGTAAAGACCCAAAGACCCCATCTGAGTTTGCTAAGTGATGCAGTGTTAATAAAACTGTGGCTTATTGGAATCTAGTGTGTTACAGGATTTTTTGCACACTTAGCTCTTCAACTGATTTGGTTTGGATTCTAGTCAAATTACTTGGTACCTTGGTTAAGTGGGCTTGTGAAAAATACCTGATATATACAACCACTTCCTATGGAGCTAATAGCTATGTGTTTGCTAAGTATTTTGTGAGAAGAAAAGATCAGAGAGCAAAGAAAGCTGGATTTCCTTAAAAGCACTGAACTGTAACATGTATGTAAAGACTGGGTAATTACTGGGCAGAAACAGGCCTGCCAGTAAAAGCCAAATATATGCAGCTCCCTTCTTTTGCTGAAAATCTGTCCTAGTTTCATGTTAAATTATATATTAAAAGAATACTGCATTTTTCTATAATGATGTTTTTATAATATAGAGGGTGTTTCTGACCAAAGACTCTACATCCACAATATATGATAAAAGCAAAGGTATAATGACAAAATATCATACTCAACTCATTTAAGTAGTAAAGTATATTCTAAACCTCATAATGGACAAATACAGTCACTGTGAGGTGGTTCTATAAGTCTCTAATATATTTTAAAAAGGTATATATCATGTTCAAACCAATTTCTACTATATCTTAAATTATAACTATATAAAATGAACACATTAACTTTAATGACCACTTATTTACACTAATATAAGTCTGTTCCCCAACAAGAAAGATGTACATATGTATATGGGTGTTTGTATGAGTTAGATAACTGGCATCTTTTAAAAAACTGTTCAAGAAAGTTTGAAGTAATGAATTTTCATGTAGCATGAGGAGGTAATCAAAATCATTCTCCCATATTTCCTTAATTCTAAGGTGCCATATGTTGTATATGTCCTTAAGTTAGTGAAACTTTTTTTGGAAAGAGAAAGCAAGTACACCAAATGCACACATTAGAAGGAAAATTCTGGTTTTATAAATTTTATAATGAAAAAAAGAAAATGGAGTACATATTTTTATTTACCTTAGACTTAAATTTGAATTTAAGCTTAATTTCTACAGTAACCTTTAGAAATTTTTATTATGCAGTCTTTCTTGATGATAATTTGTAATTTGCTATGATTGATTTAGAATTTCCAAATTTCCATCCATTTTTAGAATTCAAAATTTTGGCTAAAACCATCAATTATTGGAAATCCTCTCAATGTAGACTGTGCATGAGGCCAGTACCTGAGCTGATCCTCTAGGGAGCTTCATGGAGAGTATAATAAGGGGAGCCCTTGTTGAGTAATTTATAGTTGATTAACATCATCATGAATTGCTCCCAACTTTATTCATGATTCTGAACACTTGAGATAATTGAAATACCAAAAGAACGAGTATAAAGCTATTAGGACGAGTGGCTACTTGAGCCTACTCACAGTCTCTTTGAGGCAGAGGCTCATTTTGTGCATAAGTGTAAAGAAATATATTTTTGGAAAAATAATTCTAGTTCCAGTTAGAAGATGGTGAACTCAGAGATTTCATTTATCACTGCTCAAAGTGTTTAGAGCCATTGAAAACATTTCCCCCTAGACATTGACATGATGGACTTATTTTAATCAGCAATTACAAAAGTTGACCAAGTGCCAGGCATCAGTGAGTAGATTATTGGGCAAAAATCAGTTTTTCCCCCTTGTACAAAACCTGGATGCATCCTGTCCAAGGACAGACTTAAACAGGCAAGGGAAAGTTTATTGAAAACGATTGCAATTGGAGAGAGAGATTGGACTAAACTCTGCTGAAACAAAAGGTGGGACAGTTTATCAATTCTGGAGTGAGCTAGTGGACTGGTACTGGAGGACATTAGGAGGAGACTGGTTAATGTGATTAGGCCATCTGTGTTTGCTAATCAGCACTTATTGAAGTTAGACTCTTGCCCTCCCACAGAGAATGCGGTGCTATCTTTCTTGATGATTACATTTCGAAAAATGGCTCCCATGTCCCTGAGAAAGACATTCCTGGGTTGTAAATCTGGCAAGATTACTAGAAGAAGATTTACGTGTCAAAGGGGTGAAAAAAGAATTTGCATGTTTTTTAGAGTAAATGTTCTAAATAAGGGGAGGTCAAGGACCTATAAGTCAGGAAGAAACCTGTCTAAAGTTTTATTAAGCTGAAAGGAATGTTAAGGCTGTCTTGGTCAATCTAAACCTTGAACACAGGTAAAGATGTTTGCCAACTCTAGAGAAAAGCCTACAAGTACGGCAAGCTCCTTTACCTTTAATCTCCCATCCTCCCTAATCTGATTTAGATATTTCCCTTGTGTTGTCACAGGCTTACCAATATCACAGAATTTATCAGGTCAAATTGCAATTTTTTGTCTGTTTACTACTCTTGACACTAGACTGTAAGGTACCTGAGAACAGGGATCCTGTTTACATTTGTAACCACAGGACCTACTGTAATTCCCCTTACCTCAATTAATGCCTGCTAAAATAAACTGAATTCTAAAAAATTAACAGAAAAGTAGCTGAGATAGGAAATAAGAATGTGGGAATTACAAAAAAATTAAGAGCCTTTAGTTTAGTAAAATGAAGATGGTAAGGGAATATGATCAGAAGCCATATATTCCTAGAAGGTATGAAATTTTCTAGTAAATCCTAGAAAACTAGAAGTTGGCCACACCCAGTGGAGATAGGAAAGAGGGCTCACATTTAATGTACACTATATGGTAGACACTATGTTAGCATATCAAATTTAATCCTTTATCTGTGAAGAAAGCACTGCAAACCCTATTTTATAAGTAAGAAAACTGATACCTGGAGTGGCCATATACCACCTACAGAACAGTGAACCAAGATTTAAACACTCACCTTTATGGCCCCAAAGCTGTTAAATTTGGCTGCCTTAAACATAAATTATAATAGTTTAAGTTTAGGAGAGAAAAATGATCAATACTTTTAACTTTGCATATGAGATGATATCCCTAAGAAGGGATCACCCTCAAAATATAAGTAGAATCAATAAGTATCAGATGTGTCTTTAAATACTAGAGACAAGCAAGGTTGTAAAGAAAACTGGTGATGTTTGGGGGTACCTTCCAAAACTTTTGAAGGTGGTGTCACCACAAGGAGACTCTGTCTCTTGGTAGCACCATCAGCTCTGCTTCTGGATTGGATGGATTTTGAGATGACATTAGAAGTGCTCTTCTCTTAGAGTTAGGACATTCTCGGATTCTTTAGTAATGAAATACCTTTGATTCTTTGCTTTATCACCAAAAAAGATGGTTTAAAGGAACAACCTTTTTGTTTTTCCAGATACACACTGGGAATGCTATTTACTAACTCTCACTACATGCTAGAGATATGATGGTAGTCCCCTTATATATCGCAGTATACCGTACAGAAAATATTAAGGCTACTGGCATCAGTCCCATATGGTTAAATAAGCTATTTAAAGGAGGATATTCCTGAACTGGAGAGGGATGTCTGGGACAAGAGCAAGCAGGATGAGGATTTAATCAACAATTTAGTTTTCTCTGGAAGCCTGATAAAATTCAAATACCCATGTCTCGCTTACATGGGACTTATTTTTCAACATAATATGGCTTGACAATTTTTCTTAAGAATTTGGGATGAGAAGGAAAAACATAATAATTTAATCTAGTCAATAAAAGGAATATTGATGTTCCTCATATTTCTTTGAAGTCCTTTGGTAAATTTCTTGACTTGTCATCTGACTGACTTTTACCCTTTTCTAGAAAAAAAGCATACCGGGCGGAAGTAAGACCTAGTGCTTTTTAGTGTACTCTTGGCATTCTTCCAACTCTTCTGGAAAACATCATTCTATCACTTATATTCCTGTCGAACTGTAAGTTGAAATGAAGAACCCTCTTACCCAGCCTCTTACACAAAAGTATCACGCTATTCTTTAAAAGACCCTATCCAAACAGACACATTTTAAATAATTATTAGTTCATCATCATGACCCAACAAGACTGCAAGGTTGCTTAGCAACAGAATCAGGCACTCTTAACAGGAACATGCATGGGAACAATGGTGAAAAGTGATGGAGATCTTACAAAGGCAAATTCTTTGAATTAAATCTTTGTGAAAAGACATCACGGGGAAAATGAGTTTTTTAACCTAAGAATTGTTTCCTGAGATTGATACATTATTTCATAGCTAAACATCAACCACTTTCCATAGAATAGATAGAACAATGGAACCTTTAGTCTTTACATAATTTAGGGCACTTACAAAACATTATTTATCAGTGTTAGCTTGAAAATGAATAATATTTCTGTGTTGTCCCATTATCTTTAAAACTGTATAGATACGTAAAGAAAGGAAGTTACTTACAAAAATAAATACTGCAAATGTATTTGATTAACGACGTTCTATTTTTATGTCATACATAGACTATAAAAAATTGTATTCTTTTAAATTTGAACAAGATATAAGTATATATATATATATATATATGTATACATATAGACACAAACATGCATTATCTATCTAATTCCCATTTCCAGTGGAAAAAAAAAAGAAAAGAAAAGAAAAAGCCTGCAAAGCATTGTCTCTTTGGGACTCCTAGATGGACTAATTTTTGACTAGTTTGACTGAATGGGCTGATTTTATACTACAATACCTGTAAAGGCACTAACTTGCTTCTATTAGTAAATGGAAGAAAATCCAGTACATATGGGCTCTGTTGATGCAATATGTAAACACCCAGCAAGTTCAAAGAGTAAGCTCAACATCCTGGCAGAAGACCTCAACTTTGACCCTAGTCCCATCTCTGGCTTGGACAATTCACTTAACCACCATAGACCTCATATTCCTCATCTATAAAAGGAGGCCTCCAAGATTATTTTCAGCTCTAAAATTCCTAAAGTTCATGTCCGTCAACTCTAAGTAGCATCATTCTTTTTTCTCACGGAAGAATTGTTTGTTTTAGTGCATTGGTTATTTGACTACTGTCTTTATGTAAATACTAGAAGTAGCAGGCTTGTTCACCAATACATTCAGGTATCAGGCAGAAAATTTTCAATACTGGGTTTTTGTTTGTTTCTTTCTTCATGGCTGATTGCATGTTGCAGAGCTGATTTTTAGTTTCTGGAAGTTAAAAACATGCAGGTGTAGATATAATATGCTGCAGCCATTTATATCACCAGCCATAATGTTTTAAAACAACTGGCTTTTTTGCATAGTCTTTAGAAGAGGGTTAGATGAGCACTTCTGTTTTCCTTTTCTTGAGAAGTTTTATAAAAACACCAAAAGGTCATCTTTAAAATGTCAGACAAGATTAACAACAAAATCTTGGAAGACAGCCAGTCCACCAAGGAAACAAACCCAAAGGACTCTTTACAGATGCAAATCTTAAATAAGCAACAGAACCTGAGAGTGGGGTGAGGCAGGGGAGAGAAATACTTTGTAGCAAAGAAATACATTCAAGAGATGCCTCGTGGCCTTGAACTGTTGGAAAGGAGTAGCAGTAAACAAACCTGGCCCCCAGCAATTGCTAAAGGGCACATTCATTAGGAAGTTGGAAGCAAGAAGTCTAAGATCATGAGTCAGAGAAGCAGAATCATGAGCCACACCCACACTGGGTTCTATATGCTATTGTTAAAACAAAGAGAAGTTGATGTAAATATTTTAATTGCAAGGAATTGAAAAAGTGGTTATTAATCCCACTAGTTGATGCCAGGCCAGGTTTCTGATTATACAACTGAGGATGTAGCTCTATAGTCCTGACAGCTGGGTAGTAGAGAAGATGCAGTTTTCTTCCCACAAAAATACCACTTCTCCTACTAACAATTCTAAAGGGAGAGAAAGCCTTTAACAGAGAACACATTAAAGGAGAGTCACAGTTATTTAAAACCAGAAACTTAAATATTGATGGCGGAAGCAAGTAGGTTTAGGAAGAGAGCAAGCTACAGAAATTGATAAAAGCTTTGCCCTTTTAGTTGAAATTTTTAAAATTATAAACAGAAATGGAGAATTCTCTGCCATTTGTATTTTATCCAGTATTCAACTAAGTGGCCTATTAGTTTAGTAGGATGAAAAGTATCTTGCTGGCAAATGTGGAAACTAATACTGAAACAAAACTATAAGGCAGAGACATATTTTTGTAGCAAAGGATTTCACCAGCTTTGTCAGGGTTGACACAAGAATCATATTATAGGGGCTTCCCTGGTGGCGCAGTGGTTGAGAGTCCGCCTGCCGATGCAGGGGACACGGGTTCGAGCCCTGGTCCGGGAAGATCCCACATGCCGCGGAGCAACTAAGCCCGTGCGCCACAACTGCTGAGCCTGCGCCCTAGAGCCCGCGAGCCACAACTACTGAGCCCACGTGCCACAACTGCTGAAGCCCGTGTGCCTAGAGCCCGTGCTCCGCAACAGGAGAAACCACCGCAATGAGAGGCCCGCGCACCGCAACGAAGAGTAGCCCTTGCTCGCTACAACTAGAGGAAGCCCGCACGCAGCAACGAAGACCCAACACAGCCAAAAATAAATAAATAAAATAAATTTAAAAAAAATCATATTATAGTTATACTTAATATAAATGTTAGATTATGTAATACATAAATGTATATTCAGTAGAAATAGTCAATAAATTGTACATAATGTACTACAGTAGTAAATGTTAGGTTCTTTTCAATGAATACTTTATAGTGTTTTTGCGATCTTTATAAAGAGCCTGGTTTTTAAATAAATACTATTTCAAATTTGGGGAATGAGAAGTTTAAAATAAGATGAACCAGATTTCTACAATCCATTTTCTGATGCTCAAAGTGGGCAGACTACAAAATGGAGCATGGCTGAGGCCATGTGGTCATCTGTGTGTTCCTTGCACTGTTTGAATTTTGTTATACATCCGTAATATGCAGGGGCACAAATCACTCATAGGTTATGCTTTTTAGGCAAACTTTTACACACGAATAACAACTAATTAGAATAGACCTTAGCAAAACCGTGATGTTTGCTTGTTTCATCAAGCTCCACTTTCTGAGTTTCCCCTGTGAGTCTATTTATTGCTCTGTCTTCTCTATTCCCTAATACCCTCTGCAGAACACTTATGCCCTCAAGTTCTCTTCCCTCTTGCACATCATCAAAACTTGCTTTTGGATCATTCAGGCTGAGGTAAAAATGACTACGATCTTAAAGCACAACCAGTATTTGAATTTTAATGGGAAAAAAAGATTTAAGCTAAAGGGATGAGATTGCGAGATAAAAGGATGAGAGTTGAGTGCCAACCATCAGTTAGTAGATGAGAAGACATTTTTAGGCATCAAAGCTTTTCCGCGGGCTTCCCTGGTGGCGCAGTGGTTGAGAGTCCGCCTGCCGATGCAGGGGACACGGGTTCATGCCCTGGTCTGGGAAGATCCCACATGCCGCGGAGCGGCTGGTCCCGTGTGCCATGGCCACTGAGCCTGCACGTCCGGAGCCTGTGCTCTGCAACAGGAGAGGCCGCAACAGTGAGAGGCCCGCATACCGCAAAAAAAAAAAAAAAAAAAAAAAATGCCCAGATAAAACATTTCATTTTCCCATTAGAGAAATGCAAATCAAAACTACAATGAGGTATCACCTCACATTAGTCAGAATGGTCATCATCACAAAATATACAAACAATAAATACTGGAGAGGGTGTGGAGAAAAGGGATCCCTCTTGCACTGTTGGTGGGAATGTAAATTGATACAGCCACTATGGAGAACAGTATGGAGGTTCCTAAAAAACTAAAAATAGAACTACTATATTACCCAACAATCCCACTATTGGGCATATACCCAGAGAAAACCATAATTCAAAAAGATGCATGCACCCCAATGTTCACTGCAGCACTACTTACAATAGCCAGGACACGGAAGCAAACTAAGTGTCCATCAACAGAGGAATGGATAAAGAAGAAGTGGTACATATATACAATAGAATATTACTCAGCCATAAAATGGAACGAAAATGGGTCATTTGTAGAGACGTGGATGGACCTAGAGTGTGTCATACAGAGTGAAGTAAGTGAGAAAGAGAAAAACAAATATTGTATACTAACACATGTATGTGGAATCTAAAAAAAATGATATAGATGATCTTATTTGCAAAGGAGAAATAGAAACACAGACATAGAGAAAAAATATATGGATACCAAGGGAGAAACAGGGAGTGAGACGAATTGGGAGATTGGGATTGACATACATATACTATTGATACTATGTATAAAATAGATAACTAATGAGAACCTACTGTATAGCACAGGGAACTCTACTCAGTTCTCTGTGGTGACCTAAATGGGAAGGAAATCCAAAATAGAGGGGATATATGTATAGGTATAGCTGATTCACTTTGCTGTACACCTGAAACTAACACAAGAGTGTAAAGCAACTATATTCCAATAAATTTTTTTTAATTAAAAATAGAAAAATATGGGGAAAAAATCAGGGATTTAGGGGGAAAAATTTAAAGAATCATTACCATATGAAAAAGTGATTAGTGTCACTAATGATAAGGAATGTACAAATTGAAAGCACAGAGAGATATCACTAAGAGATGGCAGGGAAGTAGCGCAACTGTTACACACATTAGTGTTCTGTTGGGTGAATATGGTGATCCAAGAGATTAAGAAAATAATTTTTTTTTTAAATGGGGGAAAGCAGAGCCTTTTTAATTTTATTTATTTATTTATTTATTTATTTTTTGCGGTACGCGGGCCTCTCACTGTTGTGGCCTCTCCCGTTGCGGAGCACAGGCTCCGGACGTGCAGGCTCAGCGGCCATGGCTCACGGGCCCAGCCGCTCCGCGGCACGCGGGATCTTCCCGGACCGGGGCACGAACCCGTGTCCCCTGCATCGGCAGGCGGACTCTCAACCACTGCGCCACCAGGGAAGCCCCAAGAAAATAATTTGGCACAATCGAATTTTTAAAAACTGAAAATATCACACTATGATGCAGACATTGTTATTAGTTGTTTGCCTAACTGTTCTTGCATATTTAACACTAGGAGATATGTCAAAAAAACAGAAAAATAACCCATAAATTCTCTCAATTTATTTGGTAAAGCTTAAATTCATAGCAAACAAATTTTAAATGCAAAACTGAAGATAGTGGTTACCTCTGAGGGGATCAGAAAAGAGGAAAGGTCACCAGAGTCACGCAAGTGATATCAAGGTAAGAGTCATGTTCAGTTCTTAGACTGAATGGTGAGTCTTTGAAAAGATAATCTGGAAAATTAGAAGTCACTGCCTCTACTCTCAAGGTCAGAAAATACGTAAGAGACCCAGAGAGATTTTTTTTTACCACACGTGGTTGCAATTTTATAGATAATAAAAAATGAAATCTCATTCTTGCCATTAAATCAATGTTATTTTTTTAATTTGAAGAAAAATGAGGTTATATAAATTTTTACAGTGGTGAACCCTGTAAAACTGCTCCTTTGAACATTACAGTGGTAATTTCAAGTCTTTAAAACACAAGTTTGAAGAGATAGGAAAATCCATTACATGCTCTTTCATACTTTCATGTAAATTAATATTAAAACAGCCTTATTAAGTTGTTTATATAATAAAATGCACATATTATAGTATGCAATTTGATGAGTTTTGATGTATGTATAAAACCATGAAACTATCACCACAATCAAAATAATAAACAGATCTGTTGACAAAAAAGTTTCCTCGTGGTCTTTTTAATGTATTCTTTCCAACTCTACCTACCCCTCTAATCCCGGGCAACAACTAATCTGTTGTCACCATGCAATAATTTGCATTTTTCTAGCATTTCGTATATGTTCAATTCCACCATATATACCCTTTTTGTCTGTCTTCTTTCTGTCAGCATATGTGAGATTTATTCATGGTGTGTATGTCAATAATTCATTCCTTTTTGTCATTTTATTACTTTTTATGAATATAGTACAGTTTATTTACCCCTTTGCTTATTGTTCATTAAACTTTTTTTGACCATATTTAGTTTGTCTTTAATTACATCCAATTTATTTTCATCTTGGACATTGTAATTTTCATCTCTAGAAATTTGAAAGTCTGTTTTGCATTACTTTTTATCTTCTTTGTTTCTACTTCCTTTTGGACATAGGCAGTACAGGTATAATAATTGTTTTAATATCAGTGCTTACTACTTCTAACACTTCCTTGGTAACTTTTCATTGGTTTTCTAACACTGTGAATTTTACATAGTGAGTGTTAGATATATTTATTTCTATAAACATTCTTATGCTTAACTTTGAGATTTATTAAAATTCCTTAGGAATGTTTTGATCCTCTGGATCTGGTTTATAAGATTTGTTATTTGGAACTTTTGCAGTTTTGTTTTAGGCTAATTTTTTCCCACTACTGAGGCAAAACCCTTCTGTGTACAGCACCCTGTAAACTTTGAGGTTTTCCAGTCGGGAAGGTGGGGTGAGAACATGCACTATGACTGTCTTTGTGTGAATGCCATGCGTTGTTACACCCAATCCTTGAGGTGGTTTTCCCTAACCTCAGACACATGCCCTGATCAGCACTTAGCCAAATGCTGGAGGGGAGCACTCTGCTGCCATCTGGAATTCTCTCTCTGTGCAGCCCTGTCACTGTTCCTCTGACCTATGAATTCTAGTCTTGGTTTCTCTGAATTCTCAGCTCTGTCTCCTCAACTCATTCCTCAGTCCCCATCTGCACTCAAGATCTGTCTGAAATCAGAAGGACTGACACCAACACGCACTGCAATGCGTTATCTTATGTAAAATTGGGTTTAAAACAATAATTTACAATTAAGGATGCTTATAATACTAGTGATAAGTTTCTTACAGTAGTAACAATTACACACAGTAGGTAATATGTTCAAAGGGCAATTTTCATCTAATATTCACGTTATTTCAAATCATTTTTGGAGTCATTCCAAACATGTTAAATACTATCTCAAATGTAGTAAGTTTTCTTTCTATATAGGAAAAGTAATAACTGTCTTATACATATGTATATATCAGACAAATATGAATTTATCTTTTTTCTAGGGTATACTCATATATAAGTTTAACTCTACAATAATTGTTCTTTACTAATTTCCCCCTTTTCAATAAGAAAATGTTATATTTCGTTACATATATTTTTATATATTTTATATATACTACAAAATATGTATTTATATATAGTCTTATGATGTATATGTGTATATATACATAGACTAGAAACATATATATATATACATAAAATACATATACATACACACATAGACTAGAAACAATTAATTGCATCAATTGATAAAACACTAAACTCAGGAAAATCTAACACTTCTCTAACAGTGCTCTGTACCTCCTCTCTCTCTCTCAGCAAACAAATTAGGCAATTTTATATTAAGTCAACTTCTAGATCAAAGCATTCATCACTTAGCCAGAGGAAATATTTTTGGCACAAACTTCCTTTCACTTCTACAGATGGTTCCATATTGAAACTGTTCTTTTGTTCCAATCTCAAACACTATATTAAACAAACTTGTAACATGTTTAAGATACCTTATTATTTGATAGTTTGTGTTGGGGCCACTCAAAGTATATTTGTAGTCATGAAAGACACTGAGACGCTTGACCCAAGGGTTAAACATTTCCAGAATCTCTAGTGACAGGATGAGGTAGCACTTACTGAAAAGCTACCCTGCTGCAGCCTACCACCTCATTTACACATCACAATAGCTCTGAAAAGTAAACAGGATTTTCCCAGTTAGAGATGAAGAACTGTAAATTAAAAGTCAAGGAGACTACCTTTGGTAAGCGATTAACAAATAGCCTTGCTGAGATTTTAATCCAGCTGTATTTTGGAGCAACATGGATGGACCTAGAGGTTGTCATACTAAGTGAAGCCAGACAGAGAAAGACAAGTATAAGATATTGCTTATATGTGGAATCAAAAAAAAGAAGATACAAATGAACTTATATATGAAACAGAAACAGACCCACAGACATGGAAAACAAACTTATGGTTACCAAAGGGGAAAGAGGGAGGGAATAAATTAGGAGTTGGGGATTAAAATATACACACCACCATATATAAATTATACAACTAACAAGGCCCTACTATATACCACAGAGAACTATACTCAATAATTTTTAATAACTTATAAGGGAAAAGAATCTGAAAAAAAATAGGTATATATGTATGTATAACTGAATCACTTTGCTGTATACCTAAAACTAACACAACATTGTAAATCAACTATACTTCAATAAAAATTAATTAATTAATTAAAAAATAAACCAAAAAGCTCTAAATGGCATACAGGTAATTTGACTCCAGGTAGAGTGAGCAATAACTGAAGTATCAAAATTTATATAACTCCACTACATAAGCCTCTTCGAATGATCTCTGCTCCCTATCAGCTCTGTGTTCCTACCTCTATCTTTAGTCTCAGGCCTAGGTCTAATGTCAAACAGTGCACAGTATATTGGAAAGAGGGTGGATTTTGGAGTCTGAGAGTATGAAAATCTCAGTTTTATTTTTTTAATAGCCATGTGAGTGTTATGAACTTAATATTGTCCTCCTAAATTTTTTTGTTGAAGTCTTAATTCCTAATAGCTTACAATGTGACTGTATTTCTCGATAGGGCCTTTAAAGAGAAAATTAAGATTCAATGAGGTTATATGGGTGGGCCCTAATGCAATGTGACTGGTGTCCTTATAAGAAGAGGAAGAGTCACTAGGGATGTATCTGCACAGAGAAAAAGCCATTAGAGAACGCAGTGAGAAGGCAGCCCTCTCCAAGCCAAGGACAGAGGGCTCAGGAGAAACCAACTCAATCTTGTACTTCAGCCTCCAGAGAAAATAAGAGTTCTGTCTTTTGAACAGCTTAGTCTGTGGTATTTTGTGATGGCAGCCCTAGCAAACTAAGACAAGACCTTAAAACATTTTACATGACCTCTTTGAATCTAAATTTCCTTAGTTATTATTATAGTTTATAATTATAATAGATTGTATTGACTAATAAGTGAAATAATCTAGAGTGCAATGATGTACATATTCATAAATCTTATTTTCTCCTGGTATGTTTTTCTTGTGACTTCCAACTCCAATAAACTACTCATTAAGCTCATTCTCAGCAGTGGTTCATGAAACAAATCTAAGGGCAGAGAAAATAGGAAGAGAAATTAATAGTCAAAAGCATCTCGAGAAAGTTCACTTGCATAAAATTCACAAAACATTATTATTATTTTTACTTTCCTCAAGTTCTGGTCATCTTATTCTTGATGAATATGTCTGTGAGAATATTATTTTTTTCTTTAAATGGAAAATTTCAAAATGGATAAACCCTTAGCATTTCTTAAATTTGGACAATATTTGAGTGAGTAAATATAAAATGAAAAATGATTTCATCTTATTGTATAAGCAATTAATGCCTTTTTTTTTGTTTGTTTCTTTTTTTTTTTTTTTGGTCTTACAGATTTACATACCAATTTGTTTGTGTTTCTGAATCTTCTCCTTCAAACTTTTGAGTCATATTCAATTGTGTTGTCTACTCAACAGAAGGGATCTTTCTCTGCCCCAATTTGCTTCACTCCATAGTCCCACAGACGCCTTACAGTTTTTGGGGGTTTTTTTTGGCAAAAAGCTGATAGTCATGATTAACCCCTCACTTTCTTTCACTTCCTATTTCACATCTGCTAGTTCAACCATCAGAATATCACCACCATCCCCACCTCCACCTCTACCAATTCTAAATTCAAATCTCCCCTGAATTATTTTTATTTATTTATTTATTTTGCGGTACGCGGGCCTCTCAGTGTTGTGGCCTCTCCCGTTGCGGAGCACAGGCTCCGGACGCGCAGGCTCAGCGGCCATAGCTCATGGGCCCAGCCGCACCGCAGCATGTGGGATCCCGGACCGGGGCACGAACCCGTGTCCCCTGCATCGGCAGGCGGACTCTCAACCACTGTGCCACCAGGGAAGCCCTCCCCTGAATTATTTTAATAGCGTTAGCTGTTAATTATTTTAATAGATACACAGCTGCTACTTCCCTTTCCCTCTTTCTCACCCTTTCCTTACCTCAGTTCTTTTCAGGCCTTGAACCAGGAACTCTTCAAGGGATCAGACCACACACCTCCACTCTCCACTGGGAAGTGAGCTTTGCCTCACAAGGCAGGTCCTGCGCATGCTTTCTTTCTGTCCATCAATTTCCCCAAACCAGGTTGAATCCCCACTTGATCTCCATCTCCTAATTGAAGGAAGGGAGAAGATGGGAACTAATATTTATTATTTTCATCTGGGGATTCTAGGCTAGCTTCCTTATATATGTTAATCTTTACATACATGATATTATTATACTCATTTTACAGGCAAATGAAACTAATAAGTGCCTGGGATATTTGCATGACTATGTTAACAAGTGTTAACCTAGCCAACGAGTAGCAGTACTAGAATTCAAACCCAGATAAATCTGGGGCCAACTTCCAAGTCATTTCTACCTTGTGTTTCTTTGAAGGCATACATTAGCACTTTTTGTTGGCCACCCTGGGATCCCAGAATGACTGTTTGGGCAGGTAGCAAGAGGATATGTTTAGGAAGCAGAAAAAAACAGAATTTGTGGACCATTTCTTCAACTGTAAAATAGAAATAAAAATTCCTAACAGTTCTTTTAAATAATAAAATCAAAGAATTTAGTACTGTTTTTAGGAAAGAATAAACACACACACACAAATAGATACACACTTGTTATTTCTCTTCCCTCTCTCTCATTAAAAAAAAATTCTAAAATATCACTTAGGGATGGAGAGTTGAGGTGTGTGGCCTGAACGCAGAGTTCCTGGTTCAAGGTAAATACATATACACACAGCAAATTAAGTCACTGCCAGTTGTCCCTTTGGTGACCCCTCCAACTTCACTGCCTACCACCTTACTTTGTCTTCATCCACTACATTGACTTCCTCACACTTCCAGGCCCACACAATGCCCCTTGGGGCCTTTACTTTATTGATTGATTGATTGATTTAATCTATTTATTTATTTGTTTATTTATCTATCTATCTTAGGCCTTCTCTTTATTTACCTATCTATCTATCTTACGCCTTCTCTTTACTTATTTACTTATTTATTTATCTATCTATCTTAGGCCTTCTCTTTATTTATCTATCTTAGGCCTTCTATTCATTTATTTATCTATCTTAGGTCTTCTCTTTATTTATTTGTCTATTTACTTATTTATTTATTTAGTTCCCGTATTTTTTTTTTGGCTGCGTCAGGTCCTAGTTGCAGCACGCGTGATCTTTTCGTTGTGGAGTGTGGGCTTCTCTCTAGTTGTGGCTCACGGGCACCAGGGTGCATGGGGTCTGTAGTTTGCGGCCCTCAGGCTCTGTAGTTGAAGCACGCAAGCTCAGTATTTGAGGTGCGCGGGCTTAGTTGCCCCGCAGCGTGTGGGATCTTAGCTCCTCGACCAGGGATCGAACGTGTGTCCCCTGCATTGGAAGCAGATTCTTTACCACAGGACCAGCAGGAAGGTTCAGGACCTTTGCTTTAGGTATCCGCTCTGCCTGCCAAGTTTATCCTGGAGCCTTGGTTTGTTCATTTAATTTCTTCCAATGCCTTTTCAAAGGTAGCTTTATTAGAGAAGTCACCCTACATTATTCTATTAAAATAGCTCACCACATCTCACCACAGGGACTGTTACCCTAACTTATGTTTGTCCCCCTAACTTTCATCACAATCTAACACACAACATGTTTACTTTTTTTCCCCCATAAATATCTGTCTTCTCAAAAGAATTCTTGTACCATAAGGTAAAGGGGTCTCTTTATGTTTTATTTACTTCTAGATCCCAAATGACTAGATTAGTGCCTAGGGCCTCTTAGCTGATAAATAAATACTCACTGGATAAACTTAATGAAATAATCAAATATGTATATTTGTTACTGTGCAAATAAAGACTTTAAAAAATAAGATCAGTAAATCTCTGGCCACTTCATCTGACAATTGTATCTTCTTCTTTTGTCTTTGTCATATTAAGGACTTTTAGTAGAAGCCTCAGCTGATTGATCATTTGCAGTAGAGGTCAAAATTGCAATTATTTAATTCCACAGATTGCCTTGGAGGGCAATGAAACAGAAAATTGATGCTGCTTGATCTTTTACACAGTTGTTCCTTTATGAAATATAAACCTTAAAAAATGCCGTTGTGGAATATAGTAAGCACTCTGAATATTTACAATTGTAAGAAAATGCCCAAGAATGGTGTATATGGCAAGTATTTCTATGTTGTACACAGTTTATTAAAATTTAATAAAATACCATTTGTTATCATTTTTTAAAAAATGTCCAAAAGGTTTCAAAAATTGGTAATTTTTCTTAATCTCTCTGCTTTCAATATTGTTTGCAAACTAGAGTTTTTAAATTTAGTTATGATAAATACAATATCTTTTAAGGAATCCCTTTGACTTATGGACCACAAGGTATGTTTCACCTTATTTTTTATATTAGTTCAATATTAAAAAAGAATCACTGGCCCTTTGGCTCTGATCAATTAGATAAACAATTCTGACTCCCTTTTTTAAAATCTGTCTAATTTTTGTATGGTTTTATGATAAGGCAAGTTTTAGGGCAATATTTATCTTGAAGATATTTGAGTTGTTAAAGTTTCCACTTTTCTTAGAAATGTGTTTTCCACTACCAAGAAAGGAGCACTGAGTAGTACAGGGACATTTTATTTTATTATTCTTTTTCTTTTCTTTTTTCCAGTGGAATTTCTCAGCAGAGTTGGAAATTCCCCAGATTTATAAAACATTAATATTAAATGTATAATAAATGATTATGCTGCAAAATCCAATCACATAGGAATTGAAAAATACCCTTTCTCCATTAAAACTTTTTTTAGGAATGGAGAGTTTATAAAGGATTATCTCTTGAATGCAGGAGAAAAATCATGCCCCACACTCCATAACCAAAAATAGCATTATCAAAGGCAAACACCATTATTCAGTGTAATGAAGATAAGGCTGAGAATTCACAGGACAAATTCTATGAAAAAGTTAAATCATTTATGGCGTTTCTATTGCAGTGGAAGAGAGCTCAGCTACATATATGTATATATATTACCATCCAATTAGATCTATCATTTGGTGGTGTCAAAGAAAATCTTGATGTGACAGAAGAACTCTTAAGCATGATGCCCATGACAAGCACGACTGGGTTCTGGGGTTTAATTAAGTCTTTTTTTTTTTTTTTTTGGCACACTGCATGGCTTGTGGGATCTTAGTTCCCCAACCAGGGATTGAACGCAGGTCCTCAGTAGTGAAAGCGTGGAGTCCTAACCACTGGACTGCCAGGGAATTCCCATAATGTCTTAACAATGCTAATATGAAACTAGTCAAATTTAGGACATATGACTACTGAGAGTGCTCCCCAAATGGTCAAAGCTGTTAGACCATTAATTTAAACTGAGGTGGCAACATTTTTCAAGGACATGGAACTTAAGTCAGTTCCTTGCATGATTGACCCAGAGTTACCCTCCACTAGAAAATTAAAATAGAAGACATACTGTTTGTAATAATTAAGTCTATGAACTTTGTGCCCTCCTAGGGCCAGACCACTGGCAATGCAGTTATGGTTGATGGATTAGATGAACAATAACAATCTGCTTACACATTGAGATTAAGATGCTTCAGAAGCGGCATGTTCTGGAAACAACTGAAATTTTAAGAATTCAGTTGATTTGAATAGTTAACAATAAACAGTGGAGCAAAGTCTTGAACTTTGCAATTTCATGTATCATACTGATCTCAGTTTCATCAAATCAGAGTCATGACCAAACTAAATTACAAAATAGTGGGGTTAAAACTTATCCTTCTTCTCCCTCCCACCAAAAAAAAAAAAAAAAAAAAAAAACCAGCTTAAAAATTCTTCAGGCCACTGTTCTCAATATTGAAAGTTTGTAAAAAGATGTACAACTGTGAAGTTACTGAATTGAAATTTAAATACTGTGCTGAAAGCTAAATATGGTAATGATGCAGAAATAGAGGAATTCTATCTTTATGTAACTGAGTTTTTTAAATTAATTTAAAATTAAAATAATTACCCTAGTTCTATCAATATTTGGAATTACATTCTAAATTCCTTCCCCTTGATAAAATAAAAGAATGAAATTATTATATACAATTAAAGGTAAAAGAGTTTACTATAGGCCAGATACTCTTATTGTTATTTATATGTTCCATGATAATCTAACTGAATTTTAACAATTCTGTGAGGTATTAGCTCCATCTTATCTATAAGGCTACTGAAGCACATGCTAAGTAGTTAGCCTATGTCTCACAAGGAGCAAAATGTAGGGTTAGAATTTGAATCTAGACAATCTGGTTCTAGGATAAACGTTTTCAGGTACTAGACTATAGCTACATTACTAAATAAATAAATAAATAAATAGGGTCTGCATCCAAATTAAAGTAAAAAAGAATTAATACAATTCCATTTCTGGGCTTCCCTGGTGGCGCAGTGGTTAAGAATCCACCTGCCAATGCAGGGGACATGGGTTCGAGCCCTGGTCTGGGAAGATCTCACATGCCACAGAGCAACTAAGCTCGTGCGCCAAAACTACTGAGACTGCGCTCTAGGGCCTGTGAGCCTCACCTACTGAGCCCACGTGCCACAGCTACTGAAGCCCGCGCGCCTAGAGCCCGAGCTCCGCAACAAGAGAAGCCACCGCAATGAGAAGCCCGTGCACCGCAATGAAGAGTAGCCCGAGCTCACCGCAACTAAAGCCCGTGCGCAGCAACAAAGACCCATCGCAGCCAAAAATAAAATAAATTTATTTAAAAAAAGAAAACTTCATTTCACGAGAAACCACTAAGCACTTATCAGAATGGCTAAACTCCAAAACATGGAAAACACCAAATATTGGTGAAGATATAGAGCAACAGGAAGGCTCGTTAATTGCTGTTGGAATGCAAAATGGTACAAGCACTTTGTAAATTTCTTATGAAGCTAAATATAGGCTTACCTATCATACAATCCAGCAGTCACACTCCTAGTTAATTATCCAAATGCAAAACATGAAAGCCTATACACAGATTTTTAGAGCAGCTTTATTCATAATTGCCAAAAATTTGAAGTAATCAAGATGTCCTTCAATAGGTGAGTAAACTGTGATACATCCATACCGTAGGCTATTATTCAGCAATAAAAAGAAACGAGTTATTGAGCCTTGAAAAGACATGGAGAAGCTTTAAATAGATATTGCAAAGTGAAAGAAGTCGTTCTCAAAAGCCTGGATAAATATATGCTTTCACCTATATGACTTTCTGGAAAAGACAAAGCTCTACAGATGTTAAAATGATCAGGGATTGCCAGAAGTTTGTTGGAAGGGGAGGGGAAACAGGGATAAATAAGTGGGACACAGGGAGTCTTTAGGGTGATGCAACTATCCACACAATATTATACTGGTGGACACATGGCATTATGCATTTGTCAAAACCCATAGAACTGTACAACACAAAGAGTGAACCCTAACATAAATTATGGTGCTTACTTAATAATCATGTGACAACATTGGTTCATCGATTGTAAAAATTGTAATTAATAAAAAATAAAAATGTAATTAATAAAAAATGCTTTCTGTGGTGTCAGAGATAATCTCTAATATCATGTGTTACTTTTGTGCACAAAATTTCGATAAAAGAAATTCAATATTTATTACAAGGGATTTGTTCACACATTTGTGGTAGCTGGTTAAACAAGAGGAAGCTGGCAAGGCATATAGTCAGGAAGAAAGAATCATGACTGGAAACTCACTATCATGAACTGAAGCTTGGACTCTCTGGACACAGATAGGGCCTACCCTCTTTTAAAGGCCTTTTGATTAATTAAATCAGGCCCACCCAGGATGATATATCTCTTAATAAAGTCAACTGATTAGGAACTTTAATTACAGCTGCAAAATTCCTACACTGAAATACATAGATGAACGTGTAACTGAGTCTTTGGGAGGTGTGTGTGCACTGTAAAATAACTCTTTTATGGCCTCCTTGAATTTTCACAGGAGTGTAGCTCTTGTAGCCTACCCTGTGTAGAAGCATACTAGAAAGGGAATTCTGGAATATTTAGTTCAGAAGTAATGCTGTGTGGGATACCATGACAGTGGATATGGCAGTCATGGTAGTCTGGGTGGAAGCATTGTGGGCAAGGAAGGCAAAACCATTTCCTGAGTAAGTGTTATATTCCAGTATAAACAAGATGTCATCCAATTCCATAAAGAAAGTGCTTTAAGGTAGTCAACCTGCCACCGAGTAGCTGGCTGATCACCTCAGAGAATGGTACCACATCAGAACTGAACCCTGATTCTCACATCAGAGTCAGTCTCTATTGTTGGCTTACTGGACATTCAACAGTGGCTGTAGCCAGGCCAGCCTTTGTGAACAGAATTCAATGTTGCTAAGTTCATGCTGAACTCCCATCCTTGTCACCATGGCTACTTTGTTCATGAGTCACTGGGCAATGACAGAGATGGTTGGGGAAGATGCTGACAGACATTCATTAAATAGGTCATCTTAGTTACTTGATTATTAAAATCCCCCCCTTTTTTTTAATAATTCACATGGGACACAAATATCTTCATACCTGTTTCCAAAGAGGTCTATCCACATACCTTCCTCAAGACTCTATTTTCATGAATTTTACAATGGTGTCCCTGATATTCAACCAAACCATTGGCCACATTTCATTAATTGACATAGATTTGGTCATTTGGCATCTCTCCTTCAAGGCAAAAATAAACAGTTTCACTGATTGAAGTTCTGCCTACTGGGAGAATCACCCTTCACCCTGTCCTTTAGAGATGCCCCCACAAAGAAACTATGTTGCCACAGCTGTCAGCTTTTGGGTGGTCTCTTTATATCATGCAGTACTGTCTTTACTGGGCTTAAGACTGAAATATATGAAGAGTATGAGCTATGGGCATTGGAGCTGCTTTTTCATGCAATCCACTTTTTCCCTCAGTACCTGCTCAAGCCCCGTCTCATCCATAGCACTTCCATTTGATAATGGAGCACAGTCATACATGCCTACCTTTGTGCCTTGGTAGGTCAGAAAATCCTGCTTCATGATGGACAGCTCAGGGTGCATGGTAACTCAATGGTCTACGATTAAGCTTTAGTCTTTGCTGAGACCCAGTAGCAAGACAAAAGCCGTTGTTTAGAAAGACACTAGTTATCCACAGATGTCTGGGCTTTGTTCCAAAACCCTAAGGGTGGGAGATGTGATTCACCTATAGGGACCTGCCAATGGCACTCAACAACATCTCTATATGCCAATGATGTTTCAAGCACCATTAGATCTGTTGGCTCATATGGCTTAAGCAGCAGAGCAGTTTCAGCTGGTGCCCCTTGGCTTCCAGTCTGCTATGGTCTTCCCATTCTGACCATTGCCTGTAGACATTAAGTTTCAGCCCGGTGATGAACATTCTCTGGATCTCAATGAATATTGCTTTTATATGTGAGTAGAAATATGATATTTAAATTATTTTGCATTTTACTATTATTATTACCTATTGTCCTGTTCCTGTTCTCAAGCAGACACTCCTTTAGTGAAAAGGATGCTACATTTTTCCCCGTAGTTTACCATCATCTAACGTTAATGCCTGGTGTACAACAGGCATTTTAAATAAATGTATTGAATTCATCTGAATTTAATATATATTTCTGGTAATAGTAATTATCCATGTACATATGCAGACTTCCCATATGCACACGTGCACACACACATATACACACACACGTGCACACATGAGAACATTCATGTACACAGAGCCCTGAAGAAAGAAATCACCAAGTAATAACCTCTTCATTCATTACCTCCATATGAAGCTGTGTCTAATACTCTTTCTTTGGGCCAATCCCTGATAATTAAATATTTAAAAAATCACTTTATCTCACCAATATCATGTCTGCTTATCTATACATCTGCTTTAAAAAATCCTATTCTGTCTACTTATCATAACCTATTCTCCCTGCAACATACATGGATTCCATTTCCTTGTTGAACTAAGGTCATTGCAAAACCACAAGGTTAGACATTAGCAGTTTCTCATGAACATATTTTAGGTGATTAATATAATTAGTCTTGAGTAGTTATGGGATTGATACATTCACAGATTGGTCTAATTAGCCTTTGAACAGACTGATGTCTCAATTGAAGAGCTAATAAATTATCTGGCTGATCTCCACACACCTTTTATCCTTGGTTTGATTAATACCCAAGCTTTTGGCAAAGTACCTGGGAAAAGGGCTGAAGCTTAGCCTATCAATTTCAATAATTGCATTATTTTAATGGGTTTTTATCTCTCCTGAGTATTTGATTCTTTTGGTTTTAATATACACAATATATATTTTGTGGTGCTTATGAAAATTATCAAAATTTTCCATTTATTTGCACATAGGCTAATGCTATTAGAAACCTTCTGTAAGACTGTCTCTATGATATAAGTGAGTAATTCTGGGAAATCTAGAAATACTGTATAAAAATGCATGCAATTAAACAATAATTTTAGTTCTCTGTCATCTGGTGATTCCCTGGAGAATTTATGACAAAACTTCCTTTGTTTTTGACAAATAATGTTGACTTCCTCCAAATCTTCATTTTTACCTCCTTCTATGTATAGGTACCATAATAAATAAAGACTGTTTTTAAAGTTATTTGCATGTCTGTGTAATGAAATCAAAATAATAAAATGATAATTAATAGTAATATATGTGTATAATCTCTGGTACTGTTTCTATTCCACAGAGTAAAGCTACCTATGCTGTATTTACATTTAATTAAATCTTTAAAAATGTAGCTATATTATATACGGAAGTCTCCTTGACATTAAGGTCATTTACTGTGATAAATCCACTGATGCATACACTCAGCTCAGGCAGTAAATGAAAACTATTAAAGTGTAAGCTAATTATAATGCAAAAGCTAGTGTATGATCAGAGCTCATTCACCTTGTTGTGAGTAACAGAGATTTTTATTCACTCCTGTTACTTGAAACCTAACTAAATGTGTACCTATTCTAAAAATACATTCTCATAGCAACTTATATAAATTGTGTGAGTTATGCATTTAACTGCAGAAAGTATTGATCAGTTATAATCATACACTGTTTTTTTTATCAGAAACATATTTTAATTTGATGCCATAATAATGTCTCTTCAATATAGAAGTAATCATTAGTAGTCCAGTGGCATGTTTGGTAGAATTTTCATTAGTACCTTGGTAACTTGCCCTTCTCATAGACATTATTATCACCCAAGACTTAATTTTGCCCATCACACATTATTTTCCAGATAGATAGATAATCATACACTACTCAAACTTTTCATCAAGCACAGAGATTTAGAGTGCATTTTCTACTTTCCAATACTCTCTTCAACCGTTTGTTAGCATTACTGAAATATGGTTTTCTTTTCTTTTACAACTTCATCTCCGATATCTTGTACAACTTTGTTTCGTTAAACCACAACAAGTTTTGCCTATTGACCAATGACATAATATTTAGACAGTTTTGTCATAGTGTGTCAGTTTCACATCAATTCTCTCTTTATCTCTATTGACTCTTAACCTGAGAACTATATATGGAGTTCTTTGCTTCAATTCCACTGTACCTATAGGTTCTAAATTCTCCCTTCTCACTTTGGTATCCAAATCCAGCTACTACTTATCCCAAATAAAACCTAGTAATATACCTTTGAATCCAGTAATATATCATGAGCTTGTATATATTATCTCTTTTAAATTTTATTTCTTCCATACATACTAAAACAATGCTTTAAATGTGGAAGCTATTTACTAGACATTAAAATAAATAACATTGGAATCTATAATAAAACACAATTTTATCTTCAAATCTGCGATCCTTGATTTTATTTCTAACTTTATATAAATTTTTGTAAAACACAATGTGTCCAGACCCTTATAAGAGTCAAATTTTACTACAGAATTTTAATGACAAGCAGCATTCGCACATCTTTCTGCTCAAAAGATAGCACTTTCAATTCTTTTCAGCATTTTCTCCTGAGGCCAGTACACTGTTAACAACATCCTATGTCTTCTTTTTCCATACTTTACTCACCTGTTTTGTGAGAGCATATTCTAAAGTAGTTGCCCTGAGGAAAAACTGCAAGGAAGTACAATATTTGAGACTTTATATAATTAAAAATTTTTTTTCTACTTTAACACTTGAAAGATATTTTATCTTATACAGAATTCTACTCTGTAATTCAATATTTTTTTCCAGAAAATTGAAAGCATTGTTACACTGTATTCTAGTTCTATGGATTCGGTTGATAATGCTGTATTTATAATTTCTGATTTAGTGTGTGATCGATTTTATTTAATTTCTCAGAAAACTTTTAGGATTTTGTCTCTATCCTTGTTGGAATTCCAAAATGATATACTTGGATGTCTTGATGAAGATGTGCTTTATTAAGCTGAGGAAGTTCCTTCTGTATTAGTTTATTAGAGGCGCTCTTGCAAAGTAGCACAAACTGGGTATCTTAAAACAACAGAAATGTATTCCCTCACAGTTCTGGAGGCTAAGTCAAAAATCAAGATGAATATAAGGTTGGCTCCCTGTGTGGTGCTGAGGGAGAAATCATCTCATGGCTGACTCTTTCCTGCCTTCTGGTGGTTGGAGACAATTCTTTTTTTTTATTTTTTAAAAAATTTATTTATTTAATATATTTATTTTTGGCTGCATTGGGTCTTCGTTGCTGCGTGCGGGCTTTTCTCTAGTTGCAGCGAGCGGGAGCTACTCTTCATGGCGCTGCGCAGGCTTCTCATTGCGGTGGCTTCTCTTGTTGCAGAGCACAGGCTCTAGGCACTTGGGCTTCATTCGTTGTGGCCCGCGGTCCCTAGAGCACAGACTCAGTAATTGTGGCGCAAGGGCTTAGTTGCTCCGTGGCATGTGTGATCTTCCAGACCAGAGCTCGAACCCATGTCCCTTGCATTGGCAGGCAGATTCTTAACCACTGCACCACCAGGGAAGCCCCTTGTAGACAATTCTTGCTCTTCCTTGGCTGGTTCATGCATCTCTTTCTCCGTCTGCACACAATGCTGTCCCCTGCGTGTGTGTTGTCACTGTGCATCCCCTTCTCTTCTTATAAAGACACGAGTACTTGGATTTAGGGCCCTCCCTAATCTAGCATGACCATATCTCAACTAATTATATCAATATAGACCCTATTTCCAGATATGGTCACATTCTGAGGCTTAGGGTAGACATGATTTTGGAGGGACAATATGCAACTCCATCATCTATTCCTAATTTGCTGAAGATTTTTATGACAAATTTGTGTTACATCTTGTCAGATGCCTTATCTGTTTCCACAGAGATGACAGTATGATTAGCGCTTTTAGTCTGATTACTATGAAAATCGCATTGATTGATTTTCAAAAGTGAAACCAACCTTGCATTCTTGGAAATAAACTTATCTTTTCATGGGGAATTAATACATTTATGTATTGCTGGATTTAATTTTCTAATATGTCGTTAAGGATTTTTGTGGCTAAGTTCAAGAAGAGTTTTGTTAGGTAGTATTTTTTTTTTTTTTTCGGTACACGGGCCTCTCTCTGTTGTGGCCTCTCCTGTTGCGGAGCACAGGCTCCGGACGCGCAGGCTCAGCGGCCATGGCTCACAGGCCCAGCCGCTCCGCGGCATGTGGGATCTTCCCGGACCGGGGCACGAACCCGTGTCCCCTACACCGGCAGGCGGACTCTCAACCACTGCGCCACCAGGGAAGCCCCAGGGTAGTATTTTTTAATGTCTTTTTTGGTTACTTTTATATTGAGATAATTTGACATACCATAAAATTCACCCTTTTTAAATGTACAATCCAGCGGTTTTTAGCATACAGTTGACCCTTGAACAACGAGGGTTGATCTGCGTATAATTTATAGTCAGTCCTCTGTATCCAGGGTTCCTCTGCATCCACGGATCCAACCAACCATGGACCGTGTGGTACTGTAGTATTTACTATTGAAAAAAGATCCATATATAAATGAACCTGTACATTTCCAACCTGTGTTATTCAAGGGTCAACTGTATCTACAAAGTTGTGCAAATATTACCACTACTTAATTTCAAAACATTTTCTTCAACACCAAAAGCAACTTAGTACCCTTTAGTAGTCTCTTCCCACTATTCCCTCTCCTCCCTACTGGTAACCACTAATCTATTTTTTGTCTCTATACTCTATTTTGGATAAACCCTACTGATATTCTTCAAGTGTGTTAATCTTTTCATATCATCTTATAACTTCTTTTCGATAATATCTCCCTTATAGCTACTTGTCATCATTCTAATTTGCCTTTAGTTTCTTGAGTCCTACAACACACAAATACACAAAGTCCTTCTTTGGTACTTTCATCATTTCTTCCAATTCTAGTTCTTCTATTGACTATTATTCTCCTGCTTATAAGTCACGTTTTCCTGATTCTTGGCATGTCTAGGAATTTTCTTAATTGGATGCAGGACAGTATAACTACTACATTGCTGAATGTCTAAAATTAATTTTCCTCCTTTAAAGAGTGCTGACTTTTTTTCTAGAAGGCAATTAAATTATTCACATATCAGGTTGGTTTTTCTCAAGACTTATTTTGAAGCATTGCTAATTTGAGGGTAAAATAGGTTTTACGCTGGAGCAAATTTAGGCTTATTACTACTAGTAGTCTTATTTCTAGGCTAGAAATATTAGGCTTACTACTGTAATTATTTTACTACTAAAATATTAACCTTCTGGGAACTTTACGGAATGTCCTAGGTTATGACAATTGATTCTCCAGTAATGTTGGTTGGATCTTTCATATCTCTGCACCCCATGTAATCTCTGAGAATTTTCTAGTGTTTACCATCATCCTGTCATTTTTCCTAATCTCATAAACTTTCATTGCATTGTCCACATATGCAGTTTAGTATTCTGCAAAGACTCAGTGCAATTGCTCTTCAGGGTTTTGGTGCTCTTTTTCTATATAGGTTCCTCCTATGTCGAACTATGCCTTACAACTTACAACTACCTCAGTGCTCCTGAACTTCAATCTCTTCATGCTTAGCTCAGTGATATTACTGTGCTCTACTTGGGATCTCTTTCTCTGCCTTGTGGTTCATAATGTGTCTCTAGACAATTTTATTTCTCACACTACTTCTTTTCTCACTTTGGGGAATCCCAGGCCTGTGCTGTCAATTGTCCAAGGTCTATTTTTGTTTGTTTGTTTTTGTTTGTGTTTTTTTCCCTATTCTCCATTTGTTTGTGGTGGAGGTTAAGTCTGGCTATTTTATTTGATATTGCCAGAAGCAGAAGTCTAGTTCATAAATTTAATTAGTATATTAATTCAGAAATCAATTCCCCCACTCTTTCTCTCTTGCAGTTATAATTAATAAGTAGTTCAGTACTTCAGGGAACTTTATTGTTAATCATGTGATTTGTTGACAGGTTTTTAATATATTTATTTTACTTTTTTAATATATTTGTATAAAGGTAGTTATTATGTGCACATAAAATACAGTTAATAAAATACAAAACAAAATACTTCCTATATATTATTACATACTTAATGTCCTTTTCTGAACTTGCTTTATATTGTGAAAAATCACTTAACTTTGACTCTTGGCTTTTAATAAAAAGTAAGTACAACATCAGTAGTTTGAAAAAAATTATTTTGTTTTATTTTATATTGTATACAATTTTAATGAAGACTTTAGTAAAAACTTTATGTGATATATAAAGTAAATTTAAAAACATGAACTCTGAAATTAGGCTGCTTGAGTGTGAATCCCTATTTTATCATTTATTTGGTCTGTAACCTAGGCATGGTTAGTTATACTTTTTAGATGTTATCTTCCTAATCTGGGAAATAATAACATCTATTTCACAGAGTTGTGAAGAGTAAATTATGTGTGTGTGCTTAAAACCGCTGGTACATCTAACAGCTGTAAAAGTAGTTATTATTATTCCTGTACACAAGAGAAAATATAAAGAAGAAATAATACAGAATTAACTTTACAAGTATAATTAAATTCATTTTTATGATGAAAGATAAAGTAACTGAAAAGGCAAAATAAAATAGCACTTCCGTTGATCACTCAGGATCTGAACCAAGTTCTGAAATAAGACAAAAGTGTGACCAAGTAGAAGAACAGAGTATCACTTGTGCCTCTCTACAAAGCTAGAGTATATTTTTCTGTAAGGTTCCTGTGTCTATATAGACCTTGTAAAAGGTCAGGACTCACACTTGTCCAAGTGAGAGAAAGAGACACCAAGGGCCCTGATTGAGAAATGATGCAAAGCACTTTAGATCTCTGAAAAGGAGTAAGGCATGTATCAAAGAGCAGATTTTAAAACAAGATATCTCATTTTCATAGAAAGAAACATAAGAATTGGAGAATGCTCATTCCCACTTAGAAAACACATAATGAGCTAGTAACTGTCACTAGTCCTGCTTTCCACCTGGGATCATTTTTGCTGTTGCTCCTTTTGTTATTTTTATCCCTTCCGTGCTTTTTGTTCTTATAGGTTTATGCATTAAAAAATTACATTATGTTCATTACATTTGAATTTGGGGGGTAAGTGGAGCCAAATTAATGTATTTAATCTGTCACCTTTAAGTGGAAGTCTTGCTTACATTCCCTCTTCTGAAAACGTACTGACTAAACCTTTATTTCAGAACATCAGTATAATGCAGAAAATAACTGCTTTATGGGGTGTTTCTAAACCTTTTCTTTTTTAAATCACATAGCCCAACCAAAATAAAACAGGCTATTATTTATTGCTTGGTAAGTCAGCTATACACTGCTATCTTACCTAATTTGCCTAACACAGTTAAAGGTTGTTATTCAGGAGTATTCAAGGCTGACATTCGTTTAGGATAATGAGGTAGCAGAATATGTCATTTGTTTTGCATAGACTGAGCACTGTTGTAAGTAATGGAGATTTATGTTAATAGCAAAGTCAGCATAACTGACGTTGCAGACAAAGAGTAAACGAAATTTATGCACCATCGAGCTATTATTTTGATAAAGTAGATTTTCCTCCCAGAGATATTTAGAGGTCTTAGTAAAATAGTATCAATACATAGAAGCAGCCATTACATACTCCAGTTTGTTATCAAATTATGTTTTCTTAAAACTGACTTATCTGATGGGAGTAATCCAATCACAGGGTACAGTACTAGGTAAGAAATAATCAGGTTAAAAAATTATAACAGGGCCTCCCTGGTGGCGCAGTGGTTGAGAGTCCGCCTGCCGATGCAGGGGATACGGGTTCGTGCCCCGGTCTGGGAGGATCCCATATGCCGCGGAGCGGCTGGGCCCGTGAGCCATGGCTGCTGAGCCTGCGCGTCCGGAGCCTGTGCTCCGCAACGGGAGAGGCCACAACGGTGAGAGGCCCGCGTACCACAAAAAAAAAAAAAAAAAAAAAAAAAAATTATAACACAGTTACTTAAATTTGAATATAAGTTTTAACTGTTAATGTAGGAGTTTTTCAGTTTATCTACAATGCTTAATGTTAAAAAATTGTATCAATTTACTTATAAATTTTTATTGTCTCAATAATGCATTCCAATTTGCTGTGAGACTTTATAAACAAATGTCACAAGTCTGCTCCTTGTTTTTCTTAGTTCTAAGATAAGGTATTTGACTAGGTAGTACTTACTGTTAAACAAACAGATCAGAATTCATGGATACTTGAATACAATTATCAGGTGAACACTAATGATAGCTGAAAGCTTAAGTAGGGTCTTTCCCAAGAATGCCTGTTTTTTCAAAATTAATTTTTATTGGAGTATAGTTGCTTTACAATGTTGCATTAGTTTCTACTGTACAGCAAAGTGAATCAGCTATACGTATTCATATATCCCCTCTGTTTTGGATTTCCTTCCCATTTAGATCATCACAGAGCACTGAGTAGAGTTCCCTGTGCTATACAGGTTTTCATTAGTTATCTATTTTATGCATAGTATCAATAGTGTATATGCGTCAATCCCAATCTCCCAATTCATCCCACCACCACCCCTCCACGGCTTTCCCCCCTTGGTGTCCATACGTTTGTTCTCTACATCTGTGTCTCAACTTCTGCCCTGCAAACCGGTTCATCTGTACCATTTTTCTAGGTTCCACATACATGCGTTAATATATGATATTTGTTTTTCTCTTTCTGACTTACTTCACTCTGTATGACAGTCTCTGGATCCACCCACGTCTCTACAAATGACCCAATTTTGTTCATTTTTATGTCTGAGTAATATTCCATTGCATATATGTACCACATCTTCTTTATGCATTCCTCTATTGATGGGCATTTAGGTTGTTTCCATGTCTTGGCTATTGTAAATAGTGCTGCAGTGAACACTGAGGTGCACGTTTCTTTTTGAATTATGTTTTTCTCTGGGTATATGCCCAGTAGTGGGATTGCTGGGTCATATGGTAGTTCTATTTTTAGTTTTTTCAGGAACCTCCATACTGAGATCCTTCAACTTCTAGGAATGCCCTGTCCCAGAACTCCCTCATAAATGCACTATATGGGATGCATGGGTCCATGCACCCTCACTGCAATGTCAGGACAGCTCTAGACAGTCGGTGTTTCTAAATTTAAAGGAGTGGGTGGATATAGAAGGAGAAGTTGAGACTGTGCAACAAGACAGGATTGCAGGCTCTGCAAAAGTATTGTGCTATGATAGAAGTGGTTTTTCACTCTGATTTTCATGCTCTTTGAGCATTTTAGGAACCAATATTGCATCTCCAGTGCAAGGAGAACTATGCTTTTTATTGTTTTGAAGGACATGTGCGTGTGTGTTTAGTCTAAAATCGCATCTGTTACACGGAAATAGATAAGCATCTAATCATGGTGTTCATCTCGTTATATACCCCCATGTCTAAATGACAAAAAGATTTTCTTCCTTATCTCTATTCAATTGTTCATTTATTTTGGTCACAGTATTAAAAAGGGGAGTGTGTGTGTGTATGTGTATATGTGTGTATGTGTGTCTCTGTGTGTGTGTAGGAGTTAGAAAACATATTGTAATTTTAGCAGCTTCTGTGTTTCCTATTCTTGCCACACCTTTAAACAATAAGAGATCCTTCAACTTCTAGGAATGCCCCGTCCCAGAACTCCCTCATAAATCACTCCCTTCCATTAATTTATATTGAAAAAATATTTCTCAAGTTTCAAGATAAAAACCATTCTTATTTTCTATGGGATATTTTCCTTTATTCCTTTAGTTTGGGTCACATTTTTATTTAGGGCTCAGTAACACTCAGACACTACATTTGTCATCATTCTATTCAAGCTTTAGATATGGAATCCTTCCTTCTATTTACCTCTGCTCCATGTCCCCTGTGGCCAAGGAATGGTTGTTTATTTCTGGATAGTTATGGGATCTAACACAGTTGGCCACTGTTACATTCACTATATGCTTTTATATTTGGCTTTCTAATTTATGAATATTTGCATTAAAAAGTATGATTAAAATAATGGCTAACTTATCTACATTTAATCTAAATAGAAAATAAACCCTGTTAAGGGCTGTGGCTTCTTTAAGAAGATTTTTCCTCAATCTTCCACTATTTAAGAGAAATAATTAATTTATGATTCTGTCATGAAACTAATTCCAAAAGAGAATAAAATTACTAAGTCTACATATTTTAGAGGCATATCATGTACAGATACTGAGACCATTTTAATGTTGAAAATGTATTCCATCTACCATCGGAAGGCTGATATACTGTGACATAATTGTATTTTATTGACTATTAGAAATATGTTGACTATTAAATATGTTGTAACCTGAAATTTAAAAGTGGTTTTGTGGTTCCAATTTTTTTCTTTTTAAAACAATATCCAATGTATCCAATCTTTATTGAAGAATTATTTTCTACATGTTTCACTAACTTATTATTATTTCCTTTAACTCTACAATATTTTCTTATCATGGTTATTAAATAGTATATAAGCTTACATTTTCTTCTGGGGTATGAAGCCAAGTAAAGATATAGATCACATTAAAGTCTATTTTAAATTAAAAGTAAAGATCAAAAGCACATCTGGTAGGAAATGGTAGCCAAAGGGAAGAAACCAGAGAATAATATAATAAACAGTAAAAATACCACCTGCTCACAATTTCTTTCTCTTTTTTGAGCAGTAGTTCCTTAGAATATTAAGATTTTGGCACAAAACTCTACTTTATATATTCTAGGCAGCTGCGCCACCCTGGGTATCTTCAAATATATTAGTCAAATATAGTCATTACATTTTTTACTCATATAATTTTCTTGGTACATAAAAGTATATTTAATGCTTATAAGCAGTTATATGTAAGTACCTTCAATCTGTTTGAAAATTGTGACTATATTATTAGGATACTTAAATATGTATGTGACTTTTATAATTATCAAATATTTGTGAGTATTTAGTATGGTATTATTAATTTTTTTTTTTTTTCAGTACGTGGGCCTCTCACTGCTGTGGCCTCTCCCGTTGCGGAGCACAGGCTCCGGACGCGCAGGCTCAGCGGCCATGGCTCACTGGCCCAGCCGCTCCGCGGCATGTGGGATCTTCCCAGACCGGGTCACAAACCCGTGTCCCCTGCATCGGCAGGCGGACTCTCAACCACTGCGCCACCAGAGAAGCCCTAAAATGTTTTTCTTATAATATCACAGGTGAGTATACGTACTGGGGAGAATAGAGTTCAGGAAACATTTCCTCAATGCCCTAAAAGCTGCTAACGTGAGGCACTAACCATTTTTCTTATTGAAAATAAATAATCTGTCTAGTGTCATACAGAGTTTATGTCTGTAACGACTACCTCTGGACTCATGAAGCATGAAAGGTAAAAACAGCAGAACATACGGTGGTTTTTGCACATTTTCTCCAGAGAGCTCATTTCTAAAGTTTTTCAGAATCTGTCTTAAATTTGCCAGCATTACTCATCCAATTTTCATGAAGAAAGAAAAATATCATTTTTTTTCCTTCTTTTTAGAGATTGGAGAGGAAAACTGCAAAGTAAATTTTGGTATTATATGTATATATACACATTTGTATAACATTTTGTATTCTGCTAAAATATTAACACTATCTGAGCCATCAGTATAACCATCTGATTAGGTAGAGTCTATTTATTATAAAGATTAGTAAACACAATTTTAGCACTAGGCATTGCCTTAGGTTTAGACTACGTGAAAACTGGCCTGACCCTAACAAGTCATGAACAACTCAGAATCTTCCTTAATGAGCTCACAATGTCTCAGAAGTGGAAGACAGGAAAAATCAATAATCATATTACAATAAACTAAATAGATGTATAACACTATTAACAGTAGTCATCAGACCTTCTAATGTTCCTAAGCTTAATCATTACCTAATTTAATCATCACAATGCATTTACCATCCCTGTTACACAGTTGAAAATTGAGAAGTTAAATTATTTTCCCATTAGTAGTAGTAGAACATAAAGACTAAGACCAATCCCACAATCTGACAACAGAATCCAAAATTCCATGGAAAGGGACACTTGGTTTATGTTGAAATTACTTTTAGTGCCATGGAGGACGAGGTGGAAGGTAAATGTGAGGATAATAAGAGTGAAGCACAAGCTGATTCTTGAAGTGTAACAAAGAATTTCATGTGAAGGTGGTGTGATAGACATTGCAAACCAAAAATCAACTCATACACAGGTCTTGGATAATGATGACTTAGTCATTATTTGCTATGCAGTACAAGTAACTTGTGTTTACAATATGTAAAAAAATGTGGTGAAAGTGAGGATGAAATGTTAGAGTGAGCTAAGTTATATGAATGGAAAATGTGTAATTACATGCAAAATTGACAGAACTTGGTGACTAATATGAAAAAGGCGAGAACCTTGAAATTATTGTTATATACTCTTATTGTCAATGTTTAACTCTAAAAGTGATATAGACACAGTCTCTCATTTAATCTTAATGTAATGTCTCCTTGTCTATAGTAATGTTGATATTTTAACCCAATAAAATATGCATGTACACTAATTATGACATATTGAACAAGTTTTCAGCATACATTTAAAGAATTCCTGATGTAATCAAGATATCTAGTATCCTTTACAACTATAAGTAAAGAAACAACCCAGAGCTTTCTTTTACCTTACTCCCCAAGTATGGGAAAAATTTCTCAAAGATGGGAAACAAAAGACATATTGATGCCTTTGTTACCAAGCAGTACAACAGTAGCATTGAGTTTTTCTCTTATAGATCTAGATATTACAGAAATCCCATAGGTAATGTTCTGAAGATAGCATCACAAGATGGCAAATGTAAGTGGACAGATCTGGGATGCTCGGTCACCACGCCTGCATATGAACTGTTTTCGTATTGTGGCCCATGGCACTGTATTTTCAGTAAAGTCTGCACTCAAATAACTCTCTTACCCTCAAGTTGAGATCTATTAGTTATTGGTATCAGACTGGGAAACAGAATCAGCAAAGGTAAAATTAGCTTTACAGCAAAAAGTTTACTAGTGAGGTAGAGAGCCCCGATTTAATGACAAAATGTTCAGTGGGAAGATAAAGTATTTCTTCCACTGAACAACATAAGAAAAATTGCATAAAGCAAAGATGTTTTGTATCACAATTGCTGGTATCATCATCATTTACCACCAGGTAGCAAAGCTCTTATAAAGCATTGGTAAATAAGACAGTGAAGCATTAGTGTAATAATAGAAAAAAGAAAAAAAAGGCCAGTAAAATAGAATAAAAGAGAAGCCAGACAGACATATACTTTACATGGTTAGCTCATGTGTGACAAATCTTCCACTGCAGTGAAATGTAGTATTTTTTAGAAATACTGCAGTTTCATTTAAATAGGTACACAGGAAAACAAAAATGTGACCCCTACCTCACACTAAACACCAAAATATATTCCAGGTAGGTTATAGATTTAAATGTGAGTAAAAATAGTTCTCTCTTACAAGATAAAACATAGGGAAATATCTTCAAAATCTTGGAGTAGGAATTATTTCTTAACCCGGCCTTGAAAAGCAATAACCATACAGGAAAAGATAAGAGATTGGACTATATTAAGAATAAGAACTTCTGCTCATAAAAGGCATTTTATAAGAGTAAATACACAGGCCAAAGTATGGATAAAGTTATTTAAAATATATATTTTTCTAAGAAAAGACTCATATCCCCAAATATAAGGAATTCCAATGTATTAATAATAAAAGGCAAATAACCCCACAAGAGTTGGCAAAAGAAAGGGATGACCCAAAACTTATATGCATACCATTATTAGTCATCAGGAAAAATGTATATTAAAGCAAAGTTAGGATTCATTACATACTCAACAGGATGGCTAAAATGTAAAAGAAAAAATACCAAAATGTGATGAATGTGTTTAACAACTGGAGTTCATATATATTACTGTTTGGAGTGTAAACTGGTAGAACACCTTTGGAAAAGTTTGGTATTATCTACCATATTAAACATATGCACATCTGTAATATAATTATCTAGAATAAATATGTGTATATGCCTATAGGAGCATTATCTGTAACAGTTAGTGACTGGAAACTAGCTAAATGCTTCTCATGAGTAGAAAAATAAACCAGTTATAGTTTATTTGAATAATGGAACACTATACAGCAAGGAGATTTTATACACTTAGTATATTAGCAACCATATGGATAAATCTCAAAAACACAGTGTTGAGTGAAAGAAGCCAAAGACAAAAAACTATATTCTTTATGATCCCATTACACAAAGTTCCGATATAGACAAAACAAGTCTATGTTGGGAGAATTCAGGATTGTGGTTGTGCTTGGGACATATTGACTGGTAGGAGACATTAAGGGTCTTTTGAGGTGTGGTGATGTTCGTTTCTGCATCTGAGTGGTGTTGATGCAAAGATGGGTTGATTTTGTGAAACTTCAACATGCTGTAATATTTTGGATTATGTAGTTTTCTGATTGAATGAGTCTCATCAAATATTGACAATGGTTACTTAATTACCAAGTTTGTGGAATTTCTTTCTGCTTGTACTTTATTTATTGTTTGAATTTTACTATTGAGCATGCATTACCTTCTCAAAAACTATATATTATCCTTTTCATAGTTTATAACATTGTTTTTCTTCAAGTTTATCAATAAAATCAAGATGTTAACTCTTTGCTTGCAGACTGTTGTGCATTAATTCAGTTTTTCAAGAATGGGAGTTTTAGTATCTCTAATGGAGAAGTTGTCAAGACATTAGTTGGTTAATGTATCAGTAATAATGCAGAGTTTATGTTTATAGCCATTATGTCTTTTGATGTCAGTTAATGGAAACAAATGACAAACACTATTATTGGAGAATATATGGAAAAATTAAAAATGATGCTTTCATCTAATGACACTTTTTATGAATTGATGATGTTGTCTGATTTGTCATATGCTTGCTTGTATAAGTGGATACTAATGTATAGAGAAAAATATATTTCAGTGAAATGGTATTTAAAATGGGCTCTGTAATAAAGAATATCAAATAAGTATAGTTTCAACTTTATAGTGCTAGGAAGATACTTGTAAGAAAAACAGAAAAAGCAAGCAGTGAATCGTATGGATATATCTATAATTTTAACAACAATCTACAGAAGGGAAGAACAGTGTAGGCAGGAGAAATTGCGTGAAAAAATCTTAGAAGATACTGTATTCAAACTGAAGATAGAATGATATGTACTTTTTAAATAAATGCAGAAGTCAACAAACTTTGTTTATAGGGTCAAATAGTAAATAGTTTTGGCTTTGTAGATGGTACAGTCTTTGTGACAACTACTAAACTCAGCATTTGTAGCACAAAAGCAGCCACAGATGATATGTAGACATATGGAAACAAATGTGCAAGTCTGTGTTACAATAAAACTTTATTAAACAATAAGCAGGTGACAGACCAGATTTGACCCACAGGTTAGTTTTCAGACTCCTAAAATAGATTGCTATGAAACTTAAATTCTAAGTTTTTCAATTCTGATGTAAAAGGAATATTTTTTTTTTTTTTTTTTTGTGGTATGCGGGCCTCTCACTGTTGTGGCCTCTCCTGTTGCGGAGCACAGGCTCCGGATGCGCAGGCTCAGCAGCCATGGCTCACGGGCCAAGCCGCTCCCCGGCATGTGGGATCTTCCCGGACCGGGGCACGAACCCATGTCCCCTGCATTGGCAGGCGGACTCTCAACCACTGTTCCACCAGGGAAGCCCAGGACTATTTTTATTATAAATTTTTAATTCTGCAGCATTAGGTAAAATGTAGTAAGATGCATTACTAGGTAATATCTTAAGCAGTACACATTAAGTATGGAGTTTTCCCTAAAAATATAGAAATACCATATGATCCAGCAATTCCACTTATGGGTTTTTCAAAGCATCTTATCAAGTGATGAATGGATAAGAAGATGTGGGGTGTGTGTGTGTGTGTGTGTGTGTATGTATATATATATGCATATACATATGGATAATATTCCATATATATGAGATATTACTCAGGCATAAAGAAGAATGAAATCTTATCATTTGTGACAACAAGGATGGACCTAGAGGGTATTAATGCTAAGTGAAATAAGTCAGACAAAGACAATTACAGTATGATGTCACTTATTCATGGCAACAAAAAAGTTAACCAACGTAACAAAATAGTAAGGCAGTCATAGATACAGAGAACAATGAAGTGGTTGCCAGAGGGGAGAAGGGTGCTGTGTTGAGAGAAATAGCTGAGAGAGATTAAGACTTACAAACTGGGCTTCCCTGGTGGCGCAGTGGTTGAGAGTCCGCCTGCCGATGCAGGGGACATGGGTTCGTGCCCCGGTCCGGGAAGATCCCACATGCTGCGGAGCAAGACTTACAAACTTCCAGTTACAAAATAAATGCATCCTGGGGACAAAATGGGCACCATGGAGAATATAGTCAATGATATTATAATAATTTGGTTACAGATGGTATTTAGAGTTATCGTGGTGATCATTTTGTAATGTATAGAAATATCAAATCACTCTATTGTGCACCTGGAACTCTGTGTTGTAGTTCAACTAAATTAAAAATATACTTCAATTAGATTAAAAAAAACACTCCTGGCAAAAATGAATTAAGCAAGAAATTGTAAAATATTTGATCAATGTGTTAAAAGTGGAAGATCATCATAAGAGATCTGATATATGAATGTTGAGGTCCCTGAAAGAGTAAAATCAAAGCAAAGATACAAAGCAAATATTAAACATTCTGATACAAAGTTTTCTGAAACAAAAAAGGCTTTGAAATTGTTTATTAAAATGAACAATGAGCATTCAATTGCAATGACCAATAGCAAATAATACTATGGAAAAATTACTAGGCTTTAAAAATAAAAATACTTTGGGCAGCTAGAATAAAAGCACAGGAAAAAGAGAAGGGAATAAAAATTAGAATTTTAAGAGCCTTTTCGGAGAGAAATTCTCTGTGTCAGAAGATAATAGAGAAACATATTTAAGATAGGCAAGGAGAGAAATGATGAATCATGAAATTTTTACCAGCCAAGCAGACTGAATATCGAAAGTCCTGACATCAAATCATGAAAGATCTAGGGTAATATTGTTCCCATGAACAATGGAATGAACAGACTTCAGAAAACAGAATCCTTAGAAAGTGACATAAGGACAGATGGTAAATAGAAAATTTGCAGTTCCTTACTCAACTTAGACTGAATAAGGATTGTGTGAGAGAGAGAGCGCAATCTTGGTGGTAGATACCAGGGTGACTACCTTACAACAATTCATTAAGTTCTACCTCTGTTGAGGGTGCTTTTCTATACACGTGTTTTATTGTATAGAAAATTATTTTAAAAGCAACTAGATAGATAATATAATTTAATTAAAAAACATATAAATATCAAATATATAGATACATATTGAACATATAGAACATAGATATATAAATAATAGATAAAACTGTAGCTAAAACTAATACTAAATCTGCACAATGAAACAACCGAGCTTGTATTAAATGAAGAGGCCTCAGGAGACTAGAAGTGACGTCGCTCCCGATCTTGGTTCAGATGACGCTCCTGGGCTCCAGGTCCAGGCCTTTACAGGAGTGAGACCAGAACCTGCAGCACAAACATAGGCAATGGAGTCACTGAGGAGGTGTACAGTCAGATGGAAGAGGGCTCCCTGGGGAGGGTGAGCAGGATCTGGAAGGCTCCTCGGGCCCTGGACTTGGCCTTGGGCCCTCATGTCCCCAGGGGTCAGATCCACAGGGCACTGGGGTCTGTTTGCTGCTCTTTGCTGAACGTGTGGTCTGCTAGCAGGGAGTGTCTAGAAATGTCCTACAGGACCGATTATACCTGGGCTTTTGGCCGGGCAGCCTTCAACTGACGGGTCCCTGGACAGTGAGACTGAGGCAGAGGAAAGCAGGGGGGCTCAGGGATCCGGGACGAAAAGGCTGATTCCCAACCACCCTGGGCCCTGTGAGGAGCCGGAGGTCTGATGACACAGGGGGTGGGTGAACATGCCCCTCCACCCTACACTCAGTGTAACTGCTCATAAGACCTGCACACTGGAAATGGAGACACCTGGAGTTTCTATTTTCCCTTATAATTCTTTCTAACCCCCAGCCAAACTCTCCTGAGGTTTATAATTTTAAAATGTTATTATGCTGCTGTAATGAAAACACACGTTTTATCTGTTTAGCATATTGCAACTTTAAAAGTGGACAGAAGACACTGCTTTTCAAACTGTAATAAGACAAGTTATATTTATGTTATTTAATGACAGAGTTGGAAAAACAAATAAAAAGAACATGAGTAACTTGAATCCTGCCCCTTTAACTCATCCCAAATAAGCATTGCACTGAACTGCTTTCTGGTTTTCCTTAACTTGAATTGAACACATACACAAAAGAATCTACAGAACCTCCAACCTCAGGTTGAGAAATGGTGCCGTGAAGTGACCCAGGCCCCCCAGGGGCCCCACAGAGGGTGAGGGACCCCCAGGGCTTGGGCACCTCCATGCAGGCTGGAATCCTGCAGTGGCCCTACCTGATGCCAGGACTGTGAAGCACCCACAGGGATGCAGAGCTGGGCCAGGTGAGCTCTCTGCTTGCAAGAGCACTGGGCGCCTGTGTCTTCTTCACACTTTTCCCAGGAGTGCTGGGACTGGGGAGGTCGAGGACCGCCCAAACTCTCACCACAGCTAGCGATTAACTGGGGATGCTCCCTGCTGCCTTTAGGGCGGTTGGGAGGGCAGGGCTCGGTCCCGCAGAGAGAGGTGATGAACTTTCCAGTGGGGCTCTTCAAAGGGAACACGCTGGAACAGCACCTCCTAGAGTCATGCACATGGTGGCCCAGCAGTGCCCTACAGCCTCCCCTGTAGATGTAACAGCTGCCGGAGGACGCAGCCCAGCAAACATGGGGGCTTGTGTGGATGCGTACATGTGCCCTGGGGAGATGTGCTCCTGGCATCCTCCACTTGTCTGCAGGGTTTATTACCATCCTCTTGTCACCACCTTTGTGGTCACACTCAACAGCAGTCCCCACTGTTTTGGCTGGTGTTTCTGAAGCACCAAAATGTAAGCTGGGGACTTACGGATGGAGAACACGTGCACTTGTCTGCCCCACCTTTTCACCACCAGCCCTCCACGTTCATGCTTCCTCTTCCTGGTCTTCCTCTTCATCAGAAAGGAATTCCTCAAAAACTTCTCTCAAGAAGGGGGACAGAGAATATCTTGACATCTGGAAGGAAGAGAACAGTCAGCCAGGTCCGCGGCCACCCAGGGCAGGAAAACAACCATATGGGGTAGCTCACGGCAGAGCCGGATTTCACCGTGGGCCCCTAAGGCTGGGTGGGCCCAGACCTGCTGACTCGAGCCCCATCTCCTGCTCAGGCCACTCATGGTGACAAAGAGAGATTCAGTGGTGCAGACCTCTGGTCAGGAGCCAGGGACATGCTAAGAAAGTGTGGGAGGAGGCCTGCAGAGAGAGTTCCCAGATCTAATATAAGATCCCAGGACTCCCGGAGCCTGGATGAGAGCAGGTCCTCCAGAATGACAATGATAAAAAGAGGGAAAGAGGAGACGGGGTAGGGTTACAAGGAAGAGTCTATGGATCTGAAAAAGAATATTTAGAAAAAGACTTGCAAGAGGAAATAAATTACCATCTGCATGTTGCTCTCTTTGTCAGAAACGTCGTCATCTGTCATGTAGAATTGTGGTGTCCAAGGGCAGCAGCCATGTTGGGGTGGACGTGGGAAAGGAAAGGGAAGATTCAGAGTTGGGATGTGACCTTGAGACGCCTGTGTTCTCATCTCCACGACCTCCCAGGGCCTCAATTGCACCACCTCTGCAATGAAGAAGTGGGTCTCTGACCTCCAACATAAGGTTGCCGCCCTCAACTTTCCTACTCCCCTGTGCACAATACCCTAGATGTGCTAACAATAAAATAAACTTCCACATTAGGCAGTGACAAGTGCAAGAAAGAGCAGCTCATGTGGAAAAGATAACTTTTGATGAGCAAATCAAGAAAAGGTGATTATAGAGCACAGTCACGTCTAAGGACACAATTTCTCTCTATTGTATCATTAAAATATGAAAAAAACAATTCAGAAATCTACACATAGTTTATTCTTCTTTCTGATTTCATATTCACCTTCCTCAGTATCCAAAGCAGGAGATATAACCCTAAAGTTCCAGGAAACCTCTGCCATTAGATCCTACCTAAGTGTTGTTCCTACCTGTACCCTCTTCCAAAACACAGCCAAAAATGATATCCAAAATCGAATATGTAGAAACACGAACATGAAATTACAAGACTTATGGATACACTTAAAATGTGACTAATGTGACTGAGTAATTGGATATTTTATTTTGTTTTATTTTAATACACTGAGTTAATCATTGATTGAATTAAATAAATTATAACAGGCACATCTACCTAGTGGCTACCACACTGTAATACACATCACTCTCTCTCTCTCTTTCTCTCTCTCCATATATATGTGTATATATATATATATATAAAATATATGGAGGATGTTACCACGGCTCCCCTGGTTATTCCCTTCTGTATGGTCTACACATTCAAGATGGCTGTTTGGTGATGGTTTACCAAAGGAAAACCTCTGCCCCGTGAAGGTACTTAGCCCAAGGGGATAAGAGGGATGTGACCCTCCGCTGGTTTCCCTGGTAACTGATGAGCCCATCTGCTGTCAATTTCCCCTTTAACTGGTAGCCTCCCTATTCCGCCCAGAGTGAAGAATGCTGCTATTGCAGCTGCTGTGTTCTGCCTGCCATCGGCTATCTACAGGGGGATGTCTCTCCAGGACTGCTTTGCTTCTGACGTGAAAGATCTCCCATCTATTAAACCATTAATGTCTCTGTCACAGACTGCGGGCTCTTTCTTTAGCCCTGAGGCTGAGCAAGGCGGGGCTTGCTGGCGTGAGAGCTGTAGCCCAACACCTTCTGCAGGGCAGTTTGCTGGCCAGATTTGATGATTCATTTGTAGGGGTTTCCTAGGCTCATTCACACTTGCCAGGCACTCATGAGACCTTGGGGACACTGAAACAGTAATGTCAACACCCAGATCCTAGAGGAATTCCCAAAAGGTGTTCCACTTGAGGGGAGAGGTAATGAGTATGGCCCAGTGCACCTGTGCTAGACATAATCAGTGAGCAGGTGCAGAAGGGAGGGAGGGACATTCACTCACTTCATGAGGCCATCCTTCTCACCACTGCCTCTGAAAAATCCAGGGAAGGAAGGGACAATATGCCCTTAGAAGGTAAATGGCCTGTACACTGAAAACTACAAAACACTGCTGAAAGAATTAAACAAGGAACAAATAATTGAAATGACATATATCATATTCTTAGAATGGAGACTTATTATTGTTGACATTTCTACACTACCCAAAGGTAAGTATAAATTCATTGTAATACCTATCAAAATCCCAATGTCATTTTCGAATAAATAGAAAAAAAAAAAAAGATCCTAAAATACATATGGAACCACTAAGGACTCCAAACAGACAAAACAATCCTGAGAACAAAGAACATAGATGGAGGCTTCTCACTTCCTGACAGCAAAACACATTACAAAGCCACAGGAATCAAAACTGTATGGTACTGACATAGAAACAGATACATAGCCCTAAAGACCAGAATAAATAACACCCAAGAAAACTCATACACACATAGCCAAATGAAATTCACCAAGTTTCTAAGACAACAAATAGGGAAAGTAGAGTTATTTTTTTGTTTGTTTGTTTGTTTCTGCGGTATGCGGGCCTCTCACTGTTGTGGGCTCTCCCGCGGCGGAGCACAGGCTCTGGATGCGCAGGCTCAGCCGCCATGGCACATAGTTCCAGCCGCTCCGCGGCATTGGGATCTTCCCAGACCGGGGCACGAACCTGCGTCCCCTGCATCGGCAGGCGGACTCTCAACCACTGCGCCAACAGGGAAGCCCAGAAACTATAGTTTTTTCAAAAGTCAATAGTATGAAAATATAACTTACTGAAAGATTACAAACATATATCAGAAAAGCAGCTAATGTCCAAAATATATAAGAAAAACACTACAACTAAAATGCGAAATAAGTTAAAAAAGTAAAAAGGGTAAAGAAGTGGGTTCAGAAATGTGCACAGACTTAAATAAGACATTTCCTGAAAAAGACATACAAATGGCGAACAAATATAGGAAAAGGTTCTCAACTTCACTAATCATCAGGGCAATGCAAATCAACACCTCATACCTGTTAGGCTGTGTATTTTAAAGAAAAAAAAAATAACAGTTTAAGGCCAAGATGTGGGGAATTGGAAACTTTGTACACTGCTGGTGGGAATGTAAAATGGTGCAGCTATTATGAAAAAGAGTATAGGGGTTCCATATAAAATTATAAACAGAAATATCATATGACTCAGCAATCACAGTTCTGGGTATATATCCAAAGGAAATTAAATCAGTATCACAATGAGATGAACTTAGGTTCATTTTAGCATTTTCCACAATAGCCTAGATATGCAACCAACTTCACAAAACAAGTAAGGGTCACGTGCCAGAGCTATCTTAGGTACTTCAAAACAACTCCATAAGTCTCTTAGCCCCTTAGAGAGGATGAAAGCAATATTAGAGTTAAAAGTAACTTGTCCCAATTCCCTTAGTCTGGAATACTGAAACAAAATTCTACAGCAGAGGAAGCCTCATAAACACACAGTACCTGCCAGGGTTTATCCCAGCCTTGGAAGAACTGGGAAGGATAAGACCAAGGCAGGCCTGAGGAAAGGTCAGAGGGTAGGCAGGACTGGGGTGTGGGGAGCAGGGGCAGGGCTGTCCGGATGGAGCAGAGGGTTGTAAGAAGAGCAGTGACCCTGGGTCCTGCTGCCCTGAGTCTCTGTCCTGGGCCTGGTCAACCCCAGGAGACCAGGTTAGCAGGGCTGTGAAAGCAAGTGTGTGAAGAAGCCCAGCAGCCCCTTCACACAGCCCTCTAGAATTTCTGCCGCCCATGGAGGGTCTCTAGGGGCAGCTGAACGTGGACCCCTCTCAAATGGAAGCATGTCAGCACATCAGCCTTGGGGAACTGCAGAGGCTGAGATGAGCTCAAGGAGACTGAGCAAATGCAGTGATCCCAGAGGACGTGTTCTGTGACTCATCCATCTCTGGGACTGTCCTTTACAAGAGGAACAAACAGTGAGGACAAAACATGAGGTGAAGCCACAAGTCCTGAAAGTGCAGACGGAGACAGTTCACTTCTCATCCACCACCTCACCCTTTCTAGAAGAACTTGGTCTCAAGTTTAAAGGGCCCATGAGAGTTTTGACCCACAGGTTCTGTCCATCATAGGTCAATATGCAAAAGAAAACAAACTCTCCTGTGCACAATACCTTAGATTTGCTAACCAGAAAACAAACTTCCATATTAGGCAGTGACAAGCACAAGAAAGATCAGCTCATGGGGAAAAGATCATTTTTGATGAGCAAATCAAGAAAAGGTGATTATAGAGCACAGTCATGTCTAAGGACACAGTTTCTCTCTATTATATCATTAAAATACGAAAAAAACAAGTCAGAACTCTACACATATTTTATTCTTCTTTCTGATTTCATATCCAACTTCCTCAGTCTCCAAAGCAGGAGATATAACCCTAAAGTTCCAGGAACCCTCTGCCATTAGATCCTACCTAAGTGTTGTTCCTACCTGTATCCTCTTCCTCATCATGGCCAAAAATGCTATCCAAAGTCGATTCTGTAGAAAGACGAAAATGAATTTACAAGACTTATGGATACACTTAAAATGTGACTAATGTGACTGAGTAATTGGATATTTTATTTTGTTTTTGTTTTATTTTAATACATTGAGTTAATCATTGATTGAATTAAATAAATTATAACAGGCACATCTAGCTAGTGGCTACCACACTGTAATACACATCCCTCTCTCTCTCTCTCTCTCTCTCCATATATATATATATATATATATATATATATATATATATATATATAAAGTATATGGAGGATGTTACCACCACTCCCCTGGTTATTCCCTTCTGTATGGTCTACCCATTCAAGATGGCTGTTTGGTTATGGTTTACCAAAGGAAAACCTCTGCCCCGTGAAGGTACTTAGCCCAAGGTGGTAAGAGGTATGTGTCCCTCTGCTGGTTTCCCTGGTAACTGATGAGCCCATCTGCTGTCAATTCCCCCTTTAACTGGTAGCCTCCCTATTCCGCCCAGAGTGAAGAATGCTGCTACTGCTGCTGCTGCCTTCTGCCTGCCATCGGCTATCTAGAGTGGGATGTCTCTCCAGGACCACTTTGCTTCTGACGTGAAAGATCTCCCATCTATTAAACCATGAATGTCTCTGTCCCTGACTCCGGGCTCTTTCTATAGCCCTGAGGCTGAGGAAGTACAGGGCTTGCAGGGGTGAGAGGTGCAGCCCAACACCATCTGCAGGGCAGTTTGCTGGCCAGATTTGATGATTCATTTGTAGGGGTTTACTAGACTCATGCACATTTGCCAGGCACTCATGAGACCTTGGGGACACTGAAACAGTAATGTCAACACCCAGATCCTAGAGGAATTCCCGACAGGTGTTCCACTTGAGGGGAGAGGTAATGAGCAAGGCCCAGTGCACTTGTGCTAGACATAATCAGTGAGCAGGTGCAGAAGGGAGGGAGGGACATTCACTCACTTCATGAGGCCATCCTTCTCACCACTGCCTCTGAAAAATCCAGGGAAGGAAGAGACAATATGCCCTCAGAAGGTAAATGGCCTGTACACCGTAAACTACAAACCACTGCTGAAAGAATTTAACAAGGAACAAAGAATTGAAATGACATATCATATTCATAGACTGGAGAATTATTATTGTTGACATTTCTACACTACGCAAAGGTAAGTATAAATTCATTGTAATACCTATCAAAATCCCAATGTCATTTTCAAATAAATAGAAAAAAAAAAGATCCTAAAATACATATGGAACCACTAAGGACTCCAAACAGACAAAACAATCCTGAGAACAAAGAACATAGATGGAGGCTTCTCACTTCCTGACTTCAAAACACATTACAAAGCCACAGGACTCAAAACTGTATGGTACTGACATAAAAACAGATACATAGGCCTAAACACCAGAATAAATAAACCCCAAGAGAACTCATAGATACATGGCCAAATGAAATTCACCAACCTTCTAAGACAACAAATAGGGAAAGTATAGATTTTTCAACAGTCAATAGCATGAAAATATAATTACAGAAAGATTAAAAAACATATATCAGAAAAGGAGCTAATGTCCAAAACATCTAAGAAAAACACTACAACTCAAATGCAAAATAAGGTAAGAAATTAAAAAGGATAAATAACTGGGTTCAGAAATGTGCAAAGACTTAAATAAGACATTTCCTGAAAAAGACATACAAATGGCTAACAAATATAGGAAAAGGTTCTCAACCTCACTAATCATCAGGGCAATGCAAATCAACACCTCATACCTGTTAGGCTGTGTATTATAAAGAAAAACATTAACAGTTTAAGTCAAAGATGTGGGGAATTTGAAACTTTGTACACTGCTGGTGGGAATGTAAGATGGTACACCTATTAGGAAAAAGAGTATGGGGGTTCCTTATAAAATTATAAACAGAATTATCATATGATTCAACAATCACAGTTCTGGGTATATATCCAAAGGAAATTAAATCAGTATCACAATGAGATGAACTTAGGTTCATTGCAGCATTTTCCACAATAGCCTAGATATGCAACCAACTTCACAAAACAAGTAAGTGTCCTATGCCTGAGCTAAACTTAGGTACTTCAAAACAACTCCATAAGTCTCTTAGCCCCTTAGAGAGGATGAAAGAAATATTAGAGTTAAAAGTAATTTGTCCCAATTCCCTTATCTGGAATACTGAAACAAAATTCTACAGCAGAGGAATCCTCATAAACACACAGCACCTGCCATGGGTTTACCCCAGCCTTGGAAGAACTGGGAAGGATAAGACCAAGGCAGGCCTGAGGAAAGGTCAGAGGGTAGGCAGGACTGGAGTGTGGGGAGCAGGGGCAGGGCTTTCTGGAAGGAGCAGAGGGTTGTAAGAAGAGCAGTGACCCTGGGTCCTGCTGCACTGAGTCTCTGTCCTGGGCCTGGTCAATTCCAGGAGACCAGGTTAGCAGGGCTGTGAGAGCCAGTGTGTGAAGCGACCCCAGCAGCCCCTTCACACAGTCCTCTAGAATTCCTGCAGGCCATGAAGGGTCTTTAGGGGCAGCAGGACGTGGAGCCCTCTCAAATGGAAGCATGTCAGCACATCAGCCTTGGGAGGTGCTGAGGCTGAAATGAGGAGACTGAGCACATGCAGTGATCCCAAAGCATGTGTTCTGTGACTCATCCACCTCTGGGAGTGCAGTTTCCTTGAGGAATAAACAGTGAGGACAAAAGTAAGGTGAAGCTACAAGTCCTGAAAGTGTAGAGGGAGAGAGTTCAAGTCTCATCCACCACCTGACACTCACTATAAGAACTTGTTCTCCAGTGTCAAATGACTATGAGAGTTTTGTTCCCAATAGGATATGGCCATCATACGTGAATGTAAAAAGGAAACCAAAATCCTTGGTGCAAAATACCCTCCAGATACCAAACAGAAACGAACCTTTCATGTTTGGCAGTGAAAAAGCAATGAAAGAGTAGTCTTGTGAGAAAGAAAATTTCTGAATGGCAAAGCAAGAAAAGATGACTATAAGCACAGTACAGACAAAGGACATGGACACAATAAGTCTAATATATCATTAAAATTTGGAAAGAGCAAATCAGAATTCTAGACATATTTCCTTCTTCTTCCTGATTTCATATTCACCTTCCTTAGTTTTTAAAGAAGTGGGTGAAACCCAAGTTTTCTAGGAATTGCCTTGCTTTAGATCCTACCTGAGAGTTGTTCCCTACGTGAATTGTCATCAGCATCACTGCTATATATGCTCTCCAAAATGCATTCTGTAGAAACACAACCATGAGCATAAAGTTATTATACAAGTTGACCCACCCATTTCTCCTACTCGACTTGCTGGCTCACACAGCATCACCCTGGTCTTCCCTCCAGGTTCTCAGACCTCCCCTGTGCTCTGTGCAGACAGAGTCCTTCAATAACATATTGATCACAGTTGAAAATTTCAAATGAGGGAGAGATGCTGAGAAAATCACCTTTCGACCCCTCATTTCTATAGACCCATTTATAGCTTTCACCGTCAACCTTACCAACCTGAAATTCCAGATGTTACAGACACACTTGAAACATGGCTAGTGTGACCAAGCAATTGTGTGTTTTTTGCATTTTTTAATAGAATGAGTTAATTATTGTTTGAAATAAATTAGTTATAAATAGACACATTTGGTTAGTGGCAACGACCCTGGAAAGCTCAACTACAAGAAATCGAAAATGAGAAGGAGGCAACCAGCCACCCTTCCCATGGTTGTTCTTTACTGCAGAAAATTTGATGGTCTGATCTGATCATTCGAATATAGGTATATCTTGGGCTCTTGGACCCACGCCAGGCATTGGGAGAGTCCTTGTGGACACTGAAATAGTACAGTCAACACTCAGATCCAAGAGGAATTCCCAGCAAGGGGCCCACTTGTAGACAGAGGTGAAGGGCATGGCCAAGTACACCTGTATTAGACATAATCAGAGAGTAGGTGCAGAGGGGAGGGAGGGATTTCACTCTCTCCATGAGTCCATCCTTCTCACCCCTGACTCTAGAAGACCTGGGGAAGGCAGTGGATAAGGCCCCGTAGGAGGTGAAAAATTTGTATACTGAAAACTACAGGACATTGCGGAAAGAAATTACAGAAGAGACAAGTAATTGGAATGACATACCATGTTCATAGACTGCATTATTAAATACTGTTGGCATTTCTATACTACATAAAGGGATGTACACATATATCGCAACAACCCACAAAATTCCATGTCATTATTATAGAAGTGGACAGAATCCTAAAATACATATGGAACACCCACAAGTAGATAAAACAATCTTGAGAGCAAAGAGCAATGATGGAGATTAACACTTCCTGAACTCAAAACACATAACAATGCCACAGTAGTCAAAACAGTCTGCTACTGGCATCAAGACAGTGAGATAGACCAATGAAATTAATAGAGAGACCTCAAATAAACGCACATATATATGGCCAACTGATCTTTGCCAAGGTTCTAAGATTACCAAGTGAAGAAAGGATAGTCTCTTCAACAATCAACAGAATGAAAAGGCAACCTATAGGATGGGAGGAAATATGTGTAAACCTTGTATCTGAATAAGAGACCAATATCCAGAATATATAAGAAACTACTACAAGTCAATTTCAGAAAAACAGCGGGCAAATAACTGAGTTTCAAAATGGGTAAAAAGCTTCACTAGACATTTCTCCATAAAGACATACAAGTGGTCAATCTACACATGAAAATTTGCTCACCATCGCTAAGCATCAGGGAAATGGAAATCAAGCCACAAGGAGATATCACTCACACCTGTTAGGATGTGTATTATAAAAAGACAATTAGGGCTTCCCTGGTGGCACAGTGGTTGAGAGTCCGCCTGCCGATGCAGGGGACACGTGTTCGTGCCCCGGTCTGGGAGGGTCCCATATGCCGCTGAGCGGCTGGGCCCATGAGCCATGGCCGCCGAGCCTGTGCGTTTGGAGCCTGTGCTTCACAACAGGAGAGCCCACAACAATGAGAGGCCCGTGTACTGCAAAAAAAAAAAAAAAAGAAAAAGAAAGAAAGAAAATTAATGGATGCTGGCAAAGATGTGAAGAAGTGGAACATCTGTACCCTGTTTTGTACCCTGTAGCAATGTAAAATGTTGTAGCCATTATGGAAAACAGAATGGATGTCCCCAAAATTTATTAAGAGAACTATCATAAAATCCAGCAGTCACTCATTTAGGTTTATATACAAAGGAGATAAAACAAGAATGTCCAAGAGATATCTACAATCTCATGTCCATGGCAACATTATACACAATACACAACATAGGAAAACTGCCTAGTGTCCATGGGAAGATGAATTAATAAAGAAAATGTGGTGTATACATACAGTGGAATGTCATTCAGTCTTTGAAAAAGAAGGAAATCCTGCCATTTGCAGCAACATGAAAGAACTCGGAGGACATTTGTAAGAGTGAAATAAGCCAGTCACCGAAGGTCAAAAACTGAAAGAAAACTCCGAGAAGCAGAGAGTAGAAGGGTTGTTCCAAGAGCTGGCAGGAGGTTGACATGGGAAGTCTCTGTTCAATGGTTAGAATGTGTTATTTCAAAATGGAACAGTTCTAGACACATGCTGTACAACAAGGTGCATGTAGTCAACAGGACTGACTGGACATTGCAAAACTTGTTAAGACGTTGGATTTCATCGTATGTGTACTTTTACAACAATAAAATATACATATGTAAAATAAATACAAAGTGGAAAAAGGGGAAAAAAGAGGAAAAATAAGGAAAGGGAGTCAACAGAGGGAAAGAAGAAAGCAGGAAGGGTCTCGAATGTACACAGGTATCAGGAGATAATGGGAGAGAAGCTCCTTCCCCAGGCTTTAAAGAAGACATCTCTCCAGAGTTCACTCCAGCAAGAGGGGGATGTCCTTTCTCTTCCCCATTCAACCAGAAGTGCCAATAGCATCCTAAGTGTGGCCCAGGCTGTGCTCACGTGGACACTTTTCCTTGATCTCTAAACCAACCACCCCTGACTCCCCATGGCTCTGGTGCCCTTCCTCTATCTCCTTCCACTTCTCTAAAGCATTTCCCTCTTCAAGTCCAGCCCGAAGCTCCAATCCTGTCCTCACACGTGGGGTCCACTGGGCGGGTCTCTGAGTTCTTAAGAGCCTCCCTGTGAGTAGCAGGCACTGAATCGCACACCAGGGTTCCCCTCAGCACCATCAGGAAACTACGACCTAGGGATTCAGGATTTCTAGAACAACTTTACTCATACACAGTCTCTTGGGTAAACAAGTGACATTTGCCAATAAAACATTTTCAGTTTTTTCTTTGGTGGGGAAAATATTGACACATATAAGGCAATCATATTCTATTAAAGTATGTATTTCTCAAAGGACTCACTATCGAAAAAAATTTTTTAAGTATAACTTTCCATGTTTTAATTGACTTTACTCCCAGACTTGTTTGCTTGCAAAAGCCTTCAGAAAATACCAAGAACCTACTTCATCGGGCAGTTTGCACAGCAACATGAGTGGAGATACTCTTGTCACACTGCTTGGTTTCTCTGTCCCACCTTGCAAAGCACAAACTCCTCTCTGCCCTCCTGTGAAGGGAGCCCGTGCCCACCCTGAGCGCAATCCCTGGGGTAGATCTCTTGGTTCTGTCTTCACTGTATGCAGTGTTTCTTGCCCAGCACACAGAAACAGGGCCGGCACAAGTGATGGAAGACAGACTTTCCACAGGAGAAGGACATTTCGTTTCCTTAGCACAGAATCTGATAGTGAATACTAGCCTCAAAAGAGAAAGGTGGAGTGAATTTCCTCCATCTACTCCTGGAGGATCCTTCTTTCTCGGACTCCTTCAGAACTGGGTGTGGCATGTGGGTACAAGCATGGGCTCCCTGCAAAAAGAAGGAGGCCTGCCAGCACTAGGTGCTTCAGGTAAGGGGGGAAGTCTCATCCCGATGCTCTAATTGGAAACAGTTAGAATAAGGGAAGTGGCAGAGAGATGTATCATAACCATTCAGAATGCTATGAGACCTACTAAGAGATGAGATTTCTTATTAAATGAAGTTGTAATTGAACCAGTAGTAGGGATTCTGAAACCCAGTTTTGTTCACTAAGAATCCAGCCATGGAGCAACTAAGTCCGTGCACCACAACTACTAAGCCTGTGCTCTAGAGCCCGCAGGTCAAGGCCAAGATGTGGGGAATTGGAAACATTGTACACTGCTGGTGGGAATGTAAAATGGTGCCGCTATTATGAAAAACAGTATGGGGGTTCCTTTTAAAATTATAAACAGAAATATCATATGATTCAGCAATCACAGTTCTGGGTATATATCCAAAGGAAATTAAATCAGTATCACAATGAGATGAACTTAGATTCATTGCAGCATTCTCCAAAGTAGCCTAGATATACAACCAACTTCACAAAACAAGTAAGTGTCCTGTGCCTGAGCTAACCTTAGGTACTTCAAAACAACTCTGTAAGTCTCTTAGCCCCTTAGAGTGGATGAAAGCAATATTAGAGTTAAAAGTAACTTGTCGCAATTCCCTTAGTCTGGAATACTGAAACAAAACTCTACAGCAGAGGAAGCCTCATAAACACACAGCACCTGCCAGGGTTTACCCCAGCATTGGAAGAATTGGGAAGGATAAGACCAAGGCAGGCTTGAGGAAAGGTCAGAGGGTAGGCAGGACTGGAGTGTGGGGAGCAGGGGCAGGGCTGGCCGGATGGAGCAGTGGGCTGTAAGAAGAGGAGTGACCCTGGGTCCTGCTGCCCTGAGTCTCTGTCCTGGGCCTGGTCAATTCCAGGAGACCAGGTTAGCAGGGCTGTGAGAGCCAGTGTGTGAAGAAGCCTAGCAGCCCCTTCACACAGCCCTCTAGAATTCCTTCCGGCCATGAAGGGTCTTAAGGGGCAGTTGGACGTGGAGCCCTCTCAGTTGGAAGCATCTCAGCACATCAGAATTGGGAGGTGCTGAGGATGAAATGAGGAGACTGAGCACATGCAGTGATCCCAAAGCATGTGTTCTGTGACTCATCCACCTCAGGGAGCGCATTTTCCATGAGGAATCAACAGTGAGGACAAAAGTAAGATGAAGCTACAAGTCCTGAAAGTATAGAGGGAGAGAGTTCAAGTCTCATCCACCACCTGACACTAAATATAAGGACTTGTTCTCCAGTGTCAATGGACTATGAGACTTTTGTTCCCACTAGGATATGGCAATCATACGTGAATGTAAAAAGGAAACCAAAATCCCTGGTGCAAAATACCCTCCAGATACCAAACAGAAACGAACCTTTCATGTTTGGCAGTGAAAAAGCAATGAAAGAGTAGTCTTGTGAGAAAGAAAATTTCTGAATGGCAAAGCAAGAAAAGATGACTATAAGCACAGTACAGTCAAAGGACATGGACACAATAACTCTATTATATCATTAATTTGGAAAGAACAAATCAGAATTCTACACATATTTCCTTCTTCTTCCTGATTTCATATTCACCTTCCTTAGTTTCTAAAGAACCGGGCGGAACCCAAGTGTTCTAGGAATTGTCTCGCTTTAGATCCTACCTGAGAGTTGTTCCCTACGTGAATCGTCATCAGCATCCCTGTTATGTATGCTCTCCACGATGCATTCTGTACAAACACAACCATGAGCATAAAGTTATTATACAAGTTGACCCACCCATTTCTCCTACTCGACTTGCTGGCTCACACAGCATCCCCCTGGTCTTCCCTCCAGGTTCTCAGACCTCCCCTGTGCTCTGTGCAGACAGAGTCCTTCAATAACATATTGATCACCGTTGAAAATTTCAAATGAGGGAGAGATGCTGAGAAAATCACCTTTCGACCCCTCACTTCTATAGACCCATTTATAGCTTTCACGGTCAACCTTACCAACCTGAAATTCCAGATGTTACAGACACATTTGAAACATGGCTAGTGTGACCAAGCAATTGTGTGTTTTTTGCACTTTTTAATAGAATGAGTTAATTATTGTTTGAACTAAATTAATTATAAATAGACACATTTGGTTAGTGGCTACCACACTGGAAAGCTCAGCTCTAAGAAATCCAAAGATGAGAAAGAGGCAACCAGCCACCCTTCCCCTGGTTGTTCTTTACTGCAGAAAACTTGATGGCCTGATCTGATCATTAGTATGTAGGTATATCTTGGGCTCTTGGACCCACGCCAGGCATTGGGAGAGTCCTTGTGGACACTGAAATAGTACAGTCAACACTCAGATCCAAGAGGAATTCCCAGCAAGGGGCCCACTTGTAGACAGAGGTGAAGGGCATGGCCCAGTACACCTGTATTAGACATAATCAGAGAGTAGGTGCAGAGGGGAGGGAGGGATTTCACTCTCTCCATGAGTCCATCCTTCTCACCCCTGACTCTAGAAGACCTGAGGAAGGCAGTGGAAAAGGCCCCGTAGGAGGTGAAAAATTTGTATACTGAAAACTACAGGATATTGCGGAAAGAAATTAAAGAAGAGACAAGTAAAGGGAATGACATACCATGTTCATAGACTGGATTATTAAATACTGTTGGCATTTCTATACTATATAAAGTGATGTACACATATATCGCAACAACCCACAAAATTCCATGTCATTATTATAAAAGTGGACAGAATCCTAAAATACATATGGAACCCCCACAAGTAGATAAAACAATCTTGAGAGCAAAGAGCAATGATGGAGATTAACACTTCCTGAACTCAAAACACATAACAATGCCACAGTAGTCAACACAGTCTGCTACTGGCATCAAGACAGTGAGATAGACCAATGAAATATAATAGAGAGACCCCAAATAAACACACATATATATGGCCAACAGATCTTGGCCAAGCTTCTAAGATTACCAAGTGAAGAAATGATAATCTCTTCAATAATCAACAGAATGAAAAGGCAACCTATAGGATGGGAGGAAATATGTGTAAACCTTGTATCTGAATAAGGGACCAATATCCAGAATATATAAGAAACTACTACAAGTCAATTTCAGAAAAAAGGCGGGCAAATAACTGAGTTTAAAAATGGGTAAAAAGCTTCACTAGACATTTCTCCATAAAGACATACAAGTGGTCAATCTACATATGAAAATTTGCTCAACATCGCTAAGCATCAGGGAAATGGATATCAAGCCACAAGGAGATATCACTCACACCTGTTAGGATGTGTATTATAAAAAGACAATTAGGGCTTCCCTGGTGGCACAGTGGTTGAGAGTCCGCCTGCCGATGCAGGGGACACGTGTTCGTGCCCCGGTCTGGGAGGATCCCACATGCCACTGAGTGGCTGGGCCCATTAGCCATGGCCGCTGAGCCTGTGCGTTTGGAGCCTGTGCTCCGCAACGGGAGAGCCCACAACAATGAGAGGCCCGTGTACCGCAAAAAAAAAAAAAAAAAAAGAAAAAGAAAGAAAGAAAATTAATGGATGCTGGCAAAGATGTGAAGAAGTGGAACTTCTGTACCCTGTTTTGTACCCGGAGTAATGTAAAATGGTGTAGCCATTATGGAAAACAGAATGGAGGTCCCCTCAAAATTATTAAGACAACTATAATAAAATCCAGCAATCACTCATTTAGGTTTATATACAAAGGAGATAAAACAAGAATGTCCAAGAGATATCTATAATCTCATGTCCAATGCAGCATTATACACAATACACAACATAGGAAAACTGCCTAATGTCCATGGGAAGATGAATTAAATAAAGAAAATGTGGTATATACATACAGTGGAATGTCATTCAGTCTTTGAAAAAGAAGGAAATCCTGCCATTTGCAGCAACATGAAAGAACTTGGAGGACATTTGTAAGAGTGAAATAAGACAGTCACAGAAGGTCAAAAACTAAAAGAAAACTCCGAGACGCAGAGAGTAGAAGGGTGGTTCCAAGAGCTGGCAGGAGGTTGATAAGGGAAGTCTCTGTTCAATTGTTAGCATGTGTTATTTGCAAAATGGAACAGTTCTAGACACATGCTGTACAACAAGGTGCATGTAGTCAACAGGACTGACTGGACATTGCAAAACTTGTTAAGACGTTGGATTTCATTGTATGTGTACTTTTACAACAATAAAATGTACATATGTAAAATAAATACAAAGTGGAAAAAGGGGAAAAAAGAAGAAAAATAAGGAAAGGGAGTCAACAGAGGGAAAGAAGAAAGCAGGAAGGGTCTTGAATGTACACACGTATCAGGAGATAATGAGAGAGAAGCTCCTCTCCCCAGGCTTTAAAGAAGATATTTCTCCAGAGTTCACTCCAGCAAGAGGGGGATGTCCTTTCTATTCCCCATTCAACCAGAAGTGCCAATAGCATCCTAAGTGTGGCCCAGGCTGTGCTCAGGTGTACACATTTCCTTGATCCCTAAACGAATCACCCCTGACTCCCCTTGGCACAGGTGCCCTTCCTCTATTTCCTTCCACTTCTCTAAAGCATTTCCCTCTTCAAGTCTAGCCCGAGGCTCCAATCCTGTCCTCACACGTGGGGTCCACTGCGCCGGTCTCTGAGTTCTTAACAGCCTGCCTGTGAGTAGCAGGCACTGAATCGCACACCAGGGTTCCCCTCAGCACCATCAGGAAACTACGACCTAGGGATTCAGGATATCTAGAACAACTTTACTCATACACAGTCTCTTGGGTAAACAAGTGACATTTTACAATCAAGCATTTTCAGTTTTTTCTTTGGTGGGGAAAATATTGACACATATAAGGCAATCATATTCTATTAAAGTATGTATTTCTCAAAGGACTCACTATGGAAAAAAATTTTTAAATATAACTTTCCATGTTTTAATTGACTTTACTCCCAGACTGGTTTGCTTGCAAAAGCCTTCAGAAAATACCAAGAACCTACTTCATCTGGCAGTTTGCACAGCAACATGAGTGGAGATGCTCTTGTCACACTGCTTGGTTTCTCTATCCCACCTGGCAAAGCACAACCTCCTCTCCGACCTCCTGGGAAGGGGGCGAGTGCCCACCCTGAGCACAATCCCTGGGGTAGATCTCTTGGTTCTGTCTTCACTGTATGCAATGTTTCTTGCCCAGCTCATAGAAACAGGGCCGGCACAAGTGATGGAAGACAGACTTTCCACAGGAGAAGGACATTTCGTTTCCTTAGCACAGAATCCGATAGTGAATATTAGCCTCAAAGGAGAAAGGTGGAGTGAATTTCCTCCATCTACTCCTGGACGCCCCTTCTTTCTCGGGCTCCTCCAGAACTGGCTGTGGCATGTGGGTACAAGCATGGGCTCCCTGCAAAAAGAAGGAGGTCTGCCTAGCACTAGGTGCTTCAGGTAAGGGGGGAGGACTCATCCCGAGGCTCTAATAGGAAACACTTAGAATGAGGGAAGTGGCAGAGAGATGTATCATAACCATTCAGAATGCTATGAGACCTACTAAGAGATGAGATTTCTTATTAAATGAAGTTGTAATTGAACCAGTAGTAGGGATTCTGAAACCCAGTTTTGTTCACTAAGAATCCAGCCATGGAGCAACTACGTCCGTGCACCACAACTACTAAGCCTGTGCTCTAGAGCCCGCTAGTCACAACTACTAAGCCCACATGCCACAACTATTGAAGCCCATGCACCTAGAGCCCGTGCTCTGGAACAACAGAAGCGACCGAAATGAGAAGCCCGCGCAGTGCAACGAAGACACAACACAGCCAAAAGAAAAAAAAAAAGAATCCAGTAAACATTTGCCTGGGTGGTGATAGGATTTGTTTTCCAGGTTAAATGAGGCTCACTTGGTATAAAATCAATGCACACACTGAAAGTGTACAGTTTATTTACTTTTATATCCATACCCATTCATGATGCAGTGGTGATGAAAATATTTTCTAGAAAGTTGGCACCAGTAACAGTGTTGTTTAGGGAACATACATCAAGGGAAACACAACACAAAAAGTTCACATACACACACAGAATCATACCACTCATGTCACATACAGACACACCCAGTCTCATGCACACAAACCTACACCACCTAACCGTAATACAGCTTCTTCCTGGGACTATAGTAATTGGTCACATTACTTGTAAATCACTTTCTATCACAAGGACCCCTACTCTCATTCCCAGCACAAATTTGGAATCAGTTTGCCCTCTACACTAAAACCAGCAAGAATATCCCACTTTCTCATCTTCAAAGTTCTTCCTCCCCAAGTGACTGATTCCAGAATACATACCGTTTTCACGTTCTGGGAAGGCCACCTGCAATTACAGAAGAGAAAACACTATGAGGATAAGATCACAGTGATGCTCAGGTCTTTTGTTCATTTGCTGACAGTAGAAAACCTCATAAGAAACAGTGGTCCAGGGAACCCAGCAAGGGTTATCAGAGCAAACCTACTCAGGCTGAAAGGCAAGAACTTTGCTGGGAGGATGGAACTTCCAAGTCCATTTAGGTTGGAAATTACAGAATTCTTTTCCTAGAGGAAAAATCGCTGCAGGAGAGAGAGCTCCATACTCTACAGGCTGTAATGGATGCTGTCAATTGTAATGTCCTGTGGAATCAGGCACCATGAGTTGGTAATAGACCCTCACTCCACATTCTCCCAACCAAGGGAATTGTATGTATCTAGAAGGAATACCCTCAAATATTCATAACTTAATTCTATTGAAAGAGAAATAAAGCAATATTTCTATCTCAGAACAGAAAAAATCCAGCTTACCTTGGGGATCCACGGAAGCTTTTCTTCTGTCCTATCACCGTGCAGATCATCCGCCACATCCTCAGGGAGCGCTGGAGGGAAACACAGTAACTGTCAGGACACTGGTGATGCGGCTCAGGAATTACTCAAGGGCTTTCTTCTCGATGAGGACATGGGGTGGTGTGTATGGATGTGGGAGGTTAGTAAGTGTGGGCTGAGCTGGTGTTGGGCCATCCTCTTTGGGGGATGAAGGAAGGCAAAGGACAAGAGGAAGGAAATGAAAACAGAGCTTTGGCTTTCTAGCTAAGGGGAGCCTAATCAGAAGGGAAGGGTCGATCTAAAAAATGGTAAACACTAAAATGCATGCTCTGTTTCAATGACACAGACCCATGACCCATCCTGCCTCTTTTGAGCTTCTGCTAAATTGCCACTGTCTCTTGATTTTTCTCAGATCACTCTTTCCCCAGCATCCTCAATGCCAGCTACTGCATTTGTCATGTCCTCTATTATATAATATTTTATACTTGATTAACAGCAACCTCTATGAAAGGAGTGAATTCAATCCTAGAGAAAATATGCTATATTTATTCACTAATCACTTGTCTTAAAGAAAATCAAATACACAAGATTTGACAAAACTGAAATCCTACCATTTAGATACAGCCACTATCAATCGTATCATATTTTTCTCCCAGTCTTTGTTTTCTATACAATGTACGTATGCCCACTGAGTCAGGGGCTGTCCATACTCTAGGGAGCTGTTCCATAAGTGGGACACTTCGTTATGAAGAGGGAGCAAAGACTGAGCACAGCCTGTCTCTAACCCAGCTGTGCAGGAGAAGTGTACAGTCTAACAGTCAGGTTCCACTTTGAGTCCTTGGGTGTGGGCTACAGGATTTGACCAATGCTAAGGCTTATGGTAATGTTATCCAATACAATAAAATAGCTCCCTGATTCTTATCTGCTTTTGGCCTTGTTTAAGCAATGACACCAGCACTGACAGATATGACCTGTACTGTATACATGGGGTCTCACACCTCTCAGAATCTGTGAGCTGACCAGGAGAATGCAGGTCCTGATGTGAATTTCACATTAATGACTGTGCCAAAGTCAACTGATAAGTCCACCCATAGCTGCCCCGGATTCTGTGACCACTAAGGCCACCTGATGGGCAAGGTCTGGACCTTTGGAGATGCTAGGACTTCCAGCCAAGGATACGGATGCAGGGACTCCCTTGCTCCATGACTGAGGATCCCTTGGCTGAGTGGTAAGTGCAGGTCAGGGATCCAGAGCACCCACATTGGGACCCACCCCTGGGTTCTCAGTTTGGCTTTTCCACTTCGGAGGTCAAGAGCTTAGAACATTTATCTCTGCACCATCTCCTTCTGAGGAAAAGGAATATTAACCAAATCTGGGCAACAGCTGTGTTGAGGGAAGAACAAGGTAGTGTACAGTGTGCAGTGGTGATGAGCTTTGTTGACAGGTGAATTGTGTTGTGTAAGAGGGAAATATCTCCTCAGGAAACACACACACGCTCACGCATGCAGGTTCACAATCACACCACATAGGCTCACACATGGACCCCACCCCAACCCTGATACACACAAACCCACATCATCTAAATGATGCAGTTACTTCCAGGACCATGGAACTTGGGCATGGCTCTTTACTGGGAAATCACTCTCTAGCTCTACAGCTCCAGCCCTCATCCCTGTAGGGACCCTGAATCAGGGTGTCTCTCCAAGCAAAGCCAGCAAGAGAGTCCCACCTTCTTCATCATCTAGATTGTTCCTCAGCACAGGGGTGAACTCTGAATACATACCGTTTTTGTTTGCTGTCCAATCCACCTGTGATTAGAGAAAACAGTGTAAGGATCTCAGCATCCTGTGCTCTGTGGACACAGGTATTTCATCTCTTTTTTTTGTCCTCAGAAAACCAAATGGGAAACTGTTGTTGAGTCAATGGCCCCAAAAGAAACCAGAGAAGACAGCTGTGGGAAAGGCTGGAGCTTTGCCTGGAAGATCTCTCAGGTCCACTTTGAGGGGCAAATACAAAAGTCTATTTCAAGGAGGGAAATTTTCTGCTCAGGAAAGTGTGTCTGACTATACAGTTTCTAACTGATGTTGCCATTTTTTTTTTTTTTTTTTTTTTTTTGCGGTACGCGGGCCTCTCACTGTTGTGGCCTCTCCCGTTGCGGAGCACAGGCTCCGGATGCGCAGGCTCAGCGGCCATGGCTCACGGGCCCAGCCGCTCCGCGGCATATGGGATCCTCCCAGACCGGGGCACGAACCCGTATCCCCTGCATCGGCAGGCGGACTCTCAACCACTGCGCCACCAGGGAGGCCCGATGTTGCCATTTTTTAAATGGCCTTTTGAATGAGTTATCTGTTGGGAAAGACCTTCAATCAGCATTCATCCAACCAAGCAAAATGGTATACATCAGCTGTCTTGAACATTGTAGATCTTCATATCTGAAATCAATTGGAAAAGAAAGAAATGAAGCAAACTTTCAATCTCTGATAAATAAGGGGAGCTTCCCCTGGAGGTAGAAGGAGCCTCTTCAACTGCCCTCACATAGGGCAGTTCCTCCAACCGGTCCTCAGGGGGCTCTAGGAGGACACAGAGTAAGTGTCAGGACACTGGTGATGATGCTCAGGAATTACTCAGAGAGCCTCGTTAATGTGGACACAGGGTGGGAGTGTATGGATGCAGGTGGTTAATGTGTGTGGACTGAGGTTCTGTTGGACAAACCTCCCAGGTGGGTGGAGGAAGGCAAAGGGGAGGAACATTTCAGAAATGAGGAAGACAACCTTTAGCTTTCTAGCTGTAGGGAACCTAATCAATTTGAAAGTGTCAGTCTGAAAAAGCTTAAACACTAACATTGCACTATGTTTCAGTATAGAGTCCCACGGCCCCTCTGCCCATTTCAAAGTCCCTCCAAGTCCCCCTTCTTCTTGAAATGTTACAAGACTATTTCAGCTTCCTTCTAATCAAATATGTTGCTCCTTCATTCATCGTCCATTCTGTTGGATTTTTGACTTATTTTATTGTGATGAAATATACATATTTATGCTTTTCATAATTTTTAAGTATACAGTTCACTAGCATTTCTTACTTTCACAATGCTGTGTACCCATCAACACAATCTACATCTTAATCTTTTTCATCATTTCAACGTAACCTCTGTACCCATTAAATCATAATCCACCTGACTCCTGCCTCCTGACCTTGGTAATTTCTACTTCCGGCGTCTCTGAGTTTGCCTACACTAGGTACCTCATACAAGTGGAATCATATAATATTTGTCTTTCTGCGCCTGCCTTATTTCACTAACAATAATATATTTTTTATATTATTTGGATCATTCATTTTGTAGCATAAGTCAATCATTAATTCCTTTTTATGGTTGAAAATTATTCCATTCTGTGTATATATCACATTTTATTTATCCATTTATCACCTGACGGACTTTGGATTGTTTGTATCTTTGGGCTACTAAGAATAATGCTACTATGAACATTAGTGTACAGATTTCTGTATGGCACCATAATGGTGACAAATAATATTGTACATATTTCAAATATCATTGAATATAACAACACAAGGTGTGACTCTTAGGTGAACTATGGACTTTTCATTAGTAAAAATATACTTACATTGTTTCACTAATTGTAACAAATGTACTTCACCTATGCTATATATTATTAATAGCTGAAACTGGAGTGATAGGATACAGGAATTTTCTGTATTGCATGTACAACTTTTATGTCAATATAATCCTGTTCTAAATAATGTCTAATAATTTAAAGAAATCTCAAAACATGGTTTCAAGGAGGGATTCGTTGTTGCTAACGTTCAAAAATCAGCTAATGTCTAAACCATAACTAGAGACCATCTTCCCTCTTAAACATGAACCAAATGTTGAATTTTAAATGCATGTTTACTTCCTTGGTTAAAACAGTACCAGCTGGCTTAGTAAGTTTCAATTTGAACACATGGAATAAAAGAAAAATACTGCTTAATATTTCACAGCTTTTTCTTAAATATGAGGCACCGAATCAACTAGAATAATTATTCTTGAGTGAACCTAATGAGACATTTTCCACAGTACCTTCAGCTGGGTCATTTATAGGGTGCACCCTAAAACGTGGCCGGCTGCGGATCTTTTTCAGCCAGCCTGGGGTTGATATTCTTGACCTCTGATGAGTGTTTCTTCTTCTCGCATTCTGGGAGCAGAATCCTGGGAAATGCATTACAATAGAGACAACTATTGACATCTTGCTGGCAGAAGACCATGGGGAAATTAGCAATAATTTATTCACAGTTCAATCCTTTGGTCCCTTTCCTCACCAGCTGCCCAGCAGAGCCTCCTGAATCAAAGTTGGACTTAGGAAGATCTTGCAGCTTGGTATGCAGTGAAAACACCCAACAGACAGGTTTTGTGGGCAAATATCTTTATTCAACTGAGAATGTCTAGAAACTCAGCAAACCATTGGGACAATGACTGATGGACTGGATTCAAATCCCGTTTAGAAGCATGTACTTGGGAAAGATATGTAGATCCCTCTTTGCCTCAGTTCCCTGTTCTGAGATGTAGGAATGTTAATATGGCCTAAGTTTAGCATTATGTCATGTGTCCAAAAATGATTGAATATAGGTAAAATGTTTGAAAAATAAAGGACCGGTGCTTCACAAATGCACTGTAAGTGTTCAATCCTGAATGATGGCAAGAAGAAGCTGGACATTTCGTAGCTGTTGAAAGCAGAGAAGGGATTTGACGGCTCCAAGTAAAGGGGGGATTCAAGCTTACTCTTCAGCTTTTTCATGGGAACAATGCTTTACAGCTCATGGAGAATATCCATTATCATGTCTGACACCCAGCCCTGTTGGGGGTGAAGGGGAGGGCAAAGTGGGGGCTGTAACCCATATGTTATGGTGGAGGGTGTGGAAATTTAGAGATAAGTGACTGTCCAAGAGTCACAACCATGATGAATGATGGATCTGGGACAGGACAGACCCCTGGACCCCTGAGCCAGGAGTTCCCCTCACTCTCTCTCTCAAATTCTCCTGCCCCAAGTTTTCTGTGGGTGAGAGCTGATGCCCTGGAGGAGCTGCCTGAGCCTAGAAAAGAACCCAAATCCTTACCCTACTTTTCGTCTCTATATTTCTATCCCTCATTCAAAATACATCAGTTTCTTACGAACAAAGCTCTCCCGAAGGACCACAGGAATTCCAACTGTGTCCGTTCTCCCCAGCCTCTTCATACCATCAACTATCTCACAAGCATCCTTCACAATGACCAGCTCACCATGCTGAGTGACCAGTGGTCTGTTACATTCCTAGGTTGCCTCAGAGCTCAAAACCTCTAAGCAAAAGGCCACATGATGGCTCTACCAAGAATCAACTTCCCTTCAATTGACCAAGTTTGGATGAATAGTTATCATGAATTAACTGGGGAGGTGGCCATCTCTGCTGGGCTTTGGTGGCTTAGTTAAGTCTGTGATGCTCAAAGTCTCACTGACAATTGATCTGAGCACCCATTCGAGCAGCCTGGACCAAGGGCTTGCTAAGAATGGGCAAGCGTTCAAGTCTTTCCTCACTAATATTCCGGCTCTATAAACTCATCATTTTCTAGACCCTGTAGTGGAAGGCAATAGAATCCCACATTCTTTTTGAAAGTCATCTCCATACTCAGAGGCTGGAGACCCCACCCCAGGATTCTCCTTGAGAATCACCAGACAGACCCTCCTTCCCTCAGTGACCAAATGTTCATTCCACTAATGTGATGGCACTGGCCCTTCTCACCAAACTCCCTGGCAGCCGCCAAACAGCCAGTGATCTTGTCCACAGCAACCTATGGAAATCCAACCAGTGAATCCCAGGTTCTTTCCTTTATAAAACTCTCTGGATTTAGACCTTGAATATTTGGTTTCAGATTGACAGCTACATTTAGAAGAGCTGAGCTGTAATTCCCCTTTCCTCCTATAATGACCATTGCTGAGGAGATATGAAGATTCTCCTGCTTCAGTAAAAGCATAATGAGTGAGTTCCCTTTATCTGTTCTCTGGTAGAGTGTGTACAAAATTGGCATTTGGAGATAGTATGTTCTTCTAAATTTAGGAAAATATTTAAGGCAGCTGGCTTGATAGAAGAATCAAAAATATAACTTAAGTAATATAACAAACTATAAAATATATTTATAACTGTAGATAAATGTGGTAGAAATCAAAAAAGAAAACAAAAAAGATGAGGAACATATATCAGTAAAAGTTAACCAGCACATTTGAAGGAACAGCCTTCAGAGGATGAATATGAACCTACCTCCAGAACAATTCAGACTGTCCATTTTCAAAGTCTCAAGGGGTGAAAGTGAGAGCTTCTCATCTGTCACCGTATGTGAACCTCTCAGTTCACAGACTGGCAGTTGGAATGGAATGCCAAGATGTGCATTATCATATTACCATAGTGACAGGTCACAACAGAACTTTCAGAATGAACTGGACTCTGCACAGGATGGGTCCAACTGCTGTTGTCTAGAAAGTGTGTTTCCAAGGACAAGTTTGGCTCTTCAGAGTAAACATTTTATTTCCGAAGTTGAATCTCAGGCACACAATTTACTTTCTCATTAAGAAAATAATTTATATGGGAGAAAATGATCTGCCCCCCCAAATACAGTTGATAGTGCACATTTCAGGGTGAAGATGGACAAAGGTAACACGTTGAGAATAAAAAGAGGTTCTATTCTTCACTGAAATATCATCCTGTTGCTGAACGCAAGTCCATGTGCCTGACAAACAGTGAGGCCAAACAATACCAACATGTCGAGTTTGGAGCATTGGAGCAGAGAAAGGTTTACTGCAGGGCCATGTGAGGAGATGGGCGGCTCATGCCTTAGAAAACCCTGAACTCCCCAAAAGCTTTCAGCAAAGCCCTTTCATGGGAAAGGTAAGAGAGAGGTGTGGTTAGTTGCTTCAAACTTCTAAGGTCAGATCCTTTTTTCTTGAGGTCAGGTCATGGTCAGGTCACGATGTTCCTGTAAGCCTCCACCAAAACAAATGTTACTCTCTGCACTGACAAGAAAGGGCAAGGTCCCAAGGCTCAACTCTTGCTCTCCAGAGTCCAGGTCCTGGCCAAGAGGAGGGGGTCTGTGTGCAGGCTGGTTACCCTGCCCGGGAGTGTCCGTCCATCAACCAGTCTGGGTTCTCCCACCAGTGCCCAGGCCTGCTTGAAGAAGCAGATCTCAGGTGGCGGTGCCCTCCAGGCCAGGTCCCCAGACCCTGCCCAGCCTTCATCACTGAGGGAGCCAGGCGCCCAGGACCCTGCCGGCCCTCAGGCTTTTCCTTTAAACTGGAGAGAATCATTTGTAGCAAATACCAGTCAGGTGAATTCCCAGCTGCCAACAACTGCCCTTTGACGAGAACAGCCCAACCGCAGAGGCGGACCTGAAGTAATGATGTGCAAAGTCCTCGCAGCTGAACCTTGACCTCTGGCCTCTTCCTGGGGTGGACAACTGATCAAAGCTGGACCAAGTTTTGAAACTTGAGCAGAGAGTCTGAAGCCGCTTGAAGCTCTTACCTGGACGACAGTGTCCGTGTACTGCAGGTGCTGAGGCCTCTGTGCACCACGACCCATGGGGACTGCTGCTGCCATTAGGTCGCCGAGGCAGGGACGGGGGTAGGTTCACGCCTGCCCCGCCCCTATTACAATCTCCACCCATTTCTACTCTTCCTCCCCTCACATCCACCACCTCACCCTTTCTAGAAGAACTTGGTCTCAAGTTTCAAGGGCCCATGAGAGTTTTCACCCACAGGTTCTGTCCATCATAGGTCAATATGCAAAAGAAAACAAACTCTCCTGTGCACAATACCCTAGATGTGCTAACCAGAAAACAAACTTCCATATTAGGCAGTGACAAGCACAAGAAAGAGCAGTTCATGTGCAAAAGATCAGTTTTGATGAGCAAATCAAGAAAAGGTGATTATAGAGCACAGTCACGTCTAAGGACACAATTGCTCTCTATTGTATCATTAAAATATGAAAAAAACAAGTCAGAACTCTACACATATTTCATTCTTCTTTCTGATTTCATATCCACTTTCCTCAGTCTCCAAAGCAGGAGATATAACCCTAAAGTTCCAGGAACCCTCTGCCATTAGATCCTACCTAAGTGTTGTTCCTACCTGTATCCTTTTCCTTATCACGGCCACAAATGCCATCCAAAGTCAATTCTGTAGAAACACGAACATGAATTTACAAGAAATTGTCCTTGTAGCAAGATAGAAAAAGTCATTTGATTACAAGTGGAAAAGAAGGAGTAAGAACCCATTGCACTGTAACCAAAGAACAATTGATTCTCTGCTTTTATACATTAGACATGTGAGCTTGATCAATATTAGAAATATTTAGAAATTTATTTTCTCCTCTGGTTTTTACTTCAGAGAGCTCCAAAGATCAAATGAGTATTTCAATATTAATTAACCTAGTGTAGACTTTAAAACTTCTTTGTCCTATTAAGGAAGTCAGGGTGAAGATTTGGAACTGATATACTTTTCTCTGAAATACTTACCAATGTATAAGGCATTTTAATTACATGTATTTTTTTGTTGTTTTCACTTTATGACTCATATCAAATTTCACTAGAAAGCATTAATTTTTCTTCATTATTATGAACAACTATAAATGTTACTGAAAATGTCGTAGTGCATTTACTATATAACATAACTGTTGTTATTTAACTTCTACGTATTTAACTAAAATAATCTAATGAGGAACTGAATCTGTTTTGTTAACTGTAAACGTTATTAATTGTTATTATTATAGTCATTATTATAAGGAAGCCATGGCTACATTACCATTCATAATTGATTGCACATTAAAATATTCAAGTAAGTGAAATAGCCTTATAAGCATTTTCTCCTGGCATAATATGTACAAAGAAGGATGAGAATTATGTGGTTAGTTTTTTTGCCAATTCCCTTTAGCAAAGCAAGCAGCTTGTCTCCCTCTTATGTAATGACCGTTTTTAAGTGTGTGTTATTAAATTGAGTAATGTTAAATAAATAACCATTACAAGTTTTAAATTTTTTCATTTCCTTATAGCTATAAAATTTAAGCTGTGTTATCTAAGTACCAAATTTAAGCCAATTAAAAAAAAATCCAAGGTTTGTCACTGGATAAAATGTAAAAATAAATAATATATTAAAATGAACAAAATCTAGAATTCTACATGTCAAAAGGTATTTTATCTTAATTGGTGATGTTTTATCTATACATTTTCTAATATATTTATGGTTCATTGCTCTTTCAAATGTATATTTCTTATTATGATGACATAAAATAATGATAACAAAAGTAAAACAATGAGAACATCAGCAAAACTCTGCCGAAGGAAGATCACCTGATTAAGTGATGTACCAGACTCTAGCTGGAACAGGATATCCTCTTTCATTTTTTTCCAATAAATAATACTTTATTATTTTACTTTATGTCATATGCTTTTGCTGAAAATATCTAGATGAAATCCAAAAATGATTGACTTCAAGAAACTAATGAAAATTAAGTCATATAATGCAGAATGATTAGGAAAGCATCAAGCATACAAAGAAGAAAGGTTGTGTGAATAGTGAAGGCTTAATTTCCACAAGTCACAAGAGGTGACTTCTAAACTGAAGTTTTATAGCAGAGGCGATAACTAGATAAAGCAAAGAGTGAGGTAAATCACTAAGGTCGGTCCAGGAGGAGTGACAGCCCAGAGACATGAGAGGTTTACGCATGCATTTGCTTTCCATCAATTAGTTTCGCATGGTGACAACGTGAATTCTGAGGATAAATCATTCATATTGGAGATCAAAGAGTTTGCTCATTAGTCTATAAGTGATCTTATATACTATGTTTAGGAGGTTAGATAAATTAGAGAATAAAGATTTCATGAAGAAATATGAGAAGAGTTACACAACACAGTTTGAGTTGTATAAAGAACATTTGAGCAGCAATATGACAAATAGATTCTGAGGCTTTGAGATTAATAAGAGGAAATTATTGAAAAATGATTATTTTATAGGAGACCAAAGGGATTTGGAAACAGTAAGGTAGTAGAATTGGTAACTTGGTTGAATTTGAATATTAAAGGTAAAGGAAATAAGGAGTCAAGGAGGAATCCAAGGTTGTGGTTTGACTGCCAGAGGATGCAAAATAGGAGAACATGTAATCAGAAATAAAATATGACAAATTCTCATTCCCATACTTTGAGCTGGTGGTACCTACACAGGTTACTATGTCAAAGAGGAAGCAGTTTTCACAGGTCTGAAACTTAAGAAAGAAGTTTGGGTTGGAGAGAGAGATTATATAATCATGAGCACATAGGTGATATTTAGATATGAGCACGTAGCACATAACAAGATGACTGAAGGGAAACCCTGGTGAATCCCATCATTCTAATGTCAAATGAAGGAAAATAGGTTCACAATGGAGTGGCATAAGGAACAGCAAATAGTTTAGGGGTTAAAAACGGTGTCACAAAAGTCAAGACTACAATTTTTGAAACAGATGTGAGTTGTAAATGGTGCCAAAAATTCAGGGGAGAGTGCATATATTAATTCAAAGAATTGTCTGCTGCATTGGCCACCAGGAGATTATTGATAACCCCAAATTGTTTTGTAATGAAGTAATGGTTATTAATGAATAGTTATGTGGGCTTAGTATCGAATTGCAGGTGATGAAGTAAATGTATTGACTGTCAAGATTCTCTTCTGAAAAGCTCAGCTAAGAAGGGAAGGTGAGAGATGAGGTACTGGAGTAATGTTTCCCAACTTTTTCGCATCACAGCATTCAATAAAAGTGATACTATTTGCATGGCACACTGCAGAAAACTGTGGGGGAATTTAAGAACACATCCTCTAAATGTGGGAATTTAGGGACATATGTAGGGAGCTTGTTAAAAAATATCAATCATGTTTTCTTTACATCATACAATTATCTTCAGAACAATGAAATATAACTTATTAGGAAAAGTATTGAAAATTGTACTTGGGTCAAATGTGCCAATGAAATCATTTCAGTATTTAATTTTAGGAAGTGAAAAATGTGAGATTGCTTACACAAACATATTTTTAGCACTGTATTTTCTTCTTAAATGAGTAAATTCAATTCCTGATCAAGAAATGTAGATCATGAACTTGAAATTATTTACCTTGCCTTTCCACACAGACCTGCTGCTACCTTGGACCACAGATTTTTATTGACAGCTGGAATATAAATTTTCTAGCAGCTCCATGGCTGGGGCTCTTGTCTATCATCAATAGTAGTGCTCTTTGCAGCTGGCTGCAAAGGTTAAGTTTCCAAACTTCATAGTCTTTCCTTGATCACTTTGGCACGATTTCTCCTGGATGTCATCATGCACACCACAGAGCATGTTTACAGAACCTGAGGAGTCTTATGAAACCCAAGTAAAATGGTTTATTGCTAAAGGCACCTAGCCCGGCTTATCCAAACTACTCGAAGTTCCTCCAGGTTACCCACTAGACTTTGGAGACAACTATTTCCAGTTGTATCTTAAATTTAATTGCAGCAGTCCAACTGGAATGTCCTTTCTAAAGGGGGACATAGAGCTGAGTATTTTTTGTTTTGTTTTAAATTGGAGAAATTTAAGAATATATGCAGGACATCATGTAATTTAGAAGGAAGATGGAAGTATTAACCACTGATAAAATTGGAGGGCAGGTGAGAAGGATCAGAGAGAATAGAAATTTGTTTGGTAGGTGGAAGAGAATAACTTAAGTGAAGCTCCAATTAATTGACTGGTTTGTTTGCTTGTTTTTTGTTTGTTTTTGATGAAGTGGTGATGCATTTGAGAATGATGGAGTGATGGTATGATAGAAGAATTGAGGAGAGAGTATTAAATACTTGGAACGACTTTTTGGAACATGGTATGGATAACTGAGGAGTGTTATATTAAGAAGTGCTAAGTGATGATGCAGGTTAGGAAAAATGAATTCAATGTATCACTTCATTGGACTGTGCCTGTGTTTGGGAGCGGGTGGTGGAGGTGAATTTTAGTAGGTATAAGTGTGGGTGTATGGGTGTGTTTATGTATTTCTTCAGTAGGATTTCCCATAGAAGTTAATTTCCATGTGGTAGATCTTTAGGAGGCTTGGGGTTTGTTTGGGGAGATATGTTTACTGAATAGAGAGCAAAAGAGCTAATGATAATACAGAGGGAGGGTTGAAAAGTGTGATCTAGGCTACTTTGGGAAAGAAAAAGGTTAAGGAGAGACATTAGGAGAAAAAGAGGTGACAAGATTTGGAGATACTGATGATGACAAACTATGAGAATAAGGAAGTTAGAAAATCATTGTCCTTGTATTCAGAAATTGGAATATTGTTAAGTTTTCAGAATAAATATGACAAACATTAAAGTCTCTAAAGGAATAGAAAGAAAAATAAAGACTCAAGAAAAAAAAGATTTTACCCTTATTTTAAGCTATTTAATTTTACTATCTTTTTGTATAGGCTACATCTAACACTAAGATGCTGAATAAATACAATCCTCTTCTGTTTCAGAAGAAGACAAGTGACTATTGATAAACAATTACAATAACGGCCACAACCAAGCCTCTCAAGATCAATGCCACGAAGCAAGCCTTTCTTTGCTGCCCGGAGAGGGGTCATATATCATTGTTCTGGGTTCCCATCAAGACTAAAAGGGAAACTTTCATAATGTCCCGAGCCCTTGATGTCATGCAAGTGAAGGAGGATGTCCTCAACTTCCTTGTAGCAGGAACCCGCTTTGCTGGCATCAGCCTGGACTTCCAAATAGAACAGAACATCTACAGAAGGAAAAGTGATGGTGGTACCTTTAAATCTGAAGAGAGGGCTTCCCTGGTGGCGCAGTGGTTGGGAGTCCGCCTGCCGATGCAGGGGACGCGGGTTCATGCCCTGGTCCGGGAAGATCCCACATGCCGCGGAGCAGCTAGGCCTGTGAGCCATGGCCGCTGAGCCTGCGCGTCTGGAGCCTGTGCTCCTCAACGGAAGAGGCCACAACAGTGAGAGGCCCGCGTACCGCAAAAAAAAAAAAAAAAAAAAAAAAAAATCTGAAGAGAACCTGGGGGAAACTTCTGCTGGCAGGTCGCCCCGTTGTTACTTTACCATTGGAAATCCTCTAGGAAGACCATCCAGCGAGCTGTGCTGAAGTCTGCTGCTGCAACGGGCACCACTCCTACTACTGGTCACCTCGCTCCTGGAACCTCACTCAGCAGAGCCGGGCAGTCTTTCAGGAGCCGTGAATTCCGGTGGTGATGGATCCCGAGGCTGGCCACCAGCATGCGAGGCATTTTCTGTGAACCTGCCTACAGTACTCTGGTAACACAGTCTCTCCTTTGGGCTGTGTGGTCACTGCCACCAGGGTTAGCACGACGGAGCGCTCTCTCGGCCGAGGGGGCGTGCCTAGGAGTTCTGCGCATGCGTGACCCCCCTCTCCCATGAGCACCCGCTGGAGGTCACGCCTCAGCGCTCCTCCTGTGAAGGCGCTGCGGAGGTCGTAAAGGAAGAGCTGGCTGCCGTTACGAAGCTCCTGCTACAGCTCCTGAGTTTGCCGCTACCTAACCTGAGGTCGGGACTGGTCTGAAGTCGGCAGGGGCCCTCTGTGCCTTTTCAGCGGTTCCTTTCTGAGACTGGAGCCCTCAGCCGGCCCTGAAGACGGGTCCGCAGCTTCCACTGTTCAGGCCTCCGATAGGTAGGGATGACCACTGAGTGGTCTTTTTATTTTTAATTGAGATATAATTGACATATAACATTATACTAGTTTCAGGTGTATAACGTTATGATTGGATATTTATATACATTATGATATGGTCACCACAGTTAAGTCTAGTTCATATCCATCACCATACATAGTTACAATTCTTTTTTTCTCGTGAACTTTTAAGATCTACTCTCCTAGCAACTTTCAACTATGCAATACAGTATTATTAACTGTAGTCACCATGCTGCACATTACATCCCCAGGATTAATTTTATACCTGGAATTCTGTACCTTCTGACCCACCTCACCTATTTTACTCACCCCCCTTCCCTTTGGCAGCCACCGGTCTGTTCCCTGTATCTAAGTTATTTGTTTGTTTTTTTCACTTAGCGTAATTCCCTCAAGGTCCATCCATGTTGTTGCAAATGGAAAGATTTCATTCTTTTTTATGGCTGAATAATATTCATATATATGTGTATGTGTGTGTGTGCGTGTGTGTGTGTGTTTGTGTGTGTATTAGATTTTCCTTAACCGTTCAACTATAGATGGCCACTTAGGTGTTTCCATATCTTGGCTATTACAAATAATGCTGCAAAGAACATGGGGGTGCATATATCTTTTTGAGATAGTGTTTTTGTTTTCTTTGAATAAATACCCATAAGTGGAATTGCTGTATCATCTGGTAGTTCTTTTTTAAATTTCTTGAAGAATCTCCATACTGTTTTCCATAGTGGCTATACCAATTTACATTCCCACCAACAGTTCACAAGAGTTCCCTTTTCTCCACATCCTCACCAGTATTTGTTATGTATTGTCTTTTTGATAATAGCCATTCCAATAGGTGTGAAGTGATATTTCATTGTAGTTTTGGTTTGCATTTCCCTAATGATGAGTGATGCTGAACATCTTTTCATGTACCTGTTGGCCATCTGTATGTCTTCTTTGGAAGAATGTTATTCAAATCTTTTGCCCATTTTTTAAACTGAATTGTTTTTTTGTTTTTTGTTTTTTTTTTTTGCTATTGAGTTGTGTGACTTTTGTTATGTAATCACCATGGATACTGAAATTCTCAGGATGATATGAACTTTTTTAATAACAAAAATAATTTAATCCCAGGCTCTTGTTATATTAACATTGTATTTTAAGCCTGATGGTTACATCAGCAGCCCTGTTAAAAAAGAAGTTGGTTTTAGATCTACCTGAAAGTTGTCCTGCTTGAGGTTCATGCCACTTTACCTCCAAATCTCTCAGGGTCCTTCACTACATATATGTGTGATGGAGGCTCTGATTCATTACTGTTCAGGTTGAATGGGAAATAGTGAAGAAGTTTCACTCTTTGTTACGGGGAGGCCTCCTCTTTTCCCATTATTCCACTATGACTAAATTCCTAGGGGTTCAAAGTTTCACCCTCTGTTCTGGGCATCTTATACATGTTCTCCTGGGTCACTGAAAAATATTTAGTCAACACAGGAAAACAGAAACATTGGCTGAGACAGATCTCAGGACAAGGACAGGCTTCACTAATGAGTGACATACAAACTTCTGTTGAGAAAAGTCATACACAAGGCAGGAACATCTAGAACTAAGAAACCTTTGGCAAAGGTAAGCTACCCTGAGCTCAAGGATGGAGACTGGTGGTTTTTAGATATTGGCTTCTACGATGCTCCCTGGTGAAAATCAATGCTTGCTAACGTGGAGCTCTGACTTCCTTCATGATTATCACACCACACAGCCTAGTACTTCCTCTGAGGCCATTTTGAAGCCCATGGAATCTTCATCTAGCTTCAAGGCAGAGAAAGATGACCTGGATCTATTGTAAAATATTGTCCATTTTGTACTTGGACCACAGCTTTGAAATTTGGAAACCAAAAAAAAAGACAAAAAAATGTATGCTTTTTGACCTCTAGCTCTAGTCTGATAATCTTTGCCTAACGTAATATGTGGCATATATTCATATAGCTGGCTCAAGGCTCAGGGCAAGGGTAAGTTAAAAAAAATTAATAAAACACTCAGAAAGAACACATTGGTTAATATTAAATATTAAAAATATAATCTTACCATATGTATTGCAGGTAGGAAAAAAATAGTTCATTAGGATTGTTCTGAGTTGGTATAATAGAAAAGGATTCTCCCGAGATACTTTGTCTTGACTGATTAAGTCAAGTTGATAATGTAGAAGCCTAAATCGCAAGGAGAAAACCTCTTTTTATCAGACTATAATAGATTTTGGTTTTCGTGTCTGTTTGTTTCCTATACTTGTCGGACCACTTTGGAGATGCCACATTCAATGCGTATGACTTGGTGCACAAGCAACTAAGTAGGGATAGGATCAGACTGATATTTGGATGCTCGGAAGACAAACTCTATTTCATAGCATCAGGGAAGCTGTGAAGCACAGGTCTCAACATTTTATTTGTCCTGACACAGAGCATTTCTACAAAGAATACTGACAGAGATACGCAGACCCAAGAGGTAGAGAGAAAGGCCGGACTTTAGTCATTTTGTGTTCTGGAATCTAGTCTTAGCTCAGCTCACCCTATGTTTGGGCACTCTGGTTATTAGTTCCATAGCACATCCTTTACTGACCAGAGTCAGGGGTGGATTTTTCACTTTGAACAGAAAACACCATATGTAATATAGAAAATAGGTACATGAGCACAGAATGTGACAAGTGACAGACTTAAAACATATTATGGATTTAATTTGGGGTATAGTGGTGACTGAGGACTGAGATTTAGAACACTGGAGAAATATGTGAAAATGTTGTAGTTGGTTGAATACTTCTTGCAGTTGCAATATAAATTGGTCTTTTTGAAAACACATCAAAACACACAATAGCATCCCTTTTTTTTTGTTTATAAGCCAAAAATCTGGAATGGGTGCCAAATAATTATGTGAAATAGAATTGATCTTTCTGCTCCACGATAAAGTTAGTGACAGCAAAACAGAGTGTGTATCATGAATGAGAGTGAGGGGAAAAAATAGGATCCAAAGAAATGGAAAATTTGATGTCTCTGCACCGTGAAATACCATACTGCCGGAGCTATTGAGCACTTGAAATGTGCTCTAAGTGTATAAGACACACTAGAGTTTAAAAACTTTGTGTAAACAAAGTAAAATATGTTTTGCATTAGTTACATTTTGAAATGATAATATTTTGGACTTTTAGATATATTGGTTTAAATAAAAGATATCATTTAATATCACCATTATTTTTTTACTTTTTTGAAACTATGCTACTAGAATACTTAAACTTATATATATATATATATATATGGCTCATGTTTGTGGTTGACATTATATTTCTCCTTTACAGCACTACTCTAGATTTTCCTAAATATCAGATTGAACAATATGGAATTTCATATCTTCCGCTGAAAATCTCTAAAATCACTAAACATTGGTTCCATTTTAAATTACGATCAAGTGGGTTATATCATGGTCTCTAAGGACATATGTCAATTCACTTTAGTTCTGGACCTAAACAGAAGCCAATAAGCCAAGGATTGAAAGGACAAAAGAGCTATGAAGTCTGATCATTAAAGATGAAAACCACAAAGTCCATCATTAGGTTTCTGGTGTTGGTTACTAAAAAATAATTCCTAGTACTTAAAAGAGATCTAGCTGAGATTCTAAAGGAGGTGCCTTGTGGGAGAAACCTCAAAAGCATCAAAAATCTGCCCCTGCTATAGTCTGAATGTTTGCATCCTCTCAAAATTTACATGTTGAAATCCTAATGCCCAGGGTGATAGTATTAGGAAGTGGAATCTTTGGGGAATACTTGGATCATGAGTGTGGAGCCTTGAGAATAGGCTTATTGCTCTTATTAGACTGCATAGAGATCCCTCCCCCTTCCACCCAGTAAGAATGCAGGAAGAGGGCGCCAGCTACAAACACGGAAGAGGGTCTTCACTGGAACATGATCATGCTGGCAACTTGCTCTTGTATTTCCCAGTCTGCAGAACTATGAAAAATAAGTGTATGTTGTTTATGAGCTACCAGGATTTTGTTGCAGCAGCCAGAGCAGACTAAGAGAGTCTCTAATATCTCTTCCTCATCAAAGATAAACATTCAAGAGATATAATCCCAGTAAACAAATCTGGAGACAGCTAAATTCACTGACCTAAGCACATACTATTCTATTGGGCAGGGAATGTTTTGTTTTGTTGTTGTTCTTTTTCTCCAGACTTCAATAGAGATTATGCTATAAATTATTTTCCCCCCAACTTCATTCTTTTTCCAAAGGAGGGGTATTTTGTTTCACTCTGCCATTATGTTTGGGTGCTTTGGGTAAGGTGAAGTTATCATTCATCCTCAGGGTGACATGCCAATCAGAAATCACAACTTGCATCAAAACAGAAAGACTGTGTTAAAGAACTTGGTGCCTTGTAAAAATGTGCCTGCCATTCTTTGGGAAAGGTTAGATATAATTTCCATTGCAGGTACAAACATTGTATTAGATTAGAAGTAAACATTATTGCAATTGAATAGAACTTACATGTGAAATGGGATGAATACATATTGCACAGTAAGAGAGTAAAATAAATTCAGCAGGTATATTTAGTTTTCTTTTTTATATATTCAAGTGAACTTTCACTTTTGATTCTTCTTGTAATGTATGTCTTCCCTTTCCTTTGGGCAATTTTTTTTTTTTTTTTTTTTTTTTTTTTTTTTGCGGTACATGGGCCTCTCACTGTTGTGGTCTCTCCCGTTGCGGAGCACAGGCTCTGGACACGCAGACTCAGCGGCCATGGCTCACGGGCCCAGCTGCTCCGCGGCATGTGGGATCTTCCCGGACTGGGGCACGAACCCGTGTCCCCTGCATCGGCAGGCAGACTCTCAACCACTGCACCACCAGGGAAGCCCTTCTTTGGGCAATTTATATTATAATCTATGTGGTTATAGCTATCTATAAATCATGGTGCTTCCTTCCCAGGTACAAGCCTGCACCTAAGCATGTTTTTTTCTTCCATATCAGTTTGTGTAAGATAGATTTATTTTTTAGTAGCATGTATTTATGTGAATTTGTATGTCAATATTTGGACTTTGCCTTTTCATATAGGTACTCATAAAATCTTCTGTAGGAAAGGTAGGGAAAAATAGACAAAGGAAGAAAGGATAGAAAGGAGGGAAAAAAAAGTAAGGAAGGGAGGGAGAGAGTTTTAATAAAGGTAGTTCTAGGAAAGAAAATTTCTGAATTTATTTCTGTGGTTGCATAAATAATTTTTCCTTCACAGATAATCTGATGGGTTCACAGGATTCAATACTGGGGATACCTCATGACCCCATGACTCCATGAAGTCTATCTCTTGGCTTCTTATCAGTAAAAGGTAAACCTCTCCCTATTTTTCCAATTCTTTGCTCAGATTTATTCAGTTATATGACTGTGTTTTTGTGTATGAAAAATCTGATTGCATATAAAAACTATGCTATAACTAATTTAAAGTTTGTTTTGGTATATTTCTTAGGCATGTCAATACTTATGTTCTGGTAAATGTTTTATTTCACTTTTGCTTAATGCATTCACCATATTCTTCTGTTATTTAGAATGGTTACTTCAATGTGTAATGACAGTCTTCCAATGTGTGAAAATTATCTCACACAATGTATCTGATTATACTAGTTCTAAATCTAAGGGCTTGTGGCAATTTACATTTGTGAACTGAATTTTCCAATTCAAATGACAGCTGTGTTTCAAAGTACTAGCATATATTCCTCTGGTACAAAATAATGACAGTTATTTTCAAGTGCAGGTTACAACCACATTGGCTGTGGGAGCTGACTGTCAATAAGTTGATTTATTCCTCTTGCACTGCAGGATTAGAATTGGAATGTCTAGCGAATCCATGGGTACCAAAATTGAGTGAATGAGAAATATATGAGAGAGAGTCATAATAGGGTTTTTAGAAACAAAGAAAAAAAATGAAAAATTAGAGTATCTGGAGATACAGTACAATAGTTGGCTTATAATGAAGGAAATTTCACTTTTCAATTTTCTTCACAGTCTTAGTTTTATATAATATGAAATCATCGTAAAATAAGTGTTCTAAAACAATGCCTAGCACATGGTAACTACCAAACAGATGTTAGTCATTAGTAATCATAAAGTAAAACTCACCTGCTTTGTTCAATTCTTAAATCTCAGTGCAAATAATTTTATGTCAGTGATTAATTATTAAGATTTTCTGAAAGGAAATATGTTAAATTACATTTCATCATATCTTGAATAGGCTCAGCTTCAAGGTATGCTGAGAATTGACCTGCTTGCTGGTAAAGCAAAGGGCATTAATCTGGACCTGAGCATGGTCCAGACAAAGCTGATGCAAGCAATGTTTAGCAGCATACCATCACCAAACAAAAAGATGAGCTCAGGGCTTCCCTGGTGGCACAGTGGTTGAGAGTCCGCCTGCCGATGCAGGGGACGCGGGTTCGTGACCCGGTCCGGGAGGATCCCACATGCCGCGGAGCGGCTGGGCCTGTGAGCCATGGCTGCTGAGCCTGCGCGTCTGGAGCCTGCGCTCCGCAACGGGAGAGGCCACAACAGTGAGAGGCCCACGTACCGCAAAAAGAAAAAAAAAAAAAAAAAAAAAAAGATGAGCTCAGGCAAAAAATTTCCAATGAAGAAAACTAAATGGTGGATGGATGTATTCCTTAAGATAACCCTAGTTGCTGTAACAGACAGAACCTTAACATCACGGGGTCTAGTGTTTTCACAGGAAACATTTTGTCACAATGTTTTCCATTGGAAACTGTTTTCACCAAAAACAGTTTGCTGCACAACTAGTCAGCCACCAGGCAATATTGCCTTAAAAATAAAATAAGTAATTGAGAGTTTGGCTTGACAGTTTGGTTTCAATTGGTTGACACTGGCTTCATTTCTTTGTTGATGAAATATTCCCATTTTTGCATTATATAAATCTTAGTGGTCTATACAGTGATGAGTAGACATGCATTCTTGAAATAGTGCATGATAACAACTATGTATATCAATTTGTTAGAAGGTAAGGTGATAAGAAAACTTACTGGAAGTATGAAATTAGGGAGTGTAAAGCCAGAGTGCACACTGTACTAGGAAATGATAACATATCAGTTTGCAAATCCTCTGGTGATTACAGTCATTCCCTTCCACCCATCAAAACCAAAAGCTGACCAAGCTATGGCAAATATAAAATTCACAACAGTCTTTGAGAGCATTCATTATTAATTCCTTAGCAAATTTCGATAACAACAGTTTTCTCTCCAGTGCTGTCTTTACCTAATCTATCACTCAATATTAGCAGCTGGAGGCAAAAGAAGAATTAAGCTCCTTCTATTCCCAACAAAGAAACAGTTCAGTGATTCCTGAAGAGTATAAGTTTCTTGAAAATGATGAAAATCTTTTGCTGTTTGATACTGGAGAACGTGATGTAGACAGAATTTTGGTATTTGGCACAGAATCTGGCTTAGATGATTTGGTGACATATAAAGACTGGGCATGTGATGGAACATTTAAAGGTAGTCCAGATATGTTCTACCAGTTATATATGTTACATATATTGATAAGAAATAGCAGCATCCCTCGTTAGTTTGTTTTGCTTCCAGGGAAATGTGAAGAGATTTACCCCAGATCTGTGGGGTTTTTTTAAATAAAGAACTTATGTCCAGCATGAGATCTGAATCCTCAATGATCAACTTTGAGAAAAAGAGTATCATCACTTTCTCTAAGCTATATCCAAATACAACTCTAACTGGCTGTTTGTTTCATATGGCAAAAAATATTTACCACAAAATCATTGATACTGGACAGAAGTTGGGCTATCAAACACAAAAATTAAATGCATTACAAGAAATGTTTTAGCGTTTCTTCCAGTCAGCAACTTTATTGATGGCTTTATCCATCTGACAGATGAGGATGATTTGCCCCAAGTGTTAGTTTCTCACTTTGAAACACACTACATTGGAGGAGAAAAAACCAAGGGCTCTGTCCAGAGAGTTGAACCCACACTCCCCACACAGCTTTGGAACAGCTGTCAGTGGACATGTGACAGTATGCCTAGAACACACAGCAGTGTAGAAGACTTTCACTGCACAATACAAAGCTCAGGTACGGATATGCATCCTAGTGTTTGGAAACTGATACTTGCCTTAATGAAGAAAGGAATTTTAGCACAAAGGAAAAAGTGCAACACCGAATGAGGAGAGGAAACAAAAAGCAAAAAAAAAAAAAAGTATAATATTATGAAGTAAAGTCTCTAAAGATAGTGCTTAGGTACAATCCACAGAATAAAATCAGTTATTTGGGAATTATTGCCATGAAGGACACTGTGGGGCTCCTGGGCATTGAAGCCTTTTTGTCCCCCATTTCTTGTACCCAAGACTCCAGCCTCCATGACCTTTCCTGAGTTCCAAAGGGCAGATGTGAACAGTAGCTAATCAAGGGAGGAGCAGCCAAAAAACCACCTGAGGCAAGATTAAATGGACCAGAGAAGCTCATCAAAATTAGGAGACCCTGCACACATCCTAATCTTGTCAGCAACCTCACCCTTGAACTATTGCTGTAAAACTCCTCATCACATCCTCCGGGGTTGGGACATATAGTTTTTGAGGGCAGGAGCCCAGTGTGTCCCTCTTTGCCTGGCAAAGCAATAGAGCTATTCTTTTCTACTTCACCCAAAACTCTGTCTCCAAGATTCGATTTGGCACAAAGTCTACACACATTTTAAATGTGTTCAAATACTTCGTGCATTTTCATTTTCCACAATAAAAATCTTTAAAAATTTTAAATCTTTCTTGTTTCTGTATGTCCTTTCCAATGTACCTCTTTTATTTTCATTATTTTATCTTTTAGGGCAAAATTATCTTACAATTAGTTGTGTGGCAAAACTGCTTGCAGAGAAACTCTTGTGGCAAAGAATCTTACGGCGAAAATACCTAGAACTGAAATCACAATAACATAAAATGACAGGCTTGATATTTCTTACGTAAAATCCAAGGTTACTGTGTGTGTTGACATCTAGCCAGTGCATGTGGAAGAGAGTGGTCACTACATAGGAATTTTTCTGTACCCAGACTACAAGGATGTATATCACATACACCCATATCCATTGACTAGAACTATATTACCTGCCATAGTAAGGCTGGGAAATATCAATTAGCTATAGATTCAGAAGGAAAGGGAAATGGTGTGGAGTTTGCCACTCTTGGCCAGAAGGGCTTTAGGAAGCACTTATATTCAGAATTAATCCAGAAGCACTATCTTCATTCCAGATGGTCCTAATACTTTGGAATATATTCACAAAGAGAAGAATGTACAGGTCGTAGGTAGAAAGGTTATAGCTAGCTAAAAAGTGATTCAGAGGAGATACCATAAGTGGATTACCTTAAGAAAAAAATTAAAAATCAAGAAACAAAGACTGAAACCTATTCCTGTGGATTAGGAAAATAATGCAGAAGTGTGAACAAGAATTTGGCTTCATGGCAAGGAGTTCTTAGTTCTTATCTCACATCAGATATTGGGCTTCAGTGAATAACAAAAATGTCATATTCCACTAACTAGTGAGTGCTTGAAACAGAATATTCAGTGACTGGGCAGGACTGACTCTGAATCTGAAAGTGTCTTGTTGCCTGCAGCTGAGCAAGGTCAGATGTTCTGCTACAGCATAACAGGTACTAGCATTCTGCTGACTTAAAAGATGCATTAACTTATCCAGTTAGGACAGCACACCAGCAATGAAATTCACGTTTTATTCATTGGTAGCTCAGTAGCTAAACTCAAATTATATTTTGTTCTAAATATCTTGCATTTGTCTTATGAGCACAGGTTATAGTTAAATTTTACATTAAAATATCACATTTTAATATACTTAACTTCATACTGTAAATTCATAAAACTTATTTTAATTAAAAACTTGGTTAGAAAAGTATGTAAATAATAATTTTTAGGCTCAGTCATTTTCACATATAAAATGAGGAGAATTAAAACCAATCATTTGTTTTGGATTTGCTATTTAATTAATTTAATAATTTAAAGTTTAAGGAATTAGCAATGCTGTAAGAATACAAATTATTATTCTTTGTATAAGAAAATATATAATAGTTTAAATGGTTCTGTAGGTCACCCTTAAAAGAATTCATAATATCTAAAGGAACAACATATTTTAGTTATATCTATTTAAAGATGACTTAAATAAGTGGGAAATAGTTGGTCCATTTGCTTCATAGGAGCTTATTAATGTAGCTGTTCCACCTAACATGAGGTCAAATGTATTGTCCTGGCCACACACATATTATCAGGACAAACTACAGGTGAATTAAAGATCACCAAATTTTGCTGTTACGTGCAATTTAGTGCAGATCATGTTGATGCTGAAAACTCAGCCTCTGTGCAAATTGATGCTGAAAACTCAGCCTCAGTGCCAAATTGAATTTTGGAGATAGAGTTTTGGGTGAAGTAGAAAAGACTAGTTTTATTGCTTTTCCAGGCAAAGGGGGACACAGCAGGCTCATGCCTCTCAAAACGGTGTGTCCCAACACAGGAGGATTTGGTGAGGAGTTTTATAGCAATAGGTCAAGGGTGGGGTTGCTGATAAGGATCAGGGTGTGTGCAGGGCCAGCACTCCTTTAATCTGGCATCAGGTGGTCTCCTGATGAGCTTCTGGAGGTCATCAAACTGTGATCTTCTCTGGAATGAAGAATGCTAACATCTTCCATTTGTTGGGGGTTTAATTCTATAAAGAGCTCAAAAATATTGTTACATGTGTCCCTTCAGGTGAAACCAGGACTCTGCCCCAAGGCTTCACTGTTGTTTCCTGGCTGCTCCTCCCTTGTTTCTGCACCTATCCCTTCCCTGATTAGTAACTGTTTGAATAGGCCCTTTGAACTCAGGGAAGGTCAGGAGGCTGGAGTCTTTTCCCTACAAACAAGAAACTGTATGACCCAGCAATCCCACTACTGGGCATATACCCTGAGAAAACCGTAATTCAAAAAGAGTCATGTACCAAAATGTTCATTGCAGCTCTATTTATAGTAGCCCGGAGATGGAAACAACCTAAGTGTCCATCATCGGATGAATGGATAAAGAAGATGTGACACATATATACAATGGAATATTACTCAGCCATAAAAAGAAACGAAATTGAGCTATTTGTAATGAGGTGGATAGACCTAGAGTCTGTCATACAGAGTGAAGTAAGTCCAAAAGAGAAAAACAAATACCATATGCTAACACATATATATGGAATTTAAGAATAAAAAAAATGTCATGAAGAGCCTGGGGGTAAGACAGGAATAAAGACACAGACCTACTAGAGAATGGACTTGAGGATATGGGGAGGGGGAAGGGTAAGCTGTGACAAAGCGAGAGAGAGGCATGGACATATATACACTAGGTAGATAGCTAGTGGGAAGCAGCCACATAGCACAGGGAGATCAGCTCGGTGCTTTGTGACCGCCTGGAGGGGTGGGAGGGAGGAAGACGCAAGAGGGAAGAGATATGGGAACATATGTATATGTATAACTGATTCACTTTGTTATAAAGCAGAAACTAACACACCATTGTAAAGCAATTATACTCCAATAAAGATGTTAAAAAGAAAAAGATACAGATAGTAAGTAAGGAGGCAGAGATTTGAACTTTCATTGTCTAGCTCCAAAGACCAGAAACTTCGTTACTGTGTGATGTTGGCTTCCATGATTACTTGTGTAGTATTTTGATGAATCTAGAAACAAAATAAAGTCATAACTCCCTGTCAAAAAAAAAAAAAAAAAAAAAAAGAAGAAACTGGAGACCCAAAAGCTTCCATGCGCTGGAGCCCCGCAGGGTCCTGCTCAGTTTTAGTGCCACAGAATTTATGTCAACATTTCATTTTCTTAATATCAGTGTATATGTATATTTATCTGTAGGCCTACAGAGGCAGAGGAAATACAGTTTAGCAAACCAGTCAAGATAATATCCTAATTACTGAATTATTTACAAATTAAATTTATTTAGCACCTGGTATGTTTAAGTCAACACAAAGAAAGATGAGGATGAAGTTCTTACTAAGAATTTACTTCAAACAATAAACATTTCAAATGGGTGGTTTAAATGCTTTCCCCATGAATGTAAATCATAGGAAAATTATTAGAAACAAGAGGATATACATGGCCTTACCCAGGGAGCTAAATAGACCACCATTTGCTAAAATTCCAGTACAAGGGAAAAAGGAAAATGAAATAATATCCACATACAACTAAACTACACACACACACACACACATCCCACAAAAATATAAAATGCAAGCAGACAAGCAAAATTAGGCATTATTTCAAGAGACACAATAGACAACAATATTATACTGTAACCGATGCCAGAGATAGTGATATGAATAAGGCAAGCACATTCCTGCCCAGAAAGGTATTTGCCATCTGTAAGAAAAACAAATAACTTAAGCACAATAAGCATAAAAAAAAGAGAGATGCAGAGAGACGTGCAGCAACTAAATGAGCGAATGAGCCTGGTCTGGAGCAGCAGCATTTAGATGAGACATAAAAGACTAATAGGAATTAGGTAACATAATGAAGGAGAAGAAAGAGAGCAAAAGTAGTGTCGTGAGGGTTCTAAAGCAGGACAGGGAATAATCTTCAAAAACCAAACGTAGTTTCATATTGCTAAAGTGAAAACAGCTTGAGGAATTGCGGCTACAGATAAGACCGGGCATCAACAAATGTACAAAATCATGCAGGGTATTATGGATTGTTGTAAAGAGTCTGAACACCATCCTAAGAATCACATGAAACAAAACACATTTAAGTAATAGAGTGCAATGATATAATTTGACTTTTAAAATGATGTCCCTCTAGTTTTAGTGTAAAACTGTTGACATTGGTAAATAATTGAGTCGAGAGACCGGAAAGAAACTTACTTCAATAGTCTATAGGTAAAAAGGACGGTTCTGACACGGACTGCAGTAGTGACAGTGGGAATAGAGAGAATGAGAGAAGCAAGTGACATATATGTAGAGTTGGACGGATCAAGTTTAGAGACTGATTGACTACTTGGATTTAGAAAGAATTAGATTTTGAAAAATGTGGCTGCTTTTTTTTTTCTTTGCTTTTTGGAATAAAGATGGTTAGTTGTACTGTGCACTGAGATAGGGAAGACTAAGAAATGAGCAAATTTGGGAAAGAGACGTTTATATCATTTATGAATCTGGTAAATATGAGATGCTCAATGGTGACCCAAGTTGAGATATCTGGGTGCAAGTCACGTATATAAATCTGAGGGTGAAAAGGGTGGTCAAGGCTAGAGACAACTGGGGTCACAGGAGTCAAAACAGTCACCTGAAGATGACATATAAAGTGAGAAGAGAATATACACATAAGAGATTACTGAAGAACTCAAACGAATAATGGCTGGATAGAAAAGGAAGCCTGCAGAGAAAAATTAAAGGGCATTACCCAAGATGATGAAGAAATTCAGGAAACTCTATTGTAATCTTACCCAGTAGAATTGACTTAAAGGAGAAGTAAGAAAAGATCAGTGCAATTACTTGTAGTTTGTTTACTTGGTGGTAGAAAGTTAAAGGGGTTCTGTTCTAATGCCTTCTTCCTGACTTTATTTTCCTTAATATTAACTAGATAAGGAGATCATCAGCTGAGATTGGAGAGAAAATAAGGATGTCAAATGTTTGGTTAGGAGTGTAGGAAGTTCAAAATAGAATAGGGAAATAATGAACTCGTTTACAAAACAGAGGCTCACAGACATAGAAAACAAGCTTTTGGTTACCAAAGGGCAAAGGGCTGGGGGAAGGATAAATTAGGAGTTTGGGGTTAACATATGCACACTACTATATGTAAAATAGATAACCAACAAGGACCTACTGTATAGCACAGGGAACTATACTCAATATCTTGTAATAATCTATAAGGGAAAAGAATCTAAAAAAGAATATAGATATATATGTATAACCGAATCACTTTGCTGTACACCTGAAACTAACACAACATTGTAAATCAACTATACTTCAATTAAAAAAAAAAAGAATCAGGAAAACCAGGAATACTGATCTAGGATTAGAGTTTTGCTTTGTAGGAGTAGTAAAAAGATATAGGGCTAAGGACATTTAGTAGGTCATCAAAGGATACGTTCAGGCTGACTGTGGATCCTTAGCTGAATGAGATCAGAGGAACAATGCATTAACTTGGAAGTTCAGTTCACATGGGGATAGTTAAGTATGGAAGCAGGAGGGATGGCAGGTTCTGCTCAGACAGTGTGACAGCTGCCTTAGAGATATCAGAGCTTAGTATTGATCAGTGGTAAATTCTGGGGTGTGACCATGGGGATGGCAACAAATAAAGAGTGCAGAAGAGGACTTTTGACTCTTTGAATCTTAATCACGGAATCTTGACTAGAGAGCTGAGAGGACAGATTGTTATATGACTGGTCAGCATAGAGAGACTGTGAGTCAAGAGCCAGATATCAATGAATGAAAATGTGTGTTTGGTCAATTTATAGAATATAGCAATGAGGAGTGGTAGAGAGCACTATAGAAAAAATGAACTAAAATGACGAGTAATGTTTTAAATAGTGAGATAATTATTGTCTGGAGGTAAAATTGATGCATTAAAAAGATGCTAAGTTTACTTCCCTTCATATAGAGGATCAGTAAGAATAAATATTTTATATCTAAACGAACTGCAAAAGATAATGTCACGTTATAGCTGGGCCACATTTTTAATTAAGACATGAAAATATGGGGAATATTCAGTAAGTTGTTTCAGATATAGGAAAGTTTTTGTTCATGAAGTAAGAATTCTGGGACTCATAATGAACTGAAAGTGATGCCAGAATTTGGAGTTTTGTACAAGAGAAATGAAGGGGAGAACCTCCTATAAAGATTTTCTATTATGGGTGTTTATTCAGGAAAAGCCAAACTTTAGTTAATTTTGACATTTTATTGGAGGTAAGTGGTCAAATAGTTATCCTTCGAAGAATGAAACTGACATGTTTTCATGCACAAAAATGTGTAGATTTCTATTTTTAGAAGGCATCCATTTTTCATGCAATTTATTCTTCCAACTACCATCCCAGATATCCTTATATATGGGGAGCAAATATTAATATAAAGTATCAAATAATTAGATTATAATATGAAAAAACAATCGAGGCCCCAAATATTTACTCCACAGAAAGACTTACATTTATGCTGTTCATCATTTGCATTTTGGTAAAAAAAATATGTTTTTCAAGATTTTTCAAATATCAAATTTTAGAAAGTTATGATTGTTTTTCTTTATTAATGTAGCAATAACATATTTTGCTACCAGATATTTTTAATTGCTCATGTTTTACATGATTATGGAACTTACATTTGATTTCATTAAACCAACATCCTTATGTTAGATTTAACATTATTTTTAACCACTGACAGTTTTCATATGAAATTATGTTGTTATTTTGGTAAATAATACTGTTATGTATTGGGTTGGCCAAAAGGTTCGTTTGTTTTTTTCTGTAAGATGGCTCTAGTAGCACTTAATTGTCTTTAACTTCATTCAAAACAATTTCGTTAGATTGTATGTGGTAGCTGTCATATCAGCATGCATTTGAAAAAAGACTTATCAGAATTGGTGATGATTTGTGTAGCCATCTTAATATTGAAGATAGAAGAAAAAAAGCAACATTTTCAGCCTATTCTTTATTGTTTCAAGAAAGGTAAAAACGCAACTGAAACGCAAAAAACAGATTTGTGAGGTGTATGGAGAAGGTGTTGTGACTGATTGAACGTGTCAAAAGTGGTTTGCGAAGTTTCGTGCTGGAAATTTCTCTCTGGACAATGCTCCATGGTCAGGTAGACCAGTTGAAGTTGATAGCAATCAAATCGAGACCTTCATTGAGAACAGCCAACATTATACCACGCAGGAGATAGCCAACACACTCAAAATATCCAAATCAAGCATTGAAAATCATTTGCACCAGCTTGGCTATGTGAATCTTTTTGATGTTTGGGTTCCACATAAGTTAAGCGAAGAAAACCTTCTTGACCATATTTCCACGTGTGATTCTCTACTGAAACGCACTGAAAACATTCCATTTTTAAAACAAATTGTGATGGGTGATGAAAAGTGAATACTGTACAATAATGTGGAATGGAATAGATCGTGGGGCAAGTGAAATGAGCCACCACCAACCACACCAAAGGCTGGTCTTCATCCAAAGCAGGTGATGTTGTGTATATGGTGGGATTGGACGGGAGTCCTCTATTATGAGCTCCTTCTGGAAAACCAAACAATTCCAACAAGTACTGCTCCAATTAGACCAACTGAAAGCAGCACTTGATGAAAAGCATCTGGAATATGTCAACAGAAAACACATTAATCTTCCATCAGGATAACGCAGGACTGCATATAACTTACAACTAGGCTGGGAAGTTCTGATTCATCCACTGTATTCACCAGACATTACACCTTTGGATTTCCATTGATTTCGGTCTTTACAAAATTCTCTTAATGGAAAAAAATTTCAATTCCCTGGAGGACTGTAAAAGGCACCTAGAACAGTTCTTTGCTCAAAAAGATTAAAAGTTTTGGGAAGATAGAATTATGAAGTTGCCTGAAAAATGGCAAAAGGTCATGGAACAAAAGGGTGAATATGTTGTTCAATAAAGTTCTTGGTGAAAATGAAAAACGTGTCCTTTATTTTTACTTAAAAACCAAAGGCACTTTTTGGCCAACCCAATACTTCTGATTAGATTCTATACATTCTTCCAGTTATAGCAATATATATATATATATATGTGTTTATATATATATATATATATACAGTTAAAGGTTCTTCAAAAATATTACATTCTTCATATTTTCTAATAAAATAGTATTTGACATTTATAAATAATATTCTCTTCTATAGCAAATAGTGATTCAAAGAAAAATACATGCTACTTTTTTTCTTCAACATTCAAACTATTCAAAAATCTATTTTGAAATATAAATATACAGCGCATTATCTACTTCAGAATAAAATATAAAGCCAGAGAACAGAAGGAGAACTTTCAAAGGGTACTGACAAGTATAAGCCAAAAAAGGGCAGAAGGGGGAAAAAGAGAGTTTGGTGTTATGTGAATGTTGTGGTTAATAGCATTGAATGTCACCAGCAAGTCAAGTAAGAACTGAAATATTTATTGAATTTAGCAAGAATGAAATATTTGCAATCTTGGCAACAGCAGTTGATGTGTGTTGAAGAGGATTTTTTTTTGAACTGCAATTGTAAGTTAATGAGTTACTGGGAGTCACAGGAATAGAGGAAGCAAATGGAAAGTAGAAATATGTTTAAAAGAGGAGAGATACAGGTTTTAGCTACTGTGTTAATTTTGACTCAGTCACACATGTACCTATTCTCAAAAGTGTGCTGTATATACATCCTCAGAAGAGAGATAAGGTGATAATTTTGAAGACGGTTCAAGTAAAGACTATTTTTCTGTAGTTAATATATTCAACTGATGTTTATCAAATTCCTGTTTGTCCTAAGCAGCATTCAAGGCTCTAGGAATTCATAAGAAATAAAATCTATGTGAACAAAGTCCTAATTCTTGTAAAGATTGCATTCTGGTATCTGGGAGACAAATGGTAATATATAATTATATAATATTAAATCATATGTATTATATCTGTATAAAATGAGGTGACGAGATGTGCTATGAAAATAGGTAAAGTAGGATAAGGGGATATAAGGAGTGGAATATTGCTTATGAGTTTTATGAGAAAATTATCTGGAAAGCTTATATTTGAGCAGGACCTGAAGAAAGTTGAGGCATGAGTTATAAAGATCTTTAGAGGAAAAGAATTCTAAAAAGAGCAAAATGCTAAGGCCCTCGGGTGAAGGCATGTTTGCTGTGAGAGGGAAAGGAAAGTCCCTGGAGTAATGAAAAGCCTAGATTTTTAAGGCTTTTAGGAACTTTAGGTTTTACTCTGAAAGAGATGCAAAGCCATTGTAGAGGCTCAGACTACTGTATGTTTTGATCAGGAGTGATGTCTTTCAACATTTAGACAAAGATCTATCCTTGCTTCCACATTAAAGAGAAACTGGTGGGGCAAAGTTGGAAAAGGAGAGACCTGTCAGAAAACTCTTGCAGTAACTATTCCAGGGTAGACATTGCAAAGTGGAAATGAGTCAGAGGAGATATTTTGAAAGAGGTGCGGGTAGGAGTAGTTGTTGATCCTTTGAATGAAACATAGAGAGGAAACAAGAATGAGTCCAACTTTGTGGGATTTGTGTTAGTTGTTGTTTCTTTTGGGGGTAACAGAGAAGAAATAAGTTGCTATTTACTGAGACTTGTTAGACTGTGAGAAAAGCCTTATTTACTAAGGTGGAAAATTAAGAATTTGGCTCTGCTTATTTTTGTGTACATTCAAGAAAATGTCAGAGTCAATTTTTCATGTATTAGTGTTTTGGAATGGGGTTCTGAGATTTCAACACATAAAAAATGTAAATACATGCAAGATGTCTGAATTACATACAGAAAAGACTGCCTGTAAATTCATTTTAATAAAACTGATAGACCTAATAAAATAAACTCTCTTTTTAAGAGACAGAAAGGATTTTGTTAGCAACATGAAAAGAACTTGAGGTGGGAATTAGATTTCTAAAACTACACTGGAGAAGGTTGAGTTAAAAATAGTATTTTTACCTTTATTAGAACTTTATATCTCTTAAGTTTGAGTAGCTTGGGAAAATATGTATTATACTCCATGTTTAATATTTCAGTTATACATTATAGAGCTGCAGTATAATGTACAGAAATTAGAAGGGAGATAATTTGTATCAGTCATCACAAAATTATGTATTACATGCTTTACAGCTTATTAAATGTTTTCACGTTAATTAATTCAATTTTTAACTTGAAAAGTTTATTTATATGAATATTAGAAAAAAATACAAGGAAACTCCACATTATTGAGGACAATAGAAGGACTGCAACTTCCATGCTTTATATGGTCATTTAGTTTCCCAGTTGATAAAACATGCAGACAATATTTTTTAACTGAATAAACATGAAAAGAAAAATGGCTAGATGTGTTTTATGCAGTTGCTCAATCAAGCCAGATGAACTGGTGACATTTATACTTATTATCTTATTAAAAACCAACTTCTACATTGATCGCTATATTTTTCTAAAGCTACGTTTGTGTTCTCCATGAAAATATAAATCATTATAAGAGACTCAGATTTTATCACCCTTTGAGGAATGAGCATGCTTTTATTAATCCTTGTGAAAATATGTGAGGTAGGGGCTGATAAAACCAGCATTAAATTACTTGAACAGCTTCTGTGGATGTAGCTGTCTTCAGAGGCATGCTATATGACCGTGGCAAGAAAGGAAAGGTAAAAGAGATAATGAAATAGGTACTTTATTTCACAAATAAATTTATATCATGATATTACCATTTTACAATAAAAGTTTTTACTGATTGACAAAATAATAGAAAACAATACACTGGGACTACTTACAAATCTCAGGTTCCTTCAACTCTATGACATATTTTTAAGAGCAGTGTGCTTAAATGGAAAATATATCATATTTTAAACTTTTATTTTTATAAAATGTTAACATTGATCAATATATACAGAGGAAAAATTTAGATATGTGTATGACTATATGTAATTTTATCTTTTGACAAAACAAAATATAAATTTATATTTGTAATAAAATATACTTGCAAAATGCTTAAATCATATTGGTGGTGACTCTTAAATGTATAAATTAAATTAAATTATAAATTCTCTGCCCACAAATAAAGTACAATTATTTAACTTTTCTTTTTAAAAAATAGCTTTTGGAGCAACCAAATCTAATTCATAATTCATCCTGACAGTTTTAGTTTATAATTATAGTCAGAAGTACAGAAATAAAATGACAAAAATAACAAAAAGTACACCTCACTTCTCACTAAGAAAAAAATCTCAGAAGAGTAAAATATTTACTATAATAATTATTTTAATGTAAAAATGAATACTGAACTATACTATTATGTTTTACCTATACTTTTTAGCAGTTGCAGCAAGAAGGGTTTGACAAAATATATACTAAAATAGCAAACTAAGGAATGAAAAGAAGTGATTTGTCTGTATGAAAGATATGTTCATCTGGTGTTTGAAATATTGAGTAGTTGGCATTTTGATTTCCAGCTTTTTACAAATGAAAAGTCGAATATGAGATAAGTAATAGAATAGGCACATCTGTAGTAATAAAGGTAACCACCATTACATGGTGAAATCACAAATCTTGCTCTCTTATGTAATGAACTAGATGAAGATCAGGAGCTCAGGGAGGTTGGTGGCTTAGTTCCACAACATCATCCATGGGCCCGTATATTTTTGTACTGGCAGCCACTAAGTTATAGTTTTCCTTTGCACCACAAATTTTGACATTCTATTGCTGTATTCCAGCCCATGGGAAGCATAAAGAAAGTGAAAGAAGCAGACATCAAATCATTTTAAGGGCATGATTGAGAAATTACATTCTTCAAATCCTTTCACAATCCATTGGCCATAAATTAGTCATTTGGCCTTACTTACCTGCTAGTGAAATGTAGTCTTAATTTTGGTGTCCATGTAACCTAATTAATTTTGAAGGGGGTTGTATTGTAAAATGAGCAAGTGCAGGGAAGAATGAAGGATGAAAGATTAGTAGGAGTCTCTGTCAAACTCCTTTTTTTAATTTAAAAATTCAATGTTTTAAAGATATTTATATAGAGAAACATTTTTGGCACATGTTAGAATACGTCACACATTTATCCATTATAAACAATTAAGAGCAATAATTATATATCACAAAATTCCAATCACATAGTAAGATACTAAATATCCTCAGTATGTATCAGTTTCTTATGGTCCAGTATTTATGAAAATTAAAGGAAAATAATATACTTTGGAAAATAGAGTTTCTTTAGGTATTTTTTCCTCTTCTCTTAAACCTTTACCTCAGGAAAAGAAATGGTAGGTCATAAAGAAGAAACCACTCGCTTACACAGTCTTTATGAAAATGAAAAGAAAAAAAACATAGATACTCCAGGATGTGGTCACCTAGGTTGGGAATAAATGTAATTTAGAGGCTACCTGAAACACACACACACACACACACACACACACATTCTTGGAAGATAGTTGATAGATATTTACAGGGATCCTATCTAAGAGCTATTAATTTAAATTGCTCTCAAAATTTTGGTGGGTTAGTTAAATCCACTCTAAAATTTAAAAACATGTTCTTATTCAGTAGAAAGAAGAAAAGTTTAGATATGTCCTTCAATAAAACAGTTATTGGTTTTTCTTTTGGCATGTTAATATAATTCCAAGGAATGAAAAAAACAATAACAACAACAAATACACATGTATCATCATCACCTCTAACTGAAATATTCTGGGTAACAGTATCAGTAAACATAAATTAATTCAAGCGTTAACTATATATGTGTGCAGGAGAGATGTATGCAGGCAAAGAGTACAACACACATGAATGCACTTATGTGGGAAGAAGCCCTGTACATTAAAGGGACTCAACAAGTTCAGTGTGGTTGGAGAACAGAGGATAAAAGGAGTCCAGGACATGATAAGTTTTACATTCATTGCATTCTATACAGGGTGCTATAATATTGTATGAAGATTGGGTGTGATAAATAAAAAAATGTATATACATGACCGTAGTCAAAATTGAGTGAGTTAATAATCAAATAATGGAGATAAAGTGAAATACAAATAAAATTAGTCCAAAATAAGATATGAAAAGAAATGAAAAAGAGAGACAAAGGATGGGACAAATAGAAAACAAAAAAGCAATGTGGCAGGCTTAACTGAAACCATATCGAAATTGTATTAAATGTAAATTATTTCAACACTCAAAGGCAGAAAATTGCAGTCTGCTCAAATAAGTAAAACATATCTCTATGTTATCCATAAGAAAAATAAATAAATATAGGGAAACAGATCTTAAAGTAAACGGATGGGCAAAGATATTCTATGCAAAAATAATCTCACACTAGAGTTATTATATTAATATAAGACAAAAGAGAATTCAGAACAAAGAATGCTGCCAGATATATAGAAGGTTTGTTAGTTTCCTAAGAGTTCCTAACAAAATACCGCACACTAGATGGCTTAAACAACAGACATCTATTTTTTTTTTTTTCTTTTTGCGGTACGTGGGCCTCTCACTGTTGTGGGCTCTCCCGTTGCGGAGCACAGGCTCTGGACACGCAGGCTCAGCAGCCATGGCTCACGGGCCCAGCCACTCCGCGGCATGTGGGATCTTCCCGGACCGGGGCACGAACCCGTGTCGCCTGCATCGGCAGGTGGACTCTGAACCACTGCATCACCAGGGAAGCCCAACAGACATCTGTTGTTTCACAGTTTGGGAATCTAGAAGTCTGAAATCCAGGTTTCAGCAGAATTGGTTCCTTTGGAGGGATGTGAGGGAAAATGTGTTCCATGACTCTCTCCTAGTTTCTGGCAGTTCGCTGCCAATTTTTGGCACCCCTTGACTTGTGATAGCATAATGCTCGTCTTCAAATGACATTCTCTCAATGCCTCCATATCATCTTCCTCTGTATGTGTCTCTTTCTATGTACAAATTTCACCTTTTTGTAAGGATGATTAGTCCTGTTGGATTAAGACCTGCCCTAATTACCTCCTTTTAATGTGATAACTCCCGTAAAGACCCTGTTTCCAAATAAGGGTACATTCTGAGGTTCTGGGAATTACAACTTCAATATATCTTCTTGGAAGTACACAATTCAACTCATGACAGGGAGCATTTCATAATGATAAAGGGTCAGCTTTTCAAAAGTGGTGGAAACTGTCAATATGTTTCCACCTGTAACAGATCATCAAAACACTTGAGGCCCATTCTAATTGAACTTAAATTATGAGTAGACAAATGAACTATTCTAGTTGTAAATTCAGCATTCCTCCTAAGTATGTGAATATATTGAGGAAATAATAATAAGGTAACAACTCAATTAAAAATAGTTAAAGTAGACTAAAATAGTTCACAAAAAAACATGTATAAGATATATGAATGGCAAGTAAACACATGAAAGGAAACTCCATATAATTAATTATCAGGAAACTTAAATTCAAACCACAATGTGATACTATTATATATCAACTAGAATGGTTAAATGGAATGGTGAAAACACCAAATTTTACAAGGATGAGGGGAGAAATCAGAACACATATCCACTGCTATAGGAAATGTACTATGATAACACCACTTTTGTAAGACAGTGTGGCAGTTTCTTATCCACTCACAAGTTCTTAGGAGCTTTTTCAAAAAATGCAAAAAGGAACAACCCAAATGTCCATCAACAAGTGGATAGATACACACTGAGGTATATCCATTTAATGAAATATTACTTAGCAATAAGAATAATACACACTAAACCATGGATAAATTTCAAAACCATTGTATTAAGTGAAAGTCACAAAATTGTACACACTATATGATTTCATCCCTATAAAATTCTAAAATATGCAAATAAATCTATTGGACCAATTTTGTGGATATGGCACCAAAAGGACATGAGGGAACTTCGGGGGCTAATGAAAGTATTTTATATCTAGATTTTGGTGTCAGTTACACAGATGTATTCACTTTGTAAACTGTACTAAACTGTACTATTAAATATTAAAATTCATTATTTCATATGCAAATTGCATCTAGATTAAGTTGATAAGAAAGGAGTAGGAGGAGGAGGGAGAGGAAAGAGGAGGAGGGGAAAAGAACAAGGAGGAGTATATGGGTCACTATGAAAGTCGGTGTTAAAAAATTAAAGGTTTAGTGTATTGATTTTCTTAAACTCCTGACACTAACTGCAACAGTCAGTTCATACTTGAGTGTCAAACAATAATTGCTTTAATATTCCCTTTTTCTGATAGAAAAGACTTTTATTATATTGAACAATGGAATGTTACCAACACTCTAAATATAGAAAATCATTTCATGCTCTATGCATTTTAGTGTATATTTTTGTATTTAAATGCATTGAAGTACAAAGGAAAATTCCAATTTCTAAGAATTATGCATACATAATAAATGTATATAAAGTAATCACTTAAGATACTATGCATATTTTACAAAGGCCTTGTAGGAAGGGAAAAACAAAAGTTTAAATCCTGAGTCTAAAAGAAAATTATTCATTTCCTTCTGCCAAAAATGCTGTGCTCTGCGGCATCTTTGAACCCTACAGCAAAGTAATCCTTCAATTTGATCCTAAACAAGGACACATTATCTCAGAATATCAAGACTATTTGCAACCTGAAGTTTTAGTCAAAACATTATGGTTTATTGAATTTTCCTACTGAAATATTACTTAAGGTATTTTTCAATAGCAGTTTTTCATTTTATTCTTCATATTTTTCTCTCTCCTTCCACTGAAGAGGTCTCCTGATTCAATAACATTTTCAGTAAGGATTTTTTTATTTTATTAATTTTTCAGACTTTTCTCTGTAAAGGTTGCAGCAAATATAGGTGAGATTAGTTCCAATAAAGTGAACAAGGAAGGTCTACAAAGAGCACGGGCTGCTCTTTAAAGGGCTATATTCACATAGCCGTGCTAGAGATGAGGATACCTAAACAACCTGTAAGATCTGCGTGTTCTAAGACCATGCTCCGAGGGAGATTTATATTAAAATATGGAAATATTTTTTCAAAATTTTAATATACTATGAACGATACCATGTGGCTTTTTATATTGTTTGAATAAATATAGAATATCTTAATTTATCAAACTTTATATGAACTAATTGTCATGTTATTAACAAACAAGATATGTATACCGTACTCATCCCAAGATATACAGTACTCATTACCAAAAGGTTGACTATTATCGCTACAACTAAACCAAGTATGATGTATCATCATTTAGCTAAAAAGACATTGAACTATCTGTGTTCCCATTGTTAATTGAAACATTCCAAAATTAAAGATTTAAAGCAACATTTGAAAAGTAGGACAAGCTGCTTTCTCAACAATGTTTTGCGTTATCTTCACACATTAATATTTTTCAACTTATAAATTATTATTTGTAATATTATTTGAAACTACTTAATTTCCACAGTGGCTTTTCAGTTTAAGGTATAGACTGTAAACTTGAATTACAAAAGTCTAGCTTCCTCAAGATAACTTATTATTATAGGACAAGAAGAGAATGAATCCATACATCTATCATTTATTTATCTATCATAAAAATAGAATGCTTTACATTAAAAACATTGTTAATATATTATCTTCAGAGTTCCATGCCTTAATATTCTAAAAATTATTATCTAAATTAGGATTTATGCAGCTATACATTTTTGTGAACTAAGAAAATCAAATAAATTTTAGAGTTAATTTTAACCTGAAATATAGTCTCAAAAACATTTCGTTACATATTCTATATTTGTTCTGCTTTAGTAAGTAATATGTATTCTATTTTACAAAATATGCACATCCAAGTTGGAATGCATCTAGTCTATGCAAATAATAACTTGATCACGAAGTTTTACCTTATTAAATCCCCTGTCAGATCAATGATCAGTTTTATCTATCACCTTAGCAAAAATCCATGGTTCTACATGTTAATATTGTCTCATCTATACATAGTTTCCTAATATGTAGTGACAGCGGCTTTTGTGCCAACTAAATATCTGCAATTACTCATGTAAGTTAAGCAAATATTAGGACACCTCAGTGGGTAAACCAAACCCTTAAAAACCATTACTGACTATTCTATTCCAAAGCTCAAGGTTGCCTGGTATGTAATGTCATTTTAACTTTGTGTGTGTGTGTGTGTGGAAGTTGTCAAATAAGAGTGTTTTGAATATAAATGTTGTCATCAATATGTAGCTATTTATATGAGAAAGCAATAAAACCAAATGCTAATAAACTATCATTCATTCATTTTTTTAATATCTCCAATAAATAGTTTTGACTGTGTCAACCTTGCTGAAAAATTCATTGTTATAAGAAGTAATGTTCAGCAATTTTGTTAATAATCTCTCAGCTTAGTAAGAGAAATAGATAAGAAAGTAAGTAATTAGGAGGCAATAATTGCTAAAATAGATATTTTAAATTTGTGATCAAGAGGGATGTTTAGTTCACAATTACCAGCTCTCTTAGTGAAGTCAAGAGTCAATAAAGAGGTAATGCAAACTTGGAAGTCTGGCAGTGATGGTGCAATCTCATCAGGACAAAAAACAGGCATGAAAGAAGAGAGGTGGGAAATGGCAGGACAATTTGAAATCTATGAAAAATTCAGATTAGTTGAATAGATTACATTGTGGGCTGAGACAGAAAATGTATTAGAATCCTATTCCTAGATTACAATATTGATAGATAAAAGGTTAAGACAAAAGATGAGGAAGAATTGAAATAATGCATAACTTAACTTTAACCAAATACATGATGTTTCCTATTCTTTGATAGGAATTTCTAGAATCAAATAGATTAATTTATGCTTCACAATTGTCCTCTGTATCAAAAGTCTCATGTGTTTTAAGAAAATAATTAAAGCGTGACTGAAATGTGCATTTATTGAGAACCTTCTATCTGGTAGATATAGTGCTAAGCATTTATGTTTTACATCATTAATTATTAAAATATATCTATGAAATAGGTATTATATTTTCATTTTAGAGATAGGGGATTTACTTATAAAGCATAAATAATCGACCAACAAGCTTGTTGATAACTTGTCTTCTGGCCCATGATGACATAGCGGGTGAGTTTTAACCCACGTGCATGCAATTCTAAATTTTATCTCTAAATGTTAAATGAGATATATGTTCTGTCTGTCATCACTTTGATCTCCAATAACATAAAAACAAATAATTAAAATGTGTGGTTTGAAACAAACTCGGATTTGTCTGATTGCCACCTTTGGTATCTATTTTCCCTAGATCCTTTTAAAGGGCATCAGTCCAAATGGACACACGGTTATAGGAGAATGGAGAATGCAGAGTAGAAGAATCCTCTCTTATGATGTAGTTTTATATCATCTCAGTACTATTAAACTTTCTTTTGCAGTCGTATTCGGTTGCTAACTCATATTCAGTGGACTTATTTGCTCGTTGAGTACTTACCATATGTCAGACACTTTGTAAACAGGTCAATTATTAGCTCTCTTCTCATGGGGTTAGGCACTTGTCAAAACAGTCTCACCTGTCTTGTGTTTAGACCTGTAGATATTGAGACTTTGACTGAGTTTAGGCAATCATAATCTAATCATTTCATAGCTTAGGATATATTATCTACAGCTCTTAAATGCATTCCTAAATTGTTACAGATTCCCAGAACCCAGACTTTTGACTCCCAGGCTAATTTATTTCCTCTCTAATCGCATATATTGCTTCTTAGCTAGTAAGGAATTGGTGTCTTGTTTTTCTCCCTAAGAAGGTGCTCTTCACTTGAACATAAAAAATCCTTTACATATTATTGTTTAGATATTTTTTCACATTTGTCAGAATAATATTTATATCAGAGACTATTATGACTACTTGATTATGTAACTCTTAAAATTAGTAAAGATTTACAAAACACTAAGGGAACAGCAGAGACATTAAACTATTTCTTTAGTGTGATTTGCATGTGGGGATGAAAAATAAATACAATAATTAGCTTTCTGAAATATTAATATAAATATGTTCCTTTCAACTACAGTCTTCCAGGGAGGCATCTTTTAATTTGGTAGTTTAATGCTATGATGAAGTTGTAATCTATTAAATTTAAAGTTTATTACTGAAGCATCTGCCATATTTAGGACACTGGATTTTGTGCTGTGAGTGAGGGTAAGCTGTATAAAGCTGGCTTGTGTTTGTTCTCCTATCTTAGACTACAGTAGTAGAGTTTGAAACCTCAATTTAGTTCATGTCTTTAACTTATAAAAATAACACAAGTACCTCAAAATCATTTTCAATAATATTAAAGTCTAGATAAATTAAAATGTGGCTTGAAAACCAACCATAGTTTGTCTCATTGTCTTAATTTGTTTTCAATCAGGATATCAATTTTATTTTGACTCTAAAATTAAAAGAAGACATGATCTTTTGTTTTTCTTAGACTTTCATGAGGGTAAGAAATGACAGTGTCTACTCTAAAAGTAAAGCATGTAGTTTTTACTATCAAGCACCAAAGCTTTTTGAGATATTAGGAAAAGAGGTCCTTTTAATAAATGAAAAAGAAATTAAACATCCATATGAAATGGGTTTGTATCTTATATTTTGTTCCTTTTGAAATACAAATAGAAACTCACTTATCCAGTATTTTCACTAGAAAATAATTGATAGACTTTTTAAAAATGCAGTGCCCAGAGATAATATAGTAAATAAGATGTAAGCAAAAATAGGAAACAGATATGAGGAGAAAACAAGTTGCAAACTAAGAGAAATAAATGAACCAATAACATATTCTGCTGAAAATACACCATACTTAGCAAAGAGATCTGCACATCCATTAATAATAATAACAATAATAATATCATCACATTTTGCTGAGTTATGAAAGCAGCTGTTGATTGGACAGGCCTGGGATTCATACTGCAGCTATAATGCTGACCATAATAATCAATCTGATACTTCATTTTGTATCATGAAAAGAAAACAAATTGAAGCAGATGAATAATTTCCCTTCAGAAGCATGTGATTTGATCATATACAACCAAAATAAATGACCAAATTTTGAAACTAGAACTGTGTTATGTGAATAGAAATGGGATTATCTGAAAAATGTAATAAGACATGGACTTCAAGTTTGCAAACCAATATATAAACACACACACACACACACACACACACACACACACACACACATATGAATTTTCTACCTTCTAAGCAAGCACTAAATAACTGACATATTCATGAATCTATTGGATTGAATTGTTCAGCAGAGCCACAGTAAATTACATTCTATTTGAAGCAGTGTAGTGGTCAAAGAGATCCTATAAAGAGCTAATAGGAAATTTATTCATTTTTAGTTTAAAGTAGATTTAAGATGGATATCATTAAAATTGACAAAACAGAGAATAAGTACAATGATGACTGTTTCATTTATAGAAAGGAAACTGACAAGGTGATTGATGATGTTTCTAATTTTGGAAATAGAATAAAAGAAACAAGAATATTATGCCAAACTAGTTTCAGTCTATATCAAATAAACATTATTAAAAAATACCTTGTTCTGATGATATAATTTTTAAAAAAAATCTAATACATTTAAGTTTTCCTGTTTATTTGAAAACAGAATCACTTTGTTGTTTTTATTGTTGTTGTCGCCTAAATTGTCTCTTGTCACCTATATGACCTTGCTTACAACTCTGGAACTAAAATAACCAATTTTGTTTTAGGTATAACTCAACTCTCCAATCACTTTAAGGCAGAGATTTTTGTTATTTTGTTTTGCTTTGGGATGTGTGTGTGTTGGTTTTGAAACTGCATATGCCTAGAAAAGAACTGCATTTATCTTTTGGTCTTATCTAGTATTCATTTTTATGGTATACATAAAGTTGCTTGAAATTCGAGATCTTCTCGTTGTATAGATGAAGTTTTTCATTTCAGAAGAGGTTGTTTCCCCCCACATTAGTGTAGTCTTAGGAGATACCTAAAGAACAGGATTAATTTTCAGTTTCTCTGTAGATAAGGTGATGATAACTCCAACTATAATGGTAGACTGAACAAACAGAGCTTCAGAAGGTCAACTTGGTAGAGATTCTGGAACCTAAATAATGTTGCAGCCCCACTTCTATTCCTCAGGGCTTCCTCCTTAGTTTATCATAATGGTATTTTTAAGATCTCTGATTCTAGAAGGAACCTTTGAAACAACTGATAAAATTTCTGGGTTGCTTTGTATATTGGCTGACACCTAAGCCAAATTTGTTGGCTTTTTAATGTTAAATAAAACACTTGGTAGCTTTTACTACCAGGTGGTCTTCAGGAACCCTTTATTTTTGTATGGTGCCAAAAGTAGGTTAATTACAACATTTAAAACATCCTGATATATTCTGATGAATGTAATTATTTCTCAATAAAATAGAGGATTATTTCCATGAAGAAAAAATTCTTTTTTTTTGCAAATATATATGACAACTGATCTGAGAATATTTAAAATATTTTCTTCAAGATGAAAATTTAAGATCGCATATAAAATTGTGATGCTCCAAAGAGTTTGATTCTTTTGTTTTAAAATTTATTATATTCAGTATATTGAACAAAATATTTCTATGTTGAGAAATAGCTGGGGCACACTCAAGTATTTCAAAACATACAGCTGTTTCAAAACATTTAATAACATGCAAATACTTTCTGAGCACATAATACTCAACACATTTAACTTGCTGATTTGACATAAAATATGAAGCAAATGAAATTCATATTATATGGAAATAAAAGTCCCCACCTGAAAATATGAAAAATATTAAACAATAAATCTATATCATGGCTAATGGCAGGGTTTTTTTGTTTATTTGTTCTGTATTTTTGTTTCAGTTTTTTTAGCTTCAAACTTTCTAGTTAATTTGAACTTGTAGCCTAGAGAAAAACTGTTCAGTTTATTTATTTTAAATAAGTAAATCATCCTATAGCATCCAAATATAATAATAATAATAACAAAATTAACATTTACTGAGTATATGCATAGATTATCTCACAAGCCTTATAAAATTCCATTTAGTTAGATACTATTATTGCACCTGTTTCACAGTAGGGAAACGGATGCTCAAAGAAGGAAAGCAGTTTAGCCATGATAATTAAGCAAGTGACAGGTGGAACTGAAATTTGCAGCTCAGCTTTACGAGCTCATAATTCTACCAACTATATTATATAGAATGCTTTTATTTTCGTATACTTTCACTATTTATGTTGGCTCACTTCTCCATTTATAGATACTCTAAGTTATTTGGGTGAAGTTTCTCAATAATCAACAGCTTGAAGATTCAAAATTGAACATTAAAAATGTTGCCAAATTTGTCATATTTTACTTTTTTATTCTTTCAGTAGCCTATGAAACCATTTCTTTTCAGTGGAGATGGATAATCATCCTTAAAAATACACCTATTCTTTAAAAAGTTAGACTTATACTTAGTAAACCATTTTGAATTACCATAGTTAGAGTTTGATGACAGAAAAAAATTGTTTAAGTATGCATGAAAATATACCCAGGAAGAAATACGTAAAAATGTGAAAACTGGCTATCATGATTACAGATTATTTATTTTGTACATGTATGATTTTCTAAATTTTTCAACCAGGCTATTGTGTTATTTTTAAAGTCAGAAAAATTTTGATAGTTTTTTTTTTATCCCTCCAACTGTTTCAATAATAGCAGATTTGAATAAAGCATATGTGCTTGGTCACTGGAATAAGAGAAACTACCTCCCTTGATTGGAATGAGGTAACTGCTGTGTTTGGCAGCAACTGACTGAATGATTTGATGTAAAATAATGTAAAATAGGAAATATTTCCACAGAACAGATGATAATGCAATCGGCAGATCTCCAAGTTGTTTTGCTGCCAATAGATTCATAAAATGGAAGTTGAAGACAAGAACTTTAAGAATGAAATATCTTGATCTGGAAAACATAAGTACATGTTGAAAAGCTTTACAGATGTTGCTACTGATTTCTGTAAACCAAAATAAAAGTTATGGAATAGATTAATGAGTTTCTTGAGAGGCTGTCATTATCTACGTGAAGACTTATTTCTTGCCAAAAGAATATCTATATGTGGTTTTAACTTCCATAATGCTGACATAGTTATTAACATAATCTGTATATAATGATGATATCTATTTTAGTGTCTTATTTTAAATATGGGGATTTTTAAAAATTGTATCATTTAAATTTCAAATAACCCAGTGAAATAAATACTATTCTTGCATATAGTTAAAATGCACACACACACACACACACACACAAAGAAATCAAAAAATAAAAACAAAAAACCCAACAAAACCCCCCTTTGTTGTCAAAATTTTATTATACTGAATATTTCTTTATAAAATTTGACCAGTCAACTATATTTCCAACAGGCTCTTTTCCTTGTTCTATGTCTATCTTTTATGTAAAACTAGCATATTAGATTTGTTTCATACATGGGGCAAGCCACAAAACAATGAGAAATGACTAATTTTAAAAAGCCTATTTATTTATTTATTTTCAATTGTTTCAAAAACATTTTTTAATTATATATTTTTCCTGAATTTAAAAAAAAAATTTATTTTATATTGGAGTATAGTTGATTTACAGTGTTGTGTTAGTTTCAGGTGTCCAGCAAAGTGATTTAGTTTCACATATACATATATCTATTATTTTTCAGATACTTTTCCCCTATAATTTATTACAGAGTATTGAGTAGAGTTCCCTATCCTATATAGTAGGTCCTTGTTGATTATCTATTTTATATATAGTAGTGTGTATATGTTAATCCCAAGCTCCTAATTTATCCCTCTCCCCCACCTTTCCCCTTTGGTAACCATAAGTTTGTTTTCTAAGTCTATAAGTCTGTTTCTGTTTTGTAAAAAAGTTCATTTGTATCATTTTTTTAGATTCCACGTATAAGTGGTATCATATTATATTACCTTTCTCTGTCTGACTTCACTCAGTATGACAATCTCAAGGTCAATCCGTGTTGCTGCACATGACATTATATGGTTCTTTTCTATGGCTGAGTAATACTCCATTGTATATATTTATATGTACCACATCTCCCTAATCCATTCATCTGTTGATGGACATTTAGGATATTTCCATGTTTTGGCTCTGGTCAATAGTGCTGCAATGAACATTGGAGTGCATGTATCTTTTCAAATTATGGTTTTCTCCAGATATATGCTCAGAAGTGGGAATCCTGGATCATATGTTAGCTCTCTTTTTAGTTTTTAAAGGAAACTCCATACTTTTCTCCATAGGCTGCACCAATTTACATTCCCACCAACAGTGTAGGAGGGTTCCCCTTTTGCCACACTCTCTCCAGCATTTATCTTTTGTAGACTTCTTGATGATAGCCATTCTGACTGGTGTGAAGTGATACCTCATTGTAGTTTTGATTTGCATTTCTCTAATAATTAGCAATGTTGAGCATCTTTTAATGTGCTTTTTGGCCATCTGTATGTCTTCTTTGGAGAAATGTCTATTTAGATCTTCCACCCATTTTTTGACTGGGTTGCTTGTTTTTTTGATATTGAGCTGCAGGAGTTATTTGTTTACTTTGCAGATTAATTCCTTGTTGGTCACATCATTTGCAAATATTTTCTCCCATTCAATAGATTGTCTTTTTGTTTCCTCGATGGTTTTCTTTGCTGTGAAAAGCTTATAAGTTTTATTAGGTTCCATTTGTTTATTTTTGCTTTTATTTCCTTTACTTTAGGAGACAGATCCAGAAAATTGCTGTGATTTATGTCCGAGAGGGTTCTGCCTATGTTTGCCTCTAGGAGTTTTTTGGTTTCTGGTCTTATTAGGCCTTTAATCCATTTCAGTTTATTTTTGTGTATGCTGTTAGACAATTTTCTAATTTCATTCTTTTACATGTAGCTGTCCAGTTTTTCCCAGCACCACTTATTGAAGAGGCTGTCTTTTCTCCATTGTATATTCTTACTTCCTTTGTTGTAGATTAACTGACCATAGGAGCATGGGCTTATTTCTGGGCTTTCTATCCTGTTCCATTGATCTATAAGTCTGTCTTTGTGCCAGTATCATACTGTTTTGATTACTGTAGCTTTATAGTATAGTCTGACATCAAGGAGCCTGATTCCTCCAGCTCTGTGTTTCTTTCTCAAAATTGTTTTGGCTATTTTGGGTCTTTTGTGTCTCCGTACAGATTGTAAGAATTTTTGTCCTAGATCTGTAAAAAATGTCATTGGTAATTTGATAGGAATTGCATTGAATCTGTAGATTACCTTGGGTAGTATAGTCATTTTGACAATATCGATTTTTCCAGTCTAAGAACATGGTATATCTCCATCTATTTGTGTCATCTTCGATATCTTTCATCAACATCTTATAGTTTTTGGAGTACAGGTTTTTTGCCTCCTTAGGTCTGTTTATTCCTAGATATTTTATTCTTTATGTTGAGATGGTAAAGGAGGTTGCTTCCTTAATTTCTCTTTCTGATGTTTTGTTGTTAGTGTATAGAAATGCAGGCAATTTCTGTGTATTAATTTTGTATCCTGCAACTTTACGAATTCACTGATTATCCCTAGTAGTTTTCTGGTAACATCTTTAGGATTTTCTGTATATAGTATCATGTCATCTGCAAACAGTGACAGTTTTACTTCTTCTTTTCCAATTTGTGTTCCTTTTATTTCTTTTTCTTTTCTCATTGCCGTGACTAGGACTTCCAAATTTATGTTGAATAAAAGTGGCAAGCATGGACATCCTTGTCTTGTTCCTGATCTTAGAGAAAACAGTCTCAGCTTTTCACTGTTGAGTATTATGTTAGCTGTGGGTTTGTCATATATGGCCTAAAAAGCCAATTTAAAGGCAATCTAACAAGGGGTTGAAGAAAGTTAGAATGTGTGAGTGTAGAAATTAACTCAGGGAGGTGAGGAGACCAAAAGGCTGCATATCCTGGGTTAATTTGGGGATGGATGTGGTAAATTGTTCTACCTAACCATTGGGCATTAAGTCCTCTACCCCAGATTCAGCCAGCTGACCAGAGAGAATCAGTATGTTCCCACATGCATAAAACAGTATGTCATTAACCTCTTAGGAAGATGTGTAATGTCCAAGAAGGACAGGGCAATGGAACAGTTTCCCTGGTCATCCACGTAGTAGGAGTTGCAAATGGTAGCTGGAAGGAAGCCCATGACGTTTAGAAACAGTGAAGTTAGTCAGCCACGGTGTCATCTGTTCCAGTACAAAAACGTTCTGGATCAGTCTACGATTGAGGTCTTTCAGTCCTTAAAGAGATTTTTCATTCATCTTCCCACCAGCGCCTTTTCAGGGAGTTGGATTAGTTTCATGTTCACGGACAGGAGAGCCACAAGACTGCAACTTATTATGTCTGCTTTAATAACCTTGTTGTGCTCAAAGACAAAGGCTTTAGATTTCCAGTTATGCAAAAAGATCCAAAAGAAGGCTCTTCCATTTACCCCTCAAAGAATTTTACTGTTGGGCCAATTCTATACTGCTCATGGCAAGAAATGGGGGTGGAAATGGAAATAAAGTCTCTTTTCATGTTTATCTATTGTCACAAAGGCTATGGATTACAATGGAATGATCATAGATGTTGCAGACAGAGAAACGTAATATTTCATTTTTACTCTGCCATTAGTGGCATGAAGGCCCTTTGAAAATTAATTTTCTCAGCTTCAGTTTCTTTATCTGAAAAAGGAAGATATTGCTTTCCTTATAATTGTGAAATTCAAATATGTAGCCTAGGTCCTTGTACCCAGTAGTGCTAAATAAATTGAAGCTCTTGGTATCATTAGATACTAGAAAAATAAACAAAACAAATAAAAATAAACATATGCTATAAAATCACAGTGTTATTATATCTATGCTCCCAGAATTATTTTGTTGTGAAAAATTTTGTCTTCCTTCTGTGAGAAGAGTTGGAGATATCAGGAAATTGTTGCCAAAATAAGGTTTTCCAGGGGAAAAAAAAGATCAGTTGATGGTTTGCAGTTTATCTCAAAAGAATTTGATATGCTGTTGGGCCTATATGCAGTGAAGGATGACAGTATTGCTTCATTTCACCTGGCCTCAAATGGGACAGTGGAACATGATTTTTTTTTTTTTCCAAATCATTAACCAGGCAGTTTTGCAAATACAAAGTTACAAGAAAAGTATTGTTTGACACATTGTTTGGTAGCTTAACTTCTTTTCGTGGCACAGGACTCTGCTTGTCACTTAAATAGTACATATATAAAAATGGATTTTAAATAGAGGGTCAAGACTATTTTTTGTTATACAAAAGACTCAAACAGACCCTGTCATGAATTTTAAAGAAAGTCGTGATTTTAGGAAATGTTGATCTTTTATAGTTGTATAGTAAAACTTATTTTTCTTTCTTTGAGGAGTCTTATTCAAAAATTCTAGACTGAATAAGTAGTCAAGAAACTAAAACGTTTTACTTAAAATTTTAAATGTGTATATTAAATTTACTGTTACAAATGCACTGTTAATTTACAAAAACATGTAAGTAAAATAAGACACAATATAAGGCTAGTTTCTGAATTGCCCATATGTATGAATTACTGGATAGATCTATGTTTGAAAGACTTTCTACTCCTTGTGTGCTTTATTGGCATTTTCCCTGATAAGACAATTCAAGAGTATCCAGTATGTTTTTAAGGATATTTTTTAAGTTCTCCAGAATTTTCTTTTGGGGTTATATATGTTTTGAGATTTCTTTCAAATCCTCAGTGGGATCTGCTCTCTGTACAGCCTGCTCTTCTTATCCCCCTTGAGCCCAAAGGGCAGAACATCAGGCCAAGGAGGATTATTTGCAGGCCTTGCAACCTAATGAAATTTCCCCTGCTAGAGTTTAAAGTCACTTGAGATCAGTTACTCTTTTCTTCCTTCCATTTTCTCCTTTTGGGAGAAACAGGGATATCTGTGCCTGTCCCACAATTGTATTTTGGAAGCAGGTAACTTGTGTTCTAGTTTATCAGTTCCACAGATGGAGAAAAAATTGCACTGGGATAGATCATGCTCAGAGAATTATCTATGCCTGATTTAGGTGATGGCATTTGGGATGTTTGTGCTGATGTTTAGAGTTAATATATTTATATTAGATATATTAGAGTCAGGTACATCTTAGTATAGTTATGAAATAGATTACTGTTGAAACTTACCTTTCATTTCCTCAATATCTTTCATTTCCTCAATTTATGAAATAGAAATTGTTTTCAGGTATACTTAAGAATCCCCTTTTTGAGGAATATATTTAGATACTAGCTATATCAAAAAGAGATAGAGCATACTATTGTTCTATAATTATAAGTATTCAAGAGATTTGATTCAATCATTTTATTCAAAGTTGGCTTGAGTAAAACCCTTGAATATGAACAAGAATACAACTTATTTAAAGTATTTCATAGGTAAGTAGTAAATATTTAATTATTAAATAATAGAAAAGTTCAAATTATAAAAACTCAAACATAAAAAAGAATTATTTGGATTTCTTTTTTTTTTTCCCTGGTTTTGAAGGTGGTGGTGGTGGTGGTATGTGTGTGTCTGTGTGCAGCATATGTAAAATCAAATGTGGTAAAAGAAATACAAGTTCTTTATAGAAATGCAATATGTACAAGTCATTCAAATTCATGAAAATGTAAAAAGTGAGAAAAAAAGACATGCTTGACTTGAATCATGATAGAAAAGCCACTAAAAATGTATTTAACTGACAATGTCCTGCTCTTGCCAACTGATTTTGGAACATACATGTTCAGTGCTAGCCACCTACTCTAGCAATGATGGACAGGAGCAATACTTAACAGTTCCATCATGAGCTGGATGCAGTAAATGCTGAATATTTATCCTAACTTTAAGTTCTATTGAATGCTAATATTTAGTTTGCTTGCAAAGACCAAAGAGATAGATTTTACTTTTGATACATTCCTCTTCTTGATTTTAGGAGATATTTCTTAAAGCAACTAGAAGTACTATATAGATAACTTTTTATTTGCTACATGGTAAAGACCTGGCAACATTCACATCGTTTAATCAAAGCATGTTGTTTTTCCTGAGTTATTTGGTTTGATTGTCACCATAGCAGGAAAAATTAGTTAATAAATTTATGACATTTTAAGATCCATGAATTAATATATTGTAGCCTTAAAAATGTTGTTTCCTCAGAACAAAGTTAAAACAAACAGAAAATCAAATATAAAAGCATAAATATAAAGAAAGCTGATTAAGATTTCTTATCTAAAATGAAAATAACAATTGGAGTCAGTGAAATCTGTAAAGAGGTTATAGCCTAATCATCCACTAAGTTATAAGGGTAAATTCTACCTAGATAATTGAACTCATGTACAAGTCATCATAGACAATGACTTTGAAAATTTATGGTCTGAAAAGACCTGTGGCCTGGAGATGACCCAACTGTCTTCCGTGGAGTAACCTGAGACTTTAGTTACTCCGCTGTACACAATAGACATGAAAATGGTGTGGAGCTGTCTAGCAGCAGAGATTTTGTATGTTAATGAAGTCAAGGCAGTACCAATTCAAACTAGATTTTGTAAATTTAGGGTGTTAAATATAATCATACAGTCTCCATTATGCCATAAAAATTTTTTAAAATATCTACAAAAAAGATATGAAAAGGGAAACCAAACAGTTTACTGAAAAATAATTCAAGTGATCATGAAAGAAGACTGCCATGGAAGAAATGAAAATCAAAAACAGTATAATACATTAAAAAAATGGCAGAAGTTCCTTCTTATCAATAATTACATTAATATAAATAGACAAAATTTCTTCAATCAAAAAACAGAGATTGGCAGAATGGATTTTTAAAAATGGTCCAAATATATGCTGTCTACTAGAGACACGTTTTTAATCTAAAGACAAAATCAAGTAGAAATTGAAAGAATGAAAGAAGTTATTTTATGCTAATAATAACCAAAAGAGAGAAATAGTGGCTATATTAATATCAGACAAAATATATTTTAAGCCAGAATCCGTTACAAGAGACAAAGTGGCATTATACACTGATACAGGAATAATTCATCAAGAAGACATAAAATTTATAATCATACATGTACCAACAAAAAGAGTCCCAAGTATATGAAGAAAACATTGACAGAATTGAAGGGAGAAATATTCACTTCTACAGTAATAATTGGGCACTTCAATAAAATACTTTCGATAATGGATAGAATAGCTAGACAGAAAATATATAAGGAAACAGTGAACAACAGTATAAATCAAGTAGATATAATAGACAAATGTAGAACACTCAACACCCCAAGGTAGAAAATACCTTCTTCTCAAGTGCACATGGAAGATTCTCCAGGTTAGACCATATGGTAGATCAGAAAACAGCTCTCAATAAATTTTAAAAGATTGAAATCATATCAGGTATCTTTCTAATCACAGTGGAATGAAGCTGGAGATAATAATAGAAAGAAAAGTAAAAAAAAAAAATCCACAAATACGTGGAAATTGAACAACGTACTCTTATACAACCAGTGAGCCAAAGAAATCACAAGGACATTAAAGCACATTTAGAGACAAATGAAAATTACAGCACAACATATTATAACTATGAATTAAAGGTAGTGCTTAAAGGAAAATTTATAGCCATAAACACTTAGGTCAAAAAAGAAGAAATATCTCAAATCCATAACCTTCAGGAAGTAGGGGAAAAAAGCAAAATAATCTCAAAGCTAGCAGAAGGAAAGAAATAATAAAGCATAGAATGTAGATAAATACAATAATGAATAGAAAAACAATAGAGAGACTCAATCAAACCAGAAGTTGATTCTTTGAAAAGGTGAACAAAATGATCAAACCTTTAGCTGGACTGACAAAGCAAAAAGTGAAGACACAAACAACTACAATCAGAAATGAAAAGTGAAAACATTATTAGCAACCATACAGAAATAATAAAAGATTATTAGTAATTTTTTTTTTGGTGTACGCGGGCCTCTCACTGTTGTGGCCTCTCCCGTTGCAGAGCACAGGCTCCGGATGCGCAGGCTCAGCAGCCATGGCTCACGGGCCCAGCCGCTCTGCGGCATGTGGGATCTTCCTGGACCGGGGCACAAACCCATGTCCCCTGCATCGGCAGGTGGACTCTCAACCACTGCGCCACCAAGGAAGCCCAATTATTAATAAATTTGATGAAGAATTGTATACCAACAAATTAGATAACTTAGATGAAATAAACAAATTTCTAGAAACACACAAAAATGATCTAAACCAATTCAAGTAAATAGAAAATCTTAACAGATCTATAACAAGTAAAAAGATTACATCAGTAGTCAAAAACTTCCAAGAAAGAAAAGTCTAGGACCAGATTGCTTTGCTGGTGAAATGTATGAAAAAATTAAAAAATCAACACTAAAGCTTTCAAGAAACAGGACATTCCTAATTCATTTTATCAGGCCATTATTACCCTGAAGCCAAAGGCAATTGAAGACATCACAAGGAAAGAAAATTACAGACCAGTATCCCTTATGACTATAGGTGAAATGATCCTCAAAGAAACATGAGGAATGATTATACACCATGACCAAATGATTTATCCCAGGAAAGTAAGGATAGATCAACATAAGAAAATCAATCAGTGTAAGACACCACATTAATAGAATGAATGGTGGGGAGTGGCAGTGCACATGATTATCTCTGCAACAATTGACACAGAATAAGCATTTAAAAAATCCAACATCTGCTTATGATAAAAAAAACACTCAGACAACTAGGAATAGAAGGGAGCTTCCTTAGTATGATAAAGAGCATTTATAAAAAGCCCACAGCTAACATCATACTCAATGGTGAAAGACTGAAAGTCATCCCCTAACATCAGGTACAGGATGCCTACTTTTACCATAGTGATTCAACATTGTACTAGAAGTTCTAGTCATAGGAATTAGACAAGAAAAAGAAATAAAAGGTATCCAAATTGGAAAGTAAGAAGTAAACTATCTCTATTTGAAGACGAAAAATATCCTATACAGAGATAAGTCCAAAGAATCCACAAGAAAGGTACTAGAGCTAATAAAAAAATTCAGAAAAATTGCAGGGTACAAGATTCATATCGGGAAATCAGTTGAGTTTCTATACACTAGCATTGAACTCATTGACAAGAAAGATAAGAAAGAACTCCCATTTACAATAGCAGCAAAAAGAGTAAAATATTTAGAGATAAATTTAACCAAGGATGTGAAAGTCATACTGAAAACTACAAAACAATTCTAAAACTAATTTAAGAAGCCCTAAATAAATGGAAAAATTATTCATATTCATGGATAAGAATACTTAGTATTATTAAAATGACAGCACTATTCAAAGCGTTCTGCATCTTCAACACAGTTTATATTAAAACTCCAACAACGATTTCCAGGAATAAAAAAGTTGACCCTTAAATTCATATGGAATTTAAGGGGCTTTGAATAACCAAAAGAATATTGAAGAATAAGAACAAGCAGAAAACTCACACTTCCTCAGTTCAAAATTTACCACAAAGCTGCAGTGATCAAAACAGTGTAGTAATAGCAAAGCAATAGATATATGGGCCAATAGTAAAAAATTGAGAGTCCAGAAATAAACCCACACAGCTCTAGTCAATTGATTTTTGACAAATGTACCAAGTCCATTCAAGGGTGAAAGGATAGTCTCTTTAGGAAAGAATGTGGGATGATTGGATATTCACCTGGAAAAAAATGACGATGGAGTGCTACTTCACATCATACATAGAAATCAACTTAACATGGATCAGTGATCTAAGTATGAGAGCTAAATACCATAAAACTCTCAGAAGAAAATATTGGAATGAATCTTCATGACTTTAGATGTGGCAAAGAATTCTTAGATAAAACATATAACCAGGAACAACAAGAATAAAAATATATAAATTTGACTTTATTAAAATTAAATTGTGTATTTCTTGACATTAACAAGAAAATGAAAAGACAACCTATACAATGAGAGAAAGTATTTGCCGGTCATATATCTGATGATATATATAAAGAACTTATAAAGTACAAAAACTAAACTCCAATTAAAAATGGACAAAGGAGTTAAATAGACATGTCTCTGAAGACAATATACAAATGGTCAATATGTATATTAAAAATGCTGAACAGTTATTAGCTAACAGGTAAATGTGAATCAACATCCTGAGATAATAGGATGGTTATAATCAAGAGATGGAAAATACCAAATATTAATAAGAATGTAGAGAAATTAGAACACTCTTAAATTGCTGGTGAAAATTTAAAATAGTGTAGCCATTACTGAAAACAGTTTGTTGCTTCCTCAAAAAGCTAAAATGGAATTACCAGTAATTCCACTCCTAGGTATATACCCCCAAAAATTGAAAACAGGCACTTAAACTTAAACTTATATAAAAATGTTTATTGAAGCATTATTCAACTTTTGGTGGATGCAACCCAAGTCTCCATTAGATGAAGGGATAAACATAATGTGATATAAACATGCAATGGGATATTATTCAGTTTCAAAAAGGAATGAAGTTCACTCTGATACATGTGACAACATTGATGGACCTTGAAAATATTATGCTAAGTGAAATAAGCTAGACACAAAAGGACAAATATTTTATGATTCCACATATGTGAAATATCTAGTATAGATAGAGACGTGAAGTAGATTAGAGAGTGTCTAGGACTGGGAGCAGGGGAAATAGGGAGTTATTCCTTAATGAGTACAGAGTTTCCGTTTGGACTGCTGAGAGTAAAAGTGTTTTTGGAAGTACTGGTGATGGCTGAACAACATTGTGAATGTAATCAATGACACTGAAAAGTACTCTTACAATGACTAAAATCTCAAAAAAAAATGTTATATATGTTTTAGCACAAATATTTTTAAACAGGATCACAGACCTAAATGTAAAATTATAAAATGTCTGGAAGATAACATAGGAGAAGGTTTAGGGGACTTTGGATTTGATGATGACTTTTTTGATAAAACTCCAAAAGCATGATCCATGAAAGAAAGAACTGATAAGTTGGAATCTATTAAAATGAAAAACTTTTACTCTGCAAAGATCACTGTTAAGAGAATAAAATCAAAGACAGACTGATAGAAATCCTTTGTAAAACACATATTTGATAAAGAACTGGTATCCAGAATAGACAAAGAAATCTTAAAATTCAACAATAAAAAAATCAAATTTAAAATAGGTAAAAGATAACATATCTCATCAAAAAAGACATGCCGATAGAAAATAAGACTGCTCTACTGATAATATGCTCATTATCGTATATAATATAGGGGATTGAAAATTAACACAATGAAATAATGCTATCCACCTATTACAAAGACTAAAATCCAAAACACTGACAAGCAACAAATTCTGACAAGGGTGTGGAGCGACATGAACTCTCAATCATTGCTGATTAGAATGCAAATTGATATATCTATTTGGAAGACAGTTTGACAGTTTCTTACAAAGCTAAACATACGCCTACCATGCAATTCAGCAATTATGCTCCTAGGTATTAGGTTACAAATGAGTTGAAAATTTACATCCTCACAAAAACCTGTACACAAATATTTTGGTACCTTTATTCATAATTGCCAAAATTTGGAAGAAACCAAGATGTATTTCAATAGATGATGGATAAACAGACTGTGGCATATTCATAAAATGAAATATTATTGAGCAATAAAAATAAGTGAGCTATCAAAACATAAAAAGGCATGGAGGATGTTTAAGGACATATTGTTAAGTGAGTGAAGCCAATCTGAAAAGGCTACATCCTGTATGATTCTAACTATATGACATTCTGAAAAAAACATTATAAAAGAAAGTAAATAATAGGCACGATGCTGTACAGATCCCTAGAACTTACTCATCTTGCATAACTGAAACTTTTTACCAATTTAACAACTCTCCATTTTTACCTCCTCCCAGCCCCTGGTAACCACTATTCTATTTTTTTCTTATATGAGTTTGACTATTTTAGATATCTCATACAAGTGGATATCTCATGCAATATTTATCCTTCTGTGACTGGTTTATTTCCCTTAGCATAATGTACTCTGGGATCATCAATGTTGTCTCAAATGACAGGATAATCTAGATCGCAAAGAGATATCTGCATTTATATGTTCATTGAAGTGTTATTCACAATAGCCAAGATACTAAGACAACCCAAATGTCCATAGACTGAATGTGTAAAGAAAATGTGCTATATATGTGGAATATTATTCAGCCTTTAAAAATAAGGAAGTCCTGTGTGTTCTTATAATGTAACCTCATCTCCTTAGGTAATGTGAGGAGTTTCTATTCCTTTTAATTTTTTATTTTTTATTTTTTATTTTTTTGCCATACAGAGGCCTCTCACTGTTGTGGCCTCTCCCGTTGCGGAGCACAGGCTCCGGATGCGCAGGCTCAGCGGCCATGGCTCACGGACCCAGCTGCTCCGCTGCATGTGGGACCATCCTGGACCGGGGCACGAACCCGTGTCCCCTGCATCGGCAGGCAGACTCTCAACCATTGCGCCACCGGGGAAGTCCCTCTACTCCTTTTAAAATTAATCTCCCAATTTAAGCAATTATCTAAAATAAAACTTATGGTTAGATGAATAAAATTAACTTTCTGTCCACATTACATGCAAATAGCTAGATGCATTTTAAACCATCTCGAAGGTTAAGTTTTAGGAATATTTTTCTTAAAATATAGGCCATGTGATAGTTACAAAATTCACTTTGGGTCTCTTGGAAAATATCTCTTAGAAATAGGTACTCATTCTCCAGGAAGGTGAAATTAAGGAAATATTTTCAGGATAGTAGTATATATTTGAATTGGTGTGACTTTCAATATTTTATATCATATAAATTATATATATTCATTGCATAGTTTGTGGGAACATCTCAAAAATACAGAATTCTCTTTAAGAGAGGTTGAGAATGCAGGAAAATGGTAGCACAATATTTGTGAATATTTGTATTAATTTGGTTTAAATATAAATTAGAATAGATTAAGTGACTTGCAAAAATTCCTTCTGGACACCCTGGGGGCACTTGAAAAAACAGAGAATCATTCTCTAAACAGTTTCAGTGCAGCACCACAGGAGTGCAAGATCTGCTTGACTTCCAAATGAGAAATTCATGCCATATGTACTAAGAAAGTGTGGAGCAAGAATAGTGATGAGTCTGAGATTGAATGTAGCTTATACAGATTCTTGAACATGCAAGTTTTGATTTGCAATTGAGATGCTTTTCATATAGGAAACTCAATATAACCAGTTTATAAAAAATAATAATAATAATAATCAGAAAGCTCAAATAGAGTTGGGTGACCAGAAGGGGAGAACTCTCACACCCTGTGATGACAGCGGAGCCCAACAGGAAGAAGAAAGACTCCTCCTCTCTCTTGGCAAGGACTCGGCCAATGAAAAGGCATGGACTCTTTGTTCATATAGCCTTCCTTTTACCCTCTATAAAAGCATTCTCCTTCCCTTACCATGGAGAGACCTGCATGTGGCTTGCCATGATTTCAGACCCCAAGTTGCAATTCTCTGCTGATCCTGAATAAAATTTTTAAATTATTTTTTCTGGAGAAATAACTGGCAGACTATTTGTTTTAGGTCCACAATTTCTAGAACGAAGTTGTTTAACATGTCAAAATAATATTGATCTCCATGGATATGGCTCATTTGGTTATAATACTTTTAATGGCAAGAGCACATATCATTAGTATGTATTAGGACTGACCTTTTCACCATGGGTCAAAACTAAGAATTCAACAAGCACTGAGTTATATATGTTTGAATAATATGTTGATAACCCTCACTATTTTTTCACTGCTAAAAATCTGGTAGCAGAGGGGTAGGGACATGTACATCTGACCTATAATTTACTGACCTGTAATTTATAATTAATTGATACAAAATAAATAATATAATCCACCATATGAGAAGGATTGAAAAGTCAAATATCATAAGGGCAGAAAAGAGAAAAATCCTTCAGTAGAGAAAATGTACAGAAAATGTGGTTAAACTCTCTGAGATATCTTGTCAAGCCTTGTATTAGTTTGCAGCCCAAATTTTGCTCAACCAAAACACATTACTGGTATTTTCACTCATAAGTTATTGGTCTGAGCAACTAAATTCTTCACTAGCTATAGCTAAATAAATGGGGTCAAGGACTTTTGTATAAAACAGGTTTACAAAAACTAGCATTTATTCAAAATGTCTGGACTCCAACTATTTCTTTAACTAAATTGAACTGAGATTTTTTGGTCAGTCTTGTAATTGGACTATGAGGCACTAATAATTGTAAAAAAAAATTAGCTCTGTCAATGTTTTCTCCTACATATTTATCTCCTTTTTGATAAAATGAATAGGCTTAATTAAGATTTTATGAGTGATTTGAGCTCCATGGAGTTGTATAAACTGGGTAGAGATGCTTATGAGAAAAGAAAGTTATGCCTTTAAAAAAACCCATTATATTTCATGCTAAATTAAAGTATCTAAACTTCCCTTTGTTTGATACATATGAGGTTCTTTATATTATTTCTTTGAGCAACTGTTTAAATTTTTGTGCTTCACTTTACTACCATTATTTTGAAAATTTAACATCTCTTCTCCTTTCCCAAATGAAAACATATTTTACATATTCTCCAGGAGCACTCTTTGAAGCAATGCCTTGCTTTCAGAGACTCATTCTGTTACTAACTTAGCAAATTATCTATGGGCATCCAATTTTCTGCTTTGAAAATGTATACAGTGATCATTTAAAATATTCCATAATTATGCATTTTAAAAGTGGCATCATTAATTGTCTTGCTATATGATAATCATTTAGAGAAACAAGTGATATATTTTGGCCAACTTTATTTTATTTCATTCCTAGAATACATCAGGATATTTCTGATTAATGTGTTTGAGACTCTGAACATACTCTTTAAGTCCTTTCTAAATGAGAGCCTGTCAATAGCTTTGTCTATGTGCAAATTCTGAATACATTGCTGGGTAGCCCATGTGGTTGGAAAATGAGGAATTTTCCAAGAGAAAGAAGGAAGGGAAAATCATCATTTTTAATTTATTAGCATTTACATCGTATTAGGCATTATAAATAATCTAGAGATGATTTAAGGTACACAGTAGGAGGTGCATGGGTTACAGGCAGACCTTGTTTTATTGAGCTTTGCTTTACTGTGCTTCAAAGATACTGCATTTTCTTTTTTTAACAAATTGATGGTTTGTAGCAACCCTGCATTGTTAGATGATGGTCAGCACTTTTTAGCAATAAAATATTTTTAATTGAGATATGTATTTTTTTTAGTTATAATGCTATTGCAAAGGTAATAGACCACATTATAGTAGTCTATTAACTATGTTAATAGACTACTGTTATTATTTATGTTTATTAAAGTAAACATAACTTTTAAATGCACTGGGAAACCAAAAAAATTGTGACTCACTTTATTGCGATATTCACTTTATGGTGATGGTCTGAAACTGAACCTGAAATATCTCAAGATATGCTTGTTTATGCAAACACTACTGATTTTTAAAATAAGAGACTTGATCATCCCTGGATAGGGGGTCCTAAAACCAATCCTTGAATACTGAGGGACGACTGTGTTCTCACCATCCAGTTATTCTTCTGATGTATTCTTTCAAGATCACCCCTTTTAAAACAAACTTCTGATTATGGCAATTTCCAGTTGAGAAAGTTCTGTGAACCTACATGGGTTTCAGAAATAAGAACAAATTCTTTAGTATGATACTTAAAGTTGCCTATATTATAATTGTAATGAGTTCAGATTTTTTTCTCACTAATAACCATCATTAGCATTTCACAATGTGTCATAAAGATGACATTGGTAGTGTCACTGGTGGTGCGTGTCACAAGGTGATGATCCGATAAACATTTTTATACACACATATACATATATATACACATAAAGAAACTATATATGTGTATGGTATATGTAATTTATGTAAGTAAAAATTGGCTGATTAATGAAAACTATAGATTTTTGATACAGTTGTTATGAAAATATGGCAATTTATTTAACATGATACTCAAATATTTGACTATATGTAGTAATTACTGTCTTTAAGAACTCATCACTCCTAGAGACTATTTCCTTTCCATCTTCTATGTATTCTCCGTGCTTTCTTACTTAAAACATTGGTTATTCCTCTCCCAATAATCCTCACCCTCTATTATCACTGTTCATCTGACTTTTATCTTCTTTATGCCTCTATCAAACCTGAAGAAAAAGGACTGCTTCTTTCATTAGCCTGGCACTCTGCCAAGTGCCATGTAGCCATTAGAATCCTCAGTAAATGATTACTACCTTGCAACGAATATGTCAATATCCACAGTAAAACTGAACTAAATTCTTTTCTACATTCCAAGTTTGGTGTCATGTTCCTCTAAATAAATCATCAAGCCTAGATGACTGCACTGGAAATTTTTAACAAATATTTAAAAAGGAAATAATAACCATTCAATACAAACTCTTTCAGTAAATGTAAGAGGAATGAATACTTCCTAGTCATCTGATGACAGTATTACATGACCAGACAGGAAATTATGAGCCAACTACAGTCAAATATTCCTCCCCCAAATAGATGCAATAATGCAATAATTCCTACCTACACCATACATGTTAAAAACTCTCATAAGCTAGGAACAGAAGGGAAATTCCAGTGAAGAGAATCTGTGAAAAACCTACAGGTAACTTCTTCAACAGTGAAAGGTCGAATTTTATTTTTCCTCTGGGATTGTGAAAGAGATAAAGGTTTTTGCTCTGACTTCTCCTATTCAACATTTGGAAAACCTAAACAGTATATTAGGTGGGAAAATGAAAAAAAAAAAAAAAAAGGCATTCAGATTGGAAAGAGCTTATGCTACCGGATTTTAAGATTTACTTTGAGACTGAGTCTTAATTCTTTTGGAATAGGTATAAGGATAAATATATTTAAAATGCAGTGTCTTAGTAAACCAAAGATTGAAAAGGATGATACTAATTTGGGAAAAAATAATATGATAAAAGAATTCTAAAAAGGCTCCCAGACTCCTGCCCCCCACTGTACACACCGTGTATAAGCCCCTATTTAAAAAAAAATTTTTTTAGAGCAATTTTGCATTCACAAAAGAATAAAGAGAAAGATACAGTAGCTCTATTTTTAGTTTTTTGAGAAACCTCCATACTGTTTTTCACAGTGGCAACACCAATATACATTCCCACCAACAATATACATTCTCTACATCCTTACCAACATTTGTAATTTGTGTTCTTGTTGATAGCCATTCTGACAGATGTGAGGTGATATTTCTTTGCGGTTTTGATTTACATTCCGCTGATGATTATCAGTGTTGAGCAAATTTTCATGTGCCTGTTGGCTATCTGCATTTCCTTTGGAAAAATGTCTATTCAGTCTTCTGCCCATTTTTAAATTGGGTTGTTTGTTTTTCTGATGTTGAGTTATATGAGCTGTTTACATATGTTGGAGATTAATCCCTTATTGGTCATGTCATTTGCAAATATTTTCTACCATTCAGTAAGTTGTCTTTTTGTTTTGCCGATGGTATCCTTTGCTGTGCAAAAGCTTTTAAGTTTAATTAGGTCCCATTTGATCATTTTTGCTTTTATTTCCTTAACTTTAGGAGACGGATCCTAAAAGTTATTGCTGTAACTTATGTCAGTGTGTTCTGCCTATGTTTTCCTCTCGGAGTTTTATGGTTTCTGGTCTTGCATTTAGGCCTTTAATCCATTTTGAGTTTATTTTTATAAATGGTATTAGAGAATGTTCTGATTGCATTCTTTTACATGTAATTGTCCAGTTTTCTCAGCACCGCTTATTGAAGAGACTGTCTTTTCTCCATTGTACATTCTTGCCCCCTTGGTCATAAATTAATTGACTATAAGTGCATGTGTTTATTTCTGGGCTCTCTTTCCTGTTCTGTTGACCTGTGTATCATGTGTGTGTATGTGTGTGTGTGTGTGTGTGTGTGTGTGTGTGTGTGTGCCAGTATCATACTGTTTTGATTACAATAGCTTTGTAGTATAGACTGAAGTCAGGGAGCATGATTCCTCCAGCTCTGTTCTTCTTCCTCAATATTTTGGCTATTTGGTTTCTTTTGTATTTCCATATAAATTTTTAAATTATTTGTTCTAGTTCTGTGAAAAATGCCATTGGTATTTTGATAGATGTTGGAAGTGCCTTGGGTAGTGTGGTCGTTTTAACAGTACTGACATATAACCAGCTATTCCACTCTTTGGTATATATCCTAAAAAAACAAAACACTAATTTGAAAAGATATATGAACCCTAATGTTCATAGCAGCATTATTTATAATTGCCAAGATATGGAAGCAACCTAAGTGTCCATCAGAAGATAAATGGGAAAAAAATGGAAATAGCAGCAAAGCCTATAATTTTCTGAGGAATATATCTACATTACCTTTATAGAGAAAAAAATATCTTATTAAGGCATTAAAGAGGACTCCTCAAAATGAGAAGAAATATAATGGCTATGGATACCATGACACATAAAAATGTTCATTCTTTTCAAATTGATCTGAAACTTCTTGTAATTTTGGACAAATTCTAGAAGGCTTTTTTGTAGGACTTGAGAAAATAGTGTAAACTTTACATGAAAAAGCATAGAGACAAATATAGTCACTTTTATTTTTGAAAAATAAAAAGTGAGCAAACTGTCTTATCAGATTTCAACATTTATTATGAAAAATAACACAGTCTCGTATTAGAATAGATGTAATAAATGGTCTAATAGAACAAAATGGGAACTCAGAAATTAGCATATGCTCTTATGGAAACCTGATATACTATAGACATGTCATTGCAGGTAAGAGTACATGGATAGACAACTCAATAAGTAATACAACTGGTTATCCAAATAAATGTCCTTTTCCTTCACATCCAGAGGTCAATTCTACTTGGTTCAAAGCCCTAGATGCAAAAAATAGTTTTAAAAAAAGTTTTAGAATATATTAGAGAGTATCTTTATGACTTTTGGAGCAGAAAAAACTTTCTTAAACATGGCATAAAACACATCTTAAGAAAAATGTGAATTAAAAAAAAAACACTTTTGTGAGCCAGAAGACACTGTAATAGTCACAGACTGAGAAAGAAAAAAATGTGGAAACACATAATTAACAAGTGATTAATAGCCAGAAAAAAGCAATAAGAATAAGAAAGATATACACCTCTCTACCCCCCATAGACATAATAATTTTAAAATGCAAGCAAGAATTAATGTAAAAGGTAACCCAGATTCTACTGTGTGTGTGTATGTTGGAGATGCCTTCACTTTTGAGAGCCAAACGTTAGTATACCTTGCCAACTCCGTGTTCAGTGACATCACTATGGCAGCTTGAAATTGGCCTTGGTGGGAGAATATGCATTCCAAGTCCTTCTTCAGTACATCAGGGTCTCCTCATAAACAACTTCCTCTATCTTTCATAGCCTGGTATGAGGTGGAAACTTATAATGCCATTATAAAGAATTGTAAAGGACAGTTTGCTCAGTTGAACTTGATTTAAATTTTATCATTGCCACAACAGTGGTTGCACCTTGTAAACACATCTTGACCTTGTAACCACAGCCAGTGCTGGTTGAGCTGGAGAAAAAGAGAACTTCCTATCCTTTCTCTCGAGTCACTTGATCAAGAGCCAAAGCCCACCTGACAAAAGGAGTGTACAATGTGTACTGATTCACTTGCATCACAAGAGCCCACAAAGCAGTATTTTAGCTCTTATAAGTATAGCTCAACGTTGCCACCAATAAAATTCAGGGAATGAGGAATTCCCTACAGGGAAAGGACAAGATTCCAGGAAGCCTAAATATATATATATATATATATATATATATATTTTTTAAATTTTTATTGGACTATAGTTGCTTTACATTGTTGTGTTAGTTTTTACTGTACAGCAAAGTGAATCAGCTATACGTATACAATATCCTCTCTTTTTTGGATTTCCTTCCCATTTAGGTCACCACAAAGCATTGAGCAGAGTTCCCCGTGCTATACAGTAGGTTGTCATTTGTTATCGATTTTATACATAATGTCAATAGTGTATATATGTCAATCCCAATCTCCCAATTCATCCCACCCTCCCATTTCCCCCTTGGTATCCATACCTTTGTTCTCGACATCTGTGTCTTTATTTCTGCTTTATAAGTAAGATCATCTATACCAATTTTTTCAGGTTCCATATATATGCGCTAATATATGATGTTTATTTTTCTCTTTCTGACCTATTTTACTCTATATGACAGTCTCCAGGTCCATCCATGTCTCTACAGATGACCCAATTTCATTCCTTTTTATGGCTGAGTAATATTCCATTGTATATATGTACCACATCTTCTTTATCCATTCTTCTGTTGATGGACATTTAGGTTGCTTCCATGTCCTGGCTATTGTAAATAGTGCTGCAGTGAACATTGGGGTGCATGTGTCTTTTTGATTTATGGTTTTCTCTGGATATATGTCCAGTAGTGAGATTCCTGGGTCACATAGTAGTTCTATTTTTAGTTTTATAAGGAATCTCCAAACTGTTCTCCATAGGGGGCTGTATCAATTTACATTCCCACCGACAGTGTAAAAGGGTTCCCTTTATCCACACCCTCTCCAGCATTTATTGTTTGTAGATTTTATGATTATGGCCATTCTGACCGTTGTGAGGTGATACCTCACTGTAGTTTTGATTTGCATTTCTCTAATAATTAGTGATGTTGAGCATTTTTTCGTGTGTGTGTTGACCATCTGTATGTCTTCTTCAGAAAAATGTCTATTTAGGTCTTCGGCCCATTTTTTGATTAGGTTGTTTGTTTTTTTGTTACTGAGCTGCATGGACTGTTTATATATTTTGGAGATCAATCCTTTGTCAGTTGCTTCATTTGCAAATATTTTCTCCCATTCTGAGGGTTGTCTTTTGGCCTTGTTTATGGTTTCTTTTGCTGTGCAAAAGCTTTTAAGTATAATTAGGTTCCATTTGTTTATTTTTGTCTTTATTATCATTACTCTAGGAGGTGGGTCAAAAAAGATCTTGCTGCGATTTATGTTAAGGAGTGTTCTGCCTGTGTTTTCCTCTAAGAGGTTGTTTTTTGTTTTGTTTTGTTTTTTCACTCTTGTGGCCTCTCCCGTTGCGGAGCACAGGCTCCGGACACACAGGCTCAGCGGCCATGGCTCTCGGTCCTAGCCGCTCCGCGGCATGTGGCATCTTCCTGGACCGGAGATGAACCCGTGTCCCCTGCATCGGCAGGTGGACTCTCAACCACTGCGCCACCAGGGAAGCCCTCCTCTAAGAGTTTTATAGGGTCTGGCCTTACATTTAGGTCTTTCATCCATTTTGAGTTTATTTTTGTGTTTGGTGTTAGAGAATGTTCTAATTTCATCCTTTTACATGTAGCTGTCGAGTTGTCCCAGCACCACTTATTGAAGAGGACAATTGGCTTGGTAAACCCTGCATTTATGGAATATCTGAATGGACGATGAGTGTTCCCAGAACTGAAAGTGGTCTAGCTCTAGCAACTTTGGACTTTGGGGACAAATACACGCAGGAGTTGGGCCAGGTCAGAGTCTGAGCTGCCCCACAGTGCCCACAGAGGGATTGGATCTTTGCATAGATCAAATCATTGCCATTATCATCAGCGTAGAAACATTTAAAAACTAAAGGCCTAATTAGCTAAATCATTGCTTATGTCTTGGTGAAAGTCACTATTTTCAAAGGATAAACATTTTAACTTTCTAAACTCTTAAAATTATAAAATTGCATAATTGGAATTTTAAAAATCATCTGATTCTTCTCTCTCAATATGAGAATTTCTTATGAAATATACCTGAAAGATGATCATCCAACTTCCACTTTTTTGTGTGTGTGTATGGAAGAACTTAACACTTTGCAAGTCAATCCATTCTGTTTCAGATTTTCAAATTGTCAGCATTTTTTTTATGCTGAACCTAAAGTTGCCTAATTTTGACAACAAAACAACCTACTGATTTTATATATTCTTCCCTATTTACTGAGGAGTGGTAAAACCCCACTATTCTCCCTATATCCTATTGCCTTACTTATATCTGTGCTTCTCCAAGGAAATGAAACATAAAAAACAGTTAGGAGCTAGGATTTATAATCAACAAAATCTTAAAGGTCATCACACATTCAGGTCAACTGAAAAGTAACACATGAAAAGTCCAAATGATAAATAAAAACTTTCATAAAAAAGAAAGGTCAAAGCTCTTTGAAAGTGAGCTCCAAAAAGTTTTTTTTACTTTCTGTCCACATGAACAGGGTTTATGACAGTGGAAAATATTTAATAAAGCGTATGATAATGAGGGTGATTGAAATGTCAAATCTATAAAAATGAGCACAGTCTTTCAGAAAACATTAACATTTTTTTTATCACAAATTATATTTATTTCCCATTTCTGTTCATGCTTTTTCAAAAACTCACAAGAAACTGTGTTATTACTTACTCTTGAAGCAAAATAATCCACAGTTTTGCTGTACCATATTTCATCAGGCTCGTTCCACTTTACTCCACTAAAGAAAGAATGAACTCCTAGCTGAGGAATAGTTAAGAATTCCTTCTTAATTTCATAAATTTTTGATGTGCTTACTACTACAATGTTACCATAGTCAATAAATTCCACTTCAAAAGAATTTCCTGGTAAAATTTTCTTAAAATTTTCTCTGTAAATGGCATTGTCACCAGAGTATTCTGCAACTACAAGATCTCCCACCACAGGTTTGACTGATTTTCTCTCTTTCACTGTATTGGCTCTTCTTGCATTTAGAGCATCCGCTAGGCTCACGATTACATTTTCAGTCTCGGCAAGCTGAATATGGAAACTTGCTGTATTACTTATACTAGAAACATATTCTTTAACTTTGGCATTCAAGTAAATTTTGGGTTGAGGAAGGTCTTTTTTTTTTTCTTGCTTTTTTTTTTAAATTAGTTTCTGCTTTATAACAAAGTGAATCAGTCATACATATACATCTGTTCCCACATCCCCTCCCTCATGCATCTCCCTCCCTCCCACCCTCCCCATCCCACCCCTCCAGGTGGTCACAAAGCACTGAGCTGATCCCCCTGTGCTCTGCGGCTGCTTCCCACTATCTATCTACCTTACGTTTGGTAGTGTATATATGTCCATGCCTCTCTTTCGCTTTGTCACAGCTTACACTTCCCCCTCCCCATATCCTCAAGTCCATTCTCAAGTAGGCCTGTGTCTTTATTCCCGTTTTACCCCTAGGTTCTTCATGACATTTTTTTTTTTAATTCCATATATATGTGTTAGCATACGGTATTTGTCTTTCTCTTTCTGACTTACTTCACTCTGTATGACAGACTCTAGGTCTATCCACCTCATTACAAATAGCTCAGTTTCGTTTCTTTTTATGGCTGAGTAATATTCCATTGTATATATGTGCCACATCTTCTTTATCCATTCATCCGATGATGGACACTTAGGTTGTTTCCAGCTCTGGGCTATTGTGAATAGAGCTGCAATGAACATTTTGGTACATGTCTCTTTTTGAATTATGGTTTTCTCAGGGTATATGCCTAGTAGTGGGATTGCTGGGTCATATGGTAGTTCTATTTGTAGTTTTTTAAGGAACCTCCATACTGTTCTCCATAGTGGCTGTACCAATTCACATTCCCACCAGCAGTGCAAGAGTGTTCCCTTTTCTCCTCACCCTCTCCAGCATTTATTGTTTCTAGATTTCTTGATGATGGCCATTCTGACTGGTGTGAGATGATAACTCATTGTAGTTTTGCTTTGCATTTCTCTAATGATTAATGATGTTGAGCATTCTTTCATGTGTTTGTTGGCAGTCTGTATATCTTCTTTGGAGAAATGCCTATTTAAATCTTCTGCCCATTTTTGGATTGGGTTGTTTGTTTTTTTGCTATTGAGCTGCATGAGCTGCTTATAAATTTTGGAGATTAATCCTTTGTCAGTTGCTTCATTTGCAAATATTTTCTCCCATTCTGAGGGTTGTCTTTTGGTCTTGTTTATGGTTTCCTTTGCTGTGCAAAAGCTTTGAAGTTTCATTAGGTCCCATTTGTTTATCTTTGTTTTTATTTCCATTTCTCTAGGAGGTGGGTCCAAAAGGATCTTGCTGTGATTTATGTCATAGAGTGTTCTACCTATGTTTTCCTCTAAGAGTTTGATAGTGTCTGGCCTTACATTTAGGTCTTTAATCCATTTTGAGCTTATTTTTGTGTATGGTGTTAGGGAATGATCTAATCTCAAACTTCTACATGTCCCTGTCCAGTTTTCCCAGCACCACTTATTGAAGAGGCTGTCCTTTCTCCACTGTACATTCCCGCCTCCTTTATCAAAGATAAGTTGGCCATATGTGCGTGGGTTTATCTCTGGGCTTTCTATCCTGATCCACTGATCTATCTTTCTGTTTTTATGCCAGTACCACACTGTCTTAATTACTGTAGCTTTGTAGTATAGTCTGAAGTCAGGGAGCCTGATTCCTCCAGCTCTGTTTTTCGTTCTCAAGATTGCTTTGGCTATTCGGGGTCTTTTGTTTTTCCAAACAAATTTTGCAATTTTTTGTTCTAGTTCTGTGAAAAATGCCAGTGGTAGTTTGATAGGGATTGCATTGAATCTGTAGATTGCTTTGGGTAGTAGAGTCATTTTCACAATATTGATTCTTCCAATCCAGGAGCATGGTATATCTCTCCATCTATTTGTATCATCTTTAATTTCTTTCATCAGTGTCTTATAATTTTCTGCATACAGGTCTTTTGTCTCCTTAGGTAGGTTTATTCCTAGATATTTTATTCTTTTTGTTGCAATGGTAAATGGGAGTGTTTACTTGATTTCATTTTCAGATTTTTCATCACTAGTGTACAGGAATGCCAGAGATTTCTGTACATTAATTTTGTATCCTGCTACTTTACCAAATTCATTGATTAGCTCTAGTAGTTTTTCGGTAGCATCTTTAGGATTCTCTATGTATAGTATCATGTCATCTGCAAACGGTGACAGCTTTACTTCTTCTTTTCCAATTTGGATTCCTTTTATTTCCTTTTCTTCTCTGATTGCTGTGGCTAAAACTTCCAAAACTATGTTGAATAAGAGTGGTGAGAGTGGGCAGCCTTGTCTTGTTCCTGATCTTAGTGGAAATGGTTTCAGTTTTTCACCATTGAGGACAAAAACATTAACATTTTAATGTGATAGGAAGCTAATATTTAGTACATTCTTTATCTAGAGTATATCTGAATATCATAATCTTTTAAATTGGCTGATATTAGCTACAATGATTATTTTGGCATATTATAAAAAATAAACATGTACATTACAGGAAACTTCATAAAAATAAGTATGTATAAAAAAGGAAACAAAAACCATTCAAGATAGCCAATAGTAACATTTTTACAATATCAGTGAATGTCTTCTTAAAGAGGCTTTGAGATAATCCATTTTGGGGGGCATTGCCTATTTCTTCCCAATAGCTTCTTTGGAAAACAAATTGCTTCCTTTTGGTAACTGCCTCTAAAGCAGTTAAAGACTGAAGGATCTCACACACAGACACACACATCTGCAGATCTACAGATCAACTTTCTTGCAGTGCTACAGTTTCAATTTGAACTTAGGAATCTAAGCTATGTTTAATATATTATAGACTGTGTTTTAAAATATATGTTCTCCTGGAGAGGTTGTAATGTCACATTTCACAGGTGCTGTCTTGACACAGTTTTGAGATCATAGCTAAAACTCTCATTCTGCTTAGCAGGTTTGCTAAACCTGAACTCCGACCACTTCCCTTACTGGACACTAACTCCTAAATTATAGCATGCACCCCCAGCTGCCAGAAATGCCAGATGCCAAAAATCTAGGGGTAGGTACTTCTTTCTTAAACCTATGGAAATATTCAAAATAACCAGTGCAGCTTGCCATACATGGAAGCCAGCTTGCCATACATGGAAGGCAGCTTGCCATAGATAAACTAACTCCTACAGTTACAGCTTGCTGTTAATCCTTTCTTTGGGATTACCCACTGCCTGGCCCTGTGTGGCAGCCTTCTCCCCCTCCAAACCTGTAAGTATTCGATAATAAAAAATTCTGCCTTTCATCTATCTTGGGATCATTGTGTTATGTCCTGTCATCATCAGAACCCAACAAACACTGAGATAATGACACAGCCCCTGTCATGTGTGTATGTGTGTGTGTGTGGAAATGGTCACCCTCTATAAGATTAAGATGTCTACTGCCAAATTCCTTGATATTGTGGAAAGGATAAGAGTACACTCAGTTTGCCCATTTAGTTTGTTTTTTCTGTGTTTGGGAAAGAGTGAGAATGAGATGAGGACACAATACCTTTCCCTTTTATCTAGAGCAGACTTTGCTACTGATACTTCCAGTGGAGTACCTGTCCTTGATTTAACCAGAGAGAGAGAATTTATCATTCTAAACATGCCCATGTTACTCAAATAGCAACAATACCCCATCCTCTGTCTCAGCCGTTAGAAAGTACTAGAATCTGCTTAGTATAGAATTAGTAACTCAACTCTTCTCTTTGGCTGAGGGCCTGCCCCAAGTCTTTCTCACTTTATCTCAGTATACTCAAGGCAACATTAGAGCCTACCTATATTTGTTTCTTTGTGTTTTTTTTTTCAAATTCCATCAATCTGTGATTCTGTATAAAGGTTCATTCATCTGGGAAACAAACACAAAAAATACCCACCACTTTAGACTCTTCTTTTGGATTAAAAAAATTCATCTTTAACAGACATATGTTGTTTATTTCTCTCCATTCTAATGCATAGTTCCATATATAGTGCTGAAATTGGGACTTTAACCTATGTTCAATTTTTGTATTCCTATTTAATCAAATATTAGGTTAACTTTTTTTCCATGTAAATGTTACTCTTCATAGCACAGTTTTCATGGCTACATAATGTTCCATCATTTACTTAACTTATCTTCTATTAATTACTTGATTGTACTTAGGTTTTCATAATTCTTTCATAAAGAGAGAGATAATAAAATTAGATTTAATTTTCCCTAAGGTTTTTTCTGTAAGATTACATTTCTAGAAGTAGATATATTGTGATGTCTTTTAAAATATATTGTTCTCCAGATAGATCCTACCAATGTATACTCCCATCAATAGACTGTAATGAGACTATTTTGAAGGTCCATTTTCAACTCTAACATTTTTTATTCTAAAATAAATACTTGAGAAACAACTATAATAACCTCTCAAAATAATAGAATATGATAGTAATGCTTAATATTAAAAAGAGAAAAGGAGTCGATAAATAAGTCCTAAAGGGTCTTTTTGTTACCCTGTATCTGTAGATGGAAAAATATGAGACAGCTGCTTATGGATAAGTCAGAGGCTTTATAGTCAGACAAACCTAGGAATAAGTTCCATCACTATTACTCAGAGCTATATAAACTTGAATGAGTTGCCTAAATTTTTTATACTTAAGGGTCTCATTTGTAAAACTGATTATTCTAATCAATGTCATTAAATAATTGTTAGGATTAAATGAGAAAATATAGTGGTCCAAAGTAAGTCCTAAATATATGGTAGCTCTACCACATGTTGCGTTTGCAAATTATTCAAAAGCAATACAAAAATCAATCTATAAAATTTATCAACTTCTTTTATGCAGAAAAAAATCAACCAAAATTGATTTTTAAATGTTTCAGTTGGTTGCTGTAGAGTAATGAAAATGTTTATTTCTAACCTGGTGAATCCTTTTTCTTTTCCTTTTAAATCCAGCACAGGCAGGGGCAGGGCAAAGGTAGAGCTACAAGTGCTTTGAACATTATGAGAGAAATCTTTCTTTCTCCCCATAACTCTCAGTAACTACATTCAAACTCATTTCTAAAGTCAGTGAGTTCAGAACAGGTGAAAAGACTTTGATTCAATGACAATCACTCAGTCTGAATAATTATCCTGTGAAGGAGAATTGCTGTAGTTTAGGCACCATTTAAAAATCAATGTTGTGTATAGATTTCAGGGGTCCTAATTTTCATCTCACTTCTTCCTGCAAATATTCATTTGTTTCTCAAAAGTTAACTTTATTACAAAGAGAAACTTGCTAGAATTTCTAACAAAAATAAAAATAATGAAGATAGCAATTTTTACTGTCTGGTAATATGTCATTATTATATCATTTGATTGTGAGAAGATTTGTTTGTCATACTGTTGGCAACAGTGATTATTTTATTATTAAGCAAGAGTTTATTGAGGTTCTACTGTGTGTTGATACTGGGAGTAGTCACCAGTATGACCAGTCACCAGCTATGAAAATAAAGCAAGTTCCCTCACATAAATTTGTCTATGTGTTCTTGAAAAACACAGACAATAAAAATGAAAATACAAAACTAAAAAAGAAATCAAATTTTGATAAATGCCAAGAATGAAATAAACAGCTTAATGTGATAGAAAATACCTCATGAGTTGGTCAGAAATATGTCCTTTAGGGCAGCGACATTTTAGGTAAGACTACAAAGTAGAGAACAGCTGGCTCATTAAAGGGCCTGAGGAAGTGTAGAAGGTCATGAAGTAAGAGTGGATTTGGTTTGGTCTAGAAAGAGAAATAAGGTTAGTGTGATTGAGTAATAATGAACAAGGCAGCGGGGGTGGTAGAATGTGAAGTGTGGAACATAACAATGTTGAAATAATGTAGGAATTTGTTGGCAAAGGTGAAAGTTTGCATTTCACTTTGATTTCAAAGGAAAGCCATAGTAAGGTTTTGATCAGGAGAACGGCGTGATCCGATTTGTTCATTGAGGAGACTCTTCTTGGTACTCTGTAGTAACTATCCATGTGGTAGACAAGGATTGCAGCAGTGACAGAGAAGAATGGGGTTGGCCAGGGTGGTGTCCATAATGGTGGAGAGCAGTAGAGATTCACAATGTACTGTACAGGTAAGGGCAGAAGGGCTTTAGATAAATGACACTTAGCAATAACATGCATTCACCCCTTACTTATCACCAGAATTATGTTGCTTTTTTTAAACAGTAAAGTACATCTATACCAGCTCGTATATAATCACCGTCTTTAGCTTCCTAAGTGCCTCCGCTCATACTCTCTCCTCCAGAACGCTCCAGATGTCTCTATATTTCATCAAGGAAGCATTAGTGTCTTAATCATCAGAAAGTCCAGCATCCTTTCTCTAAGGTGTCCTTGCCATTTGTACTAAACATCTCTGCATAGAGAGGAGGAAACAAAAGGAGAAGCCAATTATGATTTTCAACTTTTAGCTTGTGTACTGTGTCCAGGCATTTCGTGGGAAGGGAAAAATTGAACTAAGTATTCCTTTAGGAAAATAAAGATTTAGATTTGAGGCATGTAGATTTTGAGAAACCTTTTAGCCAATGGGATGAAGATGTCAGATAGAGTAGTTGCACACGGGCCACTGAAACTTATGAAAGAGATCAGGGCTGTGGATATGATGCACAGACAGCAAATCTGTTCACTCTCATATTCCTCTTTGCTTCTCTTTTATTTATTTTGGACTCTAAAGGGAAATGTCTAAATGGTAATCATAGTGCATTTGGGTATACTTAAAAAGGCACAATTCATCTACATTTTAGAGAGTAGCTAGAGTGTATCAATGAATTCTTTGTAAATACCTGCGTAGTAACAAATGTAAGTCACTGAGCAAAAAATGTTGTCAAGAGACTGAAGCATGTGATGGATGTGGGGTTGGGGGATCACGAAAAGGACTCATTTTAATCTCTCCTCTTTCCCATTCCTCCTTGCTATTTTCAGTGTTGTCATATATTATGCCTACATATCAGTCTTATGGAACATGTAAAGAAGAGTTTGAATTTTTTGCGTCAAACATGGAGAAGAGTATTCTTTAAACTCGAGAGCAGAAAGATGGAAAGGGAAAATGACATACATCCTCCTGACCCCAAACAGCATACTGAAAGAAAAAGGAGTAGCTATAAACCCTTTTTGGAGGGTATCCATATCTGATTAGTAATTCCTACAAAAAAATGGTTGTTCATTCTTCCTTTCCTTAGTGAAACAGTCTATTGCAAGATTCTAGCACCCCTGCCAACTTTTTTTTCCAATTTGTAAAATTTTACCAGACCATTATTTCATTTCATATTAGATCGATTAAGCATAAAAAGTATGATCAGGATTGTGTAGCTTTTATTTCCCTGTATCCTTGATAGGAGAAATTCACTAAAATTAACTTATTCAAGAGACATCTCCAAGGAATTTCTTATTTCTGTCTTTATAAATCAAAACTTAGTTTTCAGTCTAACAGAGGAGAGAATTTTATGTTTTGGCATCAAATCCAGAAGGTCTTTATTTAAGGGAGAAGTTTCATGGGAGATATAATAGACATGTACATCTTTGTGTGATTTCTCAACAGAAACATAAATTGATTCTGGAGTTACAACTCGAAAACTAACTCCTGAAAACCCACATGTAGTACATAATATTTAAGGATATAAGTGTAGCTCTTATTAGAGTCCCAGTCTATAATTCCATAGACATCTCAAGTTAATTGATTTTCACTGACAGTAGATTGAACCAATTAATTCAATTATGCAAACAGAAAAGTCAAAATTAAAGATTTTCAAGATAGACTGGAAAATACTTTCCAATGATATTTGGAAGTTAAAGGAAGTACTACTGTAACAGTAGTACTTTCATCTTATTTTGTCAATAGTTTCCCTAATTCACAAACAGAATTAGAATGAGAAATAGCTCTTTACCTGAACCACATCAATTGGCATGACATTTTAAAAGAACTTTAAAAGAAAATCAAACATGGCTCTAAACAGACTGTGGTCCTGCTGATCCAATAGCCAGGTGTTGCACTTCTTAACAACCACCTATTGGCAAAGACTCTTAGAGACATTGTAAGGAGAAGGGGCACTTCAAAAAATATTGCCCATCTTAAAAAAAAAAAGAAACAAAGAAAAATGCCTCAATTAAAATCAATGAGGGTGATGCAAGGAAGGGAAAATAAAAGCCCAATACCCTGCCTAACTTTTAAACACACAAGGTAAATTAGCTATAAATGTAGAAAGGCAACCTCATCACTTATCAGTAGATATGGGTGCTACTGGCCATACTTTACAGTGCCACCTTTGCTTAACCTTGTACTCAGAGTAAACATACCCTACAGGTCTTAGGTATTTTAAATAGCTCAGAGTTTCCCTCTCTCACAGCCCTTAATTGAAATGCTTGAGGTCTTGGCAAAAATACATTTCTTCCTGCTTGTGTTATCACCGCTGAAAATTTAATAGAGGGAGACTTACTTTGCAAGTGGAATTGTAATATTAAATGCACAGCAGTGGAACAATTTTTTGAGATTCCAAGTAATTCCTCTCTTCCTAACCCAGTTGTGTCTCCCTTGGATACATCACTGCCTTCTCCATTATAATTGATGCACAGTCTAGATAAAGTTGACAATGTACCTGACATTCTATGGACTAAAAAAACTACTGACAAAAACTCAGAATAGCCAACACAATGTTGAAAGAGAAGAACAAAGTTTGAGGACTGGTGCTGCCTGACTTTAAGATTTACTGTAAAGGCACAATAGTCAAAACAGTGTAGTTTTGGTGAAATAATAGACAAATAGATCAATGGAACAGAAAAGAAAGCCCAGATATAGACCCTTCTAAATATAGTCAACTGATCTTTGATAAAGTACAAAAGCAATACAATGCAATAAATATGTGTCTTCAACAAATGGTGCTTGAGCAACTAGACATCCACATGCAGGAAAAAAAAAAAGAAAGGAAGGAAGGAAAGAAGGAAAAAACTAGATCCTGACCTTACACCTTTTACAAAAATTAACTCAAAATGGATCATGAAAATGAAATGCACAAAACTGTAAAACTCCTAGAAGATAACATGGAGAAAACCCAGATGACCTTGCATGTGGTGATGCCTTTTTAGATACAACACAAAAGACATGATCTATGAAAGAAATAATTGATAAACTGGACTTCATTACAATTAAAAAGGTCTGCTATGCAAAAGACAATGTCAAAAAGATTGGAAGATAAGCCACAGACTGAGAGAAATACTCATCTGATAAAGGACTGTTATCCAAAATACACAAAGAACTCTTAAAACTCAACTATAAGAAAATAAGCAAAATTGTTTAAAAAATGGGCTAAAGATCTTAACAGATACCTCACCAAAGAAGACATACAATTGTCAAATAAGCATATGAAAAGATGCTCCATATCACATGTTATCAGGGAAATGCAAATTGAAACAACAATAACATACCTCTACATACCTATTGGAATGTCCAGAGCCTGGAACACTGACAACACCAAATGCTGGTGAGGTTGTAGACCAACAGGAAGTCTCTTACAATGCTTGCTGAAATGCAAAATGGAAGACAGTTCAGTTGGAAAACAATTTGATGGATTCTTACACAATGAAACATACTCTTGTCATATGATTCAGCCATCTTGCTCCTTGATATTTACCCAAAGGAATTAGAAACTTATTTCCACACAAAAAGCTGCACATAGATGTTTATAGCAGCTTCATTTTTAATTGTCAAAACTCAGAAGCAACAAAGATGTCTTTCAAAATGTCAAAATGGTGAATTGATAAATAAACTGTGGTACACCCAGACAATTGAATATTATTCAATCATAAAAATAAATTATTTATCAAGCCATGAAAAGACATGGAGAAAACTGAAATGCATATTGCTAAGTGAAAGAAGCCAATCTGAAAAGGTTACATATTGTATGATTCCAACTATATGACATTACCTTTATGAAAAGGTAAAACTATGGAGACAGTAGAAAGATCACCCACACGCCAAGGTTTGGGGTGTGGGGGACATGGATAGGCAGAACACAGAGAATTTTTAGGGTAGTGAAAACACTCTATGTTATAATGGTGGGTATATGTCATTATACTTTTGTCCAAACCCATATAGAATATACAACAGAAAGGTGAAACCCTAAGGTTGACTATGCACTTTAGGTGTTTAAGATGTCAATATAGTTCATTGTTGGTAAATTGTACCATTCTGGTGAGTAATGTTGATAAGGGGGCAAGCCATACGTGTGTGGAAGCAGGGGGATATCGGAAAATCTGTCCCTTCCTCTCAGTTTTGTTGTAAACCTGAAGGTGCTCTAAGAAAATAAATTATTGTTTAAAAGTCATTGACATGGGAAAAATAATTTAAGCAGAATTTATTAAAGGTCAGATGAATCCTACCAAGCAATTATCCAAACCTTCCTAATATCTCTTGAAGTCAGAAGCAAAGGAAGGGATCAAACCTACAGCTGAAGGCATTATATTCAAAGATATTCTCATATCTAGTGTTAGGATTTGTTACACTCCTGTCCTTCTAGGAAAGAAACCAAACAGACAAGGATGTTAATTATTTTTCAAGACCTCAGGGCCATCAAAAAACCCATAATCTCTTGCTCACTTGTACTACTTAACCCAAGCACCATCCTAATGTCCATTCTACCTGAAGCTATTTGCTTCACTCATAAATTTTTGCTCAGGATTTTTCAGTGTGCCTCTAGAACAGGACAGCCAATACTTTGTTGTCTTCACCTGGGAAGGACAGCAATACACCTGGACAGTCAGGACCCAAGGGTTCACTGAAATATCCTCTTATTTTTCCTAGGTCCCATATCAAAAATGAAAAATCTAAATTGTGGGGGAATTCAGTTCTGATATAACATGTACACCATCTCCTACTTTGTTCAAAGAACAAGGAAGCCTATAAAAAGGAATCTGTTTACTTGCTTCTCAGCCTTAGCAGAAAAAGGACATAAATCTCAAAAGAAAAATGACAATTTTTCCAAGACAGTCCATTATTTAGTGTGTGACTTATCCAAGGAAAGAAAAACCCTCTCTCCTGAAAGACTAAAGCCCATCCAAATTTATCCCAGATCCCTTACAACACACCAATCAGTACGATTTCTGGGTTTAACTGAATATTACAGACAATAGATGTCAAGTTTTTCTGAGACAGCATCACTACTTTATGATTTGACTAGTCCTCAGGAAGACTCTCTCTCCTCTGGGAGCCCAAACAGGACCAGAGCTTCTATAACCCAAAGAAAAATGTTATATAGCCTCCTTTAGTACCCTGTCCACATGACAAAAAGTCCTTTTGTATATTCGTGCATGAGAAATCTTGGCAAGCCTTGGAGTTTTAACTCAATTTCAACTAAACCATAAAATATCCTTCACTTGCTATAGCCTCAACCTCACCTGGGTTCAAAGGCTTAGCCCCCTTGTCTTCGGGCAAGAAGTGCTGCTGTAGAAATTATTGATACTTCTGGTGAACTAGTTCTAGGTTCCCTGCTTGACCTCATGGTTTCTCTTTAGTACAGACATTACTACTGACTGAGAAGCTTTAACAATTTTCAGCCAGCTAATTAACCTCTTATGAGATTGCTGCTTCCTCCCTCTCACTACCATTCGCAATCATAACACCCTAAATCTTGCCACTACCCTCCCCCACCAGGAGAGGGGGAACTTTATGATTCTCTGACCTCAGGGATTTTTCTGCACTGCACTCAGTTTTACTAGAGACTCTCATGAGAAACTTGATCTAGTGTTATTTATTGATGCATCCTTCCTTAAAACTGAAACTGGAGGTTATCAAGCAGGACAGGCTCATTCCAGCTCTCCCTTAGAATATAGTCTTCTATCTGAGGGAAGGTCAGCCCAGATGGAAGAATTTATTGCATTTACCAGAGATTGTCAACCAGCTGAAGACTACAGAGTAATCATAAATACAGTGTTATAGACTGAAATGTGCCCCCCTCCATTGCTATGCTAAAACTCTAACCTTCAGTGTAACTGTGTTGGGCGACAGGGCTACGTCAGAGTTAATTAAGGTTAGCTAAGGTTATAAGAGTGGAGCCCTAACCTAATAGAACTGGTGTTCTTATATGATGGGGAAGACACACCAGTTCTTCCAGCAGGGAATACAGCACAGGGAAGAGAGATCATATGAGGACACAGTGAGAAGACAGCCATCTACAAGCCAAAGACAGAAGTCTTAGGAGAAACCAACCATGCTGACACCTTGAAGGGACTCCCAGCCGCTAAACCTATGAGAAAATTAATTTCTGTTGTTTAAATCACCCAGTCCATGGTATTTTGTTATGGTAGCCCTAGAAGACCAATATATACAGATGTCAGGTACACTTTTGGAGGATTACAGAACTTTGGAATGCTTTGGAAACACAGGAGGTTTCTCACCTCTGCAGGAACCCCCATCAATATTGGACAAGCTAAGAAACTTTCAGATGCAATACTAAACATAACACCAAAAGGTAGCTATTATGAAGATTGAGAGCCATGCCAAAAACAAAAAGGTTCTAGAAGATAATTATGCCAAACAAGTAACTTAAACCAACATTATGATCCTATTTAAGCCCTAAAAGGATAACCTTTGAAAGAATTCAAAGGTATCATTAAAAAATATCAATGCTTATCCCCAGATTTTGAGAAGGAAGAATGGAAAAGATCTAGTTGAACCCTTCATTCAGGTAACTTCTGGCACTCCCAAGATGGCTTTTTGGTGGCACCAGTAGATTTCAAATGTATGTTATCTAACTTTCTTCATGACACTACTTATTGTAGTATATACAAATTGATTATTGTCTTAAATCAACATTGGTGAGGGAACTTTTAAAAAGACATCTGAAGTTATTTTAGGGTCATGTGTCCCTTGTCAACAACACAATCCTGGAAAAACTGTAAAGGTGGGAAATGGCCAGGAACCATTATAAAGAATTCTGTAAGGCTTCACCACTTAAAAACTACACTGTTCTTGCCACCCCAGTCTTCTAAAAAGGATGAAAGAATCGATGTCATCATAAAATTAAAATTATCAACATGTTCAGAAACCCATCAACTCCCTTGGCCAAAGGTTCTTCCACTAGGACTTATGGCCACATGGTCTGCTCCCTCAGGGAAACATTGGTTGCCCCTCCGTGAAATTTTGTTAAGTAGAAGTCCACGTGCTTATAGGTTTCATCTCCAATACTAGACCCTGCATTCATGCAGATGTGGCAAAATATCGCAAGGGACTCATATACTCAGTCTAACCACAAACAGAATAAAGCTTTCTTCTCAAAACATATTCCTAAATAGCAAAATTCTGTCTATTAAAGTGACACTAAAAAAACAAAAAAAAAATCTGCTCTTGAAATTCACTGTAAGGGACTTTATCAGGTACTGATGACAGCTAATTTAGCAGTGAAATTTCAGGGAGCCACCCCTTGGGTCCTTGTTTTGGAACTAAAGAAGTAACTTAGAATTCTGCACAATTAAAAGGTTACTCCAGTGGAGAACCTTAAATTGAGAATTCTCAGAATTCCTCTAGAAGCAGCCGATTCATAGAAGCAGGCAACTGCCTTAGGATCTTTGGAACAGGTGGATGGCCTAAGGAGACGGCTTCTGCCCAAGATGTAGAACCAAGACTCCTGCCTAATACTCATTTTGTTTTTTAACTGCTTGTTATAATAATAATTTTCATTTCCTATAAACTCCTTGTTTTTGTCCATCTATAAATGGCCCTTTTTACTCCTTCTCATAATTGTTATTTCAGAACATTCTCATTCTAACACATTCTTAGATTATCCCAAACAGTAGCCGCTGCTCTATTTTTACTGATGGCTGGATATGCCATCCATCGCTAGATCCTCTGATAAAAACCTCTGGGTAAGTCTAATTTCATCAAATGAGACTATAGGGAATTATAAGCAGTGGAGTTTCCATTTGCACCTGCATGGGCAAATGACCTCAAACAAATAAGCCTGTGTTCTCTATCAGAGAAAGAACCAATCATTACAATCTATTAATCAAACCCTAAATAATTCTAAATTTTCATTCAACAACCTTCACAGGATGATGGGTCAAACATTTGCAATGTAAAAACTACAAATATAGATCCCAATATGTAACCTAGCTAATTCAAGGCCTTGATTTCCACCTTGTGTCCTGAACAATTCCTTTTTCCCCTGAATTTCCATTTACCTCTACCAGTACTGTTTTCTTTGTGGCCAGGATGCATGGTCCTGTTTGCCTCAGATGGATACATCGTGCAGTTTACAGATAGTATTTAAAGACTTTTCTTTACACAGTAGCCCTAAGTTTATAAATCACCAAAGCTAGAACGTCCAATTCAGACACAAGTCCCAGATGAAGCTACCCTTATTCATGCACTCTACCAGAGGAATTACTGGTAACAGTAAGAAGGATGTTCCCATTAGTGGGAATAATATAAATAGAAAAGACTGTAAGAAACTTATCACTAATTTTAGATGAATTTATTAACAATACCATTTCTGCCATAGGTGGAACACAAATCAGTCTTAATTCATTGGCATGAGTAGTAAAGGACGATCACATTGCTGTGTATTTCTTGTTGGCTAGTCGTGGTGTCTGTGTCGTTGTTAATACTTCTTTCCGTACTTGGATCAATGCAACAGGCAGGTGGAACAGGCTATATATTACCTTAAGGACAAAGATAATTGGCTCTCTAAGGTTGATCTTCATGGACTATGGGATTTATTCTGTACACCTAGGTTGGGAAAATAGGGTTCCTGGTTTTGAGGCATCTTACAGAGGCTTAGTTGTTCTTCTTTTTATCATAGTGATCATGATACTCATCTGTTCATTCAGTCCAGAATTTTAAATGCTTCTGTGCCTCTTTCATCCACTCTTTCATCAGATGATTGTCATGGTGGCATAATAACAATAACAATAAGATTGGTAATACAGTTGACTATGATGACAGCTGAACAATTCCCAAGTAGCAAAGATCTGGATCTCAAGAAACATCTCATAAGACAGTGAATGACCTAAAGGGGGGGGACTGAGAGATTGAATATACAAACAGCCAATGGCAGATGATATATGACAATAGAACTCTAACCCACTACCTCTGTAGCAAATGACTGAAATGGTGAGGATTTGGTCAATGATTGCCAACTTGCTTAATTTTGCCCCTGCTTCCAACTCAGGACCAACCAGAAAAATCCAAATAGGCTCTTCAAACTAATCACATAGTTAGCCACCTCTGGCTTCCCCAGGCGAACAATCTCCTATCAGAACATATCTGAAGCTATTTCTTCTTTAATCTATTCTTTGTAAAGCTGTTCCACCTCCTGCCTGTCTTTGAGTCTTTGCCAAGCTCAAGTGACAGTGGCTATGGCTGGCTACCTTACTAAAGCAACTTCTATACACATAGCTTGTTTGTTTTTCTCATTTTGGTTGTCTTTATTTCCACAACATATACACACACAACTATTTTTGATATGGCCCCATTTATATCCAATGCCATGTGTGGGTTATAAAACCTGTAATTTAGACGTAAACATTCTGTATGAATATGAGAATTTCTAACAAGCTTTTAAAAGCATTGATGCTTTAATATTTGTTTTCTTATTGTCACCAAAATTTTTGTTTTGTTTGGTTTGGTTTGTTGTTGGTTTGCTTTTGTGTTGCTTCATTTTAATAGTGTGTACTGAGATTTTGATTGCCTGTGAAAAGGAAGTTTCTGGTCATAAAAGATATGATCACTATAAAAAAAATGAAAGCCCATTTAAGAATAAAGAGTAACATAAATATCACTCAAAATATTGCTAAACAAAGGTAACTGCTATTTATTTTTGTGTATATTTATAGACTTTTCTTACGTTGCAAAATGTCATAGTACTAAATATACTATTGTTATCTTGCTTTTTTTAGTTATGTGATTTATATTAGCACCATATTTCCTGCTAATAAATATTCTGTTAAATGTGAATTTTAAAATATAGCATTCTGTCATCTTGATGCATCATAACTTTTTTTTTTTTAATTAAAAATCTTGGTATCTGTGTTGCTTAGTAAACATCACTGTCAGGAGTCCAGGAGATGTCTTGCAATGAAGAAAGATTTGTGTGCCTGAGATCACTAGGTTACTCACAGTTATGGTAAATGAAGATCTAAACTGATTAAGATATATAACATACAGCCTTATCCATATTTATTTCCTCATAGTCTTTTTAATTATAATCTTACTTACAGCCAGAATTTCTCCCTAATTTTGGTATCTCCTTATTTTCACTATACTGTCAAAGAAAGAGATGTTAATACTGTAATCCATTAATCAACTTTAGTACCATAAATGTGAATAATGCTATTTATAAGAACCTTTTCAGTGAACACTCAGTAAGGAGAAATTATTCATCTGATACAGTAATAACTATTAAGAACAATTATTCACAGTGTTGTGAGTCCAGAGTCTTCCAAGGTAGATATTTAACGTGTTTTAGTCTTGCACCATGTTGGCCTCATCAGTAGAATAAAGGAAAGGCAAAGCAGCACATTCTTAAATTTACATAAGAAAGCATTTTGTGCTCTGTAAGTAATTATTTCTAATGAACTGAGGGTGAGGGTACAGGAGTTGGAAAGAGAGCCAGGAAGGGGAGAATTGGGACAGTTTTTAAGAAAAAGAATTTCCAGGGGAAAATTGGAAAGATGGCAATGTATTTACAGCGAACTTGTAAGAAATGTTACACAATCCAACTCCTTCATCTACTGTCTCCTTGGGATGCATTGACTGAGTAATCTTAATTTTTTTAGAATATTTTGGATGTTAGTTTGGGTTTCTTTTGAATGTTTACCATGCCTTGCAGAGCCTTGGTTTTCTACAGGTTGTATTTATTTTAGAAAATTTCCTCTTGTAGAATTTTATCAACTCAACAAAATAAAAACACTGACTTGCCGTTAATCTTGCTATTATTCCTGAGTTTGCAAATGTTTTCCTCTGTGACTAAGCCATCCATATCCGCAAATTGTGGCTTATGGATGTTAGGGTCTTACCCTCCCATAGAAACTAGAAGATTGGGGAGCTTCCTTCCTTGATGATTACACTTAAAAGGGATGACTCCCAGACCACTGAGGAAGACAAGGGTTTTAAAACGGATGTGGGGCTGGAAGGAGATTTATTTCTCAAAGGCACAAAGAAAAAAATTCCAACTGCAAGTTATTTGAAGTAAGTGCTCTAAGGAAAGGAAGTCAGGCTGATAGTCAGGAAGAAACCTATCTAAAGTTTAGTTAAGAGGAACTTTAAGGTTGCTGTGGTCCTGCTCAGAGGTAGTAGAGGATTCTATAGTCTGACTTTGTTAACACATGTTTTAAGTTCAAATTGCTACATTCAAACATTACATACAGTCATTTACACATACCAAGTTGCTTCCCTAAAGTGTATTTTCCTTGAAGGTACCTTCATTTTCTATGTATTCACACTTTTTTATTCCTTTTTGCTTTATGATTTCTGGACCTCCATGTGTTTCCCAAAATCTAGGCGTGAGTTGCAGTTTCCCCATACTACAGAGGAAGGTCATAGTTTCCCATATAACCTAAAATGGGTCATAATCCACAAAAGACTTTCATTTGACTTTTTGGTAAGAGTTTCTTAGTCCTAATTGTGCTTAAACTTAGGTAATATTTTTCCTGAACATAAGGCAGTTGCATGAGTGATTGTCACAATTTTGAAGTCTATCATGAGTAAGGGGAATTCATTCCCAGATTTTCCCATTAGAAACAGATGATTCAGTGATGCATAACTGATAATCTTATAGTGTGTTTCAAGAGCATAGAGACAAATATGTATAAATACTACACTACTGTGCAAATACCACCTCCACTTTCTCAAATGTTAATTCCCTGACAGATGAGAAGAATAACATGTTGATCAGAAAAACTGAGTTTACCTCCTGCTGTATGGAAGACCATCAACTTGACAGAGTGGTATGGTGAGTCTGAAGGGGAATATCAGCAGTTTGCAGTACAGGGTTTTAGGTTCTGTGTACAGGTGCTTTTAGTCTTGTTATTTTAATATGGGGCTGTGATTGTGATTAAAGACTTTGCTATTGTTGAATGAAATAAAAACACACAACATAGAAGTTGTGAGTTAAGCTTTATTCAGGGACCTTACTGAGGACTATAGCCTAGGAGGCAGCCTCTCCTAAGAATTTAGGGCTGCTGGACACAGTGATGTAGAGGGCTTAAAAGTGACTATTTTGTTTGTTTGCTTTGTTTTGTTTGGCTGCATTGGGTCTTCTTGCTGCGCACGGGCTTTCTCTAGTCACGGTGAGCGGCGGCTGCCCTTCATTGTGGTGCACGGGCCTCTCATTGTGGTGGCTTCTCTTTGTTGTGGAACATAGGCTCTAGGCATGCGGGCTTCAGTAGTGTGGCGCACGGGCTTAGTTGCTCCGCGGTATGTGGGATCTTCCCGGACCAGGGCTTGAACCCATGTCCCCTGCATTGGCAGGCGGATTCTTAACAACTGTGCCACCAGGGAAGTCCCGTGACTCTTGTTTAAGTAAATTGTTCTTGAGAAGTCAATGGTTTGCCCAGGTAAGTAGCCTGTTGTTGCTAGCAGTGTTTTATCTGTCTGCACCATCAAATTGTTGCTCTGAGAATGTGACTATTTGAAGAGTCAGATAAATTGACACTTTTCAGGAAGTTCCCAAAGTAAGCAATGAAGTTACAGTCGAATCCTCCTGGGCAAGAATTTCTTGGAAAAAGTACATGTTTCATATACGCAGCCTAAATTCTCAGCATAATCAGAATTATTGAGAGACTGTTCCTTGGTGAATTAATACCATTAAAATTTCTACATACATCTGAGTTCTTAGCTAAATAATTTATAGTAATTGGCTAATTCTAGAAATCTCAGTACTCTTTTTATGTCTCAGTGCTTCCCAATTATCATGCTTTATTAATAACAAACAAATATAGTGGTTTTCCTTTTTTTTATGAGAGTACTCTCTATGTCTCTCTCTTCCTCTCTCTCTCCCACCCCACCCTCTCCTTCTATGACATTAAGAACGTATAAATAATATTCCGCATTCATACACATATATTTTAACTGCTGAGTCTGCAAAATACCATAAGACAATCTAATCGTAAGTCCCTTGAAACATTTGTGAAACTTTTCTTTTTCTTTTAAACAGATGTTTCTTTTCCCTGAATGTAGAGTTCAGATGTTTATGAAACTCCTCAGTTCATATTTGCAAGCAACTGGTGGACAAGTAAATGAGACAGTTTCACAAAAATTGCTCAACATCATGAACAAGTGCAAAGTGTGTGCACATAACACAAAATCAATACTACTAAAATGTTAATAAAGTTGATTTTGAAATAATGCCTTTAACTTCTCAGGGATATTAAAAAGATGTTTGTTATTGTCACATTTTTTAAAATGATCTAAAGGTCCTTAAATTTTTACTTTTGATAGTTGCTTTATTACTCTCAAGGTGTGCATATAGAAAGAAAATTTGCTTTGCACACAGCTCTCTTCTTTCTTCATATGTCTGTGGCATATTCAGTGCTCCCAAGGAGATTAAAATCAAAAGCCACATGTGCTTTACTCAGATGTTACTCATATGATGTCTCTTTACGGTTTTAAAACTCTTGGTCAAAGACTAAAAAATAAAGAAAATAATGTACATATTGTAGTCTTTTAAATTTAGCCTTAAGAAATTTCTTCCCATGTAAGTCTTACAAATTAAATAAGGTAGAGCTTATTGATATATATATATTTTTTGATTTGGTTTTGGAGGGAGTGCAGTTTGAATGCTCCATACAAACTGTTTTGTTATCTAGGGAAAACAGTTCAAAAGCTACTAATTTATAGGAAGCCAAATATCTGAGCAAGGCAAGATGTCTGATGCTTATTGGGTGATATATACATCCAAACTCTACAAACCAAAAAGAAAAGAAAAATGAAATTCATTGGCCCCCATTTGGACTATGCGTCTAGATTTGTGGTGTCAGCATTAGAGAAAGTCATTTGTATTTCCTATCTCTTTGCTTTATTATTTGATATTTTCTAAAGTTCTTTTCCTCTCCACATCACATGCATGTTGTTTTTCAACGCTTTTTTCTAGATTTTTTTTTTTCTATTCAGAGTCCTTTCCTAGATAGTCATGTATACTCTCAAGTCATATAAATCTGGTAGATATGTTCCATTTGCCACTCCTGATTCATCCTTAACCTCACTTTTTTCTTCTCTGTGCCCTAAGAGGCTGAATTTCTGTAGTCCGTGTCAGTGCAGCTTTTTTTCTCATCCGATATACAGTTGGGTTCACCCTTTTGGAAGCGTAAGTAGGTCAGAAAAGCAGAAGTTACACCAGGTTTTTATTCCCTGTCTCTGGCTCTGCCAGATTACTTTGGAATGACAGCACCTTTTCAGTCACCCCTCTTCAGAGGTAACTTTCTCTGACTTTCTTAATTTCCCTACTTTTTAACTCTTTAGGCCAGATCTCAAACTTGGCATTATTGACACTTGGAACAGATAATCCCTTTCTCTGAAAGGTGGTTGTTCTGTGAACACACATACCTGGGCTCTACACATTAAATTCCAACAACAACCCCAAAGTTGGGTGAGCAAAAGTGTCTCCAGATGCCACGGCTCTCCTGGTGACAAAAATCTTCCCCTTTTGAGAGCTATTATTTTAGGCTTAGACTGTGCATTAGTCAGGGTTCCTGAGAGAAACAGGACCAATAGGAGATAGATAGATAGATAGATAGATAGATAGATAGATAGATAGAGCTAGGTAGCTATATGTATATATATATATATATAATGTGTATATATATATATATATATAATGTATATATATATATATTATATATATATATATATACATAGACATATATTAGTTTTCTAGCTATGTAAAGATTTATTGGAAGAATTGGTTTACACGATTTAGAGGTCAGGGAATCCCATGAGCTACCATCTGCAAACTGGAGAACCAGAGAAGCCAGTGGTAAGTCTGAAGGTCTAAAAACCAGGGTAGCTGATGGTGTAAGTAGCAGTTTGAGTCCCAAGGCTCTCAAACCAGAAGCACTGGTGTACGAGGGCAGAAGATATACATCTCAGCTCAAGCAGAGGGAAAATTGGCCCTTCTTCCACAATTTTGTTCTATTCAGTCCCTCAACAGATTGGATGATGCCCACCTGCATTGGTGACGACGAACTTTACACAAATCCAATCTTCTTCAGTAATACTCTCACAGATACAGCCAGAAATAATGTTTTACCAGTTATCTGGATACCCCTTAGCTCTACAAAATTGACACATACAAGTGGCCATCACAAGATGGTGATGGTTCTTTGATATTAACACTGGCGTTTCATTTTTTTGTTGTTGTTGTTATCCTTAAACCTCCCTCACAGCTTTGCAAGTTGTTTCCTTCTTAAACTCTGCAAATTTTCCATTTGAGTGTGTATTTCTTTTCTGAAGGGTCCAAGGTAATAAATATAATAATTAACACCAGGATTGTCCGTAAGAAACATAACCTTAAAATGGAATTTACACATCTGGGGTTCACATAGAAATCTCCTTGCCAGCTGTGAATAAAACACTAGTAATCTGTGTGATTTAGTAATATTTCTCAAACTTGTTATCTGTGGTTTTACAGGATAAAATGCAGGTGGAAGGCAGGGCCTTGGTGGACAAAATGGAACCTGGTGCCTAGTTACCACACTAAAACAGGGATTACAACAGCTGATGTAAGCTGGCTTCTTCTAATGGTCTTAGAGATAAACGGAAAACTTTAAATTCTAAAATGAACAAATCAAAGCCTGAAAGAGAAATCAGAAACCCTCTATGGCATTTTGAAAGAGCATTCCCATTTCTCTTATTAAAACTCAAGTAAGTAACTGATGACAAAGCCTAAAATGTGATTTTGAGAATTGCAGAATTACATCTCAGCCTTGCCAGGTAACATGACCACAGTGGCGGATAGGACTGGAACTCTCTAATGGGAGGGATGTGATTGAGAAGTGTCAATCAACAGTATGATTAAGAAATTTTAATCAAATTTCACTGACCTCCCTACTGGAAAAGGAAACCATCCTCTGTACATCATTGTAGTTTTAGCTGTCTCTGACATTAATTAAAAACAAACTGATTAGTTAATTATTTGAAACTAATAAATAAAAGCCTCTCACTGGTCAAACTTAGGACAGATACTTTCATAAGCTGATGGTAATTTTCTTCAGACTCCAACTTCACTCTCCTTCAAGGAAGTCTAAGGCCTGCTCTAGGGGAAGATAGTCTGTGTATCAAATATGTTCATATGTAGCCTTATGTGTTTGTATTGTTATGCAGATTACATTACAGGACATCAGCTAACAGTAATAGGAAAACTCTGGAGTATATACACACAACCGTAGTATAGCCTAAGGACATAGACTCATAGCATATCAAATATAAGGCTTTATTGGGCTGAATTTACCAATTTGGAAATGGCTTTTCAAGATTAGGGATTTTTAAAAAATTGTTTAAGACTGTAATTTATGTGTGTGTGTGTGTATGTGTGTGTGTGTGTATGTGTATATATATATATATATATATATATATATATATATAATTTATTTATTTATTTCAGACTCCCATTTTTTACAAAAACAAATGTCACCAGCAAGCAAACCCCTATATACATGTCTGCATCTGAATAAAAATATAGCTGGATACCCACTATGATGTTAACATAGGATTAGGGATTTAATATTTTGGTTTGAGCACCTAAGAGTGTTATTAATTTTCTAGGTTGTCTAATAAAAACAGCTCAGGGGGGCCTATAGTCACTGAAGTTGAAGTTTCGGAAATACGTTGGTGTGGAAGGTGGACTCTGAAAGTGGCCTTGTGATCACTGACTTCTCTGGTTCATGCCCTTCTGTGATCTCCCACTTCTTGAATATAGGTGAAACCTGTGATGTATTAATCAGTAGAATGTGGCAAAAGTGACAGGATGTGCAGGATTATACGCATATGGTTTCATTATGTTACATGGGAATTTATTGTCGATATTGCTGGAGAGAGTCTCTCTCTCTCTCTCTGTCTTTCTCTCCCTTGCTGGTTTTGAATAAGCAAATGTCTATTTGGGGGAACCCCATGTGACAAAGAAATGTGGGCGACCTCTAGGAGCTGAGGGTAGCCTCTGACCAGTAGGAAGTAAGGAATTGAATCTCTCTGTCCTACAACTGCAAGGATCTGAACTCTGCCAACCTCAGTGATCTTGGAAGTGGTTTCTTTTTCAGTGGAGCCTCAGTTTATGTTGCAGCCCTGACTGGAAGCTTGTGAAACCCTCAGCAGAGGAACAAATTAATCCATGGCAGCATTCCTGTCCCACAGAAACTGTGAAATAATGAATTTTATTGTATTAAGCCACTAAGTTTGTAGCAATATTGTTACACAGAATAGAATACTAATACCTTGACATTCTGTGTAAAAAATAAGTCTGAATGTTCAGGGAGATAGAAGTTTTGAAATAAATCTATTATAAGCAAATAATAGATTGCTCAGCCACCCTCTTACTATTATGGCTGGGCCCCTAGAACATTCCTTTGACCAAGACATTGAGAGTTAATTAGTCGTAGGAACACTGTGACCCTTCAAAAGCTATGAAGGTGCTATACTTTTATAGTAGAGAAGGTGGTGAGGATGCTGCAATGGAATTACTCTCTGATTTCAGTGGGAAGAATTGGATTTTTAAGTTGTAATGGAAACTTAATTGTTAGAGATAAGATAGTCATTCCTATCATCTTTATTATCTCTATCAGTTGGTGATTCAACCATTCACCCAGTCACTTGAACGAAAAGCACACTGGCAACTGCTTTCCTTACCACCACTCTCAATTTATTCACATTTTTCAAGTGTCTTCCATTTTCCCATCCATAACATTGCCCTCTGTGACTGCTTTCTGCTCAATTTGCTAAGTAAGCTAAACTTTATTTCACAAAATTACATTCACTGAAAGTTTACAAGTAGGTTTTGCCTACAAGAGAAATTTCTGTGATATTTGGAAAGCAGAAATGGAAAACATCCTTTTCTTACGCTCTGAAGGTCAGTGTTAGGCCAAATGCTTTTGACTTACGCATTATTACTGATCTGCTAGCTCTCCTTGTTGGCGGTGGGGCAGCAGCTGGTCTGCAGCTTCTCCAGAATGGCCAGACCTTCTACGTCAGCTCCTCTGAGTCCTGAGCCAGGCATGTGTGAAGCTCCACAATGAAGGGCACCAGCTTGTCCCTGCCAACAGACTCGAGGAATGCATCTGGTTGTTCACTTGCCTGAAAGGCGAGATGGCCAGAGGTATAGATCTAGTGGTCTGGCCGGGACGTGGAGGAAACTTGGTAACAAGGAGGTCTGGCGAGAAGTATGTGCGTAGGCCATTTGGAAGGAGCAGAGAATAGAAAGATATTTGCATTCCATATAAATGCTGAAGAAGGTTTAATGATTAAACAAGGTAAATTATCCTGTAGATAAAAGTCAGATTTTTTTCCAGCTATCCTTTTCTTGCCTGTAGGGTTCATATACAAAATGGCCCTGGTGGCAGGGATGTATATTATATGTGGACTAAGCAAAATGACTTCAAATCACCCAAGGCCTGCCCAGCTACAACCACTGCTCTGTGTTCAACCTACCAATATTAGAACACAATGCTAAGTTTCCATATCCCACTATTCCCTGGTAGAACCAGCCCGCTTCCTAATGGCAGCTTAATAATTGTTGACGAGTTTTATCATGGAAGGGCCATGACTTTGTTCCTCCTGGAATAGACACTTACTCTGGTTATAGATTTGCCTTCTCTGACCTAATCCTTCTGCTGAAACCCAAATCAGTGGACTTACAAAACACCATCAAAGTATTACACACAGTATAACTTCTGACCAAAATACCAACCTCCAAGCAAGTGAAACATGACAATGAGATTGATAATTATGGAGTTCACTGGTCTTATTATGTTCCCATGACCATGCAGTATTTGTCCTGATAAAACAGTAGGACAGCTTTTCTAATATTATACATCAGCTGGGTGGCAAAACCTGGCTGGCATGAGGTAATGTCCTTTCGGGTGTACCAATGTATGTGATGTCTTCCTCAGAGCCAGGATTCAATGTCCATGAGTCAAAGAGGAGAAATTGGAGTGCATCTTTTCACCACTATCTTTATTGATGATGTCATCTGAAGTCTGTTGGTCTAAAGATCTTAGTTCCCAAAAGGAAAATGATTTCATCAGGGAATCCAGCAAGAGTTCCATTAAACTTGAAGACAAGATACCATCTGGCCAATTTGGCCTTCTCTTGACAGGGAATCAGCAGGCAAAACGTTGACTACTGTACTGGGCAGAGTGACTTATCCCAACTAAAGGGCAATGGTTGCTATTACACATCAGAAATGAGAAGGAGTATGTCTGGAATTCAGAAGATCCATAGAATGTCTCTAAAAAAATACCATGCCCTGTGATTAGAGAAAATGGTAAACTACAACAAACCAATACCAGGAGTACAGATAATGGCCCAGACTCTTTAGGAATGAAGCTTTGGGTCAGCCCACCAAGCAAGTATTCATGACCACTGAGTTCCTTGCTGTGAACAGAAGGAATATATAGAGTAGTAAAAGAAGAATGTCATAAATATCAGATATGATCATATGTCCAGTTGCAGGATGAGGACAGTAATTGTTATGAATATTTCCTCTTTATTGTGATTTGAATGTATTTATTCTAACCACCCCCCTTTTTTCTTTTCTTTCCATTGACCAGTTAATTTAAAACTGTAAATGTTAGGTAATTTTATATCAAGCATTGAACTTATAGGCTATTAAAAGGGAAAATGTAACTCAGCAGAGAAATGAACATCTGACTATCACCTAAAGAAAAGAATGGGAATTTGTATTTTTTGTGAGGAGTGGGTTTCTATGTTTTGGTTATGTGTAGCCAAGCTGTGTAATATTAAGCAGAAGCATAATTCTTCTATTTTCTCCTTTGAACATTAAGTTATATTTAAAACTGGTGGGTATTGGTGCCAGGTTGACAAGTATGGACTTTTCTGGCTTTGTACTTTGTCAAGTTAGCCAAGCTGGAAACACATTTTCCAGAATTCTCCCCTCACAAGTCTCAGTATTAGAATTGGCTAAAAAGAAGCTTGTATGAGATTTAGAATGTGGACCTGAAGTAGCAGCATGTTTGCATTCTAAAAATTGGTGAAGGCCAGATCCTACATTGGTTCCCATGCATTGTCATTCATCTGCTGGCTAAACTTTTGCTATGGGGTACCTGCCATACTCACAAATCCATAGATCCCAGCAGATCTCTTTCTTTGGCTTCTCCAAAATCCTGGCCAACCACATGGGCAATGCAGTGGTGAAGGTTACCAATTTAGTTTATGGGTCACCTGTACCACTGCGGTTGAAGATGATGAGTGACAGATGCATATTTCAGTCTGTTCTTTTTGTTTCCAGATTGTCATTGTGAGTTCTGGTGTGTCTTTACTCTTCTGGTTTTTATTTCCATCTTCCCTTTTCACCTACTGGCTCTGTTTGGTTCAAGCCCAACACCAGATACAGAAGCAACATCCTTACATAGATTACTTAACCAACTTCTGTAATTATATAAGGCATATTATATGAAATACATTCTTTATTCCCTATCAGTCTAAGTGGTTCTAATTCTCTGATCAAACACCAACCAACATCCCCAAATTCAACTTCTCTGTCACCAGTTTTCTATGGCATCTCATCTCTGAATTTCATAATCATGTGTCTTTGCAGTGGGTAGAAAAGGGGAGGACATATACAGATTAATTCTGCTCTACCTTTTATGAAAAAGAATAAGTTTCCAGGATGAGTCTATTTCATGCTGTAATCATGAATATTATGATACTACTATTAAAATGATATTGCAGCACTATTTACAATAGGCAGGACATGGAAGCAACCTAAGTGTCCATTGACAGATGAATGGATAAAGAACATGTGGCACATATATACAATGGAATATTACTCAGCCATAAAAAGAAATGAAATTGAGTTATTTGTAGTGAGGTGGATGGACCTAGAGTCTGTCATAAAGAGTGAAGTAAGTCAGAAAGAGAAAAATACTGTATGCTAACACCTATATATGGAATCTAAAAAAAAAAGGAAAAAATGGTTCTGATGAACCTAGGGGCAGGACAGGAATAAAGGCGCAGACATAGAGAATGGACTTGAGAGCATGGGGAGGGAGAAGGGTAAGCTGGGACAAAGTGAGAGAGTAGCATTGACATATACACTACCAAATGTAAAATAGATAGCTAGTGGGAAGCAGCTGCATCACACGGGGAGATCAGCTCAGTGTTTGTGACCACCTAGAGGGGTGGGATAGGGAGGGTAGGCGGGAGGGAGACGCAAGAGGGAAGAGATATGGTGATATATGTATACATATAGCTGATTCACTTTGTTATACAGCAGAAACTAACACAACATTGTAAAGCAATTATACTCCCATAAAGATATTTTAAAAAATTATATTAAATGTCCCTCTGGCTCCTGCATGCCAGGATTTTACTGCTTAATCATTCTGTATCCCCTGTTATTTAGACAATCCTTAAAATTTGACCTTCAAATATGATTTGTTATACCAGTGGCTATATTTCAAACAAGAAATAAGCATAATAAAACCTGGGGAATTGTAACTTTTTTAGTTAGTTTAGTATGTTGAAATCTGTTTTCAGTGAAAATATTTTTTAATTGCTTAATCTTGAAATCACAAAACTTACTTCAATATGTTTTTCCACTAAAAACGTGTTTGATTAGAATATAGCTACAGTTTATTAAAATCTGGGCTTGTACCAAATGCTTACTATTCTCATACTATCCAATACTAACTTTCCCTAGCACAAAAGTTGTCAAACTTAGTATTAAAAAAATCATCTTGGGACCTTAAGAAACATTTATTTCTTGGCCCTATCTCCTGAGAATTTGATTCAGTAGATCTTCTGGGGGCCCAGGATTCTATATTATAGCGAACACCCAGGTGATAACCAATGCACACTTTCTGTGGAGACTGCTAAGTCAAATCAATCAAAATGAGTAAAATTTCTATTCCCTTTCCTCTACTGCAATATGCAAAACATCTGTAAATACCTCTGAAACTGGAAATAAAGGAGCCCATTGATTGTGTCTCTTCTTCTAGAACTTGCTTTCAATCCAGTGTACATTTTCAAAGATGAATTGAAATCAGAGGTTGTGAGAATACAATTTGAAGTAATAACTTTTCAAGGATGAAGGGAAAAATAATGCAGACCGAAAAATGTCGTTCTCCTAATACCAATAACAATGCCTTATATTTTCACAGTGCTTTCTAGTTTTCAAAGCACTTTCAAATATTATTTCATTTGATTCTCACAATTGAATAAGGTTACAAATGGGATTTGTATTGCTCTTTCTATGCCCCATGGGTGAAAAACTGAAGTAACAACACAAATGTACTTCATGTCACCTTTTGGTTAGGGACCAAGTTGATCAGATGTTGCAGAGAACCTCTAGGGACATATATACAGAAACAGAGAGATGTAACATTTTTGTGTGGCAGATAAAAAACTTTGAAAGTCAGTGGCAGTCAGTTTAGAATGTTACCTCCTTTAGAGAAAGGTTCTGAAACCAGTAAAATAATCCATTGATTTATAGAGAACTGAGCAGGAAAATTTATTTATTTATTATTTTAAACTCTAGTGGTTTTTTAAATTAATTTATTTATTTACTTATTTATTTTTGGCTGTGTTGGGTCTTCGCTGCTGCAGGCGGGCCCTCTTCGGTTGCGGCGAGCGGGAGTCACTCCCTGCCATGGTGCACGGGCCTCCCATCGCGGTGGCCTTTCCCGTTGCGGAGCACAGGCTCCAGGTGCCGCAGGCCTCAGCAGTTGTGGCACATGGGCTCAGCAGCTGTGGCTCGCGGGCTCCAGAGTGCAGGCTCAGCAGCTATGGTGTACAGGCCCAGCTGCTCTGCAGCATGTGGGATCCTCCCGGACCAGGGCTCGAACCCGTGCCCCCTGCATTGGCAGGTGGATTCTTAACCCCTGCACCACAAGGGAAGCCCGAAAATTTATGTTTTAACAATAAAGAAGATAACTAGAAAAGAAATCCATTTTGATATCAGTTTTATAATTAATAATTATGTTACTAAAGAAACATTAAAGGCTGACAATAAATAGATTACATTTTGCATAAGTTGGTGATTTATGATATAGTTCTAATTATGACTTTTTGCGTGTCTACATATTCTGAGACTATATAGGTGACTTTGTTCTTCTCCTTATTTATTTTATAGTCAGTGTTAATGACTTGTTCTAAAGTGTAGTGGGAAAATAACTTGCACAAATTTGAATGATGAGGATTAAAATATAAAATATAATATAAAATATAATATAATTTAATATAATAAAAGTGATGGCAAAAAACATTTTTATTCTATAGGTTTTTAAACATAAAATATATAATTTTTTAATATAACCACTTGTTCTTAAATAAAATATATATTTCATAGACTCATAATAGATCTGAAGGTGGAAAGAATTTTAACACAAAATGACTCCATACAATAGTATTTCTAGGACATACTTTTGAAATATAAAATTAACTGAGGAATATTAGACTTCAATTCTTTTATAGAATATTATTCAATAGTTTTTAAAAATTTATTTGCATTAATATTTGAACTCTTAGGAAAAAAACAAATAAAAATATAATGGCATTGAACATGAAAATAAAAGTGCTGTTTTAAAACTATTAATCAGTATTAAAAATTCCTGAAATAGCCCTAAAATTCAATGTCTGCAAAATTTGAACTGTCATAAAAATAACTCTTGATTTTCTCACACAATTTAAAACTATACAGATTAAAATTAAGACTCTGTAAAATATTTGAAACCATGAATGTCACATGTGATATAATTAAAGGTAACACACATATCTGGATGATATTTGCTATGCCGTCAGGAATTCTGAAAATGTGTTAAATATGCCTAGGCTGCCATATTAACAAAATGTGGCTTTGTTAACCACAGGGCCCTAATACTCCAATTGCTGATTTAATAAAACATAAATTCTTCTTGGATCTGTTCACGTCTCAGTCAATTCAGCAGGCTGAATTGATTTAACTAATGAATAAACAAGCTAGTATCTGAACTGTAGGTTTATAAATTCCAGTTCAGTGTCCTTTCCAGTATACTCCTGTAGTTCAACTTCAGAACCCAAAATCAGGATGTGTTTTCCAATGCCACCCTCTCTATTCTTTTAATCCAAATACCATTTTAACTTGCAATATTGTTATTGCATGGGAATTATCACAGATCAATAAATTGTTAATGAGTCATTTTTTCCTACTAATTTCTGTTTCTTTGTGATAAATTATATCTTCTTTACCTTTTTCATCTCAGACTGTACTGCCCTTTCTGGAATATAATAAATCAATAAATGCTTGTGGAATTAGTGAGTGAATAGAATTATGGAAATGAAACAGTATATTTGTGAGAGGGATTAAAACTTGACAGTTCACATGATCCAATTACTGGCAGAATTGGACTCTCTGCTCCCTGAGGACACTTGCTTGACCTCTCCCCTGTGACATCAATCACATGACTCCACATACCAGTCTGCTTTCCTCTCCTCTCTCATCCACTCGTTTATTGTTTATCAAAATCAAATCAACAGGATCAATCTCAAATTATTTTTCTTTTCTGAAGCTTCTTCTAAATTTCTCTACCACCTGCTGTAATCTTTTCCTCCATGAAAACCCAAAGTGATTATCACCATAAGAACTTGTTTATAGTCTTGCTTAGAAGAATTAACAAATATAATATATACCTTTGAGCGTTCGCCATGTGTGTGCTCACACACACACACACACACACACACACACATTATGGTTTATTAAATCTCCTTTATAGCAATTGTCTCATTCATTTCCACATTTTCCACACATCTAGCATTCTAATCAGACCTGCATTATTGGGTACTTACAAAATGATAAAAAATTGTAATAGTTTTGCATGAGACTAAGCATGTTTAAACATTTACTTTTATTTAAACAAGATAAATGCAATAGATTTTATTTTAAAATAGGTTTTAGAAATCTCTGAGTAAAACTGTGTGGCTATTACATACAAGGAAGAATAATTGTTATCAATTACATATGATCATGTGGTTAAATACGATTTAATATGCTTTGTAAACAGTTACACAAAAAACTATGGAGTTTTTATTTTAAGTTACTGGTGCTGTGTTTTAATTTTTTTTTCTGTATTTATACACATTTGCCAAATACCACTGTCCTTTTCCTATGCAGTACCTACATTCTTTTAGGAGATATTTAATCCCTCAGCTTTTTTCTTGGAATATCTACACACTTTCCAACGTCTAAAGTTTTGTATATTTGAGATGTCACAAAATCAATTTGGGGTTCTTTTATGTCTCTACTTACACTATGAATGATTTAGTTAAAATGAATTTAATTGTAAAATACTCACTTTGAGGGAATATAAAGGCATTCCCTGGTGAGTTACATTCATTTTCCCTTAGTTATTTACCTACTCCTACACTCATTCTTCAAAATTTAGGCTAATCATCACTTTTCTTAGATGTCTTCTTTCATCTTATTTAGTGTAGTATATACATAAATCTGCCCTTGGGATCCCTTAGAATTCTGTATATGCCCCCATGACTGCCCCCAAAACATTCCACGGCAGAACTAATTGGACTGTAAGCCCTATGGCAGTAGTGACTGGGGAGGCTTTGACAGTTAAGTTCACTCAAATGTATAGTTACTAAGCATAGTATCTATAAATAGGAGGTTTATTTTAGAAAAATAATAAAATGGTTCTTCGATAGTGAAACATTTTGAAAGCTACTCTTACTTTTCTGCTTGACATGATAAAGCTATTCATTAGAATTCTAGCTCATCATGTTATTTAATCATGCTGCTTCCATTCATTTAAAAAGTATATTCCTGCCTAATTTAACTTATTAAATAAATATATATATATATATATACACACAGGAGATTTTTAAAAGTAAAAGGAGAACATGGTATTAGGAGAAAAATATATAGTTACCTATAAAAATTTCTCTTTTTGAGAATAAGAATTTCCAAGGAAAAGGGGAACAAATTTTTGAAAGGAGACCTTTCTTCTACAATAAATCCTGAGATAAGTATCTTACTTGCAGTTGCATATAGAAAAGTTTGAAACATGGCATAATCAATGACCTCAGCAGAAACAGAAATTTGTTTTTATGTTTATTTTATTTATTTTTTATTTATTTTGGCTGTGTCGGGTCTTAGTTGCCACATGCAGGATCTTCGTTGCGGCGCATGGACTTCTCTCTAGTTGTGGCATGTGGGTTTTCTGTCTCTAGTTGTGATGCACAGACTCCAGGGCACATGGGCTCTGTAGTTTGCGGCTTACAGGCTCTCCTATTGAGGCCCGTGAGCTCAGTAGTTGTGGTGTGCAGGCTTAGTTGCCACGTGGCACGTGGGATATTTGTTCCTGACCCAGGATCGAGCCCCTATCCCCTGCATTGGAAGGCAGATTCTTCACCACTGGACCACGAGGAAATCCCAGAAACAGAAATTATAGAGATATGTTTGTGGTCCCTTTTGCTTGAATTTAGCGTAGAATATCAAACATAGCGCAGTTCATACAGAATTTAGGGATGAGTTGAATACTATGTTAACTTGACATTTTAATAACCCCATTTCCATCTACTCCTCAGCACTCAGGGACATCAAACCAACAATTGCCCCCCTTCTGTCACTAATCTTACAATTTTCCCTCCATACTGACTCACTGATATACAAATACAGATATGTTAACTATAATCATAAAGTAAAGCAAATCAAAACAAAGCTTTTATTATTTTCAGATCTTCCTTCAGAGATATCATCGTTTATCTCCTTATCTTTACAGCAAAGCTCCTCAAAGCATTTCTTTACTAATTACTTCAGTTACTTTATTTCAAACATCTCAACTGAAATCTAATTATATTTTCTGTTCTATTTCCCATAACTAGACTTCAACAATTTTCTTCAAAGTTACTGCTGACCAGGATACTCCCAGTTCCTAGGTCAATTCAGACCTCATCTACATGAGCCTTTCAGCAGCACCTGGCAATTTCTTTACTTGACTTTGAGGTCTCCATCCTTTGGGTTTTCCCTATCATACTGGCAATTCATTTTATAGTTCCTCCTCCTTTCATTGAACTTTACATGTCATCTTATTAAGGATGTGTCCTTAAATTTCTTCTTTCCTTTAATAGTGGTGTATGAATGGAGTGTCCTGCCTTTAAATACCATAAATGCCTACGAATTGCAAATAGTCCCAATTTCAAACACTGATGCTCACACCAAGTCTGAACTTGAGACTTATATATCCAATTTCCTACTTGCCACCTCCCCTTGGATGAGTAATAAGAGTACTTGACTTAACAAGCCCCCAAACAGACTTCTCATCTACTCCTACCCTAAAATATATGTTTTAAACATATTCATTTTCACTGTTATAAGAAATGACAATTATATGTTTCAAGTGGGTCAGGCAAGTACACTATAAGAAAGAATAATTATAGGCTGATCTCATAAACTTACATGCAGATATCTTAAAACAGTTAATAAATTAAATAAAACATTAAGGAGGATACCTCATGAACAAGTGATGTTTTCTTTTAATTTGTTTTAGCATTTTATAACCATAAAGTACAATTCACCCCATTAGAAGAATGAGGTAGAAATATCATGTGATCTTATCACTTTAATAAGTATTTGAAAAACTCAACGCTTATTTAGAAGAGAATGGAACTTAATTACTTAAGATTTTCTGCCAATCTCTACAGAATTGTGAAATACTGATATTAGAAACAAGAAAGGTCACTATCACTGTTGCCATTCATCATTGTACTTGAGGATCTAGCTCACAAAATTAGTCTAGAAAAAGAAAGAAAATGAATAATGATTAGAAAGAAAAAAATAAGTGCCCTCATTTTTGTTTGAGATGATTGTGTATATAAAAAATACAAAGAAACCTGCAGGAAAATTATTGACATAAATAAGTGAATTCGGTAAGTTTATGGCTATGTGTTCAATATTAAAAAAACTGTATTTTGTTACCAAACAATTAGAAACTGTCTTAAAAGTACAAATGACATTTACAATAGCATCAAAAATATACATTGTTTGTGAGTAAATATTTGAAAAGATGTGCAAGAATCTAACAGAGATTGTATAGTCATTGTTTAGAGAAGTCAAAGATGGTGAAAAGTCCATAGCCTATTATCGTAGATTAAAAAAACTAAATAACTTAAATATGCTAATTTCTCACAAATTTATCTCTAATTTTCTTGCAATCTCAAATAAAAATCCTATGAGTTCTTCATCAAACTAATTTAAAACGTTTCATAGAAAACAAATAATCAACCAACAATAGCAGAAAAAAATCAGGAAAATAAACAAAGCAGGGGAGATTATATCTCCATATAGTAGGACTTATTTTATAAACTTTTCTTAATAAGTACATTGTCATATTGCCAAAAGAACAAGAAGAGAAAAATAACAACATATAAGAGCTAAAACTGTATGACTTCAGAAAGTACAGGCAGAACTCAGAGACATTGCAGGTTCAGTTTCAGACCACCACAACAAAGCAAATACTGCAATAAAGTGTATCACACACAATTTTTGGTTTCCCAGTGCATATAATAGTTATGTTTACACTATAGTCTATTAAGTGTACAATAGGGTTATGTCTGAAAAAACAATGTACTTACCTTTATTAAAAATAAGCTGTTGGAAAAATGGTGCCTGTAGACTTGCTTGACACAGGGTAGCTACAAACCTGCTGTTTGTAGAAAACACTGTGTCTGCAAAAGGCAGTAAAATGAAGTATGCCTGTATATCAGAGTATCTCTTCCTGGACTTGGCTAGAAAAAGGCCTTTTATGTGTGACACCAACAACAGATGAATGGATAAAGAAGATGTGGTATATATATATATAATGGAATATTAGCCATAAAAAGGAAAGAAATCGGGTCATTTGTAGTGATGTGGATGGACCTAGAGTCTGTCATACAGAGTGAACTAAGTCAGAAAGAGAAAAACAAATATCATATATTAACACATATATGTGGAATCTAGAAAAATGGTACAGATGAACCTATTTCCAGGGCAGGAATAGAGACACAGATGTAGAGAACAGACATGTGGACATGGTGCAGGGTGGCAGGAAGGGGAGGGTAGGTTGAGTTTGGAGATTAGGATAGACATATACACTACCATGTGTAAAATAGATAGCTAGTGGGAACCTGCTATAAAGCACAGGCAGCTCAGCTCGGGGCTCTGTGATGACCTACATGGGTGGGATGGGGGGCATGGGAAGGAGGTCCAAGGGGAGGGAATATATATATACATATAGATGATTCACTTCATTGTACAGCAAAAACTAACACAACGTTGTAAAGCGATTATCCTTAAAAAAAAGAAAAAAAAAGCACAAGCTGCAAAAGACAAAAACAGATCTATTGGACTTCACCAAAAAAAACAAAACAACTTTGTTCTTCAAATGACATCACCAAGACATTGAAAAGCAGCTCAGAGCATGGGTGAAACAGTTTTCAAGTCATGTATCTAAAAAGGAACCTGTGTCCAGCCAGATTGCATAAAAACTCTTACAACTCAGTAATAAAAGACAACCCAAATAAAACATCAGCAAAAGATCTTAGTAAAGATTTCTGTAAGATGTGGAAATGACCAATAGAAACATGAAAAGATATTCAATTAAACATCACTATCCCATAGGGAAATGCAGATCAAAACCATACCAAAATACCACTTTACAGTCAGTAGGATGGTCAACCAAGTGGAGAAACGTGAACCTTCATACAATGCTGATGGACTGTAAAATGAGGCAACAGCTTTGACAGTCTGACAGTTTCTCCAAAGGTTAAACATAGAGTTGCCACATGATCCAACAGTTCCATTCCCAGGTATATACCTAAGAGAAATAAAAACATATGCCCACACAAAATCTTGTATAGACTAATATTTATAGCAGCATTATTTTTAATAGAAAAAATGCTCAAAGAACTCAAATGTCCATCAACTATTGAAAGGACCCACAAACAATAGAATATTATTGGGCAGTAATGAAACATGATACATGCAATAATATGGATAGACCTGTAACCTAACCTCAGAACCAGCTCCAAACTGGCCCTCTCCTCTTTCTAACAAGATAATGAGTCGTTTTCCAGAGACAACAGAACAAAACCTCAAGTCCTGCAGCTGAAGCATGAGCAAAGGAGGCAGTTTTACCTCGAAGAACACCTGGAACCAAAGTTTTCCCCCCCTCCCCCCGCCGCAGAACCAAAGGCTTGGGGCATGACCAGAACCTAAACAACAGAGTTGTAAGCTATAGCCACAATAATACTTCATAATAAGACTCTGTAGCCAAAATCAAACAAAAAAATCCACTTTTGTCTATCTCGCTCACATATCTCGTTTGGCTTGTGTTTGGGAGATGTAGGTTAGTTTTGGATTCAAGTTTGGTTCTTATGATTCTTGTTCTTCTTGAAGTGACTTTTATATTCTTATAGAAAGAACAGAAGCCTAAAAGAGAAAGTCTACCGAACAAACATGCTTGTGTTATGTGTGCTAATATCCCTGTGGATAAAGCAAGTCAGAGGAGTGAGTTCAACGTCAAGAGGTGGGAAGTAAATCCAGTCTCTAGTGGAAGGTATAGGACACCTCGTGCTATAGGACATGGAAACAGAAAGAGGTGAATTAGGACAATACTACCAATGCTATTTACTGTAATTAATATCTCTCTCTCTCTCTCTCTCTCTCTCTTTCTCTCTCTCTCTCTCACACACACACACACACACACACATTTCCTGTTTAAAAAACTAATGCATATAACAACTTTCAAAGGAGTAACAATATTTAAATGATTTGAAGAGAGTTTGGGGCTTTTAACAATGTGTCTTAATATATTCTTCTGTATTGGTGATCAACATAGGACTTAATTTACACAGCTATCAGCAGACACAAACAAAAATGACATTCAGTTGCCATAAAATACTACACCTCTGGATGGTTTTTTTGTCAGTTAGTTACTTATTATCAGAAAGACAAAATTTTCTCATTTTTTTGGAAAGGTTGTGAGTATTGCTAATCTCAGCTGTGTTTCCTTTTCTTTCTCTCAATTACAAAATATGTCCCCATTATGTCTGTTCAGATTTTATATGAGTGAATAATATTTGACAAAAAGGTTTATTCTTAAAAATCTGTTAATGAATTAAATTGTTATGCCTGTTTAAATGCCAATTCCAGGCATATATGTAAATGTACTGCCTAGCAAACCTTTAAGATAATTCTAGACATTAATGTGTAATTGTAATTAATTTTAACTACCTAGTAATGAAATAGCCATTTGAAATATTACACGTATGTTATGAATCACATTTCATTAAATATTGGCTTGTTTAGACTTAACCCCCATTGAATCTACCAGTTTATTACAGCAGGTTGTATAAAAAAGTTTATTACCTGCTAGGTATAAGTCTATAAACTATGTTCCCAAAACCTTAACAACTATTGCTGGGTAGTCTGTTTTATTATCACAAACAAAACCATATTTTATTGTAAGTTAAGATTGAAGAAATGTACTATTTCACGTTCTAGAGCCAAAATCCTGGTCACAGAAATAGCTTACATTATGCCATTTTCCTCTGTTTCCAAGGAGGTTCTTGTCATTGGAATATAATAGTTTAAATGCCACCTGTAAGAGAAAATCATAGTTGCACCATATGACCTGTTAGGGGTTACATTCTTTGACCCTCTGGTCATTTTGAAGGCTCTTAGTTTGCAAAGGCTCTTGTTTATTGGGAAAAGTTTAAAAAAAAAAGCCTCCAGACAAAATGACATATGTATATATATTACTTGAAGTAGAAAAGAATGCTCATGAGTTTCACAGGTAATTCATGGTACCTAATAATGGTATATAAACACAGAAACACACATCAACTAAATGCACTAATCTCTCTCTTTTCATTTGTGTTTACCAGCATTAATAGGATATAGGAATTTATTTACATGGTTAGAGTCACTAAATGTCATGGGCAAATTTTAAGAAATATAAATATTTTTGAAGCAAGAGTATTTTGTTTGTTTTTCTATGCATTTGTAATATAAATCACATTGATGTATGTATATTATGAAATGTAGGATTTTATAAGTCCATAAAGGACATTATGTTGAATACGTCTGGAACTATCATATCGTCCCTGGTCATATTAAAAAGTCTAGTTGTGGGCTTCCCTGGTGGCACAGTGGTTGAGAGTCCGCCTGCCGATGCAGGGGACACGGGTTCTTGCCCCGGTCCGGGAAGATCCCACATGCCGTGGAGCGGCTAGGCCCGTGAGCCATGGCCGCTGAGCCTGCGCGTCTGGAGCCTGTGCTCCGCAATGGGAGAGACCACAACAGTGAGAGGCCCGCGTACCGCAAAAAAACAAACAAACAAACAAAAAGTCTAGTTGTTACCATTCCAAACCAAATATGATTTGCTCATCTTTAAAGATCTGGCTTAAATGCTCAGATTCTAGGTCCCAAATCATCTAATCTCTTCTTCATGATCTCTTAGTCATTTGCTTATTTCTGTATTTCAATCTCTCTAATTATATTACTCTATCCTAATGAGTTAGAATACTATCTTAGTAATGATAAATTTTACATATAAATGAAAACAAACAAAAACAGGTTTTTAAATGTCATCGACTCCATTTTTCTTGAAATAGTAACATTAATTCCTCTCATCAATTGAGCATCTACAGTGTACTATCAATATCGTATTAATATGACACCACATTAATACCCTGTTCAGGAGGCATCAATAACCCTATTTTACAAATGAGTAGGGTAGTCTCAAAAATTTACTGCAGTCGACTAGGAACACAAAGTGTCAAGTGAAGATGCTGAAGTTTGCTACCAGATCTGTCAGAATCTAAGGCCCTGTATTTTCACTGATAAAGTAATGTTGCCTTTTAGAATATGTAGATCTTCACTGATATATACATATCAACTTAGGGCAGTGAAAACTTATTCTTTATTGCAACATACAAATCCTTTTCATGTTTACCTGAACCGATCTTCTGCTTCACTGCTTATCTTCACCAACACTTATACAACTTTATAAAGATACATACGGGTTAAAACACTTTAGGCATAGAAGTAAGTTACATAGTCCCCTCTACAACTTGTAAACAGACAGCAGCTACGCAAAAGAACTCGTCATGAAACGAGAAGGAAAAGAATCCATTCCTGACTGAATTTCCATCTGCCATGAATCACTGGCACATTTAAGAATGTTTTAAACTTTCCTTAATTATGTTTATGAAAATAAAAGAAAGATAATTTTAAATTTAAACTGTTCTGGAAAATGAGGTTGTATGATCCTCAAACTCAAATATCCTCCTTCTTTGTCACACAGGGTGAGAAAGCTCAAGAAAGAGAGATACAAGTTTGAATTAGCATAATCAGAAGTTTATAGGCATCAGATTTTAAAGGACATCTCAGCTAACAATAAAGTTCTGTTATTATTATTTTTTAAATTTATTTATTTTAGTTTTGGCTGTGTTGGGTCTTTGTTTCTGTGCGAGGGCTTTCTCTAGTTGTGGTGAGCGGGGGCCACTCTTCATCGCCGTAAAGTTCTGTTATTAAATTAAACAATAGTTTCCATTAAACTTCAATCAAAGATACCTACATTTTACGTCCCTGCAATAATCTCACTTATTCTGAGGGCGCCACCTTTGTCCTCTCAATGTTCATTAACGATTCACTGTGGCTTGCTCTTTTTTTTAAACATCTTTATTGGAGTATAATTGCTTTACAGTGGTGTGTTAGTTTCTGCTTTATAACCAAGTGAATCAGTTATACATACACATATGTCATTAGGAAATAAAGAAATAAATTTATAAATAAAGTATAGATATCATTAGGAAATTACAAATTAGGAATAAAGAATAGATATCATTAGGAAATTACAAATCAAAACAATGAGTATCACTATACACCTATTAGAATGACTAAAATTCAAAACTGACAATACCAAATTCTGATGACAATTAAACCACAGGACTGTCATTCATTACTGGAAGGAATGCAAATGGTACAGCTGCTTTGGAAGACAGTTTGGTAGTTTCTGACAAGGCTAAACAGTCTTATCATATGGTTCAGCAAATCTGAATGAGTTGAAATTTATATTCACATAGAAACCTGCATTAAAATGTTAGTAGTAGCTTGATTCATAATTGCTGAAAACTGAAAGATAAGAAAACTGTGATAAATCTATACATTAGAATATTATTCGGTTATATAAAAAAAAAAACAAAAACAAAAACAGAATAAGCTGTCAAGCCACAAAAAGACATGGAGTAAAACTGACCAGGACCTTCTGGGCCTCTTGGACACAAGCCCCTCTGTGTCCCCTACCTCTTGTTTGTAGGAAAAAACCTGAGTCTCTTAGACCTTCCTTCCCTGTGTTCTAAAGCACAAACTCAAGCATTTAATGATTAGAGAAGAGAAAAAAACAGAAACAAAGAAAAAGCAGTCAAGCAAGAAAAGGAATAATAACTAAAACGATATCAACCATAAAACAGACTCACAGGACCCTTTGTTTCTCCTGGATGGATATACATAACAATCCCTCTCACATTCTTGAGTTGTTTTTACAGGAACCAGGGCCCCACCAATTGGAAACTTCTGACCACAGCACATACACTCTGAACTGGTTGGTGCCAGAAGACTGATGACTTAGATCTCCGCAGTATCACCCTATTACCTCACCACCAACCAATCAGAAAATTGTCCACAAGCTGATAATGCATCCTACCACACTTACCCCAACACTGTCTTTAAAAACCCTTGCCTGAAAGCCATTGGGGAGTTTGGCTCTTTTGAGCATGAGCTGCCATTTAACCTTGCTTTGTGCCCTGCAATAAATGCTATACTTTCCTTCACTAAAACCTGGCATCTGTAAATTGGCTTTGCTGTGGATCAAGTGACTGGACCTGAATTTGATTCAGTCACAGGAGGAATCTTAAATGATTATTGCTAAGCAAAAGAAGCCAGTCTGAAAATGCTACATTCTATATGATTCCAACTATATGATACTTTTGAAAAAGCAAAATTGTAGAGATAAGGTAAAATCAGGGCAGGGAAGGAGGAATAGGTAAAGCACAGGGCATTTTTACAGCAGTGAGTGAATCTATTCTGTGTGATATCATAATGGTGAATTCACAGCATTATCCATTTGTCAAAATCCATTGAAATTTAAAACACTAAGAGTGAACCATGATGTAAACTATGGACTTCGTTAATGGTAATGCATCAGTATTGGTTCATCGAATCTAACAAATGTATCACTAATGAAAAATGCTAAAAAAGGGAAAATTGTGACAAGGGAAGCACTGTATGACAACTCTTTGGAAATATAAAACTCTAAAAAGTATCATCAGTTAATTTTTAAAAGTTACACATTTAATTTGCCAAGCGTAGCATAGCTGTTGAAATCCTACAAGCTTATATTGTCAGTTTAGAAGCTAGTTTTTCTTTCAATATGTCATATATTAAAATTATTATAATCAGAGTGTTGATTAGACTGGATGATACAAAAAATGGAACAGTTATATGCATCTACCTCCATTATAGGAGAGCAGCTGACTGTGAAACTAGGCTAGTTGATTCTTAGATTGTGTTACACTGGCCTCTAAGTAGCCCCGGGATGAACACTGACAAAGTTTGCGCAGTGAAAATCCTTTTTTGTTTTCCCTGTGTTGTCAAGTTCGATAATCCTTGATTGGATTCTTGCACTTCATTTTTATCTGTGTTAATAAATTTAATCCAAAGGCAGTCAGTCATGTAGGGCGACTTTGCAACATCTATGTTCTTATTACTAATGTGTTGATTTTATAATTTTAACTGTAAGAAAGCAGTACAATTTCTACCATTTTACCATTATTTAGGTCATTTTCATGTAGTTCCCAGTAATGACAAAACATACATCCTTGGAGGCCAAATCACTTCATTTAATTATGAGCTCCTATTAGGTAAAATTATTGTCATTTAGCTTTACACTACCAAGTGTAGCATAGTATCTGCAAAGTAAATCATGGTCCATAAATGTTTTCAAACAGAAGTTAAAATAAGAAAAAATGACATTAAAGTGAGTAAAAAATATAACTCTTCAGAATTAATTCTTCACTAAAGTGTACAGAGGAACTCTTTATGTCCCACAAAGAAAGAGTTAATTTTTCCTTGTGAATTAGTTGTGTAAGACTTGGCACTTAACAATGTATATTTAATACGATTTGACACATTTCTGTATTGGATTTTTCTTATCTGTTCTAGAGGGTCTTTGGCTAGACTCCTTCACGGGAAAGGGGATACTAGACAGTCATTTTAGGTAGCAACCTACTACACAGTTCACCAAAGAACTACATTGGGAAAATGTTAGACAAAAAAAGACATTTAGTATGTAACTGCGCCAAAACTATTCCCATTGAGAGGAAGTCAAAGTAACTGGATAAGCATTGTACAGAAGCTGCTGGCACTGGAAATAAAATTACCAACTGATTATTTTGCTTTGCTCTGATATAATCTGACACAGAGAGTTCTTGTTGGAATCATTTGAAAACGAATTTTGTTACTATCCCAGCAACTCATGCATAATTCGTTAAAAGGAAAAGAACAAAATCATTCATTTGAATCTTCACACCAGCACTTTTCAACAGGGAAAGCTGGATGGAAGACACATGGGAAATCTGTACTATTTTGCAACTTCTTGCAAATGTAACACTATTTCAAAATAAAAGGTTTTAAAAAAAGATGAGGAGGGAGAACTAAGGTACCAAAATGTTCTCAAGTGATCAAATTTTAACTTCATTAATACGAAAGGAAGACATCTGTTTAATAAATAAATTAATCAACTAATTAAGTGTTTAAAGTGGTAACTACTTCTGAGGAGAAATATTTTTCTTCTATAAGGTTGTCAATATATGTTTTCAATACAATAATTTTAATCCACATCAAGCCTATTTCTTGTGTGTTGTCACAATGTAGGGGTGTGTGTGTGTTATTATGATGCCTATGTTTGGATTACAGTCACTCAAGTATAATCTGGTATTTTAGTTTTCACAAACTAAAACTCAAGTTCTCATTTTCTCTTTAATTTCCTTTTAAAAAAATTAGTTCTAAGTGAATAATAATTCCCCATCACATGTATTATTATTATTATTTTTTTGATACGTGGGCCTCTCACTGTTGTGGCCTCTCCCGTTGCGGAGCACAGGCTCCGGACATGCAGGCTCAGCAGCCATGGCTCACGGGCCTAGCCGCTCTGCGGCATGTGGGATCTTCCCGGACCGGGGCACAAACCCGTGTCCCCTGCATCGGCAGGCGTACTCGCAACCACTGCGCCACCAGGGTAGCCCCACATGTACATTTTAACACAGAATGTTATGTGTTAGTAAATTGAGATTCATCCACAAATCTCACCAAAGATACTGGGAATGCATTCGTTGACTGAAATAAAAATGTGCAAAGAAAAAGTTGTGAGTTGAGTTATATTTGGGGACCTTACTGAACACTATAACCTGGAAGACTCTCAGGTAGCTCTCAGGATATGCTCCGCAGAGGTAAAGGAGGAGCTAAGATGTATATGACTTTTTTTTTTTTTTTTTTTTTTGCTGGAAAAACCATGTAGTCAAACCTCAAAAGTTTACTTCTAATCTCAAAGAACAGACATCTCAAGTTAAAGATTTCAGTGCTTTTCTGTTTATGGGAAGTTGCAAGAATCTGGGGTTGTTTGAATTTTTTTCACTAGATATGCATATTCAACTATCCAGAGGCCAGTATATGTAATGTACAGAATGCTTCCTTTTTTTTTTCTCCATTATGAATTCCCCTCAGGGTGCACTGTCCCTGGGCAACTGCAGTGGTTAATGGATTGATCCTTGTAGAACTGGAATGGAAGGAAACATTTTTTTTCTCTACACATTTCTAGAGCAACATTATGAATGAAAAATAATAAGAAACGTCAAGTTCTCCCAATTAAAATGAATGTTTCATAAACACCCCAAAATATTGTTCATGTACAGACCAAATACTGGGAAGCATACCTCCCTTAATCAAATATTCTATTTCAAAAACACTACTAACATGAGTCAAGTCATGGTTTATACTGTTTTGATGCATCATAGCATTTTAGTGTGGTCCCCACTTCTTATTTTCTCATAGTCACAAGTGAAATACCCTGCCACTGACAAGTGAATATCAGTAACATTCACTGACTGAGACATTTCATGTGTGAAAGGGGCATAGACAATTCCCTCAGAATAATTCTATCAACAGTTATACAATGATTGCCTTTATGATGAAAGTGAAGATTTTAGTAAGCACTGATAGTTTTCAAGCATCATATTTAGTTTCTCTAAGACTGTCAACAGGTCATTTATCTTGAGAAGGCTATTTTGTTGCGTTGTTTTATTCTGACAGTCAGTCATCTTGGCTTACTTGAATCTGATAAAACATAAGAAAGACTTTCCAGTCTTAAGTGGCTTTTTTTTGTGATGCAATATAGATAATGCTATTTGGAAGTTCCTAAATTCCTAATATATTTTTCTTTACAATTGCACATCACCTTAAATTTACTTAACCCTAACTTGGATTCTAATAATGCATCTTAAGGAGCTTCAACATTTTAAATTTGAGATATCTTAATTTACATCATTAGGTCACAACACTGTCACTCAAAAGTATCTAATAATACAATCTAAAAAAATCCAATCCAGTAATAGACCTGCTTTATGCTGTAGGGACATAAACTTCTAGTATTTTATCCCCTTAAAGGAGAAATAAAACTGCTGGTAGACATCAAAATGTAAAGAAGCTAGTTTTAGAGAAGTAATTTTTCAAGACTTTATTTCTCATGGGGAAGCTGATTACATATGTGCTTCTCATCATTCAATTTTTAAAATTATATGGATTTCATACTCCATGATCAAGTGGGATTTATCCCAGGGATGCAAGGATTCTTCAGTATACACAAATGAATCAATGTGATACACCATATTAACAAATTGAAGGAGAAAAACCATATGATCATCTCAATAGATGCAGGAAAAACTTTTGACAAAATCCAAAACCCAGTTATGATAAAAACTCTCCAGAAAGTGGGCATAGAGGAACCTACCTCAACATAATAAAGGCCATATATGACAAACCCACAGCCAACATCATCCTCAATGGTGAAAAACTGAAAGCATTTCTTCTAAGACCAGGAACAAGACAAGGATACCCACTCTCACGACTATTATTTAACATAGTTTTGGAAATCCTAGCCACAGAAATCAGAGAAGAAAAAGAAATAAAAGGAATACAAATTGGAAAAGAGGAAGTAAAACTGTCACTGTTTGCAGATGACATAATAATATAGATAAAGAATCCTAAAGATGCCACCAGGAAACTACTAGAGCTAATCAATGAATTTGATAAAGTTGCAGGATACAAAATTAATGCATAGAAATCTCTTTCATTCCTATACAATAATGATGAAAAATCTGAAAGAGAAATTAAGGAAACACTCACATTTACCATTGCAACAAAAAGAATAAAATACCTAGGAATAAACCTACTTAGGGAGACAAAAGAACTATATGCAGAAAACTATAAGACACTGATGAAAGAAACTAAAGATGATACAAACAGATGGAGAGATATACCAGGTTCTTGGATTGGAAGAATCAATATTGTGAAAATGACACTATACTACCCAAAGCAATCTACAGATTCAATTGAATCCCTATCAAATTACCAATGGCATTTTTTACAGAACTAGAACAAAAAATCTTAAAATTTGTATGAAGACACAAAACACCCCAAATAGCCAAAGCAGTCTTGAGGGAAAAAAAAACGGAGTTGGAAGAATCAGACTCCATGACTTCAGACTATACTACAAAGCTACAGTAATCAAGACAATATGGTACTGGCACAGAAACAGAAACATAGATAAATGGAACAAGATAGAAAGTCCAGAGATAAACCCACACACCTATGGTCAACTAATCTATGACAAAGGAGGCAAGGATATACAATGAAGAAAAGACAATCTCTTCAATAAGTGGTGCTGGGAAAACTGGACAGCTACAAGTAAAAGAATGAAATTAGAACACTCCCTAACACCATACACAAAAATAAACTCAAAATGGATTAGAGACTTAAATGTAAGACCGGACACTATAAAACTCTTAGAGGAAAACATAGGCAGAACACTCTGACATAAATCACAGCAAGCTCTTTTTTGATCCACCTCCTAGAGTAATGGAAGTAAAAAAAAAAAAAAAAAAAAAAAAAAGGGACCTAATGAAACTTCAAAGCTTTTGCACAGCAAAGGAAACCATAAACCAGACAAACAGACAACCCTTAGAATGGGAGAAAATATTTACAAATGAATCAATGGACAAAGGATTAATCTCCAAAATATATAAATAGCTCATGCAGCTCAATATTAAAAAAACAAAGAACCCAATCCAAAAATGGGCAGAAGACCTAAACAGACATTACTCCAAAGAAGACATACAGATGGCCAAGAGGCACATGAAAAGCTTCTCAACATCACTAATTATTAGAGAAATGCAAATCAAAACTATAATGAGGTATCACCTCACACCAGTTAGAATGGGCATCATCAGAAAATCTACAAACAACAAATGCTGGAGAGGGTGTGGGGAAAAGGGAACCCTCTTGCACTGTTGGTGGGAATGTAAAATGATACAGCCACTATGGAGAACAGTTTGGAGGTTCCTTAAAAAACTAAAAATAGAATTACCATATGATCCAGCAATCCCACTACTGGGCATATATCCAGAGAAAACCATAATTCAAAAAGACACTTGCACCCCAGTGTTCATTGCAGCACTATTTACAATAGCCAGGTCATGGAAGCAACCTAAATGCCCATCAACAGAAGAATGGATAAAGAAGATATGGTACATATATAGAATGGAATATTACTCAGCCATAAAATGGAATGAAATTGGGTCATTTGTTGATACGTGGATTGATCTAGAGACTGTCATACAGAGGGAAGTTAAGTCAGAAAGAGAAAAATAAATATCATGTACTAACGCATGTATGTGGAACCTAGAAAAATGGTACAGATGAACTGGTTAGCAGGGCAGAAGTTGAGACACAGATATAGAGAACTAACGTATGGACACTAAGGGGGGAAAGTCGCAGGGGGATGGTGACAGTGGTGTGATGAATTGGGCGATTGGGATTGACATGTATACACTGATGTGTATAAAACTGATGACAAATATGAACCTGCTGTATAAAAAAATAAATTCAGAAACTAAAAATAAATAAATAAAATTAGATGGATTAAAATGGACATTTTTTGAGAATCCAGATGAATTTTATATAAAATAGTTGGGTTTGAGTATTAGTTGCATGAGGCATTTTGTGTTTTTACCTGTTTCATGAAGATAACACATATATTTCATTATTCCATAGAGGAATGATATTTTTAATATTCATTAAAAATTATTTAAAATAAGATACTTTGGTATTTTCATCAGAAAAACATATTGAGTCCAAAATTGCTCAAAAGGTACAAGGGAAATCAAGTTTATATTAAATGCTCATTTCTGGGAAATGTGTTGATAGACGATGGGTAGTTTTAATGGCTTACTGAACTCTTAGAAGGAAAAGTGGTAAATATATCATAAATAATAACAGCACAAACTACTAACATCATGAGTAGTTCACTTGACTCCAGAAGATTTGCTTTTTATATTTGATGGCTCAAATTCAGTGCACCTCTCTTGGGCTGTGAATAAACCACCACTCAGAAGAGACATAAAGAATAATTTCAAAAGAGAGAGAGAGATTTCCATTTATGTAAAAACAAAATTCTCAATTTATTCTTATTCATTTGGTGGTGGTTAAAATAAAACAAGAATTTATGTCATATATTAATTGGAAGAAAGCTGGTGCTGCTCCCCAGACACCAGCCAATAATGCCAAGACAGCTGAATATCTTCCTTAGTTCATATTTAAACATCCTTATTGGAGTGTAATTGCTTTACAATGTTGTCATAGTTTCTGCTGTATAGCAAAGAGAATCAGCTTTATGTATACATATATCCCTATATCCCTTCTCACCTGTGTCTCCTTCCCACCCTCCCTATCCCACCACTCTAGGTGGTCACAAACACCTAGGTGATCTCCCTGTGTGATGCAGCTGTTTCCCACTAGCTATTTTACATTTGGTAATGTATATATGTCAATGCTACTCCCTCACTTCGTCCCAGCTTACCCTTCCCCCTCCCTGTGTAATCAAGTCCATTTTCAACATCTGCATCTTTATTCCTATCCTGCCCTGAGGATCGCCAGATTTTTTTTTTCTTTCTTTTAGATTCCATATATATATATATATATATATATATATATATATATATATATATATATATGTTAGCATACGCTATTTGTTTTTCTCTTTCTAACTTACTTCACTCTGTATGACAGACCCTATGTCCATCCACCTCACTACAAATAACTCAATTTCATTTCTTTTTATGGCCAAGTAATATTCCATTGTATATATGTGCCACATCTTCTTTATCCATTCATCTGTCGATGGACACATAGGTTGCTTCCATGTCCAGGCTATTGTAAATAGAGCTGCAATGAACGTTGTGGTTCATGACTCTTTTTGAATTATGGTTTTCTCAGGGTAAATGCCCAGTAGTGGGATTGCTGGGTCATGTGGTAGTTCTACTTTCAGTCTTTTAAGGAACCTCCATACTGTTCTCCATAGTGGCTGTATCAGTTTACATTCCCACCAACAGTGGAAGAGGGTTCCCTTTTCTCCACACCCTCTCCAGCATTTATTGTTTGGAGATTTCTTGATGATGGCCATTCTGACCAGTATGAGATGATATCTCGTTGTAGTTTTGATTTGCATTTCTCTAATGATTAATGATGTTGAGCATTCTTTCATGTGTTTGTTGGCAATCTGTATATCTTCATTGGACAAATGTCTGTTTAGGTCTTCTGCCCATTTTTGGATTGGGTTTTTTGTTTTTAGATATTGAGCTGCATGAGCTGCTTGTACATTCTGTAGATTAATCCTTTGTCAGTTGCTTCATTTGCAAATATTTTCTCCCATTCGGAGGGTTGTCTTTTCGTCTTGTTTCCGTTTTCCTTTCCTGTGAAAAAGGTTTTAAGTTTCATTAGGTCCCTTTTGTTTTTATTTCCATTTCTCCAGGAGGTAGGTCCAAAAGGATGTTGCTTTGATTTATGTCATAGAGTGTTCTGCCTAAGTTTTCCTCTAGGAGTTTGATAGTGTTTGGCCTTACATTTAGGTCTTTCATTCATTTTGAGTTTATTTTTGTGTATGGTGTTAGGGAGTGTTCTAATTTCATTCTTTTACACGTAGCTGTCCAGTTTTTCCGGCACCACTTATTGAAGACACTGTCTTTTCTCCATTGTATATGTTTGCCTCCTTTATCAAAGATAAGGTGACCATATGTGCATGGGTTTATCTCTGGGCTTTCTATCCTGTTCCATTGATCTATGTTTCTGTTTTTGTGCCAGTACCATACTATCTTGATTACTGTAGCTTTGTAGTATAGTCTGAAGTCAGGGAGCCTGATTGCTCCAACTCCGTTTTACTTTCTCAAGACTGCTTTGGCTCTTCGGAGCCTTTTTTGTTTCCATACAAATTGTGAAATATTTTGTTCCAGTTCTGTGAAAAATGCCAGTGGTAGTTTGATAGGGATTGCATTGAATCTGTAGATTGCTTTGGGTAGTAGAATCATTTTCACAATATTGATTCTTCCAATCCAAGAACATAGTAGTTCTCTCCATCTATTTGTATCATCTTTAATTTCTTTCATTAGTGTCTTATAATTGTCTGCATAGAGGTCTTTTGTTTCCTTAGGTAGGTTTATTCCTAGGTATTCCATTATTTTTGTTACAATGGTAAATGGGAGTGTTTTCTTAATTTCACTTTGAGATTTTTCATCATTAGTGTATACGAATGCAAGAGATTTCTGCACATTAATTTTGTATCCTGCTACTTTACCAAATTCATTGATTAGCTCTAATAGTTTTCTGGTAGCATCTTTAGGGTTCTCTATGTATAGTATCATGTCATCTGCAAACAGTGACAGCTTTACTTCTTCTTTTCTGATTTGGATTCCTTTTATTTCTTTTTCTTCTTTGACTGCTGTGGCTAAAACTTCCAAAGCTATGTTGAATAACAGTGGTGAAAGTGGGCAAACTTGTCTTCTTCCTGATCTTAGTGGAAGTGGTTTCAGTTTTTCACCATTGAGGAGGATGTTGGCTGTGGGTTTGTCATATATGGCCTTTATTACCTTGAGGTAAGTTCCCTCTATGCCTACTTTCTGGAGGGTTTTTATCATAAATGGGTGTAGAATTTTGTCAAAAGGTTTCTCTGCATCTAATGAGATGATCATATGGTTTTTCTCCTTCAATTTGTTAATATGGTGTATCACCTTGATTGATTTGCGTATATTGAAGAATCCTTGCATTTCTGCTATAAACCCCACTTGATCCTGGTGTATGATCCTTTTAATGTGCTGTTGGATTCTGTTTGCTAGTATTTTGTTGAGGATTTTTGCATCTATGTTCATCAGTGGTATTAGCCTGTAGTTTTCTTTCTTTGTAAATCTTTGCCTGGTTTTGGTAGCAGGGTGATGATGGTCTCACAGAATGAGTTTGGGAGTGTCCTCTCTGTGCTATATTTTGGAAGAGTTTGAGAAGGAAAGGTGTTAGCTCTTCTCTAAATATTTGATATAATTTACCTCTAGAGCCATCTGGTCCTGGCCTTTTGTTTGGTGGAAGATTTTTTATCACAGTTTCAATTTCATTACTTGTGATTGGTCTGTTCATATTTTCTATTTCTTCCTGGTTCAGTCTCAGAAGTTTGTGCATTTCTAAGCATTTGTCCATTTCTTCCAGGTTGTCCATTTTATTGGCATAGAGTTGCTTGTAGTAATCTCTCATGATCCTTTCTATTTCTGCGATGTCAGTTGTTCCTTCTCCTTCATTTCTAATTATATCGATATGAGTCTTCTCCCTTTTTTTATTGATGAATCTGGCTAATGGTTTATGAATTCTGCTTTTCTTCTCAGAGTAACAGCTTTTAGATTTATTGATCTTTGTTATCGTTTCCTTCATTTCTTTTTCATTTATTTCTGATCTGATCATTATGATTTCTTTCCTTCAGCTAACTTTGGGGTTTTTTTGTTCTTCATTCTCCAGTTGCTTTAGGTGTAAAGTTAGGTTGTTTATTTGAGATGTTTCTTGTTTCTTAAGGTAGGATTGTATTGCTCTAAACTTCCCTCTTAGAACTGCTTTTGCTGCATCCCATAGGTTTTGGGTCCTTGTGTTTTCATTGCCATTTATTTCTAGGTATTTTTTGATTTCCTCTTTGATTTCTTCAGTGATCCCTTGGTTATTAAGTAGTGTATTGTTTAGCCTCCATGTGTTTGTATTTTTTAGAGATCTTTTCCTGTAATTGATATCTGGTCTTGTAGCGTTGTGGTCAGAAAAGATACTTGATACGATTTCAATTTTCTTAAATTTAGGAAGGCTTGATTTGTGACCCAAGATATGATCTATCCTGGAGAATGTTCCATGAGCACTTGAGAAGAATGTGTATTCTGTTGTTTTTGGATGGAATGTCCTAGAAACATCAATTAAGTCTATCTTGTTTAATGTATCATTTAAAGCTTGTGTTTCCTTATTTATTTTCATTTTGGATCTGTCCATTGGTGAAAGTGGGATGTTAAAGTCCCCTACTATGAATGTATTACTGTCAATTTCCCCTTTTGTATCTGTTAGTATTTGCCTTATGTATTGAAGTGCTCCTTTTTTGGGTATATAAATATTTACAATTGTTATATCTTGTTCTTGGATTGATCCCTTGTTCATTATGTAGTATCCTTCTTTGTCTCATGTAATAGTCTTTGTTTTAAAGTCTATTTTGTCTGATATGAGAATTACTACTACAGCTTTCTTTTCATTTCCATTTTTATGGAGTATGTTTTTACATTCCCTCTCTTTTAATCTGTATGTGTCCCTAGTTCTGAAGTGGGTCTCTTGTAGACAGCATATATACTGGTCTAGTTTTTGTATCCATTCAGCCAGTGCATGTCTTTCGGTTGGAGCATTTAATTCATTTACATTTAAGGTAATTATCGATATGTATGTTCCTATTACCATTTTCTGAATTGTTTTTGGTTTGTTCTTGTCGGTCTTTTCCTTCTCTCGTGTTTCCTGCCTAGAAAAGATTTTTAGTATTTGTTGTAAAGCTGCTTTGGTCGTGCTGAATTGTCTTAACTTTTGCTTGTCTGCAAAGGGTTTAATTTCTGTGTCAAATCTGAATGAAGTCCTTGCTGGGCAGAGTAGTCTTGGTTGTAGGTTTTTCCCTTTCATCACTTTAAATATGTCCTGCCACTCCCTTCTGGCTTGCAGAGTTTCTGCTGAAAGATCAGCTGTTAATGTTATGGGGATTCCCTTGTATGTTATCTGTTGCTTTTCCCTTGCTGCTTTTGATATTTTTTCTTTGTATTTAATTTTTGATAGTTTGATTACTATGTGTCTTGGTGTGTTTCTCCTTGGATTTATCCTATTTGGAACTCTCAGTGCTTCCTAGACTTAACTATTTTGTTTCCCATATTAGGGAATTTTTCAACTATAATCTCTTCAAATATTTTCTCAGTACCTTTCTTTTTCTCTGCTTCTTCTGGGACCCCTATAATTCTAATGTTGGTGCATTTAATGTTGTCCCCAAGGTCTCTGAGACTGTCCTCAGTTCTTTTCATTCTTTTTTCTTTATTCTGCTCTGCAGTAGTTATTTCTTCTATTTTATCTTCCAGGCCATTTATCTGTTCTTCTGCCTCAATTATTCTGCTACTGATCCTTTCTAGAGAATTTTTAATTTCATATTGTGGTGTTCATCATTCTTTGCTTTTTAGTTCTTCTAGGCCCTTGTTAAACGTTTCTTGTATTTTCTCCATTCTATTTCCAAGATTTTCGATCATCTTTACTATCATTATTCTGAATTCTTTTTCAGGTAGATTGCCGCTTTCCTCTTCATTTGTTAGGTGTGGTGGGCTTTTGCCTTGCTCCTTCATCTGCTGTGTGTTTCTCTGTCTTCTCATTTTGCTTAACTTACTGTGTTTGGGGTCTCCTTTTCACAGGCTGCAGGTTCCTAGTTTCCGTGGTTTTTGGTGTCTGTTCCCAGTGGCTAAGGTTGGTTCCATTGGCTGTGTAAGGTTCCTGGTGGAGGCGACTAGTGCCTGTGTTTGGTGGATGAGGCTGGATTTTGTCTTTCTGGTGGGCATGTCCACGTCTGGTGATATGTTTTGGGGTGTCTGTGACCTTATTATGATTTTAGACACCCTCTCTCCTAATGGGTGGGGTTGTGTTCCTGTCTTGCTGGTTGTTTGGCATAGGGTGTCCAGCACTGTTGCTTGCTGGTCACTGAGTGGATGTGGGCCGTGGCACTGAGATGGAGAGCTCTGTGATATTTTCACCGTGTGATAGTACGTGGAGCTGGGAGGTCTCTGGTCGACCAATGTCCTGAACTTGGCTCTGCCACCTCAGAGGCACAGCCCAGATGCCTGGGTGGAGCACCAAGAGCCTTTTATCCACACGGCTCAGAAGAAAGGGGCGAAAAAAGAGAGAAAGAATGAAAAAGATAAAATAAAATAAAATAAAATAATGAAATAGTTATTAAAATAAAAAATAATTATTAAAAAAATTTTAAGTAATAAAAAAAAGCAAAATTCGAGCAAACAATTGAAAAAACAAATCCATCAATGATAACCAGTGCTAAAAACTATACTAAAAAGAAAGAAAAAAAAACCCCCAAAACGAATAGATAGAGCCCTAGGACAAATGGTAAAAGCAAAGCTATACAGACAAAATCACACACAGAAGCATACACATACACACTCACAAAAAGGGAAAAAGTGGCAAAAATATATATATCATTGCTCCCAAAGTCCACTTCCTCAATTTGGAATGATTCGTTGTCTATTCAGGTATTCCACCGCTTCAGGGTACATCAAGCTGACTGTGGAGATTTAATCCGCTGCTCCTGAGGCTGCTGGGAGAGATTTCCCTTGCTCTGTTCGCACAGCTCCTGGGGTTCAGCTTTGGATTTTGCCCTGCCTCTGCGTATAGGTCGCCTGAGGGCGTCTGTTCTTCGCTCAGACAGGCCGGGGCTAAAGGAGCAGCTGATTCGGGGGCTCTGGCTCACTCAGGCCGGGGGGAGGGAGGGGTACCGATGCGGGGCGAGCCTGCGGCAGCAGAGGCCAGTGTAATGTTGCACCAGTGTGAGGTGCAACGTGTGTTTTCCCTGAAGTTGTCCCTGGATCACCGGACCCTGGAAGTGGCGGGCTTCACAGGCTCCCAGGAGGGGTGGTGTGGACAGTGACCTGTGCTTGCACGCAGGCTTCTTGGTGGCTGCAGCAGCAGCCTTAGCAACTCATGCCTGTCTCTGGGGTCCGTGCTGATAGCTGCAGCTCGCGCCGGTCTCTGGAGCTCCTTTATTGGAGCTCTTAATCCCCTTTCTTCGCACACCAGGAAACAAAGAGGCGAGAAAAAATCTCTTGCCTTTTCGGCAGCTCCAGTCTTTTTCCTGGACTCCCTCCTGGCTAGCCGTGGCGCACTTACCCCCTTGAGGCTGTGTTCATGCAGCCAACCCCAGTCCTCTCCCTGGGATCCGATGTCCGAAGCCCGAGTGTCAGCTTCCAGCCCCCACCCATCCTGGTGGGTGAGCAGACTAGCCGCTCGGGCTGGTGAGTGCTGGTCGGCACCGATCCTCTGTGAGGGAATCTCTCCGCTTTGCCCTCTGCACCCCTGTTGCTGCGTTCTCCTCCGTGGTTCCAAAGCTTCCTCCTCCGCCACCCGCAGTGTCCGCCCGCGAAGGGCCTTCCTAATGTGCGGAAACCTTTCCTCCTTCACAGCTCCCTCGCACTGGTGCAGGTCCCGTCCCTATTCTTTTTTCTGTGTTTTTTCTTTTTTCTTTTGCCCTACCCAGGTACGTGAGGATTTTCTTGCCTTTGGGGAGGTCTGAGGTCTTCTGCCAGCGTTCAGTAGGTGTTCTGTACGAGTTGTTCCACATGTAGATGTATTTCTGTTGTATTTGTGGGGAGGAAGGTAATCTCTATGTCTTCTTACTTTTCTGCCATCTTGAACCTCCTCCCCCATTTATGTTTAGATAATAGGCTTCCTTTAGCGGATTGCCTCCAGTAAAGTCATATGTTCGTATGTTGACCCTTTTTAACCTTTCATCTAATTCTTTCATGACTTTAAAATGGTTCATCTTTGTTTCTCAGGGAAAGGAGAGCTCCAAATAGAATGCTCTCTTTTGGGTGTGTGTGAAGAATCCTGTAGAAATGGCAACTGGCAGAAATCAATACATGTCACAAATCTGTGTGTTCTCATACTGGAAAAAGAATAAGATTCCGATACTACAAACTGGTGCTGAGAATGTGGAAAAAAGGAAACGTCTGCATGCTGGTGGGAGTGCAAATCTGCCAAAACAATCTTAATTTCATTTTGACAATACCTCACAAAATTAAGTTGCACAAAACTAAAGACAGCCGGGCTTCCCTGGTGGCGCAGTGGTTGAGAGTCCGCCTGCCGATGCAGGGGACACGGGTTCGTGCCCCAGTTTGGGAGGATCCCACATGCCGTGGAGCGGCTGGGCCCGTGAGCTGTGGCCGCTGAGCCTGCGCGTCTGGAGCCTGTGCTCCGCAACGGGAGAGGCCACAACAGTGAGAGGCCCGCGTACCAAAAAAAAAAAAAACTAAAGACAGCCTATTCCACAGCAATTCTACACTCGTTGTTTACCCTGCAGAGACTCTTAATGCTGTGCCCAAAGAGGCACAGGACAACAATGTTTAGTGCAGCCGTATTTTCTAATATCAAAACTTAAAATAACCTAGCCTCCAGAAAAATTAATGAAGTAGAGCCAAGCATATCAGCAAAGATGAACCTCACTAATATGGTCTGAGAATTCAACATGTTATGAATAGAGACCATATGAAACTACTCAAATAACATTTTAAAATGTGTAACGTATTGACATAGTTTTTTAAAAGTACCTATGATATAAAGATAAAATATATATGTAAACCATTAACTATATAATTTAATTTCAATGAAATTAAAATATTTTAATAATTATACTTGACTTTCCTCCCTCTCTCCCACCCTCTCTTCTCTCTTCCTTTTCCAATTATGAAAAACATATGCTAAGAAGCATAGGCTTTAGAGAAATACAAATTTGCATTCAGTGAGAACTCAGAACTTCATAAATATGTAGTTTGGGGCCAATAGCTTGACCTTGGTGAACTAGAACTCCTTCAAAATGTATTTTGAAGTTGAACGGAGAAAATGAACATAGAGCTGCTAATATAGTGTCAACCTAAGAGCCAACACTTCTCTTTCAGATATCACTATTTTTATTCCATAAAAACAATGTTGGAATTATTGTGTAAAAATATAATTATGCGAACTCTAGACAATTTACACCCTAATATTTAAACACATTAATATAAAAATCGGCAATATGAATTTGCTTGCTTTATAATAGTTACTCATTAGAAGAACTTGGATATATAATTGTTTCTCATTAAATTCTTCTTGTTTTTTAAGATTTATTATTTATTTATTTATTTATAATTTTTGGCTGAGTCTGGTTTTAGTTGCGGCACACGGGATCTTCGTTGAGGCATGAGGGGTTTTTCATTGTGGCGTGTGGGCTTCTCTTTAGTTGTGGCCTGCAAGTTTTCTCTCTCTAGTTGTGGCACACAGGTTCTAGAGTGTGTGGGCTCTGTAGTTTGCAGCATGTGGGCTCTCTCATTGAGGCACACGAACTCAGTATTTCTGGCACATGAGCTTAGTTGCTCTGTCACATGTGGGATCTTAGTTCCCTGACCATGGATCTAAACCACGTTCCCTGCATTGTAAGGAGGATTCTTTACCAGTGAACCACCAGGGAAGTCCCCAGTTCTTCTCTTAATGTAATGTTTATTTCACTTCATTATTTCTCTGACACTCTTGCAAGCAGTTTTGTTTTGTGTATTTCAATTACAATGAAAGAAAATTGCTTCTCTATGCTTTCTTTATTCAGTGAATATTGATTAAAAATAAAAGGGCAGGGGTCTTCCCTGGTGGTGCAGTGGTTGAGAGTCCACCTGCCGATGCAGGGGACATGGGTCCGTGCCCCGGTCCGGGAAGATCCCACATGCCGCGGAGCGGCTAGGCCCGTGAGCCATGGCCGCTGAGCCTGCGCGTCCGGAGCCTGTGCTCCACAATGGGTGAGGCCACAACAGCGAGAGGCCCGCATACCGCAAAAAAATAAACAAATAAATAAAAGGGCAAATAAATTAAAAATCCTACCTTTTACTCATAGTTTTGGAAAGATTTATAGAAAGTTATTGTCTCACATATTCTTTTGTTCAGGCATTCAGATAATATGAGGTACTCTATACTCTGCTACTTTGATAAATGCTACAGAAGGTACAAAGCTGAGTAAATCAACTATTCTCAAAGAGTTTATGCTCTATTTTGTTCATCAATTGACATATGTAGGAATTAACTCACCAAATCATGTTCTCAGATTAAAATAAGTCATGACTAGTGGTCTATTTTGTACCTAAAGCAGTGATTATTATTGCCAGGCTCAGAGTCCTTTTAGAACGCTGTAAATGACATTTTTCCATTTATTCTAAATGTAAGTTCCATTCAGGGGTTTTTGTCTTTTCTGTTACTGCTTTATCTGTTTGTTGTGCCTACATAAGTTCCTGTTGTAGAGTGAATAAATGAATGAATTTGTCTTTTTCTTTGCTAGAATTATGTCATTTGGTGTTTGATAGTGTATTTTGCTAACAGAAGTACATTTTTTTTCTTTTCAAAAGGTTGTTGATTATTCTTTGGCATTTAATTTTTCACAAAAAAGTATAACCTTTGACAGTTGACCCAAAGTTCACATTGTAATTTCAAATAAAATTGTACTACATTTAACAAATTAATTTGAAGCTACTCTATGATGTTTTAAGTGCATTTTTAGCTCATTAAGTACTCAAAACCACCCTGTGAAATATGTACTGTTATTTTTTTCCTGTTATAGGTGAGAACAGTCAAGGCACATGAAACAAATAATTTCTCTCTTAGGGGAGGTTGAGACTGAACCATGCAGTTTGTCTTCAGAGCTTGTGTTTCTAACAGTTATACTTTCTTTCTCCCATACAAGATTATGTCTCTCTATAAAGTTGTTATATATATGTATATATATATACACACACACACATATACGTTTTTGTAATTGTGAAAGAAATCTTCTTGCATCACAGTTGACCTTAAGATAGATTATCCAGGTGGACCAAATCTAACTGCAGAAATCTTTTTAACAGCAGAGATCTCTCTGGCTGGCAGCAGGAGAAAAAGCCAAAGAAATTAGGAGCTTGATAAGGGTTCACATACTGATGCAGCTTTGATAATAGAGGAGGCCAGGTGAGAGGAATGTGGACATCCCTTAGGGGCAGAGAGTGGCCTGGCTGACAGTTAATAAGGAAATGGGGACCTTCTACCTAGAGCTGCAAAATACTGGATTTGGACAACAACCAGTGAAGTTAGAAGAACTCCAAACCCCACATGAGAACTGCAGCTTCAGCCTACACCTCATTTTCAGTCTTATGATATGCTGAACAGAGAACCTCACCATGCAATCCCAGACTTCTGACCTACAGAACTGTGAAATAGTAAATGAGTGTTGTTTCACACACTACATTTACGGTAATGTGTTATAGTAGCAGTAGAACACTGATAATACATACTCACTTTACCTTAGTGGGTTATAAGGGTTATAGTTACTCAATCTCCCCCATATTTTTCAAAAATCTAATACATTGTACCAGTAGCACACTGCCCTCCACTGGAATTCCATCTCACCTTACCACAGCTAAAAATATTACAATTGCAAGTCTTCCTTGTACCAGGTCCTATCTACAGTATGTTCTCTATGTCAGTGATGATGGAGTCTTTATGGCCAGTGAGTTAGTAGATGATGCAACTCCAACATCCCATCTTAGCATCTGCCTTCACATCCTGCTGCAGGATGAGTTGGGAACAGGTTTGGACAGAGAGAGGAGCTGGAGTAAGTTATCATTCCAAACAAGGCTTATGCTGACACCACAGGGAGCTCTGGAGCTGAGAAACCCATTTAGAATGACCCTGCTTTCCGTAAGGAGGCAGATATTCACACTCCCAGATCCAACAGTGGTAGGTGTGGGCTTCCCAGGAAGAAGTGACATTTGATCAAATGGCTTTTTTCAGAGGAGGCATTTTCCAAGGAGAACTGACGCTAGCGATACTTGCAGATCAGGAGGAAATAAACTCTCAGTCTTGGTGCTAGATGTGGTGGTGCATCAAATAATCCACATCAGAGAGAGTTAAGGGGAGTGTTTAACAGATTACCTACAGTGCTGATGTAAGCAGAAGAGAAAATATTATATGTTCATTGTGTGTGTTCTTTTTTTTTTTTTGACCATGCCACGACGCTTGCAGGGACCTTATTTTCCTGACCAGGGCTCAAACCCCCGCCCCTGGCAGTGGAAACATGGAGTCCTAACCACTCGACTGCCAGGGGATTGCCATATATGTTCCATTTTAATACCTTAGTTTCAGAGTTAACTATGCAGTGTCGTGAATGTATATGAACTAGAAGAAGGTAGATATGGTTCAAGATCTCAACAGAGAAACTTAGACTGAAGGTATAGATTTTAGATTTATAAATGTAATAGTTGTCATTGTGGTTTAGGTGAATTCAACAAGGAACAATCTACAGACTAATGATATTGTGGCAAATACTAATATTTAAGCACAAAGGAAGAAGAGCATGGGAACCCAATTGTGAGTTAGCAAGATAGTTAAAGACAAAACCAGGATTCCCATTCTTAGCTTTATTCAAATGCCAGAACTTTGATATTTAAATAGGAGTTATAATTCATTTTGATACTTATTCAGTACAAATTTAATGATGTTTTATTCTATTTGTTGAAATTAGAATAAATGAATGATAGTAAGATATACATTGCAACTTGAAATAAAAGTTCTTAAGCGTAGTATTTCAGAAAAATCTTAAATATTTTATTTTTAATAAATTTCTGTAACTCAAACTGACTCCTCCATCCCTTGATTTATGAGAAAAATGTGCCTTTATATTTTTAAAAGCTGTTACTTGTATTGCACATATCTTTTATAAACCTAAAAAAGGTTCCAAATGATCCAATGTACGGGTAGTAAATGGAGGCAGTTGAATTAAATAAATGCACATAAACCCTTTCATAGATTTTGGTTACATTTTAGTTATAAGGATGCCTGTGAATGAGATTAATTTCTATTAATCTATTTTCTTATTGATATCACAGTAATATAAAATAACTATGCAAATAGAGACCAATAAAACCATTAAACCAATAAACCTAAAAAGCAAATAAAAGTACAGTTACTTCTGTCATAAACTCATATAACTCCGTAGATTATACTGCTAAATTCTGGCTTAAATACACTAACCTTATATGCACAGTTTTTCATGGTGGCTAAAAAGGCAAGATAACATGAACAGACATTTTCACCTATTTAACATCTTAAATTGAAAACCGATGCACAGACTTACACAGCCTTAAAGTAGGGATGACAGTGTCTTACAAGGTCAGGTGCTATTTTTATTTCATTTAATTTTGTGCCTTGCAGTAGACATTTGCCTAATTCCCTGTATTCACACCTTCCTTTTCTGTTAAACTTTGCTACTCAAGTTCATGTACAACTTTGTACTATGTTATGTATTAGCCCCATCCCCAGCCATATGAAAAACTATTGCACCAAGGGTGGTAGGTTATTGTAAACACTCAAGTTATCGACCAGTCCAATTCTTAACCTTATGATAATTTGAACTAAAAGACAGAACCTACAATTAGATACACTTGAACTAAAAGGTCTTTTAAAGTTAGGTTGAGAATAGTGTACCCGGTAATGTTAGAGCAAAGCAAACACTTCAGAGTTTCAAGAAAATGTTCTTGTTTCCTAATATTCCAGTGCTCAGTTTAGTTCCTTTTTGTCCTTACTCTATTTTTTTCCCTTCTTTTTTCACTTGGATTTTATTTAAACAAATATTTATTTACATAAGTATCCCCCTTTACTCAAAATAATTTTAGTGATTTCTGTTCTTTACAATAGTCACGCTGTATTTGGAGGCATTGCTGAAGTTCTTAAAAGCTAAACTAGGAAAAAGACTTCTCTCAAACATTTGCAATTCATCTTATATTGAGAGTGGTATGCAAGAAGTTCACAGAAGACTTTACTAGAAAACCATTTATAGCAGATGCCTAAGCAACTGGGTGATGAGACTCATTACTGGAATGGGAAAAACAGATAACATCAATAAACATTAAATAAAAACATCAGGGTGTTTGAAAAAAAAATCAGTGTGAATTATAAATTAAACCAGTCTAGTTTCAGGTGTACAGCAAAGTGATTGAGTTATACATATACATGTATCTATTCTTTTTCAAATTCTTTTCCCATTTAGGTTGTTACAGAATATTGAGCAGAGTTCCCTGTGCTATAGTGTAGATCCTTGTTGGTTATCTATTTTAAATATAGTAGTGTATATATACACCTGAAACTAACACAACATCGTTAATCAGCTATACTCCAATATAAACTAAAAATTTTTTTTCTAATAAAATAAACCTAAGGAAGGAAAAAAATAAACTGGGACTTCGATGAATGATTATGAAACAGAGATGGGGCTGTTGGTAAGGTTAAGGATGAATGTAAGCAAAGACTCCACTGAAAAAGTTCGAGAAATGGTGAATATTTAATCTGGCTTAGAATAGAAGGCATCACTGAAAACATTTTATAGAAGATAAAACATCATATACATATGATACTAGAGTGTGGTGGCATTTGGATGCCAGCCCAAGAAAGCTGAACTTCATGTAATAGAAAAGAGGGCTACCATGATATATTAGTTTCTTATTGCTGCTGTAATAAATTGCCACTAACATACTGGCTTAAAACAACAAAAATTATCATCTTAAAGTTCTGGAAATCAGAAGTGCAAAATCCGACTAACTGGACTAAAATCAGTGTCTGCAGGTCTGTTTTCATTCTGGAGGCTCCAGGGGAGAACAGTGGTCTTTTTCTGCTTCAAGCAGCCACCTACATTCTTTGGCTACTGGCTTCTTCCTCAACATTCAAAGCCTTCAGTGTTGTATCTGCTCTCCTCTCTGACTTCTGCCTCACTGCTTACATAGTCCCTGATGCTGATCCTCTGCCTCCCTTGTGACCCTTTTGATTGATTACATTGGAACAATTCAGATAAAACAGGGTAATCCCCTTCTCAAGATCTTTAATTTAATCACACATATAAAGTCCCCTTTACCATATAAGGTGATACATTTAATGGGTTACAGAGATCTTTGGCTGGCGGACATTATTCAGCCAACCACATACGAGACCATGTCCACCTCAGGGAAACAGTATGGGATATATTTTAGACAGGCAAATGTAGAGATTAAGCACATGCACTTTGACATAAAAGAGATCTAGAGTTCAGCCCCAGTTCTGCCAATATCTAGTTATGTGATCTTAGATAAAACATTTTAAAATCATAGTTTTCTTTAAATTGTAATTGAAATGATTTTTTATTCATTTTTAGACTATTATAAGGTATGTATATATATATATGATGTACACAATACATAGACATAACACAGATATATATCAAGTTGACCATAAAATTAATCATCACAGGGAATTTCTATCAAAATTCCCAAGAGTTTTTGTAAACAGAGACAGATTATACTATTTTTAATAGAAGTGCTAAGGAACTAGATTAGCTAAGAAAGTTTTGATAAAAATTAAGTGTAAGGAATCACTTTACCTGTTTTCAAGACTTACTATATAGCTACAGTAATCAAGGCTCTGATAATGTGAGAGGGATAGACACATAGATTAAAGGAACCAAATAGGAAATAGACCTTCAAAAATATTCCTGATGAAAGATAGACTTTTCAACCTTTTCAAGAGGTGGTGGAGCAATTGAACATCTATAGGTAAAAAAATAAAAAATAACTGAACCTCAACATAAGCCTCTTATCTTGTACAACAATTAACTCCTGATAGTTCACAGAGTTACGTGTAAAATGTCAAACTATGAAACTTTTTTAGAAAAAAAAAAAGAACAAATTTAGGGTTCAACAAAGAGCTCTTAGACTTGATACTGAAAGCCTGATCCATAAAAGAAAAATCTGATAAATTATACTTCATCAAAATAACTTTTCCTCTGTGAAAGATCCTGTTAAGGGAATGAATAGAAAAGATACAGATTGGGAGAAAATATCGGCACACAGCATATACAACAAAGGCCTAGCATTTAGGAGATAATAACTCTCAAAATTGAAAGTAAAATTTAACAAACTATGCAGTTCAACTACAACATGGACAAAGAAATGAAGCAACATTTCACAGAAGGTATACAGATGACAAATAAGTACATTAAAAGATATTCAATATCATTAGCCATTAGAGGAAAACAAAGTTAAATCACAATCAGATACCAAAACACACGTATCAGAATGGCTAGAAAAAATTGATACCACTAGCTGTTGGTGAGTATCACTTAAAATATTGCTGGTGGGAATGTAAAATGGCACAAACACTTTGGAAACCACTTTGGCAGTTTCTGAAAAGACTGACCCTGCAGCTAACACATGTAGTAATTGAAATCCTGGGTCTTTATTGCATAGAAACAAAGACTTAAGTTCACAAAAAAAATTACAAAAATATTTACAGCAGCTTCAACTGAAATAGCCCAAAACTGGAAACAATCCAAATAGTCTCAACAGGTAAATGATGAAAGCAATTCGGGCACATAACCTAACACTGAATATTACTCAGCAATAAAAAGGAACACATTGTTCATACACACCACAATCTGCATGAATCTCCAGAGAATTAGGCTAAGTGAAAAAAATCCAACCCCAAAAGGCTACATCCTCCATGATTCCATTTATATAAATTCCTGAAACAACCTAATTACAGAAATAGAGGACAGATTAGTGGTTGTCAGGGATTAAGTGAGGTGGGTGGGATTAAGCGTTGGGTGGAAAGGAAGTGGGTGTGATTATAAAAGGGCAGCGTGAGGGGCCCTAGTGGTGATAGAAATGTTCTCCCTCTTTACTGTATTAGTGTAAACTTCCTGTTTGTGAAATTGTGTTACAGATTTGCAAGAAGTTACTATTAGGGGAAACTGTAAAGGTGCACAGAATTAGTTTCTGAATAACTTTTTTCCATTAACTGTAAATTTACAATTATGTGAAACTACAAATTTCAATTTAAAAAATCTGTAAGAATTAAAAAATCACCTAAAATTAAATTAATCAGGATATTTCTCAATAATCCCCTTGGGAGAAGTCTCAATATGTTGGAGAAGGGATATTTTTCCCCTAAAAAATAGACAAATGCTTAAATATATTGATTATTATATTAAACTCATTAATTTAATTAAGTTTCAAAGATATATCCTATTAAAATAAACAGATGTTTCTAAATGAATTTTTAATTTTATCTACAATTTGTACTTCTTTGAAATATAATTAGTAAAATTGACATTTTATGTAGCATGATGCTTAGGGAAATGCATGCATTATTTTATACATTCAATAGAACTTTGAGAAAATCATTAAATTATCAATTTTCTTTTTTTTTTTTTTTTTTTTTTTTTGCGGTAGGCGGGCCTCTCACTGTTGTGGCCTCTCCCCTTGCGGAGCACAGGCTCCGGAGCACAGGCTCAGCGGCCACGGCTCACGGGCCCAGCCGCTCCGCGGCATGTGGGATCCTCCCAGACCGGGGCACGAACCCGCGTCCCCTGCATCGGCAGGTGGACTCTCAACCACTGCGCCACCAGGGAAGCCCTCTTTTTTCTTTTTAATTGCAGTATAATTGACATATTACAGTAGTTTCAGATGCACCACATAATGGTTCAATATTTGTTTATATTGAAATGGTCACCACAATAAGTGCAGTTAACATGCATTTCAACACCAGTTTTCTAAATATATATTTAATGTACTTGATTAGTAAAACTTTCAAAATTGAGTTGCTAGTTCACAGTGGATTTTCCTATGCCTGCATTCTGTTGTGGCTTTTGAAAACTGAACATTTGGTTTCTGTGATAAAAATTTTTTCAGATTCATTCACTTTAATATGCTGGATTCCTCCTCTTTCTTTAAAAGAAGTGTCATAGTCATCAGAATGGTTTATATTCAGTGCAGCTTTCAGGAAAATAAACTACTTCTCTAGATCATTTTTATATCATTAAATGCTTATTCAGTGTAACCAACCAAAATATTTAACAAGTGTACAAACATCAGCATAAACATAACATTAAGAATAATGTTTCGGGACTTTGTTTGTAGAAGAACTGTGTAAAAATAGATGTGATAATTCCCTTCAAAATTATAGTAAGTCCAGGAGAAACTATGGAAAGGAAATGGAACATCTGAATTAGTTTTTGTTTAATTTAAGCGCAGCGTTTTATGTTTAGTTTCTGACCTGAAATACTTTTACTCTTGCTTCTTTCCACTATTTACTTGTCATCACCTATAATTATTTTGATAAATTAGCATTTAACAACTCATTACCCATTTCTTAGTTTTCTCTGTATTGGTTAATAATGCATTATGTGTATTATTGCTATAAGTTTTATATTTAATGAGTGTTACTATGTTATTACACAACCTTATTAAAGCAAAGTTACAGGATGCCAAAATTTGAGAAATAAAGGTACTATTTTTTATTATAAAGAAAAATTGTTAATGAACTGTTTCTATTAGCACAGTTATTTAAGTAACATAAATGTAGAGTATCATTATTGGTCTAATCCTAGACTCCAATTTTTGTGCTAGGGATACTACTATGAAAATTTTCAGCTAATATCTACACAGTTCACTGAGGTCTTCCCTGACCACACTATTTAAGGTTGCAACCTACCCTCAAGAGTTTTGTTTTGTTTTGTTTTTTCTCTTTCAAGCTATTTTCTCAGTATATATTGTCATTCCCTCACCTAGTATATATTTACTTTTTTTAAAATTAGTATCTTATTTATATTTTACTCAGCAAAGCCATGTACTCAGGATTTTAATTTTTTTAATAGATGAAGAACACATCAAAAAGTGATCATGAAAAAAAGGTATTTCACCCTTTAGGAAATTTAATTTATTAAAGACTAACATTTATTCAAAAAGGCTTGCAAGCATACAGCACTGTGTTTGATAATAAAGGTCATACAGAAAATTGCACGGTAGAATGATGTACTGGACTTAAGTTCTCAATATGAGGCAGAGAAAGGGTGAGGATAAGGAGCACTAGTGGGGAGGAAAGCCGTTCTTCCTTTCTCTCCTTGTTTCAGCTTTCCCTCCTGTGATGGGGGCAGGAGAGGATAAATCAGGCAACTCCAGTGCTACACGTCCTACTGTCTCCAGTTCAGCTAGTAAGAAGGAAGAGTCTCACTGGACTCAGTTTTCCACTCAGCTTACCAGAGAACCCTGTGATGGGAAATAGTGAGATCTTTCTGATCTTCTCAGTTTACTGGTGAATCCTGTTTTTATTCTTTATGTGTTAGACCCCAGGAGTTGAGTAGAAGTCCAGGCAATAACCACATAGCGACAGTCATTCCAATATAGCACGAGAGAGCAATCCCCATAAAGGGGAGCAATAGGATTGCAGCAACTCTTGAGGTAGGTGGTGCTGAATTTATAGTCTTGCTAAACTGCCTGGCTTGTGTTTTTTCTCTAGGAAAGCCTTACAGGACATGTGCAGGAATGGAGCAGGCAGGTTCCCTGAAGACTGGGCAGAAAAACATGGTGGAGGGAAGGATTTGAGTAATTTAGAACTAATTACAGTAATGTTCAAAAAGTCTACTAGATAAGAAGCTAAGTAAAGACAAGAAAAGGCTTACAAGATGAGAGAAAGTGATGTGAACAAATTAGAAGTTGCAAGGAGGTCATTTATTCATTCCTCAAAAATTTATTAGTGGCTGCTGTGATGTGACAAAACTGCTATGTTACGATGAAGAGGAATTAGCCATGTCCTCTGCCCTCAGAGAGCTTATGGTCTAGTAGAAGAAAGGCATTAATCAAATAATCATACATACAATGTATAATTATTTAATACAGTAAATGCTAGGAAGAAGACTTCAATGGTTTGAAAAGTTATAATGGGAGAATGCAGAGAGGGGAAGGCAAACACATTCTAGGCAGGGGCAACAGCAAGTACAAAGGATTTGGAAAGGAACACTTGATAAAATTGAAGAAAGAGAGGAAAAGAATCGGGAGATAAAGCTTGAGATGCTGAAAAGGAAACTATTACTCAGGTCCTGGTTGGTCACTTTCAAGATTCTGGTCTCTAAATCAGGAGATTTAAGAAACTCTAAGAGGGCTTTCAGTAGCATTTTACTTGAGTGTTTATGGGACAAAGGGTATATAAAGAGATAATTCTAGCTATTGTGAGGCGAGTGTTTGGATGGAGCTAGAATACACTGAGGGAGACAAATAAGGAAGATCATTGGACTATAGAATTTTGAGATACTTGGTCAGGAATAAAGGAGAAAAGATAGTCATTAGGTCAAAGCAATGCTACCGGGAATGTAGGTGGATAAATGCCCGGCTTTAGCCCAATCAGATGACACCATAACAGAACTTCATTTTTTGCTTTTTAAGTTTCTATATCTAAAGGTACACTGAGATACCTTCTGGAAACACCCAGAAGTTTAGAACCAACAAAGGATAGTAACAAAATGAGAATGAGAATAATATAACCCCACTCTTTGGGGTTAGAACACTTTTATACAAATTAGTTTAGGCATAATTTATAAACAACATAGTACGTACTCACCATGGTTTTAGAAATGACTATCCAGTTTTTCTTCTAAGTAATTGCTCTGGATTTTTTTCCCTAAAACTTTCTGGTAAAAAAGTAAATATATATATACATGAACCACAAAATATATATTTACTGTTTTACCTGATTTTTATTTTCCATCTTTTGTTGTCAGAGCATAGGCTCCATGTGGCAGGAAATTAAAAAAAAAATTTTAGTTTAACTTTATTTTTAAACATGGATACCAAAGTATTTTGATAACCTACATAATGAATTATCTTTGAACAATTTAAATTAAAAGTTTTGCAATGAAACAAAATGTTCAAAGAAAAACAACAGGGCTGTAAACACTAAAGTAGATAAATGGAATTTAAAGACAAAATCCAAAATGTATCCCAACAAGTATATTCAATGGAGGGCATTTTTTTCTATCAAAATATAAATTGCAAAGTGTAACTCATAAACATTTAGAAAACTTGAACCGGCTGTTTAAATGAAAATAAACTGGAAAAATTTACAAGGATGACCACCATAAAGGAATCCAGACCCAGACAGTTTTACAGACTACTTCTATCCCAAATTTGAGGTAGTTATTCTCCTTTCTGATCCATTGCTGAGCATGTTAGTGTGTGAGTGGGGCATATGTATACGTATGTGTGTGTACTTATATAGATAAGATATCACATAAGGAATAACTTATTAAAATTAAGTGAAGCAATATAAATAAGTAAAATACTATAATATCATTAAATATGAGCAAGGAAGATTTTTAAGTATACTCTTAGAAATTTACCATGGTCATGTCAAATGATAAAAGCAATTTTCTAAAAATATTATTTAGGACATGGTTTTATTCATTTCAGCAAAACAAATATACCTCTACTATTTTAAAAAAAACCCTCAAATTAATTAAATAACATTTAAAACATTTTTAAGTCACAAGAACTTTGGTGAAATCAAAGTTAGAATTGTGGGTCATTTAGCCCAGCAATAGAAAACACAGATTTTGCTGTGTTGGCAGAGTTTAATTTTGCTGCAGAACGAAATTGGCATCTCTAAGCAAAATTCATTCACCCAAAGAGTGCTCTCTTTTATTCTACAGAATAAGAAAATGCATAATGAATAGCCAGTTACATAATAAAGCTTGAACAGCAGCAACACTTGGTTTGATTATAATAAATTAAAGTTATCTTCAGTTTTGTTTAAATAATATAACAATTGCCGTTATTATTCCTAGGAGGTGTGCTAAGTGTGCAAATGTAGATTAAATTTTAAAATGTCCTTTATTCAGCAGTTAACATTGCAAGTTACTAGAACAGTTTTTCAACTATTTATAGTGAGTTTTTCTATAGCTGCCCTTAATTTTAGAATGTATTCCCATATTTAATACACTATAATCTAAAAGTGTATGCTATGCAGTTGCTGGCTTGGAGTCCTGGTACTCTTTTAATATACATATTTTTCTCATCTGGAGGATGCCCTAGTTTAAGATACTTGTATACAGCAAAAGAGGGACTCACCTTCAAGTCCTGTTTTAGTTTTATCCATTCCTTGAATTATAACTCCACTTCTTAAATTATATAGAAGTTGTATAATGTATGTTTGGTTACAAACCACCTAGAATTTAGTCAATTTTTCCTATCCCTTCAGTTGCCCTTAGTTCATTTTCCAAGTCTATAACATTCTTGCTATCCAGAGACCCTATTTTTTCTCCTAGTTTGTATTATCTTTTCTCCCTTTGTCCATAATCTTTTGATCACATCCAACAACAACAACAAAGGAAACAAAGCACATAATCATCATGAACCAACCATATCATCCTGTACCCAATGCCAGAAAACATCAACTTCCAGAGCAAAGACACCTACCACCAACAAAAGCCTTTAACCCCCACTTTGCTTTTATTTCTTAACTCCTTTCTTACAACTTTATAATCAATGTACTCAAGTCATGGTCTACCTACTTTATCGTACAAAAGCAAATATCCCTGGACACTTTCCCCCTACACTTGATTTCCCAGAGGCAAATTCCTCAGATACTGAAAGAGAAAATGTATCAAGAATGTAATCACACATTGCACAGGCAACAAAAAGTCATAGAGATCAAAATGCATTGGAAATAAAACTTCCTATGCCATATTTTAGAGTAAATATATTGATGATTGAATTTGATCTTAAATTTGAAATAAATGCTAATATTTCTATACTGTTGATATAACATGCAAGTGATTCACTTCTAAATTCATTTTTATTTTATGTTTAAGTATTTTTCATGAGAAAACGTACTTCCTTAAATTGACTGATTGCATATAATTAGTTTACTTTCAAATTAAAAAAGTTTTTGCTACTACATATTAATGAGAAGTGATGATAATCAATAGAATAAAAATTTATGAAACATATCTTAATCAGTGATGATTTTAACATAATTTTCTCCTTGTTATTTAAATTCTAAAATGATAGTATTGAAAATAGACTACTGTATGTTTCAAATAAATCAAAATATTGTGAGAAATACTTTCTAAGTATGTATAGGGTGGTGGTTGCACAATATTGTGGATGAGCTAAAAGCCATGAGATAATTATTCTTTTCCTTTTTGCAGCTTTATTGAGGTATGACTGACAAATATTGTAAATATTTAAGGTGTACAATGTGATGGTTTTATGTAAATATAAATTCTGAAATGATCACCAAAATCAAACTAATTAGAATTCACTACCTCACTTTTTTTTTTTTTCTTTTTATTTTTCTATCCCGCTCCATTCTGGCGACTACTATTTGTTCTCTGCATATATGAGTCTGTTTCTGTTTTGTTGTTTGTTCATTTGCCTTTTTTTAGATTTCACACATAAGCGAAATATGGTATTTGTCTTTCTCTGTCTGATATTTCACTTAGCATATTAACCTCTTGGTCCATCCATGCTGTAATAAATGGAAAGTTTTCATTCTTTTTTTATTGCTGAGTAATATTCTTTTTTTTTTTTTTTTTTTTTTTGCTGTACGTGGGCCTCTCACTGTTGTGGCCTCTCCCATTGCGGAGCACAGGCTCCGGACGCGCAGGCTCAACGGCCATGGCTCACGGGCCCAACCGCTCCGCGGCATGTGGGATCTTCCCAGACCGGGGCACGAACCCGTGTCCCCTGCATCGGCAGGCGGACTCTCAACCACTGCGCCACCAGGGAAGCCCCTGAGTAATATTCTTATCCATTCATCTATCCTTATTCTTTATCCATTCATCTATCCATAGACACAGTCTAGTTTGCTTCCATTTATTGGCTATTGTAGATAATGCTGCAGTGAACATTGGTCAGGGGCATATGTCTTCTCTAATAGGTGTTTTTGTTTCCTTTGGAAAAATACCCAGAAGTAGAATTGCTGGATCATATGGTAGTTCTATTTTTAATATTCTGGGGAACCTTCAACTGTGTTCCATAGAAGCTAAATGGATTTAAATTCCTACCAACAGTGCATGAGGTTTCCCTTTTCTCCACATCCAGGCCAACAATTGTTACTTGTTGACTTTCAGATAATCACCATTCGGACAGGTATGATGTGATATCTCATTGTGGTTTTGATTTGCATTTCACTGATGATTAGTGATGTTGAGCATCTTTTCACGTGCTTGTGGCCTTCTTTATGTCTTCTTTGGAAGAATGTCTATTCAGATCCTCTGAAAATTTTTTAATCAGGTTGTTTCTTTTTTGATATTGAGTTGTATGACTTCTTTGTATATTTTGGATATTAACCCCTTACTAGATGTATTGTTTGTAATATCTTCTCCTATTCAGTAGAATGCCTTTTCATTTTGTTGATAGTTTCCTTCACTGTGCAAAAGCTTTTTAGTTTGATTAGTTCCATTTGCTTAGTTTTTGCTTTTGTTGCCCTTGCCTGAGGAACAAATACCAAAAAATATTAAGACAGATGTCAAATAGTTCACTGTCTATGTTTTCTTCTAAGAGTTCTATGATTTCAGGTTTTACACTTAAGTCTTTAATCAGTTTTGAGTTTATTTTTGTGTGTGGTGTGTGGAAGTAGTCCAGATTGATTCCTTTGCATGTAGCTGTTCAGTTTTCCTAAGATCATTTATTAAAGAGGCTGTCTTGTCCCCATTGTGTGTTCTTTCCTCCTTTTGCATAGATTAACTGACCATATAAATATCAGTGTATTTCTGGACTCTATTCTGTTCCATTGATCTTTGTGTCTATTTTATGCCAGTAACACTATTTTGTTGATTGTAGCTTTGTAGTATAATTTGAAATTAGGAAAAATGATGCCTACAGCTTTGATTTTCTTTCTCAGTATTGTTTTGGCTACTCAAGGTCTTTTGTGTTTCCACATGAATTTTAGAATTATGATTTCTTGTTCTGTGAAAAATGCCATTGCAATTCTGATAGGGATTACATTGAATCTGTAGATTGCACTGGGTAGTATAGTCATTTTAACAATATTAATTCTTCCAATCATGAGAATGGTGTATCTTTCCATTTATTTGTTTCATCTTCATTTCCTTTCATCAGGGTCTTATAGTTTTCCTAGTACAGGTCTTTTATCTCCTTAGTTAGATTTATTCCTAGGCATTTTATTCCTTTTGATGTAATTTTAAATGGGATTGTTTTCTTAATTTCTCTGATATTTCCAGAGTCTCTTGAACTGTCTTCATTTATTTTATTATTTTTCCCCTTTTTCTGTTCAGCTTGGGTGATTTCCATTGCTCTGTCTTCCAGTTCAGATCCATTTCTCTGTATCATCTAATCTACTGTTGATTTCTTCTACTGTATGTTTTGTTTTAGTTATTGTATTCTTCAGCTCTGTTTGGATATTCTTTACATTTTCTAACTCTTTGTTAATCTTATAACTGTGATCATTCATTCCTCCCCTGAATTTGTTGAGCATCTTTATGATCATTACCTTGAACTTTTTATTGAGCAGATAGCTTATCTTTACTTCACTTATTTCTTTTCTGGGGTTTTATCTTGTTCCTCTGTTTAAAACATATTCCTCTGCCATCTCATTCTAATTCTGTATTTTTATTTTTATGTATTAGGTAGGTTGGTTATGTTTGCAGTTCTAGGAGAAGTGGCCTTATGTAGGAGACATCCTATGGAGCCCAGCAGCATGCTTGCCTCTGGTCACCAGATCTGTATGGTCTAGCATTGCCCCCTATGTGAGCTGAATGTGCCCTTCCATTGTGGTGAAGCCAATGGCTGTGAGTATATTTGTAGATGGGAATGGCCCCTGGCCCAGTTGGCTTCCAGACCCTGTCTCTTGTGGAGGCTGCCATTCTTCTGTTGGTCAGAGTCAGGTCCCAGCATGTTACAGTGCATGACCAAGGGCCAAGGGAGGTCCAGGCTTGTGCCAGTCCACTGGTGGGCAGCAGTGGGTACTGAGGAGGCTGGTTCCAGGACCTGTGGGTTCAGAGACTGGTATTTGCTCACTGGTGGGTGGGGCTGAGTCCCCACACAGCTGTGTGCTCAGCATGGAAGGGGTCTTGGGACTTGTGCTGACAGACTAGTGGGCAGGTAAGTGCCAGTACTAACAGACTAGAGGGAGGACTCTAAAATGGCATTTGCCTTAACCAGTGTCCTCATTGTAGAACAAGTTTCCAGAAATGGCTGCTGCCAGCATCTATGTCACCCAGGGTATTCCCACTTGCTTCTTGCCTCTCCAGGAGGCTCTTCAAGATCAGCAAGTGTGTCTGACCCAGGCTTTTCTCAAATTACTGCCTCTGTGCTGGGTCTTGGAGCATGTGAGATTTTGTTCGTGCCCTTTAAGAGCAATCTGTTTCCTGTAACCCTTCTTTTCTCCAGTACACCAGCCCCACTGTCTTCAAAGCCAGGTGTTCTTGGAGCTCATGATTCTGAGGCAGGATCTCCAGGCTGGAAAACCCAATGTGGGGCTTGGACCCCTGGCTCCTTGGGAAGAACATCTGCCATTGTGATTATCCTTCCATTTGTGGATTACCTACTCAAGGGTGTGGATCTTAACTCTACCACATCTCTGCTTCTCCTGCCTGTCTTGTTGCAGTTCCTTCCTTATTTCTTTAGTTGTGGAAAATCTTTACTGCTAGACTTCAGGTTGTTCTCATCGACAGTTGCTCTATAAATAGTTGTAATTTTGCAGTGCTTTTGAGAGGAGGTGAGCTCAGAGTCTTCCTGCTCTGCCATCTTGGCCGCACCTCCCCCATGGAATTGTTCACTTTAAAATGGTGACTATTACGTTATGTGGATTTTGCCTCAATAAATTGTTTTAAATTTTTGTTCAGCCTTGTATTTATCTTTTAAAAATATCCCCATGGATTTAGATTAAAATACACTTTACTTAGTAAATTCACGATTTTAAAAATATATCATGCAATTTATATAATTATTTAATATTTAATAATCTATATTCTCACATTCTAAAATTTCCCTTTTTTGATTAGTCAAATTAAAAGTCTCAGTAATTAAGCAAAATTTGAACATGAAAAAAAATTGAAGGTCATTTTATATTATTTTATCCATATGTATCTACCTAAGCAGTTGAAGGCAGTGATTTAGAGAATGTTGATTCTGAGATTAATTAGAGCAATACAATGACTACAGTGTATATTAAATGATCAAGGTGTATCCATTCTTTTGGATTAATTATACAAATCTCATAGCAGTCCTACAAGGTAATTACTGTCATTCTGTTTGCATATGAGTAAACTGTGCTTTAGATAATTCACCCTAATGTTTTGATTATAAAACCTGAACACTTTCTGTTTTCACTAGGAAACCTGTATAAACCCAAGAAAGGCATTATTGCATTATTCTAAAAATGAACAGCCTATAACTGTGTATGGTATCTGTATCTATAATTAATTGTGGGAGACTGTCAATATACTCAATGAATGCTTCTGGCTATATGGAAGTTGTAGGGAAAATGCACTAATGGGATGTAATTTGTGTTTTGAATGAGGACAATATGGGGGGGATATAATATAAATACAATTTTTATTTCTGTCCCACACTTTCTCTTTAATGTTTACAGGGTGAACACATGAGTTTTCTTGTAACAAAGTGAAAACTCTGGCAAAGCCCAAGGCTCCTCTGGTAGCTTGTATTTAATAGATAGTCCTGTGATCATTTCATTCATCAAGCCCAGCTTCATTTCAGCATCTTAAATTACACTTCAATATATTAATGAAAACTCCACTCTTCATTGAGAAGCATCAATTTCCTCTTTGTTCCTCCAGCCAGGATCTATAATTGGTGGGACTCATGGGGGACAGTGTATTTGGCTTCTTCTCTTCCTCATGATCACTTCTCCTTCTGCCCCCTCCCAGCTACCCACACTTTGACCAGAAAGGACTGGAATTACTTTTCTCTGCATCAGAAAATGTGCTTCTATTCTGTCAGATGCTTTTTTTTTTTTTTTAAACTCAACTCAACCATCAACACAAACAGTTAAAAAGTAGGAATTAATAACCATAAAAAATTGCAAATCTTCAAAATTATGGATGTCTGTATTCTAGTTCTTTTTTACAGACTAATTATTTGAGCAACCCACAATATTTTTCAAACTTTTTCATAACTTCTGATCAATTTAACATATCATTTATTGTATATAAGCCTTCTGCAGTTTGTTTAGAATCTAGCATTCCTCATAAAATTGACACTTCGTGGACATTTTTAATCTACGTTTTACTTTTAAAGAAGTTAAAACAAGAAAAAACATAGACGTATTTAATCACGTATTTACTGTTGGTGTTTTTCATTCTTTAGTGTAGATCAGATATAATTTCCTGTCAGCCTGAAACTTTATTCACATTTTTTTAAACCAGGTCTACTGGAAAAGTACGATCTCAGTTTTTCTTGGTCAGGAAGCATCTTTGTCATGCCTTCTTCAGTGAATATTTGTATCAAATACAGAAATCTTGTTAACAGCTATTTTCTCCTTTCAGAAATTGAAAGATGTGATTTCAATGTTTTCCAAACTTTATTGCTTCTGATGAGTAGTCAGATGTCATTTGTGTAGTTGATCATTGGCATATAATGTGTTTTTTCTCTAGCTTCTTTTAATACTCCTCTTTACCACTGATTTTTAGTAATTTTACTATGATGAGCCTATATTTCATATTTCTTTTCTGTATTATGCTTAGGACTTGTTGCATTTCTTGTATATATATGTTGACAGTTCAGCCACATTTGTAGCAATTCTTATCATTATTTCTTCAATTTTTTTCTGCCCTACTGTTTCTCTAGTCACAGTTTTGGAACTCTAATCACATGTACATTAGTGGGAGGGCAAGTCCGATAATGCTTACTATATTATGACCCAAACTGGAAGCCTTATAAGTCAACTATACTTCAATAAAAAAAAAATAAATTAACAGGGGAAATTATACTGGGGAAAAGCCCTATTCTCCTTTGGACGTTTTCATTTAGGTTTAGTAAGGTTGTACATTTTTAGAGATGGAAAAAAAATCAAAAGTGGAAACCTTCATTTCATCCTAAAATTGTCAATAATGCATATAATCAAGTATACTCCCTCCCATTTGTGTGTTTATACAAAACAAAATCATTCAAATGAGCAAATGTTTTTATTGAAAATTAAAGTCTCATCACTGCAACAAACCTACTTTGCCTGCCTCTACAATTTTAAAATTTCTGTTTTCTCTCTCTTAACTACTAACCTCTTCCCCTTTCCTTTATCTCAGCTGCTCTCCTTTCCTAAAATTTCAGTTAAACTTTTTTAGTTTGTTACTACCAAATCCACAAATTTAATTTGTTCATACATCACCTTTTTCACTTTAATAAATTGAGACATATACCTCTCTTTTCAAATTCCAGTTCATTCATAATTATTCTAGTTTTACTTCCTCTCATCGCTTTCAGTTATTTTTACTCTTTTCTGGATAATCTAGAGTAATATGCAATTGCACATACAAATATGCTTTAAAATCACCCAACCTAATCAAAGCCAAACCTCAAGAAATCAAAAAAGGAACAAACAGCCTCTCTCACTTCATTCTTTTGCCATTACCAGGCCTTTCTTATTGATTTTATAATAAATATTCATAAGAGTTTAGTCTACTTGAACTGCCTTCACTTTCCATATATCCTTTTCACTTCATTTCAATATCATTTGTAATAACTTGTACATCAGTGAACTTACATGATTGATCAAGGAAAAAATTTGGACGAAGAGAAAAGACGTAAATAAAAGCAAGGATTACAAAAGGGAATCTTTTTTCATTAAATGTTAAATGTATAATTAATTTCAAAGTTACAACATGATGCGTTGAGCATCACTGCTTAAAAGATTTAAAAATTTGATGAACTATATATTTTATTTTATAGTATATACTTCTATATATTTTAATAAATATAGTCTTCAATTGGAAATCACTTCTTAAGTTATGGGTCTGGGATTGATTCAAATATTCAGAATTATATGGCACAGCTACCAAAGGAAAACCAGATTATGCCATTCCCAACAAGCTCACATCACAAGTTAGGGTTTTCTAGTAAGGTGAAAAAAGCAGAAAGAAAAAGAAAAAAATAAGCCAATGAGAACTGCAATGTAACCTATAACTTCAAATATGCACTGTAGATAAACTGGTGATTGAAAATTAGAGCAAACAATATTTTTATTGTCAATTTTTATTTATTTGTAAGGGTATCTTCAATTAGTGATCACATTGTGTTCAGAATCTTCATATCTTGCACATTTGGTACTCTATGCAAGCTTGTTATACCTCACCACCTACTCACATAGGGTCCTGTTCTCAAAGCGGATGATAATATACAGTAGCTAAAACTTATGACAGGATATTCTGAAGGATATCATTGTAAAGATACTTTTATAGAATTCTTGATCCAATTAGCATATGGTGGGACTAGGATAAGTCCTAGTAAAACCTTTAACCAGTTGAATTCATCAGTCTCAAATTCAAGAAGTCATCATTGATTCTTCTCTTTCTTCTGCACCCCACATCCAGACCATTGGGAGGTGTTTTTTCATAAATCCAAAGCATCTCCACATCTCACCACTCCTTAATATGTTCAAGATGATTCTAGGCATTTTCATCTTTTATTCTGGATTATTTCTAGAGGTTTATTTCTTTGTTTCTCGTTTATCATCATTACCCCCTCCCCTAACCCCAGACACAGTTACAACTTACCCAGCGGCAGTTCATCCTAATTACAACAAAATATGAATAGTTTCTCATTACCTGAAAGACCACTCATGATGTGGCTGCTGCTTTTATCCAAACTACTTTTCATCCCCTGCTCCTTCTCATCCAGTATTACTGTTTTCTGCCCTTCAAAGACACCCAGCCTTTTCCCTCCTTAGCCCTGCTGCCTCTGAGTGAAGTGCTGTCTTCTACAAAATATTTAAGAGACGGCTTCCTTATCATTCATGGCTCAGCCCAATGTCTAATAAATGTTTTCTTTATAAATGGATCTCATTGGCTGTGTTATTGAATCGGGGAGGGGGGTCCCGCTGCTCACCGCTTACAAAATCAATACAAATGTTGGTAGCAAAAGAAAGGTGCCTTTAATCAGAATGCTGACAATCTGGGGAGATGATGGACTCAGTGTCCTCCCAAAAACCACCTCCGAAGATTATGCTTGGTTATGAAAGTTTTTAATGGGAAACGGAGAAGTAATCTCAGTTAATCACTGGGATAGGGGGTCAGGGTTGTCACCATCCCCCACTGGGTGCAGGCTTGTCGACTCCTCTGGATCTTCCTCTAGATCATCTGGTCATCTGTTAATCACTGGTTCTTCATTTCTACTTCTTTGATCCACGGAAAGAACCGACAAGTTAGGCAAGGTATTGTGTGATTAAAAGATTTGAGAGGTGTGCTTGGGCCAGAGATGGGTAGAGCATGGGGGTGCCTGGTTTAAAAGGCAACTGGTTTAGTTACAATATAGCTTTGCCAAAGTGACTCGAAAAGGGGCTTGCTGCTGAGGGAGGTGTCCGGCAAGGAGCTGCCTACAGCTGTGCAGATTAAACTTATGAATAACAGTCACTTAGCATACATTTTAGTATCCTCACCTTTACACTGTTCTGACAGAACTGGAGATATTATTACAATCCAGAATGGGAGTCTGAGTACAAATACTTGTAATTACCTTTCAGAGATGAGAAATTTGAGTGAAAACACATATAAAAATCACAATACAATAATAAACAACAATAATGATCTCTTTATCCTTAAACCTTTTCTCAGATGTGCTACAGAAGATGAAATATTGCTGCAGTAGTTAGAATTCAGAGATGTATCTTCACTTTCATATATAAGGTTTGAAATGTGGCCATAATAAATGTGACTAAATGTTCAGACTTATGATCATGTCAAACAACCCACTTGCTCTTGCATTAGTCCTGAACTAAAGGTGAAGAAAGTGCAATACGGATACATTCTTAATTAAATAAATGGGTACATTTGTGATCCATTGTGTGGATATTTCTTAAGCACCTTCTATGCTCCAGCCACTATTTTAGGTAAAAGGAATGCCAGATACAGCATAAGTAGCATGGCTACTGAAACTAAGTTCAAATGTTATATGTTTAAATTTCTGGAGGTATTCATAAAGTGACAAGGAATTAATGGACAGTGTTTTAGCATCATTCAATAAGATTCTGGTGTGAATTACTCTACAAAGAGCAGGAAACATACATAAAACAGCCGAAGTAGGTCAGCCTGAGATCCATTAAAATAATCTAGTTTCATTAAAGGCGTGTTTCTTTAAGTGTTATAGGAGTTATACTGGGTAGCACACAGTATTTCTCTCTGTGAAATCACTATGGAAACGGCCACAATAGATTATAAACTCCATGACCCTCTATTATGACACTTTTATTTTGTGTGTAGAGTTTCTTCCTTCTTGCAAATCATTCAATGCAGCATTATCAGGAAGTAGTCACATGTTCCTATAAATCTACTAAAAAATAATTAAAGTGAGTTCAATTTTAGAAAAAGAAAGCCTCTGAACTCTGTGACTGATTAAATTCTGGCCAATTTTCTTTCCATTTAGAGTTTTAAGGTCATGGGTTATTTTTCTTTGAAACACTGTCCTTTCTCAGAACAACCAATACAATTTTTTCCTTGGCCAAAAGGGTCACAATTGCACAATGATTGAGAGTAAAGGAGAGCACAGAACAAGGCAGCACAAGCCCATTAATAAACAGTGGACTCAGGTCATGACTATGTCACAGAGGATCGTTAATTAGCAACACGTATAGATATAAGCAAAGTTTTTGTATCTTATTTTTCATTAAAAAAAATTAACAAACTACTCGAATGGAGGTTAAGTAGAGAATGATTGAACTTCTCTAATCTGAAATTCAGACAAATTCAAATGCAATATTTTTATTCTATGAATGCTTTATATTCTAAATCACATGTATAATATAATATTTCTTAAAATGTCAGTTGGTTTTGAAACTATTATTGCTCTATATAACATTTTGAGCTTTATCCTACTGTATGTGTTTTAAATGGTATTTTTCACAGAGATGCCATATTTCTGTAGCTTAATATTTTTATGGTTTCTATTACATCATCTTAAACTCTAACATGAGTTACTATTTTAAGATTGCATACTGTTAACTTTTCAAACTTAAATCTTTAAATTAGTAATTTAATGTCAGTAACCTGTGATGGTTTAAAAATCTTTATGAGCCATGATGGATATTGAAATGTTCATACCTGGTAGATTTTAAAAGTGATTCTCTCAATCATGGTCAATCATTACTATACTTTAAACAGCCTCATTTTCTCCAGTAAATAAAATATTTGTCTTTTTCCCCCTATGTTTATTTTCAATGGTCAATTAATGTGTGAATTGAACATAAATCTATCAATCAGTTGACATGTCCATTGCTAGTAAAACCTGAGGTCTGTATTTTAGGAAATGTATACATATTAATAGCAAATTTTACAGTATTTCAAGATAAAGTAGTAAGTTTGGGAATATTGGTTTAATTTTCAGTTAACTCTCATAACTATATTAGTATTCCAACTGCAATAAAATCTACATTACCTTAGCCTACATAGATTATTCTTAGTAAAAGTAGGCCACATACTACATCTCTGATAATCTCCCTTAAGCAGACAGCAATTGTTTTTATGAAATTTAAAACTTTCTTCTAAGGAAAACCACCAATTGGGACAACAGTGAATTTTTCAACATATCACTTTTAAAGAGAATTCTATATTAAGAAAAAAACATGAATTACCATGTTTGTCAAAATATGCGTTAAGTATAAACTCAGAATAAAATTTGAAACAATATTCAAAAGAGTACTTTATCTAACATTTTATCACTAGGAAGCAGCAAGTTTGTTGGTGGTGATTTTAAATTCAATTTAGCACATCATTCAAATATAGCTAATGTATTAAATGGGTTATAATTGTCTCAATTAGAGTGAATTAACCTATTATCCTATGTATTTTTGAACTGAGCATTGAGAACTACTGTGCTATAGTAAATCATTTGAGGTTATCTTGGTAAATAGGAGATAAAAGGGTTTAATTACAGATCATTGTTTTTATTCTGATGTTTATTAAGCAGATATTTTTAAATTGTTGATACCAAGCTAAATATAACTGAATAATATATGTATTTACATCCTCCTTTGAAAATCTGTGAGTTTTAACAAGAAAAAGGAACTTATATGTAATATATGTAAACATTTATGTAGAGTTGCAGACGTTATAGGGACAGTTTTCAAATTAATACTCTCCCTAGCTAACAGGTAGCTAACAGTTGATATTCTGGCATCATCTCTCTTAACTTTTCAGCAAAATCTCTGGTTGCTGCCTCTGCTGAACCTTGCTCCTCTGTCTATTCATGGTTTCTTCTTACTGTCTCATTGTGTGGTAAATGGCAAATGATCAATAAATGTTTGCTGACTGAATTAAGAAATTATATCCAGATCCTGTTGCAAGTAATAGAACTCCTATCAAGTTCCTCCTAAACACTGCAACCAACAAAAAGCAATAAATAGTTATCATCTAACATCATCAGCCCTTTAAGAAAAGCTTTATTCACAAGTACTCACATAATTTACATATATTCAATGAAGGTAAATTAGAATTTTAGTGAAAGGGATTTTAGTGATCCCCAGCGTGTGCTTTCTATGGACGCCTTCATGCTTGGCCCTTGCCCCGGAGCAGATGACCCTGGACTCTGCCCAGAGCTGATTAAATCCGGCTCAAGGCAGGCCAGTTGGATTCCCTGAAATGAGGTTTTGGAAATGGGGTATAGAAACTCAGTTGTTAAACTGTGAGCAACTAGAAGAGTATGTAAACCAAGGAGCTAAGACTGCCATCTAGGGAGGGAAATATGACTAGTCCTCTGAAAGCTGAGTGAGGAGTGAGTGGAATTGGGCAGTCTTCAGAGAGAATGAAGTGAAACAGTGTGGAGAAGCAGAGCATCCAGGCTGTGTGCCCCCAGGCAGAAGAAGAGAGACAGACATAAGGATTTTCCCACGAGGCCCCAATGCACTTTTGCTCTAAAATTGTGAGAGATTCTCATACATTTTTAGGATAATCTCCTCTTTTTAGTGTTAATGAATTCTTTTCCCTTTTAAACAAAGCAAGCCAAATTAGAAACATACACGTTAAAAAATGCAATGTGGGGCTTCCCTGGTGGCGCAGTGGTTGAGAGTCCGCCTGCCGATGCAGGGGACACGGGTTCGTGCCCCGGTCTGGGAAGATCCCACATGCCGCGGAGCGGCTGGGCCCGTGAGCCATGGCCGCTGGGCCTGTGCGTCCGGAGCCTGTGCTCCGCAACGGGAGAGGCCACAACAGTGAGAGGCCCACATAACGCAAAAAAAAAAAAAAAAAAAAAGCAATGTGAACAGATTTTTCAATAAATTGTGCTGGTTAAATTGTTTAATTCGAGATAAGATCTGAATACTGTGGCAATAGAACTGTACTGAATTCTACTGCATACGGCTCTTTAAATGCGGGGCTGAAAACCATGCACTTTTAAAATCTCGGCACATTTGGAATTATTTAGAGCATAGCCACCTTCAGTTTGGCAAGAAAATAAGGTAAAGGCTTCCTGGGGGAACTTACTCTAGGAATGTGCTGCATTTAGTGTCAAAGATACTGATATCCGTGAACAAAATGTCATAAACACTAGCCTTGTCCTAATTCTTCACCTGTCCTCAGCAAACAGCCTAAATTCCTGCAAATTGGGCATGCCTCTACCCTTCTCCAGTTCCTGCCGCTTAATTCTGAAGACAGAAATAAAATTAAAATGTATATTAAAAAATTCTATTTAAATCCATAAGCACTTTAAATAATACTGTAGAAAGTTAGAATCATGGCTTTATGTACAATACGAAATTCTACTTGATTTAAGTAAACGACATTGTTTTGTTTTATTTAGAGTTTTCACTGCCTTAGGGGTTCGTAAGGCCGCCCTTCAGGGAGTGCCATCCCCATCTTTGGTCCAAGTCAGCAGCAGATCACTAATTTGATAACCATAACTCAGCTAACTATGCAGGTGCTCCCAGATCATGCATGAGCATATTGTTGAATTCGGGAATATATTGCTTTCGTCGTGACCATTAGCCTGAGGAAATTGCTTTAAGTCTACGTTTCCTGATTTGATTACCTCAAATTTTACACTGCTGCGCACAAGTGTCTGGAGAACAATTGCATGCATTTGTCATCTCTGTTTTAAAAGTAGTAGGTGTCTTGGAAACATTCGAACCCTCTCACTGAAAAATGCCATGCAAGTGATGGCTCAGGGCAATGATGTGCTGATATAGAATTCTTTTGCCAAAATTCATGCTGAGAAACATCACCTGGCTTTGCGAAACTCAGATTTGCTCCCCTCTTTTCATTTTCACAGCCCCTGCTTTAGTGTGAGACTTCAATTGAAAGGTGCAATTGTACATTACTATTCTAAGCAGTTTGGAAATTCCAAATAGGGAAAAAAGCAAGTTCACAGGCCCAAGGTCAAACTTTTGGTTAGGATAGAACATGGATTTTTAAGTAAGCAGTTGCTAGCTAGGTCCCTGAAGGGAATGTTACAAATGTGGTCTTTAAAAAGACTAATGGGTGTCACTGAGGAATTTTAAGCAGGAAAGTACAGGAACATACATAGATTTTTAGGAAGATTCCTTTGAATATCCTGGAAATCAGATTATAATATTATGTTAATATTAGAATATTAAGTATTATAAAATCAGATATTGTAATACTAATTCAAAGAAATTTACTTTCAATTATGCTTTCCTTTGTAATTTTAATCATATCTTCTGTTTAGGATATTTTTCTGAGTCCATGATTTCCTTGCTTTTGATTTTTCTTTCTTCCAATTACTTCAAAGAAATATATCTGTTCATTAGAACAAAGGACAAATCAACAACTACAGCATTTACCAGGCAGGGACCTAGAAGGAGGGGTGGGCCTAGGTTTTGAGATGAGGCAATTCAAAGTCAAATCACCAAATTCCCAGACTCTGGAGTCCCCAAGCATCAGCGCAAAATCGTATGGAAGGATTTTTAGCCATGCCAACTTTTTTGGAGGTGCCTGGAATATATATATTCATTTCACCAAAGACCAAACAGATCTTGACTTTGCAATATCCAGGGAAAAATGAGTCAGTATCGCAAGTCACAGGCCTTTTCCCTTTCAATTTAATAACATCAAATAACATCAGCATTCAACAAATCTCTATTATTAATACATGATATGAATAAAATAAGGCCTTCTCTCCTGAAATGTGTGTTTGTGCAGGAAAAAAACACAAAGAAACATATATATATATAGACAGGTTAGAAGGCAATACATTTTCCTTTATAGAAATTCTTTGTATAGAGAAAAAGACAGGTAAAGGGATAGATTGTGATAGGGTGGTTTTTGATGCTGTTGCTAGTGAAAGCTCTGATACGGGGTGATCTGTGCAGTAGCAAGCAGAAATGAGGGAATGAGTTAAAGCCCATTTGGGGGAACAGTGAACTGGGAGCAGAAAAGTTAAAATGGAGGGGGAATCAATCAAGAAAGTCTTTGTACAAATTATTTCCACTGAAGTTTTAAGAAATACTACTTTCCCAGTTCTAGAAAAGACCCCAAGTTTGGCCCATCATCTGAGCCTTAATGGCAGTGGAAATGGCATGGGAAAGATTTCTTTTCCTTTAATAAGGGAAATGCACCAATTATTGTTACTATTTTCTGAATAGTGTTAAGTCATAAAAGAGAGGTTGAAAAGGGAAATTTGAGTGTAGTCTAATGTTTGTATTTTAAAGACATTTTTACTGGGGTGATTTTTTAAAATGTATCATTTGTCCTTGAATAAAGACAAGGAAAATGTGCTTCATTTACACGAGTAATTGCCAGTCTTTTTCTTTCTTTTGTTTTATCTGATATTCTGTATGTATTAGCTTACAAGAGTTGCCACAACAAAGTACTACAGACTGAGTGCCTTAAACAATAGGAATCTATTTTGTCTCAATTCTGGAAGCTAGAAGTTCAAGATCAAGGTATACGCAGAGCTGGTTTCTGCTGAGAATTTCTCTCTTTGGCTTGTAGATGGTCATCTTTTCCCAGCGTTTCACAGGGTCCTCCCTCTGTGAATATCTGTGTCACAATCTCTTCTATGGACACCAGTCATGTTGGTTTAGGGCCCAGCCTAGTGATCTGATTTAATCTCAATTACCTGTTTAAAGGCCAAACTCCAATACAGTCATATCCTAAGGTACTAGGGGTTATGACTTCAACATATAAATTTTGTGGGGTACACAATTCAGCCCAAAACACCATAGTATTTTTCTCATATATTTTCATCTCCAAATTTAGATTTTTCTAGCTCTAGAAAATGGTTTCAAATTATAGAAGAATATCAATGTCAATGTTTCTAATATTTGTGTGTGCAATTCTTCCCTGCCCATCAAAATCTCACCTATTAACAGGAGTTGGAAGTACCTTAACGGGAATGTAAAATATCTTTATAATGGTTTTGTGCAATCCATATCATTTAGCCCGTGATGGTTGCCTTTTGTGAGTGTATATGTGCATACATATAAGTATATTTATGCATATACACATATATGTATCCACACATGTATATATGTTTGTAAACTATAGCAGATAATAAAAGGGCTAGAGAAAAATAATCGAATTTCATGAAAAGACGTTAAGCACTGTGTCCCCAGTATTGGTGTGCTCTCTGAAGGCACTTTCTCCCCCAGTAGTGCAGATGGTATATATGAAACAGACTTCTGCATCACTGAGATAATTAATTGTCTTCCACAATTCTAAGAAGACAACAGACATGATTTCCTTTTAACTGTCATCTGTTTATACATTGATTTCCTCCACCTAGAAAAACTATTCTCTACTTGAAGCGCTAAAGGAAATCATAAGGGAAATCATTATGGCAGGCAACAGAAATGAGAATATGATTGTTCAAGACAGGGGTCAATGTTAGTCACCTATCTTCCCGACTATTTCTTTTAGTCACAGATCCTTGTGCAAAACTGTCTCCTACTCTCTTTCTTTGCACACCACTTCACCAACTCCTATAATTGAACTTTGCTTACACTGTATTTTGTAAAGGTCAAATTACATACTTTAAAATTGTGCTATCAGCAATATATATATATATAAAGTTTTTAAATGGTTTTAACCTCCAAACTCAGTTTTGTCAAAACATTTACAGAATTGTTTTAGAAATCACTATGTATATACCTTTAAACTAAAGCAGGAAAAAAATAATTAATTTAGGAAAATTGAAGAAAGCCAGGAAAAAGACAGCTGCTAACAGGGATAAGACATGGAGACAAATCTGTAGGATGAAGGACAAACATGGGCCATTTTATCTGCAGGCTTGTCCCAGGCACTATCTGACAAGATAGGGAAAAAGTTATGGCAATCGGCAAGAGAAAGTCCCCAGTTCTCCTTTCTCTTTCTACTTCATATTTCTTAGACATTAAACCATGGCGATACCTGAACCATAGAGTGACTGAATTTCAGAAACGAAGAATGTCTTTGAAGTCTCTTTTTATCAAGGGATAAATACAGGATCAGCAAATTCATGCTGTACATTTTCAAAGGAAAGAAATCCAAATATTTTATGCTATTAAAAATCTATCACTCATTAACCTTTAACTTTTGATGTGAAACCATATGTAATTTGATTCAGTTGCAACAGAGTGTAAGTTTGGAATTTTTGTATTCCTTTATTATTAAAAAAAAATGTTCCATGTTGGAGAGAGATGGGAGAGACTGAGGCAAGGGTATGTGTACCAAATGCAGAGTCCTGTGCCTACACCCTCCCCCATTTGACTTCTCTGTGCTGTGACCAGAGGTTATAGGACTAACAACCTATTAATTTACAACACTAGTCTTCAAATTTTCTTTCATACCAAATGGTTTTCCCATGCTCATTATTTTTTTTTCTTTTTTTTTCCTTGTTTTTTTTTTAGACCATACTTCATTCAGATTTCTTTTGCTTTTTTTTTTTTTAAATTTATTTATGGCTGTGTTGGGTCTTCTTTTCTGTGCGAGGGCTTTCTCTAGTTGCGGCAAGTGGGGGCCACTCCTCATCGCGGTGCGCGGGCCTCTCATTATCGCGGCCTCTCTTGTTGCGGAGCACAGGCTCCAGACGCGCAGGCTCAGTAATTGTGGCTCACGGGGCTAGCTGCTCCGCGGCATGTGGGATCTTCCCAGACCAGGGCTCGAACCCATGTCCCCTGCATTGGCAGGCAGATTCTCAACCACTGCACCACCAGGGAAGCCCCCCATGCTCATTATTATTTCAAGAGCTAATGATCCTGTAAAAAAAAAATCTATGGCTTTAGAAGGACTCTCTAAATGAAATATTCACAACAATTATAGAATATTGTAATGTCAGAACAAGCTCAGCAACTGAGGACCTATGGATACATGCCCCGCTGGCTTTTTGATGTTCTGTCATATCCAGTCTGTACATCATATCTGCAGGTTCCACAACCGTGGATTCAGCCGACCGCAGATGGAAAATATTCCATACAAAAATCCAGAATGTTTCAAAAAGCAGAACTTGAATTTGCTATGTGCTGGCAACTATATACCTGGCATTTACATTGTATTTACAACTATTTACACAGCATTTATATTGTATAAGGTATTACAAGTAATCTATGGATGATTTAAAGTATGGGGGTGTGCATAGGTTATATGCAAATACTACACCATTTTCTATAAGGGACTTGAACATCAACTATACAGAGTTGTTCTTTTTAAGCTTCATAGCAGTTATTCCCAAGGCTAGTCTTTCCCCTTGGTGAGGTAAGAATCAGGCTGTGTGATTAATTCTTTTGTTTGGGTAGTTGCAGGCCTTAAATCAGAAAAGTGGATGTGATGACCTCAGGAAATGCCTTCAGGTCTTACTGTCCTAGGACATCAAATATGTTGCAGGCAGCTGATTCTGTAGCAAAAAATTAGCATTGTAAACATACATATTTTCTATATACATTGTTTTCATGAGGAAATGCTGGATTATTAGCTAATCTAATTTCCTTGGCATAATTTTTTTAAATTTTGCTAGCATGCATGTTTTAGATTTAATTCTGCAGGGTGCAATTACTAATAATAGTGTTTTCAAAATTAAAATAGTCATATACTCTTTTTTATACAACTGCTTACTGCCCTCCAATTTCCCCAGAGAACATTAAACAGCTACACTTACCTGGTGCTGATCATACTGTTTACACACAGCAGATGCTGACATAGTTGTAAACTGGCACGTAAGAATTAAAATGCATCACCACATGTTAGCAATGTGCTGAGGCTCTGCTGCTAAAATAAAATCTAATATTTTAACACACCATATGCTACATTTGAGTAAAATAAGTGTATACTTAAAGAGAGCAGATCACTTATTTTCTTATTTTTTCCTTACGACAGGAATTAAAAAATTATTTTTAAAAATTTTCATTGAATAGTTGATTTACAATGTTGTGTTACCTTCTGCTGTACAGCAGAGTGTATTAGTTATACATATATCTATCTATATATATATATATGTATATATATCTCCACGCTTTTTTAGGTTCTTTTCCCATATAGGTCATTACAGAGTATTGAATAGAGTTCCCTCTGCTATACAGGAAACTGTATACAGTTGTCTATGTTATACAGAGCAGTGTGTATATGTCAGTCTCAATCTCCCAACTTATCCCCCCCTTTCCCCCTGGTAACCATAAGTGTGTTTTCTACATCTGTGACTCTATTTCTTAAACAATTATTTTTAATAATTTCCTGAGTTCTCTGTTTATCACGATTATTCATCTCTATAGTAGCATTCTCCTGCCAAGATTAAAAAAAATAAGGAATAATTTTGTCTTTTAACATGAAAACAGTAGGAAAGTAGACAATGTGGCAGATGTCTCTTTCTCACTTTTACTGAACAAGCTCAAATGTTAAAGGGATTTCTCACCTGTACTCTCCAAAATGTGTGACAACCTGTTAATAACATTTTAATTTCTATAATGTGCCCTCTCAAAATATATTAAAAAAAAGTTATCCAAACAAGAAATGCATAGTAAAAAGAATTCTAAAATTAATGATAAAAACCAATTAAAAAATAAAAATCCTCTCTGTAGAATGAAGGCTGACTTGAACCCTGATAGCTGCAGCAGGTGGGTGCTTGCAACCAGGTGCAATAGTGATTAGAGATCAGTAGGAGGAAACCTGTTTAAGCTTCTTACTTGCCATCCCACTTTTGTTACCCTTCCCTTTAAGAAAAGACAGTAACAATAGCCCAGACTGCTGGGTGAGTTTTTGTGAAAACCCGTGCAGACAGACAGGCACTCTCAGGAGTTCACTGTTCCACGTAGAATTCCTCCAAATACCATGTCTTCAGCATCATCACTTAGACTGTCTCTTCCAACTCCATCCTGTCCCTAAGGTATTAGGACGGAACTCTGCCCAAAGGAGTTCTCTTCCCTCTTGGATCTTGATTCCTCTAGTACTGTTTGCACTCACAGTTTTTTTATGTCTTATAATAGATTTTTCTTTTTCTAATTTTTCTGCTTTTTCCAGTTATTCTTGGCAGAAATGTTACCCTGGATAGAGATATTTCATCATACTAGAAACAGAATCCTGCAAGAAAATATTAAGATGCAGGACATATAATAAAAAAAAATCTAGGATATATCAAGAGAAGTAAAAGTGTCAAAATATAAATGAGTCCCAGAAGAGGAAAAAACAACCCAAAGAAGAAAATAATTGAAGAAATAGTCAGATTTTTGTTTTGTTTTGTTTTGTTTTAATTTCTAAAATAGATGAAGATTTCCTGGCTCTTTATTTCCTACTTAGTGAACCTACCAGGACACTCTTGCTCACAAATTATATAGACCCACAAGGATAGTATATTAGTTTCCTATTGCTGCTGTAACAAATTACCTCAGACTTGGTGGTTTACATAATACAAATATATTCTCTTTTGATTCTGGAAGGCAGAGGTCCAAAATAAATTTCATTGGGCTAAAGTCAAAGTGTCTGCAAAATTGGTTCTTTCCAAAGGCTCTAGGCAAGAATTAATTCCTGGCCTTTTCCATCTTCTGGTGGCTTCATTCCTTTTGGCTGCATCACTCCAATCATGACTCCTGTGGGCACACCGCCTTCTCCTTATAAGGATTCTTGGGATTATATTGACTCACCAGATAATCCATGGCAATCATCTCCACATCTCAATTTCGTTAATATAATCCCATGTGTAAAGTACTTTTTGCCATAGATGGTAATACATTCACTGGTTTCAGGATTTGTATACGAAGATCTCTTTTTTGGGGTAGTGGTAGTCATTCAGCTTACCGCAGATAGCAAACACAATAACCTCTATCTTTAATAAAACACTGCAAGGCAGGCTTGTAAAGCCAATCATCAGTCACTTCAAAGCAAGCACAGAATCACCTTCAGTGGAGTGGTGGGAGATAAAGGCATCATCTGATACAAAAATTGTCAGCAAATACACACTTGGAGAAGGATAGATTCCATCCTTATTGAAAACATGAGTGAACGTCTGAATATGATCAGGAAAATGTGGAGAAATTTGCTGAGGTTCTACTTTGGTTATAACTGCAACAATTTAGTAGAAACCCAAAAGGACTAAAGTGCACCATGATGGTTCAAGTCCTTGAGGATGAAAAACGGATTTAGCAAATACATGTTCCCCCAAAACAGAGGCTTACTCTGAAGAACAGCTAGTGGATTCAAATTTATTTGAGCAGTTAAGAAAAAGAAAAGGATCTGATGGGAAAGATAGGTGGAGAAAACTGATGCAGAAAAGAATTAAGAACAAAATGGAACATCCTTCTAAGATGGAAAGATACAGCCATGGACCAGAGAAAAATAAACACTGCCCTTTCAACTTGGACAAAAATAAACCTACTCCAATTATCCAGAAAAAAACTTCCTTTTAAGAATGGATACAAGTGAGCATTCACTAAAATAACAAACAATATAAGAAATAAAAAGATGAAAATTAAGTCTAAAGGACAACCAAATTTCCAAAAATATTTGAAAATTTTAACCTAATACTTTAGTTGAAACCTTAAAATAGACAATTTATTTAGCATAAAAGAACAGTAGGGGGAGAGGGATAAATTAGGAGTTTGAGCTTAACAGGTCCACACTACTATATATAGAATAGATAAACAACAAGACCTACTGTATAGCACAGGGAACAATATTCAATATCTTATAATAACCTATAAGGGAAAAGAATCTGAAAAAGATATATATAATATATATATTATATATATATATATGTACAACTGAATCATTATACTGTACACCTGAGTCACTGTAAATCAACTATACTTCAATATAAAAAATAAATTAAAAAAAACAGTAGGGGCAAAAATTTCAATAATATGGCTAGAAATAGTAGGATCTGAAATAAGAGCTAACAAACTTTAGAAATTTTTATAAAAATTAGAATGGAATCTCATTTTCACAAGAATAACAGGAATGACAAAACACCAGTAAGGAAAAAAAGAAAACAGAAAAGGCAAATAGTATATAGGAAAATGTTGGATGTACTAGATTATAGACTGAAGAAAGTTTTTATACTTTATTAATAACATTTTTATAAAGTTTTATAAAGTGAATACTTTAGATTTTTATGGGTCACAGAGGTCTCTGTTACACCTCCTTCTTTGTCTTCACAAACTTTGAAAAAGGTAAAAAATGAAATACTCTCAACTTTCAGGCCACACTCAGGTCTGAATTTGGGCCTCAGGGAACAGTTTGCTGACCCCTGTACTAAATAGGCAAATAATGCCTCAAACATATAGTGTACATATAGCTGGGCTCCTTATCGACAAAAAAAAAGGAAAGAAGCAGACACTTTACTGAAAGCTATAATATCAGCTATTCAGCCCTAACTTTACCATCCCTCAAAAAAATTATATTTGAAAAAAGCATATTGAAAGATTGCCTGGGACTTATATTGACTTACTGACTTATACTGACTTTAAAGATAAGAAGGAAAAACACTTTATGCATCGGTCAGAAACTCCAAGTCATGTATAAGGAAAAAGAATCAGAATGCTTTGAGTCTTCTCAACAGCAACATTTATACCATCCTCAACCCTGTAAGAGAATCGGGAAAGAAAATGTGAGCCAACTTTAACCCAGCTCTATTGAATTCAAGTTTGAGGCCCCAGGAAACTAATTATGGACATGAAGGAACTCAGGGAATATTTTTCACTTGAGATCACCACCACCATCATCATCATCATCATCATAAACCGCATTGTCACTATCTTCACCATCATCAGGGCTGCATTTCCTTGAATAACTGTGAGGGGTGTTTTTTTTTTTTTTTAACAAGATCAAATGAGATAATTCCTGAGACACAAAATTTTTAAAGTTGGAAATGCTTTAAATGTGTAAAACAGTGGCATTATTTCATTTTTTATGGCTGAGTAATACTTTGATGCTGGTTGTGAAGTGCTAATATTTGCATTGTTGAAACCTTTATATTGTCATTTAGGCTTGAATATGGATTAGTGGGAACAAGAAAATTGCAAGGTAGGCCAGTCCTCACAATCATATACAAGTTTGTTTGTACCATCACAAATAACGTGATAATTTAGTAGCACTGGAATGAAATACATTTTCATTATGTCTGTTCCTGCACAATTCTAGCCTTGTCTCTGAGAAGCAGCTCTGCAACGTGAGCATTTTCATTTTAGCTCATTCATTCCTGTTCTCCCTTTCTTGTAACACTAGGGAGGATGAGTAAATGAGGGGTGCTCACGAGAGAGCTGAAATAAATCATACAGTTCAGAATTTGTAGTTGCCTGTGGCCTCATCCAGCTTTCGTTGCTGACCCCTTGGACCTTTGCTACTTGATGACATTCCTCCTGGTTTCACCATTAGTACACTCATTAGTGCTGTTCTCCAGTCATGTTCCATGGAAGTATTTACAGTCATTACATTCCTGGTTAAGGTGCTCTGGAGGTACGTGCCAGCTAACCAAATTACTCATAACTGTAGTGATAGAGCAGCATAACATGAGTGGGTTTTGAGAACCTAGATCTGAGTTGTCCAATAAATTAGCCATTAGCTGCAAGTGGCCACTTAAAATTTGATTAAAACTAAATGACATTAAAATTCAGTTCCTCCGACACACTAGTCACATTTCAAGTATTCAAAAGCCACTAGTGATGAGTGGCTACTCTTTTGGGTTTTGGACAGCACAGCTTTGGAACATTTCCATCACTGTAGAAATGTCTGCTGGACAATGCTACCCTAGATTCACAATACAAAGTCTCTTTAGAAGAAAAATTATCTTTGGAAATAGGGTCGTACGATCATATATATTCAGAAAACGCTGTGCATTTCATGATCTTATTGGAGACTTGTAAGGTACATTTTAAAATATGTTATAATCATTTTAAACATAGTGTTTCCCAGATTAAATGAATCAGATAATCATTTTTTCTTCCTGTCTGGATTTAGGAAGAAAACTGGTATTCATTCCATGGAGTGCACTTTGAGGAAATATGATGGAGGATTTAAGAAATTATTTATTTCGCCAAATAGTAGTAAAGGAAACTAACTTGAAACTCATGTATGATGCATTTATTGCATTGAAGAGTTTTAGCTTATAAACATAAATTTAATAACTTTTTAAAACCACATTTACCAACAGATGCTCTATAGCACATAAGCAGACTAATGGAAGCTCTGTGCTTAGTTAAAAGCTAATTCAAAATGCAAGGCCCCCTTTTGTTTGTTTTTCATGGGGGGATTATGCAAAACTTCACATATTTTAATTTTCATGTAACAGCAAAAGCTTGTTGCTTATTAGAGTTACTAAAGTTCGTTGGCATGAATTAATATTAACTCATAGTTACAAGTTCCGATTTAGTACTCTAAAAAGTGGTCCATACATAACAAAGGAATTATTTTAAAAGTCACTTAACTGCTAATATGTACATACATAGCAAATAATGTTGAATTACCATAATTTGAGTGAATAGAAATTTGTTCTTAATACAATATCATTATTGCATAGAGTTGTTTTGTTCCCCTTAACTATTAGTATTTAATTAACATTGGTAGGGTTGCTCTTAGTGACTACAGTGGCTGTTTATTTGGTTGTGAAAAATTGCAGATTATCTTGACATTCTGATTAGAATTTTATCTGCCTCACTTCTTCAATATGATCAAATTCTTGGGTCATCGTAACTTGGCTGCCATTAGAAAAGACTTTTCAAACACCCATCTAAATTTATGTTGCTAGTAAATGATGGAATCAGTATGCAGGCACAGTTATTCTGAAATAAAATCTATTCTTTGCTTTACATCTGTCTCAATAATAGATTTAAACATTAAAATAATGTTGTGATATGTGAGTTTTCTGTAGAAGAACCAAAAGATACAGCATTTGAAAAACAAGGGCAAATGCAGGACCAAAGGGAGGAAAGAGGAGTTTTTATCCTGATATAGAGATAAAAGCATCCAACCCTCCTTGATGAGGTTAACATTTCAGGAAACACAGTAAGACTGTATGTGCATTCTGAATAAGTAAAAGGCAGTCCTTTTGTGGATAAACAACGCCTTTCAGAAATCAGGAGATAGTAAATCATAGCTAAAGTTTGCCCTTTCTGGCTGATAATGAGTCATTGTGAATAGCTAACAGCCTGAAAATATAAGAAGAAATAAGAAATATACGGATATTTTAAACTTTTTCACAGGATGAAAGTTATCTGTGATAAGAACTTTGCCTTCACCATAGATCTTCAAGTATGGAAGTGAAGATGGTGTAAAATTAAGCTAAATTGCATGTATGCAGTGGAAGGTGACCAAGTATAAGACTATGTAAAAAAGACACATGACACACACATATGAAAGAAAAATCCTGAGTGATAAAATACATTACACAAGGCATTTCTCAACTTACAGCATGAGAGCAATATATTATTGCCTGGGAAACTCTCAAGCAGTTCATGAAAAGAGGTATTGTTATCTCCTTTCATTTATCTTATTTATTACTTATTTTTGTTGCATTTAAAAATATTACATTTCTCTAAATCAAAGGGAGGTATATGCATTGCAAAAATTAGGAAAAATAGAAATGAGTAAAGAAAAAAGTAGTATTTGTCCATGAGTTGTTTTTAAACTTGCCAAAATCCAGAGAATTTTTTTTTGGAGGAGGGGAGTTTTTTTTTTTTTTTTTAATCTTGGCTTATCAAGTTGATAAAGTTGGAGAGAATATTTCAAGTTTTCATTAATTCTCTAATTTCACTAATGACATTTGTTCGTTCAGTTTTGCATGTGTCTATATATGTATCTATGTTTGAAAGTATGTATGTATGTATTTGTATGTTTATTTGCTTGTTATTTCTTATTGAACATTTTTGGCTCTATCTAGGTATTTAAAGCAATAAGTTACATTATTTTAGTTGAACATTGAAGTAAATCCTGTCAGACAATTGTCTTTATTTACTTGATAAAAGTAAATAATTAAACAGGTAGCGGGGGATAGGAGAGATAAATGAGGTGTTTGGGATTAACATATACACACTACTATATATAAAAAGACAAACAACAAGGACCTACTGTATAGCACAGGGGACTATATTCAGTATCTTGTAATAACCTATAAAGGAAAATAATCTGAAAAAGAGTATATATATACCTAAAACACTTTGCTGTACACCTGAAACTAACACATTGTAAATTAACTGTATTTCAATTTAAAAATAATAAAAATAATTAAACAAGTAATAGCAGCTGCCCACCTTACTCTATTATTTTTCTTGAATCCTGCTCTACTCTATCTCAAGATTAAGTCCTACCTCACACTATTAAAGATATTTAATTTATTATATATTGACAACTACTTTCATGTTGTTTTGATACTTTGCATCTTTTTATCAACCACATACTTTTTGTCTCTTCGATTAATCTGTGAATTTTCAAATTAGTAGCCACATATTCCACCAACTTTGAATGCCTGAAACACAAGTAAATGCTTGGTAGTATTTTTTTTACAATGAATGTTTATTAGCATCTATAAAATCTAAGGTACAATAAGGAATGCAAAGAGTGTATAATGCACTGCTGAGTTAAAGAGAATTGATGGATGTGTTTCAGAAAGTGACTCAAATTTCTTGGACGCAATGTTGCCATAGTCAACAGCACTTAAAAGTCTCATTTGGACAACTCAGGCAGTAGGACCACAGGCTGTGTTTATAGTGAATGTTTTAGTGAGACCCCCAGAGCATCATTTTGGAGAAATTTTTTGAAGCTGAAATTATACTTTTTGGCTGTTTTAAATGTTTGTTATTTACTGATTTTTTACTTTTACTTGGATAAATTTTGGCTTTTTATTCCATGACCAAAGCAGCTCTTTGAGCAATTGTAGCAAATTAATGCTTTTTGTTTTCTTTACTCTCAGTTATTTTATAGATCTGAATAAGGTGGTTGCAGGAGGTAGCTTTAGAGATGACTCCCCGTGATCCCTTCTTCCTGGTTTATGTCATCGTACTGTCTCTCAAGAGGCCCACCTGGCAAAGAGCAGAGTCTGTCCCGCTTCCATCCAATAGCCAGCAAGGAAAAGGGGCCTCAAGCCAGGAAACCAGAGGAACCGAATCCTATCAACAACCACATGAGTAAGTTTGGAAGCAGATCCATACCTAATTGAGCTAAGATGACTCCAGTCCCAGGTGATACCTTGACTGCAACTTTGTCAACACCCTTAGCCAGAAAGCCCAAATAAGCTGCCCTTGGATTCTTAACCCACAAAAACTGTAAGATAATAAATGTTTATTGTTTTAAGTGGCTAGATTTTAGGATAATTGTCACACTACCATAGATAACTATGCAATGGTAGACATGGAGAAGGGAAAGGAATATCCTCATACACAGGGATATAATGAAAATAATGATAATAATAATAATATCTACACTAAACAGTAATGGATGTGCTTGCTTATTCCAGTAGACACAAAGAGAACATATTTAAATTTTTTTTTACTGCAATGCCATTATTACTACTTCTAGCAAATTTGGGAAAAGCATGTTGAAATCTAAAAGAAATCTTATAGATTATCTAACCCAAGGTTCAAAAGGGAATGGTGCCTTGGTAAAGCCATGGGACACAGATTGTCCCTAATAACCTTTGGCCCTCAGTTCCTCTGGCTTCTAACAAGTTTTAACCCTATTTTTAAAACGTGTATAATCTCTTTTGCCCAAATTCATTTGCTTTTAGCAGTCATTGGTTGGAAAATGTGGTGTGAAAAGATATGGTGGTGACTACCAAAGCTAAAATTCAAATTCCTGTTGATAGCTTTTTTTTTTTTTTAAATCTAGAGTTCCTGTACATGTCCCACATGCATCTTTAAAGATCATCAAGCATCCTAAAATTATGGACACCACTAAATGTGCAACACACTCCCTGGACTGTGGCCCTAGATCACTGAAAACTGAAATAATTAGACATGTGAAAAATAATGTCCTAGAAACACAATTCTCTTTCTCACTTATTACCATATCTTACTGCCGTTAGATTCTGAAAGAGTTTGCTTATCAACATTTAACCTTCTTTTCAATGATTAATTGAAGAACAGGTATACTGGGCACCATCATTTTATTCCCAGCCACAAGTTCTAACACAACAACTCTTTATAAGTCCCATAAATCTAGCTACAGTCAGGGTTTATCATTTCAAATTGCATGACCATTTCTTAATTCACGTATTTCCTGTAATTTACAACTTAAGTCAAATATAAAAATGTAAGCAATTCAAATATGCAGATCAAGAACTATCATTTATTTAATGAAGTGGTACCAAATTTAGCCTGCTGACCATGTTTGACTTCCAATGTACTATAGTAAACAATAGTGCTGTTGTTTCCAAATCAGGTTTTTAAAAATAATCTCTAAAAGTTAAAACTCAGTGATTTTTATTTCTTTTACTATTCTTGTTTGCCATTTATATAGCAAACTTCAGAGTGTTTTGCTCTTCATTATTTCAAGAATAAACCTGTTCAATCTTTATAAATACTCCCTCCTGGAAGTGAAAAACATAAGCTCAAGATAAAAATAATGCCTTGAAAACATTTCATTTAAATGTGACACCTGATGGCAAGGCCAAAAATAGTTTAATGCCATATTTCTTGATATATCCATTGTATTGAATACAATTACTGTACAGTAAATAGACATTAAAAAATTTGGTAAAATAAAACTTTGTAGCTGAAGATATACATTTTATGTTACTCTACCAAACACTATGATCTATCATTAAAATAACTGTATTTTGAACTATGAGTCAAGTCATCATGAGTATATTAAATTCAAAACTACACCAGGGTCAAGAGCAAATTTTGTAATAAAAAAAAAACATTTATAAACAACTTTCTACTGTGTGACATTTAGTATCAGTTTCTGGAAGGTGATTGAAATATGGAAGATGTTCCTAATTCAAGCCAAGATTTTTCAAAAGAGGAAATGTAAGGCAATTTCAAGTAAAGAATGTAGAAGTGTTGAATAGGAGGAGTAGTGAGAAAGATTAAAATCTTATTCCATGGCCTCCCTAGGACATAAGGTAGGAGAATTAACACAGAAAATAAGTAACCGAGAATGAATAGGGACATAAGGGAAAGGTAATGGACTCATGGGGGTAAGTAAATGTGGGAACTAGAGCTAGAATGACTGTTGTCAGAAACACAATGTGTAATTAATTTAGAGGTAGAGCTGTTATGGATTATGATAAAATGCAGGGTATAGTTATGAAATGGGGTTAATGGAGTGGAGGTGCAAATCACTGGGTGAGAGGAATCAGGGGGCCAGGGTGTGATCCCTTCTGGAAAAAGTCCACAGATTTACTGAAGCTACTCACGTCACAGCTGTAATACAGGTGATGAGCATGAACTGGTACCAGAAGAACGTGGAGATGTACATACCTGGGAGGTATCAGCTCCAAGGGGGCTGTTTTTCTAAAAATGAAAATGTCATGTGTGGGAAGGAAATAATTTTGAGGAAGAAAAATGGTGATGCAGGACCATCAGCAACTATTCTCATAGAAAATAGCACAATAAGCAATCTTTACTTCAAAAACTGCAAAGAACATGTTTACTTAGTAAGGAGTGGTATGTCCAAGGTAATTTAAGAGGCAAGAAGCAAAAAATATTCTAGAATGAGGTGAAATGTAAAGGACAATGAGTTTACATAAAACAGAGATGAGGATACGGGGAAAGGATCGGCAGGAGAATAGAGGCTACTTTGTTGAGTCAGGAGTGTAACCACAGCCGTAATGGGGGGAGGCACACAAGAAGACTGACACCCAGTGGAATTCGTGCTTGGCTGAAGGTAACAGATGAGTGGATAGAACAGTGTGGTGGAAATGACTGGATGCAATCTCTAAGTGGAACCCAGGTGTGAAAATACTTCCAAGCTGAAACAATTAAAGACAGTGACTGGTTTCAGAATTTAGATAATATTCTCCATTTGCAATACAGTTATTATTGTGTAGTCGTGTAGTCATGCATTTTGTAGTTATAGTTTAAAATCAAAATAGAATGTTGGTGTTCAGGGTGTTAGAAAGTATCAGTAGGCCATTGTTCCTCCTTAAAATATGAGAAAAAGCCAAATGAGTCATATAATCGTAGTATTTTTATTTTTATTTATTTATTTAGCGGTACGCGGGCCTCTCACCGTTGTGGCCTCTCCCGTTGAGGAGCACAGGCTCCGGACGCGCAGGCTCCGAATGCGCAGGCTCCGAACGCGCAGGCTCAGCGGCCATGGCTCACGGGCCCAGCCGCTCCGCGGCGTGTGGAATCTTCCCGGACCGGGGCACGAACCCGCGTCCCCTGCATCAGCAGGCGGACTCTCAACCACTGCGCCACCAGGGAAGCCCCAATCGTAGCATTTTAAAAAATCCATCAGAGAGACGAGGATGCAAAGACATGTAAATAAACTTCCAGAAAGTAAATAGCCATTTTTAAGGGGAAAAGTACCCTCAGTTTCTTTTAATACTGGCAAAGGGGCAGGTTCAAAAGAAATCTGCTCTTCTGAGAGATGTGGGCAAACGAGACACATTGTTAACGAAGCTTTCACTGTCCCTGGCCTGGCTTGATGGCTGCCGCTGTGAGGAGGCCAAATGACTGCTCCGGACAGCGCTCACATCTTTCTGAATGCGGGATATCAGCCTGGCTGGCTGAAGGCAAGGGCGGGGAAGCCAACGAGAGACATGCGCATAAGCTTCCAGGGCCTTCCCAGCGTGCAGGATAGCAGTCTCGGACGGGCAGACGGAAGAGTAGGGAAGCTGAAACATCCCTCCCAGCGATAAAGGTAAGACCTTCACTGGATATACCACAGCCACCCTCTGTGGCTTACCTTCCAGAGAGTGGGGTGGGAAACCAAGCTTTTATCTTTAGTCTAAAAGTTATTTTATTTTCGGACATACTGATTTATTCCCCTATGCTTATATCCTTGATTTCTACATGTACTGAATTTATTACAGGGAAGTAAAAGAATATTGCTTGTGTGAACATGATTTTTTTTTTTTTTTTTTTTTTGGTAGAAGGTTGATAGTTGTGGCTTCCATGGTATAATAATGACTTTGTTGTAAACATTTCATGTATACCACTTGCTATGAAAGAATGCATCTCTGGTTTTATTGTATGCAATTTAACACGCAGTCTAAGGTTGTTAATTGTGCAATTCAGGTCTTCTATATTTTTGTTTTGGTCTGGCTCATTGATCTATCAGCTTTTGAAAATGACTTTTGAAAATTTCTAAGTGCAATTGTTGCTGAATTGGTTTGCTTTTTGGTTCTGTCCACTGAAATAAAAGCTGCACAAGCACAGAGAATTTTACCTTTTATTGACCAATGTCTTTGAAGCACCTAGAAGAGAGACTGAAACAAAGTAAGCCTTCAAGAAATGTTGGTGGATTTAATTAATGTGGTTTTTCATTATGTATTTTGATTTATGCATTTCAAAGTATGTATTTTTCTGGCTATTTGTTCAAAGTGATGGTATATCAAGGGGGTGGAACATGAGAATAGTCTGTCTTGAGTACAGGCAGTAGTGGAGTGCATTGTTTGTAGAGATTTGACAATAATACACTGGTTAAAATTCAGTCTTCTTTCAAATATCATGAGAAGCAGACACTTATAAACGATGTCAGTGATGAAGTACTCCTGGTCACCAGAGCAGGTGGCTCCCATTGCCCGGACTCTTGAAGCCTGATCTTCCTATACCTGCTTATTTTAAAAGTTTCTTTATTTATTCTGTTTTCTGTCAAGGGCAAAGGATGGAATTTTTATGAATTAAGTACGTTGTTTATTTATAAAATCTTCATAATAATACAGCTGGATGAATTGTCAAAAGTTTAATAAACTTATGTAACTAAAACAGAAAATAAGATACAGACTATTAACACCAACCCAGAAACTGTAACGTCCCATCACAGCCAATAATCTCCACCCAAGAGAAAGCACTGACTTGATTTCCATCACCATGAACTAATTTTATCATGATTGCTATTGATATGAGTGGAATTTTACTGCGTATACTTTTGTGTTGGCTCCTTTGAAATAATATTATGTTTGTGAAACTCACCCTTGATGCAAATAGCTGTAATTCATTAGTTTTTATTGGTGTGTATGATGATAATACATTTATCTATCATACTGTAGAAAGATGTATTTGTTGTTTCCAGTCTGCATTTTTATTAATAGTACTGCTATGAACATTCTCATACATGTCTTTTGATATAAATATGTGTACAATTCTTTTGGGCATATAATTGCTCCGTTCAGTTTTAGTAGATGCTTCCAAATACCTTCCCAAACTGATTATCTCAATTTACACTCCTACCAGCTATCTCTGACAAAGTTGTTTGTCTTACATCCTTGTTGTTATCATTCTCAATCTTTTAATGTTTGCTGTATTACTGGCCATTTATTAGAATTGTATTGTAGTTTTAATTCCTATTTACCTGGTGGTTAATGACGAGTAAGACCCTTGGGTCTGAGATATATATTAGTTACACCTGGAGATGGTCATGTCCCTTCGGCTATTCTTGAGTGTGAGTACTGGGTGAATTTTGTTAGGGCTTAAGTTGGGTTGGGGTTTATTTTTACAGTTGCCTTCAAGACCAATAGCTTCAAATTCCTCTGAACTTACCTAACGCTAAGGGTAAGGGCTGGTGTACTGGAGAGTTTTACTCAAGTTTCCTCAACCACAATAACTCATGGGTTTTCTTGTGCTCTTGAGCCTTGGTAGGGTCTCTCTTTAGGATTGATTGGTCCTCTTCCCAGGGTTAGATGACAATTCATGTTACTCTGTGCTTACTAGCCTGCTGATGGGGCTGGGGGATGCCTAAGGCCATCTTCAGTCTTAGACCTGTGATGCTGGGGTCATAGGAATAGGGCTTTCTCAGACACTCTGCTCTCCTCAGTGTTAGGAAACCTGTCTGCAATAGGTCTTCAGGTGTTCCTTGGGAGCAAAATGATGTGTTGCCATTTCATCAGTGTTCTAAAACTTTTGTTCATTCACCATGGCCATAGAAAGTGGGTTCATGAGTTAAAAATCATATCTACTTCTGTCTGTTCAGCAGAAGCTTTGTGCGACTTTATTCTCCTGAAACTGGGCTGAGGAAAGACTTTATATTAGCGTTTGTAATAACACCACAAAACATTATTCATTTAGTAGTTTGCTTAGCTTAGAAATATCTATGATATTTCTCTCAAACCAAATATCTCTCAAAACCTCTTCAGTTTTGAGAGAAAAAATAAATTATGAAAATGAAATTGTGAAAACATTTGCTTTCAATCATTGCCTCCTTAAGCAAAAATAGTAAAAGTAAGCATCCTCTCACTGTGACATGATAGCCTAGCTTCATTTTCTCCTACTTTGCCTTACAAGCTCAATAAAAATTTCTTATACACTTGGCTTGACAAAACATTTTGTACCATCATTGCTGTAACTGTTAAATACAGCAGAAATAAACCACCTCATTAGATTTCACTATGGATAACAGTCTCTTTAAAACCTGTCTTCCTCAGATTATAATGATATAGTCCTTTATGTTCAATATCCTGAAAAAAGTGATGGAGGAAAAAATTCCTTAGGATTTCATAAGATGTATGTTTACCTGTCAACATCTATTAGCCTTTTATTCTGCCTTGTATACATTTTTGCTGTTTGTTTGCTTTATAGGTTTTTTTTTTTTTGCCTTTCTTTATGTGTCTGTGATTCTTTCCAAAGGCCTATAGCTGTGGTTCATCAATTTTTATTGCTCTGTATATTCTGTTGTGATTATACCACAGTTTATTCATTTATTCTAATGTTGATGAACATTTGGGTTGTTTTCAGTTTCTGGCAGTTGTAAATGTTGATGCTATGAATATTCCTATGCATGTTTTCTGGATTAGATGTGCACTCCTTTTTCTAGGGACTACAGCTAGAAGTAAAATTGCTAAGTTGTAGAATATACATGTGGTAAACTTTAGAGAAATTGTCAATGTGTTCTTCAGAATTTTTGTCTGATTTGTGGTCAGCAGTGTATGAAAGTTCTCATAGATCCCCATCTTCACCAACACTGATATTGTCAGACTTTCATGTTAGCCAACCAATCCATGATGCAGCAGCATCACACTGTGGCTTTGATTTGCTTTTGCCTTGTTATTAAAGAACTGAGTGCATATTCATGCATTTATTAGCCATTTGGAGTTCATCTTTTGAAAAGTTTCTGTTTATTCACTTGCCTTTTTTTTGTCTTATGTTATATGTAAGGTTCTTTATATGTTTTGTATAGCCATCATTCTTCAGCTTATTTTTTTCATAGCTTATAAGAGTTTCTAATTTTAATGTATATACAATATGCCAGTGTCTACCTTGGGTTATTTCTTCCATGCTTTGTCTTAGAAATCACCCTCTTCCTCAAGGTCATGAAGAGAATCTCTTATATTATCTTTTAAAGGTTTTACACGGTTGACTTTCACATTTAGGACTTCAATCTGCCTGGCATTGATTCCCTTATAATCGTGTGATGTAGAGGTCCCACTTCATTTCTTTTTCTTAAATGGATTGCCAGATTTCCTAGCACCAATTATTAAAAATTCTGTCCTTCCCCCACTGTCTGCTAGGCTGCAATGTCCATATCAAGCTTCAGTGTATGTGTGGGTCTAATTCTCAGGTTTGCCCCTCTGTTTCATCTGCCACGTTGTCAATACCTGCAATAACTCTATACTTTTTTTGTTGTTCTTCAGTAGAGTTTTGACTATGGTTGGACAATTGCATTTCCATATAAATTTTGGAATCAGGAAATAAAAACTATTCATCACTTCTGTTTTAAACTAAAATGTATATCCAGCCATCCTATTAATATCTTGCCTGTTCTAATAATGATTAATTAATTATTATTAATTTAGTTGTTTTGGATGCCTTTGTGTATGCAAACAAACATATAACCTGTGATTTATTAACATTTTTTGTTTATTTTCTAATTCTGGCTTTTTTTTTCTCAATGAGATTTTGGGTTTATCTACTACAACACCTGGTTTCCTTAGCTAAAGGAAGACAAGCTAATAGATGCTTACTGGATCTATTAGGATTTTGGAGCTCATAAAGAATATTTGGCTGAACATTTGGCTCTAACCCATGAACTAAGTAATACAGAATAAGAGATAGTTTAGCTGCTGTCCTGGCATTGTTCATGTTGTTGTAGATGCTGCTGCTGATCCAGCAGATCCAGAGGATGGCTGATGTTTCTTTGTTGGATCAGGATTCTAGGAGGAGTCTGCAGAAATCTCCAATCAGAGAAGCACATCACAGAACTCTAGTTTATGGAACACAGCTAATTCTCAGGCTTGTCACTCTGTTGCTTTTGCCGTGTTGTGAACACCTGCAATAACACCATGCATTTTCTGTTCTTCTTCAGTACATCCTTCTTGCGTGAAATACTCTCAGACTCCTATACTTGTGTATAAGGACCCCTTTCACATGTAGAAACGCATGAATGAGGAAAGCCTGACTCTGTGTCCGAAAGCCACTAATATTTTGTACACATCTGTGGATGCTTGGGGAGATCATAATGGGCAGTCGACTCAGGAAATCACATATAAGCCTGAGTTAGTTTGTTTTGGCTCATTGACTGGATGCTGCTAGAAATTTGTTTTGGCTCATTGACTGGATGCTGCTAGAAATGAAATGCTATTCCATTTCACCTACACACTTAGCATGGACCTGAAGGCTGGTGGAAAAGATTAGTCCCTCAAGTGGACAAACATTGTACAGTATATCTTGAAGTATATTTTTTCTAAAGAAGGAAGTGCCAGAGGTACAGATCTGCAGTGATTTATGGGCAATGACTAACCACATGGAAAGAAGTTAAGGACAATTAAAAATAACAGTTGGTGGGTTCCTCATAAAAGGGTCTGGGGATTATATGTAAAGAAATTTTAGATTCAGGATCAAGTGAAATGAGGATATATTTGTTTCTTGTGTAAATGCTCACAAAAGAGTATTTACTGCAGAAGAAACTCTCAATAATCCGAGGGACAAGTTTACTCATCTTGGTCAGCTTCTTTAACTGATTACCATAAAATCAAATCAATAACCTCACAAGGCAGCTGGGATGAAGATCATTCCTGGATCAAAGAGCATGGACTTCAACCCACTGAGTCTCAAGTGATCACTGCCATTGACCGGACACAGTCTCACAGGTTCACACACCACTGTTATTACCTGTTACTACACCATTTCTCTGGAGGATTGGGAAATCCTCCAGAGAAATGGTGGAAGTTTCATTGTTTGATGCCCTTCTTTTATAAATAAACAACTCTTTCTTTTCACTTGAATAAAAATTATGCTGGATATGGATGTCTTCTCTGAACCCAGTGCTTCTGTAAGCACTATCATTTGTGGATTTACTGAACGTCTAATTCACTATTATGATATCATGCATAACATTGTTTTTGAAAAAACAATTCATTTTATAATAACAACAAAGCAAAATGAATATGATGAAGTGGCTCACGTCTAGGGAGTTTGTCTTATCGCAGTTTTCTCAGAAAAACTTTTCATATAAAGTTGAAGTGACCTTTTGAAGATTTAGTAAAGGCACCACTACAAGCTGTAAGTATATTGTCCCCCAAAATGTGGTCTAGCCAAACATCTACTTGTAGGTACTGGAATAAGCAATTATGCTGGGTACTAATATCTCTTCCCTTGGCAATATTTGGTACTATTTCTGCCATGGCCACAACATATTGTTCTGGTGATCAAGATTTGTAAGTGGTCTTTCCTTATGATCCACTAACAAATTTTTGTTTTCCGTCACCAGAAGTTTGTGCTCTTCTGGTTTAAAGGTATAATTCACCCAGAAAACAAAAACACTGTTTTCATACAGTGACTGTGCCACTTTGGATTCCAGTGCCATTGAATCAACAGGAAAAGAAGATGTTTATCATACTGTGTGATATGTTTATCCTGATTATCAAAAAGAAAGAGGTAGAGAGGGGTGTGTTTTGAAAACATGGGCTCCTCAGGTTCATTGGTCAGCTCCTTCATAACCTGTGATAATAGTAAAAGCACAAACACTAATGGCTTAAAGTACTGAGTAAGAAATTTGTCAAATACAGAGATGCTGACTAAAGGAAAAGGCAACATGAAATGTATGGTGAGATAATAAATATCAACCATAGCCTTGTGAACTGAAATGCAGGCTTTAGTAACTAAGTATATTCTCTCTTTCCTTCAAATACATCTATATTTAGATCTGTAGTTACATTTCCCTATGACTTTTCCCTGTGTAGATCTGTAGTTACATTTCCCTAATGACTATGAATATTTTCTTCTTTCCCTTATAGTGGATGTAAGCTTTGCTCTTCTTTTTCCTTATTATTTTATATAGTACATTTTTGATAACTGGCTTCTGAATTGGTTTTCTATTTACAGAAAAGCAAAGCAGAATCTTGACTAAATAAGCAGAGAGTGGATGTCACTTTGAAATGGGTACCCTGACTGCTGTTTATCCTCTTTGGCTCTGTCTTCTGGTACAGACAGACATTTATTATGCATAGAAAGCTATGAATGGAATTTGAATAGCCAGAGTGATGGAGTTTGATGGATATGTTGATCGACACTCATAACCTTTCTTTTGCCTTGTACCTCTAAAGTTGGAAAGCTAAATATTGCATTTTTCAGACACCCTTAAAGCTAGAGTTCTGAATGTAAATTAGGTATCACATTTATAAGTTGGAAGTGAGGCAGATCCATACTTGTGGAGTATTATGGACAGAAATGAATGTTATGAGAAGCTGGGTGCTATGTCTCAAAGTCTAATTACCAGTCTTATGTTCCAAGAGAACAGTGACTGTGGCAGCACTCTTAAAAGAGGTGGAAACTGTTTCCTAAACTCTGGGAGACACTGTCCTGGCTTCTTGATCCTGGCTGTAGTGGTGTGAAATTAAAGCCAAAGCTTAGTGATAGCCACATGTATTTAACTTCTCCATTTCATCTAAGAATTGTGTAAGCATCTAATTGGTCTTTCTGTCCTGCATAGAAGCTTAACTGTGTTGATTTTATTACTCTTGTTCTCTTGTCATATAAAACATACACAGACACAAACATTAAGAACTTATTTATAAATTATATGTGGAATTCTTTTATTTGTCCTACATCTAATTTTTGAGCACACTGATATTACTATAACCTTTTCTACAGTAGTCAGGTAAGCCTAATTTATGCTGTAAGTAAAAAACAACCATGACATCTACCTCTGGCCAAAATGCAGTAACAGGGTAAGATTTACTGTCCTGTCTCAACAACTAAAACCAGCAGGCAACATATATGAAACAATGGCTCTCAAGACATTGGACATCAAACAATGCAGGATGGTAAATGGGAGAAATGCAAAACTAACAAAGTAAATCCTATCATTTCCCCAGTTTACTGCCTGGAGACATTTCCAGGCCATGGCTCAAGTCTCAGGCAGCAGGAACCCAGGCAGAGCCAGAAAGCCTCCCTTACTGGAAGAGATAAAGATGGGAATCCAGACAGGCTATGGTGACCAGAATTTGCAGGAGAGAATATCAGACAGAAGATTGCTTCACAGAAAGAGAGCCCTAGACATCTTCAGGGAGTCCTCCCAAGAATTCACCTGAGTACCGATCAGTGCATGCATGGGAGGAAACTACCCAAGGATGTGGAAAGAGCTACCAAGCCGATAGTAGAAATCAACACCTAGGGCTCACAAGGTGCTGGAAATACTGCCTGCTGTCACTAGCCGTATTGGAAAATCTCATAATTCATGGGGCATCAGGTAGAGTATCTGGACGGTGTAACCTCAGTAGTGGAGAGGAATGAACACTAGACTAAATGCTCTTCTGTGCTTGCCTAACACACTATTAAAGCGAGATGGGAAAGGAGCAAACCATTTTCAAGATTTTATGACATCCCAGACTAAGCTCAAGAATATTTGTAGGCATAAAAAATTCGCCGTCACCCAAGAAGGTAAAATTCACAGTGCCTGGTGTCTAATCATATTCACTAGGCATGCAAAGGTGCAGGAAAACACGATTTACAATGAAGAGAAAAAATAATCCTTAATCATTAGGGAATAGCAAATTAAAACCACAATTAGCTATCATTAGACTATTATAATGTCAAATAGTAAAATGACTCACCATACCAAAAGTTGGCAAGGATGTGGTGTAATAGAAATCTTAATGCACTCTGGGTCAGAGTGCAAAATGTAGCAAACATTGAAAATCACTTTGTCAGTTTCTTAGATTTAAACAAACACCTACTGTATAAATCACCCATGAATTTCAAAATAATTAGGTTGAATTCATAATTTTTCTGAGTGAAAAAGCCGGATAAAAGGGAGAATGTATTGTATTATTTCATTTATTTAAACATTTTAGAAAATGCAAACTTTCTACAGTAGATCAGTTCTTTCTCAGGGTGGAAGGGCATCATGGAGGAGTTGTGTATAGAATACCCCTTGATTAGCGTGGTGCAAAGTCTGAAATTAATTCAATATTATGTGCTTCCATGACATCAAGAGCTTGGAGGGCCTCACATGGCCTAAATACAAGTTCCCTCCCCAAGTCTACTCCCGAGAATGAGATCCTCTAGCGGAATAACCCTCCAGGTACCGTGGCTGACTATTTCCGCATAGCAAGCTTCAGTTCCCTACCAGCCCACAAAGTCATTCAAACCAGGGATGCACATCCTCCTGTGGGAACCAGGAATCAGTTCACCCTCTTGTTACTGCAAAAACCTACCCCCACAGCCCCTGCTCACTCACTCTGTTTCGAAGTGCAAACTCCATGTGACCCTGCATGCATGGTGTCCTCCTGTCCTGGCTGTGATTGTGTGTGACTAATAAATTGCTAATGATCTAGACTGCCCAGTGTCCTGTGTCTTATTAGGTCATTCGATGACCCTAGATTGGAAATGCCTTCTTCATCAAAAGGTTGAAGAAAAGATGATCAAAACACGAGTCCCTGGTCGTATTCCCTTGTCCATTTTTATCTGTGATCACCAGCTGCCTGATCTCCACACAGCTGGTGGGAGGTGTGATAGTTTTTCATGATCTTATGGCCACTTCTGAAGTGGACATCAGTGAATATGTCCTTGTTGGTGCCATGAGCATCATTCTCAGTGAATTTCCTACCATAAGCAATACAAGCTCCCAAAGTAGATTTACTACTCAGATAGTCACAATATCTTTTGGTCTAGAATTGTGGGTATTTTGGTAATATAACTCATTATATAATTTTACAGTACTACTTCTGAAATATTATTTCTTAATTTGCTTCCTGTCATCACCACAGACTAATAGCCATATGGCTATAGGAATAATAGCCATATATTGCTTTTAGCACACAAATCCTCATGCTTGCTATATCTATATTCTTATTCCTCATGCCTCTATCTGTCAATTTGCATGTATGTATATGTCAGGCTTCAGTAAGAGGGCAACATCTATTCTCCTCCTTGAGGTATCTGGCCTAATTGAAATATATATTGCTTACCCACTTTAAAGTGTTCTGATAGTCTAAGAAATCTTAAACAGAGGTTTTATCAATGAGGATAATAGATAGAACCTTAATATATTTACCACAAGCCTGATTTTTATTTATTTATTTATTTTTAAACATCTTTATTAGAGTATAATTGCTTTACAATGGTGTGCTAGTTTCTGCTTTATAACAAAGTGAATCAGTTATACATATACATCTGTTCCCATATCTCTTCCCTCTTGTATCTCCCTCCCTCCCACCCTCCCTATCCCACCCCTCTAGGTGGTCAGAAAGCACTGAGCTGATCTCCCTGTGCTACGCGGCTGCTTCCCACTGGCTAGCAATTATTTTGCGTTTGGTAGTGTATATATGTCCATGCCACTCTCTCACTTTGTCACAGCTTACCCTTCCGCCGCCACATATCCTCAAGTCCATTCTCTACTAGGTCTGCATCTTTATTCCCGTCTTGCCCCTAGGTTCTTCATGACCTTTTTTTTCCCCTTAGATTCCATATATGTGTGTTAGCATACGGTATTTGTTTTTCTCTTTCTGACTTCACTCTGTATGACAGACTCTAGGTCCATCCACCTCATTACAAATAACTCAGTTTCGTTTCTTTTTATGGCTGAGTAATATTCCATTGTATATATGTGCCACATCTTCTTTATCCATTCATCTGTTGATGGACACTTAGGTTGCTTCCATGTCCTGGCTATTGTGAATAGAGCTGCAATGAACATTTTGGTACATGACGCTTTTTGAATTATGGTTTTCTCAAGGTATATGCCCAGTAGTGGGATTGCTGGGTCGTATGGTAGTTCTATTTTTTAGATTTTTAAGTTCTATTTTTAGTTTATTAAGGAACCTCCATACTGTTCTCCATAGTGGCTGTATCAATTTACATTACCACCAACAGTGCAAGAGGGTCCCCTTTTCTCCATACCCTCTCCAGCATTTATTGTTTGTAGATTTTTTGATGGTGGCCATTCTTTTTTTTTTTTTTTCCACAAGCTATTAAGGAAATCTTTTTTTTTACAACTTTATTGGAGTGTAATTGCTTCACAATGGTGTGTTAGTTTCTGCTTTATAACAAACTGAATCAGTCATACATATACATCCGTTCCCATATCCCTTCCCTCTTGCATCTCCCTTGCTCCCACCCTCCCCATCCCACTCCTCCAGGTGGTCACAAAGCACTGATCTGAACTCCCTGTGCTATGTGGCTGCTTCCCACTAGCTATCTATTTTACGTTTGGTAGTGTATATATGTCCATGCCTCTCTCTCGCTTTGTCACAGCTTACCCTTCCCCCTCCCCATATCCTCAAGTCTATTCTCTAGTAGATCTGTGTCTTTATTCCTGTTTTACCCCTAGGTTCTTCATGACATTTTGGGTTTTTTTCTTAACTTCCATATATATATATGTGTTAGCATAAGGCATTTGTCTTTCTCTTTCTGACTTAATCTATATGACAGACTCTAGGTCTATCCACCTCATTACAAATAGCTCAATTTCATTTCTTTTTATGGCTGAGTAATATTCCATTGTATATATGTGCCACATCTTCTTTATCCATTCATCCGATGATGGACACTTAGGTTGTTTCCATCTCCCGGCTATTGTAAATAGAGCTACAATGAACATTTTGGTACATAACTCTCTTTGAATTATGGTTTTCTCAAGGTATATGCCCAGTAGTGGGATTGCTGGGTCATATGGTAGTTCTATTTGTAGTTTTTTAAGGTACCTCCATACTGTTCTCCATAGTGGCTGTACCAATTCACATTCCCACCAGCAGTGCAAGAGTGTTCCCTTTTCTCCACACTTTCTCCAGCATTTATTGCTTCTAGATTTTTTGATGATGGCCATTCTGACTGGTGTGAGATGATATCTCATTGTAGTTTTGATTAGCATTTCTCTAATGATTAATGATGTTGAGCATTCTTTCATGTGTTTGTTGGCAGTCTGTATATCTTCTTTGGAGAAATGTCTATTTACGTCTTCTGCCCATTTTTGGATTAGATTGTTTGTTGTTTTGTTATTGAGCTGCATGAGCTGCTTATAAATTTTGGAGATTAATCCTTTGTCAGTTGCTTCATTTGCAAATATTTTCTCCCATTCTGAGGGTTGTCTTTTGGTCTTGTTTATGGTTTCCTTTGCTGTGCAAAAGCTTTGAAGTTTCATTAGGTCCCATTTGTTTATTTTTGTTTTTATTTCCATTTCTCTAGGAGGTGGGTCCGAAAGGATCTTGCTGTGATTTATGTCATATAGTGTTCTGCCTATGTTTTCCTCTAAGAGGTTGATAGTTTCTAGCCTCACATTTAGGTCTTTAATCCATTTTGAGCTTATTTTTGTGTATGGTGTTATGGAGTGTTCTAATTTCATACTTTTACATGTAGCTGTCCAGTTTTCCCAGCACCACTTATTGAAGAGGCTGCCCTTTCTCCACTGTACGTTCCTGCCTCCTTTATCAAAGATAAGGTGACCATATGTGCGTGGGTTTATCTCTGGGCTTTCTATCCTGTTCCATTGATCTGTTTTACTGTAGCTTTATAGTATAAAAGAAGTATAAAGCTTTATAGTCTGAAGTCAGGGAGCCTGATTCCTCCAGCTCCGTTTTTCTTTATCAAGATTGCTTTGGCTATTCAGGGTCTTTTGTGTTTCCATACAAATTGTGAAATCTTTTGTTCTAGTTCTGTGAAAAATGCCAGTGGTAGTTTGATAGGGATTGCTTTGAATCTGTAGATTGCCTTGGGTAGTAGTGTCATTTTCACAATGTTGATTCTTCCAATCCAAGAACATGGTATATCTCTCCATCTATTTGTATCATCTTTAATTTCTTTCATCAGTGTCTTATAATTTTCTGCATACAGGTCTTTTGTCTCTTTAGGTAGCTTTATTCCTAGGTATTTTATCTTTTGTTACAATGGTAAATGGGAGTGTTTTCTTAATTTCAGTTTCTGATTTTTCATCATTAGTGTGTAGGAATGCTAGAGATTTCTGTGCATTAATTTTGTATCCTGCTCCTTTACGAAATTTGTTTATTAGCTGTAATTGTTTTCTGGTAGCATCTTTAGGATTCTCTATGTATAGTATCATGTCATCTGCAAACAGTGACAGCTTTAATTGTTCTTTTCCGATTTGGATTCACTTTATTTCTTTTTCTTCTCTGATTGCTGTGGCTAAAACTACCAAAACTATGTTGAATAATAGTGGCGAGAATGGGCAACATTGTTTGTTCCTGATCTTAGTGGAAATGTTTTCACTTTTTCACCATTGAGGATAATGTTGGCTGTGGGTTTGTCATATATGGCCTTTATTATGTTGAAGAAAATTTCCTCTATGCCTACTTTCTGCAGAGTTTTTTATCATACATGGGTGTTGAATTTTTTCAGAAGCTTTCTCTGCATCGATTGAGATAATCATATGGTTTTTCTCCTTCAATTTGTTAATATGGTGTATCACGTTCGATTGATTTGCATATATTGAAGAATCCTTGCATTCCTGGGATAAACCCCACTTGATCATGGTGTATGATCCTTTTAATGTGCTGTTGGATTCTTTTTGCTAGTATTTTGTTGAGGATTTTTGCATCTATGTTCATCCATGATATTGGACTGTAGTCTTCTTTCTTTGTGATATCTTTGACTGGTTTTGGTATCAGGGTGATGGTGGCTTATAGAATGAGTGTGGGAGTGTTCCTCCCTCTGCTATATTTTGGAAGAGTTTGAGAAGGATAGGTGTTAGCTCTTCTCTAAATGTTTGATAGAATTTGCCTGTGAAGCTGTCTGGTCCTGGGCTTGTGTTTGTTGAAGATTTTTAATCACAGTTTCAATTTCAGTGCTTGTGATTGTTCTGTTTCTATTTTCTGTTTCTTCCTGGTTCAGCCTCAGAAGGGTGTGCTTTTCTAAGAATTTGTCCAGTTCTTCCAGGTTGTCCATTTTATTGGCATAGAGTTGCTTGTGGTAATCTCTCATAATCCTTTGTATTTCTGCAGTGTCAGTTGTTACTTCTCCTTTTTCATTTCTAATTCTATTGATTTGAGTCTTCTCCCTTTTTTTCTTGATGAGTCTGGCTAGTGGTTTATCAATTTTGTTTATCTTCTCAAAGAACCAGGTTTTAGTTTTATTGATCTTTGCTATCCTTTCCTTCATTTCTTTTTTATTTATTTCTGATCTGATGTTTATGAGTTCTTTCCTTCTGCTAACTTTGGGGTTTTTTTGTTCTTCTTTCTCTAATTGCTTTAGGTGTAAGGTTAGGTTGTTTATTTGAGATGTTTTTTCTTTCTTAAGGTAGGATTGTATTGCTATAAACTTCCCTCTTAGAACTGCTTTTGCTGCATCCTATAGGTTTTGGGTCATTGTGTTTTCATTGTGATTTGTTACTAGATATTTTTTGATTTCCTGTTAGATTTCTTCACTGATGTCTTGGTTATTAAGTAGTGTATTGTTTAGCCTCCATACGCTTGTATTTTTTACAGATTTTTTCTTGTAATTTATATCCAGTCTCATACCGTTGTGGTCGGAAAAGATACTTGATACGATTTCAATTTTCTTAAATTTAGGAAGGCTTGATTTGTGACCCAAGATATGATCTATCCTGGAGAATGTTCCATGAGCACTTGAGAAGAATGTGTATTCTGTTGTTTTTGGATGGAATGTCCTATAAATATCAATTAAGTCCATCTTGTTTAATGTATCATTTAAAGCTTGTGTTTCCTTATTTATATTCATTTTGAATCTATTCATTGGTGAAAGTGGGGTGTTAAAGTCCCCTATTATGAGTGTGTTACTGTCGATTTCCCCTTTTATGACTATTAGTATTTGCCTTATGTATTGTGGTGCTCCTATGTTGGGTGCATAACTATTTACAATTGTTATATCTTCTTCTTGGATCGATCCCTCGATCATATGTGGTGTCCTTCTTTGTCTCTTGTAATAGTCTTTATCTTACAGTCGATTTTGTCTGATATGAAAATTGCTACTCCAGCTTTCTTTTGATTTCCATTTGCATGGAATACCTTTTTCCACCCCCTCACTTTCAGTCTGTATGTGTCCCTAGGTCTGAAGTGGGTCTCTTGTAGACAGCAAATATATGGATCTTGTTTTTGTATCCATTCAGCCAGTCTATATCTTTTGGTTGGAGCATTTAATCCTTTTACATTTAAGGTAATTATCGATATGTATGTCCCTATTACCATTTTCTTAATTGTTTTGGATTTGTTATTGTAGGTCTTTTCCTTCTCTTGTGTTCCCTACCTAGAGAAGTTCCTTTAGCATTTGTTGTAAAGCTGGTTTGGTGGTGCTGAATTCTCTCAGCTTTTGCTTGTCTGTAAAGGTTTTAATTTCTCCATCAAATCTGAATGAGATCCTTGCTGGGTAGAGTAATCTTGGTTGTAGGTTTTTCTCCTTCATCACTTTAGGTATGTTCTGCCACTCCCTTCTGGCTTGCAGTGTTTCTGATGAAAGATCAGCTGTTAACCTTATGCGGATTCCCTTGTGTGTTATTTGTTGGTTTTTCCCTTGCTGCTTTTAATATGTTTTCTTTGTATTTAATTTTTGATAGTTTGATTAATATGTGTCTTGGCGTGTTTCTCATTGGATTTGTACTCTATAGGGCTCTCTGTGCTTCCTGGACTTGATTAACTATTTCCTCTCCCATATTAGGGAAGTTTTCAACTATAATCTCTTCAAATATTTTCTCAGTCCCTTTCTTTTTCTCTTCTTCTTCTGGGACCCCTATAATTTGAATGTTGGTGCATTTAATGTTGTCCCAGAGGTCTCTGAGACTGTTCTCAGTTCTTTTCATTCTTTTTTCTTTATTCTGCTCTGCAGTAGTTATTTCCACTATTTTATCTTCCAGGTCACTTATCCGTTCTTCTGCCTCAGTTATTCTGCTACTGATCCCTTCTAGAGAATTTTTAATTTCATTTATTGTATTGTTCATCATTGTTTGTTTGCTCTTTTCTTCTTCTAGGTCCTTGTTAAACGTTTCTTATACTTTCTCTATTCTATTTCCAAGATTTTCGATCATCTTTACTATCATTATTCTGAATTCTGTTTCAGGTAGACTGCCTATTTCCTCTTCATTTGTTAGGCGTGGTGGGTTTTTGCCTTTCTCCTTTATCTGCTGTGTGTTTTTCTGTCGTCTCATTTTGCTTAACTTACTGTGTTTGGGGTCTCCTTTTCGCAGGCTGCAGGTTCATAGTTCCCGTTGTTTTTGGTGTCTGTCCCCAGTGGCTAAGGTTGGTTTAGTGGGTTGTGTAGGCTTCCTGGTGGAGGGAACTAGTGCCTGTGTTCTGGTGGATGACACTGGATCTTGTTTTTCTGGTGGGTAGTTCCACATCTGGTGGTGTGTTTTGCAGTGTCTGTGGCCTTATTATGAGTTTAGGCAGCCTCTGTGCTAATGGATGGGGTTGTGTTCCTGTCTTGCTAGTTGTTTGGCATAGGGTGTCCAGCACTGTAGCTTGCTGGTCGTTGAATGAAGCTGGGTCTTCAACTTTGGATTTGGACCCGCCTCTGTATGTAGGTTGCCTGAGGGCATGTGTTCTTTGCTCAGGCAGGATGGTGTTAAAGGCGCAGCTGATTCAGAGGCTCTGTCTCTCTCCGGCCGGGGGGAGGGAGGGGTATGGATGCGGGGAGTGCCTGCGGCGGCAGAGGCTGGCATGACGTTGACCAGCCTGAGGCGCACTGTGTGTTCTCCCGGAGAAGTTGTCCCTGGATCACGGGACCCTGGCAGTGGTGGGCTGCACAGGCTCCCGGGAGGGGAGGTGTGGACAGTGACCTATGCTGGCACACAGGCTTTTTGGTGGTGGCAGCAGCAGCCTTAGCGTCCCATGCCCGTCTCTGGGGTCCACGCTGATAGTCATGGCTTGCGCCCATCTCTGGAGCTCCTTTAAGCAGCACTCTGAATTCTCTCTGCTCGGTCACCCCAAAATAATGTTCTCTTGCCTCTTCAGCAGCTCCAGACTTTTTCTCGGACTCCCTCCCGGCCTGCTGTGGCATACTAGCTCCCTTCAAGCTGTGTTCACGCAGCCAACCCCAGTCCTCTCCCTGGGATCTGACCTCCAAAGCCTGAGCCTCAGCTCCCAGCCCCCGCCCACCCCAGCGGCTGAGCAGAGAAGCCTCTCGGGCTGGTGAGTGCTGGTTGGCACCAATCTTCTGTGCGGGAACCTCTCAGCTTTGCCCTCCGCACCCCTGTTGCTGCGCTCTCCTCTGTGACAAGCCTGATTTTTAATTAGCCTTTGTCAATGTTATATTTTACTGTTTAGGGTTAAGAAGGGATGACTTCCTCTGATAACACAATTCTCAGGGTTTATAGGCTGTATTCCCTGTCATTTGTGGTTTTAAAATAGCTACAATTTTTCCTGAACTCATTTTCTTCTTGTAATATTTTGACAAACTCATCAAAAGGCAATCAACACATACTACCAAAATCTTCTTTTCTGACCTTTTCTCCCAAACTTGCAAGCTAATTACATGTCTAATATGTCTTCCACGTTACTGCTGGTAGAAATTTGTCAAACATTTCAGGACTTTGTTCTGGGTTTTTCATGATATACTTGTGTGATACAAATGTTATATAAAATATGAATATTATATAAAATAGTTTCATGCTTAATACCCTTCTAGTGAGTTATTCCCAATCTGTCCCTATATGTATTTTTTTCATGTTAGGACTACGCCCACTAGAATATAACTTGCATTATCAGCTTTCCCAATGATGTTTACCATTTTGTTATTTTCTTAGAAGTAATGGCTTTACAAGACATGGAAATACCCTAAGTATCCATCAACAGATGAATGGATAAGGAAGATGTGGTATATATGTACAATAGAATAGTATTTAGCCATAAAAACAGAAGGAAATTGTGCTCTTTGTGACAACATAGATGAATCTTTGCGGGCATTTTGCTAAGTAAGATAAGTTAGACAGAGAAAGACAAATACTATATGATCTCACTTAAATGGTGAATCTAAAAAAAAAGCCAGAGTCATAGTAACAAAGAGTAGGTTGTTGGTTATCAGGGGCTGGGAAGTAGCAGGAAATGGGGAGATGTTGGTCAAAGGGTACAAACTTATATTTATAAGTTGAATAAGTTCTGGAGATTTAATTTACGACATAGTGACTATAGTTAAAAATACTATATTGTATTCTGGAAAGTTTCTGAGAGAATAGATCTTAAGTATTCTGACCACACACACACAAAAAGAACAATGTAAGGTGATGGGAATGTTAATTAACCTTATTGTGATAATTGTTTCACAATATATATGTCTATAAAATCATTACATTGTACAGCTTAAACTTACACAATGTTATGTGTCAGTTATATCTCATAAAACTGGAATAAAAAAGAACTAATGGCTATAGATGTATGATGAACTATGGAGTGAGAAAGTGAGCCAATACTATATGGGTTGAGCTCAGTGGTAGAATGAGGAGTTTGTTTTCTACTTGAATATACTCTGATTCAAAGGTTAGAGATAGTATCTTACTTATTTCAAGTATAGAGATATTCTGTTTATTTTCTTTAAGCATGCATGGGTCCCTAGTAATTTATCTTCTCCCATCTTATTCCTGCGATTTTTTCATTGATTTTAACAATAATGTTCCTGACATATAAATTACATACTTATGCTTTCTCTTCTTTGGCACCCCATTTGCTATTCAGTAGAACTCAAGGAAATATTATAAAAATACAAGGACTATGAGGCAGGGACTATTTTGAGTGAGAAGTTTCCACTCAGAACAAGCATAATGGTTAACATCATCCAGATTCAATCATTTTATGTATTTCACTACAGTACTTTGAAATATTTGTCTCTTTCATTTGGACAGGGCTAATGATGGACTCACTGGCTAATATGTCAAATTCAATTTTGAATAAAGACTAAAAATCTTTACAGGCTTAGACTCAGAATAATGTAAAGTTCCATTTACATGTGTCATTTTTAATGATAGCAGAACGTTCATTGGAGTACCAGAAAACAAACTTATTTTCACATTTGAAAAGATTGTTTACACCCAGACTTAAATGAAGTACAGTATAAATTATAAATTAGAATCTCCAAATTATACTCAATGTATCTTCGAAGCAGTTTCACATCAAATGTTACCAAGATCAAAGTGATATAACATTAAAGACTATTGTTAGCCTTTCTTCAAAAATCAAAGAAGGGGTGGTTTCAGATGTTGAAAAGGAAACTCATTTAACCCTCTTAGGAGATCAAATGTCAGATTTTAGGTTAGAAAAAGAAGTAAATTAATACTGATTAATACTGGTCTGGAATTCATAGGAGATTACCAACTTACAAGGCACCAAAACCAAGTACTACAAAAAAGGATGAATTTCAAGTGGATGTTACAAATTGAGGGATATTAAGAAGATCTCCATGTAATTTGAAAGATTACAACTTGTAATGATAGAATAGGGCATGAGTAATTATACTAATGTTTGCATTTATATATTCAATTTTATGTTTTTATCCCTGATTGTGAATTTCTACATTATTTTCAAACTTAATATTAAAATAAAGTTCTAAATAAAATTTAAATATGTTTATAAGAAAAAGTATATATAAAATACTGATAAATTAATAAACCACTTAATAATGTTGAAATTTCCCAAAGGATTATGCAATAACTATAAGGAATTATAAGAAGAAGGTAATCTATAGAAGAAGTGGGGTCTAAGTATGGTGTAATTACATATATTTTAATAACCTCAAATATTATATATCTATATATGCTTCTTTCAAGGCTTTTATAAGTTCTAGAAGCTAAGAATCATGGAAAATTTAATTTTAGCTTATTTTGTTTTTTAAATTAATTTTTATTGGAATACAGTTGATTTGCAATGTTGTGTTAGTTTCTGCTGTATAGCAAAGTGATTCAGTTATGCATATACATATATCCACTCTTTTTTAGATTCTATTCCCATATAGGTCATTAAAGAGTATTGAGTAGAGTTTCCTGTGCTATACAATAGGTTCTTATTAGTTATCTATTTTATATATAGCAGTGTGTAGATGTCAATCCCAATCTCCCAGTTTATTCCTCCCCCCCACCCCATGCTTTACCCCTTGGTAACCAGTTTCTTTTCTACATCTGTAACTCTATTTCTGTTTTGTAACTAGGTTCATTTGTACGATTTTTTTAGACTTCACATATCAGCAATATCATATGATATTTGTCTTTGAGTTCACTCAGAATGACAATCTGTAGGTGCATCCATGTTCCTGCAAATGGCATTATTTCATTCTGTTTTAAGGCTGAGTAATATTCCATTATATATATGTACCACATCTTCTTTAGCCATTCATTCATCGATGGACATTTAGGTTGCTTCCATGTCCTGGCTATTGTAAATTGTGCTGCAATGAATACTGGGGTGCATGTATCTTTTCAAATTATGCTTTTCTCTGGATATACGCCCAGGAGTGGAATTGCTGGATCATATGGTATTTCTATATTTAGGTTTTTTAAGGAACGTCCATACTGTTCTCCATAATGGTTGTACCAATTTACATTCCCACCAACAATGTAGGAGGGTTCCCTTTTCTCCACACCCTCTCCACCATTTATTTATTTTATTTATTTATTTATTTTTTTAGCGTTTCTTTTTTTTTTTTTATTAGTTTCTGCTTTATAACAAAGTGAATCAGTCATACATATACATCTGTTCCCACATCCCTTCCCTCATGCATCTCCCTCCCTCCCAACCTCCCCGTCCCGCCCCTCCAGGTGGTCACAAAGTACCGAGCTGATCTCCCTGTGCTATGTGGCTGCTTCCCACTATCTATCTACCTTACGTTTGGTAGTGTATATATGTCCATGCCTCTCTTTCGCTTTGTCACAGCTTACCCTTCCCCCTCCCCATATCCTCAAGTCCATTCTCAAGTAGGTCTGTATCTTTATTCCCATTTTACCCCTAGGTTCTTCATGATATATTTTTTTTAATTCCATATATATATGTGTTAGCATACGGTATTTGTCTTTCTCTTTCTGACTTACTTCACTCTGTATGACAGACTCTAGGTCTATCCACCTCATTACAAATAGCTCAGTTTCGTCTCTTTTTATGGCTAATATTCCATTGTATATATGTGCCACATCTTCTTTATCCATTCATCCGATGATGGACACTTAGGTTGTTTCCATCTCCGGGCTATTGTGAACAGAGCTGCAATGAACATTTTGGTACATGTCTCTTTTTGAATTATGGTTTTCTCAGGGTATATGCCTAGTAGTGGGATTGCTAGGTCATGTGGTAGTTCTATTTTTAGTTTTTTAAGGAACCTCCATACTGTTCTCCATAGTGGCTGTACCAATTCACATTCCCACCAGCAGTGCAAGCATGTTCCCTTTGCTCCACACCCTCTCCAGCATTTATTTTTTCTAGATTTCTTGATGATGGCCATTCTGACTGGTGTGAGATGATATCTCATTGTAGTTTTGATTAGCATTTCTCTAATGATTAATGACGTTGAGCATTCTTTCATGTGTTTGTTGGCAGTCTGTATATCTTCTTTGGAGAAATGCCTATTTAAGTCTTCTGCCCATTTTTCGATTGGGTTGTTTGTTTTTTTTTGCTATTGAGCTGCATGAGCTGTTTATAACTTTTGGAGATTAATCCTTTGTCAGTTGCTTCATTTGCAAATATTTTCTCCCATTCTGAGGGTTGTCTTTTGGTCTTGTTTATGGTTTCCTTTGCTGTGCAAAAGCTTTGAAGTTTCATTAGGTCCCATTTGTTTATCTTTGTTTTTATTTCCATTTCTCTAGGACGTGGGTCCAAAAGGATCTCGCTGTGATTTATGTCATACAGTGTTCTTCCTATGTTTTCCTCTAAGAGTTTGATAGTTTCTGGCCTTACATTTAGGTCTTTAATCCATTTTGAGCTTATTTTTCTGTATGGTGTTAGGGAATGATCTAATCTCATACTTTTACATGTCCCTGTCCAGTTTTCCCAGCACGACTTATTGAAGAGGCTGTCCTTTCTCCACTGTATATTCCTGCCTCCTTTATCAAAGATAAGTTGACCATATGTGCTTGGGTTTATCTCTGGGCTCTCTATCCTGTTCCATTGATTTATCTTTCTGTTTTTGTGCCAGTACCACACGGACTTGATTACTGTAGCTTTGTAGTATAGTCTGAAGTCAGGGAGCCTGATTCCTCCAGCTCTGTTTTTCGTTCTCAAGATTGCTTTGGCTATTCGGGGTCTTTTGTTTTTCCAAACAAATTTTGCAATTTTTTGTTCTAGTTCTGTGAAAAATGCCAGTGGTAGTTTGATAAGGATTGCATTGAATCAGTAGATTGCTTTGGGTAGTAGAGTCATTTTCACAATATTGATTCTTCCAATCCAGGAACATGGTATATCTCTCCATCTATTTGTATCATCTTTAATTTCTTTCATCAGTGTCTTATAATTTTCTGCATACAGGTCTTTTGCCTCCTTAGGTAGGTTTATTCTTAGATATTTTATTCTTTTTGTTGCAGTGATAAATGGGAGTGTTTTCTTGATTTCACTTTCAGATTTTTCATCATTAGTGTACAGGAATGCCAGCGATTCCTGTGCATTAATTTTGTATCCTGGTACATTACCGAATTCATTGATTAGCTCTAGTAGATTTCTGGTAGCATCTTTAGGATTCTCTATGTATAGTATCATGTCATCTGCAAACAGTGACAGCTTTACTTCTTCTTTTCCAATTTGGATTCCTTTTATTTCCTTTTCTTCTCTGATTGCTGTGGCTAAAACTTCCAAAACTAAGTTGAATAAGAGTGGTGAGAGTGGGCAGCCTTGTCTTGTTCCTGATCTTAGTGGAAATGGTTTCAGTTTTTCACCATTGTGGACGATGTTGGCTGTGGGTTTGTCATATATGGCCTTTATTATGTTGAGGAAAGTTCCCTCTGTGCCTACTTTCTGCAGGGTTTTTCTCATAAATGGGTGTTGAATTTTGTCGAAAGCTTTCTCTGCATCTATTGAGATGATCATATGGTTTTTCTTCTTCAATTTGTTAATATGGTGTATCACATTGATTGATTTGCATATATTGAAGAATCCTTGCATTCCTGGAATAAACCCCACTTGATCATGGTGTATGATCCTTTTAATGTGCTGTTGGATTCTGTTTGCAAGTATTTTGTTGGGGATTTTTGCATCTATGTTCATCAGTAAGATTGGCCTGTAGTTTTCTTTCTTTGTGACATCCTTGCCTGGCTTTGGTATCAAGGTGATGGTGGCCTCGTAGAATGAGTTTGGGAGTGCTCCTCCCTCTGCTATATTTTGGAAGAGTTTGAGAAGGATAGGTGTTAGCTCTTCTCTAAATGTTTGATAGAATTCGCCTGTGAAGCCATCTGGTCCTGGGCTTTTGTTTGTTGGAAGATTTTTAATCCCAGTTTCAATTTCAGTGCTTGTGATTTGTCTATTCATTTTTTCTATTTCTTCCTGATTCAGTCTTGGCAGGTTGTGCATTTCTAAGAATTTGTCCATTTCTTCCAGGTTGTCCATTTTATTGGCATAGAGTTGCTTGTAGTAATCTCTCATGATCTTTTGTATTTCTGCAGTGTCAGTTGTTACTTCTCCTTTTTCATTTCTAATTCTATTGATTTGAGTCTTCTCCCTTTTTTTCTTGATGAGTCTGGCTAGTGGTTTATCAATTTTGTTTATCTTCTCAAAGAACCAGCTTTTAGTTTTATTGATCTTTGCTATCGTTTCCTTCAGTTCTTTCTCATTTATTTCTGATCTGATCTTTATGATTTCTTTCCTTCTGCTAACTTTGGGGTTTTTTTGTTCTTCTTTCTCTAATTGCTTTAGGTGCAGGGTCAGGTTGTTTACTCGAGATGTTTCCTGTTTCTTAAGGTGGGATTGTATTGCTATAAACTTCCCCCTTAGAACTGCTTTTGCTGCGTCCCATAGGTTTTAGGTCATCGTGTCTCCATTGTCATTTGTTTCTAGGTATTTTTAAATTTCCTCTTTGATTTCTTCAGTGATCACTTCGTTATTGAGTAGTGTATTGTTTAGCCTCCATGTGTTTGTATTTTTTACAGATCTTTTCCTGTAATTGATGTCTAGTCTCATAGCATTGTGGTCGGAAAAGATACTTGATACAATTTCAATTTTCTTAAATTTACCAAGGCTTGATTTGTGCCCCAAGATATGATCTATCCTGGAGAATGTTCCATGAGCACTTGAGAAAAATGTGTATTCTGTTGTTTTTGGATGGAATGTCCTATAAATATCAATTAAGTCCATCTTGTTTAATGTATCATTTAAAGCTTGTTTTTCCTTATTTATTTTCATTTTGGATGATCTGTCCATTGGTGAAAGTGGGGTGTTAAAGTCCCCTACTATGTGTGTGTTACTGTCGATTTCCCCTTTTATGGCTGTTAGTATCTGCCTTATGTATTGAGGTGCTCCTATGTTGGGTGCATAAATATTTACTATTGTTATATCTTCTTGGTTCAATCCCTTTATCATTATGTAGTGTCCTTCTTTGTCTCTTCTAATAGTCTTTATTTTAAATCTAATTTGTCTGGTATAAGAATTGCTACTCCAGCTTTCTTTTGATTTCCATTTGCATGGAATATCTTTTTCCATCCCCTTACTTTCAATGTGTATGTGTCTCTAGGTCTGAAGTGGGTCTCTTGTAGACAGCATATATATGGGTCTTGTTTTTGTATCCATTCAGCCAATCTGTGTCCTTTGGTGGGAGCATTTAGTCCATTTACGTTTAAGGTAATTATTGATATGTATGTTCCTATTCCCATTTCCTTAATGGCTTTGGGTTCGTTATTGTAGGTATAGTCCTTCTGTTGTGTTTCTTGCCTAGAGAAGTTCCTTTAGCATTTGTTGTAAAGCTGGTTTGGTGGTGCTGAACTCTCTCAGCTTTTGCTTATCTGTAAAGGTTTTAATTTCTCCATCAAATCTGAATGAGATCCTTGCTGGGTAGAGTAGTCTTGGTTGCAGTTTTCTCTCCTTCACCACTTTAATTATGTCCTGCCACTCCCTTCTAGCTTGTAGAGTTTCTGCTGAGAGATCAGCTGTTAACCTGATGGGGATTCCCTTGTGTGTTATTTGTTGTTTTTGCCTTGCTGCTTTTAATATGATTTCTTTGTGTTTAATTTTTGACAGTTTGCTTAATATGTGTCTTGGCGTATTTCTCCTTGGATTTATTCTGTATGGGACTCTCTGTGCCTCCTGGACTTGATTAACTATTTCCTTTCCCATATTAGGGAAGTTTTCAACTATAATCTCTTCAAATATTTTCTCAGTCCCTTTCTTTTTCTCTTCTTCTTCTGGAACCCCTATAATTCGAATGTTGGTGCGTTTAATGTTGTCCCAGAGTTCTCTGAGACTGTCCTCTGTTCTTTTCATTCTGTTTTCTTTATTTTGCTCTGCATCAGTTATTTCCACTATTTTATCTTCCACCTCACTTATCCGTTCTTCTGCCTCAGTTATTCTACTATTGATCCCACCTAGAGTATTTTTCATTTCATTTATTGTGTTTTTAATTGATGCTTGATTCATCTTTAGTTCTTCTAGGTCCTTGTTAACTGTTTATTGTGTTTTGTCTATTCTATTTCCAAGATTTTGGTTATTGGAAATAGAATCTTGGATCATCTTTACTATCATTATTCTGAATTCTTTTTCAGGTAGACTGCCTATTTCCTCTTCATTTGTTATGTCTGGTGGGTTTTTATCTTGCTCCTTCTCCTGCTGTGTGTTTTTCTGTCTTCTCATTTTGCTTATGTTACTGTGTTTGGGGTCTCCTTTTTGCAGGCTGCAGATTCGTAGTTCCCATTGACTTTGGTGTCTGTCCCCAGTGGCTAAGTTTGGTTCAGTGGGTTGCGTAGGCTTCCTGTGGAGGGGACTAGTGCCTGTGTTCTGGTGGATGAGGCTGGATCTTGACTTTCTGGTGGACAGGTCCATGTCTGGTGGTGTATTTTGGGGTGTCTGTGGACTTATTATGATTTTAGAAAGCCTCTCTGCTAATGGGTGGCGTTGTGTTCCTGTCTTGCTAGTTGTTTGGCATAGGGTGTCCAGCACTGTAGCTTGCTGTTCGTTGAGTGAAGCTGGGTGCTGGTGTTGAGATGGAGATCTCTGGAAGATTTTCGCCGTTTGATATTATGTGGAGCTGGGAGGTCTCTTGTGGACCCCTGTCCTGAAGTTGGCTGTCCCACCTCAGAAGCACAGCAGTGACTCCTGGCTCCTCAATTTGGGATGATTCGTTGTCTGTTCATGTATTCCACAGATGCAGGGTACATCAAGTTGATTGTGGAGCTTTAATCTGCTGCTTCTGTGGCTGCTGGGAGAGATTTCCCTTTCTCTTTGTTCTCACAGCTCCCGGGTCTTAGCTTTGGATTTGGCCCCACCTCTCCGTGTAGGTCGCCGCAGGGCATCTGTTCTTTGCTCAGACAGGACAGGGTTAAAGGAGCAGCCGCTTCGGGGACTCTGTCTCACTCAGGCCGGGGGGCAGGGAGGCGCACGGAGTGCGGGTGCAGCCTGCAGTGGCAGAGGCCGGCGTGACGTTGCACCAGCCCGAGGCGCGCCGTGCGTTCTCCCAGGGAAGCCGTCCCTGGGTCCAGAGACCCCAGCAGTGACGGGCTGCACAGGCTCCTCAGAAGGGGGGCGTGGACAGCGACCTGTGCTGGCATACAGGCCCCGCAGCGGCGGCAGCAGCCCCAGCGTCCCACGCCCGTCTCTGGGGTCCATGCTTTCAGCCGCGGCTCGTGCCCGTCTCTGGAGCCCCTCCAAGCAGCGCTCCCAATCCCCTCCCTTCGCGCACTAGGAAACAAAGAGGGAAGAAAAAGTCTCTTGCCTCTTCGACAGGTCCAAACTTTCTCCCGGACTCCCTCCCAGCCAGCTGCGGCGCACCAGCCCCCTCAGGCTGTGTTCACGCTGCCAACCCCAGTCCTCTCCCTGCGCTCCGACTGAAGCCCGAGCCCCAGCTCCCAGCGCCGCCCGCCCCGGTGGGCGAGCAGACAAGCCTCTCGGGCTGGTGAGTGCCGGTTGGCACCGATCCTCTGTGCGGGAATCTCTCCGCTTTGCCCTACCCAGGTATGTGGGGAGTTTCTTGCCTTTTGGGAGGTCTGAGGTCTTCTGCCAGCGTACAGTAGATGTTCTGTAGGAGTTGTTGCAAGTGTAGCTGTATTTCTGGTGTATCTGTGGGGAGGAAGGTGATCTCCGCGTCTTACTCTTCCGCCATCTTCCCCAGAAGTGTGAATTGCTTCTTAATCTTAAATCTCAGTTTATTTCTTCAAATCTTCATAATATGGATTACCTGTTGTCAGAATGTCTTAATTAATCAATATTTTAATTATGAATATTTACTGTTGGGTAAAAATAAAAATTTATATAGACACAAAAATACTTTTATGAATATTTATGAAAATAATTATATTTTATGTTGGTTTGAAAATAAAGGTTGTTATTGCATCACACAGTCTACAAGCTATTGAAGTAGAGAGATTTGTTGAGATGGATTCTAACGACTATTATATGTTAAATGAGAATTACTTTTAAAAGACAGAAAAGCAATTTATATTTGTAATACATGAAACAGACAAATCCTTAACATCTCTATAGTCAAAATAAATAAACTCTCTTTATAAGCCAATAAGAAAATAACTCAGAAAGCTAAAGGTAAAAGACACAAAGTTGAAGAAAAGACAATTCACAAGCGAAAATTCAGTGACTAATACACACCTGAAATGTGAATGTAACATAGGACATTTTGATTCTAAAAATCAAATACTATTTTTAAACTTATATTGCGAAATATCGAAAATGTATTTTTTCCAGTATGAGAAACATTCACAAAATGTTTATATGAGTGAATCAATGCAATTTGTAATAAGTTCACTTAAGAAAATTAAAAGAAAAAAAGTAGGCTGAACAAGGAAGGGCCCTCAGATGACACAGCCAGATAGCTGAGGTCTAAAGATACAAAGAAACATGTGTAGGGGGAAGAAGAATTCTCTTCCACCCTTCAGAGGTTCTTTTCACTGTTCAAATTGTCAAGTCAACACGAGACTAATGAACAGGGGAAAAAACAAACATGCACAACCCCGCATACATGGAAGGTTCAAAGACAGAAAGGTGTGCACGCCATCCTGAGCTGAGGAATAGGATAGGGGTCTGGGGCATCCAAGGACAGGAGGGCAATTTACAGAATGATAAGGGCAGATGTTGGGTAATTAGATGTTTGCCACTCAGATAAAATTTATCTCTGGTAATAACTCTTTTTTGGGGGAAAGACCCTCAATATAAATTATTCTAGGTAGATAAGAGGGGACAAAAGTTTATCTTGAACCTGCAGGGTCTCGATTGCCTTTAGCTCAAAATAATTCTCAAGCAAAAGTGGCACATTGTGGGGAGACTCGTTCTAAACCTCTTCAACTGTCATGTGAAAAATAAGGTGACAGTGCAATCAGCTTGTGTTGAGGAAGAGCTTGGCTTCTTCCAAGAATTATTAGAAGAATATCAGAGAATATTGACCATTACAGAAAGTGGTATATGATCAGGCAAAACAGATGCAGTCTATTTTAGTACAATATTTTATCCAATTTAAATTTAATTTATATATATGCTATCACAAATATATGTACACAAATTTGTAAATATATATAAAAAAGAAATATTTCCCCTAGTCCCTATTCTCCTTCAGTACCCCCAAAGTGAGCAGATGCCCATGGGGAAAAACAGCCCATGTTTTTTTTAGCATGACCACCACCGGTTATAACTGAGTTCCACATTCAGCAGTGTTCACTTTACCTAGGTCAAGACAGATCTTCAGACCAAGCCCCTGTGGGAACAAAAGAGTGATTCTTAGTTAACCTCAGAAAAGTATTTTTCAGTATGGAATTCTTGATTTCAAGCCATAATATAAAACTAGAGTAATTTGTGTTTTTAAACATATAATGTTTTTCCCATTTGTTACAGCAGAAGTGATCATTTTTCCAAATCATTTCAACTACATTCTATGTGGAAGCAAAAGTACAAATTAATTTAACTTGTAACTATGTAATTCATAAATATATGGATTTTACAAATAGCAAACATTACATTACTCTGGAATTTATAAAATATAGATGTTTATTTTTTTATCTTTTTATTTTAAATTAATTAATTGATTATTTTTAATTGAAGTATAGTTGATTTACAATGTTGTGTTACTTTCTGCTGTACAGCAAAGTGATTCAATTTTACATATATATATATATATATTCTATTTCATATTTCTTTCCATTATGGTTTATCACAGGATATTGAATATAGTTCCCTGTGCTATATATTAGGACCTTGTTGTTTATCCATTCTATATATGAGTTTGCATCTGCTAATCCCAAACTCTCAATCCATCCCTCCATCACCCCCTCCCCCTTGGCAACCACAAGTCTATTCTCTATATCTGTGAATCTGTTTCTCTTTCATAGATAAGTTCACTTGTGTCATATTTTAGATTCCACATCTAAGTGATATATGGTATTTGTCTTTCTCTTTTGGATTTACTTCACTTAGTACGTATGTCAATCAGTGTTTTGCAAATGGCATTATTTCATTCTTTTTCATGGCTGAGTAATAGTCCAGTGTTACACACTCACACATCTTTATCCATTCATCTGTCAATGGACATTTATCATTTAGGTTGTTTCCATGTCTTGGCTGTTATAAAAGTGCCACTATGGCTACTATAAAAGTGCTACTATGAACATAGGGCTGCATGTATCTCTTTGAATTATAGTTTTGTCCTGATATATACCCAGGAGTGGGATTGCTGGATCATATGGCAACTCTATTTTTAGTTTTTTGAGGAATCTCCATACTGTTTTCCATAGTGGCTGCACCAATTTACATTCCTACCAACAGTGTAGGAGGGTTCCCTTTTCTCCACACCCTCTCCAGCATTTATTATTTGCAGACTTTTTAGTGATGGCCATTCTGACCAGTATGAGGTGGTACCTCATTGTAGTTTTGACTTGCATTTCTTTAATAATTAGCAAAGTTGAGCATTTTTTCCATGTGCCTATTGGCTATCTGAAAATACAGATTTTTAACATAATGTTTAGGAGAATGAAATGTGAACAGTGAACTATATAATCTGGAACATATATTAGAGTAATTTAATAGTAATTTATCTACATGTTTACTTATATACTTTATATTACCACCAATATTTGTTTTACATTAATGTGTGTATGTGTGTGTGCATGGGTGCTATTCCTTTTAAAAGATGCAGAGAATGAATTTGACCATATTTAACTCACATTCAATAAAGAAACTCTTAACACTCCAAAAATGGAAGAAAATTTTCTTAATATGATAAATAATATATAAAAGTCATCTGTAGCATCTAAAATCAATGGTAAAATTAGGGAAATTTTTTTCCTGAGATCAAGACTGAGAAATTAGGTAAGTTTCTGTGCATCTTGTTATCATCATATGTTTATTTGTGAAAATATATTGAGATATATAATCAAAAATGTCTGTTACCTTCTTTCTGTATATGGTTTAATTCAGTTCAAAGTTAAAATGAGAGAAATTTGTAAAATACTGAAGTACAATTTATATTTTTCCAAATCATTACAGAGAAGAAACTGTAGAACACCTTATCAATATTTAAATAAAGTTCCTAGCAGGATAATAAGGCAAGCACAATAAATAAAAATAAATAAATTTTGGAGAGAAAAAAGAAAGTTTTATTTATAGATTAGTATTTGTTTCAAAGGCAGTAAAAATATCTATTGAAAATCTGTTCAAATTAATAAGTTAATTGTGCAAAGTCAAGGATTTGAGATCAATATTAAATATTACTCGTGTATCTCTATATATACCAACATTACAATGAAAAATTAAATATATGAAAGGAAACTAATAACAATAAACATAGTAAAATATGCATACAACTTCTATATTGGAAACTAAAAAAGCATTGCAAAGGAAAATTAAGGAAAACATAGATAAGTGAAGGGATATACCATGTACATGGATTCAAAGACTCCATAGGATCAAGAACAGTTAAAATCACCTTGAAGAAGAAAAACAATGCTCAAGGATTTGCATTGCAAGATAACAATATCTTTTAAAAATTATGATAATCAAGAAAATGCATATTGGTAAAAGCATGTTCAAATAAGTTAATGAAATACGATAGAGGCTACCTACCATGACCTACTTGCAACAAAGATTACGCTACAATTCAAGAAGCATGGTCTTTGCCATAAATAATCCTGGGTAACATTAGAAAAAATATATCTTGGTCCCTAAGCCATATACAAAAATCAAACTCAATGGATTGCACATCTAAACGCAAATGTCAACACAATAATATGTTTATATCTAAAATATATATACAACTTGAGGATATGGGGAGGGGGAAGGGTAAGCTGTGACAAAGTGAAAGAGCGGCATGGACATATATACACTACCAAACGTAAGGTAGATAGCTAGTGGGAAGCAGCCGCATAGCACAGGGAGATCAGCTCGGTGCTTTGTGACCGCCTGGAGGAGTGGGATAGGGAGGGTGGGAGGGAGACGCAAAAGGGAGGGGATATGGGAATATATGTATATGTATAACTGATTAAATTTGTCATAAAGCAAAAAATAAAAAATAAAAAAATAAAAAATATATATATATATACAGATATTTTTGTGATATTGGAGAATGTAAAGATTTATTGAACATGACACAAAAAGTGCTAACCATAAGTGAAAAATCCAAAACATTTAATTAAATTAAAAATAAGTAATTTTGTTCGCTAAAACACATCATTACAAAACTGAAAGTGTAACCCATATAATGGGAGGAGATATTTGCAATGTTTATAGAATAAAAGGATTTACATCCAAAATATATTTCAAAATTTTACAAATCAATAATATTTTTAAAAGAGCCAGAGGAGTTAAAGAGACATTTCACAAAAGAGGAGATCCAAATGACTGGAAGCAACACAGTACATTTGTATAAAATACAATGGTGACAATCTAATATACATTCTGAAAAGTAGAAATAGTGTAAAGGTTATTTTCACTGTTCTGGGGCATTGTGAATAGGATTATTCAGAGTGCTACTTGTAGGATAGTAATGTTCTATTTCTTGATCTGGGTGTTCATTGCATGCATGTCATTACTTGTGAAAATATACTGAGTTGTAATATTGTTACAGTTTGCTTTCCACTATGTATATTATACTTCATTTAAAACAGAGTAAGAAGGGGGATGAGGGGAATTACTGGAACGGAAGTGTAATCTATTTTCCAAGTAATTTTAGAGAAGAAACTTTAGAATTACAGAATATTTGGGGATGCAATTTGAAGGCAAAGGGGAAAAGAAAAAGAAGCAAAGAAATTAAATGATAAAAAGATAATATGAAAAAAAATAATGTGAATAGAATGGCATGATTAAAAGATGAACAATAGACATACTTAAATCAGAAAGAAGGAAATCTCTTGTAGAACAGCAGACACATCTCAATATTGTAGTTAAAGGAATGGTTTGGTAACAGCTTAAGTGCCCATCAGTACAAGGTTGATTAATACATCATGATATGTATAATAATTGTTCTAGTCATCTTAAGTGTATTTTTCTCAGATTAATCATATTGCTAAAAAACATGAAGTCATCTTACTACCATGTAAATAAGAGACAGTGGAGGTTGAGAATTCCAAAGTGTCAGGAATTTAAGGGAGGAATTTTAAACAGGAAAAGTGCTCAGGAAGGTAAATGCCAACATTCATATACAAATCCCTTCCTTTATTGTATAACTCATAAGCTGCACATTTGTACGCTAAGAATCCAAGATACTCAGAACCAAAAACTTCTGGGTGATTTGATTTGCTAAGTAGTGGGGTGAAAAAGAGTTGAATTCAGGCTCCCACCAATGTTTAGGAGTCTTATGTCTTGGTAAGCAAGCCAGGCAATTAGCTGTCATTCAAGGCCCATAATATTTTGCAAGGGCTCATTAAACACACCTGACCTAACAAAGCCTAAAACCAACTCTCAAAGCATCAAGCACTATGTCATCTGCCTGCCACAAGAAAACACCTAGAGAAAGATATCATCTTACAGAGACTCTAAATTTTTCATTCAAAATATCTTTCATTCAATCAAACATCATGAGGCTTGAAAAAAAAAAAAAGCATCCAGGAACAATGCATTGACAACATAGACAAAAACTGAAAAATGGAAACAGCTCAACAAACAAATCATATATTAAAGTTACCAAATAGGAACTTTAAAATAACTCTGACAAACATGTCCAAGAATGTCTACTATCATCATATCTACTTAACTGTAAAAGAACATCTAGTCAGTAAAATAAGAAAAGAAAGCAAAAGGTATATATATGAGAAATAAGTAAATCTGTCATTATCTGCAAATGATATAATTGAGCACATAAAAAATTTAATCTCTAAACAAAACAGTAGAATTAATTAGTGTATTTATCAGAGCCATTGGATGCACAATGAATATAAAATGATCTATTTTTGTATTCTAGTGACCACACTTTGGTAATTAATTGAAAAAGATAACACTTAAAATAGCATTTTTACTACCAGATACAAAGGAATAAGTTTAACATGAGGTGAGCAAGACCTAGACCCTGAGCACTGCCAAATATTACTGAGATAAATTAAGGAAGGACTAAGTAATGGAGAGTTAAACCATATTCATTGATTGTGAGACTTAATGTTAACATTTTTTTTCTTTTTCTTTTTTTTATTAGTTTCTGCTTTATAACAAAGTGAATCAGTCATACATATACATCTGTTCCCACATCCCTTCCCTCTTGCGTCTCCCTCCCTCCCACCCTCCCTATCCCACCCCTCCAGGCGGTCACAAAGCACCAAGCTGATCTCCCTGTGCTATGCGGCTGTTTCCCACTAACTACCTAATTTACATTTGGTAGTGTATATAAGTCCATGCCACTCTCTCACTTCGTCCCAGCTTATCCTTCCCACTCCCCGTGTCCTCAAGTCCATTCTCTACCTCTGCATCTTTATTCCTGTCCTGCCCCTAAGTTCTTCATAACCTTTATTTATTTATTTGTTTATTTTTTAGATTCCATATATATGTGTTAGCATGCGGTATTGCTTTTTCTCTTTCTGACTTACTTCACTCTGCATGACAGACTCTAGGTCCATCCACCTCACTACAAATAACTCAATTTCGTTTCTTTTTATGGCTGAGTAATATTCCATTATATATATGTGGCACATCTTCTTTATTCATTCATCTGTCGATGGACACTTAGGTTGCTTCCATGTCCTGGCTATTGTAAATAGAGCTGCAGTGAACATTGGGGTACGTGACTCTTTCTGAATTATAGTTTTCTCACGGCATATGCCCAGTAGTGGGATTGCTGGTCGTATGGTAGTTCTATTTTTAGTTTTTTAAGGAAACTCCATACTGTTCTCCCTAGTAGGTGTATCAGTTTACATTCCCACTAACAGTGCAAGAGGGTTCCCTTTTCTCCATGCCTTCTCCAGCATTCATTGTTTGTAGATTTTTCGACGATGGCCATTCTGACTGGTGTGAGGTGATTCCTAATTGTAGTTTTGATTTGCATTTCTCTAATGATTAGTGATGTTGAGCATTCTTTCATGTGTTTCTTGGCAATCTGTATGTCTTCTTTGGAGAAATGTCTATTGAGGTCTTCTGCCCATTTTTGGACTGGGTTGTTTGTTTTTTTTGATATTGAGCTGCATGAGCTGCTTGTAAATTTTGGAGATTAGTCCTTTGTCAGTTGCTTCATTTTCAAATACTTTCTCCCACTCTGAGCGTTGTCTTCTTTTCATCTTGTTTCTGGTTTCCTTTGCTGTGCAAAAGCTTTTAAATTTCATTAGGTCCCATTTGTTTACTTTTGTTTTTATTTCCATTTCTCTAGGAGGTGGGTCAGAAAGGATCTTTCTGTGATTTATGTGATAGAGTGTTCTGCCTGTGTTTTCCTCTAAGAGTTTTATAGTGTCTGGCCTTAGTTTTAGGTCTGTAATCCACTTTGAGTTTATTTTTGTGTATGGTCTTAGGGAGTGTTCTCATTTCATTCTTTTACATGAAGCTGTCCAGTTTTCCCAGCACCACTAATTGAAGAGGCTGTCTTTTCTCCATTGTATATCCTTGCCTCCTTTATCAAAATTAAGGTGACCAGGGCTTCCCTGGTGGCGCAGTGGTTGAGAGTCCGCCTGCCGATGCAGGGGACGTGCGTTCGTGCCCCGGTCTGGGAGGATCCCGCGTGCCGCGGAGCGGCTGGGCCCGTGGGCCATGGCCGCTGGGCCTGCGCGTCCGGAGCCTGTGCTCCGCAACGGGAGACGCCACAACAGTGAGAGGCCCACGTACAGCAACAAAAAAAAAAAAAAAAAAAAAAAAAAAAATTAAGGTGACCATATGTGTGTGGGTTTCTCTCTGGGCTTCCTATCCTGTTCCATTGATCTATATGTCTGTTTCTGTGCCAGTACCATACTGTCTTGATTACTGTAGCTTTGTAGTATAGACTGCAGTCAGGGAGTCTGATTCCTCCAGCTCCGTTTTTCTTTCTCAAGATTGCTTTGTCTATTTGGGGTCTTTTGTGTTTCCATACAAATCGTGACATTTTTTCTTCTACTTCTGTGAAAAATGCCATTGTTAGTTTGATAGGGATTCCATTGAATCTGTTGATTGCTTGGGTAGTGTAGTCATTTTCACAGTGTTGATTCTTCCAATCCAAGAACATGGTATATCTCTCCATCTGTTTGTATCATCTTAAATTTCTTTCATCAGTGTCTTATAGTTTTCTGCATACAGGTCTTTTGTCTCCTTAGGTAGGTTTATACCTAGGTATTTTATTCTTTTTGTTTCAGTGGTAAATGAAGTGTTTCCTTAGTTTCTCTTTCAGATTTTTCATCATTACTGTATAGGAATGCAAGAGATTGCTGTGCATTAATTTTGTATCCTCCTACTTTACCAAATTCATTGCTTACCTCTAGTAATTTTCTGGTAGCATCTTTAGGATTCTGTATATAGTATCATGTCATCTGCAAACAGTGACAGCTTTACTTCTTTTCTGATTTGGATTCCTTTTATTTCTTTTTCTTCTCTGACTGCTGTGGCTAAAACTTCCAAAACTATGTTGAATAATAGTGGTGAGAGTGGGCAACCTTGTCTTGTTCCTGATCTTAGTGGAAATGATTTCAGTCTTTCACCATTGAGAATGATGTTGGCTGTGGGTTTGTCATATATTGCCTTTATTATGTTGACATAATACCCTCTATGCCTACTTTCTATAGAGTTTTTCTCATAAATGGGTGTTGAATTTTGTCGAAAGCTTCTCCTGCATCTAATGAGATGATCATATGGTTTTTCTCCTTCAGTTTGTTAATATGGTTTATCACATTGATTGATTTGTGTATATTGAAGAATCCTTGCATTCCTGGGATAAACCCCACTTGATCATGGTGTATGATCCCATTAATGTGCTGTTGGATTCTGTTTGCTAGTATTTTGTTGAGGATTTTTGCATCTATGTTCATCAGTGATATTGGCTTGTAGTTTTCTTTTTTGTGTGACGTCTTTGTCTGGTTTTGGTATCAGGGTGGTGGTGGCCTCACAGGATGATTTTGGGAGTGTTCCTCCCTCTGCTATATTATGGAGGAGTTTGAGAAGGATAGGTTTTAGCTCTTCTCTAAATATTTGATAGAATTTGCCTGTGAAGCCATCTGGTCCTGGGCTTTTGTTTGTTGGAAAATTTTTAATCACAGTCTCAATTTCAGCACTTGTGATTGGTCTCTTTATATTTTCTACTTCTTCCTGGTTCAGCCTCCGAAGGTTGTGCTTTTCTAAGAATTTGTCCATTTCTTCCAGGTTGTCCATTTTATTGGCATAGAGTTTCTTGTAATAATGTCTAATGATCCTTTGTATTTCTGCAGTGTCAGTTGTTACTTCTCCTTTTTCATTTCTAATTCTATTCATTTGTCTTCTCCCTTTTTTTTTTGATGAGTCTGGCTAATGGTGTATCAATTTTGTTTATCTTCACAAAGAACCAGCTTTTAGTTTTGCTATTGTTTCCTTCATTTCTTCTTCATTTATTTCTGACCTGATCTTTATGATTTCTTTTCTTCTGTTAACTTTGGGTTTTTTTTGTTTTTCTTTCTCTAATCACTTTAGTTGTAAGGTTAGGTTGGTTGTTTGAGATGTTTCTTGTTTCTTGAGGTAGGATTGTATTGCTATAAACTTCCCTCTTAGAACTGCTTTTGCTGCATACCACAGGTTTTGGGTCACCAGATTTTCATTGTCATTTGTTTCTAGGTACTTTTTGTTTTCCTCTTTGATTTCTTCAGTGATCTCTTGGTTATTAAGTAGTGTATTGTTTAGCCTCCATGTGTTTGTAGTTTTTACACATTTTTTCCCATAATTGATATCTAGTCTCATAGCGGTGTGGTTCAAAAAGACACTGGATAAAATTTCATTTTCTTAAAATTATCAAGGCTTGATTTGTGACCCAAGATATGATCTATCCTGGAGAATGTTCCATGAGCACTTGAGAAGAAAGTGTATTCTGTTGTTTTTGGATGGAATGTCCTATAAATATCAGTTAGGTCCATCTTGTTTAATGTACCATTTAAAGCTTGTGTTTTCTTATTTATTTTCATTTTGGATGATCTGTCTGTTGGTGAAAGTGGGGTGTTAAAGTCCACTACTATGATTGTGTCACCATCGATTTCCCCTTTTATGGCTCTTAGCATTTGCCTTCTGTATTGAGGTGCTCCTATGTTGGGTGCATAAATATTTGCAATTGTTATATCTTCTTCTTGGATTGATCCCTTGATCATTATATAGTGTCCTTCTTGTAGCAGTCTTTATTTTAAAGTCTATTTTGTCTGATATGAGAATTGCTACTCCAGCTTTCTTTTGATTTCCATTTACATGGAATATCTTTTTCCATCCCCTCACTTTCAGTCTGTATGTGTCCCTAGGTCTGAAGTGAGTCTCTTGTAGACAGCATATATACGGGTCTTGTTTTTGTATCCATTCAGCCAGTCTATGATTTTTGGATGGAGTATTTAATGCATTTACATTTAAGGTAATTATTGATATGTATGTTCCTATTACCATTTTCTTAATTGTTTTGCATTTGTTATTGTAGGTCTTCTCCTTCTCTTGTGTTTCCTGCCTAGAGAAGTTCCTTTAGCATTTGTTGTAAAGCTGGTCTGGTGGTGCTGAATTCTCTTAGCGTTTGCTTTTCTGTAAAGGTTTTAATATCTCCATCAAATCTGAATGAGATCCTTGCTGGGTAGAGTAATCTTGGCTGTAGGTTTTTCCCTTTCATCACTTTAAATATGTCCTGCCAGTCCCTTCTGGCTTGCAGAGTTTCTGCTGAAAGATCAGCTCTTAACCTTATGGAGATTCCCTTATATATTATTTGTTGTTTCTCCTTTGCTGCTTTTTATATTTTTTCTTTGTATTTAATTTTTGATAGTTTGATTAATATATGTCTTGGCATATTTCTCCTTGGATTTGTCCTGTATGGGACTCTCTGTGCTTCCTGGATTTGATTGACTAATTACTTTCCCTTATTAGGGAAGTTTTCAACTATAATCTCTTCAAATGTTTTCTCAGTCCCTTTCTTTTTCTCTTCTTGTGGGACCCCTATGATTTGAACATTGGTGTGTTTAATGTTGTCTCAGAGGTCTCTGAGACTGTCCTAAATTCTTTTGATTCTTTTTTCTTTATTCTACTCTGCAGTAGTTATTTCCACTATTTTATCTTCCAGGTCACTTATCCGTTCTTCTGCCTCAGTTATTCTGCTATTGATTCCTTCCAGGGAATTTTTAATTTCATTTATTGTGTTGTCCATAATTGTTTGTTTGCTCTTTAGTTTTTCTAGGTCCTTCTTAAACGTTTCTTGTATTTTCTGCATTCTATTTCCCAGATTTTGGATCATTTTTATTATAATTACTCTGAATTCTTTTTCAGGTAGACTGCCTATTTCCTCTTCATTTGTTTGGTCTGGTGGCTTTTTATCTTGCTCCTTCATCTGCTGTGTATTTCTCTGTCTTCTTATTTTGCTTAACTTACTGTGTTTGGGGTCTCCTTTCTGCAGGCTGCAGGTTTGTAGTTCGCAGTGTTTTTGGTTTCCACCCCCAGTGACTAAGGTTTGTTCAGTGGGTTTTGTAGGCTTCCTGGTGGAGGGGACTAGTGCCAGTGTTCTGGTGGATGCGGCTGGATCTTGTCTTTCTGGTGGGCAGGTCCATGTCCAGTTGTGTGTTTTGGGGTGTCTGTGACCTTATTATGACTTTAGGCCGCCTGTCTGCTAATGGGTGGGGCTGTGTTCCTGTCTTGCTAGTTGTTTGGCATAGGGTGTCCAGCACTGTATCTGTACAGTACCATAGTTTCTGAGATAATGATACAAATAATTTTCAATTAGCCAGTGAGCTTTTAGAATATTTTGCCACAGAGAATCTGATTCTTTGGATTCAATTAGATTCCCCTTTGCTTTGATTAGATGAATGAACAAAAAACACTCTACCTTTCTACAAAAAACAGTAGTCTGGAATGGTTACTTTGTTATCTTAAAGAGATTTTTATTCATAGACCTGCTGACAATTAAGTCTTTTCCTAACCCATAACTCCCAAAGAGAAATACCTGAAAGTGGTTTCTACTTTAAAACTGACAGAAGCAGCAAAGACTGAATTTATTTACATAATCATTATCAATTTTACACAGACATGTAAGTATATATTACTCAATATGTCAGTATATTCCCTCATAAATTCTCCTAAGTGCCCATTCCTAACTCATGTTTGTTTATTTATATATTTATTCATTCATTATTCAGCACTTTCCTTAAGTGCATTCTATTTGTGTGTGTGTATATATATATATATATATTCATCATATACAATGATGAAATGAGCTAACTATTAAAAATACTGAGGTGAATAAAATACTGTCTTTGTACATAATTTGATGGATAGATATTCACAGTGCTTGTGTTGCAGTGCGAGTGTTGTAATGAATGCATAGAGAGGGTAAAATGGATGCAGAGAGAAAAATATCATAGTGCTTTTTGAAAGTTTTTCCTGTACTAAAAGTGACTCCTACATTTTAGGTTTTTGTTATTTAATGGCATAAAGCAACCCCCATTTATGATGCCCACCTTCTGCAGGATAGAAATCTGTGCATGGCATAGGTGGATTCTTTGCTTGGGGCCTCACTTGGTTGAAATCATGGTGTTGCCAAAACTGCACATGCATCTGTAGATAAATGCTCTCTTCCAAGATCACTGAGGTTGTTAGGAAAATTAATTCCTCATGGTTGTAGGTCTGAGGTCCTGATTTTCTTACTGGTTTTGGCCAAGAGTAGCTGCCAGTTGCTAGTGGCCCCACCCAGGTCCTAGCCATGGGGCCCTATTGTAAGGTACCATCTTACTTCAAGGACAGCAGGAGAGTTTTCCTCCAGCTGGCTACAAGTGAATGTTATGTAACGTACATAATCATGGGAGAGATTTTCCCATCATCTTTGACATATAATATAACTAAATGAAGGGAAGGACAATTCCATCATATTCCCAGGTCCCATGAAAGCTCAAGGGGAGAGAATTATCCATGTGGTTAAGTGAATCAGTATTTTCTGTTATGATTTCAATATGTCTCTTAAGAAATTCTTCTTTCCATCCATATCTGCTTAATATTTTGTCAAATCTTCTAGTATGTCTCAAATTTTACTTTCATTTTTAAGATACCTGTATGGTGTGTGATGGAGGTTTTCTCCCAAGTAAATAATCAGTTTTTCCTCCATCATTTATTGAATTATCCACCCTTTTTCTGTTTACCTGTAATTTTAGCTCTCTCATATATTATAGATCTGTGAGCTCTCATTTCTGTTTCATGTTGTTTTTCTACTTTTTAAACAATAATATATCTTTATTGCCACAGCCTTTTTAAAAGTGTGGATATCAAATAACTTGTTCACAATCATATTTTTATTCTTCAGAGGGTTTTGTATACCCTTGGATCTTTACCAAATATATTTTAAAAATAAATTTTCACGTTCTACCAAAAAGATGCCATAATTATGATTGGAGTCACATTGAATCAATGTGCTCACTACGAAAGATTTGACATCTTAGTATAATTGCCTGCTCATCCATAACATTGTTTCTTTTCTCCGTTTATTAAGCCTTCTTGAATGTTCTTTAAAATGTAATGTATAATTTTTGTATAATGTCCTTGTACATATTTTGTGGTTATTTCTGCTAGATTTGCTTTCTTCAGTGTTCTCCTGAAGTTCGTATGGATGTAAGACTAATGCGTTCTATGGTGGAAGCAAGAAAACCACTTAATTAAAACACTTTGACAATAATCCTGTTACAATAGTGATGGACTTCAGAAATATCAGTAGAGATAAAACCACTTTCTTTTTCATAATTTACTTCCATATCCCAATATTATTATTATTTTTTAAATAAATTTATGTATTTATTTATGGCTGCATTGGGTCTTCGTTGCTGCACGCAGGCTTTCTCTAGTTGCATTGAGTGGGGGCTACCCTTCGTTGTGGTGCGTGGGCTTCTTATTGCGGTGGCTTCCTTTGTTGTGGAACATGGGTTCTACGTGCGTGGGCTTCAGTAGTTGTGGTACGTGGGCTTCAGTAGTTGTAGCTCGTGGGCTCTAGAGCGCAGGCTCAGTAGTTGTGGTGCACGAGCTTAGTTGCTCTGCGGCATGTGGAATCATCCGGACCAGGGCTCAAAGCCATGTCCCCTGCATTGGCAGGCGATTCTTAACCACTGCGCCACCAGAGAAGTCCCCAGTATTATTAATCTCAGAATTGTCTTCACAAACCTTGACCACTCCATTTTTCATATTTATTAACAATGTATAGGAAGGTGACATATGAAAATGTCAAAATATTTCTGTATGTGTGTATAATTGACATATAATGAATAGAAAATATATGTTAAACTTATAAAAATTTAATTAAATCTTTCTAAGACATTTATAATACAATAAATAGAGCAGGGTGCGTAACACTGGAAAACTTACTGTAGACCAGAAACTAGTAGACAAAAGGCATTGGTTTTATAAAGACATTAGTTTTTATAATGGTAAGCCTCGTTATTTCTCTTAGTTGGTGAAACCCCAAAAGAGACTACTTAACAACTTTCACTTTTGTAGTGCTGCAATCAGGCAATCTTAACTTGGGTCAAGGCATCAGAAGCTTCAGGGTGATCTGTAGACATTTACTCAAATATCTTAATCCCTAAAGTTTTGCTCTCATCAGAGTTTAAAAAGTTTTAAAACAGTGTATATTATATAAAACATATTAAATGACTAAAATCAAATATGTTTATATATACAAATAGATACCCATATATATATATTTTAAATGATAGTGCATTAGGCTAGGAGTAGAATAAGATCCAGAAAAGTGGTAACAGTAATTAATAATCATAATAATAATAACAATTGTGGCTCTCCTATTGAGTGCTTAGTACATGTAACATACTGTTCAAGTGTTTTACATAACTGGTATCTATCTACAGTATGAAAATGGCTTATTATAATACCTTATTTCCTAAAATTAATATGCATTGTTTCATACAAACACTTTATACAAAGAGGGTATATGAGAGTCAGAGGTGCCGAGTAATTTGGTCAAACTCTCTCACTCCAGTGTTGTTGCTCAGATTATGGGCTTTCTGGCCAGAAGATTGTTATTTTGATTCTAATGTTCACAAATGTAAAATGGAGCTACAATAACCCATATCTCATTGAATTGTTTTCGAACATAATGATAGTAAGATTCATAACGTGTAACAAAATGTAGGGGAACAACAAACATTATTTTATAATATGTTAACATAAATTTAAATAATCTATCATCCCTATAATACTGAATTACATATAGATAAAATATTATGTGCATACATATAATATAATGTATTGCACATACATATATATTGGTATATCATAATCACATCAATATAATTATGACTGTATAAGTATAAAATATGGGGATATATGGTATAAGCGTGTTGTAGTTTATAGTATATTATCTAATATTACTTATTAATTACCATCAATGTTATTAACCAGAGTTGAAATGTAATCTTTGTAACTTCAATAGTATTTACTATTTTCATAATGACATTATAACTTTAAAGAAATCCAACACATATTAAAAGTTTTTCAATTTATTTTTTCTATCCTTAATGTGAGGGATGAATTATGTCACCTTTAAAGATACATTTTGCTGTAAAATTTGATTATACTTTTTTGTGCAGAATATATCACACATTTTAATTCATCCTTACATTCAGAATTCTTATTCTATTTCCTTTCATTTAATTTTTGAAATACAAATTGCTATTTAAATGAGTTTTTCACAAACTTTAATTTTTTGATATAAACTGTGATTGATACATTTCACATTGATGCCATTTTCCGGAAAAAAATGTGAAAAATTGACTTGGCTATTCAGAAATCACTATATTTTCAGTATTTCTCCTTTTCATTTTTATTTAACTTGAAAGAATATATCATACATCTAGCATTTTATGTTGAGACTTTTGGTCATACTGTATAATTTTGAGTCAATGAATTATGAATTTCTAATTCACTTGTGGATTATTAAGACTAACTTTTTAACCTCTAATATTTGCTAAGGAATTACAATTCATGATCTGAAATATACTTTATGTCTCAAAGGTTTAATCTTCTGTCCTGAACTTATTTTTATTCAAGGCAACTAGGCAAAGTCTAAACGTTCTTTTTATGAGCTGTCCATCATTTGCATTACATGAATAGATAAATAAACATAAATCTGGAAGAATGTACAAAATCAATTAACCAAACAAATCATGCATAGGACTCAAAGGACGTAAATTGTAAATGCTAAAAGTGTACTCAACCAAAAATTGTAACAGCTTCCCTACATAATAATTATTGTATTTTTTAATATAGTTTATTTTTATTACAATCATTTAATCTAAGAGTCAACCTGGGTGTTAACAGAGATAAAGAGGTACATTCTTGTTCTTAATTATTCTTCATTTTTTAAAAGTGGAAAGTATCAGACTCTCTTAGATGAGTGTTTTAACCAAAGTGTAGAACATTGTCAAACACTCTACACTTGAAAGTGTAGAATACAAATAGAATCGTTGCCAAAAAAACAGGTAGAGTTTTGTCTGTTTAAATCTGTATTAGTAAAATGAATTCTTAAGCATGACCTTCTGCACAGAGTGGTATTATTAAAATTAGAAATTTTGAATTGCTCTAAAGCGTGTATTAATATATTTATTTATATGATAGATGTGCTTTTGCCTTTGTACCATGATATTTTCTCAAACTTCTGTCTGGTAAACCTTGTAAATGAATAAATTAAGGAAAGTCATATGTCAACTTTGACCTCGAAACACTCAGCTGTTTTCACATTTAGCAAACTAACTATAGCTCAGTCTGTAGAGGAGGTAATTTGAATATGTAAGATGTTCTTGAACCTTCACTACAGTACGTTCTTGGCCTGATTATCTCCACCATGACTGTGAGTTCACTGTCATGCACTGTATGAATCTGGGCCTCAAATAAATACTTTTTATTTTAACTCTTCTCAAAGGTACTTGCTCATCAATTAGTAAGTGGCTTCTGCTACAGCTGACTTAGAGAGGTTGTTAAGTGGCCATGAATCTAGTTAGTTGCCTACAAAAATCCCCAATACACTCTTGAGAATTTGCTCCTCCGCTGAGCTGGGAGAAGCTCAGTGGGTTTCTGAATAATACAGTAAGCTCTCAGTTCAATAAATTATTGATAATGACATCTTATTAATAATAAGAATATTTTATATTTGAGACCTCATTTTTTAAAAAGGGAAGTTTCCATAAGCATGGTTTCTGTATTTTTTCATTTGACCTTTGCAACATTTTATGGAAGGTTGGATAAGAATGACTATTTAAGCTTTAATTTTTCTTTAGTATAATGATTAAACCAACCCATTTCAATGGCTGAAACTAATTTTTTCACATTATTTTTCTATCCCTTTATTATTTTCTTGGGGTTAACAGGTTTATTTCACTCTCCATCAAGCAATAGTGTTTATTTTTTTCCTGTCATCACTTATGTTCAAGGTCTACTAAAACATCACCTGAGAGATTAATCCCACTGCAAGTTCTAACCTGAGTCCTCAGGTGGAGGTAAATCTACCAGAGCCAAGAAAAATAAATAGGCTGCTGAACCTATGATTCATTTATTTGAATATTTTCAACTTTGTTGCTTGTGTGTTACTGATATTTGTTATTCTATATTTATAACCAGCTTTGCACACGTGCTTGTTTTTTTTTTTTAAATCTCTGCCATAGACACTTGTTATCTTAATACATTTGTGTTTTATCTACCCTTATCTTAACATTATGCTCAGTTTCTCTTGTTATCCATCTCAAGTTAACTCATCATGGCCTGGTTTTCTTTGACATTAATTTAGCATGATTCAAGCTGTGCAATGAATTTTCAGTTGCTTACATCAACAACTGCCAGTCTGTGTGATTTAAGATACCTTTGATATCTTTTTGATCTGGTTAGTTAGTGATTCAATTATTCTAAACTCTAGGAGTATTGCTGACCCAAATTTTACCAAAGGACAGTAAGACTGCATCCCATTGCGTTTTGTATGTTTCTATTGTCTAGGACTTTCTTTGATGTTCTGTCCAGCCTCAGTAGAATTGCTGTTCTGTGTATTTAATTATATTTTATCACATATCATTTTAAATGAACAAAAATTAAAATGTAATATTTAAGTATCCATGCTCATAATGAGGGGGAATTAAGCTCTACATCCTGGTGAGAAAATAAATAATATGTAGACAGGTTAAAATCACCCCACAAATTAATATGTCTATTGGGAGAGATACTTTGAGGCTATGCATCTATACTGTTTCTCCTTTTCTGTTTGTTCACAAATTTTATCATTCATCATTGGTCTCACCTACAGCAATTATTGTGGTATTCTTGTGATGATTTTCTATTTCCCACATTTCTTCTACATTTGTTATTTTGAACTGTTTTGTAAGAAGATTTGTCCTTTATTCCTTTATTTACATCAGATGGATTCATGATTATCATATTAGTTTTCTATTGATGCTTTAAAGATATTGCACAAATTTAGCAGGATACAACAGCATCCATTTATCATCTCACAATTTCCATGCGTCCAAAGTCTGGGCATAGTGTAGCTCAGCTTGTTCCTCTGCTCTGAGATACACAAGACAGAAAGCAGGTGTATACAGGGCTGAATTATTTTCTAGAGTCCTTCCACACTCACACAGGTTGTCAGTGGGATTTAGTTGCCTGCCATTGGAAGCCTGAAGTTTACTTGCCAGATGTCAGCCAGGTGTCATTCTCTGCTTCTAGAGACCACCTGCATTCTCTAACTCATAGTCCCTTTCTAAGCCAGCAATGATGGGCAGGCCCTCTCATGCTTTGAATCTTCCCTCTGTCTCCCTCTTCTGCTGCTTCTGTCTGACTGCTCCCAGCTGGAGAGAAATCTCTTTGCTGTTAAGGGCTCAAGTGATTAAACTGGGCCCATCTGGAGAACTGAGGATAGTCTCCTTAAGTTTTATAACCTTAATTATATCTGCAAATTTCTTTTTGCCATGTAACATAATATAACCGAAAGTGGGGCCTGGCTGCTTGCCGCTCAAAAACCAATAAAGAGGCAAGGTTGGTGGAAAGGAAAGTTTCCTTTATTTTAGATGCCAGCAACTGGTGGGGTTGAGTGGAGGGGAGGGCTGACGCCTGTCCAAAGGCCGACTCTCCCCCACCCACTGAGAATCAGGAGGCAAGAGCATTTATAGGCGGAGGGAGGGGGCTACATGCAGAAACAGCACAGTCAGCTCTGACAGTCATCTTGAAATTGGTCGTGTGGTGGTCTGATCAGCGTCATCTTGATTGTTTTAGGTACAGTTAGTCTTCAATTCCAGGGTTGGTTTGTTCCCATTTCCTTGAGGCCAATTTTTGGAATTGTGGCAGCTTATGTCATGGCTACAGCCTGGTCATCATATAGTTCACTTCTTCCACCTGGTGGGGGTCTCCTTGTCTATAAGACAGCTCACAGGATATGGCTCAGAGTATTATCTGTACCCCTTGAGGAGGGACTGAAGGTCCTTGACTGTGCTTAATGACTAAACTATTATTATTTGGTCTCCTTTAACTGTTTTCCTTTGTTTCTGCATTTTCTTACTCTCTGATTAAACTTATTCTTTGGCTAAAGTTTTTCCACAGACAGAAGTCAGGCTGAGGACATGGGGTCCATAGATCATAGGGTCTTGCTCCATTTCGATAACATATTCTGGTCAACAAAGATTAAAGGAACCCAAATCCTCCCTACCAGTTATTTATTCGTTTTGTTCTGATTTATAAGAAAATAATTTTGTACTGTGTTTTGTTGCTCACACTCTTCTAGCTTTGCTCATTAGAAGCTTTTTCAGGTTGGTTCCTATGCTCATTTTCATGCCCCTCCTCCTTTAAGCACTTTTTTACTTTGTGACACTACTGAATGCCCCAAGCTCATCTAGTATTTTCCCTACCCTGGCTCCAACAGTGAGCAATTTCTATAAGGAGCCCTGCTTTCTTTTATTCTGAATTTCTTAACACATCCTCAAATCACAAAAACAAAGCAAAACAAACAAACAGCAAAAAACCCAGATCAGGGTCAGGGGAGGGATAAATTTGGAATTTGGGATTAACAGATGCAGACTACTATATTTAAAATAGATAAACAGCAAGGACCTACTGCTAGCACAGGGAACTATATTCAATATCTTGTAATAATCTATAATGGAAAAGAATCTGAAAAAGAAGAGATTTATATATATATATATATAAATATACATATAAATATATGTAATATATATAAATATATCATAACTATATATAAATACATATACATATAAGAATATATATATAATAGATATATAAATATATATATATAAACTGAGTCACTGCTGTACACCGGAAACATTGTAAATCAACTATACTTCAATAAAAAAATAAAAATTAAAAAAAAACAGATCAAGCATGAGGTAAGAGAAAAAACCCAATATCTATAGCTAACACAGAACTAGGAGACAGAGAATAAGACAACTTCCCATTACCTGGAAACAGGTAAATAAACAGGAATCTTTCAGTCACCTCCGGAGTCTGCATCTGATTGGTGACTTGAGAAGAGATTGCAATTCAGATTTAGATGCTAATATTATCCTATTGTTACCTCACCACTTCCTTAAAATTGAGGTAATTCTTTGACATTATGTCCTTTAATATTGCCTCTCTCCTTTTCTCTTGATTTTCTCCTTCTGTAACTTCTTGGGGCATCGTGTCTCTTAACTTCGCTTTTGTATTTACATTTAAAAATTTTCTGCAGTGTATTCCAAGTCATTGGTTTATGACTGCCTACAGATTCAACTATTGCTTTGTCTGGTGCTTGATACATCTACTGAGATTTTTAAAAATATTTAAATTTTCTTTGTTGTTTATAAATATATCAGTATGGGCAAAGATAGAAGCAACAGCTTATGTGCTGAAAAACTTAATAAAATTAGTTTTACCCTTTATCACAATTTCTCTTGTATACATACGTACAAATGCTGTTACTGCTATTTAAGCAATGAAGTTCCTAAAATGAAAATACTCTTTTTAGGCTCTTTATTCCAATATTTCTAATTTAAAAATGCACCTTATAAGCTATACTCTGTGGGGATACCCCATATCAAAAACTTGACAACCTTTGAATTTTAATACAGACTAATTTGACTACTAAATTAGACGTTACCAAATCCTTTCTCCTATACCTAGCTAAATGTTTGCTAATTCTCATTTTATACACAAGAAGGCTGAGACATAGAGTGGTTAAATTTCGTGGGTTAAAGAATAAGTAAAGTGGTAGAATTAGCACTCAAGTCCCCTGGTAATCTGATCATGGAATCTGTGCTCCTAACCACTATTCATTGCTACTTTCTTTGCAGTGAATAAATACAGGGAACTCTACTCAGCACTCTGTGGTGACCTAAATGGGAAGGAAATCCAAAAAAGGGGGGATATATGTATACGTATAGCTGATTCACTTTACTGGACAGTAGAAACTAACACAACGTTGTAAAGCAACTATACTCCAATAAAAATTATTTTTTTTTAAAAAAAGGAATCTAAAAAAGATTATATATGTCACTTTGTTGTCCACCTGCAACTAACACCACATTGTAAATCAACTATATTTCAATAAATTTTTTAAAACAAACAAAAAACAAACAAACAAAATAAATAAATAAATGCTGAGAGTTTCTGGTAGATGTTGTATCACATAGAAAAGCCACTTTCGTCCAAAGAGAAACATGTGAAAATAAAGTGCACGACATCTGCCTTCACAGAATTTGCATCCGATTTAGAATATTTCTGGCAAAGTCTAATTAACTTGTTGAGTCAAATACTATTGTAGAGAACCAAATGCAATGTAAGATCCATACTATACCTTTTGGGCAATATAGGGTTGGAGTTGATGGTCACTATGATCAAGAAGTTAATAGTGGGCAGATTATGGATTGTACCAAAAATTAAACATGTGAGACATAATGGAATGATAGTTTAAAAAAGCGATATAGAATGTTCCTGTACTTTTTTCTGGTATGAATTTAATGTGCTTTTAAGATTTTGGTTTTTTTTTTTTTCCTTAAGGCTTCTCTGGCGTTTTTGGATATGTAAAACTCTCTCAGTTTATAATCTTACAGCACATATTAACTCCTTAGATTATCAGTTATATTAATTGTGAGGAGGCCTGAATAATGTCCATTCTTCCAACTACACCATAAGCTCCATGACATCCTGAGCCACATTTACTGTACTATTGACTGTTTTCTATCTTTTCTCATGACATTTAGATGTCAATAAAATGATTATTTAATAAAACAAAACAACTCTTTTCCCTAAAACACAATTTAGCCAGTTTCCCATGAGAAAAAAACAAATACATTACATTTTAAAATCATGCCTTCCCCCACTTTAACATGTGAGATTTTTTTGTTTTATACAATTTGTCATACTTTTATGTTCATTCCTTATAGAATAGCAATCTCTTATTAACCCAGAATATCAATTTCAAAATACTGATTCCATAATTTAGAGTGGTCATCCTATGTCTTCCTGAACTAAAGATGTATTTATGAGTATTAAAAAATAAATTCCACTTTTATTAAATTAAATAAAATGGAAGTATATTGAAATGCATAAAGCTGTTCTTACATTTAAGATTTTTTTCTTGAGCTAGATTCCCAGCATTGTAATTACAATAGCTGTGAGGGTACATTGGCATATTGAAATAGAATGATTTTCAGATTATGTAAAATGCTTTCTGAAGGCACTTCACATATGATATTAATAAGGCAGCTAGGATTTATAATTATAGCATTTTGCCATAGGAAACATGGCATTGCTTTATTAGAGAAATCACATTTTTTAAAGTTATATTTTATTTATGTACTTTCTTATGTCTGAATGTAGTTCACAGTAAGAATTTTTGACTTGATTTTAGTCTTTGCAAAAGCAGTTCATTCAAAGGAGAACCACTCATGATTATTGTTGTATGCAATCATGAAATGAATAGACATTCAGTTTCCTGCCATGGGTTTCTTGTATTATTCCTTCACGTACCACATCAGAGGTTAGATGGGAAGGAATTTGCTAAATTTTGGGGTCCAGTAGTTGCATACTTAAAATTTACTTTTTTTTCTCTAATTACTTCTGTTCTCTGAGCTCTTCTCTAGTGTATCAGTATAAACAAATGGTGGGAAACAAACATTCCACGTGTAAAAAGCAGAAATGGAGTTAATGTAGGGAAGTATAAGACATAAAATCAACAGACAGCCTGTAGGAGTGAGAATCAAGATCCATCACTGAAATTAATGAGTTCAGGCACAAATGGTCACAAAACTATGGAAACAATAAAGAGATCAGTGGTTGCCAGGGGTCGGGGAGAAGAACAGGCAGAGCACAGAGGACTTTTAGGACCTTGAAAATACTCCATATGATATTATAATGATGGGTTTATGTCATACTTTTGTCCAAACCCATAGAATTTACAGCACCAAGAGTGAACCCTAAGGTAAACTATGGACTTTGGGTGATTATGATGTATCAATTTAGGTTCATCCTTCGTAAAAACATACGATCCTGGTGAGTGACGTTGACAGTAAGAGAAGCTATGTATGTGTGGGAGCGGGGGGCGGGGGGTGGTGTATAAGAGAAGTCTCCGCACCGTCCCATCAATATTGTTGTTAACCTAAAACTGCTCCAAAAAAATAAAGTTTTATTTTCTTAAATAAAAAGAACAAATGGTCATTGCTATGATCCAGGCATCACAGCCTCAACTGCTGCTTGCAAATCAACTAGAAACTGGCCACCAAAATGATGGCTTGTTTGCCAGAAGAAACAGTCAGCATAAGATGTTCTTCTTAAACATTCCTCCTGGCTATCAAACAAATACTTCTTAATCTGGAATGTATCTCTGCTCCAGAGACAATCAAAGGAAGTAGGAAAAAAATAGTTTTGAGATTTTCAGTCTCTAAGTTCAGGAAGGTGCACTAGGAGAGGAGAGGATGGATACTGAGAATTAATAAGCCACATCCTACACTGGTTTCCAATGAAAGATCTATACAGCTTACTACATATATGTAAAATTCTACTAATGAACAACAAATCTCCCCACCTAACGCACTGCACTTAATGTGCACACACACACACACACACACACACACATTGAACATTTTCCCAAGAGACATCTGAATGTCCTTTTAATTACTTCATCTATCTGTGAGTGATTATTATTACTATAATTCAAAGATCAACAAACAACCACTACACACAACCTCTTTATAAGGTGGGCTGGAGAGAACAGATAACTAATGCTACTGTGCTCATTTATGCAACTGGCCATAGTTAATATTTTTGAACTTCTTGTTTCCGCTACATGTCCTTTGTTCCATTAGTTTTTCAGGTGGCCAGGGTTGTTTATTTGGGGATGAAGAAGACCAGAATCTCTATTACTGAGGAGTCATAGCTGTCTTGGTATTATGCCTACTTGGGCTCTGTAATCAGTCATTTTCTTTTATCATTGGGCATAGCAATTAATACAAAGTGCCTTAGATTAGTGGTCTCCAAGCATTATTATTCAGGTACATTGTAGAAGAAATTTGAAATTAAAGTGGTTTTTCAAAAATTTGTAATAAAATATATGTCACTTTAAACTTGACCTCTAAAACTTTTCACAATTAAAGCAGTTCCAAGGTGTGTAGTTTCTGAGGTGCTGTGATTATTGATATTTTAAAATAAAACTTCTCCTTTTCTTTAGGAGATAATCACAAGAGAACTCTCTTGCGCCCTAACAGTTTGAACAAAACATCTGAGAGCTTAGTTGGCAAGGAATCTAATTAACTAAAATCCAGAAAGTGACAAGTTTACTGGGGGAGGAGAGACCCACAGCTACTGTCATTCCTGGCAGAGCAGCGGGGAATCAAGGAAGCTGCCGCAGATGCAAGTAAGAACACTGATGAAGTGGATCAAACTTGTAAAACCCTAGGGTGGTCTGGCATGAGAGCCCGGAATCCCTGGGAGGCCCAGACACAGCAGGAATCTCCATGCAGTTTCCACGTTTTACTCAGCCTTCCATGGGGAGCTCCTGAGGGTAACTGGCCACCTAGCAGGAGGCTGAAAGGGACCCTGTCTGAGGAAAGAGTGCTGATGTCTGAGGGTGGAGCAGGAGGACAGACAGCCACCAGGCAGGCAGTGAGTGTCGCTGATCTGGGAGGAGGAGGGGAGGAAAGCTGAGTCTCTCCCAGGGGAACACTAAAGGCTCCTGCCAAATTCTGATGCTAGAGAAGCAACTGCGAGAAACCCGTGCACATTCTAAGCCACTTGCTGATAAAAGGTGGTCACGGACTTTGAAAGTAGAAAAAATCTACCTACTAAAGATTAAGCACAGAGTGTTCGCTGAAGTCAAATGGTAGAGGGGAGCAAAGAGAGAAACCACACAGGTATCTGGGCCCCACACGAGGTACCAGGCAGCAGCACCGTTCACTGGGGTGGGTAGATGCCTGGAGAGATGCTCCCTGAAATGCACCTTCAGGTGCTGCTGAGTCTGAAAGTAGGGCAGGTGATCTGCAAGTCAACTCATAGCGCCACTCAAGGAAACTTCTCCCAGAATACACAACCCAGATGGTCTCAGTTCCAGTTAGATTGACTTCATCACACATGCCAATGGCCTGACAAAAGGCGAGATATGACATTTCCTGAGCATGTGTTATTATATATATTAACATTGCTTGCTTAAGTCTCTGCTGTTCTATTACTTCTTTTTATTTCTTTTTTTTTTTTAAATTGGGGAGTAGTTGCTTTACAATGTTGTGTTAGTTTCAGCTGTACAATGAAGTGAATCAGGTATATGTATACCTATATCTCCTCCCTCTTGGACCTCCCCCCACCCCATCCCACCCATCTAGGTCATCACAGAGCACCAAGCTGAGCTCCCTGTGCTATACAGCAGGTTCCCACTAGCTATCTGTTTTACACATGGTAGTGTATTTATGTCAATCCCAATCTCCCAGTTTATCCCACCCTCCCTTCCCACCCCCCACCCCATGTCCACACATCCATTCTATATGTCTGCATTTCTATTTCTGCCCTGCACATAGGTTCATCTATACCATTTTTCTAGATTCCACATATATGCGTTAATATGTGATATTTGTTTTTCTTTTTGACTTACTTCACTCTGTATGACACACTCTAGGTCTATCCACATATCTACAAATGACCCAATTTCATTCCTTTTTATGGCTGAGTAATATTCCATTGTATATATGTACCACATCTTCTTTATCCATTCATCTGTCGATGGACATTTAGGTTGCTTCCATATCCTGACTATTGTAAATAGTGCTGCAATGAACATTGGGGTGCATGTGTCTCTTTGAATTATGGTTTTCTCAGGGTATATGCCCAGTAGTGGGATTGCTGGGTCATCTAGTAGTTCTATGTTTATTTTTTTTTAAGGAACCTCCGTACACTGTTCTCCATAGTGGCTGTATCAATTTACATTCTCAGCAACTGTGCAAGAGGGTTCCTTTTTCTCCACACCCTCTCCAGCATTTATTGTTTGTAGATTTTTTTTTGATAATGGCCATTCTGACCTGTGTGAAGTTATACCTCATTGTATAAAACTCTTAGAGGAAAACGTAGGAAGAACATTCTTTGACATAAATTACAGTAAGATTTTTTTGACCCACCTCCTAGAGTAATGAAAATAAAAACAAAAATAGACAAATGGAACTAATTAAACTTAAAAGCCTTTGCACAGCAAAGAAAACCATAAGAGAGATGAAAAGACAACCCTCAGAATGGGAGAAAATATTTGCAAATGAAGCAACTGACAAAAGATTAATCTCCAAAATATACAAACAGCACATGTAGCTCAGTATCAAAAAAAAAAAACAACCCAATCAAAAAACAAATGGGTGGGGGCTTTCGTGGTGGCACAGTGGTTGAGAGTCCGCCTGCCGATTCAGGGGACATGGGTTTGTGTCCCGGTCCGGGAAGATCCCACATGCCGCGGGGCGGCTGGGCCTGTGAGCCATGGCCACTGAGCCTGCACGTCCAGAGCCTGTGCTCCGCAACAGGAGAGGCCACGGCAGTGAGAGGCCCGCGTACCGCAAAAAAAAAAAAAAAAAAAAAAAAAATGGGTGGAAGACCTAAACAGACATTTCTCCAAAGAAGATATACAGATGGCCAAGAGGCCCATGAAAAGATTCTCAACATGACTGATTATTAGAGAAATGTTCTATAACTTATAAAACCTTACATTCAAACCAAATTTTAGAAAATCTATGAAAAAATTATAAAATATGACAGAGCATCGAGAGAAGAAAAAGTCAGTGGAACCTGAGCCAGAGATGGAACAGAGTATGGAATTATCAGGCAGAGTTATAAAAAGTAATATAAATATATTTAATGATACATTGCAAAAAGTAAACAGTAAACATGCACAGATAAAGAAGCTTAGCAGCGAGACAGAAGAATAAAATAAGTCAAATTGAAATACTGATATTGAAAAATAAGTTATCAGTGATGAAGAATATTTTGTTGGACTAATTATCTGAACAAAATAGAGGAAAGAATTGGTACAACTGAAAAACAATCAATAGAAATTATCCCAACTAAAACACAAAAAGAACTGAGTAGAAAAATGAATTTAAAAGAGTGTCCAAGATCTTAAGATAACAGAAAAATATGTAATTGGAGCACCTGAGAAGAGAGAGAAGATGGAACAGAATAAATCTTTGAAGAGATAATGTTCAACAATTTCCCCACATTAAAAGCATAAACCATTCCAAGGGGCTCAGAAAACCACAAGAATAGTAATTGAAAAACGCACACGCACACACCCCTAGGCACATCCTTGTCAAACTGCTGAAAACCAATGTAAAGGAAAAATTCCTAAAGAAACCAGATAAAAAGACAAATTTTGTACAGGAAGATAGCAGGAAAAATGGTGATTGAGTTCTCATCAAAAACAATGGATATTAGAAGACAATGGGAAAACGTGTTTAAAGTACTAAGGAAAAATAAAAACCATCAACCTAGAAAACTAAAGCCAGTGAAAATATCGTTCAAAAATAAGACCTAAGTAAAAATACTGCAGACAGGCAAATACTGAAAAAACTCTTTAGTCAAACTGTACTACAAGAAATACTAACAGCAGTTCTTTATACCAAAGGGAAATGCTACTAGATAATGTTGCAAAATGGAATGAGGATTTTCAGGTAGAATAATCGCTCTCTCCTCTCTCTCTCTCTCTCTCTCTCTCTCTCTCTGTGTCTCACACATACACACACACACACACGGATCTCATAATACTCCAAATATATTAAATATATGTAATGAAATTATTTTAAAGGCTTTGTTGATTGCTTGATAGAAAAATAAACAGCTATGTGTTTGTGTGTTAGTATTCATACACATATTTCCTAATTCTGTTCTCTTAGATGGTTTAAAAGCAGAAAATCCTCACTAACAATGAACCTACCTTATGCTCAGATCTTTATTTATTTATTTATTTTTTATTTATTTTTTTTTTTAATTTTTTTTTTTTTTGCGGTACGCGGGCCTCTCACTGTTGTGGCCACTCCCGTTGCAGAGCACAGGCTCCGGACGCGCAGGCTCAGCGGCCATGGCTCACGGGCCCAGCCGCTCCGCGGCATGTGGGATCTTCCCAGACCGGGGCACGAACCCGTATCCCCTGCATCGGCAGGCGGACTCTCAACCACTGCGCCACCAGGGAAGCCCCAGATCTTTATTTTTAATTAACATTCTTCAATGAAGGGAATGAGGGCTACTTGAAGAAATAGCAAAGTCTACAGCTGGAACAGGAGAAAAACAAGATAAGCCTGAAGCATCTTGCATTGGTAGAACATAGGGAATATCTCAAAAGAGAATAATGGATGAAGCATGTCAAAAAGAAAAGGAAGTCAATGTGAAAATCTCCCAATTGTGAAAGTTGGAATAATTTGAACAAAACAAAGAATTATAGTATTGGGTTATACAGCAAAGAATGAAATAGTTACACTTTTATAATTGTTTAAAATATTGCCTCTGCATACATGGCAAATATCAGACAGTGTTACAGTTTTTTCTTTAGTCATCAAAAATAATTTGAAAATACTCAGGAGGAGGGAAGATGTCTATTGTTAGCTTTTTTAAAATTTTGGATCCATCAGTTATTTATAGATGTATTGATTTCCACCTGCTTGTGAAGTTTCCAAATTCCTCCATTACTTATTTTAAAAAATTCCAGCTTTATTGAGATATAATTGACATATAACATTGTATACATTTAAGATGAATGGGGTGTTGATTTGATATATTTATATATTGCAAATGCTTACCACTTAGCATTAGCTAATACCTTCAGACCATCATTTAATTACCATTTTTTTGTGGTGAGAACATTTACAATCTACTCTCTTACAAACTTTCAAGTATATAATACAGTATTATTAGCTATAATTACCATGCTGTATATTAGATCCCCAGAACATGTTAATCTTACAACTGGAAGTTTGTATCCTTTGACCAATGTCTTTCCATTTCCCCTGCCCCCGTCCTCTGGTAACCATCGTTTTACTCCCCGTTTCTCTGAGTTAGGCCGTTTTGAATCCACATATGAGTGATATCATACAGTATTTGTTTTTCTGTAACATTTCATTCAGTATAATACCCTCAAGTCTCATCCAAATTGTAACAGATGGCAGGATTTCCTTCTTTCTAATGGCTGAATAATATTCTGTTAAACATATAGCATCTTTTTTATCCATTCATCTGTTGACAGACATTTAAGTGTTTCCATATCTTGACTATTGTGAATAATACTGCAGTGAACATGGGGGTGCAGCTATCTGTTCAAGATTTTGATTTCAACTCCTTTGGACATACATGCAGAAGTGGGATTGCTGGATCATGCAGTATTTTATTTTTAAATTCTTTGAGGAACCTCCATATTGTTTTCCATAGTGACTGGACCAATTTGCATTCCCATCAATGGTGAACAAGTGTTCCTTTTCTCCACATCCTCATCAACACCACATCTCCTGTCTTTTTGATGATGGCCATTCTAACAAATGTGATATTTCATTGTAGTTTCATACTTAGTGATGTAGAGTACTCTTTCATGTACATATTGATCATTTGTATGTCTTCATTGGAAAACTGTGTATTTTTGTTTCATTGTGTTGCTAAGACTTCCTAAGTGGATTCTTGGGGTCTCCCAGAGCTGTTTTTTTTCATGGATAGCTGTCCAATCATTGATCTTTGTGGGAGAGGGAGAAATGGGGAAGCTAGGTTCTTCCACGTTGCCATTTTCCCACTATTCCTCTGTTATTTATTTCTGATTTCATTCTATTGTGTTTAGAGAACATACTTGTTTGATTTAATTTCTCCTAAATATATTGAGACTTCTGTATGGCCTTGCATTTGGTCTACCTTGAAGTGTGTTCCATGTGTGCATGAGAAGAATGTGAATTCTGCTATGGTTGTATCAAATGTTCTATAGAGTCAGGTTAAGTCTAGTTGGTTTATAGTGTTTCCAAGGTTTTAGCACCTTGTTGATCTTATACCTGATTGTGCTATTCATTATGGAAGATGGGGTACTGAAATCTCTAAATCTTACTGTTGAGTTACCTAATTTTCCTTTCAATTCTATCAGTTTTGCTTCTTGTATTTTGAGGCATTATTATTAGGTGAATACAGGTGTATAGTTGTCATATCACCCTGATTGATTGACACTTTTATTATTGTAAAATATCTATAGTCAAGTAACTTTATGTCTATTTCATTTAATATTAGTACAGCCATTTCATTTCTTACGGTTTCTGTGTGCATGTTTCAATCCTTTTACATTCAGTGCATTTGTAACTTTGGATCTAAATTGTGTCTCTGGTAGACAGTATGTAGTGGTCTTCTTGACTATGACTGCCTGGAATAGTTTCTGCAACGTAGAGCTGGTGTGTGATGAAAGATGCAGGTGCCCTGCCCCTCCTGGAGCAAATATGCAACCATAGACTGGGTGCTTGGGGGCAAGGAAGCTCTGTGTTCTTAGCCCTGTCCTTCTGGAGTAGAGCTCTGTCATGTTGAGCTGGAGGTGGGGGGTAGGGAGGGAGCGTGTTGTGACTCACTGCCCTGGCTGAGATTTAGTCAATTTTTGTGAATTTATGCTCCTGTCTTTTCCATATGCTCTTAGGACAATTTGCAGAGACTCCAATTTTGTATGTATGTAATTTTCACGCATTAAATGTCCATTTCACTGGGGAGAGAGTTTGTCGAGCACCTCACACTGCCATTCTGGAAATCCTTGTTATTTTCACTGTATTGTGAATCTGCTGCAATCTGCTCCATCCTATCCAAAAGCAGAACAATTGCTTATTTTTTTAGTTTCTTAGCTATCACATTTTGCTTCGTTTATTAGACTCTTGACCAGCAAAAATTGAGAAAATGACAAAAAGCTTAAGACACAATGTAAGGCTCACCTTTCAGAGGCTCCATTTCCTCTGACATCTCAACCCCTGAGGTCCAAGGCACCTTCAGATCCCTGCTCTCCAGTGTCTGTCTAGCTACCTGAGGCTGCTCTCGTCGTTCTGATCTTCTTTTTCTTGACTTCTAAGCTGCATACCAATTAAGAACCAACACGTGTCTCAAGGAAAAAGCAGCAGAAAATATCAGGTTCACCTTGCTGCATTTTCTTTGTGCTGCATTGACTCTTAAATCTCCGCTGCCTTGGATGCTTTCTAGGGCTTTCAAATGCCAGCATGTTTGTATTTCACCTGGCTTTTACAGTTGTTGTTTGTGTGCTACTCAGTCATAACCAGCATGCACTTAACTGTCTAAAGTGTGCACCTCGGAGCATGCCTAGGAAGAAATGTCTGAAACATGTCGTGACAGCTCTGTTAATGTACCTATTAGCCTTCGAACAGAGATTTTTTCCCTTTAATATGTTATTTTGTAATCAAATTGATCCCTGATGTTTTGTGGGAGTTGTTTCAATGGTCACTTTCTGTTTCTGATAATTTTTTTAGATATGTGTCTATGGCGTTACGATTATCTCCGATGTTTGGAGAATATTGGAATTTGGGAAAGGAATGTAGGAGGAAACAAATTTTGTGTGTATTTTAGTTTAGTTTTATTTTATATTTGAAAATCATGTGAATCATGTATGAATTTGATCATAGGTCTCCACTTCATTCTCACTTCAGTTAAAGGACATGCCCTGTCAATCAATAGCTTAAACTGAATTGATATTTAAGTGTTCAGACTGGAGATTGGACTCTTGAAGCATTATCATGGAAATTTATTGCATAAAAAGTCAGGAAATCAGAGAAGCAGCATTTGATATAACTGAAGCATGAAGCATTATATCATTTGATATAATTGAAGCAAACATCTATCTTCAGAAAAATAACTAGAATTCCATATATATATACTATTTAAAAAAAAAAAAAACAGCACCCAACAAGAGCTTTATGTTGGTGAAGAAAGGAGTACCTTTACAGGTAAATAAAGCTGGGTTCTGTTTTGTTACTGAGGTACATGCAGAGAGATTGCGCATCACGTGTTAAGCAACGCAAACAGAGTAAGATGAAGTAGAAAGTCAATGGAACAAGTGAAAAAAACCTTACAACAATGAGAGATATATAGGAGCAATTCTTTAGTTGTGCAGGGTTCTTTTTAAAGTATTGCATCACACTGTAATTGTAATATTTTTCTAAGTTGTATAAAAAATAATAGTGCATCTTAACAATTGATGACACTCTCTAATATATTCTCCTCTCATTTTTGTGAGCTAGTTTTCTATGTATAGGCATTCCTCAGAGATATTTCCGGTTTGGTTCCAGACCATCACAGTAAAGCAAATATTGCAATAAAGTTAGTCACACAAATTTTGGGGTTTTTCACTGCACATAAAAGTTATGTTTACACTATACTGTAGTCTATTAAGTGATCAGTAGCATTATATCTTTAAAAACAATGTAAATATCTTACTAAAAATACCATTATTTAAAAAATATACTTTATTGCTAAAAAATGCTGAACATCATCTGAGCATTCAGAGAGTCTTAATCTTTTTGCTGGTGGAAGGTTTGCCTGAAGACTGACGGCTGCTGATTGACCAGCTTATTGGTTGCTGAAGGTTGGAGCGGCTGTGGCAGTTTCTTGAAATAAGACCACAATAAAGTTTGCCACATCGATTGACTCTTCCTCCTGAGAACGGTTTCTCTGTAGCTTGCAATGCTGTTTGATAGCATTTCCCCCACAGCAGACTTTCTTTCAAAATTATAGTCAATCCAGGAATTCCCTGGCAGTCCAGTGGTTAGGACTCTGTGCTTTCACTGCCAAGGTTGCATGAATCATGAATTTTCTTGATGGCATCTAAAATGGTGAATCCTTTCCAAAAGGTTTTCAATTTACTTTGTCTGGATCCACCAGAGGAATCACTATCTATGGCATCTATAGCCTTATAAAATGTATTTCTTACTAGATTATGGAAACCAATGTATGGAAATTCTTCTGCTACATATTACAGTTTATATTTTTAAGCTATCACTGAAAAGCTCTAATTTGCTTAAATGTAGTACAGCAATACCCACATGGTCCACAAAGAAAAGGGGTTTCATGTTGGTTTTCTTGTTGTAAATTTTGAATTTTACATACTGAGGGTTTTTTTTTTTTGATTCTGAGTTATTTTATATTGTCTATTTTCATTGAAATGTATACAATTTATAAAATATATATTAAATAATGAGATTTGAACATCAAAATTATTCCATGATCAATGGGCTGGAGAATGGATGTCATGTTAGCAGGCAGGAAAACAACATTAATCTTGTTGTCCATCTCCATCAGAGCTCTTGGGTGACCAGGTGCATCATCAACGATCAGTAGTATTTTGAAAGAATTTTTTTTTTTTTTTCTGAGCAGTAGTTCTCAACAGTGGGCTTATAATATTCAGTAAACCCTGCTGTAAACAGATGTGCTGTCCTCCAGGCTTTGTTTTTCCATTTATAGAGCACACACAAAGCTAATTTAGTGCAGTTTTTAAGGGCCCTAGGATATTTGGAATGGTAACTGGGCATTGGTTTCAACTTAAAAGTCATCAGCCCCTAACAAGAGGGTCAGCCTGTCCTTTGAAGTTTTGTTGTTGTTGTTGTTGTTGTTTTAATTTTATTTATTTATTTATTTATTTATTTATTTATTTTTGGCTGTGTTGGGTCTTCATTTCTGTGCGAGGGCTTTCTCTAGTTGTGGCAAGTGGGGGCCACTCTTCATCGCGGTGTGCGGGCCTCTCACTATTGTGGCCTCTCTCGTTGCGGAGCACAGGCTCCAGGCGCGCAGGCTCAGTAATTGTGGCTCACGGGCCTAGATGCTCCGCGGCATGTGGGATCTTCCCAAACCAGGGCTTGAACCCATGTCCCCTTCATTGGCAGGCAGATTCTCAACCACTGCACCACCGGGGAAGCCCTCCTTTGAAGTTTTGAAGCCAGGCATTGACTCCTCTTCTCTAGCTATGAAAATCCTAGATGGCATCTTCTCCCAATAAGTCTGTTTTGTCTACATTGAAAATCTATTGTTTATTGTAGCCACCTTCATTAATTATCTTAGCAAGATCCTTGGGATAACTTGCAGCAGCTTCTACATCAACATTTGCTGCTTCACCTTTCATTTTTAAGTCATGGAGATGGTTTCTTTCTGTAAACCTCAGGGTTTACATTGCTAGCTTCAAACTTTATCATTCCTGTGTTCACTGGAGTAGCACTTTTAATTTACCTGAAGAACTTTTCCTTTGCAGTCACAACTTGGCTAGATTTTTGGCAGAAGAGGCCTTGCTTTCTGCTTATCTTAACCTTCATCATGCCTTTCTCACTAAGCTTAATCATTTCTAGCTTTTGACTTAAAGTGAAAGACTTGTGACTTTTCACTTGAACATCTAGAGATCATTGTAGGGTTATTCAATGGCCTAATTAATTAATTTTAATATTGCTGCATCTCAGGGAATAGGGAGGCCTGAGTAGAGGGAGAGGAGCAGGGGTATGGCCAGTCAGTGGAACAGTCAGACAAATACAACATTTATCGATCCAGTTCATCTTCTTATATGGGCCCAGTTTGTGGTGCCCCAAAACAATTACAGTAGTAACATCAAAGATCACTGATCACAGATCACCATAACAAATATAGTGATGAAAAAGTTTGAAATATTGCAAGAATTACCACAATGTGACACAAACAAGAGTGAGCAAAAGCTGTTGAAAAAATGGTACCCATAAACTGGCTTGATGCATGATTATCACAAACCTTCAATTTGGAAAAGAAAAACCACAATAACTGCAAAGTACAATAAAGCAAAGCTCAATAAAAGAAGTTTTACCTGTATATAACTATTGCAATTTTTTCTATATAATTGCCAAATGCTATGGAATTATGTTTTCTATAAGATCAAATAAATCAACTAGTATATCAGATTTTTTTTTCTCTTAGTGACATAAGAATTGAAATCCTCTCTCATTCCCTTTAATCCTAGACTAGTTATTCTCTTGGTCTCCTTCACACATAATCTCTGATTATCTCCATTTATCTCTCTTTCCTGGATCCAGTGGCTCCCTTTTTGGTTTGATTAAGCATATCCTTTTGTAACTTCCAGAGAATGTGTACCTGGAATGTCATTTTAGCAATATTGACCATCTAAAAATGTCTTTATTCTGACCTCACACATAATTGTTCTCTTAGCGAGGGGGATAAACCTCAGTTGGTAATAATTATTTTCAGAGTATTTCTAAATTTTTTTTCACTTTTGTAAAATAACACACACACACAGATACATATAAACCAGTATAAACCAAACCCAGATGTATAAACCAATGGAAAACAATAAAGAATCAAGAAATAAATCCACATATATATGGTCAACTGATTTTTGACAAGGGTGCCAAGAATACGCAATGGGAAAAAGATAGCGTCTTCAACAAATGGTGTTGGGAAAACTAAATATCCACATGCAAAAGAATAAAAATGGACCTATGTCTTACATCATATACAGAAATCAACTAAGCACCATCTATGTGTAAAATCTCACTGGCAATGGTGAATACATGAAGATATTCTCCTGTCCTGCAAAATAAATGTAGATGTATGTACAATCCATTGAAAATATTCTATTTAGGATAAATTGTCTCTTGAATATATTTGTGTAATATATACTGATTTTGCTACATGAAGGTATATATATTATATATATAATACGTTTTATATATATATTATATATATATATATAATATATATATAAGTATGTAAAAGAAACATGGTGTACCCACAGAAGTAAACATTATTTTTGTTGGCTAGCTGTTTAACTGTTATTTCATACTCTACCTTTAACCAATGAATACACTTTTTTCAATAATTGATATTATAGTGCTTAAAAACAAGACTGTTAAAACATATTAATTGATGATTTCAGTTCATTGTTCTAGATATGCTAAAATAATGAAGCTAGGTAATATTAGCTATTGATAAAAAGAAGGGCTATATAACTGCTAATCACATTTTACTCTGCTAAATGAAGTGGTAGTAATAAAAAGTAACATAAGTAGATAAAAGAAGAAGGCTACATAGCTTATTTCAGTTAATTAAAAGATTTTTTGTGAAGTGGATCCAAATCAAAACATCTTTTCTATATAGTGCTGTGAAAATAAATTCATTGAATTTCAGCACCATAATCTAAAAGGAAAAAGCATATGAAGGTTAAAAGAAGAAGGATTATAAATTCCATCATAACAGTACCTTTCATGTAAAAAGAATTATTTCTTATACATCAATAATTAAAATAAAATAAGCATGTTTGCAGAAATTTGAATACTTACTGAGACTGCAGCTACAAATACTAAAACGTTTCTTTGGATAACAGTAAATCATGAGTTGCTTTGATACATTAATTAATAGTTGTTAATTGTGCAGAGAAAAAAATCATAGCATCTGACAATTTTGAATTTGCAAAGGACTGGATTTTTAATCCTATTGCTATGGAAAATATACACTGTAGAATAAGGGATTATTTATTAATTAATATGTACAGCAATTAATAGAAAAAACTTGTTCTGTTTTTAGTAACCTTGTTAAAATCAGGCAATCCCAGGAATATAAAAAAGTAGAATCACAGAAGTATATGCTATACAAATATAATATTCTGACCTTCACATGAGAACTTACTGTTTATTTTATATAAGATATTTAGTGCAATATGCATCCACAAACCTGAAAGATAGCACAGGGTTATTTTAAAATTAATATTTATTTTATCAGAGCTATTAAAAATACATTTGTTCCATTTCAGTTCATTCATTATTTATGTAGTTCCTTTCAGTAGTATCTTTTATCCACTTTCTAAAACTGAACACATCCACTTCTAAGATAAGGAGTTCATAGAAATGGAGGTGTGACCTACATTGCTGATTCTTTAAAATAATATAACACATAAATAAAGGGAGTAAAATACATTATTTTAACACAGGCAAATTAGTTTTCCACCTGGAGTTAAAATATACATTTTGGTTGATCATTGGAGAAAATCAGAAATAGAAATACACCACCTAATATCTGCTATATTGTCTTTAAGTTCTACCTTTTTTACACGATATATATGGAGAAAAATTTTTATTTTCCTTACAATTCATTGGTTTTTACTCTTCTGTTTACTTTGTCTTCACATTCACTCTTTTCTTTACCTTCCAAAATGCCCTTTCTGTCTTCCGTGGGTTTTTCTAAGCAAGAGTTTGTGTTTTCTTATTTTATAGCACATTTCTGTGACACTGCTTGGCACTTATTGTTAGATAGTATGGTTTTATGCTGTCATCCTAAATAAGGAGGTAAACTGAGGCAAGCTTGAATGACCAGGAATTGAGTTTATTCCGGAATAGCCAAGGAATCTCATTCAGGGAAATGTGCACTGCAGCAAGACCCAGGGAGTCTGCTGAGGGTTTGCAAGAAGTGAAGAGAGGGGGAAGTCAGCCAGAGCCCAAGCAGTAAGTTCCTTGGCTTGAGGATGGGGCCAGATTCCTTGGTGGATGATCATTGGTCAGGAGAGAAGTCTTGATCATCTGTAAATCAGGCATTTATGGGAAATCAGTCTCTAGTGTGTTTCCTTATTCTAAGGGCATGCATGAGATTCTCAGTTTCATATCCTTCAGTTCCATTTTAGATTGAAATCCTTTCACAGTACTTACATATATAATATTTTAAGTGATTAGAATTTTTTCATGATATCATATACAAATAGATATTTACCATTATCTGTACATACGTGAATTATGAAAATGAAGGCCTAGCCTAGCTTACCTAACATAAACAAGTCATAAAACACAGATCATATTGCTTTAATAACTTAGAATAAATCTGTAATAGAGTGAATAAAAGACCATCTTGAGGAGGAATGATAATATATATTTCACATTAAATTATCATTTGATTCTCACTGGAAAAAAGCTGCAATTTGTAGAAAAGTATTAACTTCTCTCCGAAATTCATATTGATAAATAATAAGAATAATATATGGTTGACTGAGTAAATAAATATATTTTTTTACTGGATCTTCTTATTATGTAAATACATTATGAATGGACTCTAAATATTTGCTCTTCACAGGCAAGGTTCAATAGCCAAGTAATTATTAGAATAATTTTGTTCAGCAATTCTGCTTTGTCTATCTCTAGATAATTTTTTAAAGTAGCTATTTTTAAATTCTAATTAACTGGATAAATTCCTTAATTCTAAAATTACTTAGTAAGTGTGCTACTGTCAAAACAGCCTGAAATCAACTCCGTTGAAACAAAGAGTCGGAGAATTTTCAGGTGGGATGGATCATAGACCATAAATGTTTGTTACTCGGCCTTACATAAAAGAAAAGTAAACTTTCTCAAATCTTCATGACAGGAGGTATTTTTTCAAGTTGAAGCAAGACACACAATTGGAGCAAGATACCAAGAGTGGTTCTAGAGGAAGAGAATTTTAAGGATGAATTTTCTGAATTGGTTCTAGGGTTTCTGGAACCATTTGGAATTGACTGTCTAATCTGATTAGATTTAAAGAAACTAATGATTCTATTTCCAGTAGGAAACAGAGACTGATAGTCCTTGATGTGAACTGTTTATAGAGATACACAAAATATTGGCATTGAATACTCCTAATAAACCTCCTATAAGAAGCAATGAGCTAAGTGACTCTGTATATGATACCTTTGCACATCGTCAGAAAACTAAGGAATATAAATGAAATTGGTTGGTTTGCTGGACAAAGTGGTAAAAGAAAAAGATGAGGTCAGGGATTTAAATTCCCCACTCAAGAGCCCCATAAAAGACCTAAGAGCTTCTAGGTAATAAGGAGAGCCTTATCTCCTGTAGCTCCAGGGCTGAAATTGCTAAAAATCAGAGCCACATTCTGCAATTGGCTACATTAAAATGCAAATAGAATTCCCAGTCTTGCAATGTTTCTACTGTTAGTGAGGGCATCAGTTGGGAGAGATGGGGTCTTGTAAGTTGGGATGGGAACACATGAAAGGTGCTGATAAAACTGGGGAATATCAAGCCCTTAAATTCCAATGAGTCTCCTCTGCCAGTGGAATAGGACTTCTCATCCTCAGAGAAATTGGCCTCCCCACCCACAGTAGCATCCACTTCTCCAGCAGAGTGGTACCTCTAGCACAGTGGTGTTGGCCTTCCCACCTCCATCTGAGGGGATTAATCCTGCAGAGGCTGAGGAATTAGTAATAGCCTCCTTGGAGGCAGTTGCCATGCAATACAATGCAGAATCTCCACAGCACCTACCCCCATTATCCCTCTTTACTTCTAGACTTGTAACTAGCCTCAACTTCAAGCAGACCCTCAATGGTGAGATGCAAAGTGTGACTCATGAGGAAGTACACTACACTCCGAAAGAACTACTTGAGTTTTCCAATTTATGCAAACAACTCTGTAGAATATGTGTGGGAATGAACACTGAGTGTATGGGATAATGGTGAGAGAAATATAAAGTTAGATCAGGTCAAATTGACTGATATAGACCCTAACCAGAGATTCTTTATTTAATGATGTAGCTCAGGGAGTTATAAAGGCTCTAACAGTTTGGTGGTTTGATTGGCTGATATATGGACCAAAAGAAGGCCTACCATGTGAAAACTGGAAATGTCTAACCTAAGTTGGTTTACTGGAGAGAAAGGGATTCAATGGCTTATGGATATAGGAATGTCAGAGTGGATTTATCATTTAAGATTTACTCAGGTTCACTGGGAGGATCCAGAAGACATACTTTTCACCAATATTTTGAGAAACCAGTTTGTAAGAGGAGCCCAGCATGCTTCAAGAGCTCTATAATCACTCTTCTCTGTAGGCTGGACCTTAGAGTGAGAATCAGCCACTCAACTGGAAGACCTAAATGCAATGGGAGTAGTTGGACCTCGGGGTAGCAGAGGTCAAGCGATGGCACTCAACCACCATAGACAAAGTGGGCATGGTTACCATACTGAACAGAAGAGTCAAATCTACAATCAAAATAATCTGACCTCTGACGTTGGCTAGTTAAGCCTGGTGTTCCCAGAAATGAAATAGATAGAAAGCCTACTAAATTCTTACTTGATTTGTATAAGCAGAAAAGTTCTAGGTCAAGTGAACAAGAGTCTAGCTCACATCATAAAAACAGAGAGTCACAACCTCTCAGTCAATTCCCAGACTTGAGCCAGTTCATAGACCAAGAACCCCTTGAATGAAGGGAAAGGCCAGCTGCCTTTAAGGAAGGACCCTGATACACTACTGGAAAAAAAATTTTTTTTCAATGTTAAACTTTCTCCCAGACCTCCCCAAACAGACTTAAGGCCTTTTGAAAGGTAAGCACTGATTGAGGAAAAGGAAATAATCAGAACTTTAAGGGACTACTGGATGCTGGCTCTGAACTGACAGACCAGTTCCAGGAGACCTAAAATGTTACTGTGGCCCTCCAGTCAGAGTAGCTGCTTATGGAGGTCAGGTGATCAATGGAGTTTTAGCTCAGATCCATTTCTCGGTGGGTCTAATGGATCCTTAAAATCATATTGTGGTCATCTCCCCCGTTCCAGAATGCATAATTTGAATAGCATAGTGAGCAACTGGCAGAATCCCTACATTGGTTCCCTGACCTGTGGAGTGAGGGCTGTTACGATGGCAAAGGTGAAGTAGAGGCCATTAGAACTATCTCTACCTAGAAAAATAGTAAATCCAAAGCAGTACCACAAACCTGGAGGAACTGCAGAGATTAGTGTCACCATCGAGGACTTGAAAGATGCAAGGGTGGTAATTCTCAGCACATCCCCATTGAACTCTCTAACTTGGCCGAACACAGATAGATCTTGAAGAATGACCAGATGATGACTCATTGCAGAATCCTACCAGATGTGGTTTCATTGCTTGAGCAAATTTACACATCCCCTGGTAACTGGTATGTATCTATTGAGCTAACAAATTATTTTTCTTCATCCTTGTCCATAAAGTCTACAAGAAGGTTTGCTTTCAGCTGGCAAGGCCAGCAGTACCCCTTCACTGTCCTACATAGGGCCATATTGATTCTCCAGCCCTGAGTCATAATTTAATTTGCTGGGACCTTGATTACACTTCCCTTCCACAAGGTATACTAGTTTATTACATTGATAATTTTATGCTGATCGGACCTAGTGAGTAAGAAGTAGCAACTACTCTAGATATATTGGTAAGATATTTGTGTGAAAGAGAATGGGAAATAAACCTGAATAAAATTCAGAGGTCTTCTATCTCAGTAAAATTTCCTAGGGGTCCAGTGATGCAGGATATGCTGAGATATCCTTTCTAAGGTGAAGGTTACATTGTTGCATCTGGTCCCTTCTACAACCAAAAAAGAGCATGAACCAATTCCTGTGACAAACCTCTGTCTGTCTATTTATCTATCTATCTATCTATCTATCCATCCATCCATCCATCCATCCATCCTACTGGTTGTTTCCCTGGAGAACCCTGACTAATACACGTCTCCTAGAGACTGGGAGATAGGGCACTATCTTCGTTGGTGATTACATTTCAAAGGGATAGGTTCTAGGTCCTTAAGGAAGACATTCTTGGGTTTTAAAACAGACAAGAAGCTTTTAAATAATTTACACCCCAAAGGGGCCAAGAAAGAAATTATAATTACAAGTTTTCCAAAGTAAAACCTCTGAGAAAAGGGAGATCAGGGGCATAGAAGCAGGAGGGAGCCTGTCCAAAATTTGGACAAGGTGAGGAAACTTTGATGTTATCTTGGTCACTAGATACAGCAATGAGATCCAACATCATAGTTTATATTTTCTCTATAGATCTTTATTGAAGCATATCATATTCATCAATAAAAATGTGCTAACTTTTCTGCATGTTTGACTGACTTTCCTTATTTTTCTTGAGTAAACTTCAAGATATTATAAATAATTTACTTTTCTTTATTTTTAGTTTATTTGTACTTAACACCTGTCAGTTTAAAAATTGAAAGTAAGGGCTTCCCTGGTGGCGCAGTGGTTGAGAGTCCGCCTGCCGATGCAGGGGACACGGGTTCGTGCCCCGGTCTGGGAGGATCCCACATGCCGCGAAGCGGCTGGGCCCGTGAGCCATGGCCGCTGGGCCTGTGCGTCCGGAGCCTGTGCTCTGCAACGGGAGAGGCCACAACAGTGAGAGGCCCGCATACCACAAAAAAAAAAAAAAAAAATTGAAAGTAGTATGCTCCAATTTACTATGTAGATCAAATTTTATTAGTTTTTCTTCTTATTTATATATCTTTTTCCTGCTGCATTTTATGATTTCACTATGCTTTACAGCATTAATGTAGAGAAAATCAGAAATTTACTCATGCCTTTAACAGCTGAGCTTACATAGATAAATATTCATGACATATGCAATATGTTTGTTGCATTAACTTGGATGTGCCATTCTAAAAACTATAATGAAATTGTGAGCTTCTAAAAGAATAATATAATCAAATGCATTGTATTCTGTGACTCACTTGAGTTATTCAACAATTTCTTTTGAAACTTGATGGTTGTAAATGTTCTCTAGTCTAAAATTATATTTGATTTTATTCAAGATCCCTAAACTAATTCATACATCTTTATGTAAAGAAAGGAAAAATATGTCCAGTATTGTTAGCCTGTATTATTGCTTTCATATCCTACTCTAGAATTTGAATATTTGTGTTATGTGTATCACATTTCACTGATATAAATTATTTTTTTAAATTGATATATTGGCTTCCTTCTGTATCTAGGTGTGAAAAATTGTCTAGGATAGCCCTGACGCTATGAGACTTAACATATTAAAGGGCCTGACTTGATTAAGGTTAATTTTTAAATAACTAAGATTTTTTAAATTACTAAGAATTTCTTGTTGAAGATAACCTTGGGAATTCTGACAAGCCAGGTAAGAAAGTCAACTTCAAGATTCTGATTTTACTGTGTTTATAAACTACAGATTCAGTGAAAAAAATCAGCTTTGGCTCATGGTTTAACAATGATATTCATAGTTCAACTTTGATATTTGACTTTCTAAAGTCTGGAAACATTCATCTTGTGTTAATATATATTACGTTTCTAGTCATTAGGTTTGAGCTTTCTGCCTTAATCATGACCCTTTGCTTTCCTAATTTCTTTAATTTTGTTAGATCCCAAACACGTTATTGAGTTCCCTGTTCTGACTAGTCTTACACACATGGCAAAAATGATACTTAGTATTGATGCCAAAAACTTGGCCTCTGTGCACCGGTGCTGAATCGAATCTCAGAGACAGAGTTTTGGGAGAAGTAGAAAAGAATAGCTTTATTGCTTTGCCAGGCAAAGGGGGACACAGGACTCATGCATCTCAAAACTGTTGTTTCCCAACTGGGGAGGATTTGGTGAGGAGTTTTATAGCAATGGTTCAAGGGCGGGGTTACTGTTAAGGATTAGGGTGTGTGCAGGGACTGCACTCCTTTAATCTGGCCTCAGGTGGTCTCTGGTTCCTTTAATCTGGAATAAAGAATGCTAACATCTTCCATTTATTGGGGGGTTTAGTTCTGTAAAGAGTTCAAAGATATTGTTATATGTATCCCTTGAGGCACACCAGAACCCTGCCCCAAGGCTGCACTGTTGTTTGTTGACTGCTCCTCCCTTGTCTCTGCATTCCCTCCCTTCCATGATTAGCATCTGTTTGAAAGTCTTCCATGCCCCGGAGCCCCACTGGGTGCTGCTCAATTTCACTATGAATCCATGTATATATTGGTACGTATATATCCATTTAACAAGTACTGCCATCATTAGGTAGGGTGGCCTGGGCCAACAAATGTCAGGGGAAGGTGGATAAGAATAAGAAACTGATGAAATTGACTTGCATAAGAAGTCCCTTGTTTTTTAAAATTAAATATTACTATATTCTAAACATAATATACTTCACAATTACTTTAAGTTTAGTATCTAAAAATAGTTACATTCAATTATCAAAAACTTATTAATATGTATGCCATGCTATGCTAAGCAATTTACGGACATGATTTATCTCTCATAAGTAACATTTAAAAAATATATGAATTCATTTATGTATGAATTCAAATATAATTCTTACACATGATTATGTTTATACTTTGCTTTTCTGTTTGCTGGTTTGGCAAGTTACTTAAATTGCCTAAATTACTCATTAGAAAGATAAGGGTAATGACACATATCTTGTAGGCTTGCTGTTAATATTAGAAATAATGTAAATAAATTGACTATCCCTGTGCCTGACGCATGAGTAGGACTTAGAAATTAGTCTCTGTGAACAGGATTTCTGAGATAGTGAAGTGAGTGGCTAGACAAATCTACTCCCCCCAAAAAACAATAAAAGAGGACAAAATATTTTATGACTCTGGAAATCAACTAAAGGTATACATCTAATTGGAAAGTGATTCTATGTGAAAAACTATGGAACTTTGAATAAGAGCCATGGATGTCTGTGGTGTTCTGCCTGGAGCTGCTCCCACCCCCCACCCCCACTGTGTTCAGCACAGTTGTTCTGTCAGGGTGGAATAAAACAGGCAGCTTCACTGCCTGAGGGACTAACTTTATTTGGAGCCAAACACATAAAATCTCATGCCCAGAAGCATCAGTAACAGTAGAGATCTTGGTGGCAAATGAATGGGCCAACTAGCAGTTCAGCTGGCCTAAAGTTGCCGTCTTGGTTGGGACAAATAATTGACTGGAAGACCAGCCAGAAATTTGATTTATTAGGGATATATGAGAAATAAGGCAGCCATAACGGGCATGGCTGAGCTCTCCATATAACTCTTTAGGATGACTTAACAACTGCCAGATCGGGTTTCCCTGGTGGCGCAGTGGTTGAGGGTCCACCTACCAATGCAGGGGACACAGGTTTGTGCCCTGGTCCGGGAAGATCCCACATGCCGCGGAGCAGCTGGTCCTGTGAGCCATGGCTGTTGAGCCTGCACGTCCGGAGCCTGTGCTCCGCAACGGGAGGGGCCGTGGCAGTAAGAAGCCCGTGTACCGCAAAAAAAAAGAAACCAAAAAAACCTGTCAGATCTTTGAATACACCTCCTAACACACCTCCAGTTCCATTGGCAAAAGTTGGTTGTTTTACTGCACAAGGTAGCACAACTGTTGATAATTGTAGCCTGATAACAACTAAGAAATGCTGACCTCTATGAAGTTAGGCATAATTTACAAAAAAAAAAAAAAAAAAAAACAGTATGTAACCAATTACAAAAGAAAGGATATTGAGACTTAGAAAGGTTAAGGTGGTTGTCATCCACAGACTTCACTATGTAGAGCCATAAATCCAAGTAGAAAAGACAGAGCATCATGTGTAGTGATACATGATAGATATCTTATGATTTTGTGTGTGTTTTGTTTGTTGGTTGTTTAGTCTATCTTATAATGGACTTATTTCTAATAAAAGGATTGGTATGAATCAGACATGGGCCCAGAGTGGCAAGAGTTTGTGTCTTAAGTGGAGAAGAAACAAAAGATGGTAAAAAATGTTTAGAGAGAGAGAGATAGGAATGAAAATGAAACACCTGGGCCAACTGAAAATGTACTTTATCTCTTTCCAATGAATTATCTTTGAAATATTTATTTATAGTTTATTTATTTATTGACCGCACCATGCGGCTTGCAGGATCTTATTAGTTCCCTACCAGGGATCGAACCCAGGCCCCTGGCAGTGGAAGTGCAAAGTCCTAACCACTGGACCACCAGGGAATTCCCATGGAAATACTTAGATTAAATTATAGACATCTAGATGAACACAGTCTTCTCTTGATTTTTAAGTAAAATTTTACTGGAATACCTCCACACCCATTCATTTTCATTGTCTACTGCTGCTTTTGCACTGAAATGGCAGTGTTGAGTAGTTCCTAGAGAGACCATGAGACCCATGAAGCCTGAAATATTTACTCTCTGGACCGTCATAGAACAAGCTTGACCACCCCTAATTCAGATTTAAGAAGAAAAAATTTATGTTGTATTTAGAATTATAGAAAAAAAACATATGATTGTTTTATGGTGCATGAGAAAGTATCTACATATCTCCCTTAATTATAGATGGGCAAATAACATTCGTTGAGGTTCATTGACAAACCCAATGTTCAAAATTAATAGTAAGAAAATTCAATATCTGAAAGATTCTATGAAATACAGGATAAAAATAACTTTTCTAAACACACATTCTCAAAAAGGAAATAGAACACCAAAGAGTCACTAAGAGAAATAAGAAAGTAAGAAAACCTTGACTTATGGTTATATACATCATTTTAAGTATTACCTCTTTTGGAATATAAACAACTTGTAATTAATTTCCAAAACTAGTTCTGAAACTTCCCTAAATCATGTGGGTTATAGGTCTTCAAACACTTGAAATTTAAAAATATTTAAAGAGAGTTTAATATGAATATTTAGGTGTTCCTTTTACTTTCTCAGTGTCTCTAAATCTTTTCAGAAAATTAGTAACCACAGGTTCACACTTAGTTCTTTCATTTATTTTTTCCGTGGTTAAAGAGTAGACAGATTGAATTACAAGAGGACATTCTGTAATAATATACAAATTTTGAAAATAAATCCTATCTATATCAATGCAAAATAAATTAGCATCTTGGGGAAGAGGAAATTGATGTAAAATCCATTATATCACAAAATGAGGTCAAGATTGAAAATGCAAAATTGAGTATAAATTGATGATTAATTTAAGAATAAATTGTGAACTCTTTATTTTTGGGGAATGATACTGTGTTTTCCCTTTAGGGTTGCCAGATAAAATATAGGCTATCTAGTTAAATATGAATTTCAGATAAACAACTAGTATCTTCTTTTAGTACACATATGTCCCCAAAGCATTCACAGGGCATACTTATACTAAAATTCAAAAAATAAAATGTTGCTAATCTGAAATTCATATTTCACTGGTCATTCTGTGTATTTATTCCCTGTAATCTGGCAAATCTCTATTCCCTGCCCAATTCTGCTGGTACATTTACACTTAAACAGCTCAGTTTCTGAGTAGTTCCTCTGCAGAGTAGCAGGTTTTCTACTATGAACCCTCAGGGACAGCTCTACCATATATAAATAAGTCTGATCCTATTTGCCTTCCCTTTTCTAAAGCTCTATGCTAATTTCCTCTCTGCTGTACCTACCTGAGCAGTGATAGACTGGTCCTTTCCAAGGCAAAGAGGAAAGGTCTACCTTCAAACTTCACATCTGCACTTAACTCTTTTCCTAAAAACGTATGTGATCTGAATTAATTGTCTTAAAATTTTAATGCTATAACTTCTTTACTTGTTCTAAATGTCAATGTGGCTTTTCTTTTTTTTTTTCAATTTACTTATCTCATTGAGTTGGATCATGGCCACATATGAATGTGAAAAGGGTGAGAGAGAGAACTAATATAGAGTTTCAATTCAGAATATTTTAAGTATTTTCATATATTAAATGTTAATATGTGCCAGAAACTAGGTGATCTATTTTACGTGAATAATCATGGTTCAGCTTGGTGAAGTAGATATTATTTCCATTTTAGAGATGACGATCTGAAGCATTAGATACATTGCCCAAGGGCACCTTTGTAATAATAGTTTTAATATTTGAAGTTAAGTCATCTAACTGTATGGTTTATGTTTTATTTTTTTGCACCATGCTGCATACATTGTAATCTTGACTTATTTAAGGATAAAGGCATCTGGAAAATGAGAGCATTAATTATAATAAATAAGGTATTTCAATGTTGAAAATTATACTTTAGACTTAAACAATCTGCTCTGATTTTATTTTCAGAACAAAAGTTTAAATCACTTAACTAAATTCCTTAGTGTAATATCAGAAACTGTGCAGTCAGAGACTATACGAGTTTCTATAATTGAAGACATATCACATTAGAAGAGAACATAATAATCAGTCAATGGCAGCAAAGATACAGAAATCCTATGAGAACTTGTTGCAGTCTTGAGGGAATCTCCTTATTAGCGGTTTCTTTTAAAATGCACACTAGTAGAGTGTTTGACACTCAAGAAGAATAAAAATTAAATATTTTGGTGTTACCAGCTCTCTTCTGTGAATTAAAGAGTGGCACCACATCATACCAATTGGTTGTTAAAATTTGGATGTAAAGGATTTTTGAATATAAAATAAGAAGCAATCTATTATAAAATTGAAGGTCTAGAAGTATGGTTGGACATCATCCAATTAAAACCCTCTCCAGTTCTACAAATTCTCTTTAGTGTTATATCTGTTGGGGTTTAATATTCATCTTTGTTAGTTTAAATAATTTAATAAAGATGAATATTAAGAACCCAACAGATATACTAGAACATTACAACATTTCTGTCGAGTGGTTGTCCCACCCTTGCTCGAAGTTATCCAGTGGTAGTCATTTAACTATTTTGTAAAAGTAGACCAAATTCTTTCATAAACATTATTAATTTGTCCTACTTAGTACTTTTAGAATTACCTTCATGAACATTAGATTTAGATATAAATCATCTTAAGTATGATTTGGGATGAACTAACACAATTCCTTCCATTTAAAGAAAATTGAGAATTAGAGTTTAGATCTCTAAGTTTATGTAACTCATGTATAAAAGAGATGGAAATAAAACAAAGTCCCCTTAAATTTAATGATCTGTCAAATATAACAGATGCCTACACAGAATGATCTTGACAGTATAAAAAAACATAATAATCTAATAATAATAATATATAATATAACTAGAGATTTATTAACATTCTAGATACACCCCCTGGATCTAACAAAGTAATATTTCCATTATCTTTTCTTATATAACATATTGCTACCCCCATTTTGACATTTAACTATGTATTGTAATATTTTACACCTTGAATTATTTCAAATAGTGTTTTTTAATTGCCATGTGTCTTGTCACTGAAACCAAGTATAAATTTCTTTAGAATAAAGTCATGTATTTTTTATTGCTCATAATTCACAAAAGTATGCAAGACAGTCTCTGAAATTAAAAGGTGACTGACCTAGGAAAATCTTAGATGGAATGACAGGCACAGTGGTGGTAGGAAAGATATTGTGGAGAAATCAAGTTTCCTGGATTTTTCAAAGTTCCTGTTGAGAGCTCTAACTTTCTGGGACATGGAAACTTATGTGCTATAAAGCTGGAGACTGATTTCACTCCCCCTTAAATATCTTGACATACCATGAGAATTAGATCTGTAGCCATTATCTGGTTAATTGATCTGATCCAAAAGGATCAGATAAGACCTTATCTCTTCCTGAAAGGGCCAAATGCTTACAGCCTGGCTGGACAAGGTTCCTAGGTGCTAGGAAGACTGGAAAACTATCTAAGTATTTATCTTTCTAAAGGAAGGAAGCCCAGAACTTAGAGACATCACTCAATTGTAAAACCTAGAGAAGCCTGGGGTTATCTGGCCCCTGGGGACACTTTGTTCATGTAGCAAAGGGCTGGAGATAGGATTCATGCCCATCAGTTTCCAGGGAGATTCTTTTAGGAAGGGAAGGAAACACCTCCTCCTTCGTCTTTCTAAGCAGAGAAGAATCATTTATCTTTGTTCCCTGCCTATGGGGTGTCCACCTACTTTTGTAGGACCGCTGACTTGTCTCTAATCATGTCACCCTGTGGATAAAGACTAGGGCAAAGGGGAGTCGACCGATGAACTGTTTACCATGAAGTGTTTCACATAAAATTCATCTTTGGTCTAGAACACCACATGAGTACATTAAGGACAAAATTAATACAGGTGAACATTAGAACCCCAACAGATACATCAGAAAAAACTGCAAGAAGAGCATTATGCATAGAACTTAAAATATGGGAACTTACTATTTCAAAAATGAACAAAACTACAAATATAAGCATTTTATATGTGTAAATGTATGGAATTTAATTTATCATTGTTCAAAATTTACATATTTCTGTACATTTTTATATTTGTTGATTTCATTTTACAATTTCATTATGTCACATTATTAGGGAGACAAGGAAAAGTGTAGAAACATAAGCTGATACAATAATTAAATAATGCCTTCATTTATTACTTAACACTGAAGTAACTTCTAAACTATACACAAGAAAATTAAATACAAATCAATTAAGGAAAAAGTGGCAAAAAAACTTAAAGATCCATTAGGAAAAATTGTTTACATCTAAATTAAAGCTGTAATACCTTGCACTGTCATTTGCTCACAATTTAGCTCTACTTTCCTAAACAACATCAGTGAATTTTTTTAAAAAGTATGTTCCATTGTTAAGATTTACTTTTTTGAGAATTTAAAAGATATACTGAATCCTCAGCAGAGGCACACATTTTTTTTTCCAAACCAAAGTGTAATAAGGAGGGAAACTATGTAGAAAAGAACATGCAGCATTTCTCTCTTCTCTGTTTTAAATTAGAGTGTCTTCTTAATGCCGTAGCAGACTTAGAATAAAAAATTGAAAACGCACAAGAAACAAATGCACACATCAATAAAAAAGAGGATTTTAGATATTAATACGTTGTCTGAAGAACATAAAATTGAGTAATGGAATAGAGAATAACCTCAGAGGTGTCTGTTGACAAGAAACCAAAGCTGCCTCTAATTTAGACGGAGAATGTGTATACATGTTGGGGAACTCAGAGAATTCCTGAGAAGCCTGGAGAACTGGGTTCAGAAAACGGAGCAGGAAGGAGGGACCCTAGGAGGGCAGAACCACAGCCAGAGTGAAGACACTAAATTAGTGCCCTGACCACGCGACTCTAGGGGCTGAGCGCTCTCCCTGGCCCTGCTGCTGCTGCAGACCCAGAAAACCTGATACTGCTGCTGTTGTTGCTACACCTCTCAGATGCATGTTCCATTGTCCTGAGAGTTGCTAGATCAGTCAATTCAAAGCGAGTGAATCTAATTAGCTAAAATTAGATCAATGCAGACTGCAGGAGACTGGGGAAATACATATCCTGGAAGATGCAGATATAGATGAGGATATATTCCTAATATATATATATTAGGGAGCAGTCTCTGGCTCCAACCAGGGATGGGAGCTTCAAAAATCACTAAGCAAGTTCAGATTTTATTCAGATCAGAGTTTGGGGTGGGAGGACCTGGAGGAAGGAAAGGCTGGGGAGAAGAGGAGAGGGGAAGGGAGAGGAGACACAAAGGAAGGAAGAAACAATACGTGCCTCTACATATAAGCGATATCACGTGCTGATACGTGGAATCTAAAAAAAAAAAAGGTACAAATGGACTTATCTATAAAACAGAAGTAGTCACGGATGTAGAAAACAAACTTATAGTGACCGGGGGTAAGCAGGTGGAGGGATACATTGGGAGGTTGACATGTACACACCAGTCTATATAAAATAGGTAACTAATAAGGACCTGCTGTATAGCACAGGGAACTCTACTCAATACTCTGTAATGGCCTATTTGGGAAAAGAATCTAAAAAAAGAAGAGTGGATATATGTATATGTATAACTGAGTCACTTTGCTGTACACCTAAAACTAACACAACATTGGAAATGAACTGTACTCCAATTTAAAAAGAAAAAATGTGCCTTGTTGTATAGGAACTCCTGACTGAGTTGAGATGAGGCCACACTGATAAAAGGGGACCATCAACTAATAATCGCTTTGCAGGAATCTTGAACAACAAGTACAAACAACCTGAGATGGGAATAAGATTGATGTGTATAAATAGCAGAAAAATGGCATGGCCATTGTGGCAGGAGCAAAAGGGTTAGCTCCCCTTTGATAGGCCAGGTAGTTGATAAGACAGAAAGGGTCCTCAGACCATTGACTTATGAAATCCAGGATAAAGACGTTGGATTTTTATCTAAGGGAAGCTATTGACATATGTTGTTGCTTTGTTGTTTTTTTGTGTTTTGATTTTTTTTGTCTTTATTTTTATGTAGCAAGCTCACTCTATAAGCTGTGTGGAAATCAACTACTGGGGCACAGGAGTAGAAAGAGGTAGATTAATGAGGAGCCTTTTGAATTATGTAGGGGAAAGTACATACATGGTGGCTTGGATTGGGAGAGTCGTATGGCAACTGTTGAAATAATAAAATGTGGACTCACAGCCAAAAGACTGGCCAGTAAAGAGGCCTGAGAGAGTGAAAGGAAGATAGAAAACCTTTGAAATTTATGCCCTCAGTAATGTGTAGATAGCAAAGTACTCTAAATTTAGATTGGGACTTGAATTAGAGGATTTGGAGGGGATGGGAAAACAGCTGGTCTGTTTTGGAAACATTTGACAGGCATATATAAACACCCAAGTGGATATGTAGAGGTGGTAGTTGGAGATAAAAATTTAGAGCTCAAATATCAAATCAGGATTAAAGTTATACAGTTCAGTGGCAGATATAAATAGCTTTATTTATAGCGATTATTTTCAGAAAGCATATGAGTAGAGAAGAAATTTACTTTCTCTGATATTTAAAGGCATTTCCAGTACATGAGACTTGTCAAAAACTGTGAGTGAAGTCAGTGACAAACAAGGAAGAAGACAAGAAGAGAACAGGTTTTGAGAAAGAAGTAGTAGAAATGGGGCACAGGCTTTTGAGAGGCTGAAAAAGATGAGCCCTTTGGATATTCAGTAGGTTTTGAAGATGCAATGTATTTGTTTTGTAACAATGTTAAGGGATGATGTGAAAATTGAAATATTCTATTCAGATTAGCTGAAGAGGGAACATGTAGGTGTGGTAGGAAAGTCTTTGTTCCTCTACATAGCCTAGAAATATATGAGCCTTGTTAATTGAAACCATATCTGGCGTTGTTAATTATAATTACTGAATTTTTTACAGCATGACCAGAGAGTACAATGTTATCTGTATGCTCAATCTTGTGAGGTAGCTGGTACAAGGGCAAAACAAATTCATCTGCAAACATGTGGAATAATAAATCCAGAGGTGAATATGGTTTAGCCTATTTTCCAGACACAGTAAATGGCTGGGCCAGAATTCTAACCTAGTGTTTTCTTTCTAGGTCTAATGTTCTTTCTACAACACAATGCCTATCATTCTTAATATACATATGTTTTCGATTATTATCCCAATTGAATGCACTGTTTTCAAGAAACCAATAAAGTGGCTTAATTAAGAGTTTGCATATTGACATCAGGTTGCCCATGTGTGATTTCCAGATTAGCCATTAAATCAGATGTGTGACCTTGAAAATTTACCTGACCTCTCTAAGTGTTGGTTTCCTTACCTGTGAAAGTGGCTTAGCAATGTTTACTTCATGGTGTTACTTTTTTTTTTAAGTTGAAATGAAATGATAGTGTCAACTTTACATCATGCTAGACTTCCCAAATCAAAATTAAAAAAAAATAATGAAATGATAATTATTTAAATAATGAATTGGTGCTGAATGTAAAAAAGGAGCACTACTAGAAGATTTGGGGAAATGGTCACCTTATCATTGATAAAGGAGGCAAGAATATACAGTGGAGAAAAGGCAGCCTCTTCAATAAGTGGTGCTGGGAAAACTGGACAGCTACATGTAAAAGAATGAAATTAGAACCGTCCCTAACACCATACACAAAAATAAACTCTAAATGGATTAAAGACCTAAATGTAAGACCAGACACCATCAAACTCTTAGAGGAAAACATAGGCAGAACACTCTATGACATAAATCACAGCAAGATCCTTTTGGACCCACCTCCTAGAGAAATGGAAGTAAAAACAAAAATAAACAAATGGCACCTACTGAAACTTAAAGGCTTTTACACATCAAAAGAAACCATAAAGAAGACGAAAAGACAACCCTCCGAATGGGAGAAAATATTTGCAAATGAAGCAACTGACAAAGGATTAATCTCCAAAATTTACAAGCAGCTCATGCAGCTCAATGTTAAAAAAGCAAACAACCCAATCCAAAAATGGGCAGAAGACCTAAATAGACATTTCTCACAAGAAGATGTACAGATTGCCAACATGAAAGAATGCTCAACATCATTAATCATTAGGGAAATGCACATCAAAACTACAATGAGATATCATCTCTCACCGGTCAGAATGGCCATCATCAAAAAAATCTACAAACGATAAATGCTGGAGGGGGTGTGGAGAAAAGGGGACCCTCTTGCACTGTTGGTGGGAATTTAAATTGATACAGCCACTATTGAGAACAGTATGGACGTTCCTTAAAAAACTAAAAATAGAACTACCATATGACCCAGCAATCCCACTACTAGGCATATACCCTGAGAAAACCATAATTCAAAAAGGGTCGTGTCCCAAAATGTTCATTGCAGCTCTATTTACAGTAACCAGGGCATGGAAGCACCCGAAGTGTCCATCAACAGATGAATGGATAAAGAAGATGTGGCACATATATACAATGGAATATTACTCAGCCATAAAAAGGAACGAAACTGAGTTATTTGTAGTGAGGTGGATGGACCTAGAGTGTGTCATACAGAGTGAAGTAAGTCAGAAAGAGAAAAAGAAATACCGTATGCTAACACATATATATGGAATCTTAAAAAAAAAAAAAAAGGTTCTGAAGAACCTAGGGGCAGGACAGGAATAAAGACGCAGACATAGAGAATGGACTTGAGGACACAAGGAGGTGGAAGCGTAAGCTGGGACGAAGTGAGAGAGTGGCTTGGACATATATACACTACCAAATACAAAGTAGATTGCTATTGGGAAGCAGCCGCATAGCACAGGGAGATCAGCTGGGTACTTTTTGTCCACCTAGATGGGTGGGATAGGGAGGGTGGGAGGGAGATGCAAGAGGGAGGGGATATGGGGATATATGTATGCGTATAGCTGATTCACTTTGTTATAAAGCAGAAACTAACACACCCTTGTAAAGCAATTATACTCCAATAAAGATGTTAAAAAAAAGTATGGTACTTAAATATTTTGAGATTTTATAAATTTTGTCTTCCGTCTATGAGAGTATATTCTTTGATTGAGAAAATTAAATAATTATGACCTATTACTTATGTAAGCAAAGGAAAATAAATGAGAGGACTGTGCTTTCAAATATGGATAATTTTTAAGAGGAGTTTCTTAAATAGAATTAGAGAAAATTCTGTAGATCTTTTATATTGTTGTGTTGAAACAAGAGATGTAGGGTGAAGGGATAGGTACAATTTAAATTATTGGCATTAGTGTCGTTTGATTTCTGTTAGAGTGAGCTATCTCTCTTCAGTGTAGAGTTAGAGTTTGACACAAATAATTCACTTCACCATGTGTAACAATACTCCTTATTTAAAGCAATACATCCCAATATTTAAAATTTAGGAATTTTACAACTATATCTTATACCAAACTTTATTAACTAGTTCTGAAAAATTGGTGTTTACATCATAAGACTCATAATTGCTGTCAGATGTTTTCTTTCTTTTTTTTTCATGACTAATCTTGTAAAATTATTTTATAGGACTCAAATATGTAAATTATTAATAGATCATATATATGCAGTTGCTTTTATTTAGAAGTTCAAAATAGTTTAATCTGATAAGCTTATTACTAAAGTGAAAGTCAAGTATATTTTGAGCTTCTTCATCACTTTCAGGAAGTGAACATTGTATTTGGTAAATCAGTACAACAATTTATTGGGCAAAGGCTACAAACTGCCCGTTACAAGATGAATAAGTTCTGGGGGTCTAATGTGTGATAGGATGACTATACAGTTGACCCTTGAACAACATAGGTTTGAACTGTGCAGTTCCGCTTATACAAGGGTATTTTTCAGTAGTAAGCACTACAGCACTACATGGTCCATGGTTGATTGAATCCGAGGATGTGGAAGAATCTTGGATATGGAAGGCTGACCATAATTTATACTCAGGTGGACCCCTTCATTGTTCAAAGGTCAATTGTAGTTAACAATACCATGTTGTATACTTGAAAGTTACTAAGAGAGTAAGTCTTAAAAGTCCTCACCATGCAGAGAAAAAAAGAAAAGATAACCTTGTAAGGTGATCAATGTGTTAACTAATCTTACTGTGGCCGTCATTTTGCAATATATACATATGGCAAATCACCACGTGGTACACCTTAAACTTATGCAGTGTTACTTATGACAGTTGTATATCAGTAAAGGTAGGAAAAAAGAAAGAATTGGATATACGGAAAAATGTCTGCAGAGAAATTTCGCTCATAAATTCTTTTCAGAATTTTCACATTCTAAAAGGCTGTGAGCAATAAAATTGAAGGATGCTCTGATTCCACTCATCATTTGATAGCAGCTAGCAGACTATGTGGGAAAGAAATTGTCCTTGTAGCAAGATAGAAAAAGTCATTTGATTACAAGTGGAAAACAAGGAGTAAGAACCCATTGCACTGTAACCAAAGAACAATTGATTCTCTGCTTTTATACATTAGACATGTGAGCTTGATCAATATTAAAAATATATTTTGTAAGATACACACTGCAAATTGATCAATCTATAAAATATATGAAGAAATTGTACACATTGATGAAAATATAAACAAACCAATCAAATAACTGGCAAATCTCACGAACAATTTACCAAAGCATGACTAATATCCTCATGAAGATGTATAGTCAAGGAAATGCACACTAAGGCTTCAGTAAAATAATATCTGTCAACCACTAACTTGGCAAACATTAAGATAACTGATAATATCAAAACTTAAAAGATATATGTTGACATGTGGTCTTTTCCCAAGTTCTTAAAGTAGAGGGAATGTGTTAAATGACAAAAATAACATGATTTAGTAATGAGTTTGAAGTCCTTATTAAAGGAGGAACTACCCATAGATTGAGGAGTACCATGCCTCACAAGCAGTGCAGCTTTCTTCCCGAGGGATTTTGAGCAAGAGCGAGTTTCCTGGAACATTATAAGAAGCAGCATGCAAATGGCATGATCGGCTAGGAGGTCGGGCTTTCCTGATAAGGCAAGCAGGTGCCATTTTCTAGGGTAAGGTTAAGCTAGCTAATGCTGAGTTGGAGGATTGTGACTGGTATTAGGTTTCCTTGACAATGATGTCAAGCCGTAAGCACAGGCTGACTTAGGTTTAGATTTGTGATGTGGGCTGGGCCTCCAGGGTGGTTTTCACTCTGTACATCTCCATACATGTGTTAACTTTATCAAGTGTGTTCTTGTTAAAGTTAGGTGTGAGCGGAGGATTTTGGGGCAGGTTTTGGGGTGCAATTATAATCATTTTAAAGTCCTACTAATTCTTTTTTTTAATTAATGAATTTTATTTTTGGCTGCGTTGGGTCTTTGTTGCTGTGCACGGGCTTTTTCTAGTTGCAGCGAGCAGGGGCTACTCTTTGTTGCGGTGCATGGGCTTCTCATTGTGGTGGCTTCTCTTGTTGCCGAGCATGGGCTCTAGGTGCGCGGGCTTCAGTAGCTGTGGTTCGCAGGCTCTAGAGCGCAGGCTCAGTAGTTGTGGCGCACGGGCTTAGTTGCTCCACGGCATGTGGGATCTTCCCGGAACAGGGATTGAACCCATGTCCCCTGCGTTGGCAGGTGGATTCTTTTTTTTTTTTTTTTTTTTAGTTTCTGCTTTATAACAAAGTGAATCAGTCATACATATACATCTGTTCCCACATCCCCTCCCTCATGCATCTCCCTCCCTCCCACCCTCCCCATCCCACCCCTCCAGGCGGTCACAAAGCACCGAGCTGATCTCCCTGTGCTCTGCGGCTGCTTCCCACTATCTATCTACCTTACGTTTGGTAGTGTATATATGTCCATGCCTCTCTTTCCCTTTGTCACAGCTTACCCTTCCCCTTCCCCATATCCTCAAGTCCATTCTCAAGTAGGTCTGTGTCTTTATTCCCGTTTTACCCCTAGGTTCTTCATGACATTTTTTTTTTTTTTAAATTCCATATATATGTGTTAGCATACGGTATTTGTCTTTCTCTTTCTGACTTACTTCACTCTGTATGACAGACTCTAGGTCTATCCACCTCATTACAAATAGCTCAGTTTCGTTTCTTTTTATGGCTGAGTAATATTCCATTGTATATATGTGCCACATCTTCTTTATCCATTCATCCGATGATGGACACTTAGGTTGTTTCCAGCTCCGGGCTATTGTGAATAGAGCTGCAATGAACATTTTGGTACATGTCTCTTTTTGAATTATGGTTTTCTCAGGGTATATGCCTAGTAGTGGGATTGCTGGGTCATATGGTAGTTCTATTTTTAGTTTTTAAAGGAACCTCCATACTGTTCTCCATAGTGGCTGTACCAATTCACATTCCCACCAGCAGTGCAAGAGTGTTCCCTTTTCTCCACACCCTCTCCAGCATTTATTGTTTCTAGATTTCTTGATGATGGCCATTCTGACTGGTGTGAGATGATCTCTCATTGTAGTTTTGATTTGCATTTCTCTAATGATTAATGATGTTGAGCATTCTTTCATGTGTTTGTTGGCAGTCTGTATATCTTCTTTGGAGAAATGCCTATTTAAGTCTTCTGCCCATTTTTGGATTGGGTTGTTTGTTTTTTTGCTATTGAGCTGCATGAGCTGTTTATAAATTTTGGAGATTAATCCTTTGTCAGTTGCTTCATTTGCAAATATTTTCTCCCATTCTGAGGGTTGTCTTTTGGTCTTGTTTATGGTTTCCTTTGCTGTGCAAAAGCTTTGAAGTTTCATTAGGTCCCATTTGTTTATCTTTGTTTTTATTTCCATTTCTCTAGGAGGTGGGTCCAAAAGGATCTTGCTGTGATTTATGTCATAGAGTGTTCTACCTATGTTTTCCTCTAAGAGTTTGATAGTTTCTGGCCTTACATTTAGGTCTTTAATCCATTTTGAGCTTATTTTTGTGTATGGTGTTAGGGAATGATAGAATCTCATACTTTTACATGTCCCTGTCCAGTTTTCCCAGCACCACTTATTGAAGAGGCTGTCCTTTCTCCACTGTACATTCCTGCCTCCTTTATCAAAGATAAGTTGGCCATATGTGCGTGGGTTTATCTCTGGGCTTTCTATCCTGATCCACTGATCTATCTTTCTGTTTTTATGCCAGTACCACACTGTCTTAATTACTGTAGCTTTGTAGTATAGTCTGAAGTCAGGCAGCCTGATTCCTCCAGCTCCGTTTTTCGTTCTCAAGATTGCTTTGGCTATTCGGGGTCTTTTGTTTTTCCAAACAAATTTTGAAATTTTTTGTTCTACTTCTGTGAAAAATGCCAGTGGTAGTTTGATAGGGATTGCATTGAATCTGTAGATTGCTTTGGGTAGTAGAGTCATTTTCACAATATTGATTCTTCCAATCCAGGAGCATGGTATATCTCTCCATCTATTTATATCATCTTTAATTTCTTTCATCAGTGTCTTATAATTTTCTGCATACAGGTCTTTTGTCTCCTTAGGTAGGTTTATTCCTAGATATTTTATTCTTTTTGTTGCAATGGTAAATGGGAGTGTTTTCTTGATTTCATTTTCAGATTTTTCATCATTAGTGTACAGGAATGCCAGAGATTTCTGTGCATTAATTTTGTATCCTGCTACTTTACCAAATTCATTGATTAGCTCTAGTAGTTTTTCGGTAGCATCTTTAGGATTCTCTATGTATAGTATCATGTCATCTGCAAACAGTGACAGCTTTACTTCTTCTTTTCCAATTTGGATTCCTTTTATTTCCTTTTCTTCTCTGATTGCTGTGGCTAAAACTTCCAAAACTAAGTTGAATAAGAGTGGTGAGAGTGGGCAGCCTTGTCTTGTTCCTGATCTTAGTGGAAATGGTTTCAGTTTTTCACCATTGAGGACGATGTTGGCTGTGGGTTTGTCATATATGGCCTTTATTATGTTGAGGAAAGTTCCCTCTATGCCTACTTTCTGCAGGGTTTTTATCATAAATGGGTGTTGAATTTTGTCGAAAGCTTTCTCTGCATCTATTGAGATGATCATATGGTTTTTCTCCTTCAACTTGTTAATATGGTGTATCACATTGATTGATTTGCGTATATTGAAGAATCCTTGCATTCCTGGAATAAACCCCACTTGATCATGGTGTATGATCCTTTTAATGTGCTGTTGGATTCTGTTTGCTAGTATTTTGTTGAGGATTTTTGCATCTATGTTCATCAGTGATATTGGCCTGTAGTTTTCTTTCTTTGTGACATCCTTGCCTGGTTTTGGTATCAAGGTGATGGTGGCCTCGTAGAATGAGTTTGGGAGTGTTCCTTCCTCTGATATTGTTTGGAAGAGTTTGAGAAGGATGGGTGTTAGCTCTTCTCTAAATGTTTGATAGAATTCGCCTGTGAAGCCATCTGGTCCTGGGCTTTTGTTTGATGGAAGATTTTTAATCACAGTTTCAATTTCAGTGCTTGTGATTGGTCTATTCATATTTTCTATTTCTCCCTGAGTCAGTCTTGGTAGGTTGTGCATTTCTAAGAATTTGTCCATTTCTTCCAGGTTGTCCATTTTATTGGCATAGAGTTGCTTATAGTAATCTCTCATGATCTTTTGTATTTCTGCAGTGTCAGTTGTTACTTCTCCTTTTTCATTTCTAATTCTACTGATTTGAGTCTTCTCCCTTCTTTTCTTGATGAGTCTGGCTAATGGTTTGTCAATTTTGTTTATCTTCTCAAAGAACCAGCTTTTAGTTTGGTTGATCTTTGCTATCGTTTCCTTCATTTCTTTTTCATTTATTTCTGATCTGATCTTTATGATTTCTTTCCTTCTGCTAACTTTGGGGGTTTTTTGTTCTTCTTTCTCTAATTGCTTTAGGTGCAGGGTCAGGTTGTTTACTCGAAATGTTTCCTGTTTCTTAAGGTGGGATTGTATTGCTATAAACTTCCCCCTTAGAACTGCTTTTGCTGCGTCCCATAGGTTTTGGGTCGTCGTGTCTCCATTGTCATTTGTTTCTAAGTATTTCTTAATTTCCTCTTTGATTTCTTCAGTGATCACTTCATTATTGAGTAGTGTATTGTTTAGCCTCCATGTGTTTGTATTTTTTACAGATCTTTTCCTGTAATTGATGTCTAGTCTCATAGCATTGTGGTCGGAAAAGATACTTGCTACAATTTCAATTTTCTTAAATTTACCAAGGCTTGATTTGTGACCCAAGATATGATCTATCCTGGAGAATGTTCCATGAGCACTTGAGAAAAATGTGTATTCTGTTGTTTTTGGGTGGAATGTCCTATAAATATCAATTAAGTCCATCTTGTTTAATGTATCATTTAAAGCTTGTGTTTCCTTATTTATTTTCATTTTGGATGATCTGTCCATTGGTGAAAGTGGGGTGTTAAAGTCCCCTACTATGATTGTGTTACTGTCGATTTCCCCTTTTATGGCTGTTAGTATTTGCCTTATGTATTGAGGTGCTCCTATGTTGGGTGCATAAATATTTACAATTGTTATATCTTCTTCTTGGATCGATCCCTTTATCGTTATGTAGTGTCCTTCTTTGTCTCTTCTAATAGTCTTTATTTTAAAGTCTATTTTGTCTGATATAAGAATTGCTACTCCAGCTTTCTTTTGATTTCCATTTGCATGGAATATCTTTTTCCATCCCCTTACTTTCAATCTGTATGTGTCTCTAGGTCTGAAGTGGGTCTCTTGTAGACAGCATATATATGGGTCTTGTTTTTGTATCCATTCAGCCACTCTGTGTCTTTTGGTGGGAGCATTTAGTCCATTACATTTAAGGTAATTATTGATATGTATGTTCCTATTCCCATTTCCTTAATGGCTTTGGGTTCGTTATTGTAGGTATAGTCCTTCTGTTGTGTTTTTTGCCTAGAGAAGTTCCTTTAGCATTTGTTGTAAAGCTGGTTTGGTGGTGCTGAACTCTCTCAGCTTTTGCTTGTCTGTAAAGGTTTTAATTTCTCCATCAAATCTGAATGAGATCCTTGCTGGGTAGAGTAATCTTGGTTGCAGGTTTCTCTCCTTCATCACTTTAATTATGTCCTGCCACTCCCTTCTGGTTTGTAGAGTTTCTGCTGAGAGATCAGCTGTTAACCTGATGGGGATTCCCTTGTGTGTTATTTGTTGTTTTTCCCTTGCTGCTTTTAATATGATTTCTTTGTGTTTAATTTTTGACAGTTTGATTAATATGTGTCTTGGCGTATTTCTTCTTGGATTTATTCGGTATGGGACTCTCTGTGCCTCCTGGACTTGATTAACTATTTCCTTTCCCATATTAGGGAAGTTTTCAACTATAATCTCTTGAAATATTTTCTCAGTCCCTTTCTTTTTCTCTTCTTCTTCTGGAACCCCTATAATTCGAATGTTGGTGCGTTTAATGTTGTCCCAGAGGTCTCTGAGACTGTCCTCTGTTCTTTTCATTCTGTTTTCTTTATTTTGCTCTGCATCAGTTATTTCCACTATTTTATCTTCCACCTCACTTATCCGTTCTTCTGCCTCAGTTATTCTGCTATTGATCCCATCTAGAGTATTTTTCATTTCATTTATTGTGTTTTTAATTGATGCTTGATTCATCTTTAGTTCTTCTAGGTCCTTGTTAACTGTTTCTTGCATATTGTCTATTCTATTTCCAAGATTTTGGATCTGGGAAATAGAATCTTGGATCAGCTTTACTATCATTATTCTGAATTCTTTTTCAGGTAGACTGCCTATTACCTCTTCATTTGTTAGGTCTGGTAGGTTTTTATCTTGCTCCTTCACCTGCTGTGTGTTTTTCTGCTTTCTCATTTTGCTTATGTTACTGTGTTTGGGGTCTCCTTTTTGCAGACTGCAGATTCGTAGTTCCCGTTGTTTTTGGTGTCTGTCCCCCGTGGCTAAGGTTGTTTCAGTAGGTTGTGTAGGCTTCCTGGTGGGGGGGACTAATGCCTGTGTTCTGGTGGTTGAAGCTCGATCTTGTCTTTCTGGTGGACAGGTCCACGTCTGGTGGTGTGTTTTGGGGTGCCTGTGGCCTTATTATGTTTTTAGGTATCCTCTCTGCTAATGGGTGGGGTTGTGTTCCTGCCTTGCTATTTGCTTGGCATAGGGTGACCAGCACTGTAGCTTGCTGGTCGTTGACTGAAGCTGGGTGCTGGTGTTGAGTTGGAGATCCCTGGGAGATTTTCGCTGCTTGATATTATGTGGAGCTGGGAGGTCTCTTGTGGACCCGTGTCCTGAAGTTGGCTCTCCCACTTCAGAGGCACAGCACTAACTCCTGGCTGCAGCACCAAGAGCCTTTCATCCACCCGGCTCAGAATAACAGTGAGAAAAAGTAGAAAGAAATAATTAGTAGAAGAAAGAAAGAGAGATTGAAAGAAAGGAAGAAGGGAAGTAAGGAAGGAAGGAAGGAAGAAAGAAAGAAAGGAGGGAGGGAGGAAGGATGGAAAGAAAGGAAAGAAAGGAGGGAGGGAGGGAGGAATGAAAGCAAAAGGAAGAGTGAATGGAAGAAGAGAGGGACGGAGGGAGGAAGGAAAGAAAGAAAGAAAGAAAGACAGGAGGGAGGGAGGGAGGGAGGAAGGAAAGAAAAAAAGTGGAAAGAAGAAGGGTGGGAGGGAGGGAGGGATGGAGGAAAGAAAAAGAAAGAAGGAAAGGAGGAGCGGAGGGAGGGAGGGAGGAAGGGAAGGGAGGAAAAAAAGAAAGAGCAGGTAAAGTAAAATAGAATAAAGTATGAAATATAGTAGCGTTATTAAAATTAAAAAGTAATTATTGAAAAAAAACACGGACCGAAAGAACCCTGGGACATATGGTGCAAGCAAAGCTATACAGAGAGAATCTTACACAGAAGATTACACATACACATTCACAAAAAGAGAGCAGGGGGAAAAATCAAAAATCTTGCTCTCCAAGTCCACCTCCTCGATTTGGGATAATTCGTTGTAAAAAGAGGAAAAGGGCGAAAAGTCTGAAATCTTGCTAAGTCCACCTCCTTAATTTGAGATAATTCGTTGTAAAAAGAGGGAAAAAAAAGGGGGGAAAGTCTTAAATCTTGTCCTCAAGGTCCACTTCCTCAATTTGGGATGATTCGCTGTCCATTCATGCACTCCACAGACGCAGGGCACATCAAATGGACCGTGGAGCTTTAATCCGCTGCCTCGGAGGCTGCACAGAGAGATTTCCCTGTCTCTGCTCTCACAGCTCCCGGGTCTCAGCCTTGGACCTGGCCCCGCCTCTGCGCGTAGGTCGCCGGAGGGCGTCCGTTCTTCGCTCAGACAGGACGGGTTTAAAGGAGCCGCTGATTCGGGGGCTCTGGCTCACTCAGGCAGAGGGGAGGGAGGGGAATGCCCTCTCCTCGCGCACCAGGCAACAAAAGGGAAAAAAGTCTCTTGCCTCTCCGGTAGCTCCAGACCCTTTCCCCGGACTCCCTCCGGGCTAGCACTAACCCCTTCAGGGTCTCTTCCTGCCACCAGCCCCAGACCTCTCCCTGCGCTCCGACTGAAAGCCGATACCCGAGCCTCAGCTCCCAGCCCCGCCCGCTCTGGCGGCCGAGCAGACAAGTCTCTCGGGCTGGTGTGTGCCTGAGGGCACCGATCCTCTGTGCCAAAATCTCTCTGCTTTGCCCTCCGCACCCCTGTTGCTGTGCTCTCCTCCGCTACTCCGAAGCTTTCCCCCTCCGCCACCTGCAGTCTCCGCCCGCGAAGGGGCTTGTAGTGTGTAGAAACCTTCCCTCCTTCACGGCTCCCTCCCACTGGTGCAGGTCCCGTCCATATCCTATTGTCTCTGTTTATTCTTTTTTTCTTTTGACCTACCCAGGTATGTGGGGAGTTTCTTGCCTTTTGGGGGGTCTGAGGTCTTCTGTCAGCGTTCAGTAGGTGTTCTGTTGGAGTTGTTCCACGTGTAGATGAATTTCTGATGTATCTGTGGGGCGGAAGGTGATCTCCGCGTCTTACTCTTCCGCCATCTTCCTCCGGCTCCGGCAGGTGGATTCTTAACCACTGCGCCACTAGGGAAGTCTAAAAAGTCCTACTAATTCTTAATTTTAATATTTTAGGAGAGAAAAAGTTTTAAAGGATTTATCAAAATTTTAATATGGTATAACTTCCAATATCGCTTCATATTCAAGTATAATCTCAGTGACCTTGTTCTAACTATATAGACACAATTTAGCCTCATCAAAATCATGTTACTAAGACTTGCAATGCCTGTGATGTGAAAGACTAGGTTATACTGTAATACTAATAAGAAATATAAAATGCCAGATAAAATATAACAAAAATGTTTGTTAAAAAGTACGCCTGGAGTTACAAAAGAAAAGGAAATTCCCATATTTCAGCAGAAGACAAATTGCTGAAAACCATAGTAGCTTTGACTCACAAACTGTTTCTGCAGCTATGCTGAGGAGTTATTGGATCCAAGAGTTAGTGCTCAGGCTTCACGGCCCACACGGGGACCAAGGCAGAGGTCTTGGGACTCAATCTAGAGCTGTATACAGTGCTAAAATCTCATTCTAGGGTGAGGGAAAAATAAAGTCCTACAGTTCCTTATAACCATAGCTGGCTTCTGAAGGAAATATTTAAGGATAGTCTTCATAAAAAAAAAAATGCAGGAGTGGAATGCAATTATAATGATGAGAAGAAAGAAGGACAATTATGTTGACATCAATCAATAATGATAATGATTACTTAGCAGCTGTGATTAAACAGAAGAGGTAAATAGGTAACAATAAAACATTGGAGGGAGTGACCAGAGGAACAGGCTTTTAAGAGCCATGCATTGTTCAAGAGGTACTTTAATGGAGCTTAAATCTGTCCAGCTTTGTCTTGCATCATACTCTGCTGATATCCCAAACCAGCTGTTCTTTCCTTCAAGTTTTTCTAAAATGCTTTATTCTCTTCCATCCCATGGCCTTTGCACATAACATTTACAATGCCTAAAATATAGTACCCCATTTTCTTGTTAAAATACTGTCTTCATCTTTCAAATCTATTATTTTTGAGAGAAACTTTCACTGATGTCATCAGCCAGATTTGATGCAGTATTGGGTAGTTCTTAAGACCTCAGGCTGTAGCCCCAGATGTCTGGGATTTGCTCCCAGCTCAGCCACTTACTAGCTGTATGGCCCTGGGTAAATACATTAACATTTCTGTGCTTCAGTTTTCCTCCTAATATGGTTGTTGTGAGGATAAAAAGGTTTAATGCATAGAAAATGTTTTGAGTAGTGTTGGGAACATAGTGAAAACAAAATCATAGTTATTAATTATTATGACATATCAAATTTCTTTATACTGACAGCTCAATTTTCTCCTTGTAACACCTAGAAAGGTTGTAATTCTTTTGTTGAATAATTTGATCTCTATCTACCTTGTCCACCAGCCTTTAACTTCCATGAAGGCAGGAACCACGGATGCTCTTGGTGACCATTTTATCACTGCACACAGCATTGAAGAAGTCCCTGTAAACTGACTAAGTTGATTAACAAATAAATGAATTATTTGTCTGTGTCATAATATTTTCTATCATAATTTAGACATTTGGAAACTGAGTGACCGGGAATAAAAATTACAGTCTACTCTAAAGCCATAGAGTGCAACCATAGGGGTACTTCTGTCTATACCGCAGCTACAGATCAAAAAGCCCAGCACACGCAAGGGCACACAGAGATTTCTGGACCCACCCAGCTACCAGATTGGACACAGTGAATGGGTGTAATGCCCTAGGTTCCCAGTGTCTTTCTGGAGAGGCCAGATGATGAAGTTAAGGACCATAAGAGTGGGACTTTTCCAGTTGGATATTATATACATATATACATTTTTAATCTCTGAGTAAAAACTTATGACAAACTTAGTAGCGTCAAGCAAGACAATTTTTTTTTTTTCAGTTTTAATCATCAGGGCCTGGGCACAGTTAAGGTGAGTCCTCTGTTCACATTCTCACAAGGTTGCAAGCAAGCTGTCATCTGGTTGGCATTGTCATCTGGAGGCTTGGCTGAAGAAGCGTGTGCTTCCAAACCCATTCCTCCAAAATTGGATGTTGGCAGGATGTTGGCAGAATCCATTCCCTTGCAGTTGCATGACCGAGGCTCCTCACTTCTTAATGGGTGTTGACTGGAGGCAGGGGCTGTCCTTATTTCCCTGCCATGTGGCCCTTTTCATAAGCAGTTCAGTTCCCAGAATGGTGATTTGCTTCTTAAGGCCACCAAAGTAGTAACTTTACATTCTGCTAAGACAGAGTCTTATATAGTGAAACATAATCACAGAAGTGACATCACATCTCCTTTGCTATAAATAGTAATTCAGTCAAGGAAGTGGCAGCCTAATATCTCTAGTCAGGTGCAAATAACAGGTCCCCCTTGCATTCCAACAGCTTTATATAAGGAGGTGCCGCACTGGGGCCGCCTTAAGCTGTGTTCACTACAAAGTGAGAAGAACCATCAGATAAAACCTTCCCCTTTCCTGCGGGTCTTTCCTAACTCAAAGAAAGCTATTATATGCCTATCCAAAGAAGTCTTGAAATGGAGCAGTTGTACTTGTTAAGAAGCTATGGCCAGTTCACCTAGTTTTTCATCTCCTTCTTTCTCTGCTTCCAGTTCCTTTCCTTCTTAATCCTCCTTTTCTAAGACTGAATCTTTTGACTATATTAAAACTTTGTAAAAATAAAACAAGTCAGGCTGAAGACAGGGCCTCGAGGATAGGAGAGGCCCATCTCCTGCAGCGGTGGGGCTGACTTTGCCAAAAATCCTGTTTAGGAACCAACAGTGAGGGTGACAGCACTACAGATGAGACTAAATTTCCTGGCAGGATAACCTCCTATGTCTAAATCAGAGCCTTCACGTGGGACGTGTAGGCCGCTGAAACATGGAAAGGCAATGATCAGAGGTTTTGATCCCCAAATTCCCCTGAATGCTCCAAGCTGGCAGAAATGGCCCCTTCTACCTTTGGAGAAGAAAACAGACATTGTGTGTCAGGAGAAGCACAGAGTAAGCTGTTTCAAGAGGTTTGCTTTTTGCCTCTGTCTCACAAAACACCACTTTCTATAGACCAAACCAGGGCAGCTTTAATTGAAGCCCAAGCAGAGAAGTACAATCCCTGCTCCAGAAAAACACATTACAGACTAAAGGAATGGTATAACCTGTCTAAAATTTACCATAAAGGACTGGGGTTATGGCGTGTTCTGAAAGCCAGAGAGCCTCCAGGATAGGAGATGCCCATCTCCTGCAGCTGTGGGGTGTGAGACTGTTTCTTGATGGTGTTGGGCAGGAGGGATGTAAGGATAAGGCCGCATGGAAGAGTTTGTTAACATGGGTTATTCAACCATGATTCAAAATTCAATGTAGTGGCAAAAACACCTTGGGCAGTTCTAATTGTGGGAGAAAAAAAGCAGATAAAAGTGATAGCCCAACATCCCTTAATTTATTTAACAAATTGATGACTATGTTAGGCATTGCTCAAGACACATGGCAATATCCTAAAATAGATAAAATTTGCCCTCGTAGAGCTTACATTGTATAGAAGAAGGGAAAGAAAATGAATTATGTGCATGACAAATAAGTACACTTTATTGTTACAATGCTATAAGAATTATAATATCAGGGTAGGGTCAGGTACACTGGAAGTGCTAAGAGTAAGGCTTGAAATTTCAAATGCGGTTGTCAGGACAGTACTCCATGTGAAGTTAACATTGAGGAACATCTTGAAGGCAATGAAGGAGTTAAACATTGCAAGTCTGGGGGAAAAAATTGTTCTATGAAGAATGAAAATGAGTAACAAGACACTGAAGTTGGAGCCTACCCAGCTTGGTCAAGGAACAGCAAAGAGGACAAAGAGCCTGGAGCAAAGTTAGCAAAAGAGAGAAATAAGAAAGAGAGGGTCAGAGAGTTAATGAAACTAGGCAGGTGGGGCCAGACCTTTGTAATGATTTTGGATTTGACTCAGTATAAAAAAGAGAGCTCTCTGGAGGGTTCTAAGCAGGGAAGTGACACATACTTTAAAAGGATTAACCCAGCTGCTATGTAGTAATAGATAATGCATGTTTGGGGGAGAGGGTAGTCAGGGAGAGTTAAAGGTAGAATTTTATCACAGGAAACCAGATGAGACATGATGATAACTTAGGTTTACAGGTAAAAGAAGATGGTAAGAAGGGTAAAAGGCAGACAAATAATTTGTCCTCATTGTATATTTTCTCAATAGCAAAAAGTAATAAAATAAAACAGATAATAGAACAATGGCCTCAAAATATTTAAATATAAGGGCCATTCTAGAATTCTATACAAGGTGAAATTATCTTTCAGAACTTAGATCAACTTAAACACATTTTCACACCAAAAAAAAGAGCCAAGAAATTTTATTAGCAGTAGAATTACACTAAAGAAACTTCTAAGAATGAACTTTACATAGAAAGAAAATAATCTGACAATAAAGGCCTCAGTTACAAGTGTTTAAAAAGAAACAACAGGCCCAAAATGGAGCAACTTGTACTAAGCCCCATGTCATCAAACCAAGACTTAATAACTAACAGTTGATGCCTCTTCCAGGGATGTGACTTTAACCAGTTACTCTGGAATTTCCTGGTTAGTTCCAGTGAGATAATCTGCCTCATAGACAGGTGACATCCCCCCCAAAAAGGTGACCTTGCTTGAAATAATAGTTTGTTAGAAACTTCTTTTTGCCCCCTTCTGTGTATAAAAGCCTTCCATTTTGTACAGCTCCTCAGAGCTCCTTTCTGCTTGCTAGATGGGATGCTGCCCAATTCATGAATCGTTGAATAAAGCCAATTACATCTTCAAATTTACTCCATCAAATAATGTTTTTTAACACAAGAATTAATATTGAAAATGTAATCATGTTGGTCAAAGCTATTTGTGAGTATATGAAAATATCACATTTACATCTAATGCTTATACTTATAAATTATAGTAAGTCCCCTACATATGAATGAGTTCCATTCTGAGAGCTCATTCATAAGTCCAATTTGCTCGTAAGTCCAACAAAGTTAGCCTAGGTACCCAACTAATACAACAGCTATATACCATTGCTTTTATGCTTGCTTCCAAACATCCTGGGCTTGAAATAAAGATACTGTATTATTATACTGTATACAGTACTGTACAGTAAAATACACAAAAGCACAACCAGTTGTAGAGGACGCATGCACGTGACAATGGAAGCCAGACACATGAAGTAACTTACATGACTGGACATGCGAACGCACGTTTGCATCTTTGAAAGTTTGCAACTTGAAGGTTCATATGTAGGGGGCTTACTGTATTGCAGAAGTAAAGTAAAAACTATGTCAGGATAAAATATTGGAATTAAAGAATTCTGGATTTATTATATAATTTGGAAAGTAATAATTAACATTTTAACATGTACTATTTTATAAAGTAGCCATCGTAAGATAAAAACTGTATATAATATCTAAAATAGTATGACCAAAACTGCAAGAACTGATAAATTAATTTAGAAAGGTAGTATGATACAGGATTAACATACAGAAATCTGTTGCATTTCTTTACACTAATAATGAAATATCAAAAAGGGAAAGTTAAAAAAAACTCTTTGAAAATCATATAAAAAGAAAAATACTTAGGAATAAACCTGACCAAGGAGGTGAAAGACCTATATTCTAAGAACTGTAAAGGAATTTGAAGATCATTCAAAGAAATGAAAAGATATGCCATGTTCTTGGATTGGAAGAATTAATATTGTTAAAATGGCCATACTGCCCAAAGCAATCTACAGATTTAATGCAGCCCCTATCAAATTACCAATGACATTTTTCACAGAACCAGAACAAATAATCCTAAAATTTATATGGAACCATAAAAGACCCAGAATTGCCAAAGCAATCCTAAGGAAAAACAACAAAGCTGGAGGTGTAACTCTCCCAGACTTCAGACAATACTACAAGGCTACAGTCATCAAAACGGTGTGGTGTTGATACAAAAACAGACATATGGGTCAGTGGAACAGAATAGACAGCCCAGAAATAAACCCACACACCTATAGTCAATTAACCTCTGACAAACGAGGCGAGAATATAAAATGGGAAAAGGACAGTCTCTCTGCATGTGATGTTGGAGAAGTTTGACAGCTGCATGTAAATCAATAAAGTTAGAACACACCCTCACACCCTACACCAAAATAAATTCAAAATGGTTTAAAGACTTAAATATAAGACATCACAGAATAAAACTCCTTGAAGAGAACTTAGGCAAAATATTTTCTGACATAAATTGTACCAACGTTTTCTTAGGTCAGTCTCCCAAGGCAATAGAAATAAAAGCACAAATAAACAAACAGAACACAATCAAACTTGTAAGTTTTGCTCAGCAAAGGAAAACATAAACAAAATGAAAAGACAACCTATGGAATGGGAGGACATATTTGCAAACAATTCGGCTGACAAGGGATTACTTTCCAAAATATACAAACAGCTCGTACAATGCATAACAACAACAACAACAACAACAAATCCAAAAATGGGCAGAAGACCTAAATAGACATTTCTCCAAAGAAGACATACAGATAGCCAAAAGGCACATGAAAAGATGCTCAGCTTCACCAATTATCAGAGAAATGCAAATCAAAACTACAATGAGATATCACCTCACACCAGTCAGAATGGCCATCATCAAAAAATTCTACAAATAATAAATGTTAGAGAGGGTATGAAGAAACGGGCACCCTCCTACACTGTTGGTGAGAATATAAATTGGTGCAGCCACTATGGAAACTTGTATGGAGTTTCCTTAAAAAAATAAACAATAGAACTATCATATGACCAGCAATCCCACTCCTGGGCATGTAGCTGGAGGAAACTCTATTTGAAAAGATACATGCACTTCTGTGTTCATAGCAGCACTATTCACAACAGCCAAGACATGGAAGCAACCTAAATGTCCATCGACAGATGAATGGATAAAGAAGATGTACATATATACAATAAAATACTACTCAGCCACAAAAAAGAATGAAATAATTCCATTTGCAGCAACATGAGTGGACCTAGAGATTATCATACTAAGTGAAGTAAGCCAGACAGAAAAACACAAATATCATATGATATCGCTTATTTGTGAAGTCTGAAAAAAAAAATGATACAAACTAACTTATCTACAAAACAAATAGACCCACAGACCTAGAAAACAAACTTATGGTTACCATAAGGGATAACAGGGAGAGGAGTGGAGGGATAAATGAGGAATTTGAGATTAACATATACACACTACTATATATAAAATAGATAATCAACAAGGACACATTGTGTACCACAGGGAACTGTATTCAATATCTTGTAATAAACGATAATGGAAAAGAATATTAAAAAGAATATATACATATATATATATATATATATATATATAACCAAATCACATTGTCAGAAAATAACACATTATAAATCAACTATACTTCAATCAAAAAAAATAAAATAGTTGTGTGAAATGGAATTAGAGTAGTATATAAGTGAAATCAATCCAAAATTGAAAAGTTACACTAAAACACACACACACACACACACACACACACACACCCAAGTATATGCACCTACATGCTAACCAACAAAACAAATGTTGAAAATCAGATAAATATAAAACATTAAATAAGTAAAATAAGATTGTAAGAATGAATCAATATATATGAAATTAAATGTGCCAAAGAAATAATCCAGGTTAAAACAAATCAATAAGTCAATTTAAAAATAAAGTTATATGCTTTTTTGCAAGGGGATAAGTTTTAGGCCCTAAGTAAATTAAAAAAAAAAACCAAAAAACTTAGAATTTGAAATTAAAAGAGCATAAATTTATAAGCAAACCAAATATTTAAAATATCAATGATGTATTTGTGTTCATGTCAAACAAACAATATGTTAAATAGTAGTATTAAAGTCATCAGGATGATAAAAATCATACTGAGTATAAATTATAAATATGTATGCATCTAATAATAGCACCACATATATACAAATGTAACAATGTAGAAATGCTAAGAAGAAAAAAAAACTTAAATCCAAGCCAGGAATATTAACAAGATGTTAAGAATTGATAAAGATATAGAAGATTTAAACTAAACAAGATCTTGATATAATGAGTATAGATAGAACATGACACCTAACAAATGTAGAATGTATATCATTTTCAAGCAAACATAGCATATCCATAAAAATTAATCAGCTACAAGGTAATAAAGCAAGTTTTATTATATTCCCAGAACCAGTATCCTAAAGAACACATTCTTGACCAGAACGCAATTAAGCTGGTGTTTGATATAAAGGGATTACTAAGGAACAACCACATCTGAAGTTAGGGAGAAATAAACTTACTCTTGTAAGTAACCCTTAGATGAAAGAAGAAATAATAAAGTTTAAAATAATATGACTGAATAGTAACAAAAATACTGCAGAGTGAAACTTCTCTGTTGAAGCTGAAGGGGTACTTTGCACAAAATAAAATACACTTAATTTAAAAATAAAGATAGTGACAGAAAATGCTGCAAAAAGAAGAAAGTGTTATAGCCGACAAGCCTACAAGTACAGGAAGGAAAATAAAAATCTTATTTATTGTCTAACCATCAGCGAGTGTGTGGAAGCCAGGAGAAATCTGGCTCCTTTCCCAGCTGAATATAAATGAAATTAAAGGAATTACAAGGCGCAGGTTACTGATCACCAATAGACTTGCGTGCAGTATCAATCACATGAGAAAATGTATAATTGCTCCTACTGGGATGCAAAATTATTCCAACCAACATGTTCCTGCTCTCAAAGATGAGAATTACGAAGAAAAATGGAAGAAGTTAAGCTAGCTCTCATGAGAAATAGAATGGTAGTCACTTAACTGAAGTTTTAAACCCAGCAGGAATCAACAAAATTCCTCCAAGTGAACTGCTTATACTTGTAAAATGGACTCACAAACCAGATGAAATGTTACCAAAATGTTCATTCAAGATTAACGGGTTTATAAATCAAGGGAAACACATTATTTTGCCATGGTACCCTTTATTTTACTAAGTCTATTTCTTAATTTTTTATCATGCCTTTTATCTAATGGATTTGAGATCATTTATTAGGTTACCATATAATATAATTAGGGAATCACATAAAACAGTTTGAAGTGCAAACATTGCAATGGGTGTTACAAGTCACCTGGATTGAGCTATTTATTATAATTGGGCTCTAAATTTGATTTATATCTTCATGGCACTAGAGTGTGGGCACCTTGAAGGCAGAACTAATGTAACATAACCTGTAGTTATTTTCCTAATTAGTAAAATATTTTCTTAAAGGAGTATTTAGTCCTTAATATGAATATTAGTCATACTATTCTTCCTCCTTACCTTTCTCACAGCCAAAAGTAACAAATAAAAATATTTGAATTACTGATTTTTGAAAATAAAATAAATGTCTTCATGATAAAAGTAAAAGTAACTGATAAAAGGACAGTGACAAATTGGAAATATACTTGCAATACGTGGCAAAAATATTAATTTCTGTGAGGAGAAAAACCGAATTTATAGGACACTAAGAATACAACTGGACATTAGACATGAAAACTTAACTTTGTTTATAATAAGATTAAATCTTACATTTTAAATTATTTTATCTAGAAAAGTGTGGGGAGGAAGAGTAGAAATGGGTGGAGATTGTAATAGGGGCGGGGCAGGCGTGAACCTACCCCCGTCCCTGCCTCGGCGACCTAATGGCAGCAGCAGTCCCCATGGGTCGTGGTGCACAGAGGCCTCAGCACCTGCAGTACACGGACACTGTCATCCAGGTAAGAGCTTCAAGCGGCTTCAGACTCTCTGCTCAAGTTTCAAAACTTGGTCCAGCTTTGATCAGTTGTCCACCCCAGGAAGAGGCCAGAGGTCAAGGTTCAGCTGCAAGGACTTTGCACATCATTACTTCAGGTCCGCCTCTGCAGTTGGGCTGTTCTCGTCAAAGGGCAGTTGTTGGCAGCTGGGAATTCACCTGACTGGTATTTGCTACAAATGATTCTCTCCAGTTTAAAGGAAAAGCCTGAGGGCCGGCAGGGTCCTGGGCGCCTGGCTCCCTCAGTGATGAAGGCTGGGCAGGGTCTGGGGACCTGGCCTGGAGGGCACCGCCACCTGAGATCTGCTTCTTCAAGCAGGCCTGGGCACTGGTGGGAGAACCCAGACTGGTTGATGGACGGACACTCCCGGGCAGGGTAACCAGCCTGCACACAGAGCCCCTCCTCTTGGCCAGGACCTGGAGTCTGGAGAGCAAGAGTTGAACCTTGGGACCTTGCCCTTTCTTGTCAGTACAGAGAGTAACATTTGTTTTGGTGGAGGCTTACAGGAACATCGTGACCTGACCATGACCTGACCTCAAGAAAAAAGGATCTGACCTTAGAAGTTTGAAGCAACTAACCACACCCCTCCCTTACCTTTCCCATGAAAGGGCTTTGCTGAAAGCTTTTGGGGAGTTCAGGGTTTTCTAAGGCATGAGCCGCCCATCTCCTCACATGGCCCTGCAGTAAACCTTTCTCTGCTCCAATGCTCCAAACTCGACATGTTGGTATTGTTTGGCCTCACTGTTTGTCAGGCACATGGACTTGCGTTCAGCAACAGGATGATATTTCAGTCAAGAATAGAACCTCTTTTTATTCTCAACGTGTTACCTTTGTCCATCTTCACCCTGAAATGTGCACTATCAACTGTATTTGGGGGGGCAGATCATTTTCTCCCATATAAATTATTTTCTTAATGAGAGAGTAAATTGTGCGCCTGAGATTCAACTTCGGAAATAAAATGTTTACTCTGAAGAGCCAAACTTGTCCTTGGAAACACACTTTGTAGACAACAGCAGTTGGACCCATCCTGTGCAGAGTCCAGTTCATTCTGAAAGTTCTGTTGTGACCTGTCACTATGGTAATATGATAATGCACATCTTGGCATTCCATTCCAACTGCCAGTCTGTGAACTGAGAGGTTCACATACGGTGACAGATGAGAAGCTCTCACTTTCACCCCTTGAGACTTTGAAAATGGACAATCTGAATTGTTCTGGAGGTAGGTTCATATTCATCCTCTGAAGGCTGTTCCTTCAAATGTGCTGGTTAACTTTTACTGATATATGTTCCTCATCTTTTTTGTTTTCTTTTTTGATTTCTACCACATTTATCTACAGTTATAAATATATTTTATAGTTTGTTATATTACTTAAGTTATATTTTTGATTCTTCTATCAAGCCAGCTGCCTTAAATATTTTCCTAAATTTAGAAAAAACATACTGTCTCCAAATGCCAATTTTGTACACACTCTACCAGAGAACAGATAAAGGGAACTCACTCATTATGCTTTTACTAAAGCAGGAGAATCTTCATATCTCCTCAGCAATGGTCATTATAGGAGGAAAGGGGAATTACAGCTCAGCTCTTCTAAATGTAGCTGTCAATCTGAAACCAAATATTCAAGGTCTAACTCCAGAGAGTTTTATAAAGGAAAGAACCTGGGATTCACTGGTTGGATTTCCATGGGTTGCTGTGGACAAGATCACTGGCTGTTTGGCGGCTGCCAGGGAGTTTGGTGAGAAGGGCCAGTGCCATCACATTAGTGGAATGAACATTTGGTCACTGAGGGAAGGAGGGTCTGTCTGGTGATTCTCAAGGAGAATCCTGGGGTGGGGTCTCCAGCCTCTGAGTATGGAGATGACTTTCAAAAAGAATGTGGGATTCTATTGCCTTCCACTACAGGGTCTAGAAAATGATGAGTTTATAGAGCCGGAATATTAGTGAGGAAAGACTTGAACGCTTGCCCATTCTTAGCAAGCCCTTGGTCCAGGCTGCTCGAATGGGTGCTCAGATCAATTGTCAGTGAGACTTTGAGCATCACAGACTTAACTAAGCCACCAAAGCCCAGCAGAGATGGCCACCTCCCCAGTTAATTCATGATAACTATTCATCCAAACTTGGTCAATTGAAGGGAAGTTGATTCTTGGTAGAGCCATCATGTGGCCTTTTGCTTAGAGGTTTTGAGCTCTGAGGCAACCTAGGAATGTAACAGACCACTGGTCACTCAGCATGGTGAGCTGGTCATTGTGAAGGATGCTTGTGAGATAGTTGACGGTATGAAGAGGCTGGGGAGAACGGACACAGTTGGAATTCCTGTGGTCCTTCAGGGGAGCTTTGTTGGTAAGAAACTGATGTATTTTGAATGAGGGATTGAAATATAGAGACGAAAAGTAGGGTAAGGATTTGGGTTCTTTTCTAGGCTCAGGCAGCTCCTCCAGGGCATCAGCTCTCACCCACAGAAAACTTGGGGCAGGAGAATTTGAGAGAGAGAGTGAGGGGAACTCCTGGCTCAGGGATCCAGGGGTCTGTCCTGTCCCAGATCCATCATTCATCATGGTTGTGACTCTTGGACAGTCACTTATCTCTAAATTTCCACACCCTCCACCATAACATATGGGTTACAGCCCCCACTTTGCCCTCCCCTTCACCCCCAACAGGGCTGGGTGTCAGACATGATAATGGATATTCTCCATGAGCTGTAAAGCATTGTTCCCATGAAAAAGCTGAAGAGTAAGCTTGAATCCCCCCTTTACTTGGAGCCGTCAAATCCCTTCTCTGCTTTCAACAGCTACCAAATGTCCAGCTTCTTCTTGCCATCATTCAGGATTGAACACTTAAAGCGCATTTGTGAAGCACCGGTCCTTTATTTTTCAAACATTTTACCTATATTCAATCATTTTTGGACACATGACATAATGCTAAACTTAGGCCATATTAACATTCCTACATCTCAGAACAGGGAACTAAGGCAAAGAGGGATCTACATATCTTTCCCAAGTACATGCTTCTTCTAAACGGGATTTGAATCCAGTCCATCAGTCATGGTCCCAATGGTTTGCTGACTTTCTAGACATTCTCAGTTAAATAAAGATATTTGCCCACAAAACCTGTCTGTTGGGTGTTTTCACTGCATACCAAAGTACAAGATCTTCCTAAGTCCAACTTTGATTCAGGAGGCTCTGCTGGGCAGCTGGTGAGGAAAGGGACCAAAGGATTGAACTGTGAATAAATTATTGCTAATTTCCCCATGGTCTTCTGCCAGCAAGATGTCAATAGTTGTCTCTATTGTAATGCATTTCCCAGGATGCTGCTCCCAGAATGCGAGAAGAAGAAACACTCATCAGAGGTCAAGAATATCAACCCCAGGCTGGCTGAAAAAGATCCGCAGCCGGCCACATTTTAGGATGCACCCTATAAATGACCCAGCTGAAGGTACTGTGGAAAATGTCTCATTAGGTTCACTCAAGAATAATAGTTCTAGTTGATTCAGTGCCTCATATTTAAGAAAAAGCTATGAAATATTAAGCAGTATTCTTCTTTTATTCCATGTGTTCAAATTGAAACTTACTAAGCCAGCTGGTACTGTTTTAACCATGGAAGTAAACATGCATTTAAAATTCAACATTTGGTTCATGTTTAAGAGGGAAGATGGTCTCTAGTTATGGTTTAGACATTAGCTGATTTTTGAACGTTAGCAACAACACATCCCTCCCTGAAACCATGTTTTGAGATTTCTTTAAATTATTAGACATTATTTAGAACAGGATTATATTGACATAAAAGTTGTACATGCAATACAGAAAATACCTGTATCCTATCACTCCAGTTTCAGCTATTAATAATATATAGCATAGGTGAAGTACATTTGTTACAATTAGTGAAACAATGTAAGTATATTTTTACTAATGAAAAGTCCATAGTTCACCTAAGAGTCACACCTTGTGTTGTTATATTCAATGATATTTGAAATATGTACAATATTATTTGTCACCATTATGGTGCCATACAGAAATGTGTACACTAATGTTCATAGTAGCATTATTCTTAGTAGCCAAAAGATAGAAACAATCCAAAGTCCGTGAGGTGATGAATGGATAAATAAAATGTGATATATACACAGAATGGAATAATTTTCAACCATAAAAAGGAATTAAAGATTGACTTATGCTACAAAATGAATGATCCAAATAATATAAAAAATATATTATTGTTAATGAAATAGGGCAGGCGCAGAAAGACAAATATTATATGATTCCACTTGTATGAGGTACCTAGTGTAGGCAAACTCACAGACACCGGAAGTAGAAATTACCAAGGTCAGGAGGCAGGAGTCAGGTGGATTATGATTTAATGGGTACGGAGGTTATGTTGAAATGATGAAAAAGATTAAGATGTAGATTGTGTTGATGGGTACACAGCATTGTGAAAGTAAGAAATGCTAGTGAACTGTATACTTAAAAATTATGAAAAGCATAAATATGTATATTTCATCACAATAAAATAAGTCAAAAATCCAACAGAATGGACGATGAATGAAGGAGCAACATATTTGATTAGAAGGAAGCTGAAATAGTCTTGTAACATTTCAAGAAGAAGGGGGATTTGGAGGGACTTTGAAATGGGCAGAGGGGCCGTGGGACTCTATACTGAAACATAGTGCAATGTTAGTGTTTAAGCTTTTTCAGACTGACACTTTCAAATTGATTAGGTTCCCTACAGCTAGAAAGCTAAAGGTTGTCTTCCTCATTTCTGAAATGTTCCTCCCCTTTGCCTTCCTCCACCCACCAGGGAGGTTTGTCCAACAGCACCTCAGTCCACACTCAGTAACCACCTGCATCCATACACTCCCACCCTGTGTCCCCATTAACGGGGCTCTCTGAGTAATTCCTGAGCAGCATCACCAGTGTCCTGACACTTACTCTGTGTCCTCCTAGAGCCCCCTGAGGACCTGTTGGAGAAACTGCCCTATGTGAGGACAATTAAAGTGGCTCCTGCTACCTCCAGGGTAAGCTCCCCTTATTTATCAGAGATTAAAAGTTTGCTTCATTTCTTTCTTTTCCAATTGATTTCAGATATGAAGATCTACAATGTTCAAGACAGCTGATGTATACAATTTTGCTTGGTTGGATGAATGCTGATTGAAGGTCTTTCCCAACAGATAACTCATTCAAAAGGCCATTTAAAAAATGGCAACATCAGTTAGAAACTGTATAGTCAGACACACTTTCCTGAGCAGAAAATTTCCCTCCTTGAAATAGACTTTTGTATTTGCTCCTCAAAGTGGACCTGAGAGATCTTCCAGGCAAAGCTCCAGCCTTTCCCACAACTGTCTTCTCTGGTTTCTTTTGGGGCCATTGACTCAACAACAGTTTCCCATTTGGTTTTCTGAGGACAAAAAAAGAGATGAAATACCTGTGTCCACAGAGCACAGGATGCTGAGATCCTTACACTGTTTTCTCTTCTCTAATCACAGGTGGATTGGACAGCAAACAAAAACGGTATGTATTCAGAGTTCACCCCTGTGCTGAGGAACAATCTAGATGATGAAGAAGGTGGGACTCTCTTGCTGGCTTTGCTTGGAGAGACACCCTGATTCAGGGTCCCTACAGGGATGAGGGCTGGGGGTGTAGAGCTAGAGAGTGATTTCCCAGTAAAGAGCCATGCCCAAGTTCTATGGTCCTGGAAGTAACTGCATCATTGAGATGATGTGGGTTTGTGTGTATCAGGGTTGGGGTGGGGTCCATGTGTGAGCCTATGTGGTGTGATTGTGAACCTGCATGCGTGAGCGTGTGTGTGTTTCCTGAGGAGATATTTCCCTCTTACACAGCACAATTCACCTGTCAACAAAGCTCATCACCACTGCACACTGTCTGTGCACTACCTTGTTCTTCCCTCAACACAGCTGTTGCCCAGATTTGGTTAATATTCCTTTTCCTCAGAAGGAGATGGTGCAGAGATAAATGTTCTAAGCTCTTGACCTCCTAAGTGGAAAAGCCAAACTGAGAACCCAGGGGTGGGTCCCAATGTGGGTGCTCTGGATCCCTGACCTGCACTTACCACTCAGCCAAGGGATCCTCAGTCATGGAGCAAGGGAGTCCCTGCATCCGTATCCTTGGCTGGAAGTCCTAGCATCTCCAAAGGTCCAGACCTTGCCCATCAGGTGGCCTTAGTGGTCACAGAATCCAGGGCAGCTATGGGTGGGCTTATCAGTTGACTTTGGCACAGTCAGTAATGTGAAATTCACCTCAGGACCTGCATTCTCCTGGTCAGCTCACAGATTCTGAGAGGTGTGAGACCCCATGTATACAGTACAGGTCATATCTGTCAGTGCTGGTGTCATTGCTTAAACAAGGCCAAAAGCAGATAAGAATCAGGGAGCTATTTTATTGTATTGGATAACATTACCATAAGCCTTAGCATCGGTCAATTCCTGTAGCCCACACCCAAGGACTCAAAGTGGAACCTGACTGTTAGCCTGTACACTTCTCCTGCACAGCTGGGTTAGAGACAGGCTGTGCTCAGTCCGGGCTCCCTCTTCATAACGAAGTGTCCCACTTATGGAACAGCTCCCTAGAGTATGGACAGCCCCTGACTCAGTGGGCATACGTACATTGTATAGAAAACAAAGACTGGGAGAAAAATATGATACGATTGATAGTGGCTGTATCTAAATGGTAGGATTTCAGTTTTGTCAAATCTTGTGTATTTGATTTTCTTCAAGACAAGTGATTAGTGAATAAATATAGCATATTTTGCCTAGGATTGAATTCAGTCCTTTAAGGAGGTTGCTGTTAATCAAGTATAAAATATCATACAACAGAAGACATGATAAATGCAGTAGCTGGCATTGTGGATGCTGGGGAAAGAGTGATCTGGGAAGAATCAAGAGACAGTGGCAATTTAGCAGAAGCTCAAAAGAGGCAGGATGGGTCATGGGTCTGTGTCATTGAAACAGAGCATGCATTTTAGTGTTTACCATTTTTTAGATCGACCCTTCCCTTCTGATTAGGCCCCCCTTAGCTAGAAAGCCAAAGCTCTGTTTTCATTTCCTTCCTCTTGTCCTTTGCCTTCCTTCATCCCCCAAAGAGGATGGCCCAACACCAGCTCAGCCCACACTTACTAACCTCCCACATCCATACACACCACCCCATGTCCTCATCGAGAAGAAAGCCCCTGAGTAATTCCTGAGCCGCATCACCAGTGTCCTGACAGTTACTCTGTGTCCCTCCAGCTCTCCCTGAGGTTGTGGTGGATGACCTGCACCGTGATAGGACAGAAGAAAAGCCTCCGTGGATCCCCAAGGTAAGCTGGATTTTTTCTGGTCTGAGATAGAAATATTGCTTTATTTCTCTTTCAATAGAATTAAGTTATGTATATTTGAGGGTATTCCTTCCAGATACATACAATTCCCTTGGTTGGGAGAATGTGGAGTGAGAGTCTATTACCAACTCATGGTGCCTGATTCCACAGGACATTACGATTGACAGCATCCATTACAGCCTGTAGAGTATAGAGCTCTCTCTCCTGCATCGATTTTTCTTCTAGGCAAAGAATTCTGTAATTTCCAACCTAAATGGACTTGGAAGTTCCATCCTCCCAGCAAAGTTCTTGCCTTTCAGCCCGAGTAGGTTTGCTCTGATAACCCTTGCTGGGTTCCCTGGACCACTGTTTCTTATGAGGTTTCTACTGTCAGCAAATGAACAAAAGACCTGAGCATCACTGTGATCTTATCCTCATAGTGTTTTCTCTTGTGTAATTGCAGGTGGCCTTCCCAGAACGTGAAAACGGTATGTATTCTGGAATCAGTCACTTGGGGAGGAAGAACTTTGAAGATGAGAAAGTGGGACATTCTTGCTGGTTTTAGTGTAGAGGGCAAACTGATTCCAAATTTGTGCTGGGAATGAGAGTAGGGGTCCTGGTGATAGAAAGTGATTTACAAGTAATGTGACCAATTACTATAGTCCCAGGAAGAAGCTGTATTACGGTTAGGTGGTGTAGGTTTGTGTGCATGAGACTGGGTGTGTCTGTATGTGAAATGAGTGGTATGATTCTGTGTGTGTATGTGAACTTTTTGTGTTGTGTTTCCCTTGATTTATGTTCCCCTAAACATCACTGTTACTGGTGCCAACTTTCTAGAAAATATTCCCATCACCACTGCATCATGAATGGTATGGATATAAAAGTAAATAAACTGTACACTTTCAGTGTGTGCATTGATTTTATACCAAGTGAGCCTCATTTAACCTGGAAAACAAATCCTATCACCACCCAGGCAAATGTTTACTGGATTATTATTATTTTATTTTTATTTTTTGGCTGTGTTGGTTCTTCGTTGCAGTGCGCGGGCTTCTCATTTCGGTGGCTTCTGTTGTTCCAGAGCATGGGCTCTAGGTGCATGGGCTTCAATAGTTGTGGCACGTGGGCTCAGTACTTGTGACTTGCGGGCTCTAGAGCACAGGCTTAGTAGTTGTGGTGCACGGACTTAGTTGCTCCATGGCTGGATTCTTAATGAACAAAACTGGGTTTCAGCATCCCTACTACTGGGTCAATTACAACTTCATTTAATAAGAAATCTCATCTCTTAGTAGGTCTCATAGCATTCTGAATGGTTATGATACATCTGTCTGCCACTTCCCTCATTCTAACTGTTTCCTATTAGAGCCTCGGGATGAGTCCTCCCCCCTTACCTGAAGCACCTAGTGCTAGGCAGGCCTCCTTCCTTTTGCAGGGAGCCCATGCTTGTACCCACATGCCACACCCAGTTCTGGAGGAGTCCGAGAAAGAAGGAGCCTCCAGGAGTAGATGGAGGAAATTCACTCCACCTTTCTCCTTTGAGGCTAATATTCACTATCGGATTCTGTGCTAAGGAAACGAAATGTCCTTCTCCTGTGGAAAGTCTGTCTTCCATCACTTGTGCCGGCCCTGTTTCTGTGTGCTGGGCAAGAAACACTGCCTACAGTGAAGACAGAACCAAGAGATCTACCCCAGGGATTGAGCTCAGGGTAGGCACTGGCTCTGTCTGTCCTGTCCGTGATCCATCATTCATCATGGTTGTGACTCTTGGACAGTCACTTATCTCTCTAAATTTCCACACCCTCCACTATAACATATGGGTTACAGCCCCCACTTTGCCCTCCCCTTCACCCCCAACAGGGCTGGGTGTCAGACATGATAATGGATATTCTCCATGAGCTGTAAAGCATTGTTCCCATGAAAAAGCTGAAGAGTAAGCTTGAATCCCCCTTTACTTGGAGCCGTCAAATCCCTTCTCTCCTTTCAACAGCTACGAAATATCCAGCTTCTTATTGCCATCATTCAGGATTGAACACTTATAGAGCATTTGTGAAGCACCGGTCCTTTATTTTTCAAACATTTTACCTGTATTCAATCATTTTTGGCCACATGACATAATGCTAAAAGTAGGCCATATTAACATTTCTACATCTCAGAACAGGGAACTGAGGCAAAGAGGGATCTACATATCTTTCCCAAGTACATGCTTCTTCTAAACGGGATTTGAATCCAGTCCATCAGTCATGGTCCCAATGGTTTGCTGACTTTCTAGACATTCTCAGTTAAATAAAGATATTTGCCCACAAAACCTGTCTGTTGGGTGTTTTCACTGCATACCAAACTGCAAGATCTTCCTAAGTCCAACTTTGATTCAGGAGGCTCTGCTGGGCAGCTGGTGAGGAAAGGGACCAAAGGATTGAACTGTGAATAAATTATTGCTAATTTCCCCATGGTCTTCTGCCAGCAAGATGTCAATAGTTGTCTCTATTGTAATGCATTTCCCAGGATGCTGCTCCCAGAATGCGAGAAGAAGAAACACTCATCAGAGGTCAAGAATATCAACCCCAGGCTGGCTGAAAAAGTTCCGCAGCCGGCCACATTTTAGGATGCACCCTATAAATGACCCAGCTGAAGGTACTGTGGAAAATGTCTCATTAGGTTCACTCAAGAATAATTATTCTAGTTGATTCAGTGCCTCATATTTAAGAAAAAGCTATGAAATATTAAGCAGTATTCTTCTTTTATTCCATGTATTCAAATTGAAACTTACTAAGCCAGCTGGTACTGTTTTAACCATGGAAGTAAACATGCATTTAAAATTCAACATTTGGTTCATGTTTAAGAGGGAAGATGGTCTCTAGTTATGGTTTAGACATTAGCTGATTTTTGAACGTTAGCAACAACACATCCCTCCCTGAAACCATGTTTTGAGATTTCTTTAAATTATTAGACATTATTTAGAACAGGATTATATTGACATAAAAGTTGTACATGCAATACAGAAAATACCTGTATCCTATCACTCCAGTTTCAGCTATTAATAATATATAGCATAGGTGAAGTACATTTGTTACAATTAGTGAAACAATGTAAGTATATTTTTACTAATGAAAAGTCCATAGTTCACCTAAGAGTCACACCTTGTGTTGTTATATTCAATGATATTTGAAATATGTACAATATTATTTGTCACCATTATGGTGCCATACAGAAATGTGTACACTAATGTTCATAGTAGCATTATTCTTAGTAGCCAAAAGATAGAAACAATCCAAAGTCCGTGAGGTGATGAATGGATAAATAAAATGTGATATATACACAGAATGGAATAATTTTCAACCATAAAAAGGAATTAAAGATTGACTTATGCTACAAAATGAATGATCCAAATAATATAAAAAAATATATTATTGTTAGTGAAATAAGGCAGGCGCAGAAAGACAAATATTATATGATTCCACTTGTATGAGGTACCTAGTGTAGGCAAACTCACAGACACCGGAAGTAGAATTTACCAAGGTCAGGAGGCAGGAGTCAGGTGGATTATGATTTAATGGGTACAGAGGTTACGTTGAAATGATGAAAAAGATTAAGATGTAGCTTGTGTTGATGGGTACACAGCATTGTGAAAGTAAGAAATGCTAGTGAACTGTATACTTAAAAATTATGAAAAGCATAAATATGTATATTTCATCACAATAAAATAAGTCAAAAATCCAACAGAATGGACGATGAATGAAGGAGCAACGTATTTGATTAGAAGGAAGCTGAAATAGTCTTGTAACATTTCAAGAAGAAGGGGGATTTGGAGGGACTTTGAAATGGGCAGAGGGGCCGTGGGACTCTATACTGAAACATAGTGCAATGTTAGTGTTTAAGCTTTTTCAGACTGACACTTTCAAATTGATTAGGTTCCCTACAGCTAGAAAGCTAAAGGTTGTCTTCCTCATTTCTGAAATGTTCCTCCCCTTTGCCTTCCTCCACCCACCAGGGAGGTTTGTCCAACAGCACCTCAGTCCACACTCAGTAACCACCTGCATCCATACACTCCCACCCTGTGTCCCCATTAACGGGGCTCTCTGAGTAATTCCTGAGCAGCATCACCAGTGTCCTGACACTTACTCTGTGTCCTCCTAGAGCCCCCTGAGGACCTGTTGGAGAAACTGCCCTATGTGAGGACAATTAAAGTGGCTCCTGCTACCTCCAGGGTAAGCTCCCCTTATTTATCAGAGATTAAAAGTTTGCTTCATTTCTTTCTTTTCCAATTGATTTCAGATATGAAGATCTACAATGTTCAAGACAGCTGATGTATACAATTTTGCTTGGTTGGATGAATGCTGATTGAAGGTCTTTCCCAACAGATAACTCATTCAAAAGGCCATTTAAAAAATGGCAACATCAGTTAGAAACTGTATAGTCAGACACACTTTCCTGAGCAGAAAATTTCCCTCCTTGAAATAGACTTTTGTATTTGCTCCTCAAAGTGGACCTGAGAGATCTTCCAGGCAAAGCTCCAGCCTTTCCCACAACTGTCTTCTCTGGTTTCTTTTGGGGCCATTGACTCAACAACAGTTTCCCATTTGGTTTTCTGAGGACAAAAAAAGAGATGAAATACCTGTGTCCACAGAGCACAGGATGCTGAGATCCTTACACTGTTTTCTCTTCTCTAATCACAGGTGGATTGGACAGCAAACAAAAACGGTATGTATTCAGAGTTCACCCCTGTGCTGAGGAACAATCTAGATGATGAAGAAGGTGGGACTCTCTTGCTGGCTTTGCTTGGAGAGACACCCTGATTCAGGGTCCCTACAGGGATGAGGGCTGGGGGTGTAGAGCTAGAGACTGATTTCCCAGTAAAGAGCCATGCCCAAGTTCTATGGTCCTGGAAGTAACTGCATCATTGAGATGATGTGGGTTTGTGTGTATCAGGGTTGGGGTGGGGTCCATGTGTGAGCCTATGTGGTGTGATTGTGAACCTGCATGCGTGAGCGTGTGTGTGTTTCCTGAGGAGATATTTCCCTCTTACACAGCACAATTCACCTGTCAACAAAGCTCATCACCACTGCACACTGTCTGTGCACTACCTTGTTCTTCCCTCAACACAGCTGTTGCCCAGATTTGGTTAATATTCCTTTTCCTCAGAAGGAGATGGTGCAGAGATAAATGTTCTAAGCTCTTGACCTCCTAAGTGGAAAAGCCAAACTGAGAACCCAGGGGTGGGTCCCAATGTGGGTGCTCTGGATCCCTGACCTGCACTTACCACTCAGCCAAGGGATCCTCAGTCATGGAGCAAGGGAGTCCCTGCATCCGTATCCTTGGCTGGAAGTCCTAGCATCTCCAAAGGTCCAGACCTTGCCCATCAGGTGGCCTTAGTGGTCACAGAATCCAGGGCAGCTATGGGTGGGCTTATCAGTTGACTTTGGCACAGTCAGTAATGTGAAATTCACCTCAGGACCTGCATTCTCCTGGTCAGCTCACAGATTCTGAGAGGTGTGAGACCCCATGTATACAGTACAGGTCATATCTGTCAGTGCTGGTGTCATTGCTTAAACAAGGCCAAAAGCAGATAAGAATCAGGGAGCTATTTTATTGTATTGGATAACATTACCATAAGCCTTAGCATCGGTCAATTCCTGTAGCCCACACCCAAGGACTCAAAGTGGAACCTGACTGTTAGCCTGTACACTTCTCCTGCACAGCTGGGTTAGAGACAGGCTGTGCTCAGTCCGGGCTCCCTCTTCATAACGAAGTGTCCCACTTATGGAACAGCTCCCTAGAGTATGGACAGCCCCTGACTCAGTGGGCATACGTACATTGTATAGAAAACAAAGACTGGGAGAAAAATATGATACGATTGATAGTGGCTGTATCTAAATGGTAGGATTTCAGTTTTGTCAAATCTTGTGTATTTGATTTTCTTCAAGACAAGTGATTAGTGAATAAATATAGCATATTTTGCCTAGGATTGAATTCAGTCCTTTAAGGAGGTTGCTGTTAATCAAGTATAAAATATCATACAACAGAAGACATGATAAATGCAGTAGCTGGCATTGTGGATGCTGGGGAAAGAGTGATCTGGGAAGAATCAAGAGACAGTGGCAATTTAGCAGAAGCTCAAAAGAGGCAGGATGGGTCATGGGTCTGTGTCATTGAAACAGAGCATGCATTTTAGTGTTTACCATTTTTTAGATCGACCCTTCCCTTCTGATTAGGCCCCCCTTAGCTAGAAAGCCAAAGCTCTGTTTTCATTTCCTTCCTCTTGTCCTTTGCCTTCCTTCATCCCCCAAAGAGGATGGCCCAACACCAGCTCAGCCCACACTTACTAACCTCCCACATCCATACACACCACCCCATGTCCTCATCGAGAAGAAAGCCCCTGAGTAATTGCTGAGCCGCATCACCAGTGTCCTGACAGTTACTCTGTGTCCCTCCAGCTCTCCCTGAGGTTGTGGTGGATGACCTGCACCGTGATAGGACAGAAGAAAAGCCTCCGTGGATCCCCAAGGTAAGCTGGATTTTTTCTGGTCTGAGATAGAAATATTGCTTTATTTCTCTTTCAATAGAATTAAGTTATGTATATTTGAGGGTATTCCTTCCAGATACATACAATTCCCTTGGTTGGGAGAATGTGGAGTGAGAGTCTATTACCAACTCATGGTGCCTGATTCCACAGGACATTACGATTGACAGCATCCATTACAGCCTGTAGAGTATAGAGCTCTCTCTCCTGCATCGATTTTTCTTCTAGGCAAAGAATTCTGTAATTTCCAACCTAAATGGACTTGGAAGTTCCATCCTCCCAGCAAAGTTCTTGCCTTTCAGCCCGAGTAGGTTTGCTCTGATAACCCTTGCTGGGTTCCCTGGACCACTGTTTCTTATGAGGTTTCTACTGTCAGCAAATGAACAAAAGACCTGAGCATCACTGTGATCTTATCCTCATAGTGTTTTCTCTTGTGTAATTGCAGGTGGCCTTCCCAGAACGTGAAAACGGTATGTATTCTGGAATCAGTCACTTGGGGAGGAAGAACTTTGAAGATGAGAAAGTGGGACATTCTTGCTGGTTTTAGTGTAGAGGGCAAACTGATTCCAAATTTGTGCTGGGAATGAGAGTAGGGGTCCTGGTGATAGAAAGTGATTTACAAGTAATGTGACCAATTACTATAGTCCCAGGAAGAAGCTGTATTACGGTTAGGTGGTGTAGGTTTGTGTGCATGAGACTGGGTGTGTCTGTATGTGAAATGAGTGGTATGATTCTGTGTGTGTATGTGAACTTTTTGTGTTGTGTTTCCCTTGATTTATGTTCCCCTAAACATCACTGTTACTGGTGCCAACTTTCTAGAAAATATTCCCATCACCACTGCATCATGAATGGTATGGATATAAAAGTAAATAAACTGTACACTTTCAGTGTGTGCATTGATTTTATACCAAGTGAGCCTCATTTAACCTGGAAAACAAATCCTATCACCACCCAGGCAAATGTTTACTGGATTATTATTATTTTATTTTTATTTTTTGGCTGTGTTGGTTCTTCGTTGCAGTGCGCGGGCTTCTCATTTCGGTGGCTTCTGTTGTTCCAGAGCATGGGCTCTAGGTGCATGGGCTTCAATAGTTATGGCACGTGGGCTCAGTACTTGTGACTTGCGGGCTCTAGAGCACAGGCTTAGTAGTTGTGGTGCACGGACTTAGTTGCTCCATGGCTGGATTCTTAATGAACAAAACTGGGTTTCAGCATCCCTACTACTGGGTCAATTACAACTTCATTTAATAAGAAATCTCATCTCTTAGTAGGTCTCATAGCATTCTGAATGGTTATGATACATCTGTCTGCCACTTCCCTCATTCTAACTGTTTCCTATTAGAGCCTCGGGATGAGTCCTCCCCCCTTACCTGAAGCACCTAGTGCTAGGCAGGCCTCCTTCCTTTTGCAGGGAGCCCATGCTTGTACCCACATGCCACACCCAGTTCTGGAGGAGTCCGAGAAAGAAGGAGCCTCCAGGAGTAGATGGAGGAAATTCACTCCACCTTTCTCCTTTGAGGCTAATATTCACTATCGGATTCTGTGCTAAGGAAACGAAATGTCCTTCTCCTGTGGAAAGTCTGTCTTCCATCACTTGTGCCGGCCCTGTTTCTGTGTGCTGGGCAAGAAACACTGCCTACAGTGAAGACAGAACCAAGAGATCTACCCCAGGGATTGAGCTCAGGGTAGGCACTGGCTCTGTCTGTCCTGTCCGTGATCCATCATTCATCATGGTTGTGACTCTTGGACAGTCACTTATCTCTCTAAATTTCCACACCCTCCACTATAACATATGGGTTACAGCCCCCACTTTGCCCTCCCCTTCACCCCCAACAGGGCTGGGTGTCAGACATGATAATGGATATTCTCCATGAGCTGTAAAGCATTGTTCCCATGAAAAAGCTGAAGAGTAAGCTTGAATCCCCCTTTACTTGGAGCCGTCAAATCCCTTCTCTCCTTTCAACAGCTACGAAATATCCAGCTTCTTATTGCCATCATTCAGGATTGAACACTTATAGAGCATTTGTGAAGCACCGGTCCTTTATTTTTCAAACATTTTACCTGTATTCAATCATTTTTGGCCACATGACATAATGCTAAAAGTAGGCCATATTAACATTTCTACATCTCAGAACAGGGAACTGAGGCAAAGAGGGATCTACATATCTTTCCCAAGTACATGCTTCTTCTAAACGGGATTTGAATCCAGTCCATCAGTCATGGTCCCAATGGTTTGCTGACTTTCTAGACATTCTCAGTTAAATAAAGATATTTGCCCACAAAACCTGTCTGTTGGGTGTTTTCACTGCATACCAAACTGCAAGATCTTCCTAAGTCCAACTTTGATTCAGGAGGCTCTGCTGGGCAGCTGGTGAGGAAAGGGACCAAAGGATTGAACTGTGAATAAATTATTGCTAATTTCCCCATGGTCTTCTGCCAGCAAGATGTCAATAGTTGTCTCTATTGTAATGCATTTCCCAGGATGCTGCTCCCAGAATGCGAGAAGAAGAAACACTCATCAGAGGTCAAGAATATCAACCCCAGGCTGGCTGAAAAAGTTCCGCAGCCGGCCACATTTTAGGATGCACCCTATAAATGACCCAGCTGAAGGTACTGTGGAAAATGTCTCATTAGGTTCACTCAAGAATAATTATTCTAGTTGATTCAGTGCCTCATATTTAAGAAAAAGCTATGAAATATTAAGCAGTATTCTTCTTTTATTCCATGTATTCAAATTGAAACTTACTAAGCCAGCTGGTACTGTTTTAACCATGGAAGTAAACATGCATTTAAAATTCAACATTTGGTTCATGTTTAAGAGGGAAGATGGTCTCTAGTTATGGTTTAGACATTAGCTGATTTTTGAATGTTAGCAACAACACATCCCTCCCTGAAACCATGTTTTGAGATTTCTTTAAATTATTAGACATTATTTAGAACAGGATTATATTGACATAAAAGTTGTACATGCAATACAGAAAATACCTGTATCCTATCACTCCAGTTTCAGCTATTAATAATATATAGCATAGGTGAAGTACATTTGTTACAATTAGTGAAACAATGTAAGTATATTTTTACTAATGAAAAGTCCATAGTTCACCTAAGAGTCACACCTTGTGTTGTTATATTCAATGATATTTGAAATATGTACAATATTATTTGTCACCATTATGGTGCCATACAGAAATGTGTACACTAATGTTCATAGTAGCATTATTCTTAGTAGCCAAAAGATAGAAACAATCCAAAGTCCGTGAGGTGATGAATGGATAAATAAAATGTGATATATACACAGAATGGAATAATTTTCAACCATAAAAAGGAATTAAAGATTGACTTATGCTACAAAATGAATGATCCAAATAATATAAAAAAATATATTATTGTTAGTGAAATAAGGCAGGCGCAGAAAGACAAATATTATATGATTCCACTTGTATGAGGTACCTAGTGTAGGCAAACTCACAGACACCGGAAGTAGAATTTACCAAGGTCAGGAGGCAGGAGTCAGGTGGATTATGATTTAATGGGTACAGAGGTTACGTTGAAATGATGAAAAAGATTAAGATGTAGCTTGTGTTGATGGGTACACAGCATTGTGAAAGTAAGAAATGCTAGTGAACTGTATACTTAAAAATTATGAAAAGCATAAATATGTATATTTCATCACAATAAAATAAGTCAAAAATCCAACAGAATGGACGATGAATGAAGGAGCAACGTATTTGATTAGAAGGAAGCTGAAATAGTCTTGTAACATTTCAAGAAGAAGGGGGATTTGGAGGGACTTTGAAATGGGCAGAGGGGCCGTGGGACTCTATACTGAAACATAGTGCAATGTTAGTGTTTAAGCTTTTTCAGACTGACACTTTCAAATTGATTAGGTTCCCTACAGCTAGAAAGCTAAAGGTTGTCTTCCTCATTTCTGAAATGTTCCTCCCCTTTGCCTTCCTCCACCCACCAGGGAGGTTTGTCCAACAGCACCTCAGTCCACACTCAGTAACCACCTGCATCCATACACTCCCACCCTGTGTCCCCATTAACGGGGCTCTCTGAGTAATTCCTGAGCAGCATCACCAGTGTCCTGACACTTACTCTGTGTCCTCCTAGAGCCCCCTGAGGACCTGTTGGAGAAACTGCCCTATGTGAGGACAATTAAAGTGGCTCCTGCTACCTCCAGGGTAAGCTCCCCTTATTTATCAGAGATTAAAAGTTTGCTTCATTTCTTTCTTTTCCAATTGATTTCAGATATGAAGATCTACAATGTTCAAGACAGCTGATGTATACAATTTTGCTTGGTTGGATGAATGCTGATTGAAGGTCTTTCCCAACAGATAACTCATTCAAAAGGCCATTTAAAAAATGGCAACATCAGTTAGAAACTGTATAGTCAGACACACTTTCCTGAGCAGAAAATTTCCCTCCTTGAAATAGACTTTTGTATTTGCTCCTCAAAGTGGACCTGAGAGATCTTCCAGGCAAAGCTCCAGCCTTTCCCACAGCTGTCTTCTCTGGTTTCTTTTGGGGCCATTGACTCAACAACAGTTTCCCATTTGGTTTTCTGAGGACAAAAAAAGAGATGAAATACCTGTGTCCACAGAGCACAGGATGCTGAGATCCTTACACTGTTTTCTCTTCTCTAATCACAGGTGGATTGGACAGCAAACAAAAACGGTATGTATTCAGAGTTCACCCCTGTGCTGAGGAACAATCTAGATGATGAAGAAGGTGGGACTCTCTTGCTGGCTTTGCTTGGAGAGACACCCTGATTCAGGGTCCCTACAGGGATGAGGGCTGGGGGTGTAGAGCTAGAGACTGATTTCCCAGTAAAGAGCCATGCCCAAGTTCTATGGTCCTGGAAGTAACTGCATCATTGAGATGATGTGGGTTTGTGTGTATCAGGGTTGGGGTGGGGTCCATGTGTGAGCCTATGTGGTGTGATTGTGAACCTGCATGCGTGAGCGTGTGTGTGTTTCCTGAGGAGATATTTCCCTCTTACACAGCACAATTCACCTGTCAACAAAGCTCATCACCACTGCACACTGTCTGTGCACTACCTTGTTCTTCCCTCAACACAGCTGTTGCCCAGATTTGGTTAATATTCCTTTTCCTCAGAAGGAGATGGTGCAGAGATAAATGTTCTAAGCTCTTGACCTCCTAAGTGGAAAAGCCAAACTGAGAACCCAGGGGTGGGTCCCAATGTGGGTGCTCTGGATCCCTGACCTGCACTTACCACTCAGCCAAGGGATCCTCAGTCATGGAGCAAGGGAGTCCCTGCATCCGTATCCTTGGCTGGAAGTCCTAGCATCTGCAAAGGTCCAGACCTTGCCCATCAGGTGGCCTTAGTGGTCACAGAATCCAGGGCAGCTATGGGTGGGCTTATCAGTTGACTTTGGCACAGTCAGTAATGTGAAATTCACCTCAGGACCTGCATTCTCCTGGTCAGCTCACAGATTCTGAGAGGTGTGAGACCCCATGTATACAGTACAGGTCATATCTGTCAGTGCTGGTGTCATTGCTTAAACAAGGCCAAAAGCAGATAAGAATCAGGGAGCTATTTTATTGTATTGGATAACATTACCATAAGCCTTAGCATCGGTCAATTCCTGTAGCCCACACCCAAGGACTCAAAGTGGAACCTGACTGTTAGCCTGTACACTTCTCCTGCACAGCTGGGTTAGAGACAGGCTGTGCTCAGTCCGGGCTCCCTCTTCATAACGAAGTGTCCCACTTATGGAACAGCTCCCTAGAGTATGGACAGCCCCTGACTCAGTGGGCATACGTACATTGTATAGAAAACAAAGACTGGGAGAAAAATATGATACGATTGATAGTGGCTGTATCTAAATGGTAGGATTTCAGTTTTGTCAAATCTTGTGTATTTGATTTTCTTCAAGACAAGTGATTAGTGAATAAATATAGCATATTTTGTCTAGGATTGAATTCAGTCCTTTAAGGAGGTTGCTGTTAATCAAGTATAAAATATCATACAACAGAAGACATGATAAATGCAGTAGCTGGCATTGTGGATGCTGGGGAAAGAGTGATCTGGGAAGAATCAAGAGACAGTGGCAATTTAGCAGAAGCTCAAAAGAGGCAGGATGGGTCATGGGTCTGTGTCATTGAAACAGAGCATGCATTTTAGTGTTTACCATTTTTTAGATCGACCCTTCCCTTCTGATTAGGCCCCCCTTAGCTAGAAAGCCAAAGCTCTGTTTTCATTTCCTTCCTCTTGTCCTTTGCCTTCCTTCATCCCCCAAAGAGGATGGCCCAACACCAGCTCAGCCCACACTTACTAACCTCCCACATCCATACACACCACCCCATGTCCTCATCGAGAAGAAAGCCCCTGAGTAATTCCTGAGCCGCATCACCAGTGTCCTGACAGTTACTCTGTGTCCCTCCAGCTCTCCCTGAGGTTGTGGTGGATGACCTGCACCGTGATAGGACAGAAGAAAAGCCTCCGTGGATCCCCAAGGTAAGCTGGATTTTTTCTGGTCTGAGATAGAAATATTGCTTTATTTCTCTTTCAATAGAATTAAGTTATGTATATTTGAGGGTATTCCTTCCAGATACATACAATTCCCTTGGTTGGGAGAATGTGGAGTGAGAGTCTATTACCAACTCATGGTGCCTGATTCCACAGGACATTACGATTGACAGCATCCATTACAGCCTGTAGAGTATAGAGCTCTCTCTCCTGCATCGATTTTTCTTCTAGGCAAAGAATTCTGTAATTTCCAACCTAAATGGACTTGGAAGTTCCATCCTCCCAGCAAAGTTCTTGCCTTTCAGCCCGAGTAGGTTTGCTCTGATAACCCTTGCTGGGTTCCCTGGACCACTGTTTCTTATGAGGTTTCTACTGTCAGCAAATGAACAAAAGACCTGAGCATCACTGTGATCTTATCCTCATAGTGTTTTCTCTTGTGTAATTGCAGGTGGCCTTCCCAGAACGTGAAAACGGTATGTATTCTGGAATCAGTCACTTGGGGAGGAAGAACTTTGAAGATGAGAAAGTGGGACATTCTTGCTGGTTTTAGTGTAGAGGGCAAACTGATTCCAAATTTGTGCTGGGAATGAGAGTAGGGGTCCTGGTGATAGAAAGTGATTTACAAGTAATGTGACCAATTACTATAGTCCCAGGAAGAAGCTGTATTACGGTTAGGTGGTGTAGGTTTGTGTGCATGAGACTGGGTGTGTCTGTATGTGAAATGAGTGGTATGATTCTGTGTGTGTATGTGAACTTTTTGTGTTGTGTTTCCCTTGATTTATGTTCCCCTAAACATCACTGTTACTGGTGCCAACTTTCTAGAAAATATTCCCATCACCACTGCATCATGAATGGTATGGATATAAAAGTAAATAAACTGTACACTTTCAGTGTGTGCATTGATTTTATACCAAGTGAGCCTCATTTAACCTGGAAAACAAATCCTATCACCACCCAGGCAAATGTTTACTGGATTATTATTATTTTATTTTTATTTTTTGGCTGTGTTGGTTCTTCGTTGCAGTGCGCGGGCTTCTCATTTCGGTGGCTTCTGTTGTTCCAGAGCATGGGCTCTAGGTGCATGGGCTTCAATAGTTGTGGCACGTGGGCTCAGTACTTGTGACTTGCGGGCTCTAGAGCACAGGCTTAGTAGTTGTGGTGCACGGACTTAGTTGCTCCATGGCTGGATTCTTAATGAACAAAACTGGGTTTCAGCATCCCTACTACTGGGTCAATTACAACTTCATTTAATAAGAAATCTCATCTCTTAGTAGGTCTCATAGCATTCTGAATGGTTATGATACATCTGTCTGCCACTTCCCTCATTCTAACTGTTTCCTATTAGAGCCTCGAGATGAGTCCTCCCCCCTTACCTGAAGCACCTAGTGCTAGGCAGGCCTCCTTCCTTTTGCAGGGAGCCCATGCTTGTACCCACATGCCACACCCAGTTCTGGAGGAGTCCGAGAAAGAAGGAGCCTCCAGGAGTAGATGGAGGAAATTCACTCCACCTTTCTCCTTTGAGGCTAATATTCACTATCGGATTCTGTGCTAAGGAAACGAAATGTCCTTCTCCTGTGGAAAGTCTGTCTTCCATCACTTGTGCCGGCCCTGTTTCTGTGTGCTGGGCAAGAAACACTGCATACAGTGAAGACAGAACCAAGAGATCTACCCCAGGGATTGAGCTCAGGGTAGGCACTGGCTCTGTCTGTCCTGTCCGTGATCCATCATTCATCATGGTTGTGACTCTTGGACAGTCACTTATCTCTCTAAATTTCCACACCCTCCACTATAACATATGGGTTACAGCCCCCACTTTGCCCTCCCCTTCACCCCCAACAGGGCTGGGTGTCAGACATGATAATGGATATTCTCCATGAGCTGTAAAGCATTGTTCCCATGAAAAAGCTGAAGAGTAAGCTTGAATCCCCCTTTACTTGGAGCCGTCAAATCCCTTCTCTCCTTTCAACAGCTACGAAATATCCAGCTTCTTATTGCCATCATTCAGGATTGAACACTTATAGAGCATTTGTGAAGCACCGGTCCTTTATTTTTCAAACATTTTACCTGTATTCAATCATTTTTGGCCACATGACATAATGCTAAAAGTAGGCCATATTAACATTTCTACATCTCAGAACAGGGAACTGAGGCAAAGAGGGATCTACATATCTTTCCCAAGTACATGCTTCTTCTAAACGGGATTTGAATCCAGTCCATCAGTCATGGTCCCAATGGTTTGCTGACTTTCTAGACATTCTCAGTTAAATAAAGATATTTGCCCACAAAACCTGTCTGTTGGGTGTTTTCACTGCATACCAAACTGCAAGATCTTCCTAAGTCCAACTTTGATTCAGGAGGCTCTGCTGGGCAGCTGGTGAGGAAAGGGACCAAAGGATTGAACTGTGAATAAATTATTGCTAATTTCCCCATGGTCTTCTGCCAGCAAGATGTCAATAGTTGTCTCTATTGTAATGCATTTCCCAGGATGCTGCTCCCAGAATGCGAGAAGAAGAAACACTCATCAGAGGTCAAGAATATCAACCCCAGGCTGGCTGAAAAAGTTCCGCAGCCGGCCACATTTTAGGATGCACCCTATAAATGACCCAGCTGAAGGTACTGTGGAAAATGTCTCATTAGGTTCACTCAAGAATAATTATTCTAGTTGATTCAGTGCCTCATATTTAAGAAAAAGCTATGAAATATTAAGCAGTATTCTTCTTTTATTCCATGTATTCAAATTGAAACTTACTAAGCCAGCTGGTACTGTTTTAACCATGGAAGTAAACATGCATTTAAAATTCAACATTTGGTTCATGTTTAAGAGGGAAGATGGTCTCTAGTTATGGTTTAGACATTAGCTGATTTTTGAACGTTAGCAACAACACATCCCTCCCTGAAACCATGTTTTGAGATTTCTTTAAATTATTAGACATTATTTAGAACAGGATTATATTGACATAAAAGTTGTACATGCAATACAGAAAATACCTGTATCCTATCACTCCAGTTTCAGCTATTAATAATATATAGCATAGGTGAAGTACATTTGTTACAATTAGTGAAACAATGTAAGTATATTTTTACTAATGAAAAGTCCATAGTTCACCTAAGAGTCACACCTTGTGTTGTTATATTCAATGATATTTGAAATATGTACAATATTATTTGTCACCATTATGGTGCCATACAGAAATGTGTACACTAATGTTCATAGTAGCATTATTCTTAGTAGCCAAAAGATAGAAACAATCCAAAGTCCGTGAGGTGATGAATGGATAAATAAAATGTGATATATACACAGAATGGAATAATTTTCAACCATAAAAAGGAATTAAAGATTGACTTATGCTACAAAATGAATGATCCAAATAATATAAAAAAATATATTATTGTTAGTGAAATAAGGCAGGCGCAGAAAGACAAATATTATATGATTCCACTTGTATGAGGTACCTAGTGTAGGCAAACTCACAGACACCGGAAGTAGAATTTACCAAGGTCAGGAGGCAGGAGTCAGGTGGATTATGATTTAATGGGTACAGAGGTTACGTTGAAATGATGAAAAAGATTAAGATGTAGCTTGTGTTGATGGGTACACAGCATTGTGAAAGTAAGAAATGCTAGTGAACTGTATACTTAAAAATTATGAAAAGCATAAATATGTATATTTCATCACAATAAAATAAGTCAAAAATCCAACAGAATGGACGATGAATGAAGGAGCAACGTATTTGATTAGAAGGAAGCTGAAATAGTCTTGTAACATTTCAAGAAGAAGGGGGATTTGGAGGGACTTTGAAATGGGCAGAGGGGCCGTGGGACTCTATACTGAAACATAGTGCAATGTTAGTGTTTAAGCTTTTTCAGACTGACACTTTCAAATTGATTAGGTTCCCTACAGCTAGAAAGCTAAAGGTTGTCTTCCTCATTTCTGAAATGTTCCTCCCCTTTGCCTTCCTCCACCCACCAGGGAGGTTTGTCCAACAGCACCTCAGTCCACACTCAGTAACCACCTGCATCCATACACTCCCACCCTGTGTCCCCATTAACGGGGCTCTCTGAGTAATTCCTGAGCAGCATCACCAGTGTCCTGACACTTACTCTGTGTCCTCCTAGAGCCCCCTGAGGACCTGTTGGAGAAACTGCCCTATGTGAGGACAATTAAAGTGGCTCCTGCTACCTCCAGGGTAAGCTCCCCTTATTTATCAGAGATTAAAAGTTTGCTTCATTTCTTTCTTTTCCAATTGATTTCAGATATGAAGATCTACAATGTTCAAGACAGCTGATGTATACAATTTTGCTTGGTTGGATGAATGCTGATTGAAGGTCTTTCCCAACAGATAACTCATTCAAAAGACCATTTAAAAAATGGCAACATCAGTTAGAAACTGTATAGTCAGACACACTTTCCTGAGCAGAAAATTTCCCTCCTTGAAATAGACTTTTGTATTTGCTCCTCAAAGTGGACCTGAGAGATCTTCCAGGCAAAGCTCCAGCCTTTCCCACAGCTGTCTTCTCTGGTTTCTTTTGGGGCCATTGACTCAACAACAGTTTCCCATTTGGTTTTCTGAGGACAAAAAAAGAGATGAAATACCTGTGTCCACAGAGCACAGGATGCTGAGATCCTTACACTGTTTTCTCTTCTCTAATCACAGGTGGATTGGACAGCAAACAAAAACGGTATGTATTCAGAGTTCACCCCTGTGCTGAGGAACAATCTAGATGATGAAGAAGGTGGGACTCTCTTGCTGGCTTTGCTTGGAGAGACACCCTGATTCAGGGTCCCTACAGGGATGAGGGCTGGGGGTGTAGAGCTAGAGACTGATTTCCCAGTAAAGAGCCATGCCCAAGTTCTATGGTCCTGGAAGTAACTGCATCATTGAGATGATGTGGGTTTGTGTGTATCAGGGTTGGGGTGGGGTCCATGTGTGAGCCTATGTGGTGTGATTGTGAACCTGCATGCGTGAGCGTGTGTGTGTTTCCTGAGGAGATATTTCCCTCTTACACAGCACAATTCACCTGTCAACAAAGCTCATCACCACTGCACACTGTCTGTGCACTACCTTGTTCTTCCCTCAACACAGCTGTTGCCCAGATTTGGTTAATATTCCTTTTCCTCAGAAGGAGATGGTGCAGAGATAAATGTTCTAAGCTCTTGACCTCCTAAGTGGAAAAGCCAAACTGAGAACCCAGGGGTGGGTCCCAATGTGGGTGCTCTGGATCCCTGACCTGCACTTACCACTCAGCCAAGGGATCCTCAGTCATGGAGCAAGGGAGTCCCTGCATCCGTATCCTTGGCTGGAAGTCCTAGCATCTGCAAAGGTCCAGACCTTGCCCATCAGGTGGCCTTAGTGGTCACAGAATCCAGGGCAGCTATGGGTGGGCTTATCAGTTGACTTTGGCACAGTCAGTAATGTGAAATTCACCTCAGGACCTGCATTCTCCTGGTCAGCTCACAGATTCTGAGAGGTGTGAGACCCCATGTATACAGTACAGGTCATATCTGTCAGTGCTGGTGTCATTGCTTAAACAAGTCCAAAAGCAGATAAGAATCAGGGAGCTATTTTATTGTATTGGATAACATTACCATAAGCCTTAGCATCGGTCAATTCCTGTAGCCCACACCCAAGGACTCAAAGTGGAACCTGACTGTTAGCCTGTACACTTCTCCTGCACAGCTGGGTTAGAGACAGGCTGTGCTCAGTCCGGGCTCCCTCTTCATAACGAAGTGTCCCACTTATGGAACAGCTCCCTAGAGTATGGTCAGACCATGACTCAGTGGGCATACGTACATTGTATAGAAAACAAAGACTGGGAGAAAAATATGATACGATTGATAGTGGCTGTATCTAAATGGTAGGATTTCAGTTTTGTCAAATCTTGTGTATTTGATTTTCTTTAAGACAAGTGATTAGTGAATAAATGTAGCATATTTTGTCTAGGATTGAATTCAGTCCTTTAAGGAGGTTGCTGTTAATCGAGTATAAAATATCATACAACAGAAGACATGATAAATGCAGTAGCTGGCATTGTGGATGCTGGGGAAAGAGTGATCTGGGAAAAATCAAGAGACACTGGCAATTTAGCAGAAGCTCAAAAGAGGCAGGATGGGTCATGGGTCTGTGTCATTGAAACAGAGCATGCATTTTAGTGTTTACCATTTTTTAGATCGACCCTTCCCTTCTGATTAGGCTCCCCTTAGCTAGAAAGCCAAAGCTCTGTTTTCATTTCCTTCCTCTTGTCCTTTGCCTTCCTTCATCCCCCAAAGAGGATGGCCCAACACCAGCTCAGCCCACACTTACTAACCTCCCACATCCATACACACCACCCCATGTCCTCATCGAGAAGAAAGCCCCTGAGTAATTCCTGAGCCGCATCACCAGTGTCCTGACAGTTACTCTGTGTCCCTCCAGCTCTCCCTGAGGTTGTGGTGGATGACCTGCACCGTGATAGGACAGAAGAAAAGCCTCCGTGGATCCCCAAGGTAAGCTGGATTTTTTCTGGTCTGAGATAGAAATATTGCTTTATTTCTCTTTCAATAGAATTAAGTTATGTATATTTGAGGGTATTCCTTCCAGATACATACAATTCCCTTGGTTGGGAGAATGTGGAGTGAGAGTCTATTACCAACTCATGGTGCCTGATTCCACAGGACATTACGATTGACAGCATCCATTACAGCCTGTAGAGTATAGAGCTCTCTCTCCTGCATCGATTTTTCTTCTAGGCAAAGAATTCTGTAATTTCCAACCTAAATGGACTTGGAAGTTCCATCCTCCCAGCAAAGTTCTTGCCTTTCAGCCCGAGTAGGTTTGCTCTGATAACCCTTGCTGGGTTCCCTGGACCACTGTTTCTTATGAGGTTTCTACTGTCAGCAAATGAACAAAAGACCTGAGCATCACTGTGATCTTATCCTCATAGTGTTTTCTCTTGTGTAATTGCAGGTGGCCTTCCCAGAACGTGAAAACGGTATGTATTCTGGAATCAGTCACTTGGGGAGGAAGAACTTTGAAGATGAGAAAGTGGGACATTCTTGCTGGTTTTAGTGTAGAGGGCAAACTGATTCCAAATTTGTGCTGGGAATGAGAGTAGGGGTCCTGGTGATAGAAAGTGATTTACAAGTAATGTGACCAATTACTATAGTCCCAGGAAGAAGCTGTATTACGGTTAGGTGGTGTAGGTTTGTGTGCATGAGACTGGGTGTGTCTGTATGTGAAATGAGTGGTATGATTCTGTGTGTGTATGTGAACTTTTTGTGTTGTGTTTCCCTTGATTTATGTTCCCCTAAACATCACTGTTACTGGTGCCAACTTTCTAGAAAATATTCCCATCACCACTGCATCATGAATGGTATGGATATAAAAGTAAATAAACTGTACACTTTCAGTGTGTGCATTGATTTTATACCAAGTGAGCCTCATTTAACCTGGAAAACAAATCCTATCACCACCCAGGCAAATGTTTACTGGATTATTATTATTTTATTTTTATTTTTTGGCTGTGTTGGTTCTTCGTTGCAGTGCGCGGGCTTCTCATTTCGGTGGCTTCTGTTGTTCCAGAGCATGGGCTCTAGGTGCATGGGCTTCAATAGTTGTGGCACGTGGGCTCAGTACTTGTGACTTGCGGGCTCTAGAGCACAGGCTTAGTAGTTGTGGTGCACGGACTTAGTTGCTCCATGGCTGGATTCTTAATGAACAAAACTGGGTTTCAGCATCCCTACTACTGGGTCAATTACAACTTCATTTAATAAGAAATCTCATCTCTTAGTAGGTCTCATAGCATTCTGAATGGTTATGATACATCTGTCTGCCACTTCCCTCATTCTAACTGTTTCCTATTAGAGCCTCGGGATGAGTCCTCCCCCCTTACCTGAAGCACCTAGTGCTAGGCAGGCCTCCTTCCTTTTGCAGGGAGCCCATGCTTGTACCCACATGCCACACCCAGTTCTGGAGGAGTCCGAGAAAGAAGGAGCCTCCAGGAGTAGATGGAGGAAATTCACTCCACCTTTCTCCTTTGAGGCTAATATTCACTATCGGATTCTGTGCTAAGGAAACGAAATGTCCTTCTCCTGTGGAAAGTCTGTCTTCCATCACTTGTGCCGGCCCTGTTTCTGTGTGCTGGGCAAGAAACACTGCCTACAGTGAAGACAGAACCAAGAGATCTACCCCAGGGATTGAGCTCAGGGTAGGCACTGGCTCTGTCTGTCCTGTCCGTGATCCATCATTCATCATGGTTGTGACTCTTGGACAGTCACTTATCTCTCTAAATTTCCACACCCTCCACTATAACATATGGGTTACAGCCCCCACTTTGCCCTCCCCTTCACCCCCAACAGGGCTGGGTGTCAGACATGATAATGGATATTCTCCATGAGCTGTAAAGCATTGTTCCCATGAAAAAGCTGAAGAGTAAGCTTGAATCCCCCTTTACTTGGAGCCGTCAAATCCCTTCTCTCCTTTCAACAGCTACGAAATATCCAGCTTCTTATTGCCATCATTCAGGATTGAACACTTATAGAGCATTTGTGAAGCACCGGTCCTTTATTTTTCAAACATTTTACCTGTATTCAATCATTTTTGGCCACATGACATAATGCTAAAAGTAGGCCATATTAACATTTCTACATCTCAGAACAGGGAACTGAGGCAAAGAGGGATCTACATATCTTTCCCAAGTACATGCTTCTTCTAAACGGGATTTGAATCCAGTCCATCAGTCATGGTCCCAATGGTTTGCTGACTTTCTAGACATTCTCAGTTAAATAAAGATATTTGCCCACAAAACCTGTCTGTTGGGTGTTTTCACTGCATACCAAACTGCAAGATCTTCCTAAGTCCAACTTTGATTCAGGAGGCTCTGCTGGGCAGCTGGTGAGGAAAGGGACCAAAGGATTGAACTGTGAATAAATTATTGCTAATTTCCCCATGGTCTTCTGCCAGCAAGATGTCAATAGTTGTCTCTATTGTAATGCATTTCCCAGGATGCTGCTCCCAGAATGCGAGAAGAAGAAACACTCATCAGAGGTCAAGAATATCAACCCCAGGCTGGCTGAAAAAGTTCCGCAGCCGGCCACATTTTAGGATGCACCCTATAAATGACCCAGCTGAAGGTACTGTGGAAAATGTCTCATTAGGTTCACTCAAGAATAATTATTCTAGTTGATTCAGTGCCTCATATTTAAGAAAAAGCTATGAAATATTAAGCAGTATTCTTCTTTTATTCCATGTATTCAAATTGAAACTTACTAAGCCAGCTGGTACTGTTTTAACCATGGAAGTAAACATGCATTTAAAATTCAACATTTGGTTCATGTTTAAGAGGGAAGATGGTCTCTAGTTATGGTTTAGACATTAGCTGATTTTTGAACGTTAGCAACAACACATCCCTCCCTGAAACCATGTTTTGAGATTTCTTTAAATTATTAGACATTATTTAGAACAGGATTATATTGACATAAAAGTTGTACATGCAATACAGAAAATACCTGTATCCTATCACTCCAGTTTCAGCTATTAATAATATATAGCATAGGTGAAGTACATTTGTTACAATTAGTGAAACAATGTAAGTATATTTTTACTAATGAAAAGTCCATAGTTCACCTAAGAGTCACACCTTGTGTTGTTATATTCAATGATATTTGAAATATGTACAATATTATTTGTCACCATTATGGTGCCATACAGAAATGTGTACACTAATGTTCATAGTAGCATTATTCTTAGTAGCCAAAAGATAGAAACAATCCAAAGTCCGTGAGGTGATGAATGGATAAATAAAATGTGATATATACACAGAATGGAATAATTTTCAACCATAAAAAGGAATTAAAGATTGACTTATGCTACAAAATGAATGATCCAAATAATATAAAAAAATATATTATTGTTAGTGAAATAAGGCAGGCGCAGAAAGACAAATATTATATGATTCCACTTGTATGAGGTACCTAGTGTAGGCAAACTCACAGACACCGGAAGTAGAATTTACCAAGGTCAGGAGGCAGGAGTCAGGTGGATTATGATTTAATGGGTACAGAGGTTACGTTGAAATGATGAAAAAGATTAAGATGTAGCTTGTGTTGATGGGTACACAGCATTGTGAAAGTAAGAAATGCTAGTGAACTGTATACTTAAAAATTATGAAAAGCATAAATATGTATATTTCATCACAATAAAATAAGTCAAAAATCCAACAGAATGGACGATGAATGAAGGAGCAACGTATTTGATTAGAAGGAAGCTGAAATAGTCTTGTAACATTTCAAGAAGAAGGGGGATTTGGAGGGACTTTGAAATGGGCAGAGGGGCCGTGGGACTCTATACTGAAACATAGTGCAATGTTAGTGTTTAAGCTTTTTCAGACTGACACTTTCAAATTGATTAGGTTCCCTACAGCTAGAAAGCTAAAGGTTGTCTTCCTCATTTCTGAAATGTTCCTCCCCTTTGCCTTCCTCCACCCACCAGGGAGGTTTGTCCAACAGCACCTCAGTCCACACTCAGTAACCACCTGCATCCATACACTCCCACCCTGTGTCCCCATTAACGGGGCTCTCTGAGTAATTCCTGAGCAGCATCACCAGTGTCCTGACACTTACTCTGTGTCCTCCTAGAGCCCCCTGAGGACCTGTTGGAGAAACTGCCCTATGTGAGGACAATTAAAGTGGCTCCTGCTACCTCCAGGGTAAGCTCCCCTTATTTATCAGAGATTAAAAGTTTGCTTCATTTCTTTCTTTTCCAATTGATTTCAGATATGAAGATCTACAATGTTCAAGACAGCTGATGTATACAATTTTGCTTGGTTGGATGAATGCTGATTGAAGGTCTTTCCCAACAGATAACTCATTCAAAAGGCCATTTAAAAAATGGCAACATCAGTTAGAAACTGTATAGTCAGACACACTTTCCTGAGCAGAAAATTTCCCTCCTTGAAATAGACTTTTGTATTTGCTCCTCAAAGTGGACCTGAGAGATCTTCCAGGCAAAGCTCCAGCCTTTCCCACAGCTGTCTTCTCTGGTTTCTTTTGGGGCCATTGACTCAACAACAGTTTCCCATTTGGTTTTCTGAGGACAAAAAAAGAGATGAAATACCTGTGTCCACAGAGCACAGGATGCTGAGATCCTTACACTGTTTTCTCTTCTCTAATCACAGGTGGATTGGACAGCAAACAAAAACGGTATGTATTCAGAGTTCACCCCTGTGCTGAGGAACAATCTAGATGATGAAGAAGGTGGGACTCTCTTGCTGGCTTTGCTTGGAGAGACACCCTGATTCAGGGTCCCTACAGGGATGAGGGCTGGGGGTGTAGAGCTAGAGACTGATTTCCCAGTAAAGAGCCATGCCCAAGTTCTATGGTCCTGGAAGTAACTGCATCATTGAGATGATGTGGGTTTGTGTGTATCAGGGTTGGGGTGGGGTCCATGTGTGAGCCTATGTGGTGTGATTGTGAACCTGCATGCGTGAGCGTGTGTGTGTTTCCTGAGGAGATATTTCCCTCTTACACAGCACAATTCACCTGTCAACAAAGCTCATCACCACTGCACACTGTCTGTGCACTACCTTGTTCTTCCCTCAACACAGCTGTTGCCCAGATTTGGTTAATATTCCTTTTCCTCAGAAGGAGATGGTGCAGAGATAAATGTTCTAAGCTCTTGACCTCCTAAGTGGAAAAGCCAAACTGAGAACCCAGGGGTGGGTCCCAATGTGGGTGCTCTGGATCCCTGACCTGCACTTACCACTCAGCCAAGGGATCCTCAGTCATGGAGCAAGGGAGTCCCTGCATCCGTATCCTTGGCTGGAAGTCCTAGCATCTGCAAAGGTCCAGACCTTGCCCATCAGGTGGCCTTAGTGGTCACAGAATCCAGGGCAGCTATGGGTGGGCTTATCAGTTGACTTTGGCACAGTCAGTAATGTGAAATTCACCTCAGGACCTGCATTCTCCTGGTCAGCTCACAGATTCTGAGAGGTGTGAGACCCCATGTATACAGTACAGGTCATATCTGTCAGTGCTGGTGTCATTGCTTAAACAAGGCCAAAAGCAGATAAGAATCAGGGAGCTATTTTATTGTATTGGATAACATTACCATAAGCCTTAGCATCGGTCAATTCCTGTAGCCCACACCCAAGGACTCAAAGTGGAACCTGACTGTTAGCCTGTACACTTCTCCTGAACAGCTGGGTTAGAGACAGGCTGTGCTCAGTCCGGGCTCCCTCTTCATAACGAAGTGTCCCACTTATGGAACAGCTCCCTAGAGTATGGTCAGACGATGACTCAGTGGGCATACGTACATTGTATAGAAAACAAAGACTGGGAGAAAAATATGATACGATTGATAGTGGCTGTATCTAAATGGTAGGATTTCAGTTTTGTCAAATCTTGTGTATTTGATTTTCTTTAAGACAAGTGATTAGTGAATAAATGTAGCATATTTTGTCTAGGATTGAATTCAGTCCTTTAAGGAGGTTGCTGTTAATCGAGTATAAAATATCATACAACAGAAGACATGATAAATGCAGTAGCTGGCATTGTGGATGCTGGGGAAAGAGTGATCTGGGAAAAATCAAGAGACAGTGGCAATTTAGCAGAAGCTCAAAAGAGGCAGGATGGGTCATGGGTCTGTGTCATTGAAACAGAGCATGCATTTTAGTGTTTACCATTTTTTAGATCGACCCTTCCCTTCTGATTAGGCTCCCCTTAGCTAGAAAGCCAAAGCTCTGTTTTCATTTCCTTCCTCTTGTCCTTTGCCTTCCTTCATCCCCCAAAGAGGATGGCCCAACACCAGCTCAGCCCACACTTACTAACCTCCCACATCCATACACACCACCCCATGTCCTCATCGAGAAGAAAGCCCCTGAGTAATTCCTGAGCCGCATCACCAGTGTCCTGACAGTTACTCTGTGTCCCTCCAGCTCTCCCTGAGGTTGTGGTGGATGACCTGCACCGTGATAGGACAGAAGAAAAGCCTCCGTGGATCCCCAAGGTAAGCTGGATTTTTTCTGGTCTGAGATAGAAATATTGCTTTATTTCTCTTTCAATAGAATTAAGTTATGTATATTTGAGGGTATTCCTTCCAGATACATACAATTCCCTTGGTTGGGAGAATGTGGAGTGAGAGTCTATTACCAACTCATGGTGCCTGATTCCACAGGACATTACGATTGACAGCATCCATTACAGCCTGTAGAGTATAGAGCTCTCTCTCCTGCATCGATTTTTCTTCTAGGCAAAGAATTCTGTAATTTCCAACCTAAATGGACTTGGAAGTTCCATCCTCCCAGCAAAGTTCTTGCCTTTCAGCCCGAGTAGGTTTGCTCTGATAACCCTTGCTGGGTTCCCTGGACCACTGTTTCTTATGAGGTTTCTACTGTCAGCAAATGAACAAAAGACCTGAGCATCACTGTGATCTTATCCTCATAGTGTTTTCTCTTGTGTAATTGCAGGTGGCCTTCCCAGAACGTGAAAACGGTATGTATTCTGGAATCAGTCACTTGGGGAGGAAGAACTTTGAAGATGAGAAAGTGGGACATTCTTGCTGGTTTTAGTGTAGAGGGCAAACTGATTCCAAATTTGTGCTGGGAATGAGAGTAGGGGTCCTGGTGATAGAAAGTGATTTACAAGTAATGTGACCAATTACTATAGTCCCAGGAAGAAGCTGTATTACGGTTAGGTGGTGTAGGTTTGTGTGCATGAGACTGGGTGTGTCTGTATGTGAAATGAGTGGTATGATTCTGTGTGTGTATGTGAACTTTTTGTGTTGTGTTTCCCTTGATTTATGTTCCCCTAAACATCACTGTTACTGGTGCCAACTTTCTAGAAAATATTCCCATCACCACTGCATCATGAATGGTATGGATATAAAAGTAAATAAACTGTACACTTTCAGTGTGTGCATTGATTTTATACCAAGTGAGCCTCATTTAACCTGGAAAACAAATCCTATCACCACCCAGGCAAATGTTTACTGGATTATTATTATTTTATTTTTATTTTTTGGCTGTGTTGGTTCTTCGTTGCAGTGCGCGGGCTTCTCATTTCGGTGGCTTCTGTTGTTCCAGAGCATGGGCTCTAGGTGCATGGGCTTCAATAGTTGTGGCACGTGGGCTCAGTACTTGTGACTTGCGGGCTCTAGAGCACAGGCTTAGTAGTTGTGGTGCACGGACTTAGTTGCTCCATGGCTGGATTCTTAATGAACAAAACTGGGTTTCAGCATCCCTACTACTGGGTCAATTACAACTTCATTTAATAAGAAATCTCATCTCTTAGTAGGTCTCATAGCATTCTGAATGGTTATGATACATCTGTCTGCCACTTCCCTCATTCTAACTGTTTCCTATTAGAGCCTCGGGATGAGTCCTCCCCCCTTACCTGAAGCACCTAGTGCTAGGCAGGCCTCCTTCCTTTTGCAGGGAGCCCATGCTTGTACCCACATGCCACACCCAGTTCTGGAGGAGTCCGAGAAAGAAGGAGCCTCCAGGAGTAGATGGAGGAAATTCACTCCACCTTTCTCCTTTGAGGCTAATATTCACTATCGGATTCTGTGCTAAGGAAACGAAATGTCCTTCTCCTGTGGAAAGTCTGTCTTCCATCACTTGTGCCGGCCCTGTTTCTGTGTGCTGGGCAAGAAACACTGCCTACAGTGAAGACAGAACCAAGAGATCTACCCCAGGGATTGAGCTCAGGGTAGGCACTGGCTCTGTCTGTCCTGTCCGTGATCCATCATTCATCATGGTTGTGACTCTTGGACAGTCACTTATCTCTCTAAATTTCCACACCCTCCACTATAACATATGGGTTACAGCCCCCACTTTGCCCTCCCCTTCACCCCCAACAGGGCTGGGTGTCAGACATGATAATGGATATTCTCCATGAGCTGTAAAGCATTGTTCCCATGAAAAAGCTGAAGAGTAAGCTTGAATCCCCCTTTACTTGGAGCCGTCAAATCCCTTCTCTCCTTTCAACAGCTACGAAATATCCAGCTTCTTATTGCCATCATTCAGGATTGAACACTTATAGAGCATTTGTGAAGCACCGGTCCTTTATTTTTCAAACATTTTACCTGTATTCAATCATTTTTGGCCACATGACATAATGCTAAAAGTAGGCCATATTAACATTTCTACATCTCAGAACAGGGAACTGAGGCAAAGAGGGATCTACATATCTTTCCCAAGTACATGCTTCTTCTAAACGGGATTTGAATCCAGTCCATCAGTCATGGTCCCAATGGTTTGCTGACTTTCTAGACATTCTCAGTTAAATAAAGATATTTGCCCACAAAACCTGTCTGTTGGGTGTTTTCACTGCATACCAAACTGCAAGATCTTCCTAAGTCCAACTTTGATTCAGGAGGCTCTGCTGGGCAGCTGGTGAGGAAAGGGACCAAAGGATTGAACTGTGAATAAATTATTGCTAATTTCCCCATGGTCTTCTGCCAGCAAGATGTCAATAGTTGTCTCTATTGTAATGCATTTCCCAGGATGCTGCTCCCAGAATGCGAGAAGAAGAAACACTCATCAGAGGTCAAGAATATCAACCCCAGGCTGGCTGAAAAAGTTCCGCAGCCGGCCACATTTTAGGATGCACCCTATAAATGACCCAGCTGAAGGTACTGTGGAAAATGTCTCATTAGGTTCACTCAAGAATAATTATTCTAGTTGATTCAGTGCCTCATATTTAAGAAAAAGCTATGAAATATTAAGCAGTATTCTTCTTTTATTCCATGTATTCAAATTGAAACTTACTAAGCCAGCTGGTACTGTTTTAACCATGGAAGTAAACATGCATTTAAAATTCAACATTTGGTTCATGTTTAAGAGGGAAGATGGTCTCTAGTTATGGTTTAGACATTAGCTGATTTTTGAACGTTAGCAACAACACATCCCTCCCTGAAACCATGTTTTGAGATTTCTTTAAATTATTAGACATTATTTAGAACAGGATTATATTGACATAAAAGTTGTACATGCAATACAGAAAATACCTGTATCCTATCACTCCAGTTTCAGCTATTAATAATATATAGCATAGGTGAAGTACATTTGTTACAATTAGTGAAACAATGTAAGTATATTTTTACTAATGAAAAGTCCATAGTTCACCTAAGAGTCACACCTTGTGTTGTTATATTCAATGATATTTGAAATATGTACAATATTATTTGTCACCATTATGGTGCCATACAGAAATGTGTACACTAATGTTCATAGTAGCATTATTCTTAGTAGCCAAAAGATAGAAACAATCCAAAGTCCGTGAGGTGATGAATGGATAAATAAAATGTGATATATACACAGAATGGAATAATTTTCAACCATAAAAAGGAATTAAAGATTGACTTATGCTACAAAATGAATGATCCAAATAATATAAAAAAATATATTATTGTTAGTGAAATAAGGCAGGCGCAGAAAGACAAATATTATATGATTCCACTTGTATGAGGTACCTAGTGTAGGCAAACTCACAGACACCGGAAGTAGAATTTACCAAGGTCAGGAGGCAGGAGTCAGGTGGATTATGATTTAATGGGTACAGAGGTTACGTTGAAATGATGAAAAAGATTAAGATGTAGCTTGTGTTGATGGGTACACAGCATTGTGAAAGTAAGAAATGCTAGTGAACTGTATACTTAAAAATTATGAAAAGCATAAATATGTATATTTCATCACAATAAAATAAGTCAAAAATCCAACAGAATGGACGATGAATGAAGGAGCAACGTATTTGATTAGAAGGAAGCTGAAATAGTCTTGTAACATTTCAAGAAGAAGGGGGATTTGGAGGGACTTTGAAATGGGCAGAGGGGCCGTGGGACTCTATACTGAAACATAGTGCAATGTTAGTGTTTAAGCTTTTTCAGACTGACACTTTCAAATTGATTAGGTTCCCTACAGCTAGAAAGCTAAAGGTTGTCTTCCTCATTTCTGAAATGTTCCTCCCCTTTGCCTTCCTCCACCCACCAGGGAGGTTTGTCCAACAGCACCTCAGTCCACACTCAGTAACCACCTGCATCCATACACTCCCACCCTGTGTCCCCATTAACGGGGCTCTCTGAGTAATTCCTGAGCAGCATCACCAGTGTCCTGACACTTACTCTGTGTCCTCCTAGAGCCCCCTGAGGACCTGTTGGAGAAACTGCCCTATGTGAGGACAATTAAAGTGGCTCCTGCTACCTCCAGGGTAAGCTCCCCTTATTTATCAGAGATTAAAAGTTTGCTTCATTTCTTTCTTTTCCAATTGATTTCAGATATGAAGATCTACAATGTTCAAGACAGCTGATGTATACAATTTTGCTTGGTTGGATGAATGCTGATTGAAGGTCTTTCCCAACAGATAACTCATTCAAAAGGCCATTTAAAAAATGGCAACATCAGTTAGAAACTGTATAGTCAGACACACTTTCCTGAGCAGAAAATTTCCCTCCTTGAAATAGACTTTTGTATTTGCTCCTCAAAGTGGACCTGAGAGATCTTCCAGGCAAAGCTCCAGCCTTTCCCACAGCTGTCTTCTCTGGTTTCTTTTGGGGCCATTGACTCAACAACAGTTTCCCATTTGGTTTTCTGAGGACAAAAAAAGAGATGAAATACCTGTGTCCACAGAGCACAGGATGCTGAGATCCTTACACTGTTTTCTCTTCTCTAATCACAGGTGGATTGGACAGCAAACAAAAACGGTATGTATTCAGAGTTCACCCCTGTGCTGAGGAACAATCTAGATGATGAAGAAGGTGGGACTCTCTTGCTGGCTTTGCTTGGAGAGACACCCTGATTCAGGGTCCCTACAGGGATGAGGGCTGGGGGTGTAGAGCTAGAGACTGATTTCCCAGTAAAGAGCCATGCCCAAGTTCTATGGTCCTGGAAGTAACTGCATCATTGAGATGATGTGGGTTTGTGTGTATCAGGGTTGGGGTGGGGTCCATGTGTGAGCCTATGTGGTGTGATTGTGAACCTGCATGCGTGAGCGTGTGTGTGTTTCCTGAGGAGATATTTCCCTCTTACACAGCACAATTCACCTGTCAACAAAGCTCATCACCACTGCACACTGTCTGTGCACTACCTTGTTCTTCCCTCAACACAGCTGTTGCCCAGATTTGGTTAATATTCCTTTTCCTCAGAAGGAGATGGTGCAGAGATAAATGTTCTAAGCTCTTGACCTCCTAAGTGGAAAAGCCAAACTGAGAACCCAGGGGTGGGTCCCAATGTGGGTGCTCTGGATCCCTGACCTGCACTTACCACTCAGCCAAGGGATCCTCAGTCATGGAGCAAGGGAGTCCCTGCATCCGTATCCTTGGCTGGAAGTCCTAGCATCTGCAAAGGTCCAGACCTTGCCCATCAGGTGGCCTTAGTGGTCACAGAATCCAGGGCAGCTATGGGTGGGCTTATCAGTTGACTTTGGCACAGTCAGTAATGTGAAATTCACCTCAGGACCTGCATTCTCCTGGTCAGCTCACAGATTCTGAGAGGTGTGAGACCCCATGTATACAGTACAGGTCATATCTGTCAGTGCTGGTGTCATTGCTTAAACAAGGCCAAAAGCAGATAAGAATCAGGGAGCTATTTTATTGTATTGGATAACATTACCATAAGCCTTAGCATCGGTCAATTCCTGTAGCCCACACCCAAGGACTCAAAGTGGAACCTGACTGTTAGCCTGTACACTTCTCCTGCACAGCTGGGTTAGAGACAGGCTGTGCTCAGTCCGGGCTCCCTCTTCATAACGAAGTGTCCCACTTATGGAACAGCTCCCTAGAGTATGGACAGCCCCTGACTCAGTGGGCATACGTACATTGTATAGAAAACAAAGACTGGGAGAAAAATATGATACGATTGATAGTGGCTGTATCTAAATGGTAGGATTTCAGTTTTGTCAAATCTTGTGTATTTGATTTTCTTCAAGACAAGTGATTAGTGAATAAATATAGCATATTTTGCCTAGGATTGAATTCAGTCCTTTAAGGAGGTTGCTGTTAATCAAGTATAAAATATCATACAACAGAAGACATGATAAATGCAGTAGCTGGCATTGTGGATGCTGGGGAAAGAGTGATCTGGGAAGAATCAAGAGACAGTGGCAATTTAGCAGAAGCTCAAAAGAGGCAGGATGGGTCATGGGTCTGTGTCATTGAAACAGAGCATGCATTTTAGTGTTTACCATTTTTTAGATCGACCCTTCCCTTCTGATTAGGCCCCCCTTAGCTAGAAAGCCAAAGCTCTGTTTTCATTTCCTTCCTCTTGTCCTTTGCCTTCCTTCATCCCCCAAAGAGGATGGCCCAACACCAGCTCAGCCCACACTTACTAACCTCCCACATCCATACACACCACCCCATGTCCTCATCGAGAAGAAAGCCCCTGAGTAATTGCTGAGCAGCATCACCAGTGTCCTGACAGTTACTCTGTGTCCCTCCAGCTCTCCCTGAGGTTGTGGTGGATGACCTGCACCGTGATAGGACAGAAGAAAAGCCTCCGTGGATCCCCAAGGTAAGCTGGATTTTTTCTGGTCTGAGATAGAAATATTGCTTTATTTCTCTTTCAATAGAATTAAGTTATGTATATTTGAGGGTATTCCTTCCAGATACATACAATTCCCTTGGTTGGGAGAATGTGGAGTGAGAGTCTATTACCAACTCATGGTGCCTGATTCCACAGGACATTACGATTGACAGCATCCATTACAGCCTGTAGAGTATAGAGCTCTCTCTCCTGCATCGATTTTTCTTCTAGGCAAAGAATTCTGTAATTTCCAACCTAAATGGACTTGGAAGTTCCATCCTCCCAGCAAAGTTCTTGCCTTTCAGCCCGAGTAGGTTTGCTCTGATAACCCTTGCTGGGTTCCCTGGACCACTGTTTCTTATGAGGTTTCTACTGTCAGCAAATGAACAAAAGACCTGAGCATCACTGTGATCTTATCCTCATAGTGTTTTCTCTTGTGTAATTGCAGGTGGCCTTCCCAGAACGTGAAAACGGTATGTATTCTGGAATCAGTCACTTGGGGAGGAAGAACTTTGAAGATGAGAAAGTGGGACATTCTTGCTGGTTTTAGTGTAGAGGGCAAACTGATTCCAAATTTGTGCTGGGAATGAGAGTAGGGGTCCTGGTGATAGAAAGTGATTTACAAGTAATGTGACCAATTACTATAGTCCCAGGAAGAAGCTGTATTACGGTTAGGTGGTGTAGGTTTGTGTGCATGAGACTGGGTGTGTCTGTATGTGAAATGAGTGGTATGATTCTGTGTGTGTATGTGAACTTTTTGTGTTGTGTTTCCCTTGATTTATGTTCCCCTAAACATCACTGTTACTGGTGCCAACTTTCTAGAAAATATTCCCATCACCACTGCATCATGAATGGTATGGATATAAAAGTAAATAAACTGTACACTTTCAGTGTGTGCATTGATTTTATACCAAGTGAGCCTCATTTAACCTGGAAAACAAATCCTATCACCACCCAGGCAAATGTTTACTGGATTATTATTATTTTATTTTTATTTTTTGGCTGTGTTGGTTCTTCGTTGCAGTGCGCGGGCTTCTCATTTCGGTGGCTTCTGTTGTTCCAGAGCATGGGCTCTAGGTGCATGGGCTTCAATAGTTGTGGCACGTGGGCTCAGTACTTGTGACTTGCGGGCTCTAGAGCACAGGCTTAGTAGTTGTGGTGCACGGACTTAGTTGCTCCATGGCTGGATTCTTAATGAACAAAACTGGGTTTCAGCATCCCTACTACTGGGTCAATTACAACTTCATTTAATAAGAAATCTCATCTCTTAGTAGGTCTCATAGCATTCTGAATGGTTATGATACATCTGTCTGCCACTTCCCTCATTCTAACTGTTTCCTATTAGAGCCTCGGGATGAGTCCTCCCCCCTTACCTGAAGCACCTAGTGCTAGGCAGGCCTCCTTCCTTTTGCAGGGAGCCCATGCTTGTACCCACATGCCACACCCAGTTCTGGAGGAGTCCGAGAAAGAAGGAGCCTCCAGGAGTAGATGGAGGAAATTCACTCCACCTTTCTCCTTTGAGGCTAATATTCACTATCAGATTCTCTGCTAAGGAAACGAAATGTCCTTCTCCTGTAGAAAGTCTGTCTTCCATCACTTGTGCCGGCCCTGTTTCTGTGTGCTGGGCAAGAAACTCTGCATACAGTGAAGACAGAACCAAGAGATCTACCCCAGTGATTGATCTCAAGGTGGGCACTGGCTCCCTTCCCAGGAGGGCGGGCAGGAGGTTGTGCTTTGCAAGGTGGGAGAGAGAAACCAAGCAGTGTGACAAGAGCATCTCCACTCATGTTGCTGTGCAAACTGCCAGATGAAGTAGGTTCTTGGTATTTTCTGAAGGCTTTTGCAAGCAAACAAGTCTGGGAGTAAATTCAATTAAAACATGGAAAGTTATACTTAAAAATTTTTTTTGATAGTGAGTCCTTTGAGAAATACATACTTTAATAGAATATGATTGCCTTATATGTGTCAATATTTTCCCCACCAAAGCAAAAACTGAAAATGCTTGATTGTAAAATGTCACTTGTTTACCCAAGAGACTGTGTATGAGTAAAGTTGTTCTAGAAATCCTGAATCCCTAGGTGGTAGATTACTGATGGTGCTGAGGGGAACCCTGGTGTGCGATTCAGTGCCTGCTACTCACAGGGAGGCTCTTAAGAACTCAGAGACCCGCCCAGTGGACCCCACGTGTGAGGACAGGATTGGCGCCTCGGTCTGGACTTGAAGAGGGAAATGCTTTAGTGAAGTGGAAGGAGATACAGGAAGGGCACCTGAGCCATGGGGAGTCAGGGGTGGTTGGTTTAGAGATCAAGGAAAAGTGTCCACCTGAGCATAGCCTGGGCCACACTTAGGATGCTATTGGCACTTCTGGTTGAATGGGGAAGAGAAAGGACATCCCCCTCTTGCTGGAGTGAACTCTGGAGAGATGTCTTCTTTAAAGCCTGGGGAGAGGAGCTTCTCTCCCATTATCTCCTGATACCTGTGTACATTCGAGACCCTTCCTGCTTTCTTCTTTCCCTCTGTTGACTCCCTTTCCTTATTTTTCTTCTTTTTTCCCCTTTTTCCACTTTGTATTTATTTTACATATGTGTATTTTATTGTTGTAAAAGTACACATATGATGAAATCCAGCTTCTTAACAAGTTTTGAAATGTCAAGGCAGTCCTGTTGACTCCATGCACCTTGTTGTACAGCATGTGTCTAGAACTTTTCCATTTTGAAATAACACATTCTAACTATTGAACAGAGACTTCCCATGTCAACCTCCTGCCAGCTCTTGGAACCACCCTTCTACTCTCTGCTTCTCCGAGTTTCCTTTCAGTTTTTGACCTTCTGTGACTGGCTTATTTCACTCTTACAAATGTCCTCCAAGTTCTTTCGTGTTGCTGCAAATGGCAGGATTTCTTTCTTTTTCAAAGACTGAATCAAATTCCACTGTATGTATACACCACATTTTCTTTATTAATTCATCTTCTCATGGACACTAGGCAGTTTTCCTATGTTGTGAATTGTGTATAATGCTGCAATGGACATGAGATTGTAGATATCTCTTGGACATTCTTGTTTTATCTCCTTTCTATATAAACCTAAATGAGTGATTGTGGATTTTATGATAGTTCTCTTAATAATTTTGGGGGGATCTCCATTCTCTTTTCCATAATGGCCATTTTACATTACTACAGGGTACAAAACAGGGTACAGGAGTTCCAATGCTTCACAGCTTTGGCAACGTCCATTAATTTTCTTTCTTTTTTCTTTTCTTTTTTTTTTTTTGCAGTACACAGGCCTCTCATTGTTCTGGGCTCTCCCGTTGCGGAGCACAGGCTCCAAACACACAGGCTCAGCGGCCATGGCTCATGGGCCCAGCCGCTCAGTGGCATGTGGGATCCTCCCAGACCGGGGCACGAACACGTGTCCCCTGCATCGGCAGGCGGACTCTCAACCACTGTGCCACCAGGGAAGACCTAATTGTCTTTTTATAATACACATCCTAACAGGTGTGAGTGATATCTCCTTGTGGCTTGATTTCCATTTCCCTGATGCTTAGCGATGTTGAGCAAATTTTCATATGTAGATTGACCACTTGTATGTCTTTATGGAGAAATGTCTAGTGAAGCTTTTTACCCATTTTTAAACTCAGTTATTTGCCCGCTGTTTTTTTGTAATTGACTTGTTGTAGTTTCTTATATATTCTGGATATTGGTCCCTTATTCAGATACAAGGTTTACACATATTTCCTCCCATCCTATAGGTTGCCTTTTCATTCTGTTGATTGTTGAAGAGACTATCCTTTCTTCACTTGGTAATCTTAGAATCTTGGCCAAGATCAGTTGGCCATATATATGTGCGTTTATTTGGGGTCTCTCTATTATATTTCATTGGTCTATCTCACTGTCTTGATGCCACTAGCAGACTGTGTTGACTACTGTGGCATTGTTATGTGTTTTGAGTTCAGGAAGTGTTAATCTCCATCATTGCTCTTTACTCTCAAGTTTGTTTTATCTACTTGTGGGGGGTTCCATATGTATTTTAGGATTCTGTCCACTTCTATAATAATGACATGGAATTTTGTGGGTTGTTGTGATATATGTGTACATCACTATATGTAGTATAGAAATGCCAACAGTATTTAATAATCCAGTCTATGAACATCTTATACCATTCCAATTATTTGTCTCTTCTTTAATTTCTTTCTGCAATGTCCTGTAGTTTTCAGTATACAAATTTTTCACCTCCTACGGGGCCTTTTCCACTGCCTTCCTCAGGTCTTCTAGAGTCAGGGGTGAGAAGGATGGACTCATGGAGAGAGTGAAATCCCTCCCTCCCCTCTGCACCTACTCTCTGATTATGTCTAATACAGGTGTACTGGGCCATGCCCTTCACCTCTGTCTACAAGTGGGCCCCTTGCTGGGAATTCCTCTTGGATTTGAGTGTTGAGTGTACTATTTCAGTGTCCACAAGGACTCTCCCAATGCCTGGCGTGGGTCCAAGAGCCCAAGATATACCTACATACTAATGATCAGATCAGGCCATCAAATTTTCTGCAGTAAAGAACAACCAGGGGAAGGGTGGCTGGTTGCCTCTTTCTCATCTTTGTATTTCTTACACCTGAGCTTTCCAGTGTGGTAGCCACTAAACAAATGTGTCTATTTATAATTAATTTAGTTCAAACAATAATTAACTCATTCTATTAAAAAATGCAAGAAACACACAATTGCTTGGTCACACTAGCCATGTTTCAAGTGAGTCTGTAACATCTGGAATTCCAGGTTGGTAAGGTTGATGGTGAAAGCTATAAATGGGTCTATAGAAGTGAGGGGTCGAAAGGTGATTTTCTCAGCATCTCTCCCTTATTTGAAATTTTCAACTGTGATCAAGATCTTATTGAAGGACTCTGTCTGCACAGAGCACAGGGGAGGTCTGAGAACCAGGAGGGAAGACCAGGGTGATGCTGTGTGAGCCAGAAAGTCGAATAGGAGAAATGGGTGGGTCAACTTGTATAATAACTTTATGCTCATGGTTGTGTTTGTACAGAATGGATCGTGGAGAGCATACATAGCAGTGATGCTGATGACGATTCACATAGGGAACCACTCTCAGGTAGGATCTAAAGGGAGACAATTCCTAGAACACTTGGGTTCCACCCGGTTCTTTAGAAACTAAGGAAGGTGAATATGAAATCAGGAAGAAGGAGGAAATATGTGTAGAATTCTGATTTGTACTTTCCAAACTTTAATGATAAAATAGAGTTATCGTGTCCATGTCCTTTGACTGTACTGTGCTTCTTTTCTTGCTTTGCCATTCAGAAATTTTCTTTCTCACAAGACTACTCTTTCATTGCTTTTTCACTGCCAAAAATGAAAGGTTCGTTTCTGTTCGGTACCTGGAGGGTATTTTGCACCAAGGATTTTGGTTTCCTTTTTACATTCACGTATGATGGCCATATCCTAGTGGGAACAAAACTCTCATAGTCACTTGACACTGGAGAACAAGTTCTTATACTTTGTGTCAGGTGGTGGATGAGAGTTGAACTCTCTCCCTCTACACTTTCAGGACTTGTAGCTTCATCTTACGTTTGTCCTCACTGTTTATTCCTCATGGAAAGCACGCTCCCAGAGGTGGAAGAGTCACAGAACACGTGATTTGGGATCACTGCATGTGCTCAGTCTCCACATTTCAGCCTCAGCACCTCCCAAGGCTGATGTGCTGACATGCTTCCATTTAAGGGGGGGTCCACGTCCAGCTGATCCTAAAGACCCTTCTTGGCCGGCAGGAATTCTAGAGGACTGTGTGAAGGGGCTGCTGGGCTTCTTCACACACTGGCTGACACAGCCCTACTAACCTGGTCTCCTGGAATTCACCAGGCCCAGGACAGAGACTCAAGGCAGCGGGACCCAGGGTCACTGTCTTCTTACAACCCACTGCTCCATCCAGACAGCCCTGCCCCTGCTCCCCGCTCCCCAGTCCTGCCTAACCTCTGCCCTTTCCTCAGGCCTGCCTTGGTCTTATCCTTCCCAGTTCTTCCAAGGCTGGGGTAAACCCTGGCAGGCGTTGTGTGTTTATGAGGCTTCCTCTGCTGTAGAACTTTTGTTTCAGCATTCCAGACTAAGGGAATTGGTACAAGTTACTTTTAACTCTAATATTGCTTTCATCCTCTCTAAGGGGCTAAGAGACTTACAGAGTCGTTTTGAAGTACCTAAGGTTAGCTCAGGCACAGGACACTTACTTGTTTTGTGAAGTTGGTTGCATATCTAGGCTATTGTGTAGAATGCTGCAATGAACCTATGTTCATCTCATTGTGATACTGATTTAATTTCCTTTGGATATATACCCAGAACTGTGACTGCTGAATCATATGATATTTCTGTTTATAATTTTATAAGGAACCCCCATACTCTTTTTCATAATAGCGGCACCATTTTACATTCCCACCAGCAGTGTACAAAGTTTCCAATTCCCCACATCTTGGCCTTAAACTGTTAATTTTTTTCTTTATAATACACAGCCTAACAGGTATGAGGTGTTGATTTGCATTGCCCTGATGATTAGTGAGGTTGAGAACCTTTTCCTATATTTGTTAGCCATTTGTATGTCTTTTTCAGGAAATGTCTTATTTAAGTCTTTGCACATTTCTGAACCCAGTTATTTGCCCTTTTTAATTTTTTAACTTAGTTTGCATTTGAGTTGTAGTGTTTTTCTTTGATGTTTTGTATATTAGCTCCTTTTCTGATATATGTTTGTAATCTTTCTGTAAGTTATATTTTCATCCTATTGACTGTTGAAAAAACTATACTTTCCCTATTTGTTGTCTTAGAAGGTTGGTGAATTTCATTTGGCCATGTATCTATGAGTTTTCTTGGGGGTTATTTATTCTGGTCTTTAGGCCTATGTATCTGTTTCTATGTCAGTACTGTACAGTTTTGATTCCTGTGGCTTTGTAATGTGTTTTGAAGTCAGGAAGTGAGAAGCCTCCATCTATGTTCTTTGTTCTCAGGATTGTGTTGTCTGTTTGGAGTCCTTAGTGGTTCCATATGTATTTTAGGATCTTTTTTATTTCTATTTCTTTGAAAATGACATTGGGATTTTGATAGGTATTACAATGAATTTATACTTACCTTTGGGTAGTGTAGAAATGTCAACAATAATATGTCTCCAGTCTGTGAATATGATATGTCATTTCAATTATTTGTTCCTTGTTTAATTCTCTCAGCAGTGGTTTGTAGTTTTCAGTGTACGGGCCATTTACCTTCTAAGGGCATTTTGTCCCTTCCTTCCCTGGATTTTTCAGAGGCAGTGGTGAGAAGGATGGCCTCATGAAGTGAGTGAATGTCCCTCCCTCCGTTCAGCACCTGCTCGCTGATTATGTCTAACACAGGTGCACTGGGCCATGCTCATTACCTCTCCCGTCAAGTGGAATACCTGTCGGGAATTCCTCTAGGATCTGGGTGCTGACATTACTGTTTCAGTGTCCCCAAGGTCTCATGAGTGCCTGGCAGGTGTGCATGAGCCTAGGAAACACCTACAAATGAATCATCAAATCTGGCCAGAAAACTGCCCTGCAGAAGGTGTTGGACTGCACCTCTCACGCCTGCAAGCCCTGTACTTTCTCAGCCTCAGGGCTAAGGAAAGAGCCCGAAGTCAGGGACAGAGATATTCATGGTTTAATAGATGGGAGATCTTTCACATCAGAAGCAAAGTGGTCCTGGAGAGACATCCCACTGTAGATAGCCGATGGCAGGCAGAACGCAGCAGCAGCAGTAGCAGCATGCTTCTCTCTGGGCGGAATAGGCAGGCTACCAGTTAAAGGGGGAATTGACAGCAGATGGGCTCATCGGTTACCAGGGAAACCAGCAGAGGTACGCACCCCTCTTACCCCTTGGGCTAAGTACCTTCACGGGGCAGAGGTTTTTCCTTTGGTAAACCATCAGCAAACAGCCATCTTGAATGGGTAGACCATACAGAGGGGAATAACCAGGGGAGCGGTGGTAACATCCTCCATATACTTTATATATATATATATATGGAGAGAGAGAGAGAGAGGGTTGTGTATTACAGTGTGGTAGCCACTAGCTAGATGTGCCTGTTATAATTTATTTAATTCAATCAATGATTAACTCAGTGTATTAAAATAAAAGAAAATAAAATATCCAATTACTCAGCCACATTAGTCACATTTTAAATGTATCCATAAGACTTGTAAATTCATATTCGTGTTTCTACAGAATTGCCTTTGAATAGCATTTGTGGCCGTGATAAAGAAAAGGATACAGGTAGGAACAACACTTAGGTAGGATCTAATGGCAGAGGGTTCCTGGAACTTTAGGGTTATATCTCCTGCTTTGGAGACTGAGGAAGGTGGTTATGAAATCAGAAAGAAGAATGAAATATGTGTAGAGTTCTGACTTGTTTTTTTCACATTTTAATGATACAATAGAGAGCAATTGTGTCCTTAGACGTGACTGTGCTCTATAATCACCTTTTCTTGATTTGCTCATCAAAACTGATCTTTTGCACATGAGCTTCTCTTTCTTGTGCTTGTCACTGCCTAATATGGAAGTTTGTTTTCTGGTTAGCACATCTAGGGTATTGTGCACACTAGAGTTTGTGTTCTTTTGCATATTGACGTATGATGGACAGAACCTGTGGGTGAAAACTCATGGGCCCTTGAAACTCGAGACCAAGTTCTTCTAGAAAGGGTGAGGTGGTGGATGAGAAGTGAACTGTCTCCCTCTGCACTTTCAGGACTTGTGGCTTCACCTCATGTTTTGTGCTCACTGTTTGTTCCTCTTATAAAGGACAGACCCAGAGATGGATGAGTCACAGAACACGTGCTCTGGGATTATTGCATGTACTCAGTCTCCTTGAGCTCATCTCAGCCTCTGCACTTCCCAAAGGCTGATGTGCTGACATGCTTCCATTTGAGAGGGGTCCACGTCCAGCTGCCCTAGAGACTCTCCATGGGTGGCAGAAATTCTAGAGGGCTGTGTGAAGGAGCTGCTGGGCTTCTTCACACACTTGCTTTCACAGCCCTGCTGACCTGGTCTCCTGGGGTTGACTAGGCCCAGGACAGAGACTCAGGGCAGCAGGACACAGGGTCACTGCTCTTCTTACAACCCACTGCTCCGTCCAGACATCCCTGCCCCTGCTCCACACACCCCAGTCCTGCCTACCCTCTGACCTTTCCTCAGGCCTGCCTTGGTCTTATCCTTCCCAGTTCTTCCAAGGCTGGGGTAAACCCTGGCAGGTGCTGTGTGTTTATGAGGCTTCCTCTGCTGTAGAATTTTGTTTCAGTATTCCAGAATAAGGGAATTGGGACAAGTTACTTTTAACTCTAATATTACTTTCATCCTCTCTAAGGGGCTAAGACACTTACGGAGTACTTTTGAAGTACCTAAGGTTAGCTCAGGCACAGGACCCTTCCTTGTTTTGCGAAGTTGTTTGCATGTTCTTCCCTCAACACAGCTGTTGCCCAGATTTGTTTAATATTCCTTTTCCTCAGAAGGAGATGGTGCAGAGATAAATGTTCTAAGCTCTTGACCTCCTAAGTGGAAAAGCCATACTGAGAACCCAGGGGTGGGTCCCAGTATGGATGCTCTGGATCCCTGACCTGCACTTACCACTCAGCCAAGGGATCCTCAGTCATGGAGCAAGGGAGTCCCTGCATCCGTATAATTGTCTGGAAATACTAGCATCTGCAAAGGTCCATACCTTGCCCATCAGGTGGCCTTAGTGGTCACAGAATCCAGGGCAGCTATGGGTGGACTTATCAGTTGCCTTTGGCACAGTCATTAATGTGAAATTCACATCAGGACCTGCATTCTCCTGGTCAGCTCACAGACTCTGAGAGGTGTGAGACCCCATGTATACAGTACAGGTTATATCTGTCAGTGCTGGTGTCATTGCTTAAACAAGGGCAAAAGCAGATAAGAATCAGGGAGCTATTTTATTGTATTGGATAACGTTACCATTAGCCTTAGCATTGGTCAATTCCTGTAGCCCGTACCCAAGGACTCAAAGTGGAACCTGACTGTTATCCTGTACACTTCTCCTGCACAGCTGGGTTAGAGACAGGCTGTGCTCAGTCCGGGCTCCCTCTTCATAACGAAGTGTCCCACTTATGGAACAGCTCCCTAGAGTATGGACAGCTCCTGACTCAGGGGGCATACATACATTGTATACAAAACAAAGATTGGGAGAAAAATATGACACGATTGATAGTGGCTGTATCTGAATGGTAGGATTTCAGTTTTGTCAAACCTTGTGTATTTGATTTTCTTTAAGACAAGTGATTAGTGAATAAATATAGCATATGTTGTCTAGGATTGAATTCAGTCCTTTAATAGAGGTTGCTGTTAATCAAGTATAAAATATGATACAATAGAAGACATGAAAAATGCAGTAGCTGGCATTGTGGATGCTGGGGAAAGAGTGATCTGGGAAAAATCAAGAGACACTGGCAATTTAGCAGAAGCTCAAAAGAGGCAGGATGGGTCATGTGTCTCTGTCATTGAAACAAAGCATGCATTTTAGTGTTTACCATTTTTTAGATCGACCCTTCCCTTCTGATTCGGCTCCCCTTAGCTAGAAAGCCAAAGATCTGTTTTCATTTCCTTCCTCTTGTCCTTTGCCTTCCTTCTCCCCCCAAAGAGGATGGCCCAACACCAGCTCAAACCACACTTACTAACCTCCCACATCCATACACACCACCCCATGTCCTCATCGAGAAGAAAGCCCCTGAGTAATTCCTGAGCCGCAGCACCAGTGTCCTGACAGTTACTCTGTGTCCCTCCAGGTCTCCCTGAGGATGTGGCGGATGACCTGCACCGTGATAGGACAGGAGAAAAGCCTCCGTGGAAAATCAAGGTTAGCTGGATTTTTTCTGGTCTGAGATAGAAATATTGCTTTATTTCTCTTTCAATAGAATTAAGTTATGAATATTTGAGGGTACTCCTTCCAGATACATGCAATTCCCTTGGTTGGGAGAATGTGGAGTGAGAGTCTATTACCAACTCATGGTGCCTGATTCCACAGGACATTAAAATTGACAGCATCCATTACAGCCTGTGGAGTACGGAGCTTTCTCTCCTGCATCGATTTTTCCTCTAGGCAAAGAATTCTGTAATTTCCAACCTAAATGGACTTGGAAGTTCCATCCTCCCAGCAAAGTTCTTGCCTTTCAGCCTGAGTAGGTTTGCTCTGATAACCCTTTCTGGGTTCCCTGGACCACTGTTTCTTATGAGGTTTTCTACTGTCAGCAAATGAACAAAAGACCTGAGCATCACTGTGATCTTATCCTCATAGTGTTTTCTCTTCTGTAATTGCAGGTGGCCTTCACAGAACGTGTAAACAGTATGTATTCTGGAATCAGTCACTTGGGGAGGAAGAACTTTGAAGATGAGAAAGTGGGACATTTTTGCTGGTTTTAGTGTAGAGGGCAAACAGATTCCAAATTTGTGCTGGGAATGAGATTAGGGGCCCTGGTGATAGAAAGTGATTTACAAGTAATGTGACCAATTACTATAGTCCCAGGAAGAAGCTGTATTACGGTTAGGTGGTGTAGGTTTGTGTGCATGAGACTGGGTGTGTCTGTATGTGAAATGAGTGGTATGATTCTGTGTGTGTATGTGAACATTTTGTGTTGTGTTTCCCTTGATTTATGTTCCCCTAAACATCACTGTTACTGGTGCCAACTTTCTAGAAAATATTCCCATCAACACTGCATCATGAATGGGTATGGATATAAAAGTAAATAAACTGTACACTTTCAGTGTGTGCATTGATTTTATACCAATTGAGCCTCATTTAACCTGGAAAACAAATCCTATCACCACCCAGGCAATTGTTTACTGGATTCTTTTTTTTTTTTCTTTTGGCTGTGTTGGGTCTTCGTTGCACTGTGCGGGCTTCTCATTTCGGTGGCTACTGTTGTTCCAGACCACGGGCTCTAGGTGCATGGGCTTCAATAGTTGTGGCACGTGGGCTCAGTAGTTGTGACTTGCGGGCTCTAGAGCACAGGCTTAGTAGTTGTGGTGCACGGGCTTAGTTGCTCCATGGCTGGATTCTTAGTGAACAAAACAGGGTTTCAGAATCCCTACTCCAGGGTCAAGTACAACTTCATTTAATAAGAAATCTCATCTCTTAGTAGGTCTCATAGCATTCTGAATGGTTATGATACATCTATCTGGACTTCCCTCATTCTAACTGTTTCCTATTAGAGCCTCGGGATGAGTCCTCCCCCCTTACGTGAAGCACCTAGTTCTAGGCAGACCTCCTTCTTTTTGCAGGGAGCCCATGCTTGTACCCACATGCCACACCCAGCTCTGGAGGAGCCCGAGAAAGAAGGGGCCTCCAGGAGTAGATGGAGGAAATTCACTCCACCTTTCTCCTTTGAGGCTAATATTCACTATCGGATTCTGTGCTAAGGAAACGAAATATCCTTCTCCTGTGGAAAGTCTGTCTTCCATCACTTGTGCCGGCCCTGTTTCTGTGTGCTGGGCAAGAAACATTGCATACAGTGAAGACAGAACCAAGAGATCTACCCCAGGGATTGAGCTCAGGGTGGGCACTGGCTCCCTTCCCAGGAGGGCGGACAGGAGGTTGTGCTTTGACAGGTGGGATAGAGAAACCAAGCAGTGTGACAAGAGCATCTTCACTCATGTTGCTGTGCAAACAGCCAGATGGAGTATGTTATTGGTATTTTCTGAAGGCTTTTGCAAGCAAACAAGTCTGGGAGTAAAGTCAATTAAAACATGGAAAGTTATACTTAAAAAATTTTTTTCGATAGTGAGTCCTTTGAGAAATACATACTTTAATAGAATATGATTGCCTTATATGTGTCAATATTTTCCCCACCAAAGAAAAACCTGAAAATGCTTGATTGTAAAATGTCACTTGTTTACCCAAGAGACTGTGTATGAGTAAAGTTGTTCTAGAAATCCTGAATCCCTAGGTGGTAGATTACTGATGGTGCTGAGGGGAACCCTGGTGTGCGATTCAGTGCCTGCTACTCACAGGGAGGCTCTTAAGAACTCAGAGACCCGCCCAGTGGACCCCACGTGTGAGGACAGGATTGGAGCCTCGGGCTGGACTTGAAGAGGGAAATGCTTTAGAGAAGTGGAAGGAGATACAGGAAGGGCACCTGAGCCATGGGGAGTCAGGGGTGGCTGGTTTAGAGATCAAGGAAAAGTGTACACCTGAGCACAGCCTGGGCCACACTTAGGATGCTATTGGCGCTTCTGGTTGAATGGGGAAGAGAAAGGACATCCCCCTCTTGCTGGAGTGAACTCTGGAGAGATGTCTTCTTTAAAGCCTGGGGAGACGAGCTTCTCTCCCTTTATCTCCTGATACCTGTGTACATTCGAGACCCTTCCTCCTTTCTTCTTTCCCTCTGTTGACTCCCTTTCCTTATTTTTCTTCTTTTTTCCCCTTTTACCAGTTTGCATTTATTTTACATATGTATATTTTATTGTTGTAAAAGTACACATACGATGAAATCCAACGTCTTAACAAGTTTTGAAATGTCCAGTCAGTCCTGTTGACTACATGAACCTTGTTGTACAGCACGTGTCTAGAACTGTTCCATTTTGCAAATAACACATTCTAACCATTGAACAGAGACTTCCCATGTCAACCTCCTGCCAGCTCTTGGAATCACCCTTCTACTCTCTGCTTCTCGGAGTTTTCTTTCAGTTTTTGACCTTGTGTGACTGGCTTATTTCACTCTTACAAATGTCCTCCAAGTTCTTTCGTGTTGCTGCAAATGGCAGGATTTCCTTCTTTTTCAAAGACTGAATGACATTCCACTGTATGTATACACCACATTTTCTTTATTAATTAATCTTCCCATGGACACTAGGCAGTTTTCCTATGTTGTGTATTGTGTATAATGCTGCAATGGACATGAGATTGTAGATATCTCTTGGACATTCTTGTTTTATCTCCTTTGTATATAAACCTAAATGAGTGACTGCTGGATTTTATGAGAGTTCTCTTAATAATTTTTGTGGGACCTCCATTCTGTTTTCCATAATGGCTACACCATTTTACATTACTACAGGGTACAAAACAGGGTACAGAAGTTCCACTTCTTCACATCTTTGCCAGCATCCATTATTTTTCTTTCCTTTTTCTTTTTTTTTTTTTTTTGGAATACATGGGCCTCTCATTGTTATGGGCTCTCCCGTTGCGGAGCACAGGCTCCAAACACACAGGCTCAGCAGCCATGGCTCATTGGTCCAGCCGCTCAGTGGTATGTGGGATCCTCCCAGACCGGGGCACGAACACGTGTCCCCTGCCTCGGCTGGCGCACTCTCAACCGCTGTGCCACCAGGGAAGCCCTAATTGTCCTTTTATAATACACATCCTAACAGGTGTGAGTGATATCTCCTTGTGGCTTGATTTCCATTTCCCTGATGCTTAGCGATGTTGAGCAAATTTTCATATGTAGATTGACCACTTGTATGCCTTTATGGAGAAATATCTAGTGAAACTTTTTACCAATTTTTAAACTCACTTATTTGCCTGCTGTTTTTCTGAAATTGACTTGTTGTAATTTCTTATATATCCTGGATATTGGTCCCTTATTCAGATACAAGGTTTACACATATTTCCTCCCATTCTATAGGTTTCCTTTTCATTCTGTTGATTGTTGAAGAGACTATCCTTTCTTCACTTGGTAATCTTAGAACCTTAGCCAAGATCTGTTGGCCATATATATGTGCGTTTATTTGGGGTCTCTCTATTATATTTCATTGGTCTATCTCACTGTCTTGATGCCAGTAGCAGACTGTGTTGACTACTGTGGCATTGTTTTGTGTTTTGAGTTCAGGAAGTGTTAATCTCCATCATTGCTCTTTGCTCTCAAGATTCTTTTATCTACTTGTGGGGGTTCCATATGTATTTTAGGATTCTGTCCACTTCTATAATAATGACATGGAATTTTGTGGGTTGTTGTGATATATGTGTACATCACTTTATATAGTATAGAAATGCCAACACTATTTAATAATCCAGTCTATGAACATGGTATGTCATTCCCTTTACTTGTCTCTTCTTTAATTTCTTTCCGCAATATCCTGTAGTTTTCAGTATACAAATTTTTCACCTCCAACGGGGCCTTTTCCACTGCCTTCCTCAGGTCTTCTAGAGTCAGGGGTGAGAAGGATGGACTCATGGAGTGAATGAAATCCCTCGCTCCCCTCTGCAGCTACTCTCTGATTATATCTAATACAGGTGTACTGGGCCATGCCCTTCACCTCTGTCTACAAGTGGGCCCCTTGCTGGGAATTCCTCTTGGATCTGAGTGTTGACTGTACTATTTCAGTGTCCACAAGGACTCTCCCAGTGCCTGGCGTGGGTCCAAGAGCCCAAGATATACCTACATACGAAGGATCAGATCAGGCCATCAAATTTTCTCCGTTAAAGAACAACCGGGGAAGGGTGGCTGCTTGCCTCTTTCTCATCTTTGGATTTCTTACAGCTGAGCTTTCCAGTGTGGTAGTCACGAACCAAATGTGTCTATTTATAATTAATTTAGTTCAAACAATAATTAACTCATTCTATTAAAAAATGCAAAAAACACACAATTGCTTGGTCATACTAGCCATGTTTCAAGTGTGTCTGTAACATCTGGAATTTCAGGTTGGTAAGGTTGACCGTGAAAGCTATAAATGGGTCTATAGAAGTGAGGGGTCGAAAGGTGATTTTCTCAGCATCTCTCCCTCATTTGAAATTTTCAACTGTGATCAAGATCTTATTGAAGGACTCTGTCTGCACAGAGCACAGGGGAGGTCTGAGAACCTGGAGGGAAGACCAGGGTGATGCTGTGTGAGCCAGCAAGTTGAGTAGGAGAAATGGGTGGGTCAACTTGTATAATAACTTTATGCTCATGGTTGTGTTTGTACAGAATGGATCGTGGAGAGCATACATAGCAGTGATGCTGATGACGATTCACGTGGGGAACAACTCTCAGGTAGGATCTAAAGGGAGACAATTCCTAGAACACTTGGGTTCCACCCGGTTCTTTAGAAACTAAGGAAGGTGAATATGAAATCAGGAAGAAGAAGGAAATATGTGTAGAATTCTGATTTGTTCTTTCCAAATTAATGATATAATAGAGTTATTGTGTCCATGTCCTTTGACTGTACTGTGCTTATAGTCATCTTTTCTTGCTTTGCCATTCAGAAATTTTCTTTCTCACAAGACTACTCTTTCATTGCTTTTTCACTGCCAAAGATGAAAGGTTCGTTTCTGTTTGGTACCTGGAGTGTATTTTGTATCAGGGATTTTGGTTTCCTTTTTACATTCACGTATGATGGCCATATCCTAGTGGGAACAAAAGTCTCATAGTCAATTGACACTGGAGAACAAGTCCTTATATTTAGTGTCAGGTGGTGGGTGAGACTTGAACTCTCTCCTTCTACACTATCAGGACTTGTAGCTTCATCTTACTTTTGTCCTCACTGTTGATTCCTCATGGAAAATGCGCTCCCTGAGGTGGATGAGTCACAGAACACATGCTTTGGGATCACTGCATGTGCTCAGTCTCCTCATTTCAGCCTCAGCACCTCCCAAGGCTGATGTGCTGACATGCTTCCATTTGAGAGGGCTCCACGTCCAGCTGCCCCTAAAGACCCTTCATGGCCAGCAGGAATTCTAGAGGACTGTGTGAAGGGGCTGCTGGGCTTCTTCACACACTGGCTCTCACAGCCCTGCTAACCTGGTCTCCTGGAATTGACTGACCAGGCCCAGGACAGAGACTCAGTGCAGCAGGACTCAGGGTCACTGCTCTTCTTACAACCCACTGCTCCATCCGGCCAGGCCTGCCCCTGATCCCCACACTGCAGTCCTGCATACCCTCTGACCTTTCCTCAAGCCTGCCTTGGTCTTATCCTTCCCAGTTCTTCCAAGGCTGGGGTAAACCCTGTCAGGTGCTGTGTGTTTATAAGGCTTCCTCTGCTGTAGAATTTTGTTTCAGTATTCCAGACTAAGGGAATTGGGACAAGTTACTTTTAACTCTAATATTGCTTTCATCCTCTCTAAGGGGCTAAGAGACTTACGGAGTTGTTTTGAAGTACCTAAGATTAGCTCAGGCACAGGACACTTACTTCTTTTGTGAAGTTGGTTGCATATCTAGGCTATTTTGGAGAATGCTGCAATGAACCTAAGTTCATCTCATTGTGATATTGATTTAATTTCCTTTGGATATATACCCAGAACTGTGATTGCTGAGTCATATGATATTTCTGTTTATAATTTTATAAGGAACCCCCATACTCTTTTTCATAATAGCTGCACCATTTTACATTCCCACCAGCAGCGTACAATGTTTCCAATTCCCGACATCTTGGCCTTGACCTGCAGGCTCTAGAGCACAGGCTTAGTAGTTGTTGTGCACGGGCTTAGTTGCTCCATGGGTGGATTCTTAGTGAACAAAACTGGGTTTCAGCATGCCTACTACTGGGCCAATTACAACTTCATTTAATAAGAAATCTCATCTCTTAGTACGTCTCATATCATTCTGAATGGTTATGATACATCTGTCTGCCACTTCCCTCATTCTAACTGTTTCCTATTAGAGCCTCGGGATGAGTCCTCCCCTCTTACCTGAAGCACCTAGTGCTAGGCAGGCCTCCTTCCTTTTGCAGGGAGCCCATGCTTGTACCCACATGCCACACCCCGTTCTGGAGGAGTCCGAGAAAGAAGGAGCCTCCAGGAGTAGATGGAGGAAATTCACTCCACCTTTCTCCTTTGAGGCTAATATTCACTATCGGATTCTGTGCTAAGGAAACGAAATGTCCTTCTCCTGTGGAAAGTTTGTTTTCCATCAGTTGTGCTGGCCCTGTTTCTGTGTGCTGTGCAAGAAATACTGCATACAGTGAAGACAGAACCAAGAGATCTACCCCAGGGATTGAGCTCAGGGTGGGCACTGGCTCCCTTCCCAGGAGGGCGGACAGGAGGTTGTGCTTTACAAGGTGGGACAGAGAAACCAAGCAGTGTGACAAGAGCATCTCCACTCATGTTGCTGTGCAAACTGCCAGGTGAAGTAGGTTCTTGGTATTTTCTGAAGGCTTTTGCAAGCAAACAAGTCTGGGAGTAAAGTCAATTAAAACATGGACAGTTATACTTAAAATTTTTTTTTCGATAGTGAGTCCTTTGAGAAATACATACATTAATAGAATATGATTGCCTTATATGTGTCAATATTTTCCCCACCAAAGCAAAAACTGAAAATGCTTGATTGTAAAATGTCACTTGTTTACCCAAGAGAGTGTGTATGAGTAAAGTTGTTCTAGAAATCCTCAATCCCTAGGTCATAGTTTCCTGATGGTGCTGAGGGAAACCCTGGTGTGTGATACAGTGCCTGCTACTCACAGGGAGGCTCTTAAGAACTTAGAGACGCGCCCAGTGGGCCCCACGTGTGAGGACAGGATTAGAGCCTCTGGCTGGACTTGAAGAGGGAAATGCTTTAAAGAAGTGGAAGGAGATACAGGAAGGGCACCTGAGCCATAGGGAGTCAGGGGTGTTTGGTTTAGAGATCAAGGAAAAGTGTCCACCTGAGCACAGCCTGGGCCACACTTAGGATGCTATTGGCGCTTCTGGTTGAATGGGGAAGAGAAAGGACATCCCCCTCTTGCTGGAGTGAACTCTGGAGAGATGTCTTCTTTAAAGCCTGGGGAGAGGAGCTTCTCTCCCATTATCTCCTGATACCTGTGTACATTCGAGACCCTTCCTGCTTTCTTCTTCCCCTCTGTTGACTCCCTTTCCTTATTTTTCTTCTTTTTTCCCCCTTTTCCACTTTGTATTTGTTTTACATATGTATATTTTATTGTTGTAAAAGTACACATACAATGAAATCCAACGTCTTAACAAGTTTTGAAATGTCCAGTCAGTCCTGTTGACTACATGCACCTTGTTGTACAGCATGTGTGTAGAACTTTTCCATTTTGCAAATAACACATTCTAACTATTAAAAAGAGATTTCCCATGTCAACCTCCAGCCAGATCTTGGAACCACCCTTCTACTCTCTGCTTCTCGGAGTTTTCTTTCAGTTTTTGACCTTCTGTGACTGGCTTATTTCACTCTTACAAATGTCCTCCAAGTTCTTTTGTGTTGCTGCAAATGGCAGGATTTCCTTCCTTTTCAAAGACTGAATGACATTCCACTGTATGTATACACCACATTTTCTTTATTAATTCATCTTCCCATGGATACTAGGCAGTTTTCCTATGTTGTGTATTGTGTATAATGCTGCAATGGACATGAGATTGTAGATATCTCTTGGACATTCTTGTTTTATCTCCTTGGTATATAAACGTAAATGAGTGATTGCTGGATTTTATGATAGTTCTCTTAATAATTTTGGGGGGACCAACATTCTGTTTTCCATAATGGCTACACCATTTTACATTACTACAGAGTACCAAACAGGGTACAGAAGTTTCACTTCTTCACATCTTTGCCAGCATCCATTAATTTTATTTCTTTCTTTCTTTTTTTTTTTTTTTTTTGCAGTACACGGGCCTCTCATGGCTGTGAGCTCTACCGTTGTGGATCACAGGATCCAAACGCACAAGCTCAGCGGCCATGGCTCATGGGCCCAGGCGCTCAGCGGCATGTGGGATCCTCCCAGACTGGGGCACGAACAGGTGTCCCCTGCCTCGGCAGGCGGACTCTCAACCAGTGTGCCACCACGAAAGCCCTAATTGTCTTTTTATAATACACATCCTAACAGGTGTGAGTGATATCTCCTTGTGGCTTGATTTCCATTTCCCTGATGCTTAACAATGTTGAGCAAATTTTCATATGTAGATTGACCACTTGTATGTCTTTATGGAGAAATGTCTAGTGAAGCTTTTTACCCATTTTAAACTCAGTTATTTGCCCGCTGTTTTTTTGTAATTGACTTTTTGTAGTTTCTTATATATTCTGGATATTGGTCCCTTATTCAGATTCAAGGTTTACACATATTTCCTCCCATCCTATAGGTTGCCTTTTCATTCTGTTGATTGTTGAAGAGACTATCCTTTCTTCACTTGGTAATCTTAGAATCTTGGCCAAGATCAGTTGGCCATATATATGTGCATTTATTTGGGGTCTCTCTATTATATTTCACTGGTCTATCTCACTGTCTTGATGCCAGTAGCAGACTGTGTTGACTACTGTGGCATTGTTATGTGTTTTGAGTTCAGGAAGTGTTAATCTCCATCATTGCTCTTTGCTCTCAAGATTGTTTTATCTACTTGTGGGGGTTCCATATGTATTTTAGGATTCTGTCCACTTCTATAATAATGACATGGAATTATATGGGTTGTTGCGATATATGTGTACATCACTTTATATAGTATAGAAATGCCAACAGTATTTAATAATCCAGTCTATGAATATGGTATGTCATTCCAATTACTTGTCTCTTCTTTAAATTCTTTCCACAATGTCCTGTAGTTTTCAGTATACAAATTTTTCACCTCCAATGCGGCCTTTTCCACTGCCTTCCTCAGGTCTTCTAGAGTCAGGGGTGAGAAGGATGGACTCATGAAGAGAGTGAAATCCCTCCCTCCCCTCTGCACCTACTCTCTGATTATGTCTAATACAGGTGTACTTGGCCATGCCCTTCACCTCCGTCTACAAGTGGGCCCCTTGCTGGGAATTCCTCTTGGATCTGAGTGTTGACTGTACTATTTCAGTGTCCACAAGGACTCTCCCAATGTCTGGCATGGGTTCAAGAGCCAAAGGTATACCTACATACAAATGATCAGATCAGGCCATCAAATTTTCTGCAGTAAAGAACATCCAGGGGTGGGTTGGCTGATTGCCTCTTTCTCATCTTTGGATTTCTTAGAGCTGAGCTTTCCAGTGTGGTAGCCACTAACCAAATGTGTCTATTTATAATTAATTTAGTTCAAACAATAATTAACTCATTCTATTAAAAAATGCAAAAAACACACAATTGCTTGGTCATACTAGCCATGTTTGAAGTGTGTCTGTAGCATCTGGAATTTCAGGTTGGTAAGGTTGATGGTGAAAACTATAAATGGGTCTATGGAAGTGAGGGGTCGAAAAGTGATTTTCTCAGCATCTCTCCCTCATTTGAAATTTTCAACTGTGATCAATATCTTATTGAAGGACTCCGTCTGCACAGAGCACAGGGGAGGTCTGAGAACCTGGAGGGAAGACCAGGGTGATGCTGTGTGAGCCAGCAAGTCGAGTAGGAGAAATGGGTGTGTCAACTTGTATAATAACTTTATGCTCATGGTTGTGTTTGTACAGAATGCATGGTGGAGAGCATACATAGCAGTGATGCTGATGACGATTCACATGGGGAACAACTCTCAGGTAGGATCTAAAGTAGACAATTCCTAGAACACTTGGGTTCCACCCACTTCTTTAGAAATTAAGGAAGGTGAATATGAAATCAGGAAGAAGAAGGAAATATGTGTAGAATTCTGATTTGGTCTTTCCACATTTTAATGATATAATAGAGTTATTGTGTCCATGTCCTTTGACTGTACTGTGCTTATAGTCATCTTTTCTTGCTTTGCCATTCAGAAATTTTCTTTCTCACAAGACTACTCTTTCATTGCTTTTTCACGGCCAAAGATGAATTGTTCATTTCTATTTGGTACCTGGAGGGTATTTTGCACCAGGGATTTTGATTTCCTTTTGACATTCACGTATGATGGCCATATCCTAGTGGGAACAAAGCTCTCATAGTCACTTGACACTGGAGAACAAGTTCTTATAGTGAGTGTCAGGTGGTGGATGAGACTTGAACTCTCTCCCTCTACACTTTCAGGACTTGTAGCTTCACCTTACTTTTGTCCTCACTGTTTATTCCTCAAGGAAACTGCGCTCCCAGAGGTGGATGAGTCACAGAACACATGCTTTGGGATCACTGCATGTGCTCAGTCTCCTCATTTCAGCCTCAGCACCTCCCAAGGCTGATGTGCTGACATGCTTCCATTTGAGAGGGGTCCACCTCCAGCTGCCCCTACAGACGCTTCATGGCCAGCAGGAATTCTAGAGGACTGTGTGAAGGGGCTGCTGGGCTCGCTTCACACACTGGCTCTCATAGCCCTGCTAACCTGGTCTCCTAGAATTGAAGAGGCCCAGGACAGAGACTCAGGGCAGCAGGACCCAGGGTCACTGCACTTATTACAACCCACTGCTCTATCCGGACAGCCCTTCCCCTGCTCCCCACACTCCAGTCCTGCCTACCCTCTGACCTTTCCTCAAGCCTGCCTTGGTCTTATCCTTCCCAGTTCTTCCAAGGCTGGGGTAAACCCTGGCAGGTGCTGTGAGTTTATGAGGCTTCCCCTGCTGTAGAACTTTTGTTTCAGTATTCCAGACTAAGGGAATTGGTACAAGTTACTTTTAACTCTAATATTGCTTTCATCCTCTCTAAGGGGCGAAGAGACTTATGGAGTTGTTTTGAGATACCTAAGGTTAGCTCAGGCACAGGACACTTACTTGTTTTGTGAAGTTGGTTGCATATCTAGGCTATTTTGGAGAATGCTACAATGAACCTATGTTCATCTCATTGTGATACTGATTTAATTTCCTTTGGATATATACCCAGAACTGTGATTGCTGAATCATATGATATTTCTGTTTATAATTTTATAAGGAACCCCCATACTCTTTTTCATAATAGTGGCACCATTTTACATTCCCACCAGCAGTGTACAAAGTTTCCAATTCCCCACATCTTGGCCTTAAACTGTTAATTATTTTCTTTATAATACACAGCCTAACAGGTATGAGGTGTTGATTTGCATTGCCCTGATGATTAGTGAGGTTGAGAACCTTTTCCTATATTTGTTAGCCATTTGTATGTCTTTTTCAGGAAATGTCTTATTTAAGTCTTTCACATTTCTGAACCCAGTTATTTGCCCTTTTTAATTTTTTAACGTATTTTGCATTTGAGTTGTAGTGTTTTTCTTAGATGTTTTGAACATTAGCTCCTTTTCTGATATATGTTTGTAATCTTTCTGTAAGTTATATTTTCATCCTATTGACTGTTGAAAAAACTATACTTTCCCTATTTGTTGTCTTAGAAGCTTGGTGAATTTCATTTGGCCATGTATCTATGAGTTTTCTTGGGGGTTATTTATTCTGGTCTTTAGGCCTATGTATCTGTTTCTATGTCAGTACCCTACAGTTTTGATTCCTGTGGCTTTGTAATGTGTTTTGAAGTCAGGAAGTGAGAAGCCCCCATCTATGTTCTTTGTTCTCAGGATTGTTTTGTCTGTTTGGAGTCCTTAGTAGTTCCATATGTATTTTAGGATTATTTTTTCTTTTACTTTGAAAATGACATTGGGATTTTGATAGGTAGTACAATGAATTAATACTTACCTTCGGGTAGTGTAGAAATGTCAACAATAATAAGTCTCCAGTCTATGAATATGATATGTCATTTCAATTATTTGTTCCTTGTTTAATTCTCTCAGCAGTGGTTTGTAGTTTTCAGTGTACAGGCCATTTACCTTCTAAGGGCATTTTGTCCCTTCCTTCCCTGGATTTTTCAGAGGCAGTGTTGAGAAGGATGGCCTCAGGAAGTGAGTGAATGTCCCTCCCTCCCTTCTGCACCTGCTCGCTGATTATGTCTAGCACAGGTGCACTGGGCCATGCTCATTACCTCTCCCCTCAAGTGGAACACCTGTCGGGAATTCCTCTAGGATCTGGGTGTTGACATTACTGTTTCAGTGTCCCCAAGGTCTCATGAGTGCCTGGCAAGTGTGCATGAGCCTAGGAAACACCTACAAATGAATCATCAAATCTGGCCAGCAAACTGCCCTGCAGAAGGTGTTGGGCTGCACCTCTCACGCCTGCAAGCCCTGTACTTGCTGAGCCTCAGGGCTAAGGAAAGAGCCCGAAGTCAGGGACAGAGACATTCATGGTTTAATAAATGGGAGATGTTTCACTTCAGAAGCAAAGTGGTCCTGGAGAGACATCCCACTGTAGATAGCCGATGGCAGGCAGAACGCAGCAGCAGAAGTAGCAGCATGCTTCTCTCTGGGCGGAATAGGCAGGCTACAAGTTAAAGGGGGAATTGACAGCAGATGGGCTCATCGCTTACCAGGGAAACTGCAGAGGGACACATCCCTCTTACCCCTTGGGCTAAGTAACTTCACGGGGCAGTGGTTTTTCCTTTGGTAAACCATCAGCAAACAGCCATCTTGAATAGGTAGACCATACAGAGGGGAATAACCAGGGGAGCGGTGGTAACATCCTCCATAGATTTTATATATATATATACATATATATATATATATATATATATATATATATATATATATATATAGGAGAGAGAGAGAGAGAGGGATGTGTATTACAGTGTGGTAGCCACTAGCTAGATGTGCCTGTTATAATTTATTTAATTCAATCAATGATTAACTCAGTGTATTAAAATAAAAGAAAATAAAATATCCCATTAGTCACATTAGTCACATTTTAAATGTATACATAAGACTTGTAAATTCATATTCGTGTTTCTACATAATAGCCTTTGAATAGCATTTGTGGCCGTGATAAAGAAAAGGATACAGGTAGGAACAACACTTAGGTAGGATCTAATGGCAGAGGGTTCCTGGAATTTTAGGGTTATATCTCCTGCTTTGGAGACTGAGGAAGGTGGATATGAAATCAGAAATAAGAATGAAATATGTGTAGAGTTCTGACTTGTTTTTTTCACATTTTAATGATACAATAGAGAGCAATTGTGTCCTTATACGTGACTGTGCTCTATAATCACCTTTTCTTGATTTGCTCATCAAAACTGATCTTTTGCACATGAGCTGCTCTTTCTTGTGCTTGTCACTGCCTAATATGGAAGTTTGTTTTCTGGTTAGCACATCTAGGTTATTGTGCACAGTAGAGTTTGTTTTCTTTTGCATATTGACCTATGATGGACAGAACCTGTGGGTGAAAACTCATGGGCCCTTGAAACTTGAGACCAAGTTCTTCTAGAAAGGGTGAGGTGGTGGATGAGAAGTGAACTGTCTCCCTCTGCACTTTCACGACTTGTGGCTTCACCTCATATTTTGTGCTCACTGTTAGTTCCTCTTGTAAAGGACAGACCCAGAGATGGATGAGTCACAGAACTCGTGCTCTGGGATCACTGCATGTGCTCAGTCTCCTTGAGCTTATCTCAGCCTCAAAACTTCCCCAAAGCTGATGTGCTCACATGCTTCCATTTGAGAGGGGTCCACGTCCAGCTACCCTAGAGACCCTCCATGGGCGGCAGAAATTCTAGAGGGCTGTGTGAAGGGGCTGCTGGGCTTCTTTACACACTTGCTTTGAGAGCCCTGCTGACCTGGTCTCCTGGTGTTGACCAGGCCCAGGACAGAGACTCAGGGCAGCAGGACCCAGGGTCACTGCTCTTCTTACAACCCACTTCTCCGGCCACACACACAGCCCTGACCCTGCTCCCCACACCCCAGTCCTGCCTACCCTTTGACCTTTCCTCAGGCCTGCCTTGGTCTTATCCTTCCCAGTTCTTCCAAGGCTGGGGTAAACCCAGGCAGGTGCTGTGTGTTTATGAGACTTCCTCTGCTGTAGAATTTTGTTTGAGTGTTCCAGACTAAGGGAATTGGGACAAGTTACTTTTAACTCTAATATTGCTTTCATCCACTCTAAGGGGCTAAGAGACTTACGGAGTTGTTTTGAAGTACCTAAGGTTAGCTCAGGCACAGGACCCTTATGTGGTTGTGAAGCTGTTTGCATGTTCTTCCCTCAACACAGCTGTTGCCCAGATTTGGTTAATATTCCTTTTCCTCAGGAGATGGTGCAGAGATAAATGTTCTAAGCTCTTGACCTCCTAAGTGGAAAAGCCATACTGAGAACCCAGGGGTGGGTGCTCTGGATCCCTGACCTGCACTTACCACTTAGCCAAGGGGTCCTCAGTCATGGAGCAAGGGAGTCCCTGCATCCGTATCCCTGGCTGGAAGTCCTAGCATCTCCAAAGGTCCAGAACTTGCCTATCAGGTGGCCTTAGTGGTCACAGAATCCAGGGCAGCTATGGGTGGACTTATCAGTTGACTTTGGCACAGTCATTAATGTGAAATTCACATCAGGACCTGCATTCTCCTGGTCAGCTCACAGACTCTGAGAGGTGTGAGACCCCATGTATACAATACAGGTCATATCTGTCAGTGCTGGTGTCATTGCTTAAACAAGGCCAAAAGCAGATAAGAATCAGGGAGCTATTTTATTGTATTGGATATCATTAGCATAAGCCTTAGCATTGGTCAATTCCTGTAGCCCACACGCAAGGACTCAAAGTGGAACCTGACTGTTAGCCTGTACACTTCTCCTGCACAGCTGGGTTAGAGACAGGCTGTGCTCAGTCCGGGCTCCCTCTTCATAACGAAGTGTCCCACTTATGGAACAGCTCCCTAGAGTATGCACAGCCCCTGACTCAGTGGGCATACGTACATTGTATAGAAAACAAAGACTGGGAGAAAAATATGATACGATTGATAGTGGCTGTGTCTAAATGGTAGGATTTCAGTTTTGTCAAATCTTGTGTATTTGATTTTCTTTAAGACAAGTGATTAGTGAATAAATATAGCATATTTTGTCTAGGATTGAATTCAGTCCTTTAATGGAGGTTGCTGTTAATCAAGTATAAAATATCATACAACAGAAGACATGATAAATGCAGTAGCTGGCATTGTGGATGCTGGGGAAAGAGTGATCTGGGAAAAATCAAGAGACAGTGGCAATTTAGCAGAAGCTCAAAAGAGGCTGGATGGGTCATGGGTCTGTGTTATTGAAACGGAGCATGCATTTTAGTGTTTACCATTTTTTAGATCGACCCTTCCCGTCTGATTAGGCTCCCCTTAGCTAGAAAGCCAAAGCTCTGTTTTCATTTCCTTCCTCTTGTCCTTTGCCTTCCTTCATCCCCCAAAGAGGATGGCCCAACACCAGCTCAGCCCACACTTACTAACCTCCCACATCCATACACACCACTCCATGTCCTCATCGAGAAGAAAGCCCCTGAGTAATTCCTGAGCCGCAGCACCAGTGTCCTGACAGTTACTCTGTGTCCCTCCAGCTCTCCCTGAGGATGTGGCGAATGACCTGCACCATGATAGGACAGGAGAAAAGCCTCCGTGGATCCCCAAGGTAAGCTGGATTTTTTCTGGTCTGAGATAGAAATATTGCTTTATTTCTCTTTCAATAGAATTAAGTTATGAATATTTGAGGGTATTCCTTCCAGATACATACAATTCCCTTGGTTGGGAGAATGTGGAGTGAGAGTCTATTACCAACTCATGGAGCCTGATTCCACAGGACATTACAATTGACAGCATCCATTACAGCCTGTAGAGTATGGAGCTCTCTCTCCTGCAGCGATTTTTCCTCTAGGCAAAGAATTCTGTAATTTCGAACCTAAATGGACTTGGAAGTTCCATCCTCCCAGCAAAGTTCTTGCCTTTCAGCCTGAGTAGGTTTGCTCTGATAACCCTTGCTGGGTTCCCTGAACCACTGTTTCTTATGAGGTTTTCTACTGTCAGCAAATGAACAAAAGACCTGAGCATCACTGTGATCTTATCCTCATAGTGTTTTCTCTTCTGTAATTGCAGGTGGCCTTCCCAGAACGTGAAAACGGTATGTATTCTGGAATCAGTCACTTGGGGAGGAAGAACTTTGAAGATAAGAAAGTGGGACATTCTTGCTGGTTTTAGTGTAGAGGGCAAACTGATTCCAAATTTGTGCTGGGAATGAGAGTAGGTGTCCTGGTGATAGAAAGTGATTTACAAGTAATGTGACCAATTACTATAGTCCCAGGAAGAAGCTGTATTACGGTTAGGTGGTGTAGGTTTGTGTGCATGAGACAGGGTGTGTCTGTATGTGAAATGAGTGGGATGATTCTGTGTGTGTATGTGAACTTTTTGTGTTGTGTTTCCCTTGATTTATGTTCCCCTAAACATCACTGTTACTGGTGCCAACTTTCTAGAAAATATTCCCATCACCACTGCATCATGAATGGGTATGGATACTAAAGTAAATAAACTGTACACTTTCAGTGTGTGCATTGATTTTATACCAAGTGAGCCTCATTTAACCTGGAAAACAAATCCTATCACCACCCAGGCAAATGTTTACTGGATTCTTTTTTTTTTTTTTTTCTTTTTGCTGTGTTGGGTTTTCGTTGCAGTGTGCGGGCTTCTCATTTCGGTGGCTTCTGTTGTTCCAGAGCACGGGCTCTAGGTGCATGGGCTTCAATAGTTGTGGCACGTGGGCTCAGTAGTTGTGACTTGCAGGCTCTACGGCACAGGCTTAGTAGTTGTGCTGCACGGACATAGTTGCCCAATGGCTGGTATCTTAATGAACAAAACTGGGTTTCAGCATCCCTACTACTGGGTCAATTACAACTTCATTTAATAAGAAATCTCATCTCTTAGTAGGTCTCATAGCATTCTGAATGGTTATGATACATCTGTCTGCCACTTCCCTCATTCTAACTGTTTCCTATTAGAGCCTCGGGATGAGTCCTCCCCTCTTACCTGAAGCACCTAGTGCTAGGCAGGCCTCCTTCCTTTTGCAGGGAGCCCATGCTTGTACCCACATGCCACACCCAGTTCTGGAGGAGTCCGAGAAAGAAGGAGCCTCCAGGAGTAGATGGAGGAAATTCACTCCACCTTTCTCCTATGAGGCTAATATTCACTATCGGATTCTGTGCTAAGGAAACGAAATGTCCTTCTCCTGTAGAAAGTCTGTCTTCCATCACTTGTGCCGGGCCTGTTTTTGTGTGCTGGGCAAGGAACACTGCATACGTTGAAGACAGAACCAAGAGATCTACCCCAGTGATTGAGCTCAAGGTGGGCACTGGCTCCGTTCCCAGGAGGGCAGACAGGAGGTTGTGCTTTGCAAGGTGGGAGAGAGAAACCAAGCAGTGTGACAAGAGCATCTCCACTCATGTTGCTGTGCAAACTGCCAGGTGAAGTAGGTTCTTGGTATTTTCTGAAGGCTTTTGCAAGCAAACAAGTCTGGGAGTAAAGTCAATTAAAACATGGAAAGTTATACTTAAAATTTTTTTTTCGATAGTGAGTCCTTTGTGAAATACATACTTTAATAGAATATGATTGCCTTATATGTGTCAATATTTTCCCCACCAAAGAAAAAACTGAAAATGCTTGATTGTAAAATGTCACTTGTTTACCCAAGAGACTGTGTATGAGTAAAGTTGTTCTAGAAATCCTGAATCCCTAGGTGGTAGATTACTGATGGTGCTGAGAGGAACCCTGGTGTGCGATTCAGTGCCTGCTACTCACAGGGAGGCTCTTGAGAACTCAGAGACCCGCCCAGTGGACCCCACGTGTGAGGACAGGATTGGCGCCTCGGTCTGGACTTGAAGAGGGAAATGCTTTAGTGAAGTGGAAGGAGATACAGGAAGGGCACCTGAGCCATGGGGAGTCAGGGGTGGCTGGTTTAGGGATCAAGGAAAAGTGTCCACCTGAGCACAGCCTGGGCCACACTTAGGATGCTATTGGCACTTCTGGTTGAATGGGGAAGAGAAAGGACATCCCCCTCTTGCTGGAGTGAACTCTGGAGAGATGTCTTCTTTAAAGCCTGGGGAGAGGAGCTTCTCTCCCATTATCTCCTGATACCTATGTACATTCGAGACCCTTCCTGCTTTCTTCTTTCCCTCTGTTGACTCCCTTTCCTTATTTTTCTTCTTTTTTCCCCTTTTTCCACTTTGTATTTTTTTACATATGTGTATTTTATTGTTGTAAAAGTACACATACGATGAAATCCAGCTTCTTAACAAGTTTTGAAATGTCCAGGCAGTCCTGTTGACTCCATGCACCTTGTTGTACAGCATGTGTCTAGAACTTTTCCATTTTGAAATAACACATTCTAACCATTGAACAGAGACTTCCCATGTCAACCTCCTGCCAGCTCTTGGAACCACCCTTCTACTCTCTGCTTCTCAGAGATTTCTTTCAGTTTTTGACCTTCTGTGACTGGCTTATTTCACTCTTACAAATGTCCTCCAAGTTCTTTCGTGTTGCTGCAAATGGCAGGATTTCCTTCTTTTTCAAAGACTGAATCAAATTCCACTGTATGTACACACCACATTTTCTTTATTAATTCATCTTCTCATGGACACTAGGCAGTTTTCCTATGTTGTGAATTGTGTATAATGCTGCAATGGACATGAGATTGTAGATATCTCTTGGACATTCTTGTTTTATCTCCTTTGTATATAAACCTAAATGAGTGATTGTGGATTTTATGATAGTTCTCTTAATAATTTTTGGGGGACCTCCATTCTCTTTTCCATAATGGCCATTTTACATTACTACAGGGTACAAAACAGGGTACAGGAGTTCCAATTCTTCACATCTTTGCCAACGTCCATTAATTTTCTTTCTTTTTTCTTTTCTTTTTTTTTTTTTTTTTTGCAGTACACGGGCCTCTCATTGTTGTGGGCTCTCCCGTTGCGGAGCACAGGCTCCAAACACACAGGCTCAGCGGCCATGGCTCATGGGCCCAGCCGCTCAGTGGCATGTGGGATCCTCCCAGACCAGGGCACGAACACGTGTCCCCTGCATCGGCAGGCGGACTCTCAACCACTGTGCCACCAGGGAAGACCTAATTGTCTTATTATAATACACATCCTAACAGGTGTGAGTGATATCTCCTTGTGGCTTGATTTCCATTTCCCTGATGCTTAGCGATGTTGAGCAAATTTTCATATGTAGATTGACCACTTGTATGTCTTTATGTAGAAATGTCTAGTGAAGCTTTTTACCCATATTTAAACTCAGTTATTTGCCCGCTGTTTTTTTGTAATTGACTTGTTGTAGTTTCTTTTATATTCTGGATATTGGTCCCTTATTCAGATACAAGGTTTACACATATTTCCTCCCATCCTATAGGTTGCCTTTTCATTCTGTTGATTGTTGAAGAGACTATCCTTTCTTCACTTGGTAATCTTAGAATCTTGGCCAAGATCAGTTGGCCATATATATGTGCGTTTATTTGGGGTCTCTCTATTATATTTCATTGGTCTATCTCACTGTCTTGATGCCACTAGCAGACTGTGTTGACTACTGTGGCACTGTTATGTGTTTTGAGTTCAGGAAGTGTTAATCTCCATCATTGCTCTTTGCTCTCAAGTTTGTTTTATCTACTTGTGGTGGGTTCCATATGTATTTTAGGATTCTGTCCACTTCTATAATAATGACATGGAATTTTGTGGGTTGTTGTGATATATGTGTACATCACTATATGTAGTATAGAAATGCCAACAGTATTTAATAATCCAGTCTATGAACATCTTATATCATTCCAATTATTTGTCTCTTCCTTAATTTGTTTCTGCAATGTCCTGTAGTTTTCAGTATACAAATTTTTCACCTCCTACGGGGCCTTTTCCACTGCCTTCCTCAGGTCTTCTAGAGTCAGGGGTGAGAATAATGGACTCATGGAGAGAGTGAAATCCCTCCCTCCCCTCTGCACCTACTCTCTGATTATGTCTAATACAGGTGTACTGGGCCATGCCCTTCACCTCTGTCTACAAGTGGGCCCCTTGCTGGGAATTCCTCTTGGATTTGAGTGTTGAGTGTACTATTTCAGTGTCCACAAGGACTCTCCCAATGCCTGGTGTGGGTCCAAGATCCCAAGATATACCTACATACTAATGATCAGATCAGGCCATCAAATTTTCTGCAGTAAAGAACAACCAGGGGAAGGGTGGCTGGTTGCCTCTTTCTCATCTTTGGATTTCTTACACCTGAGCTTTCCAGTGTGGTAGCCACTAACCAAATGTGTCTATTTATAATTAATTTAGTTCAAACAATAATTAACTCATTCTATTAAAAAATGCAAGTAACACACAATTGCTTGGTCACACTACCCATGTTTCAAGTGTGTCTGTAATATCTGGAATTTCAGGTTGGTAAGGTTGATGGTGAAAGCTTTAAATGGGTCTATAGAAGTGAGGGGTCGAAAGGTGATTTTCTCAGCATCTCTCCCTCATTTGAAATTTTCAACTGTGATCAAGATCTTATTGAAGGACTCTGTCTGCACAGAGCACAGGGGAGGTCTGAGAACCTGGAGAGAAGACCAGGGTGATGCTGTGTGAGCCAGCAAGTCGAGTAGGAGAAATGGGTGGGTCAACTTGTATAATAACTTTATGCTCATGGTTGTGTTTGTACAGAATGGATCGTGGAGAGCATACATAGCAGTGATGCTGATGACGATTCATATAGGGAACAACTCTCAGGTAGGATCTAAAGGGAGACAATTCCTAGAACACTTGGGTTCCACCCGGTTCTTTAGAAACTAAGGAAGGTGAATATGAAATCAGGAAGAAGAAGGAAATATGTGTAGAATTCTGATTTTTTCTTTCGAAACTTTAATGATAAAATAGAGTTATCGTGTCCATGTCCTTTGACTGTACTGTGCTTCTTTTCTTGCTTTGCCATTCAGAAATTTTCTTTCTCACCAGACTACTCTTTCATTGCTTTTTCACTTCCAAAAATGAAAGGTTCGTTTCTGTTCGGTACCTGGAGGGTATTTTGCACCAAGGATTTTGGTTTCCTTTTTACATTCACGTATGATGGCCATATCCTAGTGGGAACAAAACTCTCATAGTCACTTGACACTGGAGAACAAGTTCTTATAGTTTGTGTCAGGTGGTGGATGAGAGTTGAACTCTCTCCCTCTACACTTTCAGGACTTGTAGCTTCATCTTACTTTTGTCCTCACTGTTTATTCCTCATGGAAAGCACGCTCCCAGAGGTGGAAGAGTCACAGAACACGTGATTTGGGATCACTGCATGTGCTCAGTCTCCTCATTTCAGCCTCAGCACCTCCCAAGGCTGATGTGCTGACATGCTTCCATTTGAGAGGGGTCCACATCCAGCTGATCCTAAAGACCCTTTTTGGCCGGCAGGAATTCTAGAGGACTGTGTGAAGGGGCTGCTGGGCTTCTTCACACACTGGCTGTCACAGCCCTACTAACCTGGTCTCCTGGAATTCACCAGGCCCAGGACAGAGACTCAGGGCAGTGGGACCCAGGGTCACTGTCTTCTTACAACCCACTGCTCCATCCAGACAGCCCTGCCCCTGCTCCCCACTCCCCAGTCCTGCCTAACCTCTGCCCTTTCCTCAGGCCTGCCTTGGTCTTATCCTTCCCAGTTCTTCCAAGGCTGGGGTAAACCCTGGCAGGCGTTGTGTGTTTATGAGGCTTCCTCTGCTGTAGAACTTTTGTTTCAGCATTCCAGACTAAGGGAATTGGTACAAGTTACTTTTAACTCTAATATTGCTTTCATCCTCTCTAAGGGGCTAAGAGACTTACAGAGTCGTTTTGAAGTACCTAAGGTTAGCTCAGGCACAGGACACTTACTTGTTTTGTGAAGTTGGTTGCATATCTAGGCTATTGTGTAGAATGCTGCAATGAACCTATGTTCATCTCATTGTGATACTGATTTAATTTCCTTTGGATATATACCCAGAACTGTGATTGCTGAATCATATGATATTTCTGTTTATAATTTTATAAGGAACCCCCATACTCTTTTTCATAATAGCGGCACCATTTTACATTCCCACCAGCAGTGTACAAAGTTTCCAATTCCCCACATCTTGGCCTTAAACTGTTAATTTTTTTCTTTATAATACACAGCCTAACAGGTATGAGGTGTTGATTTGCATTGCCCTGATGATTAGTGAGGTTGAGAACCTTTTCCTATATTTGTTAGCCATTTGTATGTCTTTTTCAGGAAATGTCTTATTTAAGTCTTTGCACATTTCTGAACCCAGTTATTTGCCCTTTTTAATTTTTTAACTTAGTTTGCATTTGAGTTGTAGTGTTTTTCTTTGATGTTTTGTATATTAGCTCCTTTTCTGATATATGTTTGTAATCTTTCTGTAAGTTATATTTTCATCCTATTGACTGTTGAAAAAACTATACTTTCCCTATTTGTTGTCTTAGAAGGTTGGTGAATTTCATTTGGCCATGTATCTATGAGTTTTCTTGGGGGTTATTTATTCTGGTCTTTAGGCCTATGTATCTGTTTCTATGTCAGTACTGTACAGTTTTGATTCCTGTGGCTTTGTAATGTGTTTTGAAGTCAGGAAGTGAGAAGCCTCCATCTATGTTCTTTGTTCTCAGGATTGTGTTGTCTGTTTGGAGTCCTTAGTGGTTCCATATGTATTTTCGGATCTTTTTTATTTCTATTTCTTTGAAAATGACATTGGGATTTTGATAGGTATTACAATGAATTTATACTTACCTTTGGGTAGTGTAGAAATGTCAACAATAATATGTCTCCAGTCTGTGAATATGATATGTCATTTCAATTATTTGTTCCTTGTTTAATTCTCTCAGCAGTGGTTTGTAGTTTTCAGTGTACGGGCCATTTACCTTCTAAGGGCATTTTGTCCCTTCCTTCCCTGGATTTTTCAGAGGCAGTGGTGAGAAGGATGGCCTCAGGAAGTGAGTGAATGTCCCTCCCTCCCTTCTGCACCTGCTCGCTGATTATGTCTAACACAGGTGCACTGGGCCATGCTCATTACCTCTCCCGTCAAGTGGAACACCTGTCGGGAATTCCTCTAGGATCTGGGTGTTGACATTACTGTTTCAGTGTCCCCAAGGTCGCATGAGTGCCTGGCAGGTGTGCATGAGCCTAGGAAACACCTACAAATGAATCATCAAATCTGGCCAGAAAACTGCCCTGCAGAAGGTGTTGGACTGCACCTCTCACGCCTGCAAGCCCTGTACTTTCTCAGCCTCAGGGCTAAGGAAAGAGCCCGAAGTCAGGGACAGAGATATTCATGGTTTAATAGATGGGAGATCTTTCACATCAGAAGCAAAGTGGTCCTGGAGAGACATCCCACTGTAGATAGCCGATGGCAGGCAGAACGCAGCAGCAGCAGTAGCAGCATGCTTCTCTCTGGGCGGAATAGGCAGGCTACCAGTTAAAGGGGGAATTGACAGCAGATGGGCTCATCGGTTACCAGGGAAACCAGCAGAGGTACGCACCCCTCTTACCCCTTGGGCTATGTACCTTCACGGGGCAGAGGTTTTTCCTTTGGTAAACCATCAGCAAACAGCCATCTTGAATGGGTAGACCATACAGAGGGGAATAACCAGGGGAGCGGTGGTAACATCCTCCATATACTTTATATATATATATATATGGAGAGAGAGAGAGAGAGGGTTGTGTATTACAGTGTGGTAGCCACTAGCTAGATGTGCCTGTTATAATTTATTTAATTCAATCAATGATTAAATCAGTGTATTAAAATAAAAGAAAATAAAATATCCCATTACTCAGCCACATTAGTCACATTTTAAATGTATCCATAAGACTTGTAAATTCATATTCGTGTTTCTACAGAATTGCCTTTGAATAGCATTTGTGGCCGTGATAAAGAAAAGGATACAGGTAGGAACAACACTTAGGTAGGATCTAATGGCAGAGGGTTCCTGGAACTTTAGGGTTATATCTCCTGCTTTGGAGACTGAGGAAGGTGGTTATGAAATCAGAAAGAAGAATGAAATATGTGTAGAGTTCTGACTTGTTTTTTTCACATTTTAATGATACAATAGAGAGCAATTGTGTCCTTAGACGTGACTGTGCTCTATAATCACCTTTTCTTGATTTGATCATCAAAACTGATCTTTTGCACATGAGCTTCTCTTTCTTGTGCTTGTCACTGCCTAATATGGAAGTTTGTTTTCTGGTTAGCACATCTAGGGTATTGTGCACACTAGAGTTTGTGTTCTTTTGCATATTGACGTATGATGGACAGAACCTGTGGGTGAAAACTCATGGGCCCTTGAAACTCGAGACCAAGTTCTTCTAGAAAGGGTGAGGTGGTGGATGAGAAGTGAACTGTCTCCCTCTGCACTTTCAGGACTTGTGGCTTCACCTCATGTTTTGTGCTCACTGTTTGTTCCTCTTATAAAGGACAGACCCAGAGATGGATGAGTCACAGAACACGTGCTCTGGGATTATTGCATGTACTCAGTCTCCTTGAGCTCATCTCAGCCTCTGCACTTCCCAAAGGCTGATGTGCTGACATGCTTCCATTTGAGAGGGGTCCACGTCCAGCTGCCCTAGAGACTCTCCATGGGTGGCAGAAATTCTAGAGGGCTGTGTGAAGGAGCTGCTGGGCTTCTTCACACACTTGCTTTCACAGCCCTGCTGACCTGGTCTCCTGGGGTTGACTAGGCCCAGGACAGAGACTCAGGGCAGCAGGACACAGGGTCACTGCTCTTCTTACAACCCACTGCTCCGTCCAGACATCCCTGCCCCTGCTCCACACACCCCAGTCCTGCCTACCCTCTGACCTTTCCTCAGGCCTGCCTTGGTCTTATCCTTCCCAGTTCTTCCAAGGCTGGGGTAAACCCTGGCAGGTGCTGTGTGTTTATGAGGCTTCCTCTGCTGTAGAATTTTGTTTCAGTATTCCAGAATAAGGGAATTGGGACAAGTTACTTTTAACTCTAATATTACTTTCATCCTCTCTAAGGGGCTAAGACACTTACGGAGTACTTTTGAAGTACCTAAGGTTAGCTCAGGCACAGGACCCTTCCTTGTTTTGCGAAGTTGTTTGCATGTTCTTCCCTCAACACAGCTGTTGCCCAGATTTGTTTAATATTCCTTTTCCTCAGAAGGAGATGGTGCAGAGATAAATGTTCTAAGCTCTTGACCTCCTAAGTGGAAAAGCCATACTGAGAACCCAGGGGTGGGTCCCAGTATGGATGCTCTGGATCCCTGACCTGCACTTACCACTCAGCCAAGGGATCCTCAGTCATGGAGCAAGGGAGTCCCTGCATCCGTATAATTGTCTGGAAATACTAGCATCTGCAAAGGTCCATACCTTGCCCATCAGGTGGCCTTAGTGGTCACAGAATCCAGGGCAGCTATGGGTGGACTTATCAGTTGACTTTGGCACAGTCATTAATGTGAAATTCACATCAGGACCTGCATTCTCCTGGTCAGCTCACAGACTCTGAGAGGTGTGAGACCCCATGTATACAGTACAGGTTATATCTGTCAGTGCTGGTGTCATTGCTTAAACAAGGGCAAAAGCAGATAAGAATCAGGGAGCTATTTTATTGTATTGGATAACGTTACCATTAGCCTTAGCATTGGTCAATTCCTGTAGCCCGTACCCAAGGACTCAAAGTGGAACCTGACTGTTATCCTGTACACTTCTCCTGCACAGCTGGGTTAGAGACAGGCTGTGCTCAGTCCGGGCTCCCTCTTCATAACGAAGTGTCCCACTTATGGAACAGCTCCCTAGAGTATGGACAGCTCCTGACTCAGGGGGCATACATACATTGTATAGAAAACAAAGATTGGGAGAAAAATATGACACGATTGATAGTGGCTGTATCTGAATGGTAGGATTTCAGTTTTGTCAAACCTTGTGTATTTGATTTTCTTTAAGACAAGTGATTAGTGAATAAATATAGCATATGTTGTCTAGGATTGAATTCAGTCCTTTAATAGAGGTTGCTGTTAATCAAGTATAAAATATGATACAATAGAAGACATGAAAAATGCAGTAGCTGGCATTGTGGATGCTGGGGAAAGAGTGATCTGGGAAAAATCAAGAGACACTGGCAATTTAGCAGAAGCTCAAAAGAGGCAGGATGGGTCATGTGTCTCTGTCATTGAAACAAAGCATGCATTTTAGTGTTTACCATTTTTTAGATCGACCCTTCCCTTCTGATTCGGCTCCCCTTAGCTAGAAAGCCAAAGATCTGTTTTCATTTCCTTCCTCTTGTCCTTTGCCTTCCTTCTCCCCCCAAAGAGGATGGCCCAACACCATCTCAAACCACACTTACTAACCTCCCACATCCATACACACCACCCCATGTCCTCATCGAGAAGAAAGCCCCTGAGTAATTCCTGAGCCACAGCACCAGTGTCCTGACAGTTACTCTGTGTCCCTCCAGGTCTCCCTGAGGATGTGGCGGATGACCTGCACCGTGATAGGACAGGAGAAAAGCCTCCGTGGAAAATCAAGGTTAGCTGGATTTTTTCTGGTCTGAGATAGAAATATTGCTTTATTTCTCTTTCAATAGAATTAAGTTATGAATATTTGAGGGTACTCCTTCCAGATACATGCAATTCCCTTGGTTGGGAGAATGTGGAGTGAGAGTCTATTACCAACTCATGGTGCCTGATTCCACAGGACATTAAAATTGACAGCATCCATTACAGCCTGTGGAGTACGGAGCTTTCTCTCCTGCATCGATTTTTCCTCTAGGCAAAGAATTCTGTAATTTCCAACCTAAATGGACTTGGAAGTTCCATCCTCCCAGCAAAGTTCTTGCCTTTCAGCCTGAGTAGGTTTGCTCTGATAACCCTTTCTGGGTTCCCTGGACCACTGTTTCTTATGAGGTTTTCTACTGTCAGCAAATGAACAAAAGACCTGAGCATCACTGTGATCTTATCCTCATAGTGTTTTCTCTTCTGTAATTGCAGGTGGCCTTCACAGAACGTGTAAACAGTATGTATTCTGGAATCAGTCACTTGGGGAGGAAGAACTTTGAAGATGAGAAAGTGGGACATTTTTGCTGGTTTTAGTGTAGAGGGCAAACAGATTCCAAATTTGTGCTGGGAATGAGAGTAGGGGCCCTGGTGATAGAAAGTGATTTACAAGTAATGTGACCAATTACTATAGTCCCAGGAAGAAGCTGTATTACGGTTAGGTGGTGTAGGTTTGTGTGCATGAGACTGGGTGTGTCTGTATGTGAAATGAGTGGTATGATTCTGTGTGTGTATGTGAACATTTTGTGTTGTGTTTCCCTTGATTTATGTTCCCCTAAACATCACTGTTACTGGTGCCAACTTTCTAGAAAATATTCCCATCAACACTGCATCATGAATGGGTATGGATATAAAAGTAAATAAACTGTACACTTTCAGTGTGTGCATTGATTTTATACCAATTGAGCCTCATTTAACCTGGAAAACAAATCCTATCACCACCCAGGCAATTGTTTACTGGATTCTTTTTTTTTTTTCTTTTGGCTGTGTTGGGTCTTCGTTGCACTGTGCGGGCTTCTCATTTCGGTGGCTACTGTTGTTCCAGACCACGGGCTCTAGGTGCATGGGCTTCAATAGTTGTGGCACGTGGGCTCAGTAGTTGTGACTTGCGGGCTCTAGAGCACAGGCTTAGTAGTTGTGGTGCACGGGCTTAGTTGCTCCATGGCTGGATTCTTAGTGAACAAAACAGGGTTTCAGAATCCCTACTCCAGGGTCAAGTACAACTTCATTTAATAAGAAATCTCATCTCTTAGTAGGTCTCATAGCATTCTGAATGGTTATGATACATCTATCTGGACTTCCCTCATTCTAACTGTTTCCTATTAGAGCCTCGGGATGAGTCCTCCCCCCTTACGTGAAGCACCTAGTTCTAGGCAGACCTCCTTCTTTTTGCAGGGAGCCCATGCTTGTACCCACATGCCACACCCAGCTCTGGAGGAGCCCGAGAAAGAAGGGGCCTCCAGGAGTAGATGGAGGAAATTCACTCCACCTTTCTCCTTTGAGGCTAATATTCACTATCGGATTCTGTGCTAAGGAAACGAAATATCCTTCTCCTGTGGAAAGTCTGTCTTCCATCACTTGTGCCGGCCCTGTTTCTGTGTGCTGGGCAAGAAACATTGCATACAGTGAAGACAGAACCAAGAGATCTACCCCAGGGATTGAGCTCAGGGTGGGCACTGGCTCCCTTCCCAGGAGGGCGGACAGGAGGTTGTGCTTTGACAGGTGGGATAGAGAAACCAAGCAGTGTGACAAGAGCATCTTCACTCATGTTGCTGTGCAAACAGCCAGATGGAGTATGTTATTGGTATTTTCTGAAGGCTTTTGCAAGCAAACAAGTCTGGGAGTAAAGTCAATTAAAACATGGAAAGTTATACTTAAAAAATTTTTTTCGATAGTGAGTCCTTTGAGAAATACATACTTTAATAGAATATGATTGCCTTATATGTGTCAATATTTTCCCCACCAAAGAAAAACCTGAAAATGCTTGATTGTAAAGTGTCACTTGTTTACCCAAGAGACTGTGTATGAGTAAAGTTGTTCTAGAAATCCTGAATCCCTAGGTGGTAGATTACTGATGGTGCTGAGGGGAACCCTGGTGTGCGATTCAGTGCCTGCTACTCACAGGGAGGCTCTTAAGAACTCAGAGACCCGCCCAGTGGACCCCACGTGTGAGGACAGGATTGGAGCCTCGGGCTGGACTTGAAGAGGGAAATGCTTTAGAGAAGTGGAAGGAGATACAGGAAGGGCACCTGAGCCATGGGGAGTCAGGGGTGGCTGGTTTAGAGATCAAGGAAAAGTGTACACCTGAGCACAGCCTGGGCCACACTTAGGATGCTATTGGCGCTTCTGGTTGAATGGGGAAGAGAAAGGACATCCCCCTCTTGCTGGAGTGAACTCTGGAGAGATGTCTTCTTTAAAGCCTGGGGAGAGGAGCTTCTCTCCCATTATCTCCTGATACCTGTGTACATTCGAGACCCTTCCTGCTTTCTTCTTTCCCTCTGTTGACTCCCTTTCCTTATTTTTCTTCTTTTTTCCCCTTTTACCAGTTTGCATTTATTTTACATATGTATATTTTATTGTTGTAAAAGTACACATACGATGAAATCCAACGTCTTAACAAGTTTTGAAATGTCCAGTCAGTCCTGTTGACTACATGAACCTTGTTGTACAGCACGTGTCTAGAACTGTTCCATTTTGCAAATAACACATTCTAACCATTGAACAGAGACTTCCCATGTCAACCTCCTGCCAGCTCTTGGAATCACCCTTCTACTCTCTGCTTCTCGGAGTTTTCTTTCAGTTTTTGACCTTGTGTGACTGGCTTATTTCACTCTTACAAATGTCCTCCAAGTTCTTTCGTGTTGCTGCAAATGGCAGGATTTCCTTCTTTTTCAAAGACTGAATGACATTCCACTGTATGTATACACCACATTTTCTTTATTAATTAATCTTCCCATGGACACTAGGCAGTTTTCCTATGTTGTGTATTGTGTATAATGCTGCAATGGACATGAGATTGTAGATATCTCTTGGACATTCTTGTTTTATCTCCTTTGTATATAAACCTAAATGAGTGACTGCTGGATTTTATGAGAGTTCTCTTAATAATTTTTGTGGGACCTCCATTCTGTTTTCCATAATGGCTACACCATTTTACATTACTACAGGGTACAAAACAGGGTACAGAAGTTCCACTTCTTCACATCTTTGCCAGCATCCATTATTTTTCTTTCCTTTTTCTTTTTTTTTTTTTTTTTGGAATACATGGGCCTCTCATTGTTATGGGCTCTCCCGTTGCGGAGCACAGGCTCCAAACACACAGGCTCAGCAGCCATGGCTCATTGGTCCAGCCGCTCAGTGGCATGTGGGATCCTCCCAGACCGGGGCACGAACACGTGTCCCCTGCCTCGGCTGGCGCACTCTCAACCGCTGTGCCACCAGGGAAGCCCTAATTGTCCTTTTATAATACACATCCTAACAGGTGTGAGTGATATCTCCTTGTGGCTTGATTTCCATTTCCCTGATGCTTAGCGATGTTGAGCAAATTTTCATATGTAGATTGACCACTTGTATGCCTTTATGGATAAATATCTAGTGAAACTTTTTACCAATTTTTAAACTCACTTATTTGCCTGCTGTTTTTCTGAAATTGACTTGTTGTAATTTCTTATATATTCTGGATATTGGTCCCTTATTCAGATACAAGGTTTACACATATTTCCTCCCATTCTATAGGTTTCCTTTTCATTCTGTTGATTGTTGAAGAGACTATCCTTTCTTCACTTGGTAATCTTAGAACCTTAGCCAAGATCTGTTGGCCATATATATGTGCGTTTATTTGGGGTCTCTCTATTATATTTCATTGGTCTATCTCACTGTCTTGATGCCAGTAGCAGACTGTGTTGACTACTGTGGCATTGTTTTGTGTTTTGAGTTCAGGAAGTGTTAATCTCCATCATTGCTCTTTGCTCTCAAGATTCTTTTATCTACTTGTGGGGGTTCCATATGTATTTTAGGATTCTGTCCACTTCTATAATAATGACATGGAATTTTGTGGGTTGTTGTGATATATGTGTACATCACTTTATATAGTATAGAAATGCCAACACTATTTAATAATCCAGTCTATGAACATGGTATGTCATTCCCTTTACTTGTCTCTTCTTTAATTTCTTTCCGCAATATCCTGTAGTTTTCAGTATACAAATTTTTCACCTCCAACGGGGCCTTTTCCACTGCCTTCCTCAGGTCTTCTAGAGTCAGGGGTGAGAAGGATGGACTCATGGAGTGAATGAAATCCCTCGCTCCCCTCTGCAGCTACTCTCTGATTATATCTAATACAGGTGTACTGGGCCATGCCCTTCACCTCTGTCTACAAGTGGGCCCCTTGCTGGGAATTCCTCTTGGATCTGAGTGTTGACTGTACTATTTCAGTGTCCACAAGGACTCTCCCAGTGCCTGGCGTGGGTCCAAGAGCCCAAGATATACCTACATACGAAGGATCAGATCAGGCCATCAAATTTTCTCCGTTAAAGAACAACCGGGGAAGGGTGGCTGCTTGCCTCTTTCTCATCTTTGGATTTCTTACAGCTGAGCTTTCCAGTGTGGTAGTCACGAACCAAATGTGTCTATTTATAATTAATTTAGTTCAAACAATAATTAACTCATTCTATTAAAAAATGCAAAAAACACACAATTGCTTGGTCATACTAGCCATGTTTCAAGTGTGTCTGTAACATCTGGAATTTCAGGTTGGTAAGGTTGACCGTGAAAGCTATAAATGGGTCTATAGAAGTGAGGGGTCGAAAGGTGATTTTCTCAGCATCTCTCCCTCATTTGAAATTTTCAACTGTGATCAAGATCTTATTGAAGGACTCTGTCTGCACAGAGCACAGGGGAGGTCTGAGAACCTGGAGGGAAGACCAGGGTGATGCTGTGTGAGCCAGCAAGTTGAGTAGGAGAAATGGGTGGGTCAACTTGTATAATAACTTTATGCTCATGGTTGTGTTTGTACAGAATGGATCGTGGAGAGCATACATAGCAGTGATGCTGATGACGATTCACGTGGGGAACAACTCTCAGGTAGGATCTAAAGGGAGACAATTCCTAGAACACTTGGGTTCCACCCGGTTCTTTAGAAACTAAGGAAGGTGAATATGAAATCAGGAAGAAGAAGGAAATATGTGTAGAATTCTGATTTGTTCTTTCCAAATTAATGATATAATAGAGTTATTGTGTCCATGTCCTTTGACTGTACTGTGCTTATAGTCATCTTTTCTTGCTTTGCCATTCAGAAATTTTCTTTCTCACAAGACTACTCTTTCATTGCTTTTTCACTGCCAAAGATGAAAGGTTCGTTTCTGTTTGGTACCTGGAGTGTATTTTGTATCAGGGATTTTGGTTTCCTTTTTACATTCACGTATGATGGCCATATCCTAGTGGGAACAAAAGTCTCATAGTCAATTGACACTGGAGAACAAGTCCTTATATTTAGTGTCAGGTGGTGGGTGAGACTTGAACTCTCTCCTTCTACACTATCAGGACTTGTAGCTTCATCTTACTTTTGTCCTCACTGTTGATTCCTCATGGAAAATGCGCTCCCTGAGGTGGATGAGTCACAGAACACATGCTTTGGGATCACTGCATGTGCTCAGTCTCCTCATTTCAGCCTCAGCACCTCCCAAGGCTGATGTGCTGACATGCTTCCATTTGAGAGGGCTCCACGTCCAGCTGCCCCTAAAGACCCTTCATGGCCAGCAGGAATTCTAGAGGACTGTGTGAAGGGGCTGCTGGGCTTCTTCACACACTGGCTCTCACAGCCCTGCTAACCTGGTCTCCTGGAATTGACTGACCAGGCCCAGGACAGAGACTCAGTGCAGCAGGACTCAGGGTCACTGCTCTTCTTACAACCCACTGCTCCATCCGGCCAGGCCTGCCCCTGATCCCCACACTGCAGTCCTGCATACCCTCTGACCTTTCCTCAAGCCTGCCTTGGTCTTATCCTTCCCAGTTCTTCCAAGGCTGGGGTAAACCCTGTCAGGTGCTGTGTGTTTATAAGGCTTCCTCTGCTGTAGAATTTTGTTTCAGTATTCCAGACTAAGGGAATTGGGACAAGTTACTTTTAACTCTAATATTGCTTTCATCCTCTCTAAGGGGCTAAGAGACTTACGGAGTTGTTTTGAAGTACCTAAGATTAGCTCAGGCACAGGACACTTACTTCTTTTGTGAAGTTGGTTGCATATCTAGGCTATTTTGGAGAATGCTGCAATGAACCTAAGTTCATCTCATTGTGATATTGATTTAATTTCCTTTGGATATATACCCAGAACTGTGATTGCTGAGTCATATGATATTTCTGTTTATAATTTTATAAGGAACCCCCATACTCTTTTTCATAATAGCTGCACCATTTTACATTCCCACCAGCAGCGTACAATGTTTCCAATTCCCGACATCTTGGCCTTGACCTGCAGGCTCTAGAGCACAGGCTTAGTAGTTGTTGTGCACGGGCTTAGTTGCTCCATGGGTGGATTCTTAGTGAACAAAACTGGGTTTCAGCATGCCTACTACTGGGCCAATTACAACTTCATTTAATAAGAAATCTCATCTCTTAGTACGTCTCATATCATTCTGAATGGTTATGATACATCTGTCTGCCACTTCCCTCATTCTAACTGTTTCCTATTAGAGCCTCGGGATGAGTCCTCCCCTCTTACCTGAAGCACCTAGTGCTAGGCAGGCCTCCTTCCTTTTGCAGGGAGCCCATGCTTGTACCCACATGCCACACCCCGTTCTGGAGGAGTCCGAGAAAGAAGGAGCCTCCAGGAGTAGATGGAGGAAATTCACTCCACCTTTCTCCTTTGAGGCTAATATTCACTATCGGATTCTGTGCTAAGGAAACGAAATGTCCTTCTCCTGTGGAAAGTTTGTTTTCCATCAGTTGTGCTGGCCCTGTTTCTGTGTGCTGTGCAAGAAATACTGCATACAGTGAAGACAGAACCAAGAGATCTACCCCAGGGATTGAGCTCAGGGTGGGCACTGGCTCCCTTCCCAGGAGGGCGGACAGGAGGTTGTGCTTTACAAGGTGGGACAGAGAAACCAAGCAGTGTGACAAGAGCATCTCCACTCATGTTGCTGTGCAAACTGCCAGGTGAAGTAGGTTCTTGGTATTTTCTGAAGGCTTTTGCAAGCAAACAAGTCTGGGAGTAAAGTCAATTAAAACATGGACAGTTATACTTAAAATTTTTTTTTCGATAGTGAGTCCTTTGAGAAATACATACATTAATAGAATATGATTGCCTTATATGTGTCAATATTTTCCCCACCAAAGCAAAAACTGAAAATGCTTGATTGTAAAATGTCACTTGTTTACCCAAGAGAGTGTGTATGAGTAAAGTTGTTCTAGAAATCCTCAATCCCTAGGTCATAGTTTCCTGATGGTGCTGAGGGAAACCCTGGTGTGTGATACAGTGCCTGCTACTCACAGGGAGGCTCTTAAGAACTTAGAGACGCGCCCAGTGGGCCCCACGTGTGAGGACAGGATTAGAGCCTCTGGCTGGACTTGAAGAGGGAAATGCTTTAAAGAAGTGGAAGGAGATACAGGAAGGGCACCTGAGCCATAGGGAGTCAGGGGTGTTTGGTTTAGAGATCAAGGAAAAGTGTCCACCTGAGCACAGCCTGGGCCACACTTAGGATGCTATTGGCGCTTCTGGTTGAATGGGGAAGAGAAAGGACATCCCCCTCTTGCTGGAGTGAACTCTGGAGAGATGTCTTCTTTAAAGCCTGGGGAGAGGAGCTTCTCTCCCATTATCTCCTGATACCTGTGTACATTCGAGACCCTTCCTGCTTTCTTCTTCCCCTCTGTTGACTCCCTTTCCTTATTTTTCTTCTTTTTTCCCCCTTTTCCACTTTGTATTTGTTTTACATATGTATATTTTATTGTTGTAAAAGTACACATACAATGAAATCCAACGTCTTAACAAGTTTTGAAATGTCCAGTCAGTCCTGTTGACTACATGCACCTTGTTGTACAGCATGTGTGTAGAACTTTTCCATTTTGCAAATAACACATTCTAACTATTAAAAAGAGATTTCCCATGTCAACCTCCAGCCAGATCTTGGAACCACCCTTCTACTCTCTGCTTCTCGGAGTTTTCTTTCAGTTTTTGACCTTCTGTGACTGGCTTATTTCACTCTTACAAATGTCCTCCAAGTTCTTTTGTGTTGCTGCAAATGGCAGGATTTCCTTCCTTTTCAAAGACTGAATGACATTCCACTGTATGTATACACCACATTTTCTTTATTAATTCATCTTCCCATGGATACTAGGCAGTTTTCCTATGTTGTGTATTGTGTATAATGCTGCAATGGACATGAGATTGTAGATATCTCTTGGACATTCTTGTTTTATCTCCTTGGTATATAAACGTAAATGAGTGATTGCTGGATTTTATGATAGTTCTCTTAATAATTTTGGGGGGACCAACATTCTGTTTTCCATAATGGCTACACCATTTTACATTACTACAGAGTACCAAACAGGGTACAGAAGTTTCACTTCTTCACATCTTTGCCAGCATCCATTAATTTTATTTCTTTCTTTCTTTTTTTTTTTTTTTTTTGCAGTACACGGGCCTCTCATGGCTGTGAGCTCTACCGTTGTGGATCACAGGATCCAAACGCACAAGCTCAGCGGCCATGGCTCATGGGCCCAGGCGCTCAGCGGCATGTGGGATCCTCCCAGACTGGGGCACGAACAGGTGTCCCCTGCCTCGGCAGGCGGACTCTCAACCAGTGTGCCACCACGAAAGCCCTAATTGTCTTTTTATAATACACATCCTAACAGGTGTGAGTGATATCTCCTTGTGGCTTGATTTCCATTTCCCTGATGCTTAACAATATTGAGCAAATTTTCATATGTAGATTGACCACTTGTATGTCTTTATGGAGAAATGTCTAGTGAAGCTTTTTACCCATTTTAAACTCAGTTATTTGCCCGCTGTTTTTTTGTAATTGACTTTTTGTAGTTTCTTATATATTCTGGATATTGGTCCCTTATTCAGATTCAAGGTTTACACATATTTCCTCCCATCCTATAGGTTGCCTTTTCATTCTGTTGATTGTTGAAGAGACTATCCTTTCTTCACTTGGTAATCTTAGAATCTTGGCCAAGATCAGTTGGCCATATATATGTGCATTTATTTGGGGTCTCTCTATTATATTTCACTGGTCTATCTCACTGTCTTGATGCCAGTAGCAGACTGTGTTGACTACTGTGGCATTGTTATGTGTTTTGAGTTCAGGAAGTGTTAATCTCCATCATTGCTCTTTGCTCTCAAGATTCTTTTATCTACTTGTGGGGGTTCCATATGTATTTTAGGATTCTGTCCACTTCTATAATAATGACATGGAATTTTGTGGGTTGTTGTGATATATGTGTACATCACTTTATATAGTATAGAAATGCCAACAGTATTTAATAATCCAGTCTATGAATATGGTATGTCATTCCAATTACTTGTCTCTTCTTTAAATTCTTTCCACAATGTCCTGTAGTTTTCAGTATACAAATTTTTCACCTCCAATGCGGCCTTTTCCACTGCCTTCCTCAGGTCTTCTAGAGTCAGGGGTGAGAAGGATGGACTCATGAAGAGAGTGAAATCCCTCCCTCCCCTCTGCACCTACTCTCTGATTATGTCTAATACAGGTGTACTTGGCCATGCCCTTCACCTCCGTCTACAAGTGGGCCCCTTGCTGGGAATTCCTCTTGGATCTGAGTGTTGACTGTACTATTTCAGTGTCCACAAGGACTCTCCCAATGTCTGGCATGGGTTCAAGAGCCAAAGGTATACCTACATACAAATGATCAGATCAGGCCATCAAATTTTCTGCAGTAAAGAACAACCAGGGGTGGGTTGGCTGATTGCCTCTTTCTCATCTTTGGATTTCTTAGAGCTGAGCTTTCCAGTGTGGTAGCCACTAACCAAATGTGTCTATTTATAATTAATTTAGTTCAAACAATAATTAACTCATTCTATTAAAAAATGCAAAAAACACACAATTGCTTGGTCATACTAGCCATGTTTGAAGTGTGTCTGTAGCATCTGGAATTTCAGGTTGGTAAGGTTGATGGTGAAAACTATAAATGGGTCTATGGAAGTGAGGGGTCGAAAAGTGATTTTCTCAGCATCTCTCCCTCATTTGAAATTTTCAACTGTGATCAATATCTTATTGAAGGACTCCGTCTGCACAGAGCACAGGGGAGGTCTGAGAACCTGGAGGGAAGACCAGGGTGATGCTGTGTGAGCCAGCAAGTCGAGTAGGAGAAATGGGTGTGTCAACTTGTATAATAACTTTATGCTCATGGTTGTGTTTGTACAGAATGCATGGTGGAGAGCATACATAGCAGTGATGCTGATGACGATTCACATGGGGAACAACTCTCAGGTAGGATCTAAAGTAGACAATTCCTAGAACACTTGGGTTCCACCCACTTCTTTAGAAATTAAGGAAGGTGAATATGAAATCAGGAAGAAGAAGGAAATATGTGTAGAATTCTGATTTGGTCTTTCCACATTTTAATGATATAATAGAGTTATTGTGTCCATGTCCTTTGACTGTACTGTGCTTATAGTCATCTTTTCTTGCTTTGCCATTCAGAAATTTTCTTTCTCACAAGACTACTCTTTCATTGCTTTTTCACGGCCAAAGATGAATTGTTCATTTCTATTTGGTACCTGGAGGGTATTTTGCACCAGGGATTTTGATTTCCTTTTGACATTCACGTATGATGGCCATATCCTAGTGGGAACAAAGCTCTCATAGTCACTTGACACTGGAGAACAAGTTCTTATAGTGAGTGTCAGGTGGTGGATGAGACTTGAACTCTCTCCCTCTACACTTTCAGGACTTGTAGCTTCACCTTACTTTTGTCCTCACTGTTTATTCCTCAAGGAAACTGCGCTCCCAGAGGTGGATGAGTCACAGAACACATGCTTTGGGATCACTGCATGTGCTCAGTCTCCTCATTTCAGCCTCAGCACCTCCCAAGGCTGATGTGCTGACATGCTTCCATTTGAGAGGGGTCCACCTCCAGCTGCCCCTACAGACGCTTCATGGCCAGCAGGAATTCTAGAGGACTGTGTGAAGGGGCTGCTGGGCTCGCTTCACACACTGGCTCTCATAGCCCTGCTAACCTGGTCTCCTGGAATTGAAGAGGCCCAGGACAGAGACTCAGGGCAGCAGGACCCAGGGTCACTGCACTTATTACAACCCACTGCTCTATCCGGACAGCCCTTCCCCTGCTCCCCACACTCCAGTCCTGCCTACCCTCTGACCTTTCCTCAAGCCTGCCTTGGTCTTATCCTTCCCAGTTCTTCCAAGGCTGGGGTAAACCCTGGCAGGTGCTGTGAGTTTATGAGGCTTCCCCTGCTGTAGAACTTTTGTTTCAGTATTCCAGACTAAGGGAATTGGTACAAGTTACTTTTAACTCTAATATTGCTTTCATCCTCTCTAAGGGGCGAAGAGACTTATGGAGTTGTTTTGAGATACCTAAGGTTAGCTCAGGCACAGGACACTTACTTGTTTTGTGAAGTTGGTTGCATATCTAGGCTATTTTGGAGAATGCTGCAATGAACCTATGTTCATCTCATTGTGATACTGATTTAATTTCCTTTGGATATATACCCAGAACTGTGATTGCTGAATCATATGATATTTCTGTTTATAATTTTATAAGGAACCCCCATACTCTTTTTCATAATAGTGGCACCATTTTACATTCCCACCAGCAGTGTACAAAGTTTCCAATTCCCCACATCTTGGCCTTAAACTGTTAATTATTTTCTTTATAATACACAGCCTAACAGGTATGAGGTGTTGATTTGCATTGCCCTGATGATTAGTGAGGTTGAGAACCTTTTCCTATATTTGTTAGCCATTTGTATGTCTTTTTCAGGAAATGTCTTATTTAAGTCTTTCACATTTCTGAACCCAGTTATTTGCCCTTTTTAATTTTTTAACGTATTTTGCATTTGAGTTGTAGTGTTTTTCTTAGATGTTTTGAACATTAGCTCCTTTTCTGATATATGTTTGTAATCTTTCTGTAAGTTATATTTTCATCCTATTGACTGTTGGAAAAACTATACTTTCCCTATTTGTTGTCTTAGAAGCTTGGTGAATTTCATTTGGCCATGTATCTATGAGTTTTCTTGGGGGTTATTTATTCTGGTCTTTAGGCCTATGTATCTGTTTCTATGTCAGTACTGTACAGTTTTGATTCCTGTGGCTTTGTAATGTGTTTTGAAGTCAGGAAGTGAGAAGCCCCCATCTATGTTCTTTGTTCTCAGGATTGTTTTGTGTGTTTGGAGTCCTTAGTAGTTCCATATGTATTTTAGGATTATTTTTTCTTTTACTTTGAAAATGACATTGGGATTTTGATAGGTAGTACAATGAATTAATACTTACCTTCGGGTAGTGTAGAAATGTCAACAATAATAAGTCTCCAGTCTATGAATATGATATGTCATTTCAATTATTTGTTCCTTGTTTAATTCTCTCAGCAGTGGTTTGTAGTTTTCAGTGTACAGGCCATTTACCTTCTAAGGGCATTTTGTCCCTTCCTTCCCTGGATTTTTCAGAGGCAGTGTTGAGAAGGATGGCCTCAGGAAGTGAGTGAATGTCCCTCCCTCCCTTCTGCACCTGCTCGCTGATTATGTCTAGCACAGGTGCACTGGGCCATGCTCATTACCTCTCCCCTCAAGTGGAACACCTGTCGGGAATTCCTCTAGGATCTGGGTGTTGACATTACTGTTTCAGTGTCCCCAAGGTCTCATGAGTGCCTGGCAAGTGTGCATGAGCCTAGGAAACACCTACAAATGAATCATCAAATCTGGCCAGCAAACTGCCCTGCAGAAGGTGTTGGGCTGCACCTCTCACGCCTGCAAGCCCTGTACTTGCTGAGCCTCAGGGCTAAGGAAAGAGCCCGAAGTCAGGGACAGAGACATTCATGGTTTAATAAATGGGAGATGTTTCACTTCAGAAGCAAAGTGGTCCTGGAGAGACATCCCACTGTAGATAGCCGATGGCAGGCAGAACGCAGCAGCAGCAGTAGCAGCATGCTTCTCTCTGGGTGGAATAGGCAGGCTACAAGTTAAAGGGGGAATTGACAGCAGATGGGCTCATCGCTTACCAGGGAAACTGCAGAGGGACACATCCCTCTTACCCCTTGGGCTAAGTAACTTCACGGGGCAGTGGTTTTTCCTTTGGTAAACCATCAGCAAACAGCCATCTTGAATAGGTAGACCATACAGAGGGGAATAACCAGGGGAGCGGTGGTAACATCCTCCATAGATTTTATATATATATATACATATATATATATATATATATATATATATATATATATATATATATATATATATAGGAGAGAGAGAGAGAGAGGGATGTGTATTACAGTGTGGTAGCCACTAGCTAGATGTGCCTGTTATAATTTATTTAATTCAATCAATGATTAACTCAGTGTATTAAAATAAAAGAAAATAAAATATCCCATTAGTCACATTAGTCACATTTTAAATGTATACATAAGACTTGTAAATTCATATTCGTGTTTCTACATAATAGCCTTTGAATAGCATTTGTGGCCGTGATAAAGAAAAGGATACAGGTAGGAACAACACTTAGGTAGGATCTAATGGCAGAGGGTTCCTGGAATTTTAGGGTTATATCTCCTGCTTTGGAGACTGAGGAAGGTGGATATGAAATCAGAAATAAGAATGAAATATGTGTAGAGTTCTGACTTGTTTTTTTCACATTTTAATGATACAATAGAGAGCAATTGTGTCCTTAGACGTGACTGTGCTCTATAATCACCTTTTCTTGATTTGATCATCAAAACTGATCTTTTGCACATGAGCTGCTCTTTCTTGTGCTTGTCACTGCCTAATATGGAAGTTTGTTTTCTGGTTAGCACATCTAGGTTATTGTGCACAGTAGAGTTTGTTTTCTTTTGCATATTGACCTATGATGGACAGAACCTGTGGGTGAAAACTCATGGGCCCTTGAAACTTGAGACCAAGTTCTTCTAGAAAGGGTGAGGTGGTGGATGAGAAGTGAACTGTCTCCCTCTGCACTTTCACGACTTGTGGCTTCACCTCATATTTTGTGCTCACTGTTAGTTCCTCTTGTAAAGGACAGACCCAGAGATGGATGAGTCACAGAACTCGTGCTCTGGGATCACTGCATGTGCTCAGTCTCCTTGAGCTTATCTCAGCCTCAAAACTTCCCCAAAGCTGATGTGCTCACATGCTTCCATTTGAGAGGGGTCCACGTCCAGCTACCCTAGAGACCCTCCATGGGCGGCAGAAATTCTAGAGGGCTGTGTGAAGGGGCTGCTGGGCTTCTTTACACACTTGCTTTGAGAGCCCTGCTGACCTGGTCTCCTGGTGTTGACCAGGCCCAGGACAGAGACTCAGGGCAGCAGGACCCAGGGTCACTGCTCTTCTTACAACCCACTTCTCCGTCCACACACACAGCCCTGACCCTGCTCCCCACACCCCAGTCCTGCCTACCCTTTGACCTTTCCTCAGGCCTGCCTTGGTCTTATCCTTCCCAGTTCTTCCAAGGCTGGGGTAAACCCAGGCAGGTGCTGTGTGTTTATGAGACTTCCTCTGCTGTAGAATTTTGTTTGAGTGTTCCAGACTAAGGGAATTGGGACAAGTTACTTTTAACTCTAATATTGCTTTCATCCACTCTAAGGGGCTAAGAGACTTACGGAGTTGTTTTGAAGTACCTAAGGTTAGCTCAGGCACAGGACCCTTATGTGGTTGTGAAGCTGTTTGCATGTTCTTCCCTCAACACAGCTGTTGCCCAGATTTGGTTAATATTCCTTTTCCTCAGGAGATGGTGCAGAGATAAATGTTCTAAGCTCTTGACCTCCTAAGTGGAAAAGCCATACTGAGAACCCAGGGGTGGGTGCTCTGGATCCCTGACCTGCACTTACCACTTAGCCAAGGGGTCCTCAGTCATGGAGCAAGGGAGTCCCTGCATCCGTATCCCTGGCTGGAAGTCCTAGCATCTCCAAAGGTCCAGAACTTGCCTATCAGGTGGCCTTAGTGGTCACAGAATCCAGGGCAGCTATGGGTGGACTTATCAGTTGACTTTGGCACAGTCATTAATGTGAAATTCACATCAGGACCTGCATTCTCCTGGTCAGCTCACAGACTCTGAGAGGTGTGAGACCCCATGTATACAATACAGGTCATATCTGTCAGTGCTGGTGTCATTGCTTAAACAAGGCCAAAAGCAGATAAGAATCAGGGAGCTATTTTATTGTATTGGATATCATTAGCATAAGCCTTAGCATTGGTCAATTCCTGTAGCCCACACGCAAGGACTCAAAGTGGAACCTGACTGTTAGCCTGTACACTTCTCCTGCACAGCTGGGTTAGAGACAGGCTGTGCTCAGTCCGGGCTCCCTCTTCATAACGAAGTGTCCCACTTATGGAACAGCTCCCTAGAGTATGCACAGCCCCTGACTCAGTGGGCATACGTACATTGTATAGAAAACAAAGACTGGGAGAAAAATATGATACGATTGATAGTGGCTGTGTCTAAATGGTAGGATTTCAGTTTTGTCAAATCTTGTGTATTTGATTTTCTTTAAGACAAGTGATTAGTGAATAAATATAGCATATTTTGTCTAGGATTGAATTCAGTCCTTTAATGGAGGTTGCTGTTAATCAAGTATAAAATATCATACAACAGAAGACATGATAAATGCAGTAGCTGGCATTGTGGATGCTGGGGAAAGAGTGATCTGGGAAAAATCAAGAGACAGTGGCAATTTAGCAGAAGCTCAAAAGAGGCTGGATGGGTCATGGGTCTGTGTTATTGAAACGGAGCATGCATTTTAGTGTTTACCATTTTTTAGATCGACCCTTCCCGTCTGATTAGGCTCCCCTTAGCTAGAAAGCCAAAGCTCTGTTTTCATTTCCTTCCTCTTGTCCTTTGCCTTCCTTCATCCCCCAAAGAGGATGGCCCAACACCAGCTCAGCCCACACTTACTAACCTCCCACATCCATACACACCACTCCATGTCCTCATCGAGAAGAAAGCCCCTGAGTAATTCCTGAGCCGCAGCACCAGTGTCCTGACAGTTACTCTGTGTCCCTCCAGCTCTCCCTGAGGATGTGGCGAATGACCTGCACCATGATAGGACAGGAGAAAAGCCTCCGTGGATCCCCAAGGTTAGCTGGATTTTTTCTGGTCTGAGATAGAAATATTGCTTTATTTCTCTTTCAATAGAATTAAGTTATGAATATTTGAGGGTATTCCTTCCAGATACATACAATTCCCTTGGTTGGGAGAATGTGGAGTGAGAGTCTATTACCAACTCATGGAGCCTGATTCCACAGGACATTACAATTGACAGCATCCATTACAGCCTGTAGAGTATGGAGCTCTCTCTCCTGCAGCGATTTTTCCTCTAGGCAAAGAATTCTGTAATTTCGAACCTAAATGGACTTGGAAGTTCCATCCTCCCAGCAAAGTTCTTGCCTTTCAGCCTGAGTAGGTTTGCTCTGATAACCCTTGCTGGGTTCCCTGAACCACTGTTTCTTATGAGGTTTTCTACTGTCAGCAAATGAACAAAAGACCTGAGCATCACTGTGATCTTATCCTCATAGTGTTTTCTCTTCTGTAATTGCAGGTGGCCTTCCCAGAACGTGAAAACGGTATGTATTCTGGAATCAGTCACTTGGGGAGGAAGAACTTTGAAGATAAGAAAGTGGGACATTCTTGCTGGTTTTAGTGTAGAGGGCAAACTGATTCCAAATTTGTGCTGGGAATGAGAGTAGGTGTCCTGGTGATAGAAAGTGATTTACAAGTAATGTGACCAATTATTATAGTCCCAGGAAGAAGCTGTATTACGGTTAGGTGGTGTAGGTTTGTGTGCATGAGACAGGGTGTGTCTGTATGTGAAATGAGTGGGATGATTCTGTGTGTGTATGTGAACTTTTTGTGTTGTGTTTCCCTTGATTTATGTTCCCCTAAACATCACTGTTACTGGTGCCAACTTTCTAGAAAATATTCCCATCACCACTGCATCATGAATGGGTATGGATACTAAAGTAAATAAACTGTACACTTTCAGTGTGTGCATTGATTTTATACCAAGTGAGCCTCATTTAACCTGGAAAACAAATCCTATCACCACCCAGGCAAATGTTTACTGGATTCTTTTTTTTTTTTTTTTCTTTTTGCTGTGTTGGGTTTTCGTTGCAGTGTGCGGGCTTCTCATTTCGGTGGCTTCTGTTGTTCCAGAGCACGGGCTCTAGGTGCATGGGCTTCAATAGTTGTGGCACGTGGGCTCAGTAGTTGTGACTTGCAGGCTCTACGGCACAGGCTTAGTAGTTGTGCTGCACGGACATAGTTGCCCAATGGCTGGTATCTTAATGAACAAAACTGGGTTTCAGCATCCCTACTACTGGGTCAATTACAACTTCATTTAATAAGAAATCTCATCTCTTAGTAGGTCTCATAGCATTCTGAATGGTTATGATACATCTGTCTGCCACTTCCCTCATTCTAACTGTTTCCTATTAGAGCCTCGGGATGAGTCCTCCCCTCTTACCTGAAGCACCTAGTGCTAGGCAGGCCTCCTTCCTTTTGCAGGGAGCCCATGCTTGTACCCACATGCCACACCCAGTTCTGGAGGAGTCCGAGAAAGAAGGAGCCTCCAGGAGTAGATGGAGGAAATTCACTCCACCTTTCTCCTATGAGGCTAATATTCACTATCGGATTCTGTGCTAAGGAAACGAAATGTCCTTCTCCTGTAGAAAGTCTGTCTTCCATCACTTGTGCCGGGCCTGTTTTTGTGTGCTGGGCAAGGAACACTGCATACGTTGAAGACAGAACCAAGAGATCTACCCCAGTGATTGAGCTCAAGGTGGGCACTGGCTCCGTTCCCAGGAGGGCAGACAGGAGGTTGTGCTTTGCAAGGTGGGAGAGAGAAACCAAGCAGTGTGACAAGAGCATCTCCACTCATGTTGCTGTGCAAACTGCCAGGTGAAGTAGGTTCTTGGTATTTTCTGAAGGCTTTTGCAAGCAAACAAGTCTGGGAGTAAAGTCAATTAAAACATGGAAAGTTATACTTAAAATTTTTTTTTCGATAGTGAGTCCTTTGTGAAATACATACTTTAATAGAATATGATTGCCTTATATGTGTCAATATTTTCCCCACCAAAGAAAAAACTGAAAATGCTTGATTGTAAAATGTCACTTGTTTACCCAAGAGACTGTGTATGAGTAAAGTTGTTCTAGAAATCCTGAATCCCTAGGTGGTAGATTACTGATGGTGCTGAGAGGAACCCTGGTGTGCGATTCAGTGCCTGCTACTCACAGGGAGGCTCTTGAGAACTCAGAGACCCGCCCAGTGGACCCCACGTGTGAGGACAGGATTGGCGCCTCGGTCTGGACTTGAAGAGGGAAATGCTTTAGTGAAGTGGAAGGAGATACAGGAAGGGCACCTGAGCCATGGGGAGTCAGGGGTGGCTGGTTTAGGGATCAAGGAAAAGTGTCCACCTGAGCACAGCCTGGGCCACACTTAGGATGCTATTGGCACTTCTGGTTGAATGGGGAAGAGAAAGGACATCCCCCTCTTGCTGGAGTGAACTCTGGAGAGATGTCTTCTTTAAAGCCTGGGGAGAGGAGCTTCTCTCCCATTATCTCCTGATACCTATGTACATTCGAGACCCTTCCTGCTTTCTTCTTTCCCTCTGTTGACTCCCTTTCCTTATTTTTCTTCTTTTTTCCCCTTTTTCCACTTTGTATTTATTTTACATATGTGTATTTTATTGTTGTAAAAGTACACATACGATGAAATCCAGCTTCTTAACAAGTTTTGAAATGTCCAGGCAGTCCTGTTGACTCCATGCACCTTGTTGTACAGCATGTGTCTAGAACTTTTCCATTTTGAAATAACACATTCTAACCATTGAACAGAGACTTCCCATGTCAACCTCCTGCCAGCTCTTGGAACCACCCTTCTACTCTCTGCTTCTCAGAGATTTCTTTCAGTTTTTGACCTTCTGTGACTGGCTTATTTCACTCTTACAAATGTCCTCCAAGTTCTTTCGTGTTGCTGCAAATGGCAGGATTTCCTTCTTTTTCAAAGACTGAATCAAATTCCACTGTATGTACACACCACATTTTCTTTATTAATTCATCTTCTCATGGACACTAGGCAGTTTTCCTATGTTGTGAATTGTGTATAATGCTGCAATGGACATGAGATTGTAGATATCTCTTGGACATTCTTGTTTTATCTCCTTTGTATATAAACCTAAATGAGTGATTGTGGATTTTATGATAGTTCTCTTAATAATTTTTGGGGGACCTCCATTCTCTTTTCCATAATGGCCATTTTACATTACTACAGGGTACAAAACAGGGTACAGGAGTTCCAATTCTTCACATCTTTGCCAACGTCCATTAATTTTCTTTCTTTTTTCTTTTCTTTTTTTTTTTTTTTTTTTGCAGTACACGGGCCTCTCATTGTTGTGGGCTCTCCCGTTGCGGAGCACAGGCTCCAAACACACAGGCTCAGCGGCCATGGCTCATGGGCCCAGCCGCTCAGTGGCATGTGGGATCCTCCCAGACCAGGGCACGAACACGTGTCCCCTGCATCGGCAGGCGGACTCTCAACCACTGTGCCACCAGGGAAGACCTAATTGTCTTATTATAATACACATCCTAACAGGTGTGAGTGATATCTCCTTGTGGCTTGATTTCCATTTCCCTGATGCTTAGCGATGTTGAGCAAATTTTCATATGTAGATTGACCACTTGTATGTCTTTATGTAGAAATGTCTAGTGAAGCTTTTTACCCATATTTAAACTCAGTTATTTGCCCGCTGTTTTTTTGTAATTGACTTGTTGTAGTTTCTTTTATATTCTGGATATTGGTCCCTTATTCAGATACAAGGTTTACACATATTTCCTCCCATCCTATAGGTTGCCTTTTCATTCTGTTGATTGTTGAAGAGACTATCCTTTCTTCACTTGGTAATCTTAGAACCTTGGCCAAGATCAGTTGGCCATATATATGTGCATTTATTTGGGGTCTCTCTATTATATTTCATTGGTCTATCTCACTGTCTTGATGCCACTAGCAGACTGTGTTGACTACTGTGGCATTGTTATGTGTTTTGAGTTCAGGAAGTGCTAATCTCCATCATTGCTCTTTGCTCTCAAGTTTGTTTTATCTACTTGTGGTGGGTTCCATATGTATTTTAGGATTCTGTCCACTTCTATAATAATGACATGGAATTTTGTGGGTTGTTGTGATATATGTGTACATCACTATATGTAGTATAGAAATGCCAACAGTATTTAATAATCCAGTCTATGAACATCTTATATCATTCCAATTATTTGTCTCTTCCTTAATTTGTTTCTGCAATGTCCTGTAGTTTTCAGTATACAAATTTTTCACCTCCTACGGGGCCTTTTCCACTGCCTTCCTCAGGTCTTCTAGAGTCAGGGGTGAGAATAATGGACTCATGGAGAGAGTGAAATCCCTCCCTCCCCTCTGCACCTACTCTCTGATTATGTCTAATACAGGTGTACTGGGCCATGCCCTTCACCTCTGTCTACAAGTGGGCCCCTTGCTGGGAATTCCTCTTGGATTTGAGTGTTGAGTGTACTATTTCAGTGTCCACAAGGACTCTCCCAATGCCTGGTGTGGGTCCAAGGTCCCAAGATATACCTACATACTAATGATCAGATCAGGCCATCAAATTTTCTGCAGTAAAGAACAACCAGGGGAAGGGTGGCTGGTTGCCTCTTTCTCATCTTTGGATTTCTTACACCTGAGCTTTCCAGTGTGGTAGCCACTAACCAAATGTGTCTATTTATAATTAATTTAGTTCAAACAATAATTAACTCATTCTATTAAAAAATGCAAGTAACACACAATTGCTTGGTCACACTACCCATGTTTCAAGTGTGTCTGTAATATCTGGAATTTCAGGTTGGTAAGGTTGATGGTGAAAGCTTTAAATGGGTCTATAGAAGTGAGGGGTCGAAAGGTGATTTTCTCAGCATCTCTCCCTCATTTGAAATTTTCAACTGTGATCAAGATCTTATTGAAGGACTCTGTCTGCACAGAGCACAGGGGAGGTCTGAGAACCTGGAGGGAAGACCAGGGTGATGCTGTGTGAGCCAGCAAGTCGAGTAGGAGAAATGGGTGGGTCAACTTGTATAATAACTTTATGCTCATGGTTGTGTTTGTACAGAATGGATCGTGGAGAGCATACATAGCAGTGATGCTGATGACGATTCATATAGGGAACAACTCTCAGGTAGGATCTAAAGGGAGACAATTCCTAGAACACTTGGGTTCCACCCGGTTCTTTAGAAACTAAGGAAGGTGAATATGAAATCAGGAAGAAGAAGGAAATATGTGTAGAATTCTGATTTTTTCTTTCGAAACTTTAATGATAAAATAGAGTTATCGTGTCCATGTCCTTTGACTGTACTGTGCTTCTTTTCTTGCTTTGCCATTCAGAAATTTTCTTTCTCACCAGACTACTCTTTCATTGCTTTTTCACTTCCAAAAATGAAAGGTTCGTTTCTGTTCGGTACCTGGAGCGTATTTTGCACCAAGGATTTTGGTTTCCTTTTTACATTCACGTATGATGGCCATATCCTAGTGGGAACAAAACTCTCATAGTCACTTGACACTGGAGAACAAGTTCTTATAGTTTGTGTCAGGTGGTGGATGAGAGTTGAACTCTCTCCCTCTACACTTTCAGGACTTGTAGCTTCATCTTACTTTTGTCCTCACTGTTTATTCCTCATGGAAAGCACGCTCCCAGAGGTGGAAGAGTCACAGAACACGTGATGTGGGATCACTGCATGTGCTCAGTCTCCTCATTTCAGCCTCAGCACCTCCCAAGGCTGATGTGCTGACATGCTTCCATTTGAGAGGGGTCCACATCCAGCTGATCCTAAAGACCCTTTTTGGCCGGCAGGAATTCTAGAGGACTGTGTGAAGGGGCTGCTGGGCTTCTTCACACACTGGCTGTCACAGCCCTACTAACCTGGTCTCCTGGAATTCACCAGGCCCAGGACAGGGACTCAGGGCAGTGGGACCCAGGGTCACTGTCTTCTTACAACCCACTGCTCCATCCAGACAGCCCTGCCCCTGCTCCCCACTCCCCAGTCCTGCCTAACCTCTGCCCTTTCCTCAGGCCTGCCTTGGTCTTATCCTTCCCAGTTCTTCCAAGGCTGGGGTAAACCCTGGCAGGCGTTGTGTGTTTATGAGGCTTCCTCTGCTGTAGAACTTTTGTTTCAGCATTCCAGACTAAGGGAATTGGTACAAGTTACTTTTAACTCTAATATTGCTTTCATCCTCTCTAAGGGGCTAAGAGACTTACAGAGTCGTTTTGAAGTACCTAAGGTTAGCTCAGGCACAGGACACTTACTTGTTTTGTGAAGTTGGTTGCATATCTAGGCTATTGTGTAGAATGCTGCAATGAACCTATGTTCATCTCATTGTGATACTGATTTAATTTCCTTTGGATATATACCCAGAACTGTGATTGCTGAATCATATGATATTTCTGTTTATAATTTTATAAGGAACCCCCATACTCTTTTTCATAATAGCGGCACCATTTTACATTCCCACCAGCAGTGTACAAAGTTTCCAATTCCCCACATCTTGGCCTTAAACTGTTAATTTTTTTCTTTATAATACACAGCCTAACAGGTATGAGGTGTTGATTTGCATTGCCCTGATGATTAGTGAGGTTGAGAACCTTTTCCTATATTTGTTAGCCATTTGTATGTCTTTTTCAGGAAATGTCTTATTTAAGTCTTTGCACATTTCTGAACCCAGTTATTTGCCCTTTTTAATTTTTTAACTTAGTTTGCATTTGAGTTGTAGTGTTTTTCTTTGATGTTTTGTATATTAGCTCCTTTTCTGATATATGTTTGTAATCTTTCTGTAAGTTATATTTTCATCCTATTGACTGTTGAAAAAACTATACTTTCCCTATTTGTTGTCTTAGAAGGTTGGTGAATTTCATTTGGCCATGTATCTATGAGTTTTCTTGGGGGTTATTTATTCTGGTCTTTAGGCCTATGTATCTGTTTCTATGTCAGTACTGTACAGTTTTGATTCCTGTGGCTTTGTAATGTGTTTTGAAGTCAGGAAGTGAGAAGCCTCCATCTATGTTCTTTGTTCTCAGGATTGTGTTGTCTGTTTGGAGTCCTTAGTGGTTCCATATGTATTTTCGGATCTTTTTTATTTCTATTTCTTTGAAAATGACATTGGGATTTTGATAGGTATTACAATGAATTTATACTTACCTTTGGGTAGTGTAGAAATGTCAACAATAATATGTCTCCAGTCTGTGAATATGATATGTCATTTCAATTATTTGTTCCTTGTTTAATTCTCTCAGCAGTGGTTTGTAGTTTTCAGTGTACGGGCCATTTACCTTCTAAGGGCATTTTGTCCCTTCCTTCCCTGGATTTTTCAGAGGCAGTGGTGAGAAGGATGGCCTCAGGAAGTGAGTGAATGTCCCTCCCTCCCTTCTGCACCTGCTCGCTGATTATGTCTAGCACAGGTGCACTGGGCCATGCTCATTACCTCTCCCGTCAAGTGGAACACCTGTCGGGAATTCCTCTAGGATCTGGGTGTTGACATTACTGTTTCAGTGTCCCCAAGGTCGCATGAGTGCCTGGCAGGTGTGCATGAGCCTAGGAAACACCTACAAATGAATCATCAAATCTGGCCAGAAAACTGCCCTGCAGAAGGTGTTGGACTGCACCTCTCACGCCTGCAAGCCCTGTACTTTCTCAGCCTCAGGGCTAAGGAAAGAGCCCGAAGTCAGGGACAGAGATATTCATGGTTTAATAGATGGGAGATCTTTCACATCAGAAGCAAAGTGGTCCTGGAGAGACATCCCACTGTAGATAGCCGATGGCAGGCAGAACGCAGCAGCAGCAGTAGCAGCATGCTTCTCTCTGCGCGGAATAGGCAGGCTACCAGTTAAAGGGGGAATTGACAGCAGATGGGCTCATCGGTTACCAGGGAAACCAGCAGAGGTACGCACCCCTCTTACCCCTTGGGCTATGTACCTTCACGGGGCAGAGGTTTTTCCTTTGGTAAACCATCAGCAAACAGCCATCTTGAATGGGTAGACCATACAGAGGGGAATAACCAGGGGAGCGGTGGTAACATCCTCCATATACTTTATATATATATATATATGGAGAGAGAGAGAGAGAGGGTTGTGTATTACAGTGTGGTAGCCACTAGCTAGATGTGCCTGTTATAATTTATTTAATTCAATCAATGATTAACTCAGTGTATTAAAATAAAAGAAAATAAAATATCCCATTACTCAGCCACATTAGTCACATTTTAAATGTATCCATAAGACTTGTAAATTCATATTCGTGTTTCTACAGAATTGCCTTTGAATAGCATTTGTGGCCGTGATAAAGAAAAGGATACAGGTAGGAACAACACTTAGGTAGGATCTAATGGCAGAGGGTTCCTGGAACTTTAGGGTTATATCTCCTGCTTTGGAGACTGAGGAAGGTGGTTATGAAATCAGAAAGAAGAATGAAATATGTGTAGAGTTCTGACTTGTTTTTTTCACATTTTAATGATACAATAGAGAGCAATTGTGTCCTTAGACGTGACTGTGCTCTATAATCACCTTTTCTTGATTTGCTCATCAAAACTGATCTTTTGCACATGAGCTTCTCTTTCTTGTGCTTGTCACTGCCTAATATGGAAGTTTGTTTTCTGGTTAGCACATCTAGGGTATTGTGCACACTAGAGTTTGTGTTCTTTTGCATATTGACGTATGATGGACAGAACCTGTGGGTGAAAACTCATGGGCCCTTGAAACTCGAGACCAAGTTCTTCTAGAAAGGGTGAGGTGGTGGATGAGAAGTGAACTGTCTCCCTCTGCACTTTCAGGACTTGTGGCTTCACCTCATGTTTTGTGCTCACTGTTTGTTCCTCTTATAAAGGACAGACCCAGAGATGGATGAGTCACAGAACACGTGCTCTGGGATTATTGCATGTACTCAGTCTCCTTGAGCTCATCTCAGCCTCTGCACTTCCCAAAGGCTGATGTGCTGACATGCTTCCATTTGAGAGGGGTCCACGTCCAGCTGCCCTAGAGACTCTCCATGGGTGGCAGAAATTCTAGAGGGCTGTGTGAAGGAGCTGCTGGGCTTCTTCACACACTTGCTTTCACAGCCCTGCTGACCTGGTCTCCTGGGGTTGACTAGGCCCAGGACAGAGACTCAGGGCAGCAGGACACAGGGTCACTGCTCTTCTTACAACCCACTGCTCCGTCCAGACATCCCTGCCCCTGCTCCACACACCCCAGTCCTGCCTACCCTCTGACCTTTCCTCAGGCCTGCCTTGGTCTTATCCTTCCCAGTTCTTCCAAGGCTGGGGTAAACCCTGGCAGGTGCTGTGTGTTTATGAGGCTTCCTCTGCTGTAGAATTTTGTTTCAGTATTCCAGAATAAGGGAATTGGGACAAGTTACTTTTAACTCTAATATTACTTTCATCCTCTCTAAGGGGCTAAGACACTTACGGAGTACTTTTGAAGTACCTAAGGTTAGCTCAGGCACAGGACCCTTCCTTGTTTTGCGAAGTTGTTTGCATGTTCTTCCCTCAACACAGCTGTTGCCCAGATTTGTTTAATATTCCTTTTCCTCAGAAGGAGATGGTGCAGAGATAAATGTTCTAAGCTCTTGACCTCCTAAGTGGAAAAGCCATACTGAGAACCCAGGGGTGGGTCCCAGTATGGATGCTCTGGATCCCTGACCTGCACTTACCACTCAGCCAAGGGATCCTCAGTCATGGAGCAAGGGAGTCCCTGCATCCGTATAATTGTCTGGAAATACTAGCATCTGCAAAGGTCCATACCTTGCCCATCAGGTGGCCTTAGTGGTCACAGAATCCAGGGCAGCTATGGGTGGACTTATCAGTTGACTTTGGCACAGTCATTAATGTGAAATTCACATCAGGACCTGCATTCTCCTGGTCAGCTCACAGACTCTGAGAGGTGTGAGACCCCATGTATACAATACAGGTTATATCTGTCAGTGCTGGTGTCATTGCTTAAACAAGGCCAAAAGCAGATAAGAATCAGGGAGCTATTTTATTGTATTGGATAACGTTACCATTAGCCTTAGCATTGGTCAATTCCTGTAGCCCGTACCCAAGGACTCAAAGTGGAACCTGACTGTTATTCTGTACACTTCTCCTGCACAGCTGGGTTAGAGACAGGCTGTGCTCAGTCCGGGCTCCCTCTTCATAACGAAGTGTCCCACTTATGGAACAGCTCCCTAGAGTATGGACAGCCCCTGACTCAGGGGGCATACATACATTGTATAGAAAACAAAGATTGGGAGAAAAATATGACACGATTGATAGTGGCTGTGTCTAAATGGTAGGATTTCAGTTTTGTCAAACCTTGTGTATTTGATTTTCTTTAAGACAAGTGATTAGTGAATAAATATAGCATATTTTGTCTAGGATTGAATTCAGTCCTTTAATAGAGGTTGCTGTTAATCAAGTATAAAATATGATACAATAGAAGACATGATAAATGCAGTAGCTGGCATTGTGGATGCTGGGGAAAGAGTGATCTGGGAAAAATCAAGAGATAGTAGCAATTTAGCAGAAGCTCAAAAGAGGCAGAAAGGGTCATGGGTCTGTGTCATTGAAACAGAGCATGCATTTTAGTGTTTACCATTTTTTAGATCGACCCTTCCCTTCTGATTAGGCTCCCCTTACCTAGAAAGCCAAAGCTCTGTTTTCATTTCCTTCCTCTTGTCCTTTGCCTTCCTTCTCCCCCCAAAGAGGATGGCCCAACACCAGCTCAGCCCACACTTACTAACCTCCCACATCCATACACACCACCCCATGTCCTCATCGAGAAGAAAGCCCCTGAGTAATTCCTGAGCCGCATCACCAGTGTCCTGACAGTTACTCTGTGTCCCTCCAGCTCTCCCTGAGGATGTGGCGGATGACCTGCACCGTGATAGGACAGAAGAAAAGCCTCCGTGGAAAATCAAGGTTAGCTGGATTTTTTCTGGTCTGAGATAGAAATATTGCTTTATTTCTCTTTCAATAGAATTAAGTTATGAACATTTGAGGGTACTCCTTCCAGATACATACAATTCCCTTGGTTGGGAGAATGTGGAGTGAGAGTCTATTACCAAATCATGGTGCCTGATTCCACAGAACATTAAAATTGACAGCATCCATTACAGCCTGTAGAGTACGGAGCTCTCTGTCCTGCATCGATTTTTCCTCTAGGCAAAGAATTCTGTAATTTCCAACCTAAATGGACTTGGAAGTTCCATCCTCCCAGCAAAGTTCTTGCCTTTCAGCCTGAGTAGGTTTGCTCTGATATCCCTTTCTGGGTTCCCTGGACCACTGTTTCTTATGAGGTTTTCTACTGTCAGCAAATGAACAAAAGACCTGAGCATCACTGTGATCTTATCCTCATAGTGTTTTCTCTTCTGTAATTGCAGGTGGCCTTCACAGAACGTGTAAACAGTATGTATTCTGGAATCAGTCACTTGGGGAGGAAGAACTTTGAAGATGAGAAAGTGGGACATTTTTGCTGGTTTTAGTGTAGAGGGCAAACAGATTCCAAATTTGTGCTGGGAATGAGAGTAGGGGCCCTGGTGATAGAAAGTGATTTACAAGTAATGTGACCAATTACTATAGTCCCAGGAAGAAGCTGTATTACGGTTAGGTGGTGTAGGTTTGTGTGCATGAGACTGGGTGTGTCTGTATGTGAAATGAGTGGTATGATTCTGTGTGTGTATGTGAACATTTTGTGTTGTGTTTCCCTTGATTTATGTTCCCCTAAACATCACTGTTACTGGTGCCAACTTTCTAGAAAATATTCCCATCAACACTGCATCATGAATGGGTATGGATATAAAAGTAAATAAACTGTACACTTTCAGGGTGTGCATTGATTTTATACCAAGTGAGCCTCATTTAACCTGGAAAACAAATCCTATCACCACCCAGGCAATTGTTTACTGGATTCTTTTTTTTTTTTCTTTTGGCTGTGTTGGGTCTTCGTTGCACTGTGCGGGCTTCTCATTTCGGTGGCTACTGTTGTTCCAGACCACGGGCTCTAGGTGCATGGGCTTCAATAGTTGTGGCACGTGGGCTCAGTAGTTGTGACTTGCGGGCTCTAGAGCACAGGCTTAGTAGTTGTGGTGCACGGGCTTAGTTGCTCCATGGCTGGATTCTTAGTGAACAAAACAGGGTTTCAGAATCCCTACTCCAGGGTCAAGTACAACTTCATTTAATAAGAAATCTCATCTCTTAGTAGGTCTCATAGCATTCTGAATGGTTATGATACATCTATCTGGACTTCCCTCATTCTAACTGTTTCCTATTAGAGCCTCGGGATGAGTCCTCCCCCCTTACGTGAAGCACCTAGTTCTAGGCAGACCTCCTTCTTTTTGCAGGGAGCCCATGCTTGTACCCACATGCCACACCCAGCTCTGGAGGAGCCCGAGAAAGAAGGGGCCTCCAGGAGTAGATGGAGGAAATTCACTCCACCTTTCTCCTTTGAGGCTAATATTCACTATCGGATTCTGTGCTAAGGAAACGAAATATCCTTCTCCTGTGGAAAGTCTGTCTTCCATCACTTGTGCCGGCCCTGTTTCTGTGTGCTGGGCAAGAAACATTGCATACAGTGAAGACAGAACCAAGAGATCTACCCCAGGGATTGAGCTCAGGGTGGGCACTGGCTCCCTTCCCAGGAGGGCGGACAGGAGGTTGTGCTTTGACAGGTGGGATAGAGAAACCAAGCAGTGTGACAAGAGCATCTTCACTCATGTTGCTGTGCAAACAGCCAGATGGAGTATGTTATTGGTATTTTCTGAAGGCTTTTGCAAGCAAACAAGTCTGGGAGTAAAGTCAATTAAAACATGGAAAGTTATACTTAAAAATTTTTTTTCGATAGTGAGTCCTTTGAGAAATACATACTTTAATAGAATATGATTGCCTTATATGTGTCAATATTTTCCCCACCAAAGAAAAACCTGAAAATGCTTGATTGTAAAATGTCACTTGTTTACCCAAGAGACTGTGTATGAGTAAAGTTGTTCTAGAAATCCTGAATCCCTAGGTGGTAGATTACTGATGGTGCTGAGGGGAACCCTGGTGTGCGATTCAGTGCCTGCTACTCACAGGGAGGCTCTTAAGAACTCAGAGACCCGCCCAGTGGACCCCACGTGTGAGGACAGGATTGGAGCCTCGGGCTGGACTTGAAGAGGGAAATGCTTTAGAGAAGTGGAAGGAGATACAGGAAGGGCACCTGAGCCATGGGGAGTCAGGGGTGGCTGGTTTAGAGATCAAGGAAAAGTGTCCACCTGAGCACAGCCTGGGCCACGCTTAGGATGCTATTGGCGCTTCTGGTTGAATGGGGAAGAGAAAGGACATCCCCCTCTTGCTGGAGTGAACTCTGGAGAGATGTCTTCTTTAAAGCCTGGGGAGAGGAGCTTCTCTCCCATTATCTCCTGATACCTGTGTACATTCGAGACCCTTCCTCCTTTCTTCTTTCCCTCTGTTGACTCCCTTTCCTTATTTTTCTTCTTTTTTCCCCTTTTACCAGTTTGCATTTATTTTACATATGTATATTTTATTGTTGTAAAAGTACACATACGATGAAATCCAACGTCTTAACAAGTTTGAAATGTCCAGTCAGTCCTGTTGACTACATGAACCTTGTTGTACAGCACGTGTCTAGAACTGTTCCATTTTGCAAATAACACATTCTAACCATTGAACAGAGACTTCCCATGTCAACCTCCTGCCAGCTCTTGGAATCACCCTTCTACTCTCTGCTTCTCGGAGTTTTCTTTCAGTTTTTGACCTTGTGTGACTGGCTTATTTCACTCTTACAAATGTCCTCCAAGTTCTTTCGTGTTGCTGCAAATAGCAGGATTTCCTTCTTTTTCAAAGACTGAATGACATTCCACTGTATGTATACACCACATTTTCTTTATTAATTAATCTTCCCATGGACACTAGGCAGTTTTCCTATGTTGTGTATTGTGTATAATGCTGCAATGGACATGAGATTGTAGATATCTCTTGGACATTCTTGTTTTATCTCCTTTGTATATAAACCTAAATGAGTGACTGCTGGATTTTATGAGAGTTCTCTTAATAATTTTTGTGGGACCTCCATTCTGTTTTCCATAATGGCTACACCATTTTACATTACTACAGGGTACAAAACAGGTTACAGAAGTTCCACTTCTTCACATCTTTGCCAGCATCCATTAATTTTCTTTCCTTTTTCTTTTTTTTTTTTTTTTGGAATACATGGGCCTCTCATTGTTATGGGCTCTCCCGTTGCGGAGCACAGGCTCCAAACACACAGGCTCAGCAGCCATGGCTCATTGGTCCAGCCGCTCAGTGGCATGTGGGATCCTCCCAGACCGGGGCACGAACACGTGTCCCCTGCCTCGGCAGGCGGTCTCTCATCCATTGTGCCACCAGGGAAGCCCTAATTGTCCTTTTATAATACACATCCTAACAGGTGTGAGTGATATGTCCTTGTGGCTTGATTTCCATTTCCCTGATGCTTAGCGATGTTGAGCAAATTTTCATATGTAGATTGACCACTTGTATGCCTTTATGGAGAAATATCTAGTGAAACTTTTTACCCATTTTTAAACTCACTTATTTGCCTGCTGTTTTTCTGAAATTCACTTGTTGTAATTTCTTATATATTCTGGATATTGGTCCCTTATTCAGATACAAGGTTTACACATATTTCCTCCCATTCTATAGGTTTCCTTTTCATTCTGTTGATTGTTGAAGAGATTATCCTTTCTTCACTTGGTAATCTTAGAACCTTGGCCAAGATCTGTTGGCCATATATATGTTCGTTTATTTGGGGTCTCTCTATTATATTTCATTGGTCTATCTCACTGTCTTGATGCCAGTACCAGACTGTGTTGACTACTGTGGCATTGTTTTGTGTTTTGAGTTCAGGAAGTGTTAATCTCCATCATTGCTCTTTGCTCTCAAGATTGTTTTATCTACTTGTGGGGGTTCCATATGTATTTTAGGATTCTGTCCACTTCTATAATAATGACATGGAATTTTGTGGGTTGTTGCGATATATGTGTACATCACTTTATATAGTATGGAAATGCCAACAGTATTTAATAATCCAGTCTATGAACATGGTATGTCATTCCCTTTACTTGTCTCTTCTTTAATTTCTTTCCGCAATATCCTGTAGTTTTCAGTATACAAATTTTTCACCTCCAACGGGGCCTTTTCCACTGCCTTCCTCAGGTCTTCTAGAGTCAGGGGTGAGAAGGATGGACTCATGGAGAGAGTGAAATCCCTCCCTCCCCTCTGCAGCTACTCTCTGATTATATCTAATACAGGTGTACTGGGCCATGCCCTTCACCTCTGTCTACAAGTGGGCCCCTTGCTGGGAATTCCTCTTGGATCTGAGTGTTGACTGTACTATTTCCGTGTCCACAAGGACTCTCCCAATGCCTGGCGTGGGTCCAAGAGCCCAAGATATACCTACATACGAAGGATCAGATCAGGCCATCAAATTTTCTGCAGTAAAGAACAACCAGGGGAAGGGTGGCTGGTTGCCTCTTTCTCATCTTTGGATTTCTTACAGCTGAGCTTTCCAGTGTGGTAGTCATGAACCAAATGTGTCTATTTATAATTAATTTAGTTCAAACAATAATTAACTCATTCTATTAAAAAATGCAAAAAACACACAATTGCTTGGTCATACTAGCCATGTTTCAAGTGTGTCTGTAACATCTGGAATTTCAGGTTGGTAAGGTTGACCGTGAAAGCTATAAATGGGTCTATAGAAGTGAGGGGTCGAAAGGTGATTTTCTCAGCATCTCTCCCTCATTTGAAATTTTCAACTGTGATCAAGATCTTATTGAAGGACTCTGTCTGCACAGAGCACAGGGGAGGTCTGAGAACCTGGAGGGAAGACCAGGGTGATGCTGTGTGAGCCAGCAAGTTGAGTAGGAGAAATGGGTGGGTCAACTTGTATAATAACTTTATGCTCATGGTTGTGTTTGTACAGAATGGATCGTGGAGAGCATACATAGCAGTGATGCTGATGACGATTCACGTGGGGAACAACTCTCAGGTAGGATCTAAAGGGAGACAATTCCTAGAACACTTGGGTTCCACCCGGTTCTTTAGAAACTAAGGAAGGTGAATATGAAATCAGGAAGAAGAAGGAAATATGTGTAGAATTCTGATTTGTTCTTTCCAAATTAATGATATAATAGAGTTATTGTGTCCATGTCCTTTGACTGTACTGTGCTTATAGTCATCTTTTCTTGCTTTGCCATTCAGAAATTTTCTTTCTCACAAGACTTCTATTTCATTGCTTTTTCACTGCCAAAGATGAAAGGTTCGTTCCTGTTTGGTACCTGGAGTGTATTTTGCACCAGGGATTTTGGTTTCCTTTTTACATTCATGTATGATGGCCATATCCTAGTGGGAACAAAAGTCTCATAGTCAATTGACACTGGAGAACAAGTCCTTATATTTAGTGTCAGGTGGTGGATGAGACTTGAACTCCCTCACTCTACACTTTCAGGACTTGTAGCTTCATCTTACTTTTGTCCTCACTGTTGATTCCTCATGGAAAATGCGCTCCCTGAGGTGGATGAGTCACAGAACACATGCTTTGGGATCACTGCATGTGCTCAGTCTCCTCATTTCAGCCTCAGCACCTCCCAAGGCTGATGTGCTGACATGCTTCCATTTGAGAGGGCTCCACGTCCAGCTGCCCCTAAAGACCCTTCATGGCCAGCAGGAATTCTAGAGGACTGTGTGAAGGGGCTGCTGGGCTTCTTCACACACTGGCTCTCACAGCCCTGCTAACCTGGTCTCCTGGAATTGACTGACCAGGCCCAGGACAGAGACTCAGTGCAGCAGGACTCAGGGTCACTGCTCTTCTTACAACCCACTGCTCCATCCGGCCAGGCCTGCCCCTGATCCCCACACTGCAGTCCTGCATACCCTCTGACCTTTCCTCAAGCCTGCCTTGGTCTTATCCTTCCCAGTTCTTCCAAGGCTGGGGTAAACCCTGTCAGGTGCTGTGTGTTTATAAGGCTTCCTCTGCTGTAGAATTTTGTTTCAGTATTCCAGACTAAGGGAATTGGGACAAGTTACTTTTAACTCTAATATTGCTTTCATCCTCTCTAAGGGGCTAAGAGACTTACGGAGTTGTTTTGAAGTACCTAAGATTAGCTCAGGCACAGGACACTTACTTCTTTTGTGAAGTTGGTTGCATATCTAGGCTATTTTGGAGAATGCTGCAATGAACCTAAGTTCATCTCATTGTGATATTGATTTAATTTCCTTTGGATATATACCCAGAACTGTGATTGCTGAGTCATATGATATTTCTGTTTATAATTTTATAAGGAACCCCCATACTCTTTTTCATAATAGCTGCACCATTTTACATTCCCACCAGCAGCGTACAATGTTTCCAATTCCCGACAACTTGGCCTTGACCTGCGGGCTCTAGAGCACAGGCTTAGTAGTTGTTGTGCACGGGCTTAGTTGCTCCATGGGTGGATTCTTAGTGAACAAAACTGGGTTTCAGCATGCCTACTACTGGGCCAATTACAACTTCATTTAATAAGAAATCTCATCTCTTAGTACATCTCATAGCATTCTGAATGGTTATGATACATCTGTCTGCCACTTCCCTCATTCTAACTGTTTCCTATTAGAGCCTCGGGATGAGTCCTCCCCTCTTACCTGAAGCACCTAGTGCTAGGCAGGCCTCCTTCCTTTTGCAGGGAGCCCATGCTTGTACCCACATGCCACACCCAGTTCTGGAGGAGTCCGAGAAAGAAGGAGCCTCCAGGAGTAGATGGAGGAAATTCACTCCACCTTTCTCCTTTGAGGCTAATATTCACTATCGGATTCTGTGCTAAGGAAACGAAATGTCCTTCTCCTGTGGAAAGTTTGTTTTCCATCAGTTGTGCTGGCCCTGTTTCTGTGTGCTGTGCAAGAAACACTGCATACAGTGAAGACAGAACCAAGAGATCTACCCCAAGGATTGAGCTCAGGGTGGGCACTGGCTCCCTTCCCAGGAGGGCGGACAGGAGGTTGTGCTTTACAAGGTGGGACAGAGAAACCAAGCAGTGTGACAAGAGCATCTCCACTCATGTTGCTGTGCAAACTGCCAGGTGAAGTAGGTTCTTGGTATTTTCTGAAGGCTTTTGCAAGCAAACAAGTCTGGGAGTAAAGTCAATTAAAACATGGAAAGTTATACTTAAAATTTTTTTTTCAATAGTGAGTCCTTTGAGAAATACATACATTAATAGAATATGATTGCCTTATATGTGTCAATATTTTCCCCACCAAAGCAAAAACTGAAAATGCTTGATTGTAAAATGTCACTTGTTTACCCAAGAGACTGTGTATGAGTAAAGTTGTTCTAGAAATCCTCAATCCCTAGGTCATAGTTTCCTGATGGTGCTGAGGGAAACCCTGGTGTGTGATTCAGTGCCTGCTACTCACAGGGAGGCTCTTAAGAACTTAGAGACGCGCCCAGTGGGCCCCACGTGTGAGGACAGGATTAGAGCCTCTGGCTGGACTTGAAGAGGGAAATGCTTTAGAGAAGTGGAAGGAGATACAGGAAGGGCACCTGAGCCATAGGGAGTCAGGGGTGTTTGGTTTAGAGATCAAGGAAAAGTGTCCACCTGAGCACAGCCTGGGCCACACTTAGGATGCTATTGGCGCTTCTGGTTGAATGGGGAAGAGAAAGGACAACCCCCTCTTGCTGGAGTGAACTCTGGAGAGATGTCTTCTTTAAAGCCTGGCGAGAGGAGCTTCTCTCCCATTATCTCCTGATACCTGTGTACATTCGAGACCCTTCCTGCTTTCTTCTTCCCCTCTGTTGACTCCCTTTCCTTATTTTTCTTCTTTTTTCCCCTTTTTCCACTTTGTATTTATTTTACATATGTATATTTTATTGTTGTAAAAGTACACATACAATGAAATCCAACGTCTTAACAAGTTTTGAAATGTCCAGTCAGTGCTGTTGACTACATGCACCTTGTTGTACAGCATGTGTCTAGAACTTTTCCATTTTGCAAATAACACATTCTAACTATTGAACAGAGATTTCCCATGTCAACCTCCTGCCAGCTCTTGGAACCACCCTTCTACTCTCTGCTTCTCGGAGTTTTCTTTCAGTTTTTGACCTTCTGTGACTGTCTTATTTCACTCTTACAAATGTCCTCCAAGTTCTTTTGTGTTGCTGCAAATGGCAGGATTTCCTTCGTTTTCAAAGACTGAATGACATTCCACTGTATGTATACACCACATTTTCTTTATTAATTCATCTTCCCATGGATACTAGGCAGTTTTCCTATGTTGTGTATTGTGTATAATGCTGCAATGGACATGAGATTGTAGATATCTCTTGGACATTCTTGTTTTATCTCCTTGGTATATAAACGTAAATGAGTGATTGCTGGATTTTATGATAGTTCTCTTAATAATTATGGGGGGACCAACATTCTGTTTTCCATAATGGCTACACCATTTTACATTACTACAGAGTACCAAACAGGGTACAGAAGTTTCACTTCTTCACATCTTTCCCAGCATCCATTAATTTTATTTCTTTCTTTTTTTTTTTTTTTTTTTTTTTTTTGCAGTACACGGGCCTCTCATGGCTGTGGGCTCTACCGTTGTGGATCACAGGATCCAAACGCACAAGCTGAGCGGCCATGGCTCATGGGCCCAGGCGCTCAGCGGCATGTGGGATCCTCCCAGACTGGGGCACAAACAGGTGTCCCCTGCCTCGGCAGGCGGACTCTCAACCACTGTGCCACCACGAAAGCCCTAATTGTCTTTTTATAATACACATCCTAACAGGTGTGAGTGATATCTCCTTGTGGCTTGATTTCCATTTCCCTGATGCTTAGCAATGTTGAGCAAATTTTCATATGTAGATTGACCACTTGTATGTCTTTATGGAGAAATGTCTAGTGAAGCTTTTTACCCATTTTTAAACTCAGTTATTTGCCCGCTGTTTTTTTGTAATTGACTTGTTGTAGTTTCTTATATATTCTGGATATTGGTCCCTTATTCAGATTCAAGGTTTACACATATTTCCTCCCATCCTATAGGTTGCCTTTTCATTCTGTTGATTGTTGAAGAGACTATCCTTTCTTCACTTGGTAATCTTAGAACCTTGGCCAAGATCAGTTGGCCATATATATGTGCATTTATTTGAGATCTCTCTATTATATTTCATTGGTCTATCTCACTGTCTTGATGCCAGTAGCAGACTGTGTTGACTACTGTGGCATTGTTATGTGTTTTGAGTTCAGGAAGTGTTAATCTCCATCATTGCTCTTTGCTCTCAAGATTGTTTTATCTACTTGTGGGGGTTCCATATGTATTTTAGGATTCTGTCCACTTCTATAATAATGACATGGAATTATATGGGTTGTTGCGATATATGTGTACATCACTTTATGTAGTATAGAAATGCCAACAGTATTTAATAATCCAGTCTATGAATATGGTATGTCATTCCAATTACTTGTCTCTTCTTTAAATTCTTTCCACAATATCCTGTAGTTTTCAGTATACAAATTTTTCACCTCCAATGGGGCCTTTTCCACTGCCTTCCTCAGGTCTTCTAGAGTCAGCGGTGAGAAGGATGGACTCATGAAGAGAGTGAAATCCCTCCCTCCCCTCTGCACCTACTCTCTGATTATGTCTAATACAGGTGTACTTGGCCATGCCCTTCACCGCCGTCTACAAGTGGGCCCCTTGCTGGGAATTCCTCTTGGATCTGAGTGTTGACTGTACTATTTCAGTGTCCACAAGGACTCTCCCAATGTCTGGCATGGGTTCAAGAGCCAAAGGTATACCTACATACAAATGATCAGATCAGGCCATCAAATTTTCTGCAGTAAAGAACAACCAGGGGTGGGTTGGCTGATTGCCTCTTTCTCATCTTTCGATTTCTTAGAGCTGAGCTTTCCAGTGTGGTAGCCACTAACCAAATGTGTCTATTTATAATTAATTTAGTTCAAACAATAATTAACTCATTTTATTAAAAAATGCAAAAAAAACACAATTGCTTGGTCATACTAGCCATGTTTGAAGTGTGTCTGTAACATCTGGAATTTCAGTTTGGTAAGGTTGATGTTGAAAGCTATAAATGGGTCTATGGAAGTGAGGGGTCGAAAAGTGATTTTCTCAGCATCTCTCCCTCATTTGAAATTTTCAACTGTGATAAATATCTTATTGAAGGACTCTGTCTGCACAGAGCACAGGGGAGGTCTGAGAACCTGGAGGGAAGACCAGGGTGATGCTGTGTGAGCCAGCAAGTCGAGTAGGAGAAATGGGTGTGTCAACTTGTATAATAACTTTATGCTCATGGTTGTGTTTGTACAGAATGCATGGTGGAGAGCATACATAGCAGTGATGCTGATGACGATTCACATGGGGAACAACTCTCAGGTAGGATCTAAAGTAGACAATTCCTAGAACACTTGGGTTCCACCCACTTCTTTAGAAACTAAGGAAGGTGAATATGAAATCAGGAAGAAGAAGGAAATATGTGTAGAATTCTGATTTGGTCTTTCCACATTTTAATGATATAATAGAGTTATTGTGTCCATGTCCTTTGACTGTACTGTGCTTATAGTCATCTTTTCTTGCTTTGCCATTCAGAAATTTTCTTTCTCACAAGACTACTCTTTCATTGCTTTTTCACGGCCAAAGATGAATAGTTCATTTCTATTTGGTACCTGGAGGGTATTTTGCACCAGGGATTTTGGTTTCCTTTTGACATTCACGTATGATGGCCATTTCCTAGTGGGAACAAAGCTCTCATAGTCACTTGACACTGGAGAACAAGTTCTTATAGTGAGTGTCAGGTGGTGGATGAGACTTGAACTCTCTCCCTCTACACTTTCAGGACTTGTAGCTTCACCTTACTTTTGTCCTCACTGTTTATTCCTCAAGGAAACTGCGCTCCCAGAGGTGGATGAGTCACAGAACACATGCTTTGGGATCACTGCATGTGCTCAGTCTCCTCATTTCAGCCTCAGCACCTCCCAAGGCTGATGTGCTGACATGCTTCCATTTGAGAGGGGTCCACCTCCAGCTGCCCCTACAGACGCTTCATAGCCAGCAGGAATTCTAGAGGACTGTGTGAAAGGGCTGCTGGGCTCGCTTCACACACTGGCTCTCATAGCCCTGCTAACCTGGTCTCCTGGAATTGAAGAGGCCCAGGACAGAGACTCAGGGCAGCAGGACCCAGGGTCACTGCACTTATTACAACCCACTGCTCTATCCGGACAGCCCTGCCCCTGCTCCCCACACTCCAGTCCTGCCTACCCTCTGACCTTTCCTCAGGCCTGCCTTGGTCTTATCCTTCCCAGTTCTTCCAAGGCTGGGGTAAACCCTGGCAGGTGCTGTGAGTTTATGAGGCTTCCCCTGCTGTAGAACTTTTGTTTCAGTATTCCAGACTAAGGGAATTGGTACAAGTTACTTTTAACTCTAATATTGCTTTCATCCTCTCTAAGGGGCTAAGAGACTTACGGAGTTGTTTTGAAGTACCTAAGGTTAGATCAGGCACAGGACACTTACTTGTTTTGTGAAGTTGGTTGCATATCTAGGCTATTTTGGAGAATGCTGCAATGAACCTATGTTCATCTCATTGTGATACTGATTTAATTTCCTTTGGATATATACCCAGAACTGTGATTGCTGAATCATATGATATTTCTGTTTATAATTTTATAAGGAACCCCCATACTCTTTTTCATAATAGTGGCACCATTTTACATTCCCACCAGCAGTGTACAAAGTTTCCAATTCCCCACATCTTGGCCTTAAACTGTTAATTATTTTCTTTATAATACACAGCCTAACAGGTATGAGGTGTTGATTTGCATTGCCCTGATGATTAGTGAGGTTGAGAACCTTTTCCTATATTTGTTAGCCATTTGTATGTCTTTTTCAGGAAATGTCTTATTTAAGTCTTTCACATTTCTGAACCCAGTTATTTGCCCTTTTTAATTTTTTAACGCATTTTGCATTTGAGTTGTAGTGTTTTTCTTAGATGTTTTGAACATTAGCTCCTTTTCTGATATATGTTTGTAATCTTTCTGTAAGTTATATGTTCATCCTATTGACTGTTGAAAAAACTATACTTTCCCTATTTGTTGTCTTAGAAGGTTGGTGAATTTCATTTGGCCATGTATCTATGAGTTTTCTTGGGGGTTATTTATTCTGGTCTTTAGGCTTATGTATCTGTTTCTATGTCAGTACCATACAGTTTTGATTCCTGTGGCTTTGTAATGTGTTTTGAAGTCAGGAAGTGAGAAGCCTCCATCTATGTTCTTTGTTCTCAGGATTGTTTTGTCTGTTTGGAGTCCTTAGTAGTTCCATATGTATTTTAGGATTATTTTTTCTTTTACTTTGAAAATGACATTGGGATTTTGATAGGTATTACAATGAATTAATACTTACCTTCGGGTAGTGTAGAAATGTCAACAATAATAAGTCTCCAGTCTATGAATATGATATGTCATTTCAATTATTTGTTCCTTGTTTAATTCTCTCAGCAGTGGTTTGTAGTTTTCAGTGTACAGGCCATTTACCTTCTAAGGGCATTTTGTCCCTTCCTTCCCTGGATTTTTCAAAAGCAGTGTTGAGAAGGATGGCCTCAGGAAGTGAGTGAATGTCCCTCCCTCCCTTCTGCACCTGCTCGCTGATTATGTCTAGCACAGGTGCACTGGGCCATGCTCATTACCTCTCCCCTCAAGTGGAACACCTGTCGGGAATTCCTCTAGGATCTGGGTGTTGACATTACTGTTTCAGTGTCCCCAAGGTCTCATGAGTGCCTGGCAAGTGTGCATGAGCCTAGGAAACACCTACAAATGAATCATCAAATCTGGCCAGCAAACTGCCCTGCAGAAGGTGTTGGGCTGCACCTCTCACGCCTGCAAGCCCTGTACTTGCTCAGCCTCAGGGCTAAGGAAAGAGCCCGAAGTCAGGGACAGAGACATTCATGGTTTAATAAATGGGAGATGTTTCACGTCAGAAGCAAAGTGGTCCTGGAGAGACATCCCACTGTAGATAGCCGATGGCAGGCAGAACGCAGCAGCAGCAGTAGCAGCATGCTTCTCTCTGCGCGGAATAGGCAGGCTACCAGTTAAAGGGGGAATTGACAGCAGATGGGCTCATCGCTTACCAGGGAAACTGCAGAGGGACACATCCCTCTTACCCCTTGGGCTAAGTAACTTCACGGGGCAGAGGTTTTTCCTTTGGTAAACCATCAGCAAACAGCCATCTTGAATAGGTAGACCATACAGAGGGGAATAACCAGGGGAGCGGTGGTAACATCCTCCATATATTTTATATATATATATACTTATATATATATATATATATAGGAGAGAGAGAGAGAGAGGGATGTGTATTACAGTGTGGTAGCTACTAGCTAGATGTGCCTGTTATAATTTATTTAATTCAATGAATGATTAACTCAGTGTATTAAAATAAAAGAAAATAAAATATCTCATTAGTCACATTAGTCACATTTTAAATGTATCCATAAGACTTGTAAATTCATATTCGTGTTTCTACAGAATTGCCTTTGAATAGCATTTGTGGCCGTGATAAAGAAAAGGATACAGGTAGGAACAACACTTAGGTAGGATCTAATGGCAGAGGGTTCCTGGAATTTTAGGGTTATATCTCCTGCTTTGGAGACTGAGGAAGGTGGATATGAAATCAGAAATAAGAATGAAATATGTGTAGAGTTCTGACTTGTTTTTTTCACATTTTAATGATACAATAGAGAGCAATTGTGTCCTTAGACGTGACTGTGCTCTATAATCACCTTTTCTTGATTTGCTCATCAAAACTGATCTTTTGCACATGAGCTGCTCTTTCTTGTGCTTGTCACTGCCTAATATGGAAGTTTGTTTTCTGGTTAGCACATCTAGGTTATTGTGCACAGTAGAGTTTGTTTTCTTTTGCATATTGACCTATGATGGACAGAACCTGTGGGTCAAAACTCATGGGCCCTTGAAACTTGAGACCAAGTTCTTCTAGAAAGGGTGAGGTGGTGGATGAGAAGTGAACTGTCTCCCTCTGCACTTTCAGGGCTTGTGGCTTCACCTCATATTTTGTGCTCACTGTTAGTTCCTCTTGTAAAGGACAGACCCAGAGATGGATGAGTCACAGAACTCGTGCTCTGGGATCACTGCATGTGCTCAGCCACCTTGAGCTTATCTCAGCCTCAAAACTTCCCCAAAGCTGATGTGCTGACATGCTTCCATTTGAGAGGGGTCCACGTCCAGCTACCCTAGAGACCCTCCATGGGCGGCAGAAATTCTAGAGGGCTGTGTGAAGGGGCTGCTGGGCTTCTTTACACACTTGCTTTGAGAGCCCTGCTGACCTGGTCTCCTGGTGTTGACCAGGCCCAGGACAGAGACTCAGGGCAGCAGGACCCAGGGTCACTGCTCTTCTTACAACCCACTTCTCCGTCCACACACACAGCCCTGCCCCTGCTCCCCACACCCCAGTCCTGCCTACCCTCTGACCTTTCCTCAGGCCTGCCTTGGTCTTATCCTTCCCAGTTCTTCCAAGGCTGGGGTAAACCCAGGCAGGTGCTGTGTGTTTATGAGACTTCCTCTGCTGTAGAATTTTGTTTGAGTGTTCCAGACTAAGGGAATTGGGACAAGTTACTTTTAACTCTAATATTGCTTTCATCCGCTCTAAGGGGCTAAGAGACTTACGGAGTACTTTTGAAGTACCTAAGGTTAGCTCAGGCACAGGACCCTTATGTGGTTGTGAAGCTGTTTGCATGTTCTTCCCTCAACACAGCTGTTGCCCAGATTTGGTTAATATTCCTTTTCCTCAGGAGATGGTGCAGAGATAAATGTTCTAAGCTCTTGACCTCCTTAGTGGAAAAGCCATACTGAGAACCCAGGGGTGGGTGCTCTGGATCCCTGACCTGCACTTACCACTTAGCCAAGGGGTCCTCAGTCATGGAGCAAGGGAGTCCCTGCATCCGTATCCTTGGCTGGAAGTCCTAGCATCTCCAAAGGTCCAGAACTTGCCTATCAGGTGGCCTTAGTGGTCACAGAATCCAGGGCAGCTATGGGTGGACTTATCAGTTGACTTTGGCACAGTCATTAATGTGAAATTCACATCAGGACCTGCATTCTCCTGGTCAGCTCACAGACTCTGAGAGGTGTGAGACCCCATGTATACAATACAGGTCATATCTGTCAGTGCTGGTGTCATTGCTTAAACAAGGCCAAAAGCAGATAAGAATCAGGGAGCTATTTTATTGTATTGGATATCATTAGCATAAGCCTTAGCATTGGTCAATTCCTGTAGCCCACACGCAAGGACTCAAAGTGGAACCTGACTGTTAGCCTGTACACTTCTCCTGCACAGCTGGGTTAGAGACAGGCTGTGCTCAGTCCGGGCTCCCTCTTCATAACGAAGTGTCCCACTTATGGAACAGCTCCCTAGAGTATGCACAGCCCCTGACTCAGTGGGCATACGTACATTGTATAGAAAACAAAGACTGGGAGAAAAATATGATACGATTGATAGTGGCTGTATCTAAATGGTAGGATTTCAGTTTTGTCAAATCTTGTGTATTTGATTTTCTTTAAGACAAGTGATTAGTGAATAAATATAGCATATTTTGTCTAGGATTGAATTCAGTCCTTTAATGGAGGTTGCTGTTAATCAAGTATAAAATATCATACAACAGAAGACATGATAAATGCAGTAGCTGGCATTGTGGATGCTGGGGAAAGAGTGATCTGGGAAAAATCAAGAGACAGTGGCAATTTAGCAGAAGCTCAAAAGAGGCAGGATGGGTCATGGGTCTGTGTCATTGAAACAGAGCATGCATTTTAGTGTTTACCATTTTTTAGATCGACCCTTCCCGTCTGATTAGGCTCCCCTTAGCTAGAAAGCCAAAGCTCTGTTTTCATTTCCTTCCTCTTGTCCTTTGCCTTCCTTCATCCCCCAAAGAGGATGGCCCAACACCAGCTCAGCCCACACTTACTAACCTCCCACATCCATACACACCACCCCATGTCCTCATCGAGAAGAAAGCCCCTGAGTAATTCCTGAGCCGCAGCACCAGTGTCCTGACAGTTACTCTGTGTCCCTCCAGCTCTCCCTGAGGATGTGGCGAATGACCTGCACCATGATAGGACAGGAGAAAAGCCTCCGTGGATCCCCAAGGTAAGCTGGATTTTTTCTGGTCTGAGATAGAAATATTGCTTTATTTCTCTTACAATAGAATTAAGTTATGAATATTTGAGGGTATTCCTTCCAGATACATACAATTCCCTTGGTTGGGAGAATGTGGAGTGAGAGTCTATTACCAACTCATGGAGCCTGATTCCACAGGACATTACGATTGACAGCATCCATTACAGCCTGTAGAGTATGGAGCTCTCTCTCCTGCAGCGATTTTTCCTCTAGGCAAAGAATTCTGTAATTTCGAACCTAAATGGACTTAGAAGTTCCATCCTCCCAGCAAAGTTCTTGCCTTTCAGCCTGAGTAGGTTTGCTCTGATAACCCTTGCTGGGTTCCCTGGACCACTGTTTCTTATGAGGTTTTCTACTGTCAGCAAATGAACAAAAGACCTGAGCATCACTGTGATCTTATCCTCATAGTGTTTTCTCTTCTGTAATTGCAGGTGGCCTTCCCAGAACGTGAAAACGGTATGTATTTTGGAATCAGTCACTTGGGGAGGAAGAACTTTGAAGATAAGAAAGTGGGACATTCTTGCTGGTTTTAGTGTAGAGGGCAAACTGATTCCAAATTTGTGCTGGGAATGAGAGTAGGTGTCCTGGTGATAGAAAGTGATTTACAAGTAATGTGACCAATTACTATAGTCCCAGGAAGAAGCTGTATTACGGTTAGGTGGTGTAGGTTTGTGTGCATGAGACAGGGTGTGTCTGTATGTGAAATGAGTGGGATGATTCTGTGTGTGTATGTGAACTTTTTGTGTTGTGTTTCCCTTGATTTATGTTCCCCTAAACTTCACTGTTACTGGTGCCAACTTTCTAGAAAATATTCCCATCACCACTGTATCATGAATGGGTATGGATATTAAAGTAAATAAACTGTACACTTTCAGTGTGTGCATTGATTTTATACCAAGTGAGCCTCATTTAACCTGGAAAACAAATCCTATCACCACCCAGGCAAATGTTTACTGGATTCTTTTTTTTTTTCTTTCTTTTTGCTGTGTTGGGTCTTCGTTGCAGTGTGCGGGCTTCTCATTTCGGTGGCTTCTGTTGTTCCAGAGCACGGGCTCTAGGTGCATGGGCTTCAATAGTTGTGGCACGTGGGCTCAGTAGTGACTTGCAGGCTCTACGGCACAGGCTTAGTAGTTGTGGTGCACGGACATAGTTGCCCAATGGCTGGTATCTTAATGAACAAAACTGGGTTTCAGCATCCCTACTACTGGGTCAATTACAACTTCATTTAATAAGAAATCTCATCTCTTAGTAGGTCTCATAGCATTCTGAATGGTTATGATACATCTGTCTGCCACTTCCCTCATTCTAACTGTTTCCTATTAGAGCCTCGGGATGAGTCCTCCCCCCTTACCTGAAGCACCTAGTGCTAGGCAGGCCTCCTTCCTTTTGCAGGGAGCCCATGCTTGTACCCACATGCCACACCCAGTTCTGGAGGAGTCCGAGAAAGAAGGAGCCTCCAGGAGTAGATGGAGGAAATTCACTCCACCTTTCTCCTTTGAGGCTAATATTCACTATCGGATTCTGTGCTAAGGAAACGAAATGTCCTTCTCCTGTGGAAAGTCTGTCTTCCATCACTTGTGCCGGGCCTGTTTCTGTGTGCTGGGCAAGGAACACTGCATACGTTGAAGACAGAACCAAGAGATCTACCCCAGTGATTGAGCTCAAGGTGGGCACTGGCTCCCTTCCCAGGAGGGCAGACAGGAGGTTGTGCTTTGCAAGGTGGGAGAGAGAAACCAAGCAGTGTGACAAGAGCATCTGCACTCATGTTGCTGTGCAAACTGCCAGATGAAGTAGGTTCTTGGTATTTTCTGAAGGCTTTTGCAAGCAAACAAGTCTGGGAGTAAAGTCAATTAAAACATGGAAAGTTATACTTAAAAATTTTTTTTCGATAGTGAGTCCTTTGAGAAATACATACTTTAATAGAATATGATTGCCTTATATGTGTCAATATTTTCCCCACCAAAGAAAAAACTGAAAATGCTTGATTGTAAAATGTCACTTGTTTACCCAAGAGACTGTGTATGAGTAAAGTTGTTCTAGAAATCCTGAATCCCTAGGTGGTAGATTACTGATGGTGCTGAGGGGAACCCTGGTGTGCGATTCAGTGCCTGCTACTCACAGGGAGGCTCTTAAGAACTCAGAGACCCGCCCAGTGGACCCCACGTGTGAGGACAGGATTGGCGCCTCGGTCTGGACTTGAAGAGGGAAATGCTTTAGTGAAGTGGAAGGAGATACAGGAAGGGCACCTGAGCCATGGGGAGTCAGGGGTGGTTGGTTTAGAGATCAAGGAAAAGTGTACACCTGAGCACAGCGTGGGCCACACTTAGGATGCTATTGGCACTTCTGGTTGAATGGGGAAGAGAAAGGACATCCCCCTCTTGCTGGAGTGAACTCTGGAGAGATGTCTTCTTTAAAGCCTGGGGAGAGGAGCTTCTCTCCCATTATCTCCTGATACCTGTGTACATTCGAGACCCTTCCTGCTTTCTTCTTTCCCTCTGTTGACTCCCTTTCCTTATTTTTCTTCTTTTTTCCCCTTTTTCCACTTTGTATTTATTTCACATATGTGTATTTTATTGTTGTAAAAGTACACATACGATGAAATCCAGCTTCTTAACAAGTTTTGAAATGTCCAGGCAGTCCTGTTGACTACATGCACCTTGTTGTACAGCATGTGTCTAGAACTTTTCCATTTTGAAATAACACATTCTAACCATTGAACAGAGACTTCCCATGTCAACCTCCTGCCAGCTCTTGGAACCACCCTTCTACTCTCTGCTTCTCGGAGTTTTCTTTCAGTTTTTGACCTTCTGTGACTGGCTTATTTCACTCTTACAAATGTCCTCCAAGTTCTTTCGTGTTGCTACAAATGGCAGGATTTCCTTCTTTTTCAAAGACTGAATCAAATTCCACTGTATGTATACACCACATTTTCTTTATTAATTCATCTTCTCATGGACACTAGGCAGTTTTCCTATGTTGTGAATTGTGTATAATGCTGCAATGGACATGAGATTGTAGATATCTCTTGGACATTCTTGTTTTATCTCCTTTGTATATAAACCTAAATGAGTTATTGTGGATTTTATGATAGTTCTCTTAATAATTTTTGGGGGACCTCCATTCTCTTTTCCATAATGGCCATTTTACATTACTACAGGGTACAAAACAGGGTACAGGAGTTCCAATTCTTCACATCTTTGCCAACGTCCATTAATTTTCTTTCTTTTTTCTTTTCTTTTTCTTTTTTTTTTTGCAGTACACGGGCCTCTCATTGTTGTGGGTTCTCCCGTTGCAGAGCACAGGCTCCAAACACACAGGCTCAGCGGCCATGGCTCATGGGCCCAGCCGCTCAGTGGCATGTGGGATCCTCCCAGACCGGGGCACGAACACGTGTCCCCTGCATCGGCAGGCGGACTCTCAACCACTGTGCCACCAGGGAAGCCCTAATTGTCTTTTTATAATACACATCCTAACAGGTGTGAGTGATATCTCCTTGTGGCTTGATTTCCATTTCCCTGATGCTTAGCGATGTTGAGCAAATTTTCATATGTAGATTGACCACTTGTATGTCTTTATGGAGAAATGTCTAGTGAAGCTTTTTACCCTTTTTTTTTTTTTTTTTTTTTTTTTTTTTTTTTTTTTTTGCGGTACGCAGGCCTCTCACTGCTGTGGCCTCTCCCGCCGCGGAGCACAGGCTCCGGACGCGCAGGCTCGGCGGCCATGGCTCACGGGCTCAGCCGCTCCGCGGCATGTGGGATCCTCCCGGACCGGGGCACGAACCCGTGTCCCCTGCATCGGCAGGCGGACTCTCAACCACTGCGCCACCAGGGAAGCCCCTACCCATTTTTAAACTCAGTTATTTGCCCGCTGTTTTTTTGTAATTGACTTGTAGTAGTTTCTTATATATTCTGGATATTGGTCCCTTATTCAGATACAAGGTTTACACATATTTCCTCCCATCCTATAGGTTGCCTTTTCATTCTGTTGATTGTTGAAGAGACTATCCTTTCTTCACTTGGTAATCTTAGAATCTTGCCCAAGATCAGTTGGCCATATATATGTGCGTTTATTTGGGGTCTCTCTATTATATTTCATTGGTCTATCTCACTGTCTTGATGCCACTAGCAGACTGTGTTGACTACTGTGGCATTGTTATGTGTTTTGAGTTCAGGAAGTGTTAATCTCCATCATTGCTCTTTACTCTCAAGTTTGTTTTATCTACTTGTGGGGGGTTCCATATGTATTTTAGGATTCTGTCCACTTCTATAATAATGACATGGAATTTTGTGGGTTGTTGTGATATATGTGTACATCACTATATGTAGTATAGAAATGCCAACAGTATTTAATAATCCAGTCTATGAACATCTTATATCATTCCAATTATTTGTCTCTTCTTTAATTTCTTTCTGCAATGTCCTTTAGTTTTCAGTATACAAATTTTTCACCTCCTACGGGGCCTTTTCCACTGCCTTCCTCAGGTCTTCTAGAGTCAGGGGTGAGAAGGATGGACTCATGGAGAGAGTGAAATCCCTCCCTCCCCTCTGCACCTACTCTCTGATTATGTCTAATACAGGTGTACTGGGCCATGCCCTTCACCTCTGTCTACAAGTGGGCCCCTTGCTGGGAATTCCTCTTGGATCTGAGTGTTGACTGTACTATTTCAGTGTCCACAAGGACTCTCCCAATGCCTGGCGTGGGTCCAAGAGCCCAAGATATACCTACATACTAATGATCAGATCAGGCCATCAAATTTTCTGCAGTAAAGAACAACCAGGGGAAGGGTGGCTGGTTGCCTCTTTCTCATCTTTGGATTTCTTACACCTGAGCTTTCCAGTGTGGTAGCCACTAACCAAATGTGTCTATTTATAATTAATTTAGTTCAAACAATAATTAACTCATTCTATTAAAAAATGCAAGAAACACACAATTGCTTGGTCACAGTAGCCATGTTTCAAGTGTGTCTGTAACATCTGGAATTTCAGGTTGGTAAGGTTGATGGTGAAAGCTATAAATGGGTCTATAGAAGTGAGGGGTCCAAAGGTGATTTTCTCAGCATCTCTCCCTCATTTGAAATTTTCAACTGTGATCAAGATCTTATTGAAGGACTCTGTCTGCACAGAGCACAGGGGAGGTCTGAGAACCTGGAGGGAAGACCAGGGTGATGCTGTGTGAGCCAGCAAGTTGAGTAGGAGAAATGGGTGGGTCAACTTGTATAATAACTTTATGTTCATGGTTGTGTTCATACAGAATGGATCGTGGAGAGCATACATAGCAGTGATGCTGATGACGATTCACATAGGGAACAACTCTCAGGTAGGATCTAAAGCGAGACAATTCCTAGAACACTGGGGTTCCACCCGGTTCTTTAGAAACTAAGGAAGGTGAATATGAAATCAGGAAGAAGAAGGAAATATGTGTAGAATTCTGATTTGTTCTTTCCAAACTTTAATGATAAAATAGAGTTATCGTGTCCATGTCCTTTGACTGTACTGTGCTTCTTTTCTTGCTTTGCCATTCAGAAATTTTCTTTCTCACAAGACTACTCTTTCATTGCTTTTTCACTGCCAAAAATGAAAGGTTCGTTTCTGTTCGGTACCTGGAGGGTATTTTGCACCAAGGATTTTGGTTTCCTTTTTACATTCACGTATGATGGCCATATCCTAGTGGGAACAAAACTCTCATAGTCACTTGACACTGGAGAACAAGTTCTTATACTTTGTGTCAGGTGGTGGATGAGAGTTGAACTCTCTCCCTCTACACTTTCAGGACTTGTAGCTTCATCTTACTTTTGTCCTCGCTGTTTATTCCTCATGGAAAGCACGCTCCCAGAGGTGGAAGAGTCACAGAACACGTGATTTGGGATCTACTGCATGTGCTCAGTCTCCTCATTTCAGCCTCAGCACCTCCCAAGGCTGATGTGCTGACATGCTTCCATTTGAGAGGGGTCCACGTCCAGCTGATCCTAAAGACCCTTCATGGCCGGCAGGAATTCTAGAGGACTGTGTGAAGGGGCTGCTGGGCTTCTTCACACACTGGCTCTCACAGCCCTGCTAACCTGGTCTCCTGGAATTCACCAGGCCCAGGACAGAGACTCAAGGCAGCGGGACCCAGGGTCACTGTCTTCTTACAACCCACTGCTCCGTCCAGACAGCCCTGCCCCTGCTCCCCACTCCCCAGTCCTGCCTACCCTCTGCCCTTTCCTCAGGCCTGCCTTGGTCTTATCCTTCCCAGTTCTTCCAAGGCTGGGGTAAACCCTGGCAGGCGTTGTGTGTTTATGAGGCTTCCTCTGTTGTAGAACTTTTGTTTCAGCATTCCAGACTAAGGGAATTGGTACAAGTTTCTTTTAACTCTAATATTGCTTTCATTCTCTATAAGGGGCTAAGAGACTTACAGAGTAGTTTTGAAGTACCTAAGGTTAGCTCAGGCACAGGACACTTACTTGTTTTGTGAAGTTGGTTGCATATCTAGGCTATTGTGTAGAATGCTGCAATGAACCTATGTTCATCTCATTGTGATACTGATTTAATTTCCTTTGGATATATACCCAGAACTGTGATTGCTGAATCATATGATATTTCTGTTTATAATTTTATAAGGAACCCCCATACTCTTTTTCATAATAGCGGCACCATTTTACATTCCCACCAGCAGTGTACAAAGTTTCAAATTCCCCACATCTTGGCCTTAAACTGTTAATTTTTTTCTTTATAATACACAGCCTAACAGGTATGAGGTGTTGATTTGCATTGACCTGATGATTAGTGAGGTTGAGAACCTTTTCCTATATTTGTTAGCCATTTGTATGTCTTTTTCAGGAAATGTCTTATTTAAGTCTTTGCACATTTCTGAACCCAGTTATTTGCCCTTTTTATTTTTTTAACTTAGTTTGCATTTGAGTTGTAGTGTTTTTCTTTGATGTTTTGTATATTAGCTCCTTTTCTGATATATGTTTGTAATCTTTCTGTAAGTTATATTTTCATCCTATTGACTGTTGAAAAAACTATACTTTCCCTATTTGTTGTCTTAGAAGGTTGGTGAATTTCATTTGGCCATGTATCTATGTGTTTTCTTGGGGGTTATTTATTCTGGTCTTTAGGCCTATGTATCTGTTTCTATGTCAGTACTGTACAGTTTTGATTCCTGTGGCTTTGTAATGTGTTTTGAAGTCAGGAAGTGAGAAGGCTCCATCTATGTTCTTTGTTCTCAGGATTGTGTTGTCTGTTTGGAGTCCTTAGTGGTTCCATATGTATTTTAGGATCTTTTTTATTTCTATTTCTTTGAAAATGACATTGGGATTTTGATAGGTATTACAATGAATTTATACTTACCTTTGGGTAGTGTAGAAATGTCAACAATAATATGTCTCCAGTCTATGAATATGATATGTCATTTCAATTATTTGTTCCTTGTTTAATTCTCTCAGCAGTGGTTTGTAGTTTTCAGTGTACAGGCCATTTACCTTCTAAGGGCATTTTGTCCCTTCCTTCCCTGGATTTTTCAGAGGCAGTGGTGAGAAGGATGGCCTCAGGAAGTGAGTGAATGTCCCTCCCTCCCTTCTGCACCTGCTCGCTGATTATGTCTAGCACAGGTGCACTGGGCCATGCTCATTACCTCTCCCCTCAAGTGGAACACCTGTCGGGAATTCCTCTAGGATCTGGGTGCTGACATTACTGTTTCAGTGTCCCCAAGGTCTCATGAGTGCCTGGCAAGTGTGCATGAGCCTAGGAAACACCTACAAATGAATCATCAAATCTGGCCAGCAAACTGCCCTGCAGAAGGTGTTGGGCTGCACCTCTCATGCCTGCAAGCCCTGTACTTGCTCAGCCTCAGGGCTAAGGAAAGAGCCCGAAGTCAGGGACAGAGACATTCATGGTTTAATAGATGGGAGATCTTTCACATCAGAATCAAAGTGGTCCTGGAGAGACATCCCACTGTAGATAGCCGATGGCAGGCAGAACGCAGCAGGAGCAGTAGCAGCATGCTTCTCTCTGCGCGGAATAGGCAGGCTACCAGTTAAAGGGGGAATTGACAGCAGATGGGTTCATCGGTTACCAGGGAAACCAGCAGAGGTATGCATCCCTCTTACCCCTTGGGCTAAGTACCTTCACGGGGCAGAGGTTTTTCCTTTGGTAAACCGTCAGCAAACAGCCATCTTGAATGGGTAGACCATACAGAGGGGAATAACCAGGGGAGCGGTGGTAACATCCTCCATATACTTTATATATATATATAGGAGAGAGAGAGAGAGAGGGATGTGTATTACAGTGTGGTAGCCACTAGCTAGATGTGCCTGTTATAATTTATTTAATTCAATCAATGATTAACTCAGTGTATTAAAATAAAAGAAAATAAAATATCCCATTACTCAGTCACATTAGTCACATTTTAAATGTATCCATAAGACTTGTAAATTCATATTCGTGTTTCTACAGAATTGCCTTTGAATAGCATTTGTGGCCGTGATAAAGAAAAGGATACAGGTAGGAACAACACTTAGGTAGGATCTAATGGCAGAGGGTTCCTGGAACTTTAGGGTTATATCTCCTGCTTTGGAGACTGAGGAAGGTGGATATGAAATCAGAAAGAAGAATGAAATATGTGTAGAGTTCTGACTTGTTTTTTTCACATTTTAATGATACAATAGAGAGCAATTGTGTCCTTAGACGTGACTGTGCTCTATAATCACCTTTTCTTGATTTGCTCATCAAAACTGATCTTTTGCACATGAGCTGCTCTTTCTTGTGCTTGTCACTGCCTAATATGGAAGTTTGTTTTCTGGTTAGCACATCTAGGGTATTGTGCACAGTAGAGTTTGTGTTCTTTTGCATATTGACCTATGATGGACAGAACCTGTGGGTGAAAACTCATGGGCCCTTGAAACTTGAGACCAAGTTCTTCTAGAAAGGGTGAGGTGGTGGATGAGAAGTGAACTGTCTCCCTCTGCACTTTCAGGACTTGTGGCTTCACCTCATGTTTTGTGCTCACTGTTAGTTCCTCTTGTAAAGGACAGTCCCGGATATGGATGAGTCACAGAACACGTGCTCTGGGATCACTGCATGTGCTCAGTCTCCTTGAGCTCATCTCAGCCTCTGCACTTCCCCAAGGCTGATGTGCTGACATGCTTCCATTTGAGAGGGGTCCACGTCCAGCTACCCTAGAGACCCTCCATGGGCGGCAGAAATTCTAGAGGGCTGTGTGAAGGGGCTGCTGGGCTTCTTTACACACTTGCTTTCACAGCCCTGCTGACCTGGTCTCCTGGTGTTGACCAGGCCCAGGACAGAGACTCAGGGCAGCAGGACCCAGGGTCACTGCTCTTCTTACAACCCACTACTCCGTCCAGACAGCCCTGCCCCTGCTCCCCACACCCCAGACCTGCCTACCCTCTGACCTTTCCTCAGGCCTGCCTTGGTCTTATCCTTCCCAGTTCTTCCAAGGCTGGGGTAAACCCAGGCAGGTGCTGTGTGCTTATGAGACTTCCTCTGCTGTAGAATTTTGTTTGAGTGTTCCAGACTAAGGGAATTGGGACAAGTTACTTTTAACTCTAATATTGCTTTCATCCGCTCTAAGGGGCTAAGAGACTTACGGAGTTGTTTTGAAGTACCTAAGGTTAGCTCAGGCACAGGACCCTTATTTGTTTGTGAAGTTGTTTGCATGTTCTTCCCTCAACACAGCTGTTGCCCAGATTTGGTTAATATTCCTTTTCCTCAGAAGGAGATGGTGCAGAGATAAATGTTCTAAGCTCTTGACCTCCTAAGTGGAAAAGCCATACTGAGAACCCAGGGGTGGGTCCCAATGTGGATGCACTTGATCCCTGACCTGCACTTACCACTTAGCCAAGGGGTCCTCAGTCATGGAGCAAGGGAGTCCCTGCATCCGTATCCTTGGCTGGAAGTCCTAGAATCTCCAAAGGTCCAGAACTTGCCTATCAGGTGGCCTTAGTGGTCACAGAATCCAGGGCAGCTATGGGTGGACATATCAGTTGACTTTGGCACAGTCATTAAGGTGAAATTCACCTCAGGACCTGCATTCTCCTGGTCAGCTCACAGATTCTGAGAGGTGTGAGACCCCATGTATACAGTACAGGTCATATCTGTCAGTGCTGGTGTCACTGCTTAAACAAGGCCAGAAGCAGATAAGAATCAGGGAGCTATTTTATTGTATTGGATAACATTACCATAAGCCTTAGCATTGGTCAATTCCTGTAGCCCACACCCAAGGACTCAAAGTGGAACCTGACTGTTAGCCTGTACACTTCTCCTGCACAGCTGGGTTAGAGACAGGCTGTGCTCAGTCCGGGCTCCCTCTTCATAACGAAGTGTCCCACTTATGGAACAGCTCCCTAGAGTATGCACAGCCCCTGACTCAGGGGGCATACATACATTGTATAGAAAACAAAGATTGGGAGAAAAATATGACACGATTGATAGTGGCTGTATCTAAATGGTAGGATTTCAGTTTTGTCAAACCTTGTGTATTTGATTTTCTTTAAGACAAGTGATTAGTGAATAAATATAGCATATTTTGTCTAGGATTGAATTCAGTCCTTTAAGGGAGGTTGCTGTTAATCAAGTATAAAATATCATACAACAGAAGACATGATAAATGCAGTAGCTGGCATTGTGGATGCTGGGGAAAGAGTGATCTGGGAAAAATCAAGAGACAGTGGCAATTTAGCAGAAGCTCAAAAGAGGCAGGATGGGTCATGGGTCTCTGTCATTGAAACAAAGCATACATTTTAGTGTTTACCATTTTTTAGATCGACCCTTCCCTTCTGATTAGGCTCCCCTTAGCTAGAAAGCCAAAGCTCTGTTTTCATTTCCTTCCTCTTGTCCTTTGCCTTCCTTCATCCCCCAAAGAGGATGGCCCAACACCAGCTCAGCCCACACTTACTAACCTCCCACATCCATACACACCACCCCACGTCCTCATCGAGAAGAAAGCCCCTGAGTAATTCCTGAGCCGCAGCACCAGTGTCCTGACAGTTACTCTGTGTCCCTCCAGCTCTCCCTGAGGATGTGGCGGATGACCTGCACCATGATAGGATAGAAGAAAAGCCTCCGTGGAAAATCAAGGTTAGCTGGATTTTTCCTGGTCTGAGATAGAAATATTGCTTTATTTCTCTTTCAATAGAATTAAGTTATGAATATTTGAGGGTACTCCTTCCAGATACATACAATTCCCTTGGTTGGGAGAATGTGGAGTGAGAGTCTATTACCAACTCATGGTGCCTGATTCCACAGGACATTAAAATTGACAGCATCCATTACAGCCTGTGGAGTACGGAGCTCTCTGTCCTGCATCGATTTTTCCTCTAGGCAAAGAATTCTGTAATTTCCAACCTAAATGGACTTGGAAGTTCCATCCTCCCAGCAAAGTTCTTGCCTTTCAGCCTGAGTAGGTTTGCTCTGATAACCCTTTCTGGGTTCCCTGGACCACTGTTTCTTATGAGGTTTTCTACTGTCAGCAAATGAACAAAAGACCTGAGCATCACTGTGATCTTATCCTCATAGTGTTTTCTCTTCTGTAATTGCAGGTGGCCTTCACAGAACGTGTAAACAGTATGTATTCTGGAATCAGTCACTTGGGGAGGAAGAACTTTGAAGATGAGAAAGTGGGACATTTTTGCTGGTTTTAGTGTAGAGGGCAAACAGATTCCAAATTTGTGCTGGGAATGAGAGTAGGGGCCCTGGTGATAGAAAGAGATTTACAAGTAATGTGACCAATTACTATAGTCCCAGGAAGAAGCTGTATTACGGTTAGGTGGTGTAGGTTTGTGTGCATGAGACAGGGTGTGTCTGTATGTGAAATGAGTGGTATGATTCTGTGTGTGTATGTGAACATTTTGTGTTGTGTTTCTCTTGATTTATGTTCCCCTAAACATCACTGTTACTGGTGCCAACTTTCTAGAAAATATTCCCATCAACACTGCATCATGAATGGGTATGGATATAAAAGTAAATAAACTGTACACTTTCAGTGTGTGCATTGATTTTATACCAATTGAGCCTCATTTAACCTGGAAAACAAATCCTATCACCACCCAGGCAATTGTTTACTGGATTCTTTTTTTTTTTTTTTTCTTTTGGCTGTTTTGGGTCTTCGTTGCACTGTGCGGGCTTCTCATTTCGGTGGCTACTGTTGTTCCAGACCACGGGCTCTAGGTGCATGGGCTTCAATAGTTGTGGCACGTGGGCTCAGTAGTTGTGACTTGCGGGCTCTAGAGCACAGGCTTAGTAGTTGTGGTGCACGGGCTTAGTTGCTCCATGGCTGGATTCTTAGTGAACAAAACAGGGTTTCAGAATCCCTACTCCAGGGTCAAGTACAACTTCATTTAATAAGAAATCTCATCTCTTAGTAGGTCTCATAGCATTCTGAATGGTTATGATACATCTATCTGGACTTCCCTCATTCTAACTGTTTCCTATTAGAGCCTCGGGATGAGTCCTCCCCCCTTACCTGAAGCACCTAGTTCTAGGCAGACCTCCTTCTTTTTGCAGGGAGCCCATGCTTGTACCCACATGCCACACCCAGCTCTGGAGGAGCCCGAGAAAGAAGGGGCCTCCAGGAGTAGATGGAGGAAATTCACTCCACCTTTCTCCTTTGAGGCTAATATTCACTATCGGATTCTGTGCTAAGGAAATGAAATGTCCTTCTCCTGTGGAAAGTTTGTTTTCCATCAGTTGTGCTGGCCCTGTTTCTGTGTGCTGTGCAAGAAACACTGCATACCGTGAAGACAGAACCAAGAGATCTACCCCAAGTATTGAGCTCAGGGTGGGCACTGGCTCCCTTCCCAGGAGGGCGGACAGGAGGTTGTGCTTTACAAGGAGGGACAGAGAAACCAAGCAGTGTGACAAGAGCATTTCCACTCATGTTTCTGTGCAAACTGCCAGGTGAAGTAGGTTCTTGGTATTTTCTGAAGGCTTTTGCAAGCAAACACGTCTGGGAGTAAAGTCAATTAAAACATGGAAAGTTATACTTAAAATTTTTTTTTCGATAGTGAGTCCTTTGGGAAATACATACATTAATAGAATATGATTGCCTTATATGTGTCAATATTTTCCCCACCAAAGCAAAAACTGAAAATGCTTGATTGTAAAATGTCACTTGTTTACCCAAGAGAGTGTGTATGAGTAAAGTTGTTCTAGAAATCCTCAATCCCTAGGTCGTAGTTTCCTGTTGGTGCTGAGGGGAACCCTGGTGTGCGATTCAGTGCCTGCTACTCACAGGGAGGCTGTTAAGAACTCAGAGACCCGCCCAGTGGACCCCACGTGTGAGGACAGGATTGGAGCCTCAGGCTGCACTTGAGGAGGGAGATGCTTTAGAGAAGGGGAAGGAGATACAGGAAGTGCACCTGAGCCATGGGGAGTCAGGAGTGGCTGGTTTAGAGATCAAGGAAAAGTGTACACCTGAGCACAGCCTGGGCCACACTTAGGATGCTATTTGCGCTTCTGGTTGAATGGGGAAGAGAAAGGACATCCCCCTCTTGCTGGAGTGAACTCTGGAGAGATGTCTTCTTTAAAGCCTGGGGAGAGGAGCTTCTCTCCCATTATCTCCTGATACCTGTGTACATTCGAGACCCTTCCTCCTTTCTTCTTTCCCTCTGTTGACTCCCTTTCCTTATTTTTCTTTTTTCCCCTTTTTCCACTTTGTATTTATTTTACATATGTATATTTTATTGTTGTAAAAGTACACATACAATGAAATCCAACGTCTTAACAAGTTTTGAAATGTCCAGTCAGTCCTGTTGACTACATGCACCTTGTTGTACAGCATGTGTCTAGAACTGTTCCATTTTGCAAATAACACATGCTAACCATTGAACAGAGACTTCCCATGTCAACGTCTTGCCAGCTCTTGGAACCACCCTTCTACTCTCTGCTTCTCGGAGTTTTCTTTCAGTTTTTGACCTTCTGTGACTGGCTTATTTCACTCTTACAAATGTCCTCCAAGTTCTTTCGTGTTGCTGCAAATGGCAGGATTTCCTTCTTTTTCAAAGACTGAATGACATTCCACTGTATGTATACACCACATTTTCTTTATTAATTAATCTTCCCATGGACACTAGGCAGTTTTCCTATGTTGTGTATTGTGTATAATGCTGCAATGGACATGAGATTGTAGATATCTCTTGGACATTCTTGTTTTATCTCCTTTGTATATAAACCTAAATGAGTGACTGCTGGATTTTATGAGAGTTCTCTTAATAATTTTTGTGGGACCTCCATTCTGTTTTCCATAATGGCTACACCATTTTACATTACTACAGGGTACAAAACAGGGTACAGAAGTTCCACTTCTTCACATCTTTGCCAGCATCCATTAATTTTCTTTCTTTTTTCTTTTTTTTTCTTTTTTGCAGTACATGGGCCTTTCATTGTTATGGGCTCTCCCGTTGCGGAGCACAGGCTCCAAACACACAGGCTCAGCAGCCATGGTTCATGGGCCCAGCCGCTCAGTGGCATGTGGGATCCTCCCAGACTGGGGCACGAACACGTGTCCCCTGCCTTGGCAGGCGGACTCTCATCCATTGTGCCACCAGGGAAGCCCTAATTGTCCTTTTATAATACACATCCTAACAGGTGTGAGTGATATCTCCTTGTGCCTTGATTTCCATTTCCCTGATGCTTAGCGATGTTGAGCAAATTTTCATATGTAGATTGACCACTTGTATGCCTTTATGGAGAAATGTCTAGTGTAGCTTTTTACCCATTTTTAAACTCACTTATTTGCCTGCTGTTTTTCTGAAATTGACTTGTAGTAGTTTCTTATATATTCTGGATATTGGTCCCTTATTCAGATACAAGGTTTACACATATTTCCTCCCATTCTATAGGTTTCCTTTTCATTCTGTTGATTGTTGAAGAGATTATCCTTTCTTCACTTGGTAATCTTAGAACCTTGGCCAAGATCTGTTGGCCATATATATGTGCGTTTATTTGAGGTCTCTCTATTATATTTCATTGGTCTATCTCACTGTCTTGATGCCAGTAGCAGACTGTGTTGACTACTGTGGCATTGTTTTGTGTTTTGAGTTGAGGAAGTGTTAATCTCCATCATTGCTCTTTGCTCTCAAGATTGTTTTATCTACTTGTGGGGGTTCCATATGTATTTTAGGATTCTGTCCACTTCTATAATAATGACATGGAATTTTGTGGGTTGTTGCGATATATGTGTACATCACTTTATGTAGTATAGAAATGCCAACAGTATTTAATAATCCAGTCTATGAACATGGTATGTCATTCCCTTTACTTGTCTCTTCTTTAATTTCTTTCCGCAATATCCCGTAGTTTTCAGTATACAAATTTTTCACCTCCAACGGGGCCTTTTCCACTGCCTTCCTCAGGTCTTCTAGAGTCAGGGGTGAGAAGGATGGACTCATGGAGAGAGTGAAATCCCTCCCTCCCCTCTGCAGCTACTCTCTGATTATATCTAATACAGGTGTACTGGGCCATGCCCTTCACCTCTGTCTACAAGTGGGCCCCTTGCTGGGAATTCCTCTTGGATCTGAGTGTTGACTGTACTATTTCAGTGTCCACAAGGACTCTCCCAGTGCCTGGCGTGGGTCCAAGAGCCCAAGATATACCTACATACGAAGGATCAGATCAGGCCATCAAATTATCTGCAGTAAAGAACAACCAGGGGAAGGGTGGCTGGTTGCCTCTTTCTCATCTTTGGATTTCTTACAGCTGAGCTTTCCAGTGTGGTAGTCACTAACCAAATGTGTCTATTTATAATTAATTTAGTTCAAACAATAATTAACTCATTCTATTAAAAAATGAAAAAACACACAATTGCTTGGTCATACTAGCCATGTTTCAAGTGTGTCTGTAACATCTGGAATTTCAGGTTGGTAAGGTTGACCGTGAAAGCTATAAATGGGTCTATAGAAGTGAGGGGTCGAAAGGTGATTTTCTCAGCATCTCTCCCTCATTTGAAATTTTCAACTGTGATCAAGATCTTATTGAAGGACTCTGTCTGCACAGAGCACAGGGGAGGTCTGAGAACCTGGAGGGAAGACCAGGGTGATGCTGTGTGAGCCAGCAAGTCGAGTAGGAGAAATGGGTGGGTCAACTTGTATAATAACTTTATGCTCATGGTTGTGTTTGTACAGAATGGATTGTGGAGAGCATACATAGCAGTGATGCTGATGACGATTCACGTTGGGAACAACTCTCAGGTAGGATCTAAAGGGAGACAATTCCTAGAACACTTGGGTTCCACCCGGTTCTTTAGAAACAAAGGAAGGTGAATATGAAATCAGGAAGAAGAAGGAAATATGTGTAGAATTCTGATTTGTTCTTTCCAAATTAATGATATAATAGAGTTATTGTGTCCGTGTCCTTTGACTGTACTGTGCTTATAGTCATCTTTTCTTGCTTTGCCATTCAGAAATTTTCTTTCTCACAAGACTACTCTTTCATTGCTGTTTCACTGCCAAAGATGAAAGGTTCGTTTCTGTTTGGTACCTGGAGTGTATTTTGCACCAGGGATTTTGGTTTCCTTTTTACATTCACGTATGATGGCCATATCCTAGTGGGAACAAAGCTCTCATAGTCACTTGACACTGGAGAACAACTTCTTATAGTGAGTGTCAGGTGGTGGATGAGACTTGAACTCTCTCCCTCTACACTTTCAGGACTTGTAGCTTCATCTTACTTTTGTCCTCACTGTTGATTCCTCATGGAAAATGCGCTCCCTGAGCTGGATGAGTCACAGAACACATGCTTTGGGATCACTGCATGTGCTCAGTCTCCTCATTTCAGCCTCAGCACCTCCCAAGGCTGATGTGCTGACATGCTTCCATTTGAGAGGGCTCCACGTCCAGCTGCCCCTAAAGACCCTTCATGGCCAGCAGGAATTCTAGGGGACTGTGTGAAGGGGCTGCTGGGCTTCTTCACACACTGGCTCTCACAGCCCTGCTAACCTGGTCTCCTGGAATTGACTGACCAGGCCCAGGACAGAGACTCAGGGCAGCAGGACTCAGGGTCACTGCTCTTCTTACAACCCACTGCTCCATCCGGCCAGCCCTGCCCCTTTTCCCCACGCTCCAGTCCTGCATACCCTCTGACCTTTCCTCAAGCCTGCCTTGGTCTTATCCTTCCCAGTTCTTCCAAGGCTGGGGTAAACCCTGTCAGGTGCTGTGTGTTTATAAGGCTTCCTCTGCTGTAGAATTTTGTTTCAGTATTCCAGACTAAGGGAATTGGGACAAGTTACTTTTAACTCTAATATTGCTTTCATCCTCTCTAAGGGGCTAAGAGACTTACGGAGTTGTTTTGAAGTTCCTAAGATTAGCTCAGGCACAGGACACTTACTTCTTTTGTGAAGTTGGTTGCATATCTAGGCTATTTTGGAGAATGCTGCAATGAACTTAAGTTCATCTCATTGTGATATTGATTTAATTTCCTTTGGATATATACCCAGAACTGTGATTGCTGAATCATATGATATTTCTGTTTATAATTTTATAAGAAACCCCCATACTCTTTTTCATAATAGCGGCACCATTTTACATTCCCACCAGCAGCGTACAATGTTTCCAATTCCCGACATCTTGGCCTTGACCTGCAGGCTCTAGAGCACAGGCTTAGTAGTTGTTGTGCACGGGCTTAGTTGCTCCATGGGTGGATTCTTAGTGAACAAAACTGGGTTTCAGCATGCCTACTACTGGGCCAATTACAACTTCATTTAATAAGAAATCTCATCTCTTAGTGCGTCTCATAGCATTCTGAATGGTTATGATACATCTGTCTGCCACTTCCCTCATTCTAACTGTTTCCTATTAGAGCCTCGGGATGAGTCCTCCCCTCTTACCTGAAGCACCTAGTGCTAGGCAGGCCTCCTTCCTTTTGCAGGGAGCCCATGCTTGTACCCACATGCCACACCCAGTTCTGGAGGAGTCCGAGAAAGAAGGAGCCTCCAGGAGTAGATGGAGGAAATTCACTCCACCTTTCTCCTTTGAGGCTAATATTCACTATCGGATTCTGTGCTAAGGAAACGAAATGTCCTTCTCCTGTGGAAAGTTTGTTTTCCATCAGTTGTGCTGGCCCTGTTTCTGTGTGCTGTGCAAGAAACACTGCATACAGTGAAGACAGAACCAAGAGATCTACCCCAGGGATTGAGCTCAGGGTGGGCACTGGCTCCCTTCCCAGGAGGGCGGACAGGAGGTTGTGCTTTACAAGGTGGGACAGAGAAACCAAGCCGTGTGACAAGAGCATCTCCACTCATGTTGCTGTGCAAACTGCCAGGTGAAGTAGGTTCTTGGTATTTTCTGAAGGCTTTTGCAAGCAAACAAGTCTGGGAGTAAAGTCAATTAAAACATGGAAAGTTATACTTAAAATTTTTTTTTCGATAGTGAGTCCTTTGAGAAATACATACTTTAATAGAATATGATTGCCTTATATGTGTCAATATTTTCCCCACCAAAGCAAAAACTGAAAATGCTTGATTGTAAAATGTCACTTGTTTACCCAAGAAACGGTGTATGAGTAAAGTTGTTCTAGAAATCCTCAATCCCTAGGTCATAGTTTCCTGATGGTGCTGAGGGAAACCCTGGTGTGTGATTCAGTGCCTGCTACTCACAGGGAGGCTCTTAAGAACTTAGAGACGCGCCCAGTGGGCCCCACGTGTGAGGACAGGATTAGAGCCTCGGGCTGGACTTGAAGAGGGAAATGCTTTAGAGAAGTGGAAGGAGATACAGGAAGGGCACCTGAGCCATAGGGAGTCAGGGGTGTTTGGTTTAGAGATCAAGGAAAAGTGTCCACCTGAGCACAGCCTGGGCCACACTTAGGATGCTATTGGCGCTTCTGGTTGAATGGGGAAGAGAAAGGACATCCCCCTCTTGCTGGAGTGAACTCTGGAGAGATGTCTTCTTTAAAGCCTGGGGAGAGGAGCTTCTCTCCCATTATCTCCTGATACCTGTGTACATTCGAGACCCTTCCTGCTTTCTTCTTCCCCTCTGTTGACTCCCTTTCCTTATTTTTCTTCTTTTTTCCCCTTTTTCCACTTTGTATTTATTTTACATATGTATATTTTATTGTTGTAAAAGTACACATACAATGAAATCCAACGTCTTAACAAGTTTTGAAATGTCCAGTCAGTCCTGTTGACTACATGCACCTTGTTGTACAGCATGTGTCTAGAACTTTTCCATTTTGCAAATAACACATTCTAACTATTGAACAGAGATTTCCCATGTCAACCTCCCGCCAGATCTTGGAACCACCCTTCTGCTCTCTGCTTCGCGGAGTTTTCTTTCAGTTTTTGACCTTCTATGACTGGCTTATTTCACTCTTACAAATGTCCTCCAAGTTCTTTTGTGTTGCTGCAAATGGCAGGATTTCCTTCTTTTTCAAAGACTGAATGACATTCCACTGTATGTATACACCACATTTTCTTTATTAATTCATCTTCCCATGGACACTAGGCAGTTTTCCTATGTTGTGTATTGTGTATAATGCTGCAGTGGACATGAGATTGTAGATATCTCTTGGACATTCTTGTTTTATCTCCTTGGTATATAAACCTAAATGAGTGATTGCTGGATTTTATGATAGTTCTCTTAATAATTTTGGGGGGGGATCAACATTCTGTTTTCCATAATGGCTACACCATTTTACATTACTACAGGATACAAAACAGGGTACACATGTTTCACTTCTTCACATCTTTGCCAGCATCCATTAATTTTATTTCTTTTTTTTTTTTCTTTTTTTTTTTTTTTGCAGTACACGGGCCTCTCATTGTTGTGGGCTATCCCGTTGCGGAGCACAGGCTGATCTTACATGGCTCATGGGCCCAGGCGCTCAGCGGCATGTGGGATCCTCCCAGACTGGGGCACGAACACGTGTCCCCTGCCTCGGCAGGCAGACTCTCAACCAGTGTGCCACCACGAAAGCCCTAATTGTCTTTTTATAATACACATTCTAAGAGGTGTGACTGATATCTCCTTGTGGCTTGATTTCCATTTCCATGATGCTTAGCAATGTTGAGCAAATTTTCATATGTAGATTGACCACTTGTATGTCTTTATGGAGAAATGTCTAGTGAAGCTTTTTACCCATTTTTAAACTCAGTTATTTGCCCGCTGTTTTTTTGTAATTGACTTGTTGTAGTTTCTTATATATTCTGGATATTGGTCCCTTATTCAGATTCAAGGTTTACACATATTTCCTCCCATCCTATAGATTGCCTTTTCATTCTGTTGATTGTTGAAGAGACTATCCTTTCTTCACTTGGTAATCTTAGAACCTTGGCCAAGATCAGTTGGCCATGTATATGTGCATTTATTTGAGGTCTCTCTATTATATTTCATTGGTCTATCTCACTGTCTTGATGCCAGTAGCAGACTGTTTTGACTACTGTGGCATTGTTATGTGTTTTGAGTTCAGGAAGTGTTAATCTCCATCATTGCTCTATGCTCTCAAGATTGTTTTATCTACTTGTGGGGGTTCCATATGTATTTTAGGATTCTGTCCACTTCTATAATAATGACGTGGAATTATATGGGATGTTGCGATATATGTGAACATCACTTTATGTAGTATAGAAATGCCAACAGTATTTAATAATCCAGTCTATGAATATGGTATGTCATTCCAATTACTTGTCTCTTCTTTAAATTCTTTCCACAATATTCTGTAGTTTTCAGTATACAAATTTTCCTCCCCCGATGGGCCCTTTTCCACTGCCTTCCTCAGGTCTTCTAGAGTCAGGGGTGTGAAGGATGGACTCATGGAGAGAGTGAAATCCCTCCCTCCCCTCTGCACCTACTCTCTGATTATGTCTAATACAGGTGTACTGGGCCATGCCCTTCACCTCTGTCTACAATTGGCCCCTTGCTGGGAATTCCTCTTGGATCTGAGTGTTGACTGTACTATTTCAGTGTCCACAAGGACTCTCCCAATGTCTGGCATGGGTTCAAGAGCCAAAGGTATACCTACATACGAATGATCATATCAGGGCATCAAATTTTCTGCAGTAAAGAACAACTAGGGGTGGGTGGGCTGATTGCCTCTTTCTCATCTTTGGATTTCTTACACCTGAGCTTTCCAGTGTGGTAGCCACTAACCAAATGTGTCTATTTATAATTAATTTATTTCAAACAATAATTAACTCATTCTATTAAAAAATGCAAAAAACACACAATTGCTTGGTCACACTAGCCATGTTTGAAGTGTGTCTGTAACATCTGGAATTCCAGGTTGGTAAGGTTGATGGTGAAAGCTATAAATGGGTCAATAGAAGTGAGGGGTCGAAAAGTGATTTTCTCAGCATCTCTCCCTCATTTGAAATTTTCAACTGTGATCAAGATCTTATTGAAGGACTCTGTCTGCACAGAGCACAGGGGAGGTCTGAGAACCTGGAGGGAAGACCAGGGTGATGCTGTGTGAGCCAGCAAGTCGAGTAGGAGAAATGGGTGGGTCAACTTGTATAATAACTTTATGCTCATGGTTGTGTTTGTACAGAATGCATGGTGGAGAGCATACATAGCAGTGATGCTGATGACGATTCACGTAGGGAACAACTCTCAGGTAGGATCTAAAGTAGACAATTCCTAGAACACTTGGGTTCCACCCACTTCTTTAGAAACTAAGGAAGGTGAATATGAAATCAGGAAGAAGAAGGAAATATGTGTAGAATTCTGATTTGTTCTTTCCAAATTTTAATGATATAATAGAGTTATTGTGTCCATGTTCTTTGACTGTACTGTGCTTATAGTCATCTTTTCTTGCTTTGCCATTCAGAAATTTGTTTTCTCAGAAGACTACTCTTTCATTGCTTTTTCACTGCCAAAGATGAAAGCTTCGTTTCTGTTTGGTACCTGGAGGGTATTTAGCACCAAGGATTTTGGTTTCCTTTTTACATTCACGTATGATGGCCATATCCTAGTGGGAACAAAGCTCTCATAGTCACTTGACACTGGAGAACAACTTCTTATAGTGAGTGTCAGGTGGTGGATGAGACTTGAACTCTCTCCCTCTACACTTTCAGGACTTGTAGCTTCATCTTACTTTTGTCCTCACTGTTTATTCCTCATGGAAAGCACGCTCCCAGAGGTGGAAGAGTCACAGAACACGTGATTTGGGATCTACTGCATGTGCTCAGTCTCCTCATTTCAGCCTCAGCACCTCCCAAGGCTGATGTGCTGACATGCTTCCATTTGAGAGGGGTCCACCTCCAGCTGCCCCTACAGACGCTTCATGGCCAGCAGGAATTCTAGAGGACTGTGTGAAGGGGCTGCTGGGCTCGCTTCACACACTGGCTCTCATAGCCCTGCTAACCTGGTCTCCTGGAATTGAAGAGGCCCAGGACAGAGACTCAGGGCAGCAGGACCCAGGGTCACTGCACTTCTTACAACCCACTGCTCCATCCGGACACACCTGCCCCTGCTCCCAACTCCCCAGTCCTGCCTACCCTCTGAACTTTCCTCAGGCCTGCCTTGGTCTTATCCTTCCCAGTTCTTCCAAGGCTGGGGTAAACCCTGGCAGGTGCTGTGAGTTTATGAGGCTTCCGCTGCTGTAGAACTTTTGTTTCAGTATTCCAGACTAAGGGAATTGGTACAAGTTACTTTTAACTCTAATATTGCTTTCATCCTCTCTAAGGCGCTAAAGACATACGGAGTTGTTTTGAAGTACCTAAGGTTAGCTCAGGCACAGGACACTTACTTGTTTTGTGCAGTTGGTTGCATATCTAGGCTATTTTGGAGAATGCTGCAATGAACCTATGTTCATCTCATTGTGATACTGATTTAATTTCCTTTGGATATATACCCAGAACTGTGATTGCTGAATCATATGATATTTCTGTTTATAATTTTATAAGGAACCCCCATACTCTTTTTCATAATAGTGGCACCATTTTACATTCCCACCAGCAGTGTACAAAGTTTCCAATTCCCCACATCTTGGCCTTAAACTGTTAATTATTTTCTTTATAATACACAGCCTAACAGGTATGAGGTGTTGATTTGCATTGCCCTGATGATTAGTGAGGTTGAGAACCTTTTCCTATATTTGTTAGCCATTTGTATGTCTTTTTCAGGAAATGTCTTATTTAAGTCTTTCACATTTCTGAACCCAGTTATTTGCCCTTTTTAATTTTTTAACGTATTTTGCATTTGAGTTGTAGTGTTTTTCTTAGATGTTTTGAACATTAGCTCCTTTTCTGATATATGTTTGTAATCTTTCTGTAAGTTATATTTTCATCCTATTGACTGTTGAAAAAACTATACTTTCCCTATTTGTTGTCTTAGAAGGTTGGTGAATTTCATTTGGCCATGTATCTATGAGTTTTCTTGGGGGTTATTTATTCTGGTCTTTAGGCCTATGTATCTGTTTCTATGTCAGTACCATACAGTTTTGATTCCTGTGGCTTTGTAATGTGTTTTGAAGTCAGGAAGTGAGAAGCCTCCATCTATGTTCTTTGTTCTCAGGATTGTTTTGTCTGTTTGGAGTCCTTAGTAGTTCCATATGTATTTTAGGATTATTTTTTCTTTTACTTTGAAAATGACATTGGGATTTTGATAGGTATTACAGTGAATTAATACTTACCTTCGGGTAGTGTAGAAATGTCAACAATAATATGTCTCCAGTCTATGAATATGATATGTCATTTCAATTATTTGTTCCTTGTTTAATTCTCTCAGCAGTGGTTTGTAGTTTTCAGTGTACAGGCCATTTACCTTCTAAGGGCATTTTGTCCCTTCCTTCCCTGGATTTTTCAGAGGCAGTGGTGAGAAGGATGGCCTCAGGAAGTGAGTGAATGTCCCTCCCTCCCTTCTGCACCTTCTCGCTGATTATGTCTAGCACAGGTGCACTGGGCCATGCTCATTACCTCTCCCCTCAAGTGGAACACCTGTCGGGAATTCCTCTAGGATCTGGGTGTTGACATTACTGTTTCAGTGTCCCCAAGGTCTCGTGAGTGCCTGGCAAGTGTGCATGAGCCTAGGAAACACCTACAAATGAATCATCAAATCTGGCCAGCAAACTGCCCTGCAGAAGGTGTTGGGCTGCACCTCTCACGCCTGCAAGCCCTGTACTTGCTCAGCCTCAGGGCTAAGGAAAGAGCCCGAAGTCAGGGACAGAGACATTCATGGTTTAATAAATGGGAGATGTTTCACGTCAGAAGCAAAGTGGTCCTGGAGAGACATCCCACTGTAGATAGCCGATGGCAGGCAGAACGCAGCAGCAGCAGTAGCAGCATGCTTCTCTCTGCGCGGAATAGGCAGGCTACCAGTTAAAGGGGGAATTGACAGCAGATGGGCTCATCGCTTACCAGGGAAACTGCAGAGGGACACATCCCTCTTACCCCTTGGGCTAAGTAACTTCACGGGGCAGTGGTTTTTCCTTTGGTAAACCATCAGCAAACAGCCATCTTGAATAGGTAGACCATACAGAGGGGAATAACCAGGGGAGCGGTGGTAACATCCTCCATATATTTTATATATATATATACTTATATATATATATATATATATATAGGAGAGAGAGAGAGAGAGGGATGTGTATTACAGTGTGGTAGCTACTAGCTAGATGTGCCTGTTATAATTTATTTAATTCAATCAATGATTAACTCAGTGTATTAAAATAAAAGAAAATAAAATATCTCATTAGTCACATTAGTCACATTTTAAATGTATCCATAAGACTTGTAAATTCATATTCGTGTTTCTACAGAATTGCCTTTGAATAGCATTTGTGGCCGTGATAAAGAAAAGGATACAGGTAGGAACAACACTTAGGTAGGATCTAATGGCAGAGGGTTCCTGGAACTTTAGGGTTATATCTCCTGCTTTGGAGACTGAGGAAGGTGGATATGAAATCAGAAAGAAGAATGAAATATGTGTAGAGTTCTGACTTGTTTTTTTCACATTTTAATGATACAATAGAGAGCAATTGTGTCCTTAGACGTGACTGTGCTCTATAATCACCTTTTCTTGATTTGCTCATCAAAACTGATCTTTTGCACATGAGCTGCTCTTTCTTGTGCTTGTCACTGCCTAATATGGAAGTTTGTTTTCTGGTTAGCACATCTAGGTTATTGTGCACAGTAGAGTTTGTTTTCTTTTGCATATTGACCTATGATGGACAGAACCTGTGGGTCAAAACTCATGGGCCCTTGAAACTTGAGACCAAGTTCTTCTAGAAAGGGTGAGGTGGTGGATGAGAAGTGAACTGTCTCCCTCTGCACTTTCAGGGCTTGTGGCTTCACCTCATATTTTGTGCTCACTGTTAGTTCCTCTTGTAAAGGACAGACCCAGAGATGGATGAGTCACAGAACTCGTGCTCTGGGATCACTGCATGTGCTCAGTCTCCTTGAGCTTATCTCAGCCTCAAAACTTCCCCAAAGCTGATGTGCTGACATGCTTCCATTTGAGAGGGGTCCACGTCCAGCTACCCTAGAGACCCTCCATGGGCGGCAGAAATTCTAGAGGGCTGTGTGAAGGGGCTGCTGGGCTTCTTTACACACTTGCTTTCACAGCCCTGCTGACCTGGTCTCCTGGTGTTGACCAGGCCCAGGACAGAGACTCAGGGCAGCAGGACCCAGGGTCACTGCTCTTCTTACAACCCACTTCTCCGTCCACACACACAGCCCTGCCCCTGCTCCCCACACCCCAGTCCTGCCTACCCTCTGACCTTTCCTCAGGCCTGCCTTGGTCTTATCCTTCCCAGTTCTTCCAAGGCTGGGGTAAACCCAGGCAGGTGCTGTGTGCTTATGAGACTTCCTCTGCTGTAGAATTTTGTTTGAGTGTTCCAGACTAAGGGAATTGGGACAAGTTACTTTTAACTCTAATATTGCTTTCATCCGCTCTAAGGGGCTAAGAGACTTACGGAGTTGTTTTGAAGTACCTAAGGTTAGCTCAGGCACAGGACCCTTATGTGGTTGTGAAGCTGTTTGCATGTTCTTCCCTCAACACAGCTGTTGCCCAGATTTGGTTAATATTCCTTTTCCTCAGGAGATGGTGCAGAGATAAATGTTCTAAGCTCTTGACCTCCTAAGTGGAAAAGCCATACTGAGAACCCAGGGGTGGGTGCTCTGGATCCCTGACCTGCACTTACCACTTAGCCAAGGGGTCCTCAGTCATGGAGCAAGGGAGTCCCTGCATCCGTATCCTTGGCTGGAAGTCCTAGCATCTCCAAAGGTCCAGAACTTGCCTATCAGGTGGCCTTAGTGGTCACAGAATCCAGGGCAGCTATGGGTGGACTTATCAGTTGACTTTGGCACAGTCATTAATGTGAAATTCACATCAGGACCTGCATTCTCCTGGTCAGCTCACAGACTCTGAGAGGTGTGAGACCCCATGTATACAATACAGGTCATATCTGTCAGTGCTGGTGTCATTGCTTAAACAAGGCCAAAAGCAGATAAGAATCAGGGAGCTATTTTATTGTATTGGATATCATTAGCATAAGCCTTAGCATTGGTCAATTCCTGTAGCCCACACGCAAGGACTCAAAGTGGAACCTGACTGTTAGCCTGTACACTTCTCCTGCACAGCTGGGTTAGAGACAGGCTGTGCTCAGTCCGGGCTCCCTCTTCATAACGAAGTGTCCCACTTATGGAACAGCTCCCTAGAGTATGCACAGCCCCTGACTCAGTGGGCATACGTACATTGTATAGAAAACAAAGACTGGGAGAAAAATATGATACGATTGATAGTGGCTGTATCTAAATGGTAGGATTTCAGTTTTGTCAAATCTTGTGTATTTGATTTTCTTTAAGACAAGTGATTAGTGAATAAATATAGCATATTTTGTCTAGGATTGAATTCAGTCCTTTAATGGAGGTTGCTGTTAATCAAGTATAAAATATCATACAACAGAAGACATGATAAATACAGTAGCTGGCATTGTGGATGCTGGGGAAAGAGTGATCTGGGAAAAATCAAGAGACAGTGGCAATTTAGCAGAAGCTCAAAAGAGGCAGGATGGGTCATGGGTCTGTGTCATTGAAACAGAGCATGCATTTTAGTGTTTACCATTTTTTAGATCGACCCTTCCCGTCTGATTAGGCTCCCCTTAGCTAGAAAGCCAAAGCTCTGTTTTCATTTCCTTCCTCTTGTCCTTTGCCTTCCTTCATCCCCCAAAGAGGATGGCCCAACACCAGCTCAGCCCACACTTACTAACCTCCCACATCCATACACACCACCCCATGTCCTCATCGAGAAGAAAGCCCCTGAGTAATTCCTGAGCCGCAGCACCAGTGTCCTGACAGTTACTCTGTGTCCCTCCAGCTCTCCCTGAGGATGTGGCGAATGACCTGCACCATGATAGGACAGGAGAAAAGCCTCCGTGGATCCCCAAGGTAAGCTGGATTTTTTCTGGTCTGAGATAGAAATATTGCTTTATTTCTCTTACAATAGAATTAAGTTATGAATATTTGAGGGTATTCCTTCCAGATACATACAATTCCCTTGGTTGGGAGAATGTGGAGTGAGAGTCTATTACCAACTCATGGAGCCTGATTCCACAGGACATTACGATTGACAGCATCCATTACAGCCTGTAGAGTATGGAGCTCTCTCTCCTGCAGCGATTTTTCCTCTAGGCAAAGAATTCTGTAATTTCGAACCTAAATGGACTTAGAAGTTCCATCCTCCCAGCAAAGTTCTTGCCTTTCAGCCTGAGTAGGTTTGCTCTGATAACCCTTGCTGGGTTCCCTGGACCACTGTTTCTTATGAGGTTTTCTACTGTCAGCAAATGAACAAAAGACCTGAGCATCACTGTGATCTTATCCTCATAGTGTTTTCTCTTCTGTAATTGCAGGTGGCCTTCCCAGAACGTGAAAACGGTATGTATTCTGGAATCAGTCACTTGGGGAGGAAGAACTTTGAAGATAAGAAAGTGGGACATTCTTGCTGGTTTTAGTGTAGAGGGCAAACTGATTCCAAATTTGTGCTGGGAATGAGAGTAGGTGTCCTGGTGATAGAAAGTGATTTACAAGTAATGTGACCAATTACTATAGTCCCAGGAAGAAGCTGTATTACGGTTAGGTGGTGTAGGTTTGTGTGCATGAGACAGGGTGTGTCTGTATGTGAAATGAGTGGGATGATTCTGTGTGTGTATGTGAACTTTTTGTGTTGTGTTTCCCTTGATTTATGTTCCCCTAAACATCACTGTTACTGGTGCCAACTTTCTAGAAAATATTCCCATCACCACTGTATCATGAATGGGTATGGATATTAAAGTAAATAAACTGTACACTTTCAGTGTGTGCATTGATTTTATACCAAGTGAGCCTCATTTAACCTGGAAAACAAATCCTATCACCACCCAGGCAAATGTTTACTGGATTCTTTTTTTTTTTTTTTCTTTTTGTTGTGTTGGGTCTTCGTTGCAGTGTGCGGGCTTCTCATTTCGGTGGCTTCTGTTGTTCCAGAGCACGGGCTCTAGGTGCATGGGCTTCAATAGTTGTGGCACGTGGGCTCAGTAGTTGTGACTTGCAGGCTCTACGGCACAGGCTTAGTAGTTGTGGTGCACGGACATAGTTGCCCAATGGCTGGTATCTTAATGAACAAAACTGGGTTTCAGCATCCCTACTACTGGGTCAATTACAACTTCATTTAATAAGAAATCTCATCTCTTAGTAGGTCTCATAGCATTCTGAATGGTTATGATACATCTGTCTGCCACTTCCCTCATTCTAACTGTTTCCTATTAGAGCCTCGGGATGAGTCCTCCCCCCTTACCTGAAGCACCTAGTGCTAGGCAGGCCTCCTTCCTTTTGCAGGGAGCCCATGCTTGTACCCACATGCCACACCCAGTTCTGGAGGAGTCCGAGAAAGAAGGAGCCTCCAGGAGTAGATGGAGGAAATTCACTCCACCTTTCTCCTTTGAGGCTAATATTCACTATCGGATTCTGTGCTAAGGAAACGAAATGTCCTTCTCCTGTGGAAAGTCTGTCTTCCATCACTTGTGCCGGGCCTGTTTCTGTGTGCTGTGCAAGGAACACTGCATACGTTGAAGACAGAACCAAGAGATCTACCCCAGTGATTGAGCTCAAGGTGGGCACTGGCTCCCTTCCCAGGAGGGCAGACAGGAGGTTGTGCTTTGCAAGGTGGGAGAGAGAAACCAAGCAGTGTGACAAGAGCATCTCCACTCATGTTGCTGTGCAAACTGCCAGATGAAGTAGGTTCTTGGTATTTTCTGAAGGCTTTTGCAAGCAAACAACTCTGGGAGTAAAGTCAATTAAAACATGGAAAGTTATACTTAAAAATTTTTTTTCGATAGTGAGTCCTTTGTGAAATACATACTTTAATAGAATATGATTGCCTTATATGTGTCAATATTTTCCCCACCAAAGAAAAAACTGAAAATGCTTGATTGTAAAATGTCACTTGTTTACCCAAGAGACTGTGTATGAGTAAAGTTGTTCTAGAAATCCTGAATCCCTAGGTGGTAGATTACTGATGGTGCTGAGGGGAACCCTGGTGTGCGATTCAGTGCCTGCTACTCACAGGGAGGCTCTTAAGAACTCAGAGACCCGCCCAGTGGACCCCACGTGTGAGGACAGGATTGGCGCCTCGGTCTGGACTTGAAGAGGGAAATGCTTTAGTGAAGTGGAAGGAGATACAGGAAGGGCACCTGAGCCATGGGGAGTCAGGGGTGGTTGGTTTAGAGATCAAGGAAAAGTGTACACCTGAGCACAGCGTGGGCCACACTTAGGATGCTATTGGCACTTCTGGTTGAATGGGGAAGAGAACGGACATCCCCCTCTTGCTGGAGTGAACTCTGGAGAGATGTCTTCTTTAAAGCCTGGGGAGAGGAGCTTCTCTCCCATTATCTCCTGATACCTGTGTACATTCGAGACCCTTCCTGCTTCCTTCTTTCCCTCTGTTGACTCCCTTTCCTTATTTTTCTTCTTTTTTCCCCTTTTTCCACTTTGTATTTATTTTACATATGTGTATTTTATTGTTGTAAAAGTACACATACGATGAAATCCAGCTTCTTAACAAGTTTTGAAATGTCCAGGCAGTCCTGTTGACTACATGCACCTTGTTGTACAGCATGTGTCTAGAACTTTTCCATTTTGAAATAACACATTCTAACCATTGAACAGAGACTTCCCATGTCAACCTCCTGCCAGCTCTTGGAACCACCCTTCTACTCTCTGCTTCTCGGAGTTTTCTTTCAGTTTTTGACCTTCTGTGACTGGCTTATTTCACTCTTACAAATGTCCTCCAAGTTCTTTCGTGTTGCTACAAATGGCAGGATTTCCTTCTTTTTCAAAGACTGAATCAAATTCCACTGTATGTATACACCACATTTTCTTTATTAATTCATCTTCTCATGGACACTAGGCAGTTTTCCTATGTTGTGAATTGTGTATAATGCTGCAATGGACATGAGATTGTAGATATCTCTTGGACATTCTTGTTTTATCTCCTTTGTATATAAACCTAAATGAGTTATTGTGGATTTTATGATAGTTCTCTTAATAATTTTTGGGGGACCTCCATTCTCTTTTCCATAATGGCCATTTTACATTACTACAGGGTACAAAACAGGGTACATGAGTTCCAATTCTTCACATCTTTGCCAACGTCCATTAATTTTCTTTCTTTTTTCTTTTCTTTTTTTTTTTTCTTTTTGCAGTACACGGGCCTCTCATTGTTGTGGGCTCTCCCGTTGCGGAGCACAGGCTCCAAACACACAGGCTCAGCAGCCATGGCTCATGGGCCCAGCCGCTCCGTGGCATGTGGGATCCTCCCAGACTGGGGCACGAACACGTGTCCCCTGCATCGGCAGGCGGACTCTCAACCACTGTGCAACCAGGGAAGACCTAATTGTCTTTTTATAATACACATCCTAACAGGTGTGAGTGATATCTCCTTGTGGCTTGATTTCCATTTCCCTGATGCTTAGCGATGTTGAGCAAATTTTCATATGTAGATTGACCACTTGTATGTCTTTATGGAGAAATGTCTAGTGAAGCTTTTTACCCATTTTTAAACTCAGTTATTTGCCCGCTGTTTTTTTGTAATTGACTTGTTGTAGTTTCTTATATATTCTGGATATTGGTCCCTTATTCATATACAAGGTTTACACATATTTCCTCCCATCCTATAGGTTGCCTTTTCATTCTGTTGATTGTTGAAGAGACTATCCTTTCTTCACTTGGTAATCTTAGAATCTTGGCCAAGATCAGTTGGCCATATATATGTGCGTTTATTTGGGGTCTCTCTATTATATTTCATTGGTCTATCTCACTGTCTTGATGCCACTAGCAGACTGTGTTGACTACTGTGGCATTGTTATGTGTTTTGAGTTCAGGAAGTGTTAATCTCCATCATTGCTCTTTGCTCTCAAGTTTGTTTTATCTACTTGTGGGGGGTTCCATATGTATTTTAGGATTCTGTCCACTTCTATAATAATGACATGGAATTTTGTGGGTTGTTGTGATATATGTGTACATCACTATATGTAGTATAGAAATGCCAACAGTATTTAATAATCCAGTCTATGAACATCTTATATCATTCCAATTATTTGTCTCTTCTTTAATTTCTTTCTGCAATGTCCTTTAGTTTTCAGTATACAAATTTTTCACCTCCTACGGGGCCTTTTCCACTGCCTTCCTCAGGTCTTCTAGAGTCAGGGGTGAGAAGGATGGACTCATGGAGAGAGTGAAATCCCTCCCTCCCCTCTGCACCTACTCTCTGATTATGTCTAATACAGGTGTACTGGGCCATGCCCTTCACCTCTGTCTACAAGTGGGCCCCTTGCTGGGAATTCCTCTTGGATCTGAGTGTTGACTGTACTATTTCAGTGTCCACAAGGACTCTCCCAATGCCTGGCGTGGGTCCAAGAGCCCAAGATATACCTACATACTAATGATCAGATCAGGCCATCAAATTTTCTGTAGTAAAGAACAACCAGGGGAAGGGTGGCTGGTTGCCTCTTTCTCATCTTTGGATTTCTTACACCTGAGCTTCCGAGTGTGGTAGCCACTAACCAAATGTGTCTATTTATAATTAATTTAGTTCAAACAATAATTAACTCATTCTATTAAAAAATGCAAGAAACACACAATTGCTTGGTCACAGTAGCCATGTTTCAAGTGTGTCTGTAACATCTGGAATTTCAGGTTGGTAAGGTTGATGGTGAAAGCTATAAATGGGTCTATAGAAGTGAGGGGTCGAAAGGTGATTTTCTCAGCATCTCTCCCTCATTTGAAATTTTCAACTGTGATCAAGATCTTATTGAAGGACTCTGTCTGCACAGAGCACAGGGGAGGTCTGAGAACCTGGAGGGAAGACCAGGGTGATGCTGTGTGAGCCAGCAAGTTGAGTAGGAGAAATGGGTGGGTCAACTTGTATAATAACTTTATGTTCATGGTTGTGTTCATACAGAATGGATCGTGGAGAGCATACATAGCAGTGATGCTGATGACGATTCACATAGGGAACAACTCTCAGGTAGGATCTAAAGCGAGACAATTCCTAGAACACTGGGGTTCCACCCGGTTCTTTAGAAACTAAGGAAGGTGAATATGAAATCAGGAAGAAGAAGGAAATATGTGTAGAATTCTGATTTGTTCTTTCCAAACTTTAATGATAAAATAGAGTTATCGTGTCCATGTCCTTTGACTGTACTGTGCTTCTTTTCTTGCTTTGCCATTCAGAAATTTTCTTTCTCACAAGACTACTCTTTCATTGCTTTTTCACTGCCAAAAATGAAAGGTTCGTTTCTGTTCGGTACCTGGAGGGTATTTTGCACCAAGGATTTTGGTTTCCTTTTTACATTCACGTATGATGGCCATATCCTAGTGGGAACAAAACTCTCATAGTCACTTGACACTGGAGAACAAGTTCTTATACTTTGTGTCAGGTGGTGGATGAGAGTTGAACTCTCTCCCTCTACACTTTCAGGACTTGTAGCTTCATCTTACTTTTGTCCTCGCTGTTTATTCCTCATGGAAAGCACGCTCCCAGAGGTGGAAGAGTCACAGAACACGTGATTTGGGATCTACTGCATGTGCTCAGTCTCCTCATTTCAGCCTCAGCACCTCCCAAGGCTGATGTGCTGACATGCTTCCATTTGAGAGGGGTCCACGTCCAGCTGATCCTAAAGACCCTTCATGGCCGGCAGGAATTCTAGAGGACTGTGTGAAGGGGCTGCTGGGCTTCTTCACACACTGGCTCTCACAGCCCTGCTAACCTGGTCTCCTGGAATTCACCAGGCCCAGGACAGAGACTCAAGGCAGCGGGACCCAGGGTCACTGTCTTCTTACAACCCACTGCTCCGTCCAGACAGCCCTGCCCCTGCTCCCCACTCCCCAGTCCTGCCTACCCTCTGCCCTTTCCTCAGGCCTGCCTTGGTCTTATCCTTCCCAGTTCTTCCAAGGCTGGGGTAAACCCTGGCAGGCGTTGTGTGTTTATGAGGCTTCCTCTGTTGTAGAACTTTTGTTTCAGCATTCCAGACTAAGGGAATTGGTACAAGTTTCTTTTAACTCTAATATTGCTTTCATCCTCTCTAAGGGGCTAAGAGACTTACAGAGTAGTTTTGAAGTACCTAAGGTTAGCTCAGGCACAGGACACTTACTTGTTTTGTGAAGTTGGTTGCATATCTAGGCTATTGTGTAGAATGCTGCAATGAACCTATGTTCATCTCATTGTGATACTGATTTAATTTCCTTTGGATATATACCCAGAACTGTGATTGCTGAATCATATGATATTTCTGTTTATAATTTTATAAGGAACCCCCATACTCTTTTTCATAATAGCGGCACCATTTTACATTCCCACCAGCAGTGTACAAAGTTTCCAATTCCCCACATCTTGGCCTTAAACTGTTAATTTTTTTCTTTATAATACACAGCCTAACAGGTATGAGGTGTTGATTTGCATTGCCCTGATGATTAGTGAGGTTGAGAACCTTTTCCTATATTTGTTAGCCATTTGTATGTCTTTTTCAGGAAATGTCTTATTTAAGTCTTTGCACATTTCTGAACCCAGTTATTTGCCCTTTTTATTTTTTTAACTTAGTTTGCATTTGAGTTGTAGTGTTTTTCTTTGATGTTTTGTATATTAGCTCCTTTTCTGATATATGTTTGTAATCTTTCTGTAAGTTATATTTTCATCCTATTGACTGTTGAAAAAACTATACTTTCCCTATTTGTTGTCTTAGAAGGTTGGTGAATTTCATTTGGCCATGTATCTATGTGTTTTCTTGGGGGTTATTTATTCTGGTCTTTAGGCCTATGTATCTGTTTCTATGTCAGTACTGTACAGTTTTGATTCCTGTGGCTTTGTAATGTGTTTTGAAGTCAGGAAGTGAGAAGCCTCCATCTATGTTCTTTGTTCTCAGGATTGTGTTGTCTGTTTGGAGTCCTTAGTGGTTCCATATGTATTTTAGGATCTTTTTTATTTCTATTTCTTTGAAAATGACATTGGGATTTTGATAGGTATTACAATGAATTTATACTTACCTTTGGGTAGTGTAGAAATGTCAACAATAATATGTCTCCAGTCTATGAATATGATATGTCATTTCAATTATTTGTTCCTTGTTTAATTCTCTCAGCAGTGGTTTGTAGTTTTCAGTGTACAGGCCATTTACCTTCTAAGGGCATTTTGTCCCTTCCTTCCGTGGATTTTTCAGAGGCAGTGGTGAGAAGGATGGCCTCAGGAAGTGAGTGAATGTCCCTCCCTCCCTTCTGCACCTGCTCGCTGATTATGTCTAGCACAGGTGCACTGGGCCATGCTCATTACCTCTCCCGTCAAGTGGAACACCTGTCGGGAATTCCTCTAGGATCTGGGTGCTGACATTACTGTTTCAGTGTCCCCAAGGTCTCATGAGTGCCTGGCAAGTGTGCATGAGCCTAGGAAACACCTACAAATGAATCATCAAATCTGGCCAGCAAACTGCCCTGCAGAAGGTGTTAGGCTGCACCTCTCATGCCTGCAAGCCCTGTACTTGCTCAGCCTCAGGGCTAAGGAAAGAGCCCGAAGTCAGGGACAGAGACATTCATGGTTTAATAGATGGGAGATCTTTCACATCAGAAGCAAAGTGGTCCTGGAGAGACATCCCACTGTAGATAGCCGATGGCAGGCAGAACGCAGCAGCAGCAGTAGCAGCATGCTTCTCTCTGCGCGGAATAGGCAGGCTACCAGTTAAAGGGGGAATTGACAGCAGATGGGTTCATCGGTTACCAGGGAAACCAGCAGAGGTACGCATCCCTCTTACCCCTTGGGCTAAGTACCTTCACGGGGCAGAGGTTTTTCCTTTGGTAAACCGTCAGCAAACAGCCATCTTGAATGGGTAGACCATACAGAGGGGAATAACCAGGGGAGCGGTGGTAACATCCTCCATATACTTTATATATATATATACACATATATATATATATGGAGAGAGAGAGAGACAGGGTTGTGTATTACAGTGTGGTAGCCACTAGCTAGATGTGCCTGTTATAATTTATTTAATTCAATCAATGATTAACTCAGTGTATTAAAATAAAAGAAAATAAAATATCCCATTACTCAGTCACATTAGTCACATTTTAAATGTATCCATAAGACTTGTAAATTCATATTCGTGTTTCTACAGAATTGCCTTTGAATAGCATTTGTGGCCGTGATAAAGAAAAGGATACAGGTAGGAACAACACTTAGGTAGGATCTAATGGCAGAGGGTTCCTGGAACTTTAGGGTTATATCTCCTGCTTTGGAGACTGAGGAAGGTGGATATGAAATCAGAAAGAAGAATGAAATATGTGTAGAGTTCTGACTTGTTTTTTTCACATTTTAATGATACAATAGAGAGCAATTGTGTCCTTAGACGTGACTGTGCTCTATAATCACCTTTTCTTGATTTGCTCATCAAAACTGATCTTTTGCACATGAGCTGCTCTTTCTTGTGCTTGTCACTGCCTAATATGGAAGTTTGTTTTCTGGTTAGCACATCTAGGGTATTGTGCACAGTAGAGTTTGTGTTCTTTTGCATATTGACCTATGATGGACAGAACCTGTGGGTGAAAACTCATGGGCCCTTGAAACTTGAGACCAAGTTCTTCTAGAAAGGGTGAGGTGGTGGATGAGAAGTGAACTGTCTCCCTCTGCACTTTCAGGACTTGTGGCTTCACCTCATGTTTTGTGCTCACTGTTAGTTCCTCTTGTAAAGGACAGTCCCGGATATGGATGAGTCACAGAACACGTGCTCTGGGATCACTGCATGTGCTCAGTCTCCTTGAGCTCATCTCAGCCTCTGCACTTCCCCAAGGCTGATGTGCTGACATGCTTCCATTTGAGAGGGGTCCACGTCCAGCTACCCTAGAGACCCTCCATGGGCGGCAGAAATTCTAGAGGGCTGTGTGAAGGGGCTGCTGGGCTTCTTTACACACTTGCTTTCACAGCCCTGCTGACCTGGTCTCCTGGGGTTGACCAGGCCCAGGACAGAGACTCAGGGCAGCAGGACCCAGGGTCACTGCTCTTCTTACAACCCACTACTCCGTCCAGACAGCCCTGCCCCTGCTCCCCACACCCCAGACCTGCCTACCCTCTGACCTTTCCTCAGGCCTGCCTTGGTCTTATCCTTCCCAGTTCTTCCAAGGCTGGGGTAAACCCAGGCAGGTGCTGTGTGCTTATGAGACTTCCTCTGCTGTAGAATTTTGTTTGAGTGTTCCAGACTAAGGGAATTGGGACAAGTTACTTTTAACTCTAATATTGCTTTCATCCGCTCTAAGGGGCTAAGAGACTTACGGAGTTGTTTTGAAGTACCTAAGGTTAGCTCAGGCACAGGACCCTTATTTGTTTGTGAAGTTGTTTGCATGTTCTTCCCTCAACACAGCTGTTGCCCAGATTTGGTTAATATTCCTTTTCCTCAGAAGGAGATGGTGCAGAGATAAATGTTCTAAGCTCTTGACCTCCTAAGTGGAAAAGCCATACTGAGAACCCAGGGGTGGGTCCCAATGTGGATGCACTTGATCCCTGACCTGCACTTACCACTTAGCCAAGGGGTCCTCAGTCATGGAGCAAGGGAGTCCCTGCATCCGTATCCTTGGCTGGAAGTCCTAGAATCTCCAAAGGTCCAGAACTTGCCTATCAGGTGGCCTTAGTGGTCACAGAATCCAGGGCAGCTATGGGTGGACATATCAGTTGACTTTGGCACAGTCATTAAGGTGAAATTCACCTCAGGACCTGCATTCTCCTGGTCAGCTCACAGATTCTGAGAGGTGTGAGACCCCATGTATACAGTACAGGTCATATCTGTCAGTGCTGGTGTCACTGCTTAAACAAGGCCAGAAGCAGATAAGAATCAGGGAGCTATTTTATTGTATTGGATAACATTACCATAAGCCTTAGCATTGGTCAATTCCTGTAGCCCACACCCAAGGACTCAAAGTGGAACCTGACTGTTAGCCTGTACACTTCTCCTGCACAGCTGGGTTAGAGACAGGCTGTGCTCAGTCCGGGCTCCCTCTTCATAACGAAGTGTCCCACTTATGGAACAGCTCCCTAGAGTATGCACAGCCCCTGACTCAGGGGGCATACATACATTGTATAGAAAACAAAGATTGGGAGAAAAATATGACACGATTGATAGTGGCTGTATCTAAATGGTAGGATTTCAGTTTTGTCAAACCTTGTGTATTTGATTTTCTTTAAGACAAGTGATTAGTGAATAAATATAGCATATTTTGTCTAGGATTGAATTCAGTCCTTTAAGGGAGGTTGCTGTTAATCAAGTATAAAATATCATACAACAGAAGACATGATAAATGCAGTAGCTGGCATTGTGGATGCTGGGGAAAGAGTGATCTGGGAAAAATCAAGAGACAGTGGCAATTTAGCAGAAGCTCAAAAGAGGCAGGATGGGTCATGGGTCTCTGTCATTGAAACAAAGCATACATTTTAGTGTTTACCATTTTTTAGATCGACCCTTCCCTTCTGATTAGGCTCCCCTTAGCTAGAAAGCCAAAGCTCTCTTTTCATTTCCTTCCTCTTGTCCTTTGCCTTCCTTCATCCCCCAAAGAGGATGGCCCAACACCAGCTCAGCCCACACTTACTAACCTCCCACATCCATACACACCACCCCACGTCCTCATCGAGAAGAAAGCCCCTGAGTAATTCCTGAGCCGCAGCACCAGTGTCCTGACAGTTACTCTGTGTCCCTCCAGCTCTCCCTGAGGATGTGGCGGATGACCTGCACCATGATAGGATAGAAGAAAAGCCTCCGTGGAAAATCAAGGTTAGCTGGATTTTTTCTGGTCTGAGATAGAAATATTGCTTTATTTCTCTTTCAATAGAATTAAGTTATGAATATTTGAGGGTACTCCTTCCAGATACATACAATTCCCTTGGTTGGGAGAATGTGGAGTGAGAGTCTATTACCAACTCATGGTGCCTGATTCCACAGGACATTAAAATTGACAGCATCCATTACAGCCTGTGGAGTACGGAGCTCTCTCTCCTGCATCGATTTTTCCTCTAGGCAAAGAATTCTGTAATTTCCAACCTAAATGGACTTGGAAGTTCCATCCTCCCAGCAAAGTTCTTGCCTTTCAGCCTGAGTAGGTTTGCTCTGATAACCCTTTCTGGGTTCCCTGGACCACTGTTTCTTATGAGGTTTTCTACTGTCAGCAAATGAACAAAAGACCTGAGCATCACTGTGATCTTATCCTCATAGTGTTTTCTCTTCTGTAATTGCAGGTGGCCTTCACAGAACGTGTAAACAGTATGTATTCTGGAATCAGTCACTTGGGGAGGAAGAACTTTGAAGATGAGAAAGTGGGACATTTTTGCTGGTTTTAGTGTAGAGGGCAAACAGATTCCAAATTTGTGCTGGGAATGAGAGTAGGGGCCCTGGTGATAGAAAGAGATTTACAAGTAATGTGACCAATTACTATAGTCCCAGGAAGAAGCTGTATTACGGTTAGGTGGTGTAGGTTTGTGTGCATGAGACAGGGTGTGTCTGTATGTGAAATGAGTGGTATGATTCTGTGTGTGTATGTGAACATTTTGTGTTGTGTTTCTCTTGATTTATGTTCCCCTAAACATCACTGTTACTGGTGCCAACTTTCTAGAAAATATTCCCATCAACACTGCATCATGAATGGGTATGGATATAAAAGTAAATAAACTGTACACTTTCAGTGTGTGCATTGATTTTATACCAATTGAGCCTCATTTAACCTGGAAAACAAATCCTATCACCACCCAGGCAATTGTTTACTGGATTCTTTTTTTTTTTTTTTTCTTTTGGCTGTTTTGGGTCTTCGTTGCACTGTGTGGGCTTCTCATTTCGGTGGCTACTGTTGTTCCAGACCACGGGCTCTAGGTGCATGGGCTTCAATAGTTGTGGCACGTGGGCTCAGTAGTTGTGACTTGCGGGCTCTAGAGCACAGGCTTAGTAGTTGTGGTGCACGGGCTTAGTTGCTCCATGGCTGGATTCTTAGTGAACAAAACAGGGTTTCAGAATCCCTACTCCAGGGTCAAGTACAACTTCATTTAATAAGAAATCTCATCTCTTAGTAGGTCTCATAGCATTCTGAATGGTTATGATACATCTATCTGGACTTCCCTCATTCTAACTGTTTCCTATTAGAGCCTCGGGATGAGTCCTCCCCCCTTACCTGAAGCACCTAGTTCTAGGCAGACCTCCTTCTTTTTGCAGGGAGCCCATGCTTGTACCCACATGCCACACCCAGCTCTGGAGGAGCCCGAGAAAGAAGGGGCCTCCAGGAGTAGATGGAGGAAATTCACTCCACCTTTCTCCTTTGAGGCTAATATTCACTATCGGATTCTGTGCTAAGGAAATGAAATGTCCTTCTCCTGTGGAAAGTTTGTTTTCCATCAGTTGTGCTGGCCCTGTTTCTGTGTGCTGTTCAAGAAACACTGCATACCGTGAAGACAGAACCAAGAGATCTACCCCAAGGATTGAGCTCAGGGTGGGCACTGGCTCCCTTCCCAGGAGGGCGGACAGGAGGTTGTGCTTTACAAGGAGGGACAGAGAAACCAAGCAGTGTGACAAGAGCATTTCCACTCATGTTTCTGTGCAAACTGCCAGGTGAAGTAGGTTCTTGGTATTTTCTGAAGGCTTTTGCAAGCAAACACGTCTGGGAGTAAAGTCAATTAAAACATGGAAAGTTATACTTAAAATTTTTTTTTCGATAGTGAGTCCTTTGGGAAATACATACATTAATAGAATATGATTGCCTTATATGTGTCAATATTTTCCCCACCAAAGCAAAAACTGAAAATGCTTGATTGTAAAATGTCACTTGTTTACCCAAGAGACGGTGTATGAGTAAAGTTGTTCTAGAAATCCTCAATCCCTAGGTCGTAGTTTCCTGTTGGTGCTGAGGGGAACCCTGGTGTGCGATTCAGTGCCTGCTACTCACAGGGAGGCTGTTAAGAACTCAGAGACCCGCCCAGTGGACCCCACGTGTGAGGACAGGATTGGAGCCTCAGGCTGCACTTGAGGAGGGAGATGCTTTAGAGAAGGGGAAGGAGATACAGGAAGTGCACCTGAGCCATGGGGAGTCAGGGGTGGCTGGTTTAGAGATCAAGGAAAAGTGTACACCTGAGCACAGCCTGGGCCACACTTAGGATGCTATTTGCGCTTCTGGTTGAATGGGGAAGAGAAAGGACATCCCCCTCTTGCTGGAGTGAACTCTGGAGAGATGTCTTCTTTAAAGCCTGGGGAGAGGAGCTTCTCTCCCATTATCTCCTGATACCTGTGTACATTCGAGATCCTTCCTCCTTTCTTCTTTCCCTCTGTTGACTCCCTTTCCTTATTTTTCTTCTTTTTTCCCCTTTTTCCACTTTGTATTTATTTTACATATGTATATTTTATTGTTGTAAAAGTACACATACAATGAAATCCAACGTCTTAACAAGTTTTGAAATGTCCAGTTAGTCCTGTTGACTACATGCACCTTGTTGTACAGCATGTGTCTAGAACTGTTCCATTTTGCAAATAACACATGCTAACCATTGAACAGAGACTTCCCATGTCAACGTCTTGCCAGCTCTTGGAACCACCCTTCTACTCTCTGCTTCTCGGAGTTTTCTTTCAGTTTTTGACCTTCTGTGACTGGCTTATTTCACTCTTACAAATGTCCTCCAAGTTCTTTCGTGTTGCTGCAAATGGCAGGATTTCCTTCTTTTTCAAAGACTGAATGACATTCCACTGTATGTATACACCACATTTTCTTTATTAATTAATCCTCCCATGGACACTAGGCAGTTTTCCTATGTTGTGTATTGTGTATAATGCTGCAATGGACATGAGATTGTAGATATCTCTTGGACATTCTTGTTTTATCTCCTTTGTATATAAACCTAAATGAGTGACTGCTGGATTTTATGAGAGTTCTCTTAATAATTTTTGTGGGACCTCCATTCTGTTTTCCATAATGGCTACACCATTTTACATTACTACAGGGTACAAAACAGGGTACAGAAGTTCCACTTCTTCACATCTTTGCCAGCATCCATTAATTTTCTTTCTTTTTTCTTTTTTTTTCTTTTTTGCAGTACATGGGCCTTTCATTGTTATGGGCTCTCCCGTTGCGGAGCACAGGCTCCAAACACACAGGCTCAGCAGCCATGGTTCATGGGCCCAGCCGCTCAGTGGCATGTGGGATCCTCCCAGACTGGGGCACGAACACGTGTCCCCTGCCTTGGCAGGCGGACTCTCATCCATTGTGCCACCAGGGAAGCCCTAATTGTCCTTTTATAATACACATCCTAACAGGTGTGAGTGATATCTCCTTGTGCCTTGATTTCCATTTCCCTGATGCTTAGCGATGTTGAGCAAATTTTCATATGTAGATTGACCACTTGTATGCCTTTATGGAGAAATGTCTAGTGTAGCTTTTTACCCATTTTTAAACTCACTTATTTGCCTGCTGTTTTTCTGAAATTGACTTGTAGTAGTTTCTTATATATTCTGGATATTGGTCCCTTATTCAGATACAAGGTTTACACATATTTCCTCCCATTCTATAGGTTTCCTTTTCATTCTGTTGATTGTTGAAGAGATTATCCTTTCTTCACTTGGTAATCTTAGAACCTTGGCCAAGATCTGTTGGCCATATATATGTGCGTTTATTTGAGGTCTCTCTATTATATTTCATTGGTCTATCTCACTGTCTTGATGCCAGTAGCAGACTGTGTTGACTACTGTGGCATTGTTTTGTGTTTTGAGTTGAGGAAGTGTTAATCTCCATCATTGCTCTTTGCTCTCAAGATTGTTTTATCTACTTGTGGGGGTTCCATATGTATTTTAGGATTCTGTCCACTTCTATAATAATGACATGGAATTTTGTGGGTTGTTGCGATATATGTGTACATCACTTTATGTAGTATAGAAATGCCAACAGTATTTAATAATCCAGTCTATGAACATGGTATGTCATTCCCTTTACTTGTCTCTTCTTTAATTTCTTTCCGCAATATCCCGTAGTTTTCAGTATACAAATTTTTCACCTCCAACGGGGCCTTTTCCACTGCCTTCCTCAGGTCTTCTAGAGTCAGGGGTGAGAAGGATGGACTCATGGAGAGAGTGAAATCCCTCCCTCCCCTCTGCAGCTACTCTCTGATTATATCTAATACAGGTGTACTGGGCCATGCCCTTCACCTCTGTCTACAAGTGGGCCCCTTGCTGGGAATTCCTCTTGGATCTGAGTGTTGACTGTACTATTTCAGTGTCCACAAGGACTCTCCCAGTGCCTGGCGTGGGTCCAAGAGCCCAAGATATACCTACATACGAAGGATCAGATCAGGCCATCAAATTATCTGCAGTAAAGAACAACCAGGGGAAGGGTGGCTGGTTGCCTCTTTCTCATCTTTGGATTTCTTACAGCTGAGCTTTCCAGTGTGGTAGTCACTAACCAAATGTGTCTATTTATAATTAATTTAGTTCAAACAATAATTAACTCATTCTATTAAAAAATGAAAAAACACACAATTGCTTGGTCATACTAGCCATGTTTCAAGTGTGTCTGTAACATCTGGAATTTCAGGTTGGTAAGGTTGACCGTGAAAGCTATAAATGGGTCTATAGAAGTGAGGGGTCGAAAGGTGATTTTCTCAGCATCTCTCCCTCATTTGAAATTTTCAACTGTGATCAAGATCTTATTGAAGGACTCTGTCTGCACAGAGCACAGGGGAGGTCTGAGAACCTGGAGGGAAGACCAGGGTGATGCTGTGTGAGCCAGCAAGTCGAGTAGGAGAAATGGGTGGGTCAACTTGTATAATAACTTTATGCTCATGGTTGTGTTTGTACAGAATGGATCGTGGAGAGCATACATAGCAGTGATGCTGATGACGATTCACGTTGGGAACAACTCTCAGGTAGGATCTAAAGGGAGACAATTCCTAGAACACTTGGGTTCCACCCGGTTCTTTAGAAACTAAGGAAGGTGAATATGAAATCAGGAAGAAGAAGGAAATATGTGTAGAATTCTGATTTGTTCTTTCCAAATTAATGATATAATAGAGTTATTGTGTCCGTGTCCTTTGACTGTACTGTGCTTATAGTCATCTTTTCTTGCTTTGCCATTCAGAAATTTTCTTTCTCACAAGACTACTCTTTCATTGCTGTTTCACTGCCAAAGATGAAAGGTTCGTTTCTGTTTGGTACCTGGAGTGTATTTTGCACCAGGGATTTTGGCTTCCTTTTTACATTCACGTATGATGGCCATATCCTAGTGGGAACAAAGCTCTCATAGTCACTTGACACTGGAGAACAAGTTCTTATAGTGAGTGTCAGGTGGTGGATGAGACTTGAACTCTCTCCCTCTACACTTTCAGGACTTGTAGCTTCATCTTACTTTTGTCCTCACTGTTGATTCCTCATGGAAAATGCGCTCCCTGAGCTGGATGAGTCACAGAACACATGCTTTGGGATCACTGCATGTGCTCAGTCTCCTCATTTCAGCCTCAGCACCTCCCAAGGCTGATGTGCTGACATGCTTCCATTTGAGAGGGCTCCACGTCCAGCTGCCCCTAAAGACCCTTCATGGCCAGCAGGAATTCTAGAGGACTGTGTGAAGGGGCTGCTGGGCTTCTTCACACACTGGCTCTCACAGCCCTGCTAACCTGGTCTCCTGGAATTGACTGACCAGGCCCAGGACAGAGACTCAGGGCAGCAGGACTCAGGGTCACTGCTCTTCTTACAACCCACTGCTCCATCCGGCCAGCCCTGCCCCTTTTCCCCACGCTCCAGTCCTGCATACCCTCTGACCTTTCCTCAAGCCTGCCTTGGTCTTATCCTTCCCAGTTCTTCCAAGGCTGGGGTAAACCCTGTCAGGTGCTGTGTGTTTATAAGGCTTCCTCTGCTGTAGAATTTTGTTTCAGTATTCCAGACTAAGGGAATTGGGACAAGTTACTTTTAACTCTAATATTGCTTTCATCCTCTCTAAGGGGCTAAGAGACTTACGGAGTTGTTTTGAAGTTCCTAAGATTAGCTCAGGCACAGGACACTTACTTCTTTTGTGAAGTTGGTTGCATATCTAGGCTATTTTGGAGAATGCTGCAATGAACTTAAGTTCATCTCATTGTGATATTGATTTAATTTCCTTTGGATATATACCCAGAACTGTGATTGCTGAATCATATGATATTTCTGTTTATAATTTTATAAGAAACCCCCATACTCTTTTTCATAATAGCGGCACCATTTTACATTCCCACCAGCAGCGTACAATGTTTCCAATTCCCGACATCTTGGCCTTGACCTGCGGCTCTAGAGCACAGGCTTAGTAGTTGTTGTGCATGGGCTTAGTTGCTCCATGGGTGGATTCTTAGTGAACAAAACTGGGTTTCAGCATGCCTACTACTGGGCCAATTACAACTTCATTTAATAAGAAATCTCATCTCTTAGTACGTCTCATAGCATTCTGAATGGTTATGATACATCTGTCTGCCACTTCCCTCATTCTAACTGTTTCCTATTAGAGCCTCGGGATGAGTCCTCCCCTCTTACCTGAAGCACCTAGTGCTAGGCAGGCCTCCTTCCTTTTGCAGGGAGCCCATGCTTGTACCCACATGCCACACCCAGTTCTGGAGGAGTCCGAGAAAGAAGGAGCCTCCAGGAGTAGATGGAGGAAATTCACTCCACCTTTCTCCTTTGAGGCTAATATTCACTATCGGATTCTGTGCTAAGGAAACAAAATGTCCTTCTCCTGTGGAAAGTTTGTTTTCCATCAGTTGTGCTGGCCCTGTTTCTGTGTGCTGTGCAAGAAACACTGCATACAGTGAAGACAGAACCAAGAGATCTACCCCAGGGATTGAGCTCAGGGTGGGCACTGGCTCCCTTCCCAGGAGGGCGGACAGGAGGTTGTGCTTTACAAGGTGGGACAGAGAAACCAAGCAGTGTGACAAGAGCATCTCCACTCATGTTGCTGTGCAAACTGCCAGGTGAAGTAGGTTCTTGGTATTTTCTGAAGGCTTTTGCAAGCAAACAAGTCTGGGAGTAAAGTCAATTAAAACATGGAAAGTTATACTTAAAATTTTTTTTTCGATAGTGAGTCCTTTGAGAAATACATACTTTAATAGAATATGATTGCCTTATATGTGTCAATATTTTCCCCACCAAAGCAAAAACTGAAAATGCTTGATTGTAAAATGTCACTTGTTTACCCAAGAAACGGTGTATGAGTAAAGTTGTTCTAGAAATCCTCAATCCCTAGGTCATAGTTTCCTGATGGTGCTGAGGGAAACCCTGGTGTGTGATTCAGTGCCTGCTACTCACAGGGAGGCTCTTAAGAACTTAGAGACGCGCCCAGTGGGCCCCACGTGTGAGGACAGGATTAGAGCCTCGGGCTGGACTTGAAGAGGGAAATGCTTTAGAGAAGTGGAAGGAGATACAGGAAGTGCACCTGAGCCATAGGGAGTCAGGGGTGTTTGGTTTAGAGATCAAGGAAAAGTGTCCACCTGAGCACAGCCTGGGCCACACTTAGGATGCTATTGGCGCTTCTGGTTGAATGGGGAAGAGAAAGGACATCCCCCTCTTGCTGGAGTGAACTCTGGAGAGATGTCTTCTTTAAAGCCTGGGGAGAGGAGCTTCTCTCCCATTATCTCCTGATACCTGTGTACATTCGAGACCCTTCCTGCTTTCTTCTTCCCCTCTGTTGACTCCCTTTCCTTATTTTTCTTCTTTTTTCCCCTTTTTCCACTTTGTATTTATTTTACATATGTATATTTTATTGTTGTAAAAGTACACATACAATGAAATCCAACGTCTTAACAAGTTTTGAAATGTCCAGTCAGTCCTGTTGACTACATGCACCTTGTTGTACAGCATGTGTCTAGAACTTTTCCATTTTGCAAATAACACATTCTAACTATTGAACAGAGATTTCCCATGTCAACCTCCAGCCAGATCTTGGAACCACCCTTCTACTCTCTGCTTCGCGGAGTTTTCTTTCAGTTTTTGACCTTCTATGACTGGCTTATTTCACTCTTACAAATGTCCTCCAAGTTCTTTTGTGTTGCTGCAAATGGCAGGATTTCCTTCTTTTTCAAAGACTGAATGACATTCCACTGTATGTATACACCACATTTTCTTTATTAATTCATCTTCCCATGGACACTAGGCAGTTTTCCTATGTTGTGTATTGTGTATAATGCTGCAGTGGACATGAGATTGTAGATATCTCTTGGACATTCTTGTTTTATCTCCTTGGTATATAAACCTAAATGAGTGATTGCTGGATTTTATGATAGTTCTCTTAATAATTTTGGGGGGGGATCAACATTCTGTTTTCCATAATGGCTACACCATTTTACATTACTACAGGATACAAAACAGGGTACACATGTTTCACTTCTTCACATCTTTGCCAGCATCCATTAATTTTATTTCTTTTTTTTTTTTTTTTTTTTTTTTTGCAGTACACGGGCCTCTCATTGTTGTGGGCTATCCCGTTGCGGAGCACAGGCTGAGCTTACATGGCTCATGGGCCCAGGCGCTCAGCGGCATGTGGGATCCTCCCAGACTGGGGCACGAACACGTGTCCCCTGCCTCGGCAGGCAGACTCTCAACCAGTGTGCCACCACGAAAGCCCTAATTGTCTTTTTATAATACACATTCTAAGAGGTGTGACTGATATCTCCTTGTGGCTTGATTTCCATTTCCATGATGCTTAGCAATGTTGAGCAAATTTTCATATGTAGATTGACCACTTGTATGTCTTTGTGGAGAAATGTCTAGTGAAGCTTTTTACCCATTTTTAAACTCAGTTATTTGCCCGCTGTTTTTTTGTAATTGACTTGTTGTAGTTTCTTATATATTCTGGATATTGGTCCCTTATTCAGATTCAAGGTTTACACATATTTCCTCCCATCCTATAGATTGCCTTTTCATTCTGTTGATTGTTGAAGAGACTATCCTTTCTTCACTTGGTAATCTTAGAACCTTGGCCAAGATCAGTTGGCCATATATATGTGCATTTATTTGAGGTCTCTCTATTATATTTCATTGGTCTATCTCACTGTCTTGATGCCAGTAGCAGACTGTTTTGACTACTGTGGCATTGTTATGTGTTTTGAGTTCAGGAAGTGTTAATCTCCATCATTGCTCTATGCTCTCAAGATTGTTTTATCTACTTGTGGGGGTTCCATATGTATTTTAGGATTCTGTCCACTTCTATAATAATGACATGGAATTATATGGGATGTTGCGATATATGTGAACATCACTTTATGTAGTATAGAAATGCCAACAGTATTTAATAATCCAGTCTATGAATATGGTATGTCATTCCAATTACTTGTCTCTTCTTTAAATTCTTTCCACAATATTCTGTAGTTTTCAGTATACAAATTTTTCTCCCCCGATGGGCCCTTTTCCACTGCCTTCCTCAGGTCTTCTAGAGTCAGGGGTGTGAAGGATGGACTCATGGAGAGAGTGAAATCCCTCCCTCCCCTCTGCACCTACTCTCTGATTATGTCTAATACAGGTGTACTGGGCCATGCCCTTCACCTCTGTCTACAATTGGCCCCTTGCTGGGAATTCCTCTTGGATCTGAGTGTTGACTGTACTATTTCAGTGTCCACAAGGACTCTCCCAATGTCTGGCATGGGTTCAAGAGCCAAAGGTATACCTACATACGAATGATCATATCAGGGCATCAAATTTTCTGCAGTAAAGAACAACTAGGGGTGGGTGGGCTGATTGCCTCTTTCTCATCTTTGGATTTCTTACACCTGAGCTTTCCAGTGTGGTAGCCACTAACCAAATGTGTCTATTTATAATTAATTTATTTCAAACAATAATTAACTCATTCTATTAAAAAATGCAAAAAACACACAATTGCTTGGTCACACTAGCCATGTTTGAAGTGTGTCTGTAACATCTGGAATTCCAGGTTGGTAAGGTTGATGGTGAAAGCTATAAATGGGTCAATAGAAGTGAGGGGTCGAAAAGTGATTTTCTCAGCATCTCTCCCTCATTTGAAATTTTCAACTGTGATCAATATCTTATTGAAGGACTCTGTCTGCACAGAGCACAGGGGAGGTCTGAGAACCTGGAGGGAAGACCAGGGTGATGCTGTGTGAGCCAGCAAGTCGAGTAGGAGAAATGGGTGGGTCAACTTGTATAATAACTTTATGCTCATGGTTGTGTTTGTACAGAATGCATGGTGGAGAGCATACATAGCAGTGATGCTGATGACGATTCACGTAGGGAACAACTCTCAGGTAGGATCTAAAGTAGACAATTCCTAGAACACTTGGGTTCCACCCACTTCTTTAGAAACTAAGGAAGGTGAATATGAAATCAGGAAGAAGAAGGAAATATGTGTAGAATTCTGATTTGTTCTTTCCAAATTTTAATGATATAATAGAGTTATTGTGTCCATGTTCTTTGACTGTACTGTGCTTATAGTCATCTTTTCTTGCTTTGCCATTCAGAAATTTGTTTTCTCAGAAGACTACTCTTTCATTGCTTTTTCACTGCCAAAGATGAAAGCTTCGTTTCTGTTTGGTACCTGGAGGGTATTTAGCACCAAGGATTTTGGTTTCCTTTTTACATTCACGTATGATGGCCATATCCTAGTGGGAACAAAGCTCTCATAGTCACTTGACACTGGAGAACAACTTCTTATAGTGAGTGTCAGGTGGTGGATGAGACTTGAACTCTCTCCCTCTACACTTTCAGGACTTGTAGCTTCATCTTACTTTTGTCCTCACTGTTTATTCCTCATGGAAAGCACGCTCCCAGAGGTGGAAGAGTCACAGAACACGTGATTTGGGATCTACTGCATGTGCTCAGTCTCCTCATTTCAGCCTCAGCACCTCCCAAGGCTGATGTGCTGACATGCTTCCATTTGAGAGGGGTCCACCTCCAGCTGCCCCTACAGACGCTTCATGGCCAGCAGGAATTCTAGAGGACTGTGTGAAGGGGCTGCTGGGCTCGCTTCACACACTGGCTCTCATAGCCCTGCTAACCTGGTCTCCTGGAATTGAAGAGGCCCAGGACAGAGACTCAGGGCAGCAGGACCCAGGGTCACTGCACTTCTTACAACCCACTGCTCCATCCGGACACACCTGCCCCTGCTCCCAACTCCCCAGTCCTGCCTACCCTCTGAACTTTCCTCAGGCCTGCCTTGGTCTTATCCTTCCCAGTTCTTCCAAGGCTGGGGTAAACCCTGGCAGGTGCTGTGAGTTTATGAGGCTTCCGCTGCTGTAGAACTTTTGTTTCAGTATTCCAGACTAAGGGAATTGGTACAAGTTACTTTTAACTCTAATATTGCTTTCATCCTCTCTAAGGCGCTAAAGACATACGGAGTTGTTTTGAAGTACCTAAGGTTAGCTCAGGCACAGGACACTTACTTGTTTTGTGCAGTTGGTTGCATATCTAGGCTATTTTGGAGAATGCTGCAATGAACCTATGTTCATCTCATTGTGATACTGATTTAATTTCCTTTGGATATATACCCAGAACTGTGATTGCTGAATCATATGATATTTCTGTTTATAATTTTATAAGGAACCCCCATACTCTTTTTCATAATAGTGGCACCATTTTACATTCCCACCAGCAGTGTACAAAGTTTCCAATTCCCCACATCTTGGCCTTAAACTGTTAATTATTTTCTTTATAATACACAGCCTAACAGGTATGAGGTGTTGATTTGCATTGCCCTGATGATTAGTGAGGTTGAGAACCTTTTCCTATATTTGTTAGCCATTTGTATGTCTTTTTCAGGAAATGTCTTATTTAAGTCTTTCACATTTCTGAACCCAGTTATTTGCCCTTTTTAATTTTTTAACGTATTTTGCATTTGAGTTGTAGTGTTTTTCTTAGATGTTTTGAACATTAGCTCCTTTTCTGATATATGTTTGTAATCTTTCTGTAAGTTATATTTTCATCCTATTGACTGTTGAAAAAACTATACTTTCCCTATTTGTTGTCTTAGAAGGTTGGTGAATTTCATTTGGCCATGTATCTATGAGTTTTCTTGGGGGTTATTTATTCTGGTCTTTAGGCCTATGTATCTGTTTCTATGTCAGTACCATACAGTTTTGATTCCTGTGGCTTTGTAATGTGTTTTGAAGTCAGGAAGTGAGAAGCCTCCATCTATGTTCTTTGTTCTCAGGATTGTTTTGTCTGTTTGGAGTCCTTAGTAGTTCCATATGTATTTTAGGATTATTTTTTCTTTTACTTTGAAAATGACATTGGGATTTTGATAGGTATTACAGTGAATTAATACTTACCTTCGGGTAGTGTAGAAATGTCAACAATAATAAGTCTCCAGTCTATGAATATGATATGTCATTTCAATTATTTGTTCCTTGTTTAATTCTCTCAGCAGTGGTTTGTAGTTTTCAGTGTACAGGCCATTTACCTTCTAAGGGCATTTTGTCCCTTCCTTCCCTGGATTTTTCAGAGGCAGTGTTGAGAAGGATGGCCTCAGGAAGTGAGTGAATGTCCCTCCCTCCCTTCTGCACCTGCTCGCTGATTATGTCTAGCACAGGTGCACTGGGCCATGCTCATTACCTCTCCCCTCAAGTGGAACACCTGTCGGGAATTCCTCTAGGATCTGGGTGTTGACATTACTGTTTCAGTGTCCCCAGGGTCTCATGAGTGCCTGGCAAGTGTGCATGAGCCTAGGAAACACCTACAAATGAATCATCAAATCTGGCCAGCAAACTGCCCTGCAGAAGGTGTTGGGCTGCACCTCTCACGCCTGCAAGCCCTGTACTTGCTCAGCCTCAGGGCTAAGGAAAGAGCCCGAAGTCAGGGACAGAGACATTCATGGTTTAATAAATGGGAGATGTTTCACGTCAGAAGCAAAGTGGTCCTGGAGAGACATCCCACTGTAGATAGCCGATGGCAGGCAGAACGCAGCAGCAGCAGTAGCAGCATGCTTCTCTCTGCGCGGAATAGGCAGGCTACCAGTTAAAGGGGGAATTGACAGCAGATGGGCTCATCGCTTACCAGGGAAACTGCAGAGGGACACATCCCTCTTACCCCTTGGGCTAAGTAACTTCACGGGGCAGTGGTTTTTCCTTTGGTAAACCATCAGCAAACAGCCATCTTGAATAGGTAGACCATACAGAGGGGAATAACCAGGGGAGCGGTGGTAACATCCTCCATATATTTTATATATATATATACTTATATATATATATATATATATATAGGAGAGAGAGAGAGAGAGGGATGTGTATTACAGTGTGGTAGCTACTAGCTAGATGTGCCTGTTATAATTTATTTAATTCAATCAATGATTAACTCAGTGTATTAAAATAAAAGAAAATAAAATATCTCATTAGTCACATTAGTCACATTTTAAATGTATCCATAAGACTTGTAAATTCATATTCGTGTTTCTACAGAATTGCCTTTGAATAGCATTTGTGGCCGTGATAAAGAAAAGGATACAGGTAGGAACAACACTTAGGTAGGATCTAATGGCAGAGGGTTCCTGGAACTTTAGGGTTATATCTCCTGCTTTGGAGACTGAGGAAGGTGGATATGAAATCAGAAAGAAGAATGAAATATGTGTAGAGTTCTGACTTGTTTTTTTCACATTTTAATGATACAATAGAGAGCAATTGTGTCCTTAGACGTGACTGTGCTCTATAATCACCTTTTCTTGATTTGCTCATCAAAACTGATCTTTTGCACATGAGCTGCTCTTTCTTGTGCTTGTCACTGCCTAATATGGAAGTTTGTTTTCTGGTTAGCACATCTAGGTTATTGTGCACAGTAGAGTTTGTTTTCTTTTGCATATTGACCTATGATGGACAGAACCTGTGGGTCAAAACTCATGGGCCCTTGAAACTTGAGACCAAGTTCTTCTAGAAAGGGTGAGGTGGTGGATGAGAAGTGAACTGTCTCCCTCTGCACTTTCAGGGCTTGTGGCTTCACCTCATATTTTGTGCTCACTGTTAGTTCCTCTTGTAAAGGACAGACCCAGAGATGGATGAGTCACAGAACTCGTGCTCTGGGATCACTGCATGTGCTCAGTCTCCTTGAGCTTATCTCAGCCTCAAAACTTCCCCAAAGCTGATGTGCTGACATGCTTCCATTTGAGAGGGGTCCACGTCCAGCTACCCTAGAGACCCTCCATGGGCGGCAGAAATTCTAGAGGGCTGTGTGAAGGGGCTGCTGGGCTTCTTTACACACTTGCTTTCACAGCCCTGCTGACCTGGTCTCCTGGTGTTGACCAGGCCCAGGACAGAGACTCAGGGCAGCAGGACCCAGGGTCACTGCTCTTCTTACAACCCACTTCTCCGTCCACACACACAGCCCTGCCCCTGCTCCCCACACCCCAGTCCTGCCTACCCTCTGACCTTTCCTCAGGCCTGCCTTGGTCTTATCCTTCCCAGTTCTTCCAAGGCTGGGGTAAACCCAGGCAGGTGCTGTGTGCTTATGAGACTTCCTCTGCTGTAGAATTTTGTTTGAGTGTTCCAGACTAAGGGAATTGGGACAAGTTACTTTTAACTCTAATATTGCTTTCATCCGCTCTAAGGGGCTAAGAGACTTACGGAGTTGTTTTGAAGTACCTAAGGTTAGCTCAGGCACAGGACCCTTATGTGGTTGTGAAGCTGTTTGCATGTTCTTCCCTCAACACAGCTGTTGCCCAGATTTGGTTAATATTCCTTTTCCTCAGGAGATGGTGCAGAGATAAATGTTCTAAGCTCTTGACCTCCTAAGTGGAAAAGCCATACTGAGAACCCAGGGGTGGGTGCTCTGGATCCCTGACCTGCACTTACCACTTAGCCAAGGGGTCCTCAGTCATGGAGCAAGGGAGTCCCTGCATCCGTATCCTTGGCTGGAAGTCCTAGCATCTCCAAAGGTCCAGAACGTGCCTATCAGGTGGCCTTAGTGGTCACAGAATCCAGGGCAGCTATGGGTGGACTTATCAGTTGACTTTGGCACAGTCATTAATGTGAAATTCACATCAGGACCTGCATTCTCCTGGTCAGCTCACAGACTCTGAGAGGTGTGAGACCCCATGTATACAATACAGGTCATATCTGTCAGTGCTGGTGTCATTGCTTAAACAAGGCCAAAAGCAGATAAGAATCAGGGAGCTATTTTATTGTATTGGATATCATTAGCATAAGCCTTAGCATTGGTCAATTCCTGTAGCCCACACGCAAGGACTCAAAGTGGAACCTGACTGTTAGCCTGTACACTTCTCCTGCACAGCTGGGTTAGAGACAGGCTGTGCTCAGTCCGGGCTCCCTCTTCATAACGAAGTGTCCCACTTATGGAACAGCTCCCTAGAGTATGCACAGCCCCTGACTCAGTGGGCATACGTACATTGTATAGAAAACAAAGACTGGGAGAAAAATATGATACGATTGATAGTGGCTGTATCTAAATGGTAGGATTTCAGTTTTGTCAAATCTTGTGTATTTGATTTTCTTTAAGACAAGTGATTAGTGAATAAATATAGCATATTTTGTCTAGGATTGAATTCAGTCCTTTAATGGAGGTTGCTGTTAATCAAGTATAAAATATCATACAACAGAAGACATGATAAATACAGTAGCTGGCATTGTGGATGCTGGGGAAAGAGTGATCTGGGAAAAATCAAGAGACAGTGGCAATTTAGCAGAAGCTCAAAAGAGGCAGGATGGGTCATGGGTCTGTGTCATTGAAACAGAGCATGCATTTTAGTGTTTACCATTTTTTAGATCGACCCTTCCCGTCTGATTAGGCTCCCCTTAGCTAGAAAGCCAAAGCTCTGTTTTCATTTCCTTCCTCTTGTCCTTTGCCTTCCTTCATCCCCCAAAGAGGATGGCCCAACAGCAGCTCAGCCCACACTTACTAACCTCCCACATCCATACACACCACCCCATGTCCTCATCGAGAAGAAAGCCCCTGAGTAATTCCTGAGCCGCAGCACCAGTGTCCTGACAGTTACTCTGTGTCCCTCCAGCTCTCCCTGAGGATGTGGCGAATGACCTGCACCATGATAGGACAGGAGAAAAGCCTCCGTGGATCCCCAAGGTAAGCTGGATTTTTTCTGGTCTGAGATAGAAATATTGCTTTATTTCTCTTACAATAGAATTAAGTTATGAATATTTGAGGGTATTCCTTCCAGATACATACAATTCCCTTGGTTGGGAGAATGTGGAGTGAGAGTCTATTACCAACTCATGGAGCCTGATTCCACAGGACATTACGATTGACAGCATCCATTACAGCCTGTAGAGTATGGAGCTCTCTCTCCTGCAGCGATTTTTCCTCTAGGCAAAGAATTCTGTAATTTCGAACCTAAATGGACTTAGAAGTTCCATCCTCCCAGCAAAGTTCTTGCCTTTCAGCCTGAGTAGGTTTGCTCTGATAACCCTTGCTGGGTTCCCTGGACCACTGTTTCTTATGAGGTTTTCTACTGTCAGCAAATGAACAAAAGACCTGAGCATCACTGTGATCTTATCCTCATAGTGTTTTCTCTTCTGTAATTGCAGGTGGCCTTCCCAGAACGTGAAAACGGTATGTATTCTGGAATCAGTCACTTGGGGAGGAAGAACTTTGAAGATAAGAAAGTGGGACATTCTTGCTGGTTTTAGTGTAGAGGGCAAACTGATTCCAAATTTGTGCTGGGAATGAGAGTAGGTGTCCTGGTGATAGAAAGTGATTTACAAGTAATGTGACCAATTACTATAGTCCCAGGAAGAAGCTGTATTACGGTTAGGTGGTGTAGGTTTGTGCGCATGAGACAGGGTGTGTCTGTATGTGAAATGAGTGGGATGATTCTGTGTGTGTATGTGAACTTTTTGTGTTGTGTTTCCCTTGATTTATGTTCCCCTAAACATCACTGTTACTGGTGCCAACTTTCTAGAAAATATTCCCATCACCACTGTATCATGAATGGGTATGGATATTAAAGTAAATAAACTGTACACTTTCAGTGTGTGCATTGATTTTATACCAAGTGAGCCTCATTTAACCTGGAAAACAAATCCTATCACCACCCAGGCAAATGTTTACTGGATTCTTTTTTTTTTTTTTTTCTTTTTGCTGTGTTGGGTCTTCGTTGCAGTGTGCGGGCTTCTCATTTCGGTGGCTTCTGTTGTTCCAGAGCACGGGCTCTAGGTGCATGGGCTTCAATAGTTGTGGCACGTGGGCTCAGTAGTTGTGACTTGCAGGCTCTACGGCACAGGCTTAGTAGTTGTGGTGCACGGACATAGTTGCCCAATGGCTGGTATCTTAATGAACAAAACTGGGTTTCAGCATCCCTACTACTGGGTCAATTACAACTTCATTTAATAAGAAATCTCATCTCTTAGTAGGTCTCATAGCATTCTGAATGGTTATGATACATCTGTCTGCCACTTCCCTCATTCTAACTGTTTCCTATTAGAGCCTCGGGATGAGTCCTCCCCCCTTACCTGAAGCACCTAGTGCTAGGCAGGCCTCCTTCCTTTTGCAGGGAGCCCATGCTTGTACCCACATGCCACACCCAGTTCTGGAGGAGTCCGAGAAAGAAGGAGCCTCCAGGAGTAGATGGAGGAAATTCACTCCACCTTTCTCCTTTGAGGCTAATATTCACTATCGGATTCTGTGCTAAGGAAACGAAATGTCCTTCTCCTGTGGAAAGTCTGTCTTCCATCACTTGTGCCGGGCCTGTTTCTGTGTGCTGGGCAAGGAACACTGCATACGTTGAAGACAGAACCAAGAGATCTACCCCAGTGATTGAGCTCAAGGTGGGCACTGGCTCCCTTCCCAGGAGGGCGGACAGGAGGTTGTGCTTTGCAAGGTGGGACAGAGAAACCAAGCAGTGTGACAAGAGCATCTCCACTCATGTTGCTGTGCAAACTGCCAGATGAAGTAGGTTCTTGGTATTTTCTGAAGGCTTTTGCAAGCAAACAAGTCTGGGAGTAAAGTCAATTAAAACATGGAAAGTTATACTTAAAAATTTTTTTTCGATAGTGAGTCCTTTGAGAAATACATACTTTAATAGAATATGATTGCCTTATATGTGTCAATATTTTCCCCACCAAAGAAAAAACTGAAAATGCTTGATTGTAAAATGTCACTTGTTTACCCAAGAGACTGTGTATGAGTAAAGTTGTTCTAGAAATCCTGAATCCCTAGGTGGTAGATTACTGATGGTGCTGAGGGGAACCCTGGTGTGCGATTCAGTGCCTGCTACTCACAGGGAGGCTCTTAAGAACTCAGAGACCCGCCCAGTGGACCCCACGTGTGAGGACAGGATTGGCGCCTCGGTCTGGACTTGAAGAGGGAAATGCTTTAGTGAAGTGGAAGGAGATACAGGAAGGGCACCTGAGCCATGGGGAGTCAGGGGTGGTTGGTTTAGAGATCAAGGAAAAGTGTACACCTGAGCACAGCCTGGGCCACACTTAGGATGCTATTGGCACTTCTGGTTGAATGGGGAAGAGAAAGGACATCCCCCTCTTGCTGGAGTGAACTCTGGAGAGATGTCTTCTTTAAAGCCTGGGGAGAGGAGCTTCTCTCCCATTATCTCCTGATACCTGTGTACATTCGAGACCCTTCCTGCTTCCTTCTTTCCCTCTGTTGACTCCCTTTCCTTATTTTTCTTCTTTTTTCCCCTTTTTCCACTTTGTATTTATTTTACATATGTGTATTTTATTGTTGTAAAAGTACACATACGATGAAATCCAGCTTCTTAACAAGTTTTGAAATGTCCAGGCAGTCCTGTTGACTACATGCACCTTGTTGTACAGCATGTGTCTAGAACTTTTCCATTTTGAAATAACACATTCTAACCATTGAACAGAGACTTCCCATGTCAACCTCCTGCCAGCTCTTGGAACCACCCTTCTACTCTCTGCTTCTCGGAGTTTTCTTTCAGTTTTTGACCTTCTGTGACTGGCTTATTTCACTCTTACAAATGTCCTCCAAGTTCTTTCGTGTTGCTACAAATGGCAGGATTTCCTTCTTTTTCAAAGACTGAATCAAATTCCACTGTATGTATACACCACATTTTCTTTATTAATTCATCTTCTCATGGACACTAGGCAGTTTTCCTATGTTGTGAATTGTGTATAATGCTGCAATGGACATGAGATTGTAGATATCTCTTGGACATTCTTGTTTTATCTCCTTTGTATATAAACCTAAATGAGTTATTGTGGATTTTATGATAGTTCTCTTAATAATTTTTGGGGGACCTCCATTCTCTTTTCCATAATGGCCATTTTACATTACTACAGGGTACAAAACAGGGTACATGAGTTCCAATTCTTCACATCTTTGCCAACGTCCATTAATTTTCTTTCTTTTTTCTTTTCTTTTTTTTTTTTCTTTTTGCAGTACACGGGCCTCTCATTGTTGTGGGCTCTCCCGTTGCGGAGCACAGGCTCCAAACACACAGGCTCAGCAGCCATGGCTCATGGGCCCAGCCGCTCCGTGGCATGTGGGATCCTCCCAGACTGGGGCACGAACACGTGTCCCCTGCATCGGCAGGCAGACTCTCAACCACTGTGCAACCAGGGAAGACCTAATTGTCTTTTTATAATACACATCCTAACAGGTGTGAGTGATATCTCCTTGTGGCTTGATTTCCATTTCCCTGATGCTTAGCGATGTTGAGCAAATTTTCATATGTAGATTGACCACTTGTATGTCTTTATGGAGAAATGTCTAGTGAAGCTTTTTACCCATTTTTAAACTCAGTTATTTGCCCGCTGTTTTTTTGTAATTGACTTGTTGTAGTTTCTTATATATTCTGGATATTGGTCCCTTATTCATATACAAGGTTTACACATATTTCCTCCCATCCTATAGGTTGCCTTTTCATTCTGTTGATTGTTGAAGAGACTATCCTTTCTTCACTTGGTAATCTTAGAATCTTGGCCAAGATCAGTTGGCCATATATATGTGCGTTTATTTGGGGTCTCTCTATTATATTTCATTGGTCTATCTCACTGTCTTGATGCCACTAGCAGACTGTGTTGACTACTGTGGCATTGTTATGTGTTTTGAGTTCAGGAAGTGTTAATCTCCATCATTGCTCTTTGCTCTCAAGTTTGTTTTATCTACTTGTGGGGGGTTCCATATGTATTTTAGGATTCTGTCCACTTCTATAATAATGACATGGAATTTTGTGGGTTGTTGTGATATATGTGTACATCACTATATGTAGTATAGAAATGCCAACAGTATTTAATAATCCAGTCTATGAACATCTTATATCATTCCAATTATTTGTCTCTTCTTTAATTTCTTTCTGCAATGTCCTTTAGTTTTCAGTATACAAATTTTTCACCTCCTACGGGGCCTTTTCCACTGCCTTCCTCAGGTCTTCTAGAGTCAGGGGTGAGAAGGATGGACTCATGAAGAGAGTGAAATCCCTCCCTCCCCTCTGCACCTACTCTCTGATTATGTCTAATACAGGTGTACTGGGCCATGCCCTTCACCTCTGTCTACAAGTGGGCCCCTTGCTGGGAATTCCTCTTGGATCTGAGTGTTGACTGTACTATTTCAGTGTCCACAAGGACTCTCCCAATGCCTGGCGTGGGTCCAAGAGCCCAAGATATACCTACATACTAATGATCAGATCAGGCCATCAAATTTTCTGCAGTAAAGAACAACCAGGGGAAGGGTGGCTGGTTGCCTCTTTCTCATCTTTGGATTTCTTACACCTGAGCTTTCCAGTGTGGTAGCCACTAACCAAATGTGTCTATTTATAATTAATTTAGTTCAAACAATAATTAACTCATTCTATTAAAAAATGCAAGAAACACACAATTGCTTGGTCACAGTAGCCATGTTTCAAGTGTGTCTGTAACATCTGGAATTTCAGGTTGGTAAGGTTGATGGTGAAAGCTATAAATGGGTCTATAGAAGTGAGGGGTCCAAAGGTGATTTTCTCAGCATCTCTCCCTCATTTGAAATTTTCAACTGTGATCAAGATCTTATTGAAGGACTCTGTCTGCACAGAGCACAGGGGAGGTCTGAGAACCTGGAGGGAAGACCAGGGTGATGCTGTGTGAGCCAGCAAGTTGAGTAGGAGAAATGGGTGGGTCAACTTGTATAATAACTTTATGTTCATGGTTGTGTTCATACAGAATGGATCGTGGAGAGCATACATAGCAGTGATGCTGATGACGATTCACATAGGGAACAACTCTCAGGTAGGATCTAAAGCGAGACAATTCCTAGAACACTGGGGTTCCACCCGGTTCTTTAGAAACTAAGGAAGGTGAATATGAAATCAGGAAGAAGAAGGAAATATGTGTAGAATTCTGATTTGTTCTTTCCAAACTTTAATGATAAAATAGAGTTATCGTGTCCATGTCCTTTGACTGTACTGTGCTTCTTTTCTTGCTTTGCCATTCAGAAATTTTCTTTCTCACAAGACTACTCTTTCATTGCTTTTTCACTGCCAAAAATGAAAGGTTCGTTTCTGTTCGGTACCTGGAGGGTATTTTGCACCAAGGATTTTGGTTTCCTTTTTACATTCACGTATGATGGCCATATCCTAGTGGGAACAAAACTCTCATAGTCACTTGACACTGGAGAACAAGTTCTTATACTTTGTGTCAGGTGGTGGATGAGAGTTGAACTCTCTCCCTCTACACTTTCAGGACTTGTAGCTTCATCTTACTTTTGTCCTCGCTGTTTATTCCTCATGGAAAGCACGCTCCCAGAGGTGGAAGAGTCACAGAACACGTGATTTGGGATCTACTGCATGTGCTCAGTCTCCTCATTTCAGCCTCAGCACCTCCCAAGGCTGATGTGCTGACATGCTTCCATTTGAGAGGGGTCCACGTCCAGCTGATCCTAAAGACCCTTCATGGCCGGCAGGAATTCTAGAGGACTGTGTGAAGGGGCTGCTGGGCTTCTTCACACACTGGCTCTCACAGCCCTGCTAACCTGGTCTCCTGGAATTCACCAGGCCCAGGACAGAGACTCAAGGCAGCGGGACCCAGGGTCACTGTCTTCTTACAACCCACTGCTCCGTCCAGACAGCCCTGCCCCTGCTCCCCACTCCCCAGTCCTGCCTACCCTCTGCCCTTTCCTCAGGCCTGCCTTGGTCTTATCCTTCCCAGTTCTTCCAAGGCTGGGGTAAACCCTGGCAGGCGTTGTGTGTTTATGAGGCTTCCTCTGTTGTAGAACTTTTGTTTCAGCATTCCAGACTAAGGGAATTGGTACAAGTTTCTTTTAACTCTAATATTGCTTTCATTCTCTATAAGGGGCTAAGAGACTTACAGAGTAGTTTTGAAGTACCTAAGGTTAGCTCAGGCACAGGACACTTACTTGTTTTGTGAAGTTGGTTGCATATCTAGGCTATTGTGTAGAATGCTGCAATGAACCTATGTTCATCTCATTGTGATACTGATTTAATTTCCTTTGGATATATACCCAGAACTGTGATTGCTGAATCATATGATATTTCTGTTTATAATTTTATAAGGACCCCCATACTCTTTTTCATAATAGCGGCACCATTTTACATTCCCACCAGCAGTGTACAAAGTTTCCAATTCCCCACATCTTGGCCTTAAACTGTTAATTTTTTTCTTTATAATACACAGCCTAACAGGTATGAGGTGTTGATTTGCATTGCCCTGATGATTAGTGAGGTTGAGAACCTTTTCCTATATTTGTTAGCCATTTGTATGTCTTTTTCAGGAAATGTCTTATTTAAGTCTTTGCACATTTCTGAACCCAGTTATTTGCCCTTTTTATTTTTTTAACTTAGTTTGCATTTGAGTTGTAGTGTTTTTCTTTGATGTTTTGTATATTAGCTCCTTTTCTGATATATGTTTGTAATCTTTCTGTAAGTTATATTTTCATCCTATTGACTGTTGAAAAAACTATACTTTCCCTATTTGTTGTCTTAGAAGGTTGGTGAATTTCATTTGGCCATGTATCTATGTGTTTTCTTGGGGGTTATTTATTCTGGTCTTTAGGCCTATGTATCTGTTTCTATGTCAGTACTGTACAGTTTTGATTCCTGTGGCTTTGTAATGTGTTTTGAAGTCAGGAAGTGAGAAGCCTCCATCTATGTTCTTTGTTCTCAGGATTGTGTTGTCTGTTTGGAGTCCTTAGTGGTTCCATATGTATTTTAGGATCTTTTTTATTTCTATTTCTTTGAAAATGACATTGGGATTTTGATAGGTATTACAATGAATTTATACTTACCTTTGGGTAGTGTAGAAATGTCAACAATAATATGTCTCCAGTCTATGAATATGATATGTCATTTCAATTATTTGTTCCTTGTTTAATTCTCTCAGCAGTGGTTTGTAGTTTTCAGTGTACAGGCCATTTACCTTCTAAGGGCATTTTGTCCCTTCCTTCCCTGGATTTTTCAGAGGCAGTGGTGAGAAGGATGGCCTCAGGAAGTGAGTGAATGTCCCTCCCTCCCTTCTGCACCTGCTCGCTGATTATGTCTAGCACAGGTGCACTGGGCCATGCTCATTACCTCTCCCGTCAAGTGGAACACCTGTCGGGAATTCCTCTAGGATCTGGGTGCTGACATTACTGTTTCAGTGTCCCCAAGGTCTCATGAGTGCCTGGCAAGTGTGCATGAGCCTAGGAAACACCTACAAATGAATCATCAAATCTGGCCAGCAAACTGCCCTGCAGAAGGTGTTGGGCTGCACCTCTCATGCCTGCAAGCCCTGTACTTGCTCAGCCTCAGGGCTAAGGAAAGAGCCCGAAGTCAGGGACAGAGACATTCATGGTTTAATAGATGGGAGATCTTTCACATCAGAAGCAAAGTGGTCCTGGAGAGACATCCCACTGTAGATAGCCGATGGCAGGCAGAACGCAGCAGCAGCAGTAGCAGCATGCTTCTCTCTGCGCGGAATAGGCAGGCTACCAGTTAAAGGGGGAATTGACAGCAGATGGGTTCATCGGTTACCAGGGAAACCAGCAGAGGTATGCATCCCTCTTACCCCTTGGGCTAAGTACCTTCACGGGGCAGAGGTTTTTCCTTTGGTAAACCGTCAGCAAACAGCCATCTTGAATGGGTAGACCATACAGAGGGGAATAACCAGGGGAGCGGTGGTAACATCCTCCATATACTTTATATATATATATATACACATATATATATATATATATATGGAGAGAGAGAGAGAGAGGGTTGTGTATTACAGTGTGGTAGCCACTAGCTAGATGTGCCTGTTATAATTTATTTAATTCAATCAATGATTAACTCAGTGTATTAAAATAAAAGAAAATAAAATATCCCATTACTCAGTCACATTAGTCACATTTTAAATGTATCCATAAGACTTGTAAATTCATATTCGTGTTTCTACAGAATTGCCTTTGAATAGCATTTGTGGCCGTGATAAAGAAAAGGATACAGGTAGGAACAACACTTAGGTAGGATCTAATGGCAGAGGGTTCCTGGAACTTTAGGGTTATATCTCCTGCTTTGGAGACTGAGGAAGGTGGATATGAAATCAGAAAGAAGAATGAAATATGTGTAGAGTTCTGACTTGTTTTTTTCACATTTTAATGATACAATAGAGAGCAATTGTGTCCTTAGACGTGACTGTGCTCTATAATCACCTTTTCTTGATTTGCTCATCAAAACTGATCTTTTGCACATGAGCTTCTCTTTCTTGTGCTTGTCACTGCCTAATATGGAAGTTTGTTTTCTGGTTAGCACATCTAGGTTATTGTGCACAGTAGAGTTTGTGTTCTTTTGCATATTGACCTATGATGGACAGAACCTGTGGGTGAAAACTCATGGGCCCTTGAAACTCGAGACCAAGTTCTTCTAGAAAGGGTGAGGTGGTGGATGAGAAGTGAACTGTCTCCCTCTGCACTTTCAGGACTTGTGGCTTCACCTCATGTTTTGTGCTCACTGTTAGTTCCTCTTGTAAAGGACAGTCCCGGATATGGATGAGTCACAGAACACGTGCTCTGGGATCACTGCATGTGCTCAGTCTCCTTGAGCTCATCTCAGCCTCTGCACTTCCCCAAGGCTGATGTGCTGACATGCTTCCATTTGAGAGGGGTCCACGTCCAGCTACCCTAGAGACCCTCCATGGGCGGCAGAAATTCTAGAGGGCTGTGTGAAGGGGCTGCTGGGCTTCTTTACACACTTGCTTTCACAGCCCTGCTGACCTGGTCTCCTGGGGTTGACCAGGCCCAGGACAGAGACTCAGGGCAGCAGGACCCAGGGTCACTGCTCTTCTTACAACCCACTACTCCGTCCAGACAGCCCTGCCCCTGCTCCCCACACCCCAGACCTGCCTACCCTCTGACCTTTCCTCAGGCCTGCCTTGGTCTTATCCTTCCCAGTTCTTCCAAGGCTGGGGTAAACCCAGGCAGGTGCTGTGTGCTTATGAGACTTCCTCTGCTGTAGAATTTTGTTTGAGTGTTCCAGACTAAGGGAATTGGGACAAGTTACTTTTAACTCTAATATTGCTTTCATCCGCTCTAAGGGGCTAAGAGACTTACAGAGTTGTTTTGAAGTACCTAAGGTTAGCTCAGGCACAGGACCCTTATTTGTTTGTGAAGTTGTTTGCATGTTCTTCCCTCAACACAGCTGTTGCCCAGATTTGGTTAATATTCCTTTTCCTCAGAAGGAGATGGTGCAGAGATAAATGTTCTAAGCTCTTGACCTCCTAAGTGGAAAAGCCATACTGAGAACCCAGGGGTGGGTCCCAATGTGGATGCACTTGATCCCTGACCTGCACTTACCACTTAGCCAAGGGGTCCTCAGTCATGGAGCAAGGGAGTCCCTGCATCCGTATCCTTGGCTGGAAGTCCTAGAATCTCCAAAGGTCCAGAACTTGCCTATCAGGTGGCCTTAGTGGTCACAGAATCCAGGGCAGCTATGGGTGGACATATCAGTTGACTTTGGCACAGTCATTAAGGTGAAATTCACCTCAGGACCTGCATTCTCCTGGTCAGCTCACAGATTCTGAGAGGTGTGAGACCCCATGTATACAGTACAGGTCATATCTGTCAGTGCTGGAGTCACTGCTTAAACAAGGCCAGAAGCAGATAAGAATCAGGGAGCTATTTTATTGTATTGGATAACATTACCATAAGCCTTAGCATTGGTCAATTCCTGTAGCCCACACCCAAGGACTCAAAGTGGAACCTGACTGTTAGCCTGTACACTTCTCCTGCACAGCTGGGTTAGAGACAGGCTGTGCTCAGTCCGGGCTCCCTCTTCATAACGAAGTGTCCCACTTATGGAACAGCTCCCTAGAGTATGCACAGCCCCTGACTCAGTGGGCATACGTACATTGTATAGAAAACAAAGACTGGGAGAAAAATATGATACGATTGATAGTGGCTGTATCTAAATGGTAGGATTTCAGTTTTGTCAAATCTTGTGTATTTGATTTTCTTTAAGACAAGTGATTAGTGAATAAATATAGCATATTTTGTCTAGGATTGAATTCAGTCCTTTAATGGAGGTTGCTGTTAATCAAGTATAAAATATCATACAACAGAAGACATGATAAATGCAGTAGCTGGCATTGTGGATGCTGGGGAAAGAGTGATCTGGGAAAAATCAAGAGACAGTGGCAATTTAGCAGAAGCTCAAAAGAGGCAGGATGGGTCATGGGTCTCTGTCATTGAAACAAAGCATACATTTTAGTGTTTACCATTTTTTAGATCGACCCTTCCCTTCTGATTAGGCTCCCCTTAGCTAGAAAGCCAAAGCTCTGTTTTCATTTCCTTCCTCTTGTCCTTTGCCTTCCTTCATCCCCCAAAGAGGATGGCCCAACACCAGCTCAGCCCACACTTACTAACCTCCCACATCCATACACACCACCCCACGTCCTCATCGAGAAGAAAGCCCCTGAGTAATTCCTGAGCCGCAGCACCAGTGTCCTGACAGTTACTCTGTGTCCCTCCAGCTCTCCCTGAGGATGTGGCGGATGACCTGCACCATGATAGGATAGAAGAAAAGCCTCCGTGGAAAATCAAGGTTAGCTGGATTTTTTCTGGTCTGAGATAGAAATATTGCTTTATTTCTCTTTCAATAGAATTAAGTTATGAATATTTGAGGGTACTCCTTCCAGATACATACAATTCCCTTGGTTGGGAGAATGTGGAGTGAGAGTCTATTACCAACTCATGGTGCCTGATTCCACAGGACATTAAAATTGACAGCATCCATTACAGCCTGTGGAGTATGGAGCTCTCTCTCCTGCATCGATCTTTCCTCTAGGCAAAGAATTCTGTAATTTCCAACCTAAATGGACTTGGAAGTTCCATCCTCCCAGCAAAGTTCTTGCCTTTCAGCCTGAGTAGGTTTGCTCTGATAACCCTTTCTGGGTTCCCTGGACCACTGTTTCTTATGAGGTTTTCTACTGTCAGCAAATGAACAAAAGACCTGAGCATCACTGTGATCTTATCCTCATAGTGTTTTCTCTTCTGTAATTGCAGGTGGCCTTCACAGAACGTGTAAACAGTATGTATTCTGGAATCAGTCACTTGGGGAGGAAGAACTTTGAAGATGAGAAAGTGGGACATTTTTGCTGGTTTTAGTGTAGAGGGCAAACAGATTCCAAATTTGTGCTGGGAATGAGAGTAGGGGCCCTGGTGATAGAAAGAGATTTACAAGTAATGTGACCAATTACTATAGTCCCAGGAAGAAGCTGTATTACGGTTAGGTGGTGTAGGTTTGTGTGCATGATACAGGGTGTGTCTGTATGTGAAATGAGTGGTATGATTCTGTGTGTGTATGTGAACATTTTGTGTTGTGTTTCTCTTGATTTATGTTCCCCTAAACATCACTGTTACTGGTGCCAACTTTCTAGAAAATATTCCCATCAACACTGCATCATGAATGGGTATGGATATAAAAGTAAATAAACTGTACACTTTCAGTGTGTGCATTGATTTTATACCAATTGAGCCTCATTTAACCTGGAAAACAAATCCTATCACCACCCAGGCAATTGTTTACTGGATTCTTTTTTTTTTTTTTTCTTTTGGCTGTGTTGTGTCTTCGTTGCACTGTGCGGGCTTCTCATTTCGGTGGCTACTGTTGTTCCAGACCACGGGCTCTAGGTGCATGGGCTTCAATAGTTGTGGCACGTGGGCTCAGTAGTTGTGACTTGCGGGCTCTAGAGCACAGGCTTAGTAGTTGTGGTGCACGGGCTTAGTTGCTCCATGGCTGGATTCTTAGTGAACAAAACAGGGTTTCAGAATCCCTACTCCAGGGTCAAGTACAACTTCATTTAATAAGAAATCTCATCTCTTAGTAGGTCTCATAGCATTCTGAATGGTTATGATACATCTATCTGGACTTCCCTCATTCTAACTGTTTCCTATTAGAGCCTCGGGATGAGTCCTCCCCCCTTACCTGAAGCACCTAGTTCTAGGCAGACCTCCTTCTTTTTGCAGGGAGCCCATGCTTGTACCCTCATGGCACACCCAGCTCTGGAGGAGCCCGAGAAAGAAGGGGCCTCCAGGAGTAGATGGAGGAAATTCACTCCACCTTTCTCCTTTGAGGCTAATATTCACTATCGGATTCTGTGCTAAGGAAATGAAATGTCCTTCTCCTGTGGAAAGTTTGTTTTCCATCAGTTGTGCTGGCCCTGTTTCTGTGTGCTGTGCAAGGAACACTGCATACCGTGAAGACAGAACCAAGAGATCTACCCCAGGGATTGAGCTCAGGGTGGGCACTGGCTCCCTTCCCAGGAGGGCGGACAGGAGGTTGTGCTTTACAAGGTGGGACAGAGAAACCAAGCAGTGTGACAAGAGCATTTCCACTCATGTTTCTGTGCAAACTGCCAGGTGAAGTAGGTTCTTGGTATTTTCTGAAGGCTTTTGCAAGCAAACACGTCTGGGAGTAAAGTCAATTAAAACATGGAAAGTTATACTTAAAATTTTTTTTTCGATAGTGAGTCCTTTGGGAAATACATACATTAATAGAATATGATTGCCTTATATGTGTCAATATTTTCCCCACCAAAGCAAAAACTGAAAATGCTTGATTGTAAAATGTCACTTGTTTACCCAAGAGACGGTGTATGAGTAAAGTTGTTCTAGAAATCCTCAATCCCTAGGTCGTAATTTCCTGTTGGTGCTGAGGGGAACCCTGGTGTGCGATTCAGTGCCTGCTACTCACAGGGAGGCTGTTAAGAACTCAGAGACCCGCCCAGTGGACCCCACGTGTGAGGACAGGATTGGAGCCTCAGGCTGCACTTGAGGAGGGAGATGCTTTAGAGAAGGGGAAGGAGATACAGGAAGTGCACCTGAGCCATGGGGAGTCAGGGGTGGCTGGTTTAGAGATCAAGGAAAAGTGTACACCTGAGCACAGCCTGGGCCACACTTAGGATGCTATTTGCGCTTCTGGTTGAATGGGGAAGAGAAAGGACATCCCCCTCTTGCTGGAGTGAACTCTGGAGAGATGTCTTCTTTAAAGCCTGGGGAGAGGAGCTTCTCTCCCATTATCTCCTGATACCTGTGTACATTCGAGACCCTTCCTCCTTTCTTCTTTCCCTCTGTTGACTCCCTTTCCTTATTTTTCTTCTTTTTTCCCCTTTTTCCACTTTGTATTTATTTTACATATGTATATTTTATTGTTGTAAAAGTACACATACAATGAAATCCAACGTCTTAACAAGTTTTGAAATGTCCAGTCAGTCCTGTTGACTACATGCACCTTGTTGTACAGCATGTGTCTAGAACTGTTCCATTTTGCAAATAACACATGCTAACCATTGAACAGAGACTTCCCATGTCAACGTCTTGCCAGCTCTTGGAACCACCCTTCTACTCTCTGCTTCTCGGAGTTTTCTTTCAGTTTTTGACCTTCTGTGACTGGCTTATTTCACTCTTACAAATGTCCTCCAAGTTCTTTCGTGTTGCTGCAAATGGCAGGATTTCCTTCTTTTTCAAAGACTGAATGACATTCCACTGTATGTATACACCACATTTTCTTTATTAATTAATCTTCCCATGGACACTAGGCAGTTTTCCTATGTTGTGTATTGTGTATAATGCTGCAATGGACATGAGATTGTAGATATCTCTTGGACATTCTTGTTTTATCTCCTTTGTATATAAACCTAAATGAGTGACTGCTGGATTTTATGAGAGTTCTCTTAATAATTTTTGTGGGACCTCCATTCTGTTTTCCATAATGGCTACACCATTTTACATTACTACAGGGTACAAAACAGGGTACAGAAGTTCCACTTCTTCACATCTTTGCCAGCATCCATTAATTTTCTTTCTTTTTTCTTTTTTTTTCTTTTTTGCAGTACATGGGCCTTTCATTGTTATGGGCTCTCCCGTTGCGGAGCACAGGCTCCAAACACACAGGCTCAGCAGCCATGGTTCATGGGCCCAGCCGCTCAGTGGCATGTGGGATCCTCCCAGACTGGGGCACGAACACGTGTCCCCTGCCTTGGCAGGCGGACTCTCATCCATTGTGCCACCAGGGAAGCCCTAATTGTCCTTTTATAATACACATCCTAACAGGTGTGAGTGATATCTCCTTGTGCCTTGATTTCCATTTCCCTGATGCTTAGCGATGTTGAGCAAATTTTCATATGTAGATTGACCACTTGTATGCCTTTATGGAGAAATGTCTAGTGTAGCTTTTTACCCATTTTTAAACTCACTTATTTGCCTGCTGTTTTTCTGAAATTGACTTGTAGTAGTTTCTTATATATTCTGGATATTGGTCCCTTATTCAGATACAAGGTTTACACATATTTCCTCCCATTCTATAGGTTTCCTTTTCATTCTGTTGATTGTTGAAGAGATTATCCTTTCTTCACTTGGTAATCTTAGAACCTTGGCCAAGATCTGTTGGCCATATATATGTGCGTTTATTTGAGGTCTCTCTATTATATTTCATTGGTCTATCTCACTGTCTTGATGCCAGTAGCAGACTGTGTTGACTACTGTGGCATTGTTTTGTGTTTTGAGTTGAGGAAGTGTTAATCTCCATCATTGCTCTTTGCTCTCAAGATTGTTTTATCTACTTGTGGGGGTTCCATATGTATTTTAGGATTCTGTCCACTTCTATAATAATGACATGGAATTTTGTGGGTTGTTGCGATATATGTGTACATCACTTTATGTAGTATAGAAATGCCAACAGTATTTAATAATCCAGTCTATGAACATGGTATGTCATTCCCTTTACTTGTCTCTTCTTTAATTTCTTTCCGCAATATCCCGTAGTTTTCAGTATACAAATTTTTCACCTCCAACGGGGCCTTTTCCACTGCCTTCCTCAGGTCTTCTAGAGTCAGGGGTGAGAAGGATGGACTCATGGAGAGAGTGAAATCCCTCCCTCCCCTCTGCAGCTACTCTCTGATTATATCTAATACAGGTGTACTGGGCCATGCCCTTCACCTCTGTCTACAAGTGGGCCCCTTGCTGGGAATTCCTCTTGGATCTGAGTGTTGACTGTACTATTTCAGTGTCCACAAGGACTCTCCCAGTGCCTGGCGTGGGTCCAAGAGCCCAAGATATACCTACATACGAAGGATCAGATCAGGCCATCAAATTATCTGCAGTAAAGAACAACCAGGGGAAGGGTGGCTGGTTGCCTCTTTCTCATCTTTGGATTTCTTACAGCTGAGCTTTCCAGTGTGGTAGTCACTAACCAAATGTGTCTATTTATAATTAATTTAGTTCAAACAATAATTAACTCATTCTATTAAAAAATGAAAAAACACACAATTGCTTGGTCATACTAGCCATGTTTCAAGTGTGTCTGTAACATCTGGAATTTCAGGTTGGTAAGGTTGACCGTGAAAGCTATAAATGGGTCTATAGAAGTGAGGGGTCGAAAGGTGATTTTCTCAGCATCTCTCCCTCATTTGAAATTTTCAACTGTGATCAAGATCTTATTGAAGGACTCTGTCTGCACAGAGCACAGGGGAGGTCTGAGAACCTGGAGGGAAGACCAGGGTGATGCTGTGTGAGCCAGCAAGTCGAGTAGGAGAAATGGGTGGGTCAACTTGTATAATAACTTTATGCTCATGGTTGTGTTTGTACAGAATGGATTGTGGAGAGCATACATAGCAGTGATGCTGATGACGATTCACGTTGGGAACAACTCTCAGGTAGGATCTAAAGGGAGACAATTCCTAGAACACTTGGGTTCCACCCGGTTCTTTAGAAACAAAGGAAGGTGAATATGAAATCAGGAAGAAGAAGGAAATATGTGTAGAATTCTGATTTGTTCTTTCCAAATTAATGATATAATAGAGTTATTGTGTCCGTGTCCTTTGACTGTACTGTGCTTATAGTCATCTTTTCTTGCTTTGCCATTCAGAAATTTTCTTTCTCACAAGACTACTCTTTCATTGCTGTTTCACTGCCAAAGATGAAAGGTTCGTTTCTGTTTGGTACCTGGAGTGTATTTTGCACCAGGGATTTTGGTTTCCTTTTTACATTCACATATGATGGCCATATCCTAGTGGGAACAAAGCTCTCATAGTCACTTGACACTGGAGAACAACTTCTTATAGTGAGTGTCAGGTGGTGGATGAGACTTGAACTCTCTCCCTCTACACTTTCAGGACTTGTAGCTTCATCTTACTTTTGTCCTCACTGTTGATTCCTCATGGAAAATGCGCTCCCTGAGCTGGATGAGTCACAGAACACATGCTTTGGGATCACTGCATGTGCTCAGTCTCCTCATTTCAGCCTCAGCACCTCCCAAGGCTGATGTGCTGACATGCTTCCATTTGAGAGGGCTCCACGTCCAGCTGCCCCTAAAGACCCTTCATGGCCAGCAGGAATTCTAGAGGACTGTGTGAAGGGGCTGCTGGGCTTCTTCACACACTGGCTCTCACAGCCCTGCTAACCTGGTCTCCTGGAATTGACTGACCAGGCCCAGGACAGAGACTCAGGGCAGCAGGACTCAGGGTCACTGCTCTTCTTACAACCCACTGCTCCATCCGGCCAGCCCTGCCCCTTTTCCCCACGCTCCAGTCCTGCATACCCTCTGACCTTTCCTCAAGCCTGCCTTGGTCTTATCCTTCCCAGTTCTTCCAAGGCTGGGGTAAACCCTGTCAGGTGCTGTGTGTTTATAAGGCTTCCTCTGCTGTAGAATTTTGTTTCAGTATTCCAGACTAAGGGAATTGGGACAAGTTACTTTTAACTCTAATATTGCTTTCATCCTCTCTAAGGGGCTAAGAGACTTACGGAGTTGTTTTGAAGTTCCTAAGATTAGCTCAGGCACAGGACACTTACTTCTTTTGTGAAGTTGGTTGCATATCTAGGCTATTTTGGAGAATGCTGCAATGAACTTAAGTTCATCTCATTGTGATATTGATTTAATTTCCTTTGGATATATACCCAGAACTGTGATTGCTGAATCATATGATATTTCTGTTTATAATTTTATAAGAAACCCCCATACTCTTTTTCATAATAGCGGCACCATTTTACATTCCCACCAGCAGCGTACAATGTTTCCAATTCCCGACATCTTGGCCTTGACCTGCGGCTCTAGAGCACAGGCTTAGTAGTTGTTGTGCACGGGCTTAGTTGCTCCATGGGTGGATTCTTAGTGAACAAAACTGGGTTTCAGCATGCCTACTACTGGGCCAATTACAACTTCATTTAATAAGAAATCTCATCTCTTAGTACGTCTCATAGCATTCTGAATGGTTATGATACATCTGTCTGCCACTTCCCTCATTCTAACTGTTTCCTATTAGAGCCTCGGGATGAGTCCTCCCCTCTTACCTGAAGCACCTAGTGCTAGGCAGGCCTCCTTCCTTTTGCAGGGAGCCCATGCTTGTACCCACATGCCACACCCAGTTCTGGAGGAGTCCGAGAAAGAAGGAGCCTCCAGGAGTAGATGGAGGAAATTCACTCCACCTTTCTCCTTTGAGGCTAATATTCACTATCGGATTCTGTGCTAAGGAAACGAAATGTCCTTCTCCTGTGGAAAGTTTGTTTTCCATCAGTTGTGCTGGCCCTGTTTCTGTGTGCTGTGCAAGAAACACTGCATACAGTGAAGACAGAACCAAGATATCTACCCCAGGGATTGAGCTCAGGGTGGGCACTGGCTCCCTTCCCAGGAGGGCGGACAGGAGGTTGTGCTTTGCAAGGTGGGACAGAGAAACCAAGCAGTGTGACAAGAGCATCTCCACTCATGTTGCTGTGCAAACTGCCAGGTGAAGTAGGTTCTTGGTATTTTCTGAAGGCTTTTGCAAGCAAACAAGTCTGGGAGTAAAGTCAATTAAAACATGGAAAGTTATACTTAAAATTTTTTTTTCGATAGTGAGTCCTTTGAGAAATACATACTTTAATAGAATATGATTGCCTTATATGTGTCAATATTTTCCCCACCAAAGCAAAAACTGAAAATGCTTGATTGTAAAATGTCACTTGTTTACCCAAGAAACGGTGTATGAGTAAAGTTGTTCTAGAAATCCTCAATCCCTAGGTCATAGTTTCCTGATGGTGCTGAGGGAAACCCTGGTGTGTGATTCAGTGCCTGCTACTCACAGGGAGGCTCTTAAGAACTTAGAGACGCGCCCAGTGGGCCCCACGTGTGAGGACAGGATTAGAGCCTCGGGCTGGACTTGAAGAGGGAAATGCTTTAGAGACGTGGAAGGAGATACAGGAAGGGCACCTGAGCCATAGGGAGTCAGGGGTGTTTGGTTTAGAGATCAAGGAAAAGTGTCCACCTGAGCACAGCCTGGGCCACACTTAGGATGCTATTGGCGCTTCTGGTTGAATGGGGAAGAGAAAGGACATCCCCCTCTTGCTGGAGTGAACTCTGGAGAGATGTCTTCTTTAAAGCCTGGGGAGAGGAGCTTCTCTCCCATTATCTCCTGATACCTGTGTACATTCGAGACCCTTCCTGCTTTCTTCTTCCCCTCTGTTGACTCCCTTTCCTTATTTTTCTTCTTTTTTCCCCTTTTTCCACTTTGTATTTATTTTACATATGTATATTTTATTGTTGTAAAAGTACACATACAATGAAATCCAACGTCTTAACAAGTTTTGAAATGTCCAGTCAGTCCTGTTGACTACATGCACCTTGTTGTACAGCATGTGTCTAGAACTTTTCCATTTTGCAAATAACACATTCTAACTATTGAACAGAGATTTCCCATGTCAACCTCCCGCCAGATCTTGGAACCACCCTTCTGCTCTCTGCTTCGCGGAGTTTTCTTTCAGTTTTTGACCTTCTATGACTGGCTTATTTCACTCTTACAAATGTCCTCCAAGTTCTTTTGTGTTGCTGCAAATGGCAGGATTTCCTTCTTTTTCAAAGACTGAATGACATTCCACTGTATGTATACACCACATTTTCTTTATTAATTCATCTTCCCATGGACACTAGGCAGTTTTCCTATGTTGTGTATTGTGTATAATGCTGCAGTGGACATGAGATTGTAGATATCTCTTGGACATTCTTGTTTTATCTCCTTGGTATATAAACCTAAATGAGTGATTGCTGGATTTTATGATAGTTCTCTTAATAATTTTGGGGGGGGATCAACATTCTGTTTTCCATAATGGCTACACCATTTTACATTACTACAGGATACAAAACAGGGTACACATGTTTCACTTCTTCACATCTTTGCCAGCATCCATTAATTTTATTTCTTTTTTTTTTTTTTTTTTTTTTTTTTTTTGCAGTACACGGGCCTCTCATTGTTGTGGGCTATCCCGTTGCGGAGCACAGGCTCAGCTTACATGGCTCATGGGCCCAGGCGCTCAGCGGCATGTGGGATCCTCCCAGACTGGGGCACGAACACGTGTCCCCTGCCTCGGCAGGCAGACTCTCAACCAGTGTGCCACCACGAAAGCCCTAATTGTCTTTTTATAATACACATTCTAAGAGGTGTGACTGATATCTCCTTGTGGCTTGATTTCCATTTCCATGATGCTTAGCAATGTTGAGCAAATTTTCATATGTAGATTGACCACTTGTATGTCTTTATGGAGAAATGTCTAGTGAAGCTTTTTACCCATTTTTAAACTCAGTTATTTGCCCGCTGTTTTTTTGTAATTGACTTGTTGTAGTTTCTTATATATTCTGGATATTGGTCCCTTATTCAGATTCAAGGTTTACACATATTTCCTCCCATCCTATAGATTGCCTTTTCATTCTGTTGATTGTTGAAGAGACTATCCTTTCTTCACTTGGTAATCTTAGAACCTTGGCCAAGATCAGTTGGCCATATATATGTGCATTTATTTGAGGTCTCTCTATTATATTTCATTGGTCTATCTCACTGTCTTGATGCCAGTAGCAGACTGTTTTGACTACTGTGGCATTGTTATGTGTTTTGAGTTCAGGAAGTGTTAATCTCCATCATTGCTCTATGCTCTCAAGATTGTTTTATCTACTTGTGGGGGTTCCATATGTATTTTAGGATTCTGTCCACTTCTATAATAATGACATGGAATTATATGGGATGTTGCGATATATGTGAACATCACTTTATGTAGTATAGAAATGCCAACAGTATTTAATAATCCAGTCTATGAATATGGTATGTCATTCCAATTACTTGTCTCTTCTTTAAATTCTTTCCACAATATTCTGTAGTTTTCAGTATACAAATTTTCCTCCCCCGATGGGCCCTTTTCCACTGCCTTCCTCAGGTCTTCTAGAGTCAGGGGTGTGAAGGATGGACTCATGGAGAGAGTGAAATCCCTCCCTCCCCTCTGCACCTACTCTCTGATTATGTCTAATACAGGTGTACTGGGCCATGCCCTTCACCTCTGTCTACAAGTGGGCCCCTTGCTGGGAATTCCTCTTGGATCTGAGTGTTGACTGTACTATTTCAGTGTCCACAAGGACTCTCCCAATGTCTGGCATGGGTTCAAGAGCCAAAGGTATACCTACATACGAATGATCATATCAGGGCATCAAATTTTCTGCAGTAAAGAACAACTAGGGGTGGGTGGGCTGATTGCCTCTTTCTCATCTTTGGATTTCTTACACCTGAGCTTTCCAGTGTGGTAGCCACTAACCAAATGTGTCTATTTATAATTAATTTATTTCAAACAATAATTAACTCATTCTATTAAAAAATGCAAAAAACACACAATTGCTTGGTCACACTAGCCATGTTTGAAGTGTGTCTGTAACATCTGGAATTCCAGGTTGGTAAGGTTGATGGTGAAAGCTATAAATGGGTCAATAGAAGTGAGGGGTCGAAAAGTGATTTTCTCAGCATCTCTCCCTCATTTGAAATTTTCAACTGTGATCAATATCTTATTGAAGGACTCTGTCTGCACAGAGCACAGGGGAGGTCTGAGAACCTGGAGGGAAGACCAGGGTGATGCTGTGTGAGCCAGCAAGTCGAGTAGGAGAAATGGGTGGGTCAACTTGTATAATAACTTTATGCTCATGGTTGTGTTTGTACAGAATGCATGGTGGAGAGCATACATAGCAGTGATACTGATGACGATTCACGTAGGGAACAACTCTCAGGTAGGATCTAAAGTAGACAATTCCTAGAACACTTGGGTTCCACCCACTTCTTTAGAAACTAAGGAAGGTGAATATGAAATCAGGAAGAAGAAGGAAATATGTGTAGAATTCTGATTTGTTCTTTCCAAATTTTAATGATATAATAGAGTTATTGTGTCCATGTTCTTTGACTGTACTGTGCTTATAGTCATCTTTTCTTGCTTTGCCATTCAGAAATTTTCTTTCTCAGAAGACTACTCTTTCATTGCTTTTTCACTGCCAAAGATGAAAGCTTCGTTTCTGTTTGGTACCTGGAGGGTATTTAGCACCAAGGATTTTGGTTTCCTTTTTACATTCACGTATGATGGCCATATCCTAGTGGGAACAAAGCTCTCATAGTCACTTGACACTGGAGAACAACTTCTTATAGTGAGTGTCAGGTGGTGGATGAGACTTGAACTCTCTCCCTCTACACTTTCAGGACTTGTAGCTTCATCTTACTTTTGTCCTCACTGTTTATTCCTCATGGAAAGCACGCTCCCAGAGGTGGAAGAGTCACAGAACACGTGATTTGGGATCTACTGCATGTGCTCAGTCTCCTCATTTCAGCCTCAGCACCTCCCAAGGCTGATGTGCTGACATGCTTCCATTTGAGAGGGGTCCACCTCCAGCTGCCCCTACAGACGCTTCATGGCCAGCAGGAATTCTAGAGGACTGTGTGAAGGGGCTGCTGGGCTCGCTTCACACACTGGCTCTCATAGCCCTGCTAACCTGGTCTCCTGGAATTGAAGAGGCCCAGGACAGAGACTCAGGGCAGCAGGACCCAGGGTCACTGCACTTCTTACAACCCACTGCTCCATCCGGACACACCTGCCCCTGCTCCCAACTCCCCAGTCCTGCCTACCCTCTGAACTTTCCTCAGGCCTGCCTTGGTCTTATCCTTCCCAGTTCTTCCAAGGCTGGGGTAAACCCTGGCAGGTGCTGTGAGTTTATGAGGCTTCCGCTGCTGTAGAACTTTTGTTTCAGTATTCCAGACTAAGGGAATTGGTACAAGTTACTTTTAACTCTAATATTGCTTTCATCCTCTCTAAGGCGCTAAAGACATACGGAGTTGTTTTGAAGTACCTAAGGTTAGCTCAGGCACAGGACACTTACTTGTTTTGTGCAGTTGGTTGCATATCTAGGCTATTTTGGAGAATGCTGCAATGAACCTATGTTCATCTCATTGTGATACTGATTTAATTTCCTTTGGATATATACCCAGAACTGTGATTGCTGAATCATATGATATTTCTGTTTATAATTTTATAAGGAACCCCCATACTCTTTTTCATAATAGTGGCACCATTTTACATTCCCACCAGCAGTGTACAAAGTTTCCAATTCCCCACATCTTGGCCTTAAACTGTTAATTATTTTCTTTATAATACACAGCCTAACAGGTATGAGGTGTTGATTTGCATTGCCCTGATGATTAGTGAGGTTGAGAACCTTTTCCTATATTTGTTAGCCATTTGTATGTCTTTTTCAGGAAATGTCTTATTTAAGTCTTTCACATTTCTGAACCCAGTTATTTGCCCTTTTTAATTTTTTAACGTATTTTGCATTTGAGTTGTAGTGTTTTTCTTAGATGTTTTGAACATTAGCTCCTTTTCTGATATATGTTTGTAATCTTTCTGTAAGTTATATTTTCATCCTATTGACTGTTGAAAAAACTATACTTTCCCTATTTGTTGTCTTAGAAGGTTGGTGAATTTCATTTGGCCATGTATCTATGAGTTTTCTTGGGGGTTATTTATTCTGGTCTTTAGGCCTATGTATCTGTTTCTATGTCAGTACCATACAGTTTTGATTCCTGTGGCTTTGTAATGTGTTTTGAAGTCAGGAAGTGAGAAGCCTCCATCTATGTTCTTTGTTCTCAGGATTGTTTTGTCTGTTTGGAGTCCTTAGTAGTTCCATATGTATTTTAGGATTATTTTTTCTTTTACTTTGAAAATGACATTGGGATTTTGATAGGTATTACAGTGAATTAATACTTACCTTCGGGTAGTGTAGAAATGTCAACAATAATAAGTCTCCAGTCTATGAATATGATATGTCATTTCAATTATTTGTTCCTTGTTTAATTCTCTCAGCAGTGGTTTGTAGTTTTCAGTGTACAGGCCATTTACCTTCTAAGGGCATTTTGTCCCTTCCTTCCCTGGATTTTTCAAAAGCAGTGTTGAGAAGGATGGCCTCAGGAAGTGAGTGAATGTCCCTCCCTCCCTTCTGCACCTGCTCGCTGATTATGTCTAGCACAGGTGCACTGGGCCATGCTCATTACCTCTCCCCTCAAGTGGAACACCTGTCGGGAATTCCTCTAGGATCTGGGTGTTGACATTACTGTTTCAGTGTCCCCAAGGTCTCATGAGTGCCTGGCAAGTGTGCATGAGCCTAGGAAACACCTACAAATGAATCATCAAATCTGGCCAGCAAACTGCCCTGCAGAAGGTGTTGGGCTGCACCTCTCACGCCTGCAAGCCCTGTACTTGCTCAGCCTCAGGGCTAAGGAAAGAGCCCGAAGTCAGGGACAGAGACATTCATGGTTTAATAAATGGGAGATGTTTCACGTCAGAAGCAAAGTGGTCCTGGAGAGACATCCCACTGTAGATAGCCGATGGCAGGCAGAACGCAGCAGCAGCAGTAGCAGCATGCTTCTCTCTGCGCGGAATAGGCAGGCTACCAGTTAAAGGGGGAATTGACAGCAGATGGGCTCATCGCTTACCAGGGAAACTGCAGAGGGACACATCCCTCTTACCCCTTGGGCTAAGTAACTTCACGGGGCAGTGGTTTTTCCTTTGGTAAACCATCAGCAAACAGCCATCTTGAATAGGTAGACCATACAGAGGGGAATAACCAGGGGAGCGGTGGTAACATCCTCCATATATTTTATATATATATATACTTATATATATATATATATATATAGGAGAGAGAGAGAGAGAGGGATGTGTATTACAGTGTGGTAGCTACTAGCTAGATGTGCCTGTTATAATTTATTTAATTCAATCAATGATTAACTCAGTGTATTAAAATAAAAGAAAATAAAATATCTCATTAGTCACATTAGTCACATTTTAAATGTATCCATAAGACTTGTAAATTCATATTCGTGTTTCTACAGAATTGCCTTTGAATAGCATTTGTGGCCGTGATAAAGAAAAGGATACAGGTAGGAACAACACTTAGGTAGGATCTAATGGCAGAGGGTTCCTGGAATTTTAGGGTTATATCTCCTGCTTTGGAGACTGAGGAAGGTGGATATGAAATCAGAAATAAGAATGAAATATGTGTAGAGTTCTGACTTGTTTTTTTCACATTTTAATGATACAATAGAGAGCAATTGTGTCCTTAGACGTGACTGTGCTCTATAATCACCTTTTCTTGATTTGCTCATCAAAACTGATCTTTTGCACATGAGCTGCTCTTTCTTGTGCTTGTCACTGCCTAATATGGAAGTTTGTTTTCTGGTTAGCACATCTAGGTTATTGTGCACAGTAGAGTTTGTTTTCTTTTGCATATTGACCTATGATGGACAGAACCTGTGGGTCAAAACTCATGGGCCCTTGAAACTTGAGACCAAGTTCTTCTAGAAAGGGTGAGGTGGTGGATGAGAAGTGAACTGTCTCCCTCTGCACTTTCAGGGCCTGTGGCTTCACCTCATATTTTGTGCTCACTGTTAGTTCCTCTTGTAAAGGACAGACCCAGAGATGGATGAGTCACAGAACTCGTGCTCTGGGATCACTGCATGTGCTCAGTCTCCTTGAGCTTATCTCAGCCTCAAAACTTCCCCAAAGCTGATGTGCTGACATGCTTCCATTTGAGAGGGGTCCACGTCCAGCTACCCTAGAGACCCTCCATGGGCGGCAGAAATTCTAGAGGGCTGTGTGAAGGGGCTGCTGGGCTTCTTTACACACTTGCTTTCACAGCCCTGCTGACCTGGTCTCCTGGTGTTGACCAGGCCCAGGACAGAGACTCAGGGCAGCAGGACCCAGGGTCACTGCTCTTCTTACAACCCACTTCTCCGTCCACACACACAGCCCTGCCCCTGCTCCCCACACCCCAGTCCTGCCTACCCTCTGACCTTTCCTCAGGCCTGCCTTGGTCTTATCCTTCCCAGTTCTTCCAAGGCTGGGGTAAACCCAGGCAGGTGCTGTGTGCTTATGAGACTTCCTCTGCTGTAGAATTTTGTTTGAGTGTTCCAGACTAAGGGAATTGGGACAAGTTACTTTTAACTCTAATATTGCTTTCATCCGCTCTAAGGGGCTAAGAGACTTACGGAGTTGTTTTGAAGTACCTAAGGTTAGCTCAGGCACAGGACCCTTATGTGGTTGTGAAGCTGTTTGCATGTTCTTCCCTCAACACAGCTGTTGCCCAGATTTGGTTAATATTCCTTTTCCTCAGGAGATGGTGCAGAGATAAATGTTCTAAGCTCTTGACCTCCTAAGTGGAAAAGCCATACTGAGAACCCAGGGGTGGGTGCTCTGGATCCCTGACCTGCACTTACCACTTAGCCAAGGGGTCCTCAGTCATGGAGCAAGGGAGTCCCTGCATCCGTATCCTTGGCTGGAAGTCCTAGAATCTCCAAAGGTCCAGAACTTGCCTATCAGGTGGCCTTAGTGGTCACAGAATCCAGGGCAGCTATGGGTGGACTTATCAGTTGACTTTGGCACAGTCATTAATGTGAAATTCACATCAGGACCTGCATTCTCCTGGTCAGCTCACAGACTCTGAGAGGTGTGAGACCCCATGTATACAATACAGGTCATATCTGTCAGTGCTGGTGTCATTGCTTAAACAAGGCCAAAAGCAGATAAGAATCAGGGAGCTATTTTATTGTATTGGATATCATTAGCATAAGCCTTAGCATTGGTCAATTCCTGTAGCCCACACGCAAGGACTCAAAGTGGAACCTGACTGTTAGCCTGTACACTTCTCCTGCACAGCTGGGTTAGAGACAGGCTGTGCTCAGTCCGGGCTCCCTCTTCATAACGAAGTGTCCCACTTATGGAACAGCTCCCTAGAGTATGCACAGCCCCTGACTCAGTGGGCATACGTACATTGTATAGAAAACAAAGACTGGGAGAAAAATATGATACGATTGATAGTGGCTGTATCTAAATGGTAGGATTTCAGTTTTGTCAAATCTTGTGTATTTGATTTTCTTTAAGACAAGTGATTAGTGAATAAATATAGCATATTTTGTCTAGGATTGAATTCAGTCCTTTAATGGAGGTTGCTGTTAATCAAGTATAAAATATCATACAACAGAAGACATGATAAATACAGTAGCTGGCATTGTGGATGCTGGGGAAAGAGTGATCTGGGAAAAATCAAGAGACAGTGGCAATTTAGCAGAAGCTCAAAAGAGGCAGGATGGGTCATGGGTCTGTGTCATTGAAACAGAGCATGCATTTTAGTGTTTACCATTTTTTAGATCGACCCTTCCCGTCTGATTAGGCTCCCCTTAGCTAGAAAGCCAAAGCTCTGTTTTCATTTCCTTCCTCTTGTCCTTTGCCTTCCTTCATCCCCCAAAGAGGATGGCCCAACACCAGCTCAGCCCACACTTACTAACCTCCCACATCCATACACACCACCCCATGTCCTCATCGAGAAGAAAGCCCCTGAGTAATTCCTGAGCCGCAGCACCAGTGTCCTGACAGTTACTCTGTGTCCCTCCAGCTCTCCCTGAGGATGTGGTGAATGACTTGCACCATGATAGGACAGGAGAAAAGCCTCCGTGGATCCCCAAGGTAAGCTGGATTTTTTCTGGTCTGAGATAGAAATATTGCTTTATTTCTCTTACAATAGAATTAAGTTATGAATATTTGAGGGTATTCCTTCCAGATACATACAATTCCCTTGGTTGGGAGAATGTGGAGTGAGAGTCTATTACCAACTCATGGAGCCTGATTCCACAGGACATTACGATTGACAGCATCCATTACAGCCTGTAGAGTATGGAGCTCTCTCTCCTGCAGCGATTTTTCCTCTAGGCAAAGAATTCTGTAATTTCGAACCTAAATGGACTTAGAAGTTCCATCCTCCCAGCAAAGTTCTTGCCTTTCAGCCTGAGTAGGTTTGCTCTGATAACCCTTGCTGGGTTCCCTGGACCACTGTTTCTTATGAGGTTTTCTACTGTCAGCAAATGAACAAAAGACCTGAGCATCACTGTGATCTTATCCTCATAGTGTTTTCTCTTCTGTAATTGCAGGTGGCCTTCCCAGAACGTGAAAACGGTATGTATTCTGGAATCAGTCACTTGGGGAGGAAGAACTTTGAAGATAAGAAAGTGGGACATTCTTGCTGGTTTTAGTGTAGAGGGCAAACTGATTCCAAATTTGTGCTGGGAATGAGAGTAGGTGTCCTGGTGATAGAAAGTGATTTACAAGTAATGTGACCAATTACTATAGTCCCAGGAAGAAGCTGTATTACGGTTAGGTGGTGTAGGTTTGTGTGCATGAGACAGGGTGTGTCTGTATGTGAAATGAGTGGGATGATTCTGTGTGTGTATGTGAACTTTTTGTGTTGTGTTTCCCTTGATTTATGTTCCCGTAAACATCACTGTTACTGGTGCCAACTTTCTAGAAAATATTCCCATCACCACTGTATCATGAATGGGTATGGATATTAAAGTAAATAAACTGTACACTTTCAGTGTGTGCATTGATTTTATACCAAGTGAGCCTCATTTAACCTGGAAAACAAATCCTATCACCACCCAGGCAAATGTTTACTGGATTCTTTTTTTTTTTTTTTTTCTTTTTGTTGTGTTTGGTCTTCGTTGCAGTGTGCGGGCTTCTCATTTCGGTGGCTTCTGTTGTTCCAGAGCACGGGCTCTAGGTGCATGGGCTTCAATAGTTGTGGCACGTGGGCTCAGTAGTTGTGACTTGCAGGCTCTACGGCACAGGCTTAGTAGTTGTGGTGCACGGACATAGTTGCCCAATGGCTGGTATCTTAATGAACAAAACTGGGTTTCAGCATCCCTACTACTGGGTCAATTACAACTTCATTTAATAAGAAATCTCATCTCTTAGTAGGTCTCATAGCATTCTGAATGGTTATGATACATCTGTCTGCCACTTCCCTCATTCTAACTGTTTCCTATTAGAGCCTCGGGATGAGTCCTCCCCCCTTACCTGAAGCACCTAGTGCTAGGCAGGCCTCCTTCCTTTTGCAGGGAGCCCATGCTTGTACCCACATGCCACACCCAGTTCTGGAGGAGTCCGAGAAAGAAGGAGCCTCCAGGAGTAGATGGAGGAAATTCACTCCACCTTTCTCCTTTGAGGCTAATATTCACTATCGGATTCTGTGCTAAGGAAACGAAATGTCCTTCTCCTGTGGAAAGTCTGTCTTCCATCACTTGTGCCGGGCCTGTTTCTGTGTGCTGGGCAAGGAACACTGCATACGTTGAAGACAGAACCAAGAGATCTACCCCAGTGATTGAGCTCAAGGTGGGCACTGGCTCCCTTCCCAGGAGGGCAGACAGGAGGTTGTGCTTTGCAAGGTGGGAGAGAGAAACCAAGCAGTGTGACAAGAGCATCTCCACTCATGTTGCTGTGCAAACTGCCAGATGAAGTAGGTTCTTGGTATTTTCTGAAGGCTTTTGCAAGCAAACAAGTCTGGGAGTAAAGTCAATTAAAACATGGAAAGTTATACTTAAAAATTTTTTTTCGATAGTGAGTCCTTTGAGAAATACATACTTTAATAGAATATGATTGCCTTATATGTGTCAATATTTTCCCCATCAAAGAAAAAACTGAAAATGCTTGATTGTAAAATGTCACTTGTTTACCCAAGAGACTGTGTATGAGTAAAGTTGTTCTAGAAATCCTGAATCCCTAGGTGGTAGATTACTGATGGTGCTGAGGGGAACCCTGGTGTGCGATTCAGTGCCTGCTACTCACAGGGAGGCTCTTAAGAACTCAGAGACCCGCCCAGTGGACCCCACGTGTGAGGACAGGATTGGCGCCTCGGTCTGGACTTGAAGAGGGAAATGCTTTAGTGAAGTGGAAGGAGATACAGGAAGGGCACCTGAGCCATGGGGAGTCAGGGGTGGTTGGTTTAGAGATCAAGGAAAAGTGTACACCTGAGCACAGCGTGGGCCACACTTAGGATGCTATTGGCACTTCTGGTTGAATGGGGAAGAGAAAGGACATCCCCCTCTTGCTGGAGTGAACTCTGGAGAGATGTCTTCTTTAAAGCCTGGGGAGAGGAGCTTCTCTCCCATTATCTCCTGATACCTGTGTACATTCGAGACCCTTCCTGCTTCCTTCTTTCCCTCTGTTGACTCCCTTTCCTTATTTTTCTTCTTTTTTCCCCTTTTTCCACTTTGTATTTATTTTACATATGTGTATTTTATTGTTGTAAAAGTACACATACGATGAAATCCAGCTTCTTAACAAGTTTTGAAATGTCCAGGCAGTCCTGTTGACTACATGCACCTTGTTGTACAGCATGTGTCTAGAACTTTTCCATTTTGAAATAACACATTCTTACCATTGAACAGAGACTTCCCATGTCAACCTCCTGCCAACTCTTGGAACCACCCTTCTACTCTTTGCTTCTCGGAGTTTTCTTTCAGTTTTTGACCTTCTGTGACTGGCTTATTTCACTCTTACAAATGTCCTCCAAGTTCTTTCGTGTTGCTACAAATGGCAGGATTTCCTTCTTTTTCAAAGACTGAATCAAATTCCACTGTATGTATACACCACATTTTCTTTATTAATTCATCTTCTCATGGACACTAGGCAGTTTTCCTATGTTGTGAATTGTGTATAATGCTGCAATGGACATGAGATTGTAGATATCTCTTGGACATTCTTGTTTTATCTCCTTTGTATATAAACCTAAATGAGTTATTGTGGATTTTATGATAGTTCTCTTAATAATTTTGGGGGGACCTCCATTCTCTTTTCCATAATGGCCATTTTACATTACTACAGGGTACAAAACAGGGTACAGGAGTTCCAATTCTTCACATCTTTGCCAACGTCCATTAATTTTCTTTCTTTTTTCTTTCTTTTTTTTTTTTTTTTTTGCAGTACACGGGCCTCTCATTGTGGTGGGCTCTCCCGTTGCGGAGCACAGGCTCCAAACACACAGGCTCAGCGGCCATGGCTCATGGGCCCAGCCGCTCAGTGGCATGTGGGATCCTCCCAGACCGGGGCACGAACACGTGTCCCCTGCATCGGCAGGCGGACTCTCAACCACTGTGCCACCAGGGAAGACCTAATTGTCTTTTTATAATACACATCCTAACAGGTGTGAGTGATATCTCCTTGTGGCTTGATTTCCATTTCCCTGATGCTTAGCGATGTTGAGCAAATTTTCATATGTAGATTGACCACTTGTATGTCTTTATGGAGAAATGTCTAGTGAAGCTTTTTACCCATTTTTAAACTCAGTTATTTGCCCGCTGTTTTTTTGTAATTGACTTGTTGTAGTTTCTTATATATTCTGGATATTGGTCCCTTATTCAGATACAAGGTTTACACATATTTCCTCCCATCCTATAGGTTGCCTTTTCATTCTGTTGATTGTTGAAGAGACTATCCTTTCTTCACTTGGTAATCTTAGAATCTTGGCCAAGATCAGTTGGCCATATATATGTGCGTTTATTTGGGTCTCTCTATTATATTTCATTGGTCTATCTCACTGTCTTGATGCCACTAGCAGACTGTGTTGACTACTGTGGCATTGTTATGTGTTTTGAGTTCAGGAAGTGTTAATCTCCATCATTGCTCTTTGCTCTCAAGTTTGTTTTATCTACTTGTGGGGGGTTCCATATGTATTTTAGGATTCTGTCCACTTCTATAATAATGACATGGAATTTTGTGGGTTGTTGTGATATATGTGTACATCACTATATGTAGTATAGAAATGCCAACAGTATTTAATAATCCAGTCTATGAACATCTTATATCATTCCAATTATTTGTCTCTTCTTTAATTTCTTTCTGCAATGTCCTTTAGTTTTCAGTATACAAATTTTTCACCTCCTACGGGGCCTTTTCCACTGCCTTCCTCAGGTCTTCTAGAGTCAGGGGTGAGAAGGATGGACTCATGGAGAGAGTGAAATCCCTCCCTCCCCTCTGCACCTACTCTCTGATTATGTCTAATACAGGTGTACTGGGCCATGCCCTTCACCTCTGTCTACAAGTGGGCCCCTTGCTGGGAATTCCTCTTGGATCTGAGTGTTGACTGTACTATTTCAGTGTCCACAAGGACTCTCCCAATGCCTGGCGTGGGTCCAAGAGCCCAAGATATACCTACATACTAATGATCAGATCAGGCCATCAAATTTTCTGTAGTAAAGAACAACCAGGGGAAGGGTGGCTGGTTGCCTCTTTCTCATCTTTGGATTTCTTACACCTGAGCTTCCGAGTGTGGTAGCCACTAACCAAATGTGTCTATTTATAATTAATTTAGTTCAAACAATAATTAACTCATTCTATTAAAAAATGCAAGAAACACACAATTGCTTGGTCACAGTAGCCATGTTTCAAGTGTGTCTGTAACATCTGGAATTTCAGGTTGGTAAGGTTGATGGTGAAAGCTATAAATGGGTCTATAGAAGTGAGGGGTCGAAAGGTGATTTTCTCAGCATCTCTCCCTCATTTGAAATTTTCAACTGTGATCAAGATCTTATTGAAGGACTCTGTCTGCACAGAGCACAGGGGAGGTCTGAGAACCTGGAGGGAAGACCAGGGTGATGCTGTGTGAGCCAGCAAGTTGAGTAGGAGAAATGGGTGGGTCAACTTGTATAATAACTTTATGTTCATGGTTGTGTTCATACAGAATGGATCGTGGAGAGCATACATAGCAGTGATGCTGATGACGATTCACATAGGGAACAACTCTCAGGTAGGATCTAAAGCGAGACAATTCCTAGAACACTGGGGTTCCACCCGGTTCTTTAGAAACTAAGGAAGGTGAATATGAAATCAGGAAGAAGAAGGAAATATGTGTAGAATTCTGATTTGTTCTTTCCAAACTTTAATGATAAAATAGAGTTATCGTGTCCATGTCCTTTGACTGTACTGTGCTTCTTTTCTTGCTTTGCCATTCAGAAATTTTCTTTCTCACAAGACTACTCTTTCATTGCTTTTTCACTGCCAAAAATGAAAGGTTCGTTTCTGTTCGGTACCTGGAGGGTATTTTGCACCAAGGATTTTGGTTTCCTTTTTACATTCACGTATGATGGCCATATCCTAGTGGGAACAAAACTCTCATAGTCACTTGACACTGGAGAACAAGTTCTTATACTTTGTGTCAGGTGGTGGATGAGAGTTGAACTCTCTCCCTCTACACTTTCAGGACTTGTAGCTTCATCTTACTTTTGTCCTCGCTGTTTATTCCTCATGGAAAGCACGCTCCCAGAGGTGGAAAAGTCACAGAACACGTGATTTGGGATCACTGCATGTGCTCAGTCTCCTCATTTCAGCCTCAGCACCTCCCAAGGCTGATGTGCTGACATGCTTCCATTTGAGAGGGGTCCACGTCCAGCTGATCCTAAAGACCCTTCATGGCCGGCAGGAATTCTAGAGGACTGTGTGAAGGGGCTGCTGGGCTTCTTCACACACTGGCTCTCACAGCCCTGCTAACCTGGTCTCCTGGAATTCACCAGGCCCAGGACAGAGACTCAAGGCAGCGGGACCCAGGGTCACTGTCTTCTTACAACCCACTGCTCCGTCCAGACAGCCCTGCCCCTGCTCCCCACTCCCCAGTCCTGCCTACCCTCTGCCCTTTCCTCAGGCCTGCCTTGGTCTTATCCTTCCCAGTTCTTCCAAGGCTGGGGTAAACCCTGGCAGGCGTTGTGTGTTTATGAGGCTTCCTCTGTTGTAGAACTTTTGTTTCAGCATTCCAGACTAAGGGAATTGGTACAAGTTTCTTTTAACTCTAATATTGCTTTCATCCTCTCTAAGGGGCTAAGAGACTTACAGAGTAGTTTTGAAGTACCTAAGGTTAGCTCAGGCACAGGACACTTACTTGTTTTGTGAAGTTGGTTGCATATCTAGGCTATTGTGTAGAATGCTGCAATGAACCTATGTTCATCTCATTGTGATACTGATTTAATTTCCTTTGGATATATACCCAGAACTGTGATTGCTGAATCATATGATATTTCTGTTTATAATTTTATAAGGAACCCCCATACTCTTTTTCATAATAGCGGCACCATTTTACATTCCCACCAGCAGTGTACAAAGTTTCCAATTCCCCACATCTTGGCCTTAAACTGTTAATTTTTTTCTTTATAATACACAGCCTAACAGGTATGAGGTGTTGATTTGCATTGCCCTGATGATTAGTGAGGTTGAGAACCTTTTCCTATATTTGTTAGCCATTTGTATGTCTTTTTCAGGAAATGTCTTATTTAAGTCTTTGCACATTTCTGAACCCAGTTATTTGCCCTTTTTATTTTTTTAACTTAGTTTGCATTTGAGTTGTAGTGTTTTTCTTTGATGTTTTGTATATTAGCTCCTTTTCTGATATATGTTTGTAATCTTTCTGTAAGTTATATTTTCATCCTATTGACTGTTGAAAAAACTATACTTTCCCTATTTGTTGTCTTAGAAGGTTGGTGAATTTCATTTGGCCATGTATCTATGTGTTTTCTTGGGGGTTATTTATTCTGGTCTTTAGGCCTATGTATCTGTTTCTATGTCAGTACTGTACAGTTTTGATTCCTGTGGCTTTGTAATGTGTTTTGAAGTCAGGAAGTGAGAAGCCTCCATCTATGTTCTTTGTTCTCAGGATTGTGTTGTCTGTTTGGAGTCCTTAGTGGTTCCATATGTATTTTAGGATCTTTTTTATTTCTATTTCTTTGAAAATGACATTGGAATTTTGATAGGTATTACAATGAATTTATACTTACCTTTGGGTAGTGTAGAAATGTCAACAATAATATGTCTCCAGTCTATGAATATGATATGTCATTTCAATTATTTGTTCCTTGTTTAATTCTCTCAGCAGTGGTTTGTAGTTTTCAGTGTACAGGCCATTTACCTTCTAAGGGCATTTTGTCCCTTCCTTCCCTGGATTTTTCAGAGGCAGTGGTGAGAAGGATGGCCTCAGGAAGTGAGTGAATGTCCCTCCCTCCCTTCTGCACCTGCTCGCTGATTATGTCTAGCACAGGTGCACTGGGCCATGCTCATTACCTCTCCCGTCAAGTGGAACACCTGTCGGGAATTCCTCTAGGATCTGGGTGCTGACATTACTGTTTCAGTGTCCCCAAGGTCTCATGAGTGCCTGGCAAGTGTGCATGAGCCTAGGAAACACCTACAAATGAATCATCAAATCTGGCCAGCAAACTGCCCTGCAGAAGGTGTTGGGCTGCACCTCTCATGCCTGCAAGCCCTGTACTTGCTCAGCCTCAGGGCTAAGGAAAGAGCCCGAAGTCAGGGACAGAGACATTCATGGTTTAATAGATGGGAGATCTTTCACATCAGAAGCAAAGTGGTCCTGGAGAGACATCCCACTGTAGATAGCCGATGGCAGGCAGAACGCAGCAGCAGCAGTAGCAGCATGCTTCTCTCTGCGCGGAATAGGCAGGCTACCAGTTAAAGGGGGAATTGACAGCAGATGGGTTCATCGGTTACCAGGGAAACCAGCAGAGGTATGCATCCCTCTTACCCCTTGGGCTAAGTACCTTCACGGGGCAGAGGTTTTTCCTTTGGTAAACCGTCAGCAAACAGCCATCTTGAATGGGTAGACCATACAGAGGGGAATAACCAGGGGAGCGGTGGTAACATCCTCCATATACTTTATATATATATATATACACACATATATATATATATATGGAGAGAGAGAGAGAGAGGGTTGTGTATTACAGTGTGGTAGCCACTAGCTAGATGTGCCTGTTATAATTTATTTAATTCAATCAATGATTAACTCAGTGTATTAAAATAAAAGAAAATAAAATATCCCATTACTCAGTCACATTAGTCACATTTTAAATGTATCCATAAGACTTGTAAATTCATATTCGTGTTTCTACAGAATTGCCTTTGAATAGCATTTGTGGCCATGATAAAGAAAAGGATACAGGTAGGAACAACACTTAGGTAGGATCTAATGGCAGAGGGTTCCTGGAACTTTAGGGTTATATCTCCTGCTTTGGAGACTGAGGAAGGTGGATATGAAATCAGAAAGAAGAATGAAATATGTGTAGAGTTCTGACTTGTTTTTTTCACATTTTAATGATACAATAGAGAGCAATTGTGTCCTTAGACGTGACTGTGCTCTATAATCACCTTTTCTTGATTTGCTCATCAAAACTGATCTTTTGCACATGAGCTTCTCTTTCTTGTGCTTGTCACTGCCTAATATGGAAGTTTGTTTTCTGGTTAGCACATCTAGGTTATTGTGCACAGTAGAGTTTGTGTTCTTTTGCATATTGACCTATGATGGACAGAACCTGTGGGTGAAAACTCATGGGCCCTTGAAACTTGAGACCAAGTTCTTCTAGAAAGGGTGAGGTGGTGGATGAGAAGTGAACTGTCTCCCTCTTCACTTTCAGGACTTGTGGCTTCACCTCATGTTTTGTGCTCACTGTTAGTTCCTCTTGTAAAGGACAGTCCCGGATATGGATGAGTCACAGAACACGTGCTCTGGGATCACTGCATGTGCTCAGTCTCCTTGAGCTCATCTCAGTCTCTGCACTTCCCCAAGGCTGATGTGCTGACATGCTTCCATTTGAGAGGGGTCCACGTCCAGCTATCCTAGAGACCCTCCATGGGCGGCAGAAATTCTAGAGGGCTGTGTGAAGGGGCTGCTGGGCTTCTTTACACACTTGCTTTCACAGCCCTGCTGACCTGGTCTCCTGGGGTTGACCAGGCCCAGGACAGAGACTCAGGGCAGCAGGACCCAGGGTCACTGCTCTTCTTACAACCCACTACTCCGTCCAGACAGCCCTGCCCCTGCTCCCCACACCCCAGACCTGCCTACCCTCTGACCTTTCCTCAGGCCTGCCTTGGTCTTATCCTTCCCAGTTCTTCCAAGGCTGGGGTAAACCCAGGCAGGTGCTGTGTGCTTATGAGACTTCCTCTGCTGTAGAATTTTGTTTGAGTGTTCCAGACTAAGGGAATTGGGACAAGTTACTTTTAACTCTAATATTGCTTTCATCCGCTCTAAGGGGCTAAGAGACTTACGGAGTTGTTTTGAAGTACCTAAGGTTAGCTCAGGCACAGGACCCTTATTTGTTTGTGAAGTTGTTTGCATGTTCTTCCCTCAACACAGCTGTTGCCCAGATTTGGTTAATATTCCTTTTCCTCAGAAGGAGATGGTGCAGAGATAAATGTTCTAAGCTCTTGACCTCCTAAGTGGAAAAGCCATACTGAGAACCCAGGGGTGGGTCCCAATGTGGATGCACTTGATCCCTGACCTGCACTTACCACTTAGCCAAGGGGTCCTCAGTCATGGAGCAAGGGAGTCCCTGCATCCGTATCCTTGGCTGGAAGTCCTAGAATCTCCAAAGGTCCAGAACTTGCCTATCAGGTGGCCTTAGTGGTCACAGAATCCAGGGCAGCTATGGGTGGACATATCAGTTGACTTTGGCACAGTCATTAAGGTGAAATTCACCTCAGGACCTGCATTCTCCTGGTCAGCTCACAGATTCTGAGAGGTGTGAGACCCCATGTATACAGTACAGGTCATATCTGTCAGTGCTGGAGTCACTGCTTAAACAAGGCCAGAAGCAGATAAGAATCAGGGAGCTATTTTATTGTATTGGATAACATTACCATAAGCCTTAGCATTGGTCAATTCCTGTAGCCCACACCCAAGGACTCAAAGTGGAACCTGACTGTTAGCCTGTACACTTCTCCTGCACAGCTGGGTTAGAGACAGGCTGTGCTCAGTCCGGGCTCCCTCTTCATAACGAAGTGTCCCACTTATGGAACAGCTCCCTAGAGTATGCACAGCCCCTGACTCAGGGGGCATACATACATTGTATAGAAAACAAAGATTGGGAGAAAAATATGACACGATTGATAGTGGCTGTATCTAAATGGTAGGATTTCAGTTTTGTCAAACCTTGTGTATTTGATTTTCTTTAAGACAAGTGATTAGTGAATAAATATAGCATATTTTGTCTAGGATTGAATTCAGTCCTTTAAGGGAGGTTGCTGTTAATCAAGTATAAAATATCATACAACAGAAGACATGATAAATGCAGTAGCTGGCATTGTGGATGCTGGGGAAAGAGTGATCTGGGAAAAATCAAGAGACAGTGGCAATTTAGCAGAAGCTCAAAAGAGGCAGGATGGGTCATGGGTCTCTGTCATTGAAACAAAGCATACATTTTAGTGTTTACCATTTTTTAGATCGACCCTTCCCTTCTGATTAGGCTCCCCTTAGCTAGAAAGCCAAAGCTCTGTTTTCATTTCCTTCCTCTTGTCCTTTGCCTTCCTTCATCCCCCAAAGAGGATGGCCCAACACCAGCTCAGCCCACACTTACTAACCTCCCACATCCATACACACCACCCCACGTCCTCATCGAGAAGAAAGCCCCTGAGTAATTCCTGAGCCGCAGCACCAGTGTCCTGACAGTTACTCTGTGTCCCTCCAGCTCTCCCTGAGGATGTGGCGGATGACCTGCACCATGATAGGATAGAAGAAAAGCCTCCGTGGAAAATCAAGGTTAGCTGGATTTTTTCTGGTCTGAGATAGAAATATTGCTTTATTTCTCTTTCAATAGAATTAAGTTATGAATATTTGAGGGTACTCCTTCCAGATACATACAATTCCCTTGGTTGGGAGAATGTGGAGTGAGAGTCTATTACCAACTCATGGTGCCTGATTCCACAGGACATTAAAATTGACAGCATCCATTACAGCCTGTGGAGTACGGAGCTCTCTCTCCTGCATCGATTTTTCCTCTAGGCAAAGAATTCTGTAATTTCCAACCTAAATGGACTTGGAAGTTCCATCCTCCCAGCAAAGTTCTTGCCTTTCAGCCTGAGTAGGTTTGCTCTGATAACCCTTTCTGGGTTCCCTGGACCACTGTTTCTTATGAGGTTTTCTACTGTCAGCAAATGAACAAAAGACCTGAGCATCACTGTGATCTTATCCTCATAGTGTTTTCTCTTCTGTAATTGCAGGTGGCCTTCACAGAACGTGTAAACAGTATGTATTCTGCAATCAGTCACTTGGGGAGGAAGAACTTTGAAGATGAGAAAGTGGGACATTTTTGCTGGTTTTAGTGTAGAGGGCAAACAGATTCCAAATTTGTGCTGGGAATGAGAGTAGGGGCCCTGGTGATAGAAAGAGATTTACAAGTAATGTGACCAATTACTATAGTCCCAGGAAGAAGCTGTATTACGGTTAGGTGGTGTAGGTTTGTGTGCATGATACAGGGTGTGTCTGTATGTGAAATGAGTGGGATGATTCTGTGTGTGTATGTGAACATTTTGTGTTGTGTTTCTCTTGATTTATGTTCCCCTAAACATCACTGTTACTGGTGCCAACTTTCTAGAAAATATTCCCATCAACACTGCATCATGAATGGGTATGGATATAAAAGTAAATAAACTGTACACTTTCAGTGTGTGCATTGATTTTATACCAATTGAGCCTCATTTAACCTTGAAAACAAATCCTATCACCACCCAGGCAATTGTTTACTGGATTCTTTTTTTTTTTTTTTCTTTTGGCTGTGTTGGGTCTTCGTTGCACTGTGCGGGCTTCTCATTTCGGTGGCTACTGTTGTTCCAGACCACGGGCTCTAGGTGCATGGGCTTCAATAGTTGTGGCACGTGGGCTCAGTAGTTGTGACTTGCGGGCTCTAGAGCACAGGCTTAGTAGTTGTGGTGCACGGGCTTAGTTGCTCCATGGCTGGATTCTTAGTGAACAAAACAGGGTTTCAGAATCCCTACTCCAGGGTCAAGTACAATTTCATTTAATAAGAAATCTCATCTCTTAGTAGGTCTCATAGCATTCTGAATGGTTATGATACATCTATCTGGACTTCCCTCATTCTAACTGTTTCCTATTAGAGCCTCGGGATGAGTCCTCCCCCCTTACCTGAAGCACCTAGTTCTAGGCAGACCTCCTTCTTTTTGCAGGGAGCCCATGCTTGTACCCACATGGCACACCCAGCTCTGGAGGAGCCCGAGAAAGAAGGGGCCTCCAGGAGTAGATGGAGGAAATTCACTCCACCTTTCTCCTTTGAGGCTAATATTCACTATCGGATTCTGTGCTAAGGAAATGAAATGTCCTTCTCCTGTGGAAAGTTTGTTTTCCATCAGTTGTGCTAGCCCTGTTTCTGTGTGCTGTGCAAGAAACACTGCATACCGTGAAGACAGAACCAAGAGATCTACCCCAGGGATTGAGCTCAGGGTGGGCACTGGCTCCCTTCCCAGGAGGGCGGACAGGAGGTTGTGCTTTACAAGGTGGGACAGAGAAACCAAGCAGTGTGACAAGAGCATTTCCACTCATGTTTCTGTGCAAACTGCCAGGTGAAGTAGGTTCTTGGTATTTTCTGAAGGCTTTTGCAAGCAAACACGTCTGGGAGTAAAGTCAATTAAAACATGGAAAGTTATACTTAAAATTTTTTTTTCGATAGTGAGTCCTTTGGGAAATACATACATTAATAGAATATGATTGCCTTATATGTGTCAATATTTTCCCCACCAAAGCAAAAACTGAAAATGCTTGATTGTAAAATGTCACTTGTTTACCCAAGAGACGGTGTATGAGTAAAGTTGTTCTAGAAATCCTCAATCCCTAGGTCGTAGTTTCCTGTTGGTGCTGAGGGGAACCCTGGTGTGCGATTCAGTGCCTGCTACTCACAGGGAGGCTGTTAAGAACTCAGAGACCCGCCCAGTGGACCCCACGTGTGAGGACAGGATTGGAGCCTCAGGCTGCACTTGAGGAGGGAGATGCTTTAGAGAAGGGGAAGGAGATACAGGAAGTGCACCTGAGCCATGGGGAGTCAGGGGTGGCTGGTTTAGAGATCAAGGAAAAGTGTACACCTGAGCACAGCCTGGGCCACACTTAGGATGCTATTTGCGCTTCTGGTTGAATGGGGAAGAGAAAGGACATCCCCCTCTTGCTGGAGTGAACTCTGGAGAGATGTCTTCTTTAAAGCCTGGGGAGAGGAGCTTCTCTCCCATTATCTCCTGATACCTGTGTACATTCGAGACCCTTCCTCCTTTCTTCTTTCCCTCTGTTGACTCCCTTTCCTTATTTTTCTTCTTTTTTCCCCTTTTTCCACTTTGTATTTATTTTACATATGTATATTTTATTGTTGTAAAAGTACACATACAATGAAATCCAACGTCTTAACAAGTTTTGAAATGTCCAGTCAGTCCTGTTGACTACATGCACCTTGTTGTACAGCATGTGTCTAGAACTGTTCCATTTTGCAAATAACACATGCTAACCATTGAACAGAGACTTCCCATGTCAACGTCTTGCCAGCTCTTGGAACCACCCTTCTACTCTCTGCTTCTCGGAGTTTTCTTTCAGTTTTTGACCTTCTGTGACTGGCTTATTTCACTCTTACAAATGTCCTCCAAGTTCTTTCGTGTTGCTGCAAATGGCAGGATTTCCTTCTTTTTCAAAGACTGAATGACATTCCACTGTATGTATACACCACATTTTCTTTATTAATTAATCTTCCCATGGACACTAGGCAGTTTTCCTATGTTGTGTATTGTGTATAATGCTGCAATGGACATGAGATTGTAGATATCTCTTGGACATTCTTGTTTTATCTCCTTTGTATATAAACCTAAATGAGTGACTGCTGGATTTTATGAGAGTTCTCTTAATAATTTTTGTGGGACCTCCATTCTGTTTTCCATAATGGCTACACCATTTTACATTACTACAGGGTACAAAACAGGGTACAGAAGTTCCACTTCTTCACATCTTTGCCAGCATCCATTAATTTTCTTTCTTTTTTCTTTTTTTTTCTTTTTTGCAGTACATGGGCCTTTCATTGTTATGGGCTCTCCCGTTGCGGAGCACAGGCTCCAAACACACAGGCTCAGCAGCCATGGTTCATGGGCCCAGCCGCTCAGTGGCATGTGGGATCCTCCCAGACTGGGGCACGAACACGTGTCCCCTGCCTTGGCAGGCGGACTCTCATCCATTGTGCCACCAGGGAAGCCCTAATTGTCCTTTTATAATACACATCCTAACAGGTGTGAGTGATATCTCCTTGTGCCTTGATTTCCATTTCCCTGATGCTTAGCGATGTTGAGCAAATTTTCATATGTAGATTGACCACTTGTATGCCTTTATGGAGAAATGTCTAGTGTAGCTTTTTACCCATTTTTAAACTCACTTATTTGCCTGCTGTTTTTCTGAAATTGACTTGTAGTAGTTTCTTATATATTCTGGATATTGGTCCCTTATTCAGATACAAGGTTTACACATATTTCCTCCCATTCTATAGGTTTCCTTTTCATTCTGTTGATTGTTGAAGAGATTATCCTTTCTTCACTTGGTAATCTTAGAACCTTGGCCAAGATCTGTTGGCCATATATATGTGCGTTTATTTGAGGTCTCTCTATTATATTTCATTGGTCTATCTCACTGTCTTGATGCCAGTAGCAGACTGTGTTGACTACTGTGGCATTGTTTTGTGTTTTGAGTTGAGGAAGTGTTAATCTCCATCATTGCTCTTTGCTCTCAAGATTGTTTTATCTACTTGTGGGGGTTCCATATGTATTTTAGGATTCTGTCCACTTCTATAATAATGACATGGAATTTTGTGGGTTGTTGCGATATATGTGTACATCACTTTATGTAGTATAGAAATGCCAACAGTATTTAATAATCCAGTCTATGAACATGGTATGTCATTCCCTTTACTTGTCTCTTCTTTAATTTCTTTCCGCAATATCCCGTAGTTTTCAGTATACAAATTTTTCACCTCCAACGGGGCCTTTTCCACTGCCTTCCTCAGGTCTTCTAGAGTCAGGGGTGAGAAGGATGGACTCATGGAGAGAGTGAAATCCCTCCCTCCCCTCTGCAGCTACTCTCTGATTATATCTAATACAGGTGTACTGGGCCATGCCCTTCACCTCTGTCTACAAGTGGGCCCCTTGCTGGGAATTCCTCTTGGATCTGAGTGTTGACTGTACTATTTCAGTGTCCACAAGGACTCTCCCAGTGCCTGGCGTGGGTCCAAGAGCCCAAGATATACCTACATACGAAGGATCAGATCAGGCCATCAAATTATCTGCAGTAAAGAACAACCAGGGGAAGGGTGGCTGGTTGCCTCTTTCTCATCTTTGGATTTCTTACAGCTGAGCTTTCCAGTGTGGTAGTCACTAACCAAATGTGTCTATTTATAATTAATTTAGTTCAAACAATAATTAACTCATTCTATTAAAAAATGAAAAAACACACAATTGCTTGGTCATACTAGCCATGTTTCAAGTGTGTCTGTAACATCTGGAATTTCAGGTTGGTAAGGTTGACCGTGAAAGCTATAAATGGGTCTATAGAAGTGAGGGGTCGAAAGGTGATTTTCTCAGCATCTCTCCCTCATTTGAAATTTTCAACTGTGATCAAGATCTTATTGAAGGACTCTGTCTGCACAGAGCACAGGGGAGGTCTGAGAACCTGGAGGGAAGACCAGGGTGATGCTGTGTGAGCCAGCAAGTCGAGTAGGAGAAATGGGTGGGTCAACTTGTATAATAACTTTATGCTCATGGTTGTGTTTGTACAGAATGGATTGTGGAGAGCATACATAGCAGTGATGCTGATGACGATTCACGTTGGGAACAACTCTCAGGTAGGATCTAAAGGGAGACAATTCCTAGAACACTTGGGTTCCACCCGGTTCTTTAGAAACAAAGGAAGGTGAATATGAAATCAGGAAGAAGAAGGAAATATGTGTAGAATTCTGATTTGTTCTTTCCAAATTAATGATATAATAGAGTTATTGTGTCCGTGTCCTTTGACTGTACTGTGCTTATAGTCATCTTTTCTTGCTTTGCCATTCAGAAATTTTCTTTCTCACAAGACTACTCTTTCATTGCTGTTTCACTGCCAAAGATGAAAGGTTCGTTTCTGTTTGGTACCTGGAGTGTATTTTGCACCAGGGATTTTGGTTTCCTTTTTACATTCACATATGATGGCCATATCCTAGTGGGAACAAAGCTCTCATAGTCACTTGACACTGGAGAACAACTTCTTATAGTGAGTGTCAGGTGGTGGATGAGACTTGAACTCTCTCCCTCTACACTTTCAGGACTTGTAGCTTCATCTTACTTTTGTCCTCACTGTTGATTCCTCATGGAAAATGCGCTCCCTGAGCTGGATGAGTCACAGAACACATGCTTTGGGATCACTGCATGTGCTCAGTCTCCTCATTTCAGCCTCAGCACCTCCCAAGGCTGATGTGCTGACATGCTTCCATTTGAGAGGGCTCCACGTCCAGCTGCCCCTAAAGACCCTTCATGGCCAGCAGGAATTCTAGAGGACTGTGTGAAGGGGCTGCTGGGCTTCTTCACACACTGGCTCTCACAGCCCTGCTAACCTGGTCTCCTGGAATTGACTGACCAGGCCCAGGACAGAGACTCAGGGCAGCAGGACTCAGGGTCACTGCTCTTCTTACAACCCACTGCTCCATCCGGCCAGCCCTGCCCCTTTTCCCCACGCTCCAGTCCTGCATACCCTCTGACCTTTCCTCAAGCCTGCCTTGGTCTTATCCTTCCCAGTTCTTCCAAGGCTGGGGTAAACCCTGTCAGGTGCTGTGTGTTTATAAGGCTTCCTCTGCTGTAGAATTTTGTTTCAGTATTCCAGACTAAGGGAATTGGGACAAGTTACTTTTAACTCTAATATTGCTTTCATCCTCTCTAAGGGGCTAAGAGACTTACGGAGTTGTTTTGAAGTTCCTAAGATTAGCTCAGGCACAGGACACTTACTTCTTTTGTGAAGTTGGTTGCATATCTAGGCTATTTTGGAGAATGCTGCAATGAACTTAAGTTCATCTCATTGTGATATTGATTTAATTTCCTTTGGATATATACCCAGAACTGTGATTGCTGAATCATATGATATTTCTGTTTATAATTTTATAAGAAACCCCCATACTCTTTTTCATAATAGCGGCACCATTTTACATTCCCACCAGCAGCGTACAATGTTTCCAATTCCCGACATCTTGGCCTTGACCTGCGGCTCTAGAGCACAGGCTTAGTAGTTGTTGTGCACGGGCTTAGTTGCTCCATGGGTGGATTCTTAGTGAACAAAACTGGGTTTCAGCATGCCTACTACTGGGCCAATTACAACTTCATTTAATAAGAAATCTCATCTCTTAGTACGTCTCATAGCATTCTGAATGGTTATGATACATCTGTCTGCCACTTCCCTCATTCTAACTGTTTCCTATTAGAGCCTCGGGATGAGTCCTCCCCTCTTACCTGAAGCACCTAGTGCTAGGCAGGCCTCCTTCCTTTTGCAGGGAGCCCATGCTTGTACCCACATGCCATACCCAGTTCTGGAGGAGTCCGAGAAAGAAGGAGCCTCCAGGAGTAGATGGAGGAAATTCACTCCACCTTTCTCCTTTGAGGCTAATATTCACTATCGGATTCTGTGCTAAGGAAACGAAATGTCCTTCTCCTGTGGAAAGTTTGTTTTCCATCAGTTGTGCTGGCCCTGTTTCTGTGTGCTGTGCAAGAAACACTGCATACAGTGAAGACAGAACCAAGAGATCTACCCCAGGGATTGAGCTCAGGGTGGGCACTGGCTCCCTTCCCAGGAGGGCGGACAGGAGGTTGTGCTTTACAAGGTGGGACAGAGAAACCAAGCAGTGTGACAAGAGCATCTCCACTCATGTTGCTGTGCAAACTGCCAGGTGAAGTAGGTTCTTGGTATTTTCTGAAGGCTTTTGCAAGCAAACAAGTCTGGGAGTAAAGTCAATTAAAACATGGAAAGTTATACTTAAAATATTTTTTTCGATAGTGAGTCCTTTGAGAAATACATACTTTAATAGAATATGATTGCCTTATATGTGTCAATATTTTCCCCACCAAAGCAAAAACTGAAAATGCTTGATTGTAAAATGTCACTTGTTTACCCAAGAAACGGTGTATGAGTAAAGTTGTTCTAGAAATCCTCAATCCCTAGGTCATAGTTTCCTGATGGTGCTGAGGGAAACCCTGGTGTGTGATTCAGTGCCTGCTACTCACAGGGAGGCTCTTAAGAACTTAGAGACGCGCCCAGTGGGCCCCACGTGTGAGGACAGGATTAGAGCCTCGGGCTGGACTTGAAGAGGGAAATGCTTTAGAGACGTGGAAGGAGATACAGGAAGGGCACCTGAGCCATAGGGAGTCAGGGGTGTTTGGTTTAGAGATCAAGGAAAAGTGTCCACCTGAGCACAGCCTGGGCCACACTTAGGATGCTATTGGCGCTTCTGGTTGAATGGGGAAGAGAAAGGACATCCCCCTCTTGCTGGAGTGAACTCTGGAGAGATGTCTTCTTTAAAGCCTGGGGAGAGGAGCTTCTCTCCCATTATCTCCTGATACCTGTGTACATTCGAGACCCTTCCTGCTTTCTTCTTCCCCTCTGTTGACTCCCTTTCCTTATTTTTCTTCTTTTTTCCCCTTTTTCCACTTTGTATTTATTTTACATATGTATATTTTATTGTTGTAAAAGTACACATACAATGAAATCCAACGTCTTAACAAGTTTTGAAATGTCCAGTCAGTCCTGTTGACTACATGCACCTTGTTGTACAGCATGTGTCTAGAACTTTTCCATTTTGCAAATAACACATTCTAACTATTGAACAGAGATTTCCCATGTCAACCTCCAGCCAGATCTTGGAACCACCCTTCTACTCTCTGCTTCGCGGAGTTTTCTTTCAGTTTTTGACCTTCTATGACTGGCTTATTTCACTCTTACAAATGTCCTCCAAGTTCTTTTGTGTTGCTGCAAATGGCAGGATTTCCTTCTTTTTCAAAGACTGAATGACATTCCACTGTATGTATACACCACATTTTCTTTATTAATTCATCTTCCCATGGACACTAGGCAGTTTTCCTATGTTGTGTATTGTGTATAATGCTGCAGTGGACATGAGATTGTAGATATCTCTTGGACATTCTTGTTTTATCTCCTTGGTATATAAACCTAAATGAGTGATTGCTGGATTTTATGATAGTTCTCTTAATAATTTTGGGGGGGGATCAACATTCTGTTTTCCATAATGGCTACACCATTTTACATTACTACAGGATACAAAACAGGGTACACATGTTTCACTTCTTCACATCTTTGCCAGCATCCATTAATTTTATTTCTTTTTTTTTTTTTTTTTTTTTTTTTTTTTTTGCAGTACACGGGCCTCTCATTGTTGTGGGCTATCCCGTTGCGGAGCACAGGCTCAGCTTACATGGCTCATGGGCCCAGGCGCTCAGCGGCATGTGGGATCCTCCCAGACTGGGGCACGAACACGTGTCCCCTGCCTCGGCAGGCAGACTCTCAACCAGTGTGCCACCACGAAAGCCCTAATTGTCTTTTTATAATACACATTCTAAGAGGTGTGACTGATATCTCCTTGTGGCTTGATTTCCATTTCCATGATGCTTAGCAATGTTGAGCAAATTTTCATATGTAGATTGACCACTTGTATGTCTTTATGGAGAAATGTCTAGTGAAGCTTTTTACCCATTTTTAAACTCAGTTATTTGCCCGCTGTTTTTTTGTAATTGACTTGTTGTAGTTTCTTATATATTCTGGATATTGGTCCCTTATTCAGATTCAAGGTTTACACATATTTCCTCCCATCCTATAGGTTGCCTTTTCATTCTGTTGATTGTTGAAGAGACTATCCTTTCTTCACTTGGTAATCTTAGAACCTTGGCCAAGATCAGTTGGCCATATATATGTGCATTTATTTGAGGTCTCTCTATTATATTTCATTGGTCTATCTCACTGTCTTGATGCCAGTAGCAGACTGTTTTGACTACTGTGGCATTGTTATGTGTTTTGAGTTCAGGAAGTGTTAATCTCCATCATTGCTCTATGCTCTCAAGATTGTTTTATCTACTTGTGGGGGTTCCATATGTATTTTAGGATTCTGTCCACTTCTATAATAATGACATGGAATTATATGGGATGTTGCGATATATGTGAACATCACTTTATGTAGTATAGAAATGCCAACAGTATTTAATAATCCAGTCTATGAATATGGTATGTCATTCCAATTACTTGTCTCTTCTTTAAATTCTTTCCACAATATTCTGTAGTTTTCAGTATACAAATTTTCCTCCCCCGATGGGCCCTTTTCCACTGCCTTCCTCAGGTCTTCTAGAGTCAGGGGTGTGAAGGATGGACTCATGGAGAGAGTGAAATCCCTCCCTCCCCTCTGCACCTACTCTCTGATTATGTCTAATACAGGTGTACTGGGCCATGCCCTTCACCTCTGTCTACAAGTGGGCCCCTTGCTGGGAATTCCTCTTGGATCTGAGTGTTGACTGTACTATTTCAGTGTCCACAAGGACTCTCCCAATGTCTGGCATGGGTTCAAGAGCCAAAGGTATACCTACATACGAATGATCATATCAGGGCATCAAATTTTCTGCAGTAAAGAACAACTAGGGGTGGGTGGGCTGATTGCCTCTTTCTCATCTTTGGATTTCTTACACCTGAGCTTTCCAGTGTGGTAGCCACTAACCAAATGTGTCTATTTATAATTAATTTATTTCAAGCAATAATTAACTCATTCTATTAAAAAATGCAAAAAACACACAATTGCTTGGTCACACTAGCCATGTTTGAAGTGTGTCTGTAACATCTGGAATTCCAGGTTGGTAAGGTTGATGGTGAAAGCTATAAATGGGTCAATAGAAGTGAGGGGTCGAAAAGTGATTTTCTCAGCATCTCTCCCTCATTTGAAATTTTCAACTGTGATCAATATCTTATTGAAGGACTCTGTCTGCACAGAGCACAGGGGAGGTCTGAGAACCTGGAGGGAAGACCAGGGTGATGCTGTGTGAGCCAGCAAGTCGAGTAGGAGAAATGGGTGGGTCAACTTGTATAATAACTTTATGCTCATGGTTGTGTTTGTACAGAATGCATGGTGGAGAGCATACATAGCAGTGATACTGATGACGATTCACGTAGGGAACAACTCTCAGGTAGGATCTAAAGTAGACAATTCCTAGAACACTTGGGTTCCACCCGGTTCTTTAGAAACTAAGGAAGGTGAATATGAAATCAGGAAGAAGAAGGAAATATGTGTAGAATTCTGATTTGTTCTTTCCAAATTAATGATATAATAGAGTTATTGTGTCCATGTCCTTTGACTGTACTGTGCTTATAGTCATCTTTTCTTGCTTTGCCATTCAGAAATTTTCTTTCTCACAAGACTACTCTTTCATTGCTTTTTCACTGCCAAAGATGAAAGCTTCGTTTCTGTTTGGTACCTGGAGGGTATTTAGCACCAAGGATTTTGGTTTCCTTTTTACATTCACGTATGATGGCCATATCCTAGTGGGAACAAAGCTCTCATAGTCACTTGACACTGGAGAACAACTTCTTATAGTGAGTGTCAGGTGGTGGATGAGACTTGAACTCTCTCCCTCTACACTTTCAGGACTTGTAGCTTCATCTTACTTTTGTCCTCACTGTTTATTCCTCATGGAAAGCACGCTCCCAGAGGTGGAAGAGTCACAGAACACGTGATTTGGGATCTACTGCATGTGCTCAGTCTCCTCATTTCAGCCTCAGCACCTCCCAAGGCTGATGTGCTGACATGCTTCCATTTGAGAGGGGTCCACCTCCAGCTGCCCCTACAGACGCTTCATGGCCAGCAGGAATTCTAGAGGACTGTGTGAAGGGGCTGCTGGGCTCGCTTCACACACTGGCTCTCATAGCCCTGCTAACCTGGTCTCCTGGAATTGAAGAGGCCCAGGACAGAGACTCAGGGCAGCAGGACCCAGGGTCACTGCACTTCTTACAACCCACTGCTCCATCCGGACACACCTGCCCCTGCTCCCAACTCCCCAGTCCTGCCTACCCTCTGAACTTTCCTCAGGCCTGCCTTGGTCTTATCCTTCCCAGTTCTTCCAAGGCTGGGGTAAACCCTGGCAGGTGCTGTGAGTTTATGAGGCTTCCGCTGCTGTAGAACTTTTGTTTCAGTATTCCAGACTAAGGGAATTGGTACAAGTTACTTTTAACTCTAATATTGCTTTCATCCTCTCTAAGGCGCTAAAGACATACGGAGTTGTTTTGAAGTACCTAAGGTTAGCTCAGGCACAGGACACTTACTTGTTTTGTGCAGTTGGTTGCATATCTAGGCTATTTTGGAGAATGCTGCAATGAACCTATGTTCATCTCATTGTGATACTGATTTAATTTCCTTTGGATATATACCCAGAACTGTGATTGCTGAATCATATGATATTTCTGTTTATAATTTTATAAGGAACCCCCATACTCTTTTTCATAATAGTGGCACCATTTTACATTCCCACCAGCAGTGTACAAAGTTTCCAATTCCCCACATCTTGGCCTTAAACTGTTAATTATTTTCTTTATAATACACAGCCTAACAGGTATGAGGTGTTGATTTGCATTGCCCTGATGATTAGTGAGGTTGAGAACCTTTTCCTATATTTGTTAGCCATTTGTATGTCTTTTTCAGGAAATGTCTTATTTAAGTCTTTCACATTTCTGAACCCAGTTATTTGCCCTTTTTAATTTTTTAACGTATTTTGCATTTGAGTTGTAGTGTTTTTCTTAGATGTTTTGAACATTAGCTCCTTTTCTGATATATGTTTGTAATCTTTCTGTAAGTTATATTTTCATCCTATTGACTGTTGAAAAAACTATACTTTCCCTATTTGTTGTCTTAGAAGGTTGGTGAATTTCATTTGGCCATGTATCTATGAGTTTTCTTGGGGGTTATTTATTCTGGTCTTTAGGCCTATGTATCTGTTTCTATGTCAGTACCATACAGTTTTGATTCCTGTGGCTTTGTAATGTGTTTTGAAGTCAGGAAGTGAGAAGCCTCCATCTATGTTCTTTGTTCTCAGGATTGTTTTGTCTGTTTGGAGTCCTTAGTAGTTCCATATGTATTTTAGGATTATTTTTTCTTTTACTTTGAAAATGACATTGGGATTTTGATAGGTATTACAGTGAATTAATACTTACCTTCGGGTAGTGTAGAAATGTCAACAATAATAAGTCTCCAGTCTATGAATATGATATGTCATTTCAATTATTTGTTCCTTGTTTAATTCTCTCAGCAGTGGTTTGTAGTTTTCAGTGTACAGGCCATTTACCTTCTAAGGGCATTTTGTCCCTTCCTTCCCTGGATTTTTCAGAGGCAGTGTTGAGAAGGATGGCCTCAGGAAGTGAGTGAATGTCCCTCCCTCCCTTCTGCACCTGCTCGCTGATTATGTCTAGCACAGGTGCACTGGGCCATGCTCATTACCTCTCCCCTCAAGTGGAACACCTGTCGGGAATTCCTCTAGGATCTGGGTGTTGACATTACTGTTTCAGTGTCCCCAGGGTCTCATGAGTGCCTGGCAAGTGTGCATGAGCCTAGGAAACACCTACAAATGAATCATCAAATCTGGCCAGCAAACTGCCCTGCAGAAGGTGTTGGGCTGCACCTCTCACGCCTGCAAGCCCTGTACTTGCTCAGCCTCAGGGCTAAGGAAAGAGCCCGAAGTCAGGGACAGAGACATTCATGGTTTAATAAATGGGAGATGTTTCACGTCAGAAGCAAAGTGGTCCTGGAGAGACATCCCACTGTAGATAGCCGATGGCAGGCAGAACGCAGCAGCAGCAGTAGCAGCATGCTTCTCTCTGCGCGGAATAGGCAGGCTACCAGTTAAAGGGGGAATTGACAGCAGATGGGCTCATCGCTTACCAGGGAAACTGCAGAGGGACACATCCCTCTTACCCCTTGGGCTAAGTAACTTCACGGGGCAGTGGTTTTTCCTTTGGTAAACCATCAGCAAACAGCCATCTTGAATAGGTAGACCATACAGAGGGGAATAACCAGGGGAGCGGTGGTAACATCCTCCATATATTTTATATATATATATATACTTATATATATATATATATATATATAGGAGAGAGAGAGAGAGAGGGATGTGTATTACAGTGTGGTAGCTACTAGCTAGATGTGCCTGTTATAATTTATTTAATTCAATCAATGATTAACTCAGTGTATTAAAATAAAAGAAAATAAAATATCTCATTAGTCACATTAGTCACATTTTAAATGTATCCATAAGACTTGTAAATTCATATTCGTGTTTCTACAGAATTGCCTTTGAATAGCATTTGTGGCCGTGATAAAGAAAAGGATACAGGTAGGAACAACACTTAGGTGGGATCTAATGGCAGAGGGTTCCTGGAATTTTAGGGTTATATCTCCTGCTTTGGAGACTGAGGAAGGTGGATATGAAATCAGAAATAAGAATGAAATATGTGTAGAGTTCTGACTTGTTTTTTTCACATTTTAATGATACAATAGAGAGCAATTGTGTCCTTAGACGTGACTGTGCTCTATAATCACCTTTTCTTGATTTGCTCATCAAAACTGATCTTTTGCACATGAGCTGCTCTTTCTTGTGCTTGTCACTGCCTAATATGGAAGTTTGTTTTCTGGTTAGCACATCTAGGTTATTGTGCACAGTAGAGTTTGTTTTCTTTTGCATATTGACCTATGATGGACAGAACCTGTGGGTGAAAACTCATGGGCCCTTGAAACTTGAGACCAAGTTCTTCTAGAAAGGGTGAGGTGGTGGATGAGAAGTGAACTGTCTCCCTCTGCACTTTCAGGGCTTGTGGCTTCACCTCATATTTTGTGCTCACTGTTAGTTCCTCTTGTAAAGGACAGACCCAGAGATGGATGAGTCACAGAACTCGTGCTCTGGGATCACTGCATGTGCTCAGTCTCCTTGAGCTTATCTCAGCCTCAAAACTTCCCCAAAGCTGATGTGCTGACATGCTTCCATTTGAGAGGGGTCCACGTCCAGCTACCCTAGAGACCCTCCATGGGCGGCAGAAATTCTAGAGGGCTGTGTGAAGGGGCTGCTGGGCTTCTTTACACACTTGCTTTGAGAGCCCTGCTGACCTGGTCTCCTGGTGTTGACCAGGCCCAGGACAGAGACTCAGGGCAGCAGGACCCAGGGTCACTGCTCTTCTTACAACCCACTTCTCCGTCCACACACACAGCCCTGCCCCTGCTCCCCACACCCCAGTCCTGCCTACCCTCTGACCTTTCCTCAGGCCTGCCTTGGTCTTATCCTTCCCAGTTCTTCCAAGGCTGGGGTAAACCCAGGCAGGTGCTGTGTGCTTATGAGACTTCCTCTGCTGTAGAATTTTGTTTGAGTGTTCCAGACTAAGGGAATTGGGACAAGTTACTTTTAACTCTAATATTGCTTTCATCCGCTCTAAGGGGCTAAGAGACTTACGGAGTTGTTTTGAAGTACCTAAGGTTAGCTCAGGCACAGGACCCTTATGTGGTTGTGAAGCTGTTTGCATGTTCTTCCCTCAACACAGCTGTTGCCCAGATTTGGTTAATATTCCTTTTCCTCAGGAGATGGTGCAGAGATAAATGTTCTAAGCTCTTGACCTCCTAAGTGGAAAAGCCATACTGAGAACCCAGGGGTGGGTGCTCTGGATCCCTGACCTGCACTTACCACTTAGCCAAGGGGTCCTCAGTCATGGAGCAAGGGAGTCCCTGCATCCGTATCCTTGGCTGGAAGTCCTAGCATCTCCAAAGGTCCAGAACTTGCCTATCAGGTGGCCTTAGTGGTCACAGAATCCAGGGCAGCTATGGGTGGACTTATCAGTTGACTTTGGCACAGTCATTAATGTGAAATTCACATCAGGACCTGCATTCTCCTGGTCAGCTCACAGACTCTGAGAGGTGTGAGACCCCATGTATACAATACAGGTCATATCTGTCAGTGCTGGTGTCATTGCTTAAACAAGGCCAAAAGCAGATAAGAATCAGGGAGCTATTTTATTGTATTGGATATCATTAGCATAAGCCTTAGCATTGGTCAATTCCTGTAGCCCACACGCAAGGACTCAAAGTGGAACCTGACTGTTAGCCTGTACACTTCTCCTGCACAGCTGGGTTAGAGACAGGCTGTGCTCAGTCCGGGCTCCCTCTTCATAACGAAGTGTCCCACTTATGGAACAGCTCCCTAGAGTATGCACAGCCCCTGACTCAGTGGGCATACGTACATTGTATAGAAAACAAAGACTGGGAGAAAAATATGATACGATTGATAGTGGCTGTATCTAAATGGTAGGATTTCAGTTTTGTCAAATCTTGTGTATTTGATTTTCTTTAAGACAAGTGATTAGTGAATAAATATAGCATATTTTGTCTAGGATTGAATTCAGTCCTTTAATGGAGGTTGCTGTTAATCAAGTATAAAATATCATACAACAGAAGACATGATAAATACAGTAGCTGGCATTGTGGATGCTGGGGAAAGAGTGATCTGGGAAAAATCAAGAGACAGTGGCAATTTAGCAGAAGCTCAAAAGAGGCAGGATGGGTCATGGGTCTGTGTCATTGAAACAGAGCATGCATTTTAGTGTTTACCATTTTTTAGATCGACCCTTCCCGTCTGATTAGGCTCCCCTTAGCTAGAAAGCCAAAGCTCTGTTTTCATTTCCTTCCTCTTGTCCTTTGCCTTCCTTCATCCCCCAAAGAGGATGGCCCAACACCAGCTCAGCCCACACTTACTAACCTCCCACATCCATACACACCACCCCATGTCCTCATCGAGAAGAAAGCCCCTGAGTAATTCCTGAGCCGCAGCACCAGTGTCCTGACAGTTACTCTGTGTCCCTCCAGCTCTCCCTGAGGATGTGGCAGTTGACCTGCACCGTGATAGGACAGAAGAAAAGCCTCTGTGTATCATCAAAGTAAGCTGGATTTTTTCTGGTCTGAGATAGAAATATTGCTTTATTTCTCTTTCAATAGATTTAAGTTATGAATATTTGAGAGTATTCCTTCTAGATACATACAATTCCCTTGGTTAGGAGAATGTGGAATTAGAGTCTATTATCAAATCATTGTGCCTAATTCCACAGGACATTAAAATTGACAGCATCCGTTACAGCCTGTAGAGTACGGAGCTCTCTCTCCTGCAGCGATTTTTCCTCTAGGAAAAGAATTCTGTAATTTCCAACCTAAATGGACTTGGAAGTTCCATCCTCCCAGCAAAGTTCTTGCCTTTCAGCCTGAGTAGGTTTGCTCTGATAACCCTTGCTGGGTTCCCTGGAGCACTGTTTCTTATCACGTTTTCTACTGTCAGCAAATGAACAAAAGACCTGAGCATCACTGTGATCTTATCCTCATAGTGTTTTCTCTTCTGTAATTGCAGGTGGCCTTCACAGAACGTGAAAACGGTATGTATTCTGGAATCAGTCACTTGGGGAGGAAGAACTTTGAAGATGAGAAAGTGGGACATTCCTGCTGGTTTTAGTGTAGAGGGCAAACTTATTCCAAATTTGTGCTGGGAATGAGAGTAGGTGTCCTGGTGGTAGAAAGTGATTTACAAGTAATGTGACCAATTACTATAGTCCCAGGAAGAAGCTGTATTACGGTTAGGTGGTGTAGGTTTGTGTGCATGAGACTGGGTGTGTCTGTATGTGAAATGAGTGGTATGATTCTGTGTGTGTATGTGAACTTTTTGTGTTGTGTTTCCCTTGATTTATGTTCCCATAAACATCACTGTTACTGGTGCCAACTTTCTAGAAAATATTCCCATCACCACTGCATCATGAATAGGTATGGATATAAAAGTAAATAAACTGTACACTTACAGTGTGTGCATTGATTTTATACCAAGTGAGCCTCATTTAACCTGGAAAACAAATCCTATCACCACCCAGGCAAATGTTTACTGGATTCTTTTTTTTTTTTTTTTTTTTTTTGCCTGTGTTGTCTCTTCGTTGCAGTGCGCAGGCTTCTCATTTCAGTGGCTTCTCTTGCTCCAGAGCATGGGCTCTAGGTGCATGGGCTACAATAGTTGTGGCACGTGCGCTCAGTAGTTGTGACTTTCAGGCTCTAGGGCACAGGCTTAGTTGTTGTGTTGCACGGACGTACTTGCTTCCTGGCTGGATTCTTAACGAACAAAACTGGGTTTCAGTATCCCTACTACTGGGTCAATTACAACTGCATTTAATAAGAAATCTCATCTCTTAGTAGGTCTCTTAGTATTCTGAATGGTTATGATACATCTCTCTGCCACTTCCCTCATTCTAAGTGTTTCCTATTAGAGCCTCGGGATGAGTCCTCCCCCCTTACCTGAAGCACCTAGTGCTAGGCAGGCCTCCTTCCTTTTGCAGGGAGCCCATGCTTGTACCCACATGCCACACCCAGTTCTGGAAGAGTCCGAGAAAGAAGGAGCCACCAGGAGTAGATGGAGAAAATTCACTCCACCTTTCTCCTTTGAGGCTAATATTCACTATCGGATTCTGTGCTTAGGAAACGAAATGTCCTTCTCCTGTGGAAAATGTGTCTTCCATCACTTGTGTCGGCCGTGTTTCTGTGTGCTGGGCAAGAAACCCTGCATACAGTGAAGACAGAAGCAAGAGATCTACTCCATGGATTGAGCTCACGGTGGGCAATTGCTCCCTTCCCAGGAAGGCAGACAGGATGTTGTGCTTTGCATGGTGGGACAGAGAAACCAAGCAGTGTGACAAGAGGATCTCCATTCATGTTGCTGTGCAAACTGCCAGATGATGTAGGTTCTTGGTATTTTCTAAAGGCTTTTGCAAGCAAACAAGTCTGGGAGTAAAGTCGATTAAAACATGGAAAGTTATACTTAAAAATTTTTTTTCAATAGTGAGTCCTTTGAGAAATACATACTTGAATAGAATATGATTGCCTTATATGTGTTAATATTTTCCGCACCAAAGAAAAAACTGAAAATGCTTGATTGTAAAATGTCACTTGTTTACCCAAGAGACTGTCTGTGAGTAAAGTTGTTCTAGAAATCCTCAATCCCTAGGTCGTAGTTTGCTGATGGTGCTGAGGGGAACCCTGGTGTGCGATTCAGTGCCTGCTACTCACAGTGAGGCTCTTAAGAACTCAGAGACCCGCCCAGTGGACCCCACGTGTGAGGACAGGATTGGAGCCTCTGGCTGGACTTGAAGAGGGAAATGCTTTAGAGAAGTGGAAGGAGATAGAGGAAGGGCACCTGAGCCATGGGGAGTCAGTGGTGGTTGGTTTAGAGATCAAGGAAAAGTGTCCACCTGAGCACAGCCTGGGCCACACTTAGGATGCTATTGGCGCTTCTGGTTGAATGGGGAAGAGAAAGGACATCCCCCTCTTGCTGGAGTGAACTCTGGAGAGATGTCTTCTTTAAAGCCTGGGGAGAGGAGCTTCTCTCCCATTATCTCCTGATACCTGTGTACATTCGAGACCCTTCCTCCTTTCTTCTTTCCCTCTGTTGAATCCCTTTCCTTATTTTTCTTCTTTTTTCCCCTTTTTCCACTTTGTATTTATTTTACATATGTATATGTTATTGTTGTAAAAGTACACATACGATGAAATCCAACTTCTTAACAAGTTTTGAAATGTCCAGTGAGTCCTGTGGACTACATGCTCCTTGTTGTACAGCATGTGTCTAGAACTTTTCCATTTTGAAATAACACATTCTAACCATTGAACAGAGACTTCCCATGTCAACCTCCTGCCAGCTCTTGGAACCACCCTTCTACTCTCTGCTTCTCGGAGTTTTCTTTCAGTTTTTGACCTTCTGTGACTGGCTTACTTCACTCTTACAAATGTCCTCCAAGTTCTTTCGTGTTGCTGCAAATGGGAGGATTTCCTTCTTTTTCAAAGACTGAATGACATTCCACTGTATGTATACACTACATTTTTTTATTAATTCATCTTCCCATGGAAACTAGGCAGTTTTCCTCTATTGTGTATAATGCTGCAATGGACATGATATTGTAGATATCTCTTGAACATTCTTGTTTTATCTCCTTTGTATATACACCTAAATGAGTGATTGCTGGATTTTATGATAGTTCTCTTATTAATTTTGGGGGAACCTCCATTCTGTTTTCCATAATGGCTACGCCATTTTACATTACTGCAGGGTACAAAACAGTGTACAGAAGTTCCACTTTTTCACATCTTTGCCAGCATCCATTAATTTTCTTTCTTTTTTTTTTTTTTTTTTTGCAGTGTCCCCTGCATCGGCAGGCGGACTCTCAACCACTGTGCCACCAGGGAAGCCCTAATTGTCTTTTTATAATACACATCCTAACAGGTGTGAGTGATATCTCCTTGTGCCTTGATTTCCATTTCCCTGATGCTTAGCGATGTTGAGCAAATTTTCATATGTAGATTGACCACTTGTATATCTTTATGGAGAAATGTCTAGTGAAGCTTTTTACCCATTTTTAAACTCAGTTATTTGTCCGCTGTTTTTCTGAAATTGACTCGTAGTAGATTCTTATATATTTTGGATATTGGTCTCTTATTCAGATACAAGGTTTACACATATTTCCTCCCATCCTATAGGTTGCCTTTTCATTCTGTTGATTGTTGAAGAGACTATCCTTTCTTCACTTGGTAATCTTAGAACTTTGGCACAGATCAGTTGGCCATATATATGTGCAATAATTCGGGGTCTCTCTATTATATTTCATTGGTCTGTCTCACTGTCTTGATGCCAGTAGCAGACTGTTTTGACTACTGTGGCATTGTTATGTGTTTTGAGTTCAGGAAGTGTTAATCTCCATCATTGCTCTTTGCTCTCAAGATTGTTTTTTATCTAATTGCGGGGGTGGTTCCGTATGTATTTTAGGATTCTGTCCACTTCTATAATAATGACATGGAATTATGTGGGTTGTTGCGATATATGTGTACATCACTTTATGTAGTATAGAAATGCCAACAGTATTTAATAATCCAGTCTATGAACATGGTATGTCATTCCAATTACTTGTCTCTTCTTTAATTTCTTTCCCGATATCCTGTAGTTTTCAGTATACAAATTTTCACCTCCTACGGGGACTTTTCCACTGCCTTCCTCAGGTCTTCTAGATTCAGGAGTGAGAAGGATGGACTCATGGAGAGAGTGAAATCCCTCCCTCCCCCTGCACCTACTCTCTGGTTATGTCTAATACAGGTTTATTGGGCCAAGCCCTTCACCTCTGTCTACAAGTGGGCCCCTTGCTGGGAATTCCTCTTGGATCTGAGTGTTGACTGTACTATTTCAGTGTCCACAAGGACTCTCCCAATGCCTGGCGTGGGTCCAAAAGCCCAAGATATACGGACATACGAATGATGAGATCAGGCCATCAAATTTTCTGCAGTAAAGAACAACCAGGGGAAGGGTGGCTGGTTGCCTCTTTCTCATCTTTGGATTTCTTAGAGCTGAGCTTCCCAGTGTGGTAGCCACTAACCAAATGTGTCTATTTATAATTAATTTAGTTCAAACAATAGTTAGCTCATTCTATTAAAAAATGCAAAAAAAAACACAATTGCTTGGTCACACTAGCCATATTTCAAGTGTGTCTATAACATCTGGAATTTCAGGTTGTTAAGGTTGACGGTGAAAGTTATAAATGGGTCTATAGAAGTGAGGGGTTGAAAGGTGATTTTCTCAGCATCTCTCCCTCATTTGAAATTTTCAACTATGATCAGTATCATATTGAAGGACTCTGTCTGCACAGAGCACAGGGGAGGTCTGAGAACGTGGAGGGAAGACCAGGGTGATGCTGTGTGAGCCAGCAAGTCGAGCAGGAGAAATGGGTGCGTCAACTTGTTTACTAACTTTATGCTCATGGTTGTGTTTGTACAGAATGCATCGTGGAGAGCATACATTGCTGTGATGCTGATGACGATTCACATAGGGAACAACTCTCAGGTAGGATCTAAAGCGAGACAATTCCTAGAACACTTGGGTTCCACCCACTCCTTTACAAACTAAGGAAGGTGAATATGAAATCAGGAAGAAGGAGGAAATATGTGTAGAATTCTGATTTGCTCTTTCCAAATTTTAATGATATGATAGAATTATTGTGTCCATGTCCTTTGACTGTACTGTGCTTATAGTCATCTTTTCTTGCTTTGCCATTCAGAAATGTTCTTTCTCACAAGACTACTCTTTCATTGCTTTTTCACTGCCAAAGATGAAAGGTTCGTTTCTGTTTGATACCTGGAGTGTATTTAGCACCAGGGATTTTGGTTTCCTTTTTACATTCACGTATGATGCCCATATCCTAGTGGGAACAAAGCTGTCATAGTCACTTGACACTGGAGAACAAGTTATTATAGTGAGTGTCAGGTGGTGGATGAGACTTGAACTCTCTCCCTCTACAATTTCAGGACTTGTAGCTTCATCTTACTTTTGTCCTCACTGTTTATTCCTCATGGAAAGCTCGCTCCCAGAGGTGGAAGAGTCACAGAACACGTGCTTTGGGATCACTGCATGTGCTCAGTCTCCTCATTTCACCCTCAGCACCTCCCAAGGCTGATGTGCTGACATGCTTCCATTTGAGAGGGGTCCACGTCCAGCTGCCCCTAGAGACCCTCCATGGGCGGCATTAATTCTAGAGGGCTGTGTGAAGGGGCTGCTGGGCTTCTTGACACACTTGCTTTGACAGCCCTGCTGACCTGGTCTCCTGGGGTAGACCAGGCCCAGGACAGAGACTCAGGGCAGCAGGACCCAGGGTCACTGCTCTTCTTACAACCCACTTCTCCGTCCAGACAACCCTGCCCCTGCTCCCCACACCCAAGTCCTGCCTACCCTCTGACCTTTCCTCATGCCTGCCTTGGTCTTATCCTTCCCAGTTCTTCCAGGGCTGGGGTAAACCCTGGCAGGTGCTGTGTGTTTATGAGGCTTCCTCTGCTGTAGAATTTTGTTTCTGTATTCCAGAATGAGGGAATTGGGACAAGTTACTTTTAACTCTAATATTGCTTTCATCCGCTCTAAGGGGCTAAGAGACTTATGGAGTTGTTTTGAAGTACCTAATGTTAGCTCAGGCACAGGACCCTTACTTGTTTTGTGAAGTTGGTTGCATATTTTTCCCGCAACACAGCAGTTGCACAGATTCGGTTAATATTCCTTTTCCTCAGAAGGAGATGGTGCAGAGATAAATGTTCTAAGCTCTTGACCTCCTAAGTGGAAAAGCCAAACTGAGAACCCAGGGGTGGGTCCCAAAGTGGGTGCTCTGGATCCCTGACCTGCACTTACCACTCAGCCAAGGGATCCTCAGTCATGGAGCAAGGGAGTCCCTGCATCCGTATCCTTGGCTGGAAGTACTAGCATCTCCAAAGGTCCAGACCTTGTCCATCAGGTGGCCTTAGTGGTCACAGAATCCAGCGCAGCTATGGGTGGGCTTATCAGTTGACTTTGGCACAGTCATTAATGTGAAATTCACCTCAAGACCTGCATTCTCCTGGTCAGCTCAAAGATTCTGAGAGGTGTGAGACCTCATATATACAGTGCAGGTCATATCTGTCAGTGCTGGTGTCATTGCTTAAACAAGGCGAAAAGCAGATAAGAATCAGGGAGCTATTTTATTGTATTGGATAACATTAACATGAGCCATAGCATTGGTCAATTCCTGTTGCCCACACCCAAGGATACAACGTGGAACCTGACTTTTAGCCTGTACACTTCACCTGCACAGCTGGGTTAGAGACAGGCTGTGCTCAGTCCGGGCTCCCTCTTCATAACGAAGTGTCCCACTTATGGAACAGCTCCCTAGAGTATGCACAGCCCCTGACTCAGTGGGCATACGTACATTGTATAGAAAACAAAGACTGGGAGAAAAATATGATACGATTGATAGTGGCTGTATCTAAATGGTAGGATTTCAGTTTTGTCAAACCTTGTGTATTTGATTTTCTTTAAGACAAGTGATTAGTGAATAAATATAGCATATTTTGTCTAGGATTGAATTCAGTCCTTTAATGGAGGTTGCTGTTAATCAAGTATAAAATATCATACAACAGAAGACATGATAAATACAGTAGCTGGCATTGTGGATGCTGGGGAAAGAGTGATCTGGGAAAAATCAAGAGACAGTGGCAATTTAGCAGAAGCTCAAAAGAGGCAGGATGGGTCATGGGTCTGTGTCATTGAAACAGAGCATGCATTTTAGTGTTTACCATTTTTTAGATCGACCCTTCCCTTCTGATTAGGCTCCCCTTAGCTAGAAAGCCAAAGCTCTCTTTTCATTTCCTTCCTCTTGTCCTTTGCCTTCCTTCATCCCCCAAAGAGGATGGCCGAACACCAGCTCAGCCCACACTTACTAACCTCCCACATCCATACACACCACCCCATGTCCTCATCGAGAAGAAAGCCCCTGAGTAATTGCTGAGCAGCATCACCAGTGTCCTGACAGTTACTCTGTGTCCCTCCAGCTCTCGCTGAGGATGTGGCGGTTGACCTGCACCGTGATAGGACAGACGAAAAGCCTCCGTGGTTCATCAAGGTAAGCTGGATTTTTCCTGGTCTGAGATAGAAATATTGCTTTATTTCTCTTTCAATAGATTTAAGTTATGAATATTTGTGGGTACTCCTTCTAGATACATACAATTCCCTTGGTTGGGAGAATGTGGAGTGAGAGCCTATTACCAAATCATGGTGCCTGATTCCACAAGACATTAAAATTGACAGCATCCATTACAGCCTGTAGAGTACGGAGCTCTCTCTCCTGCAGCGATTTTTCCTCTAGGAAAAGAATTCTGTAATTTCCAACCTAAATGGACTTGGAAGTTCCATCCTCCCAGCAAAGTTCTTGCCTTTCAGACTGAGTAGGTTTGCTCTGATAACCCTTTCTGGGTTCCCTGCACCACTGTTTCTTTTGAGGTTTCCTCCTGTCAGCAAATGAACAAAAGACCTGAGCATCACTGTGATCTTATCCTCATAGTGTTTTCTCTTCTGTAATTGCAGGTGGCCTTCACAGAACGTGAAAACGGTATGTATTCTGGAATCAGTCACTTGGGGAGGAAGAACTTTGAAGATGAGAAAGTGGGACATTCTTGCTGGTTTTAGTGTAGAGGGCAAACTGATTCCAAATTTGTGCTGGGAATGAGAGTAGGTGTCCTGGTGATAGAAAGTGATTTACAAGTAATGTGACCAATTACTATAGTCCCAGTATGAAGCTGTATTACAGTTAGGTGGTGTATGTTTGTGTGCATGAGACTGAGTGTGTCTGTATGTGAAATGAGTGGTATGATTCTGTGTGTGTATGTGAACATTTTGTGTTGTGTTTCCCTTGATTTACGTTCCCATAAACATCACTGTTACTGGTGCCAACTGTCTAAAAAATATTCCCTTCCACACTGCATCATGAATGGGTATGGATATAAAAATAAATAAACTGTACACTTTCAGTGTGTGCATTGATTTTATACCAATTGAGCCTCATTTAACCTGGAAAACAAATCCTATCACAACCCAGGCAAATGTTTACTAGATTCTTTTTTTTTTTTCTTTTGGCTGTGTTGGGTCTTCGTTTCACTGCACGGGCTTCTCATTTCGTTCGCTGCGGTTATTCCAGACCATGGGCTCTAGGTGCATGGGCTTCAATAGTTGTGGCACGTGGGCTCAGTAGTTGTGACTTGCGGGCTCTAGAGCACAGGCTTAGTAGTTGTGGTGCACGGGTTTAGTTGCTCCATGGCTGGATTCTTAGTGAACAAAACTGGGTTTTAGCGTCCCTACTACTGGGTCAATTACAACTTCATTTAATAAGAAATCTCATCTCTTAATAGGTCTCATAGCATTCTGAATGGTTATGATACATCTCTCTGCCACTTCCCTCATTCTAACTGTTTCCTATTAGAGACTCGGGATGAGTCCTACCCCCTTAGCTGAAGCACCTAGTGCTACGCAGGACTCCTCCATTTGCAGGGAGCCCATGCTTGTACCCACATGCCACACCCAGTTCTGGAGGATTCTGAGGAAGAAGGAGCCTCCAGGAGTAGATGGAGGAAATTCACTCCACCTTTCTCCTTTGAGGCTAATATTCACTATCAGATTCTGTGCTAAGGAAACGAAATGTCCTTCTCCTGTAGAAATTCTGTCTTCCATTGCTTGTGCCAGCCCTGTTTCTGTGTGCTGGGCAAGAAACACTGCATACAGTGAAGACAGAACCAAGAGATCTACCCCAGGGATTGAGCTCAGGGTGGGCACTGGCCCCCTTCCAAGGAGGGCGGACAAGAGGTGGTGCTTTGCAAGGTGGGACAGAGAAACCAAGCAGTGTGACAAGAGCATTTCCACTCATGTTGCTATGCAAACTGCCCAATGATGTAGATTCTTGGTATTTTCTGAAGGCTTTTGCAAGCAAACAAGTCAGGGAGTAAAGTCAATTAAAACATGGAAAGTTATACTTAAAAAAATTTTTTCGATTGTGAGTCCTTTGAGACATACATACTTTAATAGAATATGATTGCCGTATATGTGTCAATATTTTCCCCACCAAAGAAAAAACTGAAAATGCTTGATTGTAAAATGTCTCTTGTTTACCCAAGAGACTGTGTTTGAGTAAAGTTGTTCTAGAAATCCTCAATCCCTAGGTCGTAGTTTCCTGATGGTGCTGAGGGGAACCCTGGTGTGCGATTCAGTGCCTGCTACTCACAGTGAGGCTCTTAAGAACTCAGAGACCCGCCCAGTGGACCCCACGTGTGAGGAAAGGATTGGCGACTTGGGCTGGACTTGTAGAGGGAAATGCTTTAGATAAGTGGAAGGAGATACATTAAGGACACCTGAGCCATGGGGAGTCAGGTGTTTTTGGTTTAGAGATCAAGGAAAAGTGTACACCTTAGCACAGCCTAGGCCACCCTTAGGATGCTATTGGCGCTTCTGATTGAATGGGGAAGAGAAAGGACATCCCCCTCTTGCTGGAGTGAACTCTGGAGAGATGTCTTCTTTAAAGCCTGGGGAGAGGAGCTTCTCTCCCATTATCTCCTGATACCTGTGTACATTCGAGACCTTTCCTGCTTTCTTCTTTCCCTCTGTTGACTCCCTTTCCTTATTTTTCTTCTTTTTTCCCCTTTTTCCACTTTGTATTTATTTTACATATGTGTATTTTATTGTTGTAAAGTACACATATGATGAAATCCAACGTCTTAACAAGTTTTGAAATGTCCAGGCAGTCCTGTTGACTACATGCACCTTGTGGTACAGCATGTGTCTAGAACTTTTCCATTTTGAAATAACACATTCTAACCATTGAACAGAGACTTCCCATGTCAACCTCCTGCCAGCTCTTGGAACCACCCTTCTACTCTCTGCTTCTCGGAGTTTTCTTTCAGTTTTTGACCTTCTGTGACTGGCTTATTTCACTCTTACAAATGTCCTCCAAGTTCTTTCGTGTTGCTGCAAATGGCAGGATTTCCTTCTGTTTCAAAGACTGAATGACATTCCACTCTATGTATATACCACATTTCCTTTATTAATTCATCTTCCCATGGACACTAGGCAGTTTTCCTATGTTGTGTATTGTGTATAATGCTGCAATGGACATGAGATAGTAGATATCTCTTGGACATTCTTGGTTTATCTCCTTGGTATATAAACCTAAATGAGTGATTGCTTCATTTTATGAGAGTTCTGTTAGTAATTTTGGGGGGACCTCCATTCTGTTTTCCATAATGGCTACACAATTTTACATTACTACAGAGTACAAAACAGTGTACAGAAGTTCCACTTCTTCACATCTTTGCCAGCATCCATTAATTTTCTTTCTTTCTTTTTTTTTTTTTTTTTTTACGGTACATGGGTCTCTCATTGTTGTGGGCTCTCCTGTTGCGGAGCACAGACTCCAAACACACAGGATCAGCGTCCATGGCTCATGGGCCCAGCTGCACAGCGGCATGTGTGATCCTCCAAGACCGGGGCACGAACACGTGTCCCCTGCTTCAGCAGGCGAACGCTCAACCACTGTGCCACCAGGGAAGCCCTGATTGTCTTTTTATAATACACATCCTAACAGGTGTGAGTGATATCTCCTTGTGGCTTGATTTCCATTTCCCTGATGCTTAGCGATGTTGAGCAAATTTTCATATGTAGATTGACCACTTGTATGTCTTTATGGAGAAATGTCTAGTGAAGCTTTTTACCCATTTTGAAACTCAGTTATTTGCCCGCTGTTTTTCTGAAATTGACTTGTAGTAGTTTCTTATATATTCTGGATGTTGGTCCCTTATTCAGATACAAGGTTTACACATATTTCCTCCCATCCTATAGGTTGCCTTTTCATTGTGTTGATTTTTGAAGAGACTATCCTCTCTTCATTTGGTAATCTTAGAACCTTGGCCAAGATCAGTTGGCCCTATATATGTGCGTTGATTTGTGGTCTCTCTATTATATTTCATTGGTCTATCTCAGTCTTGATGCCAGTAGCAGACTGTTTTGACTACTGTGGCATTGTTCTGTGTTTTGAGTTCAGGAAGTGTTAATCTCCATCATTGCTCTTTGCTCTCAAGATTGTTTTATCTACTTGGGGGGCTTCCATATATATTTTAGAATTCTGTCCACTTCTATAATAATGACATGGAATTTTGTGGGTTGTTGCGATCTATGTGTACATCCCTTTATGTAGTATAGAAATGCCAACAGTATTTAATAATCCAGTCTATGAACATGGTATGTCATTCCAATTACTTGTCTCTTCTTTAATTTCTTTCTGCCATGTCCTGTAGTTTTCAGTATACAAATTTTTCACCTACTACGGGGTCTTTTCCACTGCCTTCCTCAGGTCTTCTAGAGTCAGTGGTGAGAAGGATGGACTCATGGAGAGAGTGAAATCCATCCCTCCCCTCGGCACCTACTCTCTGATTATGTCTAATACAGGTGCACTGGGCCATGCCCTTCACCTCTGTCTACAAGTGGGCCCCTGCTGGGAATTCCCCTTGGATCTGAGTGTTGACTGTACTATTTCAGTGTCCACAAGGACTCTCCCAATGCCTGGCGTGGGTCCAAGAGCCCAAGATATACGGACATACGAATGATGAGATCAGGCCATCAAATTTTCTGCAGTAAAGAACCGCCAAGGGAGAGGTGGCAGCTAGCCTCTTTCTCATCTTTGGATTTCTTACACCTGAGATTTCCAGTGTGGTATCCACTAACCAAATGTATCTATTTATAATTAATTTAGTTCAAACAATAATTAACTCATTCTATTAAAAAATGCAAAAATCACACAATTGCTTGGTCACACTAGCCATGTTTCAAGTATGTCTGTAACATCTGGAATTTCAGGTTGGTAAGGTTGACGGTGAAAGCAATAAATGGGTCTCTAGAAGTGAGGGGTCGAAAGGTGATTTTCTCAGCATCTCTCCCTCATTTGAAATTTTCAACTGTGATCAATATCTTATTGAAGGACTCTGTCTGCACAGAGCACAGGGGAGGTCTGAGAACTTGGAGAGAAGACCAGGGTGATGCTGTTTGAGCCAGCAAGTCGAGTAGGAGAAATGGGTGGGTCAACTTGTATAATAACTTTATGCTCATGGTTGTGTTTGTACAAAATGCATGGTGGAGAGCATACATAGCAGTGATGCTGATGACGATTCACGTAGGGAACAACTCTAAGGTAGGATCTAAAGGGAGACAATTCCTGGAACACTTTGGTTCCACCCGGTTCTTTAGAAACGAAGGAAGGTGAATATGAAATCAGGAAGAAGAAGGAAATATGTATAGAATTCTGATTTGTTCTTTCCAAATTTTAATGATATAATAAAGTTATTGTGTGCATGTCCCTTGACTGTACTGTGCTTATAGTCATCTTTTCTTGCTTTGCCATTCAGAAATTTTCTTTCTCACAAGACTACTCTTTCATTGCTTTTTCACTGCCAAAAATGAAAGGTTCGTTTCTGTTTGGTACCTGGAGGGTATTTTGCACCACGATTTTGGTTTCATTTTTACATTCACGTATGATGGCCATATCCTAGTGGGTACAAAACTGTCATAGTCACTTGACACTGGAGAACAAGTTCTTATAGTGAGTGTCAGGTGGTGGATGAGACTTGAACTCTCTCCCTCTACACTTTCAGGACATGTAGCTTCATCTTACTTTTGTCCTCACTGTTTATTCCTCATGGAAAGCACGCTCCCAGAGGTGGATGAGTCACAGAACACATGCTTTGGGATCACTGCATGTGCTCAGTCTCCTCATTTCAGCCTCAGCACCTCCCAAGGCTGATGTGCTGACATGCTTCCAACTCTGAGGGCTCCACGTCCAACTGCCCCTTAAGACCCTTCATGGCCGGCAGGAATTCTAGAGGACTGTGTGAAGGGGCTGCTGGGCTCGCTTCACACACTGGCTCTCACAGCCCTGCTAACCTGGTCTCCTGGAATTTCCCGGGCCCAGGACAGAGGCTCAGGGCAGCAGGACCCAGGGTCACTGCTCTTCTTACAACCCACTGCTCCATCCAGACAGCCCTGTCCCTGCTCCCCACACTCCACTCCTTCCTACCCTCTGACCTTTCCTCAGGCCCGCCTTGGTCTTATCCTTCCCAGTTCTTCCAAGGCTGGGGTAAACCCTGGCAGGTGTTGTGTGTTTAGGAGGCTTCCCCTGCTGTAGAACTTTTGTGTCAGTATTCCAGACTAAGGGAATTGGTTCAAGTTACTTTTAACTCTAATATTGCTTTCATCCTCTCTAAGGGGCTAAGAGACTTATGGAGTTGTTTTGAAGTACCTAAGGTTAGCTCAGGCACAGGACACTTACTTGTTTTGTGAAGTTGGTTGCATATCTAGGCTATTGTGGAGAATGCTGCAATGAACCTAAGTTCATCTCATTGTGATACTGATTTAATTTCCTTTGGATATATACCCAGAACTCTGATTGCTGAATCATATGATATTTCTGTTTATAATTTTATAAGGAACTCCCATACTCTTTTTCATAATAGCTGCACCATTTTACATTACCACCAGCTGTGTACAAAGTTTCCAATTCCCCACATCGTGGCCTTAAACTGTTAATTTTTTTCTTTATAATACACAGCCTAACAGGTGTGAGGTGTTCATTTGCATTGCCCTGATGATTAGTGAGGTTGAGAACCTTTTCCTATATTTGTTAGCCATTTGTATGTCTTTTTCAGGAAATGTCTTATTTAAGTCTTTGCACATTTCTTAACCCATTTATTTACCCTTTTTAATTTTTTAACTTAGTTTGCATTTGAGTTGTATTGTTTTTCTTATATGTTTTGGACATTAGCTCCTTTTCTGATATATGTTTGTAATCTTTCTGTAAGTTATATTTTCATCCTATTGACTGTTGAAAAAACTATACTTTCCCTATTTGTTGTCTTAGAAGCTTGGTGAATTTCATTTGGCCATGTATCTATGAGTTTTCTTGGGGGTTATTTATTCTGGTCTTTAGGCCTATGTATCTGTTTCTATGTCAGTACCATACAGTTTTGAGTCCTGTGGCTTTGTAATGTGTTTTGAAGACAGGAAGTGAGAAGCCTCCATCTATGTTCTTTGTTCTCAGGATTGTTTTGTCTGTTTGGAGTCCTTAGTGTTTCCATATATATTTTAGGATCTTTTTTTTTCTATTTCTTTGAAAATGACATTGGGATTTTGATATGTATTACAATGAATTTATACTTACCTTTGCATAGTGTAGAAATGTCAACAATAATAAGTCTCCAGTCTATGAAGATGATATGTCATTTCAATTATTTGTTCCTTGTTAAATTCTTTCAGCAGTGGTTTGTAGATTTCAGTGTACAGGCCATTTACCTTCTAAGTGCATATTGTCCCTTCCTTTCCTGGATTTTTCAGAGGTAGTGGTGAGAAGGATGGCCTCACGAAGTGAGTGAATGTCTCTCCCTCCCTTCTGCACCTGCTTGCTGATCATGCCTAGCACAGGTGCACTGGGCCATGCTCATTACCTCTCTCCTCAAGTGGAACACCTGTCGGGAATTCCTCTAGGATCTGGGTGTTGACATTACTCTTTCAGTGTCCCCAAGGTCTCATGAGTGCCTGGCAAGTGTGCATGAGCCTAGGAAACACCTAGAAATGAATCATCAAATCTGGCCAGCAAACTGCCCTGCAGAAGGTGTTGGGCTGCACCTCTCACGCCTGCAAGCCCTGTACTTGCTCAGCCTCATGGCTAAGGAAAGGGCCCGGAGTCAGGGACAGAGACATTCATGATTTAATACATGGGAGATGTTTCAGGTCAGAAGCAATGTAGTCCCGGAGAGACATCCCACTGTAGATAGCCAATGGCAGGCAGAATGCAGCAGCAGCAGTAGCAGCATTCTTCACTCTGGGCGGAATAGGCAGGCTACCAGTTAAAGGGGGATTTGACAGCAGTTGGGCTCATCGGTTACCAGGGTATCCAGCAGAGGGACACATCCCTCTTACTCCTTGGGCTAAGTACTTCATGGGGCACAAGTTTTTCCTTTGGTAAACCATCAGCAAACAGCCATCTTGAATTGGTAGATATATATATATATATATGGAGAGAGAGAGAGAGAGGGATGTGTATTATAGTGTGGTAGCCACTAGCTAGATGTGCCTGTTATAATTTATTTAATTCAATCAATGATTAACTCAGTGTATTAAAATAAAACAAAATAAAATATCCATTTACTCAGTCACATTAGTCATATTTTAAATGTATCCATAAGACTTGTAAATTCATGTTCGTGTTTCTACAGAATCGACTCTGGATAGCATTTGTGGCCGTGATAAGGAAAAGGATACAGGTAGGAACAACACTTAGGTAGGATCTAATGGCAGAGGGTTCCTGGAACTTTAGGGTTATATCTCCTGCTTTGGAGACTGAGGAAGGTGGATATGAAATGAGAAAGAAGAATAAAATATGTGTAGAGTTCTGACTTGTTTTTTTCATATTTTAATGATACAATAGAGAGCAATTGTGTCCTTAGACGTGACTGTGCTCTATAATCACCTTTTCTTGATTTGCTCATCGAAAATGATCTTTTCCACATGAGCTGCTCTTTCTTGTGCTTGTCACTGCCTAATATGGAAGTTTGTTTTCTGGTTAGCACATCTAGGGTATTGTGCACAGGAGAGTTTGTTTTCTTTTGCATATTGACCTATGATGGACAGAACCTGTGGGTCGAAACCCTCATGGGCCCTTGAAACTTGAGACCAAGTTCTTCTAGAAAGGGTGAGGTGGTGGATGAGAAGTGAACTGTCTCCCTCTGCACTTTCAGGACTTCTGGCTTCACCTCATGTTTTGTGCTCACTGTTAGTTCCTCTTGTAAAGTACAGTCCCAGAGATGGATGAGTCACAGAACACGTGCTCTGGGATCACTGCATGAGCTCCTTGAGCTCATCTCAGCCTCTCCATTTCCCCAAGGCTGATGTGCTGACATGCTTCCATTTGAGAGGAGTCCACGTTCAGCTGCCACTAAAGACCCTTCATGGCCGGCAGGAATTCTAGGGAGCTGTGTGAAGGGGCTGCTGGGCTTCTTCACACACTTGCTTTCACAGCCCTGCTGACCTGGTCTCCTGCGTTTGACCAAGCCCAGGACACAGACTCAGGGCAGCAGGACCCAGGGTCACTGCTCTTCTTACAACCCACTGCTCCTTCCTGAGAACCCTACCCATGCTCCCAACAACCCAGTCCTGCCTACCCTCTGACCTTTCCTCAGGCCTGCCTTGGTCTTTTCCATCCCAGTTCTTCCAAGGCTCGTGTAAACCCTGGCAGGTGCTGTGTGTTTATGAGACTTCCTCTGCTGTAGAATTTTGTTTCAGTATTCCAGAATAAGGGAATTGGGACAAGTTACTTTTAACTCTAATATTGCTTTCATCCACTCTAAGACGCTAAGAGACTTACGGAGTAGTTTTGAAGTACCTAAGGTTACCTCAGGCACAGGACCCTTACTTGTTTTGTGAAGTTGGTTGCATGTTCTTCCTTCAACACAGCTGTTGCCCAGATTTGGTTAATATTCCTTTTCCTCAGAAGGAGATGGTGCAGAGATAAATGTTCTAAGCTCTTGACCTCCTAAGTGGAAAAGCCAAACTGAGAACCCAGGGGTGGGTCCCAATGTGGGTGCAGTTGGTCCCTGACCTGCACTTACCACTCAGCCAAGGGATCCTCAGTCATGGAGCAAGGGAGTCCCTGCATCTGTATCCTTGGCTGGAAGTACTAGCATCTCCAAAGGTCCAGACCTTGCCCATGAGGTGGCCTTAATGATCACAGAATCCAGCGCAGCTATGGGTGGACTTATCAGTTGACTTTGGCACAGTCATTAATGTGAAATTCACCTCAATACCTGCATTCTCCTGGTCATCTCACAGATTCTGAGAGGTGTGAGACCCCATGTATACAGTACAGGTCATATCTGTCAGTGCTGGTGTCATTGCTTCAACAAGGCGAAAAGCAGATAAGAATCAGGGAGCTATTTTATTGTATTGGATAACATTACCATAAGCCTTAGCATTGGTCAATTCCTGTAGCCCACACCCAAGGACTCAACATGGAACCTGACTGTTAGCCTGTACACTTCTCCTGCACAGCTGGGTTAGAGACAGGCTGTGCTCAGTCCGGGCTCCCTCTTCATAACGAAGTGTCCCACTTATGGAACAGCTCCCTAGAGTATGCACAGCCCCTGACTCAGTGGGCATACATACATTGTATAGAAAGCAAAGACTGGGAGAAAAATATGATACGATTGATAGTGGCTGTATCTAAATGGTAGGATTTCAGTTTTGTCAAATCTTGTGTATTTGATTTTCTTTAAGACAAGTGATTAGTGAATAAATATAGCATACTTTGTCTAGGATTGAATTCAGTCCTTTAATGGAGGTTGCTGTTAATCAAGTATAAAATATCATACAACAGAAGACATGATAAATGCAGTAGCAGGCATTGTGGGTGCTAGGGAAAGAGTGATCTCGGAAAAATCAAGAGACAGTGCCAATTTAGCAGAAGCTCAAAGAATGGGTCATGGGTCTGTGTCATTGAAACAGAGCATGCATTTTAGTGTTTACCATTTTTTAGATCGACCCTTCCCTTCTGATTAGCCTCCCCTTAGCTAGAAAGCCACAGCTCTGTTTTCAATTCCTTCCTCTTGTCCTTTGCCTTCCTTCATCCCCCAAAGAGGATGGCCCAACACCAGCTCAGCCCACACTTACTAACCTCCCACATCCATACACACCACCCCATGTCCTCATCGAGAAGAAAACGTCTGAGTGATTGCTGAGCAGCATCACCAGTGTCCTGACAGTTACTCTGTGTCCCTCCAGGTCTCCCTGAGGATGTGGCGGTTGACCTGCACCGTGATAGGACAGAAGAAAAGCCTCCGTGGTTCATCAAGGTAAGCTGGATTTTTTCTGGTCTGAGATAGAAATATTTCTTTTTTTCTCTTTCAGTAGATTTCAGTTATGAATATTTGAGGGTATTCCTTCCAGATACATACAATTCCCTTGGTTGGGAGAATGTGGCGTGAGAGTCTATTACCAAGTCATGGTACCTGATTCCACAAGACATTAAAATTGACAGCATCCATTACAGCCTGTAGAGTACGGAGCTCTCTCTCCTGCAGCGATTTTTCCTCTAGGAAAAGAATTCTGTAATTTCCAACCTAAATAGACTTGGAAGTTCCATCCTCCCAGCAAAGTTCTTGCCTTTCAGCCTGAGTAGGTTTGCTCTGATAACCCTTGCTGGGTTCCCTGGACCACTGTTTCTTATGAGGTTTTCTACTGTCAGCAAATGAACAAAAGACCTGAGCATCACTGTGATCTTATCCTCATAGTGTTTTCTCTTCTGTAATTGCAGGTGGCCTTCACAGAACGTGCAATCAGTATGTATTCTGGAATCAGTCACTTGGGGAGGAAGAACTTTGAAGATGAGAAAGTGGGACATTTTTGCTGGTTTTAGTGTAGAGGGCAAACTGATTCCAAATTTGTGCTGGGAATGAGAGTAGGGGCCCTGGTGATAGAAAGTGATTTACAAGTAATGTGACCAATTACTATAGTCCCAGGAAGAAGCTGTATTACGGTTAGGTCTTGTAGGTTTGTGTGCATGAGACAGGGTGTGTCTGTATGTGAAATGAGTGGTATGATTCTGTGTGTGTATGTGAACATTTTGTGTTGTGTTTCCCTTGATTTACGTTCCCATAAACATCACTGTTACTGGTGCCAACTTTCTAAAAAATATTCCCATCACCACTGCATCATGAATGGCTATGGATATAAAAGTAATTAAACTGTACAGTTTCAGGGTGTGCATTGATTTTATACCAATTGAGCCTCATTTAACCTGGAAAACAAATCCTATCACAACCCAGGCAAATGTTTACTAGATTCTTTTTTTTTTCTTTTGGCTCTGTTGGGTCTTCGTTGCACTGCACGGGCTTCTCATTTCAGTGGCTGCAGTTGTTCCAGACCACGGGCTCTAGGTGCATGGGCTTCAATAGTTGTGGCACGTGGGCTCAGTAGTTGTGACTTGCGGGCTCTAGAGCACAGGCTTAGTAGTTGTGGTGCACGGGTTTAGTTGCTCCATGGCTGGATTCTTACTGAACAAAACTGGGTTTCTGCTTCCCTACTACTCATCAAATACAACTTCATTTAATAAGAAATCTCATCTCTTAGTAGGTCTCATAGCATTCTGAATGGTTATGATACATCTGTCTGCCACTTCCCTCATTCTAACTGTTTCCTATTAGAGCCTCGGGATGAGTCCTCCCCCCTTACCTGAAGCACCTAGTGCTAGGCAGGCCTCCGTCTTTTTGCAGGGAGCCCATGCTTGTACCTACATGCCACACCCATTTCTGGAGGAGTCCGAGAAAGAAGAAGCCCCCAGGAGTAGATGGAGGAAATTTACTCCACCTTTCTCCTTAGAGGCTAATATTCACTATCGGATTCTGTGCTTAGGAAATGAAATGTCCTTCTCCTATAGAAAGTATGTCTTCCATCACTTGTGCCGGCTGTGTTTCTGTGTGCTGGGCAAGAAACACTGCATACAGTGAAGACAGAACCAAGAGATCTACCCCAGGGATTGAGCTCAGGGTGGGCACTGGCTCCCTTCCCAGGACGGTGGACAGGAGGTTGTGCTTTGCAAGGTGGGACAGAGAAACCAAGCAGTGCGACAAGAGCATTTCCACTCATGTTGCTGTGCAAACTGCCAGATGATGTAGGTTCTTGGTATTTTCTGAAGGCTTTTGCAAGCAAACAAGTCTGGGAGTAAAGTCAATTAAAACATGGAAAGTTATACTTAAAATTTTTTTTTCGATAGTGAGTCCTTTGAGAAATACATACTTTAATAGAATATGATTGCCTTATATGTGTCAATATTTTCCCCACCAAAGCAAAACCTGAAAATGCTTGATTGTAAAATGTCACTTGTTTACCCAAGAGACTGTGTATGAGTAAAGTTGTTCTAGAAATCCTCAATCCCTAGGTCGTAGTTTCCTGATGGTGCTGAGGGGAACCATGATGTGCGATTCAGTGCCTGCTACTCACAGGGAGGCTGTTAAGAACTCAGAGACCCGCCCAGTGGACCCCACGTGTGAGGACAGGATTAGAGCCTCTGGCTGGACTTGAAGAGGGAAATGCTGTAGAGAAGCTGAAGGAGATACATTAAGGACACCTGAGCCATGGGGAGTCAGGCGTGGTTGGCTTAGAGATCAAGGAAAAGTGTACACCTGAGCACAGCCTGGGCCACACTTAGGATGCTTTTGGCACTTCTGGTTGAATGGGGAAGAGAAAGGACATTCCCCTCTTGCTGGAGTGAACTCTGGAGAGATGTCTTCTTTAAAGCCTGGGGAGAGGAGCTTCTTTCCCATTATCTCCTGATACCTGTGTACATTCGAGACCCTTCCCCCTTTCTTCTTTCCCTCTGTTGACACCCTTTCCTTATTTTTCTTCTTTTTTCCCCTTTTTCCACTTTGTATTTATTTTACATATGTGTATTTTATTGTTGTAAAGTACACATATGATGAAATCCAACGTCTTAACAAGTTTTGAAATGTCCAGGCAGTCCTGTTGACTACATGCACCTTGTTGTTCAGCATGTGTCTAGAACTTTTCCATTTTGAAATAACACATTCTAACCATTGAACAGAGACTTCCCATGTCAACCTCCTGCCAGCTCTTGGAACCACCCTTCTACTCTCTGCTTCTCGGAGTTTTTTTTCAGTTTTTGACCTTCTGTTACTGGCTTATTTCAGTCTTACAAATGTCCTCCAAGTTCTTTCGTGTTGCTGCAAATGGCAGGATTTCCTTCTTTTTCAAAGACTGAATGACTTTCCACTCTATGTATACACCACATTTTCTTTATTAATTCATCTTCTCATGGACACTAGGCAGTTTTCCTATGTTGTGTATTGTGTATAATGCTGCAATGGACGTGAGATTGTAGATATCTCTTGGACAATCTTGTTTTATCTCCTTGGTATATAAACCTAAATGAGTGATTGCTGGATTTTATGAGAGTTCTCTTAATAATTTTGGGGGGACCTCCATTCTGTTTTCCATAATGGCTATATCATTTTACTTTACTACAAGGTACAAAACAGGGTACAGAAGTTCTACTTCTTCACATCTTTGCCAGCATCCATTAATTTTCTTTCTTTCTTTCTTTTTTTTTTTTTTGCAGTACACGTGTCTTCATTGTTGTGGGCTCTCCCGTTGCGGAGCACAGGCTCCAAACGCACAGGCTCAGCATCCATGGCTCATGGGCCCAGCCGCTCACAGGGATGTGGGATCCTCCCAGACCGGGGCACGAACACGTGTCCCCTGCCTTGGCAGGCGGACTCTCAACCACTATGCCACCAGGGAAGCCCTAATTGTCTTTTTATAATACACATCCTAACAGGTGTGAGTGATATCTACTTGTGGCTTGATTTCCATTTCCCTGATGCTTAGCGATGTTGAGCAAATTTTCATATGTAGATTGACCACTTGTATGTCTTTATGGAGAAATGTCTAGTGAAGCTTTTTACCCATTTTGAAACTCAGTTATTTGCCCGCTGTTTTTCTGAAATTGACTTGTAGTAGTTTCTTATATATTCTGGATATTGGTCTCTTATTCAGATACAAGGTTTACACATATTTCCTCCCATCCTATAGGTTGCCTTTTCATTCTGTTGATTGTTGAAGAGACTATCCTGTCTTCACTTGGTAATCTTAGAACCTTGGCCAAGATCAGTTGGCCATATATATGTGCGTTTATTTGGGGTCTCTCTATTATATTTCATTGGTCTATCTCACTGTCTTGATGCCAGTAGCAGAGTGTTTTGACTACTGTGGCACTGTTATGTGTTTTGAGTTCAGGAAGTGTTAATCTCCATCATTGCTCTTTGCTCTCACTATTGTTTTATCTACTTGGGGGGGTTCCATATGTATTTTAGGATTCTGTCCACTTCTATAATAATGACATGGAATTTTGTGGGTTGTTGCGATATATCTCTACATCCCTTTATGTAGTATAGAAATGCCAACAATATTTAATAATCCAGTCTATGAACATGGTATGTCATTCCAATTACTTGTCTCTTCTTTGAATTCTTTCCGCAATGTCCTGTAGTTTTCAGTATACAAATTTTTCACCTCCTACGGGGCCTTTTCCACTGCCTTCCTCAGGTCTTCTAGAGTCAGGTTTGAGAAGGATGGACTCATGGAGAGAGTGAAATACCTCCCTCACCCTTCACCTACTCTCTGATTATGTCTAATACAGGTGTACTGGGCCATGCCCTTCACCTCTGTCTACAAGTGGGCCCCTTGCTGGGATTTCCTCTTGGATCTGAGTTTTGACCGTACTATTTCAGTGTCCACAAGGACTCTCCCAATGCCTGGCATGGGTCCAGGAGCCCACGATATACCTACATATGAATGATCAGATCAGGCCATCAAATTATCTGCAGTAAAGAACAACCATGGGAAGGGTGGCTGGTTGCCTCTTTCTCATCTTTGGATTTCTTAGAGCTGAGCTTCCCAGTTTGGTAGCCACTAACCAAATGTGTCTATTTATAATTAATTTAGTTCAAACAAGACTTAACTCATTCTATTAAAAAATGCAAAAAACACACAATTGCTTGGTCACACTAGCCATGTTTGAAGTGTGTCTGAAACATCTGGAATTTCAGGTTGGTAATTTTGACGGTGAAAGCTATAAATGGGTCTATAGAAGTGAGGGGTCGAAAGGTGATTTTCTCAGCATCTCTCCCTCATTTGAAATTTTCAACTGTGATCAAGATGTTATTGAAGGAATCTGTCTGAACAGAGCACAGGGGAGGTCTGAGAATCTGGAGGGAATACCAGGGTGATGCCGTGTGAGCCAGCAAGTCGAGTAGGAGAAATGTGTGGGTCAGCTTGTATAATAACTTTATGCTCATGGTGTGTTTGTACAGAATGGATCATGGAGAGCACAGATAGCAGTGATGCTGATGATGATTCACATAGCGAACAACTCTCAGGTAGGATCTAAAGAGAGACAATTACTACAACACTTGGGTTCCACCCGGTTCTTTAGAAACTAAGGAAGGTGAATATGAAATCAGGAAGAAGAAGGAAATATGTGTAGAATTCTGATTTGCTCTTTCCAAATTTTAATGATATAATAGAGTTATTGTGTCCATGTCCTTTGACTGTACTGTGCTTATAGTCATCTTTTCTTGCTTTGCCATTCAGAAATGTTCTTTCTCACAAGACTACTCTTTCATTGCTTTTTCACTGCCAAAAATGAAAGGTTCGTTTCTGTTTGGTACCTGGAGGGTATTTTGCACCAGGATTTTGGTTTCGGTTTTACATTCACGTATGATGGCCATATCCTAGTGGGAACAAATCTGTCATAGTCACTTGACACTGCAGAACAAGTTCTTATAGTAAGTGTCAGGTGGTGGATGAGACTTGAACTCTCTCCCTCTACACCTTCAGGACATGTAGCTTCATCTTACTTTTGTCCTCACTGTTTATTCCTCATGGAAATGGCGCTCCCAAAGGTGGATGAGTCACAGAACACATGCTTTGGGATCACTGCATGTGCTCAGTCTCCTCATTTCAGCCTCAGCACCTCCCAATGCTGATGTGCTGAGATGCTTCCAACTGAGAGAGCTCCACGTCCAACTGCCCCTAAAGACCCTTCATGGCCGGCAGGAATTCTAGGGAGCTGTGTGAAGGGGCTGCTGGGCTTCTTCACACACTTGCTTTCACAGCCCTGCTGACCTGGTCCCCTGGGTTTGACCATGCCCAGGACACAGACTCAGGGCAGCAGGACCCAGGGTCACTGCTCTTCTTACAACCCACTGCTCCTTCCAGACAACCCTACCCTTGCTCCCCACAACCCAGTCCTGCCTACCCTCTGACCTTTCCTCAGGCCTGCCTTGGTCTTTTCTATCCCAGTTCTTCCAAGGCTGGGGTAAACCCTGGCAGGTGCTGTGTGTTTATGAGACTTCCTCTGCTGTAGAATTTTGTTTCAGTATTCCAGAATAAGGGAATTGGGACAAGTTACTTTTAACTCTAATATTGCTTTCATCCGCTCTAAGGGGCTAAGAGACTTATGGAGTAGTTTTGAAGTACCAAAGGTTAGCTCAGGCACAGGACCCTTACTTGTTTTGTGAAGTTGGTTGCATGTTCTTCCTTCAACAAAGCTGTTGCCCAGATTTGGTTAATATTCCTTTTCCTCAGAAGGAGATGGTGCAGAGATAAATGTTCTAAGCTCTTGACCTCCTAAGTGGAAAAGCCAAATTGGGAACCCAGGGGTGGGTCCCAATGTGGGTGCAGTTGATCCCTGACCTGCATTTACCACTCACCCAAGGGATTCTCAATCATGGAGCAAGGGAGTCCCTGCATCTGTATCCTTGGCTGGAAGTACTAGCATCTCCAAAGGTCCAGACCTTGCCCATCAGGTGGCCTTAATGATCACAGAATCCAGCGCAGCTATGGGTGGACTTATCAGTTGACTTTGGCACAGTCATTAATGTGAAATTCACCTCAGGACCTGCATTCTCCTGGTCATCTCACAGATTCTGAGAGGTGTGAGACCCCATGTATACAGTACAGGTCATATCTGTCAGTGCTGGTGTCATTGCTTAAACATGGCCAAAAGCAGATAAGAATCAGGGAGCTATTTTATTGTATTGGATAACATTACCATAAGCCATAGCATTGGTCAATTTCTGTAGCCCACACCGAAGGACTCAACATGGAACCTGACTGTTAGCCTATACACTTCTCCTGCACAGCTGGGTTAGAGACAGGCTGTGCTCAGTCCGGGCTCCCTCTTCATAACGAAGTGTCCCACTTATGGAACAGCTCCCTAGAGTATGCACAGCCCCTGACTCAGTGGGCATATATACATTGTATAGAAAACAAAGCCTGGGAGAAAAATATGATACGATTGATAGTGGCTGTATCTAAATGGTAGGATTTCAGTTTTGTCAAATCTTGTGTATTTGATTTTCTTTAAGACAAGTGATTAGTGAATAAATATAGCATATTTTGTCTAGGATTGAATTCAGTCCTTTAATGGAGGTTGCTGTTAATCAAGTATAAAATATCATACAACAGAAGATATGATAAATGCAGTAGCTGGCATTGTGGATGCTAGGGAAAGAGTGATCTGGGAAAAATCAAGAGACAGTGGCAATTTAGCAGAAGCTCAAAGAATGGGTCATGGGTCTGTGTCATTGAAACAGAGCATGCATTTTAGTGTTTACCGTTTTTTAGATCGACCCTTCCCTTCTGATTAGCCTCCCCTTAGCTAGAAAGCCACAACTCTGTTTTCAATTCCTTCCTCTTGTCCTTTGCCTTCCTTCATCCCCCAAAGAAGATGGCCCAACACCAGCTCAGCCCACACTTACTAACCTCCCACATCCATACACACCACCCCATGTCCTCATCTAGAAGAAAGCCCCTGAGTAATTGCTGAGCAGCATCACCAGTGTCCTGACTGTTACTCTGTGTCCCTCCAGCTCTCGCTGAGGATGTGGCGGTTGACCTGCACCGTGATAGGACAGAAGAAAAGCCTCCGTGGATCATCAAGGTAAGCTGGATTTTTTCTGGTCTGAGATAGAAATATTGCTTTATTTCTCTTTCAGTAGATTTAAGTTATGAATATTTGAGGGTATTCCCTCCAGATACATACAATTCCCTTGGTTGGGAGAATGTGGAGTGAGAGTCTATTACCAAGTCATGGTGCCTGATTCCACAGGACATTAAAATTGACAGCATCCATTACAGCCTGTAGAGTACGGAGCTCTCCCTCCTGCAGCGATTTTTCCTCTAGGAAAAGAATTCTGCAATTTCCAACCTAAATGGACTTGGAAGTTCCATCCTCCCAGCAAAGTTCTTGCCTTTCAGCCTGAGTAGGTTTGCTCTGATAACCCTTTCTGGGTTCCCTGGACCACTGTTTCTTATGAGGTTTTCTACTGTCAGCAAATGAACAAAAGACCTGAGCATCACTGTGATCTTATCCTCATAGTGTTTTCTCTTCTGTAATTGCAGGTGGCCTTCACAGAACGTGAAAACAGTATGTATTCTGGAATCAGTCACTTGGGGAGGAAGAACTTTGAAGATGAGAAAGTGGGACATTTTTGCTGGTTTTAGTGTAGAGGGCAAACTGATTCCAAATTTGTGCTGGGAATGAGAGTAGGGGTCCTGGTGATAGAAAGTGATTTACCAGTAATGTGACCAATTACTATAGTCCCAGGAAGAAGCTGTATTACGGTTAGGTGGGGTAGGTTTGTGTGCATGAGACTGGGTGTGTCTGTATGTGAAATGAGTGGTATGATTTTGTGTGTGTATGTGAACTTTTTGTGTTGTGTTTCCCTTGATTTATGTTCCCCTAAACATCACTGTAACTGGTGCCAACTTTCTAAAAAATATTCCCATTACCACTGCATCATGAATGGGTATGGATATAAAAGTAATTAAACTGTACAGTTTCAGGGCGTGCATTTATTTTATACCAATTGAGACTAATTTAACCTGGAAAACAAATCCTATCACAACCCAGGCAAATGTTTACTAGATTCTTTTTTTTTTTCTTTTGGCTGTGTTGGGTCTTCGTTGCCCTGCGCGGGCTTCTCATTTCGGTGGCTGCGGTTGTTCCAGACCACGGGCTCTAGGTGCATGGGCTTCAATAGTTGTGGCACGTGGGCTCAGTAGTTTTCACTTTCGGGCTCTAGAGCACAGGCTTAGTAGTTGTGGTGCACGGGTTTAGTTGCTCCATGGCTGGATTCTTAGTGAACAAAACTGGGTTTCAGCATCCCTACTACTCGTCAATTACAACTTCATTTAATAAGAAATCTCATCTCTTAGTAGGTCTCATAGCATTCTGAATGGTTATGATACATGTCTCTGCCACTTCCTTCATTCTAACTGTTTCCTATTAGAGACTCGGGATGAGTCCTCCCCCCTTACCTGAAGCACCTAGTGCTAGGCAGTCTTCCGTCTTTTTGCAGGGAGCCCATGCTTGTACCCACATGCCACACCCAGTTCTGGAAGAGTGCGAGAAAGAAGTAGCCCCCAGGAGTAGATGGAGGAAATTTACTGCACCTTTCTCCTTTGAGGCTAATATTCACTATCGGATTCTGTGATTAGGCAATGAAATGTCCTTCTCCTGTAGAACGTATGTCTTCCATCACTTGTGCCGGCTGTGTTTCTATGTGCTGGGCAAGAAACACTGCATACAGTGAAGACAGAACCAAGAGATCTACCCCAGGGATTGAGCTCAGGGTGGGCACTGGCTCCCTTCCCAGGACGGTGGACAGGAGGTTGTGCTTTGCAAGGTGGGACAGAGAAACCAAGCAGTGCGACAAGAGCATTTCCACTCATGTTGCTGTGCAAACTGCCAGATGATGTAGGTTCTTGGTATTTTCTGAAGGCTTTTGCAAGCAAACAAGTCTGGGAGTAAAGTCAATTAAAACATGGAAAGTTATACTTAAAAATTTTTTTTCGATAGTGAGTCTTTGAGAAATACATACTTTAATAGAATATGATTGCCTTATATGTGTCAATATTTTCCCCACCAAAGAAAAACCTGAAAATGCTTGATTGTAAAATGTCACTTGTTTACCCAAGAGACTGTGTATGAGTAAAGTTGTTCTAGAAATCCTCAATCCCTAGGTCGTAGATTCCTGATGGTGCTGAGGGGAACCCTGGTGTGTGATTCAGTGCCTGCTACTCACAGGGAGGCTCTTAAGAACTCAGAGACCCGCCCAGTGGACCCCACGTGTGAGGACAGGATTAGAGCCTCTGGCTGGACTTGAGGCGGGAAATGCTTTAGAGAAGTTGAAGGAGATACATTAAGGACACCTGAGCCATGGGGAGTCAGGGGTGCTTGGTTTAGAGATCAAGGAAAAGTGTACACCTGAGCACAGCCTGGGCCACAGTTAGGATGCTATTGGCACTTCTGGTTGAATGGGGAAGAGAAAGGACAATCCCCTCTTGCTGGAGTGAACTCTGGAGAGATGTCTTCTTTAAAGCCTGGGGAGAGGAGCTTCTCTCCCATTATCTGCTGATACCTGTGTACATTCGAGACCCTTCCTGCTTTCTTCTTTCCCTGTGTTGACTTCCTTTCCTTATTTTTCTTCTTTTTTCCCCTTTTTCCACTTTGTATTTATTTTACATATGTTTATTTTATTGTTGTAAATGTACACATATAATGAAATCCAACGTCTTAACAAGTTTTGAAATGTCCAGGCAGTCCTGTTGACTACATGCACCTTGTTGTACAGCATGTGTCTAGAACTTTTCCATTTTGAAATAACACATTCTAACCATTGAACAGAGACTTCCCATGTCAACCTCCTGCCAGCTCTTGGAACCACCCTTCTACTCTCTGTTTCTCGGAGTATTCTTTCAGTTTTTGACCTTCTGTGACTGGCTTATTTCACTCTTACAAATGTCCTCCAAGTTCTTTCGTGTTGCTGCAAATGGCAGGATTTCCTTCTTTTTCAAAGACTGAATGACATTCCACTGTATGTATCCACTACATTTTCTTTATTAATTCATCTTCCCATGGACACTAGGCAGTTTTCCTATGTTGTGTATTGTGTATAATGCTGCAATGGACATGGAACTGTAGATATCTCTTGGACATTCTTGTTTTATCTCCTTTGTATATAAACCTAAATGAGTGATTGCTGGATTTTATGAGAGTTCTCTTAATAATTTTGGGGGGACCTCCATTCTGTTTTCCATAATGGCTATACCATTTTACTTTACTACAGGGTACAAAACAGGGTACAGAAGTTCCACTTCTTCACATCTTTGCCAGCATCCATTAATTTTCTTTCCTTTTTTTTTTTTTTTTTTTTTTTTTGCAGTACACGTGTCTGTCATTGTTGTGGGCTCTCCCGGTGCGGAGCACAGGCTCCAAACGCACAGGCTCAGCAGCCATGGCTAATGGGCACAGCCGCTCAGCGGGATGTGGGATCCTCCCAGACCGGGGCATGAACACGTGTCCCCTGCCTCGGTAGGCGGACTCTCAACCACTGTGCCACCAGGGAAGCCGTAATTGTCTTTTTATAATACACATCCTAATACACAGGTGTGAGTGATATCTCCTTGTGGCTTGATTTCCATTTCCCTGATGCTTAGCGATGTTGAGCAAATTTTCATATGTAGATTGACCACTTGTATGTCTTTGTGGAGAAATGTCTAGTGAAGCTTTTTACCCATTTTGAAACTCAGTTATTTGTCCGCTGTTTTTCTGAAATTGACCTGTAGTAGTTTCTTATATATTCTGGATATTGGTCTCTTATTCAGATACAAGGTTTACACATATTTCCTCCCATCCTATAGGTTGCCTTTTCATTCTGTTGATTGTTGAAGAGACTATCCTTTCTTCACTTGGTAATCTTAGAACCTTGGCCAAGATCATTTGGCCATATATATGTGCGTTTATTTGGGGTCTCTCTATTATATTTCATAGGTCTATCTCACTGTCTTGATGCCAGTAGCAGAGTGTTTTGACTACTGTGGCATTGTTATGTGTTTTGAGTTCAGGAAGTGTTAATCTCCATCATTGCTCTTTGCTCTCACTATTGTTTTATCTACTTGGGGGGGTTCCATATGTATTTTAGGATTCTGTCCACTTCTATAATAATGACATGGAATTTTGTGGGTTGTTGCGATATATCTCTACATCCCTTTATGTAGTATAGAAATGCCAACAGTATTTAATAATCCAGTCTATGAACATGGTATGTCATTCCAATTACTTGTCTCTTCTTTGCATTCTTTCCGCAATGTCCTGTAGTTTTCAGTATACAAATTTTTCACCTCCTTCGGGGCCTTTTCCACTGCCTTCCTCAGGTCTGCTAGAGTCAGGATTGAGAAGGATGGACTCATGGAGAGAGTGAAATACCTCCCTCACCCTTCACCTACTCTCTGATTATGTCTAATACAGGTGTACTGGGCCATGCCCTTCACCTCTGTCTACAAGTGGGCCCCTAGCTGGGAATTCCTCTTGGATCTGAGTGTTGACTGTACTATTTCAGTGTCCACAAGGACTCTCCCAATGCCTGGCGTGGGTCCACGAGGCCAAGATATACCTACATACAAAGGATCAGATCAGGCCATCAAATTTTCTGCAGTAAAGAACAACCATGGGAAGGGTGGCTGGTTGCCTCTTTCTCATCTTTGGATTTCTTAGAGCTGAGCTTTCCAGTGTGGTAGCCACTAACCAAATGTGTCTATTTATAATTAATTTAGTTCAAATAATAATTAAATCTTTCTATTAAAAAGCGAAAACACACAATTGCTTGGTCACACTAGCCATGTTTGAAGTGTGTCTGTAACATCTGGAATTTCAGGTTGGTAAGGTTGACGGTGAAAGCTATAAATCGGTGTATAGGAATGAGGGGTCGGAAGGTGATTTTCTCAGCATCTCTCCCTCATTTGAAATTTTCAACTCTGATCAATATCTTATTGAAGGACTCTGTCTGCACAGAGCACAGGGGAGGTCTGAGAACCTGGAGGGAAGACCAGGGTGATGCTGTGTGAGCCAGCAAATCGAGTAGGAGAAATGGGTGGGTCAACTTGTATAATAACTTTATGCTCATGGTTGTGTTTGTACAAAATGCATGGTGGAGAGCATACATAACAGTGGTGCTGATGACGATTCACGTAGGGAACAATTGTCAGGTAGGATCTAAAGGGAGACAATTCCTAGAACACTTTGGTTCCACCCGGTTCTTTAGAAACGAAGGAAGGTGAATAAGAAATCAGGAAAAAGAAGGAAATATGTATAGAATTCTGATTTGGTCTTTCCACATTTTAATGATATAATAGAGTTATTGTGTCCATGTCCTTTGACTGTACTGTGCTTATAGTCATCTTTTCTTGCTTTGCCATTCAGAAATTTTCTTTCTCACAAGACTACTCTTTCATTGCTTTTTCACTGCCAAAAATGAAAGGTTCGTTTCTGTTTGGTACCTGGAGGGTATTTTTCACCAGGTTTTGGTTTCATTTTTACATTCACGTATGATGGCCATATCCTAGTGGGAACAAAACTGTCATAGTCACTTGACACTGGAGAAGAAGTTCTTATAGTGAGTGTAGGTGGTGGATGAGACTTGAACTCTCTCCCTCTACACTTACAGGACTTGTAGCTTCATCTTACTTTTGTCCTCACTGTTTATTCCTCATGGAAAGCGTGCTCCCAGAGGTGGATGAGTCACAGAACACATTCTTTGGGATCAATGCATGTGTTCAGTCTCCTCATTTCAGCCTCAGCACCTCCCAAGGCTGATGTGCTGACATGCTTCCAATTGAGAGGACTCCACGTCTAACTGCCACTAAAGACCCTTCATGGCCGGCAGTAATTCTAGAGGACTGTTTGAAGGGGCTGCTGGGCTCGCTTCACACACTGGCTCTCACAGCCCTGCTAACCTGGTCTCCTGGAATTTCCCGGGCCCAGGACAGAGGCTCAGGGCAGCAGGACCCAGGGTCACTGCTCTTCTTACAACCCACTGCTCCATCCGGACACACCTGCCCCTGCTCCCCACACTCCAGTCCTGCCTACCCTCTGACCTTTCCTCAGGCCCGCCTTGGTCTTATCCTTCCCAGTTCTTCCAAGGCTGGGGTAAACCCTGGCAGGTGCTGTGTGTTTAGGAGGCTTCCCCTGCTGTAGACCTTTTGTTTCAGTATTCCAGACTAAGGGAATTGGTTCAAGTTACTTTTAACTCTAATATTGCTTTCATCCTCTCTAAGGGGCTAAGAGACTTACAGAGTTGTCTTGAAGTACCTAAGGTTAGCTCAGGCACAGGACACTTACTTGTTTTGTGAAGTTGGTTGCACATCTAGGCTATTGTGGAGAATGCTGCAATGAACCTAAGTTCATCTCATTGTGATACTGATTTAATTTCCTTTGGATATATACCCAGAACTGTGATTGCTGAATCATATGATATTTCTGTTTATAATTTTATAAGGAACCCCCATGCTCTTTTTCATAATAGCTGCACCCTTTTTCATTACCACCAGCTGTGTACAAAGTTTCCAATTCCCCACATCTTGGCCTTAAACTGTTAATTTTTTTCTTTATAATACACAGCCTAACAGGTATGAGGTGTTGATTTGCATTGCCCTGATGATTAGTGAGGTTGAGAACCTTTTCCTATATTTGTTAGCCATTTGTATGTCTTTTTCAGGAAATGTCTTATTTAAGTCTTTGCACATTTCTTAACCCATTTATTTACCCTTTTTAATTTTTTAACTTAGTTTGCATTTGAGTTGTAGTGTTTTTCTTATATGTTTTGGACATTAGCTCCTTTTCTGATATATGTTGGTAATCTTTCTGTAAGTTATATTTTCATCCTATTGACTGTTGAAAAAACTATACTTTCCCTATTTGTTGTCTTAGAAGCTTGGTGAATTTCATTTGGCCATGTATCTATGAGTTTTCTTGGGGGTTATTTATTCTGGTCTTTAGGCCTATGTATCTGTTTCTATGTCAGTACCAAACAGTTTTGAGTCCTGTGGCTTTGTAATGTGTTTTGAAGAGAGGAAGTGAGAAGCCTCCATCTATGTTCTTTGTTCTCAGGATTGTTTTGTCTGTTTGGAATCCTTAGTGTTTCCATATATATTTTAGGATCTTTTTTTTTTTCTATTTCTTTGAAAATGACATTGGGATTTTGATATGTATTACAATGAATTTATAGTTACCTTAGTGTAGTGTAGAAATGTCAACAATAATAAGTCTCCATCTATGAATATGATATGTCATTTCAATTATTTGTTCCTTGTTAAATTCTTTCAGCAGTGGTTTGTAGTTTTCAGTGTACAGGCCATTTACCTTCTAAGGGCATTTTGTCCCTTCCATCCCTGTATTTTTCAGAGGCAGTGGTGAGAAGGATGGTCTCATGAAGTGAGTGAATGTCCCTCCCTCTCTTCTGCACCTGCTCGCTGATCATGTCTATCACAGGTGCTCTGGGCCATGCTCATTACTTCTCCCCTCAAGTGGAACACCTGTCGGGAATTCCTCTAGGATCTGGGTGTTGACATTACTGTTTCAGTGTCCCCAAGGTCTCATGAGTGCCTGGCAAGTGTGCATGAGCCTAGGAAACACCTACAAATGAATCATCAAATCTGGCCAGCAAACTGCCCTGCAGAAGTTGTTGGGCTGCACCTCTCACGCCTGCAAGCCCTGTACTTGTTCAGCCTCAGGGCTAAGGAAAGAGCCCGGAGTCAGGGAGAGAGACATTCATGGTTTACTAGATGGGAGATCTTTCACGTAAGAAGCAATGTAGTCCTGGAGAGACATCTCACTGTAGGTAGCCAATGGCAGGCAGAACACAGCAGCAGCAGTAGCAGCATTCTTCACTCTGGGAGGAATAGGCAGGCTACCAGTTAAAGGGGGAATTGACAGCAGTTGGGCTCATCGGTTACCAGGGAAACCAGCAGAGGGACACATCCCTCCTACCCCTTGGGCTAAGTACTTCATGGGGCACAAGTTTTTCCTTTGGTAAACCATCAGGAAACAGCCATCTTGAATGGGTATATATATATATATATATATATATATATATATATATATATATATATATGGAGAGAGAGAGAGAGAGGGATGTGTATTATACTGTGGTAGCCACTAGCTAGATGTGCCTGTTATAATTTAATTCAATCAATGATTAACTCAGTGTATTAAAATAAAACAAATAAAATATCCAATTACTCAGTCACATTAGTCACATTTTAAATGTATCCATAAGACTTGTAAATTCATGTTCGTGTTTCTACAGAATCGACTCTGGATAGCATTTGTGGCCGTGATAAGGAAAAGGATACAGGTAGGAACACCACTTAGGTAGGATCTAATGGCAGAGGGTTCCTGGAACTTTAGGGTTATATCTTCTGCTTTGGAGACTGAGGAAGGTGGATATGAAATGAGAAAGAAGAATAAAATATGTGTAGAGTTCTGACTTGTTTTTTTCATATTTTAATGATACAATAGAAAGCAATTGTGTCCTTAGACTTGACTGTGCTCTATAATCACCTTTTCTTGATTTGCTCATCAAAACTGATCTTTTGCACATGAGCTGCTCTTTCTTGTGCTTGTCACTGCCTAATATGGAAGTTTGTTTTCTGGTTAGCACATCTAGGGTATTGTGCACAGGAGAGTTTGTTTTCTTTTGCATATTGACCTATGATGGACAGAACCTGTGGGTCCAAACTCTCATGGGCCCTTGAAACTTGAGACCAAGTTCTTCTAGAAAGGGTGAGGTGGTGGATGAGAAGTGAACTGTCTCCCTCTGTACTTTCAGGACTTGTGGCTCCACCTCATGTTTTGTCCTCACTGTTTGTTCCTCTTGTAAAGTACAGTCCCAGAGATGGATGAGTCACAGAACACTTGCTCTGGGATCACTGCATGTGCTGAGTCTCCTTGAGCTCATCTCAGCCTCTCCATTTCCCCAAGGCTGATGTGCTGACATGCTTCCATTTGAGAGTGGTCCACGTCCAGCTGCCCTAGAGACCCTCCATGGGTGGCAGAAATTCTAGAGGGCTGTGTGAAGGGGCTGCTGGGCTTCTTGACACACTTCCTTTCACAGCCCTGCTGACCTGGTCTCCTGGGGTTGACCAGGCCCAGGACAGAGACTCAGGGCAGCAGGTCCCAGGGTCACTGCTCTTCTTACAACCCACTGCTCCTTCCAGACATCTCTGCCCTTGCTCCCCAGACCCCAGTCCTGCCTACCCTCTGCCCTTTCCTCAGGCCTGCCTTGGTCTTATCCTTCCCAGTTCTTCCAAGGCTGGGGTAAACCCTGGCAGGTGTTGTGTGTTTTTGAGGCTTCCTCTGCTGCAGAATTTTGTTTCTGTATTCTAGAATAAGAGAATTAGGACAAGTTACTTTTAACTCTAATATTGCTTTCATCTGCTCTAAGGGGCTAAGAAACTTACGGAGTTGTTTTGAAGTACCTAAGGTTAGCTCAGGCACAGGACCCTTACTTGTTTTGTGAAGTTGGTTGCATGTTCTTCCCTCAACACAGCTGTTGCCCAGATTTGGTTAATATTCCTTTTCCTCAGAAGGAGATGGTGCAGAGATAAATGTTCTAAGCTCTTGACCTCCTAAGTGGAAAAGCCAAACTGAGAACCCAGGGGTGGGTCCCAATGTGGGTGCAGTTGATCCCTGACCTGCACTTACCACTCAGCCAAGGGATCCTCAGTCATGGAGCAAGGGAGTCCCTGCATCTGTATCCTTGGCTGGAAGTACTAGCATCTCCAAAGGTCCAGACCTTGCCCATCAGGTGGCCTTAATGATCACAGAATCCAGCGCAGCTATGGGTGGACTTATCAGTTGACATTGGCACAGTCATTAATGTGAAATTCACCTCAAGACCTGCATTCTCCTGGTCAGCTCACAGATTCTGAGATGTGTGAGACCCCATGTATACAGTACAGGTCATATCTGTCAGTCCTGGTGTCATTGCTTCAACAAGGCGAAAAGCAGATAAGAATCAGGGAGCTATTTTATTGTATTGGATAACATTACCATAAGCCATAGCATTGGTCAATTCCTGTAGCCCACACCCAAGGACTCAAAGTGGAACCTGACTGTTAGCCTGTACACTTCTCCTGCACAGCTGGGTTAGAGACAGGCTGTGCTCAGTCTGGGCTCCTTCTTCATAACGAAGTGTCCCACTTATGGAACAGCTCCCTAGAGTATGGACAGCCCCTGACTCAGTGGGCATACATACATTGTATAGAAAACAAAGACTGGGAGAAAAATATGATACGATTGATACTGGCTGTATCTAAATGGTAGGATTTCAGTTTTGTCAAAACTTGTGTATTTGATTTTCTTTAAGACAAGTGATTAGTGAATAAATATAGCATATTTTGTCTAGGATTCAATTCAGTCCTTTAATACAGGTTGCTGTTAATCAAGTATAAAATATTATAGAACAGAAGACATGATAAATGCAGTAGCTGGCATTTTGGATGCTGGGGAAAGAGTGACCTGGGAAAACTCAAGAGACTTTGGTGAATTAGCAGAAGCTCAAAGAATGGGTCATGGGTCTGTGTCATTGAAACAGAGCATGCATTTTAGTGTTTACCATTTTTTAGATCGACCCTTCCCTTCTGATTAGGCTCCCCTTAGCTAGAAAGCCAAAGCTCTCTTTTCATTTCCTTCCTCTTGTCCTTTGCCTTCCTTCATCCCCCAAAGAGGATGGCCCAACACCAGCTCAGCCCACACTTACTAACCTCCCACATCCATACACACCACCCCATGTCCTCATCGAGAAGAAAGCCCCTGAGTAATTGCTGAGCAGCATCACCAGTGTCCTGACAGTTACTCTGTGTCCCTCCAGCTCTCCCTGAGGATGTGGCGGTTGACCTGCCCCGTGATAGGATAGAAGAAAAGCCTCTGTGTATCATCAAGGTAAGCTGGATTTTTTCTGGTCTGAGATAGAAATATTGCTTTATTTCTCTTTCAATAGATTTAAGTTATAAATATTTGACAGTATTCCTTCTAGATACATACAATTCCCTTGGTTAGGAGAATGTGGAATGAGAGTCTATTACGAAATCATGGTGCCTGATTCCACAGGATATTACAATTGACAGCATCCATTACAGCCTGTAGAGTACGGAGCTCTCTCTCCTGCAGCGATTTTTCCTCTAGGAAAAGAATTCTGTAATTTCCAACCTAAATGGTCTTGGAAGTTCCATCCTCCCAGCAAAGTTCTTGCCTTTCAGCCTGAGTAGGTTTGCTCTGATAACCCTTGCTGGTTTCCCTGGACCACTGTTTCTTATGAGGTTTTCTACTGTCAGCAAATGAACAAAAGACCTGAGCATCACTGTGATCTTATCCTCATAGTGTTTTCTCTTCTGTAATTGCAGGTGGCCTTCACAGAACGTGAAAACAGTATGTATTCTGGAATCAGTCACTTGGGGAGGAAGAACTTTGAAGATGAGAAAGTGGGACATTCTTGCTGATTTTAGTGTAGAGGGCAAACTGATTCCAAATTTGTGCTGGGAATGAGAGTAGGGGCCCTGGTGATAGAAAGTGATTTACAAGTAATGTGACCAATTACTATAGTCCCAGGAAGAAGCTGTATTACGGTTAGGTGGTGTAGGTTTGTGTGCATGAGATTGGGTGTGTCTGTATGTGAAATTAGTGGTATGATTTTGTGTGTGTATGTGAACTTTTTGTGTTGTGTTTCCCTTGATGTATGTTCCCCTAAACATCACTGTTACTGGTGCCAACTTTCTAGAAAATATTCCCATCACCACTGCATCATGAATGGGTATGGATATAAAAGTAAATAAACTGTACACTTTCAGTGTGTGCATTGATTTTATACCAATTGAGCCTCATTTAACCTGGAAAAGAAATCCTATCACCACCCAGGCAAATGTTTACTGGATTGTTTTTTTTTTTTTCTTTTGGCTGTGTTGGGTCTTCGTTGCACTGCGCGGGCTTCTCATTTCGGTGGCTACTGTTGTTCCAGACCACGGGCTCTAGGTGCATGGGCTTCAAAAGTTGTGGCACGTGGGCTCAGTAGTTCTGACTTTCGGGGTCTAGAGCACAGGCTTAGTAGTTGTGGTGCCCGTGTTCAGTTGCTCCATGGCTGGATTCTTAGTGAACAAAACTGGATTTCAGCATCCCTCCTACTGGGTCAATTACAACTGCATTTAATAAGAAATCTCATCTCTTAGTACGTCTCATAGCATTCTGAATGGTTATGATACATCTCTCTGCCACATCCCTCATTCTAACTGCTTCCTATTAGAGCCTCGGGATGAGTCCTCCCCCCTTATCTCAAGCACCTAGTGCTAGGCAGGCCTCCTTCCTTTTGCAGGGAGCCCATGCTTGTACCCACATGCCACACCCAGTTCTGGAGGAGTCCGAGAAAGAAGGAGCCTCCAGGAGTAGATGGAGGAAATTCACTCCACCTTTCTCCTTTGAGGCTAATATTCACTATCGGATTCTGTGCTAAGGAAACGAAATGTCCTTCTCCTGTAGAAAATCTGTCTTCCATCACTTGTGCCGGCCCTGTTTCTGTGTGCTGGGCAAGGAACACTGCATACAGTGAAGACAGAACCAAGAGATCTACCAAAGGGATTGAGCTCAGGGTGGGCACTGACTCCCTTCCCAGGAGGGCGGAGAGGAGGTTGTGCTTTGCCAGGTGGGACAGAGAAACCAAGCAGTTTGACAAGAGCATCTCCACTCATGTTGCTGTGCAAACTGCCAGATGATATAGGTTCTTGGTATTTTCTGAAGGCTTTTGCAAGCAAACAAGTCTGGGAGTAAAGTCAATTAAAACATGGAAAGTTATACTTAAAAATTTCTTTTCCATAGTGAGTCCTTTGAGAAATACATACTTTAATAGAATATACTTGCCTTATATGTGTCAATATTTTCCCCACCAAAGAAAAAACTGAAAATGCTTGATTGTAAAATGTCACTTGTTTACCCAAGAGACTGTCTATGAGTAAAGTTGTTCTAGAAATCCTCAATCCCTAGGTCGTAGTTTGCTGATGGTGCTGAGGGGAACCCTGGTGTGCGATTCAGTGCCTGCTACTCACAGGGAGGCTCTTAAGAACTCAGAGACCCGCCCAGTGGACCCGACGTGTGAGGGCGGGATTGGCCCCTCGGGCTGATCTTGAAGAGGGAAATGCTTTAGAGAAGTTGAAGGAGATACATTAAGGACACCTGAGCCATGGGGATTCAGGTGTGGTTCATTTAGAGATCAAGGAAAAGTGTACACCTGAGCACAGCGTGGGCCACACTTAGGATGCTATTGGCACTTCTGGTTGAATGGGGAAGAGAAAGGACATCCCCCTCTTGCTGGAGTGAACTCTGGAGAGATGTCTTCTTTAAAGCCTGGGGAGAGGAGCTTCTCTCCCATTATCTCCTGATACCTGTGTACATTCGAGACCCTTCCTGCTTTCTTCTTTCCCTCTGTTGTCTCCCGTTCCTTATTTTTCTTCTTTTTTCCCCTTTTTCCACTTTGTATTTATTTTACATATGTGTATTTGATTGTTGTAAAAGTACACATACGATGAAATCCAACGTCTTAACAAGTTTTGAAATGTCCAGGCAGTCCTGTTTACTACATGCACCTTGTTGTACAGCATGTGTCTAGAACGTTTCCATTTTGAAATAACACATTCTAACCATTGAACAGAGACTTCCCATGTCAACCTCCTGCCAGCTCTTGGAACCACCCTTCTACTCTCTGCTTCTCGGAGTTTTCTTACAGTTTTTGACCTTCGGTGACTGGCTTATTTCACTCTTACAAATGTCCTCCAAGTTCTTTCGTGTTGCTGCAAATGGCAGGATTTCCTTCTTTTTCAAAGACTGAATGACATTCCACTGTATTTATACACCTCATTTTCTTTATTAATTCATCTTCCCATGGACACTAGGCAGTTTTCCTATGTTGTGTATTGTGTATAATGCTGCAATGGACATGAGATTGTAGATATTTCTTGGACATTCTTGTTTTATCTCCTTGGTATATAAACCTAAATGAGTGATTGGTGGATATTATGAAAGTACTCTTAATAATTTTGGGGGGACCTCCATTCTGTTTTCAATAATGGCTACACCATTTTACATTACTACAGAGTACAAAACAGGGTACAGAAGTTCCAGTTCTTCACATCTTTGCCAGCATCCATTAATTTTCTTTCTCTCTTTCTTTCTTTTTTTTTTTTTTTGCAGTACATCGGCGTCTCATTGTTGTGGGCTCTCTACTTGTGGAGCACAGGCTCCAACCGCACAGGCTCAGCAGCCATGGCTCATGGGCCCAGCCGCTCAGCGGCATATGGGATCCTCCCAAACCGGAGCAGGAACACGTGTCCCCTGCATCGGCAGGCGGACTCTCAAACACTGTGCCACCACGGAAGCCCTAATTGTCTTTTTATAATACACATCCTAACAGGTGTGTGTGATATCTCCCTGTAGCTTGATTTCCATTTCCCTGATGCTTAGCGATGTTGAGCAAATTTTCATATGTAGATTGACCACTTGTATGTCTTTATGTAGAAATGTCTAGTGAACCTTTTTACCCATTTTTAAACTCAGTTATTTGCCCGCTGTTTATCTGAAGTTGACTTGTAGTAGTTTCTTATACATTCTGTATATTGGTCTCTTATTCAGGTACAAGGTTTACACATATTTCCTCCCATCCTATAGGTTGCCTTTTCATTCTGATGATTGTTGAAGAGACTATCCTTTCTTCACTTGGTAATCTTAGAACCTTGGCAAAGATCAGTTGGCCATATATATGTGCGTTTATTTGGGGTCTCTCTATTATATTTCATTGGTCTATCTCACTGTCTTGATGCCAGTAGCAGACTGTTTTGACTACTGTGGCATTGTTATGTGTTTTGAGTTCAGGAAGTGTTAATCTCCATCATTGCTCTTTGCTCTCAAGATTCTTTTATCTACTTGTGGGGGTTCCATATGTATTTTAGGATTCTGTCCACTTCTACAATAATGACATGGAATTTTCTGTGTTGTTGCGATATATGGGTACATCCCTTTATGTAGTATAGAAATGCCAACAGTATTTAATAATCCAGTCTATGAACATGGTATGTCATTCCAATTACTTGTCTCTTCTTTAATTTTTTTCAGTCATGTCCTGTAGTTTTCAGTATACAAATTTTTCACCTCCTACGGGGCCTTTTCCACTGCCTTCCTCAGGTCTTCTGGAGTCAGGGGTGAGAAGGATGGACTCATGGAGAGAGTGAAATCCCTCCCTCCCCTCTGCACCTACGCTCTGATTATGTCTAATACAGGTGTACTGGGCCATGTCCTTCACCACTGTCTACAAGTGGGCAACTTTCTGGGAATTCCTCTTGGATCTGAGTGTTGACTGTACTATTTCAGTGTCCACAAGGACTCTCCCAATGCCTGGCGTGGGTCCAAGAGCCCTAGATATACCTACATATGAATGATCAGATCAGGCCATCAAATTATCTGCAGTAAAGAACAACCAGGAGAGGGGTGGCTGGTTGCCTCTTTCTCATCTTTGGATTTCTTAGAGCTGAGCTTTCCAGTGTGGTAGCCACTAACCAAATGTGTCTATTTATAATTAATTTAGTTCAAACAATAATTAACTCATTCTATTAAAAAATGCAAAAAACACACAATTGCTTGGTCACACTAGCCATGTTTCAAGTGTGTCTGTAACATCTGGAATTTCAGAATGGTAAGGTTGATGGTGAAAGCTGTAAATGGGTCAATAGAAGTGAGGGCTCGAAAGGTGATTTTCTCAGCACCTCTCCCTCATTTGAAATTTTCAACTGTGACCAATATCTTATTGAAGGACTCTGTCTGCACAGAGCACAGGGGAGGTCTGAGAACCTGGAGGGAAGACCACGGTGATGCTGTGTTTGCCAGCAAGTCGAGTAGGAGAAATGGGTGGGTCAACTTGTATAATAACTTATGCTCATGGTTGTGTTTGTACAGAATGGATCGTGGAGAGCATACATAGCAGTGATGCTGATGACGATTCACATAGCGAACAACTCTCAGGTAGGATCTAAAGCGAGACAATTCCTAGAACACTTGGGTTCCACCCGGTTCTTTAGAAACTAAGGAAGGTGAATATGAAATCAGGAAGAAGAAGGAAATGTGTGTAGAATTCTGATTTGCTCTTTCCAAATTTTAATGATATTATAGAGTTATTGTATCCATGTCCTTTGACTGTACTGTGCTTATAGTCATCTTTTCTTGCTTTGCCATTCAGAAATGTTCTTTCTCACAAGACTACTCTTTCATTGCTTTTTCACTGCCAAAGATGAAAGGTTCGTTTCTGTTTGGTACCTGGAGTGTATTTAGTACCAGGGATTTTGGTTTCCTTTTTACATTCACGTATGATGGCCATATCCTAGTGGGAACAAAACTCTCATAGTCACTTGCCACTGGAGAACAAGTTCTTATAGTGAGTGTCAGGTGGTGGATGAGACTTGAACTCTCTCCCTCTACACTTTCAGGACTTGTAACTACACCTTACTTTTGTCCTCACTGTTTATTCCTCATGGAAAGCGCACTCCCAGAGGGGGAGGAGTCACAGAACACATGCGTTGGGATCAGTGCGTGTGCTCAGTCTCCGCATTTCAGCCTCAGCACCTCCCAAGGCTGATGTGCTGAAGGTGCTTCCATTTAAGAGGGGTCCACGTCCAGCTGCCCCTAAAGATCCTTCATGGCCGGCAGGAATTCTAGAGGACTGTGTGAAGGGGCTGCTGGGCTCGCTTCACACACTGGCTCTCACAGCCCTGCTAACCTGGTCTCCTGGTATTCACCAGGCACAGGACAGGTACTCAGGGCCTCAGGAACCATGGTCACTGCTCTTCTTACAACCCACTGCTCCATCCGGACACACCTGCCCCTGCTCCCCACACTCCAGTCCTGCCTACCCTCTGACCTTTCCTCAGGCCTGCCTTGGTCTTATCCTTCCCAGTTCTTCCAAGGCTGGGGTAAACCCTGGCAGGTGCTGTGTGTTTAGGAGGCTTCCCCTGCTGTAGAAATTTTGTTTCAGTATTCCAGACTAAGGGAATTGGGACAAGTTACTTTTAAGTCTAATATTGCTTTCATCCTCTCTAAGGGGCTAAGAGACTTACAGAGTTGTTTTGAAGTACCTAAGGTTAGCTCAGGCACAGGACACTTACTTGTTTTGTGAAGTTGGTTGCATATCTAGGCTATTGTGGAGAATGCTGCAATGAACCTAAGTTCATCTCATTGTGATACTGATTTAATTTCCTTTGGATATATACCCAGAACTCTGATTGCTGAATCATATGATATTTCTGTTTATAATTTTATAAGGAACTCCCATACTCTTTTTCATAATAGCTGCACCATTTTACATTCCCACCAGCAGTATACAAAGTTTCCAATTCCCTACATCTTTGCCTTAAGCTGTTCATTTTTTTCTTTATAATACACAGCCTAACAGGTATGAGGTGTTCATTTGCATTGCCCTGATGATTAGTGAGGTTGAGAACCGTATCCTATATTTGTTAGCCATTTGTATGTCTTTTTCAGGAAATGTCTTATTTAAGTCTTTGCGCATTTCTTAACCCATTTATTTACCCTTTTTAATTTTTTAACTTAGTTTGCATTTGAGTTGTAATGTTTTTCATATATGTTTTGGACATTTGATGCTTTTCTGATATATGTTGTAATCTTTCTGTAAGTTATATTTTCATCCTATTGACTGTTGAATAAACTACACTTTCCCTATTTGTTGTCTTAGAAGCTTGGTGAATTTCATTTGGCCATGTATCTATGAGTTTTCTTGGGGGTTATTTATTCTGATCTTTAGGCCTATGTATCTGTTTCTATGTCAGTACCATACAGTTTTGATTCCTGTGGCTTTGTAATGTGTTTTGAAGACAGGAAGTGAGAAGCCTCCATCTATGTTCTTTGTTCTCAGGATTGTTTTGTCTGTTTGGAGTCCTAGTGGTTCCATATGTATTTTAGGATTATTTTTTCTTTTACTTTGAAAATGACATTGGGATTTTGATAGGTATTACAATGAATTTATACTTACCTTTGGGTAGTGTAGAAATGTCAACAATAATAAGTCTCCAGTCTATGAATATGATATGTCATTTCAATTATTTGTTCCTTGTTTAATTCTTTCAGCAGTGGTTTGTAGTTTTCAGTGCACAGGCCATTTACCTTCTAAGGGCATTTGTCCCTTCCTTCCCTGGATTTTTCAGAGGCAGTGGTGAGAAGGATGGCCTCATGAAGTGAGTGAATGTCCCTCCCTCCCTTCTGCACCTGCTCGCTGATTATGTCTAGCACAGGTGCACTGGGCCATGCTCATTACCTCTCCCCTCAAGTGGAACACCTGTCGGGAATTCCTCTAGGATCTGGGTGTTGACATTACTGTTTCAGTGTCCCCAAGGTCTCATGAGTGCCTGGCAAGTGTGCATGAGCCTAGGAAACACCTACAAATGAATCATCAAATCTGGCCAGCAAACTGCCCTGCAGAAGGTGTTGGGCTGCACCTCTCACGCCTGCAAGCCCTGTACTTGCTCAGCCTCAGGGCTAAGGAAAGAGCCCGAAGTCAGGGACAGAGACATTCATGGTTTACTACATGGGAGATCTTTCACGTCTGAAGCAAAGTGGTCCTGGAGAGATCCCACTGTAGATACACGATGGCAGGCAGAACACAGCAGCAGCAGTAGCAGCATTCTTCTCTCTGGGCGGAATAGGCAGGCTACCAGTTAAACGGGGAATTGACAGCAGATGGGCTCATAGGTTGACAGGGAAACCAACAGAGGGACACATCCTTCTTACCCCTTGGCCTAAGTACCTTCACGGGGCAGAGGTTTTACCTTTGGTAAACCATCCACAAACCGTCATCTTTAATTGATACACCATACAGAGGTGAATAAACAGGGGAGTGGTGGTAACATCCTCCATATATTTTATATATATATATATATACATATATATGGAGAGAGAGAGAGAGAGAGAGGGATGTGTATTACAATGTGGTAGCCACTAGCTAGATGTGCCTGTTATAATTTATTTAATTCAATCAATTATTATCTTAGTGTATTAAAATAAAACAAAATAAAATATCCCATTACTCAGTCACATTAGTCACATTTTAAATGTATCCATAAGGCTTGTAAATTCATATTCGTGTTTCTACAGAATCAACTTTGGATAGCATTTGTGGCCGTGATAAGGAAAAGGATACAGGTAGGAACAACACTTAGGTAGGATCTAATGGCAGAGGGTTCCTGGTACTTTAGGGTTATATCTCCTGCTTTGGAGACTGAGGAAAGTGGATATGAAATCAGAAAGAAGAATGAAATATGTGTAGAGTTCTGACTTGTTTTTTTCATATTTTAATGATACAATAGAGAGCAATTGTGTCCTTAGACGTGACTGTGCTCTATAATCACCTTTTCTTGATTTGCTCGTCAAAAATGATCTTTTGCACATGAGGTGTTCTTTCTTGTGCTTGTCACTGACTAATATGGAAGTTTGTTTTCTGGTTAGCACATCTAGGGTATTTTGCACAGGAGAGTTTGTTTTCCTTTGCATATTGACCTATGATGGACAGAACCTGTGGGTCAAAACTCTCAAGGGCCCTTGAAACTTGAGACCAAGTTCTTCTACAAACGGTGAGGTGGTGGATGAGAAGTGAACTGTCTCCCTCTGCACTTTCAGGACTTGTGGCTTCACCTCATGTTTTGTCCTCACTGTTTGTTCCTCTTGTAAAGGACAGTCCCAGAGATGGATGAGTCACAGAACACGTCCTCTGGGATCACTGCATGTGCTCAGTCTCCTTGACCTCATCTCAGCCTCTGCACTTCCCCAAGGCTGATGTGCTGACATGCTTCCATTTGAGAGGGGTCCACGTCCAGCTGCCCCTAGAGACCCTCCATGGGCGGCAGAAATTCTAGAGGGCTGTGTGAAGGGGCTGCTGGGCTTCTTGACTCACTTGCTTTCACAGCCCTGCTGACCTGGTCTCCTGGGGTTGACCAGGCCCAGGACAGAGACTCAGGGCAGCAGGACCCAGGGCTGCTCTTCTTACAACCCACTTCTCCGTCCAGACAACCCTGCCCCTGCTCCCCACACCCCAGTCCTTCCTACCCTCTGCCCTTTCCTCAGGCCTGCCTTGGTCTTATCCTTCCCACTTCTTCCAAGGCTGGGGTAAACCCTGGCAGGTGCTGTGTGTCTATGAGGCTTCCCCTGCTGTAGAACTTTTGTTTCAGTATTCCAGACTAAGGGTATTGGGACAAGTTACTTTTAACTCAAACATTGCTTTCATCCCCTCTAAGGGGTTAAGAGACTTACGGAGTTGTTTTGAAGTACCTAAGGTTAGCTCAGGCACAGGACCCTTACTTGTTTTGTGAAGTTGGTTGCATGTTCTTCCCTCAACACAGCTGTTGCCCAGATTTGGTTAATATTTCTTTTCCTCAGAAGGAGATGGTGCAGATATAAATGTTCTAAGCTCTTGTCCTCCTAAGTGGAATATCCAAACTGAGAACCCAGTGGCGGGTCCCAATGTGGGTGCTCTGGATCCCTGACCTGCACTTACCACTCAGCCAAGGGATCCTCAGTCATGGAGCAAGGGAGTCCCTGCGTCCGTATCCTTGGCTGGAAGTACTAGCATCTCCAAAGGTCCAGACCTTGCCCATCGGGTGGCCTTAGTGGTCACAGAATCCAGCGCAGCTATGGGTGTGCTTATCAGTTGACTTTGGCACAGTCATTAATGTGAAATTCACCTCAGGACCTGCATTCTCCTAGTCAGCTCACAGATTCTGAGAGGTGTGAGACCCCATGTATACAGTACAGGTCATATCTGTTAGTGCTGGTGTCATTGCTTAAACAAGGCCAAAAGCAGATAAGAATCAGGGAGCTATTTTATTGTATTGGATAACATTACCATAAGCCTTAGAATTGGTCAATTCCTGTAGCCCACACCCAAGGACTCAAAGTGGAACCTGACTGTTAGCCTGTACACTTCTCCTGCACAGCTGGGTTAGATACAGGCTGTGCTCAGTCTGGGCTCCTTCTTCATAACGAAGTGTCCCACTTATGGAACAGCTCCCTAGAGTATGGACAGCCCCTGACTCAGTGGGCATACGTACATTGTATTGAAAACAAAGCCTGGGAGAAATATATGATACGATTGATAGTGGTTGTATCTAAATGGTAGGATTTCAGTTTTGTCAAATCTTGTGTATTTGATTTTCTTTAAGACAAGTGATTAGTGAATAAATATAGCATATTTTGTCTAGGATTGAATTCAGTCCTTTAATAAAGGTTGCTGTTAATCAAGTATAAAATATTATAGAACAGAAGACATGATAAATGCAGTAGCTGGCATTGTGGATGCTGGGTAAAGAGTGATCTGGGAAAAATCAACAGACAGTAGCAATTTAGCAGAAGCTCAAAAGAGGCAGGATGGGTCATGGGTCTCTGTCATTGAAACAGAGCATGCATTTTAGTGTTTACCATTTTTTAGATCGACCTTTCCCTTCTGATTAGGTTCCCCTTAGCTAGAAAGCCAAAGCTCTCTTTTCATTTCCTTCCTCTTGTCCTTTGCCTTCCTTCATCCCCCAAAGAGGATGGCCCAACACCAGCTCAGCCCACACTTACTAACCTCCCACATCCATACAAACCACCCCATTTCCTCATCGAGAAGATAGCCCCTGAGTAATTCCTGAGCCGCATCACCAGTGTCCTGACAGTTACTCTGTGTCCCTCCAGCTCTCCCTGAGGATGTAGCGGATGACCTGCACCGTGATAGGACAGAAGAAAATCCTCCGTGTATCCCCAAGGTAAGCTGGATTTTTTCTGGTCTGAGATAGAAATATTGCTTTATTTCTCTTTCAATAGAATTAAGTTATGAATATTTGAGGGTTTTCCTTCCAGATACATACAATTCCCTTGGTTGGGAGAATGTGGAGTGAGAGTCTATTACCAAGTCATGGTGCCTGATTCCACAGGACATTACAATTGACAGCATCCATTACAGCCTGTAGAGTACGGAGCTCTCTCTCCTGCAGCGATTTTTCCTCTAGGCAAAGAATTCTGTAATTTCCAACCTAAATGGACTTGGAAGTTCCATCCTCCCAGCAAAGTTTTTGCCTTTCAGCCTGAGTAGGTTTTCTCTGATAACCCTGGCTGGATTCCCTGGACCACTGTTTCCTATGAGGTTTTCTACTGTCAGCAAATGAACAAAAGACCTGAGCATCACTGTGATCTTATCCTCATAGTGTTTTCTCTTCTGTAATTGCAGGTGGCCTTCCCAGAACGTGAAAACGGTATGTATTCTGGAATCAGTCACTTGGGGAGGAAGACCTTTGAAGATGAGAATGTGGGACATTCTTGCTGGTTTTAGTGTAGAGGGCAAACTGATTCCAAATTTGTGCTGGGAATGAGAGTAGGTGTCCTGGTGATAGAAAGTGATTTACAAGTAATGTGACCAATTACTATAGTCCCAAGAAGAAGCTGTATTACAGTTAGGTGGTGTAGGTTTGTGTGCATGAGACTGGGTGTGTCTGTATGTGAAATGAGTGAGATGATTCTGTGTGTGTATGTGAACTTTTTGTGTTGTGTTTCCCTTGATTTATGTTCCCCTAAACATCACTGTTACTGGTGCCAACTTTCTAGAAAATATTCCCATCACCACTGTATCATGAATGGGTATGGATATTAAAGTAAATAAACTGTACACTTTCAGTGTGTGCATTGATTTTATACCAAGTGAGCCTCATTTAACCTGGAAAACAAATCCTATCACCACCCAGGCAAATGTTTACTGGATTCTTTTTTTTTTTTTTTTTTTTTTGGCTGTGTTGGGTCTTCGTTGCTCTGCGTGGGCTTCTCATTTCGGTGGCTTCTGTTGTTCCAGAGCACGGGCTCTAGGTGCATGGGCTTCAATTGTTGTGGCACGTGGGCTCAGTAGTTGTGACTTGTGGGCTCTAGAGCACAGGCTTAGTAGTTGTGGTGCACGGGCTTAGTTGCTCCATGGCTGGATTCTTTTTTTGTTTTTTTTTTATTTGGGAGAGTATATTAATAATTTTTATTGATTACCTCTTTTTTTTCCTTTTCGGCTCAAAGATAATTTTTTTTTATTCCTTTCTGCTTTATAAAAAAGTGAATCAGTTATACATTTACATCTGTTCCCACATCCCTTCCCTCATGCATCTCCCTCCCTCCCACCCTCCCCATCCCACCCCTCCAGGCGGTCACAAAGCACCTAGCTGATGTCCCTGTGCTCTGCGGCTGGTTCCCACTATGTATCTACCTTACGTTTGGTAGTGTATATATGTCCATGCCTCTCTTTCGCTTTGTCACAGCTTACCCTTCCTCCTCCCCATATCCTCAAGTCCATTCTGAAGTAGGTCTGTGTCTTTATTCCCGTTTTACCCCTAGGTTCTTCATGACATTTTTTTTTAATTCCATATATATGTGTTAGCATACGGTATTTGTCTTTTTCTTTCTGACTTACTTCATTCTGTATGACAGACTCTAGGTCTATCCACCTCATTACAAATAGCTCAGTTTCGTTTCTTTTTATGGCTGAGTAATATTCCATTGTATATATGTGCCACATCTTCTTTATCCATTCATCCGATGATGGACACTTAGGTTGTTTCCAGCTCCGGGCTATTGTGAATAGAGCTGCAATGAACATTTTGGTACATGTCTCTTTTTGAATTATGGTTTTCTCTGGGTATATGCCTAGTAGTGGGATTGCTGGGTCATATGGTAGTTCTATTTGTAGTTTTTTAAGGAACCTCCATACTGTTCTCCATAGTGGCTGTACCAATTCACATTCCCACCAGCAGTGCAAGAGTGTTCCCTTTTCTCCACACCCTCTCCAGCATTTATTGTTTCTAGATTTCTTGATGATGGCCATTCTGACTGGTGTGAGATGATATCTCATTGTAGTTTTGATTTGCATTTCTCTAATGATTAATGATGTTGAGTATTCTTTCATGTGTTTGTTGGCAGTCTGCATATCTTCTTTGGAGAAATGCCTATTTAAGTCTTCTGCCCATTTTTGGATTTGGTTTTTTGTTTTTTTGCTATTGAGCTGCATGAGCTGTTTATAAATTTGGGAGATTAATCCTTTGTCAGTTGCTTCATTTGCAAATATTTTCTCCCATTCTGAGGGTTGTCTTTTGGTCTTGTTTATGGTTTCCTTTGCTGTGTAAAAGCTTTGAAGTTTCATTAGGTCCCATTTGTTTATCTTTGTTTTTATTTCCATTTCTCTAGGAGGTGGGTCCAAAAGGATCTTGCTGTGATTGATGTCATAGAGTGTTCTGCCTATGTTTTCCTCTAAGAGTTTGATAGTTTCTGGCCTTACATTTAGGTCTTTAATCCATTTTGAGCTTATTTTTGTGTATGGTGTTAGGGAATGATCTAATCTCATACTTTCACATGTCCCTGTCCAGTTTTCCCAGCACCACTTATTGAAGAGGCTGTCTTTTCTCCACTGTACATTCCTGCCTCCTTTATCAAAGATAAGTTGACCATATGTGCGTGGGTTTATCTCTGGGCTTTCTATCCTGTTCCATTGATCTATATTTCTGTGTTTGTGCCAGTACCACACTGTCTTGATTACTGTAGCTTTGTAGTATAGTCTGAAGTCAGGGAGCCTGATTCCTCCAGCTCCGTTTTTCGTTCTCAAGATTGCTTTGGCTATTCGGGGTCTTTTGTTTTTCCAAACAAATTTTGCAATTTTTTGTTCTAGTTCTGTGAAAAATGCCAGTGGTAGTTTGATAGGGGTTGCATTGAATCTGTAGATTGCTTTGGGTAGTAGAGTCATTTTCACAATATTGATTCTTCCAATCCAGGAGCATGGTATATCTCTCCATCTATTTGTATCATCTTTAATTTCTTTCATCAGTGTCTTATAATTTTCTGCATACAGGTCTTTTGTCTCCTTAGGTAGGTTTATTCCTAGATATTTTATTCTTTTTGTTGCAATGGTAAATGGGAGTGTTTTCTTGATTTCATTTTCAGATTTTTCATCATTAGTGTACAGGAATGCCTGACATTTCTGTGCATTAATTTTGTATCCTCTACTTTTCCAAATTCATTGATTAGCTCTAGTAGTTTTCTGGTAGCATCTTTAGGATTCTCTATGTACAGTATCATGTCATCTGCAAACAGTGACAGCTTTACTTCTTCTTTTCCAATTTGGATTCCTTTTATTTCCTTTTCTTCTCTGATTGCTGTGGCTGAAACTTCCAAAACTAGGTTGAATAAGAGTGGTGAGAGTGGGCAGCCTTGTCTTGTTCCTGATCTTAGTGGAAATGGTTTCAGTTTTTCACCATTGAGGACAATGTTGGCTGTGGGTTTGTCATATATGGCCTTTATTATGTTGAGGAAAGTTCCCTCTATGCCTACTTTCTGCAGGGTTTTTATCATAAATGGGTGTTGAATTTTGTTGAAAGCTTTCTCTGCATCTATTGAGATGATCATATGGTTATTCTCCTTCAACTTGTTAATATGGTGTATCACATTGATTGATTTGCGTATATTGAAGAATCCTTGCATTCCTGGGATAAACCCCACTTGATCATGGTGTATGATCCTTTTAGTGTGCTGTTGGATTCTGTTTGCTAGTATTTTGTTGAGGATTTTTGCATCTATGTTCATCAGTGATATTGGCCTGTATTTTTCTTTCTTTGTGACATCCTTGCCTGGTTTTGGTATCAAGGTGATGGTGGCCTCGTAGAATGAGTTTGGGAGTGTTTCTTCCTCTGAAATTGTTTGGAAGAGTTTGAGAAGGATGGGTGTTAGCTCTTCTCTAAATGTTTGATAGAATTCGCCTGTGAAGCCATCTGGTCCTGGGCTTTTGTTTGTTTGAAGATTTTAAATCACAGTTTCAATTTCAGTGCTTGTGATTGATCTATTCATATTTTCTATTTCTCCCTGATTCAGTCTTGGCAGGTTGTGCATTTCTAAGAAATTTGTCCATTTCTTCCAGGTTGTCCATTTTATTGGCATAGAGTTGCTTATAGTAATCTCTCATGATCTTTTGTATTTCTGCAGTGTCAGTTGTTACTTCTCCTTTTTCATTTCTAATTCTATTGATTTGAGTCTTCTCCCTTTTTTTCTTGATGAGTCTGGCTAATGGTTTGTCAATTTTGTTTATCTTCTCAAAGAACCAGCTTTTAGTTTTATTGATCTTTGCTATCATTTCCTTCATTTCTTTTTCATTTATTTCTGATCTGATCTTTATGATTTCTTTCCTTCTGCTAGCTTTCGGGGTTTTTTGTTCTTCTTTCTCTAATTGCTTTAGGTGCAGGGTCAGGTTGTTTACTCGAGATGTTTCCTGTTTCTTAAGGTGGGATTGTATTGCTATAAACTTCCCCCTTAGAACTGCTTTTGCTGCGTCCCACAGGTTTTGGGTCGTCGTGTCTCTATTGTCATTTGTTTCTAGGTATTTTTTAATTTCCTCTTTGATTTCTTCAGTGATCACTTCGTTATTGAGTAGTGTATTGTTTAGCCTCCATGTGTTTGTATTTTTTACAGATCTTTTCCTGTAATTGATGTCTAGTCTCATAGCATTGTGGTCGGAAAAGATACTTGATACAATTTCAATTTTCTTAAATTTACCAAGGCTTGATTTGTGACCCAAGATACGATCTATCCTGGAGAATGTTCCATGAGCACTTGAGAAAAATGTGTATTCTGTTGTTTTTGGATGGAATGTCCTATAAATAGCAATTAAGTCCATCTTGTTTAATGTATCATTTAAAGCTTGTTTTTCCTTATTTATTTTCATTTTGGATGATCTGTCCATTGGTGAAAGTGGGGTGTTAAAGTCCCCTACTATGAGTGTGTTACTGTCGATTTCCCCTTTTATGGCTGTTAGTATTTGCCTTATGTATTGAGGTGCTCCTATGTTGGGTGCATAAATATTTACAATTGTTATATCTTCTTCTTGGATGGATCCCTTTATCGTTATGTAGTGTCCTTCTTTGTCTCTTCTAATAGTCTTTATTTTAAAGTCTATTTTGTCTGATATAAGAATTGCTACTCCAGCTTTCTTTTGATTTCCATTTGCATGGAATATCTTTTTCCATCCCCTTACTTTCAATCTGTATGTGTCTCTAGGTCTGAAGTGGGTCTCTTGTAGACAGCATATATATGGGTCTTGTTTTTGTATCCATTCAGCCAATCTGTGTCCTTTGGTGGGAGCATTTAGTCCACTTACATTTAAGGTAATTATTGATATGTATGTTCCTATTCCCATTTCCTTAATTGCTTTGGGTTCGTTATTGTAGGTATATTCCTTCTGTTGTGTTTCTTGCCTAGAGAAGTTCCTTTAGCATTTGTTGTAAAGCTGGTTTGGTGGTGCTGAACTCTCTGAGCTTTTGCTTGTCTGTAAAGGTTTTAATTTCTCCATCAAATCTGAATGAGATCCTTGCTGGGTAGAGTAATCTTGGTTGCAGGTTTCTCTCCTTCATCACTTGAATTATGTCCTGCCACTCCCTTCTGGCTTGTAGAGTTTCTGCTGAGAGATCAGCTGTTAACCTGATGGGGATTCCCTTGTGTGTTATTTGTTGTTTTTGCCTTGCTGCTTTTAATATGATTTCTTTGTGTTTAATTTTTGACAGTTTGATTAATATGTGTGTTGGCGTATTTCTCCTTGGATTTATTCTGTATGGGACTCTCTGTGCCTCCTGGACTTGATTAACTATTTCCTTTCCCATATTAGGGAAGTTTTCAACTATAATCTCTTGAAATATTTTCTCAGTCCCTTTCTTTTTCTCTTCTTCTTCTGGAACCCCTATAATTCGAATGTTGGTGCGTTTAATGTTGTCCCAGAGGTCTCTGAGACTGTCCTCTGTTCTTTTCATTCTTTTTTCTTTATTTTGCTCTGCAGCAGTTATTTCCACTATTTTATCTTCCACCTCACTTATCCGTTCTTCTGCCTCAGTTATTCTGCTATTGATCCCATCTAGAGTATTTTTCATTTCATTTATTGTGTTTTTACCCGATGCTTGATTCATCTTTAGTTCTTCTAGGTCCTTGTTAACTGTTTCTTGCATTTTGTCTATTCTAGTTCCAAGATTTTGGATCTTGGAAATAGAATCTTGGATCATCTTCACTATCATTATTCTGAATTCTTTTTCAGGTAGACTGCCTATTTCCTCTTCATTTGTTAGGTCTGGTAGGTTTTTATCTTGCTCCTTCACCTGCTGTATGTTTTTCTGTCTTCTCATTTTGCTTATCTTACTGTGTTTGGGGTCTCCTTTTTGCAGGCTGCAGATTTGTAGTTCCCCTTGTTTTTGCTGTCTGTCCCCAATGGCTGAGGTTGTTTCAGTAGGTTTTGTAGGCTTCCTGGTGGGGGGGACTAGTGCCTGTGTTCTGGTGGTTGAGGCTCGATCTTGTCTTTCTGGTGGGCAGGTCCACGTCTGGTGGTGTGTTTTGGGGTGCCTGTGGCCTTATTATGTTTTTAGGCAGCCTCTCTGTTAATGGGTGGGGTTGTGTTCCTGCCTTGATAGTTGCTTGGCATAGGTTGACCAGCACTCTAGTTTGCTGGTCGTTGACTGAAGCTGGCTGCTGGTTTTGAGATGGAGATCTCTGGGAAAATTTCGCTGCTTGATATTATGTGGAGCTGGGTGGTCTCTTGTGGATCCATGTCCTGAAGTTGGCTCTCCCACTTCAGAGGCACAGCACTGACTCCTGGCTGCAGCACCAAGAGCCTTTCATCTACCCGGCTCAGAATAAAAGGGAGAAAAAGTAGAAAGAAAGAATTAGTAGAAGAAAGAAAGAGAGAGAGAAAGAAAGGAAGAAGGAAAGAAAGGAAGGAAGGAAGGAAGAAAGAAAGAAAGGAGGGAGGGAGGGAGGAAGGATGGAAAGAAAGAAAGAAAGGAGGGAGGGTGGAATGAAAGAAAAAGGAAGAGTGAATGGAAGAAGGGAGGGAGGGAGGGAGGAAGGAAAGAAAGAAAGAAAGACAGGAGTGAGGGAGGGAGGAAGGAAAGAAAAAGAAAGAGTGAAAGGAAGAAGGGAGGGAGGGAGGAAGGAAGGAAAGAAAAGAAAGAAAGACAGGAGTGAGGGAGGGAGGAAGGAAAGAAAAAGAAAGTGAAAGGAAGAAGGGTGGGAGGGAGGGAGGAAGGAAAGAAAGACAGGAGGGAGGGAGGGGGAGGAAGGAAAGAAACAGAAAGAGTGAAAGGAAATAGGGAGGGAGGGAGGAAGGAAAGAAAGAGAGAAAGAAGGAAAGGAGGGGCGGAGGGAGGGAGGGAGGAAGGGAAGGTAGGAAAAAAGAAAGAGCAGGTAAAGTAAAATTATTTAAAGTATGAAATATAGTAGCGTTATTAAAATTAAAAAGTAATTATTGAAAAAAAAACGGATAGATAGAACCCTGGGACATATGGTGGAAGCAAAGCTATACAGAGAGAATCTCACACAGAAGAATACACATACACATTCACAAAAAGAGAGCAGGGGGAAAAATCAAAAATCTTGCTCTCCAAGTCCACCTCCTCAATTTGGGATAATTCGTTGTAACAAGAGGAAAAGGGCGAGAAGTCTGAAATCTTGCTCTCTAAGTCCACCTCCTTAATTTGGGATAATTCGTTGTAAAAAGAGGAAAAGGGGGGAAAGTCTTAAATCTTGTCCTCAAAGTCCACTTCCTCAATTTGGGATGATTCGCTGTCCATTCATGCACTCCACAGACGCAGGGCACATCAAGTGGACCGTGGAGCTTTAATCCGCTGCCTCCGAGGCTGCACAGAGAGATTTCCCTGTCTCTTCTCTGCTCTCACAGCTCCCGGGTCTCAGCCTTGGACCTGGCCCCGCCTCTGCGCGTAGGTCACCGGAGGGCGTCCGTTCTTCGCTCAGACAGGACGGGTTTAAAGGAGCCGCTGATGCGGGGGCTCCGGCTCACTCAGGCAGAGGGGAGGGAGGGGCGCGCAGTGTGGGGCGGGCCTGCGGCGGCAGAGGCCGCCGTGACGTTGCACCAGCCCGAGGCGCTCTGTGCGCTTTCCCGGGAAAGCCGTCCCCGGGTCCCGGGACCCCGGCAGTGGTGGGGTGCACAGGCACCCCGGAAGGCGGGGCGGACAGTGACCCGCGCTCGCACACAGGCCCCGCGGCAGTGGCAGCAGCAGCCCCAGCGTCCCACGCCCGTCTCTGGGGTCCGCGCCTTTAGCCGCGGCTCGCGCCCGTCTCCGGCGCTTCCCCAAGCAGCCCTCTTAATGCCCTCTCCTCACGCACCAGGAAACAAAAGGGAAGAAAAAGTCTATTGCCTCTTCGGCAGCTCCAGACTTTTTCCCTGGACTCCCTCCGGGCTAGCAGTGGTGCACTAACCCCTTCAGGCTCTCTTCCTGCCGCCAGCCCCAGTCCTCTCCCTGCGATCCGACTGAAAGCCAATACCCGAGCCTCAGCTCCCAGCCCCGCCCGCCCCAGCGGCCGAGCAGACAAGCCTCTTGGGCTGGTGTGTGCCTGAGGGCACCGATCCAATGTCCCGGAATCTCTCCACTTGGCCCTCCACACCCCTGTTGCTGTGCTCTCCTCTGCTACTCCGAAGCTTTCCCCCTCCGCCAACTGCAGTCTCCGTCCGCGAAGGGGCTTGTAGTGTTTGGAAACCTTTCCTCCTTCACGGCTCCCTCCCACTGGTGCAGGTCCCGTCCCTATCCTTTTGTCTCTGTTTATTCTTTTTTCTTTTGCCCTACCCAGGTATGTGGGGAGTTTCTCGCCTTTTGGGGGATCTGAGGTGTTCTGTCAGCGTTCAGTAGGTGTTCTGTAGGAGTTGTTCCACGTGTAGATGAATTTCTGATGTATCTGTGGGGAGGAAGGTGATCTCCGCGTCTTACTGTTCCGCCATCTTCCTCCGGGTCCCATGGCTGGATTCTTAATGAAAAAAACTGGGTTTCAGAATCCCTACTACTGGGTCAATTACAACTGCATTTAATAAGAAATCTCATCTCTTAGTAGGTCTCATAGCATTCTGAATGGTTATGATACATCTCTCTGCCACTTCCCTCATTCTAAGTGTTTCCTATTAGAGCCTCGGGATGAGTCCTCCCCCCTTACCTGAAGCACCTAGTGCTAGGCAGGCCTCCTTCCTTTTGCAGGGAGCCCATGCTTGTACCCACATGCCACACCCAGTTCTGGAGGAGTCCGAGAAAGAAGGAGCCTCCAGGAGTAGATGGAGGAAATTCACTCCACCTTTCTCCTTTGAGGCTAATATTCACTATCGGATTCTGTGCTAAGGAAACGAAATGTCCTTCTCCTGTGGAAAGTCTGTCTTCCATCACTTGTGCCGGCCCTGTTTCTGTGTGCTGGGCAAGAAACACTGCATACAGTGAAGACAGAACCAAGAGATCTACCCCAGGGATTGAGCTCAGGGTAGGCACTGGCTCTGTCTGTCCTGTCCGTGATCCATCATTCATCATGGTTGTGACTCTTGGACAGTCACTTATCTCTCTAAATTTCCACACCCTCCACCATAACATATGGGTTACAGCCCCCACTTTGCCCTCCCCTTCACCCCCAACAGGGCTGGGTGTCAGACATGATAATGGATATTCTCCATGAGCTGTAAAGCATTGTTCCCATGAAAAAGCTGAAGAGTAAGCTTGAATCCCCCTTTACTTGGAGCCGTCAAATCCCTTCTCTCCTTTTAACAGCTACGAAATATCCAGCTTCTTCTTGCCATCATTCAGGATTGAACACTTATAGAGCATTTGTGAAGCACCGGTCCTTTATTTTTCAAACATTTGACCTGCATTCAATCATTTTTGGCCACATGACATAATGCTAGAAGTAGGCCATATTAACATTCCTACATCTCAGAACAGGGAACTGAGGCAAAGAGGGATCTACATATCTTTCCCAAGTACATGCTTCTTCTAAACGGGATTTGAATCCAGTCCATTACTCATGGTCCCAATGGTTTGCTGAGTTTCTAGACATTCTCAGTTAAATAAAGATATTTGCCCACAAAACCTGTCCGTTGGGTGTTTTCACTGCATACCAAACTGCAAGATCTTCCTAAGTCCAACTTTGATTCAGGAGGCTCTGCTGGGCAGCTGGTGAGGAAAGGGACCAAAGGATTGAACTGTGAATATATTATTGCTAATTTCCCCATGGTCTTCTGCCAGCAAGATGTCAATATTTGTCTCTATTGTATTGCATTTCCCAGGATGCTGCTTCCCGAATGCGAGAAGAAGAAACACTCATCAGAGGTCAGGAATATCAATCCCAGGCTGGCTGAAAAAGATCCGCATCCGGCCACATTTTAGGGTGCACCCTATAAATGACCCAGATGAAGGTACTGTGGAAAATGTCTCATTAGGTTCACTTAAGAAGGATTATTCTAGTTGATTCAGTGCCTCATATTGAAGAAAAAGCTATGAAATAATAAGCAGTATTCTTTTATTCCATGTGTTCAAATTGAAACTTACTAAGCCAGATGGTACTGTTTTAACCATGGAAGTAAACATGCATTTAAAATTCAAAATTTGGTTCATGTTTAAGAGGGAAGATGGTCTCTAGTTACGGTTTAGACATTAGCTGATTTTTGAACTTTAGCAACAACACATCCCTCCCTGAAACCATGTTTCGAGATTTCTTTAAATTATTAGACATTATTTAGAACAGGATTATATTGACATAAATGTTGTACATGCAATACAGAAAATACCTGTATCCTATCGCTCCAGTTTCAGCTATTAATAATATATAACATAGGTGGAGGAAATTTGTTACAATTAGTGAAACAATGTAAGTATATTTTTACTAATTAAAAGTGCATAGTTCACCTAAGAGTCACACCTTGTGTTGTTATATTCAATGATATTTGAAATATGTACAATATTATTTGTCACCATTATGGTGCCATACAGAAATCTGTACACTAATGTTCATAGTAGCATTATTCTTAGTAGCCCAAAGATACAAACTATCCAAAGTCCGTCAGGTGATAAATGGATAAATAAAATGTGATATATACACAGAATGGAATAATTTTCAACCATAAAAAGGAATTAAAGATTGACTTATGCTACAAAATGAATGATCCAAATAATATAAAAAATATATTATTGTTAGTGAAATAAGGCAGGCGCAGAAAGACAAATATTATATGATTCCACTTGTATGAGGTACCTAGTGTAGGCAAACTCACAGACACCGGAAGCAGAAATTACCAAGGTCAGTAGGCAGGAGTCAGGTGGATTATGATTTAATGGGTACAGAGGTTACGTTGAAATGATGAAAAAGATTAAGATGTAGATTGTGTTGATGGGTACACAGCATTGTGAAAGTAAGAAATGCTACTGAACTGTATACTTAAAAATTATGAAAAGCATAAATATGTATATTTCATCACAATAAAATAAGTCAAAAATCCAACAGAATGGCCGATGAATGAAGGAGCAACATATTTGATTAGAAGGAAGCTGAAATAGTCTAATAACATTTAAAGAAGAAGTGGGATATGGAGGGACTTTCAAATGGGCAGAGGGGCCATGGGACTCTATACTGAAACATAGTGCAATGTTAGTGTTTAAGCTTTTTCAGACTGACACTTTCAAATTGATTAGGTTCCCTACAGCTAGAAAGCTAAAGGTTCTCTTCCTCATTTCTAAAATGTTCCTCCCCTTTGCCTTCCTCCACCCACCAGGGAGGTTTGTCCAACAGCACCTCAGTCCACACTCAGTAACCACCTGCACCCATACACTCCCACCCTGTGTCCACATTAACGAGGCTCTCTGAGTAATTCCTGAGCAGCATCACCAGTGTCCTGACACTTACTCTGTGTCCTCCTAGAGCCCCCTGAGGACCTGTTGGAGGAACTGCCCTATGTGAGGGCAGTTGAAGAGGCTCCTTCTTCCTCCAGGGTAAGCTCCCCTTATTTATCCGAGATTAAAAGTTTGCTTCATTTCTTTCTTTTCCAATTGATTTCAGATATGAAGATCTACAATGTTCAAGACAGCTGATGTATACAATTTTGCTTGGTTAGATGAATGCTGATTGAAGGTCTTTCCCAACAGATAACTCATTCAAAAGGCCATTTAAAAAATGGCAACATCAGTTAGAAACTGTATAGTCAGACACACTTTCCTCAGCAGAAAACTTCCCTCCTTGAAATAGACTTTTGTATTTGCTCCTCAAAGTGGACCTGAGAGATTTTCCAGGCAAAGCTCCAGCCTTTCCCACAGCTGTCTTCTCTGGTTTCTTTTGGGGCCATTGACTCAACAACAGTTCCCCATTTGGTTTTCTGAGGACAAAAAAAGAGATGAAATACCTGTGTCCACAGAGCACAGGATCCTTACACTGTTTTCTCTTCTCTAATCACAGGTGGATGGGACAGCAAACAAAAACGGTACGTATTCAGAGATCACCCCTCTGCTGAGGAACAATCTAGATGATGAAGAAGGTGGGACTCTCTTGCTGGCTTTGCTTGGAGAGACACCCTGATTCAGGGTCCCTACAGGGATGAGGGCTGGGGGTGTAGAGCTAGAGAGTGATTTCCCAGTAAAGAGCCATGCCCAAGTTCTATGGTCCTGGAAATAACTGCATCATTTAGATGATGTGGGTTTGTGTGTATCAGGGTTGGGGTGGGGTCCATGTGTGAGCCTATGTGGTGTGATTGTGAACCTGCATGCGTGAGCATGTGTGTGTTTCCTCAGGAGATATTTCCCTCTTACACAGCACAATTCACCTGTCAACAAAGCTCATCACCACTGCACACTGAATGTACACTACCTTGTTCTTCCCTCAACACAGCTGTTGCCCAGATTTGGTTAATATTCCTTTTTCTCAGAAGGAGGTGGTGCAGAGATAAATGTTCTAAGCTCTTCATCTCCTAAGTGGAAAAGCCAAACTGAGTACCCAGGGGTGGGTCCCAATGTAGATGCTCTGGATCCCTGACCTGCACTTACCACTCAGCCAAGGGATCCTCAGTCATGGAGCAAGGGAGTCCCTGCATCCGTATCCTTGGCTAGAAGTCCTAGCATCTCCAAAGGTCCAGACCTTGCCCATCAGGTGGCCTTAGTGGTCACAGAATCCAGGGCAGCTATGGGTGGACTAATCAGTTGACTTTGGCACAGTCAGTAATGTGAAATTCACCTCAAGACCTGCATTCTCCTGGTGAGCTCACAGATTCTGAGAGGTGTGAGACCCCATGTATACAGTACAGGTCATATCTGTCAGTGCTGGTGTTATTGCTTAAACAAGGCCAAAAGCAGATAAGAATCAGGGAGCTATTTTATTGTATTGGATAACATTACCATAAGCCTTAGAATTGGTCACTTCCTGTAGCCCACACCCAAGGACTCAAAGTGGAACCTGACTGTTAGCCTGTACACTTCTCCTGCACAGCTGGGTTAGAGACAGGCTGTACTCAGTCCGGGCTCCCTCTTCATAACAAAGTGTCCCACTTATGGAAGAGCTCCCTAGAGTATGGACAGCCCCTGACTCAGTGGGCATACGTACATTGTATAGATAACAAAGACTAGGAGAAAAATATGATACGATTGATAGTGGCTGTATCTAAATGGTAGGATTTCAGTTTTGTCAAACCTTGTGTATTTGATTTTCTTTAAGACAAGTGATTAGTGAATAAATATAGCATATTTTGTCTAGGATTGAATTCAGTCCTTTAATACAGGTTGCTGTTAATCAAGTATAAAATATCATACAACAGAAGACATGATAAATGCAGTAGCTGGCATCGTGGATGCTGGGGAAAGAGTGATCTGGGAAAAATCAACAGACACTGGCAATTTAGCAAAAGCTCAAAAGAGGCAGGATGGGTCATTGGTCTCTGTCATTGAAACAGAGCATGCATTTTAGTGTTTACCATTTTTTAGATCGACCCTTCCCTTCTGATTAGGCTCCCCTTAGCTAGAAAGCCAAAGCTCTGTTTTCATTTCCTTCCTCTTGTCCTTTGCCTTCCTTCATCCCCCAAAGAGGATGGCCCAACACCAGCTCAGCCCACACTTACTAACCTCCCACATCCATACAAACCACCCCATGTCCTCATCGAGAAGAAAGGCCCTGAGTAATTGCTGAGCAGCATCACCAGTGTCCTGAGAGTTACTCTGTGTCCCTCCAGCTCTCCCTGAGGATGTGGCAGTTGACCTGCTCCGTGATAGGACAGAAGAAAAGCCTCTGTGTATCATCAAAGTAAGCTGGAATTTTTCTGGTCTGAGATAGAAATATTGCTTTATTTCTCTTTCAATAGATTTAAGTTATGAATATTTGAGAGTATTCCTTCTAGATACATACAATTCCCTTGGTTAGGAGAATGTGGAGTGAGAGTCTATTATCAAATCATGGTGCCTGATTCCACAGGACATTAAAATTGACAGCATCCATTACAGCCTGTAGCGTACGGAGCTCTCTCTCCTGCAGCGATTTTTCCTCTAGGAAAAGAATTCTGTAATTTCCAACCTAAATGGACTTGGAAGTACCATCCTCCCAGCAAAGATCTTGCCTTTCAGACTGAGTAGGTTTGCTCTGATAACCCTTGCTGGGTTCCCTGGACCACTGTTTCTTATGAGGTTTTCTACTGTCAGCAAATGAACAAAAGACCTGAGCATCACTGTGATCTTATCCTCATAGTGTTTTCTCTTCTGTAATTGCAGGTGGCCTTCACAGAACGTGAAAACGGTATGTATTCTGGAATCAGTCACTTGGGGAGGAAGAACTTTGAAGATGAGAAAGTGGGACATTTTTGCTGGTATTAGTGTAGAGGGCAAACTGATTCCAAATTTGTGCTGGGAATGAGAGTAGGGGCCCTGGTGATAGAAAGTGATTTACAAGTAATGTGACCAATTACTATAGTCCCAGGAAGAAGCTGTATTACGGTTAGGTAGTGTAGGTTTGTGTGCATGAGACTGGGTGTGTCTGTATGTGAAATCAGTGGTATGATTCTGTATGTGTATGTGAACATTTTGTGTTGTGTTTCCCTTGATGTATGTTTCCCTAAACATCACTGTTACTGGTGCCAACTTTCTAGAAAATATTCCCATCACCACTGCATCATGAATGTGTATGGATATAAAAGTAAATAAACTATACACTTACAGTGTGTGCATTGATTTTATACCAAGTGAGCCTCATTTAACCTTGAAAACAAATCCTATCACCACCCAGTCAAATGTTTACTGGATTCTTTTTTTTTTTTTTTTTGGCTGTGTTGGCTCTTCGTTGCAGTGCGCAGGCTTCTCATTTCAGTGGCTTCTCTTGCTCCAGAGCATGGGCTCTAGGTGCATGGGCTACAATAGTTGTGGCACGTGCGCTCAGTAGTTGTGACTTTCAGGCTCTAGGGCACAGGCTTAGTTGTTGTGTTGCACAGACGTACTTGCTCCATGGCTGGATTCTTAACGAACAAAACTGGGTTTCAGCATCCCTACTACTGGGTCAATTACAACTGCATTTAATAAGAAATCTCATCTCTTAGTAGGTCTCTTAGTATTCTGAATGGTTATGATACATCACTCTGCCACTTCCCTCATTCTAACTGTTTCCTATTAGAGCCTGGGGATGAGTCCTCCCCCCTTACCTGAAGCACCTAGTGCTAGGCAGGCCTCCTTCCTTTTGCAGGGAGCCCTTGCTTGTACCCACATGCCACACCCAGTTCTGGAGGAGTCCGAGAAAGAAGGAGCCACCAGGAGTAGATGGAGAAAATTCACTCCACCTTTCTCCTTTGAGGCTAATATTCACTATCGGATTCTGTGCTTAGGAAACGAAATGTCCTTCTCCTGTGGAAAATGTGTCTTCCATCACTTGTGTCGGCCGTGTTTCTGTGTGCTGGGGAAGAAACACTGCATACAATGAAGACAGAACCAAGAGATCTACCCCATTGGATTGAGCTCAGGGTGGGCAATTGCTCCCTTCCCAGGAAGGTGGACAGGATGTTGTGCTTTGCATGGTGGGACAGAGAAACCAAGCAGTGTGACAAGAGGATCTCCATTCATGTTGCTGTGCAAACTGCCAGATGATGTAGGTTCTTGGTATTTTCTAAAGGCTTTTGCAAGCAAACAAGTCTGGGAGTAAAGTCAATTAAAACATGGAAACTTACACTTAAAAATTTTTTTTCGATAGTGAGTCCTTTGAGAAATACATACTTTAATAGAATATGATTGCCGTATATGTGTCAATATTTTCCCCACCAAAGAAAAAACTGAAAATGCTTGATTGTAAAATGTCACTTGTTTACCCAAGAGACTGTCTGTGAGTAAAGTTGTTCTAGAAATCCTCAGTCCCTAGGTCGTAGTTTCCTGATGGTGCTGAGGGGAACCCTGGTGTGCGATTCAGTGCCTGCTACTCACAGTGAGGCTCTTAAGAACTCAGAGACCCGCCCAGTGGACTCCACGTGTGAGCACAGGATTGGAGCCTCGGGCTGGACTTGAAGAGGGAAATGCTTTAGAGAAGTGGAAGGAGATAGAGGAAGGGCACCTGAGCAATGGGGAGTCAGGGGTGGTTGGTTTAGAGATCAAGGAAAAATGTCCACCTGAGCACAGCCTGGGCCACACTTAGGATGCTATTGGCGCTTCTGGTTGAATGGGGAAGAGAAAGGACATCCCCCTCTTGCTGGAGTGAACTCTGGAGAGATGTCTTCTTTAAAGCCTGGGGAGAGGAGCTTCTCTCCCATCATCTCCTGATACCTGTGTACATTCGAGACCCTTCCTCCTTTCTTCTTTCCCTCTGTTGAATCCCTTTCCTTATTTTTCTTCTTTTTTCCCCTTTTCCACTTTGTATTTATTTTACATATGTATATTTTATTGTTGTAAAAGTACACATACAATGAAATCCAACGTCTTAACAAGTTTTGAAATGTCCAGTCAGTCCTGTGGACTACATGCACCTTGTTGTACAGCATGTGTCTAGAACTTTTCCATTTTGAAATAACACATTCTAACCATTGAACAGAGACTTCCCATGTCAACCTCCTGCCAGCTCTTGGAACCACCCTTCTACTCTCTGCTTCTCGGAGTTTTCTTTCAGTTTTTGACCTTCTGTGACTGGCTTATTTCACTCTTACAAATGTCCTCCAAGTTCTTTCGTGTTGCTGCAAATGGGAGGATTTCCTTCTTTTTCAAAGACTGAATGACATTCCACTGTATGTATACACCACATTTTTTTATTAATTCATCTTCCCATGGAAACTAGGCAGTTTTCCTCTATTGTGTATAATGCTGCAATGGACATGATATTGTAGATATCTCTTGAACATTCTTGTTTTATCTCCTTTGTATATACACCTAAATGAGTGATTGTGGATTTTATGATAGTTCTCTTATTAATTTTGGGGGAACCTCCATTCTGTTTTCCATAATGGCTACGCCATTTTACATTACTGCAGGGTACAAAACAGTGTACAGAAGTTCCACTGTTTCACATCTTTGCCAGCATCCATTAATTTTCTTTCTTTCTTTTTTTTTTTTTTTGCAGTGTCCCCTGCATCGGCAGGCGGAGTCTCAACCACTGTGCCACCAGGGAAGCCCTAATTGTCTTTTTATAATACACATTCTAACAGGTGTGAGTGATATCTCCTTGTGCCTTGATTTCCATTTCCCTGATGCTTAGCGATGTTGAGCAAATTTTTATATGTAGATTGACCACTTGTATGTCTTTATGGAGAAATGTCTATTGAAGCTTTTTACCCATTTTTAAACTCAGTTATTTGTCCGCTGTTTTTCTGAAATTGACTTGTAGTAGTTTCTTAAATATTCTGGATATTGGTCTCTTATTCAGATACAAGGTTTACACATATTTCCTCCCATCCTATAGGTTGCCTTTTCATTCTGTTGATTGTTGAAGAGACTATCCTTTCTTCACTTGGTAATCTTAGAACCTTGGCACAGATCAGTTGGCCATATATATGTGCAATAATTTGGGGTCTCTCTATTATATTTCATTGTTCTGTCTCACTGTCTTGATGCCAGTAGCAGACTGTTTTGACTACTGTGGCATTGTTATGTGTTTTGAGTTCAGGAAGTGTTAATCTCCATCATTGCTCTTTGCTCTCAAGATTGTTTTTTATCTAATTGCGGGGGTGGTTCCGTATGTATTTTAGGATTCTGTCCACTTCTATAATAATGACATGGAGTTATATGGGTTGTTGTGATATATGTGTACATCACTTTATGTAGTATAGAAATGCCAACAGTATTTAATAATCCAGTCTATGAAAATGGTATGTCATTCCAATTACTTGTCTCTTCTTTAATTTCTTTCCCGATATCCTGTAGTTTTCAGTATACAAATTTTCACCTCCTACGGGGTATTTTCCACTGCCTTCCTCAGGTCTTCTAGATTCAGGGGTGAGAAGGATGGACTCATGGAGAGAGTGAAATCCCTCCCTCCCCCTGCACCTACTCTCTGGTTATGTCTAATACAGGTTTACTGGGCCAAGCCCTTCACCTCTGTCTACAAGTGGGCCCCTTGCTGGGAATTCCTCTTGGATCTGAGTGGTGACTGTACTATTTCAGTGTCCACAAGGACTCTCCCAATGCCTGGCGTGGGTCCAAAAGCTCAAGATATAACGACATACGAATGATCAGATCAGGCCATCAAATTTTCTGCAGTAAAGAACAACCAGGGGAGGGGTGGCTGGTTGGCTCTTTCTCATCTTTGGATTTCTTACAGCTGAGCTTCCCAGTGTGGTAGCCACTAACCAAATGTGTCTATTTATAATTAATTTAGTTCAAACAATAGTTAACTCATTCTATTAAAAAATGCAAAAAAACCCACAATTGCTTGGTCACACTAGCCATATTTCAAGTGTATCTGTAACATCTGGAATTTCAGGTTGGTAAGGTTGACGGTGAAAGTTATAAATGGGTCTATAGAAGTAAGGGGTCGAAAGGTGATTTTCTCAGCATCTCTCCCTCATTTGAAATTTTCAACTATGATCAGTATCATATTGAAGGACTCTGTCTGCACAGAGCACAGGGGTGGTCTGAGAACGTGGAGGGAAGACCAGGGTGATGCTGTGTGAGCCAGCAAGTCGAGTAGGAGAAATGGGTGCGTCAACTTGTTTACTAACTTTATGCTCATGGTTGTGTTTCTACAGAATGCATCGTGGAGAGCATACATTGCTGTGATGCTGATGACGATTCACATAGGGAACAACTCTCAGGTAGGATCTAAAGCGAGACAATTCCTAGAACACTTGGGTTCCACCCACTCCTTTAGAAACTAAGGAAGGTGAATATGAAATCAGGAAGAAGGAGGAAATATGTGTAGAATTCTGATTTGTTCTTTCCAAATTTTAATGATATAATAGAATTATTGTGTCCATGTCCTTTGACTGTACTGTGCTTATAGTCATCTTTTCTTGCTTTGCCATTCAGAAATTTTCTTTCTCACAAGACTACTCTTTCATTGCTTTTTCACTGCCAAAGATGAAAGCTTCGTTTCTGTTTGGTACCTGGAGGGTATTTAGCACCAGGGATTTTGGTTTCCTTTTTACATTCACGTATGATGGCCATATCCTAGTGGGAACAAAGCTTGCATAGTCACTTACCACTGGAGAACAAGTTCTTATAGTGAGTGTCAGGTGGTGGATGAGACTTGAACTCTCTCTCTCTACACTTTCAGGACTTGTAGCTTCATCTTACTTTTGTCCTCACTGTTTATTCCTCATGGAAAGCTCGCTCCCAGAGGTGGAAGAGTCACAGAACACGTGCTCTGGGATCACTGCCTGTGCTCAGTCTCCTCATTTCACCCTCAGCACCTCCCAAGGTTGATGTGCTGACATGCTTCCATTTGAGAGGGGTCCACGTCCAGCTGCCCCTAGAGACCCTCCATGGGCGGCATTAATTCTAGAGGGCTGTGTGAAGGGGCTGCTGGGCTTCTTGACACACTTGCTTTCACAGCCCTGCTGACCTGGTCTCCTGGGGTTGACCAGACCCAGGACAGAGACTCAGGGCAGCAGGACCCAGGGTCACTGCTCTTCTTACAACCCACTTCTCCGTCCAGACAACCCTGCCCCTGCTCCCCACACCCCAGTCCTGCCTACCCTCTGACCTTTCCTCATGCCTGCCTTGGTCTTATCCTTCCCAGTTCTTCCAAGGCTGGGGTAAACCCTGGCAGGTGCTGTGTGTTTATGAGGCTTCCTCTGCTGTAGAATTTTGTTTCAGTATTCCAGAATAAGGGAATTGGGACAAGTTACTTTTAACTCTAATATTGCTTTCATCCTCTCTAAGGGGCTCAGAGACTTATGGAGTTGTTTTGAAGTACCTAAGGTTAGCTCAGGCACAGGACCCTTACTTGTTTTCTGAAGTTGGTTGCATGTTTTTCCCTCAACACAGCAGTTGCCCAGATTTGGTTAATATTCCTTTTCCTCAGAAGGAGATGGTGCAGAGATAAATGTTCTAAGCTCTTGACCTCCTAAGTGGAAAAGCCAAACTGAGAACCCAGGGGTGGGTCCCAATGTGGGTGCTCTGGATCCCTGACCTGCACTTACCACTCAGCCAAGGGATCCTCAGTCATGGAGCAAGGGAGTCCCTGCGTCTGTATCCTTGGCTGGAAGTCCTAGCATCTCCAAAGGTCCAGACCTTGCCCATCAGGTGGCCTTAATGATCACAGAATCCAGGGCTGCTATGGGTGGACTTATCAGTTGACTTGGGCATAGTCATTAATGTGAAATTCACCTCAAGACCTGAATTCTCCTGGTCAGCTCAAAGATTCTGAGAGGTGTGAGACCTCATGTATACAGTGCAGGTCATATCTGTCAGTGCTGGTGTTATTGCTTAAACAAGGCGAAAAGCATATAAGAATCAGGGAGCTATTTTATTGTATTGGATAACATTACCATAAGCCATAGCATTGGTCAATTCCTGTAGCCCACACCCAAGGATACAAAGTGGAACCTGACTTTTAGCCTGTACACTTCTCCTGCACAGCTGGGTTAGAGACAGGCTGTGCTCAGTCCGGGCTCCCTCTTCATAACGATGTGTGCCACTTATGGAACAGCTTCCTAGAGTTTGGACAGCCCCTGACGCAGTGGGCATACATACATTGTATAGAAAACAAAGCCTGGGAGAAAAATATGATACGATTGATAGTGGCTGTATCTAAATGTTAGGATTTCAGTTTTGTCAAATCTTGTGTATTTGATTTTCTTTAAGACAAGTGATTAGTGAATAAATATAGCATATTTTGTCTAGGATTGAATTCAGTCCTTTAATACAGGTTGCTGTTAATCAAGTATAAAATATTATACAACAGAAGACATGATAAATGCAGTAGCTGGCATTGTGGATGCTGGGGAAAGAGTGATCTGGGAAAAATCAAGAGACAGTGGCAATTTAGCAGAAGCTCAAAGCATTGATCATGGGTCTGTGTCATTGAAACAGAGCATGCATTTTAGTGTTTACCATTTTTTAGATCGACCCTTCCCTTCTGATTAGGCTCCCCTTAGCTAGAAAGCCAAAGCTCTGTTTTCATTTCCTTCCTCTTGTCCTTTGCCTTCCTTCATCCCCCAAAGAGGATGGCCCAACACCAGCTCAGCCCACACTTACTAACCTCCCACATCCATACACACCACCCCATGTCCTCATCGAGAAGAAAGGCCCTGAGTAATTGCTGAGCAGCATCACCAGTGTCCTGACAGTTACTCTGTGTCCCTCCAGCTCTCCCTGAGGATGTGGCGGTTGACCTGCACCGTGATAGGACAGACGAAAAGCCTCTGTGGTTCATCAAGGTAAGCTGGATTTTTTCTGGTCTGAGATAGAAATATTGCTTTATTTCTCTTTCAATAGATTTAAGTTATGTATATTTGTGGGTACTCCTTCCATATACATACAATTCCCTTGGTTGGGAGAATGTGGAGTGAGAGTCTATTACCAAATCATGGTGCCTGATTCCACAGGACTTTAAAATTGACAGCATCCATTACAGCCTGTAGAGTACGGAGCTCTCTCTCCTGCAGCAATTTTTCCTCTAGGAAAAGAATTCTGTAATTTCCAACCTAAATGGACTTGGAAGTTCCATCCTCCCAGCAAAGTTTTTTCCTTTCAGCCTGAGTAGGTTTTCTCTGATAACCCTTGCTGGGTTCCCTGGACCACTGTTTCTTATGAGGTTTTCTACTGTCAGCAAATGAACAAAAGACCTGAGCATCACTGTGATCTTATCCTCATAGTGTTTTCTCTTCTGTAATTGCAGGTGTCCTTCACAGAACGTGAAAACGGTATGTATTCTGGAATCAGTCACTTGGGGAGGAAGAACTTTGAAGATGAGAAAGTGGGACATTCTTGCTGGTTTTAGTGTAGAGGGCAAACTGATTCCAAATTTGTGCTGGGAATGAGAGTAGGGGTCCTGGTGATAGAAAGTGATTTACAAGTAATGTGACCAATTACTATACTCCCAGCAAGAAGCTGTATTACGGTTAGGTGGTGTATGTTTGTGTGCATGAGACTGGGTGTGTCTGTATGTGAAATGAGTGGTATGATTCTGTGTGTGTATGTGAACATTTTGTGTTGTGTTTCCCTTGATTTACGTTCCCCTAAACATCACTGTTACTGGTGCCAACTGTCTAAAAAATATTCCCATCCACACTGCATCATGAATGGGTATGGATATGAAAGTAAATAAACTTTACACTTTCAGTGTGTGCATTGATTTTATACCAATTGAGCCTCATTTAACCTGGAAAACAAATCCTATCACAACCCAGGCAAATGTTTACTAGATTCTTTTTTTTTTTTCTTTTGGATGTGTTGGGTCTTCGTTGCACTGCGCGGGCTTCTCATTTCGGTGGCTGCGGTTGTTCCAGACCACGGGCTCTAGGTGCATGGGCTTCAATAGTTGTGACACATGGGCTCAGTAGTTGTGACTTTCGGGCTCTAGAGCACAGGCTTAGTAGTTGTGGTGCACGGGTTTAGTTGCTCCATGGCTGGATTCTTAGTGAACAAAACTGGGTTTCAGCGTCCCTACTACTGGGTCAATTACAACTTCATTTAATAAGAAATCTCATCTCTTAATAGGTCTCATAGCATTCTGAATGGTTATGATACATCTCTCTGCCACTTCCCTCATTCTAACTGTTTCCTATTAGAGACTCGGGATGAGTCCTCCCCCCTTACCTGAAGCACCTAGTGCTACGCAGGCCTCCTCCATTTGCAGGGAGCCCATGCTTGTACCCACATGCCACACCCAGTTCTGGAGGAGTCCGAGAAAGAAGGAGCCTCCGGGAGTAGATGGAGGAAATTCACTCCACCTTTCTCCTTTGAGGATAATATTCACTGTCGGATTCTGTGCTAAGGAAACGAAATGTCCTTCTCCTGTAGAAAGTCTGTCTTCCATCGCTTGTGCCGGCCCTGTTTCTGTGTGCTGGGCAAGAAACACTGCATACAGTGAAGACAGAACCAAGAGATCTACCCCAGGGATTGAGCTCAGGGTGGGCACTGCCTCCCTTCCAAGGAGGGCGGACAGGAGGTGGTGCTTTGCAAGGTGGGACAGAGAAACCAAGCAGTGTGACAAGAGCATTTCCACTCATGTTGCTGTGCAAACTGCCAGATGATGTAGATTCTTGGTATTTTCTGAAGGCTTTTGCAAGCAAACAAGTCAGGGAGTAAAGTCAATTAAAACATGGAAAGTTGTACTTAAAAAAAGGTTTTTCGATAGTGAGTCCTTTGAGACATACATACTTTAATAGAATATGATTGCCGTATATGTGTCAATATTTTCCCCACCAAAGAAAAAACTGAAAATGCTTGATTGTAAAATGTCTCTTGTTTACCCAAGAGACTGTGTTTGAGTAAAGTTGTTCTAGAAATCCTCAATCCCTAGGTCGTAGTTTGCTGATGGTGCTGAGGGGAACCCTGGTGTGCGATTCAGTGCCTGCTACTCACAGGGAGGCTGTTAAGAACTCAGAGACCCGCCCAGTGGACCCCACGTGTGAGGACAGGATTAGCGCCTCGGGCTGGACTTGTAGAGGGAAATGCTTTAGAGAAGTGGAAGGAGATACATTAAGGACACCTGAGCCATGGGGAGTCAGGTGTGGTTGGTTTAGAGATCAAGGAAAAGTGTACACCTTAGCACAGCCTAGGACACCCTTAGGATGCTATTGGCGCTTCTGGTTGAATGGGGAAGAGAAAGGACATCCCCCTCTTGCTGGAGTGAACTCTGGAGAGATGTCTTCTTTAAAGCCTGGGGAGAGGAGCTTCTCTCCCATTATCTCCTGATACCTGTGTACATTCGAGACCTTTCCTGCTTTCTTCTTTCCCTCTGTTGACTCCCTTTCCTTATTTTTCTTCTTTTTTCCCCTTTTTCCACTTTGTATTTATTTTACATATGTGTATTTTATTGTTGTAAAGTACACATATGATGAAATCCAACGTCTTAACAAGTTTTGAAATGTCCAGGCAGTCCTGTTGACTACATGCACCTTGTTGTACAGCATGTGTCTAGAACTTTTCCATTTTGAAATAACACATTCTAACCATTGAACAGAGACTTCCCATGTCAACCTCCTGCCAGCTCTTGGAACCACCCTTCTACTCTCTGCTTCTCGGAGTTTTCTTTCAGTTTTTGACCTTCTGTGACTGGCTTATTTCACTCTTACAAATGTCCTTCAAGTTCTTTTGTGTTGCTGCAAATGGCAGGATTTCCTTCTGTTTCAAAGGCTGAATGACATTCCACTGTATGTATATACCACATTTTCTTTATTAATTCATCTTCCCATGGACACTAGGCAGTTTTCCTATGTTGTGTATTGTGTATAATGCTGCAATGGACATGAGATTGTAGATATCTCTTGGACATTCTTGTTTTATCTCCTTGGTATATAAACCTAAATGAGTGATTGCTTCATTTTATGAGAGTTCTGTTAGTAATTTTGGGGGTACCTCCATTCTGTTTTCCATAAGGGCTACAACATTTTACATTACTACAGGGTACAAAACAGAGTACAGAAGTTCCACTTCTTCACATCTTTGCCAGCATCCATTAATTTTCTTTCTTTCTTTTTTTTTTTTTTTTTTGCGGTACATGGGTCTCTCATTGTTGTGGGCTCTCCTGTTGTGGAGCACAGACTCCAAACACACAGGATCAGCGTCCATGGCTCATGAGCCCAGCTGCACAGCGGCATGTGTGATCCTCCAAGACCGGGGCACGAACACGTGTCCCCTGCTTCAGCAGGAGAACGCTCAACCACTGTGCCACCAGGGAAGCCCTAATTGTCTTTTTATAATACACATCCTAACAGGTGTGAGTGATATCTCCTTGTGGCTTGATTTCCATTTCCCTGATGCTTAGCGATGTTGAGCAAATTTTCATATGTAGATTGACCACTTGTATGTCTTTATGGAGAAATGTCTAGTGAAGCTTTTTACCCATTTTGAAACTCAGTTATTTGCCCGCTGTTTTTCTGAAATTGACTTGTAGTAGTTTCTTAAATATTCTGGATATTGGTCCCTTATTCAGATACAAGGTTTACACATATTTCCTCCCATCCTATAGGTTGCCTTTTCATTCTGTTGATTTTTGAAGAGACTATCCTCTCTTCACTTGGTAATCTTAGAACCTTGGCCAAGATCAGTTGGCCATATATATGTGCATTTATTTGAGGTCTCTCTATTATATTTCATTGGTCTATCTCACTGTCTTGATGCCAGTAGCAGACTGTTTTGACTACTGTGGCATTGTTATGTGTTTTGAGTTCAGGAAGTGTTAATCTCCATCATTGCTCTTTGCTCTCAAGATTCTTTTATCTACTTGTGGGGGTTCCATATGTATTTTAGAATTCTGTCCACTTCTATAATAATGACATGGAATTTTGTGGGTTGTTGCGATATATGTGTACATCCCTGTATGTAGTATAGAAATGCCAACAGTATTTAATAATGCAGTCTATGAACATGTTATGTCATTCCAAATACTTGTCTCTTCTTTAATTTCTTTCCGCCATGTCCTGTAGTTTTCAGTATACAAATTTTTCACCTACTACGGGGTCTTTTCCACTGCCTTCCTCAGGTCTTCTTGATTCAGGGGTGAGAAGGATGGACTCATGGAGAGAGTGAAATCCATCCCTCCCCTCTGCACCTACTCTCTGATTATGTCTAATACAGGTGCACTGGGCCATGCCCTTCACCTCTGTCTACAAGTGGGCCCCTTGCTGGGAATTCCGCTTGGATCTGAGTGTTGACTGTACTATTTCAGTGTCCACAAGGACTCTCCCAATGCCTGGCGTGTGTCCAAGAGCCCAAGATATACCTACATACGAATGATCAGATCAGGCCATCAAATTTTCTGCAGTAAAGAACCGCCAAGGGAGAGGTGGATGCTTGCCTCTTTCTCATCTTTGGATTTCTTACACCTGAGCTTTCCAGTGTGGTAGCCACTAACCAAATGTATCTATTTATAATTAATTTAGTTCAAACAATAATTAACTCATTCTATTAAAAAATGCAAAAATCACACAATTGCTGGTCACACTAGCCATGTTTCAAGTATGTCTGTAACATCTGGAATTTCAGGTTGGTAAGGTTGACGGTGAAAGCAATAAATGGGTCTATAGAAGTGATGGGTCGAAAGGTGATTTTCTCAGCATCTCTCCCTCATTTGAAATTTTCAACTGTGATCAAGATCTTATTGAAGGACTCTGTCTGCACAGAGCACAGGGGATGTCTGAGAACTTGGAGGGAAGACCAGGGTGATGCTGTGTGAGCCAGCAAGTCGAGTAGGAGAAATGGGTGGGTCAACTTGTATAATTACTTTATGCTCATGGTTGTGTTTCTACAAAATGCATGGTGGAGAGCATACATAGCAGTGATGCTGATGACGATTCACGTAGGGAACAACTCTCAGGTAGGATCTAAAGAGAGACAATTACTACAACACTTGGGTTCCACCCGGTTCTTTAGAAACAAAGGAACGTGAATATGAAATCAGGAAGAAGAAGGAAATATGTATAGAATTCTGATTTGTTCTTTCCAAATTTTAATGATATAATAAAGTTATTGTGTGCATGTCCTTTGACTGTACTGTGCTTATAGTCATCTTTTCTTGCTTTGCCATTCAGAAATTTTCTTTCTCACAAGACTACTCTTTCATTGCTTTTTCACTGACAAAAATGAAAGGTTCATTTCTGTTTGGTACCTGGAGGGTATTTTGCACCAGGATTTTGGTTTCATTTTTACATTCACGTATGATGGCCATATCCTAGTGGGTCCAAAACTGTCATAGTCATTTGACACTGGAGAACAAGTTCTTATAGTGAGTGTCAGGTGGTGGATGAGACTTGAACTCTCTCCCTCTACACTTTCAGGACATGTAGCTTCATCTTACTTTTGTCCTCACTGTTTATTCCTCATGGAAAGCACGCTCCCAGAGGTGGATGAGTCACAGAACACATGCTTTGGGATCACTGCATGTGCTCAGTCTCCTCATTTCAGCCTCAGCACCTCCCAATGCTGATGTGCTGAGATGCTTCCAACTGAGAGGGCTCCACGTCCAACTGCCCCTTAAGACCCTTCATGGCCGGGAGGAATTCTAGAGGACTGTGTGAAGGGGCTGCTGGGCTCGCTTCACACACTGGCTCTCACAGCCCTGCTACCCTGGTCTCCTGGAATTCACCAGGCCCAGGACAGAGACTCAGGGCAGCAGGACCCAGGGTCTCTGCTCTTCTTACAACCCACTGCTCCATCCAGACAGCCCTATCCCTGCTCCCCACACTCCACTCCTGCCTACACTCTGACCTTTCCTCAGGCCTTCCTTGGGCTTATCCTTCCCAGTTCTTCCAAGGCTGGGGTAAACCCTGGCAGGTGCTGTGTGTTTAGGAGGCTTCCCCTGCTGTAGAACTTTTGTGTCAATATTCCAGACTAAGGGAATTGGTTCAAGTTACTTTTAACTCTAATATTGCTTTCATCCTCTCTAAGGGGCTAAGAGACTTACAGAGTTGTTTTGAAGTACCTAAGGTTAGCTCAGGCACAGGACACTTACTTGTTTTGTGAAGTTGGTTGCATATCTAGGCTATTGTGGAGAATGCTGCAATGAACCTAAGTTCATCTCATTGTGATACTGATTTAATTTCCTTTGGATATATACCCAGAACTCTGATTGCTGAATCATATGATATTTCTGTTTATAATTTTATAAGGAACCCCCATACTCTTTTTCATAATAGCTGCACCATTTTACATTACCACCAGCTGTGTACAAAGTTTCCAATTCCCCACATCGTGGCCTTAAACTGTTAATTTTTTTCTTTATAATACACAGCCTAACAGGTGTGAGGTGTTCATTTGCATTGCCCTGATGATTAGTGAGGTTGAGAACCTTTTCCTATATTTGTTAGCCATTTGTATGTCTTTTTCAGGAAATGTCTTATTTAAGTCTTTGCACATTTCTGAACCCAGTTATTTGCCCTTTTTAATTTTTTAACTTAGTTTGCATTTGAGTTGTAGTGTTTTTCTTATATGTTTTGGACATTAGCTCCTTTTCTGATATATGTTGGTAATCTTTCTGTAAGTTATATTTTCATCCTATTGACTGTTGAAAAAACTATACTTTCCCTATTTGTTGTCTTAGAAGCTTGGTGAATTTCATTTGGCCATGTATCTATGAGTTTTCTTGGGGGTTATTTATTCTGGTCTTTAGGCCTATGTATCTGTTTCTATGTCAGTACCATACAGTTTTGAGTCCTGTGGCTTTGTAATGTGTTTTGAAGACAGGAAGTGAGAAGCCTCCATCTATGTTCTTTGTTCTCAGGATTGTTTTGTCTGTTTGGAGTCCTTAGTGTTTCCATATATATTTTAGGATCTTTTTTTTTTTCTATTTCTTTGAAAATGACATTGGGATTTTGATATGTATTACAATGAATTTATACTTACCTTTGCATAGTGTAGAAATGTCAACAATAATAAGACTCCAGTCTATGAATATGATATGTCATTTCAATTATTTGTTCCTTGTTAAATTCTTTCAGCAGTGGTTTGTAGATTTCAGTGTACAGGCCTTTTACCTTCTAAGTGCATATTGTCCCTTCCTTTCCTGGATTTTTCAGAGGTAGTGGTGAGAAGGATGGCCTCATGAAGTGAGTGAATGTCTCTCCCTCCCTTCTGCACATGCTCGCTGAGCATGTCTAGCACAGGTGCACTGGGCCATGCTCATTACCTCTCTCCTCAAGTGGAACACCTGTCGGGAATTCCTCTAGGACCTGGGTGTTGACATTACTGTTTCAGTGTCCCCAAAGTCTCATGAGTGCCTGGCAAGTGTGCATGAGCCTAGGAAACACCTACAAATGAATCATCAAATCTGGCCAGCAAACTGCCCTGCAGAAGTTGTTGGGCTGCACCTCTCACGCCTGCAAGCCCTGTACTTGCTCAACCTCAGGGCTAAGGAAAGGGCCCGGAGTCAGGGACAGAGACATTCATGATTTAATAGATGGGAGATGTTTCAGGTCAGAAGCAATGTAGTCCCGGAGAGACATCCCACTGTAGATAGCCAAACGCAGGCAGAATGCAGCAGCAGCAGTAGCAGCATTCTTCACTCTGGGCGGAATAGGCAGGCTACCAGTTAAAGGGGGAATTGACAGCAGTTGGGCTCATCGGTTACCAGGGAATCCAGCAGAGGGACACATCCCTCTTACTCCTTGGGCTAAGTACTTCATGGGGCACAAGTTTTTCCTTTGGTAAACCATCAGCAAACAGCCATCTTGAATTGGTAGATATATATATATATATATGGAGAGAGAGAGAGAGAGGGATGTGTATTATAGTGTGGTAGCCACTAGCTAGATGTGCCTGTTATAATTTATTTAATTCAATCAATGATTAACTCAGTGTATTAAAATAAAACAAAATAAAATATCCATTTACTCAGTCACATTAGTCATATTTTAAATGTATCCATAAGACTTGTAAATTCATGTTCGTGTTTCTACAGAATCGACTCTGGATAGCATTTGTGGCCGTGATAAGGAAAAGGATACAGGTAGGAACAACACTTAGGTAGGATCTAATGGCACAGGTTTCCTGGAACTTTAGGGTTATATCTCCTGCTTTGGAGACTGAGGAAGGTGGATATGAAATGAGAAAGAAGAATAAAATATGTGTAGAGTTCTGACTTGTTTTTTTCATATTTTAATGATACAATAGAGAGCAATTGTGTCCTTAGACGTGACTGTGCTCTATAATCACCTTTTCTTGATTTGCTCATCGAAAATGATCTTTTCCACATGAGCTGCTCTTTCTTGTGCTTGTCACTGCCTAATATGGAAGTTTGTTTTCTGGTTAGCACATCTAGGGTATTGTGCACAGGAGAGTTTGTTTTCTTTTGCATATTGACCTATGATGGACAGAACCTGTGGGTCCAAACTCTCATGGGCCCTTGAAACTTGAGACCAAGTTCTTCTAGAAAGGGTGAGGTGGTGGATGAGAAGTGAACTCTCTCCCTCTGCACTTTCAGGACTTGTGGCTTCACCTCATGTTTTGTGCTCACTGTTAGTTCCTCTTGTAAAGGACAGTCCCAGAGATGGATGAGTCACAGAACACGTGCTCTGGGATCACTGCATGAGCTCCTTGAGCTCATCTCAGCCTCTCCATTTCCCCAAGGCGGATGTGCTGACATGCTTCCATTTGAGAGGGGTCCACGTCCAGCTGCCACTAAAGACCCTTCATGGCCGGCAGGAATTCTAGGGAGCTGTGTGTAGAGGCTGCTGGGCTTCTTCACACACTTGCTTTCACAGCCCTGCTGACCTGGTCTCCTGCGTTTGACCAAGCCCAGGACACAGACTCAGGGCAGCAGGAACCAGGGTCACTGCTCTTCTTACAACCCACTGCTCCTTCCAGACAACCCTACCCATGCTCCCCACACCCCAGTCCTGCCTAACCTCTGACCTTTCCTCAGGCCTGCCTTGGTCTTTTCCATCCCAGTTCTTCCAAGTCTCGTTTAAACCCTGGCAGGTGCTGTGTGTTTATGAGACTTCCTCTGCTGTAGAATTTTGTTTCAGTATTCCAGAATAAGGGAATTGGGACAAGTTACTTTTAACTCTAATATTGCTTTCATCCACTCTAAGGCGCTAAGAGACTTACGGAGTTGTTTTGAAGTACCTAAGGTTAGCTCAGGCACAGGACCCTTACTTGTTTTGTGAAGTTGGTTGCATGTTCTTCCTTCAACACAGCTGTTGCCCAGATTTGGTTAATATTCCTTTTCCTCAGAAGGAGATGGTGCAGAGATAATTGTTCTAAGCTCTTGATCTCCTAAGTGGAAAAGCCAAACTGAGAACCCAGGGGTGGGTCCCAATGTGGGTGCTCTGGATCCCTGACCTGCACTTACCACTCAGCCAAGGGATCCTCAGTCATGGAGCAAGGGAGTCCCTGTATCTGTATCCTTGGCTGGAAGTACTAGCATCTCCAAAGGTCCAGACCTTGCCCATCAGGTGGCCTTAATGATCACAGAATCCAGCGCAGCTATGGGTGGACTTATCAGTTGACTTTGGCACAGTCATTAATGTGAAATTCACCTCAAGACCTGCATTCTCCTGGTCAGCTCACAGATTCTGAGAGGTGTGAGACCCCATGTATACAGTACAGGTCATATCTGTCAGTGCTGGTGTCATTGCTTCAACAAGGCGAAAAGCAGATAAGAATCAGGGAGCTATTTTATTTTATTGGATAACATTACCATAAGCCATAGCATTGGTCAATTTCTGTAGCCCACACCCAAGGACTCAACGTGGAACCTGACTGTTAGACTGTACACTTCTCCTGCACAGCTGGGTTAGAGACAGGCTGTGCTCAGTCCGGGCTCCCTCTTCATAACGAAGTGTCCCACTTATGGAACAGCTCCCTAGAGTATGCACAGCCCCTGACTCAGTGGGCATACATACATTGTATAGAAAGCAAAGACTGGGAGAAAAATATGATACGATTGATAGTGGCTGTATCTAAATGGTAGGATTTCAGTTTTGTCAAATCTTGTGGATTTGATTTTCTTTAAGACAAGTGATTAGTGAATAAATATAGCATATTTTGTCTAGGATTGAATTCAGTCCTTTAATGGAGGTTGCTGTTAATCAAGTATAAAATATCATACAACAGAAGACATGATAAATGCAGTAGCTGGCATTGTGGGTGCTAGGGAAAGAGTGATCTGGGAAAAATCAAGAGACAGTGGCAATTTAGCAGAAGCTCAAAGAATGGGTCATGGGTCTCTGTCATTGAAAAAGAGCATGCATTTTAGTGTTTACCATTTTTTAGATCGACCCTTCCCTTCTGATTAGCCTCCCCTTAGCTAGAAAGCCACAGCTCTGTTTTCAATTCCTTCCTCTTGTCCTTTGCCTTCCTTCATCCCCCAAAGAGGATGGCCCAACACCAGCTCAGCCCACACTTACTAACCTCCCACATCCATACATACCACCCCATGTCCTCATCGAGAAGAAAACGCCTGAGTAATTGCTGAGCAGCATCACCAGTGTCCTGACAGTTACTCTGTGTCCCTCCAGCTCTCCCTGAGGATGTGGCGGTTGACCTGCACCGTGATAGGACAGAAGAAAAGCCTCCGTGGTTCATCAAGGTAAGCTGGATTTTTTCTGGTCTGAGATAGAAATATTGCTTTATTTCTCTTTCAGTAGATTTAAGTTATGAATATTTGAGGGTATTCCTTCCAGATACATACAATTCCCTTGGTTGGGAGAATGTGGAGTGAGAGTCTATTACCAAGTCATGGTACCTGATTCCACAGGACATTAAAATTGACAGCATCCATTACAGCCTGTAGAGTACGGAGCTCTCCCTCCTGCAGCGATTTTTCATCTAGGAAAAGAATTCTGTAATTTCCAACCTAAATGGACTTGGAAGTTCCATCCTCCCAGCAAAGTTCTTGCCTTTCAGCCTTAGTAGGTTTGCTCTGATAACCCTTGCTGGGTTCCCTGGACCACTGTTTCTTATGAGGTTTTCTACTGTCAGCAAATGAACAAAAGACCTGAGCATCACTGTGATCTTATCCTCATAGTGTTTTATCTTCTGTAATTGCAGGTGGCCTTCACAGAACGTGCAATCAGTATGTATTCTGGAATCAGTCACTTGGGGAGGAAGAACATTGAAGATGAGAAAGTGGGACATTTTTGCTGGTTTTAGTGTAGAGGGCAAACTGATTCCAAATTTCTGCTGGGAATGAGAGTAGGGGCCCTGGTGATAGAAAGTGATTTACAAGTAACGTGACCAATTACTATAGTCCCAGGAAGAAGCTGTATTACGGTTAGGTGGTGTAGGTTTGTGTGCATGATACAGGGTGTGTCTGTATGTGAAATGAGTGGGATGATTCTGTGTGTGTATGTGAACATTTTGTGTTGTGTTTCCCTTGATTTACGTTCCCATAAACATCACTGTTACTGGTGCCAACTTTCTAAAAAATATTCCCATCACCACTGCATCATGAATGGCTATGGATATAAAAGTAATTAAACTGTACAGTTTCAGGGTGTGCATTGATTTTATACCAATTGATCCTCATTTAACCTGGAAAACAAATCCTATCACAACCCAGGCAAATGTTTACTAGATTCTTTTTTTTTTTCTTTTGGCTGTGTTGGGTCTTCGTTGCACTGCACGGGCTTCTCATTTCAGTGGCTGCAGTTGTTCCAGACCACGGGCTCTAGGTGCATGGGCTTCAATAGTTGTGGCACGTGGGCTCAGTAGTTGTCACTTGCGGGCTCTAGAGCACAGGCTTAGTAGTTGTGGTGCACGGGTTTAGTTGCTCCATGGCTGGATTCTTAGTGAACAAAACTGGGTTTCTGCTTCCCTACTACTCGTCAAATACAACTTCATTTAATAAGAAATCTCATCTCTTAGTAGGTCTCATAGCATTCTGAATGGTTATGATACATCTCTCTGCCACTTCCCTCATTCTAACTGTTTCCTATTAGAGACTCGGGATGAGTCCTCCCCCCTTACCTGAAGCACCTAGTGCTAGGCAGGCCTCCTTCTTTTTGCAGGGAGCCCATGCTTGTACCCACATGCCACACCCATTTCTGGAGGAGTCCGAGAAAGAAGGAGCCCCCAGGAGTAGATGGAGGAAATTTACTCCACCTTTCTCCTTTGAGGCTAATATTCACTATCGGATTCTGTGCTTAGGAAACGAAATGTCCTTCTCCTATAGAAAGTATGTCTTCCATCACTTGTGTCGGCTGTGTTTCTGTGTGCTGGGCAAGAAACACTGCATACAGTGAAGACAGAACCAAGAGATCTACCCCAGGGATTGAGCTCAGGGTGGGCACTGGCTCCCTTACCAGGAGGGTGGACAGGAGGTTGTGCTTTGCAAGGTGGGACAGAGAAACCAAGCAGTGTGACAAGAGCATTTCCACTCATGTTGCTGTGCAAACTGCCAGATGATGTAAGTTCTTGGTATTTTGTGAAGGCTTTTGCAAGCAAACAAGTCTGGGAGTAAAGTCAATTAAAACATGGAAAGTTATACTTAAAAATTTTTTTTCGATAGTGAGTCTTTGAGAAATACATACTTTAATAGAATATGATTGCCTTATATGTGTCAATATTTTCCCCACCAAAGAACAAACTGAAAATGCTTGATTGTAAAATGTCACTTGTTTACACAAGAGACTGTGTATGAGTAAAGTTGTTCTAGAAATCCTCAATCCCTAGGTCGTAGTTTCCTGATGGTGCTGAGGGGAACCCTGGTGTGCGATTCAGTGCCTGCTACTCACAGGGAGGCTCTTAAGAACTCAGAGACCCGCCCAGTGGACCCCACGTGTGAGGACAGGATTAGAGCCTCTGGCTGGACTTGAAGAGGGAAATGCTTTAGAGAAGTTGAAGGAGATACATTAAGGACACCTGAGCCATGGGGAGTCAGGCGTGGTTGGCTTAGAGATCAAGGAAAAGTGTACACCTGAGCACAGCCTGGGCCACACTTAGGATGCTTTTGGCACTTCTGGTTCAATGGGGAAGACAAAGGACATTCCCCTCTTGCTGGAGTGAACTCTGGAGAGATGTCTTCTTTAAAGCCTGGGGAGAGAAGCTTCTTTCCCATTATCTCCTGATACCTGTGTACATTCGAGACCCTTCCCCCTTTCTTCTTTCCCTCTGTTGACTCCCTTTCCTTATTTTTCTTCTTTTTTCCCCTTTTTCCACTTTGTATTTATTTTACATATGTGTATTTTATTGTTGTAAAATACACATATGATGAAATCCAACGTCTTAACAAGTTTTGAAATGTCCAGGCAGTCCTGTTGACTACATGCACCTTGTTGTACAGCATGTGTCTAGAACTTTTCCATTTTGAAATAACACATTCTAACCATGGAACAGAGACTTCCCATGTCAACCTCCTGCCAGATCTTGGAACCCCCCTTCTACTCTCTGCTTCTCGGAGTTTTCTTTCAGTTTTTGACCTTCTGTTACTGGCTTATTTCAGTCTTACAAATGTCCTCCAAGTTCTTTCGTGTTGCTGCAAATGGCAGGATTTCCTTCTGTTTCAAAGGCTGAATGACATTCCACTGTATGTATATACCACATTTTCTTTATTAATTCATCTTCCCATGGACACTAGGCAGTTTTCCTATGTTGTGTATTGTGTATAATGCTGCAATGGACATGAGATTGTAGATATCTCTTGGACATTCTTGTTTTATCTCCTTGGTATATAAACCTAAATGAGTGATTGCTGGATTTTATGATAGTTCTCTTAATAATTTTTGGGGGACCTCCATTCTGTTTTCCATAATGCCTATACCATTTTACTTTACTACAGGGTACAAAACAGGGTACAGAAGTTCCACTTCTTCACATCTTTGCCAGCATCCATTAATTTTCTTTCTTTCTTTTTTTTTTTTTTTTGCAGTACACGTATCTTCATTGTTGTGGGCTCTCCCGTTGCGGAGCACAGGCTCCAAACGCACAGGCTCAGCAGCCATGGCTCATGGGCCCAGCCGCTCAGAGGGATGTGGGATCCTCCCAGACCGGGGCACGAACACGTGTCCCCTGCCTTGGCAGGCGGACTCTCAACCACTATGCCACCAGGGAAGCCCTAATTGTCTTTTTATAATACACATCCTAACAGGTGTGAGTGATATCTACTTGTGGCTTGATTTCCATTTCCCTGATGCTTAGCGATGTTGAGCAAATTTTCATATGTAGATTGACCACTTGTATGTCTTTATGGAGAAATGTCTAGTGAAGCTTTTTACCCATTTTGAAACTCAGTTATTTGCCCGCTGTTTTTCTGAAATTGACTTGTAGTAGTTTCTTATATATTCTGGATATTGGTCTCTTATTCAGATACAAGGTTTACACATATTTCCTCCCATCCTATAGGTTGCCTTTTCATTCTGTTGATTGTTGAAGAGACTATCCTGTCTTCACTTGGTAATCTTAGAACCTTGGCCAAGATCAGTTGGCCATATATATGTGCGTTTATTTGAGGTCTCTCTATTATATTTCATTGGTCTATCTCACTGTCTTGATGCCAGTAGCATACTGTTTTGACTACTGTGGCACTGTTATGTGTTTTCAGTTCAGGAAGTGTTAATCTCCATCATTGCTCTTTGCTCTCACTATTGTTTTATCTACTTGGGGGGGTTCCATATGTATTTTAGGATTCTGTCTACTTCTATAATAATGACATGGAATTTTGTGGGTTGTTGCGATATATCTCTACATCACTTTATGTAGTATAGAAATGCCAACAGTATTTAATAATCCAGTCTATGAACATGGTATGTCATTCCAATTACTTGTCTCTTCTTTGAATTCTTTCCGCAATGTCCTGTAGTTTTCAGTATACAAATTTTTCACCTTCTACGGGGCCGTTTCCACTGTCTTCCTCAGGTCTTCTAGACTCAGGATTGAGAAGGATGGACTCATGGAGAGAGTGAAATCCCTCCCTCCCCCTGCACCTACTCTCTGATTATGTCTAATACAGGTGTACTGGGCCATGCCCTTCACCTCTGTCTACAAGTGGGCCCCTTGCTGGGAATTCCTCTTGGATCTGAGTGTTGACCGTACTATTTCAGTGTCCACAAGGACTCTCCCAATGCCTGGCGTGGGTCCAGGAGCCCACGATATTCCTACATATGAATGATCAGATCAGGCCATCAAATTATCTGCAGTAAAGAACAACCATGGGAAGGGTGGCTGGTTGCCTCTTTCTCATCTTTGGATTTCTTAGAGCTGAGCTTTCCAGTGTGGTAGCCACTAACCAAATGTGTCTATTTATAATTAATTTAGTTCAAACAAGACTTAACTCATTCTATTAAAAAAATGCAAAAAACACACATTTGCTTGGTCACACTAGCCATGTTTGAAGTGTGTCTGAATCATCTGGAATTTCAGGTTGGTAATTTTGACGGTGAAAGCTATAAATGGGTCTATAGAAGTGAGGGGTCGAAAGGTGATTTTCTCAGCATCTCTCCCTCATTTGAAATTTTCAACTGTGATCAAGATCTTATTGAAGGACTCTGTCTGCACAGAGCACAGGGGAGGTCTGAGATCCTGGAGGGAAGACCAGGGTGATGCCGTGTGAGCCAGGAAGTCGAGTAGGAGAAATGGGTGGGTCAGCTTGTATAATAACTTTATGCTCATGGTGTGTTTGTACAGAATGGATCATGGAGAGCACAGATAGCAGTGATGCTGATGATGATTCACATAGCGAACAACTCTCAGGTAGGATCTAAAGAGAGACAATTACTACAACACTTGGGTTCCACCCGGTTCTTTAGAAACTAAGGAAGGTGAATATGAAATCAGGAAGAAGAAGGAAATATGTGTAGAATTCTGATTTGCTCTTTCCAAATTTTAATGATATAATAGAGTTATTGTGTCCATGTCCTTTGACTGTACTGTGCTTATAGTCATCTTTTCTTGCTTTGCCATTCAGAAATGTTCTTTCTCACAAGACTACTCTTTCATTGCTTTTTCACTGCCAAAGATGAAAGCTTCGTTTCTGTTTAGTACCTGGAGGGTATTTTGCACCAGAATTTTGGTTTCGTTTTTACATTCACGTATGATGGCCATATCCTAGTGGGAACAAATCTGTCATAGTCACTTGACACTGGAGAACAAGTTCTTATAGTAAGTGTCAGGTGGTGGATGAGACTTGAACTCTCTCTCTCTACACTTTCAGGACATGTAGCTTCATCTTACTTTTGTCCTCACTGTTTATTCCTCATGGAAATGGCGCTCCCAGAGGTGGATGAGTCACAGAACACATGCTTTGGGATCACTGCATGTGCTCAGTCTCCTCATTTCAGCCTCAGCACCTCCCAATGCTGATGTGCTGAGATGCTTCCAACTGAGAGGGCTCCACGTCCAACTGCCCCTAAAGACCCTTCATGGCCAGCAGGAATTCTAGAGGACTGTGTGAAGGGGCTGCTGGGCTTGCTTCACACACTGGCGCTCACAGCCCTGCTAACCTGGTCTCCTGGAATTCACCAGGCCCAGGACAGAGACTCAGGGCAGCAGGACCCAGGGTCACTGCTCTTCTTACAACCCACTGTTCCATCCGGACACACCTGCCCCTGCTCCCCACACTCCAGTCCTGCCTACCCTCTGACCTTTCCTCAGGCCTTCCTTGGGCTTATCCTTTCCAGTTCTTCCAAGGCTGGGGTAAACCCTGGCAGGTGCTGTGTGTTTAGGAGGCTTCCCCTGCTGTAGAACTTTTGTGTCAGTATTCCAGACTAAGGGAATTGGTTCAAGTTACTTTTAACTCTAATATTGCTTTCATCCTCTCTAAGGGGCTAAGAGACTTACAGAGTTGTTTTGAAGTACCTAAGGTTAGCTCAGGCACAGGACACTTACTTGTTTTGTGAAGTTGGTTGCATATCTAGGCTATTGTGGAGAATGCTGCAATGAACCTAAGTTCATCTCATTGTGATACTGATTTAATTTCCTTTGGATATATACCCAGAACTGTGATTGCTGAATCATATGATATTTCTGTTTTTAATTTTATAAGGAACCCCCATACTCTTTTTCATAACAGCTGCACCATTTTACATTACCACCAGCTGTGTACAAAGTTTCCAATTCCCCACATCTTGGCCTTAAACTGTTAATTTTTTTCTTTATAATACACAGCCTAACAGGTGTGAGGTGTTCATTTGCATTGCCCTGATGATTAGTGAGGTTGAGAACCTTTTCCTATATTTGTTAGCCATTTGTATGTCTTTTTCAGGAAATGTCTTATTTAAGTCTTTGCACATTTCTGAACCCAGTTATTTGCCCTTTTTAATTTTTTAACTTAGTTTGCATTTGAGTTGTAGTGTTTTTCTTATATGTTTTGGACATTAGCTCCTTTTCTGATATATGTTGGTAATCTTTCTGTAAGTTATATTTTCATCCTATTGACTGTTGAAAAAACTATACTTTCCCTATTTGTTGTCTTAGAAGCTTGGTGAATTTCATTTGGCCATGTATCTATGAGTTTTCTTGGGGGTTATTTATTCTGGTCTTTAGGCCTATGTATCTGTTTCTATGTCAGTACCATACAGTTTTGAGTCCTGTGGCTTTGTAATGTGTTTTGAAGACAGGAAGTGAGAAGCCTCCATCTATGTTCTTTGTTCTCAGGATTGTTTTGTCTGTTTGGAGTCCTTAGTGTTTCCATATATATTTTAGGATCTTTTTTTTTTCTATTTCTTTGAAAATGACATTGGGATTTTGATATGTATTACAATGAATTTATACTTACCTTTGCATAGTGGAGAAATGTCAACAATAATAAGTCTCCAGTCTATGAAGATGATATTTCATTTCAATTATTTGTTCCTTGTTAAATTCTTTCAGCAGTGGTTTGTAGTTTTCAGTGTACAGGTCATTTACCTTCTAAGTGCATATTGTCCCTTCCTTCCCTGGATTTCTCAGAGGCAGTGGTGAGAAGGATGGCCTCATGAAGTGAGTGAATGTCCCTCCCTCCCTTCTGCACCTGCTCGCTGATCATGTCTAGCACAGGTGCACTGGGCCATGCTCATTACCTCTCTCCTCAAGTGCAACACCTGTCGGGAATTCCTCTAGGTTCTGGGTGTTGACATTACTGTTTCAGTGTCCCCAAAGTCTCATGAGTGCCTGGCAAGTGTGCATGAGCCTAGGAAGCACGTATAAATGAATCATCAAATCTGGCCAGCAAACTGCCCTGCAGAAGTTGTTGGGCTGCACCTCTCACGCCTGCAAGCCCTGTACTTGCTCAGCCTCAGGGCTAAGGAAAGGGCCCGGAGTCAGGGACAGAGATATTCATGATTTAATACATGGGAGATCTTTCAGGTCAGAAGCAGTGTAGTCCCGGAGAGACATCCCACTGTAGATAGCCAAACGCAGGCAGAATGCAGCAGCAGCAGTAGCAGCATTCTTCACTCTGGGCGGAATAGGCAGGCTACCAGTTAAAGGGGGAATTGACAGCAGTTGGGCTCATCGGTTACCAGGGAATCCAGCAGAGGGACACATCCCTCTTACTCCTTGGGCTAAGTACTTCACGGGGCACAAGTTTTTCCTTTGGTAAACCATCAGTAAACAGCCATCTTGAATTGGTAGATATATATATATATATATATATGGAGAGAGAGAGAGAGAGGGATGTGTATTATAGTGTGGTAGCCACTAGCTAGAAGTGCCTGTTATAATTTATTTAATTCAATCAATGATTAACTCAGTGTATTAAAATAAAACAAAATAAAATATCCACTTACTCAGTCACATTAGTCACATTTTAAATGTATCCATAAGACTTGTAAATTCATGTTCGTGTTTCTACAGAATCGACTCTGGATAGCATTTGTGGCCGTGATAAGGAAAAGGATACAGGTAGGAACAACACTTAGGTAGGATCTAATGGCACAGGTTTCCTGGAACTTTAGGGTTATATCTCCTGCTTTGGAGACTGAGGAAGGTGGATATGAAATGAGAAAGAAGAATAAAATATGTGTAGAGTTCTGACTTGTTTTTTTCATATTTTAATGATACAATAGAGAGCAATTGTGTCCTTAGACGTGACTGTGCTCTATAATCACCTTTTCTTGATTTGCTCATCGAAAATGATCTTTTCCACATGAGCTGCTCTTTCTTGTGCTTGTCACTGCCTAATATGGAAGTTTGTTTTCTGGTTAGCACATCTAGGGTATTGTGCACAGGAGAGTTTGTTTTCTTTTGCATATTGACCTATGATGGACAGAACCTGTGGGTCCAAACTCTCATGGGCCCTTGAAACTTGAGACCAAGTTCTTCTAGAAAGGGTGAGGTGGTGGATGAGAAGTGAACTCTCTCCCTCTGCACTTTCAGGACTTGTGGCTTCACCTCATGTTTTGTGCTCACTGTTAGTTCCTCTTGTAAAGGACAGTCCCAGAGATGGATGAGTCACAGAACACGTGCTCTGGGATCACTGCATGAGCTCCTTGAGCTCATCTCAGCCTCTCCATTTCCCCAAGGCGGATGTGCTGACATGCTTCCATTTGAGAGGGGTCCACGTCCAGCTGCCACTAAAGACCCTTCATGGCCGGCAGGAATTCTAGGGAGCTGTGTGAAGAGGCTGCTGGGCTTCTTCACACACTTGCTTTCACAGCCCTGCTGACCTGGTCTCCTGCGTTTGACCAAGCCCAGGACACAGACTCAGGGCAGCAGGAACCAGGGTCACTGCTCTTCTTACAACCCACTGCTCCTTCCAGACAACCCTACCCATGCTCCCCACACCCCAGTCCTGCCTACCCTCTGACCTTTCCTCAGGCCTGCCTTGGTCTTTTCCATCCCAGTTCTTCCAAGCCTGGGGTAAACCCTGCCAGGTGCTGTGTGTTTATGAGACTTCCTCTGCTGTAGAATTTTGTTTCAGTATTCCAGAATAAGGGAATTGGGACAAGTTACTTTTAACTCTAATATTGCTTTCATCCACTCTAAGGCGCTAAGAGACTTACGGAGTTGTTTTGAAGTATCTAAGGTTAGCTCAGGCACAGGACCCTTACTTGTTTTGTGAAGTTGGTTGCATGTTCTTCCTTCAACACAGCTGTTGCCCAGATTTGGTTAATATTCCTTTTCCTCAGAAGGAGATGGTGCAGAGATAAATGTTCTAAGCTCTTGACCTCCTAAGTGGAAAAGCCAAACTGAGAACCCAGGGGTGGGTCCCAATGTGGGTGCAGTTGATCCCTGACCTGCATTTACCACTCAGCCAAGGGATTCTCAATCATGGAGCAAGGGAGTCCCTGCATCTGTATCCTTGGCTGGAAGTACTAGCATCTCCAAAGGTCCAGACCTTGCCCATCAGGTGGCCTTAATGATCACAGAATCCAGCGCAGCTATGGGTGGACTTATCAGTTGACTTTGGCACAGTCATTAATGTGAAATTCACCTCAGGACCTGCATTCTCCTGGTCATCTCACAGATTCTGAGAGGTGTGAGACCCCATGTATACAGTACAGGTCATATCTGTCAGTGCTGGTGTCATTGCTTAAACATGGCCAAAAGCAGATAAGAATCAGGGAGCTATTTTATTGTATTGGATAACATTACCATAAGCCATAGCATTGGTCAATTCCTGTAGCCCACACCCAAGGACTCAAAGTGGAACCTGACTGTTAGGCTGTACACTTCTCCTGCACAGCTGGGTTAGAGACAGGCTGTGCTCAGTCCGGGCTCCCTCTTCATAACGAAGTGTCCCACTTATGGAACAGCTCCCTAGAGTATGCACAGCCCCTGACTCAGTGGGCATATATACATTGTATAGAAAACAAAGGCTGGGAGAAAAATATGATACGATTGATAGTGGCTGTATCTAAATGGTAGGATTTCAGTTTTGTCAAATCTTGTGTATTTGATTTTCTTTAAGACAAGTGATTAGTGAATAAATATAGCATATTTTGTCTAGGATTGAATTCAGTCCTTTAATGGAGGTTGCTGTTAATCAAGTATAAAATATCATACAACAGAAGACATGATAAATGCAGTATCAGGCATTGTGGGTGCTAGGGAAAGAGTGATCTGGGAAAAATCAAGAGACAGTGGCAATTTAGCAGAAGCTCAAAGAATGGGTCATGGGTCTCTGTCATTGAAACAGAGCATTCATTTTAGTGTTTACCATTTTTTAGATCGACCCTTCCCTTCTGATTAGCCTCCCCTTAGCTAGAAAGCCACAGCTCTGTTTTCAATTCCTTCCTCTAGTCCTTTGCCTTCCTTCATCCCCCAAAGAGGATGGCCCAACACCAGCTCAGCCCACACTTACTAACCTCCCACATCCATACACACCACCCCATGTCCTCATCGAGAAGAAAGCCCCTGAGTAATTCCTGAGCAGCATCACCAGTGTCCTGACAGTTACTCTGTGTCCCTCCAGCTCTCCCTGAGGATGTGGCGGTTGACCTGCACCGTGATAGGACAGAAGAAAAGCTTCCGTGGATCATCAAGGTAAGCTGGATTTTTTCTGGTCTGAGATAGAAATATTGCTTTATTTCTCTTTCAATAGATTTAAGTTATGAATATTTGAGGGTATTCCCTCCAGATACATACAATTCCCTTGGTTGGGAGAATGTGGAGTGAGAGTCTATTACCAAGTCATGGTGCCTGATTCCACAGGACATTAAAATTGACAGCATCCATTACAGCCTGTAGAGTACGGAGCTCTCCCTCCTGCAGCGATTTTTCCTCTAGGCAAAGAATTCTGTAATTTCCAACCTAAATGGACTTGGAAGTTCCATCCTCCCAGCAAAGTTTTTGCCTTTCAGCCTGAGTAGGTTTGCTCTGATAACCCTGGCTGGATTCCCTGGACCACTGTTTCCTATGAGGTTTTCTACTGTCAGCAAATGAACAAAAGACCTGAGCATCACTGTGATCTTATCCTCATAGTGTTTTCTCTTCTGTAATTGCAGGTGGCCTTCACAGAACGTGTAAACAGTATGTATTCTGGAATCAGTCACTTGGGGAGGAAGAACTTTGAAGATGAGAAAGTGGGACATTTTTGCTGGTTTTAGTGTAGAGGGCAAACTGATTCCAAATTTGTGCTGGGAATGAGAGTAGGGGCCCTGGTGACAGAAAGTGATTTACAAGTAATGTGACCAATTACTATAGTCCCAGGAAGAAGCTGTATTACGGTTAGGTAGTGTAGGTTTGTGTGCATGAGACTGGGTGTGTCTGTATGTGAAATGAGTGGTATGATTCTGTGTGTGTATGTGAACATTTTGTGTTGTGTTTCCCTTGATTTATGTTCCCCTAAACATCACTGTAACTGGTGCCAACTTTCTAAAAAATATTCCCATTACCACTGCATCATGAATTCGTATGGATATAAAAGTAATTAAACTGTACAGTTTCAGGGTGTGCATTTATTTTATACCATTTGAGCCTAATTTAACCTGGAAAACAAATCCTATCACAACCCAGGCAAATGTTTACTAGATTCTTTTTTTTTTTTCTTATGGCTGTGTTGGGTCTTCGTTGCCCTGCGCGTGCTTCTCATTTCGGTGGCTGCGGTTGTTCCAGACCACGGGCTCTAAGTGCATGGGCTTCAATAGTTGTGGCACGTGGGCTCAGTAGTTGTGACTTGCGGGCTCTAGAGCACAGGCTTAGTAGTTGTGGTGCACGGGTTTAGTTGCTCCATGGCTGGATTCTTAGTGAACAAAACTGGGTTTCAGCATCCCTACTACTCGTCAATTACAACTTCATTTAATAAGAAATCTCATCTCTTAGTAGGTCTCATAGCATTCTGAATGGTTATGATACATCTCTCTGCCACTTCCCTCATTCTAACTGTTTCCTATTAGAGCCTCGGGATGAGTCCTCCCCCCTTACCTGAAGCACCTAGTACTAGGCAGTCTTCCGTCTTTTTGCAGGGAGCCCATGCTTGTACCCACATGCCACACCCAGTTCTGGAGGAGTCTGAGAAAGAAGGAGTCTCCAGGAGTAGATGGAGGAAATTCACTCCCCCTTTCTCCTTTGAGGCTAATATTCACTATCGGATTCTGTGCTAAGGAAACGAAATGTCCTTCTCCTGTGGAAAGTCTGTCTTCCATCACTTGTGCCGTCCCTGTTTCCGTTGGCAGGGCAAGGAACACTGCATACAGTGAAGACAGAACCAAGAGATCTACCCCAGGGATTGAGCTCAGGGTGGGCACTGGCTTTCTGCCCAGGAGGGCGGATAGGAGGTTGTGCTTTACAAGGTGGGACAGAGAAACCAAGCAGTGTGACAAGAGCATCTCCACTCATTTGCTGTGCAAACTGCCAGATGACGTAGGTTCTTGGTATTTTCTGAAGGCTTTTGCAAGCAAACAAGTCTGGGAGTAAAGTCAATTAAAACATGGAAAGTTATACTCAAATTTTTTTTTCGATAGTGAGTCCTTTGAGAAATACATACTTTAATAGAATATGATTGCCTTATATGTGTCAATATTTTCCCCACCAAAGAACAAACTGAAAATGCTTGATTGTAAAATGTCACTTGTTTACACAAGAGACTGTGTATGAGTAAAGTTGTTCTAGAAATCCTCAATCCCTAGGTCGTAGTTTCCTGATGGTGCTGAGGGGAACCCTGGTGTGCGATTCAGTGCCTGCTACTCACAGGGAGGCTCTTAAGAACTCAGAGACCCGCCCAGTTGACCCCACGTGTGAGGGCAGGATTGGAGCCTCGGGCTGGACTTGAAGAGAGAAATGCTTTAGAGAAGTGGAAGAAGATACAGGAAGGGCACCAGAGCCATGGGGAGTCAGGGGTGGTTGGTTTAGAGATCAAGGAAAAGTGTCCACCTGAGCACAGCCTGGGCCACACTTAGGATACTATTGGCGCTTCTGGTTGAATGGGGAAAAGAAAGGACATCCCCCTCTTGCTGGAGTGAACTCTGGAGAGATGTCTTCTTTAAAGCCTGGCGAGAGGAGCTTCTGTCCCTTTATCTCCTGATACCTGTGTACATTCGAGGCCTTTCCTGCTTTCTTCTTTCCCTCTGTTGACTCCCTTTCCTTATTTTTCTTCTTTTTTCCCCTTTTTCCACTTTGCATTTATTTTACATATGTATGTTTTATTGTTGTAAAAGTACATATTCGATGAAATCCAACGTCTTAACAAGTTTTGAAATGTCCAGGCAGTCCTGTTGACTACATGAACCTTGTTGTACAGCATGTGTCTAGAAATATTCCATTTTGCAAATAACACATTCTAACTATTGAACACAGATTTCCCATGTCAACCTCCTGCCAGATCTTGGAACCACCCTTCTACTCTCTGCTTCTCGGAGTTTTCTTTCAGTTTTTGACCTTCTGTGACTGGCTTATTTCACTCTTACAAATGTCCTCCAAGTTCTTTCGTGTTGCTGCAAATGGCAGGATTTCCTTCTTTTTCAAAGACTGAATGACTTTCCACTCTATGTATACACCACATTTTCTTTATTAAGTCGTCTTCCCATGGACACTAGGCAGTTTTCCTATGTTGTGTATTGTGTATAATGCTGCAATGGACATGAGATTGTAGATATCTCTTGGACATTCTCGTTTTATCTCCTTTGTATATAAACCTAAATGAGTGATTGCTGGATTTTATGATAGTTCTCTTAATAATTTTTGGGGTAGCTCCATTCTGTTTTCCATAATGGCTACAACATTTTACATTACTACCGGGTACAAAACAGGGTACAGAAGTTCCACTTCTTCACATCTTTGCCAGCATCCATTAATTTTCTTTTTTTTCTTTTTTTTTTTTTTTTTTTTTTAATTACACGGGCTTCTCATTGTTGTGGGCTCTCCCGTTGTGGAGCACAGACTCCAAACGCACAGGCTCAGCGGCCATGGCTCACGGGCCCAGCCGCTCGGCGGCATGTGGGATCCTCCCAGACTGGGGCACAAACACGTGTCCCCTGCATCGGCAGGCAGACTCTCAACCACTGTGCCAACCAGCAGGCCCTAATTTTCTTTTTATAATACACATCCTAAGAGGTGTGAGTTATATCTCCTTGTGGCTTGATTTCCATTTCCCTGATGCTTAGCGATGTTGAGCAAATTTTCATATGTAGATTGACTACTTGTATGTCTTTATGTAGAAATGTCTAGTGAAGCTTTTTACCCATTTTTAAACTCCGTTATTTGCCCGCTGTTTTTCTGAAATTGCCTTGTAGTAGTTTCTTTCATATTCTGGATATTGGTCCCTTATTCAGATACAAGGTTTACACATATTTCCTCCCATCCTATAGGTTGCCTTTTCATTCTGTTGATTGTTGAAGAGACTATCCTCTCTTCACTTGGAAATCTTACAGCCTTGGCCAAGATCAGTTGGCCATATATATGTGCGTTTATTTGGGGTCTCTCTATTATATTTCATTGGTCTATCTCACTGTCTTGATGCCAGTAGCAGACTGTTTTGACTACTGTGGCATTGTTATGTGTTTTGAGTTCAGGAAGTGTTAATCTCCATCATTGCTCTTTGCTCTCAAGATAGTTTTATCTACTTGTGGGGGTTCCATATGTATTTTAGAATTCTGCCCACTTCTATAATAATGACATGGAATTTTGTGCGTTGTTGCGGTATATGTGGACATCCCTTTATGTAGTATAGAAATGCCAACAGTATTTAATAATCCAGTCTATGAACATGGTATGTCATTCCAATTACTTGTCTCTTCTTTAATTTCTTTCTGCAATGTCCTGTAGTTTTCAGTATACCAATTTTTCACCTCCTACGGGGCCTTTTCCACTGCCTTCCTCAGGTCTTCTGGAGTCAGGGGTGAGAAGCATGGACTCATGGAGAGAGTGAAATCCATCCCGCCCCTCTGCACCTACTCTCTGATTATGTCTAATACAGGTGTACTGGGCCATGCCCTTCACCTCTGTCTACAATTGGGCCCCTTGCTGGGAATTCCTCTTGGATCTGAGTGTTGACTGTACTATTTCAGTGTCCACAAGGACTCTCCAATGCCTGGCATAGGTCCAAAATCCCAAGATATACCTACATACGAATGATCAGGTCAGGCCATCAAATTTTCTGCAGTAAGGAACAGCCAGGGGAGGGGTGGCTGGTTGCTTCTTTCTCATCTTTGGATATCCTAGAGCTGAGCTTTCCAGTGTGGTAGCCACTAACCAAATGTGTCTATTTATAATTAATTTAGTTCAAATAATAATTAAATCTTTCTATTAAAAAGCACAAAAAACACACAATTGCTTGGTCACACTAGCCATGTTTGAAGTGTGTCTGTAACATCTGTAGTTTCAGGTTGGTAAGGTTGACGGTGAAAGCTATAAATCGGTGTATAGGAATGAGGGGTCGGAAGGTGATTTTCTCAGCATCTCTCCCTCATTTGAAATTTTCAACTCTGATCAATATCTTATTGAAGGACTCTGTCTGCACAGAGCACAGGGGAGGTCTGAGAACCTGGAGGGAAGACCACGGTGATGCTGTGTGAGCCAGCAAATCGAGTAGGAGAAATGGGTGGGTCAACTTGTATAATAACTTTATGCTCATGGTTGTGTTTGTACAAAATGCATGGTGGAGAGCATACATAGCAGTGGTGCTGATGACGATTCACGTAGGGAACAACTGTCAGGTAGGATCTAAAGGGAGACAATTCCTAGAACACTTTGGTTCCACCCGGTTCTTTAGAAACGAAGGAAGGTGAATATGAAATCATGAAAAAGAAGGAAATATGTGTAGAATTCTGATTTGGTCTTTCCACATTTTAATGATATAATAGAGTTATTGTGTCCATGTCCTTTGACTGTACTGTGCTTATAGTCATCTTTTCTTGCTTTGCCATTCAGAAATTTTCTTTCTCACAAGACTACTCTTTCATTGCTTTTTCACTGCCAAAAATGAAAGGTTCCTTTCTGTTTGGTACCTGGAGGGTATTTTTCACCAGGATTTTGGTTTCATTTTTACATTCACGTATGATGGCCGTATCCTAGTGGGAACAAAACTGTCATAGTCACTTGACACTGGAGAAGAAGTTCTTATAGTGAGTGTCAGGTGGTGGATGAGACTTGAACTCTCTCTCTCTACACTTTCCGGACTTGTAGCTTCATCTTACTTTTGTCCTCACTGTTTATTCCTCATGGAAAGCGCGCTCCCAGAGGTGGATGAGTCACAGAACACATTCTTTGGGATCAATGCATGTGCTCAGTCTCCTCATTTCAGCCTCAGCACCTCCCAAGGCTGATGTGCTGACATGCTTCCAATTGAGAGGGCTCCACGTCTAACTGCCCGTAAAGACCCTTCATGGCCGGCAGGAATTCTAGAGGACTGTTTGAAGGGCCTGCTGGGCTCGCTTCACACACTGGCTCTCACAGCCCTGCTAACCTGGTCTCCTGGAATTTCCCGGGCCCAGGACAGAGACTCAGGGCAGCAGGACCCAGGGTCACTGCTCTTCTTACAACCCACTGCTCCATCCGGACACACCTGCCCCTGCTCCCCACACTCCAGTCCTGCCTACCCTCTGACCTTTCCTCAGGCCCGCCTTGGTCTTATCCTTCCCAGTTCTTCCAAGGCTGGGGTAAACCCTGGCAGGTGCTGTGTGTTTAGGAGGCTTCCCCTGCTGTAGAACTTTTGTGTCAGTATTCCAGACTAAGGGAATTGGTTCAAGTTACTTTTAACTCTAATATTGCTTTCATCCTCTCTAAGGGGCTAAGAGACTTACAGAGTTGTTTTGAAGTACCTAAGGTTAGCTCAGGCACAGGACACTTACTTGTTTTGTGAAGTTGGTTGCACATCTAGGCTATTGTGGAGAATGCTGCAATGAACCTAAGTTCATCTCATTGTGATACTGATTTAATTTCCTTTGGATATATACCCAGAACTGTGATTGCTGAATCATATGATATTTCTGTTTATAATTTTATAAGGAACCCCCATACTCTTTTTCATAATAGCTGCACCATTTTACATTACCACCAGCTGTGTACAAAGTTTCCAATTCCCCACATCTTGGCCTTAAACTCTTAATTTTTTTCTTTATAATACACAGCCTAACAGGTGTGAGATGTTTATTTGCATTGCCCTGATGATTAGTGAGGTTGAGAACGTTTTCCTATATTTGTTAGCCATTTGTATGTCTTTTTCAGGAAATGTCTTATTTAAGTCTTTGCACATTTCTTAACCCATTTATTTACCCTTTTTAATTTTTTAACTTAGTTTGCATTTGAGTTATAGTGTTTTTCTTATATGTTTTGGACATTAGCTCCTTTTCTGATATATGTTGGTAATCTTTCTGTAAGTTATATTTTCATCCTATTGACTGTTGAAAAAACTATACTTTCCCTATTTGTTGTCTTAGAAGCTTGGTGAATTTCATTTGGCCATGTATCTATGAGTTTTCTTGGGGGTTATTTATTCTGGTCTTTAGGCCTATGTATCTGTTTCTATGTCAGTACCAAACAGTTTTGAGTCCTGTGGCTTTGTAATGTGTTTTGAAGAGAGGAAGTGAGAAGCCTCCATCTATGTTCTTTGTTCTCAGGATTGTTTTGTCTGTTTGGAGTCCTTAGTGTTTCCATATATATTTTAGGATCTTTTTTTTTCTATTTCTTTGAAAATGACATTGGGATTTTGATATGTATTACAATGAATTTATACTTACCTTTGTGTAGTGTAGAAATGTCAACAATAATAAGTCTCCATCTATGAATATGATATGTCATTTCAATTATTTGTTCCTTGTTAAATTCTTTCAGTAGTGGTTTGTAGTTTTCAGTGTACAGGCCATTTACCTTCTAAGGGCATTTTGTCCCTTCCATCCCTGGATTTTTCAGAGGCAGTGGTGAGAAGGATGGCCTCATGAAGTGAGTGAATGTCCCTCCCTCCCTTCTGCACCTGCTCGCTGATCATGTCTATCACAGGTGCTCTGGGCCATGCTCATTACCTCTCCCCTCAAGTGGAACACCTGTCGGGAATTCCTCTAGGATCTGGGTGTTGACATTACTGTTTCAGTGTCCCCAAGGTCTCATGAGTGCCTGGCAAGTGTGCATGAGCCTAGGAAACACCTACAAATGAATCATCAAATCTGGCCAGCAAACTGCCCTGCAGAAGATGTTGGGCTGCACCTCTCACGCCTGCAAGCCCTGTACTTGCTCAGCCTCAGGGCTAAGGAAGGAGCCCGGAGTCAGGGAGAGAGACATTCATGGTTTACTAGATGGGAGATCTTTCACGTAAGAAGCAATGTAGCCCTGGAGAGACATCTCACTGTAGGTAGCCAATGGCAGGCAGAACACAGCAGCAGCAGTAGCAGCATTCTTCACTCTGGGAGGAATAGGCAGGCTACCAGTTAAAGGGGGAATTGACAGCAGTTGGGCTCATCGGTTACCAGGTAAACCAGCAGAGGGACACATCCCTCCTACCCCATGGGCGAAGTACTTCACGGGGCACAAGTTTTTCCTTTGGTAAACCATCAGGAAACAGCCATCTTGAATGGGTATATATATATATATATATATATATATATATATATATATATATATATATATATATATATATGAAGAGAGAGAGAGAGAGGGATGTGTATTATAGTGTGGTAGCCACTAGCTAGATGTGCCTGTTATAATTTAATTCAATCAATGATTAACTCAGTGTATTAAAATAAAACAAATAAAATATCCAATTACTCAGTCACATTAGTCACATTTTAAATGTATCCATAAGACTTGTAAATTCATGTTCGTGTTTCTACAGAATCGACTCTGGATAGCATTTGTGGCCGTGATAAGGAAAAGGATACAGGTAGGAACACCACTTAGGTAGGATCTAATGGCAGAGGGTTCCTGGAACTTTAGGGTTATATCTTCTGCTTTGGAGACTGAGGAAGGTGGATATGAAATGAGAAAGAAGAATAAAATATGTGTAGAGTTCTGACTTGTTTTTTTCATATTTTAATGATACAATAGAAAGCAATTGTGTCCTTAGACTTGACTGTGCTCTATAATCACCTTTTCTTGATTTGCTCATCAAAACTGATCTTTTGCACATGAGCTGCTCTTTCTTGTGCTTGTCACTGCCTAATATGGAAGTTTGTTTTCTGGTTAGCACATCTAGGGTATTGTGCACAGGAGAGTTTGTTTTCTTGCATATTGACCTATGATGGACAGAACCTGTGGGTCCAAACTCTCATGGGCCCTTGAAACTTGAGACCAAGTTCTTCTAGAAAGGGTGAGGTGGTGGATGAGAAGTGAACTGTCTCCCTCTGTACTTTCAGGACTTGTGGCTCCACCTCATGTTTTGTCCTCACTGTTTGTTCCTCTTGTAAAGGACAGTCCCAGAGATGGATGAGTCACAGAACACTCGCTCTGGGATCACTGCATGTGCTGAGTCTCCTTGAGCTCATCTCAGCCTCTCCATTTCCCCAAGGCTGATGTGCTGACATGCTTCCATTTGAGAGTGGTCCACGTCCAGCTGCCCTAGAGACCCTCCATGGGTGGCAGAAATTCTAGAGGGCTGTGTGAAGGGGCTGCTGGGCTTCTTGACACACTTCCTTTCACAGCCCTGCTGACCTGGTTTCCTGGGGTTGACCAGGCCCAGGACAGAGACTCAGGGCAGCAGGACCCAGGGTCACTGCTCTTCTTACAACCCACTGCTCCTTCCAGACAGCTCTGCCCTTGCTCCCCACACCCCAGTCCTGCCTACCCTCTGACCTTTCCTCAGGCCTGCCTTGGTCTTATCCTTCCCAGTTCTTCCAATGCTGGGGTAAACCCTGGCAGGTGTTGTGTGTTTTTGAGGCTTACTCTGCTGCAGAAATTTGTTTCAGTATTCCAGAATAAGAGAATTAGGACAAGTTACTTTTAACTCTAATATTGCTTTCATCCGCTCTAAGGGGCTAAGAGACTTACGGAGTTGTTTTGAAGTACCTAAGGTTAGCTCAGGCACAGGACCCTTACTTGTTTTGTGAAGTTGGTTGCATGTTCTTCCCTCAACACAGCTGTTGCCCAGATTTGGTTAATATTCCTTTTCCTCAGAAGGAGATGGTGCAGAGATAAATGTTCTAAGCTCTTGACCTCCTAAGTGGAAAAGCCAAACTGAGAACCCAGGGGTGGGTCCCAATGTGGGTGCAGTTGATCCCTGACCTGCATTTACCACTCACCCAAGGGATCCTCAGTCATGGAGCAAGGGAGTCCCTGCACCTGTATCCTTGGCTGGAAGTACTAGCATCTCCAAAGGTCCAGACCTTGCCCATCAGGTGGCCTTAATGATCACAGAATCCAGCGCAGCTGTGGGTGGACTTATCAGTTGACTTTGGCACAGTCATTAATGTGAAATTCACCTCAAGACCTGCATTCTCCTGGTCAGCTCACAGATTCTGAGAGGTGTGAGACACCATGTATACAGTACAGGTCATATCTGTCAGTGCTGGTGTCATTGCTTCAACAAGGCGAAAAGCAGATAAGAATCAGGGAACTATTTTATTGTATTGGATAACATTACCATAAGTCATAGCATTGGTCAATTCCTGTAGCCCACACCCAAGGACTCAAAGTGGAACCTGACTGTTAGCCTGTACACTTCTCCTGCACAGCTGGGTTAGAGACAGGCTGTGCTCAGTCCGGGCTCCCTCTTCATAACGAAGTGTCCCACTTATGGAACAGCTCCCTAGAGTATGGACAGCCCCTGACTCAGTGGGCATACATACATTGTATAGAAAACAAAGACTGGGAGAAAAATATGATACGATTGATAGTGGCTGTATCTAAATGGTAGGATTTCAGTTTTGTCAAACCTTGTGTATTTGATTTTCTTTAAGACAAGTGATTAGTGAGTAAATATAGCATATTTTGTCTAGGATTGTATTCAGTCCTTTAATACAGGTTGCTGTTAATCAAGTATAAAATATTATAGAACAGAAGACACTCTAAATGCAGTACCTGGCATTTTGGATGCTGGGGAAAGAGTGACCTGGGAAAACTCAAGAGACATTGGCGATTTAGCAGAAGCTCAAATCATGGGTCATGGGTCTCTGTCATTGAAACAGAGCATGCATTTTAGTGTTTACCATTTTTTAGATCGACCCTTCCCTTCTGAGTAGGCTCCCCTTAGCTAGAAAGCCAAAGCTCTCTTTTCATTTCCTTCCTCTTGTCCTTTGCCTTCCTTCATCCCCCAAAGAGGATGGCCCAACACCAGCTCAGCCCACACTTACTAACCTCCCACATCCATACACACCACCCCATGTCCTCATCGAGAAGAAAGCCCCTGAGTAATTGCTGAGCAGCATCACCAGTGTCCTGACAGTTACTCTGTGTCCCTCCAGCTCTCCCTGAGGATGTGGCGGTTGACCTGCTCCATGATAGGATAGACGAAAAGCCTCTGTGTATCATCAAGGTAAGCTGGATTTTTTCTGGTCTGAGATAGAAATATTGCTTTATTTCTCTTTCAATAGATTTAAGTTATAAATATTTGACAGTATTCCTTCTACATACATTCAATTCCCTTGGTTAGGAGAATGTGGAATGAGAGTCTATTACGAAATCATGGTGCCTGATTCCACAGGACATTACAATTGACAGCATCCATTACAGCCTGTAGAGTATGGAGCTCTCTCTCCTGCAGCAATTTTTCCTCTAGGCAAAGAATTCTGTAATTTCCAACCTAAATGGTCTTGGAAGTTCCATCCTCCCAGCAAAGTTTTTGCCTTTCAGCCTGAGTAGGTTTTCTCTGATAACCCTGGCTGGATTCCCTGGACCACTGTTTCCTATGAGGTTTTCTACTGTCAGCAAATGAACAAAAGACCTGAGCATCACTGTGATCTTATCCTCATAGTGTTTTCTCTTCTGTAATTGCAGGTGGCCTTCACAGAACGTGAAAACGGTATGTATTCTGGAATCAGTCACTTGGGGAGGAAGACCTTTGAAGATGAGAATGTGGGACATTCTTGCTGGTTTTAGTGTAGAGGGCAAACTGATTCCAAATTTGTGCTGGGAATGAGAGTAGGGGCCCTGGTGATAGAAAGTGATTTACAAGTAATGTGACCAATTACTATATTCCCAGGAAGAAGCTGTATTACGGTTAGGTGGTGTAGGTTTGTGTGCATGAGATTGGGTGTGTCTGTATGTGAAATTAGTGGTATGATTCTGTGTGTGTATGTGAACTTTTTGTGTTGTGTTTCCCTTGATTTATGTTCCCCTAAACATCACTGTTACTGGTGCCAACTTTCTAGAAAATATACCCATCACCACTGCATCATGAATGTGTATGGATATAAAAGTAAATAAACTGTACACTTTCAGTGTGTGCATTGATTTTATACCAGTTGAGCCTCATTTAACCTGGAAAAGAAATCCTATCACCACCCAGGCAAATGTTTACTGGATTGTTTTTTTTTTTTTTCTTTTGGCTGTGTTGGGTCTTCGTTGCACTGCGCGGGCTTCTCATTTCGGTGGCTACTGTTGTTCCAGACCACGGGCTCTAGGTGCATGGGCTTCAAAAGTTGTGGCACGTGGGCTCAGTAGTTGTGACTTTCGGGGTCTAGAGCACAGGCTTAGTAGTTGTGGTGCCCGTGTTCAGTTGCTCCATGGCTGGATTCTTAGTGAACAAAACTGGATTTCAGCATCCCTCCTACTGGGTCAATTACAACTGCATTTAATCAGAAATCTCATCTCTTAGTAGGTCTCATAGCATTCTGAATGGTTATGATACATCTCTCTGCCACATCCCTCATTCTAACTGTTTCCTATTAGAGCCTCGGGATGAGTCCTCCCCCCTCATCTCAAGCACCTAGTGCTAGGCAGGCCTCCTTCCTTTTGCAGGGAGCCCATGCTTGTACCCACATGCCACACCCAGTTCTGGAGGAGTCCGAGAAAGAAGGAGCCTCCAGGAGTAGATGCAGGAAATTCACTCCACCTTTCTCCTTTGAGGCTAATATTCACTATCGGATTCTGTGCTTAGGAAACGAAATGTCCTTCTCCTGTAGAAAGTCTGTCTTCCATCACTTGTGCCAGCCCTGTTTCTGTGTGCTGGGCAAGGAACACTGCATACAGTGAAGACAGAACCAAGAGATCTACCAAAGGGATTGAGCTCAGGGTGGGCACTGACTCCCTTCCCAGGAGGGCGGAGAGGAGGTTGTGCTTTGCCAGGTGGGACAGAGAAACCAAGCAGTTTGACAAGAGCATCTCCACTCATGTTGCTGTGCAAACTGCCAGATGATATAGGTTCTTGGTATTTTCTGAAGGCTTTTGCAAGCAAACAAGTCTGGGAGTAAAGTCAATTAAAACATGGAAAGTTATACTTAAAAATTTCTTTTCCTTAGTGAGTCCTTTGAGAAATACATACTTTAATAGAATATGATTGCCTTATATGTGTCAATATTTTCCCCACCAAAGAAAAAACTGAAAATGCTTGATTGTAAAATGTCACTTGTTTACCCAAGAGACTGTCTATGAGTAAAGTTGTTCTAGAAATCCTCAATCCCTAGGTCGTAGTTCGCTGATGGTGCTGAGGGGAACCCTGGTGTGCGATTCAGTGCCTGCTACTCACAGGGAGGCTCTTAAGAACTCAGAGACCCGCCCAGTGGACCCCACGTGTGAGGGCAGGATTGGCCCCTCGGGCTGAACTTGAAGAGGGAAATGCTTTAGAGAAGTTGAAGGAGATACATTAAGGACACCTGAGCCATGTGGATTCAGGTGTGGTTCATTTAGAGATCAAGGAAAAGTGTACACCTGAGCACAGCCTGGGCCACACTTAGGATGCTATTGGCACTTCTGGTTGAATGGGGAAGAGAAAGGACATCCCCCTCTTGCTGGAGTGAAATCTGGAGAGATGTCTTCTTTAAAGCCTGGCGAGAGGAGCTTCTCTCCCATTATCTCCTGATACCTGTGTACATTCGAGACCCTTCCTGCTTTCTTCTTTCCCTCTGTTGACTCCCGTTCCTTATTTTTCTTCTTTTTTCCCCTTTTTCCACTTTGTATTTATTTTACATATGTGTATTTGATTGTTGTAAAAGTACACGTACGATGAAATCCAACGTCTTAACAAGTTTTGAAATGTCCAGGCAGTCCTGTTTACTATATGCACCTTGTTGTACAGCATGTGTCTAGAACTTTTCCATTTTGAAATAACACATTCTAACCATTGAACATAGACTTCCCATGTCAACCTCCTGCCAGCTCTTGGAACCACCCTTCTACTCTCTGCTTCTCGGAGTTTTCTTTCAGTTTTTGACCTTCGGTGACTGGCTTATTTCTCTCTTACAAATGTCCTCCAAGTTCTTTCATGTTGCTGCAAATGGCAGGATTTCCTTCTTTTTCAAAGACTGAATGACATTCCACTGTATGTATACACCTCATTTTCTTTATTAATTCATCTTCCCATGGACACTAGGCAGTTTTCCTATGTTGTGTATTGTGTATAATGCTGCAATGGACAAGAGATTGTAGATATTTCTTGGACATTCTTGTTTTATCTCCTTTGTATATAAACCTAAATGAGTGATTGCTGGATATTATGAAAGTACTCTTAATAATTTTTGGGGGACCTCCATTCTGTTTTCAATAATGGCTACACCATTTTACATTACTACAGGGTACAAAACAGGGTGCAGAAGTTCCAGTTCTTCACATCTTTGCCAGCATCCATTAATTTTCTTTCTTTCTTTCTTTCTTTCTTTCTTTTTTTTTGCAGTACATCGGCGTCTCATTGTTGTGGGCTCTCTACTTGCGGAGCACAGGCTCCAAACGCACAGGCTCAGCAGCCATGGCTCATGGGCCCAGCCGCTCAGCGGCATGTGGGATCCTCCCAAACCAGAGCAGGAACACGTGTCCCCTGCATCGGCAGGCGGACTCTCAAACACTGTGCCACCAGGGAAGCCCTAATTGTCTTTTTATAATACACATCCTAACAGGTGTGAGTGATATCTCCCTGTAGCTTGATTTCCATTTCCCTGATGCTTAGCGATGTTGAGCAAATTTTCATATGTAGATTGACCACTTGTATGTCTTTATGTAGAAATGTCTAGTGAACCTTTTTACCCATTTTTAAACTCAGTTATTTGCCCGCTGTTTATCTGAAGTTGACTTGTAGTAGTTTCTTATACATTCTGTATATTGGTCTCTTATTCAGGTACAAGGTTTACACATATTTCCTCCCATCCTATAGGTTGCCTTTTCATTCTGATGATTGTTGAAGAGACTATCCTTTCTTCACTTGGTAATCTTAGAACCTTGGCCAAGATCAGTTGGCCATATATATGTGCGTTTATTTGGGGTCTCTCTATTATATTTCATTGGTCTATCTCACTGTCTTGATGCCAGTAGCAGACTGTTTTGACTACTGTGGCATTGTTATGTGTTTTGAGTTCAGGAAGTGTTAATCTCCATCATTGCTCTTTGCTCTCAAGATTCTTTTATCTACTTGTGGGGGTTCCATATGTATTTTAGGATTCTGTCCACTTCTACAATAATGACATGGAATTTTCTGTGTTGTTGCGATATATGGGTACATCCCTTTATGTAGTATAGAAATGCCAACAGTATTTAATAATCCAGTCTATGAACATGGTATGTCATTCCAATTACTTGTCTCTTCTTTAATTTTTTTCAGTCATGTCCTGTAGTTTTCAGTATACAAATTTTTCACCTCCTACGGGGCCTTTTCCACTGCCATCCTCAGGTCTTCTGGAGTCAGGGGTGAGAAGGATGGACTCATGGAGAGAGTGAAATCCCTCCCTCCCCTCTGCACCTACGCTCTGATTATGTCTAATACAGGTGTACTGGGCCATGTCCTTCACCTCTGTCTACAAGTGGGCCCCTTGCTGGGAATTCCTCTTGGATCTGAGTGTTGACTGTACTATTTCAGTGTCCACAAGGACTCTCCCAATGCCTGGCGTGGGTCCAAGAGCCCAAGATATACCTACATATGAATGATCAGATCAGGCCATCAAATTTTCTGCAGTAAAGAACAACCAGGAGAGGGGTGGCTGGTTGCCTCTTTCTCATCTTTGGATTTCTTAGAGCTGAGCTTTCCAGTGTGGTAGCCACTAACCAAATGTGTCTATTTATAATTAATTTAGTTCAAACAATAATTAACTCATTCTATTAAAAAATGCAAAAAACACACAATTGCTTGGTCACACTAGCCATGTTTCAAGTGTGTCTGTAACATCTGGAATTTCAGAATGGTAAGGTTGACGGTGAAAGCTGTAAATGGGTCAATAGAAGTGAGGGCTCGAAAGGTGATTTTCTCAGCACCTCTCCCTCATTTGAAATTTTCAACTGTGACCAATATCTTATTGAAGGACTCTGTCTGCACAGAGCACAGGGGAGGTCTGAGAACCTGGAGGGAAGACCACGGTGATGCTGTGTTTGCCAGCAAGTCGAGTAGGAGAAATGGGTGGGTCAACTTGTATAATAACTTATGCTCATGGTTGTGTTTGTACAGAATGGATCGTGGAGAGCATACATAGCAGTGATGCTGATGACGATTCACATAGCGAACAACTCTCAGGTAGGATCTAAAGCGAGACAATTCCTAGAACACTTGGGTTCCACCCGGTTCTTTAGAAACTAAGGAAGGTGAATATGAAATCAGGAAGAAGAAGGAAATGTGTGTAGAATTCTGATTTGCTCTTTCCAAATTTTAATGATATTATAGAGTTATTGTATCCATGTCCTTTGACTGTACTGTGCTTATAGTCATCTTTTCTTGCTTTGCCATTCAGAAATGTTCTTTCTCACAAGACTACTCTTTCATTGCTTTTTCACTGCCAAAGATGAAAGGTTCGTTTCTGTTTGGTACCTGGAGTGTATTTAGCACCAGGGATTTTGGTTTCCTTTTTACATTCACGTATGATGGCCATATCCTAGTGGGAACAAAACTCTCATAGTCACTTGCCACTGGAGAACAAGTTCTTATAGTGAGTGTCAGGTGGTGGATGAGACTTGAACTCTCTCCCTCTACACTTTCAGGACTTGTAACTACACCTTACTTTTGTCCTCACTGTTTATTCCTCATGGAAAGCGCACTCCCAGAGGGGGAGGAGTCACAGAACACATGCGTTGGGATCAGTGCGTGTGCTCAGTCTCCGCATTTCAGCCTCAGCACCTCCCAAGGCTGATGTGCTGAAGGTGCTTCCATTTAAGAGGGGTCCACGTCCAGCTGCCCCTAAAGATCCTTCATGGCCGGCAGGAATTCTAGAGGACTGTGTGAAGGGGCTGCTGGGCTCGCTTCACACACTGGCTCTCACAGCCCTGCTAACCTGGTCTCCTGGTATTCACCAGGCACAGGACAGGTACTCAGGGCCTCAGGAACCATGGTCACTGCTCTTCTTACAACCCACTGCTCCATCCGGACACACCTGCCCCTGCTCCCCACACTCCAGTCCTGCCTACCCTCTGACCTTTCCTCAGGCCTGCCTTGGTCTTATCCTTCCCAGTTCTTCCAAGGCTGGGGTAAACCCTGGCAGGTGCTGTGTGTTTAGGAGGCTTCCCCTGCTGTAGAAATTTTGTTTCAGTATTCCAGACTAAGGGAATTGGGACAAGTTACTTTTAAGTCTAATATTGCTTTCATCCTCTCTAAGGGGCTAAGAGACTTACAGAGTTGTTTTGAAGTACCTAAGGTTAGCTCAGGCACAGGACACTTACTTGTTTTGTGAAGTTGGTTGCATATCTAGGCTATTGTGGAGAATGCTGCAATGAACCTAAGTTCATCTCATTGTGATACTGATTTAATTTCCTTTGGATATATACCCAGAACTCTGATTGCTGAATCATATGATATTTCTGTTTATAATTTTATAAGGAACTCCCATACTCTTTTTCATAATAGCTGCACCATTTTACATTCCCACCAGCAGTGTACAAAGTTTCCAATTCCCTACATCTTTTCCTTAAGCTGTTCATTTTTTTCTTTATAATACACAGCCTAACAGGTATGAGGTGTTCATTTGCATTGCCCTGATGATTAGTGAGGTTGAGAACCGTATCCTATATTTGTTAGCCATTTGTATGTCTTTTTCAGGAAATGTCTTATTTAAGTCTTTGCACATTTCTTAACCCATTTATTTACCCTTTTTAATTTTTTAACTTAGTTTGCATTTGAGTTGTAATGTTCTTCTTATATGTTTTGGACATTTGCTCCTTTTCTGATATATGTTGTAATCTTTCTGTAAGTTATATTTTCATCCTATTGACTGTTGAATAAACTATACTTTCCCTATTTGTTGTCTTAGAAGGTTGGTGAATTTCATTTGGCCATGTATCTATGAGTTTTCTTGGGGGTTATTTATTCTGGTCTTTAGGCCTATGTATCTGTTTCTATGTCAGTACCGTACAGTTTTGATTCCTGTGACTTTGTAATGTGTTTTGAAGACAGGAAGTGAGAAGCCTCCATCTATGTTCTTTGTTCTCAGGATTGTTTAGTCTGTTTGAAATCCTAGTGGTTCCATATGTATTTTAGGATTATTTTTTCTTTTACTTTGAAAATGACATTGGGATTTTGATAGGTATTACAATGAATTTATACTTACCTTTGGGTAGTGTAGAAATGTCAACAATAATAAGTCTCCAGTCTATGAATATGATATGTCATTTCAATTATTTGTTCCTTGTTTAATTCTTTCAGCAGTGGTTTGTAGTTTTCAGTGCACAGGCCATTTACCTTCTAAGGGCATTTGTCCCTTCCTTCCCTGGATTTTTCAGAGGCAGTGGTGAGAAGGATGGCCTCATGAAGTGAGCGAATGTCCCTCCCTCCCTTCTGCACCTGCTCGCTGATTATGTCTAGCACAGGTGCACTGGGCCATGCTCATTACCTCTCCCCTCAAGTGGAACACCTGTCGGGAATTCCTCTAGGATCTGGGTGTTGACATTACTGTTTCAGTGTCCCCAAAGTCTCATGAGTGCCTGGCAAGTGTGCATGAGCCTAGGAAACACCTACAAATGAATCATCAAATCTGGCCAGCAAACTGCCCTGCAGAAGGTGTTGGGCTGCACCTCTCACGCCTGCAAGCCCTGTACTTGCTCAGCCTCAGGGCTAAGGAAAGAGCCCGAAGTCAGGGACAGAGACATTCATGGTTTACTAGATGGGAGATCTTTCACGTCTGAAGCAAAGTGGTCCTGGAGAGATCCCACTGTAGATACACGATGGCAGGCAGAACACAGCAGCAGCAGTAGCAGCATTCTTCTCTCTGGGCGGAATAGGCAGGCTACCAGTTAAACGGGGAATTGATAGCAGATGGGCTCATAGGTTAACAGGGAAACCAACAGAGGGACACATCTTTCTTACCCCTTGGCCTAAGTACCTTCACGGGGCAGAGGTTTTACCTTTGGTAAACCATCCGCAAACCGTCATCTTTAATTGATACACCATACAGAGGTGAATAAACAGGGGAGTGGTGGTAACATCCTCCATATATTTTATATATATATATATATATATATACATATATATGGAGAGAGAGAGAGAGAGAGAGGGATGTGTATTACAATGTGGTAGCCACTAGCTAGATGTGCCTGTTATAATTTATTTAATTCAATCAATTATTATCTTAGTGTATTAAAATAAAACAAAATAAAATATCCAATTACTCAGTCACATTAGTCACATTTTAAATGTATCCATAAGGCTTGTAAATTCATATTCGTGTTTCTACAGAATCAACTTTGGATAGCATTTGTGGCCGTGATAAGGAAAAGGATACAGGTAGGAACAACACTTAGGTAGGATATAATGGCAGAGGGTTCCTGGTACTTTAGGGTTATATCTCCTGCTTTGGAGACTGAGGAAAGTGGATATGAAATCAGAAAGAAGAATGAAATATGTGTAGAGTTCTGACTTGTTTTTTTCATATTTTAATGATACAATAGAGAGCAATTGTGTCCTTAGACGTGACTGTGCTCTATAATCACCTTTTCTTGATTTGCTCGTCAAAAATGATCTTTTGCACATGAGGTGTTCTTTCTTGTGCTTGTCACTGACTAATATGGAAGTTTGTTTTCTGGTTAGCACATCTAGGGTATTTTGCACAGGAGAGTTTGTTTTCCTTTGCATATTGACCTATGATGGACAGAACCTGTGGGTCAAAACTCTCAAGGGCCCTTGAAACTTGAGACCAAGTTCTTCTACAAATGGTGAGGTGGTGGATGAGAAGTGAACTGTCTCCCTCTGCACTTTCAGGACTTGTGGCTTCACCTCATGTTTTGTCCTCACTGTTTGTTCCTCTTGTAAAGGACAGTCCCAGAGATGGATGAGTCACAGAACACGTCCTCTGGGATCACTGCATGTGCTCAGTCTCCTTGACCTCATCTCAGCCTCTGCACTTCCCCAAGGCTGATGTGCTGACATGCTTCCATTTGAGAGGGGTCCACGTCCAGCTGCCCCTAGAGACCCTCCATGGGCGGCATTAATTCTAGAGGGCTGTGTGAAGGGGCTGCTGGGCTTCTTGACACACTTGCTTTGAGAGCGCTGCTGACCTGGTCTCCTGGGGTTGACCAGGCCCAGGACAGAGACTCAGGGCAGCAGGACCCAGGGCTGCTCTTCTTACAACCCACTTCTCCGTCCAGACAACCCTGCCCCTGCTCCCCACACCCCAGTCCTTCCTACCCTCTGCCCTTTCCTCAGGCCTGCCTTGGTCTTATCCTTCCCACTTCTTCCAAGGCTGGGGTAAACCCTGGCAGGTGCTGTGTGTTTATGAGGCTTCCCCTGCTGTAGAACTTTTGTTTCAGTATTCCAGACTAAGGGTATTGGGACAAGTTACTTTTAACTCAAACATTGCTTTCATCCCCTCTAAGGGGTTAAGAGACTTACAGAGTTGTTTTGAAGTACCTAAGGTTAGCTCAGGCACAGGACCCTTACTTGTTTTGTGAAGTTGGTTGCATGTTCTTCCCTCAACACAGCTGTTGCCCAGATTTGGTTAATATTTCTTTTCCTCAGAAGGAGATGGTGCAGAGATAAATGTTCTAAGCTCTTGTCCTCCTAAGTGGAAAATCCAAACTGAGAATCCAGTGGCGGGTCCCAATGTGGGTGCTCTGGATCCCTGACCTGCACTTACCACTCAGCCAAGGGATCCTCAGTCATGGAGCAAGGGAGTCCCTGCGTCCGTATCCTTGGCTGGAAGTACTAGCATCTCCAAAGGTCCAGACCTTGCCCATCGGGTGGCCTTAGTGGTCACAGAATCCAGCGCAGCTATGGGTGGGCTTATCAGTTGACTTTGGCACAGTCATTAATGTGAAATTCACCTCAGGACCTTCATTCTCCTAGTCAGCTCACAGATTCTGAGAGGTGTGAGACCCCATGTATACAGTACAGGTCATATCTGTCAGTGCTGGTGTCATTGCTTAAACAAGGCCAAAAGCAGATAAGAATCAGGGAGCTATTTTATTGTATTGGATAACATTACCATAAGCCTTAGAATTGGTCAATTCCTGTAGCCCACACCCAAGGACTCAAAGTGGAACCTGACTGTTAGCCTGTACACTTCTCCTGCACAACTGGGTTAGATACAGGCTGTGCTCAGTCTGGGCTCCTTCTTCATAACGAAGTGTCCCACTTATGGAACAGCTCCCTAGAGTATGGACAGCCCCTGACTCAGTGGGCATACATACATTGTATTGAAAACAAAGCCTGGGAAAAAAATATGATACGATTGATAGTGGTTGTATCTAAATGGTAGGATTTCAGTTTTGTCAAATCTTGTGTATTTGATTTTCTTTAAGACAAGTGATTAGTGAATAAATATAGCATATTTTGTCTAGGATTGAATTCAGTCCTTTAATAAAGGTTGCTGTTAATCAAGTATAAAATATTATAGAACAGAAGACATGATAAATGCAGTAGCTGGCATTGTGGATGCTGGGTAAAGAGTGATCTGGGAAAAATCAACAGACAGTAGCAATTTAGCAGAAGCTCAAAAGAGGCAGGATGGGTCATGGGTCTCTGTCATTGAAACAGAGCATGCATTTTAGTGTTTACCATTTTTTAGATCGACCTTTCCCTTCTGATTATGTTCCCCTTAGCTAGAAAGCCAAAGCTCTCTTTTCATTTCCTTCCTCTTGTCCTTTGCCTTCCTTCATCCCCCAAAGAGGATGGCCCAACACCAGCTCAGCCCACACTTACTAACCTCCCACATCCATACAAACCACCCCATGTCCTCATCGAGAAGAAAGCCCCTGAGTAATTCCTGAGCCGCATCACCAGTGTCCTGACAGTTACTCTGTGTCCCTCCAGCTCTCCCTGAGGATGTGGCGGATGACCTGCACCGTGATAGGACAGAAGAAAAGCCTCCGTGGATCCCCAAGGTAAGCTGGATTTTTTCTGGTCTGAGATAGAAATATTGCTTTATTTCTCTTTCAATAGAATTAAATTATGTATATGTGAGGGTATTACTTCCAGATACATACACTTCCCTTGGTTGGGAGAATGTGGAGTGAGAGTCTATTACCAAGTCATGGTGCCTGATTCCACAGGACATTAAAATTGACAGCATCCATTACAGCCTGTACAGTATGGAGCTCTCACTCCTGCAGGGATATTTCTTCTAGGAAAAGAATTCTGTAATTTCCAACCTAAATGGACTTGGAAGTTCCATCCTCCCAGCAAAGTTTTTGCCTTTCAGCCTGAGTAGGTTTGCTCTGATAACCCTTGCTGGGTTCCCTGGACCACTGTTTCTTATGAGGTTTTCTACTGTCAGCAAATGAACAAAAGACCTGAGCATCACTGTGATCTTATCCTCATAGTGTTTTCTCTTCTGTAATTGCAGGTGGCCTTCCCAGAACGTGAAAACGGTATGTATTCTGGAATCAGTAACTTGGGGAGGAAGAACTTTGAAGATGAGAAAGTGGGACATTCTTGCTGGTTTTAGTGTAGAGGGCAAACTGATTCCAAATTTGTGCTGGGAATGAGAGTAGGGGTCCTGGTGATAGAAAGTGATTTACAAGTAATGTGACCAATTACTATAGTCCCAGGAAGAAGCTGTATTACGGTTAGGTGGTGTAGGTTTGTGTGCATGACACTGGGTGTGTCTGTATGTAAAATGAGTGGTATGATGCTGTGTGTGTATGTGAACTTTTTGTGTTGTGTTTCCCTTGAATTATGTTCCCCTAAACATCACTGTTACTGGTGCCAACTTTCTAAAAAATACTCCCATCACCACTGCATCATGAATGGGTATGGATATAAAAGTAAATAAACTCTACACTTTCAATGTGTGCATTGATTTTATACCAAATGAGCCTCATTTAACCTGGAAAACAAATCACCACCCAGGCAAATGTTTCATGGATTCTTTTTTTTTTTTTTTTCTTTTGGCTGTGTTGGGTCTTCGTTGCAGTGCGCGGGCTTCTCATTTCGGTGGCTTCTGTTGTTCCAGACCACGGGCTCTAGGTGCATGGGCTTCAATACTTGTGGCACGTGGGCTCAGTAGTTGTGACTTGCGGGCTCTAGAGCCCAGGCTTTGTAGTTGTGGTGCACGGACTTAGTTGCCAAATGGCTGGTATCTTAATGAACAAAACTGGGTTTCAGCATCCCTACTACTGGGTCAATTACAACTTCATTTAATAAGAAATCTCATCTCTTAGTAGGTCTCATAGCATTCTGAATGGTTATGATACATCTCTCTGCCACTTCCCTCATTCTAAGTGTTTCCTATTAGAGCCTCGGGATGAGTCCTCCCCCCTTACCTGAAGCACCTAGTGCTAGGCAGGCCTCCTTCTTTTTGCAGGGAACCCATGCTTGTACCCACATGCCACACCCAGTTCTGGAGGAGTCCGAGAAAGAAGGAGCCTCCAGGAGTAGATGGAGGAAATTCACTCCACCTTTCTCCTTTGAGGCTAATATTCACTATCGGATTCTGTGCTAAGGAAACGAAATGTCCTTCTCCTGTGGAAAGTCTGTCTTCCATCACTTGTGCCGGCCCTATTTCTGTGTGCTGGGCAAGAAACACTGCATACAGTGAAGACAGAACCAAGAGATCTACCCCAGGGATTGAGCTCAGGGTAGGCACTGGCTCTGTCTGTCCTGTCCATGATCCATCATTCATCGTGGTTGTGACTCTTGGACAGTCACTTATCTCTCTAAATTTCCACACCCTCCACCATAACATATGTGTTACAGCCCCCACTTTGCCCTCCCCTTCACCCCCAACAGGGCTGGGTGTCAGATATGATAATGGATATTCTCCATGAGCTGTAAAGCATTGTTTCCATGAAAATGCTGAAGAGTAAACTTGAATCCCCCTTTACTTGGAGCCGTCAAATCCATCCTCTCCTTTCAACAGCTATGAAATATCCAGCTTATTCTTGCAATCATTCAGGATTGAACACTTATAGAGCTTTTTTGAAGCACCGGTCCTTTATTTTTCAAACATTTGACCTGTATTCAATCATTTTTTGGCCACATGACATAATGCTACAAGTAGGCCATATTAACATTCCTACATCTCAGAACAGGGAACTGAGGCAAAGAGGGATCTACATATCTTTCCCAAGTACATGCTTCTTCTAAACGGGATTTGAATCCAGTCCATTACTCATGGTCCCAATGGTTTGCTGAGTTTCTAGACATTCTCAGTTAAATAAAGATATTTGCCCACAAAACCTGTCCGTTGGGTGTTTTCACTGCATACCAAACTGCAAGATCTTCCTAAGTCCAACTTTGATTCAGGAGGCACTGCTGGGCAGCTGGTGAGGAAAGGGACCAAAGGATTGAACTGTGAATAAATTATTGCTAATTTCCCCATGGTCTTCTGCCAGCAAGATGTCAATAGTTGTCTCTATTGTAATGCATTTCCCAGGATGCTGCTCCCAGAATACGAGAAGAAGAAACACTCATCAGAGGTCAAGAATATCAATCCCAGGCTGGCTGAAAAAGATCCGCATCTGGCCACATTTTAGGGTGCACCCTATAAATGACCCAGCTGAAGGTACTGTGCAAAATTTTTCATTAGGTTCACTCAAGAATAATTATTCTAGTTTATTCAGTGCCACATTTTTAAGAAAAAGCTATGAAATATTAAGCAGTGTTCTTCTTTTATTCCATGTGTTCAAATTGAAACTTACTAAGCCAGCTGGTACTGTTTTAACCATGGAAGTAAACATACATTTAAAATTCAACATTTGGTTCATGTTTAAGAGGGAAGATGGTCTCTAGTTATGGTTTAGACATTAGCTGATTTTTGAACGTTAGCAACAACACATCCCTCCCTGAAACCATGTTTTGAGATTTCTTTAAATTATTAGACATTATTTAGAACAGGATTATATTGACATAAATGTTGTATATGCAATACAGAAAATTCCTGTATCCTATCACTCCAGTTTCAGCTATTAATAATATATAGCATAGGTGAAGTACATTTGTTACAATTACTGAAACAATGTAAGTGTATTTTTACTAATGAAAAGTTCATACTTCACCTAAGAGTCACACCTTGTGTTGTTATGTTCAATGATATTTGAAATATGTACAATATTATTTGTCACCATTATGGTGCCATACAGAAATGTGTACACTAATATTCATAGTAGCATTATTCTTAGTAGCCCAAAGATACAAACAATCCAAAGTCCATGAGGTGATGAATGGATAAATAAAATGTGATATATACACAGAATGGAATAATTTTCAACCATAAAAAGGAATTAAAGTTTGACTTATGCTACAAAATGAATGATCCAAATAATATAAAAAAATATTTTATTGTTAGTGAAATTAGGCAGGTGCAGAAAGACAAATGTTATATGATTCCACTTGTATGAGGTACCTAGGGTCTCACTTGTATGAGACACAGGAAGTAGAAATTACCAAGGTCAGGAGGCAGGAGTCAGGTGGATTATGATTTAATGTGTACAGAGGTTACGTTGAAATGATGAAAAAGATTAAGATGTAGATTGTGTTGATGGCTACACAGCATTGTGAAAGTAAGAAATGCTACAGAACTGTATAGTTAAAAATTATGAAAAGCATAAATATGTATATTTCATCACAATAAAATAAGTCAAAAATCCAACAGAATGGACGATGAATGAAGGAGCAACATATTTCATTAGAAGGAAGCTGAAATAGTCTTGTAACATTTCAAGAAGAAGGGGGATTTGGAGGGACTTTGAAATGGGCAGAGGGGCCGTGGGACTCTATACTGAAACATAGTGCAATGTTAGTGTTTAAGCTTTTTCAGACTGACACTTTCAAATTGATTAGGTTCCCTACAGCTAGAAAGCTAAAGGTTCTCTTCCTCATTTCTGAAATGTTCCTCCCCTTTGCCTTCCTCCACCCACCAGGGAGGTTTGTCCAACAGCACCTCAGTCCACACTCAGTAACCACCTGCATCCATACACTCCCACCCTGTGTCCACATTAACGAGGCTCTCTGAGTAATTCCTGAGCAGCATCACCAGTGTCCTGACATTTATTCTGTGTCCTCCTAGAGCCCCCGGAGGACCTGTTGGAGGAACTGCCCTATGTGAGGGCAGTTGAAGAGGCTCCTTCTACCTCCAGGGTAAGCTCCCCTTATTTATCAGAGATTAAAAGTTTGCTTCATTTCTTTCCTTTCCAATTGATTTCACATCTGAAGATCTACAGTGTTCAAGACAGCTGATGTATACAATTTTGCTTGGTTGGATGAATGCTGATTGAAGGTCTTTCCCAACAGATAACTCATTCAAAAGGCCATTTAAAAAATGGCAACATCAGTTAGAAACTGTATAGTCAGACACACTTTCCTGAGCAGAAAATTTCCCTCCTTGAAATAGACTTTTGTATTTGCCCCTCAAAGTGGACCTGAGATATCTTCCAGGCAAAGCTCCAGCCTTTCCCACAGCTGTCTTCTCTGGTTTCTTTTGGGGCCATTGACTCAACAACAGTTCCCCATTTGGTTTTCTGAGGACAAAAAAAGAGATGAAATACCTGTGTCCACAGAGCACAGGATGCTGTGATCCTTACACTGTTTTCTCTTCTCTAATCACAGGTGGATTGGACAGCAAACAAAAACGGTACGTATTCAGAGATCACCCCTCTGCTGAGGAACAATCTAGATGATGAAGAAGGTGGGACTCTCTTGCTGGCTTTGCTTGGAGAGACACCCTGATTCAGGGTCCCTACAGGGATGAGGTCTGGTGGTGTAGAGCTAGAGAGTGATTTCCCAGTAAAGAGCCATGCCCAAGTTCTATGGTCCTGGAAGTAACTGCATCATTTAGATGATGTGGGTTTGTGTGTATCAGGGTTGGGGTGGGGTCCATGTGTGAGCCTATGTGGTGTGATTGTGAACCTGCATGCATGAGCATGTGTGTGTTTCCTGAGGAGATATTTCCCTCTTACACAGCACAATTCACCTGTCAACAAAGCTCATCACAACTGCACACTGTCTGTCCACTACCTTGTTCTTCCCTCAACACAGCTGTTGCCCAGATTTGGTTAATATTCCTTTTCCTCAGAAGGAGATGGTGCAGAGATAAATGTTCTAAGCTCTTGACCTCCTAAGTGGAAAAGCCAAACTGAGAACCCAGGGGTGGGTCCCAATGTGAATGCTCTGGATCCCTGACCTGCACTTACCACTCAGCCAAGGGATCCTCAGTCATGGAGCAAGGGAGTCCCTGCATCCGTATCCTTTGCTGGAAGTACTAGCATCTCCAAAGGTCCAGACCTTGTCCATCGGGTGGCCTTAGTGGTCACAGAATCCAGGGCAGCTATGGGTGGGCTTATAAGTTGACTTTGGCACAGTCATTAATGTGAAATTCACCTCAAGCCCTGCATTCTCCTGGTCAGCTCACAGATTCTGAGAGGTGTGAGACCCCATGTATACAGTACAGGTCATATCTGTCAGTGCTGGTGTCATTGCTTAAACAAGGCCAAAAGCAGATAAGATTCAGCGAGCTATTTTATTGTATTGGATAACATTACCATAAGCCTTAGAATTGGTCAATTCCTGTAGCCCACACCCAAGGACTCAAAGTGAAACCTTACTGTTAGCCTGTACACTTCTCCTGCACAGCTGGGTTAGAGACAGGCTGTGCTCAGTCTGGGCTCCCTCCTCATAACGAAGTGTCCCACTTATGGAACAGCTCCCTAGAGTATGGACAGCCCCTGACTCAGTGGGCATACGTACATTGTATAGATAACAAAGACTGGGAGTAAAATATGATACGATTGATAGTGGCTGTATCTAAATGGTAGGATTTCAGTTTTGTCAAATCTTGTGTATTTGATTTTCTTTAAGACAAGTGATTAGTGAATAAATATAGCATATTTTGTCTAGGATTGAATTCAGTCCTTTAATAGAGGTTGCTGTTAATCAAGTACAAAATATTGTACAATAGAACACATGACAAATGCAGTAGCTGGCATTGTGGATGCTGGGGAAAGAGTGATCTGGGAAAAATCAAGAGACAGTGGCAATTTAGCAGAAGCTCAAAGCATGGATCATGGGTCTCTGTCATTGAAACAGAGCATGCATTTTAGTGTTTACCATTTTTTAGATCGACCCTTCCCTTCTGATTAGGCTCCCCTTAGCTAGAAAGCCAAAGCTCTCTTTTCATTTCCTTCCTCTTGTCCTTTGCCTTCCTTCATCCCCCAAAGAGGATGGCCCAACACCAACTCAGCCCACACTTACTAACCTCCCACATCCATACACACCACCCCACGTCCTCATCGAGAAGAAAGCCCCTAAGTAATTCCTGAGCAGCATCACCAGTGTCCTGACAGTTACTCTGTGTCCCTCCAGCTCTCCCTGAGGATGTGGCGGATGACCTGCACCATGATAGGACAGAAGAAAATCCTCCGTGTATCCCCAAGGTAAGCTGGATTTTTTCTGGTCTGAGATAGAAATATTGCTTTATTTCTCTTTCAATAGAATTAAGTTATGAATATTTGAGGGTATTCCTTCCAGATACATACAATTCCCTTGGTTGGGAGAATGTGGAGTGAGAGTCTATTACCAAGTCATGGTGCCTGATTCCACAGGACATTACAATTGACAGCATCCATTACAGCCTGTAGAGTATGGAGCTCTCTCTCCTGCAGCGATTTTTCCTCTAGGCAAAGAATTCTGTAAGTTCCAACCTAAATGGACTTGGAAGTTCCATCCTCCCAGCAAAGTTTTTGCCTTTCAGCCTGAGTAGGTTTTCTCTGATAACCCTGGCTGGGTTCCCTGGACCACTGTTTCCTATGAGGTTTTCTACTGTCAGCAAATGAACAAAAGACCTGAGCATCACTGTGATCTTATCCTCATAGTGTTTTCTCTTCTGTAATTGCAGGTGGCCTTCACAGAACGTGAAAACGGTATGTATTCTGGAATCAGTCACTTGGGGAGGAAGACCTTTGAAGATGAGAATGTGGGACATTTTTGCTGGTTTTAGTGTAGAGGGCAAACTGATTCCAAATTTGTGCTGGGAATGAGAGTAGGGGTCCTGGTGATAGAAAGTGATTTACAAGTAATGTGACCAATTACTATAGTCCCAAGAAGAAGCTGTATTACAGTTAGGTGGTGTAGGTTTGTGTGCATGAGACTGGGTGTGTCTGTATGTGAAATGAGTGAGATGATTCTGTGTGTGTATGTGAACATTTTGTGTTGTGTTTCCCTTGATTTACGTTCCCCTAAACATCACTGTTACTGGTGCCAACTTTCTAAAAAATATTCTCATCACCACTGCATCATGAATGGGCATGGATATAAAAGTAAATACACTGTACACTTTCAGTGTGTGCATTGATTTTATACCAAGTGAGCCTCATTTCACCTGGAAAACAAATCCTATCACCACCCAGTCAAATGTTTACTGGATTCTTTTTTTTTTTTTTTTTTTTTTTGGCTGTGTTGGGTCTTCGTTGCACTGTGTGAGCTTCTCATTTCGGTGGCTTCTGTTGTTCCAGAGCACGGGCTCTAGGTGCATGGGCTTCAATTGTTGTGGCACGTGGGCTCAGTAGTTGTGACTTGTGGGCTCTAGAGCACAGGCTTAGTAGTTGTGGTGCACGGGCTTAGTTGCTCCATGGCTGGATTCTTTTTTTGTTTTTTTTTATTTGGGAGAGTATATTAATAATTTTTATTGATTACCTCTTTTTTTTCCTTTTCGGCTCAAAGATAATTTTTTTATTCGTTTCTGCTTTATAAAAAAGTGAATCAGTTATACATTTACATCTGTTCCCACATCCCTTCCCTCATGCATCTCCCTCCCTCCCACCCTCCCCATCCCACCCCTCCAGGCGGTCACAAAGCACCTAGCTGATGTCCCTGTGCTCTGCGGCTGGTTCCCACTATGTATCTACCTTACGTTTGGTAGTGTATATATGTCCATGCCTCTCTTTCGCTTTGTCACAGCTTACCCTTCCTCCTCCCCATATCCTCAAGTCCATTCTGAAGTAGGTCTGTGTCTTTATTCCCGTTTTACCCCTAGGTTCTTCATGACATTTTTTTTAAGTTCCATATATATGTGTTAGCATACGGTATTTGTCTTTTTCTTTCTGACTTACTTCATTCTGTATGACAGACTCTAGGTCTATCCACCTCATTACAAATAGCTCAGTTTCGTTTCTTTTTATGGCTGAGTAATATTCCATTGTATATATGTGCCACATCTTCTTTATCCATTCATCCGATGATGGACACTTAGGTTGTTTCCAGCTCCGGGCTATTGTGAATAGAGCTGCAATGAACATTTTGGTACATGTCTCTTTTTGAATTATGGTTTTCTCTGGGTATATGCCTAGTAGTGGGATTGCTGGGTCATATGGTAGTTCTATTTGTAGTTTTTTAAGGAACCTCCATACTGTTCTCCATAGTGGCTGTACCAATTCACATTCCCACCAGCAGTGCAAGAGTGTTCCCTTTTCTCCACACCCTCTCCAGCATTTATTGTTTCTAGATTTCTTGATGATGGCCATTCTGACTGGTGTGAGATGATATCTCATTGTAGTTTTGATTTGCATTTCTCTAATGATTAATGATGTTGAGTATTCTTTCATGTGTTTGTTGGCAGTCTGCATATCTTCTTTGGAGAAATGCCTATTTAAGTCTTCTGCCCATTTTTGGATTTGGTTTTTTGTTTTTTTGCTATTGAGCTGCATGAGCTGTTTATAAATTTGGGAGATTAATCCTTTGTCAGTTGCTTCATTTGCAAATATTTTCTCCCATTCTGAGGGTTGTCTTTTGGTCTTGTTTATGGTTTCCTTTGCTGTGCAAAAGCTTTGAAGTTTCATTAGGTCCCATTTGTTTATCTTTGTTTTTATTTCCATTTCTCTAGGAGGTGGGTCCAAAAGGATCTTGCTGTGATTGATGTCATAGAGTGTTCTGCCTATGTTTTCCTCTAAGAGTTTGATAGTTTCTGGCCTTACATTTAGGTCTTTAATCCATTTTGAGCTTATTTTTGTGTATGGTGTTAGGGAATGATCTAATCTCATACTTTCACATGTCCCTGTCCAGTTTTCCCAGCACCACTTATTGAAGAGGCTGTCTTTTCTCCACTGTACATTCCTGCCTCCTTTATCAAAGATAAGTTGACCATATGTGCATGGGTTTATCTCTGGGCTTTCTATCCTGTTCCATTGATCTATATTTCTGTGTTTGTGCCAGTACCACACTGTCTTGATTACTGTAGCTTTGTAGTATAGTCTGAAGTCAGGGAGCCTGATTCCTCCAGCTCCGTTTTTCGTTCTCAAGATTGCTTTGGCTATTCGGGGTCTTTTGTTTTTCCAAACAAATTTTGCAATTTTTTGTTCTAGTTCTGTGAAAAATACCAGTGGTAGTTTGATAGGGGTTGCATTGAATCTGTAGATTGCTTTGGGTAGTAGAGTCATTTTCACAATATTGATTCTTCCAATCCAGGAGCATGGTATATCTCTCCATCTATTTGTATCATCTTTAATTTCTTTCATCAGTGTCTTATAATTTTCTGCATACAGGTCTTTTGTCTCCTTAGGTAGGTTTATTCCTAGATATTTTATTCTTTTTGTTGCAATGGTAAATGGGAGTGTTTTCTTGATTTCATTTTCAGATTTTTCATCATTAGTGTACAGGAATGCCAGACATTTCTGTGCATTAATTTTGTATCCTCTACTTTTCCAAATTCATTGATTAGCTCTAGTAGTTTTCTGGTAGCATCTTTAGGATTCTCTATGTACAGTATCATGTCATCTGCAAACAGTGACAGCTTTACTTCTTCTTTTCCAATTTGGATTCCTTTTATTTCCTTTTCTTCTCTGATTGCTGTGGCTGAAACTTCCAAAACTAGGTTGAATAAGAGTGGTGAGAGTGGGCAGCCTTGTCTTGTTCCTGATCTTAGTGGAAATGGTTTCAGTTTTTCACCATTGAGGACAATGTTGGCTGTGGGTTTGTCATATATGGCCTTTATTATGTTGAGGAAAGTTCCCTCTATGCCTACTTTCTGCAGGGTTTTTATCATAAATGGGTGTTGAATTTTGTTGAAAGCTTTCTCTGCATCTATTGAGATGATCATATGGTTATTCTCCTTCAACTTGTTAATATGGTGTATCACATTGATTGATTTGCGTATATTGAAGAATCCTTGCATTCCTGGGATAAACCCCACTTGATCATGGTGTATGATCCTTTTAGTGTGCTGTTGGATTCTGTTTGCTAGTATTTTGTTGAGGATTTTTGCATCTATGTTCATCAGTGATATTGGCCTGTATTTTTCTTTCTTTGTGACATCCTTGCCTGGTTTTGGTATCAAGGTGATGGTGGCCTCGTAGAATGAGTTTGGGAGTGTTCCTTCCTCTGAAATTGTTTGGAAGAGTTTGAGAAGGATGGGTGTTAGCTCTTCTCTAAATGTTTGATAGAATTCGCCTGTGAAGCCATCTGGTCCTGGGCTTTTGTTTGTTTGAAGATTTTAAATCACAGTTTCAATTTCAGTGCTTGTGATTGATCTATTCATATTTTCTATTTCTCCCTGATTCAGTCTTGGCAGGTTGTGCATTGCTAAGAAATTTGTCCATTTCTTCCAGGTTGTCCATTTTATTGGCATAGAGTTGCTTATAGTAATCTCTCATGATCTTTTGTATTTCTGCAGTGTCAGTTGTTACTTCTCCTTTTTCATTTCTAATTCTATTGATTTGAGTCTTCTCCCTTTTTTTCTTGATGAGTCTGGCTAATGGTTTGTCAATTTTGTTTATCTTCTCAAAGAACCAGCTTTTAGTTTTATTGATCTTTGCTATCATTTCCTTCATTTCTTTTTCATTTATTTCTGATCTGATCTTTATGATTTCTTTCCTTCTGCTAGCTTTCGGGGTTTTTTGTTCTTCTTTCTCTAATTGCTTTAGGTGCAGGGTCAGGTTGTTTACTCGAGATGTTTCCTGTTTCTTAAGGTGGGATTGTATTGCTATAAACTTCCCCCTTAGAACTGCTTTTGCTGCGTCCCACAGGTTTTGGGTCGTCGTGTCTCTATTGTCATTTGTTTCTAGGTATTTTTTAATTTCCTCTTTGATTTCTTCAGTGATCACTTCGTTATTGAGTAGTGTATTGTTTAGCCTCCATGTGTTTGTATTTTTTACAGATCTTTTCCTGTAATTGATGTCTAGTCTCATAGCATTGTGGTCGGAAAAGATACTTGATACAATTTCAATTTTCTTAAATTTACCAAGGCTTGATTTGTGACCCAAGATACGATCTATCCTGGAGAATGTTCCATGAGCACTTGAGAAAAATGTGTATTCTGTTGTTTTTGGATGGAATGTCCTATAAATAGCAATTAAGTCCATCTTGTTTAATGTATCATTTAAAGCTTGTTTTTCCTTATTTATTTTCATTTTGGATGATCTGTCCATTGGTGAAAGTGGGGTGTTAAAGTCCCCTACTATGAGTGTGTTACTGTCGATTTCCCCTTTTATGGCTGTTAGTATTTGCCTTATGTATTGAGGTGCTCCTATGTTGGGTGCATAAATATTTACAATTGTTATATCTTCTTCTTGGATCGATCCCTTTATCGTTATGTAGTGTCCTTCTTTGTCTCTTCTAATAGTCTTTATTTTAAAGTCTATTTTGTCTGATATAAGAATTGCTACTCCAGCTTTCTTTTGATTTCCATTTGCATGGAATATCTTTTTCCATCCCCTTACTTTCAATCTGTATGTGTCTCTAGGTCTGAAGTGGGTCTCTTGTAGACAGCATATATATGGGTCTTGTTTTTGTATCCATTCAGCCAATCTGTGTCCTTTGGTGGGAGCATTTAGTCCATTTACATTTAAGGTAATTATTGATATGTATGTTCCTATTCCCATTTCCTTAATTGCTTTGGGTTCGTTATTGTAGGTATACTCCTTCTGTTGTGTTTCTTGCCTAGAGAAGTTCCTTTAGCATTTGTTGTAAAGCTGGTTTGGTGGTGCTGAACTCTGAGCTTTTGCTTGTCTGTAAAGGTTTTAATTTCTCCATCAAATCTGAATGAGATCCTTGCTGGGTAGAGTAATCTTGGTTGCAGGTTTCTCTCCTTCATCACTTTAATTATGTCCTGCCACTCCCTTCTGGCTTGTAGAGTTTCTGCTGAGAGATCAGCTGTTAACCTGATGGGGATTCCCTTGTGTGTTATTTGTTGTTTTTGCCTTGCTGCTTTTAATATGATTTCTTTGTGTTTAATTTTTGACAGTTTGATTAATATGTGTGTTGGCGTATTTCTCCTTGGATTTATTCTGTATGGGACTCTCTGTGCCTCCTGGACTTGATTAACTATTTCCTTTCCCATATTAGGGAAGTTTTCAACTATAATCTCTTGAAATATTTTCTCAGTCCCTTTCTTTTTCTCTTCTTCTTCTGGAACCCCTATAATTCGAATGTTGGTGCGTTTAATGTTGTCCCAGAGGTCTCTGAGACTGTCCTCTGTTCTTTTCATTCTTTTTTCTTTATTTTGCTCTGCAGCAGTTATTTCCACTATTTTATCTTCCACCTCACTTATCCGTTCTTCTGCCTCAGTTATTCTGCTATTGATCCCATCTAGAGTATTTTTCATTTCATTTATTGTGTTTTTACCCGATGCTTGATTCATCTTTAGTTCTTCTAGGTCCTTGTTAACTGTTTCTTGCATTTTGTCTATTCTAGTTCCAAGATTTTGGATCTTGGAAATAGAATCTTGGATCATCTTCACTATCATTATTCTGAATTCTTTTTCAGGTAGACTGCCTATTTCCTCTTCATTTGTTAGGTCTGGTAGGTTTTTATCTTGCTCCTTCACCTGCTGTATGTTTTTCTGTCTTCTCATTTTGCTTATCTTACTGTGTTTGGGGTCTCCTTTTTGCAGGCTGCAGATTTGTAGTTCCCCTTGTTTTTGCTGTCTGTCCCCAATGGCTGAGGTTGTTTCAGTAGGTTTTGTAGGCTTCCTGGTGGGGGGGACTAGTGCCTGTGTTCTGGTGGTTGAGGCTCGATCTTGTCTTTCTGGTGGGCAGGTCCACGTCTGGTGGTGTGTTTTGGGGTGCCTGTGGCCTTATTATGTTTTTAGGCAGCCTCTCTGTTAATGGGTGGGGTTGTGTTCCTGCCTTGATAGTTGCTTGGCATAGGTTGACCAGCACTCTAGTTTGCTAGTCGTTGACTGAAGCTGGCTGCTGGTTTTGAGATGGAGATCTCTGGGAAAATTTCGCTGCTTGATATTATGTGGAGCTGGGTGGTCTCTTGTGGATCCATGTCCTGAAGTTGGCTCTCCCACTTCAGAGGCACAGCACTGACTCCTGGCTGCAGCACCAAGAGCCTTTCATCTACCCGGCTCAGAATAAAAGGGAGAAAAAGTAGAAAGAAAGAATTAGTAGAAGAAAGAAAGAGAGAGAGAAAGAAAGGAAGAAGGAAAGAAAGGAAGGAAGGAAGGAAGGAAGAAAGAAAGGAGGGAGGGAGGGAGGAAGGATGGAAAGAAAGAAAGAAAGGAGGGAGGGTGGAATGAAAGAAAAAGGAAGAGTGAATGGAAGAAGGGAGGGAGGGAGGGAGGAAGGAAAGAAAGAAAGAAAGACAGGAGTGAGGGAGGGAGGAAGGAAAGAAAAAGAAAGAGTGAAAGGAAGAAGGGAGGGAGGGAGGAAGGAAGGAAAGAAAAGAAAGAAAGACAGGAGTGAGGGAGGGAGGAAGGAAAGAAAAAGAAAGTGAAAGGAAGAAGGGTGGGAGGGAGGGAGGAAGGAAAGAAAGACAGGAGGGAGGGAGGGGGAGGAAGGAAAGAAACAGAAAGAGTGAAAGGAAATAGGGAGGGAGGGAGCAAGGAAAGAAAGAGAGAAAGAAGGAAAGGAGGGGCGGAGGGAGGGAGGGAGGAAGGGAAGGTAGGAAAAAAGAAAGAGCAGGTAAAGTAAAATTATTTAAAGTATGAAATATAGTAGCGTTATTAAAATTAAAAAGTAATTATTGAAAAAAAAACGGATAGATAGAACCCTGGGACATATGGTGGAAGCAAAGCTATACAGAGAGAATCTCACACAGAAGAATACACATACACATTCACAAAAAGAGAGCAGGGGGAAAAATCAAAAATCTTGCTCTCCAAGTCCACCTCCTCAATTTGGGATAATTCGTTGTAACAAGAGGAAAAGGGCGAGAAGTCTGAAATCTTGCTCTCTAAGTCCACCTCCTTAATTTGGGATAATTCGTTGTAAAAAGAGGAAAAGGGGGGAAAGTCTTAAATCTTGTCCTCAAAGTCCACTTCCTCAATTTGGGATGATTCGCTGTCCATTCATGCACTCCACAGACGCAGGGCACATCAAGTGGACCGTGGAGCTTTAATCCGCTGCCTCCGAGGCTGCACAGAGAGATTTCCCTGTCTCTTCTCTGCTCTCACAGCTCCCGGGTCTCAGCCTTGGACCTGGCCCCGCCTCTGCGCGTAGGTCACCGGAGGGCGTCCGTTCTTCGCTCAGACAGGACGGGTTTAAAGGAGCCGCTGATGCGGGGGCTCCGGCTCACTCAGGCAGAGGGGAGGGAGGGGCGCGCAGTGTGGGGCGGGCCTGCGGCGGCAGAGGCCGCCGTGACGTTGCACCAGCCCGAGGCGCTCTGTGCGCTTTCCCGGGAAAGCCGTCCCCGGGTCCCGGGACCCCGGCAGTGGTGGGGTGCACAGGCACCCCGGAAGGCGGGGCGGACAGTGACCCGCGCTCACACACAGGCCCCGCGGCAGTGGCAGCAGCAGCCCCAGCGTCCCACGCCCGTCTCCGGGGTCCGCGCCTTTAGCCGCGGCTCGCGCCCGTCTCCGGCGCTTCCCCAAGCAGCCCTCTTAATGCCCTCTCCTCACGCACCAGGAAACAAAAGGGAAGAAAAAGTCTATTGCCTCTTCGGCAGCTCCAGACTTTTTCCCTGGACTCCCTTCGGGCTAGCAGTGGTGCACTAACCCCTTCAGGCTCTCTTCCTGCCGCCAGCCCCAGTCCTCTCCCTGCGATCCGACTGAAAGCCAATACCCGAGCCTCAGCTCCCAGCCCCGCCCGCCCCAGCGGCCGAGCAGACAAGCCTCTTGGGCTGGTGTGTGCCTGAGGGCACCGATCCAATGTCCCGGAATCTCTCCACTTGGCCCTCCACACCCCTGTTGCTGTGCTCTCCTCTGCTACTCCGAAGCTTTCCCCCTCCGCCACCTGCAGTCTCCGTCCGCGAAGGGGCTTGTAGTGTTTGGAAACCTTTCCTGCTTCACGGCTCCCTCCCACTGGTGCAGGTCCCGTCCCTATCCTTTTGTCTCTGTTTATTCTTTTTTCTTTTGCCCTACTCAGGTATGTGGGGAGTTTCTCGCCTTTTGGGGGATCTGAGGTGTTCTGTCAGCGTTCAGTAGGTGTTCTGTAGGAGTTGTTCCACGTGTAGATGAATTTCTGATGTATCTGTGGGGAGGAAGGTGATCTCCGCGTCTTACTGTTCCGCCATCTTCCTCCGGGTCCCATGGCTGGATTCTTAATGAAAAAAACTGGGTTTCAGAATCCCTACTACTGGGTCAATTACAACTGCATTTAATAAGAAATCTCATCTCTTAGTAGGTCTCATAGCATTCTGAATGGTTATGATACATCTCTCTGCCACTTCCCTCATTCTAAGTGTTTCCTATTAGAGCCTCGGGATGAGTCCTCCCCCCTTACCTGAAGCACCTAGTGCTAGGCAGGCCTCCTTCCTTTTGCAGGGAGCCCATGCTTGTACCCACATGCCACACCCAGTTCTGGAGGAGTCTGAGAAAGAAGGAGCCTCCAGGAGTAGATGGAGGAAATTCACTCCACCTTTCTCCTTTGAGGCTAATATTCACTATCGGATTCTGTGCTAAGGAAACGAAATGTCCTTCTCCTGTGGAAAGTCTGTCTTCCATCACTTGTGCCGGCCCTGTTTCTGTGTGCTGGGCAAGAAACACTGCATACAGTGAAGACAGAACCAAGAGATCTACCCCAGGGATTGAGCTCAGGGTAGGCACTGGCTCTGTCTGTCCTGTCCGTGATCCATCATTCATCATGGTTGTGACTCTTGGACAGTCACTTATCTCTCTAAATTTCCACACCCTCCACCATAACATATGGGTTACAGCCCCCACTTTGCCCTCCCCTTCACCCCCAACAGGGCTGGGTGTCAGACATGATAATGGATATTCTCCATGAGCTGTAAAGCCTTGTTCCCATGAAAAAGCTGAAGAGTAAGCTTGAATCCCCCTTTACTTGGAGCCGTCAAATCCCTTCTCTCCTTTTAACAGCTACGAAATATCCAGCTTCTTCTTGCCATCATTCAGGATTGAACACTTATAGAGCATTTGTGAAGCACCGGTCCTTTATTTTTCAAACATTTGACCTGCATTCAATCATTTTTGGCCACATGACATAATGCTAGAAGTAGGCCATATTAACATTCCTACATCTCAGAACAGGGAACTGAGGCAAAGAGGGATCTACATATCTTTCCCAAGTACATGCTTCTTCTAAACGGGATTTGAATCCAGTCCATTACTCATGGTCCCAATGGTTTGCTGAGTTTCTAGACATTCTCAGTTAAATAAAGATATTTGCCCACAAAACCTGTCCGTTGGGTGTTTTCACTGCATACCAAACTGCAAGATCTTCCTAAGTCCAACTTTGATTCAGGAGGCTCTGCTGGGCAGCTGGTGAGGAAAGGGACCAAAGGATTGAACTGTGAATATATTATTGCTAATTTCCCCATGGTCTTCTGCCAGCAAGATGTCAATATTTGTCTCTATTGTATTGCATTTCCCAGGATGCTGCTTCCCGAATGCGAGAAGAAGAAACACTCATCAGAGGTCAGGAATATCAATCCCAGGCTGGCTGAAAAAGATCCGCATCCGGCCACATTTTAGGGTGCACCCTATAAATGACCCAGATGAAGGTACTGTGGAAAATGTCTCATTAGGTTCACTCAAGAAGAATTATTCTAGTTGATTCAGTGCCTCATATTGAAGAAAAAGCTATGAAATAATAAGCAGTATTCTTTTATTCCATGTGTTCAAATTGAAACTTACTAAGCCAGATGGTACTGTTTTAACCATGGAAGTAAACATGCATTTAAAATTCAAAATTTGGTTCATGTTTAAGAGGGAAGATGGTCTCTAGTTACGGTTTAGACATTAGCTGATTTTTGAACTTTAGCAACAACACATCCCTCCCTGAAACCATGTTTCGAGATTTCTTTAAATTATTAGACATTATTTAGAACAGGATTATATTGACATAAATGTTGTACATGCAATACAGAAAATACCTGTATCCTATCGCTCCAGTTTCAGCTATTAATAATATATAACATAGGTGGAGGAAATTTGTTACAATTAGTGAAACAATGTAAGTATATTTTTACTAATTAAAAGTGCATAGTTCACCTAAGAGTCACACCTTGTGTTGTTATATTCAATGATATTTGAAATATGTACAATATTATTTGTCACCATTATGGTGCCATACAGAAATCTGTACACTAATGTTCATAGTAGCATTATTCTTAGTAGCCCAAAGATACAAACTATCCAAAGTCCGTCAGGTGATAAATGGATAAATAAAATGTGATATATACACAGAATGGAATAATTTTCAACCATAAAAAGGAATTAAAGATTGACTTATGCTACAAAATGAATGATCCAAATAATATAAAAAATATATTATTGTTAGTGAAATAAGGCAGGCGCAGAAAGACAAATATTATATGATTCCACTTGTATGAGGTACCTAGTGTAGGCAAACTCACAGACACCGGAAGCAGAAATTACCAAGGTCAGTAGGCAGGAGTCAGGTGGATTATGATTTAATGGGTACAGAGGTTACGTTGAAATGATGAAAAAGATTAAGATGTAGATTGTGTTGATGGGTACACAGCATTGTGAAAGTAAGAAATGCTACTGAACTGTATACTTAAAAATTATGAAAAGCATAAATATGTATATTTCATCACAATAAAATAAGTCAAAAATCCAACAGAATGGCCGATGAATGAAGGAGCAACATATTTGATTAGAAGGAAGCTGAAATAGTCTAATAACAATTCAAGAAGAAGTGGGATATGGAGGGACTTTCAAATGGGCAGAGGGGCCATGGGACTCTATACTGAAACATAGTGCAATGTTAGTGTTTAAGCTTTCTCAGACTGACACTTTCAAATTGATTAGGTTCCCTACAGCTAGAAAGCTAAAGGTTCTCTTCCTCATTTCTGAAATGTTCCTCCCCTTTGCCTTCCTCCACCCACCAGGGAGGTTTGTCCAACAGCACCTCAGTCCACACTCAGTAACCACCGGCACCCATACACTCCCACCCTGTGTCCACATTAACGAGGCTCTCTGAGTAATTCCTGAGCAGCATCACCAGTGTCCTGACACTTACTCTGTGTCCTCCTAGAGCCCCCTGAGGACCTGTTGGAGGAACTGCCCTATGTGAGGGCAGTTGAAGAGGCTCCTTCTTCCTCCAGGGTAAGCTCCCCTTATTTATCCGAGATTAAAAGTTTGCTTCATTTCTTTCTTTTCCAATTGATTTCAGATATGAAGATCTACAATGTTCAAGACAGCTGATGTATACAATTTTGCTTGGTTGGATGAATGCTGATTGAAGGTCTTTCCCAACAGATAACTCATTCAAAAGGCCATTTAAAAAATGGCAACATCAGTTAGAAACTGTATAGTCAGACACACTTTCCTCAGCAGAAAACTTCCCTCCTTGAAATAGACTTTTGTATTTGCTCCTGAAAGTGGACCTGAGAGATCTTCCAGGCAAAGCTCCAGCCTTTCCCACAGGTGTCTTCTCTGGTTTCTTTTGGGGCCATTGACTCAACAACAGTTCCCCATTTGGTTTTCTGAGGACAAAAAAAGAGATGAAATACCTGTGTCCACAGAGCACAGGATCCTTACACTGTTTTCTCTTCTCTAATCACAGGTGGATGGGACAGCAAACAAAAACGGTACGTATTCAGAGATCACCCCTCTGCTGAGGAACAATCTAGATGATGAAGAAGGTGGGACTCTCTTGCTGGCTTTGCTTGGAGAGACACCCTGATTCAGGGTCCCTACAGGGATGAGGGCTGGGGGTGTAGAGCTAGAGAGTGATTTCCCAGTAAAGAGCCATGCCCAAGTTCTATGGTCCTGGAAGTAACTGCATCATTTAGATGATGTGGGTTTGTGTGTATCAGGGTTGGGGTGGGGTCCATGTGTGAGCCTATGTGGTGTGATTGTGAACCTGTATGCGTGAGCATGTGTGTGTTTCCTCAGGAGATATTTCCCTCTTACACAGCACAATTCACCTGTCAACAAAGCTCATCACCACTGCACACTGAATGTACACTACCTTGTTCTTCCCTCAACACAGCTGTTGCCCAGATTTGGTTAATATTCCTTTTCCTCAGAAGGAGGTGGTGCAGAGATAAATGTTCTAAGCTCTTCATCTCCTAAGTGGAAAAGCCAAACTGAGTACCCAGGGGTGGGTCCCAATGTAGATGCTCTGGATCCCTGACCTGCACTTACCACTCAGCCAAGGGATCCTCAGTCATGGAGCAAGGGAGTCCCTGCATCCGTATCCTTGGCTGGAAGTCCTAGCATCTCCAAAGGTCCAGACCTTGCCCATCAGGTGGCCTTAGTGGTCACAGAATCCAGGGCAGCTATGGGTGGACTTATCAGTTGACTTTGGCACAGTCATTAATGTGAAATTCACCTCAAGCCCTGCATTCTCCTGGTCAGCTCACAGATTCTGAGAGGTGTGAGACCCCATGTATACAGTACAGGTCATATCTGTCAGTGCTGGTGTCATTGCTTAAACAAGGCCAAAAGCAGATAAGAATCAGGGAGCTATTTTATTGTATTGGATAACATTACCGTAAGCCTTAGAATTGGTCACTTCCTGTAGCCCACACCCAAGGACTCAAAGTGGAACCTGACTGTTAGCCTGTACACTTCTCCTGCACAGCTGTGTTAGAGACAGGCTGTGCTCAGTCCGGGCTCCCTCTTCATAACAAAGTGTCCCACTTATGGAAGAGCTCCCTAGAGTATGGACAGCCCCTGACTCAGTGGGCATACGTACATTGTATAGATAACAAAGACTAGGAGAAAAATATGATACGATTGATAGTGGCTGTATCTAAATGGTAGTATTTCAGTTTTGTCAAATCTTGTGTATTTGATTTTCTTTAAGACAAGTGATTAGTGAATAAATATAGCATATTTTGTCTAGGATTGAATTCAGTCCTTTAATACAGGTTGCTGTTAATCAAGTATAAAATATCATACAACAGAAGACATGATAAATGCAGTAGCTGGCATCGTGGATGCTGGGGAAAGAGTGATCTGGGAAAAATCAACAGACAGTGGCAATTTAGCAAAAGCTCAAAAGAGGCAGGATGGGTCATTGGTCTCTGTCATTGAAACAGAGCATGCATTTTAGTGTTTACCATTTTTTAGATCGACCCTTCCCTTCTGATTAGGCTCCCCTTAGCTAGAAAGCCAAAGCTCTCTTTTCATTTCCTTCCTCTTGTCCTTTGCCTTCCTTCATCCCCCAAAGAGGATGGCCCAACACCAGCTCAGCCCACACTTACTAACCTCCCACATCCATACACACCACCCCATGTCCTCATCAAGAAGAAAGCCCCTGAGTAATTGCTGAGCAGCATCACCAGTGTCCTGACAGTTACTCTGTGTCCCTCCAGCTCTCCCTGAGGATGTGGCGGTTGACCTGCACCATGATAGGACAGAAGAAAAGCCTCTGTGTATCATCAAAGTAAGCTGGAATTTTTCTGGTCTGAGATAGAAATATTGCCTTATTTCTCTTTCAATAGATTTAAGTTATGAATATTTGAGAGTATTCCTTCTAGATGCATACAATTCCCTTGGTTAGGAGAATGTGGAGTGAGAGTCTATTATCAAATCATGGTGCCTGATTCCACAGGACATTAAAATTGACAGCATCCATTACAGCCTGTAGAGTACGCAGCTCTCTCTCCTGCAGCGCTTTTTCCTCTAGGAAAAGAATTCTGTAATTTCCAACCTAAATGGACTTGGAAGTACCATCCTCCCAGCAAAGATCTTGCCTTTCAGACTGAGTAGGTTTGCTCTGATAACCCTTGCTGGGTTCCCTGGACCACTGTTTCTTATGAGGTTTTCTACTGTCAGCAAATGAACAAAAGACCTGAGCATCACTGTGATCTTATCCTCATAGAGTTTTCTCTTCTGTAATTGCAGGTGGCCTTCACAGAACGTGAAAACGGTATGTATTCTGGAATCAGTCACTTGGGGAGGAAGAACTTTGAAGATGAGAAAGTGGGACATTTTTGCTGGTTTTAGTGTAGAGGGCAAACTGATTCCAAATTTGTGCTGGGAATGAGAGTAGGGGCCCTGGTGATAGAAAGTGATTTACAAGTAATGTGACCAATTACTATAGTCCCAGGAAGAAGCTGTATTACGGTTAGGTAGTGTAGGTTTGTGTGCATGAGACTGGGTGTGTCTGTATGTGAAATGAGTGGTATGATTCTGTGTGTGTATGTGAACATTTTGTGTTGTGTTTCCCTTGATGTATGTTCCCCTAAACATCACTGTTACTGGTGCCAACTTTCTAGAAAATATTCCCATCACCACTGCATCATGAATGTGTATGGATATAAAAGTAAATAAACTATACACTTACAGTGTGTGCATTGATTTTATACCAAGTGAGCCTCATTTAACCTGGAAAACAAATCCTATCACCACCCAGGCAAATGTTTACTGGATACTTTTTTTTTTTTTTTTTTGGCTGTGTTGGCTCTTCGTTGCAGTGCGCAGGCTTCTCATTTCAGTGGCTTCTCTTGCTCCAGAGCATGGGCTCTAGGTGCATGGGCTACAATAGTTGTGGCACGTGCGCTCAGTAGTTGTGACTTTCAGGCTCTAGGGCACAGGCTTAGTTGTTGTGTTGCACGGACGTACTTGCTCCATGGCTGGATTCTTAACGAACAAAACTGGGTTTCAGCATCCCTACTACTGGGTCAATTACAACTGCATTTAATAAGAAATCTCATCTCTTAGTAGGTCTCTTAGTATTCTGAATGGTTATGATACATCTCTCTGCCACTTCCCTCATTCTAACTGTTTCCTATTAGAGCCTGGGGATGAGTCCTCCCCTCTTAACTGAAGCACCAAATGCTAGGCAGGCCTCCTTCCTTTTGCAGGGAGCCCATGCTTGTACCCACATGCCACACCCAGTTCTGGAGGAGTCCGAGAAAGAAGGAGCCACCAGGAGTAGATGGAGAAAATTCACTCCACCTTTCTCCTTTGAGGCTAATATTCACTATCGGATTCTGTGCTTAGGAAACGAAATGTCCTTCTCCTGTGGAAAATGTGTCTTCCATCACTTGTGTCGGCCGTGTTTCTGTGTGCTGAGCAAGAAACACTGCATACAGTGAAGACAGAACCAAGAGATCTACCCCATGGATTGAGCTCAGGGTGGGCAATTGCTCCCTTCCCAGGAAGGCGGACAGGATGTTGTGCTTTGCATGGTGGGACAGAGAAACCAAGCAGTGTGACAAGAGGATCTCCATTCATGTTGCTGTGCAAACTGCCAGATGATGTAGGTTCTTGGTATTTTCTAAAGGATTTTGCAAGCAAACAAATCTGGGAGTAAAGTCAATAAAAACATGGAAACTTACACTTAAAAATTTTTTTTCGATAGTGAGTCCTTTGAGAAATACATATTTTAATAGAATATGATTGCCGTATATGTGTCAATATTTTCCCCACCAAAGAAAAAACTGAAAATGCTTGATTGTAAAATGTCACTTGTTTACCCAAGAGACTGTCTGTGAGTAAAGTTGTTCTAGAAATCCTCAGTCCCTAGGTCGTAGTTTCCTGATGGTGCTGAGGGGAACCCTGGTGTGCGATTCAGTGCCTGCTACTCACAGTGAGGCTCTTAAGAACTCAGAGACCCGCCCAGTGGACCCCACGTGTGAGGACAGGATTGGAGCCTCGGGCGTGACTTGAAGAGGGAAATGCTTTAGAGAAGTGGAAGGAGATAGAGGAAGGGCACCTGAGCCATGGGGAGTCAGGGGTGGTTGGTTTAGAGATCAAGGAAAAATGTCCACCTGAGCACAGCCTGGGCCACACTTAGGATGCTATTGGCGCTTCTGGTTGAATGGGGAAGAGAAAGGACATCCCCCTCTTGCTGGAGTGAACTCTGGAGAGATGTCTTCTTTAAAGCCTGGGGAGAGGAGCTTCTCTCCCATCATCTCCTGATACCTGTGTACATTCGAGACCCTTCCTCCTTTCTTCTTTCCCTCTGTTGAATCCCTTTCCTTATTTTTCTTCTTTTTTCCCCTTTTCCACTTTGTATTTATTTTACATATGTATATTTTATTGTTGTAAAAGTACACATACAATGAAATCCAACGTCTTAACAAGTTTTGAAATGTCCAGTCAGTCCTGTGGACTACATGCACCTTGTTGTACAGCATGTGTCTAGAACTTTTCCATTTTGAAATAACACATTCTAACCATTGAACAGAAACTTCCCATGTCAACCTCCTGCCACTCTTGGAACCACCCTTCTACTCTCTGCTTCTCGGAGTTTTCTTTCAGTTTTTGACCTTCTGTGACTGGCTTATTTCACTCTTACAAATGTCCTCCAAGTTCTTTCGTGTTGCTGCAAATGGGAGGATTTCCTTCTTTTTCAAAGACTGAATGACATTCCACTGTATGTATACACCACATTTTTTTATTAATTCATCTTCCCATGGAAACTAGGCAGTTTTCCTCTATTGTGTATAATGCTGCAATGGACATGATATTGTAGATATCTCTTGAACATTCTTGTTTTATCTCCTTTGTATATACACCTAAATGAGTGATTGTGGATTTTATGATAGTTCTCTTATTAATTTTGGGGGAACCTCCATTCTGTTTTCCATAATGGCTACGCCATTTTACATTACTGCAGGGTACAAAACAGTGTACAGAAGTTCCACTGTTTCACATCTTTGCCAGCATCCATTAATTTTCTTTCTTTTTTTTTTTTTTTTTTTTGCAGTGTCCCCTGCATCGGCAGGCGGACTCTCAACCACTGTGCCACCAGGGAAGCCCTAATTGTCTTTTTATAATACACATTCTAACAGGTGTGAGTGATATCTCCTTGTGCCTTGATTTCCATTTCCCTGATGCTTAGCGATGTTGAGCAAATTTTCATATGTAGATTGACCACTTGTATGTCTTTATGGAGAAATGTCTATTGAAGCTTTTTACCCATTTTTAAACTCAGTTATTTGTCCGCTGTTTTTCTGAAATTGACTCGTAGTAGTTTCTTATATATTCTGGATATTGGTCTCTTATTCAGATACAAGGTTTACACATATTTCCTCCCATCCTATAGGTTGCCTTTTCATTCTGTTGATTGTTGAAGAGACTATCCTTTCTTCACTTGGTAATCTTAGAACCTTGGCACAGATCAGTTGGCCATATATATGTGCAATAATTTGGGGTCTCTCTATTATATTTCATTGGTCTGTCTCACTGTCTTGATGCCAGTAGCAGACTGTTTTGACTACTGTGGCATTGTTATGTGTTTTGAGTTCAGGAAGTGTTAATCTCCATCATTGCTCTTTGCCCTCAAGATTGTTTTTTATCTAATTGCGGGGGTGGTTCCGTATGTATTTTAGGATTCTGTCCACTTCTATAATAATGACATGGAATTATGTGGGTTGTTGCGATATATGTGTACATCACTTTATGTAGTATAGAAATGCCAACAGTATTTAATAATCCAGTCTATGAACATGGTATGTCATTCCAATTACTTGTCTCTTCTTTAATTTCTTTCCCGATATCCTGTAGTTTTCAGTATACAAATTTTCACCTCCTACGGGGTCTTTTCCACTGCCTTCCTCAGGTCTTCTAGATTCAGGTGTGAGAAGGATGGACTCATGGAGAGAGTGAAATCCCTCCCTCCCCCTGCACCTACTCTCTGGTTATGTCTAATACAGGTTTACTGGGCCAAGCCCTTCACCTCTGTCTAAAAGTGGGCCCCTTGCTGGGAATTCCTCTTGGATCTGAGTGTTGACTGTACTATTTCAGTGTCCACAAGGACTCTCCCAATGCCTGGCGTGGGTCCAAAAGCCCAAGATATACCGACATACGAATGATCAGATCAGGCCATCAAATTTTCTGCAGTAAAGAACAACCAGGGGAGGGGTGGCTGGTTGGCTCTTTCTCATCTTTGGATTTCTTAGAGCTGAGCTTCCCAGTGTGGTAGCCACTAACCAAATGTGTCTATTTATAATTAATTTAGTTCAAACAATAATTAACTCTTTCTATTAAAAAATGCAAAAAAAACACAATTGCTTGGTCACACTAGCCATATTTCAAGTGTGTCTGTAACATCTGGAATTTCAGGTTGGTAAGGTTGACGGTGAAAGTTATAAATGGGTCTATAGAAGTAAGGGGTCGAAAGGTGATTTTCTCAGCATCTCTCCCTCATTTGAAATTTTCAACTATGATCAGTATCATATTGAAGGACTCTGTCTGCACAGAGCACAGGGGTGGTCTGAGAACGTGGAGGGAAGACCAGGGTGATGCTGTGTGAGCCAGCAAGTCGGGTAGGAGAAATGGGTGCGTCAACTTGTTTACTAACTTTATGCTCATGGTTGTGTTTGTACAGAATGCATCGTGGAGAGCATACATTGCTGTGATGCTGATGACGATTCACATAGGGAACAACTCTCAGGTAGGATCTAAAGTGAGACAATTCCTAGAACACTTGGGTTCCACCCACTCCTTTAGAAACTAAGGAAGGTGAATATGAAATCAGGAAGAAGGAGGAAATATGTGTAGAATTCTGATTTGTTCTTTCCAAATTTTAATGATATAATAGAATTATTGTGTCCATGTCCTTTGACTGTACTGTGCTTATAGTCATCTTTTCTTGCTTTGCCATTCAGAAATTTTCTTTCTCACAAGACTACTCTTTCATTGCTTTTTCACTGCCAAAGATGAAAGCTTCGTTTCTGTTTGGTACCTGGAGGGTATTTAGCACCAGGGATTTTGGTTTCCTTTTTACATTCACGTATGATGGCCATATCCTAGTGGGAACAAAGCTTGCATAGTCATTTGCCACTGGAGAACAAGTTCTTATAGTGAGTGTCAGGTGGTGGATGAGACTTGAACTCTCTCCCTCTACACTTTCAGGACTTGTAGCTTCATCTTACTTTTGTCCTCACTGTTTATTCCTCATGGAAAGCTCGCTCCCAGAGGTGGAAGAGTCACAGAACACGTGCTCTGGGATCACTGCCTGTGCTCAGTCTCCTCATTTCACCCTCAGCACCTCCCAAGGCTGATGTGCTGACATGCTTCCATTTGAGACGGGTCCACGTCCAGCTGCCCCTAGAGACCCTCCATGGGCGGCATTAATTCTAGAGGGCTGTGTGAAGGGGCTGCTGGGCTTCTTGACACACTTGCTTTCACAGCCCTGCTGACCTGGTCTCCTGGGGTTGACCAGACCCAGGACAGAGACTCAGGGCAGCAGGACCCAGGGTCACTGCTCTTCTTACAACCCACTTCTCCGTCCAGACAACCCTGCCCCTGCTCCCCACACCCCAGTCCTGCCTACCCTCTGACCTTTCCTCATGCCTGCCTTGGTCTTATCCTTCCCAGTTCTTCCAAGGCTGGGGTAAACCCTGGCAGGTGCTGTGTGTTTATGAGGCTTCCTCTGCTGTAGAATTTTGTTTCAGTATTCCAGAATAAGGGAATTGGGACAAGTTACTTTTAACTCTAATATTGCTTTCATCCTCTCTAAGGGGCTAAGAGACTTATGGAGTTGTTTTGAAGTACCTAAGGTTAGCTCAGGCACAGGACCCTTACTTGTTTTCTGAAGTTGGTTGCATGTTTTTCCCTCAACACAGCAGTTGCCCAGATTTGGTTAATATTCCTTTTCCTCAGAAGGAGATGGTGCAGAGATAAATGTTCTAAGCTCTTGACCTCCTAAGTGGAAAAGCCAAACTGAGAACCCAGGGGTGGGTCCCAATGTGGGTGCTCTGGATCCCTGACCTACACTTACCACTCAGCCAAGGGATCCTCAGTCATGGAGCAAGGGAGTCCCTGCATCTGTATCCTTGGCTGGAAGTACTAACATCTCCAAAGGTCCAGACCTTGCCCATCAGGTGGCCTTAATGATCACAGAATCCAGGGCTGCTATGGGTGGACTTATCAGTTGACTTTGGCATAGTCATTAATGTGAAATTCACCTCAAGACCTGAATTCTCCTCGTCAGCTCAAAGATTCTGAGAGGTGTGAGACCTCATGTATACAGTGCAGGTCATATCTGTCAGTGCTGGTGTTATTGCTTAAACAAGGCGAAAAGCAGATAAGAATCAGGGAGCTATTTTATTGTATTGGATAACATTACCATAAGCCATAGCATTGGTCAATTCCTGTAGCCCACACCCAAGGATACAAAGTGGAACCTGACTTTTAGCCTGTACACTTCTCCTGCACAGCTGGGTTAGAGACAGGCTGTGCTCAGTCCGGGCTCCCTCTTCATAACAAAGTGTCCCACTTATGGAAGAGCTCCCTAGAGTATGGACAGCCCCTGACTCAGTGGGCATACGTACATTGTATAGATAACAAAGACTAGGAGAAAAATATGATACGATTGATAGTGGCTGTATCTCAATGGTAGGATTTCAGTTTTGTCAAACCTTGTGTATTTGATTTTCTTTAAGACAAGTGATTAGTGAATAAATATAGCATATTTTGTCTAGGATTGAATTCAGTCCTTTAATACAGGTTGCTGTTAATCAAGTATAAAATATCATACAACAGAAGACATGATAAATGCAGTAGCTGGCATCGTGGATGCTGGGGAAAGAGTGATCTGGGAAAAATCAAGAGACAGTGGCAATTTAGCAGAAGCTCAAAGCATGGATCATGGGTCTCTGTCATTGAAACAGAGCATGCATTTTAGTGTTTACCATTTTTTAGATCGACCCTTCCCTTCTGATTAGGCTCCCCTTAGCTAGAAAGCCAAAGCTCTGTTTTCATTTCCTTCCTCTTGTCCTTTGCCTTCCTTCATCCCCCAAGAGGATGGCCCAACACCAGCTCAGCCCACACTTACTAACCTCCCACATCCATACACACCACCCCATGTCCTCATCGAGAAGAAAGCCCCTGAGTAATTGCTGAGCAGCATCACCAGTGTCCTGACAGTTACTCTGTGTCCCTCCAGCTCTCCCTGAGGATGTGGCGGTTGACCTGCACCGTGATAGGACAGACGAAAAGCCTCCGTGGTTCATCAAGGTAAGCTGGATTTTTTCTGGTCTGAGATAGAAATATTGCTTTATTTCTCTTTCAATAGATTTAAGTTATGTATATTTGTGGGTACTCCTTCCATATACATACAATTCCCTTGGTTGGAAGAATGTGGAGTGAGAGTCTATTACCAAATCATGGTGCCTGATTCCACAGGATTTTAAAATTGACAGCATCCATTACAGCCTGTAGAGTACGGAGCTCTCTCTCCTGCAGCGATTTTTCCTCTAGGAAAAGAATTTTGTAATTTCCAACCTAAATGGACTTGGAAATTCCATCCTCCCAGCAAAGTTCTTGCCTTTCAGCCTGAGTAGGTTTGCTCTGATAACCCTTGCTGGTTTCCCTGGACCACTGTTTCTTTTGAGGTTTTCTCCTGTCAGCAAATGAACAAAAGACCTGAGCATCACTGTGATCTTATCCTCATAGTGTTTTCTCTTCTGTAATTGCAGGTGGCCTTCACAGAACGTGAAAACGGTATGTATTCTGGAATCAGTCACTTGGGGACAAAGAACTTTGAAGATGAGAAAGTGGGACATTCTTGCTGGTTTTAGTGTAGAGGGCAAACTGATTCCAAATTTGTGCTGGGAATGAGAGTAGGGGTCCTGGTGATAGAAAGTGATTTACAAGTAATGGAACCAATTACTATACTCCCAGCAAGAAGCTGTATTACGGTTAGGTGGTGTATGTTTGTGTGCATGAGACTGGGTGTGTCTGTATGTGAAATGAGTGGTATGATTCTGTGTGTGTATGTGAACATTTTGTGTTGTGTTTCCCTTGATTTACGTTCCCCTAAACATCACTGTTACTGGTGCCAACTGTCTAAAATATATTCCCATCCATACTGCATCATGAATGGGTATGGATATGAAAGTAAATAAACTGTACACTTTCAGTGTGTGCATTGATTTTATACCAATTGAGCCTCATTTAACCTGGAAAACAAATCCTATCACAACCCAGGCAAATGTTTACTAGATTCTTTTTTTTTTTTCTTTTGGCTGTGTTGGGTCTTCGTTGCACTGCGCGGGCTTCTCATTTCGGTGGCTGCGGTTGTTCCAGACCACGGGCTCTAGGTGCATGGGCTTCAATAGTTGTGACACGTGGGCTCAGTAGTTGTGACTTTCGGGCTCTAGAGCACAGGCTTAGTAGTTGTGGTGCACGGGTTTAGTTGCTCCATGGCTGGATTCTTAGTGAACAAAACTGGGTTTCAGCGTCCCTACTACTGGGTCAATTACAACTTCATTTAATAAGAAATCTCATCTCTTAGTAGGTCTCATAGCATTCTGAATGGTTATGATACATCTCTCTGCCACTTCCCTCATTCTAACTGTTTCCTATTAGAGACTCGGGATGAGTCCTCCCCCCTTACCTGAAGCACCTAGTGCTACGCAGGCCTCCTCCATTTGCAGGGAGCCCATGCTTGTACCCACATGCCACACCCAGTTCTGGAGGAGTCCGAGAAAGAAGGAGCCTCCGGGAGTAGATGGAGGAAATTCACTCCACCTTTCTCCTTTGAGGATAATATTCACTGTCGGATTCTGTGCTAAGGAAACGAAATGTCCTTCTCCTGTAGAAAGTCTGTCTTCCATCGCTTGTGCCAGCCCTGTTTCTGTGTGCTGGGCAAGAAACACTGCATACAGTGAAGACAGAACCAAGAGATCTACCCCAGGGATTGAGCTCAGGGTGGGCACTGGCTCCCTTCCAAGGAGGGCGGACAGGAGGTGGTGCTTTGCAAGTTGGGACAGAGAAACCAAGCAGTGTGACAAGAGCATTTCCACTCATGTTGCTGTGCAAACTGTCAGATGATGTAGATTCTTGGTATTTTCTGAAGGCTTTTGCAAGCAAACAAGTCAGGGAGTAAAGTCAATTAAAACATGGAAAGTTGTACTTAAAAAAAGTTTTTTCGATAGTGAGTCCTTTGAGACATACATACTTTAATAGAATATGATTGCCGTATATGTGTCAATATTTTCCCCACCAAAGAAAAAACTGAAAATGCTTGATTGTAAAATGTCTCTTGTTTACCCAAGAGACTGTGTTTGAGTAAAGTTGTTCTAGAAATCCTCAATCCCTAGGTCGTAGTTTGCTGATGGTGCTGAGGGGAACCCTGGTGTGCGATTCAGTGCCTGCTACTCACAGGGAGGCTCTTAAGAACTCAGAGACCCGCCCAGTGGACCCCACGTGTGAGGACAGGATTAGCACCTCGGGCTGGACTTGTAGAGGGAAATGCTTTAGAGAAGTGGAAGGAGATACATTAAGGACACCTGAGCCATGGGGAGTCAGGTGTGGTTGGTTTAGAGATCAAGGAAAAGTGTACACCTTAGCACAGCCTAGGCCACCCTTAGGATGCTATTGGCGCTTCTGGTTGAATGGGGAAGAGAAAGGACATCCCCCTCTTGCTGGAGTGAACTCTGGAGAGATGTCTTCTTTAAAGCCTGGGGAGAGGAGCTTCTCTCCCATTATCTCCTGATACCTGTGTACATTCGAGACCTTTCCTGCTTTCTTCTTTCCCTCTGTTGACTCCCTTTCCTTATTTTTCTTCTTTTTTCCCCTTTTTCCACTTTGTATTTATTTTACATATGTGTATTTTATTGTTGTAAAGTACACATATGATGAAATCCAACGTCTTAACAAGTTTTGAAATGTCCAGTCAGTCCTGTTGACTACATGCACCTTGTTGTACAGCATGTGTCTAGAACTTTTCCATTTTGAAATAACACATTCTAACCATTGAACAGAGACTTCCCATGTCAACCTCCTGCCAGCTCTTGGAACCACCCTTCTACTCTCTGCTTCTCGGAGTTTTCTTTCAGTTTTTGACCTTCTGTGACTGGCTTATTTCACTCTTACAAATGTCCTTCAAGTTCTTTTGTGTTGCTGCAAATGGCAGGATTTCCTTCTGTTTCAAAGGCTGAATGACATTCCACTGTATGTATATACCACATTTTCTTTATTAATTCATCTTCCCATGGACACTAGTCAGTTTTCCTATGTTGTGTATTGTGTATAATGCTGCAATGGACATGAGATTGTAGATATCTCTTGGACATCCTTGTTTTATCTCCTTGGTATATAAACCTAAATGAGTGATTGCTTCATTTTATGAGAGTTCTGTTAGTAATTTTGGGGGTACCTCTATTCTGTTTTCCATAAGGGCTACAACATTTTACATTACTACAGGGTACAAAACAGTGTACAGAAGTTCCACTTCTTCACATCTTTGCCAGCATCCATTAATTTTCTTTCTTTCTTTTTTTTTTTTTTTTTTTTTGCGGTACATGGGTCTCTCATTGTTGTGGGCTTGTGGCTTCACCTCATGTTTTGTGCTCACTGTTAGTTCCTCTTGTAAAGGACAGTCCCAGAGATGGATGAGTCACAGAACACGTGCTCTGGGATCACTGCATGAGCTCCTTGAGCTCATCTCAGCCTCTCCATTTCCCCAAGGCTGATGTGCTGACATGCTTCCATTTGAGAGGGGTCCACGTCCAGCTGCCACTAAAGACCCTTCATGGCCGGCAGGAATTCTAGGGAGCTGTGTGAAGAGGCTGCTGGGCTTCTTCACACACTTGCTTTCACAGCCCTGCTGACCTGGTCTCCTGCGTTTGACCAAGCCCAGGACACAGACTCAGGGCAGCAGGACCCAGGGTCACTGCTCTTCTTACAACCCACTGCTCCTTCCAGACAACCCTACCCATGCTCCCCACACCCCAGTCCTGCCTAACCTCTGACCTTTCCTCAGGCCTGCCTTGGTCTTTTCCATCCCAGTTCTTCCAAGGCTCGTTTAAACCCTGGCAGGTGCTGTGTGTTTATGAGACTTCCTCTGCTGTAGAATTTTGTTTCAGTATTCCAGAATAAGGGAATTGGGACAAGTTACTTTTAACTCAAATATTGCTTTCATCCACTCTAAGGTGCTAAGAGACTTACGGAGTTGTTTTGAAGTACCTAAGGTTAGCTCAGGCACAGGACCCTTACTTGTTTTGTGAAGTTGGTTGCATGTTCTTCCTTCAACACAGCTGTTGCCCAGATTTGGTTAATATTCCTTTTCCTCAGAAGGAGATGGTGCAGAGATAATTGTTCTAAGCTCTTGATCTCCTAAGTGGAAAAGCCAAACTGAGAACCCAGGGGTGGGTCCCAATGTGGGTGCTCTGGATCCCTGACCTGCACTTACCACTCAGCCAAGGGATCCTCAGTCATGGAGCAAGGGAGTCCCTGTATCTGTATCCTTGGCTGGAAGAACTAGCATCTCCAAAGGTCCAGACCTTGCCCATCAGGTGGCCTTAATGATCACAGAATCCAGCGCAGCTATGGGTGGACTTATCAGTTGACTTTGGCACAGTCATTAATGTGAAATTCACCTCAAGACCTGCATTCTCCTGGTCAGCTCACAGATTCTGAGAGGTGTGAGACCCCATGTATACAGTACAGGTCATATCTGTCAGTGCTGGTGTCATTGCTTCAACAAGGCGAAAAGCAGATAAGAATCAGGGAGCTATTTTATTTTATTGGATAACATTACCATAAGCCATAGCATTGGTCAATTTCTGTAGCCCACACCCAAGGACTCAACGTGGAACCTGACTGTTAGACTGTACACTTCTCCTGCACAGCTGGGTTAGAGACAGGCTGTGCTCAGTCCGGGCTCCCTCTTCATAACGAAGTGTCCCACTTATGGAACAGCTCCCTAGAGTATGCACAGCCCCTGACTCAGTGGGCATACATACATTGTATAGAAAGCAAAGACTGGGAGAAAAATATGATACGATTGATAGTGGCTGTATCTAAATGCTAGGATTTCAGTTTTGTCAAATCTTGTGGATTTGATTTTCTTTAAGACAAGTGATTAGTGAATAAATATAGCATATTTTGTCTAGGATTGAATTCAGTCCTTTAATGGAGGTTGCTGTTAATCAAGTATAAAATATCATACAACAGAAGACATGATAAATGCAGTAGCTGGCATTGTGGGTGCTAGGGAAAGAGTGATCTGGGAAAAATCAAGAGACAGTGGCAATTTAGCAGAAGCTCAAAGAATGGGTCATGGGTCTGTGTCATTGAAAAAGAGCATGCATTTTAGTGTTTACCATTTTTTAGATCGACCCTTCCCTTCTGATTAGCCTCCCCTTAGCTAGAAAGCCACAGCTCTGTTTTCAATTCCTTCCTCTTGTCCTTTGCCTTCCTTCATCCCCCAAAGAGGATGGCCCAACACCAGCTCAGCCCACACTTACTAACCTCCCGCATCCATACATACCACCCCATGTCCTCATCGAGAAGAATACGCCTGAGTAATTGCTGAGCAGCATCACCAGTGTCCTGACAGTTACTCTGTGTCCCTCCAGCTCTCCCTGAGGATGTGGCGGTTGACCTGCACCGTGATAGGACAGAAGAAAAGCCTCCGTGGTTCATCAAGGTAAGCTGGATTTTTTCTGGTCTGAGATAGAAATATTGCTTTATTTCTCTTTCAGTAGATTTAAGTTATGAATATTTGAGGGTATTCCTTCCAGATACATACAATTCCCTTGGTTGGGAGAATGTGGAGTGAGAGTCTATTACCAAGTCATGGTACCTGATTCCACAGGACATTAAAATTGACAGCATCCATTACAGTCTGTAGAGTACGGAGCTCTCCCTCCTGCAGCGATTTTTCATCTAGGAAAAGAATTCTGTAATTTCCAACCTAAATGGACTTGGAAGTTCCATCCTCCCAGCAAAGTTCTTGCCTTTCAGCCTGAGTAGGTTTGCTCTGATAACCCTTGCTGGGTTCCCTGGACCACTGTTTCTTATGAGGTTTTCTACTGTCAGCAAATGAACAAAAGACCTGAGCATCACTGTGATCTTATCCTCATAGTGTTTTCTCTTCTGTAATTGCAGGTGGCCTTCACAGAACGTGCAATCAGTATGTATTCTGGAATCAGTCACTTGGGGAGGAAGAACATTGAAGATGAGAAAGTGGGACATTTTTGCTGGTTTTAGTGTAGAGGGCAAACTGATTCCAAATTTGTGCTGGGAATGAGAGTAGGGGCCCTGGTGATAGAAAGTGATTTACAAGTAATGTGACCAATTACTATAGTCCCAGGAAGAAGCTGTATTACGGTTAGGTGGTGTAGGTTTGTGTGCATGATACAGGGTGTGTCTGTATGTGAAATGAGTGGGATGATTCTGTGTGTGTATGTGAACATTTTGTGTTGTGTTTCCCTTGATTTACGTTCCCATAAACATCACTGTTACTGGTGCCAACTTTCTAAAAAATATTCCCATCACCACTGCATCATGAATGGCTATGGATATAAAAGTAATTAAACTGTACAGTTTCAGGGTGTGCATTGATTTTATACCAATTGATCCTCATTTAACCTGGAAAACAAATCCTATCACAACCCAGGCAAATGTTTACTAGATTCTTTTTTTTTTTCTTTTGGCTGTGTTGGGTCTTCGTTGCACTGCACGGGCTTCTCATTTCAGTGGCTGCAGTTGTTCCAGACCACGGGCTCTAGGTGCATGGGCTTCAATAGTTGTGGCACGTGGGCTCAGTAGTTGTCACTTGCGGGCTCTAGAGCACAGGCTTAGTAGTTGTGGTGCACGGGTTTAGTTGCTCCATGGCTGGATTCTTAGTGAACAAAACTGGGTTTCTGCTTCCCTACTACTCGTCAAATACAACTTCATTTAATAAGAAATCTCATCTCTTAGTAGGTCTCATAGCATTCTGAATGGTTATGATACATCTCTCTGCCACTTCCCTCATTCTAAGTGTTTCCTATTAGAGACTCGGGATGAGTCCTCCCCCCTTACCTGAAGCACCTAGTGCTAGGCAGGCCTCCTTCTTTTTGCAGGGAGCCCATGCTTGTACCCACATGCCACACCCATTTCTGGAGGAGTCCGAGAAAGAAGGAGCCCCCAGGAGTAGATGGAGGAAATTTACTCCACCTTTCTCCTTTGAGGCTAATATTCACTATCGGATTCTGTGCTTAGGAAACGAAATGTCCTTCTCCTATAGAAAGTATGTCTTCCATCACTTGTGTCGGCTGTGTTTCTGTGTGCTGGGCAAGAAACACTGCATACAGTGAAGACAGAACCAAGAGATCTACCCCAGGGATTGAGCTCAGGGTGGGCACTGGCTCCCTTACCAGGAGGGTGGACAGGAGGTTGTGCTTTGCAAGGTGGGACAGAGAAACCAAGCAGTGTGACAAGAGCATTTCCACTCATGTTGCTGTGCAAACTGCCAGATGATGTAAGTTCTTGGTATTTTGTGAAGGCTTTTGCAAGCAAACAAGTCTGGGAGTAAAGTCAATTAAAACATGGAAAGTTATACTTAAAAATTTTTTTTCGATAGTGAGTCTTTGAGAAATACATACTTTAATAGAATATGATTGCCTTATATGTGTCAATATTTTCCCCACCAAAGAAAAAACTGAAAATGCTTGATTGTAAAATGTCACTTGTTTACACAAGAGACTGTGTATGAGTAAAGTTGTTCTAGAAATCCTCAATCCCTAGGTCGTAGTTTCCTGATGGTGCTGAGGGGAACCCTGGTGTGCGATTCAGTGCCTGCTACTCACAGGGAGGCTCTTAAGAACTCAGAGACCCGCCCAGTGGACCCCACGTGTGAGGACAGGATTAGAGCCTCTGGCTGGACTTGAAGAGGGAAATGCTTTAGAGAAGTTGAAGGAGATACATTAAGGACACCTGAGCCATGGGGAGTCAGGCGTGGTTGGCTTAGAGATCAAGGAAAAGTGTACACCTGAGCACAGCCTGGGCCACACTTAGGATGCTTTTGGCACTTCTGGTTCAATGGGGAAGACAAAGGACATTCCCCTCTTGCTGGAGTGAACTCTGGAGAGATGTCTTCTTTAAAGCCTGGGGAGAGAAGCTTCTTTCCCATTATCTCCTGATACCTGTGTACATTCGAGACCCTTCCCCCTTTCTTCTTTCCCTCTGTTGACTCCCTTTCCTTATTTTTCTTCTTTTTTCCCCTTTTTCCACTTTGTATTTATTTTACATATGTGTATTTTATTGTTGTAAAATACACATATGATGAAATCCAACGTCTTAACAAGTTTTGAAATGTCCAGGCAGTCCTGTTGACTACATGCACCTTGTTGTACAGCATGTGTCTAGAACTTTTCCATTTTGAAATAACACATTCTAACCATGGAACAGAGACTTCCCATGTCAACCTCCTGCCAGATCTTGGAACCCCCCTTCTACTCTCTGCTTCTCGGAGTTTTCTTTCAGTTTTTGACCTTCTGTTACTGGCTTATTTCAGTCTTACAAATGTCCTCCAAGTTCTTTCGTGTTGCTGCAAATGGCAGGATTTCCTTCTGTTTCAAAGGCTGAATGACATTCCACTGTATGTATATACCACATTTTCTTTATTAATTCATCTTCCCATGGACACTAGGCAGTTTTCCTATGTTGTGTATTGTGTATAATGCTGCAATGGACATGAGATTGTAGATATCTCTTGGACATTCTTGTTTTATCTCCTTGGTATATAAACCTAAATGAGTGATTGCTGGATTTTATGATAGTTCTCTTAATAATTTTTGGGGGACCTCCATTCTGTTTTCCATAATGCCTATACCATTTTACTTTACTACAGGGTACAAAACAGGGTACAGAAGTTCCACTTCTTCACATCTTTGCCAGCATCCATTAATTTTCTTTCTTTCTTTTTTTTTTTTTTTTTGCAGTACACGTATCTTCATTGTTGTGGGCTCTCCCGTTGCGGAGCACAGGCTCCAAACGCACAGGCTCAGCAGCCATGGCTCATGGGCCCAGCCGCTCAGAGGGATGTGGGATCCTCCCAGACCGGGGCACGAACACGTGTCCCCTGCCTTGGCAGGCGGACTCTCAACCACTATGCCACCAGGGAAGCCCTAATTGTCTTTTTATAATACACATCCTAACAGGTGTGAGTGATATCTACTTGTGGCTTGATTTCCATTTCCCTGATGCTTAGCGATGTTGAGCAAATTTTCATATGTAGATTGACCACTTGTATGTCTTTATGGAGAAATGTCTAGTGAAGCTTTTTACCCATTTTGAAACTCAGTTATTTGCCCGCTGTTTTTCTGAAATTGACTTGTAGTAGTTTCTTATATATTCTGGATATTGGTCTCTTATTCAGATACAAGGTTTACACATATTTCCTCCCATCCTATAGGTTGCCTTTTCATTCTGTTGATTGTTGAAGAGACTATCCTGTCTTCACTTGGTAATCTTAGAACCTTGGCCAAGATCAGTTGGCCATATATATGTGCGTTTATTTGAGGTCTCTCTATTATATTTCATTGGTCTATCTCACTGTCTTGATGCCAGTAGCATACTGTTTTGACTACTGTGGCACTGTTATGTGTTTTCAGTTCAGGAAGTGTTAATCTCCATCATTGCTCTTTGCTCTCACTATTGTTTTATCTACTTGGGGGGGTTCCATATGTATTTTAGGATTCTGTCTACTTCTATAATAATGACATGGAATTTTGTGGGTTGTTGCGATATATCTCTACATCACTTTATGTAGTATAGAAATGCCAACAGTATTTAATAATCCAGTCTATGAACATGGTATGTCATTCCAATTACTTGTCTCTTCTTTGAATTCTTTCCGCAATGTCCTGTAGTTTTCAGTATACAAATTTTTCACCTTCTACGGGGCCGTTTCCACTGTCTTCCTCAGGTCTTCTAGACTCAGGATTGAGAAGGATGGACTCATGGAGAGAGTGAAATCCCTCCCTCCCCCTGCACCTACTCTCTGATTATGTCTAATACAGGTGTACTGGGCCATGCCCTTCACCTCTGTCTACAAGTGGGCCCCTTGCTGGGAATTCCTCTTGGATCTGAGTGTTGACCGTACTATTTCAGTGTCCACAAGGACTCTCCCAATGCCTGGCGTGGGCCCAGGAGCCCACGATATTCCTACATATGAATGATCAGATCAGGCCATCAAATGATCTGCAGTAAAGAACAACCATGGGAAGGGTGGCTGGTTGCCTCTTTCTCATCTTTGGATTTCTTAGAGCTGAGCTTTCCAGTGTGGTAGCCACTAACCAAATGTGTCTATTTATAATTAATTTAGTTCAAACAAGACTTAACTCATTCTATTAAAAAAATGCAAAAAACACACATTTGCTTGGTCACACTAGCCATGTTTGAAGTGTGTCTGAATCATCTGGAATTTCAGGTTGGTAATTTTGACGGTGAAAGCTATAAATGGGTCTATAGAAGTGAGGGGTCGAAAGGTGATTTTCTCAGCATCTCTCCCTCATTTGAAATTTTCAACTGTGATCAAGATCTTATTGAAGGGCTCTGTCTGCACAGAGCACAGGGGAGGTCTGAGATCCTGGAGGGAAGACCAGGGTGATGCCGTGTGAGCCAGGAAGTCGAGTAGGAGAAATGGGTGGGTCAGCTTGTATAATAACTTTATGCTCATGGTGTGTTTGTACAGAATGGATCATGGAGAGCACAGATAGCAGTGATGCTGATGATGATTCACATAGCGAACAACTCTCAGGTAGGATCTAAAGAGAGACAATTACTACAACACTTGGGTTCCACCCGGTTCTTTAGAAACTAAGGAAGGTGAATATGAAATCAGGAAGAAGAAGGAAATATGTGTAGAATTCTGATTTGCTCTTTCCAAATTTTAATGATATAATAGAGTTATTGTGTCCATGTCCTTTGACTGTACTGTGCTTATAGTCATCTTTTCTTGCTTTGCCATTCAGAAATGTTCTTTCTCACAAGACTACTCTTTCATTGCTTTTTCACTGCCAAAGATGAAAGCTTCGTTTCTGTTTAGTACCTGGAGGGTATTTTGCACCAGAATTTTGGTTTCGTTTTTACATTCACGTATGATGGCCATATCCTAGTGGGAACAAATCTGTCATAGTCACTTGACACTGGAGAACAAGTTCTTATAGTAAGTGTCAGGTGGTGGATGAGACTTGAACTCTCTCTCTCTACACTTTCAGGACATGTAGCTTCATCTTACTTTTGTCCTCACTGTTTATTCCTCATGGAAATGGCGCTCCCAGAGGTGGATGAGTCACAGAACACATGCTTTGGGATCACTGCATGTGCTCAGTCTCCTCATTTCAGCCTCAGCACCTCCCAATGCTGATGTGCTGAGATGCTTCCAACTGAGAGGGCTCCACGTCCAACTGCCCCTAAAGACCCTTCATGGCCAGCAGGAATTCTAGAGGACTGTGTGAAGGGGCTGCTGGGCTTGCTTCACACACTGGCGCTCACAGCCCTGCTAACCTGGTCTCCTGGAATTCACCAGGCCCAGGACAGAGACTCAGGGCAGCAGGACCCAGGGTCACTGCTCTTCTTACAACCCACTGTTCCATCCGGACACACCTGCCCCTGCTCCCCACACTCCAGTCCTGCCTACCCTCTGACCTTTCCTCAGGCCTTCCTTGGGCTTATCCTTTCCAGTTCTTCCAAGGCTGGGGTAAACCCTGGCAGGTGCTGTGTGTTTAGGAGGCTTCCCCTGCTGTAGAACTTTTGTGTCAGTATTCCAGACTAAGGGAATTGGTTCAAGTTACTTTTAACTCTAATATTGCTTTCATCCTCTCTAAGGGGCTAAGAGACTTACAGAGTTGTTTTGAAGTACCTAAGGTTAGCTCAGGCACAGGACACTTACTTGTTTTGTGAAGTTGGTTGCATATCTAGGCTATTGTGGAGAATGCTGCAATGAACCTAAGTTCATCTCATTGTGATACTGATTTAATTTCCTTTGGATATATACCCAGAACTGTGATTGCTGAATCATATGATATTTCTGTTTTTAATTTTATAAGGAACCCCCATACTCTTTTTCATAACAGCTGCACCATTTTACATTACCACCAGCTGTGTACAAAGTTTCCAATTCCCCACATCTTGGCCTTAAACTGTTAATTTTTTTCTTTATAATACACAGCCTAACAGGTGTGAGGTGTTCATTTGCATTGCCCTGATGATTAGTGAGGTTGAGAACCTTTTCCTATATTTGTTAGCCATTTGTATGTCTTTTTCAGGAAATGTCTTATTTAAGTCTTTGCACATTTCTGAACCCAGTTATTTGCCCTTTTTAATTTTTTAACTTAGTTTGCATTTGAGTTGTAGTGTTTTTCTTATATGTTTTGGACATTAGCTCCTTTTCTGATATATGTTGGTAATCTTTCTGTAAGTTATATTTTCATCCTATTGACTGTTGAAAAAACTATACTTTCCCTATTTGTTGTCTTAGAAGCTTGGTGAATTTCATTTGGCCATGTATCTATGAGTTTTCTTGGGGGTTATTTATTCTGGTCTTTAGGCCTATGTATCTGTTTCTATGTCAGTACCATACAGTTTTGAGTCCTGTGGCTTTGTAATGTGTTTTGAAGACAGGAAGTGAGAAGCCTCCATCTATGTTCTTTGTTCTCAGGATTGTTTTGTCTGTTTGGAGTCCTTAGTGTTTCCATATATATTTTAGGATCTTTTTTTTTTCTATTTCTTTGAAAATGACATTGGGATTTTGATATGTATTACAATGAATTTATACTTACCTTTGCATAGTGGAGAAATGTCAACAATAATAAGTCTCCAGTCTATGAAGATGATATTTCATTTCAATTATTTGTTCCTTGTTAAATTCTTTCAGCAGTGGTTTGTAGTTTTCAGTGTACAGGTCATTTACCTTCTAAGTGCATATTGTCCCTTCCTTCCCTGGATTTCTCAGAGGCAGTGGTGAGAAGGATGGCCTCATGAAGTGAGTGAATGTCCCTCCCTCCCTTCTGCACCTGCTCGCTGATCATGTCTAGCACAGGTGCACTGGGCCATGCTCATTACCTCTCTCCTCAAGTGCAACACCTGTCGGGAATTCCTCTAGGTTCTGGGTGTTGACATTACTGTTTCAGTGTCCCCAAAGTCTCATGAGTGCCTGGCAAGTGTGCATGAGCCTAGGAAGCACGTATAAATGAATCATCAAATCTGGCCAGCAAACTGCCCTGCAGAAGTTGTTGGGCTGCACCTCTCACGCCTGCAAGCCCTGTACTTGCTCAGCCTCAGGGCTAAGGAAAGGGCCCGGAGTCAGGGACAGAGATATTCATGATTTAATACATGGGAGATCTTTCAGGTCAGAAGCAGTGTAGTCCCGGAGAGACATCCCACTGTAGATAGCCAAACGCAGGCAGAATGCAGCAGCAGCAGTAGCAGCATTCTTCACTCTGGGCGGAATAGGCAGGCTACCAGTTAAAGGGGGAATTGACAGCAGTTGGGCTCATCGGTTACCAGGGAATCCAGCAGAGGGACACATCCCTCTTACTCCTTGGGCTAAGTACTTCACGGGGCACAAGTTTTTCCTTTGGTAAACCATCAGTAAACAGCCATCTTGAATTGGTAGATATATATATATATATATATATGGAGAGAGAGAGAGAGAGGGATGTGTATTATAGTGTGGTAGCCACTAGCTAGAAGTGCCTGTTATAATTTATTTAATTCAATCAATGATTAACTCAGTGTATTAAAATAAAACAAAATAAAATATCCACTTACTCAGTCACATTAGTCACATTTTAAATGTATCCATAAGACTTGTAAATTCATGTTCGTGTTTCTACAGAATCGACTCTGGATAGCATTTGTGGCCGTGATAAGGAAAAGGATACAGGTAGGAACAACACTTAGGTAGGATCTAATGGCACAGGTTTCCTGGAACTTTAGGGTTATATCTCCTGCTTTGGAGACTGAGGAAGGTGGATATGAAATGAGAAAGAAGAATAAAATATGTGTAGAGTTCTGACTTGTTTTTTTCATATTTTAATGATACAATAGAGAGCAATTGTGTCCTTAGACGTGACTGTGCTCTATAATCACCTTTTCTTGATTTGCTCATCGAAAATGATCTTTTCCACATGAGCTGCTCTTTCTTGTGCTTGTCACTGCCTAATATGGAAGTTTGTTTTCTGGTTAGCACATCTAGGGTATTGTGCACAGGAGAGTTTGTTTTCTTTTGCATATTGACCTATGATGGACAGAACCTGTGGGTCCAAACTCTCATGGGCCCTTGAAACTTGAGACCAAGTTCTTCTAGAAAGGGTGAGGTGGTGGATGAGAAGTGAACTCTCTCCCTCTGCACTTTCAGGACTTGTGGCTTCACCTCATGTTTTGTGCTCACTGTTAGTTCCTCTTGTAAAGGACAGTCCCAGAGATGGATGAGTCACAGAACACGTGCTCTGGGATCACTGCATGAGCTCCTTGAGCTCATCTCAGCCTCTCCATTTCCCCAAGGCGGATGTGCTGACATGCTTCCATTTGAGAGGGGTCCACGTCCAGCTGCCACTAAAGACCCTTCATGGCCGGCAGGAATTCTAGGGAGCTGTGTGAAGAGGCTGCTGGGCTTCTTCACACACTTGCTTTCACAGCCCTGCTGACCTGGTCTCCTGCGTTTGACCAAGCCCAGGACACAGACTCAGGGCAGCAGGAACCAGGGTCACTGCTCTTCTTACAACCCACTGCTCCTTCCAGACAACCCTACCCATGCTCCCCACACCCCAGTCCTGCCTACCCTCTGACCTTTCCTCAGGCCTGCCTTGGTCTTTTCCATCCCAGTTCTTCCAAGCCTGGGGTAAACCCTGCCAGGTGCTGTGTGTTTATGAGACTTCCTCTGCTGTAGAATTTTGTTTCAGTATTCCAGAATAAGGGAATTGGGACAAGTTACTTTTAACTCTAATATTGCTTTCATCCACTCTAAGGCGCTAAGAGACTTACGGAGTTGTTTTGAAGTATCTAAGGTTAGCTCAGGCACAGGACCCTTACTTGTTTTGTGAAGTTGGTTGCATGTTCTTCCTTCAACACAGCTGTTGCCCAGATTTGGTTAATATTCCTTTTCCTCAGAAGGAGATGGTGCAGAGATAAATGTTCTAAGCTCTTGACCTCCTAAGTGGAAAAGCCAAACTGAGAACCCAGGGGTGGGTCCCAATGTGGGTGCAGTTGATCCCTGACCTGCATTTACCACTCAGCCAAGGGATTCTCAATCATGGAGCAAGGGAGTCCCTGCATCTGTATCCTTGGCTGGAAGTACTAGCATCTCCAAAGGTCCAGACCTTGCCCATCAGGTGGCCTTAATGATCACAGAATCCAGCGCAGCTATGGGTGGACTTATCAGTTGACTTTGGCACAGTCATTAATGTGAAATTCACCTCAGGACCTGCATTCTCCTGGTCATCTCACAGATTCTGAGAGGTGTGAGACCCCATGTATACAGTACAGGTCATATCTGTCAGTGCTGGTGTCATTGCTTAAACATGGCCAAAAGCAGATAAGATCCGGGAGCTATTTTATTGTATTGGATAACATTACCATAAGCCATAGCATTGGTCAATTCCTGTAGCCCACACCCAAGGACTCAAAGTGGAACCTGACTGTTAGGCTGTACACTTCTCCTGCACAGCTGGGTTAGAGACAGGCTGTGCTCAGTCCGGGCTCCCTCTTCATAACGAAGTGTCCCACTTATGGAACAGCTCCCTAGAGTATGCACAGCCCCTGACTCAGTGGGCATATATACATTGTATAGAAAACAAAGGCTGGGAGAAAAATATGATACGATTGATAGTGGCTGTATCTAAATGGTAGGATTTCAGTTTTGTCAAATCTTGTGTATTTGATTTTCTTTAAGACAAGTGATTAGTGAATAAATATAGCATATTTTGTCTAGGATTGAATTCAGTCCTTTAATGGAGGTTGCTGTTAATCAAGTATAAAATATCATACAACAGAAGACATGATAAATGCAGTATCAGGCATTGTGGGTGCTAGGGAAAGAGTGATCTGGGAAAAATCAAGAGACAGTGGCAATTTAGCAGAAGCTCAAAGAATGGGTCATGGGTCTCTGTCATTGAAACAGAGCATTCATTTTAGTGTTTACCATTTTTTAGATCGACCCTTCCCTTCTGATTAGCCTCCCCTTAGCTAGAAAGCCACAGCTCTGTTTTCAATTCCTTCCTCTAGTCCTTTGCCTTCCTTCATCCCCCAAAGAGGATGGCCCAACACCAGCTCAGCCCACACTTACTAACCTCCCACATCCATACACACCACCCCATGTCCTCATCGAGAAGAAAGCCCCTGAGTAATTCCTGAGCAGCATCACCAGTGTCCTGACAGTTACTCTGTGTCCCTCCAGCTCTCCCTGAGGATGTGGCGGTTGACCTGCACCGTGATAGGACAGAAGAAAAGCTTCCGTGGATCATCAAGGTAAGCTGGATTTTTTCTGGTCTGAGATAGAAATATTGCTTTATTTCTCTTTCAATAGATTTAAGTTATGAATATTTGAGGGTATTCCCTCCAGATACATACAATTCCCTTGGTTGGGAGAATGTGGAGTGAGAGTCTATTACCAAGTCATGGTGCCTGATTCCACAGGACATTAAAATTGACAGCATCCATTACAGCCTGTAGAGTACGGAGCTCTCCCTCCTGCAGCGATTTTTCCTCTAGGCAAAGAATTCTGTAATTTCCAACCTAAATGGACTTGGAAGTTCCATCCTCCCAGCAAAGTTTTTGCCTTTCAGCCTGAGTAGGTTTGCTCTGATAACCCTGGCTGGATTCCCTGGACCACTGTTTCCTATGAGGTTTTCTACTGTCAGCAAATGAACAAAAGACCTGAGCATCACTGTGATCTTATCCTCATAGTGTTTTCTCTTCTGTAATTGCAGGTGGCCTTCACAGAACGTGTAAACAGTATGTATTCTGGAATCAGTCACTTGGGGAGGAAGAACTTTGAAGATGAGAAAGTGGGACATTTTTGCTGGTTTTAGTGTAGAGGGCAAACTGATTCCAAATTTGTGCTGGGAATGAGAGTAGGGGCCCTGGTGACAGAAAGTGATTTACAAGTAATGTGACCAATTACTATAGTCCCAGGAAGAAGCTGTATTACGGTTAGGTAGTGTAGGTTTGTGTGCATGAGACTGGGTGTGTCTGTATGTGAAATGAGTGGTATGATTCTGTGTGTGTATGTGAACATTTTGTGTTGTGTTTCCCTTGATTTATGTTCCCCTAAACATCACTGTAACTGGTGCCAACTTTCTAAAAAATATTCCCATTACCACTGCATCATGAATTCGTATGGATATAAAAGTAATTAAACTGTACAGTTTCAGGGTGTGCATTTATTTTATACCATTTGAGCCTAATTTAACCTGGAAAACAAATCCTATCACAACCCAGGCAAATGTTTACTAGATTCTTTTTTTTTTTTCTTATGGCTGTGTTGGGTCTTCGTTGCCCTGCGCGTGCTTCTCATTTCGGTGGCTGCGGTTGTTCCAGACCACGGGCTCTAAGTGCATGGGCTTCAATAGTTGTGGCACGTGGGCTCAGTAGTTGTGACTTGCGGGCTCTAGAGCACAGGCTTAGTAGTTGTGGTGCACGGGTTTAGTTGCTCCATGGCTGGATTCTTAGTGAACAAAACTGGGTTTCAGCATCCCTACTACTCGTCAATTACAACTTCATTTAATAAGAAATCTCATCTCTTAGTAGGTCTCATAGCATTCTGAATGGTTATGATACATCTCTCTGCCACTTCCCTCATTCTAACTGTTTCCTATTAGAGCCTCGGGATGAGTCCTCCCCCCTTACCTGAAGCACCTAGTACTAGGCAGTCTTCCGTCTTTTTGCAGGGAGCCCATGCTTGTACCCACATGCCACACCCAGTTCTGGAGGAGTCTGAGAAAGAAGGAGTCTCCAGGAGTAGATGGAGGAAATTCACTCCCCCTTTCTCCTTTGAGGCTAATATTCACTATCGGATTCTGTGCTAAGGAAACGAAATGTCCTTCTCCTGTGGAAAGTCTGTCTTCCATCACTTGTGCCGTCCCTGTTTCCGTTGGCAGGGCAAGGAACACTGCATACAGTGAAGACAGAACCAAGAGATCTACCCCAGGGATTGAGCTCAGGGTGGGCACTGGCTTTCTGCCCAGGAGGGCGGATAGGAGGTTGTGCTTTACAAGGTGGGACAGAGAAACCAAGCAGTGTGACAAGAGCATCTCCACTCATTTGCTGTGCAAACTGCCAGATGACGTAGGTTCTTGGTATTTTCTGAAGGCTTTTGCAAGCAAACAAGTCTGGGAGTAAAGTCAATTAAAACATGGAAAGTTATACTCAAATTTTTTTTTCGATAGTGAGTCCTTTGAGAAATACATACTTTAATAGAATATGATTGCCTTATATGTGTCAATATTTTCCCCACCAAAGAACAAACTGAAAATGCTTGATTGTAAAATGTCACTTGTTTACACAAGAGACTGTGTATGAGTAAAGTTGTTCTAGAAATCCTCAATCCCTAGGTCGTAGTTTCCTGATGGTGCTGAGGGGAACCCTGGTGTGCGATTCAGTGCCTGCTACTCACAGGGAGGCTCTTAAGAACTCAGAGACCCGCCCAGTTGACCCCACGTGTGAGGGCAGGATTGGAGCCTCGGGCTGGACTTGAAGAGAGAAATGCTTTAGAGAAGTGGAAGAAGATACAGGAAGGGCACCAGAGCCATGGGGAGTCAGGGGTGGTTGGTTTAGAGATCAAGGAAAAGTGTCCACCTGAGCACAGCCTGGGCCACACTTAGGATACTATTGGCGCTTCTGGTTGAATGGGGAAAAGAAAGGACATCCCCCTCTTGCTGGAGTGAACTCTGGAGAGATGTCTTCTTTAAAGCCTGGCGAGAGGAGCTTCTGTCCCTTTATCTCCTGATACCTGTGTACATTCGAGGCCTTTCCTGCTTTCTTCTTTCCCTCTGTTGACTCCCTTTCCTTATTTTTCTTCTTTTTTCCCCTTTTTCCACTTTGCATTTATTTTACATATGTATGTTTTATTGTTGTAAAAGTACATATTCGATGAAATCCAACGTCTTAACAAGTTTTGAAATGTCCAGGCAGTCCTGTTGACTACATGAACCTTGTTGTACAGCATGTGTCTAGAAATATTCCATTTTGCAAATAACACATTCTAACTATTGAACACAGATTTCCCATGTCAACCTCCTGCCAGATCTTGGAACCACCCTTCTACTCTCTGCTTCTCGGAGTTTTCTTTCAGTTTTTGACCTTCTGTGACTGGCTTATTTCACTCTTACAAATGTCCTCCAAGTTCTTTCGTGTTGCTGCAAATGGCAGGATTTCCTTCTTTTTCAAAGACTGAATGACTTTCCACTCTATGTATACACCACATTTTCTTTATTAAGTCGTCTTCCCATGGACACTAGGCAGTTTTCCTATGTTGTGTATTGTGTATAATGCTGCAATGGACATGAGATTGTAGATATCTCTTGGACATTCTCGTTTTATCTCCTTTGTATATAAACCTAAATGAGTGATTGCTGGATTTTATGATAGTTCTCTTAATAATTTTTGGGGTAGCTCCATTCTGTTTTCCATAATGGCTACAACATTTTACATTACTACCGGGTACAAAACAGGGTACAGAAGTTCCACTTCTTCACATCTTTGCCAGCATCCATTAATTTTCTTTTTTTTCTTTTTTTTTTTTTTTTTTTTTTAATTACACGGGCTTCTCATTGTTGTGGGCTCTCCCGTTGTGGAGCACAGACTCCAAACGCACAGGCTCAGCGGCCATGGCTCACGGGCCCAGCCGCTCGGCGGCATGTGGGATCCTCCCAGACTGGGGCACAAACACGTGTCCCCTGCATCGGCAGGCAGACTCTCAACCACTGTGCCAACCAGCAGGCCCTAATTTTCTTTTTATAATACACATCCTAAGAGGTGTGAGTTATATCTCCTTGTGGCTTGATTTCCATTTCCCTGATGCTTAGCGATGTTGAGCAAATTTTCATATGTAGATTGACTACTTGTATGTCTTTATGTAGAAATGTCTAGTGAAGCTTTTTACCCATTTTTAAACTCCGTTATTTGCCCGCTGTTTTTCTGAAATTGCCTTGTAGTAGTTTCTTTCATATTCTGGATATTGGTCCCTTATTCAGATACAAGGTTTACACATATTTCCTCCCATCCTATAGGTTGCCTTTTCATTCTGTTGATTGTTGAAGAGACTATCCTCTCTTCACTTGGAAATCTTACAGCCTTGGCCAAGATCAGTTGGCCATATATATGTGCGTTTATTTGGGGTCTCTCTATTATATTTCATTGGTCTATCTCACTGTCTTGATGCCAGTAGCAGACTGTTTTGACTACTGTGGCATTGTTATGTGTTTTGAGTTCAGGAAGTGTTAATCTCCATCATTGCTCTTTGCTCTCAAGATAGTTTTATCTACTTGTGGGGGTTCCATATGTATTTTAGAATTCTGCCCACTTCTATAATAATGACATGGAATTTTGTGCGTTGTTGCGGTATATGTGGACATCCCTTTATGTAGTATAGAAATGCCAACAGTATTTAATAATCCAGTCTATGAACATGGTATGTCATTCCAATTACTTGTCTCTTCTTTAATTTCTTTCTGCAATGTCCTGTAGTTTTCAGTATACCAATTTTTCACCTCCTACGGGGCCTTTTCCACTGCCTTCCTCAGGTCTTCTGGAGTCAGGGGTGAGAAGCATGGACTCATGGAGAGAGTGAAATCCATCCCGCCCCTCTGCACCTACTCTCTGATTATGTCTAATACAGGTGTACTGGGCCATGCCCTTCACCTCTGTCTACAATTGGGCCCCTTGCTGGGAATTCCTCTTGGATCTGAGTGTTGACTGTACTATTTCAGTGTCCACAAGGACTCTCCAATGCCTGGCATAGGTCCAAAATCCCAAGATATACCTACATACGAATGATCAGGTCAGGCCATCAAATTTTCTGCAGTAAGGAACAGCCAGGGGAGGGGTGGCTGGTTGCTTCTTTCTCATCTTTGGATATCCTAGAGCTGAGCTTTCCAGTGTGGTAGCCACTAACCAAATGTGTCTATTTATAATTAATTTAGTTCAAATAATAATTAAATCTTTCTATTAAAAAGCACAAAAAACACACAATTGCTTGGTCACACTAGCCATGTTTGAAGTGTGTCTGTAACATCTGTAGTTTCAGGTTGGTAAGGTTGACGGTGAAAGCTATAAATCGGTGTATAGGAATGAGGGGTCGGAAGGTGATTTTCTCAGCATCTCTCCCTCATTTGAAATTTTCAACTCTGATCAATATCTTATTGAAGGACTCTGTCTGCACAGAGCACAGGGGAGGTCTGAGAACCTGGAGGGAAGACCACGGTGATGCTGTGTGAGCCAGCAAATCGAGTAGGAGAAATGGGTGGGTCAACTTGTATAATAACTTTATGCTCATGGTTGTGTTTGTACAAAATGCATGGTGGAGAGCATACATAGCAGTGGTGCTGATGACGATTCACGTAGGGAACAACTGTCAGGTAGGATCTAAAGGGAGACAATTCCTAGAACACTTTGGTTCCACCCGGTTCTTTAGAAACGAAGGAAGGTGAATATGAAATCATGAAAAAGAAGGAAATATGTGTAGAATTCTGATTTGGTCTTTCCACATTTTAATGATATAATAGAGTTATTGTGTCCATGTCCTTTGACTGTACTGTGCTTATAGTCATCTTTTCTTGCTTTGCCATTCAGAAATTTTCTTTCTCACAAGACTACTCTTTCATTGCTTTTTCACTGCCAAAAATGAAAGGTTCCTTTCTGTTTGGTACCTGGAGGGTATTTTTCACCAGGATTTTGGTTTCATTTTTACATTCACGTATGATGGCCGTATCCTAGTGGGAACAAAACTGTCATAGTCACTTGACACTGGAGAAGAAGTTCTTATAGTGAGTGTCAGGTGGTGGATGAGACTTGAACTCTCTCTCTCTACACTTTCCGGACTTGTAGCTTCATCTTACTTTTGTCCTCACTGTTTATTCCTCATGGAAAGCGCGCTCCCAGAGGTGGATGAGTCACAGAACACATTCTTTGGGATCAATGCATGTGCTCAGTCTCCTCATTTCAGCCTCAGCACCTCCCAAGGCTGATGTGCTGACATGCTTCCAATTGAGAGGGCTCCACGTCTAACTGCCCGTAAAGACCCTTCATGGCCGGCAGGAATTCTAGAGGACTGTTTGAAGGGCCTGCTGGGCTCGCTTCACACACTGGCTCTCACAGCCCTGCTAACCTGGTCTCCTGGAATTTCCCGGGCCCAGGACAGAGACTCAGGGCAGCAGGACCCAGGGTCACTGCTCTTCTTACAACCCACTGCTCCATCCGGACACACCTGCCCCTGCTCCCCACACTCCAGTCCTGCCTACCCTCTGACCTTTCCTCAGGCCCGCCTTGGTCTTATCCTTCCCAGTTCTTCCAAGGCTGGGGTAAACCCTGGCAGGTGCTGTGTGTTTAGGAGGCTTCCCCTGCTGTAGAACTTTTGTGTCAGTATTCCAGACTAAGGGAATTGGTTCAAGTTACTTTTAACTCTAATATTGCTTTCATCCTCTCTAAGGGGCTAAGAGACTTACAGAGTTGTTTTGAAGTACCTAAGGTTAGCTCAGGCACAGGACACTTACTTGTTTTGTGAAGTTGGTTGCACATCTAGGCTATTGTGGAGAATGCTGCAATGAACCTAAGTTCATCTCATTGTGATACTGATTTAATTTCCTTTGGATATATACCCAGAACTGTGATTGCTGAATCATATGATATTTCTGTTTATAATTTTATAAGGAACCCCCATACTCTTTTTCATAATAGCTGCACCATTTTACATTACCACCAGCTGTGTACAAAGTTTCCAATTCCCCACATCTTGGCCTTAAACTCTTAATTTTTTTCTTTATAATACACAGCCTAACAGGTGTGAGATGTTTATTTGCATTGCCCTGATGATTAGTGAGGTTGAGAACGTTTTCCTATATTTGTTAGCCATTTGTATGTCTTTTTCAGGAAATGTCTTATTTAAGTCTTTGCACATTTCTTAACCCATTTATTTACCCTTTTTAATTTTTTAACTTAGTTTGCATTTGAGTTATAGTGTTTTTCTTATATGTTTTGGACATTAGCTCCTTTTCTGATATATGTTGGTAATCTTTCTGTAAGTTATATTTTCATCCTATTGACTGTTGAAAAAACTATACTTTCCCTATTTGTTGTCTTAGAAGCTTGGTGAATTTCATTTGGCCATGTATCTATGAGTTTTCTTGGGGGTTATTTATTCTGGTCTTTAGGCCTATGTATCTGTTTCTATGTCAGTACCAAACAGTTTTGAGTCCTGTGGCTTTGTAATGTGTTTTGAAGAGAGGAAGTGAGAAGCCTCCATCTATGTTCTTTGTTCTCAGGATTGTTTTGTCTGTTTGGAGTCCTTAGTGTTTCCATATATATTTTAGGATCTTTTTTTTTCTATTTCTTTGAAAATGACATTGGGATTTTGATATGTATTACAATGAATTTATACTTACCTTTGTGTAGTGTAGAAATGTCAACAATAATAAGTCTCCATCTATGAATATGATATGTCATTTCAATTATTTGTTCCTTGTTAAATTCTTTCAGTAGTGGTTTGTAGTTTTCAGTGTACAGGCCATTTACCTTCTAAGGGCATTTTGTCCCTTCCATCCCTGGATTTTTCAGAGGCAGTGGTGAGAAGGATGGCCTCATGAAGTGAGTGAATGTCCCTCCCTCCCTTCTGCACCTGCTCGCTGATCATGTCTATCACAGGTGCTCTGGGCCATGCTCATTACCTCTCCCCTCAAGTGGAACACCTGTCGGGAATTCCTCTAGGATCTGGGTGTTGACATTACTGTTTCAGTGTCCCCAAGGTCTCATGAGTGCCTGGCAAGTGTGCATGAGCCTAGGAAACACCTACAAATGAATCATCAAATCTGGCCAGCAAACTGCCCTGCAGAAGATGTTGGGCTGCACCTCTCACGCCTGCAAGCCCTGTACTTGCTCAGCCTCAGGGCTAAGGAAGGAGCCCGGAGTCAGGGAGAGAGACATTCATGGTTTACTAGATGGGAGATCTTTCACGTAAGAAGCAATGTAGCCCTGGAGAGACATCTCACTGTAGGTAGCCAATGGCAGGCAGAACACAGCAGCAGCAGTAGCAGCATTCTTCACTCTGGGAGGAATAGGCAGGCTACCAGTTAAAGGGGGAATTGACAGCAGTTGGGCTCATCGGTTACCAGGTAAACCAGCAGAGGGACACATCCCTCCTACCCCATGGGCGAAGTACTTCACGGGGCACAAGTTTTTCCTTTGGTAAACCATCAGGAAACAGCCATCTTGAATGGGTATATATATATATATATATATATATATATATATATATATATATATATGAAGAGAGAGAGAGAGAGGGATGTGTATTATAGTGTGGTAGCCACTAGCTAGATGTGCCTGTTATAATTTAATTCAATCAATGATTAACTCAGTGTATTAAAATAAAACAAATAAAATATCCAATTACTCAGTCACATTAGTCACATTTTAAATGTATCCATAAGACTTGTAAATTCATGTTCGTGTTTCTACAGAATCGACTCTGGATAGCATTTGTGGCCGTGATAAGGAAAAGGATACAGGTAGGAACACCACTTAGGTAGGATCTAATGGCAGAGGGTTCCTGGAACTTTAGGGTTATATCTTCTGCTTTGGAGACTGAGGAAGGTGGATATGAAATGAGAAAGAAGAATAAAATATGTGTAGAGTTCTGACTTGTTTTTTTCATATTTTAATGATACAATAGAAAGCAATTGTGTCCTTAGACTTGACTGTGCTCTATAATCACCTTTTCTTGATTTGCTCATCAAAACTGATCTTTTGCACATGAGCTGCTCTTTCTTGTGCTTGTCACTGCCTAATATGGAAGTTTGTTTTCTGGTTAGCACATCTAGGGTATTGTGCACAGGAGAGTTTGTTTTCTTGCATATTGACCTATGATGGACAGAACCTGTGGGTCCAAACTCTCATGGGCCCTTGAAACTTGAGACCAAGTTCTTCTAGAAAGGGTGAGGTGGTGGATGAGAAGTGAACTGTCTCCCTCTGTACTTTCAGGACTTGTGGCTCCACCTCATGTTTTGTCCTCACTGTTTGTTCCTCTTGTAAAGGACAGTCCCAGAGATGGATGAGTCACAGAACACTCGCTCTGGGATCACTGCATGTGCTGAGTCTCCTTGAGCTCATCTCAGCCTCTCCATTTCCCCAAGGCTGATGTGCTGACATGCTTCCATTTGAGAGTGGTCCACGTCCAGCTGCCCTAGAGACCCTCCATGGGTGGCAGAAATTCTAGAGGGCTGTGTGAAGGGGCTGCTGGGCTTCTTGACACACTTCCTTTCACAGCCCTGCTGACCTGGTTTCCTGGGGTTGACCAGGCCCAGGACAGAGACTCAGGGCAGCAGGACCCAGGGTCACTGCTCTTCTTACAACCCACTGCTCCTTCCAGACAGCTCTGCCCTTGCTCCCCACACCCCAGTCCTGCCTACCCTCTGACCTTTCCTCAGGCCTGCCTTGGTCTTATCCTTCCCAGTTCTTCCAATGCTGGGGTAAACCCTGGCAGGTGTTGTGTGTTTTTGAGGCTTACTCTGCTGCAGAAATTTGTTTCAGTATTCCAGAATAAGAGAATTAGGACAAGTTACTTTTAACTCTAATATTGCTTTCATCCGCTCTAAGGGGCTAAGAGACTTACGGAGTTGTTTTGAAGTACCTAAGGTTAGCTCAGGCACAGGACCCTTACTTGTTTTGTGAAGTTGGTTGCATGTTCTTCCCTCAACACAGCTGTTGCCCAGATTTGGTTAATATTCCTTTTCCTCAGAAGGAGATGGTGCAGAGATAAATGTTCTAAGCTCTTGACCTCCTAAGTGGAAAAGCCAAACTGAGAACCCAGGGGTGGGTCCCAATGTGGGTGCAGTTGATCCCTGACCTGCATTTACCACTCACCCAAGGGATCCTCAGTCATGGAGCAAGGGAGTCCCTGCACCTGTATCCTTGGCTGGAAGTACTAGCATCTCCAAAGGTCCAGACCTTGCCCATCAGGTGGCCTTAATGATCACAGAATCCAGCGCAGCTGTGGGTGGACTTATCAGTTGACTTTGGCACAGTCATTAATGTGAAATTCACCTCAAGACCTGCATTCTCCTGGTCAGCTCACAGATTCTGAGAGGTGTGAGACACCATGTATACAGTACAGGTCATATCTGTCAGTGCTGGTGTCATTGCTTCAACAAGGCGAAAAGCAGATAAGAATCAGGGAACTATTTTATTGTATTGGATAACATTACCATAAGTCATAGCATTGGTCAATTCCTGTAGCCCACACCCAAGGACTCAAAGTGGAACCTGACTGTTAGCCTGTACACTTCTCCTGCACAGCTGGGTTAGAGACAGGCTGTGCTCAGTCCGGGCTCCCTCTTCATAACGAAGTGTCCCACTTATGGAACAGCTCCCTAGAGTATGGACAGCCCCTGACTCAGTGGGCATACATACATTGTATAGAAAACAAAGACTGGGAGAAAAATATGATACGATTGATAGTGGCTGTATCTAAATGGTAGGATTTCAGTTTTGTCAAACCTTGTGTATTTGATTTTCTTTAAGACAAGTGATTAGTGAGTAAATATAGCATATTTTGTCTAGGATTGTATTCAGTCCTTTAATACAGGTTGCTGTTAATCAAGTATAAAATATTATAGAACAGAAGACACTCTAAATGCAGTACCTGGCATTTTGGATGCTGGGGAAAGAGTGACCTGGGAAAACTCAAGAGACATTGGCGATTTAGCAGAAGCTCAAATCATGGGTCATGGGTCTCTGTCATTGAAACAGAGCATGCATTTTAGTGTTTACCATTTTTTAGATCGACCCTTCCCTTCTGAGTAGGCTCCCCTTAGCTAGAAAGCCAAAGCTCTCTTTTCATTTCCTTCCTCTTGTCCTTTGCCTTCCTTCATCCCCCAAAGAGGATGGCCCAACACCAGCTCAGCCCACACTTACTAACCTCCCACATCCATACACACCACCCCATGTCCTCATCGAGAAGAAAGCCCCTGAGTAATTGCTGAGCAGCATCACCAGTGTCCTGACAGTTACTCTGTGTCCCTCCAGCTCTCCCTGAGGATGTGGCGGTTGACCTGCTCCATGATAGGATAGACGAAAAGCCTCTGTGTATCATCAAGGTAAGCTGGATTTTTTCTGGTCTGAGATAGAAATATTGCTTTATTTCTCTTTCAATAGATTTAAGTTATAAATATTTGACAGTATTCCTTCTACATACATTCAATTCCCTTGGTTAGGAGAATGTGGAATGAGAGTCTATTACGAAATCATGGTGCCTGATTCCACAGGACATTACAATTGACAGCATCCATTACAGCCTGTAGAGTATGGAGCTCTCTCTCCTGCAGCAATTTTTCCTCTAGGAAAAGAATTCTGTAATTTCCAACCTAAATGGTCTTGGAAGTTCCATCCTCCCAGCAAAGTTCTTGCCTTTCAGCCTGAGTAGGTTTGCTCTGATAACCCTTGCTGGGTTCCCTGGACCACTGTTTCTTATGAGGTTTTCTACTGTCAGCAAATGAACAAAAGACCTGAGCATCACTGTGATCTTATCCTCATAGTGTTTTCTCTTCTGTAATTGCAGGTGGCCTTCACAGAACGTGAAAACAGTATGTATTCTGGAATCAGTCACTTGGGGAGGAAGAACTTTGAAGATGAGAAAGTGGGACATTCTTGCTGGTTTTAGTGTAGAGGGCAAACTGATTCCAAATTTGTGCTGGGAATGAGAGTAGGGGCCCTGGTGATAGAAAGTGATTTACAAGTAATGTGACCAATTACTATATTCCCAGGAAGAAGCTGTATTACGGTTAGGTGGTGTAGGTTTGTGTGCATGAGATTGGGTGTGTCTGTATGTGAAATTAGTGGTATGATTTTGTGTGTGTATGTGAACTTTTTGTGTTGTGTTTCCCTTGATTTATGTTCCCCTAAACATCACTGTTACTGGTGCCAACTTTCTAGAAAATATACCCATCACCACTGCATCATGAATGTGTATGGATATAAAAGTAAATAAACTGTACACTTTCAGTGTGTGCATTGATTTTATACCAGTTGAGCCTCATTTAACCTGGAAAAGAAATCCTATCACCACCCAGGCAAATGTTTACTGGATTGTTTTTTTTTTTTTTCTTTTGGCTGTGTTGGGTCTTCGTTGCACTGTGCGGGCTTCTCATTTCGGTGGCTACTGTTGTTCCAGACCACGGGCTCTAGGTGCATGGGCTTCAAAAGTTGTGGCACGTGGGCTCAGTAGTTGTGACTTTCGGGGTCTAGAGCACAGGCTTAGTAGTTGTGGTGCCCGTGTTCAGTTGCTCCATGGCTGGATTCTTAGTGAACAAAACTGGATTTCAGCATCCCTCCTACTGGGTCAATTACAACTGCATTTAATCAGAAATCTCATCTCTTAGTAGGTCTCATAGCATTCTGAATGGTTATGATACATCTCTCTGCCACATCCCTCATTCTAACTGTTTCCTATTAGAGCCTCGGGATGAGTCCTCCCCCCTCATCTCAAGCACCTAGTGCTAGGCAGGCCTCCTTCCTTTTGCAGGGAGCCCATGCTTGTACCCACATGCCACACCCAGTTCTGGAGGAGTCCGAGAAAGAAGGAGCCTCCAGGAGTAGATGCAGGAAATTCACTCCACCTTTCTCCTTTGAGGCTAATATTCACTATCGGATTCTGTGCTTAGGAAACGAAATGTCCTTCTCCTGTAGAAAGTCTGTCTTCCATCACTTGTGCCAGCCCTGTTTCTGTGTGCTGGGCAAGGAACACTGCATACAGTGAAGACAGAACCAAGAGATCTACCAAAGGGATTGAGCTCAGGGTGGGCACTGACTCCCTTCCCAGGAGGGCGGAGAGGAGGTTGTGCTTTGCCAGGTGGGACAGAGAAACCAAGCAGTTTGACAAGAGCATCTCCACTCATGTTGCTGTGCAAACTGCCAGATGATATAGGTTCTTGGTATTTTCTGAAGGCTTTTGCAAGCAAACAAGTCTGGGAGTAAAGTCAATTAAAACATGGAAAGTTATACTTAAAAATTTCTTTTCCTTAGTGAGTCCTTTGAGAAATACATACTTTAATAGAATATGATTGCCTTATATGTGTCAATATTTTCCCCACCAAAGAAAAAACTGAAAATGCTTGATTGTAAAATGTCACTTGTTTACCCAAGAGACTGTCTATGAGTAAAGTTGTTCTAGAAATCCTCAATCCCTAGGTCGTAGTTCGCTGATGGTGCTGAGGGGAACCCTGGTGTGCGATTCAGTGCCTGCTACTCACAGGGAGGCTCTTAAGAACTCAGAGACCCGCCCAGTGGACCCCACGTGTGAGGGCAGGATTGGCCCCTCGGGCTGAACTTGAAGAGGGAAATGCTTTAGAGAAGTTGAAGGAGATACATTAAGGACACCTGAGCCATGTGGATTCAGGTGTGGTTCATTTAGAGATCAAGGAAAAGTGTACACCTGAGCACAGCCTGGGCCACACTTAGGATGCTATTGGCACTTCTGGTTGAATGGGGAAGAGAAAGGACATCCCCCTCTTGCTGGAGTGAAATCTGGAGAGATGTCTTCTTTAAAGCCTGGCGAGAGGAGCTTCTCTCCCATTATCTCCTGATACCTGTGTACATTCGAGACCCTTCCTGCTTTCTTCTTTCCCTCTGTTGACTCCCGTTCCTTATTTTTCTTCTTTTTTCCCCTTTTTCCACTTTGTATTTATTTTACATATGTGTATTTGATTGTTGTAAAAGTACACGTACGATGAAATCCAACGTCTTAACAAGTTTTGAAATGTCCAGGCAGTCCTGTTTACTATATGCACCTTGTTGTACAGCATGTGTCTAGAACTTTTCCATTTTGAAATAACACATTCTAACCATTGAACATAGACTTCCCATGTCAACCTCCTGCCAGCTCTTGGAACCACCCTTCTACTCTCTGCTTCTCGGAGTTTTCTTTCAGTTTTTGACCTTCGGTGACTGGCTTATTTCTCTCTTACAAATGTCCTCCAAGTTCTTTCATGTTGCTGCAAATGGCAGGATTTCCTTCTTTTTCAAAGACTGAATGACATTCCACTGTATGTATACACCTCATTTTCTTTATTAATTCATCTTCCCATGGACACTAGGCAGTTTTCCTATGTTGTGTATTGTGTATAATGCTGCAATGGACAAGAGATTGTAGATATTTCTTGGACATTCTTGTTTTATCTCCTTTGTATATAAACCTAAATGAGTGATTGCTGGATATTATGAAAGTACTCTTAATAATTTTTGGGGGACCTCCATTCTGTTTTCAATAATGGCTACACCATTTTACATTACTACAGGGTACAAAACAGGGTGCAGAAGTTCCAGTTCTTCACATCTTTGCCAGCATCCATTAATTTTCTTTCTTTCTTTCTTTCTTTCTTTCTTTTTTTTTGCAGTACATCGGCGTCTCATTGTTGTGGGCTCTCTACTTGCGGAGCACAGGCTCCAAACGCACAGGCTCAGCAGCCATGGCTCATGGGCCCAGCCGCTCAGCGGCATGTGGGATCCTCCCAAACCAGAGCAGGAACACGTGTCCCCTGCATCGGCAGGCGGACTCTCAAACACTGTGCCACCAGGGAAGCCCTAATTGTCTTTTTATAATACACATCCTAACAGGTGTGAGTGATATCTCCCTGTAGCTTGATTTCCATTTCCCTGATGCTTAGCGATGTTGAGCAAATTTTCATATGTAGATTGACCACTTGTATGTCTTTATGTAGAAATGTCTAGTGAACCTTTTTACCCATTTTTAAACTCAGTTATTTGCCCGCTGTTTATCTGAAGTTGACTTGTAGTAGTTTCTTATACATTCTGTATATTGGTCTCTTATTCAGGTACAAGGTTTACACATATTTCCTCCCATCCTATAGGTTGCCTTTTCATTCTGATGATTGTTGAAGAGACTATCCTTTCTTCACTTGGTAATCTTAGAACCTTGGCCAAGATCAGTTGGCCATATATATGTGCGTTTATTTGGGGTCTCTCTATTATATTTCATTGGTCTATCTCACTGTCTTGATGCCAGTAGCAGACTGTTTTGACTACTGTGGCATTGTTATGTGTTTTGAGTTCAGGAAGTGTTAATCTCCATCATTGCTCTTTGCTCTCAAGATTCTTTTATCTACTTGTGGGGGTTCCATATGTATTTTAGGATTCTGTCCACTTCTACAATAATGACATGGAATTTTCTGTGTTGTTGCGATATATGGGTACATCCCTTTATGTAGTATAGAAATGCCAACAGTATTTAATAATCCAGTCTATGAACATGGTATGTCATTCCAATTACTTGTCTCTTCTTTAATTTTTTTCAGTCATGTCCTGTAGTTTTCAGTATACAAATTTTTCACCTCCTACGGGGCCTTTTCCACTGCCATCCTCAGGTCTTCTGGAGTCAGGGGTGAGAAGGATGGACTCATGGAGAGAGTGAAATCCCTCCCTCCCCTCTGCACCTACGCTCTGATTATGTCTAATACAGGTGTACTGGGCCATGTCCTTCACCTCTGTCTACAAGTGGGCCCCTTGCTGGGAATTCCTCTTGGATCTGAGTGTTGACTGTACTATTTCAGTGTCCACAAGGACTCTCCCAATGCCTGGCGTGGGTCCAAGAGCCCAAGATATACCTACATATGAATGATCAGATCAGGCCATCAAATTTTCTGCAGTAAAGAACAACCAGGAGAGGGGTGGCTGGTTGCCTCTTTCTCATCTTTGGATTTCTTAGAGCTGAGCTTTCCAGTGTGGTAGCCACTAACCAAATGTGTCTATTTATAATTAATTTAGTTCAAACAATAATTAACTCATTCTATTAAAAAATGCAAAAAACACACAATTGCTTGGTCACACTAGCCATGTTTCAAGTGTGTCTGTAACATCTGGAATTTCAGAATGGTAAGGTTGACGGTGAAAGCTGTAAATGGGTCAATAGAAGTGAGGGCTCGAAAGGTGATTTTCTCAGCACCTCTCCCTCATTTGAAATTTTCAACTGTGACCAATATCTTATTGAAGGACTCTGTCTGCACAGAGCACAGGGGAGGTCTGAGAACCTGGAGGGAAGACCACGGTGATGCTGTGTTTGCCAGCAAGTCGAGTAGGAGAAATGGGTGGGTCAACTTGTATAATAACTTATGCTCATGGTTGTGTTTGTACAGAATGGATCGTGGAGAGCATACATAGCAGTGATGCTGATGACGATTCACATAGCGAACAACTCTCAGGTAGGATCTAAAGCGAGACAATTCCTAGAACACTTGGGTTCCACCCGGTTCTTTAGAAACTAAGGAAGGTGAATATGAAATCAGGAAGAAGAAGGAAATGTGTGTAGAATTCTGATTTGCTCTTTCCAAATTTTAATGATATTATAGAGTTATTGTATCCATGTCCTTTGACTGTACTGTGCTTATAGTCATCTTTTCTTGCTTTGCCATTCAGAAATGTTCTTTCTCACAAGACTACTCTTTCATTGCTTTTTCACTGCCAAAGATGAAAGGTTCGTTTCTGTTTGGTACCTGGAGTGTATTTAGCACCAGGGATTTTGGTTTCCTTTTTACATTCACGTATGATGGCCATATCCTAGTGGGAACAAAACTCTCATAGTCACTTGCCACTGGAGAACAAGTTCTTATAGTGAGTGTCAGGTGGTGGATGAGACTTGAACTCTCTCCCTCTACACTTTCAGGACTTGTAACTACACCTTACTTTTGTCCTCACTGTTTATTCCTCATGGAAAGCGCACTCCCAGAGGGGGAGGAGTCACAGAACACATGCGTTGGGATCAGTGCGTGTGCTCAGTCTCCGCATTTCAGCCTCAGCACCTCCCAAGGCTGATGTGCTGAAGGTGCTTCCATTTAAGAGGGGTCCACGTCCAGCTGCCCCTAAAGATCCTTCATGGCCGGCAGGAATTCTAGAGGACTGTGTGAAGGGGCTGCTGGGCTCGCTTCACACACTGGCTCTCACAGCCCTGCTAACCTGGTCTCCTGGTATTCACCAGGCACAGGACAGGTACTCAGGGCCTCAGGAACCATGGTCACTGCTCTTCTTACAACCCACTGCTCCATCCGGACACACCTGCCCCTGCTCCCCACACTCCAGTCCTGCCTACCCTCTGACCTTTCCTCAGGCCTGCCTTGGTCTTATCCTTCCCAGTTCTTCCAAGGCTGGGGTAAACCCTGGCAGGTGCTGTGTGTTTAGGAGGCTTCCCCTGCTGTAGAAATTTTGTTTCAGTATTCCAGACTAAGGGAATTGGGACAAGTTACTTTTAAGTCTAATATTGCTTTCATCCTCTCTAAGGGGCTAAGAGACTTACAGAGTTGTTTTGAAGTACCTAAGGTTAGCTCAGGCACAGGACACTTACTTGTTTTGTGAAGTTGGTTGCATATCTAGGCTATTGTGGAGAATGCTGCAATGAACCTAAGTTCATCTCATTGTGATACTGATTTAATTTCCTTTGGATATATACCCAGAACTCTGATTGCTGAATCATATGATATTTCTGTTTATAATTTTATAAGGAACTCCCATACTCTTTTTCATAATAGCTGCACCATTTTACATTCCCACCAGCAGTGTACAAAGTTTCCAATTCCCTACATCTTTTCCTTAAGCTGTTCATTTTTTTCTTTATAATACACAGCCTAACAGGTATGAGGTGTTCATTTGCATTGCCCTGATGATTAGTGAGGTTGAGAACCGTATCCTATATTTGTTAGCCATTTGTATGTCTTTTTCAGGAAATGTCTTATTTAAGTCTTTGCACATTTCTTAACCCATTTATTTACCCTTTTTAATTTTTTAACTTAGTTTGCATTTGAGTTGTAATGTTCTTCTTATATGTTTTGGACATTTGCTCCTTTTCTGATATATGTTGTAATCTTTCTGTAAGTTATATTTTCATCCTATTGACTGTTGAATAAACTATACTTTCCCTATTTGTTGTCTTAGAAGGTTGGTGAATTTCATTTGGCCATGTATCTATGAGTTTTCTTGGGGGTTATTTATTCTGGTCTTTAGGCCTATGTATCTGTTTCTATGTCAGTACCGTACAGTTTTGATTCCTGTGACTTTGTAATGTGTTTTGAAGACAGGAAGTGAGAAGCCTCCATCTATGTTCTTTGTTCTCAGGATTGTTTAGTCTGTTTGAAATCCTAGTGGTTCCATATGTATTTTAGGATTATTTTTTCTTTTACTTTGAAAATGACATTGGGATTTTGATAGGTATTACAATGAATTTATACTTACCTTTGGGTAGTGTAGAAATGTCAACAATAATAAGTCTCCAGTCTATGAATATGATATGTCATTTCAATTATTTGTTCCTTGTTTAATTCTTTCAGCAGTGGTTTGTAGTTTTCAGTGCACAGGCCATTTACCTTCTAAGGGCATTTGTCCCTTCCTTCCCTGGATTTTTCAGAGGCAGTGGTGAGAAGGATGGCCTCATGAAGTGAGCGAATGTCCCTCCCTCCCTTCTGCACCTGCTCGCTGATTATGTCTAGCACAGGTGCACTGGGCCATGCTCATTACCTCTCCCCTCAAGTGGAACACCTGTCGGGAATTCCTCTAGGATCTGGGTGTTGACATTACTGTTTCAGTGTCCCCAAAGTCTCATGAGTGCCTGGCAAGTGTGCATGAGCCTAGGAAACACCTACAAATGAATCATCAAATCTGGCCAGCAAACTGCCCTGCAGAAGGTGTTGGGCTGCACCTCTCACGCCTGCAAGCCCTGTACTTGCTCAGCCTCAGGGCTAAGGAAAGAGCCCGAAGTCAGGGACAGAGACATTCATGGTTTACTAGATGGGAGATCTTTCACGTCTGAAGCAAAGTGGTCCTGGAGAGATCCCACTGTAGATACACGATGGCAGGCAGAACACAGCAGCAGCAGTAGCAGCATTCTTCTCTCTGGGCGGAATAGGCAGGCTACCAGTTAAACGGGGAATTGATAGCAGATGGGCTCATAGGTTAACAGGGAAACCAACAGAGGGACACATCTTTCTTACCCCTTGGCCTAAGTACCTTCACGGGGCAGAGGTTTTACCTTTGGTAAACCATCCGCAAACCGTCATCTTTAATTGATACACCATACAGAGGTGAATAAACAGGGGAGTGGTGGTAACATCCTCCATATATTTTATATATATATATATATATATATACATATATATGGAGAGAGAGAGAGAGAGAGAGGGATGTGTATTACAATGTGGTAGCCACTAGCTAGATGTGCCTGTTATAATTTATTTAATTCAATCAATTATTATCTTAGTGTATTAAAATAAAACAAAATAAAATATCCAATTACTCAGTCACATTAGTCACATTTTAAATGTATCCATAAGGCTTGTAAATTCATATTCGTGTTTCTACAGAATCAACTTTGGATAGCATTTGTGGCCGTGATAAGGAAAAGGATACAGGTAGGAACAACACTTAGGTAGGATATAATGGCAGAGGGTTCCTGGTACTTTAGGGTTATATCTCCTGCTTTGGAGACTGAGGAAAGTGGATATGAAATCAGAAAGAAGAATGAAATATGTGTAGAGTTCTGACTTGTTTTTTTCATATTTTAATGATACAATAGAGAGCAATTGTGTCCTTAGACGTGACTGTGCTCTATAATCACCTTTTCTTGATTTGCTCGTCAAAAATGATCTTTTGCACATGAGGTGTTCTTTCTTGTGCTTGTCACTGACTAATATGGAAGTTTGTTTTCTGGTTAGCACATCTAGGGTATTTTGCACAGGAGAGTTTGTTTTCCTTTGCATATTGACCTATGATGGACAGAACCTGTGGGTCAAAACTCTCAAGGGCCCTTGAAACTTGAGACCAAGTTCTTCTACAAATGGTGAGGTGGTGGATGAGAAGTGAACTGTCTCCCTCTGCACTTTCAGGACTTGTGGCTTCACCTCATGTTTTGTCCTCACTGTTTGTTCCTCTTGTAAAGGACAGTCCCAGAGATGGATGAGTCACAGAACACGTCCTCTGGGATCACTGCATGTGCTCAGTCTCCTTGACCTCATCTCAGCCTCTGCACTTCCCCAAGGCTGATGTGCTGACATGCTTCCATTTGAGAGGGGTCCACGTCCAGCTGCCCCTAGAGACCCTCCATGGGCGGCATTAATTCTAGAGGGCTGTGTGAAGGGGCTGCTGGGCTTCTTGACACACTTGCTTTGAGAGCGCTGCTGACCTGGTCTCCTGGGGTTGACCAGGCCCAGGACAGAGACTCAGGGCAGCAGGACCCAGGGCTGCTCTTCTTACAACCCACTTCTCCGTCCAGACAACCCTGCCCCTGCTCCCCACACCCCAGTCCTTCCTACCCTCTGCCCTTTCCTCAGGCCTGCCTTGGTCTTATCCTTCCCACTTCTTCCAAGGCTGGGGTAAACCCTGGCAGGTGCTGTGTGTTTATGAGGCTTCCCCTGCTGTAGAACTTTTGTTTCAGTATTCCAGACTAAGGGTATTGGGACAAGTTACTTTTAACTCAAACATTGCTTTCATCCCCTCTAAGGGGTTAAGAGACTTACAGAGTTGTTTTGAAGTACCTAAGGTTAGCTCAGGCACAGGACCCTTACTTGTTTTGTGAAGTTGGTTGCATGTTCTTCCCTCAACACAGCTGTTGCCCAGATTTGGTTAATATTTCTTTTCCTCAGAAGGAGATGGTGCAGAGATAAATGTTCTAAGCTCTTGTCCTCCTAAGTGGAAAATCCAAACTGAGAATCCAGTGGCGGGTCCCAATGTGGGTGCTCTGGATCCCTGACCTGCACTTACCACTCAGCCAAGGGATCCTCAGTCATGGAGCAAGGGAGTCCCTGCGTCCGTATCCTTGGCTGGAAGTACTAGCATCTCCAAAGGTCCAGACCTTGCCCATCGGGTGGCCTTAGTGGTCACAGAATCCAGCGCAGCTATGGGTGGGCTTATCAGTTGACTTTGGCACAGTCATTAATGTGAAATTCACCTCAGGACCTTCATTCTCCTAGTCAGCTCACAGATTCTGAGAGGTGTGAGACCCCATGTATACAGTACAGGTCATATCTGTCAGTGCTGGTGTCATTGCTTAAACAAGGCCAAAAGCAGATAAGAATCAGGGAGCTATTTTATTGTATTGGATAACATTACCATAAGCCTTAGAATTGGTCAATTCCTGTAGCCCACACCCAAGGACTCAAAGTGGAACCTGACTGTTAGCCTGTACACTTCTCCTGCACAACTGGGTTAGATACAGGCTGTGCTCAGTCTGGGCTCCTTCTTCATAACGAAGTGTCCCACTTATGGAACAGCTCCCTAGAGTATGGACAGCCCCTGACTCAGTGGGCATACATACATTGTATTGAAAACAAAGCCTGGGAAAAAAATATGATACGATTGATAGTGGTTGTATCTAAATGGTAGGATTTCAGTTTTGTCAAATCTTGTGTATTTGATTTTCTTTAAGACAAGTGATTAGTGAATAAATATAGCATATTTTGTCTAGGATTGAATTCAGTCCTTTAATAAAGGTTGCTGTTAATCAAGTATAAAATATTATAGAACAGAAGACATGATAAATGCAGTAGCTGGCATTGTGGATGCTGGGTAAAGAGTGATCTGGGAAAAATCAACAGACAGTAGCAATTTAGCAGAAGCTCAAAAGAGGCAGGATGGGTCATGGGTCTCTGTCATTGAAACAGAGCATGCATTTTAGTGTTTACCATTTTTTAGATCGACCTTTCCCTTCTGATTATGTTCCCCTTAGCTAGAAAGCCAAAGCTCTCTTTTCATTTCCTTCCTCTTGTCCTTTGCCTTCCTTCATCCCCCAAAGAGGATGGCCCAACACCAGCTCAGCCCACACTTACTAACCTCCCACATCCATACAAACCACCCCATGTCCTCATCGAGAAGAAAGCCCCTGAGTAATTCCTGAGCCGCATCACCAGTGTCCTGACAGTTACTCTGTGTCCCTCCAGCTCTCCCTGAGGATGTGGCGGATGACCTGCACCGTGATAGGACAGAAGAAAAGCCTCCGTGGATCCCCAAGGTAAGCTGGATTTTTTCTGGTCTGAGATAGAAATATTGCTTTATTTCTCTTTCAATAGAATTAAATTATGTATATGTGAGGGTATTACTTCCAGATACATACACTTCCCTTGGTTGGGAGAATGTGGAGTGAGAGTCTATTACCAAGTCATGGTGCCTGATTCCACAGGACATTAAAATTGACAGCATCCATTACAGCCTGTACAGTATGGAGCTCTCACTCCTGCAGGGATATTTCTTCTAGGAAAAGAATTCTGTAATTTCCAACCTAAATGGACTTGGAAGTTCCATCCTCCCAGCAAAGTTTTTGCCTTTCAGCCTGAGTAGGTTTGCTCTGATAACCCTTGCTGGGTTCCCTGGACCACTGTTTCTTATGAGGTTTTCTACTGTCAGCAAATGAACAAAAGACCTGAGCATCACTGTGATCTTATCCTCATAGTGTTTTCTCTTCTGTAATTGCAGGTGGCCTTCCCAGAACGTGAAAACGGTATGTATTCTGGAATCAGTAACTTGGGGAGGAAGAACTTTGAAGATGAGAAAGTGGGACATTCTTGCTGGTTTTAGTGTAGAGGGCAAACTGATTCCAAATTTGTGCTGGGAATGAGAGTAGGGGTCCTGGTGATAGAAAGTGATTTACAAGTAATGTGACCAATTACTATAGTCCCAGGAAGAAGCTGTATTACGGTTAGGTGGTGTAGGTTTGTGTGCATGACACTGGGTGTGTCTGTATGTAAAATGAGTGGTATGATGCTGTGTGTGTATGTGAACTTTTTGTGTTGTGTTTCCCTTGAATTATGTTCCCCTAAACATCACTGTTACTGGTGCCAACTTTCTAAAAAATACTCCCATCACCACTGCATCATGAATGGGTATGGATATAAAAGTAAATAAACTCTACACTTTCAATGTGTGCATTGATTTTATACCAAATGAGCCTCATTTAACCTGGAAAACAAATCACCACCCAGGCAAATGTTTCATGGATTCTTTTTTTTTTTTTTTTCTTTTGGCTGTGTTGGGTCTTCGTTGCAGTGCGCGGGCTTCTCATTTCGGTGGCTTCTGTTGTTCCAGACCACGGGCTCTAGGTGCATGGGCTTCAATACTTGTGGCACGTGGGCTCAGTAGTTGTGACTTGCGGGCTCTAGAGCCCAGGCTTTGTAGTTGTGGTGCACGGACTTAGTTGCCAAATGGCTGGTATCTTAATGAACAAAACTGGGTTTCAGCATCCCTACTACTGGGTCAATTACAACTTCATTTAATAAGAAATCTCATCTCTTAGTAGGTCTCATAGCATTCTGAATGGTTATGATACATCTCTCTGCCACTTCCCTCATTCTAAGTGTTTCCTATTAGAGCCTCGGGATGAGTCCTCCCCCCTTACCTGAAGCACCTAGTGCTAGGCAGGCCTCCTTCTTTTTGCAGGGAACCCATGCTTGTACCCACATGCCACACCCAGTTCTGGAGGAGTCCGAGAAAGAAGGAGCCTCCAGGAGTAGATGGAGGAAATTCACTCCACCTTTCTCCTTTGAGGCTAATATTCACTATCGGATTCTGTGCTAAGGAAACGAAATGTCCTTCTCCTGTGGAAAGTCTGTCTTCCATCACTTGTGCCGGCCCTATTTCTGTGTGCTGGGCAAGAAACACTGCATACAGTGAAGACAGAACCAAGAGATCTACCCCAGGGATTGAGCTCAGGGTAGGCACTGGCTCTGTCTGTCCTGTCCATGATCCATCATTCATCGTGGTTGTGACTCTTGGACAGTCACTTATCTCTCTAAATTTCCACACCCTCCACCATAACATATGTGTTACAGCCCCCACTTTGCCCTCCCCTTCACCCCCAACAGGGCTGGGTGTCAGATATGATAATGGATATTCTCCATGAGCTGTAAAGCATTGTTTCCATGAAAATGCTGAAGAGTAAACTTGAATCCCCCTTTACTTGGAGCCGTCAAATCCATCCTCTCCTTTCAACAGCTATGAAATATCCAGCTTATTCTTGCAATCATTCAGGATTGAACACTTATAGAGCTTTTTTGAAGCACCGGTCCTTTATTTTTCAAACATTTGACCTGTATTCAATCATTTTTTGGCCACATGACATAATGCTACAAGTAGGCCATATTAACATTCCTACATCTCAGAACAGGGAACTGAGGCAAAGAGGGATCTACATATCTTTCCCAAGTACATGCTTCTTCTAAACGGGATTTGAATCCAGTCCATTACTCATGGTCCCAATGGTTTGCTGAGTTTCTAGACATTCTCAGTTAAATAAAGATATTTGCCCACAAAACCTGTCCGTTGGGTGTTTTCACTGCATACCAAACTGCAAGATCTTCCTAAGTCCAACTTTGATTCAGGAGGCACTGCTGGGCAGCTGGTGAGGAAAGGGACCAAAGGATTGAACTGTGAATAAATTATTGCTAATTTCCCCATGGTCTTCTGCCAGCAAGATGTCAATAGTTGTCTCTATTGTAATGCATTTCCCAGGATGCTGCTCCCAGAATACGAGAAGAAGAAACACTCATCAGAGGTCAAGAATATCAATCCCAGGCTGGCTGAAAAAGATCCGCATCTGGCCACATTTTAGGGTGCACCCTATAAATGACCCAGCTGAAGGTACTGTGCAAAATTTTTCATTAGGTTCACTCAAGAATAATTATTCTAGTTTATTCAGTGCCACATTTTTAAGAAAAAGCTATGAAATATTAAGCAGTGTTCTTCTTTTATTCCATGTGTTCAAATTGAAACTTACTAAGCCAGCTGGTACTGTTTTAACCATGGAAGTAAACATACATTTAAAATTCAACATTTGGTTCATGTTTAAGAGGGAAGATGGTCTCTAGTTATGGTTTAGACATTAGCTGATTTTTGAACGTTAGCAACAACACATCCCTCCCTGAAACCATGTTTTGAGATTTCTTTAAATTATTAGACATTATTTAGAACAGGATTATATTGACATAAATGTTGTATATGCAATACAGAAAATTCCTGTATCCTATCACTCCAGTTTCAGCTATTAATAATATATAGCATAGGTGAAGTACATTTGTTACAATTACTGAAACAATGTAAGTGTATTTTTACTAATGAAAAGTTCATACTTCACCTAAGAGTCACACCTTGTGTTGTTATGTTCAATGATATTTGAAATATGTACAATATTATTTGTCACCATTATGGTGCCATACAGAAATGTGTACACTAATATTCATAGTAGCATTATTCTTAGTAGCCCAAAGATACAAACAATCCAAAGTCCATGAGGTGATGAATGGATAAATAAAATGTGATATATACACAGAATGGAATAATTTTCAACCATAAAAAGGAATTAAAGTTTGACTTATGCTACAAAATGAATGATCCAAATAATATAAAAAAATATTTTATTGTTAGTGAAATTAGGCAGGTGCAGAAAGACAAATGTTATATGATTCCACTTGTATGAGGTACCTAGGGTCTCACTTGTATGAGACACAGGAAGTAGAAATTACCAAGGTCAGGAGGCAGGAGTCAGGTGGATTATGATTTAATGTGTACAGAGGTTACGTTGAAATGATGAAAAAGATTAAGATGTAGATTGTGTTGATGGCTACACAGCATTGTGAAAGTAAGAAATGCTACAGAACTGTATAGTTAAAAATTATGAAAAGCATAAATATGTATATTTCATCACAATAAAATAAGTCAAAAATCCAACAGAATGGACGATGAATGAAGGAGCAACATATTTCATTAGAAGGAAGCTGAAATAGTCTTGTAACATTTCAAGAAGAAGGGGGATTTGGAGGGACTTTGAAATGGGCAGAGGGGCCGTGGGACTCTATACTGAAACATAGTGCAATGTTAGTGTTTAAGCTTTTTCAGACTGACACTTTCAAATTGATTAGGTTCCCTACAGCTAGAAAGCTAAAGGTTCTCTTCCTCATTTCTGAAATGTTCCTCCCCTTTGCCTTCCTCCACCCACCAGGGAGGTTTGTCCAACAGCACCTCAGTCCACACTCAGTAACCACCTGCATCCATACACTCCCACCCTGTGTCCACATTAACGAGGCTCTCTGAGTAATTCCTGAGCAGCATCACCAGTGTCCTGACATTTATTCTGTGTCCTCCTAGAGCCCCCGGAGGACCTGTTGGAGGAACTGCCCTATGTGAGGGCAGTTGAAGAGGCTCCTTCTACCTCCAGGGTAAGCTCCCCTTATTTATCAGAGATTAAAAGTTTGCTTCATTTCTTTCCTTTCCAATTGATTTCACATCTGAAGATCTACAGTGTTCAAGACAGCTGATGTATACAATTTTGCTTGGTTGGATGAATGCTGATTGAAGGTCTTTCCCAACAGATAACTCATTCAAAAGGCCATTTAAAAAATGGCAACATCAGTTAGAAACTGTATAGTCAGACACACTTTCCTGAGCAGAAAATTTCCCTCCTTGAAATAGACTTTTGTATTTGCCCCTCAAAGTGGACCTGAGATATCTTCCAGGCAAAGCTCCAGCCTTTCCCACAGCTGTCTTCTCTGGTTTCTTTTGGGGCCATTGACTCAACAACAGTTCCCCATTTGGTTTTCTGAGGACAAAAAAAGAGATGAAATACCTGTGTCCACAGAGCACAGGATGCTGTGATCCTTACACTGTTTTCTCTTCTCTAATCACAGGTGGATTGGACAGCAAACAAAAACGGTACGTATTCAGAGATCACCCCTCTGCTGAGGAACAATCTAGATGATGAAGAAGGTGGGACTCTCTTGCTGGCTTTGCTTGGAGAGACACCCTGATTCAGGGTCCCTACAGGGATGAGGTCTGGTGGTGTAGAGCTAGAGAGTGATTTCCCAGTAAAGAGCCATGCCCAAGTTCTATGGTCCTGGAAGTAACTGCATCATTTAGATGATGTGGGTTTGTGTGTATCAGGGTTGGGGTGGGGTCCATGTGTGAGCCTATGTGGTGTGATTGTGAACCTGCATGCATGAGCATGTGTGTGTTTCCTGAGGAGATATTTCCCTCTTACACAGCACAATTCACCTGTCAACAAAGCTCATCACAACTGCACACTGTCTGTCCACTACCTTGTTCTTCCCTCAACACAGCTGTTGCCCAGATTTGGTTAATATTCCTTTTCCTCAGAAGGAGATGGTGCAGAGATAAATGTTCTAAGCTCTTGACCTCCTAAGTGGAAAAGCCAAACTGAGAACCCAGGGGTGGGTCCCAATGTGAATGCTCTGGATCCCTGACCTGCACTTACCACTCAGCCAAGGGATCCTCAGTCATGGAGCAAGGGAGTCCCTGCATCCGTATCCTTTGCTGGAAGTACTAGCATCTCCAAAGGTCCAGACCTTGTCCATCGGGTGGCCTTAGTGGTCACAGAATCCAGGGCAGCTATGGGTGGGCTTATAAGTTGACTTTGGCACAGTCATTAATGTGAAATTCACCTCAAGCCCTGCATTCTCCTGGTCAGCTCACAGATTCTGAGAGGTGTGAGACCCCATGTATACAGTACAGGTCATATCTGTCAGTGCTGGTGTCATTGCTTAAACAAGGCCAAAAGCAGATAAGATTCAGCGAGCTATTTTATTGTATTGGATAACATTACCATAAGCCTTAGAATTGGTCAATTCCTGTAGCCCACACCCAAGGACTCAAAGTGAAACCTTACTGTTAGCCTGTACACTTCTCCTGCACAGCTGGGTTAGAGACAGGCTGTGCTCAGTCTGGGCTCCCTCCTCATAACGAAGTGTCCCACTTATGGAACAGCTCCCTAGAGTATGGACAGCCCCTGACTCAGTGGGCATACGTACATTGTATAGATAACAAAGACTGGGAGTAAAATATGATACGATTGATAGTGGCTGTATCTAAATGGTAGGATTTCAGTTTTGTCAAATCTTGTGTATTTGATTTTCTTTAAGACAAGTGATTAGTGAATAAATATAGCATATTTTGTCTAGGATTGAATTCAGTCCTTTAATAGAGGTTGCTGTTAATCAAGTACAAAATATTGTACAATAGAACACATGACAAATGCAGTAGCTGGCATTGTGGATGCTGGGGAAAGAGTGATCTGGGAAAAATCAAGAGACAGTGGCAATTTAGCAGAAGCTCAAAGCATGGATCATGGGTCTCTGTCATTGAAACAGAGCATGCATTTTAGTGTTTACCATTTTTTAGATCGACCCTTCCCTTCTGATTAGGCTCCCCTTAGCTAGAAAGCCAAAGCTCTCTTTTCATTTCCTTCCTCTTGTCCTTTGCCTTCCTTCATCCCCCAAAGAGGATGGCCCAACACCAACTCAGCCCACACTTACTAACCTCCCACACCCATACACACCACCCCACGTCCTCATCGAGAAGAAAGCCCCTAAGTAATTCCTGAGCAGCATCACCAGTGTCCTGACAGTTACTCTGTGTCCCTCCAGCTCTCCCTGAGGATGTGGCGGATGACCTGCACCATGATAGGACAGAAGAAAATCCTCCGTGTATCCCCAAGGTAAGCTGGATTTTTTCTGGTCTGAGATAGAAATATTGCTTTATTTCTCTTTCAATAGAATTAAGTTATGAATATTTGAGGGTATTCCTTCCAGATACATACAATTCCCTTGGTTGGGAGAATGTGGAGTGAGAGTCTATTACCAAGTCATGGTGCCTGATTCCACAGGACATTACAATTGACAGCATCCATTACAGCCTGTAGAGTATGGAGCTCTCTCTCCTGCAGCGATTTTTCCTCTAGGCAAAGAATTCTGTAAGTTCCAACCTAAATGGACTTGGAAGTTCCATCCTCCCAGCAAAGTTTTTGCCTTTCAGCCTGAGTAGGTTTTCTCTGATAACCCTGGCTGGGTTCCCTGGACCACTGTTTCCTATGAGGTTTTCTACTGTCAGCAAATGAACAAAAGACCTGAGCATCACTGTGATCTTATCCTCATAGTGTTTTCTCTTCTGTAATTGCAGGTGGCCTTCACAGAACGTGAAAACGGTATGTATTCTGGAATCAGTCACTTGGGGAGGAAGACCTTTGAAGATGAGAATGTGGGACATTTTTGCTGGTTTTAGTGTAGAGGGCAAACTGATTCCAAATTTGTGCTGGGAATGAGAGTAGGGGTCCTGGTGATAGAAAGTGATTTACAAGTAATGTGACCAATTACTATAGTCCCAAGAAGAAGCTGTATTACAGTTAGGTGGTGTAGGTTTGTGTGCATGAGACTGGGTGTGTCTGTATGTGAAATGAGTGAGATGATTCTGTGTGTGTATGTGAACATTTTGTGTTGTGTTTCCCTTGATTTACGTTCCCCTAAACATCACTGTTACTGGTGCCAACTTTCTAAAAAATATTCTCATCACCACTGCATCATGAATGGGCATGGATATAAAAGTAAATACACTGTACACTTTCAGTGTGTGCATTGATTTTATACCAAGTGAGCCTCATTTCACCTGGAAAACAAATCCTATCACCACCCAGTCAAATGTTTACTGGATTCTTTTTTTTTTTTTTTTTTTTTTTGGCTGTGTTGGGTCTTCGTTGCACTGTGTGAGCTTCTCATTTCGGTGGCTTCTGTTGTTCCAGAGCACGGGCTCTAGGTGCATGGGCTTCAATTGTTGTGGCACGTGGGCTCAGTAGTTGTGACTTGTGGGCTCTAGAGCACAGGCTTAGTAGTTGTGGTGCACGGGCTTAGTTGCTCCATGGCTGGATTCTTTTTTTGTTTTTTTTTATTTGGGAGAGTATATTAATAATTTTTATTGATTACCTCTTTTTTTTCCTTTTCGGCTCAAAGATAATTTTTTTATTCGTTTCTGCTTTATAAAAAAGTGAATCAGTTATACATTTACATCTGTTCCCACATCCCTTCCCTCATGCATCTCCCTCCCTCCCACCCTCCCCATCCCACCCCTCCAGGCGGTCACAAAGCACCTAGCTGATGTCCCTGTGCTCTGCGGCTGGTTCCCACTATGTATCTACCTTACGTTTGGTAGTGTATATATGTCCATGCCTCTCTTTCGCTTTGTCACAGCTTACCCTTCCTCCTCCCCATATCCTCAAGTCCATTCTGAAGTAGGTCTGTGTCTTTATTCCCGTTTTACCCCTAGGTTCTTCATGACATTTTTTTTAAGTTCCATTATATGTGTTAGCATACGGTATTTGTCTTTTTCTTTCTGACTTACTTCATTCTGTATGACAGACTCTAGGTCTATCCACCTCATTACAAATAGCTCAGTTTCGTTTCTTTTTATGGCTGAGTAATATTCCATTGTATATATGTGCCACATCTTCTTTATCCATTCATCCGATGATGGACACTTAGGTTGTTTCCAGCTCCGGGCTATTGTGAATAGAGCTGCAATGAACATTTTGGTACATGTCTCTTTTTGAATTATGGTTTTCTCTGGGTATATGCCTAGTAGTGGGATTGCTGGGTCATATGGTAGTTCTATTTGTAGTTTTTTAAGGAACCTCCATACTGTTCTCCATAGTGGCTGTACCAATTCACATTCCCACCAGCAGTGCAAGAGTGTTCCCTTTTCTCCACACCCTCTCCAGCATTTATTGTTTCTAGATTTCTTGATGATGGCCATTCTGACTGGTGTGAGATGATATCTCATTGTAGTTTTGATTTGCATTTCTCTAATGATTAATGATGTTGAGTATTCTTTCATGTGTTTGTTGGCAGTCTGCATATCTTCTTTGGAGAAATGCCTATTTAAGTCTTCTGCCCATTTTTGGATTTGGTTTTTTGTTTTTTTGCTATTGAGCTGCATGAGCTGTTTATAAATTTGGGAGATTAATCCTTTGTCAGTTGCTTCATTTGCAAATATTTTCTCCCATTCTGAGGGTTGTCTTTTGGTCTTGTTTATGGTTTCCTTTGCTGTGTAAAAGCTTTGAAGTTTCATTAGGTCCCATTTGTTTATCTTTGTTTTTATTTCCATTTCTCTAGGAGGTGGGTCCAAAAGGATCTTGCTGTGATTGATGTCATAGAGTGTTCTGCCTATGTTTTCCTCTAAGAGTTTGATAGTTTCTGGCCTTACATTTAGGTCTTTAATCCATTTTGAGCTTATTTTTGTGTATGGTGTTAGGGAATGATCTAATCTCATACTTTCACATGTCCCTGTCCAGTTTTCCCAGCACCACTTATTGAAGAGGCTGTCTTTTCTCCACTGTACATTCCTGCCTCCTTTATCAAAGATAAGTTGACCATATGTGCATGGGTTTATCTCTGGGCTTTCTATCCTGTTCCATTGATCTATATTTCTGTGTTTGTGCCAGTACCACACTGTCTTGATTACTGTAGCTTTGTAGTATAGTCTGAAGTCAGGGAGCCTGATTCCTCCAGCTCCGTTTTTCGTTCTCAAGATTGCTTTGGCTATTCGGGGTCTTTTGTTTTTCCAAACAAATTTTGCAATTTTTTGTTCTAGTTCTGTGAAAAATACCAGTGGTAGTTTGATAGGGGTTGCATTGAATCTGTAGATTGCTTTGGGTAGTAGAGTCATTTTCACAATATTGATTCTTCCAATCCAGGAGCATGGTATATCTCTCCATCTATTTGTATCATCTTTAATTTCTTTCATCAGTGTCTTATAATTTTCTGCATACAGGTCTTTTGTCTCCTTAGGTAGGTTTATTCCTAGATATTTTATTCTTTTTGTTGCAATGGTAAATGGGAGTGTTTTCTTGATTTCATTTTCAGATTTTTCATCATTAGTGTACAGGAATGCCAGACATTTCTGTGCATTAATTTTGTATCCTCTACTTTTCCAAATTCATTGATTAGCTCTAGTAGTTTTCTGGTAGCATCTTTAGGATTCTCTATGTACAGTATCATGTCATCTGCAAACAGTGACAGCTTTACTTCTTCTTTTCCAATTTGGATTCCTTTTATTTCCTTTTCTTCTCTGATTGCTGTGGCTGAAACTTCCAAAACTAGGTTGAATAAGAGTGGTGAGAGTGGGCAGCCTTGTCTTGTTCCTGATCTTAGTGGAAATGGTTTCAGTTTTTCACCATTGAGGACAATGTTGGCTGTGGGTTTGTCATATATGGCCTTTATTATGTTGAGGAAAGTTCCCTCTATGCCTACTTTCTGCAGGGTTTTTATCATAAATGGGTGTTGAATTTTGTTGAAAGCTTTCTCTGCATCTATTGAGATGATCATATGGTTATTCTCCTTCAACTTGTTAATATGGTGTATCACATTGATTGATTTGCGTATATTGAAGAATCCTTGCATTCCTGGGATAAACCCCACTTGATCATGGTGTATGATCCTTTTAGTGTGCTGTTGGATTCTGTTTGCTAGTATTTTGTTGAGGATTTTTGCATCTATGTTCATCAGTGATATTGGCCTGTATTTTTCTTTCTTTGTGACATCCTTGCCTGGTTTTGGTATCAAGGTGATGGTGGCCTCGTAGAATGAGTTTGGGAGTGTTCCTTCCTCTGAAATTGTTTGGAAGAGTTTGAGAAGGATGGGTGTTAGCTCTTCTCTAAATGTTTGATAGAATTCGCCTGTGAAGCCATCTGGTCCTGGGCTTTTGTTTGTTTGAAGATTTTAAATCACAGTTTCAATTTCAGTGCTTGTGATTGATCTATTCATATTTTCTATTTCTCCCTGATTCAGTCTTGGCAGGTTGTGCATTGCTAAGAAATTTGTCCATTTCTTCCAGGTTGTCCATTTTATTGGCATAGAGTTGCTTATAGTAATCTCTCATGATCTTTTGTATTTCTGCAGTGTCAGTTGTTACTTCTCCTTTTTCATTTCTAATTCTATTGATTTGAGTCTTCTCCCTTTTTTTCTTGATGAGTCTGGCTAATGGTTTGTCAATTTTGTTTATCTTCTCAAAGAACCAGCTTTTAGTTTTATTGATCTTTGCTATCATTTCCTTCATTTCTTTTTCATTTATTTCTGATCTGATCTTTATGATTTCTTTCCTTCTGCTAGCTTTCGGGGTTTTTTGTTCTTCTTTCTCTAATTGCTTTAGGTGCAGGGTCAGGTTGTTTACTCGAGATGTTTCCTGTTTCTTAAGGTGGGATTGTATTGCTATAAACTTCCCCCTTAGAACTGCTTTTGCTGCGTCCCACAGGTTTTGGGTCGTCGTGTCTCTATTGTCATTTGTTTCTAGGTATTTTTTAATTTCCTCTTTGATTTCTTCAGTGATCACTTCGTTATTGAGTAGTGTATTGTTTAGCCTCCATGTGTTTGTATTTTTTACAGATCTTTTCCTGTAATTGATGTCTAGTCTCATAGCATTGTGGTCGGAAAAGATACTTGATACAATTTCAATTTTCTTAAATTTACCAAGGCTTGATTTGTGACCCAAGATACGATCTATCCTGGAGAATGTTCCATGAGCACTTGAGAAAAATGTGTATTCTGTTGTTTTTGGATGGAATGTCCTATAAATAGCAATTAAGTCCATCTTGTTTAATGTATCATTTAAAGCTTGTTTTTCCTTATTTATTTTCATTTTGGATGATCTGTCCATTGGTGAAAGTGGGGTGTTAAAGTCCCCTACTATGAGTGTGTTACTGTCGATTTCCCCTTTTATGGCTGTTAGTATTTGCCTTATGTATTGAGGTGCTCCTATGTTGGGTGCATAAATATTTACAATTGTTATATCTTCTTCTTGGATCGATCCCTTTATCGTTATGTAGTGTCCTTCTTTGTCTCTTCTAATAGTCTTTATTTTAAAGTCTATTTTGTCTGATATAAGAATTGCTACTCCAGCTTTCTTTTGATTTCCATTTGCATGGAATATCTTTTTCCATCCCCTTACTTTCAATCTGTATGTGTCTCTAGGTCTGAAGTGGGTCTCTTGTAGACAGCATATATATGGGTCTTGTTTTTGTATCCATTCAGCCAATCTGTGTCCTTTGGTGGGAGCATTTAGTCCATTTACATTTAAGGTAATTATTGATATGTATGTTCCTATTCCCATTTCCTTAATTGCTTTGGGTTCGTTATTGTAGGTATACTCCTTCTGTTGTGTTTCTTGCCTAGAGAAGTTCCTTTAGCATTTGTTGTAAAGCTGGTTTGGTGGTGCTGAACTCTGAGCTTTTGCTTGTCTGTAAAGGTTTTAATTTCTCCATCAAATCTGAATGAGATCCTTGCTGGGTAGAGTAATCTTGGTTGCAGGTTTCTCTCCTTCATCACTTTAATTATGTCCTGCCACTCCCTTCTGGCTTGTAGAGTTTCTGCTGAGAGATCAGCTGTTAACCTGATGGGGATTCCCTTGTGTGTTATTTGTTGTTTTTGCCTTGCTGCTTTTAATATGATTTCTTTGTGTTTAATTTTTGACAGTTTGATTAATATGTGTGTTGGCGTATTTCTCCTTGGATTTATTCTGTATGGGACTCTCTGTGCCTCCTGGACTTGATTAACTATTTCCTTTCCCATATTAGGGAAGTTTTCAACTATAATCTCTTGAAATATTTTCTCAGTCCCTTTCTTTTTCTCTTCTTCTTCTGGAACCCCTATAATTCGAATGTTGGTGCGTTTAATGTTGTCCCAGAGGTCTCTGAGACTGTCCTCTGTTCTTTTCATTCTTTTTTCTTTATTTTGCTCTGCAGCAGTTATTTCCACTATTTTATCTTCCACCTCACTTATCCGTTCTTCTGCCTCAGTTATTCTGCTATTGATCCCATCTAGAGTATTTTTCATTTCATTTATTGTGTTTTTACCCGATGCTTGATTCATCTTTAGTTCTTCTAGGTCCTTGTTAACTGTTTCTTGCATTTTGTCTATTCTAGTTCCAAGATTTTGGATCTTGGAAATAGAATCTTGGATCATCTTCACTATCATTATTCTGAATTCTTTTTCAGGTAGACTGCCTATTTCCTCTTCATTTGTTAGGTCTGGTAGGTTTTTATCTTGCTCCTTCACCTGCTGTATGTTTTTCTGTCTTCTCATTTTGCTTATCTTACTGTGTTTGGGGTCTCCTTTTTGCAGGCTGCAGATTTGTAGTTCCCCTTGTTTTTGCTGTCTGTCCCCAATGGCTGAGGTTGTTTCAGTAGGTTTTGTAGGCTTCCTGGTGGGGGGGACTAGTGCCTGTGTTCTGGTGGTTGAGGCTCGATCTTGTCTTTCTGGTGGGCAGGTCCACGTCTGGTGGTGTGTTTTGGGGTGCCTGTGGCCTTATTATGTTTTTAGGCAGCCTCTCTGTTAATGGGTGGGGTTGTGTTCCTGCCTTGATAGTTGCTTGGCATAGGTTGACCAGCACTCTAGTTTGCTAGTCGTTGACTGAAGCTGGCTGCTGGTTTTGAGATGGAGATCTCTGGGAAAATTTCGCTGCTTGATATTATGTGGAGCTGGGTGGTCTCTTGTGGATCCATGTCCTGAAGTTGGCTCTCCCACTTCAGAGGCACAGCACTGACTCCTGGCTGCAGCACCAAGAGCCTTTCATCTACCCGGCTCAGAATAAAAGGGAGAAAAAGTAGAAAGAAAGAATTAGTAGAAGAAAGAAAGAGAGAGAGAAAGAAAGGAAGAAGGAAAGAAAGGAAGGAAGGAAGGAAGGAAGAAAGAAAGGAGGGAGGGAGGGAGGAAGGATGGAAAGAAAGAAAGAAAGGAGGGAGGGTGGAATGAAAGAAAAAGGAAGAGTGAATGGAAGAAGGGAGGGAGGGAGGGAGGAAGGAAAGAAAGAAAGAAAGACAGGAGTGAGGGAGGGAGGAAGGAAAGAAAAAGAAAGAGTGAAAGGAAGAAGGGAGGGAGGGAGGAAGGAAGGAAAGAAAAGAAAGAAAGACAGGAGTGAGGGAGGGAGGAAGGAAAGAAAAAGAAAGTGAAAGGAAGAAGGGTGGGAGGGAGGGAGGAAGGAAAGAAAGACAGGAGGGAGGGAGGGGGAGGAAGGAAAGAAACAGAAAGAGTGAAAGGAAATAGGGAGGGAGGGAGCAAGGAAAGAAAGAGAGAAAGAAGGAAAGGAGGGGCGGAGGGAGGGAGGGAGGAAGGGAAGGTAGGAAAAAAGAAAGAGCAGGTAAAGTAAAATTATTTAAAGTATGAAATATAGTAGCGTTATTAAAATTAAAAAGTAATTATTGAAAAAAAAACGGATAGATAGAACCCTGGGACATATGGTGGAAGCAAAGCTATACAGAGAGAATCTCACACAGAAGAATACACATACACATTCACAAAAAGAGAGCAGGGGGAAAAATCAAAAATCTTGCTCTCCAAGTCCACCTCCTCAATTTGGGATAATTCGTTGTAACAAGAGGAAAAGGGCGAGAAGTCTGAAATCTTGCTCTCTAAGTCCACCTCCTTAATTTGGGATAATTCGTTGTAAAAAGAGGAAAAGGGGGGAAAGTCTTAAATCTTGTCCTCAAAGTCCACTTCCTCAATTTGGGATGATTCGCTGTCCATTCATGCACTCCACAGACGCAGGGCACATCAAGTGGACCGTGGAGCTTTAATCCGCTGCCTCCGAGGCTGCACAGAGAGATTTCCCTGTCTCTTCTCTGCTCTCACAGCTCCCGGGTCTCAGCCTTGGACCTGGCCCCGCCTCTGCGCGTAGGTCACCGGAGGGCGTCCGTTCTTCGCTCAGACAGGACGGGTTTAAAGGAGCCGCTGATGCGGGGGCTCCGGCTCACTCAGGCAGAGGGGAGGGAGGGGCGCGCAGTGTGGGGCGGGCCTGCGGCGGCAGAGGCCGCCGTGACGTTGCACCAGCCCGAGGCGCTCTGTGCGCTTTCCCGGGAAAGCCGTCCCCGGGTCCCGGGACCCCGGCAGTGGTGGGGTGCACAGGCACCCCGGAAGGCGGGGCGGACAGTGACCCGCGCTCACACACAGGCCCCGCGGCAGTGGCAGCAGCAGCCCCAGCGTCCCACGCCCGTCTCCGGGGTCCGCGCCTTTAGCCGCGGCTCGCGCCCGTCTCCGGCGCTTCCCCAAGCAGCCCTCTTAATGCCCTCTCCTCACGCACCAGGAAACAAAAGGGAAGAAAAAGTCTATTGCCTCTTCGGCAGCTCCAGACTTTTTCCCTGGACTCCCTTCGGGCTAGCAGTGGTGCACTAACCCCTTCAGGCTCTCTTCCTGCCGCCAGCCCCAGTCCTCTCCCTGCGATCCGACTGAAAGCCAATACCCGAGCCTCAGCTCCCAGCCCCGCCCGCCCCAGCGGCCGAGCAGACAAGCCTCTTGGGCTGGTGTGTGCCTGAGGGCACCGATCCAATGTCCCGGAATCTCTCCACTTGGCCCTCCACACCCCTGTTGCTGTGCTCTCCTCTGCTACTCCGAAGCTTTCCCCCTCCGCCACCTGCAGTCTCCGTCCGCGAAGGGGCTTGTAGTGTTTGGAAACCTTTCCTGCTTCACGGCTCCCTCCCACTGGTGCAGGTCCCGTCCCTATCCTTTTGTCTCTGTTTATTCTTTTTTCTTTTGCCCTACTCAGGTATGTGGGGAGTTTCTCGCCTTTTGGGGGATCTGAGGTGTTCTGTCAGCGTTCAGTAGGTGTTCTGTAGGAGTTGTTCCACGTGTAGATGAATTTCTGATGTATCTGTGGGGAGGAAGGTGATCTCCGCGTCTTACTGTTCCGCCATCTTCCTCCGGGTCCCATGGCTGGATTCTTAATGAAAAAAACTGGGTTTCAGAATCCCTACTACTGGGTCAATTACAACTGCATTTAATAAGAAATCTCATCTCTTAGTAGGTCTCATAGCATTCTGAATGGTTATGATACATCTCTCTGCCACTTCCCTCATTCTAAGTGTTTCCTATTAGAGCCTCGGGATGAGTCCTCCCCCCTTACCTGAAGCACCTAGTGCTAGGCAGGCCTCCTTCCTTTTGCAGGGAGCCCATGCTTGTACCCACATGCCACACCCAGTTCTGGAGGAGTCTGAGAAAGAAGGAGCCTCCAGGAGTAGATGGAGGAAATTCACTCCACCTTTCTCCTTTGAGGCTAATATTCACTATCGGATTCTGTGCTAAGGAAACGAAATGTCCTTCTCCTGTGGAAAGTCTGTCTTCCATCACTTGTGCCGGCCCTGTTTCTGTGTGCTGGGCAAGAAACACTGCATACAGTGAAGACAGAACCAAGAGATCTACCCCAGGGATTGAGCTCAGGGTAGGCACTGGCTCTGTCTGTCCTGTCCGTGATCCATCATTCATCATGGTTGTGACTCTTGGACAGTCACTTATCTCTCTAAATTTCCACACCCTCCACCATAACATATGGGTTACAGCCCCCACTTTGCCCTCCCCTTCACCCCCAACAGGGCTGGGTGTCAGACATGATAATGGATATTCTCCATGAGCTGTAAAGCCTTGTTCCCATGAAAAAGCTGAAGAGTAAGCTTGAATCCCCCTTTACTTGGAGCCGTCAAATCCCTTCTCTCCTTTTAACAGCTACGAAATATCCAGCTTCTTCTTGCCATCATTCAGGATTGAACACTTATAGAGCATTTGTGAAGCACCGGTCCTTTATTTTTCAAACATTTGACCTGCATTCAATCATTTTTGGCCACATGACATAATGCTAGAAGTAGGCCATATTAACATTCCTACATCTCAGAACAGGGAACTGAGGCAAAGAGGGATCTACATATCTTTCCCAAGTACATGCTTCTTCTAAACGGGATTTGAATCCAGTCCATTACTCATGGTCCCAATGGTTTGCTGAGTTTCTAGACATTCTCAGTTAAATAAAGATATTTGCCCACAAAACCTGTCCGTTGGGTGTTTTCACTGCATACCAAACTGCAAGATCTTCCTAAGTCCAACTTTGATTCAGGAGGCTCTGCTGGGCAGCTGGTGAGGAAAGGGACCAAAGGATTGAACTGTGAATATATTATTGCTAATTTCCCCATGGTCTTCTGCCAGCAAGATGTCAATATTTGTCTCTATTGTATTGCATTTCCCAGGATGCTGCTTCCCGAATGCGAGAAGAAGAAACACTCATCAGAGGTCAGGAATATCAATCCCAGGCTGGCTGAAAAAGATCCGCATCCGGCCACATTTTAGGGTGCACCCTATAAATGACCCAGATGAAGGTACTGTGGAAAATGTCTCATTAGGTTCACTCAAGAAGAATTATTCTAGTTGATTCAGTGCCTCATATTGAAGAAAAAGCTATGAAATAATAAGCAGTATTCTTTTATTCCATGTGTTCAAATTGAAACTTACTAAGCCAGATGGTACTGTTTTAACCATGGAAGTAAACATGCATTTAAAATTCAAAATTTGGTTCATGTTTAAGAGGGAAGATGGTCTCTAGTTACGGTTTAGACATTAGCTGATTTTTGAACTTTAGCAACAACACATCCCTCCCTGAAACCATGTTTCGAGATTTCTTTAAATTATTAGACATTATTTAGAACAGGATTATATTGACATAAATGTTGTACATGCAATACAGAAAATACCTGTATCCTATCGCTCCAGTTTCAGCTATTAATAATATATAACATAGGTGGAGGAAATTTGTTACAATTAGTGAAACAATGTAAGTATATTTTTACTAATTAAAAGTGCATAGTTCACCTAAGAGTCACACCTTGTGTTGTTATATTCAATGATATTTGAAATATGTACAATATTATTTGTCACCATTATGGTGCCATACAGAAATCTGTACACTAATGTTCATAGTAGCATTATTCTTAGTAGCCCAAAGATACAAACTATCCAAAGTCCGTCAGGTGATAAATGGATAAATAAAATGTGATATATACACAGAATGGAATAATTTTCAACCATAAAAAGGAATTAAAGATTGACTTATGCTACAAAATGAATGATCCAAATAATATAAAAAATATATTATTGTTAGTGAAATAAGGCAGGCGCAGAAAGACAAATATTATATGATTCCACTTGTATGAGGTACCTAGTGTAGGCAAACTCACAGACACCGGAAGCAGAAATTACCAAGGTCAGTAGGCAGGAGTCAGGTGGATTATGATTTAATGGGTACAGAGGTTACGTTGAAATGATGAAAAAGATTAAGATGTAGATTGTGTTGATGGGTACACAGCATTGTGAAAGTAAGAAATGCTACTGAACTGTATACTTAAAAATTATGAAAAGCATAAATATGTATATTTCATCACAATAAAATAAGTCAAAAATCCAACAGAATGGCCGATGAATGAAGGAGCAACATATTTGATTAGAAGGAAGCTGAAATAGTCTAATAACAATTCAAGAAGAAGTGGGATATGGAGGGACTTTCAAATGGGCAGAGGGGCCATGGGACTCTATACTGAAACATAGTGCAATGTTAGTGTTTAAGCTTTCTCAGACTGACACTTTCAAATTGATTAGGTTCCCTACAGCTAGAAAGCTAAAGGTTCTCTTCCTCATTTCTGAAATGTTCCTCCCCTTTGCCTTCCTCCACCCACCAGGGAGGTTTGTCCAACAGCACCTCAGTCCACACTCAGTAACCACCGGCACCCATACACTCCCACCCTGTGTCCACATTAACGAGGCTCTCTGAGTAATTCCTGAGCAGCATCACCAGTGTCCTGACACTTACTCTGTGTCCTCCTAGAGCCCCCTGAGGACCTGTTGGAGGAACTGCCCTATGTGAGGGCAGTTGAAGAGGCTCCTTCTTCCTCCAGGGTAAGCTCCCCTTATTTATCCGAGATTAAAAGTTTGCTTCATTTCTTTCTTTTCCAATTGATTTCAGATATGAAGATCTACAATGTTCAAGACAGCTGATGTATACAATTTTGCTTGGTTGGATGAATGCTGATTGAAGGTCTTTCCCAACAGATAACTCATTCAAAAGGCCATTTAAAAAATGGCAACATCAGTTAGAAACTGTATAGTCAGACACACTTTCCTCAGCAGAAAACTTCCCTCCTTGAAATAGACTTTTGTATTTGCTCCTGAAAGTGGACCTGAGAGATCTTCCAGGCAAAGCTCCAGCCTTTCCCACAGGTGTCTTCTCTGGTTTCTTTTGGGGCCATTGACTCAACAACAGTTCCCCATTTGGTTTTCTGAGGACAAAAAAAGAGATGAAATACCTGTGTCCACAGAGCACAGGATCCTTACACTGTTTTCTCTTCTCTAATCACAGGTGGATGGGACAGCAAACAAAAACGGTACGTATTCAGAGATCACCCCTCTGCTGAGGAACAATCTAGATGATGAAGAAGGTGGGACTCTCTTGCTGGCTTTGCTTGGAGAGACACCCTGATTCAGGGTCCCTACAGGGATGAGGGCTGGGGGTGTAGAGCTAGAGAGTGATTTCCCAGTAAAGAGCCATGCCCAAGTTCTATGGTCCTGGAAGTAACTGCATCATTTAGATGATGTGGGTTTGTGTGTATCAGGGTTGGGGTGGGGTCCATGTGTGAGCCTATGTGGTGTGATTGTGAACCTGTATGCGTGAGCATGTGTGTGTTTCCTCAGGAGATATTTCCCTCTTACACAGCACAATTCACCTGTCAACAAAGCTCATCACCACTGCACACTGAATGTACACTACCTTGTTCTTCCCTCAACACAGCTGTTGCCCAGATTTGGTTAATATTCCTTTTCCTCAGAAGGAGGTGGTGCAGAGATAAATGTTCTAAGCTCTTCATCTCCTAAGTGGAAAAGCCAAACTGAGTACCCAGGGGTGGGTCCCAATGTAGATGCTCTGGATCCCTGACCTGCACTTACCACTCAGCCAAGGGATCCTCAGTCATGGAGCAAGGGAGTCCCTGCATCCGTATCCTTGGCTGGAAGTCCTAGCATCTCCAAAGGTCCAGACCTTGCCCATCAGGTGGCCTTAGTGGTCACAGAATCCAGGGCAGCTATGGGTGGACTTATCAGTTGACTTTGGCACAGTCATTAATGTGAAATTCACCTCAAGCCCTGCATTCTCCTGGTCAGCTCACAGATTCTGAGAGGTGTGAGACCCCATGTATACAGTACAGGTCATATCTGTCAGTGCTGGTGTCATTGCTTAAACAAGGCCAAAAGCAGATAAGAATCAGGGAGCTATTTTATTGTATTGGATAACATTACCGTAAGCCTTAGAATTGGTCACTTCCTGTAGCCCACACCCAAGGACTCAAAGTGGAACCTGACTGTTAGCCTGTACACTTCTCCTGCACAGCTGTGTTAGAGACAGGCTGTGCTCAGTCCGGGCTCCCTCTTCATAACAAAGTGTCCCACTTATGGAAGAGCTCCCTAGAGTATGGACAGCCCCTGACTCAGTGGGCATACGTACATTGTATAGATAACAAAGACTAGGAGAAAAATATGATACGATTGATAGTGGCTGTATCTAAATGGTAGTATTTCAGTTTTGTCAAATCTTGTGTATTTGATTTTCTTTAAGACAAGTGATTAGTGAATAAATATAGCATATTTTGTCTAGGATTGAATTCAGTCCTTTAATACAGGTTGCTGTTAATCAAGTATAAAATATCATACAACAGAAGACATGATAAATGCAGTAGCTGGCATCGTGGATGCTGGGGAAAGAGTGATCTGGGAAAAATCAACAGACAGTGGCAATTTAGCAAAAGCTCAAAAGAGGCAGGATGGGTCATTGGTCTCTGTCATTGAAACAGAGCATGCATTTTAGTGTTTACCATTTTTTAGATCGACCCTTCCCTTCTGATTAGGCTCCCCTTAGCTAGAAAGCCAAAGCTCTCTTTTCATTTCCTTCCTCTTGTCCTTTGCCTTCCTTCATCCCCCAAAGAGGATGGCCCAACACCAGCTCAGCCCACACTTACTAACCTCCCACATCCATACACACCACCCCATGTCCTCATCAAGAAGAAAGCCCCTGAGTAATTGCTGAGCAGCATCACCAGTGTCCTGACAGTTACTCTGTGTCCCTCCAGCTCTCCCTGAGGATGTGGCGGTTGACCTGCACCATGATAGGACAGAAGAAAAGCCTCTGTGTATCATCAAAGTAAGCTGGAATTTTTCTGGTCTGAGATAGAAATATTGCCTTATTTCTCTTTCAATAGATTTAAGTTATGAATATTTGAGAGTATTCCTTCTAGATACATACAATTCCCTTGGTTAGGAGAATGTGGAGTGAGAGTCTATTATCAAATCATGGTGCCTGATTCCACAGGACATTAAAATTGACAGCATCCATTACAGCCTGTAGAGTACGCAGCTCTCTCTCCTGCAGCGCTTTTTCCTCTAGGAAAAGAATTCTGTAATTTCCAACCTAAATGGACTTGGAAGTACCATCCTCCCAGCAAAGATCTTGCCTTTCAGACTGAGTAGGTTTGCTCTGATAACCCTTGCTGGGTTCCCTGGACCACTGTTTCTTATGAGGTTTTCTACTGTCAGCAAATGAACAAAAGACCTGAGCATCACTGTGATCTTATCCTCATAGAGTTTTCTCTTCTGTAATTGCAGGTGGCCTTCACAGAACGTGAAAACGGTATGTATTCTGGAATCAGTCACTTGGGGAGGAAGAACTTTGAAGATGAGAAAGTGGGACATTTTTGCTGGTTTTAGTGTAGAGGGCAAACTGATTCCAAATTTGTGCTGGGAATGAGAGTAGGGGCCCTGGTGATAGAAAGTGATTTACAAGTAATGTGACCAATTACTATAGTCCCAGGAAGAAGCTGTATTACGGTTAGGTAGTGTAGGTTTGTGTGCATGAGACTGGGTGTGTCTGTATGTGAAATGAGTGGTATGATTCTGTGTGTGTATGTGAACATTTTGTGTTGTGTTTCCCTTGATGTATGTTCCCCTAAACATCACTGTTACTGGTGCCAACTTTCTAGAAAATATTCCCATCACCACTGCATCATGAATGTGTATGGATATAAAAGTAAATAAACTATACACTTACAGTGTGTGCATTGATTTTATACCAAGTGAGCCTCATTTAACCTGGAAAACAAATCCTATCACCACCCAGGCAAATGTTTACTGGATACTTTTTTTTTTTTTTTTTTGGCTGTGTTGGCTCTTCGTTGCAGTGCGCAGGCTTCTCATTTCAGTGGCTTCTCTTGCTCCAGAGCATGGGCTCTAGGTGCATGGGCTACAATAGTTGTGGCACGTGCGCTCAGTAGTTGTGACTTTCAGGCTCTAGGGCACAGGCTTAGTTGTTGTGTTGCACGGACGTACTTGCTCCATGGCTGGATTCTTAACGAACAAAACTGGGTTTCAGCATCCCTACTACTGGGTCAATTACAACTGCATTTAATAAGAAATCTCATCTCTTAGTAGGTCTCTTAGTATTCTGAATGGTTATGATACATCTCTCTGCCACTTCCCTCATTCTAACTGTTTCCTATTAGAGCCTGGGGATGAGTCCTCCCCTCTTAACTGAAGCACCAAATGCTAGGCAGGCCTCCTTCCTTTTGCAGGGAGCCCATGCTTGTACCCACATGCCACACCCAGTTCTGGAGGAGTCCGAGAAAGAAGGAGCCACCAGGAGTAGATGGAGAAAATTCACTCCACCTTTCTCCTTTGAGGCTAATATTCACTATCGGATTCTGTGCTTAGGAAACGAAATGTCCTTCTCCTGTGGAAAATGTGTCTTCCATCACTTGTGTCGGCCGTGTTTCTGTGTGCTGAGCAAGAAACACTGCATACAGTGAAGACAGAACCAAGAGATCTACCCCATGGATTGAGCTCAGGGTGGGCAATTGCTCCCTTCCCAGGAAGGCGGACAGGATGTTGTGCTTTGCATGGTGGGACAGAGAAACCAAGCAGTGTGACAAGAGGATCTCCATTCATGTTGCTGTGCAAACTGCCAGATGATGTAGGTTCTTGGTATTTTCTAAAGGATTTTGCAAGCAAACAAATCTGGGAGTAAAGTCAATAAAAACATGGAAACTTACACTTAAAAATTTTTTTTCGATAGTGAGTCCTTTGAGAAATACATATTTTAATAGAATATGATTGCCGTATATGTGTCAATATTTTCCCCACCAAAGAAAAAACTGAAAATGCTTGATTGTAAAATGTCACTTGTTTACCCAAGAGACTGTCTGTGAGTAAAGTTGTTCTAGAAATCCTCAGTCCCTAGGTCGTAGTTTCCTGATGGTGCTGAGGGGAACCCTGGTGTGCGATTCAGTGCCTGCTACTCACAGTGAGGCTCTTAAGAACTCAGAGACCCGCCCAGTGGACCCCACGTGTGAGGACAGGATTGGAGCCTCGGGCGTGACTTGAAGAGGGAAATGCTTTAGAGAAGTGGAAGGAGATAGAGGAAGGGCACCTGAGCCATGGGGAGTCAGGGGTGGTTGGTTTAGAGATCAAGGAAAAATGTCCACCTGAGCACAGCCTGGGCCACACTTAGGATGCTATTGGCGCTTCTGGTTGAATGGGGAAGAGAAAGGACATCCCCCTCTTGCTGGAGTGAACTCTGGAGAGATGTCTTCTTTAAAGCCTGGGGAGAGGAGCTTCTCTCCCATCATCTCCTGATACCTGTGTACATTCGAGACCCTTCCTCCTTTCTTCTTTCCCTCTGTTGAATCCCTTTCCTTATTTTTCTTCTTTTTTCCCCTTTTCCACTTTGTATTTATTTTACATATGTATATTTTATTGTTGTAAAAGTACACATACAATGAAATCCAACGTCTTAACAAGTTTTGAAATGTCCAGTCAGTCCTGTGGACTACATGCACCTTGTTGTACAGCATGTGTCTAGAACTTTTCCATTTTGAAATAACACATTCTAACCATTGAACAGAAACTTCCCATGTCAACCTCCTGCCACTCTTGGAACCACCCTTCTACTCTCTGCTTCTCGGAGTTTTCTTTCAGTTTTTGACCTTCTGTGACTGGCTTATTTCACTCTTACAAATGTCCTCCAAGTTCTTTCGTGTTGCTGCAAATGGGAGGATTTCCTTCTTTTTCAAAGACTGAATGACATTCCACTGTATGTATACACCACATTTTTTTATTAATTCATCTTCCCATGGAAACTAGGCAGTTTTCCTCTATTGTGTATAATGCTGCAATGGACATGATATTGTAGATATCTCTTGAACATTCTTGTTTTATCTCCTTTGTATATACACCTAAATGAGTGATTGTGGATTTTATGATAGTTCTCTTATTAATTTTGGGGGAACCTCCATTCTGTTTTCCATAATGGCTACGCCATTTTACATTACTGCAGGGTACAAAACAGTGTACAGAAGTTCCACTGTTTCACATCTTTGCCAGCATCCATTAATTTTCTTTCTTTTTTTTTTTTTTTTTTTTGCAGTGTCCCCTGCATCGGCAGGCGGACTCTCAACCACTGTGCCACCAGGGAAGCCCTAATTGTCTTTTTATAATACACATTCTAACAGGTGTGAGTGATATCTCCTTGTGCCTTGATTTCCATTTCCCTGATGCTTAGCGATGTTGAGCAAATTTTCATATGTAGATTGACCACTTGTATGTCTTTATGGAGAAATGTCTATTGAAGCTTTTTACCCATTTTTAAACTCAGTTATTTGTCCGCTGTTTTTCTGAAATTGACTCGTAGTAGTTTCTTATATATTCTGGATATTGGTCTCTTATTCAGATACAAGGTTTACACATATTTCCTCCCATCCTATAGGTTGCCTTTTCATTCTGTTGATTGTTGAAGAGACTATCCTTTCTTCACTTGGTAATCTTAGAACCTTGGCACAGATCAGTTGGCCATATATATGTGCAATAATTTGGGGTCTCTCTATTATATTTCATTGGTCTGTCTCACTGTCTTGATGCCAGTAGCAGACTGTTTTGACTACTGTGGCATTGTTATGTGTTTTGAGTTCAGGAAGTGTTAATCTCCATCATTGCTCTTTGCCCTCAAGATTGTTTTTTATCTAATTGCGGGGGTGGTTCCGTATGTATTTTAGGATTCTGTCCACTTCTATAATAATGACATGGAATTATGTGGGTTGTTGCGATATATGTGTACATCACTTTATGTAGTATAGAAATGCCAACAGTATTTAATAATCCAGTCTATGAACATGGTATGTCATTCCAATTACTTGTCTCTTCTTTAATTTCTTTCCCGATATCCTGTAGTTTTCAGTATACAAATTTTCACCTCCTACGGGGTCTTTTCCACTGCCTTCCTCAGGTCTTCTAGATTCAGGTGTGAGAAGGATGGACTCATGGAGAGAGTGAAATCCCTCCCTCCCCCTGCACCTACTCTCTGGTTATGTCTAATACAGGTTTACTGGGCCAAGCCCTTCACCTCTGTCTAAAAGTGGGCCCCTTGCTGGGAATTCCTCTTGGATCTGAGTGTTGACTGTACTATTTCAGTGTCCACAAGGACTCTCCCAATGCCTGGCGTGGGTCCAAAAGCCCAAGATATACCGACATACGAATGATCAGATCAGGCCATCAAATTTTCTGCAGTAAAGAACAACCAGGGGAGGGGTGGCTGGTTGGCTCTTTCTCATCTTTGGATTTCTTAGAGCTGAGCTTCCCAGTGTGGTAGCCACTAACCAAATGTGTCTATTTATAATTAATTTAGTTCAAACAATAATTAACTCTTTCTATTAAAAAATGCAAAAAAAACACAATTGCTTGGTCACACTAGCCATATTTCAAGTGTGTCTGTAACATCTGGAATTTCAGGTTGGTAAGGTTGACGGTGAAAGTTATAAATGGGTCTATAGAAGTAAGGGGTCGAAAGGTGATTTTCTCAGCATCTCTCCCTCATTTGAAATTTTCAACTATGATCAGTATCATATTGAAGGACTCTGTCTGCACAGAGCACAGGGGTGGTCTGAGAACGTGGAGGGAAGACCAGGGTGATGCTGTGTGAGCCAGCAAGTCGGGTAGGAGAAATGGGTGCGTCAACTTGTTTACTAACTTTATGCTCATGGTTGTGTTTGTACAGAATGCATCGTGGAGAGCATACATTGCTGTGATGCTGATGACGATTCACATAGGGAACAACTCTCAGGTAGGATCTAAAGTGAGACAATTCCTAGAACACTTGGGTTCCACCCACTCCTTTAGAAACTAAGGAAGGTGAATATGAAATCAGGAAGAAGGAGGAAATATGTGTAGAATTCTGATTTGTTCTTTCCAAATTTTAATGATATAATAGAATTATTGTGTCCATGTCCTTTGACTGTACTGTGCTTATAGTCATCTTTTCTTGCTTTGCCATTCAGAAATTTTCTTTCTCACAAGACTACTCTTTCATTGCTTTTTCACTGCCAAAGATGAAAGCTTCGTTTCTGTTTGGTACCTGGAGGGTATTTAGCACCAGGGATTTTGGTTTCCTTTTTACATTCACGTATGATGGCCATATCCTAGTGGGAACAAAGCTTGCATAGTCATTTGCCACTGGAGAACAAGTTCTTATAGTGAGTGTCAGGTGGTGGATGAGACTTGAACTCTCTCCCTCTACACTTTCAGGACTTGTAGCTTCATCTTACTTTTGTCCTCACTGTTTATTCCTCATGGAAAGCTCGCTCCCAGAGGTGGAAGAGTCACAGAACACGTGCTCTGGGATCACTGCCTGTGCTCAGTCTCCTCATTTCACCCTCAGCACCTCCCAAGGCTGATGTGCTGACATGCTTCCATTTGAGACGGGTCCACGTCCAGCTGCCCCTAGAGACCCTCCATGGGCGGCATTAATTCTAGAGGGCTGTGTGAAGGGGCTGCTGGGCTTCTTGACACACTTGCTTTCACAGCCCTGCTGACCTGGTCTCCTGGGGTTGACCAGACCCAGGACAGAGACTCAGGGCAGCAGGACCCAGGGTCACTGCTCTTCTTACAACCCACTTCTCCGTCCAGACAACCCTGCCCCTGCTCCCCACACCCCAGTCCTGCCTACCCTCTGACCTTTCCTCATGCCTGCCTTGGTCTTATCCTTCCCAGTTCTTCCAAGGCTGGGGTAAACCCTGGCAGGTGCTGTGTGTTTATGAGGCTTCCTCTGCTGTAGAATTTTGTTTCAGTATTCCAGAATAAGGGAATTGGGACAAGTTACTTTTAACTCTAATATTGCTTTCATCCTCTCTAAGGGGCTAAGAGACTTATGGAGTTGTTTTGAAGTACCTAAGGTTAGCTCAGGCACAGGACCCTTACTTGTTTTCTGAAGTTGGTTGCATGTTTTTCCCTCAACACAGCAGTTGCCCAGATTTGGTTAATATTCCTTTTCCTCAGAAGGAGATGGTGCAGAGATAAATGTTCTAAGCTCTTGACCTCCTAAGTGGAAAAGCCAAACTGAGAACCCAGGGGTGGGTCCCAATGTGGGTGCTCTGGATCCCTGACCTACACTTACCACTCAGCCAAGGGATCCTCAGTCATGGAGCAAGGGAGTCCCTGCATCTGTATCCTTGGCTGGAAGTACTAACATCTCCAAAGGTCCAGACCTTGCCCATCAGGTGGCCTTAATGATCACAGAATCCAGGGCTGCTATGGGTGGACTTATCAGTTGACTTTGGCATAGTCATTAATGTGAAATTCACCTCAAGACCTGAATTCTCCTGGTCAGCTCAAAGATTCTGAGAGGTGTGAGACCTCATGTATACAGTGCAGGTCATATCTGTCAGTGCTGGTGTTATTGCTTAAACAAGGCGAAAAGCAGATAAGAATCAGGGAGCTATTTTATTGTATTGGATAACATTACCATAAGCCATAGCATTGGTCAATTCCTGTAGCCCACACCCAAGGATACAAAGTGGAACCTGACTTTTAGCCTGTACACTTCTCCTGCACAGCTGGGTTAGAGACAGGCTGTGCTCAGTCCGGGCTCCCTCTTCATAACAAAGTGTCCCACTTATGGAAGAGCTCCCTAGAGTATGGACAGCCCCTGACTCAGTGGGCATACGTACATTGTATAGATAACAAAGACTAGGAGAAAAATATGATACGATTGATAGTGGCTGTATCTCAATGGTAGGATTTCAGTTTTGTCAAACCTTGTGTATTTGATTTTCTTTAAGACAAGTGATTAGTGAATAAATATAGCATATTTTGTCTAGGATTGAATTCAGTCCTTTAATACAGGTTGCTGTTAATCAAGTATAAAATATCATACAACAGAAGACATGATAAATGCAGTAGCTGGCATCGTGGATGCTGGGGAAAGAGTGATCTGGGAAAAATCAAGAGACAGTGGCAATTTAGCAGAAGCTCAAAGCATGGATCATGGGTCTCTGTCATTGAAACAGAGCATGCATTTTAGTGTTTACCATTTTTTAGATCGACCCTTCCCTTCTGATTAGGCTCCCCTTAGCTAGAAAGCCAAAGCTCTGTTTTCATTTCCTTCCTCTTGTCCTTTGCCTTCCTTCATCCCCCAAGAGGATGGCCCAACACCAGCTCAGCCCACACTTACTAACCTCCCACATCCATACACACCACCCCATGTCCTCATCGAGAAGAAAGCCCCTGAGTAATTGCTGAGCAGCATCACCAGTGTCCTGACAGTTACTCTGTGTCCCTCCAGCTCTCCCTGAGGATGTGGCGGTTGACCTGCACCGTGATAGGACAGACGAAAAGCCTCCGTGGTTCATCAAGGTAAGCTGGATTTTTTCTGGTCTGAGATAGAAATATTGCTTTATTTCTCTTTCAATAGATTTAAGTTATGTATATTTGTGGGTACTCCTTCCATATACATACAATTCCCTTGGTTGGAAGAATGTGGAGTGAGAGTCTATTACCAAATCATGGTGCCTGATTCCACAGGATTTTAAAATTGACAGCATCCATTACAGCCTGTAGAGTACGGAGCTCTCTCTCCTGCAGCGATTTTTCCTCTAGGAAAAGAATTTTGTAATTTCCAACCTAAATGGACTTGGAAATTCCATCCTCCCAGCAAAGTTCTTGCCTTTCAGCCTGAGTAGGTTTGCTCTGATAACCCTTGCTGGTTTCCCTGGACCACTGTTTCTTTTGAGGTTTTCTCCTGTCAGCAAATGAACAAAAGACCTGAGCATCACTGTGATCTTATCCTCATAGTGTTTTCTCTTCTGTAATTGCAGGTGGCCTTCACAGAACGTGAAAACGGTATGTATTCTGGAATCAGTCACTTGGGGACAAAGAACTTTGAAGATGAGAAAGTGGGACATTCTTGCTGGTTTTAGTGTAGAGGGCAAACTGATTCCAAATTTGTGCTGGGAATGAGAGTAGGGGTCCTGGTGATAGAAAGTGATTTACAAGTAATGGAACCAATTACTATACTCCCAGCAAGAAGCTGTATTACGGTTAGGTGGTGTATGTTTGTGTGCATGAGACTGGGTGTGTCTGTATGTGAAATGAGTGGTATGATTCTGTGTGTGTATGTGAACATTTTGTGTTGTGTTTCCCTTGATTTACGTTCCCCTAAACATCACTGTTACTGGTGCCAACTGTCTAAAATATATTCCCATCCATACTGCATCATGAATGGGTATGGATATGAAAGTAAATAAACTGTACACTTTCAGTGTGTGCATTGATTTTATACCAATTGAGCCTCATTTAACCTGGAAAACAAATCCTATCACAACCCAGGCAAATGTTTACTAGATTCTTTTTTTTTTTTCTTTTGGCTGTGTTGGGTCTTCGTTGCACTGCGCGGGCTTCTCATTTCGGTGGCTGCGGTTGTTCCAGACCACGGGCTCTAGGTGCATGGGCTTCAATAGTTGTGACACGTGGGCTCAGTAGTTGTGACTTTCGGGCTCTAGAGCACAGGCTTAGTAGTTGTGGTGCACGGGTTTAGTTGCTCCATGGCTGGATTCTTAGTGAACAAAACTGGGTTTCAGCGTCCCTACTACTGGGTCAATTACAACTTCATTTAATAAGAAATCTCATCTCTTAGTAGGTCTCATAGCATTCTGAATGGTTATGATACATCTCTCTGCCACTTCCCTCATTCTAACTGTTTCCTATTAGAGACTCGGGATGAGTCCTCCCCCCTTACCTGAAGCACCTAGTGCTACGCAGGCCTCCTCCATTTGCAGGGAGCCCATGCTTGTACCCACATGCCACACCCAGTTCTGGAGGAGTCCGAGAAAGAAGGAGCCTCCGGGAGTAGATGGAGGAAATTCACTCCACCTTTCTCCTTTGAGGATAATATTCACTGTCGGATTCTGTGCTAAGGAAACGAAATGTCCTTCTCCTGTAGAAAGTCTGTCTTCCATCGCTTGTGCCAGCCCTGTTTCTGTGTGCTGGGCAAGAAACACTGCATACAGTGAAGACAGAACCAAGAGATCTACCCCAGGGATTGAGCTCAGGGTGGGCACTGGCTCCCTTCCAAGGAGGGCGGACAGGAGGTGGTGCTTTGCAAGTTGGGACAGAGAAACCAAGCAGTGTGACAAGAGCATTTCCACTCATGTTGCTGTGCAAACTGTCAGATGATGTAGATTCTTGGTATTTTCTGAAGGCTTTTGCAAGCAAACAAGTCAGGGAGTAAAGTCAATTAAAACATGGAAAGTTGTACTTAAAAAAAGTTTTTTCGATAGTGAGTCCTTTGAGACATACATACTTTAATAGAATATGATTGCCGTATATGTGTCAATATTTTCCCCACCAAAGAAAAAACTGAAAATGCTTGATTGTAAAATGTCTCTTGTTTACCCAAGAGACTGTGTTTGAGTAAAGTTGTTCTAGAAATCCTCAATCCCTAGGTCGTAGTTTGCTGATGGTGCTGAGGGGAACCCTGGTGTGCGATTCAGTGCCTGCTACTCACAGGGAGGCTCTTAAGAACTCAGAGACCCGCCCAGTGGACCCCACGTGTGAGGACAGGATTAGCACCTCGGGCTGGACTTGTAGAGGGAAATGCTTTAGAGAAGTGGAAGGAGATACATTAAGGACACCTGAGCCATGGGGAGTCAGGTGTGGTTGGTTTAGAGATCAAGGAAAAGTGTACACCTTAGCACAGCCTAGGCCACCCTTAGGATGCTATTGGCGCTTCTGGTTGAATGGGGAAGAGAAAGGACATCCCCCTCTTGCTGGAGTGAACTCTGGAGAGATGTCTTCTTTAAAGCCTGGGGAGAGGAGCTTCTCTCCCATTATCTCCTGATACCTGTGTACATTCGAGACCTTTCCTGCTTTCTTCTTTCCCTCTGTTGACTCCCTTTCCTTATTTTTCTTCTTTTTTCCCCTTTTTCCACTTTGTATTTATTTTACATATGTGTATTTTATTGTTGTAAAGTACACATATGATGAAATCCAACGTCTTAACAAGTTTTGAAATGTCCAGTCAGTCCTGTTGACTACATGCACCTTGTTGTACAGCATGTGTCTAGAACTTTTCCATTTTGAAATAACACATTCTAACCATTGAACAGAGACTTCCCATGTCAACCTCCTGCCAGCTCTTGGAACCACCCTTCTACTCTCTGCTTCTCGGAGTTTTCTTTCAGTTTTTGACCTTCTGTGACTGGCTTATTTCACTCTTACAAATGTCCTTCAAGTTCTTTTGTGTTGCTGCAAATGGCAGGATTTCCTTCTGTTTCAAAGGCTGAATGACATTCCACTGTATGTATATACCACATTTTCTTTATTAATTCATCTTCCCATGGACACTAGTCAGTTTTCCTATGTTGTGTATTGTGTATAATGCTGCAATGGACATGAGATTGTAGATATCTCTTGGACATCCTTGTTTTATCTCCTTGGTATATAAACCTAAATGAGTGATTGCTTCATTTTATGAGAGTTCTGTTAGTAATTTTGGGGGTACCTCTATTCTGTTTTCCATAAGGGCTACAACATTTTACATTACTACAGGGTACAAAACAGTGTACAGAAGTTCCACTTCTTCACATCTTTGCCAGCATCCATTAATTTTCTTTCTTTCTTTTTTTTTTTTTTTTTTTTTGCGGTACATGGGTCTCTCATTGTTGTGGGCTTGTGGCTTCACCTCATGTTTTGTGCTCACTGTTAGTTCCTCTTGTAAAGGACAGTCCCAGAGATGGATGAGTCACAGAACACGTGCTCTGGGATCACTGCATGAGCTCCTTGAGCTCATCTCAGCCTCTCCATTTCCCCAAGGCTGATGTGCTGACATGCTTCCATTTGAGAGGGGTCCACGTCCAGCTGCCACTAAAGACCCTTCATGGCCGGCAGGAATTCTAGGGAGCTGTGTGAAGAGGCTGCTGGGCTTCTTCACACACTTGCTTTCACAGCCCTGCTGACCTGGTCTCCTGCGTTTGACCAAGCCCAGGACACAGACTCAGGGCAGCAGGACCCAGGGTCACTGCTCTTCTTACAACCCACTGCTCCTTCCAGACAACCCTACCCATGCTCCCCACACCCCAGTCCTGCCTAACCTCTGACCTTTCCTCAGGCCTGCCTTGGTCTTTTCCATCCCAGTTCTTCCAAGGCTCGTTTAAACCCTGGCAGGTGCTGTGTGTTTATGAGACTTCCTCTGCTGTAGAATTTTGTTTCAGTATTCCAGAATAAGGGAATTGGGACAAGTTACTTTTAACTCAAATATTGCTTTCATCCACTCTAAGGTGCTAAGAGACTTACGGAGTTGTTTTGAAGTACCTAAGGTTAGCTCAGGCACAGGACCCTTACTTGTTTTGTGAAGTTGGTTGCATGTTCTTCCTTCAACACAGCTGTTGCCCAGATTTGGTTAATATTCCTTTTCCTCAGAAGGAGATGGTGCAGAGATAATTGTTCTAAGCTCTTGATCTCCTAAGTGGAAAAGCCAAACTGAGAACCCAGGGGTGGGTCCCAATGTGGGTGCTCTGGATCCCTGACCTGCACTTACCACTCAGCCAAGGGATCCTCAGTCATGGAGCAAGGGAGTCCCTGTATCTGTATCCTTGGCTGGAAGAACTAGCATCTCCAAAGGTCCAGACCTTGCCCATCAGGTGGCCTTAATGATCACAGAATCCAGCGCAGCTATGGGTGGACTTATCAGTTGACTTTGGCACAGTCATTAATGTGAAATTCACCTCAAGACCTGCATTCTCCTGGTCAGCTCACAGATTCTGAGAGGTGTGAGACCCCATGTATACAGTACAGGTCATATCTGTCAGTGCTGGTGTCATTGCTTCAACAAGGCGAAAAGCAGATAAGAATCAGGGAGCTATTTTATTTTATTGGATAACATTACCATAAGCCATAGCATTGGTCAATTTCTGTAGCCCACACCCAAGGACTCAACGTGGAACCTGACTGTTAGACTGTACACTTCTCCTGCACAGCTGGGTTAGAGACAGGCTGTGCTCAGTCCGGGCTCCCTCTTCATAACGAAGTGTCCCACTTATGGAACAGCTCCCTAGAGTATGCACAGCCCCTGACTCAGTGGGCATACATACATTGTATAGAAAGCAAAGACTGGGAGAAAAATATGATACGATTGATAGTGGCTGTATCTAAATGCTAGGATTTCAGTTTTGTCAAATCTTGTGGATTTGATTTTCTTTAAGACAAGTGATTAGTGAATAAATATAGCATATTTTGTCTAGGATTGAATTCAGTCCTTTAATGGAGGTTGCTGTTAATCAAGTATAAAATATCATACAACAGAAGACATGATAAATGCAGTAGCTGGCATTGTGGGTGCTAGGGAAAGAGTGATCTGGGAAAAATCAAGAGACAGTGGCAATTTAGCAGAAGCTCAAAGAATGGGTCATGGGTCTGTGTCATTGAAAAAGAGCATGCATTTTAGTGTTTACCATTTTTTAGATCGACCCTTCCCTTCTGATTAGCCTCCCCTTAGCTAGAAAGCCACAGCTCTGTTTTCAATTCCTTCCTCTTGTCCTTTGCCTTCCTTCATCCCCCAAAGAGGATGGCCCAACACCAGCTCAGCCCACACTTACTAACCTCCCGCATCCATACATACCACCCCATGTCCTCATCGAGAAGAATACGCCTGAGTAATTGCTGAGCAGCATCACCAGTGTCCTGACAGTTACTCTGTGTCCCTCCAGCTCTCCCTGAGGATGTGGCGGTTGACCTGCACCGTGATAGGACAGAAGAAAAGCCTCCGTGGTTCATCAAGGTAAGCTGGATTTTTTCTGGTCTGAGATAGAAATATTGCTTTATTTCTCTTTCAGTAGATTTAAGTTATGAATATTTGAGGGTATTCCTTCCAGATACATACAATTCCCTTGGTTGGGAGAATGTGGAGTGAGAGTCTATTACCAAGTCATGGTACCTGATTCCACAGGACATTAAAATTGACAGCATCCATTACAGTCTGTAGAGTACGGAGCTCTCCCTCCTGCAGCGATTTTTCATCTAGGAAAAGAATTCTGTAATTTCCAACCTAAATGGACTTGGAAGTTCCATCCTCCCAGCAAAGTTCTTGCCTTTCAGCCTGAGTAGGTTTGCTCTGATAACCCTTGCTGGGTTCCCTGGACCACTGTTTCTTATGAGGTTTTCTACTGTCAGCAAATGAACAAAAGACCTGAGCATCACTGTGATCTTATCCTCATAGTGTTTTCTCTTCTGTAATTGCAGGTGGCCTTCACAGAACGTGCAATCAGTATGTATTCTGGAATCAGTCACTTGGGGAGGAAGAACATTGAAGATGAGAAAGTGGGACATTTTTGCTGGTTTTAGTGTAGAGGGCAAACTGATTCCAAATTTGTGCTGGGAATGAGAGTAGGGGCCCTGGTGATAGAAAGTGATTTACAAGTAATGTGACCAATTACTATAGTCCCAGGAAGAAGCTGTATTACGGTTAGGTGGTGTAGGTTTGTGTGCATGATACAGGGTGTGTCTGTATGTGAAATGAGTGGGATGATTCTGTGTGTGTATGTGAACATTTTGTGTTGTGTTTCCCTTGATTTACGTTCCCATAAACATCACTGTTACTGGTGCCAACTTTCTAAAAAATATTCCCATCACCACTGCATCATGAATGGCTATGGATATAAAAGTAATTAAACTGTACAGTTTCAGGGTGTGCATTGATTTTATACCAATTGATCCTCATTTAACCTGGAAAACAAATCCTATCACAACCCAGGCAAATGTTTACTAGATTCTTTTTTTTTTTCTTTTGGCTGTGTTGGGTCTTCGTTGCACTGCACGGGCTTCTCATTTCAGTGGCTGCAGTTGTTCCAGACCACGGGCTCTAGGTGCATGGGCTTCAATAGTTGTGGCACGTGGGCTCAGTAGTTGTCACTTGCGGGCTCTAGAGCACAGGCTTAGTAGTTGTGGTGCACGGGTTTAGTTGCTCCATGGCTGGATTCTTAGTGAACAAAACTGGGTTTCTGCTTCCCTACTACTCGTCAAATACAACTTCATTTAATAAGAAATCTCATCTCTTAGTAGGTCTCATAGCATTCTGAATGGTTATGATACATCTCTCTGCCACTTCCCTCATTCTAAGTGTTTCCTATTAGAGACTCGGGATGAGTCCTCCCCCCTTACCTGAAGCACCTAGTGCTAGGCAGGCCTCCTTCTTTTTGCAGGGAGCCCATGCTTGTACCCACATGCCACACCCATTTCTGGAGGAGTCCGAGAAAGAAGGAGCCCCCAGGAGTAGATGGAGGAAATTTACTCCACCTTTCTCCTTTGAGGCTAATATTCACTATCGGATTCTGTGCTTAGGAAACGAAATGTCCTTCTCCTATAGAAAGTATGTCTTCCATCACTTGTGTCGGCTGTGTTTCTGTGTGCTGGGCAAGAAACACTGCATACAGTGAAGACAGAACCAAGAGATCTACCCCAGGGATTGAGCTCAGGGTGGGCACTGGCTCCCTTACCAGGAGGGTGGACAGGAGGTTGTGCTTTGCAAGGTGGGACAGAGAAACCAAGCAGTGTGACAAGAGCATTTCCACTCATGTTGCTGTGCAAACTGCCAGATGATGTAAGTTCTTGGTATTTTGTGAAGGCTTTTGCAAGCAAACAAGTCTGGGAGTAAAGTCAATTAAAACATGGAAAGTTATACTTAAAAATTTTTTTTCGATAGTGAGTCTTTGAGAAATACATACTTTAATAGAATATGATTGCCTTATATGTGTCAATATTTTCCCCACCAAAGAAAAAACTGAAAATGCTTGATTGTAAAATGTCACTTGTTTACACAAGAGACTGTGTATGAGTAAAGTTGTTCTAGAAATCCTCAATCCCTAGGTCGTAGTTTCCTGATGGTGCTGAGGGGAACCCTGGTGTGCGATTCAGTGCCTGCTACTCACAGGGAGGCTCTTAAGAACTCAGAGACCCGCCCAGTGGACCCCACGTGTGAGGACAGGATTAGAGCCTCTGGCTGGACTTGAAGAGGGAAATGCTTTAGAGAAGTTGAAGGAGATACATTAAGGACACCTGAGCCATGGGGAGTCAGGCGTGGTTGGCTTAGAGATCAAGGAAAAGTGTACACCTGAGCACAGCCTGGGCCACACTTAGGATGCTTTTGGCACTTCTGGTTCAATGGGGAAGACAAAGGACATTCCCCTCTTGCTGGAGTGAACTCTGGAGAGATGTCTTCTTTAAAGCCTGGGGAGAGAAGCTTCTTTCCCATTATCTCCTGATACCTGTGTACATTCGAGACCCTTCCCCCTTTCTTCTTTCCCTCTGTTGACTCCCTTTCCTTATTTTTCTTCTTTTTTCCCCTTTTTCCACTTTGTATTTATTTTACATATGTGTATTTTATTGTTGTAAAATACACATATGATGAAATCCAACGTCTTAACAAGTTTTGAAATGTCCAGGCAGTCCTGTTGACTACATGCACCTTGTTGTACAGCATGTGTCTAGAACTTTTCCATTTTGAAATAACACATTCTAACCATGGAACAGAGACTTCCCATGTCAACCTCCTGCCAGATCTTGGAACCCCCCTTCTACTCTCTGCTTCTCGGAGTTTTCTTTCAGTTTTTGACCTTCTGTTACTGGCTTATTTCAGTCTTACAAATGTCCTCCAAGTTCTTTCGTGTTGCTGCAAATGGCAGGATTTCCTTCTGTTTCAAAGGCTGAATGACATTCCACTGTATGTATATACCACATTTTCTTTATTAATTCATCTTCCCATGGACACTAGGCAGTTTTCCTATGTTGTGTATTGTGTATAATGCTGCAATGGACATGAGATTGTAGATATCTCTTGGACATTCTTGTTTTATCTCCTTGGTATATAAACCTAAATGAGTGATTGCTGGATTTTATGATAGTTCTCTTAATAATTTTTGGGGGACCTCCATTCTGTTTTCCATAATGCCTATACCATTTTACTTTACTACAGGGTACAAAACAGGGTACAGAAGTTCCACTTCTTCACATCTTTGCCAGCATCCATTAATTTTCTTTCTTTCTTTTTTTTTTTTTTTTTGCAGTACACGTATCTTCATTGTTGTGGGCTCTCCCGTTGCGGAGCACAGGCTCCAAACGCACAGGCTCAGCAGCCATGGCTCATGGGCCCAGCCGCTCAGAGGGATGTGGGATCCTCCCAGACCGGGGCACGAACACGTGTCCCCTGCCTTGGCAGGCGGACTCTCAACCACTATGCCACCAGGGAAGCCCTAATTGTCTTTTTATAATACACATCCTAACAGGTGTGAGTGATATCTACTTGTGGCTTGATTTCCATTTCCCTGATGCTTAGCGATGTTGAGCAAATTTTCATATGTAGATTGACCACTTGTATGTCTTTATGGAGAAATGTCTAGTGAAGCTTTTTACCCATTTTGAAACTCAGTTATTTGCCCGCTGTTTTTCTGAAATTGACTTGTAGTAGTTTCTTATATATTCTGGATATTGGTCTCTTATTCAGATACAAGGTTTACACATATTTCCTCCCATCCTATAGGTTGCCTTTTCATTCTGTTGATTGTTGAAGAGACTATCCTGTCTTCACTTGGTAATCTTAGAACCTTGGCCAAGATCAGTTGGCCATATATATGTGCGTTTATTTGAGGTCTCTCTATTATATTTCATTGGTCTATCTCACTGTCTTGATGCCAGTAGCATACTGTTTTGACTACTGTGGCACTGTTATGTGTTTTCAGTTCAGGAAGTGTTAATCTCCATCATTGCTCTTTGCTCTCACTATTGTTTTATCTACTTGGGGGGGTTCCATATGTATTTTAGGATTCTGTCTACTTCTATAATAATGACATGGAATTTTGTGGGTTGTTGCGATATATCTCTACATCACTTTATGTAGTATAGAAATGCCAACAGTATTTAATAATCCAGTCTATGAACATGGTATGTCATTCCAATTACTTGTCTCTTCTTTGAATTCTTTCCGCAATGTCCTGTAGTTTTCAGTATACAAATTTTTCACCTTCTACGGGGCCGTTTCCACTGTCTTCCTCAGGTCTTCTAGACTCAGGATTGAGAAGGATGGACTCATGGAGAGAGTGAAATCCCTCCCTCCCCCTGCACCTACTCTCTGATTATGTCTAATACAGGTGTACTGGGCCATGCCCTTCACCTCTGTCTACAAGTGGGCCCCTTGCTGGGAATTCCTCTTGGATCTGAGTGTTGACCGTACTATTTCAGTGTCCACAAGGACTCTCCCAATGCCTGGCGTGGGCCCAGGAGCCCACGATATTCCTACATATGAATGATCAGATCAGGCCATCAAATGATCTGCAGTAAAGAACAACCATGGGAAGGGTGGCTGGTTGCCTCTTTCTCATCTTTGGATTTCTTAGAGCTGAGCTTTCCAGTGTGGTAGCCACTAACCAAATGTGTCTATTTATAATTAATTTAGTTCAAACAAGACTTAACTCATTCTATTAAAAAAATGCAAAAAACACACATTTGCTTGGTCACACTAGCCATGTTTGAAGTGTGTCTGAATCATCTGGAATTTCAGGTTGGTAATTTTGACGGTGAAAGCTATAAATGGGTCTATAGAAGTGAGGGGTCGAAAGGTGATTTTCTCAGCATCTCTCCCTCATTTGAAATTTTCAACTGTGATCAAGATCTTATTGAAGGGCTCTGTCTGCACAGAGCACAGGGGAGGTCTGAGATCCTGGAGGGAAGACCAGGGTGATGCCGTGTGAGCCAGGAAGTCGAGTAGGAGAAATGGGTGGGTCAGCTTGTATAATAACTTTATGCTCATGGTGTGTTTGTACAGAATGGATCATGGAGAGCACAGATAGCAGTGATGCTGATGATGATTCACATAGCGAACAACTCTCAGGTAGGATCTAAAGAGAGACAATTACTACAACACTTGGGTTCCACCCGGTTCTTTAGAAACTAAGGAAGGTGAATATGAAATCAGGAAGAAGAAGGAAATATGTGTAGAATTCTGATTTGCTCTTTCCAAATTTTAATGATATAATAGAGTTATTGTGTCCATGTCCTTTGACTGTACTGTGCTTATAGTCATCTTTTCTTGCTTTGCCATTCAGAAATGTTCTTTCTCACAAGACTACTCTTTCATTGCTTTTTCACTGCCAAAGATGAAAGCTTCGTTTCTGTTTAGTACCTGGAGGGTATTTTGCACCAGAATTTTGGTTTCGTTTTTACATTCACGTATGATGGCCATATCCTAGTGGGAACAAATCTGTCATAGTCACTTGACACTGGAGAACAAGTTCTTATAGTAAGTGTCAGGTGGTGGATGAGACTTGAACTCTCTCTCTCTACACTTTCAGGACATGTAGCTTCATCTTACTTTTGTCCTCACTGTTTATTCCTCATGGAAATGGCGCTCCCAGAGGTGGATGAGTCACAGAACACATGCTTTGGGATCACTGCATGTGCTCAGTCTCCTCATTTCAGCCTCAGCACCTCCCAATGCTGATGTGCTGAGATGCTTCCAACTGAGAGGGCTCCACGTCCAACTGCCCCTAAAGACCCTTCATGGCCAGCAGGAATTCTAGAGGACTGTGTGAAGGGGCTGCTGGGCTTGCTTCACACACTGGCGCTCACAGCCCTGCTAACCTGGTCTCCTGGAATTCACCAGGCCCAGGACAGAGACTCAGGGCAGCAGGACCCAGGGTCACTGCTCTTCTTACAACCCACTGTTCCATCCGGACACACCTGCCCCTGCTCCCCACACTCCAGTCCTGCCTACCCTCTGACCTTTCCTCAGGCCTTCCTTGGGCTTATCCTTTCCAGTTCTTCCAAGGCTGGGGTAAACCCTGGCAGGTGCTGTGTGTTTAGGAGGCTTCCCCTGCTGTAGAACTTTTGTGTCAGTATTCCAGACTAAGGGAATTGGTTCAAGTTACTTTTAACTCTAATATTGCTTTCATCCTCTCTAAGGGGCTAAGAGACTTACAGAGTTGTTTTGAAGTACCTAAGGTTAGCTCAGGCACAGGACACTTACTTGTTTTGTGAAGTTGGTTGCATATCTAGGCTATTGTGGAGAATGCTGCAATGAACCTAAGTTCATCTCATTGTGATACTGATTTAATTTCCTTTGGATATATACCCAGAACTGTGATTGCTGAATCATATGATATTTCTGTTTTTAATTTTATAAGGAACCCCCATACTCTTTTTCATAACAGCTGCACCATTTTACATTACCACCAGCTGTGTACAAAGTTTCCAATTCCCCACATCTTGGCCTTAAACTGTTAATTTTTTTCTTTATAATACACAGCCTAACAGGTGTGAGGTGTTCATTTGCATTGCCCTGATGATTAGTGAGGTTGAGAACCTTTTCCTATATTTGTTAGCCATTTGTATGTCTTTTTCAGGAAATGTCTTATTTAAGTCTTTGCACATTTCTGAACCCAGTTATTTGCCCTTTTTAATTTTTTAACTTAGTTTGCATTTGAGTTGTAGTGTTTTTCTTATATGTTTTGGACATTAGCTCCTTTTCTGATATATGTTGGTAATCTTTCTGTAAGTTATATTTTCATCCTATTGACTGTTGAAAAAACTATACTTTCCCTATTTGTTGTCTTAGAAGCTTGGTGAATTTCATTTGGCCATGTATCTATGAGTTTTCTTGGGGGTTATTTATTCTGGTCTTTAGGCCTATGTATCTGTTTCTATGTCAGTACCATACAGTTTTGAGTCCTGTGGCTTTGTAATGTGTTTTGAAGACAGGAAGTGAGAAGCCTCCATCTATGTTCTTTGTTCTCAGGATTGTTTTGTCTGTTTGGAGTCCTTAGTGTTTCCATATATATTTTAGGATCTTTTTTTTTTCTATTTCTTTGAAAATGACATTGGGATTTTGATATGTATTACAATGAATTTATACTTACCTTTGCATAGTGGAGAAATGTCAACAATAATAAGTCTCCAGTCTATGAAGATGATATTTCATTTCAATTATTTGTTCCTTGTTAAATTCTTTCAGCAGTGGTTTGTAGTTTTCAGTGTACAGGTCATTTACCTTCTAAGTGCATATTGTCCCTTCCTTCCCTGGATTTCTCAGAGGCAGTGGTGAGAAGGATGGCCTCATGAAGTGAGTGAATGTCCCTCCCTCCCTTCTGCACCTGCTCGCTGATCATGTCTAGCACAGGTGCACTGGGCCATGCTCATTACCTCTCTCCTCAAGTGCAACACCTGTCGGGAATTCCTCTAGGTTCTGGGTGTTGACATTACTGTTTCAGTGTCCCCAAAGTCTCATGAGTGCCTGGCAAGTGTGCATGAGCCTAGGAAGCACGTATAAATGAATCATCAAATCTGGCCAGCAAACTGCCCTGCAGAAGTTGTTGGGCTGCACCTCTCACGCCTGCAAGCCCTGTACTTGCTCAGCCTCAGGGCTAAGGAAAGGGCCCGGAGTCAGGGACAGAGATATTCATGATTTAATACATGGGAGATCTTTCAGGTCAGAAGCAGTGTAGTCCCGGAGAGACATCCCACTGTAGATAGCCAAACGCAGGCAGAATGCAGCAGCAGCAGTAGCAGCATTCTTCACTCTGGGCGGAATAGGCAGGCTACCAGTTAAAGGGGGAATTGACAGCAGTTGGGCTCATCGGTTACCAGGGAATCCAGCAGAGGGACACATCCCTCTTACTCCTTGGGCTAAGTACTTCACGGGGCACAAGTTTTTCCTTTGGTAAACCATCAGTAAACAGCCATCTTGAATTGGTAGATATATATATATATATATATATGGAGAGAGAGAGAGAGAGGGATGTGTATTATAGTGTGGTAGCCACTAGCTAGAAGTGCCTGTTATAATTTATTTAATTCAATCAATGATTAACTCAGTGTATTAAAATAAAACAAAATAAAATATCCACTTACTCAGTCACATTAGTCACATTTTAAATGTATCCATAAGACTTGTAAATTCATGTTCGTGTTTCTACAGAATCGACTCTGGATAGCATTTGTGGCCGTGATAAGGAAAAGGATACAGGTAGGAACAACACTTAGGTAGGATCTAATGGCACAGGTTTCCTGGAACTTTAGGGTTATATCTCCTGCTTTGGAGACTGAGGAAGGTGGATATGAAATGAGAAAGAAGAATAAAATATGTGTAGAGTTCTGACTTGTTTTTTTCATATTTTAATGATACAATAGAGAGCAATTGTGTCCTTAGACGTGACTGTGCTCTATAATCACCTTTTCTTGATTTGCTCATCGAAAATGATCTTTTCCACATGAGCTGCTCTTTCTTGTGCTTGTCACTGCCTAATATGGAAGTTTGTTTTCTGGTTAGCACATCTAGGGTATTGTGCACAGGAGAGTTTGTTTTCTTTTGCATATTGACCTATGATGGACAGAACCTGTGGGTCCAAACTCTCATGGGCCCTTGAAACTTGAGACCAAGTTCTTCTAGAAAGGGTGAGGTGGTGGATGAGAAGTGAACTCTCTCCCTCTGCACTTTCAGGACTTGTGGCTTCACCTCATGTTTTGTGCTCACTGTTAGTTCCTCTTGTAAAGGACAGTCCCAGAGATGGATGAGTCACAGAACACGTGCTCTGGGATCACTGCATGAGCTCCTTGAGCTCATCTCAGCCTCTCCATTTCCCCAAGGCGGATGTGCTGACATGCTTCCATTTGAGAGGGGTCCACGTCGAGCTGCCACTAAAGACCCTTCATGGCCGGCAGGAATTCTAGGGAGCTGTGTGAAGGGGCTGCTGGGCTTCTTCACACACTTGCTTTCACAGCCCTGCTGACCTGGTCTCCTGGGTTTGACCATGGCCAGGACACAGACTCAGGGCAGCAGGACCCCAGGGTCACTGCTCTTCTTACAACCCACTGCTCCTTCCAGACAACCCTACCCTTGCTCCCCACAACCCAGTCCTGCCTACCCTCTGACCTTTCCTCAGGCCTGCCTTGGTCTTTTCCATCCCAGTTCTTCCAAGCCTGGGGTAAACCCTGCCAGGTGCTGTGTGTTTATGAGACTTCCTCTGCTGTAGAATTTTGTTTCAGTATTCCAGAATAAGGGAATTGGGACAAGTTACTTTTAACTCTAATATTGCTTTCATCCACTCTAAGGCGCTAAGAGACTTACGGAGTTGTTTTGAAGTACCTAAGGTTAGCTCAGGCACAGGACCCTTACTTGTTTTGTGAAGTTGGTTGCATGTTCTTCCTTCAACACAGCTGTTGCCCAGATGTGGTTAATATTCCTTTTCCTCAGAAGGAGATGGTGCAGAGATAAATGTTCTAAGCTCTTGACCTCCTAAGTGGAAAAGCCAAACTGAGAACCCAGGGGTGGGTCCCAATGTGGGTGCAGTTGATCCCTGACCTGCATTTACCACTCAGCCAAGGGATTCTCAATCATGGAGCAAGGGAGTCCCTGCATCTGTATCCTTGGCTGGAAGTACTAGCATCTCCAAAGGTCCAGACCTTGCCCATCAGGTGGCCTTAATGATCACAGAATCCAGCGCAGCTATGGGTGGACTTATCAGTTGACTTTGGCACAGTCATTAATGTGAAATTCACCTCAGGACCTGCATTCTCCTGGTCATCTCACAGATTCTGAGAGGTGTGAGACCCCATGTATACAGTACAGGTCATATCTGTCAGTGCTGGTGTCATTGCTTAAACATGGCCAGAAGCAGATAAGAATCAGGGAGCTATTTTATTTTATTGGATAACATTACCATAAGCCATAGCATTGGTCAATTTCTGTAGCCCACACCCAAGGACTCAAAGTGGAAACTGACTTTTACCCTGTACACTTCTCCTGCACAGCTGGGTTAGAGACAGGCTGTGCTCAGTCCGGGCTCCCTCTTCATAACGAAGTGTCCCACTTATGGAACAGCTCCCTAGAGTATGCACAGCCCCTGACTCAGTGGGCATATATACATTGTATAGAAAACAAAGGCTGGGAGAAAAATATGATACGATTGATAGTGGCTGTATCTAAATGGTAGGATTTCAGTTTTGTCAAATCTTGTGTATTTGATTTTCTTTAAGACAAGTGATTAGTGAATAAATATAGCATATTTTCTCTAGGATTGAATTCAGTCCTTTAATGGAGGTTGCTGTTAATCAAGTATAAAATATCATACAACAGAAGACATGATAAATGCAGTAGCTGGCATTGTGGATGCTAGGGAAAGAGTGATCTGGGAAAAATCAAGAGACAGTGGCAATTTAGCAGAAGCTCAAAGAATGGGTCATGGGTCTCTGTCATTGAAACAGAGCATTCATTTTAGTGTTTACCATTTTTTAGATCGACCCTTCCCTTCTGATTAGCCTCCCCTTAGCTAGAAAGCCACAGCTCTGTTTTCAATTCCTTCCTCTAGTCCTTTGCCTTCCTTCATCCCCCAAAGAGGATGGCCCAACACCAGCTCAGCCCACACTTACTAACCTCCCACATCCATACACACCACCCCATGTCCTCATCTAGAAGAAAGCCCCTGAGTAATTGCTGAGCAGCATCACCAGTGTCCTGACAGTTACTCTGTGTCCCTCCAGCTCTCCCTGAGGATGTGGCGGTTGACCTGCACCGTGATAGAACAGAAGAAAAGCTTCCATGGATCATCAAGGTAAGCTGGACTTTTTCTGGTCTGAGATAGAAATATTGCTTTATTTCTCTTTCAATAGATTTAAGTTATGAATATTTGAGGGTATTCCCTCCAGATACATACAATTCCCTTGGTTGGGAGAATGTGGAGTGAGAGTCTAATACCAAGTCATTGTGCCTGATTCCACAGGACATTAAAATTGACAGCATCCATTACAGCCTGTAGAGTACGCAGCTCTCCCTCCTGCAGCGATTTTTCCTCTAGGCAAAGAATTCTGTAATTTCCAACCTAAATGGACTTGGAAGTTCCATCCTCCCAGCAAAGTTCTTGCCTTTCAGCCTGAGTAGGTTTTCTCTGATAACCCTTGCTGGGTGCCCTGGACCACTGTTTCTTATGAGGTTTTCTACTGTCAGCAAATGAACAAAAGACCTGAGCATCACTGTGATCTTATCCTCATAGTGTTTTCTCTTCTGTAATTGCAGGTGGCCTTCCCAGAACGTGTAAACAGTATGTATTCTGGAATCAGTCACTTGGGGAGGAAGAACTTTGAAGATGAGAAAGTGGGACAATTTTGCTGGTTTTAGTGTAGAGGGCAAACTGATTCCAAATTTGTGCTGGGAATGAGAGTAGGGGCCCTGGTGACAGAAAGTGATTTACAAGTAATGTGACCAATTACTATAGTCCCAGGAAGAAGCTATATTACGGTTAGGTAGTGTAGGTTTGTGTGCATGAGACTGGGTGTGTCTGTATGTGAAATGAGTGGTATGATTCTGTGTGTGTATGTGAACATTTTGTGTTGTGTTTCCCTTGATTTATGTTCCCCTAAACATCACTGTAACTGGTGCCAACTTTCTAAAAAATATTCCCATTACCACTGCATCATGAATTCGTATGGATATAAAAGTAATTAAACTGTACAGTTTCAGGGTGTGCATTTATTTTATACCATTTGAGCCTAATTTAACCTGGAAAACAAATCCTATCACAACCCAGGAAAATGTTTACTAGATTCTTTTTTTTTTTTCTTTTGGCTGTGTTGGGTCTTCGTTGCCCTGCGCGTGCTTCTCATTTCGGTGGCTGCGGTTGTTCCAGACCACGGGCTCTAGGTGCATGGGCTTCAATAGTTGTGGCACGTGGGCTCAGTAGTTGTGACTTTCGGGCTCTAGAGCACAGGCTTAGTAGTTGTGGTGCACGGGTTTAGTTGCTCCATGGCTGGATTCTTAGTGAACAAAACTGGGTTTCAGCATCCCTACTACTCGTCAATTACAACTTCATTTAATAAGAAATCTCATCTCTTAGTAGGTCTCATAGCATTCTGAATGGTTATGATACATCTCTCTGCCACTTCCCTCATTCTAACTGTTTCCTATTAGAGCCTCGGGATGAGTCCTCCCCCCTTACCTGAAGCACCTAGTACTAGGCAGTCCTCCGTCTTTTTGCAGGGAGCCCATGCTTGTACCCACACGCCACACCCAGTTCTGGAGGAGTCTGAGAAAGAAGGAGCCTCCAGGAGTAGATGGAGGAAATTTACTCCACCTTTCTCCTTTGAGGCTAATATTTACTATCGGATTCTGTGCTAAGGAAACGAAATATCCTTCTCCTGTGGAAAGTCTGTCTTCCATCACTTGTGCCGGCCCTGTTTCTGTGTGCTGGGCAAGGAACACTGCATACAGTGAAGACAGAACCAAGAGATCTACCCCAGGGATTGAGCTCAGGGTGGGCACTGGCTTCCTGCCCAGGAGGGCGGATAGGAGGTTGTGCTTTACAAGGTGGGACAGAGAAACCAAGCAGTGTGACAAGAGCATCTCCACTCATTTGCTGTGCAAACTGCCAGATGACGTAGGTTCTTGGTATTTTCTGAAGGCTTTTGCAAGCAAACAAGTCTGGGAGTAAAGTCAATTAAAACATGGAAAGTTATACTTAAATTTTTTTTTCGATAGTGAGTCCTTTGAGAAATACATACTTTAATAGAATATGATTGCCTTATATGTGTCAATATTTTCCCCACCAAGGAAAAAACTGAAAATGCTTGATTGTAAAATGTCACTTGTTTACACAAGAGACTGTGTATGAGTAAAGTTGTTCTAGAAATCCTCAATCCCTAGGTCGTAGTTTCCTGATGGTGCTGAGGGGAACCCTGGTGTGCGATTCAGTGCCTGCTACTCACAGGGAGGCTCTTAAGAACTCAGAGACCCGCCCAGTTGACCCCACGTGTGAGGGCAGGATTGGAGCTTCGGGCTGGACTTGAAGAGAGAAATGCTTTAGAGAAGTGGAAGAAGATACAGGAAGGGCACCAGAGCCATGGGGAGTCAGGGGTGGTTGGTTTAGAGATCAACGAAAAGTGTCCACCTGAGCACAGCCTGGGCCACCCTTAGGATACTATTGGCGCTTCTGGTTGAATGGGGAAAAGAAAGGACATCCCCCTCTTGCTGGAGTGAACTCTGGAGAGATGTCTTCTTTAAAGCCTGGCGAGAGGAGCTTCTCTCCCTTTATCTCCTGATACCTGTGTACATTCGAGGCCTTTCCTGCTTTCTTCTTTCCCTCTGTTGACTCCCTTTCCTTATTTTTCTTCTTTTTTCCCCTTTTTCCACTTTGCATTTATTTTACATATGTATGTTTTATTGTTGTAAAAGTACATATTCGATGAAATCCAACGTCTTAACAAGTTTTGAAATGTCCAGGCAGTCCTGTTGACTACATGAACCTTGTTGTACAGCATGTGTCTAGAAATTTTCCATTTTGCAAATAACACATTCTAACTATTGAACACAGATTTCCCATGTCAACCTCCTGCCAGCTCTTGGAACCACCCTTCTACTCTCTGCTTCTCGGAGTTTTCTTTCAGTTTTTGACCTTCTGTGACTGGCTTATTTCACTCTTACAAATGTCCTCCAAGTTCTTTCGTGTTGCTGCAAATGGCAGGATTTCCTTCTTTTTCAAAGACTGAATGACTTTCCACTCTATGTATACACCACATTTTCTTTATTAAGTCGTCTTCCCATGGACACTAGGCAGTTTTCCTATGTTGTGTATTGTGTATAATGCTGCAATGGACATGAGATTGTAGATATCTCTTGGACATTCTCGTTTTATCTCCTTTGTATATAAACCTAAATGAGTGATTGCTGGATTTTATGATAGTTCTCTTAATAATTTTTGGGGTAGCTCCATTCTGTTTTCCATAATGGCTACAACATTTTACATTACTACCGGGTACAAAACAGGGTACAGAAGTTCCACTTCTTCACATCTTTGCCAGCATCCATTAATTTTCTTTTTTTTCTTTTTTTTTTTTTTTTTTGAATTACACGGGCTTCTCATTGTTGTGGGCTCTGCCGTTGTGGAGCACAGGCTCCAAACGCACAGGCTCAGCCGCCATGGCTCACGGGCCCAGCCGCTCGGCGGCATGTGGGATCCTCCCAGACTGGGGCACAAACACGTGTCCCCTGCATCGGCAGGCAGACTCTCAACCACTGTGCCAACCAGCAGGCCCTAATTGTCTTTTTATAATACACATCCTAAGAGGTGTGAGTTATATCTCCTTGTGGCTTGATTTCCATTTCCCTGACGCTTAGCGATGTTGAGCAAATTTTCATATGTAGATTGACTACTTGTATGTCTTTATGTAGAAATGTCTAGTGAAGCTTTTTACCCATTTTTAAACTCCGTTATTTGCCCGCTGTTTTTCTGAAATTGCCTTGTAGTAGTTTCTTTCATATTCTGGATATTGGTCCCTTATTCAGATACAAGGTTTACACATATTTCCTCCCATCCTATAGGTTGCCTTTTCATTCTGTTGATTGTTGAAGAGACTATCCTCTCTTCACTTGGTAATCTTACAGCCTTGGCCAAGATCAGTTGGCCATATATATGTGCGTTTATTTGGGGTCTCTCTATTATATTTCATTGGTCTATCTCACTGTCTTGATGCCAGTAGCAGACTGTTTTGACTACTGTGGCATTGTTATGTGTTTTGAGTTCAGGAAGTGTTAATCTCCATCATTGCTCTTTGCTCTCAAGATAGTTTTATCTACTTGGGGGGGTTCCATATGTATTTTAGAATTCTGCCCACTTCTATAATAATGACATGGAATTTTGTGCGTTGTTGCGGTATATGTGGACATCCCTTTATGTAGTATAGAAATGCCAACAGTATTTAATAATCCAGTCTATGAACATGGTATGTCATTCCAATTACTTGTCTCTTCTTTAATTTCTTTCTGCAATGTCCTGTAGTTTTCAGTATATCAATTTTTCACCTCCTACGGGGCCTTTTCCACTGCCTTCCTCAGGTCTTCTGGAGTCAGGGGTGAGAAGGATGGACTCATGGAGAGAGTGAAATCCATCCCGCCCCTCTGCACCTACTCTCTGATTATGTCTAATACAGGTGTACTGGGCCATGCCCTTCACCTCTGTCTACAATTGGGCCCCTTGCTGGGAATTCATCTTGGATCTGAGTGTTGACTGTACTATTTCAGTGTCCACAAGGACTCTCCAATGCCTGGCATGGGTCCAAAATCCCAAGATATACCTACATACGAATGATCAGGTCAGGCCATCAAATTTTCTGCAGTAAGGAACAGCCAGGGGAGGGGTGGCTGGTTGCTTCTTTCTCATCTTTGGATATCCTAGAGCTGAGCTTTCCAGTGTGGTAGCCACTAACCAAATGTGTCTATTTATAATTAATTTAGTTCAAATAATAATTAAATCTTTCTATTAAAAAGCGCAAAACACACACAATTGCTTGGTCACACTAGCCATGTTTGAAGTGTGTCTGTAACATCTGGAATTTCAGGTTGGTAAGGTTGACGGTGAAAGCTATAAATGGGTGTATAGGAATGAGGGGTCGGAAGGTGATTTTCTCAGCATCTCTCCCTCATTTGAAATTTTCAACTCTGATCAATATCTTATTGAAGGACTCTGTCTGCACAGAGCACAGGGGAGGTCTGAGAACCTGGAGGGAAGACCAGGGTGATGCTGTGTGAGCCAGCAAATCGAGTAGGAGAAATGGGTGGGTCAACTTGTATAATAACTTTATGCTCATGGTTGTGTTTGTACAAAATGCATGGTGGAGAGCATACATAGCAGTGGTGCTGATGACGATTCACGTAGGGAACAACTGTCAGGTAGGATCTAAAAGGAGACAATTCCTAGAACACTTTGGTTCCACCCGGTTCTTTAGAAATGAAGGAAGGTGAATATGAAATCATGAAAAAGAAGGAAATATGTGTAGAATTCTGATTTGGTCTTTCCACATTTTAATGATATAATAGAGTTATTGTGTCCATGTCCTTTGACTGTACTGTGCTTATAGTCATCTTTTCTTCCTTTGCCATTCAGAAATTTTCTTTCTCACAAGACTACTCTTTCATTGCTTTTTCACTGCCAAAAATGAAAGGTTCGTTTCTGTTTGGTACCTGGAGGGTATTTTTCACCAGGATTTTGGTTTCATTTTTACATTCACCTATGATGGCCATATCCTAGTGGGAACAAAACTGTCATAGTCACTTGACACTGGAGAAGAAGTTCTTATAGTGAGTGTCAGGTGGTGGATGAGATTTGAACTCTCTCCCTCTACACTTTCAGGACTTGTAGCTTCATCTTACTTTTGTCCTCACTGTTTATTCCTCATGGAAAGCGCGCTCCCAGAGGTGGATGAGTCACAGAACACATTCTTTGGGATCAATGCATGTGCTCAGTCTCCTCATTTCAGCCTCAGCACCTCCCAAGGCTGATGTGCTGACATGCTTCCAATTGAGAGGGCTCCACGTCTAACTGCCCGTAAAGACTCTTCATGGCCGGCAGGAATTCTAGAGGACTGTTTGAAGGGCCTGCTGGGCTCGCTTCACACACTGGCTCTCACAGCCCTGCTAACCTGGTCTCCTGGAATTTCCCGGGCCCAGGACAGAGACTCAGGGCAGCAGGACCCAGGGTCACTGCTCTTCTTACAACCCACTGCTCCATCCGGACACACCTGCCCCTGCTCCCCACACTCCAGTCCTGCCTACCCTCTGCCCTTTCCTCAGGCCCGCCTTGGTCTTATCCTTCCCAGTTCTTCCAAGGCTGGGGTAAACCCTGGCAGGTGCTGTGTGTTTAGGAGGCTTCCCCTGCTGTAGAACTTTTGTGTCAGTATTCCAGACTAAGGGAATTGGTTCAAGTTACTTTTAACTCTAATATTGCTTTCATCCTCTCTAAGGGGCTAAGAGACTTACAGAGTTGTTTTGAAGTACCTAAGTTTAGCTCAGGCACAGGACACTTACTTGTTTTGTGAAGTTGGTTGCACATCTAGGCTATTGTGGAGAATGCTGCAATGAACCTAAGTTCATCTCATTGTGATACTGATTTAATTTCCTTTGGATATATACCCAGAACTGTGATTGCTGAATCATATGATATTTCTGTTTATAATTTTATAAGGAACCCCCATACTCTTTTTCATAATAGCTGCACCATTTTACATTACCACCAGCTGTGTACAAAGTTTCCAATTCCCCACATCTTGGCCTTAAACTCTTAATTTTTTTCTTTATAATACACAGCCTAACAGGTGTGAGATGTTTATTTGCATTGCCCTGATGATTAGTGAGGTTGAGAACCTTTTCCTATATTTGTTAGCCATTTGTATGTCTTTTTCAGGAAATGTCTTATTTAAGTCTTTGCACATTTCTTAACCCATTTATTTACCCTTTTTAATTTTTTAACTTAGTTTGCATTTGAGTTGTAGTGTTTTTCTTATATGTTTTGGACATTAGCTCCTTTTCTGATATATGTTGTAATCTTTCTGTAAGTTATATTTTCATCCTATTGACTGTTGAAAAAACTATACTTTCCCTATTTGTTGTCTTAGAAGCTTGGTGAATTTCATTTGGCCATGTATCTATGAGTTTTCTTGGGGGTTATTTATTCTGGTCTTTAGGCCTATGTATCTGTTTCTATGTCAGTACCAAACAGTTTTGAGTCCTGTGGCTTTGTAATGTGTTTTGAAGAGAGGAAGTGAGAAGCCTCCATCTATGTTCTTTGTTCTCAGGATTGTTTTGTCTGTTTGGAATCCTTAGTGTTTCCATATATATTTTAGGATCTTTTTTTTCTATTTCTTTGAAAATGACATTGGGATTTTGATATGTATTACAATGAATTTATACTTACCTTTGCATAGTGTAGAAATGTCAACAATAGTAAGTCTCCATCTATGAATATGATATGTCATTTCAATTATTTGTTCCTTGTTAAATTCTTTCAGCAGTGGTTTGTAGTTTTCAGTGTACAGGCCATTTACCTTCTAAGGGCATTTTGTCCCTTCCATCCCTGGATTTTTCGGAGGCAGTGGTGAGAAGGATGGTCTCATGAAGTGAGTGAATGTCCCTCCCTCCCTTCTGCACCTGCTCGCTGATCATGTCTATCACAGGTGCACTGGGCCATGCTCATTACCTCTCCCCTCAAGTGGAACACCTGTCGGGAATTCCTCTAGGATCTGGGTGTTGACATTACTGTTTCAGTGTCCCCAAGGTCTCATGAGTGCCTGGCAAGTGTGCATGAGCCTAGGAAACACCTACAAATGAATCATCAAATCTGGCCAGCAAACTGCCCTGCAGAAGGTGTTGGGCTGCACCTCTCACGCCTGCAAGCCCTGTACTTGTTCAGCCTCAGGGCTAAGGAAAGAGCCCGGAGTCAGGGAGAGAGACATTCATGGTTTACTAGATGGGAGATCTTTCACGTAAGAAGCAATGTAGTCCTGGAGAGACATCTCACTGTAGGTAGCCAATGGCAGGCAGAACACAGCAGCAGCAGTAGCAGCATTCTTCACTCTGGGAGGAATAGGCAGGCTACCAGTTAAAGGGGGAATTGACAGCAGTTGGGCTCATCGGTTACCAGGGAAACCAGCAGAGGGACACATCCCTCCTACCCCATGGGCTAAGTACTTCACGGGGCACAAGTTTTTCCTTTGGTAAACCATCAGGAAACAGCCATCTTGAATGGGTATATATATATATATATATATATATATATATATATATATATATATATATATATGGAGAGAGAGAGAGAGAGGGATGTGTATTATAGTGTGGTAGCCACTAGCTAGATGTGCCTGTTATAATTTAATTCAATCAATGATTAACTCAGTGTATTAAAATAAAACAATGAAAATATCCAATTACTCAGTCACATTAGTCACATTTTAAATGTATCCATAAGACTTGTAAATTCATGTTCGTGTTTCTACAGAATCGACTCTGGATAGCATTTGTGGCCGTGATAAGGAAAAGGATACAGGTAGGAACACCACTTAGGTAGGATCTAATGGCAGAGGGTTCCTGGAACTTTAGGGTTATATCTTCTGCTTTGGAGACTGAGGAAGGTGGATATGAAATCAGAAAGAAGAATAAAATATGTGTAGAGTTCTGACTTGTTTTTTTCATTTTTTAATGATACAATAGAAAGCAATTGTGTCCTTAGACTTGACTGTGCTCTATAATCACCTTTTCTTGATTTGCTCATCAAAACTGATCTTTTGCACATGAGCTGCTCTTTCTTGTGCTTGTCACTGCCTAATATGGAAGTTTGTTTTCTGGTTAGCACATCTAGGGTATTGTGCACAGGAGAGTTTGTTTTCTTTTGCATATTGACCTATGATGGACAGAACCTGTGGGTCCAAACTCTCATGGGCCCTTGAAACTTGAGACCAAGTTCTTCTAGAAAGGGTGAGGTGGTGGATGAGAAGTGAACTGTCTCCCTCTGTACTTTCAGGACTTGTGGCTCCACCTCATGTTTTGTCCTCACTGTTTGTTCCTCTTGTAAAGGACAGTCCCAGAGATGGATGAGTCACAGAACACTTGCTCTGGGATCACTGCATGTGCTGAGTCTCCTTGAGCTCATCTCAGCCTCTCCATTTCCCCAAGGCTGATGTGCTGACATGCTTCCATTTGAGAGTGGTCCACGTCCAGCTGCCCTAGAGACCCTCCATGGGTGGCAGAAATTCTAGAGGGCTGTGTGAAGGGGCTGCTGGGCTTCTTGACACACTTCCTTTCACAGCCCTGCTGACCTGGTTTCCTGGGGTTGACCAGGCCCAGGACAGAGACTCAGGGCAGCAGGACCCAGGGTCACTGCTCTTCTTACAACCCACTGCTCCTTCCAGACAGCTCTGCCCTTGCTCCCCACACCCCAGTCCTGCCTACCCTCTGACCTTTCCTCAGGCCTGCCTTGGTCTTATCCTTCCCAGTTCTTCCAATGCTGGGGTAAACCCTGGCAGGTGTTGTGTGTTTTTGAGGCTTACTCTGCTGCAGAAATTTGTTTCAGTATTCCAGAATAAGAGAATTAGGACAAGTTACTTTTAACTCTAATATTGCTTTCATCCGCTCTAAGGGGCTAAGAGACTTACGGAGTTGTTTTGAAGTACCTAAGGTTAGCTCAGGCACAGGACCCTTACTTGTTTTGTGAAGTTGGTTGCATGTTCTTCCCTCAACACAGCTGTTGCCCAGATTTGGTTAATATTCCTTTTCCTCAGAAGGAGATGGTGCAGAGATAAATGTTCTAAGCTCTTGACCTCCTAAGTGGAAAAGCCAAACTGAGAACCCAGGGGTGGGTCCCAATGTGGGTGCAGTTGATCCCTGACCTGCATTTACCACTCAGCCAAGGGATCCTCAGTCATGGAGCAAGGGAGTCCCTGCATCTGTATCCTTGGCTGGAAGTACTAGCATCTCCAAAGGTCCAGACCTTGCCCATCAGGTGGCCTTAATGATCACAGAATCCAGCGCAGCTATGGGTGGACTTATCAGTTGACTTTGGCACAGTCATTAATGTGAAATTCACCTCAAGACCTGCATTCTCCTGGTCAGCTCACAGATTCTGAGAGGTGTGAGACACCATGTATACAGTACAGGTCATATCTGTCAGTCCTGGTGTCATTGCTTAAACAAGGCCAAAAGCAGATAAGAATCAGGGAGCTATTTTATTGTATTGGATAACATTACCATAAGTCATAGCATTGGTCAATTCCTGTAGCCCACACCCAAGGACTCAAAGTGGAACCTGACTGTTAGCCTGTACACTTCTCCTGCACAGCTGGGTTAGAGACAGGCTGTGCTCAGTCCGGGCTCCCTCTTCATAACGAAGTGTCCCACTTATGGAACAGCTCCCTAGAGTATGGACAGCCCCTGACTCAGTGGGCATACATACATTGTATAGAAAACAAAGACTGGGAGAAAAATATGATACGATTGATACTGGCTGTATCTAAATGGTAGGATTTCAGTTTTGTCAAACCTTGTGTATTTGATTTTCTTTAAGACAAGTGATTAGTGAGTAAATATAGCATATTTTGTCTAGGATTGAATTCAGTCCTTTAATACAGGTTGCTGTTAATCAAGTATAAAATATTATAGAACAGAAGACACTCTAAATGCAGTACCTGGCATTTTGGATGCGGGGGAAAGAGTGACCTGGGAAAACTCAAGAGACATTGGCGATTTAGCAGAAGCTCAAATCATGGGACATGGGTCTCTGTCATTGAAACAGAGCATGCATTTTAGTGTTTACCATTTTTTAGATCGACCCTTCCCTTCTGATTAGCCTCCCCTTAGCTAGAAAGCCAAAGCTCTCTTTTCATTTCCTTCCTCTTGTCCTTTGCCTTCCTTCATCCCCCAAAGAGGATGGCCCAACACCAGCTCAGCCCACACTTACTAACCTCCCACATCCATACACACCACCCCATGTCCTCATCGAGAAGAAAGCCCATGAGTAATTGCTGAGCAGCATCACCAGTGTCCTGACAGTTACTCTGTGTCCCTCCAGCTCTCCCTGAGGATGTGGCGGTTGACCTGCACCGTGATAGGATAGAAGAAAAGCCTCTGTGTATCATCAAGGTAAGCTGGATTTTTTCTGGTCTGAGATAGAAATATTGCTTTATTTCTCTTTCAATAGATTTAAGTTATGAATATTTGAGAGTATTCCTTCTAGATACATTCAATTCCCTTGGTTAGGAGAATGTGGAATGAGAGTCTATTACGAAATCATGGTGCCTGATTCCACAGGACATTACAATTGACAGCATCCATTACAGCCTGTAGAGTATGGAGCTCTCTCTCCTGCAGCGATTTTTCCTCTAGGAAAAGAATTCTGTAATTTCCAACCTAAATGGACTTGGAAGTTCCATCCTCCCAGCAAAGTTCTTGCCTTTCTGCCTGAGTAGGTTTGCTCTGATAACCCTTGCTGGGTTCCCTGGACCACTGTTTCTTATGAGGTTTTCTACTGTCAGCAAATGAACAAAAGACCTGAGCATCACTGTGATCTTATCCTCATAGTGTTTTCTCTTCTGTAATTGCAGGTGGCCTTCACAGAACGTGAAAACGGTATGTATTCTGGAATCAGTCACTTGGGGATGAAGAACTTTGAAGATGAGAAAGTGGGACATTCTTGCTGGTTTTAGTGTAGAGTGCAAACTGATTCCAAATTTGTGCTGGGAATGAGAGTAGGGGCCCTGGTGATAGAAAGTGATTTACAAGTAATGTGACCAATTACTATAGTCCCAGGAAGAAGCTGTATTACGGTTAGGTGGTGTAGGTTTGTGTGCATGAGATTGGGTGTGTCTGTATGTGAAATGAGTGGTATGATTCTGTGTGTGTATGTGAACTTTTTGTGTTGTGTTTCCCTTGATTTATGTTCCCCTAAACATCACTGTTACTGGTGCCAACTTTCTAGAAAATATTCCCATCACCACTGCATCATGAATGGGTATGGATATAAAAGTAAATAAACTGTACACTTTCAGTGTGTGCATTGATTTTATACCAGTTGAGCCTCATTTAACCTGGAAAAGAAATCCTATCACCACCCAGGCAAATGTTTACTGGATTGTTTTTTTTTTTTTTCTTTTGGCTGTGTTGGGTCTTCGTTGCACTGCGCGGGCTTCTCATTTCGGTGGCTACTGTTGTTCCAGACCACGGGCTCTAGGTGCATGGGCTTCAATACTTGTGGCACGTGGGCTCAGTATTTGTGACTTTCGGGGTCTAGAGCACAGGCTTAGTAGTTGTGGTGCCCGTGTTCAGTTGCTCCATGGCTGGATTCTTAGTGAACAAAACTGGATTTCAGCATCCCTCCTACTGGGTCAATTACAACTGCATTTAATAAGAAATCTCATCTCTTAGTAGGTCTCATAGCATTCTGAATGCTTATGATACATCTCTCTGCCACATCCCTCATTCTAACTGTTTCCTATTAGAGCCTCGGGATGAGTCCTCCCCCCTTATCTCAAGCACCTAGTGCTAGGCAGGCCTCCTTCCTTTTGCAGGGAGCCCATGCTTGTACCCACATGCCACACCCAGTTCTGGAGGAGTCCGAGAAAGAAGGAGCCTCCAGGAGTAGATGGAGGAAATTCACTCCACCTTTCTCCTTTGAGGCTAATATTTACTATCGGATTCTGTGCTAAGGAAACGAAATGTCCTTCTCCTGTGGAAAGTCTGTCTTCCATCACTTGTGCCGGCCCTGTTTCTGTGTGCTGGGCAAGGAACACTGCATACAGTGAAGACAGAACCAAGAGATCTACCAAAGGGATTGAGCTCAGGGTGGGCACTGACTCCCTTCCCAGGAGGGCGGAGAGGAGGTTGTGCTTTGCCAGGTGGGACAGAGAAACCAAGCAGTTTGACAAGAGCATCTCCACTCATGTTGCTGTGCAAACTGCCAGATGATATAGGTTCTTGGTATTTTCTGAAGGCTTTTGCAAGCAAACAAGTCTGGGAGTAAAGTCAATTAAAACATGGAAAGTTATACTTAAAAATTTCTTTTCCTTAGTGAGTCCTTTGAGAAATACATACTTTAATAGAATATGATTGCCTTATATGTGTCAATATTTTCCCCACCAAAGAAAAAACTGAAAATGCTTGATTGTAAAATGTCACTTGTTTACCCAAGAGACTGTCTATGAGTAAAGTTGTTCTAGAAATCCTCAATCCCTAGGTCGTAGTTCGCTGATGGTGCTGAGGGGAACCCTGGTGTGCGATTCAGTGCCTGCTACTCACAGGGAGGCTCTTAAGAACTCAGAGACCCGCCCAGTGGACCCCACGTGTGAGGGCGGGATTGGCCCCTCGGGCTGAACTTGAAGAGGGAAATGCTTTAGAGAAGTTGAAGGAGATTCATTGAGGACACCTGAGCCATGGGGATTCAGGTGTGGTTCATTTAGAGATCAAGGAAAAGTGTACACCTGAGCACAGCCTGGGCCACACTTAGGATGCTATTGGCACTTCTGGTTGAATGGGGAAGAGAAAGGACATCCCCCTCTTGCTGGAGTGAACTCTGGAGAGATGTCTTCTTTAAAGCCTGGCGAGAGGAGCTTCTCTCCCATTATCTCCTGATACCTGTGTACATTCGAGACCCTTCCTGCTTTCTTCTTTCCCTCTGTTGACTCCCGTTCCTTATTTTTCTTCTTTTTTCCCCTTTTTCCACTTTGTATTTATTTTACATATGTGTATTTGATTGTTGTAAAAGTACACATACGATGAAATCCAACGTCTTAACAAGTTTTGAAATGTCCAGGCAGTCCTGTTTACTACATGCACCTTGTTGTACAGCATGTGTCTAGAACTTTTCCATTTTGAAATAACACATTCTAACCATTGAACAGAGACTTCCCATGTCAACCTCCTGCCAGCTCTTGGAACCACCCTTCTACTCTCTGCTTCTCGGAGTTTTCTTTCAGTTTTTGACCTTCGGTGACTGGCTTATTTCTCTCTTACAAATGTCCTCCAAGTTCTTTCATGTTGCTGCAAATGGCAGGATTTCCTTCTTTTTCAAAGACTGAATGACATTCCACTGTATGTATACACCTCATTTTCTTTATTAATTCATCTTCCCATGGACACTAGGCAGTTTTCCTATGTTGTGTATTGTGTATAATGCTGCAATGGACAAGAGATTGTAGATATTTCTTGGACATTCTTGTTTTATCTCCTTTGTATATAAACCTAAATGAGTGATTGCTGGATATTATGAAAGTACTCTTAATAATTTTGGGGGGACCTCCATTCTGTTTTCAATAATGGCTACACCATTTTACATTACTACAGGGTACAAAACAGGGTACAGAAGTTCCAGTTCTTCACATCTTTGCCAGCATCCATTAATTTTCTCTCTTTCTTTCTTTCTTTCTTTTTTTTTGCAGTACATCGGCGTCTCATTGTTGTGGGCTCTCTACTTGCGGAGCACAGGCTCCAAACGCACAGGCTCAGCAGCCATGGCTCATGGGCCCAGCCGCTCAGCGGCATGTGGGATCCTCCCAAACCGGAGCAGGAACACGTGTCCCCTGCATCGGCAGGCGGACTCTCAAACACTGTGCCACCAGGGAAGCCCTAATTGTCTTTTTATAATACACATCCTAACAGGTGTGAGTGATATCTCCCTGTAGCTTGATTTCCATTTCCCTGATGCTTAGCGATGTTGAGCAAATTTTCATATGTAGATTGACCACTTGTATGTCTTTATGTAGAAATGTCTAGTGAACCTTTTTACCCATTTTTAAACTCAGTTATTTGCCCGCTGTTTATCTGATGTTGACTTGTAGTAGTTTCTTATACATTCTGTATATTGGTCTCTTATTCAGGTACAAGGTTTACACATATTTCCTCCCATCCTATAGGTTGCCTTTTCATTCTGATGATTGTTGAAGAGACTATCCTTTCTTCACTTGGTAATCTTAGAACCTTGGCCAAGATCAGTTGGCCATATATATGTGCGTTTATTTGGGGTCTCTCTATTATATTTCATTGGTCTATCTCACTGTCTTGATGCCAGTAGCAGACTGTTTTGACTACTGTGGCATTGTTATGTGTTTTGAGTTCAGGAAGTGTTAATCTCCATCATTGCTCTTTGCTCTCAAGATTCTTTTATCTACTTGTGGGGGTTCCATATGTATTTTAGGATTCTGTCCACTTCTACAATAATGATTTGGAATTTTCTGTGTTGTTGCGATATATGGGTACATCCCTTTATGTAGTATAGAAATGCCAACAGTATTTAATAATCCAGTCTATGAACATGGTATGTCATTCCAATTACTTGTCTCTTCTTTAATTTTTTTCAGTCATGTCCTGTAGTTTTCAGTATACAAATTTTTCACCTCCTACGGGGCCTTTTCCACTGCCTTCCTCAGGTCTTCTGGAGTCAGGGGTGAGAAGGATGGACTCATGGAGAGAGTGAAATCCCTCCCTCCCCTCTGCACCTACGCTCTGATTATGTCTAATACAGGTGTACTGGGCCATGTCCTTCACCTCTGTCTACAAGTGGGCACCTTTCTGGGAATTCCTCTTGGATCTGAGTGTTGACTGTACTATTTCAGTGTCCACAAGGACTCTCCCAATGCCTGGCGTGGGTCCAAGAGCCCAAGATATACCTACATATGAATGATCAGATCAGGCCATCAAATTTTCTGCAGTAAAGAACAACCAGGAGAGGGGTGGCTGGTTGCCTCTTTCTCATCTTTGGATTTCTTAGAGCTGAGCTTTCCAGTGTGGTAGCCACTAACCAAATGTGTCTATTTATAATTAATTTAGTTCAAACAATAATTAACTCATTCTATTAAAAAATGCAAAAAACACACAATTGCTTGGTCACACTAGCCATGTTTCAAGTGTGTCTGTAACATCTGGAATTTCAGAATGGTAAGGTTGACGGTGAAAGCTGTAAATGGGTCAATAGAAGTGAGGGCTCGAAAGGTGATTTTCTCAGCACCTCTCCCTCATTTGAAATTTTCAACTGTGACCAATATCTTATTGAAGGACTCTGTCTGCACAGAGCACAGGGGAGGTCTGAGAACCTGGAGGGAAGACCACGGTGATGCTGTGTTTGCCAGCAAGTCGAGTAGGAGAAATGGGTGGGTCAACTTGTATAATAACTTATGCTCATGGTTGTGTTTGTACAGAATGGATCGTGGAGAGCATACATAGCAGTGATGCTGATGACGATTCACATAGCGAACAACTCTCAGGTAGGATCTAAAGCGAGACAATTCCTAGAACACTTGGGTTCCACCCGGTTCTTTAGAAACTAAGGAAGGTGAATATGAAATCAGGAAGAAGAAGGAAATATGTGTAGAATTCTGATTTGCTCTTTCCAAATTTTAATGATATTATAGAGTTATTGTATCCATGTCCTTTGACTGTACTGTGCTTATAGTCATCTTTTCTTGCTTTGCCATTCAGAAATGTTCTTTCTCACAAGACTACTCTTTCATTGCTTTTTCACTGCCAAAGATGAAAGGTTCGTTTCTGTTTGGTACCTGGAGGGTGTTTAGCACCAGGGATTTGGGTTTCCTTTTTACATTCACGTATGATGGCCATATCCTAGTGGGAACAAAACTCTCATAGTCACTTGCCACTGGAGAACAAGTTCTTATAGTGAGTGTCAGGTGGTGGATGAGACTTGAACTCTCTCCCTCTACACTTTCAGGACTTGTAACTACACCTTACTTTTGTCCTCACTGTTTATTCCTCATGGAATGCGCACTCCCAGAGGGGGAGGAGTCACAGAACACATGCGTTGGGATCAGTGCGTGTGCTCAGTCTCCGCATTTCAGCCTCAGCACCTCCCAAGGCTGATGTGCTGAAGGTGCTTCCATTTAACAGGGGTCCACGTCCAGCTGCCCCTAAAGATCCTTCATGGCCGGCAGGAATTCTAGAGGACTGTGTGAAGGGGCTGCTGGGCTCGCTTCACACACTGGCTCTCACAGCCCTGCTAACCTGGTCTCCTGGTATTCACCAGGCACAGGACAGGGACTCAGGGCCTCAGGAACCATGGTCACTGCTCTTCTTACAACCCACTGCTCCATCCGGACACACCTGCCCCTGCTCCCCACACTCCAGTCCTGCCTACCCTCTGACCTTTCCTCAGGCCTGCCTTGGTCTTATCCTTCCCAGTTCTTCCAAGGCTGGGGTAAACCCTGGCAGGTGCTGTGTGTTTAGGAGGCTTCCCCTGCTGTAGAAATTTTGTTTCAGTATTCCAGACTAAGGGAATTGGGACAAGTTACTTTTAACTCTAATATTGCTTTCATCCTCTCTAAGGGGCTAAGAGACTTACAGAGTTGTTTTGAAGTACCTAAGGTTAGCTCAGGCACAGGACACTTACTTGTTTTGTGAAGTTGGTTGCATATCTAGGCTATTGTGGAGAATGCTGCAATGAACCTAAGTTCATTTCATTGTGATACTGATTTAATTTCCTTTGGATATATACCCAGAACTCTGATTGCTGAATCATATGATATTTCTGTTTATAATTTTATAAGGAACTCCCATACTCTTTTTCATAATAGCTGCACCATTTTACATTCCCACCAGCAGTGTACAAAGTTTCCAATTCCCTACATCTTTGCCTTAAGCTGTTCATTTTTTTCTTTATAATACACAGCCTAACAGGTATGAGGTGTTCATTTGCATTGCCCTGATGATTAGTGAGGTTGAGAACTGTATCCTATATTTGTTAGCCATTTGTATGTCTTTTTCAGGAAATGTCTTATTTAAGTCTTTGCACATTTCTTAACCCATTTATTTACCCTTTTTAATTTTTTAACTTAGTTTGCATTTGAGTTGTAATGTTCTTCTTATATGTTTTGGACATTTGCTCCTTTTCTGATATATGTTGTAATCTTTCTGTAAGTTATATTTTCATCCTATTGACTGTTGAATAAACTATACTTTCCCTATTTGTTGTCTTAGAAGGTTGGTGAATTTCATTTGGCCATGTATCTATGAGTTTTCTTGGGGGTTATTTATTCTGGTCTTTAGGCCTATGTATCTGTTTCTATGTCAGTACCGTACAGTTTTGATTCCTGTGACTTTGTAATGTGTTTTGAAGACAGGAAGTGAGAAGCCTCCATCTATGTTCTTTGTTCTCAGGATTGTTTAGTCTGTTTGGAGTCCTAGTGGTTCCATATGTATTTTAGGATTATTTTTTCTTTTACTTTGAAAATGACATTGGGATTTTGATAGGTATTACAATGAATTTATACTTACCTTTGCATAGTGTAGAAATGTCAACAATAATAAGTCTCCAGTCTATGAATATGATATGTAATTTCAATTATTTGTTCCTTGTTAAATTCTTTCAGCAGTGGTTTGTAGTTTTCAGTATACAGGCCATTCACCTTCTAAGGGCATTTTGTCCCTTCCTTCCCTGGATTTTTCAGAGGCAGTGGTGAGAAGGATGGCCTCATGAAGTGAGTGAATGTCCCTCCCTCCCTTCTGCACCTGCTCGCTGATTATGTCTAGCACAGGTGCACTGGGCCATGCTCATTACCTCTCCCCTCAAGTGGAACACCTGTCGGGAATTCCTCTAGGATCTGGGTGTTGACATTACTGTTTCAGTGTCCCCAAAGTCTCATGAGTGCCTGGCAAGTGTGCATGAGCCTAGGAAACACCTACAAATAAATCATCAAATCTGGCCAGCAAACTGCCCTGCAGAAGGTGTTGGGCTGCACCTCTCACGCCTGCAAGCCCTGTACTTGCTCAGCCTCAGGGCTAAGGAAAGAGCCCGAAGTCAGGGACAGAGACATTCATGGTTTACTAGATGGGAGATCTTTCACGTCTGAAGCAAAGTGGTCCTGGAGAGATCCCACTGTAGATACACGATGGCAGGCAGAACACAGCAGCAGCAGTAGCAGCATTCTTCTCTCTGGGCGGAATAGGCAGGCTACCAGTTAAACGGGGAATTGACAGCAGATGGGCTCATAGGTTAACAGGGGACACAGCAGAGGGACACATCCTTCTTACCCCTTGGCCTAAGTACCTTCACGGGGCAGAGGTTTTACCTTTGGTAAACCATCCGCAAACCGCCATCTTTAATTGATACACCATACAGAGGTGAATAAACAGGGGAGTGGTGGTAACATCCTCCATATATTTTATATATATATATATATACATATATATGGAGAGAGAGAGAGAGAGAGAGGGATGTGTATTACAATGTGGTAGCAACTAGCTAGATGTGCCTGTTATAATTTATTTAATTCAATCAATTATTATCTTAGTGTATTAAAATAAAACAAAATAAAATATCCCATTACTCAGTCACATTAGTCACATTTTAAATGTATCCATAAGGCTTGTAAATTCATATTCGTGTTTCTACAGAATCAACTTTGGATAGCATTTGTGGCCGTGATAAGGAAAAGGATACAGGTAGGAACAACACTTAGGTAGGATCTAATGGCAGAGGGTTCCTGGTACTTTAGGGTTATATCTCCTGCTTTGGAGACTGAGGAAAGTGGATATGAAATCAGAAAGAAGAATGAAATATGTGTAGAGTTCTGACTTGTTTTTTTCATATTTTAATGATACAATAGAGAGCAATTGTGTCCTTAGACATGACTGTGCTCTATAATCACCTTTTCTTGATTTGCTCGTCAAAAATGATCTTTTGCACATGAGGTGTTCTTTCTTGTGCTTGTCACTGACTAATATGGAAGTTTGTTTTCTGGTTAGCACATCTAGGGTATTTTGCACAGGAGAGTTTGTTTTCCTTTGCATATTGACCTATGATGGACAGAACCTGTGGGTCAAAACTCTCAAGGGCCCTTGAAACTTGAGACCAAGTTCTTCTACAAACGGTGAGGTGGTGGATGAGAAGTGAACTGTCTCCCTCTGCACTTTCAGGACTTGTGGCTTCACCTCATGTTTTGTCCTCACTGTTTGTTCCTCTTGTAAAGGACAGTCCCAGAGATGGATGAGTCACAGAACACGTCCTCTGGGATCACTGCATGTGCTCAGTCTCCTTGACCTCATCTCAGCCTCTGCACTTCCCCAAGGCTGATGTGCTGACATGCTTCCATTTGAGAGGGGTCCACGTCCAGCTGCCCCTAGAGACCCTCCATGGGCGGCATTAATTCTAGAGGGCTGTGTGAAGGGGCTGCTGGGCTTCTTGACACACTTGCTTTCACAGCCCTGCTGACCTGGTCTCCTGGGGTTGCCAGGCCCAGGACAGAGACTCAGGGCAGCAGGACCCAGGGCTGCTCTTCTTACAACCCACTTCTCCGTCCAGACAACCCTGCCCCTGCTCCCCACACCCCAGTCCTTCCTACCCTCTGCCCTTTCCTCAGGCCTGCCTTGGACTTATCCTTCCCACTTCTTCCAAGGCTGGGGTACACCCTGGCAGGTGCTGTGTGTTTATGAGGCTTCCCCTGCTGTAGAACTTTTGTTTCAGTATTCCAGACTAAGGGTATTGGGACAAGTTACTTTTAACTCAAACATTGCTTTCATCCCCTCTAAGGGGTTAAGAGACTTACGGAGTTGTTTTGAAGTACCTAAGGTTAGCTCAGGCACAGGACCCTTACTTGTTTTGTGAAGTTGGTTGCATGTTCTTCCCTCAACACAGCTGTTGCCCAGATTTGGTTAATATTTCTTTTCCTCAGAAGGAGATGGTGCAGAGATAACTGTTCTAAGCTCTTGACCTCCTAAGTGGAAAATCCAAGCTGAGAACCCAGTGGCGGGTCCCAATGTGGTTGCTCTGGATCCCTGACCTGCACTTACCACTCAGCCAAGGGATCCTCAGTCATGGAGCAAGGGAGTCCCTGCATTCGTATCCTTGGCTGGAAGTCCTAGCATCTCCAAAGGTCCAGACCTTGTCTATCAGGTGGCCTTAGTGGTCACAGAATCCATGGCAGCTATGGGAGGACTTATCAGTTGACTTTGGCACAGTCATTAATGTGAAATTCACCTCAGGACCTGCATTCTCCTGGTCAGCTCACAGATTCTGAGAGGTGTGAGACCCCATGTATACAGTACAGGTCATATCTGTCAGTGCTGGTGTCATTGCTTAAACAAGGCCAAAAGCAGATAAGAATCAGGGAGCTATTTTATTGTGTTGGATAACATTACCATAAGCCTTAGAATTGGTCAATTCCTGTAGCCCACACCCAAGGACTCAAAGTGGGACCTGACTCTTATCCTGTACACTTCTCCTGCACAGCTGGGTTAGAGACAGGCTGTGCTCAGTCCGGGCTCCCTCTTCATAACAAAGTGTCCCACTTATGGAACAGCTCCCTAGAGTATGGACAGCCCCTGACTCAGTGGGCATACGTACATTGTATTGAAAACAAAGCCTGGGAGAAAAATATGATACGATTGATAGTGGTTGTATCTAAATGGTAGGATTTCAGTTTTGTCAAATCTTGTGTATTTGATTTTCTATAAGACAAGTGATTAGTGAATAAATATAGCATATTTTGTCTAGGATTGAATTCAGTCCTTTAATAAAGGTTGCTGTTAATCAAGTATAAAATATTATACAACAGAAGACATGATAAATGCAGTAGCTGGCACTGTGGTTGCTGGGGAAAGAGTGATCTGGGAAAAATCAGCAGACAGTAGCAATTTAGCAGAAGCTCAAAAGAGGCAGGATGGGTCATGGGTCTCTGTCATTGAAACAGAGCATGCATTTTAGTGTTTACCATTTTTTAGATCGACCTTTCCCTTCTGATTAGTCTCCCCTTAGGTAGAAAGCCAAAGCTCTCTTTGCATTTCCTTCCTCTTGTCCTTTGCCTTCCTTCATCCCCCAAAGAGGATGGCCCAACAGCAGCTCAGCCCACACTTACTAACCTCCCACATCCATACACACCACCCCATGTCCTCATCGAGAAGAAAGACCCTGAGTAATTCCTGAGCCGCATCTCCAGTGTCCTGACAGTTACTCTGTGTCCCTCCAGCTCTCCCTGAGGATGTGGCGGATGACCTGCACCGTGATAGGACACAAGAAAAGCCTCCGTGGATCCCCAAGGTAAGCTGGATTTTTTCTGGTCTGAGATAGAAATATTGCTTTATTTCTCTTTCAATAGAATTAAATTATGTATATGTGAGGGTATTACTTCCAGATACATACACTTCCCTTGGTTGGGAGAATGTGGAGTGAGAGTCTATTACCAAGTCATGGTGCCTGATTCCACAGGACATTAAAATTGACAGCATCCATTACAGCCTGTACAGTATGGAGCTCTCTCTCCTGCAGGGATATTTCTTCTAGGAAAAGAATTCTGTAATTTCCAACCTAAATGGACTTGGAAGTTCCATCCTCCCAGCAAAGTTTTTGCCTTTCAGCCTGAGTAGGTTTGCTCTGATAACCCTTGCTGGGTTCCCTGGACCACTGTTTCTTATGAGGTTTTCTACTGTCAGCAAATGAACAAAAGACCTGAGCATCACTGTGATCTTATCCTCATAGTGTTTTCTCTTCTGTAATTGCAGGTGGCCTTCCCAGAACGTGAAAACGGTATGTATTCTGGAATCAGTAACTTGGGGAGGAAGACCCTTGAAGATGAGAAAGTGGGACATTCTTGCTGGTTTTAGTGTAGAGGGCAAACTGATTCCAAATTTGTGCTGGGAATGAGAGTAGGGGTCCTGGTGATAGAAAGTGATTTACAAGTAATGTGACCAATTACTATAGTCCCAGGAAGAAGCTGTATTACGGTTAGGCGGTGTAGGTTTGTGTGCATGAGACTGGGTGTGTCTGTATGTAAAATGAGTGGTATGATGCTGTGTGTGTATGTGAACTTTTTGTGTTGTGTTTCCCTTGATTTATGTTCCCCTAAACATCACTGTTACTGGTGCCAACTTTCTAAAAAATACTCCCATCACCACTGCATCATGAATGGGTATGGATATAAAAGTAAATAAACTGTACACTTTCAATGTGTGCATTGATTTTATACCAAATGTGCCTCATTTAACCTGGAAAACAAATCCTATCACCACCCAGGCAAATGTTTAATGGATTCTTTTTTTTTTTTTCTCTTTTGGCTGTGTTGGGTCTTCATTGCAGTGCGCGGGCTTCTCATTTCGGTGGCTTCTGTTGTTCCAGAGCACGGGCTCTAGGTGCATGGGCTTCAATACTTGTGGCACGTGGGCTCCGTAGTTGTGACTTGCGGGCTCTAGAGCCCAGGCTTTGTAGTTCTTGTGCACGGACTTAGTTGCCCAATGGCTGGATTCTTAATGAACACAACTGGGTTTCAGAATTCCTACTACTGGGTCAATTACAACTTCATTTAATAAGAAATCTCATCTCTTAGTAGGTCTCATAGCATTCTGAATGGTTATGATACATCTCTCTGCCACATCCCTCATTCTAACTGTTTCCTATTAGAGCCTCGGGATGAGTCCTTCCCCCTTACCTGAAGCACCTAGTGCTAGGCAGGCCTCCTTCGTTTTGGAGGGAACCCATGCTTGTACCCACATGCCACACCCAGTTCTGGAGGAGTCCGAGAAAGAAGGAGCCTCCAGGAGTAGATGGAGGAAATTCACTCCACCTTTCTCCTTTGAGGCTAATATTCACTATCGGATTCTGTGCTAAGGAAACGAAATGTCCTTCTCCTGTGGAAAGTCTGTCTTCCATCACTTGTGCCGGCCCTGTTTCTGTGTGCTGGGCAAGAAACACTGCATACAGTGAAGACAGAACCAAGAGATCTACCCCAGGGATTGAGCTCAGGGTAGGCACTGGCTCTGTCTGTCCTGTCCGTGATCCATCATTCATCATGGTTGTGACTCTTGGACAGTCACTTATCTCTCTAAATTTCCACACCCTCCACCATAACATATGTGTTACAGCCCCCACTTTGCCCTCCCCTTCACCCCCAACAGGGCTGGGTGTCAGATATGATAATGGATATTCTCCATGAGCTGTAAAGCATTGTTCCCATGAAAATGCTGAAGAGTAAACTTGAATCCCCACTTTACTTGGGGCCGTCAAATCCATCCTCTCCTTTCAACAGCTATGAAATATCCAGCTTATTCTTGCAATCATTCAGGATTGAACACTTATAGAGCTTTTTTGAAGCACCGGTCCTTTATTTTTCAAACATTTTACCTGTATTCAATCATTTTTTGGCCACATGACATAATGCTACAAGTAGGCCATATTAACATTCCTACATCTCAGAACAGGGAACTGAGGCAAAGAGGGATCTACATATCTTTCCCAAGTACATGCTTCTTCTAAACGGGATTTGAATCCAGTCCATTACTCATGGTCCCAATGGTTTGCTGAGTTTCTAGACATTCTCAGTTAAATAAAGATATTTGCCCACAAAACCTGTCCGTTGGGTGTTTTCACTGCATACCAAACTGCAAGATCTTCCTAAGTCCAACTTTGATTCAGGAGGCACTGCTGGGCAGCTGGTGAGGAAAGGGACCAAAGGATTGAACTGTGAATAAATTATTGCTAATTTCCCCATGGTCTTCTGCCAGCAAGATGTCAATAGTTGTCTCTATTGTAATGCATTTCCCAGGATGCTGCTCCCAGAATACGAGAAGAAGAAACACTCATCAGAGGTCAAGAATATCAATCCCAGGCTGGCTGAAAAAGATCCGCATCTGGCCACATTTTAGGGTGCACCCTATAAATGACCCAGCTGAAGGTACTGTGCAAAATTTTTCATTAGGTTCACTCAAGAATAATTATTCTAGTTTATTCAGTGCCACATTTTTAAGAAAAAGCTATGAAATATTAAGCAGTGTTCTTCTTTTATTCCATGTGTTCAAATTGAAACTTACTAAGCCAGATGGTACTGTTTTAACCATGGAAGTAAACATGCATTTAAAATTCAACATTTGGTTCATGTTTAAGAGGGAAGATGGTCTCTAGTTATGGTTTAGACATTAGCTGATTTTTGAACGTTAGCAACAACACATCCCTCCCTGAAACCATGTTTTGAGATTTCTTTAAATTATTAGACATTATTTAGAACAGGATTATATTGACATAAATGTTGTATATGCAATACAGAAAATTCCTGTTTCCTATCACTCCAGTTTCAGCTATTAATAATATAAGCATAGGTGAAGTACATTTGTTACAATTAGTGAAAAAATGTAAGTATATTTTTACTAATGAAAAGTTCATACTTCACCTAAGAGTCACACCTTGTGTTGTTATGTTCAATGATATTTGAAATATGTACAATATTATTTGTCACCATTATGGTGCCATACAGAAATCTGTACACTTATATTCATAGTAGCATTATTCTTAGGAGCCCAAAGATACAAACAATCCAAAGTCCATGAGGTGATGAATGGATAAATAAAATGTGATATATACAGAGAATGGAATAATTTTCAACCATAAAAAGGAATTAAAGTTTGACTTATGCTACAAAATGAATGATCCAAATAATATAAAAAATATTTTATTGTTAGTGAAATTAGGCAGGCGCAGAAAGACAAATATTATATGATTCCACTTGTATGAGGTACCTAGTGTAGGCAAACTCACAGACACCGGAAGTAGAAATTAGCAAGGTCAGGAGGCAGGAGGCAGGTGGATTATGATTTAATGGGTACAGAGGTTACGTTGAAATGATGAAAAAGATTAAGATGTAGATTGTGTTGATGGGTACACAGCATTGTGAAAGTAAGAAATGCTACTGAACTGTATACTTAAAAATTATGAAAAGCATAAATATGTATATTTCATCACAATAAAATAAGTCAAAAATCCAACAGAATGGACGATGAATGAAGGAGCAACATATTTGATTAGAAGGAAGCTGAAATAGTCTTGTAACATTTCAAGAAGAAGGGGGATTTGGAGGGACTTTGAAATGGGCAGAGGGGCCGTGGGACTCTATACTGAAACATAGTGCAATGTTAGTGTTTAAGCTTTTTCAGACTGACACTTTCAAATTGATTAGGTTCCCTACAGCTAGAAAGCTAAAGGTTCTCTTCCTCATTTCTGAAATGTTCCTCCCCTTTGCCTTCCTCCACCCACCAGGGAGGTTTGTCCAACAGCACCTCAGTCCACACTCAGTAACCACCTGCATCCATACACTCCCACCCTGTGTTCACATTAACGAGGCTCTCTGAGTAATTCCTGAGCAGCATCACCAATGTCCTGACACTTACTCTGTGTCCTCCTAGAGCCCCCTGAGGACCTGTTGGAGGAACTGCCCTATGTGAGGGCAGTTGAAGAGGCTCCTTCTATCTCCAGGGTAAGCTCCCCTTATTTATCAGAGTTTAAAAGTTTGCTTCATTTCTTTCCTTTCCAATTGATTTCACATCTGAAGATCTACAGTGTTCAAGACAGCTGATGTATACAATTTTGCTTGGTTGGATGAATGCTGATTGAAGGTCTTTCCCAACAGATAACTCATTCAAAAGGCCATTTAAAAAATGGCAACATCAGTTAGAAACTGTATAGTCAGACACACTTTCCTGAGCAGAAAATTTCCCTCCTTGAAATAGACTTTTGTATTTGCCCCTCAAAGTGGACCTGAGAGATCTTCCAGGCAAAGCTCCAGCCTTTCCCACAGCTGTCTTCTCTGGTTTCTTTTGGGGCCATTGACTCAACAACAGTTCCCCATTTGGTTTTCTGAGGACAAAAAAAGAGATGAAATACCTGTGTCCCCAGAGCACAGGATGCTGAGATCCTTACACTGTTTTCTATTCTCTAATCACAGGTGGATGGGACAGCAAACAAAAATGGTACGTATTCAGAGATCACCCCTCTGCTGAGGAACAATCTAGATGATGAAGAAGGTGGGACTCTCTTGCTGGCTTTGCTTGGAGAGACACCCTGATTCAGGGTCCCTACAGGGATGAGGGCTGGTGGTGTAGAGCTAGAGACTGATTTCCCAGTAAAGAGCCATGCCCAAGTTCTGTGGTCCTGGAAGTAACTGCATCATTTAGATGATGTGGGTTTGTGTGTATCAGGGTTGGGGTGGGGTCCATGTGTGGGCCTATGTGGTGTGATTGTGAACCTGCATGCATGAGCATGTGTGTGTTTCCTGAGGAGATATTTCCCTCTTACACAGCACAATTCACCTGTCAACAAAGCTCATCACCACTGCACACTGATTGTACACTACCTTGTTCTTCCCTCAACACAGCTGTTCCCCAGATTTGTTTAATATTCCTTTTCCTCAGAAGGAGATGGTGCAGAGATAAATGTTCTAAGCTCTTGACCTCCTAAGTGGAAAAGCCAAACTGAGAACACAGGGGTGGGTCCCAATGTGGATGCTCTGGATCCCTGACCTGCACTTACCACTCAGCCAAGGGATCCTCAGTCATGGAGCAAGGGAGTATCCGTATCCTTGGCTGGAAGTCCTAGCATCTCCAAAGGTCCAGACCTTGTCCATCAGGTGGCCTTAGTGGTCACAGATTCCAGCGCAGCTATGGGTGGGCTTATCAGTTGACTTTGGCACAGTCATTAATGTGAAATTCACCTCAAGACCTGCATTCTCCTGGTCAGCTCACAGATTCTGAGAGGTGTGAGACCCCATGTATACAGTACAGGTCATATCTGTCAGTGCTGGTTTCATTGCTTAAACAAGGCCAAAAGCAGATAAGAATCAGGGAGCTATTTTATTGTATTGGATAACATTACCATAAGCCTTAGAATTGGTCAATTCCTGTAGCCCACACCCAAGGACTCAAAGTGAAACCTGACTGTTAGCCTGTACACTTCTCCTGCACAGCTGGGTTAGAGACAGGCTGTGCTCAGTCTGGGCTCCCTCCTCATAACGAAGTGTCCCACTTATGGAACAGCTCCCTAGAGTATGGACAGCCCCTGAGACAGTGGGCATACGTACATTGTATAGATAACAAAGACTGGGAGTAAAATATGATACGGTTGATACTGGCTGTATCTAAATGGTAGGATTTCAGTTTTGTCAAATCTTGTGTATTTGATTTTCTTTAAGACAAGTGATTAGTGAATAAATATAGCATATTTTGTCTAGGATTGAATTCAGTCCTTTAATAGAGGTTGCTGTTAATCAAGTACAAAATATTGTACAATAGAACACATGACAAATGCAGTAGCTGGAATTGTGGATGCTGGGGAAAGAGTGATCTGGGAAAAATCAACAGACAGTGGCAATTTAGCAGAAGTTCAAAAGAGGCAGGATGGGTCATGGGTCTCTGTCATTGAAACAGAGCATGCATTTTAGTGTTTACCATTTTTTAGATCGACCCTTCCCTTCTGATTAGGCTCCCCTTAGCTAGAAAGCCAAAGCTCTCTTTTCATTTCCTTCCTCTTGTCCTTTGCCTTCCTTCATCCCCCAAAGAGGATGGCCCAACACCAGCTCAGCCCACACTTACTAACCTCCCACATCCATACACACCACCCCACGTCCTCATCGAGAAGAAAGCCCCTAAGTAATTCCTGAGCAGCATCACCAGTGTCCTGACAGTTACTCTGTGTCCCTCCAGCTCTCCCTGAGGATGTGGCAGATGACCTGCACCATGATAGGACAGAAAAAAATCCTCCGTGTATCCCCAAGGTAAGCTGGATTTTTTCTGGTCTGAGATAGAAATATTGCTTTATTTCTCTTTCAATAGAATTAAGTGATGAATATTTGAGGGTATTCCTTCCAGATACATACAATTCCCTTGGTTGGGAGAATGTGGAGTGAGAGTCTATTACCAAGTCATGGTGCCTGATTCCACAGGACATTACAATTGACAGCATCCATTACAGCCTGTAGAGTACGGAGCTCTCTCTCTTGCAGCGATTTTTCCTCTAGGCAAAGAATTCTGTAATTTCCAACCTAAATGGACTTGGAAGTTCCATCCTCCCAGCAAAGTTCTTGCCTTTCAGCCTGAGTAGGTTTGCTCTGATAACGCTGGCTGGGTTCCCTGGACCACTATTTCTTAAGAGGTTTTCTACTGTCAGCAAATGAACAAAAGACCTGAGCATCACTGTGATCTTATCCTCATAGTGTTTTCTCTTCTGTAATTGCAGGTGGCCTTCCCAGAACGTGAAAACGGTATGTATTCTGGAATCAGTCACTTGGGGAGGAAGACCTTTGAAGATGAGAATGTGGGACATTCTTGCTGGTTTTAGTGTAGAGGGCAAACTGATTCCATATTTGTGCTGGGAATGAGAGTAGGGGTCCTGGTGATAGAAAGTGATTTACAAGTAATGTGACCAATTACTATAGTCTCAAGAAGAAGCTGTATTACAGTTAGGTGGTGTAGGTTTGTGTGCATGAGACTGGGTGTGTCTGTATGTGAAATGAGTGGTATGATTCTGTGTGTGTATGTGAACTTTTTGTGTTGTGTTTCCCTCGATTTATGTTCCCCTAAACATCACTGTTACTGGTGCCAACTTTCTAAAAAATATTCTCATCACCACTGCATCATGAATGGGCATGGATATAAAAGTAAATAAACTGTACACTTTCAGTGTGTGCATTGATTTTATACCAAGTGAGCCTCATTTAACCTGGAAAACAAATCCTATCACCACCCAGTCAAATGTTTACTGGATTCGTTTTTTTTTTTTTTTTTTTTTTTTGGCTGTGTTGGGTCTTCGTTGCACTGCACGGGCTTCTCATTTCGGTGGCTTCTGTTGTTCCAGAGCACGGGCTCTAGGTGCATGGGCTTCAATTCTTGTGGCACGTGGGCTCAATAGTTGTGACTTGTGGGCTCTAGAGCACAGGCTTAGTACTTGTGGTGCACGGGTTTAGTTGCTCCATGGCTGGATTCTTTTTTTGTTTTTTTTTATTTGGGTGAGTATATTAATAATTTTTATTGATTACCTCTTTTTTTTTCCTTTTCGGCTCAAAGATAATTTTTTTTATTCGTTTCTGCTTTATAAAAAAGTGAATCAGGGCTTCCCTGGTGGCGCAGTGGTTGAGAGTCCGCCTGCAGATGCAGGGGACACGGGTTCGTGCCCCGGTCTGGGAGGATCCCACATGCCGCGGAGCGGCTGGGCCCGTGAGCCATGGCCGCTGAGCCTGTGCGTCCGGAGCCTGCGCTCCGCAAGGGGAGAGGCCACAACAGTGAGAGGCCCGCGTAACGCAAAAAAAAAAAAAAAAAAAAAGTGAATCAGTTATACATTTACATCTGTTCCCACATCCCTTCCCTCATGCATCTCCCTCCCTCCCACCCTCCCCATCCCACCCCTCCAGGCGGTCACAAAGCACCTAGCTGATGTCCCTGTGCTCTGCGGCTGGTTCCCACTATGTATCTACCTTACGTTTGGTAGTGTATATATGTCCATGCCTCTCTTTCGCTTTGTCACAGCTTACCCTTCCTCCTCCCCATATCCTCAAGTCCATTCTGAAGTAGGTCTGTGTCTTTATTCCCGTTTTACCCCTAGGTTCTTCATAACATTTTTTTTAAATTCCATATATATGTGTTAGCATACGGTATTTGTCTTTTTCTTTCTGACTTACTTCATTCTGTATGACAGACTCTAGGTCTATCCACCTCATTACAAATAGCTCAGTTTCGTTTCTTTTTATGGCTGAGTAATATTCCATTGTATATATGTGCCACATCTTCTTTATCCATTCATCCGATGATGGACACTTAGGTTGTTTCCAGCTCCGGGCTATTATGAATAGAGCTGCAATGAACATTTTGATACATGTCTCTTTTTGAATTATGGTTTTCTCTGGGTATATGCCTAGTAGTGGGATTGCTGGGTCATATGGCAGTTCTATTTGTAGTTTTTTAAGGAACCTCCATACTGTTCTCCATAGTGGCTGTACCAATTCACATTCCCACCAGCAGTGCAAGAGTGTTCCCTTTTCTCCACACCCTCTCCAGCATTTATTGTTTCTAGATTTCTTGATGATGGCCATTCTGACTGGTGTGAGATGATATCTCATTGTAGTTTTGATTTGCATTTCTCTAATGATTAATGATGTTGAGTATTCTTTCATGTGTTTGTTGGCAGTCTGTATATCTTCTTTGGAGAAATGCCTATTTAAGTCTTCTGCCCATTTTTGGATTTGGTTTTTTGTTTTTTTGCTATTGAGCTGCATGAGCTGTTTATAAATTTGGGAGATTAATCCTTTGTCAGTTGCTTCATTTGCAAATATTTTCTCCCATTCTGAGGGTTGTCTTTTGGTCTTGTTTATGGTTTCCTTTGCTGTGTAAAAGCTTTGAAGTTTCATTAGGTCCCATTTGTTTATCTTTGTTTTTATTTCCATTTCTCTAGGAGGTGGGTCCAAAAGGATCTTGCTGTGATTGATGTCATAGAGTGTTCTGCCTATGTTTTCCTCTAAGAGTTTGATAGTTTCTGGCCTTACATTTAGGTCTTTAATCCATTTTGAGCTTATTTTTGTGTATGGTGTTAGGGAATGATCTAATCTCATACTTTCACATGTCCCTGTCCAGTTTTCCCAGCACCACTTATTGAAGAGGCTGTCTTTTCTCCACTGTACATTCCTGCCTCCTTTATCAAAGATAAGTTGACCATATGTGCGTGGGTTTATCTCTGGGCTTTCTATCCTGTTCCATTGATCTATATTTCTGTGTTTGTGCCAGTACCACACTGTCTTGATTACTGTAGCTTTGTAGTATAGTCTGAAGTCAGGGAGCCTGATTCCTCCAGCTCCGTTTTTCGTTCTCAAGATTGCTTTGGCTATTCGGGGTCTTTTGTTTTTCCAAACAAATTTTGCAATTTTTTGTTCTAGTTCTGTGAAAAATGCCAGTGGTAGTTTGATAGGGGTTGCATTGAATCTGTAGATTGCTTTGGGTAGTAGAGTCATTTTCACAATATTGATTCTTCCAATCCAGGAGCATGGTATATCTCTCCATCTATTTGTATCATCTTTAATTTCTTTCATCAGTGTCTTATAATTTTCTGCATACAGGTCTTTTGTCTCCTTAGGTAGGTTTATTCCTAGATATTTTATTCTTTTTGTTGCAATGGTAAATGGGAGTGTTTTCTTGATTTCATTTTCAGATTTTTCATCATTAGTGTACAGGAATGCCAGACATTTCTGTGCATTAATTTTGTATCCTCTACTTTTCCAAATTCATTGATTAGCTCTAGTAGTTTTCTGGTAGCATCTTTAGGATTCTCTATGTACAGTATCATGTCATCTGCAAACAGTGACAGCTTTACTTCTTCTTTTCCAATTTGGATTCCTTTTATTTCCTTTTCTTCTCTGATTGCTGTGGCTGAAACTTCCAAAACTAGGTTGAATAAGAGTGGTGAGAGTGGGCAGCCTTGTCTTGTTCCTGATCTTAGTGGAAATGGTTTCAGTTTTTCACCATTGAGGACAATGTTGGCTGTGGGTTTGTCATATATGGCCTTTATTATGTTGAGGAAAGTTCCCTCTATGCCTACTTTCTGCAGGGTTTTTATCATAAATGGGTGTTGAATTTTGTTGAAAGCTTTCTCTGCATCTATTGAGATGATCATATGGTTATTCTCCTTCAACTTGTTAATATGGTGTATCACATTGATTGATTTGCGTATATTGAAGAATCCTTGCATTCCTGGAATAAACCCCACTTGATCATGGTGTATGATCCTTTTAGTGTGCTGTTGGATTCTGTTTGCTAGTATTTTGTTGAGGATTTTTGCATCTATGTTCATCAGTGATATTGGCCTGTATTTTTCTTTCTTTGTGACATCCTTGCCTGGTTTTGGTATCAAGGTGATGGTGGCCTCGTAGAATGAGTTTGGGAGTGTTCCTTCCTCTGAAATTGTTTGGAAGAGTTTGAGAAGGATGGGCGTTAGCTCTTCTCTAAATGTTTGATAGAATTCGCCTGTGAAGCCGTCTGGTCCTGGGCTTTTGTTTGTTTGAAGATTTTAAATCACAGTTTCAATTTCAGTGCTTGTGATTGATCTATTCATATTTTCTATTTCTCCCTGATTCAGTCTTGGCAGGTTGTGCATTTCTAAGAATTTGTCCATTTCTTCCAGGTTGTCCATTTTATTGGCATAGAGTTGCTTGTAGTAATCTCTCATGATCTTTTGTATTTCTGCAGTGTCAGTTGTTACTTCTCCTTTTTCATTTCTAATTCTATTGATTTGAGTCTTCTCCCTTTTTTTCTTGATGAGTCTGGCTAATGGTTTGTCAATTTTGTTTATCTTCTCAAAGAACCAGCTTTTAGTTTTATTGATCTTTGCTATCATTTCCTTCATTTCTTTTTCATTTATTTCTGATCTGATCTTTATGATTTCTTTCCTTCTGCTAGCTTTCGGGGTTTTTTGTTCTTCTTTCTCTAATTGCTTTAGGTGCAGGGTCAGGTTGTTTACTCGAGATGTTTCCTGTTTCTTAAGGTGGGATTGTATTGCTATAAACTTCCCCCTTAGAACTGCTTTTGCTGCGTCCCATAGGTTTTGGGTCGTCGTGTCTCTATTGTCATTTGTTTCTAGGTATTTTTTAATTTCCTCTTTGATTTCTTCAGTGATCACTCGTTATTGAGTAGTGTATTGTTTAGCCTCCATGTGTTTGTATTTTTTACAGATCTTCTCCTGTAATTGATGTCTAGTCTCATAGCATTGTGGTCGGAAAAGATACTTGATACAATTTCAATTTTCTTAAATTTACCAAGGCTTGATTTGTGACCCAAGATACGATCTATCCTGGAGAATGTTCCATGAGCACTTGAGAAAAATGTGTATTCTGTTGTTTTTGGATGGAATGTCCTATAAATAGCAATTAAGTCCATCTTGTTTAATGTATCATTTAAAGCTTGTTTTTCCTTATTTATTTTCATTTTGGATGATCTGTCCATTGGTGAAAGTGGGGTGTTAAAGTCCCCTACTATGAGTGTGTTACTGTCGATTTCCCCTTTTATGGCTGTTAGTATTTGCCTTATGTATTGAGGTGCTCCTATGTTGGGTGCATAAATATTTACAATTGTTATATCTTCTTCTTGGATGGATCCCTTTATCGTTATGTAGTGTCCTTCTTTGTCTCTTCTAATAGTCTTTATTTTAAAGTCTATTTTGTCTGATATAAGAATTGCTACTCCAGCTTTCTTTTGATTTCCATTTGCATGGAATATCTTTTTCCATCCCCTTACTTTCAATCTGTATGTGTCTCTAGGTCTGAAGTGGGTCTCTTGTAGACAGCATATATATGGGTCTTGTTTTTGTATCCATTCAGCCAATCTGTGTCCTTTGGTGGGAGCATTTAGTCCATTTACATTTAAGGTAATTATTGATATGTATGTTCCTATTCCCATTTCCTTAATTGCTTTGGGTTCGTTATTGTAGGTATATTCCTTCTGTTGTGTTTCTTGCCTAGAGAAGTTCCTTTAGCATTTGTTGTAAAGCTGGTTTGGTGGTGCTGAACTCTCTGAGCTTTTGCTTGTCTGTAATGGTTTTAATTTCTCCATCAAATCTGAATGAGATCCTTGCTGGGTAGAGTAATCTTGGTTGCAGGTTTCTCTCCTTCATCACTTTAATTATGTCCTGCCACTCCCTTCTGGCTTGTAGAGTTTCTGCTGAGAGATCAGCTGTTAACCTGATGGGGATTCCCTTGTGTGTTATTTGTTGTTTTTGCCTTGCTGCTTTTAATATGATTTCTTTGTGTTTAATTTTTGACAGTTTGATTAATATGTGTGTTGGCGTATTTCTCCTTGGATTTATTCTGTATGGGACTCTCTGTGCCTCCTGGACTTGATTAACTATTTCCTTTCCCATATTAGGGAAGTTTTCAACTATAATCTCTTGAAATATTTTCTCAGTCCCTTTCTTTTTCTCTTCTTCTTCTGGAACCCCTATAATTCGAATGTTGGTGCGTTTAATGTTGTCCCAGAGGTCTCTGAGACTGTCCTCTGTTCTTTTCATTCTTTTTTCTTTATTTTGCTCTGCAGCAGTTATTTCCACTATTTTATCTTCCACCTCACTTATCCGTTCTTCTGCCTCAGTTATTCTGCTATTGATCCCATCTAGAGTATTTTTCATTTCATTTATTGTGTTTTTACCCGATGCTTGATTCATCTTTAGTTCTTCTAGGTCCTTGTTAACTGTTTCTTGCATTTTGTCTATTCTAGTTCCAAGATTTTGGATCTTGGAAATAGAATCTTGGATCATCTTCACTATCATTATTCTGAATTCTTTTTCAGGTAGACTGCCTATTTCCTCTTCATTTGTTAGGTCTGGTAGGTTTTTATCTTGCTCCTTCACCTGCTGTATGTTTTTCTGTCTTCTCATTTTGCTTATCTTACTGTGTTTGGGGTCTCCTTTTTGCAGGCTGCAGATTTGTAGTTCCCCTTGTTTTTGCTGTCTGTCCCCAATGGCTGAGGTTGTTTCAGTAGGTTTTGTAGGCTTCCTGGTGGGGGGGACTAGTGCCTGTGTTCTGGTGGTTGAGGCTCGATCTTGTCTTTCTGGTGGGCAGGTCCACGTCTGGTGGTGTGTTTTGGGGTGCCTGTGGCCTTATTATGTTTTTAGGCAGCCTCTCTGTTAATGGGTGGGGTTGTGTTCCTGCCTTGATAGTTGCTTGGCATAGGTTGACCAGCACTCTAGTTTGCTGGTCGTTGACTGAAGCTGGCTGCTGGTTTTGAGATGGAGATCTCTGGGAAAATTTCGCTGCTTGATATTATGTGGAGCTGGGTGGTCTCTTGTGGATCCATGTCCTGAAGTTGGCTCTCCCACTTCAGAGGCACAGCACTGACTCCTGGCTGCAGCACCAAGAGCCTTTCATCTACCCGGCTCAGAATAAAAGGGAGAAAAAGTAGAAAGAAAGAATCAGTAGAAGAAAGAAAGAGAGAGAGAAAGAAAGGAAGAAGGAAAGAAAGGAAGGAAGGAAGGAAGGAAGAAAGAAAGGAGGGAGGGAGGGAGGAAGGATGGAAAGAAAGAAAGAAAGGAGGGAGGGTGGAAAGAAAGAAAAAGGAAGAGTGAATGGAAGAAGGGAGGGAGGGAGGAAGGAAAGAAAGAAAGAAAGACAGGAGTGAGGGAGGGAGGAAGGAAAGAAAAAGAAAGAGTGAAAGGAAGAAGGGAGGGAGGGAGGAAGGAAGGAAAGAAAAGAAAGAAAGACAGGAGTGAGGGAGGGAGGAAGGAAAGAAAAAGAAAGTGAAAGGAAGAAGGGTGGGAGGGAGGGAGGAAGGAAAGAAAGACAGGAGGGAGGGAGGGGGAGGAAGGAAAGAAAAAGAAAGAGTGAAAGGAAATAGGGAGGGAGGGAGGAAGGAAAGAAAGAGAGAAAGAAGGAAAGGAGGGGCGGAGGGAGGGAGGGAGGAAGGGAAGGTAGGAAAAAAGAAAGAGCAGGTAAAGTAAAATTATTTAAAGTATGAAATATAGTAGCGTTATTAAAATTAAAAAGTAATTATTGAAAAAAAAAACGGATAGATAGAACCCTGGGACATATGGTGGAAGCAAAGCTATACAGAGAGAATCTCACACAGAAGAATACACATACACATTCACAAAAAGAGAGCAGGGGGAAAAATCAAAAATCTTGCTCTCCAAGTCCACCTCCTCAATTTGGGATAATTCGTTGTAACAAGAGGAAAAGGGCGAGAAGTCTGAAATCTTGCTCTCTAAGTCCACCTCCTTAATTTGGGATAATTCGTTGTAAAAAGAGGAAAAGGGGGGAAAGTCTTAAATCTTGTCCTCAAAGTCCACTTCCTCAATTTGGGATGATTCGCTGTCCATTCATGCACTCCACAGACGCAGGGCACATCAAGTGGACCGTGGAGCTTTAATCCGCTGCCTCCGAGGCTGCACAGAGAGATTTCCCTGTCTCTTCTCTGCTCTCACAGCTCCCGGGTCTCAGCCTTGGACCTGGCCCCGCCTCTGCGCGTAGGTCACCGGAGGGCGTCCGTTCTTTGCTCAGACAGGACGGGTTTATAGGAGCCGCTGATGCGGGGGCTCTGGCTCACTCAGGCAGAGGGGAGGGAGGGGCGCGCAGTGTGGGGCGGGCCTGCGGCGGCAGAGGCCGCCGTGACGTTGCACCAGCCCGAGGCGCTCCGTGCGCTTTCCCGGGAAAGCCGTCCCCGGGTCCCGGGACCCCGGCAGTGGTGGGGTGCACAGGCACCCCGGAAGGCGGGGCGGACAGTGACCCGCGCTCGCACACAGGCCCCGCGGCAGTGGCAGCAGCAGCCCCAGCGTCCCACGCCCGTCTCCGGGGTCCGCGCCTTTAGCCGCGGCTCGCGCCCGTCTCCGGCGCTTCCCCAAGCAGCCCTCTTAATGCCCTCTCCTCACGCACCAGGAAACAAAAGGGAAGAAAAAGTCTATTGCCTCTTCGGCAGCTCCAGACTTTTTCCCTGGACTCCCTCCGGGCTAGCAGTGGTGCACTAACCCCTTCAGGCTCTCTTCCTGCCGCCAGCCCCAGTCCTCTCCCTGTGATCCGACTGAAAGCCGATACCCGAGCCTCAGCTCCCAGCCCCGCCCGCCCCAGCGGCCGAGCAGACAAGCCTCTTGGGCTGGTGTGTGCCTGAGGGCACCGATCCAATGTCCCGGAATCTCTCCACTTGGCCCTCCACACCCCTGTTGCTGTGCTCTCCTCTGCTACTCCGAAGCTTTCCCCCTCCGCCACCTGCAGTCTCCGTCCGCGAAGGGGCTTGTAGTGTTTGGAAACCTTTCCTCCTTCACGGCTCCCTCCCACTGGTGCAGGTCCCGTCCCTATCCTTTTGTCTCTGTTTATTCTTTTTTCTTTTGCCCTACCCAGGTATGTGGGGAGTTTCTCGCCTTTTGGGGGATCTGAGGTGTTCTGTCAGCGTTCAGTAGGTGTTCTGTAGGAGTTGTTCCACGTGTAGATGAATTTCTGATGTATCTGTGGGGAGGAAGGTGATCTCCGCGTCTTACTGTTCCGCCATCTTCCTCCGGGTCCCATGGCTGGATTCTTAATGAAAAAAACTGGGTTTCAGCATCCCTACTACTGGGTCAATTACAACTGCATTTAATAAGAAATCTCGTCTCTTAGTAGGTCTCATAGCATTCTGAATGGTTATGATACATCTCTCTGCCACTTCCCTCATTCTAAGTGTTTCCTATTAGAGCCTCGGGATGAGTCCTCCCCCCTTACCTGAAGCACCTAGTGCTAGGCAGGCCTCCTTCCTTTTGCAGGGAGCCCATGCTTGTACCCACATGCCACACCCAGTTCTGGAGGAGTCTGAGAAAGAAGGAGCCTCCAGGAGTAGATGGAGGAAATTCACTCCACCTTTCTCCTTTGAGGCTAATATTCACTATCGGATTCTGTGCTAAGGAAACGAAATGTCCTTCTCCTGTGGAAAGTCTGTCTTCCATCACTTGTGCCGGCCCTGTTTCTGTGTGCTGGGCAAGAAACACTGCATACAGTGAAGACAGAACCAAGAGATCTACCCCAGGGATTGAGCTCAGGGTAGGCACTGGCTCTGTCTGTCCTGTCCGTGATCCATCATTCATCATGGTTGTGACTCTTGGACAGTCACTTATCTCTCTAAATTTCCACACCCTCCACCATAACATATGGGTTACAGCCCCCACTTTGCCCTCCCCTTCACCCCCAACAGGGCTGGGTGTCAGACATGATAATGGATATTCTCCATGAGCTGTAAAGCCTTGTTCCCATGAAAAAGCTGAAGAGTAAGCTTGAATCCCCCTTTACTTGGAGCCGTCAAATCCCTTCTCTCCTTTCAACAGCTACGAAATATCCAGCTTCTTCTTGCCATCATTCAGGATTGAACACTTATAGAGCATTTGTGAAGCACCGGTCCTTTATTTTTCAAACATTTGACCTGCATTCAATCATTTTTGGCCACATGACATAATGCTAAAAGTAGGCCATATTAACATTCCTACATCTCAGAACAGGGAACTGAGGCAAAGAGGGATCTACATATCTTTCCCAAGTACATGCTTCTTCTAAACGGGATTTGAATCCAGTCCATTACTCATGGTCCCAATGGTTTGCTGAGTTTCTAGACATTCTCAGTTAAATAAAGATATTTGCCCACAAAACCTGTCTGTTGGGTGTTTTCACTGCATACCAAACTGCAAGATCTTCCTAAGTCCAACTTTGATTCAGGAGGCTCTGCTGGGCCGCTGGTGAGGAAAGGGACCAAAGGATTGAACTGTGAATAAATTATTGCTAATTTCCCCATGGTCTTCTGCCAGCAAGATGTCAATAGTTGTCTCTATTGTATTGCATTTCCCAGGATGCTGCTTCCCGAATGCGAGAAGAAGAAACACTCATCAGAGGTCAGGAATATCAATCCCAGGCTGGCTGAAAAAGATCCGCATCCGGCCACATTTTAGGGTGCACCCTATAAATGACCCAGCTGAAGGTACTGTGGAAAATGTCTCATTAGGTTCACTCAAGAAGAATTATTCTAGTTGATTCAGTGCCTCATATTGAAGAAAAAGCTATGAAATAATAAGCAGTATTCTTTTATTCCATGTGTTCAAATTGAAACTTACTAAGCCAGATGGTACTGTTTTAACCATGGAAGTAAACATGCATTTAAGATTCAAAATTTGGTTCATTTTTCAGAGGGAAGATGGTCTGTAGTTACGGTTTAGACATTAGCTGATTTTTGAACTTTAGCAACAACACATCCCTCCCTGAAACCATGTTTCGAGATTTCTTTAAATTATTAGACATTATTTAGAACAGGATTATATTGACATAAATGTTGTACATGCAATGCAGAAAATTCCTGTATCCTATCGCTCCAGTTTCAGCTATTAATAACATATAACATAGGTGGAGTACATTTGTTACAATTAGTGAAACAATGTAAGTATATTTTTACTAATTAAAAGTGCATAGTTCACCTAAGAGTCACACCTTGTGTTGTTATATTCAATGATATTTGAAATATGTACAATATTATTTGTCACCATTATGGTGCCATACAGAAATCTGTACACTAATGTTCATAGTAGCATTATTCTTAGTAGCCCAAAGATACAAACAATCCAAAGTCCGTGAGGTGATAAATGGATAAATAAAATGTGATATATACACAGAATGGAATAATTTTCAACCATAAAAAGGAATTAAAGATTGACTTATGCTACAAAATGAATGATCCAAATAATATAAAAAATATATTATTGTTAGTGAAATAAGGCAGGCGCAGAAAGACAAATATTATATGATTCCACTTGTATGAGGTACCTAGTGTAGGCAAACTCACAGACACCGGAAGCAGAAATTACCAAGGTCAGTAGGCAGGAGTCAGGTGGATTATGATTTAATGGGTACAGAGGTTACGTTGAAATGATGAAAAAGATTAAGATGTAGATTGTGTTGATGGGTACACAGCATTGTGAAAGTAAGAAATGCTACTGAACTGTATACTTAAAAATTATGAAAAGCATAAATATGTATATTTCATCACAATAAAATAAGTCAAAAATCCAACAGAATGGACGATGAATGAAGGAGCAACATATTTGATTAGAAGGAAGCTGAAATAGTCTTGTAACATTTCAAGAAGAAGTGGGATATGGAGGGACTTTCAAATGGGCAGAGGGGCCATGGGACTCTATACTGAAACATAGTGCAATGTTAGTGTTTAAGCTTTTTCAGACTGACACTTTCAAATTGATTAGGTTCCCTACAGCTAGAAAGCTAAAGGTTCTCTTCCTCATTTCTGAAATGTTCCTCCCCTTTGCCTTCCTCCACCCACCAGGGAGGTTTGTCCAACAGCACCTCAGTCCACACTCAGTAACCACCTGCATCCATACACTCCCACCCTGTGTCCACATTAACGAGGCTCTCTGAGTAATTCCTGAGCAGCATCACCAGTGTCCTGACACTTACTCTGTGTCCTCCTAGAGCCCCCTGAGGACCTGTTGGAGGAACTGCCCTATGTGAGGGCAGTTGAAGAGGCTCCTTCTTCCTCCAGGGTAAGCTCCCCTTATTTATCCGAGATTAAAAGTTTGCTTCATTTCTTTCTTTTCCAATTGATTTCAGATATGAAGATCTACAATGTTCAAGACAGCTGATGTATACAATTTTGCTTGGTTGGATGAATGCTGATTGAAGGTCTTTCCCAACAGATAACTCATTCAAAAGGCCATTTAAAAAATGGCAACATCAGTTAGAAACTGTATAGTCAGACACACTTTCCTCAGCAGAAAACTTCCCTCCTTGAAATAGACTTTTGTATTTGCTCCTCAAAGTGGACCTGAGAGATCTTCCAGGCAAAGCTCCAGCCTTTCCCACAGCTGTCTTCTCTGGTTTCTTTTGGGGCCATTGACTCAACAACAGTTCCCCATTTGGTTTTCTGAGGACAAAAAAAGAGATGAAATACCTGTGTCCACAGAGCACAGGATCCTTACACTGTTTTCTCTTCTCTAATCACAGGTGGATGGGACAGCAAACAAAAACGGTACGTATTCAGAGATCACCCCTCTGCTGAGGAACAATCTAGATGATGAAGAAGGTGGGACTCTCTTGCTGGCTTTGCTTGGAGAGACACCCTGATTCAGGGTCCCTACAGGGATGAGGGCTGGGGGTGTAGAGCTAGAGACTGCTTTCCCAGTAAAGAGCCATGCCCAAGTTCTATGGTCCTGGAAGTAACTGCATCATTTAGATGATGTGGGTTTGTGTGTATCAGGGTTGGGGTGGGGTCCATGTGTGAGCCTATGTGGTGTGATTGTGAACCTGCATGCGTGAGCATGTGTGTGTTTCCTCAGGAGATATTTCCCTCTTACACAGCACAATTCACCTGTCAACAAAGCATATCACCACTGCACACTGAATGTACACTACCTTGTTCTTCCCTCAACACAGCTGTTGCCCAGATTTGGTTAATATTCCTTTTTCTCAGAAGGAGGTGGTGCAGAGATAAATGTTCTAAGCTCTTCATCTCCTAAGTGGAAAAGCCAAACTGAGTACCCAGGGGTGGGTCCCAATATAGATGCTCTGGATCCCTGACCTGCACTTACCACTCAGCCAAGGGATCCTCAGTCATGGAGCAAGGGAGTCCTTTCATCCGTATCCTTGGCTGGAAGTCCTAGAATCTCCAAAGGTCCAGACCTTGCCCATCAGGTGGCCTTAGTGGTCACAGAATCCAGGGCAGCTATGGGTGGACTTATCAGTTGACTTTGGCACAGTCATTAATGTGAACTTCACCTCAAGACCTGCATTCTCCTGGTCAGCTCACAGATTCTGAGAGGTGTGAGACCCCATGTATACAGTGCAGGTCATATCTGTCAGAGCTGGTGTCATTGCTTAAACAAGGCCAAAAGCAGATAAGAATCAGGGAGCTATTTTATTGTACTGGATAACATTACCATAAGCCTTAGAATTGGTCAATTCATGTAGCCCACACCCAAGGACTCAAAGTGGAACCTTACTGTTAGCCTGTACACTTCTGCTGCACAGCTGGGTTAGAGACAGGCTGTGCTCAGTCCGGGCTCCCTCTTCATAACAAAGTGTCCCACTTATGGAACAGCTCCCTAGAGTATGGACAGCCCCTGACTCAGTGGGCATACGTACATTGTATAGATAACAAAGACTAGGAGAAAAATATGATACGATTGATAGTGGCTGTATCTAAATGGTAGGATTTCAGTTTTGTCAAATCTTCTGTATTTGATTTTCTTTAAGACAAGTGCTTAGTGAATAAATATAGCATATTTTGTCCAGGATTGAATTCAGTCCTTTAATAGAGGTTGCTGTTAATCAAGTATAAAATATCATACAACAGAAGAGATGATAAATGCAGTAGCTGGCATCGTGGATGCTGGGGTAAGAGTGATCTGGGAAAAATCAACAGACAGTGGCAATTTAGCAAAAGCTCAAAAGAGGCAGGATGGGTCATGGGTCTCTGTCATTGAAACAGAGCATGCATTTTAGTGTTTACCATTTTTTAGATCGACCCTTCCCTTCTGATTAGGCTCCCCTTAGCTAGAAAGCCAAAGCTCTCTTTTCATTTCCTTCCTCTTGTCCTTTGCCTTCCTTCATCCCCCAAAGAGGATGGCCCAACACCAGCTCAGCCCACACTTACTAACCTCCCACATCCATACACACCACCCCATGTCCTCATCGAGAAGAAAGCCCCTGAGTAATTGCTGAGCAGCATCACCAGTGTCCTGACAGTTACTCTGTGTCCCTCCAGCTCTCCGTGAGGATGTGGCGGATGACCTGCACCGTGATAGGACAGAAGAAAAGCCTCCGTGTGTCCCCAAGGTAAGCTGGATTTTTTCTGGTCTGAGATAGAAATATTGCTTTATTTCTCTTTCAATAGAATTAAGTTATGAATATTTGAGGGTATTCCTTCCAGATACATACAATTCCCTTGGTTGGGAGAATGTGGAGTGAGAGTCTATTACCAAGTCATGGTGCCTGATTCCACAGGACATTACAATTGACAGCATCCATTACAGCCTGTAGAGTTCGGAGCTCTCTCTCCTGCAGCGATTTTTCCTCTAGGAAAAGAATTCTGTAATTTCCAACCTAAATGGACTTGGAAGTTCCATCCTCCCAGCAAAGTTCTTGCCTTTCAGCCTGAGTAGGTTTGCTCTGATAACCCTTGCTGGGTTCCCTGGACCACTGTTTCTTATGAGGTTTTCTACTGTCAGCAAATGAACAAAAGACCTGAGCATCACTGTGATCTTATCCTCATAGTGTTTTCTCTTCTGTAATTGCAGGTGGCCTTCACAGAACGTGAAAACGGTATGTATTCTGGAATCAGTCACTTGGGGAGGAAGAACTTTGAAGATGAGAAAGTGGGACATTCTTGCTGGTTTTAGTGTAGAGGGCAAACTGATTCCAAATTTGTGCTGGGAATGAGAGTAGGGGTCCTGGTGATAGAGAGAGATTTACAAGTAATGTGACCAATTACTATAGTCCCAGGAAGAAGCTGTATTACGGTTAGGTGGTGTAGGTTAGTGTGCCTGAGACTGGGTGTGTCCGCATGTGAAATGAGTGGGATGATTCTGTGTGTGTATGTGAACTTTTTGTGTGGTGTTTCCCTTGATTTCTGTTCCCCTAAACATCACTGTTACTGGTACCAACTTTCTAAAAAATATTCCCATTACCACTGCCTCATAAATGGGTATGGATATAAAAGTAAATAAACTGTACACTTTCAGTGTTTGTATTGGTTTTATACCAAGTGAGCCTTATTTAACCTGGAAAACATATCCTATCACAACCCAGGCAAATGTTTACTGGATTCTTTTTTTTTTTTTTCTTTTGGCTGTGTTGGGTCTTCCTTGCACTGTGCAGGCTTCTCATTTCGATGGCTTCTGTTGTTCCAGAGCATGGGCTCTTGGTGCATGGGCTTCAATAGTTGTGGCACGTGGGCTCAGTAGTTGTGACTTGCAGGCTCTAGGGCACAGGCTTAGTAGTTGTGGTGCACAGGTTTAGTTGCTCCATGGCTGGATTCTTTGTGAACAAAACTGGATTTCAGCATCCCTACTACTGGGTCAATTACAACTGCATTTAATAAGAAATCTCATCTCTTAGTAGGTCTCATAGCATTCTGAATGGTTATGATACATCTCTCTGCCACTTCCCTCACTCTAACTGTTTCCTATTAGAGCCTGGGGATGAGTCCTCCCCCCTTACCTGAACCACCTAGTGCTAGGCAGGCCTCCTTCCATTTGCAGGGAGCCCATGCTTTTACCCACATGCCACACCCAGTTCTGGAGGAGTTCGAGAAAGAAGGGGCCTCCAGGAGTAGATGGAGGAAATTCACTCCACCTTTCTCCTTTGAGGCTAATATTCACTATCGGATTCTGTGCTAAGGAAACGAAATGTCCTTCTCCTGTGGAAAGTCTGTCTTCCATCACTTGTGCCGGCCCTGTTTCTGTGTGCTGGGCAAGAAACACTGCATACAGTGAAGACAAAACCAAGAGATCTACCCCAGGGCTTGAGCTCAAGGTGGGCACTGGCTCCCTTCCCAGGAGGGCGGAGAGGAGGTTGTCTTTGCAAGGTGGGAGAGAGAAACCAAGCAGTGTGACAAGAGCATCTGCACTCATGTTGCTGTGCAAACTGCCAGATGAAGTAGGTTCTTGGTATTTTCTGAAGGCTTTTGCAAGCAAACAAGTCTGGGAGTAAAGTCAATTAAAACATGAAAAGTTATACTTAAAAAAGTTTTTTCGATAGTGAGTTCTTTGAGAAATACATACGTTAGTAGAATATGATTGCCTTATATGTGTCAATATTGTCCCCACCAAAGAAAAACTGAAAATGCTTGATTGTAAAATGTCACGTTTACCCAAGAGACTGTGTATGAGTAAAGTTGTTCTTTAAATCCTGAATCGCTACGTCGTAGTTTCCTGATTGTGCTTAGGGGAACCCTGGTGTGCGATTCAGTGCCTGCTACTCACAGGGAGGCTCTTAAGAACTCAGAGACCCGCCCAGTGGACCCCACGTGTGAGGACAGGATTGGAGCCTCGGGCTGGACTTGAAGAGGGAAATGCTTTAGAGAAGTGGAAGGAGATAGAGGAAGGGCACCTGAGCCATGGGGAGTCAGGGGTGGTTGGTTTAGAGATCAAGGAAAAGTGTCCACCTGAGCACAGCCTGGGCCACACTTCGGATGCTATTGGCACTTCTGCTTGAATGGGGAAGAGAAAGGACATCCCCCTCTTGCTGGAGTGAACTCTGGAGAGATGTCTTCTTTAAAGCCTGGGGAGAGGAGCTTCTCTCCCATTATCTCCTGATACCTGTGTATATTCGAGACCCTTCCTGCTTTCTTCTTTCCCTCTGTTGACTCCCTTTCCTTATTTTTCTTCTTTTTTCCCCTTTTTCCACTTTGTATTTATTTTAATATGTATATTTTATTGTTGTAAAAGTACATATACAATGAAATCCAACGTCTTAACAAGTTTTGAAATGTCCAGTCAGTCCTGTTGACTACATGCACCTTGTTGTACAGCATGTGTCTAGAACATTTCCATTTTGAAATAGCACATTCGAACCTTTGAACAGAGACTTCCCATGTCAACCTCCTGCCATGTCTTGGAACCACCCTTCTACTCTCTGCTTCTCGGAGTTTTCTTTCAGTTTTTGACCTTCTGTGACTGGCTTATTTCACTCTTACAAATGTCCTCCAAGTTCTTTCGTGTTGCTGCAAATGGCAGGATTTCCTTCTTTTTCAAAGACTGAATGACGTTCTACTGTATGTATACACCACATTTTCTTTATTAATTCATCTTCCCATGGACACTAGGCAGTTCTCCTATATTGTGTATTGTGTATAATGCTGCAATGGACATGAGATTGTAGATATCTCTTGGACATTCTTGTTTTATCTCCTTTGTATATAAACCTAAATGTGTGATTGCTGGATTTTATGATAGTTCTCTTAATAATTTTGGGGGGACCTCCATTCTGTTTTCCATAATGGCTACACCATTTTACATTACTCCGGGGTACAAAACAGGGTACAGAAGTTCCACTTCTTCACATCTTTTCAGGCATCCATTAATTTTCTTTCTTTCTTTTTTTTTTTTTTTTTTTTTTTTGCAGTACACGGGCCTCTCATTGTTGTGGGCTATCCTGTTGCGGAGCACAGGCTCCAAACGCACAGGCTCAGGGCCATGGCTCATGGGCCCAGCCGCTCAGCGGCATGTGGGCTCCTCCCAGACCGGGGCACGAACACGTGTCCCCTGCATCGGCAGGCAGACTCTCAACCACTGTGCCACCAGGGAAGCCCTAATTGTCTTTCTATAATACACATTCTAACAGGTGTGAGTGATATCTCCTTGTGACTTGATTTCCATTTCCCTGATGCTTAGCGATGTTGAGCAAATTTTCATATGTAGATTGACCACTTGTATGTCTTTATGGAGAAATGCCTAGTGAAGCTTTTTACACATTTTTAAACTCAGTTATTTGCCCGCTGTTTTTCTGAAATTGCCTTGTAGTAGTTTCTTTTATATTCTGGATATTGCTCCCTTATTCAGATACAAGTTTTACCCATATTTCCTCCCATCCTATATGTTGCCTTTTCATTTTGTTGATTGTTGAAGAGACTATCCTTTCTTCACTTGGTAATCTTAGAACCTTGGCCAAGATCAGTTGGTCATATATATGTGCGTTTATTTGGGGTCTCTCTATTATATTTCATTGGTCTATCTCACTGTCTTGATGCCAGTAGCAGACTGTTTTGACTACTGTGGCATTGTTATGTGTTTTGAGTTCAGGAAGTGTTAATCTCCATCATTGCTCTTCGCTCTCAAGATTGTTTTATCTACTTGGGGTAGTTCCATATGTATTTTAGGATTCTGTCCGCTTGTATAATAATTACATGGAATTTTGTGGGTTGTTGCGATATCTGTGTACATCACTTTATGTAGTATAGAAATGCCAACAGTATTTAATAATCCAGTCTATGAACATGGTATGTCATTCCAATTACTTGTCTCTTCTTTAATTTCTTTCCGCCATGTCCTGTAGTTTTCAGTATACAAATTTTTCACCTCCTACGGGGTCTTTTCCACTGCCTTCCTCAGGTCTTCTAGAGTCAGGGGTGAGAAGGATGGACTCATGCAGAGAGTGAAATCCCTCCCTCCCCTCTGCACCTACTCTGTGATTATGCCTAATACAGGTGTACTGGGCCATGCCCTTCACCTCTGTCTACAAGTGGGCCCCTTGATGGGAATTCCTCTTGGATCTGAGTGTTGACTGTACTATTTCAGTGTCCATAAGGACTCTCGCAATGCCTGGCGTTGGTCCAAGAGCCCAAGATATACCTACATACGAATGATCAGATTAGGCCATCAAATTTTCTGCAGTAAAGAACAACCAGGGGAGGGGTGGCTGGTTGCCTCTTTCTCATCTTTGGATTTCTTAGAGCTGAGCTTTCCAGTGTGGTAGCCACTAACCAAATGTGTCTATTTATAATTAATTTAGTTCAAACAATAATTAACTCATTCTATTAAAAAATGCAAAAAACACACAATTGCTTGGTCACACTAGCCATGTTTCAACTGTGTCTGTAACATCTGGAATTTCAGAATGGTAAGGTTGACGGTGAAAGCTATAAATGTGTCTATAGAAGTGAGGGGTTGAAAGGTGATTTTCTCAGCATCTCTCCCTCATTTGAAATTTTCAACAGTGATCACTATCTTATTGAACGACTCTGTCTGCACAGAGCACAGGGGAGGTCTGAGAATGTAGAGGGAAGACCAGTGTGATGCTGTGTGAGCCAGCAAGTCGAGTAGGAGAAATGTGTGTTTAAACTTGTATAATAACTTTATGCTCATGGTTGTGTTTGTACAGAATGCATAGTGGAGAGCATACATAGCAGCGATGCTGATGACGATTCAGGTAGGGAACAACTCTCAGGTAGGATCTAAAGCGAGACAATTCCTAGAACACTTGGGTTGCACCCGGTTCTTTAGAAACTAAGGAAGGTGAATATGAAATCAGGAAGAAGAAGGAAATATGTGTAGAATTCTGATTTGTTCTTTCCAAATTTTAGTGATATAATAGAGTTATGGTTTCCATGTCCTTTGACTGTACTGTGCTTATAGTCATCTTTTCTTGCTTTGCCATTCAGAAATGTTCTTTCTCACAAGACTACTCTTTCATTGCTTTTTCACTGCCAAAGATGAAAGGTTCATTTCTGTTTGATACCGGGAGGGTATTTTGCACCAGGATTTTGGTTTCCTTTTGACATTCACGTATGATGGCCATATCCTAGTGGGAACAAACCTCTCATAATCACTTGCCACTGGAGAACAAGTTCTTATAGTGAGTGTCAGTTGGTGGATGAGACTTGAACTCTCTCCCTCTACACTTTCAGGACTTGTAGCTTCACCTTAGGTTTGTCCTCACTGTTTATTCCTCATGGTAAGGGCGCTCCCAGAGGTGGATGAGTCAGAGAACACATGCTTTGGGATCAGTGCATGTGCTCAGTCACCTCATTTCAGCCTCACCACCTCCCAAGACTGATGTGCGGACATGCTTCCATTTGAGAGGGGTCCACCTCCAGCTGCCCCTAAAGACCCTTCATGGCCGGCAGGAATTCTAGAGGACTGTGTGAAGGGGCTGCTGGGCTCGCTTCACACACTGGCTCTCACAGCCCTGCTAACCTGGTATCCTGGAATTGACCAGGCCCAGGACAAAGACTCAGGGCAGCAGGACCCAGGGTCACTGCTCTCCTTACAACCCACTGCTCCATCCGGACAGCCCTGCCCCTGCTCCCCACACTCCCGTCCTGCCTACCCTCTGACCTTTCCTCAGGCCTGCCTTGGTCTTATCCTTCCCAGTTCTTCCAAGGCTGGGGTAAACCCTGGCAGGTGCTGTGTGTTTAGGAGGCTTCCCCTGCTGTAGAACTTTTGTTTCAGTATTCCAGACTAAGGGAATTGGGACAAGTTACTTTTAACTCTAATATTGCTTTCATCCTCTCTAAGGGGCTAAGAGACTTACGGAGTTGTTTTGAAGTACCTAAGGTTAGCTCAGGCACAGGACACTTACTTCTTTTGTGAAGTTGGTTGCATATCTAGGCTATTGTGGAGAATGCTGCAATGAACCTAAGTTCAACTCATTGTGATACTGATTTAATTTCCTTTGGATATATACCCAGAATTGTGATTGCTGAATCATATGATATTTCTGTTTATAATTTTATACGGAACCCCATACTCTTTTTCATAATAGCTGCACAATTTTACATTCCCACAGGGAGTGTACAAATTTTCCAATACCCCACATCTTGGCCTTGACTTGTGGGCTCTAGAGCACAGGCTTAGTAGTTGTGGTGCACGGGCTTAGTTGCTCCATGGCTGGATTCTTAGTGAACAGAACTGGTTTTCAGCATGCCTACTACTGGGTCAATTACAACTGCATTTAATAAGAAATCTCATCTCTTAGTAGGTCTCATAGCATTCTGAATGGTTATGATCCATCTCTCTGCCACATCCCTCATTCTAACTGTTTCCTATTAGAGCGTCTGGATGACTCCTCCCCCCTTACCTGAAGCACCTAGTGCTAGGCAGGCCTCCTTCTTTTTGCAGGGAGCCCATGCTTGTACCCACATGCCACACCCAGTTCTGGAGGAGTCCGAGAAAGAAGGAGCCTCCAGGAGTAGATGGAGGAAATTCACTCCACCTTTCTCCTTTGAGGCTAATATTCACTATCGGATTCTGTGCTAAGGAAACGAAATGTCCTTCTCCTGTGGAAAGTCTGTCTTCCATCACTTGTGCCGGCCCTGTTTCTGTGTGCTGGGCAAGAAACACTGCATACAGTGAAGACAGAACCAAGAGATCTACCCCATGGATTGAGCTCAGGGTGGGCGCTGACTCCCTTCCCAGGATGGCGGAGAGGAGGTTGTGCTTTGCAAGGTGGGACAGAGAAACCAAGCAGTGTGACAAGAGCATTTCCACTCATGTTGCTGTGCAAGCTGCCAGATAAAGTAGGTTCTTGATATTTTCTGAAGGCTTTTGCAAGCAAACAAGTCTGGGAGTAAAGTCAATTAAAACATGGAAACTTATACTTAAAAATTTTTTTCGATAGTGAGTCCTTTGAGAAATACATACTTTAATAGAATATGATTGCCTTATATGTGTCAATATTTTCCCCACCAAAGAAAAAACTGAAAATGATTGATTGTAAAATGTCACTTGTTTACCCAAGAGACTGTGTATGAGTAAAGTTGTTCTAGAAATCCTCAATCCCTAGGTCATAGTTTCCTGATGTTGCTGAGGGGAACCCTGATGTGTGATTCAGTGCCTGCTACTCACAGGGAGGCTCTTAAGAACTCAGAGACCCGCCCAGTGGACCCCACGTGTGAGGACAGGATTGGAGCCTCGGGCTGGACTTGAAGAGGGAAATGCTTTAGAGAAGTGGAAGGAGATAGAGGAAGGGCACCTGAGCCATGGGGAGTCAGGGGTGGTTGGTTTAGAGATCAAGGAAAAGTGTCCACCTGAGCACAGCCTGGGCCACACTTAGGATGCTATTGGCACTTCTGCTTGAATGGGGAAGAGAAAAGACATCCCCCTCTGCTGGAGTGAACTCTGGAGAGTTGTCTTCTTTAAAGCCTGGGGAGAGGAGCTTCTCTCCCATTATCTCCTGATACCTGTGTACATTCGAGACACTTCCTCCTTTCTTCTTTCCCTGTGTTGACTCCCTTTCCTTATTTTTCTTCTTTTTCCCCCTTTTTCCACTTTGTATTTATTTTACATATGTTTATTTTATTGTTGTAAAACTACACATACAATGAAATCCAACGTCTTAACAAGTTTTGAAATGTCCAGTCAGTCCTGTTGACTACATGCACCTTGTTGTACAGCATGTGTCTAGAACTTTTCCATTTTGAAATAACACATTCTAACCATTGAACAGAGACTTCCCATGTCAACCTCCTGCCAGCTTTCGGAACCACCCTTCTACTCTCTGCTTCTCGGAGTTTTCTTTCAGTTTTTGACCTTCTGTGACTGGCTTATTTCAGTCTTACAAATGTCCTCCAAGTTCTTTCGTGTTGCTGCAAATGGCAGGATTTCCTTCTTTTTCAAAGACTGAATGACATTCCACTGTATGTATACACCACATTTTCTTTATTTAATTAATCTTCCCATGGACACTAGGCAGTTTTCCTATGTTGTGTATTGTGTATAATGCTGCAATGGACATGAGATTGTAGATATCTCTTGGACATTCTTGTTTTATCTCCTTTGTATACAAACCTAAATGAGTGATTGCTGGATTTTATGAGAGTTCTCTTAATAATTTTGGGGGGACCTCCATTCTGTTTTCCATAATGGCTACACCATTTTACATTACTACAGGGTACAAAACAGGATACAGAAGTTCCACTTCTTCACATCTTTGCCAGAATACATTAATTTTCTTTCTTTTCTTCTTTTTTTTTTTTTTTTTTTTTTTTTTTTGCAGTACACGGGCCTCTCATTGTTGTGAGGCCTCCCATTGCGGAGCACAGGCTCCAAACGCACAGGCTCAGCGGCCATGGTTCATGGGCCAAGCCGCTCAGCGGCATGTGGGATCCTCTCAACCCGGGGCACGAACATGTGTCCTCTGCATCGGCAAGCAGACTCTCAACCACTGTGCCACCAGGGAAGCCCTAATTGTCTTTTTATAATACACATTCTAAGAGGTGTGAGTGATATCTCCTTGTGGCTTGATTTCCATTTCCCTGATGCTTGGCGATGTTGAGCAAATTTTCATATGTAGATTGACCACTTGTATGTCTTTATGGAGAAATGTCTAGTGAAGCTTTTTACCCATTTTTAAACTCAGTTATTTGCCCGCTGTTTTCTGAAATTGCCTTGTAGTAGTTTCTTTTATATTCTGGATATTGGTCCCTTATTCAGATACAAGGTTTACACATATTTCCTCCCGTGCTATAGGTTGCCTTTTCATTCTGTTGATTGTTGAAGAGACTATCCTTTCTTCACTTGGTAATCTTAGAACCTTAGCCAAGGTCAGCTGACCATATATATGTGCGTTTATTTGGCATCTCCCTATTATATTTCATTGGTCTATCTCACTGTCTTGATGCCAGTAGCAGACTGTTTTGACTACTGTGACATTGTTATGTGTTTTGAGTTCAGGAAGTGTTAATCTCCATCATTGCTCTTTGCTCTCAAGATTGTTTTATCCACTTGGTGGCGTTCCATATGTATTTTAGGATTCTGTTCTCTTCTATAATAATGACATGGAATTTTGTGGGTTGTTGCAATATATGTGTACATCACTTTATGTAGTATAGAAATGCCAACAGTATTTAATAATCCAGTCTATGAACATGGTATGTCATTCCAATTACTTGTCTCTTCTTTAATTTCTTTCCGCAATGTCCTGTAGTTTTCAGTATACAAATTTTTCACCTCCTACGGGGTCTTTTCCACTGCCTTCCTCAGGTCTTCTAGAGTCAGGGGTGAGAAGGATGGACTCATGCAGAGAGTGAAATCCCTCCCTCCCCTCTGCACCTACTCTGTGATTATGCCTAATACAGGTGTACTGGGCCATGCCCTTCACCTCTGTCTACAAGTGGGCCCCTTGCTGGGAATTCCTCTTGGATCTGAGTTTTGACTGTACTATTTCAGTGTCCATAAGGACTCTCGCAATGCCTGGCATGGGTCCAAGAGCCCAAGATATACCTACATACGAATGATCAGATTAGGCCATCAAATTTTCTGCAGTAAAGAACAACCAGGGGAGGGGTGTCTGGTTGCCTCTTTCTCATCTTTGGATTTCTTAGAGCTGAGCTTTCCAGTGTGGTAGCCACTAACCAAATGTGTCTATTTATAATTAATTTAGTTCAAACAATAATTAACTCATTCTATTAAAAAATGCAAAAAACACACAATTGCTTGGTCACACTAGCCATGTTTCAACTGTGTCTGTAACATCTGGAATTTCAGAATGGTAAGGTTGACGGTGAAAGCTATAAATGGGTCTATAGAAGTGAGGGGTTGAACGGTGATTTTCTCAGCATCTCTCCCTCATTTGAAATTTTCAACTGTGATCAATATCTTATTGAAGGACTCTGTCTGCACAGAGCATAGGGGAGGTCTGAGGACCTGGAGGGAAGACCAGTGTGATGCTGTGTGAGCCAGCAAGTGCAGTAGGAGAAATGGGTGGGTCAACTTGTATAATAACTTTATGCCCATGGTTGTGTTTGTACAGAATGCATCGTGGAGAGCATACATAACAGCGATGCTGATGACGATTCACGTAGGGAACAACTCTCAGGTAGGATCTAAAGCGAGACAATTCCTAGTACACTTGGGTTCCACCCGGTTCTTTAGAAACTAAGGAAGGTGAATATGAAATCAGGAAGAAGAAGGAAATATGTGTAGAATTCTGATTTGTTCTTTCCAAATTTTAATGATATAACAGAGTTATGGTGTCCATGTCCTTTGACTGTACTGTGCTTATAGTCATCTTTTCTTGCTTTGCCATTCAGAAATTTTCTTTCTCACAAGACTACTCTTTCATTGCTTTTTCACTGCCAAAGATTAAAGCTTCATTTCTGTTTGGTATCTGGAGGGTATTTTGCACCAGGGATTTTGGTTTCCTTATTACATTCACGTGTGATGGCCATATCTTAGTGGGAACAAAACTCTCATAATCATTTGACACTGGAGAACAAGTTCTTATAGTGAGTGTCAGGTGGTGGATGAGACTTGAACTCTCTCCCTCTACACTTTCAGGACTTGTAGCTTCACCTTACTTTTGTCCTCACTGTTTATTCCTCATGGAAAGTGCGCTCCCAGAGGTGGATGAGTCACAGAACACGTGCTTTGGGATCACTGCATGTGCTCAGTCTCCTCATTTCAGCCTCAGCACCTCCCAAGACTGATGTGCGGACATGCTTACATTTGAGAGGGCTCCACGTCCAGCTGCCCCTAAAGACCCTTCATGGCCGGCAGGAATTCTAGAGGACTGTGTGAAGGGGCTGCTGGGCTCGCTTCACACACTGGCTCTCACAGCCCTGCTAACCTGGTCTCCTGGAATTCACCAGCCCCAGGACAGAGACTCAGGGTAGCAGGACCCAGGGTCACTGCTCTTCTTACAACCCACTGCTCCATCCGGACAGCCCTGCCCCTGCTCCCCACACTCCCGTCCTGCCTACCCTCTGACCTTTCCTCAGGCCTGCCTTGGTCTTATCCTTCCCAGTTCTTCCAAGGCTGGGGTAAACCCTGGCAGGTGCTGTGTGTTTAGGAGGCTTCCCCTGCTGTAGAAATTTTGTTTCAGTATTCCAGACTAAGGGAATTGGGACAAGTTACTTTTAAGTCTAATATTGCTTTCATCCTCTCTAAGGGGCTAAGAGACTTACAGAGTTGTTTTGAAGTACCTAAGGTTAGCTCAGGCACAGGACACTTACTTGTTTTGTGAAGTTGGTTGCATATCTAGGCTATTGTGGAGAATGCGGCAATGAACCTAAGTTCACCTCATTGTGATACTGATTTAATTTCCTTTGGATATATACCCAGAACTCTGATTGCTGAATCATATGATATTTCTGTTTATAATTTTATAAGGAACCCCCATACTCTTTTTCATAATAGCTACACCATTTTACATTCTCACCAGCAGTGTACAAAGTTTCCAATTCCCCACATCTTGGCCTTAAACTGCTGATTTTTTTTTTTTATAATACCAGCCTAACAGGTATGAGGTGTTGATTTGCATTGCCCTGATGATTAGTGAGGTTGAGAACCTTTTCCTGTATTTGTTAGCCATTTGTATGTCTTTTTCAGGAAATGTCTTATTTAAGTCTTTGCACATTTCTGAACCCAGTTATTTACCCTTTTTAATTTTTTAACTTAGTTTGCATTTGAGTTGTAGTGTTTTTCTTATATGTTTTGGACATTAGCTCCTTTTCTGATATATGTTTGTAATCTTTCTGTAAGTTATATTTTCATCCTATTGACTGTTGAGAAAACTATACTTTCCTTATTTGTTGTCTTAGAATCTTGGTGAATTTCATTTGGCCATGTATCTATGAGTTTTCTTGGGGGTTATTTATTCTGGTCTTTAGGGCTATGTATCTGTTTCTATGTCAGTATCATACAATTTTGATTCCTGTGGCTTTGTAATGTGTTTTGAAGTCAGGAAGTGAGAAACCTTCATCTATGGTCTTTGTTCTCAGGATTGTTTTGTCTGTTTGGAGTCCTTAGTGGTTCCATATGTATTTTAGGATCTTTTTTTTTTTCTATCTCTTTGAAAATGACATTGGGATTTTGATAGGTATTACAATGAATTTATACTTACCTTTGGGTAGTGTAGAAATGTCAACAATAATAAGTTTCCAGTCTATGAATATGCTATGTCATTTCAATTATTTGTTCCTTGTTTAATTCTTTCACCAGTGGTTTGTAGTTTTCAGTGTACAGGCTATTTACCTTCTAAGGGCATTTTGTCCCTTCCTTCCCTGGATGTTTCAGAGGCAGTGGTGAGAAGGATGGCCTCATGAAGTGAGTGAATGTCCCTCCCTCCCTTCTGCACCTGCTCGCCGATTATGTCTAGCACAGGTGCACTGGGCCATGCTCATTACTTCTCCCCTCAAGTGGAACACCTGTCGGGAATTCCTGTAGGATCTGGGTGTTGACATTACTGTTTCAGTGTCCCCAAGGTCTCATGAGTGCCTGGCAAGTGTGCATGAGCCTAGGAAACACCTACAAATGAATCATCAAATCTGGCCAGCAAACTGCCCTGCAGGTGTTGGGCTGCACCTCTCACGCCTGCAAGCCCTGTACTTGCTCAGCCTCAGGGCTAAAGAAAGAGCCCGGAGTCAGGGACAGAGACATTCATGGTTTAATAGATGGGAGATCTTTCACGTCAGAAGCAAAGTGGTCCTGGAGAGACATCCCACTGTAGATAGGCGATGGCAGGCAGAACGCAGCAGCAGCAGTAGCAGCATTCTTCACTCTGGGCGGAATAGGCAGGCTTCCAGTTAAAGGGGGAATTGACAGCAGATGGGCTCATCGGTTACCAGGGAAACCAGCAGAAGGACACATCCCTCTTACCCCCTTGGGCTAAGTATCTTCAAGGGGCAGAGGTTTTTCCTTTGGTAAACCATCAGCAAACAGCCATCTTGAGTGGGTAGACCATACAGAGGGGAATAACCAGGGGAGCGGTGGTAACATCCCCCATATATTTTATATATATGTATATATATATATGGAGAGAGAGAGAGAGAGAGAGAGAGAGAGAGAGGGATGTGTATTACAGTGTGGTAGCCACTAGCTAGATGTGCCTGTTATAATTTATTTAATTCAATCAATGATTAACTCAGTGTATTAAAATAAAACAAAATAAAATATCCAATTACTCAGTCACATTAGTCACATTTTAAATGTATCCCTAATACTTGTAAATTCACGTTTGTGTTTCTACAGAATCGACTTTGGATAACATTTGTGGCTGTGATAAGGAAAAGGATACAGGTAGGAACAACACTTAGGTAGGATCTAATGGCAGAGGCTTCCTGGAACTTTAGGGTTACATCTCCTGCTTTGGAGACTGAGGAAGGTGGATATGAAATCAGAAAGAAGAATGAAATATGTGTAGAGTTCTGGCTTGTTTTTTTCATATTTTAGTGATACAATAGAGAGAAATTGTGTCCTTAGACGTGACTGTGCTCTATAATCACCTTTTCTTGATCTGCTCATCAAAAATGATCTTTTCCACATGAGCTGCTCTTTCTTGCGCTTGTCACTGCCTAATATAGAAGTTTATTTTCTGGTTAGCACATCTAGGGTATTGTGCACAGGGGAGTAGGAAAGTTGAGGGCGGCAACCTTATGTTGGAGGTCAGAGACCCAGTTCTTCATTGCAGAGGTGGTACAATTGAGGCCCTGGGAGGTCGTGGAGATGAGAACACAGGGGTCTCAAGGTCACATCCCAACTCTGAATCTTCCCTTTCCTTTCCCACGTCCACCCCAACATGGCTGCTGCCCTTGGACACCACAATTCTACATGACAGATGACGACGTTTCTGACAAAGAGAGCAACATGCGGATGGTAATTTATTTCCTGTTGCAAGTCTGTTTCTAAATTTTCTTTTTCAGATCCATAGCCTCTTCCTTGTAACCCTACCCCGTCTCCTCTTTCCCTCTTTTTATCATTGTCATTCTGGAGGACCTGGTCTCATCCAGGCTCCGGGGGTCCTGGGATCTAATATTAGATCTGTGAACTCTCTCTGCAGGCCTCCTCCCACACTTTCTTAGCATGTCCCTGGCTCCTGACCAGAGGTCTGCACCATTGAATCTGTCTTTGTCACCATGAGTGGCCTGAGCAGGAGATGGGGCTCGAGTCAGCAGGTCTGGGCCCACCCAGCCTTAGGGGCCCACGGTGGAGTCCGGCTCTGCCGTGAGCTACCCCATATGGTTGTTTTCCTGCCCTGGGTGGCCGTGGACCTGGCTGACTGTTCTCTTCCTTCCAGATGTCAAGATATTCTCTGTCCCCCTTCTTGAGAGATGTTTTTGAGGAATTCCTTTCTGATGAAGAGGAAGACCAGGAAGAGGAAGCATGAACGTGGAGGGCTGGGGGTGAAAAGGTGGGGCAGACAAGTGCACGTGTTCTCCATCCGTAAGTCCCCAGCTTACATTTTGGTGCTTCAGAAACACCAGCCAAAACAGTGGGGACTGCTGTTGAGTGTGACCACAAAGGTGGTGACAAGAGGATGGTAATAAACCCTGCAGACAAGTGGAGGATGCCAGGAGCACATCTCCCCAGGGCACATGTACCCATCCACACAAGCCCCCATGTTTGCTGGGCTGCGTCCTCCGGCAGCTGTTACATCTACAGGGGAGGCTGTAGGGCACTGCGGGGCCACCATGTGCATGACTCTAGGAGGTGCTGTTCCAGCGTGTTCCCTTTGAAGAGCCCCACTGGAAAGTTCATCACCTCTCTCTGCGGGACCGAGCCCTGCCCTCCCAACCGCCCTAAAGGCAGCAGGGAGCATCCCCAGTTAATCGCTAGCTGTGGTGAGAGTTTGGGCGGTCCTCGACCTCCCCAGTCGCAGCACTCCTGGGAAAAGTGTGAAGAAGACACAGGCGCCCAGTGCTCTTGCAAGCAGAGAGCTCACCTGGCCCAGCTCTGCATCCCTGTGGGTGCTTCACAGTCCTGGCATCAGGTAGGGCCACTGCAGGATTCCAGCCTGCCTGGAGTTGCCCAAGCCCTGGGGGTCCCTCACCCTCTGTGGGGCCCCTGGGGGGCCTGGGTCACTTCACGGCACCATTTCTCAACCTGAGGTTGGAGGTTCTGTAGATTCTTTTGTGTATGTGTTCAATTCAAGTTAAGGAAAACCAGAAAGCAGTTCAGTGCAATGCTTATTTGGGATGAGTTAAAGGGGCAGGATTCAAGTTACTCATGTTCTTTTTATTTGTTTTTCCAACTCTGTCATTAAATAACATAAATATAACTTGTCTTATTACAGTTTGAAAAGCAGTGTCTTCTGTCCACTTTTAAAGTTGCAATATGCTAAACAGATAAAACGTGTGTTTTCATTACAGCAGCATAATAACATTTTAAAATTATAAACCTCAGGAGAGTTTGGCTGGGGGTTAGAAAGAATTATAAGGGAAAATAGAAACTCCAGGTGTCTCCATTTCCAGTGTGCAGGTCTTATGAGCAGTTACACTGAGTGTAGAGTGGAGGGGCATGTTCACCCACCCCCTGTGTCATCAGACCTCCGGCTCCTCACAGGGCCCAGGGTGGTTGGGAATCAGCCTTTTCGTCCCGGATCCCTGAGCCCCCCTGCTTTCCTCTGCCTCAGTCTCACTGTCCAGGGACCCGTCAGTTGAAGGCTGCCCGGCCAAAAGCCCAGGTATAATCGGTCCTGTAGGACATTTCTAGACACTCCCTGCTAGCAGACCACACGTTCAGCAAAGAGCAGCAAACAGACCCCAGTGCCCTGTGGATCTGACCCCTGGGGACATGAGGGCCCAAGGCCAAGTCCAGGGCCCGAGGAGCCTTCCAGATCCTGCTCACCCTCCCCAGGGAGCCCTCTTCCATCTGACTGTACACCTCCTCAGTGACTCCATTGCCTATGTTTGTGCTGCAGGTTCTGGTCTCACTCCTGTAAAGGCCTGGACCTGGAGCCCAGGAGCATCATCTGAACCAAGATCGGGAGCGACGTCACTTCTAGTCTCCTGAGGCCTCTTCATTTAATACAAGCTCGGTTGTTTCATTGTGCAGATTTAGTATTAGTTTTAGCTACAGTTTTATCTATTATTTATATATCTATGTTCTGTATGTTCAATATGTATCTATATATTTGATATTTATATGTTTTTTAATTAAATTATATTATCTATCTAGTTGCTTTTAAAATAGTTTTCTATACAATAAAACACGTGTATAGAAAAGCACCCTCAACAGAGGTAGAACTTAATGAATTGTTGTAAGGTAGTCACCCTGGTATCTACCACCAAGATCGCGCTCTCTCTCTCACACACAATCCTTATTCAGTCTAAGTTGAGTAAGGAACTGCAAATTTTCTATTTACCATCTGTCCTTATGTCACTTTCTAAGGATTCTGTTTTCTGAAGTCTGTTCATTCCATTGTTCATGGGAACAATATTACCCTAGATCTTTCATGATGTGATGTCAGGACTTTCGATATTCAGTCTGCTTGGCTGGTAAAAATTTCATGATTCATCATTTCTCTCCTTGCCTATCTTAAATATGTTTCTCTATTATCTTCTGACACAGAGAATTTCTCTCCGAAAAGGCTCTTAAAATTCTAATTTTTATTCCCTTCTCTTTTTCCTGTGCTTTTATTCTAGCTGCCCAAAGTATTTTTATTTTTAAAGCCTAGTAATTTTTCCATAGTATTATTTGCTATTGGTCATTGCAATTGAATGCTCATTGTTCATTTTAATAAACAATTTCAAAGCCTTTTTTGTTTCAGAAAACTTTGTATCAGAATGTTTAATATTTGCTTTGTATCTTTGCTTTGATTTTACTCTTTCAGGGACCTCAACATTCATATATCAGATCTCTTATGATGATCTTCCACTTTTAACACATTGATCAAATATTTTACAATTTCTTGCTTAATTCATTTTTGCCAGGAGTGTTTTTTTTAATCTAATTGAAGTATATTTTTAATTTAGTTGAACTACAACACAGAGTTCCAGGTGCACAATAGAGTGATTTGATATTTCTATACATTACAAAATGATCACCACGATAACTCTAAATACCATCTGTAACCAAATTATTATAATATCATTGACTATATTCTCCATGGTGCCCATTTTGTCCCCAGGATGCATTTATTTTGTAACTGGAAGTTTGTAAGTCTTGCTCCGCAGCATGTGGGATCTTCCCGGACCGGGGCACGAACCCATGTCCCCTGCATTGGCAGGCGGACTCTCAACCACTGCGCCACCAGGGAAGCCCAGTTTGTAAGTCTTAATCTCTCTCAGCTATTTCTCTCAACACCGCACCCTTCTCCCCTCTGGCAACCACTTCATTGTTCTCTGTATCTATGACTGCCTTACTATTTTGTTACGTTGGTTAACTTTTTTGTTGCCATGAATAAGTGACATCATACTGTAATTGTCTTTGTCTGACTTATTTCACTTAGCATTAATACCCTCTAGGTCCATCCTTGTTGTCACAAATGATAAGATTTCATTCTTCTTTATGCCTGAGTAATATCTCATATATATATGGAATATTATCCATATGTATATGCATATATATATACATATACACACACACACACACACACACCCCACATCTTCTTATCCATTCATCACTTGATAAGACGCTTTGAAAAACCCATAAGTGGAATTGCTGGATCATATGGTATTTCTATATTTTTAGGGAAAACTCCATACTTAATGTGTACTGCTTAAGATATTACCTAGTAATGCATCTTACTACATTTTACCTAATGCTGCAGAATTAAAAATTTATAATAAAAATAGTCCTGGGCTTCCCTGGTGGCACAGTGGTTGAGAGTCCGCCTGCCAATGCAGGGGACATGGGTTCGTGCCCCGGTCCGGGAAGATCCCACATGCCGCGGAGCGGCTGGGCCCGTGAGCCATGGCCGCTGAGCCTGCGCGTCCGGAGCCTGTGCTCCGCAACGGGAGAGGCCACAGCAGTGAGAGGCCCGCGTACTGAAAAAAAAATTAATAATACCATACTAAATACTCACAAATATTTGATAATTATAAAAGTCACATACATATTTAAGTATCCTAATAATATAGTCACAATTTTCAAACAGATTGAAGGTACTTACATATAACTGCTTATAAGCATTAAATATACTTTTATGTACCAAGAAAATTATATGAGTAAAAAATGTAATGACTATATTTGACTAATATATTTGAAGATATCCAGGGTGGCACAGCTGCCTAGAATATATAAAGTAGAGTTTTGTGTCAAATTCTTAATATTCTAAGGAACTACTGCTCAAAAAAGAGAAAGAAATTGTGAGCAGGTGGTATTTTTACTGTTTATTATATTATTCTCTGGTTTCTTCCCTTTGGCTACCATTTCCTACCAGATGTGCTTTTGATCTTTACTTTTAATTTAAAATAGACTTTAATGTGATCTATATCTTTACTTGGCTTCATACCCCAGAAGAAAATGTAAGCTTATATACTATTTAATAACCATGATAAGAAAATATTGTAGAGTTAAAGGAAATAATAATAAGTTAGTGAAACATGTAGAAAATAATTCTTCAATAAAGATTGGATACATTGGATATTGTTTTAAAAAGAAAAAAATTGGAACCACAAAACCACTTTTAAATTTCAGGTTACAACATATTTAATAGTCAACATATTTCTAATAGTCAATAAAATACAATTATGTCACAGTATATCAGCCTTCCGATGGTAGATGGAATACATTTTCAACATTAAAATGGTCTCAGTATCTGTACATGATATGCCTCTAAAATATGTAGACTTAGTAATTTTATTCTCTTTTGGAATTAGTTTCATGACAGAATCATAAATTAATTATTTCTCTTAAATAGTGGAAGATTGAGGAAAAATCTTCTTAAAGAAGTCACAGCCCTTAACAGGGTTTATTTTCTATTTAGATTAAATGTAGATAAGTTAGCCATTATTTTAATCATACTTTTTAATGCAAATATTCATAAATTAGAAAGCCAAATATAAAAGCATATAGTGAATGTAACAGTGGCCAACTGTGTTAGATCCCATAACTATCCAGAAATAAACAACCATTCCTTGGCCACAGGGGACATGGAGCAGAGGTAAATGGAAGGAAGGATTCCATATCTAAAGCTTGAATAGAATGATGACAAATGTAGTGTCTGAGTGTTACTGAGCCCTAAATAAAAATGTGACCCAAACTAAAGGAATAAAGGAAAATATCCCATAGAAAATAAGAATGGTTTTTATCTTGAAACTTGAGAAATATTTTTTCAACATAAATTAATGGAAGGGAGTGATTTATGAGGGAGTTCTGGGACGGGGCATTCCTAGAAGTTGAAGGATCTCTTATTGTTTAAAGGTGTGGCAAGAATAGGAAACACAGAAGCTGCTAAAATTACAATATGTTTTCTAACTCCTACACACACAGACACACATACACACATATACACATACACACACACACTCCCCTTTTTTATACTGTGACCAAAATAAATGAACAATTGAATAGAGATAAGGAAGAAAATCTTTTTGTCATTTAGACATGGGGCTATATAACGAGATGAACACCATGATTAGATGCTTATCTATTTCCGTGTAACAGATGCGATTTTAGACTAAACACACACGCACATGTCCTTCAAAACAATAAAAAGCATAGTTCTCCTTGTACTGGAGGTGCAATATTGGTTCCTAAAATGCTCAAAGAGCATGAAAATCAGAGTGAAAAACCACTTCTATCATAGCACAATACTTTTGCAGAGCCTGCAATCCTGTCTTGTTGCACAGTCTCAACTTCTCCTTCTATATCCACCCACTCCTTTAAATTTAGAAACACCCGACTGTCTAGAGCTGTCCTGACATTGCAGTGAGGGTGCATGGATCCATGCATCCCATATAGTGCATTTATGAGGGAGTTCTGGGACAGGGCATTCCTAGAAGTTGAAGGATCTCAGTATGGAGGTTCCTGAAAAAACTAAAAATAGAACTACCATATGACCCAGCAATCCCACTACTGGGCATATACCCAGAGAAAAACATAATTCAAAAAGAAACGTGCACCTCAGTGTTCACTGCAGCACTATTTACAATAGCCAAGACATGGAAACAACCTAAATGCCCATCAATAGAGGAATGCATAAAGAAGATGTGGTACATATATGCAATGGAATATTACTCAGACATAAAAATGAACAAAATTGGGTCATTTGTAGAGACGTGGGTGGATCTAGAGACTGTCATACAGAGTGAAGTAAGTCAGAAAGAGAAAAACAAATATCATATATTAACGCATGTATGTGGAACCTAGAAAAATGGTACAGGTGAACCGGTTTGCAGGGCAGAAGTTGAGACACAGATGTAGAGAACAAACGTATGGACACCAAGGGGGGAAAGCCGTGGAGGGGTGGTGGTGGGATGAATTGGGAGATTGGGATTGACGCATATACACTATTGATACTATGCATAAAATAGATAACTAATGAAAACCTGTATAGCACAGGGAACTCTACTCAGTGCTCTGTGATGATCTAAATGGGAAGGAAATCCAAAACAGAGGGGATATATGAATACGTATAGCTGATTCACTTTGCTGTACAGTAGAAACTAATGCAACATTGTAAAGCAACTATACTCCAATAAAAATTAATTTTAAAAAAACAGGCATTCTTGGGAAAGACCCTACTTAAGCTTTCAGCTATCATTAGTGTTCACCTGATAATTGTATTCAAGTATCCATGAATTCTGATCTGTTTGTTTAACAGTAAGTACTACCTAGTCAAATACCTTATCTTAGAACTAAGAAAAACAAGGAGCAGACTTGTGACATTTGTTTATAAAGTCTCACAGCAAATTGGAATGCATTATTGAGACAATAAAAATTTATAAGTAAATTGATACAATTTTTTAACATTAAGCATTGTAGATAAACTGAAAAACTCCTACATTAACAGTTAAAACTTATATTCAAATTTAAGTAACTGTGTTATAATTTTTTAACCTGATTATTTCTTACCTAGTACTGTACCCTGTGATTGGATTACTCCCATCAGATAAGTCAGTTTTAAGAAAATATAATTTGATAACAAACTGGAGTATGTAATGGCTGCTTCTATGTATTGATACTATTTTACTAAGACCTTTAAATATCTCTGGGAGGAAAATCTACTTTATCAAAATAATAGCTCGATGGTGCATAAATTTCGTTTACTCTTTGTCTGCAACGTCAGTTATGCTGACTTTGCTATTAACATAAATCTCCATTACTTACAACAGTGCTCAGTCTATGCAAAACAAATGACATATTCTGCTACCTCATTATCCTAAACGAATGTCAGCCTTGAATACTCCTGAATAACAACCTTTAACTGTGTTAGGCAAATTAGGTAAGATAGCAGTGTATAGCTGACTTACCAAGCAATAAATAATAGCCTGTTTTATTTTGGTTGGGCTATGTGATTTAAAAAAGAAAAGGTTTAGAAACACCCCATAAAGCAGTTATTTTCTGCATTATACTGATCTTCTGAAATAAAGGTTTAGTCAGTACGTTTTCAGAAGAGGGAATGTAAGCAAGACTTCCACTTAAAGGTGACAGATTAAATACATTAATTTGGCTCCACTTACCCCCAAATTCAAATGTAATGAACATAATGTAATTTTTTAATGCATAAACCTATAAGAACAAAAAGCACGGAAGGGATAAAAATAACAAAAGGAGCAACAGCAAAAATGATCCCAGGTGGAAAGCAGGACTAGTGACAGTTACTAGCTCATTATGTGTTTTCTAAGTGGGAATGAGCATTCTCTAATTCTTATGTTTCTTTCTATGAAAATGAGATATCTTGTTTTAAAATCTGCTCTTTGATACATGCCTTACTCCTTTTCAGAGATCTAAAGTGCTTTGCATCATTTCTCAATCAGGGCCCTTGGTGTCTCTTTCTCTCACCTGGACAAGTGTGAGTCCTGACCTTTTACAAGGTCTATATAGACACAGGAATCTTACAGAAAAATATACTCTAGCTTTGTAGAGAGGCACAAGTGATACTCTGTTCTTCTACTTGGTCACACTTTTGTCTTATTTCAGAACTTGGTTCAGATCCTGAGTGATCAACAGAAGTGCTATTTTATTTTGCCTTTTCAGTTACTTTATCTTTCATCATAAAAATGAATTTAATTATACTTGTAAAGTTAATTCTGTATTATTTCTTCTTTATATTTTCTCTTGTGTACAGGAATAATAATAACTACTTTTACAGCTGTTAGATGTACCAGCGGTTTTAAGCACACACACATAATTTACTCTTCACAACTCTGTGAAATAGATGTTATTATTTCCCAGATTAGGAAGATAACATCTAAAAAGTATAACTAACCATTCCTAGGTTACAGACCAAATAAATGATAAAATAGGGATTCACACTCAAGCAGCCTAATTTCAGAGTTCATGTTTTTAAATTTACTTTATATATCACATAAAGTTTTTACTAAAGTCTTCATTAAAATTGTATACAATATAAAATAAAACAAAATAATTTTTTTCAAACTACTGATGTTGTACTTACTTTTTATTAAAAGCCAAGAGTCAAAGTTAAGTGATTTTTCACAATATAAAGCAAGTTCAGAAAAGGACATTAAGTATGTAATAATATATAGGAAGTATTTTGTTTTGTATTTTATTAACTGTATTTTATGTGCACATAATAACTACCTTTATACAAATATATTAAAAAAGTAAAATAAATATATTAAAAACCTGTCAACAAATCACATGATTAACAATAAAGTCCCCTGAAGTACTGAACTACTTATTAATTATAACTGCAAGAGAGAAAGAGTGGGGGAATTGATTTCTGAATTAATATACTAATTAAATTTATGAACTAGACTTCTGCTTCTGGCAATATCAAATAAAATAGCCAGACTTAACCTCCACCACAAACAAGTGGAGAATAGGGAAAAAAACACAAACAAAAACAAACAAACAAAAATAGACCTCGGACAATTGACAGCACAGGCCTGGGATTCCCCAAAGTGAGAAAATAAGTAGTGTGAGAAATAAAATTGTCTAGAGACACATTATGAACCACAAGGCAGAGAAAGAGATCCCAAGTAGAGCACAGTAATATCACTGAGCTAAGCATAAAGAGATTGAAGTTCAGGAGCACTGAGGTAGTTATAAGTTGTAAGGCATAGTTCGACATAGGAGGAACCTATATAGAAAAAGAGCACCAAAACCCTGAAGAGCAATTGCACTGAGTCTTTGCAGAATACTAAACTGCATATGTGGACAATGCAATGAAAGTTTATGAGATTAGGAAAAATGACAGGATGATGGTAAACACTAGAAAATTCTCAGAGATTACATGGGGTGCAGAGATATGAAAGATCCAACCAACATCACTGGAGAATCAATTGTCATAACCTAGGACATTCCGTAAAGTTCCCAGAAGGTTAATATTTTAGTAGTAAAATAATTACAGTAGTAAGCCTAATATTTCTAGCCTAGAAATAAGACTACTAGTAGTAATAAGCCTAAATTTGCTCCAGCGTAAAACCTATTTTACCCTCAAATTAGCAATGCTTCAAAATAAGTCTTGAGAAAAACCAACCTGATATGTGAATAATTTAATTGCCTTCTAGAAAAAAAGTCAGCACTCTTTAAAGGAGGAAAATTAATTTTAGACATTCAGCAATGTAGTAGTTATACTGTCCTGCATCCAATTAAGAAAATTCCTAGACATGCCAAGAATCAGGAAAATGTGACTTATAAGCAGGAGAATAATAGTCAATAGAAGAACTAGAATTGGAAGAAATGATGAAAGTACCAAAGAAGGACTTTGTGTATTTGTGTGTTGTAGGACTCAAGAAACTAAAGGCAAATTAGAATGATGACAAGTAGCTATAAGGGAGATATTATCGAAAAGAAGTTATAAGATGATATGAAAAGATTAACACACTTGAAGAATATCAGTAGGGTTTATCCAAAATAGAGTATAGAGACAAAAAATAGATTAGTGGTTACCAGTAGGGAGGAGAGGGAATAGTGGGAAGAGACTGCTAAAGGGTACTAAGTTGCTTTTGGTGTTGAAGAAAATGTTTTGAAATTAAGTAGTGGTAATATTTGCACAACTTTGTAGATACAGTTGACCCTTGAATAACACAGGTTGGAAATGTACAGGTTCATTTATATATGGATCTTTTTTCAATAGTAAATACTACAGTACCACACGGTCCATGGTTGGTTGGATCCGTGGATGCAGAGGAACCCTGGATACAGAGGACTGACTATAAATTATACGCAGATCAACCCCTCGTTGTTCAAGGGTCAACTGTATGCTAAAAACCGCTGGATTGTACATTTAAAAAGGGTGAATTTTATGGTATGTCAAATTATCTCAATATAAAAGTAACCAAAAAAGACATTAAAAAATACTACCTAACAAAACTCTTCTTGAACTTAGCCACAAAAATCCTTAACGACATATTAGAAAATTAAATCCAGCAATACATAAATGTATTAATTCCCCATGAAAAGATAAGTTTATTTCCAAGAATGCAAGGTTGGTTTCACTTTTGAAAATCAATCAATGCGATTTTCATAGTAATCAGACTAAAAGCGCCAATCATACTGTCATCTCTGTGGAAACAGATAAGGCATCTGACAAGATGTAACACAAATTTGTCATAAAAATCTTCAGCAAATTAGGAATAGATGATGGAGTTGCATATTGTCCCTCCAAAATCATGTCTACCCTAAGCCTCAGAATGTGACCATATCTGGAAATAGGGTCTATATTGATATAATTAGTTGAGATATGGTCATACTAGATTAGGGAGGGCCCTAAATCCAAGTACTCGTGTCTTTATAAGAAGAGAAGGGGATGCACAGTGACAACACACACGCAGGGGACAGCATTGTGTGAAGACGGAGGTAGACATAAAAGAGATGCATGAACCAGCCAAGGAAGAGTAAGAATTGTCTACAAGGGGCTTCCCTGGTGGTGCAGTGGTTAAGAATCTGCCTGCCAATGCAAGGGACATGGGTTCGAGCTCTGGTCTGGAAGATCACACATGCCACGGAGCAACTAAGTCCTTGCGCCACAATTACTGAGTCTGTGCTCTAGAGACCGCGGGCCACAACGAATGAAGCCCAAGTGCCTAGAGCCCGTGCTCTGCAACAAGAGAAGCCACCGCAATGAGAAGCCTGCGCACCGCCATGAAGACTAGCTCCCGCTCGCTGCAACTAGAGAAAAGCCCGCACGCAGCAACGAAGACCCAATGCAGCCAAAAATAAATATATTAAATAAATAAATTTTTTAAAAAATAAAAAAAAGAATTGTCTCCAACCACCAGAAGGCAGGAAAGAGTCAGCCATGAGATGATTTCTCCCTCAGCACCACACAGGGAGCCAACCTTATATTCATCTTGATTTTTGACTTAGCCTCCAGAACTGTGAGGGAATACATTTCTGTTGTTTTAAGATACCCAGTTTGTGCTACTTTGCAAGAGCGCCTCTAATAAACTAATACAGAAGGAACTTCCTCAGCTTAATAAAGCACATCTTCATCAAGACATCCAAGTATATCATTTTGGAATTCCAACAAGGATAGAGACAAAATCCTAAAAGTTTTCTGAGAAATTAAATAAAATCGATCACACACTAAATCAGAAATTATAAATACAGCATTATCAACCGAATCCATGGAACTAGAATACAGTGTAACAATGCTTTCAATTTTCTGGAAAAAAATATTGAATTACAGAGTAGAATTCTGTATAAGATAAAATATCTTTCAAGTGTTAAAGTAGAAAAAAAATTTTTAATTATATAAAGTCTCAAATATTGTACTTCCTTGCAGTTTTTCCTCAGGGCAACTACTTTAGAATATGCTCTCACAAAACAGGTGAGTAAAGTATGGAAAAAGAAGACATAGGATGTTGTTAACAGTGTACCGGCCTCAGGAGAAAATGCTGAAAAGAATTGAAAGTGCTATCTTTTGAGCAGAAAGATGTGCAAATGCTGCTTGTCATTAAAATTCTGTAGTAAAATTTGACTCTTATAAGGGTCTGGACACATTGTGTTTTACAAAAATTTATATAAAGTTAGAAATCAAGGATCGCAGATTTGAAGATAAAATTGTGTTTTATTATAGATTCCAATGTTATTTATTTTAATGTCTAGTAAATAGCTTCCACATTTAAAGCATTGTTTTAGTATGTATGGAAGAAATAAAATTTAAAAGAGATAATATATACAAGCTCATGATATATTAGTGGATTCAAAGGTATATTACTAGGTTTTATTTGGGATAAGTAGTAGCTGGATTTGGATACCAAAGTGAGAAGGGAGAATTTAGAACCTATAGGTACAGTGGAATTGAAGCAAAGAACTCCATATATAGTTCTCAGGTTAAGAGTCAATAGAGATAAAGAGAGAATTGATGTGAAACAGACACACTATGACAAAATTGTCTAAATATTATGTCATTGGTCAATAGGCAAAACTTGTGGTTTAACTAAACAAAGTTGTACAAGATATTGGAGATAAAGAAGTTGTAAAAGAAAAGAAAACCATATTTCAGTAATGCTAACAAACATGGTTGAAGAGAGTATTGGAAAGTAGAAAATGCACTCTAAATCTCTGTGCTTGATGAAAAGTTTGAGTAGTGTATGATTATCTATCTATCTGGAAAATAATGTGTGATGGGCAAAATTAAGTCTTGGGTGATAATAATGTCTATGAGAAGGGCAAGTTACCAAGGTACTAATGAAAATTCTACCAAACATGCCACTGGACTACTAATGATTACTTCTATATTGAAGAGACATTATTATGGCATCAAATTAAAATATGTTTCTGATAAAAAAACAGTGTATGATTATAACTGATCAATACTTTCTGCAGTTAAATGCATAACTCACACAATTTATATAAGTTGCCATGAGGATGTATTTTTAGAATAGGTACACATTTAGTTAGGTTTCAAGTAACAGGAGTGAATAAAAATCTCTGTTACTCACAACAAGGTGAATGAGCTCTGATCATACACTAGCTTTTGCATTATAATTAGCTTACACTTTAATAGTTTTCATTTACTGCCTGAGCTGAGTGTATGCATCAGTGGATTTATCACAGTAAATGACCTTAATGTCAAGGAGACTTCCGTATATAATATAGCTACATTTTTAAAGATTTAATTAAATGTAAATACAGCATAGGTAGCTTTACTCTGTGGAATAGAAACAGTACCAGAGATTATACACATATATTACTATTAATTATCATTTTATTATTTTGATTTCATTACACAGACATGCAAATAACTTTAAAAACAGTCTTTATTTATTATGGTACCTATACATAGAAGGAGGTAAAAATGAAGATTTGGAGGAAGTCAACATTATTTGTCAAAAACAAAGGAAGTTTTGTCATAAATTCTCCAGGGAATCACCAGATGACAGAGAACTAAAATTATTGTTTAATTGCATGCATTTTTATACAGTATTTCTAGATTTCCCAGAATTACTCACTTATATCATAGAGACAGTCTTACAGAAGGCTTCTAATAGCATTAGCCTATGTGCAAATAAATGGAAAATTTTGATAATTTTCATAAGCACCACAAAATATATATTGTGTATATTAAAACCAAAAGAATCAAATACTCAGGAGAGATAAAAACCCATTAAAATAATGCAATTATTGAAATTGATAGGCTAAGCTTCAGCCCTTTTCCCAGGTACTTTGCCAAAAGCTTGGGTATTAATCAAACCAAGGATAAAAGGTGTGTGGAGATCAGCCAGATAATTTATTAGCTCTTCAATTGAGACATCAGTCTGTTCAAAGGCTAATTAGACCAATCTGTGAATGTATCAATCCCATAACTACTCAAGACTAATTATATTAATCACCTAAAATATGTTCATGAGAAACTGCTAATGTCTAACCTTGTGGTTTTGCAATGACCTTAGTTCAACAAGGAAATGGAATCCATGTATGTTGCAGGGAGAATAGGTTATGATAAGTAGACAGAATAGGATTTTTTAAAGCAGATGTATAGATAAGCAGACATGATATTGGTGAGATAAAGTGATTTTTTAAATATTTAATTATCAGGGATTGGCCCAAAGAAAGAGTATTAGACACAGCTTCATATGGAGGTAATGAATGAAGAGGTTATTACTTGGTGATTTCTTTCTTCAGGGCTCTGTGTACATGAATGTTCTCATGTGTGCACGTGTGTGTGTATATGTGTGTGTGCACGTGTGCATATGGGAAGTCTGCATATGTACATGGATAATTACTATTACCAGAAATATATATTAAATTCAGATGAATTCAATACATTTATTTAAAATGCCTGTTGTACACCAGGCATTAACGTTAGATGATGGTAAACTACGGGGAAAAATGTAGCATCCTTTTCACTAAAGGAGTGTCTGCTTGAGAACAGGAACAGGACAATAGGTAATAATAATAGTAAAATGCAAAATAATTTAAATATCATATTTCTACTCACATATAAAAGCAATATTCATTGAGATCCAGAGAATGTTCATCACCGGGCTGAAACTTAATGTCTACAGGCAATGGTCAGAATGGGAAGACCATAGCAGACTGGAAGCCAAGGGGCACCAGCTGAAACTGCTCTGCTGCTTAAGCCATATGAGCCAACAGATCTAATGGTGCTTGAAACATCATTGGCATATAGAGATGTTGTTGAGTGCCATTGGCAGGTCCCTATAGGTGAATCACATCTCCCACCCTTAGGGTTTTGGAACAAAGCCCAGACATCATCTGTGGATAACTAGTGTCTTTCTAAACAACAGCTTTTGTCTTGCTACTGGGTCTCAGCAAAGACTAAAGCTTAATCGTAGACCATTGAGTTACCATGCACCCTGAGCTGTCCATCATGAAGCAGGATTTTCTGACCTACCAAGGCACAAAGGTAGGCATGTATGACTGTGCTCCATTATCAAATGGAAGTGCTATGGATGAGACGGGGCTTGAGCAGGTACTGAGGGAAAAAGTGGATTGCATGAAAAAGTAGCTCCAATGCCCATAGCTCATACTCTTCATATATTTCAGTCTTAAGCCCAGTAAAGACAGTACTGCATGATATAAAGAGACCACCCAAAAGTTGACAGCTGTGGCAACATAGTTTCTTTGTGGGGGCATCTCTAAAGGACAGGGTGAAGGGTGATTCTCCCAGTAGGCAGAACTTCAACCAGTGAAACTGTTTATTTTTGCCTTGAAGGAGAGATGCCAAATGACCAAATCTATGTCAATTAATGAAATGTGGCCAATGGTTTGGTTGAATATCAGGGACACCATTGTAAAATTCATGAAAATAGAGTCTTGAGGAAGGTATGTGGATAGACCTCTTTGGAAACAGGTATGAAGACATTTGTGTCCCATGTGAATTATTAAAAAAAAAGGGGTGGGGATTTTAATAATCAAGTAACTAAGATGACCTATTTAATGAATGTCTGTCAGCATCTTCCCCAACCATCTCTGTCATTGCCCGGTGACTCATGAACAAAGCAGCCATGGTGACAAGGATGGGAGTTCAGCATGAACTTAGCAACATTGAATTCTGTTCACAAAGGCTGGCCTGGCTACAGCCACTGTTGAATGTCCAGTAAGCCAACAATAGAGACTGACTCTGATGTGAGAATCAGGGTTCAGTTCTGATGTGGTACCATTCTCTGAGGTGATCAGCCAGCTACTCGGTGGCAGGTTGACTACCTTAAAGCACTTTCTTTATGGAATTGGATGACATCTTGTTTATACTGGAATATAACACTTACTCAGGAAATGGTTTTGCCTTCCTTGCCCACAATGCTTCCACCCAGACTACCATGACTGCCATATCCACTGTCATAGTATCCCACACAGCATTACTTCTGAACTAAATATTCCAGAATTCCCTTTCTAGTATGCTTCTACACAGGGTAGGCTACAAGAGCTACACTCCTGTGAAAATTCAAGGAGGCCATAAAAGAGTTATTTTACAGTGCACACACACCTCCCAAAGACTCAGTTACACGTTCATCTATGTATTTCAGTGTAGGAATTTTGCAGCTGTAATTAAAGTTCCTAATCAGTTGACTTTATTAAGAGATATATCATCCTGGGTGGGCCTGATTTAATTAATCAAAAGGCCTTTAAAAGAGGGTAGGCCCTATCTATGTCCAGAGAGTCCAAGCTTCAGTTCATGATAGTGAGTTTCCAGTCATGATTCTTTCTTCCTGACTATATGCCTTGCCAGCTTCCTCTTGTTTAACCAGCTACCACAAATGTGTGAACAAATCCCTTGTAATAAATATTGAATTTCTTCTATCGAAATTTTGTGCACAAAAGTAACACATGATATTAGAGATTATCTCTGACACCACAGAAAGCATTTTTTATTAATTACATTTTTATTTTTTATTAATTACAATTTTTACAATCGATGAACCAATGTTGTCACATGATTATTAAGTAAGCACCATAATTTATGTTAGGGTTCACTCTTTGTGTTGTACAGTTCTATGGGTTTTGACAAATGCATAATGCCATGTGTCCACCAGTATAATATTGTGTGGATAGTTGCATCACCCTAAAGACTCCCTGTGTCCCACTTATTTATCCCTGTTTCCCCTCCCCTTCCAACAAACTTCTGGCAATCCCTGATCATTTTAACATCTGTAGAGCTTTGTCTTTTCCAGAAAGTCATATAGGTGAAAGCATATATTTATCCAGGCTTTTGAGAACGACTTCTTTCACTTTGCAATATCTATTTAAAGCTTCTCCATGTCTTTTCAAGGCTCAATAACTCGTTTCTTTTTATTGCTGAATAATAGCCTACGGTATGGATGTATCACAGTTTACTCACCTATTGAAGGACATCTTGATTACTTCAAATTTTTGGCAATTATGAATAAAGCTGCTCTAAAAATCTGTGTATAGGCTTTCATGTTTTGCATTTGGATAATTAACTAGGAGTGTGACTGCTGGATTGTATGATAGGTAAGCCTATATTTAGCTTCATAAGAAATTTACAAAGTGCTTGTACCATTTTGCATTCCAACAGCAATTAACGAGCCTTCCTGTTGCTCTATATCTTCACCAATATTTGGTGCTTTCCATGTTTTGGAGTTTAGCCATTCTGATAAGTGCTTAGTGGTTTCTCGTGAAATGAAGTTTTCTTTTTTTAAATAAATTTATTTTATTTTTGGCTGCGATGGGTCTTTGTTGCTGCGCACGGGCTTTAGTTGCGGTGAGCTCGGGCTACTCTTCATTGCGGTGCGCGGGCTTCTCATTGCGGTGGCTTCTCTTGTTGCGGAGCTCAGGCTCTAGGCGCGCGGGCTTCAGTAGCTGTGGCACGTGGGCTCAGTAGGTGAGGCTCACAGGCCCTAGAGCGCAGGCTCAGTAGTTTTGGCGCACGAGCTTAGTTGCTCTGTGGCATGTGAGATCTTCCCAGACCAGGGCTCGAACCCATGTCCCCTGCATTGGCAGGTGGATTCTTAACCACTGCGCCACCAGGGAAGCCCAGAAATGGAATTGTATTAATTCTTTTTTACTTTAATTTGGATGCAGACCCTATTTATTTATTTTTTTATTTATTTAGTAATGTAGCTATAGTCTAGTACCTGAAAACGTTTATCCTAGAACCAGATTGTCTAGATTCAAATTCTAACACTACATTTTGCTCCTTGTGAGACATAGGCTAACTACTTAGCATGTGCTTCAGTAGCCTTATAGATAAGATGGAGATAATAATACCATCTACCTCACAGAATTGTTAAAATTCAGTTAGATTATCATGGAACATATAAATAACAATAAGAGTATCTGGCCTACAGTAAACTCTTTTACCTTTAATTGTATATAATAATTTCATTCTTTTATTTTATCAAGGGGAAGGAATTTAGAATGTAATTCCAAATATTGATAGAACTAGGGTAATTACTTTAATTTTAAATTAATTTAAAAAACTCAGTTACATAAAGATAGAATTCCTCTATTTCTGCATCATTACCATATTTAGCTTTCAGCACAGTATTTAAATTTCAGTTCAGTAACTTCACAGTTGTACATCTTTTTACAAACTTTCAATATTGAGAACAGTGGCCTGAAGAATTTTTAAGCTGTTTTTTGTTGTTTTTTTTTTTGATGGGAGGGAGAAGAAGGATAAGTTTGAACCCCACTATTTTGTAATTTAGTTTGGTCATGACTCTGATTTGATGAAACTGAGATCAGTATGATAAATGAAATTGCAAAGTTCAAGACTTTGCTCCACTGTTTATTGTTAACTATTCAAATCAACTGAATTCTTAAAATTTCAGTTGTTTCCAGAACATGCCGCTTCTGAAGCATCTTAATCTCAATGTGTAAGCAGATTGTTATTGTTCATCTAATCCATCAACCATAACTGCATTGCCAGTGCTCTGGCCCTAGGAGGGCACAAAGTTCATAGACTTAATTATTACAAACAGTATGTCTTCTATTTTAATTTTCTAGTGGAGGGTAACTCTGGGTCAGTCATGCAAGGAACTGACTTAAGTTCCATGTCCTTGAAAAATGTTGCCACCTCAGTTTAAATTAATGGTCTAACAGCTTTGACCATTTGGGGAGCACTCTCAGTAGTCATATGTCCTAAATTTGACTAGTTTCATATTAGCATTGTTAAGACATTATGGGAATTCCCTGGCAGTCCAGTGGTTAGGACTCCACGCTTTCACTACTGAGGACCTGCGTTCAATCCCTGGTTGGGGAACTAAGATCCCACAAGCCATGCAGTGTGCAAAAAAAAAAAAAAAAAAAAAGACTTAATTAAACCCCAGAACACAGTTGTGCTTGTCATGGGCATCATGCTTAAGAGTTCTTCTGTCACATCAAGATTTTCTTTGACACCACCAAATGATAGATCTAATTGGATGGTAATATATATACATATATGTAGCTGAGCTCTCTTCCACTGCAATAGAAACGCCATAAATGATTTAACTTTTTCATAGAATTTGTCCTGTGAATTCTCAGCCTTATCTTCATTACACTGAATAATGGTGTTTGCCTTTGATAATGCTATTTTTGGTTATGGAGTGTGGGGCATGATTTTTCTCCTGCATTCAAGAGATAATCCTTTATAAACTCTCCATTCCTAAAAAAAGTTTTAATAGAGAAAGGGTATTTTTCAATTCCTATGTGATTGGATTTTGCAGCATAATCATTTATTATACATTTAATATTAATGTTTTATAAATCTGGGGAATTTCCAACTCTGCTGAGAAATTCCACTGGAAAGAAGAAAAGAAAAAGAATAATAAAATAAAATGTCCCTGTACTACTCAGTGCTCCTTTCTTGGTAGTGGAAAACACATTTCTAAGAAAAGTGGAAACTTTAACAACTCAAATATCTTCAAGATAAATATTGCCCTAAAACTTGCCTTATCATAAAACCATACAAAAATTAGACAGATTCTAAAAAAGGGAGTCAGAATTTTTTATCTAATTGATCAGAGCCAAAGGGCCAGTGATTCTTTTTTAATATTGAACTAATATAAAAAATAAGGTGAAACATACCTTGTGGTCCATAAGTCAAAGGGATTCCTTAAAAGATATTGTATTTATCATAACTAAATTTAAAAACTCTAGTTTGCAAACAATATTGAAAGCAGAGAGATTAAGAAAAATTACCAATTTTTGAAACATTTGGACATTTTTTAAAAAATGATAACAAATGGTATTTTATTAAATTTTAATAAACTGTGTACAACATAGAAATACTTGCCATATACACCATTCTTGGACATTTTCTTACAATTGTAAATATTCAGAGCGCTTTACTATATTCCACAATGGCATTTTTTAAGGTTTATATTTCATAAAGGAACAACTGTGTAAAAGATCAAGCAGCATCAATTTTCTGTTTCATTGCCCTCCAAGGCAATCTGTGGAATTAAATAATTGCAATTTTGACCTCTACTGCAAATGATCAATCAGCTGAGGCTTCTACTAAAAGTCCTTAATATGACAAAGACAAAAGAAGAAGATACAATTGTCAGATGAAGTGGCCAGAGATTTACTGATCTTATTTTTTAAAGTCTTTATTTGCACAGTAACAAATATACATATTTGATTATTTCATTAAGCTTATCCAGTGAGTATTTATTTATCAGCTAAGAGGCCCTAGGCACTAATCTAGTCATTTGGGATCTAGAAGTAAATAAAACATAAAGAGACCCCTTTACCTTATGATACAAGAATTCTTTTGAGAAGACAGATATTTATGGGGGAAAAAAAGTAAACATGTTGTGTGTTAGATTGTGATGAAAGTTAGGGGGACAAACATAAGTTAGGGTAACAGTCCCTGTGGTGAGATGTGGTGAGCTATTTTAATAGAATAATGTAGGGTGACTTCTCTAATAAAGCTACCTTTGAAAAGGCATTGGAAGAAATTAAATGAACAAACCAAGGCTCCAGGATAAACTTGGCAGGCAGAGCGGATACCTAAAGCAAAGGTCCTGAACCTTCCTGCTGGTCCTGTGGTAAAGAATCTGCCTTCCAATGCAGGGGACACACGTTCGATCCCTGGTCGAGGAGCTAAGATCCCACATGCTGCGGGGCAACTAAGCCCGCGCACCTCAAATACTCAGCTTGCGTGCTTCAACTAGAGAGCCTGAGGGCCGCAAACTACAGACCCCATGCACCCTGGTGCCCGTGAGCCACAACTAGAAAGAAGCCCACACTCCACAACGAAAAGATCACGCGTGCTGCAACTAGGACCTGACGCAGCCAAAAAAAAAATACGGGAACTAAATAAATAAATAAGTAAATAGACAAATAAATAAAGAGAAGACCTAAGATAGATAAATAAATAAATGAATAGAAGGCCTAAGATAGATAAATAAAGAGAAGGCCTAAGATAGATAGATAAATAAATAAGTAAATAAGTAAAGAGAAGGCGTAAGATAGATAGATAGGTAAATAAAGAGAAGGCCTAAGATAGATAGATAAATAAACAAATAAATAAATAGATTAAATCAATCAATCAATCAATAAAGTAAAGGCCCCAAGGGGCATTGTGTGTGCCTGGAAGTGTGAGGAAGTCAATGTAGTGGATGAAGACAAAGTAAGGTGGTAGGCAGTGAAGTTGGAGGGGTCACCAAAAGGACAACTGGCAGTGACTTAATTTGCTGTGTGTATATGTATTTACCTTGAACCAGGAACTCTGCGTTCAGGCCACACACCTCAACTCTCCATCCCTAAGTGATATTTTAGAATTTTTTTTTAATGAGAGAGAGGGAAGAGAAATAACAAGTGTGTATCTATTTGCGTGTGTGTGTTTATTCTTTCCTAAAAACAGTACTAAATTCTTTGATTTTATTATTTAAAAGAACTGTTAGGAATTTTTATTTCTATTTTACAGTTGAAGAAATGGTCCACAAATTCTGTTTTTTTCTGCTTCCTAAACATATCCTCTTGCTACCTGCCCAAACAGTCATTCTGGGATCCCAGGGTGGCCAACAAAAAGTGCTAATGTATGCCTTCAAAGAAACACAAGGTAGAAATGACTTGGAAGTTGGCCCCAGATTTATCTGGGTTTGAATTCTAGTACTGCTACTCGTTGGCTAGGTTAACACTTGTTAACATAGTCATGCAAATATCCCAGGCACTTATTAGTTTCATTTGCCTGTAAAATGAGTATAATAATATCATGTATGTAAAGATTAACATATATAAGGAAGCTAGCCTAGAATCCCCAGATGAAAATAATAAATATTAGTTCCCGTCTTCTCCCTTCCTTCAATTAGGAGATGGCGATCAAGTGGGGATTCAACCTGGTTTGGGGAAATTGATGGACAGAAAGAAAGCATGCGCAGGACCTGCCTTGTGAGGCAAAGCTCACTTCCCAGTGGAGAGTGGAGGTGTGTGGTCTGATCCCTTGAAGAGTTCCTGGTTCAAGGCCTGAAAAGAACTGAGGTAAGGAAAGGGTGAGAAAGAGGGAAAGGGAAGTAGCAGCTGTGTATCTATTAAAATAATTAACAGCTAACGCTATTAAAATAATTCAGGGGAGGGCTTCCCTGGTGGCACAGTGGTTGAGAGTCCGCCTGCCGATGCAGGGGACACGGGTTCGTGCCCCGGTCCGGGATCCCACATGCTGCGGTGCGGCTGGGCCCATGAGCTATGGCCGCTGAGCCTGCGCGTCCGGAGCCTGTGCTCCGCAACGGGAGAGGCCACAACACTGAGAGGCCCGCGTACCGCAAAATAAATAAATAAATAAAAATAATTCAGGGGAGATTTGAATTTAGAATTGGTAGAGGTGGAGGTGGGCATGGTGGTGATATTCTGATGGTTGAACTAGCAGATGTGAAATAGGAAGTGAAAGAAAGTGAGGGGTTAATCATGATTATCAGCTTTTTGCCAAAAAAAACCCCCAAAAACTGTACGGCGTCTGTGGGACTATGGAGTGAAGCAAATTGGGGCAGAGAAAGATCCCTTCTGTTGAGTAGACAACACAATTGAATATGACTCAAAAGTTTGAAGGAGAAGATTCAGGAACACAAACAAATTGGTATGTAAATCTGTGAGACCAAAAAAAAAAAAAAAAAAGAAACAAACAAACAAAAAAACGCATTAATTGCTTATACAATAAGATGAAATCATTTTTCATTTTATATTTACTCACTCAAATATTGTCCGAATTTAAGAAATGCTAAGGGTTTATCCATTTTGAAATTTTCCATTTAAAGAAAAAAATAATATTCTCACAGACATATTCATCAAGAACAAGATGACCAGAACTTGAGGAAAGTAAAAATAATAATACTGTTTTGTGAATTTTATGCAAGTGAACTTTCTCGAGATGCTTTTGACTATTAATTTCTCTTCCTATTTTCTCTGCCCTTAGATTTGTTTCATGAACCACTGCTGAGAATGAGCTTAATGAGTAGTTTATTGGAGTTGGAAGTCACAAGAAAAACATACCAGGAGAAAATAAGATTTATGAATATGTACATCATTGCACTCTAGATTATTTCACTTATTAGTCAATACAATCTATTATAATTATAAACTATAATAATAACTAAGGAAATTTAGATTCAAAGAGGTCATGTAAAATGTTTTAAGGTCTTGTCTTAGTTTGCTAGGGCTGCCATCACAAAATACCACAGACTAAGCTGTTCAAAAGACAGAACTCTTATTTTCTCTGGAGGCTGAAGTACAAGATTGAGTTGGTTTCTCCTGAGCCCTCTGTCCTTGGCTTGGAGAGGGCTGCCTTCTCACTGGGTTCTCTAATGGCTTTTTCTCTGTGCAGGTACATCCCTAGTGACTCTTCTTCTTCTTATAAGGACACCAGTCACATTGCATTAGGGCCCACCCATATAACCTCATTGAATCTTAATTTTCTCTTTAAAGGCCCTATCGAGAAATACAGTCACATTGTAAGCTATTAGGAATTAAGACTTCAACAAAAAAATTTAGGAGGACAATATTAAGTTCATAACACTCACATGGCTATTAAAAAAATAAAACTGAGATTTTCATACTCTCAGACTCCAAAATCCACCCTCTTTCCAATATACTGTGCACTGTTTGACATTAGACCTAGGCCTGAGACTAAAGATAGAGATAGGAACACAGAGCTGATAGGGAGCAGAGATCATTCGAAGAGGCTTATGTAGTGGAGTTATATAAATTTTGATACTTCAGTTATTGCTCACTCTACCTGGAGTCAAATTACCTGTATGCCATTTAGAGCTTTTTGGTTTATTTTTTAATTAATTAATTAATTTTTATTGAAGTATAGTTGATTTACAATGTTGTGTTAGTTTTAGGTATACAGCAAAGTGATTCAGTTATACATACATATATACCTATTTTTTTTCAGATTCTTTTCCCTTATAAGTTATTAAAAATTATTGAGTATAGTTCTCTGTGGTATATAGTAGGGCCTTGTTAGTTGTATAATTTATATATGGTGGTGTGTATATTTTAATCCCCAACTCCTAATTTATTCCCTCCCTCTTTCCCCTTTGGTAACCATAAGTTTGTTTTCCATGTCTGTGGGTCTGTTTCTGTTTCATATATAAGTTCATTTGTATCTTCTTTTTTTTGATTCCACATATAAGCAATATCTTATACTTGTCTTTCTCTGTCTGGCTTCACTTAGTATGACAACCTCTAGGTCCATTCATGTTGCTCCAAAATACAGCTGGATTAAAATCTCAGCAAGGCTATTTGTTAATCGCTTACCAAAGGTAGTCTCCTTGACTTTTAATTTACAGTTCTTCATCTCTAACTGGGAAAATCCTGTTTACTTTTCAGAGCTATTGTGATGTGTAAATGAAGTGGTAGGCTGCAGCAGGGTAGCTTCTCAGTAAATGCTATCTCATCCTGTCACTAGAGATTCTGGAAATGTTTAACCCTTGGGTCAAGCGTCTCAGTGTCTTTCATGACTACAAATATACTTTGAGTGGCCCCAACACAAACTATCAAATAATAAGGTATCTTAAACATGTTACAACTTTGTTTAATATAGTGTTTGAGATTGGAACAAAAGAACAGTTTCAATATGGAACCATCTGTAGAAGTGAAAGGAAGTTTGTGCCAAAAATATTTCCTCTGGCTCAGTGATGAATGCTTTGATCTAGAAGTTGACTTAATATAAAATTGCCTAATTTGTTTGCTGAGAGAGAGAGAGGAGGTACAGAGCACTGTTAGAGAAGTGTTAGATTTTCCTGAGTTTAGTGTTTTATCAATTGATGCAATTAATTGTTTCTAGTCTATGTGTGTATATATATGTATTTTATGTATATATATATATGTTTCTAGTCTATGTATATATACACATATACATCATAGGACTATATATAAATACATATTTTGTAGTATATATAAAATATATAAAAATATATATAAGGAAATATAACATTTTCTTATTGAAAAGGGGGAAATTAGTAAAGAACAATTATTGTAGAGTTAAACTTATGTAATATATGAGTATACCCTAGAAAAAAGATAAATTCATATTTGTCTGATATATACATATGTATAAGACAGTTATTACTTGTCCTATATAGAAAGAAAACTTACTACATTTGAGATAGTATTTAACATGTTTGGAATGACTCCAAAAATGATTTGAAATAACGTGGATATTAGATGAAAATTGCCCTTTGAACATATTACCTACTGTGTGTAATTGTTACTACTGTAAGAAACTTATCACTAGTATTATAAGCATCCTTACTTGTAAATTATTGTTTTAAACCCAATTTTACATAAGATAACGCATTGCAGTGCATGTTGGTGTCAGTCCTTCTGATTTCAGACAGATCTTGAGTGCAGATGGGGACTGAGGAATGAGTTGAGGAGACAGAGCTGAGAATTCAGAGAAACCAAGACTAGAATTCATAGGTCAGAGGAACAGTGACAGGGCTGCACAGAGAGAGAATTCCAGATGGCAGCAGAGTGCTCCCCTCCAGCATTTGGCTAAGTGCTGATCAGGGTATGTGTCTGAGGTTAGGGAAAACCACCTCAAGGATTGGGTGTAACAACGCATGGCATTCACACAAAGACAGTCATAGTGCATGTTCTCACCCCACCTTCCCGACTGGAAAACCTCAAAGTTTACAGGGTGCTGTACACAGAAGGGTTTTGCCTCAGTAGTGGGAAAAAATTAGCCTAAAACAAAACTGCAAAAGTTCCAAATAACAAATCTTATAAACCAGATCCAGAGGATCAAAACATTCCTAAGGAATTTTAATAAATCTCAAAGTTAAGCATAAGAATGTTTATAGAAATAAATATATCTAACACTCACTATGTAAAATTCACAGTGTTAGAAAACCAATGAAAAGTTACCAAGGAAGTGTTAGAAGTAGTAAGCACTGATATTAAAACAATTATTATACCTGTACTGCCTATGTCCAAAAGGAAGTAGAAACAAAGAAGATAAAAAGTAATGCAAAACAGACTTTCAAATTTCTAGAGATGAAAATCACAATGTCCAAGATGAAAATAAATTGGATGTAATTAAAGACAAACTAAATATGGTCAAAAAAAGTTTAATGAACAATAAGTAAAGGGGTAAATAAACTGTACTATATTCATAAAAAGTAATAAAATGACAAAAAGGAATGAATTATTGACATACACACCATGAATAAATCTCACATATGCTGACAGAAAGAAGACAGACAAAAAGGGTATATATGGTGGAATTGAACATATACGAAATGCTAGAAAAATGCAAATTATTGCATGGTGACAACAGATTAGTTGTTGCCCGGGATTAGAGGGGTAGGTAGAGTTGGAAAGAATACATTAAAAAGACCACGAGGAAACTTTTTTGTCAACAGATCTGTTTATTATTTTGATTGTGGTGATAGTTTCATGGTTTTATACATACATCAAAACTCATCAAATTGCATACTATAATATGTGCATTTTATTATATACACAACTTAATAAAGCGGTTTTAATATTAATTTACATGAAAGTATGAAAGAGCATGTAATGGATTTTCCTATCTCTTCAAACTTGTGTTTTAAAGACTTGAAATTACCACTGTAATGTTCAAAGGAGCAGTTTTACAGGGTTCACCACTGTAAAAATTTATATAACCTCATTTTTCTTCAAATTAAAAAAATAACATTGATTTAATGGCAAGAATGAGATTTCATTTTTTATTATCTATAAAATTGCAACCACGTGTGGTAAAAAAAATCTCTCTGGGTCTCTTACGTATTTTCTGACCTTGAGAGTAGAGGCAGTGACTTCTAATTTTCCAGATTATCTTTTCAAAGACTCACCATTCAGTCTAAGAACTGAACATGACTCTTACCTTGATATCACTTGCATGACTCTGGTGACCTTTCCTCTTTTCTGATCCCCTCAGAGGTAACCACTATCTTCAGTTTTGCATTTAAAATTTGTTTGCTATGAATTTAAGCTTTACCAAATAAATTGAGAGAATTTATGGGTTATTTTTCTGTTTTTTGGACATATCTCCTAGTGTTAAATATGCAAGAACAGTTAGGCAAACAACTAATAACAATGTCTGCATCATAGTGTGATATTTTCAGTTTTTAAAAATTCGATTGTGCCAAATTATTTTCTTGGGGCTTCCCTGGTGGCGCAGTGGTTGAGAGTCCGCCTGCCGATGCAGGGGACACGGGTTCGTGCCCCGGTCCGGGAAGATCCCGCGTGCCGCGGAGCGGCTGGGCCCGTGAGCCATGGCCGCTGAGCCTGCACGTCCGGAGCCTGTGCTCCGCAACGGGAGAGGCCACAACAGTGAGAGGCCCGCGTACCGCAATAAATAAATAAATAAATAAATAAATAAATAAATAAAATTAAAAAGGCTCTGCTTTCCCCCATTAAAAAAAAAAAATTATTTTCTTAATCTCTTGGATCACCATATTCACCCAACAGAACACTAATGTAACAGTTGCGCTACTTCCCTGCCATCTCTTAGTGATATCTCTCTGTGCTTTCAATTTGTACGTTCCTTATCATTAGTGACACTAATCACTTTTTCATATGGTAATGATTCTTTAAATTTTTCCCCCTAAATCCCTGATTTTTTCCCCATATTTTTCTATTTTTAATTAAAAAAAATTTAATGGAATATAGTTGCTTTACACTCTTGTGTTAGTTTCAGGTGTACAGCAAAGTGAATCAGCTATACCTATACATATATCCCCTCTATTTTGGATTTCCTTCCCATTTAGGTCACCACAGAGAACTGAGTAGAGTTCCCTGTGCTATACAGTAGGTCCTCATTAGTTATCTATTTTATACATAGTATCAATAGTGTACGTATGTCAATCCCAATCTCCCAATTCGTCTCACTCCCTGCTTCTCCCTTGGTATCCATATATTTTTTCTCTATGTCTGTGTTTCTATTTCTCCTTTGCAAATAAGATCATCTATATCATTTTTTTAGATTCCACATACATGTGTTAGTATACAATATTTGTTTTTCTCTTTCTCACTTACTTCACTCTGTATGACACACTCTAGGTCCATCCACGTCTCTACAAATGACCCATTTTCGTTCCATTTTATGGCTGAGTAATATTCTATTGTATATATGTACCACTTCTTCTTTATCCATTCCTCTGTTGATGGACACTTAGTTTGCTTCCGTGTCCTGGCTATTGTAAGTAGTGCTGCAGTGAACATTGGGGTGCATGCATCTTTTTGAATTATGGTTTTCTCTGGGTATATGCCCAATAGTGGGATTGTTGGGTAATATAGTAGTTCTATTTTTAGTTTTTTAGGAACCTCCATACTGTTCTCCATAGTGGCTGTATCAATTTACATTCCCACCAACAGTGCAAGAGGGATCCCTTTTCTCCACACCCTCTCCAGTATTTATTGTTTGTACATTTTGTGATGATGACCATTCTGACTAATGTGAGGTGATATCTCATTGTAGTTTTGATTTGCATTTCTCTAATGGGAAAATGAAATGTTTTATCTGGGCATTTTTTTTTTTTTTTTTTTTTTTTTTGCGGTACGCGGGCCTCTCACTGTTGCGGCCTCTCCTGTTGCAGAGCACAGGCTCCGGACGTGCAGGCTCAGTGGCCATGGCTCACGGGACCAGCCGCTCCGCGGCATGTGGGATCTTCCCACACCAGGGCATGAACCCGTGTCCCCTGCATCGGCAGGCGGACTCTCAACCACTGCGCCACCAGGGAAGCCAGCGGAAAAGCTTTGATGCCTAAAAATGTCTTCTCATCTACTAACTGATGGTTGGCACTCAACTCTCATCCTTTTATCTCGCAATCTCATCCCTTTAGCTTAAATCTTTTTTTCCCATTAAAATTCAAATACTGGTTGTGCTTTAAGATCGTAGTCATTTTTACCTCAGCCTGAATGATCCAAAAGCAAGTTTTGATGATGTGCAAGAGGGAAGAGAACTTGAGGGCATAAGTGTTCTGCAGAGGGTATTAGGGAATAGAGAAGACAGAGCAATAAACAGACTCACAGGGGAAACTCAGAAAGTGGAGCTTGATGAAACAAGCAAACATCACGGTTTTGCTAAGGTCTATTCTAATTAGTTGTTATTCGTGTGTAAAAGTTTGCCTAAAAAGCATAACCTATGAGTGATTTGTGCCCCTGCATATTACGGATGTATAATAAAATTCAAACAGTGCAAGGAACACACAGATGACCACATGGCCTCAGCCATGCTCCATTTTGTAGTCTGCCCACTTTGAGCATCAGAAAATGGATTGTAGAAATCTGGTTCATCTTATTTTAAACTTCTCATTCCCCAAATTTGAAATAGTATTTATTTAAAAACCAGGCTCTTTATAAAGATCGCAAAAACACTATAAAGTATTCATTGAAAAGAACCTAACATTTACTACTGTAGTACATTATGTACAATTTATTGACTATTTCTACTGAATATACATTTATGTATTACATAATCTAACATTTATATTAAGTATAACTATAATATGATTTTTTTTAAATTTATTTTATTTATTTTTGGCTGTGTTGGGTCTTCGTTGTTGCGTGCGGGCTTCCTCTAGTTGTAGCGAGCAAGGGCTACTCTTCGTTGCGGTGCGCGGGCCTCTCACTGCGGTGGCTTCTCCTGTTGCGGAGCACGGGCTCTAGGCACACGGGCTTCAGCAGTTGTGGCACGTGGGCTCAGTAGTTGTGGCTCGTGGGCTCTAGGGCGCAGGCTCAGCAGTTGTGGCGCACGGGCTTAGTTGCTCCGCGGCATGTGGGATCTTCCCGGACCAGGGCTCGAACCCGTGTCCCCTGCATCGGCAGGCGGACTCTCAACCACTGCGCCACCAGGGAAGCCCCTATAATATGATTCTTGTGTCAACCCTGACAAAGCTGGTGAAATCCTTTGCTACAAAAATATGCCTCTGCCTTATAGTTTTGTTTCAGTATTAGTTTCCACATTTGCCAGCAAGATACTTTTCATCCTACTAAACTAATAGGCCACTTAGTTGAATACTGGATAAAATACAAATGGCAGAGAATTCTCCATTTCTGTTTATAATTTTAAAAATTTCAACTAAAAGGGCAAAGCTTTTATCAATTTCTGTAGCTTGCTCTCTTCCTAAACCTACTTGCTTCCTCCATCAATATTTAAGTTTCTGGTTTTAAATAACTGTGACTCTCCTTTAATGTGTTCTCTGTTAAAGGCTTTCTCTCCCTTTAGAATTGTTAGTAGGAGAAGTGGTATTTTTGTGGGAAGAAAACTGCATCTTCTCTACTACCCAGCTGTCAGGACTATAGAGCTACATCCTCAGTTGTATAATCAGAAACCTGGCCTGGCATCAACTAGTGGGATTAATAACCACTTTTTCAATTCCTTGCAATTAAAATATTTACATCAACTTCTCTTTGTTTTAACAATAGCATATAGAACCCAGTGTGGGTGTGGCTCATGATTCTGCTTCTCTGACTCATGATCTTAGACTTCTTGCTTCCAACTTCCTAATGAATGTGCCCTTTAGCAATTGCTGGGGGCCAGGTTTGTTTACTGCTACTCCTTTCCAACAGTTCAAGGCCACGAGGCATCTCTTGAATGTATTTCTTTGCTACAAAGTATTTCTCTCCCCTGCCCTCACCCCACTCTCAGGTTCTGTTGCTTATTTAAGATTTGCATCTGTAAAGAGTCCTTTGGGTTTGTTTCCTTGGTGGACTGGCTGTCTTCCAAGATTTTGTTGTTAATCTTGTCTGACATTTTAAAGATGACCTTTTGGTGTTTTTATAAAACTTCTCAAGAAAAGGAAAACAGAAGTGCTCATCTAACCCTCTTCTAAAGACTATGCAAAAAAGCCAGTTGTTTTAAAACATTATGGCTGGTGATATAAATGGCTGCAGCATATTATATCTACACCTGCATGTTTTTAACTTCCAGAAACTAAAAATCAGCTCTGCAACATGCAATCAGCCATGAAGAAAGAAACAAACAAAAACCCAGTATTGAAAATTTTCTGCCTGATACCTGAATGTATTGGTGAACAAGCCTGCTACTTCTAGTATTTACATAAAGACAGTAGTCAAATAACCAATGCACTAAAACAAACAATTCTTCCGTGAGAAAAAAGAATGATGCTACTTAGAGTTGACGGACATGAACTTTAGGAATTTTAGAGCTGAAAATAATCTTGGAGGCCTCCTTTTATAGATGAGGAATATGAGGTCTATGGTGGTTAAGTGAATTGTCCAAGCCAGAGATGGGACTAGGGTCAAAGTTGAGGTCTTCTGCCAGGATGTTGAGCTTACTCTTTGAACTTGCTGGGTGTTTACATATTGCATCAACAGAGCCCATATGTACTGGATTTTCTTCCATTTACTAATAGAAGCAAGTTAGTGCCTTTACAGGTATTGTAGTATAAAATCAGCCCATTCAGTCAAACTAGTCAAAAATTAGTCCATCTAGGAGTCCCAAAGAGACAATGCTTTGCAGGCTTTTTCTTTTCTTTTCTTTTTTTTTTCCACTGGAAATGGGAATTAGATAGATAATGCATGTTTGTGTCTATGTATGTATACATATATATATATATATACTTATATCTTGTTCAAATTTAAAAGAATACAATTTTTTATAGTCTATGTATGACATAAAAATAGAACGTCGTTAATCAAATACATTTGCAGTATTTATTTTTGTAAGTAACTTCCTTTCTTTACGTATCTATACAGTTTTAAAGATAATGGGACAACACAGAAATATTATTCATTTTCAAGCTAACACTGATAAATAATGTTTTGTAAGTGCCCTAAATTATGTAAAGACTAAAAGTTCCATTGTTCTATCTATTCTATGGAAAGTGGTTGATGTTTAGCTATGAAATAATGTATCAATCTCAGGAAACAATTCTTAGGTTAAAAAACTCATTTTCCCCGTGATGTCTTTTCACAAAGATTTAATTCAAAGAATTTGCCTTTGTAAGATCTCCATCACTTTTCACCATTGTTCCCATGCATGTTCCTGTTAAGAGTGCCTGATTCTGTTGCTAAGCAACCTTGCAGTCTTGTTGGGTCATGATGATGAACTAATAATTATTTAAAATGTGTCTGTTTGGATAGGGTCTTTTAAAGAATAGCGTGATACTTTTGTGTAAGAGGCTGGGTAAGAGGGTTCTTCATTTCAACTTACAGTTCGACAGGAATATAAGTGATAGAATGATGTTTTCCAGAAGAGTTGGAAGAATGCCAAGAGTACACTAAAAAGCACTAGGTCTTACTTCCTCCTGGTATGCTTTTTTTCTAGAAAAGGGTAAAAGTCAGTCAGATGACAAGTCAAGAAATTTACCAAAGGACTTCAAAGAAATATGAGGAACATCAATATTCCTTTTATTGACTAGATTAAATTATTATGTTTTTCCTTCTCATCCCAAATTCTTAAGAAAAATTGTCAAGCCATATTATGTTGAAAAATAAGTCCCATGTAAGCGAGACATGGGTATTTGAATTTTATCAGGCTTCCAGAGAAAACTAAATTGTTGATTAAATCCTCATCCTGCTTGCTCTTGTCCCAGACATCCCTCTCCAGTTCAGGAATATCCTCCTTTAAATAGCTTATTTAATCATATGGGACTGATGCCAGTAGCCTTAATATTTTCTGTACGGTATACTGCGATATATAAGGGGACTACCATCATATCTCTAGCATGCAGTGAGAGTTAGTAAATAGCATTCCCAGTGTGTATCTGGAAAAACAAAAAGGTTGTTCCTTTAAACCATCTTTTTTGGTGATAAAGCAAAGAATCAAAGGTATTTCATTACTAAAGAATCCGAGAATGTCCTAACTCTAAGAGAAGAGCACTTCTAATGTCATCTCAAAATCCATCCAATCCAGAAGCAGAGCTGATGGTGCTACCAAGAGACAGAGTCTCCTTGTGGTGACACCACCTTCAAAAGTTTTGGAAGGTAGGGCCTCCCTGGTGGCGCAGTGGTTGAGAGTCCGCCTGCCAATGCAGGGGATACGGGTTCGTGCCCCGGTCCGGGAGGATCCCATATGCCGCGGAGCGGCTGGGCCCGTGAGCCATGGCCGCTGAGCCTGCGCATCCGGAGCCTGCGCATCCGGAGCCTGTGCTCCGCAACGGGAGAGGCCACAACAGTGAGAGGCCCGCGTACCGGAAAAAAAAAAAAAAAAAAAAAAAAAAAAAAAGTTTTGGAAGGTACCCCCAAACATCATCAGTTTTCTTTACAACCTTGCTTGTCTCTAGTATTTAAAGACACATCTGATACTTATTGATTCTATTTATATTTTGAGGGTGATCCCTTCTTAGGGATATCATCTCATATGCAAAGTTGAAAGTATTGATCATTTTTCTCTCCTAAACTTAAACTATTATAATTTATGTTTAAGGCAGCCAAATTTAACAGCTTTGGGGCCATAAAGGTGAGTGTTTAAATCTTGGTTCACTGTTCTGTAGGTGGTATATGGCCACTCCAGGTATCAGTTTTCTTACTTATAAAATAGGGTTTGCAGTGCTTTCTTCGCAGATAAAGGATTAAATTTGATATGCTAACATAGTGTCTACCATATAGTGTACATTAAATGTGAGCCCTCTTTCCTATCTCCACTGGGTGTGGCCAACTTCTAGTTTTCTAGGATTTACTAGAAAATTTCATACCTTCTAGGAATATATGGCTTCTGATCATATTCCCCTACCATCTTCATTTTACTAAACTAAAGGCTCTTAATTTTTTTGTAATTCCCACATTCTTATTTCCTATCTCAGCTACTTTTCTGTTAATTTTTTAGAATTCAGTTTATTTTAGCAGGCATTAATTGAGGTAAGGGGAATTACAGTAGGTCCTGTGGTTACAAATGTAAACAGGATCCCTGTTCTCAGGTACCTTACAGTCTAGTGTCAAGAGTAGTAAACAGACAAAAAATTGCAATTTGACCTGATAAATTCTGTGATATTGGTAAGCCTGTGACAACACAAGGGAAATATCTAAATCAGATTAGGGAGGATGGGAGATTAAAGGTAAAGGAGCTTGCCGTACTTGTAGGCTTTTCTCTAGAGTTGGCAAACATCTTTACCTGTGTTCAAGGTTTAGATTGACCAAGACAGCCTTAACATTCCTTTCAGCTTAATAAAACTTTAGACAGGTTTCTTCCTGACTTATAGGCCCTTGACCTCCCCTTATTTAGAACATTTACTCTAAAAAACATGCAAATTCTTTTTTCACCCCTTTGACACGTAAATCTTCTTCTAGTAATCTTGCCAGATTTACAACCCAGGAATGTCTTTCTCACGGACATGGGAGCCATTTTTCGAAATGTAATCATCAAGAAAGATAGCACCGCATTCTCTGTGGGAGGGCAAGAGTCTAACTTCAATAAGTGCTGATTAGCAAACACAGATGGCCTAATCACATTAACCAGTCTCTTCCTAATGTCCTCCAGTACCAGTCCACTAGCTCACTCCAGAATTGATAAACTGTCCCACCTTTTGTTTCAGCAGAGTTTAGTCCAATCTCTCTCTCCAATTGCAATCGTTTTCAATAAACTTTCCCTTGCCTGTTTAAGTCTGTCCTTGGACAGGATGCATCCAGGTTTTGTACAAGGGGGAAAAACTGATTTTTGCCCAATAATCTACTCACTGATGCCTGGCACTTGGTCAACTTTTGTAATTGCTGATTAAAATAAGTCCATCATGTCAATGTCTAGGGGGAAATGTTTTCAATGGCTCTAAACACTTTGAGCAGTGATAAATGAAATCTCTGAGTTCACCATCTTCTAACTGGAACTAGAATTATTTTTCCAAAAATATATTTCTTTACACTTATGCACAAAATGAGCCTCTGCCTCAAAGAGACTGTGAGTAGGCTCAAGTAGCCACTCGTCCTAATAGCTTTATACTCGTTCTTTTGGTATTTCAATTATCTCAAGTGTTCAGAATCATGAATAAAGTTGGGAGCAATTCATGATGATGTTAATCAACTATAAATTACTCAACAAGGGCTCCCCTTATTATACTCTCCATGAAGCTCCCTAGAGGATCAGCTCAGGTACTGGCCTCATGCACAGTCTACATTGAGAGGATTTCCAATAATTGATGGTTTTAGCCAAAATTTTGAATTCTAAAAATGGATGGAAATTTGGAAATTCTAAATCAATCATAGCAAATTACAAATTATCATCAAGAAAGACTGCATAATAAAAATTTCTAAAGGTTACTGTAGAAATTAAGCTTAAATTCAAATTTAATTCTAAGGTAAATAAAAATATGTACTCCATTTTCTTTTTTTCATTATAAAATTTATAAAACCAGAATTTTCCTTCTAATGTGCGCATTTGGTGTACTTGCTTTCTCTTTCCAAAAAAAGTTTCACTAACTTAAGGACATATACAACATATGGCACCTTAGAATTAAGGAAATATGGGAGAATGATTTTGATTACCTCCTCATGCTACATGAAAATTCATTACTTCAAACTTTCTTGAACAGTTTTTTAAAAGATGCCATACAAACACCCATATACATATGTACATCTTTCTTGTTGGGGAACAGACTTATATTAGTGTAAATAAGTGGTCATTAAAGTTAATGTGTTCATTTTATATAGTTATAATTTAAGATATAGTAGAAATTGGTTTGAACATGATATATACCTTTTTAAAATATATTAGAGACTTATAGAACCACCTCACAGTGACTGTATTTGTCCAGTATGAGGTTTAGAATATACTTTACTACTTAAATGAGTTGAGTATGATATTTTATCATTATACCTTTGCTTTTATCATATATTGTGGATGTAGAGTCTTTGGTCAGAAACACCCTCTATATTATAAAAACATCATTATAGAAAAATGCAGTATTCTTTTAATATATAATTTAACATGAAACTAGGACAGATTTTCAGCAAAAGAAGGGAGCTGCATATATTTGGCTTTTACTGGCAGGCCTGTTTCTGCCCAGTAATTACCCAGTCTTTACATACATGTTACAGTTCAGTGCTTTTAAGGAAATCCAGCTTTCTTTGCTCTCTGATCTTTTCTTCTCACAAAATACTTAGCAAACACATAGCTATTAGCTCCATAGGAAGTGGTTGTATATATCAGGTATTTTTCACAAGCCCACTTAACCAAGGTACCAAGTAATTTGACTAGAATCCAAACCAAATCAGTTGAAGAGCTAAGTGTGCAAAAAATCCTGTAACACACTAGATTCCAATGAGCCACAGTTTTATTAACACTGCATCACTTAGCAAACTCAGATGGGGTCTTTGGGTCTTTATGTTGAGTTTCTTTAATTGGCAAATGCTTAAGAGCACACTTTATTTATTGATTGATTGATTTATTAAAGAATCATCTTTTTTTAAAATTTATTTATTTTTGGCTGTGTTGGGTCTTCGTTGCTGCACGTGGACTTTCTCTAGTTGCGGGGAGTGGGGGCTGCTGTTCGTTGTGGTGCGCGGGCTTCTCATTGCGGTGCCTTCTCTTGTTGCAGAGCACGGGCTCTAGGCACGTGGGCTTCAAGTTGTGGCACACGGGCTCAGCAGTTGTGGTGCATGGGCTTAGTTGCTCCGCGGCATGTGGGATCCTCCCGGACCAGGGCTCGAACCTGTGTCCCCCGCATTGACAGGTGGATTCTTTTTTTTTTTTTTTTTTTTTGCTGTACGCGGGCCTCTCACTGCTGTGGCCTCTCCCGTTGTGGAGCACAGGCTCCGGACGCGCAGGCTCAGCAGCCATGGCTCACGGGCCCAGCCGCTCCCCGGCATGTGGGATCTTCCCGGACCGGGGCACGAACCCGTGTCCCCTGCATCGGCAGGCGGACTCTCAACCACTGTGCCACCAGGGAAGCCCCGACAGGTGGATTCTTAACCACTGCGCAACCAGGGAAGTCCCTAAGAGCCCACTTTAAATGCAGTTACACAATGACATCATGATAAGAAATGCTATAAGAATATAGGCATAGAAAAAAAAATTATCATCACTCACATATGCCCTGAGCATTTTCTGCTGAAGAGAGAATCTGAACTCCATAATGAGGGTACTAATATATTACATGCTTCTGATAGTAAGTTCTTATCACTTGAGAAATATCATTAAACATTATATCTCTGCAGCTTAATCCTTCTTAACCTGAAATATACCTTTAGAAATAATATTTTAACAGTTTGAGAAAATTCAGCTATTACATAGCTATTTATCTAAATATTTACGTGAGATAATTATGAAGGCATTCTATTAATAATTTTGTGAAGACATTGTAATAACAATTTAGTCTTAGAATTTTAGAAAAAAAAATAAACCAATAAAAAGGTACTTCTTCTGGTTCAAACTGTACAAATGAAAATTCTGAAGCTAAGTAAATTGGGCAAAGTATGTTGCTGTTTCATAAGTTAATGAAAGTAAATTTATTTATTAAATTTTTATTTATTTATAGTTTCATGGGTTTATAACACATAAGGTTCCTGTGTATAATATTATATTTTGACATTTATATAAACTACAGTGTGCTCACCACCAAAAGGTTAGTTGTCAACTGTCATCATATTGTTGACCCCCTTTACCCATCTTGCCCTCCCTCCACCCCCTTCTCCTCTGCTCATCACTACTCTGTTCTCTGTATCTATTTGTTTCAGTTTGGTTTCTTCATTCATTTTGTTTTGCTTGTTTTTATATGCCACATATGAGTTAAATCATATGGTATTGGTCTTTCTCCATCTGGTTTATTTCACTTAACATAATACCCACAAGGTCCATCCATGTTGTCCCAAATGCCAAGATTTCATCTTTTTATGGCTATTATTCCATTGTAAGTGTGTGTGTATCTTCTTTATCCATTCATCCATCAGTGAACACTTAGGTTGTCTCCACATCTTGTCTATTCTAAATAATGCTGTGATGAACACAGGGGTGCATATATCTTTTCAGATTAGTGTTTTTGTATTCCTTGGATAAACACCCACAAGTGGAATAGCTACATCATATGATAGTTCTAGTCTTAATTTTTTGAGGAATCTCCATGTGATTTACCATAGTGGCTGCACTAATTTACATTCCCACCAAAAGTGCACAAGGGTTCCCTTTTCTTCACTTCCTCTCCAGCACTTATTTCTTGTCTTTTTGATAATAGCCATTCTAATGGGTGTGAAGTGATATCTCCCTGTGGTTTTGATTTACATTTCCCTGATAATTAGTGATGTTGAACATTTTTCACATGCTTGTTGGCCATCTATATACCTTCTTTGGAAAAATATCTATTCAGTTTCTCTGCTCGTTTTTTAATTGGATTGTTAGCTTTTTTGTTGTTGAGTTGCTTGAATTCTTTATCTATTTTGGATATTAGATACATGATTTGCAAATATCTTCTCCCATTTGGTAGGTTTTCATTTTGTTGATGTTTCCTTTGTTGTACAGAAGCTTTTTAGTTTGATAATAGTCCCATTTGTTTAGTTACGCTTTTGTCTCCTTGCCTGAGGAGGCATATGCAGAAAGATATTGCTAAAACCAAAGTCAAAGCGAATACTGCCTATGTTTTCTTCTAGGAGTTTTATTGTTTCAGATCTTACATTGGAGTCTCTAATCCATTTTGAGTTGATATCTATGTATGGTATAAGATAGCGGTCTAGTCTCATTCTTTTGCATGTGGCTATCCAGAAAAACTAAATTTAGATGCTCTCCATCCTTTCATCAAATTTCCAACCCATTCAGATTAATCTGCAAAACTTCATCAAGAGGTTTGAAGGTAGAGAACTCTTTACTGTCTAGCTGATTTCTAAGAGTGATTAGGGCAGAGTTATAAATCAAATTACTGCAAAAAACGTTCTGGCTAGTCCATGTCAGTCACTTTCCTAAATTTCAAGGTTATTGACTGCTCAACTTATCTTATGACTTTAAATTTGAAAGCCTCAAATTAGCAACAAGTTCTCATAGGATTCAAAGCAGTAGGGGTTTTACAGAATGATTCTGTTAAATTAATCTTTTCCTCATTTGAAACATAGATGATTAAGATACATATTAATTTATTCAGAAAAGTCATACATTTTTTCAATGGAAAAAGTCTTCCCTTCTGTGCTCCCTAGGGCTATTTGTGTGCAAAATTTAACAAATATTGGTTCAACTCTTTTTTTTTTTTCTGATTCAAAACTTCAGCATGAGTGATGATTAGTTGGATGGCTAACGAGACAGTAATCTCCTCAAACATCTTTTAACCCACTTGTACATTCTACATGAAGCAGCAGCTCAGTAAATGTTGAATGAACGAGTGGACAGATCCCACTTACCCAGAAGACTGAATTCTTCTTTAAGAATCTGAGGTTTAATTTTGTGGTCAAATGTTTAGAAATGGAAACAGAACTCAAAGTTCCACTTGACTTATAACGTGACTTCTGTCCTCAGCAGATGGTTAAAAAGGTTAGTTCTACCAGTGGCTTCAGAAAACATACAAAAGGTGTTAGCAGAACCATGATATTCACGGTATATATTTGATTGTTTCAAGAACTGAGTGAACAGGTATTACTTGTAAGGGCAATCAGGTGCCAGTTTCAATGATAAGGCCTGAACTGCAGGGGTCTCACACTCAGCCCTGCTACTTGTTAATTCTGGCTTAACTCATTATGCTTCCTGATGCTGCCACACAGCTCCTTATTTTGAGGTAATAGGTGATTTGACTATGCTTTTTTGTTTGTTTGTTTTTCTAACGTTACACAGAAAGCTAGAGTCAAAAATTTGTGTGTAGTCTGAGAATGATACTTTGGGTATATTGCTGTTTATGATAAGCCCAGATTTACATGTTTACCTCGAACTGGAAAAAAATTGCTAACTAGAATTTCCCCCGTAAAAGTAATTACTGACAATGTCTCCTCCTTAACCACATGGACCTATATCAAGGCTGCTTATCTGTGCAAGATACCAAAGTTGTTACCACAGGACTATGCTATCACAAGCAGATTTTCTGCCAGTGGGCTGGGCCAGCTTTTGCAAACTACAGGAAACCTGGGTTCCTAAAATAACCTAAGGGACACTCCTGATCTAAACTCAAACAGAATGGGGTTAATACATAAATCCTTGCAGGAAGTTTGGACACTGAAAAGATCTGTCACTGAGGATGGCGATTCAGCTTAACAAATGAGGCAATGAGACTGATGGAATACGCCCTTTCCAAAGAAGTTACAATGATTTCCGTTGATACTATCAGTATTTCCACAGTCCTGTTTCCAGGAGGTTATATATAGTATCACAGAAGAACCCTGAGAACAGATAATCAAGCCTTTATAAAGAATCAGAGAAATATATTAAATGTCTCTTAACAAGGAGAATTGAACTTTTTTACTAACAATAACCATTCTTGTCATTATAGAATTATTATATTGTTCTTAATATTTTATTATTAAATAAATATTATCTGCAGGGAAGGCAGATTGGCATCACATAAGTGTTACGTCACTGAAAACTAATCAATACACACACAAAATAATGTGCTAAGGCTACACTAGGGAGTCTCACTTCTGATCTCAAGGTTATGCCAGTTTATCCCAATTTCTCAACAAAACTCTTTATCAAACTTATTGTATCTTATCCCGCACTACATCGGAACTGTTTTAAAAGGGATCTTGTTAGTCATTTTCCTTAAAAAAAAAAAAAGAGAAATCCAAGTCATGCCTTTTCTATGAAATCTTTGGAGGTTGCTATGACAATGTTATTTGTAGCTCAGCCCACAATTCACATTCTTCAGCTTTTACCCAGAGTAACCTGGTTCTGCTTGCTAGGTATCATCTTCTAAGACTCCAAGAGATATTGCCAAAGCTTTCTCCAGAGACTAGGATTGGAAAAATGATGGCATTATTAAATGCTGAACTTTACAAAAATCATTTCTATTTTGAGCACCCTAACATAGTTATCTTCATTTTGCATAATCCTTTTTTTTTTAAACAAGGATGTACATTTTTACATGGTTGCAATTACAGCAAACACAGGGTTTTGTGTTATTCCTTCACCATTTCCAATAACGAAAGCATTTTTCATATATTACAACTGGGGGATTATTTTAAGGTTAAAGAATACATGATATTTAATGGATACAATCTATATTTAATTTAATCAGATTCCTATTACTAGCTATTTGTCTTCATTTTTTTCCTTATTACAGATAGATTCACAAATAATATTATTATGAATATTATTTTCCTCTACAGAATTGTTTCTTTGAATGAGACAGGGGTTATGGTTTGTTTGGCTTGTATCGACAGTATTTATAAAAGTGTAAATCTGAATGTGTTTAGGTGAGGCAAGTACAGTAACCTGTATTCCCATTGCCTTCCCCCAGGCCAACATTGTACATTTAGATGACCTGCTTGACCCTGAAAGCATTTGAATTTTTGACTCCTGGATTACTGGGTCAAAGGCGTAAGTATCTTTATGACTTTCAATAACAATGATCATTTAACTCTTCTAAACCAGTTATACATGTATTTCAATGTCACCAACTTTCATTTATTTGAGTACTTTCCAAACGTTAGGTGCTGTATAGGCATTGGGGACACAATGAGCAAGTAAGACAATGAACAGGGAGTTACAATGCAGTCTGAATTAATAGAACTTAGAATAGGGTACTAAGGGAACCCATAGGAGAAGCAGAAACAAGTCTTCTCCAAATCGGGTCATTACATGGGGAAGTGGTAGCAAGTAGAAGAACGGAGGAAGGAGAGAAGTCCAGGCAAAGAGAGCACCACATGCAATGGCCTGGAAAACATAAAGCAAGCATATTTTAAGTATTATGAGAATGGAGAGGGTGAGGTTAGTGTTGAAAGACATGAATATATATGAAAAAGCATATATATATATGATTTTATAATGTAGTCATCATTAGGTATCATTTAATAATTTTTTGTCAAATTTACTAACTATATAAGCATGTTATACATGTAAAGTAGATTTAATATGCATCGCATCTAAGAAAATCCAATTCCTGACATAATCAGCAGAATGAAAAGTGACACAGAGATTAGAAAACTCCCCAGCACTTGAGAGAAGAGAGGTTTGTGCAGTTTGATGGCAGCACAGGCCCATGTGTAGGAGAAGGGGAGGTGATGGAGCAGCAGGGATAGGTTAGAACAGTTGGAGTGCCTGGAGGGCCAGGCCAAGGAGTTCACTTTGTATTAACTCAATGGTCAATGAAATTACATAGCCATTTTAGAGGAAACAAAATTATAATTAAAACTGTAGAGGAAACACTCATTCCTTTCACCAAAGCAAAATACAGAACATCCTGGTGTCAGCACTGGAAAACAATCTCAAGGTAATTGAAGCAGGAAAACCACATCCATTTAGGGGTTCTCTCATTTTCATTATGACTGCTACCACCATAGCAGCCTCTAGGCTTCCATTCTAACACTTTTGTCCAGCTATGGAGCAATCAAAAACATCTTGCTTTGTTTCACTTTAGTACAAATGATATAGAAAAGACATCAAAAGAATTTATTAAGTGATAAGAGAGAATAACTGGGAAACAAAGCGTGTGTATGAAATATATAAACAGTCTAGTTTACAAAGAACTACTTTATTCTTTAGAGAACATTGTTAGCCCATAGTCCATGTTATTCTACATTGGACACCAAGTATCTGTTAACCCTATGAAATAATATGTAAGACATTATGTGCATTTATATAGTCTTTGTATACAGGATGTGATGGAAGAGGACCTCTACCAATAGATAGAAAAGAAATTCTTGTAACTGTGTGTTATGCAAGCCAAAAGCGGATGGGGTAATTTGCCAGAAATACTACTATAAGGGATATAAGTAGTTTGGTCCAAGTACACCACTCTCTGGGTTGCATTATTCAAGAGTAAATTTTAGAATGTCTGGAAGCAGAGGTCTTACCCAGTGTTCGAGACATATGAGGTCTCTGAGCATTTCTCTGAAATCACACTGAACATCTTGTGTACATGTATGTGTGTGTGTATATCTCCTGGGAAGTCTTTAAAAGGCTCATAAGCTCTTTTATGGCACTTCTTCAATTCACTTCTGTGCTGGACCTCCCCATTTATGAAGGCAGAAGTTTCAGCCTCTGAGACTTTGGGCACAAGTCAGCAGGTGGTGACAGCTTTCTCTTCCAACACTGCATCTTTTAAGCATTCTTAAGAAAGCAAGCAGCCATCAGTTATGAACATCATTCAGGTGACGTTCTGTATGTATGAACTGTATTTGAGATTAAAAGACGGGGAAGAGATGGGAAGTGAGTAGACATGAGACTATTATAGGGCTCAGGAGAAAAGTGGCAGAGTCTAATTACGATGGGATGAGTGGGAATACAGAAATGAGGATGGGCAGAGGATGCACATCTTGGTATTTGGTATATACCGCAGGGTTTTTTTCACCAAGTTGTCATTCTGTGTTTGGAAAACAAAACTGGGGGGAAAATGAAATCAAAGAGTAAGTCAGTGCTTGGCATATAATAGGAATGTAATAAATTTTGGAAAGACTCACACTACCATGGTGAAACTTTTAGTATTAAACATATATTTAGTATTAAACATATATTCATTTGCAGAACAGACAGAAGTTGGACTTTTATATTACTAATGCTTACAATATTTCAACTTCTGGTTATCTTATACAAGTTCATTAGACCACTGATCGTTGTTGCAATGGAGTTCTGAAAGTTTAATTTTGAGATGTGAATGAGAAATGAGGTCATGGTATAGGTGAAGACAGGCAATGAAACTATAAAATTGGTAAGCTTGGTGTATGAGAACCTATATGAGCAAAGAATCTGAAAAAGAATAGATATATGGATATGTATAACTGAATCACTTTGCTGTACACCTAAAACTAACACACTGTAAATCAACTATACTTCAATAAAGTTAATTTTTTAAAAATTAGTTAAAATTAAAAAACATTAAGCTTGGTGAAGTGTAGTTGACCTCGTTCAGGAAAGTAGAAGTAGGCACTGGTTCTGGAGGATACAGGAGTGGTTTGAATAGAGAGAGGGCCAACTTTACTTCCTAACAGTAAGTTAAAATTAGGGGAATACAGAGATTATAGAATAATAATCAGAAAGTGGCCTAAATGTAAGAAGCGGGCTGGCTCTCCTTATACTAGAGAAAGAGAAAGCTAAATTTGTGGTGGAGATGGTAGGGGAATCATTTGAAACAATCCAGATTTCAATTGAAGTGAAGAGGTCAGAAAATATTAAGGATAAATAAAGCTTAGTTTATTCATTAGGAACATGGAAATTAGGAACATGGAAGTTAGAGTTAGTAAAAACCAGTCTCAAAACGATAATTCTCTAATTTGATAATTCTGAACTAATCAGAAAAAAATATGAACTATAGTGCATATTAAGTCAATGTTGAGGAAAATGATGTATTTATTTGAGTACAATTCAGTTGTTATTTTACAATGCTTTAACAAAAGTACACACTAAATACATAGAATTTATATATACTATAGTATAAGTATACTTTTTAGCATAGAAAATTACAAAATTATCTAATCACTTAAAAGAAAATAGCATTATCCTTCTCACAAAGTTCTGAAATTAAAGAAAAAAATTATGAAGATATAAACTATTCACTGAAGTTTCTGAAATAATCAGAAAGCTTGAATCAAAGAGAGATTGCATTTAAGGAGGATGTGTTATTGTTTAATTCAATGGTTAAAGAAACAGAAAAATTAAATGGGAACACTTTTGTGTTAAACTTTCCCCTCGGGCAGCTGGTATAAATAAGGGAGCTAGTATGGACCCTCCATTTCCCTTGAACAGGTATTAACTTCTTCCTGTTTAGAGGGTTTCACTTCATGGTTAAGAGCATGGCCTCTGGGCTCAAATCTTTTGTGCCTGAATCCTAGACATGTCACTTGTTAAGTGTGCAACTTTTGGCAAGTTTCTTACTTTCTCTAAGCCTCAATATTTAACTGTGTAATGTGGATAATATTTGTGAGGGTTAAATGCCACTGACAAACGGTAACTGGTATACATTTAAGCGCTCAATAATTTTGTCTATCAGGAGGAGTCTGGACATAGAGGGAGATGGTAGATAGATTCAAAAGGGAAATGTGAGAATTCGTTTAGAGTGAACAGTTTCGAGGAAGATAACAACTGAAAGGGGGGTCCTCCTTCCCATTCAGCTGCTAGAAAAAGAGGTGTGTTTAACAGAACAGAGAAAACAGGCTGAAAACTGGTGGCCCTGTGGGCATTGGAGGAGGGAAAGCATGTTAGAAGTGTTTCACACACAGACCGAAGAAGCTAAATACTACACATCCAACAGAGCTGCGGATATCTATTTAAGTATGTCTGTGGGTCTATCTGTACAATGTTTCTCTTGAAAAGTCAGCAAGTGCTGTGAAGATAGAGCTCCAATCCTCTCTGACACTTGTTTAGGGGAGGGGCAGCAGCAGAGAAATCTCAGGGTGGAAGACAATCTACAAATACCTGCAGGGACATACATGACTACTTTCCACTTTCCTCCTGGTATCAGAAGGCAAACATGCTAGCACCTCTGTCTTGGACTTCCCAGCCTCCAGAACTGTGAGCAATAATTGCTGTTGTTATAATCTACCCAGTTGGTGGTATTTTGTTATAGCAACATGATTGGAGTAAGATAGCATCTTTCTACCTTAGAGGAATAATTCCTAGACTAATTACCTAGTAAAATTTGTGCATTACCTCAACATACACCAAGTGATGCTGGATGAGGTAAAATCCAGAAACAAGGTTGCTGAAGAGTTCTGTCATGATCTACTCTCACATACTATCACATACCTCAGAGATACTACATATTTACTTGTGTTAGGAGCTTCACATGGCAGTGGTTTTCTTCATGGCAGTGTGAACACCAGCATCACTGCTACTTGCTACTCCTAAAGGAGCCTGAATGCCTCACTCCTCTTCCTTGAGAGCTATTCCAGTTTTCACTTGGCTAATCTTCAAGCTACTTATCATAAGTGTCCATTCTCTTGATTTTCAGGAACACTCATTACTATTATATCCCTCAGGGCAATTTTAGAAGTTTAAAGCAATGAAGAGTAGCTTCTTACGATAAGAAAAAAGAATAAGGTGGGTTGTTGTTCATTTATTGATCATTTATGAGTAGCTGTCATATGCCAGGCATTGGGGCATTGTGCTTTTGACGTCAGAAGCAGTCCCTGCTTTCAAGTGGTCTCTGGTAAAGCTGGGAGGAGTTTCAACTGGACAGAATAGTATAACATAATGAGTAGATAAGTGCCAGGACAGGGTGCCAGGGTGGGAAGGAGGACACAGAGAAAGAATGAGTTCATCATGAAATATTTTTGAAGAACAGGACACCTGATTTGTGTTTTGAAGGAAATGTAGAAGTGTGAAAGACAACAAAAAAGTTTCAGAAGTGAACATTCTAGGCAGAAGCTACAGCAAGATTTAAAAAGCAAGAGGGCACAAACCACAGAGCTGATCTCCCTGTGCTACGTGGCTGCTTCCCACTAGCTATCTATTTCACATTTGGTAGTGAGTGGATATATGTCCTGTGACCACCTAGAGGCGTGGGATAGGGAGGGTGGGAGGGAGACGCAAGAGGGACGAGATATGGGGATATATGTACATGTATAGCTGATTCACTTTGTTATAAAGCAGAAACTAACACACCATTGTAAAGCAATTATACTCCAATAAAGATGTTAAAAATTAAATTTTAAAAAAGACACGAGGGCATACAGAGCAATGGTGGTCCTAAAGAACTGCCAGTAGGTACGTATGACTGGAGTGTAAGATCATTTGAGCAAGTAATGCAAAGGATACCAAAATGTGCAGTGGATAATCTAAGGTAAGGATATATCACCTTTCTTTTTTTCACCCTAGAAATATTTACTGAGTGACTCTTATGTGCCAATGATTGTTGTAGGTTCTGCAGTGAAAAAATCATGACGCTACCTGCACGGAATTTGCATTCTACCTAGGGAAGAGACCGAAAATAAACCAATACCAAAATATTGATATATTGTTTGGCAGACGGGAACAAACATATGGAGAAAACTATATCAGAGATGGAATGGAGCATGTGTAGGTTAATGTGTGCACCTGCGTGGGGATGCATAACAGCTGTTTTTTATAGGATGATCAAGGTCTCACTGATGTGGTGACATTTGACCAGAGACTTGAAGGTAGTCATATCCTATCTATTATCATAACTTCTAGTATCATATTCTATTTATATGTGTATGGATTACTTTTCTAGAACATTTCCAGAGGATGAAATCGCAAATGCAAGGGCCTTTGGATGGGAGAACGTTGAGTGTTGAAAGTACAAACTAAGAGGTTGGTGTTCCTGGTGTGGAAAAAGTGAGAAGAGCAGTGGATAAACTGGAGAGCTGGTGGTGGCGAAGGGGGTGCAGAAAAGATAGGGCTTTTTAGAGTCTCTTTAAGTACTTGTTCCCTTGTGGCTCCCCACCTCTTAGACAGAATCAAGGAACTGTCTAGCCCCAGGCAGTGGAGAAGAGGCATTTGATAGTTTTTGCTAAAGAGTTAAGCTTAAAAGCCTAAAATCTTTATGGACAGAGAGAAATTTTGCTAAATTTCTTCTTTACTACATCAGAGTAATAGATGGATAAATCCAAAGAATTTTCCACAAAGGGAAAGCACCATCAGGATTTGCGTATTTTTTGTTTTGTCTTGTTTTTTAACAAGAGGGAAGGGAAATTACCGTTACTATTTTTAATCTAGAAAGACTGGGGTAAAGAGAGGTTAAATGGCTCATTCACTGCAAACCTGGGCTTAAGAGGACAGTCAAGAGTGTTCAACATGATGCCCTCGGGCAATCACTTACTCAGAGGAGGGCCAATTACTTTTTAAATTAAATTAAATTAATTTATTTATTTATACAGCAAGTTCTTTTTTTTTTTTTTTCAGTATGCGGGCCTCTCACTGTTGTGGCCTCTCCCATTGAGGAGCACAGGCTCCGGACGCGCAGGCTCAGCGGCCACGGCTCACGGGCCTAGCCGCTCCGCGGCATGTGGGATCTTCCCAAACCGGGGCACGAACCCGCATCCCCTGCATCGGCAGGCGGACTCTCAACCACTGCGCCACCAGGGAAGCCCAGCAAGTTCTTATTAGTTATCTGTTTTATACATATTAGTGTATACATGTCAATCCCAATCTCCCAATTCATCCCACCACCACCATCCTTGCCCCGCTTTCCCCCCGTGGTGTCCATACGTTTCTTCTCTACATCTACGTCTCTATTTCTGCCTTGCAAACCGGTTCATCTGTACCATTTTTCTAGATTCTACATATATGTGTTAATATACGATATTTGTTTTTCTCTTTCTGACTGACTTCACTCTGTATGACAAGTCTCTAGGTCCATCCACGTCTCTACAAATGACCCAAGTTCATTCCATTTTATGTACGTACTACGTCTTTTTTATCCATTTGTCTGTCAATGGGCATTTAGGTTGCTTCCATGACCTGGCTATTGTAAATAGTGCTGCAATGAACATTGGGGTGCATGTGTCTTTTTGAATTATGGTTTTCTCTGGGTATGTGCCGGTAGTGGGATTGCTGGGTCATATGGTAATTCTATTTTTAGTTTTCTAAGGAACCTCCATACTGTTCTCCATAGTGGTTGTATCAATTTACATTCCCACCAACAGTGCAAGAGGGTTCCCTTTTCTCCACACCCTCTCCAGCATTTGTTGCTTGTAGATTTTCTGATGATGCCCATTCTAATCGGTGTGACTTTCAGTACGCTTCCCTGGGGCAGTAGTGATTATCTTCCCAATAGCTTGGGCAGCTTGGTGAAGAAGATCAGAAGCTGACTCCAGCTTTTCATAGCTCTCCATCTTTCTACTTCCTAAATTCCCATTCCTTTTACTTGAGCAGTGGTTCGTCAAATATGTAACAGCAGCAGAAGCTTCTCCTAGAAACTTGTTAGAAATGCAAATTCCCAGCTGAGGCTCCGGAAATCATTGTTTTGACAAGCCTTCTGATTCTAGCGAAAGCTTGAGACCCATTGCTCTTCTTCTGATCTGAGAGAGAGGGGGCGGGGCGGGGGGAGAAAGCCCAGGAAAGAATGCTGGAAAGTCAATTCAGAGAGCTTGTGATATGGGGCTTGTACTGTGGTAACTTACAAATGGTTGAAAAACACCCACAAATTGAAACATGTAGCTACTTTAAGGGCTCTTTAGCAGAAATCAATCTTATTCCCGATCTATTACTTAATAGGTCATTTCCTCATACGGATGACTAACAGCAATTCAACAGAAAATGCTTTTTATATTTAAATAACACTTTCTGTTCCAAGATGTCAAAATGTTTGACAAGTGGTCAAAATGCAGCTCACTAATATTCTCAACCCCATGGTAGTAAATAACCCACATCTACCATCACTGCTGTTTACTGGTGATTGCTTTTCTGGGAAAGTTGAAGCGCCTTTGCTATCTCTGTAGAAAGTCAATGACTAAAGGAGGAAACGTCCTTCATCTTGGTTCCCATAGGAAACCAAATTGATAAATCACTCACTGACTTCTATTATTGCATCTCAAGGATAGTTAACAATGCTCATCAAGGAAAAATCCCAAAGAACACTCTTGCCCTATCTCTGATTAAACCTGATTTTGGAAAATCATCTGGCTCAATCTACATTTAATTACAATATGAATGCTACTTAATTCCCTATTACTTCTGGTTACACAGGATCAATGCCACTTGAAGAGTAAGAAGCAAAGGTTCACTACATTGGGGTCTCCTTGACAGCCAAGCCTGTGCCTTAGTCATTTTGACTCCCTAGTGACCAGCTTGGTATCTGGAATAGTATATGCGATCAGTAATTATTTCTTGAATGTATGATGTATGAATGAGTCAAGATATTTTGAAAGTTGGAGTCATGGGTCAAGAGGAGAAAACGTGGTTTAAAAAAAACCCACTAAATTCTCAGAAGCCGGTGCTGCCATGAATGCTAATAACAACTTGACAATGTCCTCTGTCATTGCAAATAATGTGATACCAACATCTACTAATCAATCAAAAAAAGACTTTCAGAATTCAAATTTGGATAGGATTTTGAGCTGGGGATTCCTCTCACCCACCTTTTCTTATGATAAAACTTGGAACTGTAGTGTCAATAGATAATATGCCAGGTTTTCACTTAAAATTGGAAAATTTAATCTAATTTCGGAGGCATGAAATAAAACTGATGGGCAAATATTAGAATTTCCATCAATGAAAAAGCTTAATTTCTAAAATGCTGAAGGTTAGTTTATCAAAATACTGAAACTGCCTCATATCATAAGTCAAAGCACCCTCTCCTTACTAAATAAGGAGCTACAAAGTTGTACAATTACTGTCAATAATTTTTTTACTTGGTATGAAAAAAGGTTGCTTGTTTTAAATAAAACAAAGTTCAACTGAAGTGACTATAATATCATCAGTCTTGTAAAACTCCTTGTGTTAGATTTCTTCTATCCCCAAGATGCCAACCATGCATATTAAACGGACTCTTGTTTTTTGCGTATGATTTCTGTACATCTTTCCTATATGCATTTTCATGTTAAGTACCCTTTCTTAGAGTGTGGATAGTAACCACTCTGTTTAAAACTCTATCACCAGTACCTAGAACAGTGCCTGCCACATAAGAAACACTTAATAAAATTTCTAAATCATCTTGATTAAAATCCATACTCATCCTAGCTTTAAGCACATGAAGACAGAAATAGGTTCCAACTGCATAAGAACACGTGACTAATCCAGAGTAAATGTTAACTATAAGTACAAATTATCTGTTGATTAAAATACAGAACATGTCTGAGATTTGGAATTCCTTCCTAATAACCCTGAGTCAGAGCTGTGGTAAAGGCTTACTGGGGGCATGTTACCATTTTCTGAGTACACACTCAGAAGAGGAAGAAGTTGATGAGACAGCATGCAAGATTTTCCAGGCTCAAAATGGAACTTGACTCATCTGCATGGAACCATCCAGCGAAACACAGAAGAGCTCACTCTTCTGCTGGATTAAGCTCACCCTGGTGGAACGGAATGGAACAGAAACAAGAGACTGAGGTCTAGGTTTTGAGGATCTTCACTCCACTTACCTGCTTTCACAGGACCAGGCAACGGACAAGAAGAAATGTGGAACTGTTGCTGTGTACCTCTAAACAAATACAGTCACCCTATGTAATAGAATGTGTCATAAATCTGACCAATTAGAATAATTCCTCCATTCTTGGTGGAGTAGCTCTGATAGAAATGGACAGAGCTGGGCTCGGGGTGGGAAGGGGGTGGTTTCCTTCTGTTACAAGCTCTAAACTTTCTTCAAGTTTCCTATGATTTAAGCCTAACTAAAATTTATGGACTTTTGAAAAAGAGTAGGTACTAAAATTAAATAAGCTGAGAGTGTTGAGGGTGAAAAAAATGATAACAAATTTAAGGAAATGTAGAATTATTACTATGAGAATTAACAGAACTGTGTTTGTTCCAAATATGAGCCTGCTATAGCATTTTAATTATGAATAGAATTAAACAGAAATTCACTTGCTGTCACCATCTGATAATATTACCAGAGACTTCCCTTAAGGAAATTTAAAATTATTTATTCTATGTAAATCTCTACAAGTCCTTAATTTCAACCTTATTATAAGAAATAACACACAGTAGCAACAAGCTGGCAGAATTTTGACAATTCTCCTGCCTCCCTCCATTCCGCCTTCTTTTCCTCTTTCCCTCCCTCCCTTTCCCTCCTCTTCCCTCACTCCCTTTCTTTCCACAAAGCAAGTAAATGGGTACATAGAAAATAGTAGGGGTCACACGCTTTCATTACAGGGGTTGGGAATGTGGACTCTCACAAAAACAGACTTGATTTTAAATACTGTATCTGTGCCTTACTAGCTGTGTGACCATGAATAATTTAATCATTCTGTGCCTCAGTTTGTCCGGCTGTAAAATAGGTGCAAACAGTACCTACCTCTTAGGATTGTTGTCAGGGGGGATTCCAACTGGTTTTAAAATAGTATTTAGCACAGAGGAAGCATAATAATTATGATTTTTCACTTCTCTGAATATATAAAACATTTACTATTGGGATTCATAGTCTCAAAATCTAACACTCACTGATGTGAATATCTGATTGGCTAAATGGAGAAAAACATTGTTATAGTAATTATTTCTTTAGTTTCTCATTTTGTTTTTTTAACTGAAAACCAGAATCACAATTTCTTGGTATTATCTGTTATCAATGAACAGTATAAGACTATAATATTATTTTTGACAAGGCACTGAATATTTGAAATGAAGAAAACTAAGAAATAGTAGTAAATAAAACTTTTCTTGTACTAATTCCAAGTGAAAGATGAAATTAATGATGATATATATGTGAAAACTCTGGAGAAGTCATACAGAAAGAACCTCAAGTACTTGAGGCACACTTGAAATTCAAATGACATTAAATGACTAATTCTTAAATCAAGGACCCTTCACTAAAATTAAAAACACAAATGCTTTCTTTTTCTTGATTTCTTGTAGGAAGTGAAAGAGTACTCGGTAGGTGTCAGACTATTTTAAACAGCAGGTCATAGAGATGATATTTCAGGAGCGTAAAAATACTAAGGCGGATCTCATAAATGATTGGTATATTATTTAATTCAGGTTAGCATCAGAATTGTCAATGTTTGTTTCTTAAGCAATGCAATCCTTTAGGTAGGAAGCATGGTTCTTTGGAGAAGTTGAGAGACACAAGATACAAACTGGAATATGGTGAAAAAACAGACAGTATCGATTTTTTAAAATTAAACCTAGGAATTATTTAACATGGCCATTTCTTTGGGTTGAAGAAAGAAATTCATATAGATTTTCCTGGTTCAGGCTCCAGTGAGGTCTATAGGCAAATTTGCAACTAGAGCAAGATTCAGACCTATTTCCATTTTTGTGCTTACCTCTTAAATATGTCCAGTTCCTACAGCATAGAGGAAAGCACTAGATTGGCCATGGCATGAATGGCCAGGTTAGGATTCTGGCCCTGCCACTTAATAACTGTGTACGGCTTAAATAGGCAATTTGCTAAACTTCATGAATTTCAATTCCCACTCTCCAACCCCCACCCTGGGCAAAATGAGTAGAATCCTTTTTCTACCAACTCTAGAGAGTTAGGATGGTCTGAGGAGAAAATGTACATAAAAATGCTTTGAAAATTATTTAATGCTTTAAAAATATTATTTATCATTATTATTTCAAGATGAGGGAAAACTCCCCCTCCGCTAATATATTCAGCTTTTTATGGCCACCTAGATCTTCCAGAAAGCTACATAAAAACTGAACATTTTAACAATACTTGGAAATGTTTAGATGTTAAAAAAAAAATTATCCAAACTGGCACATTTCTTCTTAAACAGTTCTAAAAGTAATACATACATAGTGCAATGAATTTGGAAATACAGAATGAGAACGGGAGGAAGTAAAGGTCACCCTGACTCTCTTATTTCTTGAGTTAACCATTGATAAATAATTTTTACATTTTCTTTGGGTCTTTTTTCTCTATGTGTGTGATATTCAAAACCAAGTGGTGAATATGCTGTATTTATTATTTAACATTCTTCTCTTCTCACTTGACATTTTACAAAAAACAATTTTAATTTGTTAACTTCTGTATTGTTTCCGATTCTAAGCATCATAAAATACTTAATAGTGAAGGTTACCTATGAGCTATTATGTAAAAAAAAGTTCAGCATATATAACCTAAATAAATATATTAGAAATTCATATGCTTTAAAGCAGTGATCCCCAACTGTTTTGGAGCTAGGGACCGGTTTCGTGGAAGACAATTTTTCCACCAACAGGGTGGGTGGGGGGAGGATAGTTGGTTCAGGCTGTAATGCGAGCGATGGCGAGCCATGGGGAGCAGCAGATGAAACTTCGCTCGCTCGCTCACTGGCCGCCCACCTCCTGCTGGGCGGCCCATTTCCTCACACAGCCAGGGGGTTGGGGACCCCTGCTTTAAAGGATATCCCTATGTTTTTATGTGATTGACCATTTCAAAAGTTTCATAGACAATTCCACTATTTATGTTTAATTAGAGACCATGAAACTTGTTTTTAGTATTTTTAAATAAAAGATAGTTAAAGATGACTTCATTTAAAAGCTGATAACAAACCTCTAGAACACTTCCTTCTACTTCAGTGAGGTGTTAGATAAAAAAAGCACTATAGAAATATAGATTATACTTGACTTTAAATAAAAATCTGAATAAATACTATAGAATTGTTATCTCCCCTTTATTCTGTTAATAATTGCTAATAGGAATATTATGGAGAATGGTTGAAGCTTAATAGTCATATGTCAATTACCAAGATCACATTTGTGTGGTACAATGAATTTGCAAAGGTAGACTATCAAATATATTTTATTGTCAAAGGTGGTCTGCCAACCGGCAAGTCATTTCGTAAGTTATGCTCTAAAATATATCATTTACCGATACCCAAGAGACATCTCGGTATGTCATTAATAGTGCAGAAACTCTAAGCCAGGGATATTTTTGTCTTTATAATTAATTTGAGACAGCAGCTAATAAAAACCAGAATAATAACACTAATAACCTTCAAATTAATTTTGACCCTAAGCTATAGCAATTTCAACAGAAGTTAGTATATTTACATACCAAATTAAGATTCCTAAACTTGTATTACAATTGATGCAATGTTTTTATGAAATACTACCTATATAATATTTCATTAAAATAATAAAATGAGAACAATATAGAAATGTCATACATGTTTGTGTCCTAGAAAGGATTTAGAGGGAATTTCTGGTAGTATAAATTAATACATGATTAATCATATTACTTTTATTTATAAAGCATCCAAACATACACATCTGTAATCTTATATGTCTTTACCATCAAGAGAAATATATTCCAGAATTAATTTTAAAAACACTGCTTTTACTGTGCTTATGTTTTCTAGTTGAGAAGTCTGGACTTTAAGCATTTTTAAATTATAGAACTCATCAGAAAGCAGGAGGAAACCAACAATACAACTGATGGCATTTGTTAATATAAACCTTTGTGTAAAAATGTTATGAAACTAAGAATGGAAAAAGAATAGAATTATTAAGCAACAAATGGCTGTTTTAAAAAATCTAGCTAATAGTATATACTACCTGGGTTATTCTTTTACTTGAAAAAATTACAGTAGATTAGGTTGTCCTAATTTGGAACTATGTAACTGCCCCTCTCATGTTTCTAGTTTTACTAGAAGAGTGCATTTTTTTGGTATAAGCGTAAGAAAAAAAAAAAACCTGGAACGTTCCATACTGCAGTTTTCTTCCTCCCTTTCCCCAACAGAAAAAATAAGAAATACTGTACCTAACCAACAGATCTGATGATTCCAAAAGGGACAAGTCTCTACTCTGAAACACTATTCAAGTCAGAACATTCTAAATTATGATTTTGTGAGACACTGGAAAATTATGGCATGAAAAATAGAAGAATATTTCTAATGCACTATAAAATGTATTCCTCAAAGCAAAAGAGCTAATGGAAGGCCAGAGCACTTAATGGATAAAATATAATCAAATGAAACAGAAGCATGTTCCAAGCTGAAAGGCAACAATCTCACTATTCTCACATAATTGGATAGTAGACATAACCCAGTAAGATCAGGTTTAAAAACATTTAAATATATATAAATACACATATGTATAAATAACATATATAGCACCTGAAGTAAATACATATTCATATTCATATATTAAAGAATCACTTTAAAATTTAAAAATATTTTTTTAACTATTGAAAAATAAACAGCTAGTGAAAAAATAAGTGTTCTTTGCAAAACTTGACTCTGGAAACAAAGATTCTTCAAATGCTTCTCCAAGAACTTGTCTGTTTATTTTAAATATAACCAAATAAAAAAAAATAAAAAGTAAATAAATATAATCAAATATTTGAAATAGAAGGCAAATGTTCATGAAGGCAGACATATATACATGCATATATACACATATATACACATAATTGGATAATATAATGAATATATATAATACACATAAAATACAGATCTTCCTTAACTTACTATGGCATTGCATCCTGATAAACCCATCATCAATTGAAAATATCATAAATTGTAAATGCTTATACTACACCCAATCTACCAACCGTCATAGTTTAGCCTAGTCTACCTTAAATGTGCTCAGAACACTCACATTAGCCTAAAGTTGGGCAAAATCATCTAACACAAAGCCTATTTTATAATAATCTGTTGAATATCTCATTTGTTTTATTGAATACTGTACTGAAGGTGAAAACCAGAACGGTTGTAAGTGTGTCAGTTGTGATCGAGTCGCTGAGTGGGAGGAGTGGCTTGCTGCTGCTGCCCAGCATCACAAGAGAGCATCATGCTGCATATCAGGAGTCTGGGAAAAGTATAGTTTCTACTCTAAATTCAAAGTATACTTTGAAAAAATGAAAAAATTCAAACTATAGTTTCTACTAAACGAGTATCGCTTTCACACCATGGTAAAGTTGAAAAATCGGTAAGTCGAACCATTGTAATTCGGGGAATGTCTGTATATAAATTTTTGTATAATATATGTGTATATGTGTTTGCACGTGTATATTTAAAACTGGAATTTAGACTGTTTGCTACATCTCATCTTAGAAGCAGACTATGCCCAAAATCTATGCCTCAAGCCTTTGGTGAATAGCTAATGAATTCAGTATTCAAACAGGGATTAAAAATATTGACTTGGAAATTCAGGACAAACTTACTACTAAAAATGTTTTACACTTTTTACTTAAAAGAACATAGTTAGGTACACATGATTAGACCCTACCAACTAAAATAAATTATTGCCGATTTGGCTAGAGTTGTTGATCACCACAAAATTCTCTCTTGCGGACAACTATGGCTTACATATTAAATGGAAGGCTTTAGGCAGTTTTTGTACTTGTTTCCTTAGACCTAAATGGTCCACATAATGATAAAAAGTCAAATAAGAAAAAAATGTAAAATGATGTGCTTTTCAAGCCCAACAAAATTGTTATCATACTAAAGCTCGCCTGTGTACTAACAGTGCAGTTTTTATAGGCAGGTGTTTCTGCTACTAAAGTTTTCACGTTAATTGAGGCTCTATTTTTGATTTCAGTTTAAAGGTGTTGCTAGTGATTGAATCTACTCAGTAGTGCACTTTTATGAATAAGACTCTGAATATTAAAATTCTTACATGTACTCTCTAAATTCATTGAGATTCAGTCAAATAGAAAGATATCATATACCAAGAAGATTCCTTTGTATATGATGTACAATGGAGTAACAGATTAATTTTCCTTTTTGGACAACTTAATGATATTGATTAACATTAAAAAACTTCAACAGTTACATATTAAAAAAAAAGACTGGGGTACAAGGCACATAATTAGTAGTATTACCTTTAAAGGCTTTTGTTAGAGGAAGTGAATGTTAACAGCTCTTTATAAAGTTGCCCTCTCCCAGGAACTTCAATACTGTATCAGAAAAAAATAAAATAAAATTGTCAACTATTGCTTTTAAGAAAGGGAACAATTCCCATTTTCTATAACATTACTTCTGAAATCAACACCCTTATTCAACAACCTTGATATCATTTCTGATAATGAGTCAGTGAAAAGAGTGATTAGACAAATGGTACAATTCAGAAAGAAAATAAGATGCAGAAAGAAATTCAGAAAGAAAATAAGATGCCAACTGAGTTTTCCCAGGTCATCCAATCAACTCCTTGCAGAGTTAAAAATAGAAGCTAAGACTAATTCCCACAGCTACTGCCAGATCAGAGCCTGACAACTTTGCATTGTGGTAGCTTCAACCTCTCCTGCTACTGGGATTCCCTGCATTGAGACATCTTCCTATGAGGTTCAGTCATTTCAAGGTTTGCTTTAAAATGGAGAGGGGTAGGAAAAGGTTCATAATTTTAGGGAAAATCTGTGGTAATGAGATCTCATTGTAAACTGCTCACGAGAATTAGAAAGATAAAAACTGGAAATATTTACTAACCCTTACTATGTCTCAAACACTGCAGTAAGTTCCCTTTTATGTTATCTTCTCTAATCTTCGCAACAACCCTGTGATTTTCCTGTTTTAAATATCCAGAAACAATTCACAGTGGTTAAGTAACTTACCCTAAGTCATAGAGATAGAAAACAATAGAGGTAGGATTCAAACTAGGTGAGGTTCAAAGTTCAAATTCACTTCCTGAAAAACATGATTAGAACATAAATGGTAGCCAAAACTCCCCAAAATAAATTAAAAAATTAAAAGAAAGAGAGAAAGGAGGGGAGGAGGGCCTAGTGATCTGCATACCTTAAAAATAATGTTTAGAACTTTTTGATTGATCTTAAAAATGACCAAAAGCTAGCTGCCTGAGATCTCTAAGAATAAAATTATTAACAAGCTAAACAAAAAATATTGATTTTTATACTCACTCACTTTGAGATCACCCAATTGCTTTCCTTTCATAACACTCTACTGCCATTTTATTTCATTTTCTATTATATTTATTAAGGGATAATTTAAAGACAAGTATTTTGCCTAACAGGTTAATGATTTTTTTTTCTTCTAAATGATGACCAAGATGCCGATCCTCCTCCCCTTATTCAATGGACTAATTAGTGTCAGATCATTTTAGTGTCAGATTTAATTTCTGTGGTGAAATAGTGATTTCACAAACCCTGTGAAGATGTTCCACATACACTATAACATGCATGCAGGTGGAAAAAATTTTCAACTGATGTAGATTTTGCTTTCTCTATGATTGTATTCTTCACAATCAATGAGATAGAAAAAGACACAGAGATAAGAGAACTGTTGACTAATATTTTCTTATTAAAATGTGTATCTTGGGCTTCCCTGGTGGTGCAGCAGTTAAGAATCCGCCTGCCAATGCAGGAGACACGGGTACGAACCCTGGTCTGGGAAGATCCCACATGCCGCAAAGCAACTAAGCCCATGCGCCACAACAACTGAGCCTGCGCTCTGGAGCCCGCGAGCCACAACTACTGAGCCCATGCACTGCAACTACTGAAGCCGGCGTGCCCTAGAGCCCGTGCTCTGCAACAAGAGAAGCCACCGCAATGAGAGGCCCGTGCGCCACAACGAAGAGTAGTCCCCACTCCCCGCAACTAGACAAAGCCCAGGCACGGCAACAAAGAACCAACGCTGCCAGAAATAAATAAATTACTTAAGAAAATAAATAAAATCTGTATCTTGCATCTTCAATTTTCTAAAAGTTCAAATCCATGGTGGTTGAAAAAAGAAGAGTAATGTCATATGTTTTCTTGTCCTGGGTAAATGGATTGTGCTTGGTTGAGTGTCTTTTTTTTTGGTTTTGCCAAAATTTCTTTTTTATTATTTTTATATCTACTATTACTTATTTGAATTCTACTCATTGTTTTTTGTTTTTTCATCTTTATTGGAATACAATTGCTTTACAATGGTGTGTTAGTTTCTGCTTTATAACAAAGTCAATCAGTTATACATATACTATGTTCCCATATCTCTTCCCTATTGCGTCTCCCTCCCTCCCACCCTCCTTTTCCCACCCCTCTAGGTGGTCACAAAGCACCGAGCTGATCTCCCTGTGCTATGTGGCTGCTTCCCACTAGCTATCTATTTTACGTTTGGTAGTGTATATATGTCCATGCCACTCTCTCACTTTGTCACAGCTTACCCTTCCCCCTCCCCATATCCTCAAGCCCATTCTCTAGTAGGTCTGTGTCTTTATTCCCATCTTACCCCTAGGTTCTTCATGACCTTTTTTTTTCTTAGATTCCATGTATATGTGTTAGCATACGGTATTTGTCTTTCTCTTTCTGACTTACTGGTTGAGTGTCTTGAACTGCTCAAACTTTAAGGTCCATCATCTCTAATTTCCACCTTACCAAAACCTCAGACAAGAAACAGGAGAAAGGGTAGTGCCATCCATAATTCATTCCCACCACACCTACAAAAATAATCACAAGGAACTTGTGTAGAATACCAATTCTTTTGTATTAGGAAGGCAGTTTTCAAAATTAAATGGTATTGGTTCATTTGGTTGTTTAATAAATATCTTGCAGATGCCTATAATAAAGCCAAATACCAAACTGACCATTTAAGTTGCAGAAATTTTTACGATCTTGATATTTTACTATTTTAAAGTAACAGTTTACATTTGAGTGCTTACCACAACATATAATACCAATAAGCTCCCTAGAAATCTAAACATTTATAAAATACACCAAATGCTACTGTCTCATGCCTTGCTTTGCAATCCTGGATTGCTTTCTACTATGGAGATGATGTAAGAAATATAAGCTAGATATCTCTTCTATGGGATCACCAACCATGTCTCAACTAACTTTTATCAGTGGAGACTCTCAGTACATACATATTTATTTATTATAAAACTCTTCGGTACTGATCATTAGGTAATTCTGGTAAATGTGGGCGCGTAATAATAGTGACGAATGTCAGCCCCATTTCATTTCAGCTTGATCCACTGCAGGAAAGCACAAATTAGATGAAAGCAATTTCCCCAAGAACAACTCACTTCCTTGAGATGAGACATAAACTTGGGTGAACAATGATTTGTCACAATTTATTTTTGAGGGTAGTGGTTTAAAAAAAGTGCTAATGTAATCTTTTCAGAATGAATCCTTTTTAAAATGCATTAATTCTCCAGTGAATATAGCTTATAATTTAAAACCTATACATGTAATTTTACTTTTCTAAATTTTTACATATGACCATATATAATAAATATTGAAATCTTAAAATCTTCATTATCTTTAAAATTTGATGGCCTTTAAATCTGAATTTGGATTTGGTGAGTCTGACGGATTATTCTTAGTGACTCTATTGGGTACCACCAATTCAGATTCAACATTATTTCTGCAAGTCTCAGAAGCATTAAGTTTTGTGAATGGATAGAGGGTATTAACATCCTGGTTGTTTTTCACTACATTGAGATGACCAGAGAACCTGAGTGTGAAAGATCATGGAGAGGAGTGTAAGAAATGGCACTAAAGGTATCACTGACTTCTCTCTATTTACTCAGATTCTGCAGTATACAACAGAAGGAACAAAGCAGGTTGTGTTGCTGCTACTGTTGCAATGACCAAGGATCCTCAGTCTCATAGCCATTGCAGTCCATTGTTTAAGATGTGAGCTTGTTGTTGCTTATTCAGGCAAAAGTCAGAATGCTTATTTGTTTTATGTCTGTTTTTTAATGAGGGTTTGATTCGACAGCAATAAAGACAAAAGTAAATAGGAGAAATGTTTATTAATAGGTCCCTCCATCCCTATCAACCAAAGAAAAGGCATACCTTAAAATACTGTAGTGAAATGTCTAGGGTGTGTCTGTCTGTGTTCTTGCCACCCTTCACCTTTAAGTAGCTTTTCAAAAATATGTTATAAACATGTTGCTTCATCCTTGCCCTTTTAGCCTGTTAATGTCTAACTTAAGTAAAGCAGGATGCAATCCCCAGCAAGTTATCTGTTTCTCCTTTCTTGGACCATGCAAATCAAAACAGTCTTCTTCTAAGGAGGGTGGTGAAAAGTTGTGCCAATTGTGTTCATACTTCAGCTATTCCAACGTTCTTTAGTTTATCTTAAATGAGACATTCTCATCTTTGGGCTTTAATTATTCCGTTTAAAAATAAATTTTAAAAGATACTCTGAAGAGAAACTAAGAAAAAAAACAACAAAATAAAAGATTTACCGTAATGCAGGTACATAAATATGAACTAAAAATACTTTTAAATTAAAAATTAATCTTTTTTTATTTTAAAAATTAATCTAATTAAAATTACAGATTAGGCTGGATAGAATTGATCCATTGCTGAAGCTTAAAAACAAACTAGCTATAAATGTTACTAGTTTTCTACACTGTTGTTACAAGACTTGACTGACATCCGTGATGTACTCTGTAATATTTTTGAAATGATGAAATGTGTGATCCAGAGACTTGAAATATTTCAATACTTGTGTATAGGAATTTTCTTCCATGAACTAGAAATGAAAAAAGTGAGAATGTTTCCTTGCTCAAATCACATTAAGTGGATTCCCTTACATTACTTGCATTCATTTTTAAGATAGTCATAAATGGTTACATAAAATACAGGAATATTATCTGTTGAAGAAGTTGATGGTTTTTATAGTCAATGTATGTATTCAAATGATAAATGTTTCTGCATAACCTCTGACCCAACAATACCATTCCATGCCACTCCAAGAATTCTTCCATCAAAAGTAAAAGCTCCAGGACATAAAGACATGAACCTCTATGTCCATTACCACATTTCTTGAAATCATAAAACTGTCTGGAACTTAATAAATGTTTATCAATGGGTTTTGACTGAATGAAATTATGGCTCACTCAGAGTACACATTACTGGGCATCTACTAAAGGTAATATGGTAGTGATATATGCTAGATATCATTAATATAATAGAAACACAATGTACTAAAAGTGTTTTGCAACTAAAAATCACTACACATTGTATGGCTTTAAAAAGGAATGAAATGCTGCTACATGCTATAACATGGATAAACTTTGAAAACATTATGTTAAGTGAAAGAAGCCAGACACAAAAGGACAACTATTATATGATTCCACTTATATGAGGTAGTTAGAATAGGCAAATTATAAACCCAGAAAATAGAATAGAGTTAACCAGAGGCTAAGGGGAGGGGAGAAATAAGGGGTTATTGTTTAGTGAGTACAGTTTCTGTTGGGGATAACAAGAAAGGTCTTAAAATGGATAATGGTAATGGTTGCTCAACATTGTGAATGTACTTAATACCAATAAATGATACACTTAAAAATGGTTAAAATGGTAAATTTTACATTATGGGACATTTTACCAAAATAAAAAATTAAAATATACTATAAAATAAAGTAAAAATTTACCTCATACTAGGCATACTATGAAGTTTGCATAAAATTGCACTTATTTTAGGAGCTTATATGGTTATTATCATATTTGGGGACATGTAAAGAAAGCAACAGCTTAAGTAGTCCTCTTGAGTTCTTTCTCTCCATCTTTCCAACCTGGTGTTTTCTAGATTAATGGTTTTGTCACACCTCTCTTTGAATACTAGCATCAGTAGGAATGCTAGCTAGTACTGGTTTCCTTAAGTATCAGCTAAAAAGTTTAATGTATTTTTATGCTGGTAATTGTTTTAGAGCCTGGGAGGGATGTCATTGTTTTCTTAACTTGCCAAAAGCAAATATAGTACTGTAGACAGCATTACTAGAAAGAAATAGTAACTTTGAAGTAGACATATGTCCATCCTAAGCAAACTGAATATATTTCAAAGCAGACCACACCACTCAACTGCTGGCAATGTTCTTCCACATACTTGGCAGTATAGTACTCGAAGTCTGAGAACTGTTTCTTTTTTGTAAAAATGATTTTGATTGGAAAACCCTGAATAAATCCTTTGGAATGTGTAACGTTTAGAGCTCCTTCTGGGATTCCTTTTCCATGAATCAAGGTTCTTTGATTCACTATCCTCCTTGGCACTTGCTTCCTAGTCATCTCAGCAGCCTTTGTGCCAGTGCTAATGAAGAGCTCCCAGTTTAGGTCCTAAAGCAGGGAGAACAATAAAAGGAGAACCTCATTTCAAGTACCAGAAATGTCTGGGCTATAAAAGACACACATATTGTCAAAGTAAGCCCAGAGTGGGGTGACATCACCAAGGTCATTCCTGGCTCCACGTCCCCCACAGGAGGAACAACTAACAATTATTTGGAAACAGGACACTATTTGAGAGAATCCTAGAACATGGAGGTGAGGCTGAAGCACCCCCGTGCACCACAGAGACCAAGACAGACTGCATTAGAAGGGTGAGAAAAGGAGCTACACGTTGACCACACTGCCCCTCCCCCAAGCCAGTGGAGCACCATGGGTGAGGTCTCCCCTGAACCTCTGGTTCCTCCAGTAGGAGAAGAGAACTGGGGGACAGCAAGCACCACCACTAGCATTGGGATTGCTTTGTGGGAGCCACTGCTCTAATCTGCTCCACTGGGATTGCAGGGGAATCTGCAGGGTTTGACCACTAAAAGTTGGACTGTGATGAAGGGGGAAGGGACATGCAACAGCCAGCACATGGATTGTGACAGATGGAATTCATACCTGCAGTGCCCAAGTAGTGATCACAACTGGCACCTTTGCTTATCTACAGAGCCAGGTTGGTGGGACACTACAACCGGGGAACTCAGCAGGGTACAGATCCACCTGATACGCATCTGGCCCTTGAACCTGGTTTGCCCATACCCAGGGAAAGAGCAGAGTCACAGCCCACCCACTGTGGAGAGTGTCTTCTGGCCATCTGACCAAAAGGGCTGGCAATAAATCCTGGAAGCTATTTGGCCCAGTCGTGCTCCAGCCAAGAGGCAGGCAGCCAGAGCTCATCACTGGCTCTGGTACAAAGCAGAGCCAGTATCAGGTGTGGAGGGATCCTGTACCATGCACAGGCAGGGAGATTAATTCATATCCAAGGCTGAGAGGAGCTCCCAGCTCCTCCCAACTGGGGAGCCTGTTTGAGAAATTAAGAGTCGCCTGGAGTGGTCCCCCCTCATCCCACCCAGGCAAAGGAACTGGGACTAGCCCCATTCCATCTGCTGTGGAGAGTGTCTTCCTGGCCCATCTGACTAGAAGGATTGGTGACAACTCCTAGAAACTGTGCGGCCCAGCAGTGCTCAAGCCTAGAGAAGGGTAGATAGAGCTGATAGTCTGCAAAGCAAAGCCAGTGGCCTTGTTCAGCCACAGAACGTGGAGTGTGGATCAGCTTGAGTTAAGACAACAAAGAGCTTTACTGGCTTTAGAGCTGCTTCTCCTGCTGCACCCAGGCAGGAAATCTAATTCATAGCCCTACTCATCACTGAATACAGCCTTCAGCATGTCCAACTGGGGAACCTAACCAGAGAACATGGGAAGCTGTACAGCCCATTAAACAGCCCTAGATACAGTGGCACTTGAACAGACAGCACAGCCTGTGGCCTCCCCCTTCTGCAGGGCAAAACCAGTGCCCTCACCTGACCAGGGAATTAAGTGCACACTCTGGCCTGATTTGGGTTCCCAAACAATGAACTATACAGGCTCTGGGTCCTGCCCAGAGCCAGGTCCTATACAAACTCTGATTCTCTGCCAGGAAACTAATTCATAGCCCCATGTACTACTACTACTGAATATAATACCCAGTTAAGTCTGGAGGAAGAGCCCAATTATTCAGATATGCAGATACCAAAGTAAGGAATCAAGGATCACAAAAATTAGGCAAATAGGACACCACCAAAGGAAAGTAATAAAACTCCAATAACTGACCTTAAAAAAATGAAGATCTGGGCTTCCCTGGTGGCGCAGTGGTTGAGAGTCCACCTGCCGATGCAGGGGATGCGGGTTCGTGCCCCGGTCTGGGAGGATCCCACATGCCGCAGAGCGGGCTGGGCCCATGAGCCATGGCTGCTGAGCCTGCACGTCCAGAGCCTGTGCTTCGCAACGGTAGAGGCCACAACAGTGAGAGGCCCACACACCGCAAAAAAAAAAAAAAAAAGAATATCTATGAACTGTCAAAGAATTCAGAATAATCCTCCTAAGGAAGTTTAGTGAACTACAAGAAAACACAGACAGCTAAGTGAAATTAGGAAAACAATGCATGAACAAGACAAGAAGTCTGACAAGGAAATAGCAACATCAAAGAAACAGGAGCACTAGATTTTAAAAATACAATAACTGAACTGAAGAATTCAATAGGAAGTTTCAAAGGTAGATTCGACCATGCAGAAGAAAGAATCAGCAAACTGGACGACAGGATTTTAGAAACTACCCAGTGAAAGGAACAAAAAGGAAAAGAATAAAAAGAGTGAAGAAAGTCTATGGAAATTATGAGACACAATAAAGTAAACAATGTTCATGTATGGGAATTCCAGAAGAAGAAAAGAGAGAGAGAAAGGGGAAAAAAAGTATATTTAAAGCAATAATGGATGAAACCTTCCCAAACCTAGGATGAGAAATGGACATCCATATCCATGAAGTCAAAACAAGCCTAGGTTGAACTCAAATACGGCTACTCTGAGACACATTGCAATTAAATCATCAAAAGTCAAAAACAAAGAAAGAATTTTAAGACCAGCAAGAGAAAAGAGAGAAGTTACATACAAGGGAACCCTGGGATAATTGGATATTCACATGTAAAAGAATGAAATTGGACCAATATCTTATACCACTCACAAAACTAACTTGAATTGGATTAAAGACTCAAATGTAAGACCTGAAACTATGCAACTGCCAGAAGAAAACATAGGAATAAAGCTCATTACATGGGTTTGGTAATGACTTTTTGGATATGACACTGAAAACACAAACGACAAAATAAAAAATAAACAAATGGAACTACATCAAACTAAAAAGCTTCTGCACAGCAAACAAAAACAAAAACAAATCAACAAAGTGATTGAAAAGACAACCTATAGAATGCGAAAAACCTATATGTAAACCATATATCTGATAAGGGTTAATATCCAAAATAAATTAAAAATTCATACAAATCAATAGCAAAAAAAAAAAAATTACCCAATTAAAAAAATGAGCAAAGGACCCGAATAGACATTCCTCCAAAGAAGACACACGAAAAGCCAACAGGTACATGAAAAGATGCTCAATACCACTAGTCATTAGGGAAATGCACATTAAAACCACATTGGGATATTACCTCACACCTGTTAGAACAGTCATCCTCAAAAATGTCAAGAGATAACAAATGCTCGTGAGGATGTGGAGAAAAGGGAAGCCTTGTGCTGTTGGTGGGATTGTAAATTGGTAAAGCCAGTATGGAAAACAGTATGGAGGATCCTCAAAAATTAAGACTAGAACTACATATATCTAGCAACTCCACTTCTGGGAATATATCCAAAGAAAATGAAAACACTAACTCAAAAAGATATCTGCACCCCCATGTTCATAGCAGCATTATTTATAATAGCCAAGACATGGAAACAATCTAAGTGCCCATTGATGGACAAATGGGTAAAGAGGTTGTTTTATATATTTATAGATATATACGTATTATATGTATATACACACACACACACACTGAAATATTATTCATCTGTAAGAAAACAAAGGAATGCTACCATTTGAGACAACAGAAATGGACCTTGAAGGCTTTATGCTAAGTTAAATAAGTCAGAGAAAGAAAGGCAAACACTATATGATCTCACTTATATGTGGAACCTAAAAAAAAAGAAAACAATCATAGAAAAAGAGATCAGACCTGTGGTTACAGGAGACAGAGGGTCAGGGGAGGGGAAATTGGAGGAAGATGGTCAAAGGTACAAGCTTCCAATTGTAAGATAAATACATACTATGGACATAATGTACAACATGATGACTACAGCTAACACTGACGTGTGATATATAGAAAAATCGTTAAGAATAAATTCTAAGCATTCTCTTCACAGAAAAGTATTATTTGATCTCATTTATATAAATCTGTGTGTTTGTGTGAGAGAGAAGGACAGAATACAAAAATGCAAAAAGAAAAGTTGTAAAGTACGAAGCTGCTTAGGTTTATATCTCAACTATAACAGATAACAATTTGTTTAATTTTAATAGGTACAAAAATAAATATTAAGCATAGAACAAGCAAAAAGAAAAACTGAGCCCAGCGTAGATGTCCTTAAAGCATTTGCAAAGGAGGGCTTTATTAGGTCCGCGAACACCTGCAATTACAGGCAAAATTCTATGTGTGTGTGTTGTGTATGTACTTGGGGAGTGGACGCATAGCCTTTATTGAATTATTAAAGGGGATGTTAAGACCCAAAAGTTTAAAAAGCACTGGAAAGCCTGACCACAAAACCATTTTAAACTACTCTGATTATGTTTTTATAGTTTTCCTTCACTCGTTAACACTTCAAAGAACAGCACGTGAATGTGGAAAGAATCTCTGCCATTTAGGTAAGATCTCTGAGTCTCAGTGTAAAATTAGCATATAGTAGAAGGATGAAATTATACACCACAGATGAAAGTACCTAGCAGAGCGCTTTAAGACTAGTACTTATTTATGCAAGACATCTTCCCCTGCTTACTTGTTTTCAGTAGAATGAAAGCATACTGAAAGCTGGTACAATGTCTTCTTTAAAGTTTTCTTTTGTAATGCTTACTATGCTTTTTGATACGGATGAGCCAATATCCACTTAAGGGCATGTAAGCTCACAATAACTTTTGTTGAATATAACTGTTTGAATGTACTTTCACTATATTATTATATAGGGATTTTAAACTAAAATGTACCTGCACACACTATTTAGAGCCTAACTTGGATATTAGAGTAGGTGGATATACACCCCTGGAAAATAATAGCTACTTTCTTCACTAAAATCAAATTGCTGAACATCTACTTTGCATATACATAGCTAGGCACTGTATTATGAGTTTCAGGTAAGAAAAAGTTGTTAGTCAAAGACTCTGCTCCCTAGGGTTATTTTACAACAGCAAATCATGTTCAAACTAAAGGATAGACCAAAATAGAAAGTGCCACAGGCATTTAGACAAGGGAGAAACACATCTGAAATGAGAAGGAAGGTGGGTATGGGGAAGGGTTCATGGAAGAGGCAGTGTATGCTGTGAGCAAGGTTTCAACGTGTAGCAGGGTGAGTGAAAGGAACAAATGAAGACATATAGTCGTGATATCATGAGGCACAAACTAGAAATAAACAGCACTTGTTCTAGGCTGGTCATGAGGTAATTTAAGGGGATTAGTGAGAAACTAGATAAAGAGATATCTCTTTATGTATTACTTATTAATAATACTTTTGAACACAAGTATTTAATTTTTAAAAAAAGAACAATATAGGGATAGGAGACTAGGAGGTACAAACTATTATTATAAAATGAGCTATAAGGATATACTGCATAGCACAGAAAATATAGCCAATATTTTATAACTATAAATGGAGTATAACCTTTAAGAATTGTGAGTCACTATATTTTACACCTGTAACTTACATAATATTACACATCAACTATACTTCAATTTAAAATGCTATTTTAGTGAATAAAACACTAAGCAGTAAAATTTTTAAAAAAGAACTTAGAAGAGAACTTAAAAATAAAGACATAAAGAGCAGGTTGAAACAGCGCAGAAATCCGGCAATTAAGAGGCCATTGATAACTTTCAAAATAGCACTTTTTCTACCCATTCTCAGTGGAGGCAAAGCCTTATTAATCCTACTATTTCTTTTTCTGGTTTTCAAAATCTCAGGATAAGTCTATTTCAATTGTAGCTAATGGCAGTAATGCAGCACCAGAAAATGCCTTTTGTAAAGAGAGGGCAACTTTGTGAATCCTAAGTGGGTACTCAAGTCTTAAATTACTGATAACACTGACCACCCACCAGACTAAATGTGTTTTTTTTACGTGATTGGAAAGCAACAGATTGATTTCAATTCTATCTTGTCATATCTACAAAAAAGTTCCTACAGTTCATTTAGCAACTAATAGAATACATCCTTCTATTTGGTATTACTCCTCCTTAACACGGGGCAATTAATTTTTCCTTTCTCTGGGAAACGTTTTTAACAAAGGAAATAGAGTCATAAATTAGTTTCGGTTAGGAAATCATACAACTATTTCTACCTAGGGCTTTGAATTTAGAAACTTTCCTCAGAAATTGTTTAAATATAACGAAGTCCAAATTCAGAAATACCTTAAATTTAATTATCTTAGTTGCACTAAAATAACAAATTCTATTTTCTATCTTGTTTTCTTTCTTCCCCAGAAGGCTTCTCCAACCCTAATCCATAACTTAATGCATTCATCTCACCTATACAATCACTGGCAGGTATGATGCCGGCTTTGGCGGCTCCAGTCCCCTAATCCTGACCCATTTCTTGCCAAAGAACTCAGTTTCTTCAGAAACCAAGTAACAGACATTTCAATTTCTAACCATCATTAGCATATTTTCATGTACTAATACTCAACATAAAAACACCTTTCAAAATTACAGAAATTTTTACTGTACTTAAGATCAATTGCACTAACCTGTATTTCATAAACCTTGGGCTACTTTCTAAAAAATGAATTATTATTTTAATATGTTTTTCACTTATTATTCAGAATAATTATTCATATAATTAAATATTTTACAATTAGGTAAGAAAGGTGGAAAATAGTTTTGCTACTCTTGTTCTTTGTTCTCTCTTCTAGTTGGTGTGCCTGAGTCAAAATTTTAGAATATTGAAAATTTAATATTTCAAACCCAAACCACATTTAAAGATAATAATAACAACCAGCCAAAACAATATCGGTCCAGAGGTTTGCATGGTCCGGGGAACAGTTCTCTGAGGGGGCCATTTGGAGTGGGATTTGCCCACCCCCCTCCACTCCTTCTGCCTCATATACTGAAGATAGAGACAAAGAAACCAACTCAAATCTTTCCAAAGTGTATTTATAAATAGAGAATTTGTAATCAGAAAAACAACAACAATATATAATAGAAGTAACATGATTTTTCAGAACCAGTATCTTGTTCTAAAGCAATATTTAAAAAAGAAGGTAAGAAGGTTAGCTATAAACCCTGGACCTCTTTTTCATTGATCTCCTATTTTAATTTGTTAAAATAAAATCCATGGCCTTTTGAGTCAAACTGTCTCTTTAATTTCAGATTTAAAGATAACAAATCTCTTTTTAAATGGAATATTGGCACACAGACACCACACAGTCTGGCTTATTGCAACTGTTCTCTGTTGGTGAAGTGGCACATTTGTAATCCCCACCATAGCAATCTTCACCATTTCACAGAATATCATTCAATTGTACATCCCTAGGTGGGCAACAAGAATGGGCACTTGAGCTCAGCAGCAAAGCGTTTGTGGGGAAATCCTAGGTCAGAACCCCTAAAAGGGGAGACTAATTTGAGGATGCCCAAATAACCTGAGGTTTACCTTGGCCACCTCCCCTGGCTTTCTGACTGCCTGTGGGAAAAGCCTCTCTGGAAACTCTTTTGAGGTTATTGGGGGAATCCTAGGACAAACACACTGCTTGCTCTTGCAGGAGGACTTGCCCCATACCCTACCCAGCTAGGTGTCTCACAACCTAGCTGGACTAAAAGCTTCAAGAAAAACGGGACAGACTGACATTTGCATTTCTACTTCCACCTATTCTTATGCACGTGGAGCAAAATATGTAGGTATAGCCCTCTTTCTCACACCCCAACAGATTCTGCTGTCCTCGAAACCCATCTGGTAGCTGCAGTGACTACAATGAAGGGAGTTATCTGAAACCATGTTGGTACTGGGTGTAAAGGATTTTTCATGCCATGCATTTTGGGGAAGGACACAGATAATAGTCCAAACATGGTATAAGGCAATGCCCTTTCTGGGTCCTTGAAAAATCAGTCACGGAACAGAGGTGGTGGACAGGAGCTGACAAGAGCTGGCTTGTTAATGAGCACAGCATCCCCGGGGTGGGGGGTGGGGGAATCAATGCAATGATTGACCAGAGAAGATGGTAAATGAAGGGAGAAGTGGGGACAAGTGCTGCTCAACCCAAGCTGAACTCCAGGAGGTAAGTTTCTCCTCTAATTTGAGATTCTTTCTAAAGGTTCAGTATTGAAGTGGGTGTTTGACGTTGAAATGTGCAGACCCATTCTAATAACTGGAAAGGGAGAAGACTGAGGAAGGCAAAAGGAGAGGGAAGATTTCCGATTACTTCTCCAGGCTGCTGACAAGAACCTGCTGCTCGCAAACCAAAAATTAACCAAGCGAAGGTTGAAGGTAGCAACGTAAAAGTGCAACTCAAATTATTTTACATTCTGAATCCTCTTCAATATCGCAGCGAGTGTGGCACAGCAATAGTTGATTATCTTAAGATTACAGAGGCTGACCGCCTTCTTTGTTTGCCCAGTAACACCGCTCCTCCAATAATCTCAAGCACTTGGCTGATTAATATTTCAATTCCAGTTGCTGCTCCTTTTCCCATTGCAGAAGGCGGCAGGGATATTCCCCTTCTTCCCTCTGTATTACAAACCCCATTACTAACCAAGCAGAAAGCACCGCGCAGTGTGGCCGAGGCTAATAATAGCCGGGCTGCTTACCTTCTCCGGAGGGATCGAATCAGCGCATGTCCCCGCGCCGGCTGCCCCGGGGCCGCAGTGCCGCCGCGCCGGCTCTGTGCTTGGTCAGTTCGGCCGGCCCCCCACCCCACCTGCCAGCTGCAGCAGCTGCTCCCGCCGCTCCCGCCGCCGAGCTCCGGCCGCAGGAAGTCATCCCCCGCGCCGGGCCGGATCGCCACATTCCGCGCCAGCCGCGGGGGGAGAGGGGCCTCTCCCTGCTGCGGGGACCGGCTCCTGGAAACTGCGCTCAAAGATCGCTACCCTTCCCGGTCGTAGGGTTATTTTCTAGGAATGCTTTTACAGAAGAAGCGTCGCCGGCTGGTGGACCGAGAGAGAAGAGCCAGAGTGACTTTCTCTGCAGAGCGCCTTACCTCTGAGCGCTCCCCTGTCACTCCCGCGGCATGGACAGCTCCATTCCGCTGTGTGGGTTTTCCACCCTCTTCATCTTCCTTATCTGTATTGTTCATTTCGCTGAATTTGAGAGTGGGATTAGCTTTGAAGATATCATTCAAACACTCCGAAAATATTTTAAATTGGCGACTAGTTTTTCTAAGCCCCTGTAGCAAGCTCCACTTTCCCTCAACACACACACACAACACACACACACACATACACACACACACAGTTACTCGCACGTACACACCCAGCCAAACCACTCACAATTAGGAAAACTGGGACCTCTCGCCCTCTTGCCTACGTAATGGAACAGGAAACTCCCAAAGGAGTGGGGAAGTAGGACCGGCTAGCGAAAGCACTCGAGGAAAGAGAGAGGGGTCGCCCCAAGATTTTGTTGCTGTTTAGTAGTGTCCTTAGTGGACAGATGTTCCCCCTCTAACCCCCTGGCCCCGCCCCAAGTGGAATGGCTGGTCTGGTGACCGCTGTAACATTTGGAAACAAAGAAGCTGAAGCCACATTAACAGGTGGCTGCATCTCTTTCTTTCCCGAAGGATTTATCAGAATTGGCTTTAGGAATAATATTAGCATATACGTATATAATAAACCCTTTCCTTCTCTCTTTAAATTGGCACCAGCTATTAACAGGTTTCTCTCTCTCTCTCATTTTCCTCCCTCCCTCCTTCCCTGCCTCCCTCTCCTAAGCTGACCAGATCATCAGTTTCCGGACTTAAGGGGGAAAAAAGGCCAAGGATGTGCTCTCTTTACAGCTGAACCAGGGCTTATTTTCCCGGTGTTGAGCCATTCCCAAGTAGAGAGGCTCTTTGACACTAGGGTTCTCTGTGAGTGAACTTCTCACATTCAGCTTGCTTTTGGAATTGCCCATCACTAGGTCCAGGCCAGTTTTATCCTTGGATTTGTCCAGCAACCTAAACAGTATAATTGCACAAGGCCAAGGCAGTACTTTTAATCTAGGAAGAGTTCCCAACTCTCTGTTTAGCAGTTCCAAAATTAGGAGGTAGTGTAGCAAACAGTTTCAACAAGGCTCAGTAAGAATTCTTGACCCTAGAAAGTGGGCTTTTTAAAAGCTGGAACAACCTAATTCATCTCTCTGAGTTTCACTTTCATAAAATTAGACCTCACCAAAGAGCAGGGGATTCTTAATATGTATCAAAGTGTATGTGGAATCTGGATGGGAATATTACATCTTTAATTTCACTAACCTCTAGCTGCAATTTAGTATTTAGCATGTCCTTTAAATCTAAATGCAGACAACAAACCACAATACTATTAGGAGTACCTGTGACTATATCCCCAGCAGATACCACAGACAATTTCCTAAGGCAGTTTTTATAGATATCTCAAAGTATCACTAGTCTGATGTTACAATCAAATCATCATTACCTTTTTTGTTTTATCTAATAGACTATATCTATTTTAGGATGGTTTTAGATATACAGAAAAATTAAGGGGATAATACAGAGTTCTTATATATCTCATTCCCAATTTCCTCGATTATTGACACCATACACTAGTGTGGTACCTTTTTTACAATTAATGAGCCAATATTAAAACAATAATATTAACCAGAGTCTGTACTTTATTCAGATTTCCTTGGCTTTTGCCTAGTGTCCTTAATTCCATTTCAGGCTTCCATCCAGGACACCACATTACATTTAGTTATCAAGCCCCCTTAGGCTCCTCTGGGCTGTGGTAGTTTCTCAGGCTTTTCTTGTTTTTGATAACCTTGACAGTTTCTTTTTAAAATTTATTTATTTAATTTATTTATTTTTGGCTGTGTTGGGTGTTCGTTGCTACGCGCGGGCTTTCTCTAGTTGCGGAGAGCGGGGGTTACTCTTCGTTGCAGTGCGCCAGCCTCTCATTGCAGTGGCCTCTCTCGTTGTGGAGCGCGGGCTGTAGGCGCGTGGGCCTCCGTAGTTGCAGCATATGGACTCAGTATTTGTGGCTCACGGGCTTAGTTGCTCCCTGGCATGTGGGATCTTCCCAGGCCAGGGCTCGAACCCGTGTCCCCTGCATTGGCAGGCGGACTCTCAACCACTGTGCCACCAGGGAAGCCCCAACCTTGACGGTTTTGAGGAGCAGTGATCAATTGTTTTGTAGCATACCTCACTAATGTAAACTGTCCAATGCTTTTCTCATGGTAAGACTGGGATTATGGTTTATTGGGAGGACAACCAGAAAAAGTGCCTTTTTTATAACATCTTATCAAGGGTACATGCTATCAACGTGATTTGCCTGTTGATGTTGACCTTGATAACCTGGCTGAGGTAGTGTCTCAGATTTCTCCACTGTAAAGTTACTCCTCCACCCCTTCCACACTACACTTGTTGGAAGGAAGTCACTATGTGAAGCACAAACCCAAAGAGTGGAGAGTTATGATCCACCTCCTTGAGGACAGAGTATGTACATAAAGTATTTGGAATTCTTCCACACAGATTTGTCTATTTTCCCCTAAACATTAATTTATTCAATTATTGATATTTATTTATATCAGTATAGACTCATGGATATCTATTTTATCCTTTGGGTTATAATCCAATACCACTTTATTTTGTTGTTTGAATTGTTCCAGCTTTGGCCATTGGGAGCTTTTGCTTTTGGTGCCTATGCTCCTTTGACATACTCCCTTTGGGGTGTGTGAGTTTGTGTGTGTCTGTGTATCTGTGTTTAGCATGCATGTTTGTGTGTGTGTTTAACACTTCCTGAATTTCTGGTACCACAAGATGCTCCAGGCTCATTTTGTGTATTTCCTGCCCCAGTCCTAGAATCAGTCATTTCTCTGAGGAGCCCTGATTCCTTTTATTGGAGAGTAGTAATAGAAACCAAGATCTGGGCTCTAGATGTGCTGTTGCTAATGGGCTATTATTTGATTAAGCTCTCTTAACTGAGAGAACAAAGAAATATATATGTATACTAACCCATGTATATACACATATCAGTAAATATTTCTATATATAACTATCTATATCTATATTGAGCTGAGTGTATACTGATGTCTGCAACTATAATCCATTAACTCTGAGATTAGTTTAGCCTTCTCCTCTTGTTTATCTGTAAATTCATACTTCAATATTGAGAAATGTGGCTACCACCATCCACCATCTATTTATTTAATTGTTCAATTTCAGTACACATGTATCAGAGTTGTGAACCCATCTCCCCAACATCACTATTTTTAAGTATAGTAGTTAATAGAGTCTCTGTTATATCTTGTTATTTAATGAGTTTAAATACCCATTCGTTTCTATGTCACAAATTTGGTTTTTAAAATATTCTAATGACTGCATTTAAAACATAGTAACTAGTTTCTTTTGAGATTCTATGTATTATATTTTATGAATTTAAAAGTGTTATTTTAAGACTATTTAAATGGGCTACTCCATATTGTCAAAGGGATCCTCAGTAAAAAGAAGGTTAGGACCCCAACCTCACAAAGATTATTGTCAGTTTATAATGAGATGATGTGAAATTGTCTGGTGCAAATGTTGGGAGCTCATGCTTGATAAGTGTTAGCTTTGTCCACTTGGGCAGGCTTCTTTCTCCTTTAAAGTTCTAAATACCTTGGAAGAGAGAACATGCTAAACCTTATGGTTAATAATTTATAATGTAGTGGAAGGATTTGCTAGGTATCAGTGTTGGAGGTAAAGGTCCATATAAGGTTGACAGAGGATGAGTGATTCCACTGCAGAAGTTTGTACTTGATATAAATTAATATAAGTGCAAGCAATGTATTTTAAGTTCATTCTAGAGGAGTAGTTCAGAATAGCTTCATAGAGGAGAAGACCTGAGCTATCTTGGGAGATGTTTAAACAGATGAGGAGTGGAGCCAGAGTTGGGAAGGCAAAGGCAGTGTAGCCTTAGAATGCAAATGTTCACAGACATGATCTTGTGGCTTATTCACCATCCTTACCAACCTAATAAGGACACCTGCTGGTAGCTTCATCATCATCATCATCACCATCAACATCATCACCATCATGTTAATAAAGAATGGATATATTTGCCAGGTAGTCAGACAAGCTCTTTGCATGTAGCACCTAGATGTTTTCTACGATCCACCTTATGAGTTCAATCATTGTAATTATTCTCATTTTTCACATACAAAAATGAAGACTTAGAGAGATTAAGTAATTTGTTCAAATCTTGGTGTGTGCCCTCTCAACTCCATGCTCTTTACCTCTGTGCTTAACAGGCTAGGATGATTTGCCCATATTAAGGGCTCAAATATTGGTTGATAAGTATAATAATCTCATAAAAGGAAAAGTGAAGTAATCTACTTTGATGTTTATGATGCAGTTTGGTGAATGCACTTAAGTGCCAATAGATGAATAATAAAAGTTAGAAACACACAAAAATAGAGAATAAAAATTCATATGTGTATGTCTGCTGGGAACAAAAAATCCTCCTGAATGTCTAACTTCTTAGTAAATATCAGGATATCACATACACATCATTAGGCAGCATCAATGGAGGATCCTCTGTACCCTGCAAGAGGGCACTGTTATAGATGCACAGAAAGAAAATTCATATTTCCTGTACATTATAAATAAGGACATACTATGATCACTCTTTAAGAATGAAGTAATTTGAGTTTTTAAATTTTCCTTATCAATTGGTGTATATGAATCATGTTAGGTGAAGAATTATTGGTTGATTGGACATTTTATGTTTTAATTCTTTACAGAAAACAGTAAACAAATCCTTTTAGGCTTAAAATATCACATTCAGCAAATGAGTTATTATACTGAAGAAAGTGATGAATTCAGTAAAGTGTCTGGAATCTAAAATAAGAAGTAATTGAAGGAACTGGGAATAGGTGACATGAAGCAAGACCAGGAGAGAAGTAGGTGGTCGCTCTAAACTATTTTAGGAGTTGTCCTATGAAAAAGGGTTTAGACTGTCCCACACTGAAGATTTTAGACCAAGTAGACAGGTTTAGGTTGATAAAAGGATGAATATTTTGACAAGTAGAACCTTTCAACTAGAAAATGGACCGACTGCATTTTAAACTCAAGAACTCCCTGTTACTGAAGTGCTTTAACAGAGGTTGAAGTTAAGCAGTTGGAAAAGTAAGAGCCTTTACAGTGAGAAAATTCTATGATTCTATGGTTTTCAACTCATAAATTTGTGTAGTTCATCCATTTTACTCCTTGTATACACTTAAGTATATTGTTCCTTGAAATGGCCATTCAAAGTTGTTTCCTGTGCCACACACTATGACTGTTAGGGTTGGTCCTGTGTAAATCTTACCCCCATTGAATTAGTATTAACCCTAAACAAGCAGCTTTCTTACATAAGGAAACAAAAAAAGAGGTTCAGAAATGTCCAAACTAAGTTTTTATAAAACTGTGTTATCAAATCTAATTTATCAAAAAACTTCAAACAGGGGCTTCCCTGGTGGCGCAGTGGTTGAGAGTCCACCTGCCGATGCAGGGGACACGGGTTCGTGCCCAAGTCCGGGAACATCCCACATGCCATGGAGCGGCTGGGCCCGTGAGCCACGGCCGCTGAGCCTGCACCTCTGGAGCCTGTGCTCCACAACGGGAGAGGCCACAACGGTGAGAGGCCCACGTACCGCAAAAAAATAAAAATAAAATGAAGATGCAGACCTGTATGTTTCCGGAGTTTCTCACCAAAGCCCCACACAATTTCTTTACTATTCCAACCAAGTATGGCCTAGCCCTACCCTCATCCCTGTTTTTCTTGGTTTAGTAATAAAGAAAGAGATGGAAATAAAGAAGAGATATCAGGTAGAAAGATATAAAATAGTGGGGAAAATAATATAAGTGAAGTCAAGTACCATCATCATTTACTAGAAGTGAACTTTCAGCACCAGCATTAATATTTTTTCCTGTTATATCTGTAAATGATAATAACTAATATGTACATAACAATTTCCAATTTAAACAAGTCTCATTTTTATAACTAACTACTTCGCAACAAGTAACATGCTAAGGCAACATCAATAGTTGAAAAACGGTAGTCCCTGGCCCCAAGGAACGTTGCCCAGGAGAACACAGATATATGTAAACAACACAATCACAATACAGTGTAGCGAGTGCAACAATCAGGCATGCAGAAGTGCAAGGGTAGCAAAAAGGAGCATGTGATCACAACACTAAAAAGAAGACTGCACAAAAGACATAATATGTAAACTGAGGTTTGAAAAGTGAAGTGGGTTTCCCAGGTGCCCCATAGGGACAAAGGAATTCTTGGAGGAGGGAAAAGCATAAATGAAGACAGTGAATTGTTCATATAATCCAGAAGTGAAGTAGGCAATGGCAGGAGAAATGATTGGACACAGGCGTCATGAATACTTGCATGTCTGCATTTTAGCAAGTCCATTCTAAAGGAAACTTTGAGGATCAACTCGGGGGTGGGGGGCCGCGGGGGGCACAGAACTAGTCATTGCTGCCAGAAACACGGGAACCACTTTCTACCAACCCACCAAAATAACGACTTCAAAGGCAACATGGTATGACAGAAAAGGTTTGTTTTTTTGTTTGTTTGTTTTTAGTTCATTAGGTCTCACTTAAAATTCTGATTCCACAATGCACTTGCTTTGGGATCTTGAACAACACTCATAACCTCTGCAAGTTTCAGTGTAGTAAGTTTATGTGATTACCTTCATCTGTAATATCCCTGCGTTGCAATCTTAATGGAAACTCAAGTTCAGGTCAAAGACAAGTTTCTCTGTGACTTCTCCTCTGAATTGATTCAAAAGCTGTCTCTCCCATCCTCATTTGGCTTCTCTTATGGAATCTCATAAAAACTTCTATGACCTCTTTCGGGTTTTTTTGTTGTTGTTGTTGTCTGTTTGTTTTTTAATTTAAATATAGTTGATTTACAATGTTGTGTTACTTTCAGGTGTACAGCACAGTGATTCCTTTTTCACATTCTTTTCCCTTATAAGTTATTACAAAATATTGAGTAGAGTTCCCTGTGCCAATAAGGAGATCCTTGTTGCATCTATTCTATGCCTTATTTGAATGACCGTAGCACTCGTTGTCTGTATCATTTTTATGTCTCTGGTTGCTTTGTGACTGAAAATGAAAAATTTCTATTTGTTCATTTCCTGGCCCTTCCTTAAAAATGTGTTCATTTATGTATTTCATATTTATTGACTACATCTTAGACACCGTGTTAACTGCTGGTTCTAGATGTTAGTAAAATATAGACCTTCCTGCTCAAAAGGTCACAGTATTTGTGGGAAAACAAAAAAATGAACAACCTATATCTCAAAGACCTTTGTACTTCCCAAAGAGAACACACCTAGTAGGTACAATAAATACATGTATCATACATAAATGTATAAATAGTTAATGGGATTAAAAACTAGAGATAACTGCTTTTCGATTCTGAGGAAATGATGATTATATTTCACCAGGAGCTCAATACCACTCTGAGAATGAGGGCTTAACCCCCGTCCTGACTCACTGCATTGCTTTTCTGTATAAAAATACACAAGTCTGTATATACGCTCTAGAAAAAGGCTTATCTGGCATGAATTTCAGAGAGCAAGAAGAAAACTTCAAGAAGTTCAGAGAAGCATCCAGAAGCTCAGATGATTGGCACTAATACAACTTGCTTGACAGGAAAATTGAGCTGTAAATCTCACAAAATTAGATGATCTTTGAAGAATTTCAAAACCTCCTGCTATTAATTGGAAATCCTACAAGAACCGCTTCTTTTAAAGCATACTGATAGTATGCTTTACAGCTTAATATTCAGAAGCCTATGTTTTGGCTAAGTGAGCTTCAGGAAAGAAGGAAACTTGTGGTTCAGTTCCATCTACTCTGCAACCTCTGGTCAAGACATCTACTTCTGTGCTCAGCCATCTTATCATCTGTAAAATGGAGGCAACTCTAAGAAAACATAGTTACAGAGATGTTGCACAGTTTCATGTGTCATTGTCTTCATTTGTTTCAGAAAACCAATAACATCTAAGCTACTACTGCAAAGAGTGCAATGTTACTTGGGGTCATCTAGTGCAGCTCTGTCAAAGTAAAGAAAAGGAAAGGGGCCTAGAATAACTATAATTTTCCCAAGAGGACACTATTATTTTATGGTAAATCTGGGACAAGAACCCTGATCTCTTTGATGCCATTCCATTGTTCTTTCATTGGGTTCTGAACAACCCAGAGAAAGAAAGAGAAATGAAACTCCTATGTGCTGTGTCACTGGTACAGGACGTGGCAAGATTGGAATTGGAGCACTACATATTAACAGGTATTTGGGGAATTCTTCAAACTGATTAAGATATATACCAGGTCCATAAAAAACAGTATGTTTTCTGAAGATGATTCTGTGGCATGAACAGAACTGGTAACTGAAGGTGTCTGTGTGCTGCAGTTCCAAACAGGATGGATGAATGCTTGTTTTCTGGCACCTTGAAGACTCCATCCCAACACACACATTAAAATAAAATTAACATTTCAACTGGGTCATATTTAATTATGCATGCTCTTGTAAGTCAGCAAAATATTCCATATATCATTTAAGTTGTCACTCACTTTCTTTTTTTTTTTTCTTTGTGGTACGCGGGCCTCTCACTGTTGTGACCTCTCCCGTTGCGGAGCAGAGGCTCTGGACGCGCAGGCTCAGCGGCCATGGCTCACGGGCCCAGCCACTCCGCAGCATGTGGGATCTTCCCGGTCCGGGGCACGAACCCGTGTCCCCTGCATCGGCAGGCGGACTCTCAACCACTGCACCGCCAGGGAAGCCCCATATCTGATTTTCGTATTAGGACTCTTCTAATTTTTTATATACATTGGAAAATAACTGATGTCTTTCTAAGGTGTATATCTTTGATTATGTTTTCTATTTTCATAAAGCTTCTTGTATTCTCTACTCAAAACAGGAGTAAATAATGGCTGCATAAAACTAATCATAATCAGCCATTTTGTCCAGATTTTTAGATGTGTTGGTATAAAGCTACCATAGTATTCTTTTGTAATTAAAAAAAAAATTCTCTCTGTTTTATAGCTAGTCCCATCGCTATCATATTTGCCAAATATTGCTTATTTTATTGGTGTTTGTAAAGAGCAAGCTTTTGGTTTTCTTTGTCACGTTTACTGCTTTTCTTCTCTATTTTTGACTTTTCTCTTGATTAATTTTGTCCTTCCACTCTTTGGCATTTACCTTGCTCTTTTTCTATGTCTACTGTCCATTTCCTGTAGCTTCAAGAGCCATTTTCCACAACTCAACGAGCTCTGCCGGCTGTGTCATGGCCACTTCATCATATGCCATTAAAACTTAATCTCATACACTGGCTGAAGACTCGGCAGTCTTATTTTGCTTTCAAAATTGTTCTATAGCCTTGCATCCTTCTTCTTCTCCTAAATTAGCACTATCATCAGGGAAAATCCTAGTGGGCCTAGAATTCTAGGCTTGCCTTTCCTGCAGTTTCATAATCAAAGAAAAAAACATTTCCACCCTTTTTTTGACGTTGATCGAAAATTTAGCAACACTTCTTTGCACTGTATTCAAATCCCAAAATATAAGCAAGCCTTCATGCACACAGGCTCACTGAAATGTCATAACTTTAAACTATGTATGACCTTGAACAATGACCTTTCCAAATACTCCACACTCTTTCTAGGTGTTCAGACTTTTTCATTCCTACAACATCTTTTACATATGGTCGATTTGTGTCATAAGTTCTTCCTCACTCCCACTTCTGAGTATATATCCAAAGGAAATATCATCATAATTTGAAGAGATATCTGTACTCCCATGTTTATTGTAGCATTATGCACAAGAGCCAAGGTATGGAAACCACCTAAGTGTCCATAGTAGATTAATGGATAAAGGAAATATGGTATATATATAGAATAGAATATTATTCAACCTTAAAAAAGAAGAAAATCCTATCATTTAAGTCAACATGGATAAAACTGGAGGCCACTATGCTAAGTGAGATAAGACAAAGACAAATAGTGCATGATGTCACTTATATGTGGACTCTAAAAAAATAATGAAATAAATCAACTCTTCCCTCCCTGGACATTTTCCTCAGCAGAATTTAGCAGCCTCTACTATGAGTCTTATCTCTTTTCTTTTTATTGTTTGTACCAGATCACAACCCCAGGGAACCTATGTATTTACCGATGTATATCTACACTATAGTTTACCATTGTTCTTTTCCTTTGTAATTCATTCCTTCCACTTCTGGCCTCAGAACCTCATTTTTACTTTGGAGAAGTCCTTGTGATTCAGGTAGGCTGTGTGTCTCCTTCCTAGGCTGTGTGACTTGGGGCTGGCTACACACAGTGTTTCACATATACTCTATATGTCTTAAGTACTTATTCCTCTGTTTTCCATCATTTTCCCTCCAAATTTTTGTGTAGTTATTTTTTAATTGACATTTGTATTCCTTTCTTTTGTTTGACTAAGGTACTGTTCAACCAATCTTCTGAGTGCTTCATTTCAACTTTTTTAATTCTAGAAGTTTCTTTTGGTTGCATTTCACAGATAATTTTTGCTTAAATTGTACATGTTGCCCTTCTTTTAATACATTAATCACAATTTTAAATAATAGTTTCATTGAGATATAATTTACTTTCCATATTATTTAAAGTGTACAATTTAATGTGTTATGCATCTACCACCACAATCAATTTTAGAACTTTCATCCACCCCCCAAAAGAAAAAGAATCTATTATAGGTCACTCACTCCCCCATTTCTCCAAACCCTAGGCAGCCACTAATATACTTTGTCTCTACAGATTTGTCTAGACTGGACAGTGCATGCAAATGGAATCATACAATTACTTAGCATGTTTTCAAGGTTCATCCATGTTGTAGCATGCATCAGTACTTGATGTCTTTTTATGGCTGAATAATATTCCATGGTGTGGATATTACTATGTTTCATTTATCCATTCACAGTAAATGGCCATTTGGTTATTTCCACTTTGGGGCTCTTATGAATAATGCTGCTGTGGTTGGATTTACGTGCAAGTTATGTATGCAGGTCTAGATTTGTTTTTTAAATTAACAGACTATTTCGGAGCAGTTTCTGGCTTACAGAAAAATTAAGCAGAAAGGACAGAGTTCTCATACCTCCTTAGCTCTCTACCCAGTTTCCCCTATTATTAACATCTTACATTAGCATAAGATGTTTGTTATAGTTAATGAACCCATATTGATACATTATTACTAACTAATGTCCATGGTTTACATTAGACTTCACTCTTTGTTTTGTACATTATATGATTTTTGACAAATGTGCAATAACCTGTATCCACCATTACAGAACCATACACAGGAAGTCTCTTTGCCTTTAAAATTCCGCGCTTCACCCATCCTTTTCTCCCTCCCCGCAACCTCTGGAAACCATTGATCTTTTGACTGTCTCCACACTTTTGCCTTTTCCTAAATTTCATATAGCTGCAATCATATAATATGCATGGAGCCCTTGCAGATTGGCTTTTTTTTCACTTAGCAATATGCATTTAAGCTTCTTCCATGTCTTTTCATGGCTTCATAGCATTTTCTCTTTATTGCTCAATGCTATTCCTTTGTACCGATATACCATAGTTTGTTCATCCATTCACCTATTGAAAAACATCTTGGTTGATTTCAAGTTTTGGCAATTATGAAAGAAACTGTTATAAACATCCATGTGCAGGTTTTTATGTGGACATAACTTTTCAGTTCCCATGGGTAAATACCAAAGAGCATGATTACTAGATCACTGTATGGTAAAAGTATGTTTAGTTTTGTAAGAAACTGCCAAGTACCCTGCTAGCAGCAAATGAGAATTTCAGTTGTTCTGCATCATCAACAACTTTGGTATTTCATTATTTGGATTTAACTCTTTGAATAGGTGTGTAGTGGTATCTCGTTATTCTAATTTAAAATTCCCTGATGACATGGAATGTGTAGCGCCTTTTCATATGCTTATTTGCCATGTGTCTATTTTCTTTGTTTAATCATAGTTGTTTTGTTTTGTTTTTTAACCAATGCCTACTAACTCTTGTCCTCCTGTGTCTATTTATATTGTCTTTTTTCTTTCTTTCTTTCTTTTTTTTTTTGAGCTTTTGATCATTTAGTTTTTTTCCTGGTATGTCCAATTATTTTTTATATTAAAATTGGGCTTAACTTATTTTAGGAAACTATAAAGATGCCTCCATATTCTGGATGTTGTTATCGTTCTCTTGAAAAGATGTCCTTTTGCCCATGGCAGACAGTTACCATAGGGACTGGAAACCTTAGTCCATTCTCAGTTTGAGCTCATTAAAAGCCTTTTTTTCCGTCTGTGTGAAGGGTGCTCTATTTCTGTCTTGTCCTTCCTCTACGGGTGTTGCCCTTTGGGATTACCATGTGAAAGTTTGGATTCTCCCTATTCCCAACTACCCTTGTATTTGTTAGGCTTTAAATGTAATGGTTCCCTCAGCCCTGTGAGACTAAGGATACGTGTAGCTTGTCATTCCATTAGTTGTTGCTTTTAGCTTCAGCTCTTGCCGTTTGGCTTCTGTGGTTACAGTCTTTTGAACTCCTTGGCTTTTCAGCTCCTAGGCTGTAACATTTGAATCAGCAAATGCCCCAAGGAGAAAAGCTGCACCAAATGTCACGCTTGCATCTGTGTTTCCCTTCTCTCCAGAACTTGGCCCACATGTCTTGGTGTCTCTCTAACATTCGGGTGCTGGCGAACACATGTTTTCTTACTGTATCCAGGTTTTCTAAAATTTCTTTAGACTTCACCTGATCTTATGTTATTATTGAAGTATCATCTCAATTAGCCCTAGGAAGAAAATTTACAATTTTATGTTTTTTTTAATTTTCTATATTAACTCAGTTTCTGTAGAGACCTTTTACCTGATTGTTCAGTCTAGTTCCTGTGTTACCAGTAAGATGGAGATAGGTGGAGTCTAAGAATATTGGGGGGAAAATCACTGATGAATGATATGGCTCATTCTTTTTGTTTTTCCTCGCCTTATTTACTCTGGCAGCCTACATTTGCCCTTCTTGATTTGACCCAGTTGCCCAGATAAGCAACCCACTCTGGCAAAGACATGACTTTACTCTCATAAATGTCTGCATGTTAGGATAAGTTAGATGATGAACACCATGCCAAAGTTCTTTCTGTGACCAGTCAGAATGGACATCATCAAAAAATCTACAAACAATAAATGCTGGAGAGGGTGTGGAGAAAAGGGAACCCTCTTGCACTGTTGGTGGGAATGTACATTGATACAGCCACTATTGAGTACAGTATGGAGGTTCCCTAAAAAACTAAAAATAGAACTACCGTACGACCCAGCAATCCCACTACTGGGCATATACCCTAATAAAACCATAATTCGAAAACAGACATGTACCACCATGTTCATTGTGGCAGTATTTACAATCGCCAGGACATGGAAACAACCTAAGTGTCCATCGACAGATGAATGATAAAGAAGATGTGGCACATATATACAGTAGAATATTACTCAGCCATAAAAAGAAATGAAATTGAGTTATTTGCAGTGAGGTGGATGGACCTAGAGACTGTCATACAGAATGAAGTAAGTCAGAAAGAGAAAAACAAATACCGTATGCTAACACAGATATATGGAATCTGAAAAAAAAATTCTTCTGAAGAACCTAGGGGCAGGACAGGAATAAAGACGCAGACGTAGAGAATGGACTTGAGGACACGGGGAGGGGGAAGGCTAAGGTGGGATGAAGTGACAGAGTGGCTTGGACATATATACACTCCCAAATGTAAAACACAAACTAGTGGGAAGCAGCCACATAGCACAGGGAGATCAGCTCGGTGCTTTGTGACCACCTAGAGGGGTGGGGTAGGGAGGGTGGGAGGGAGACACAAGAGGGAGGAGATATGGGGATATATGTATATGTATAGCTGATTCACTTTGTTATAAAGCAGAAACTAACACAGCATTGTAAAGCAATTCTACTCCAATAAAGATGTTAAAAAAACAAAAAGTTAGAGAGTAAAAAAATTCAAAAGAATTGGCCACACTCCTCCAATAGATTCTCTAACATTTAGCAGAACAGAATTCACACTGAATCTGGTTTATGAGTAAAAGACAAGTCAACTTTAAAGTGGATCAGAGATGACAACATTTCTTTTCCATGTGGCTGCTTTGGAGCCATATTTCTGCTGACCACTCAAAACCTTCCTCTTGAGTATTGTGTGATATATTAGAACCAGGAATAAGGGGTGTTAGTGCTGGAAGGGTCAGACAGTGGTCTGCGATTTAATTCACATATCCTTTCTGCACCAGACTCTTTAAGATCATTGAGTTATCCTAAGAATTTTGAAGCTGTAGAATTCAAGACAGTACATTACAATATGCCAATATTACTATTCTCCTGCTCTGACATTCTCCACTGATGGACAGATGAAGGAGAAGGAAGGGAAGTCAGCAGTAACTGAGAGTAAATGAAACTGGAATATTATAATTCAGTATCATTTGAGTGACTGAATTGGCTGGCAGAGTGTTCTCCAGTTAAGGGTGAGGGAAGATTAATTCTGCACATGACACCACTACTGTATTTATACAAGTCTACTGGGACAGTTGTTTGCCTTGATTTGTTTTCTTCATTCATTTCAGTCAGACAGTTGTGTTGACTGATTTGCCTTTTTGATGTATGAAATGACTGTTTGACTGAATTTACCATTTACTTTACACTAATGCACTGGAAAAATGATACATTAGTCAAATTGGATTGGCAGGTATGAAAATGTTTACCCCAGAACTAGACAGAAATATAATATTGCCTTCTACAGAAATGTAAGTCACATGCCCTGGATTTTGAGGAAATGTTCCAATTTTAACTATTTTGCCAAATTTCAAAAATGTAGGGTAACTGATCCCATAGTAAAAATAAGAAGATCTGTGAAGTCCAGATAAAAATAGTTTTGTGTGACTCTGACAATCACATAACACAAAAGAAAAAAGTATTATGAGATAAATTTTAGTGATTTTCATACTTATTAAGAGGTGTTTCTATGTTAAACTTTTGAGTCTTATTCTAGAAGTTCTGTAGGAACAAGCACTTCAAATATATTCATAGAAAACCCTCTTTATTTATAATTCCATTCTTCCAATATTTATAGTTACTATGACAGGCCATTTCTCCACATCCCATCCCATGATTCTCTGCTCCTATTGAACATTTGGAAATTGGTGGCATGAGCAGGAAAGTGAAGCAGTTTTTGAGATTACTGAATAATGCTGATTTTATAAAGACTGCTTTCTTCCATTGTTGACAAACTTATTATGGTACTGATGGTTGGATACTACTCTTAGAGATGAAAAAGGTCTTAAGGAATCTTCCATATTCCATTCACCAATCTGTGTTCTTGTTCAAAGCAAAATTAATTCCTTTCAAAATTAACATATTAGCTTAATAATAATTTTTAATCTTAAAATAATCTATCTGGGAGAATGGGAATTTTTGGTGGGAAAAAGTGACAGAAGATGGGACGAAAAGAGAATTCATAGAAAGACAAAACAGCATTTTTTAAATGGTGGGTACGAACTTCTGTTTCCAACTATATCAGTTTACCTTAGGAAAACATACTAGAAAGGCCAGATAAATCATAAGCAACATTGGACTGTGAGCGTTAGAAAGCTACTGAGGTAGCCATGACCTAGAAAAGTAAAATAGAGAAAGAAACTCACTGAAGTGAGAACAATATTCTGCACATGCTTTTCTAGCCCAGTCATTTAGAAACTACTGATGAAGAGCAAAAGGCTGAGAAACCAAATGTGGCTCCTAAGAGGTAGAAAAGCCAGTAGATCTTAGGACAATGTCATAGGACTAAGGAAACCAGAATTGGAATTGAGAAATAACAAGGCAGCTAGAATTTTAAGGACCAAAATCACAGAGAGAGTAAAGATTCAGAGAACGGAGCTGGATTCAACAACAGTGTTCCCTTGCAGTATTTTCCATGTATAATAGGTAGACAAGGCAAGATGCTAAGAAGTCAAACAAAAGCTAACTGAAGTCAAAGCAAAGACTTAGTTGGTTCATAATGCTGAAGAGACAAAATTGGGGTTCAGAACCTATGAAAGATTTGTGGCCCAATGGTAAACTAATGATATGAATTAGGACATTGAAATCTCTACATATGTGTGAGTGTGTGTCTGTGTGTGTGTGTGTGTGTGTGTGTGTGTGTGTGTTAGGAAGGTTGAGGCAACATCTACATTGAACCTTATAAAGAAGGAAAATGAGTATGAAGTTGGTCCAGTGACTGAGGTGATCTTCCCCTCTGCTCCCTACCTAAGAATAGGAAATTCTCTCCTCAAGAAAATACAGTTGACCCTTGAACAATGTAGGGGTTAGAGACACTGACTCCCTGTGCAGTCAAAAATCCACATATATCTTTATGGTCGGCCCTTCTTATCTGTGGTTCTGAATCTGAGGAGTCAACCAACCACACATCATGTAGTACTGTATTACTTATTGAAAAAAAATCCACGTATAAGTGCATCTGTGCAGTTCAAACCCAGGTTGTTCAAAGGGCAACTGTAATGTCATTCAGAGTCTATACAACTTGTCATATCCCAAGTCTGGTATTCACTGAAGAGCCACCAAGACTACCAAGAAAAGGAGAATTAGAATAAAAAACAAAACAGAATCAGAATCATAGATGACCTAAACATTAAAGTTCATACATATTTGGTAAATATTATCAAGTTCAAGAAAATAGATGACAAGGTGGAGAACTTAACTTGACGACTAGAAACTATAAACTGATTGAAGTTGAACTGATAGAATTAAAAACTATACGAAATTTAAAACTCGGTACTGGATTGGACACAGGTAAAGAGAGGTACGTGAACTGGAAGATAGAGTAGTAACAATATTAAGACTAAAGCATGGGAAACGAAAAGAATAAAAATTAGACAAAAGTGCATTTGAGACACATGGGCCACAGTAAATATTTTTTATCATATGTGTAAACCAGAGTCCAAGGAAAAAAGGAGAGAGAGATTGGGATGAAAACAATATTTCAGAAATATTAACAGCTGAGAGTTCTCTAAAACTAAAAAGAATATATGGAGCCATAAATTCAATAAGCACTAAAAAATGCAACAAGAACAAATCCAAAGAAAACCACACCTGAGATCACCACAGTACAATTCATGAATAGCAAAGAAAAACATGACATCTTAAAAGCTGCCCGACGAAAAAGAGAGAGATTACTTTCAAAGGAACAGTAGGATTAAGATTACAGCTTTCTTCTCAACGAAACTGACTGGATACTAGAAAATAATGGAATAACATTTTAAAGTGCTAAAGAAAAGAGCTGCCCATTGGGAATTCTAGAGGCAGAGAAAATGTTGTTTGGAAGGAAAGATGAAATAAGGAAATTTGCAGACAAACAAAATTTAGAAAATACGTTCTCATCAGAACTGACTGAATTAAATTATAAAGGGAGACCCGCAGGCTGAAGGAAGATTATCATAGACGAAAATAAGGACTTTATAAAGAATTATGTAGAGAAATACAGCTACACGTGGAACAACTCCTACAGAACACCTACTGAATGCTGGCAGAAGACCCCAGACCTCCCAAAAGGCAAGAAACTCCCCACATACCTGGGTAGGGCAAAGCGGAGAGATTCCCGCACAGAGGAGCGGTGCCGAGCGGCACTCACCAGCCCGAGAGGCTTGTCTGCTCGCCCGCCAGGGCGGGCGGCGCTGGAAGCTGAAGCTCGGGCTTCGGTCAGAGCGCAGGGAGAGGACTGGGGCTGGCGGCGAGAACTCAGCCTGAAGGGGCCTAATGTGCCACAGCTAGCCGGGAGGGAGTCCGGGAAAACTCTGGAGCTGCCGAAGAGGCAAGAGACTTTTTCTTCCCTCTTGGTTTCCTGGTGCGCGAGGAGAGGGGATTAAGAGCGCTGCTTAAAGGGGTTCCACAGACGGGCGCGAGTCGCGGCTGAAAGCGCGGAGCCCAGTGACGGGCGTGGGACGCTGGGGCTGCTGCTGCCGCCGCCGCCAAGAGGCCTGTGTGCGAGCGCAGGTCACTGTCCACACCGCCCTTCCGGGAGCCTGTGCAGCCCGCCACTGCCGGGGTCCCGGGATCCAGGGGCGGCTTCCCTGGGAGAACGCACGGCGCGCCTCGGGCTGGTGCAACGTCACGCCGACCTCTGCCGCTGCAGGCTCGCCCCGCACTCCGTGCCCCTCCCTCCCGCCCGGCCTGAGTGAGCCAGAGTTCCCGAAGAGGCTGCTCCTTTAACCCTGTCCTGTCTGAGCGAAGAACAGACGCCCTCCGGCGACCTACACGCAGAGGCGGGGCCAAATCCAAAGCTGAGACCCAGGAGCTGTGAGAACAAAGAAGAGAAAGGGAAACCTCTCCCAGCAGCCTCAGAAGCAGCGGATTAAAGCTCCACAATCAACTTGATGTACCCTGCATCTGTGGAATACATGAATAGACAACAAATCATCCCAAATTGAGGAGCCAGGAGTCAGTGCTGTGCCTCTGAGGTGGGAGAGCCAACTTCAGGACACTGGTCCACAAGAGACCTCCCAGCTCCACATAATATCAAACGGCGAAAATCTTCCAGAGATCTCCATCTCAACACCAGCACCCAGCTTCACTCAACGACCAGCAAGCTACAGTGCTGGACACTCTATGCCAAACAACTAGCAAGACAGGAACACAACGCCACCCATTAGCAGAGAGGTGGCCTAAAATCATAAAAAGTCCACAGACACCCCAAAACACACCACCAGACGTGGACCTGCCCACCAGAAAGACAAGATCAAGCCTCATCCACCAGAACACAGGCACTAGTCCCCTCCACCAGGAAGCCTACACAACCCACTAAACCAACATTAGCCACTGGGGACAGACACCAAAAACAACGGGAACTACGAACCTGCAGCCTGCAAAAAGGAGACCCCAAACACAGTAACATAAGCAAAATGAGAAGACAGAAAAACACACAGCAGGAGAAGGAGCAAGATAAAAACCCACCAGACCTAACAAATGAAGAGGGAACAGGCAGTCTACCTGAAAAAGAATTCAGAATAATGACGGTAAAGATGATCCAAGATTCAATTTCCAAGATCCAAAATCTTGGAAATAGAATAGACAAAATGCAAGAAACAGTTAACAAGGACCTAGAAGAACTAAAGATGAATCAAGCATCGATTAAAAACACAATAAATGAAATAAAAAATACTCTAGATGGGATCAATAGCAGAATAAATGAGGCAGAAGAACGGATAAGTGAGGTGGAAGATAAAATAGTGGAAATAACTGCTGCAGAGCAAAATAAAGAAAAAAGAATGAAAAGAACAGAGGACAGTCTCAGAGACCTCTGGGACAACATTAAACGCACCAACATTCGAATTATAGGGGTTCCAGAAGAAGAAGAGAAAAAGAAAGGGACTGAGAAAATATTTGAAGAGATTATAGTTGAAAACTTCCCTAATATGGGAAAGGAAATAGTTAATCAAGTCCAGGAGGCACAGAGAGTCCCATACAGAATAAATCCAAGGAGAGATACGCCAAGACACATATTAATCAAACTGTCAAAAATTAAACACAAAGAAATCATATTAAAAGCAGCAAGGCAAAAACAACAAATAACACACAAGGGAATCCCCATCAGGACAACAGCTGATCTCTCAGCAGAAACTCTACAAGCTAGAAGGGAGTGGCAGGACATAATTAAAGTGGGGAAGGACAAAAACCTGCAACCAAGATTACTTTACCCAGCAAGGATCTCATTCAGATTTGATGGAGAAATTAAAACATTTACAGACAAGCAAAAGCTCAGAGAGTTCAGCACCACCAAACCAGCTTTACAACAAATGCTAAAGGAACTTCTCTAGGCAAGAAACACAACAGAAGAAAAGACCTACAATAACGAACCCAAAACAATTAAGAAAATGGGAATAGGAATGTACATATCGATAATTACCTTAAATGTAAATGGACTAAATGCTCCCACCAAAAGACACAGATTGGCTGAATGGATACAAAAACAAGACCCATATATATGCTGTCTACAAGAGACCCACTTCAGACCTAGAGAAACATACAGACTGAAAATAAGGGGATGGAAAAAGATATTCCATGCAAATGGAAACAAAAAGAAAGCTGGAGTAGCAATTCTCATATCAGACAAAATAGACATGAAAATAAAGACTACTAGAAGAGAAAAAGAAGGACACTACATAATGATCAAGGGATCAATCCAAGAAGAAGAAATAACAATTGTAAATATTTATGCACCCAACATAGGAGCACCTCAATACATAAGGCAAATACTAACAGCCATAAAAGGAGAAATCGACAGTAACACAATCATAGTAGGGGACTTTAACACCCCACTTTCACCAATGGACAGATCATCCAAAATGAAAATAAATAAGGAAACACAAGCTTTAAATGATACATTAAACAAGATGGACTTAATTGATATTTATAGGACATTCCATCCAAAAACAACAGAATACACATTTTTCTCAAGTGCTCATGGAACATTCTCCAGGATAGATCATATCTTGGGGCACAAATCAAGCCTTGGTAAATTTAAGAAAATTGAAATTGTATCAAGTATCTTTTCCGACCACAATGCTATGAGACTAGATATCAATTACAGGAAAAGATCTGTAAAAAATACAAACACATGGAGGCTAAACAATACACTACTCAATAACGAAGTGATCACTGAAGAAATCAAAGAGGAAATTAAAAAATAACTAGAGGGCTTCCCTGGTGGCGCAGTGGTTGGGAGTCCGCCTGCCGATGCAGGGGACACGGGTTCGTGCCCCGGTCCGGGAGGATCCCACATGCCGCGGAGCGGCTGGGCCCGTGAGCCATGGCTGCTGAGCCTGCGCGTCCGGAGCCTGTGCTTCGCAACGGGAGAGGCCGCGGCAGTGAGAGGCCCACGTACTGCAAAAAAAAAAAAATAATAACAAAAAAAAAATAATAATAACTAGAAACAAATGACAATGGAGACACGATGACCCTAAACCTATGGGATGCAGCAAAAGCAGTTCTAAGTGGGAAGTTTATAGCAATACAATCCCACCTTAAGAAACAGGAAACATCTCGAATAAACAACCTAACCTTGCACCTAAAGCAATTAGAGAAAGAAGAACAAAAACATCCCAAAGTTAGCAGAAGGAAAGAAATCATAAAAATCAGATCAGAAATAAATGAAAAAGAAATGAAGGAAATGATAGCAAAGATCAATAAAACTAAAAGCTGGTTCTTTGAGAAGATAAACAAAATTGACAAACCATTAGCTAGACTCATCAAGAAAAAAACGAAGAAGACTCAAATCAATAGAATTAGAAATGAAAAAGGAGAAGTAACAACTGACACTGCAGAAATACAAAAGATCATGAGAGATTACTATAAGCAACTCTATGCCAATAAAATGGACAACCTGGAAGAAATGGACAAATTCTTAGAAATGCACAACCTGCCAAGACTGAATCAGGAAGAAATAGAAAATATGAACAGACCAATCACAAGCACTGAAATTGAAACTGTGATAAAAAATCTTCCAACAAACAAAAGCCCAGGACCAGATGGCTTCACAGGCGAATTCTGTCAAGCATTTAGAGAAGAGCTAACACCTATCCTTCTCAAACTCTTCCAAAATATAGCAGAGGGAGGAACACTCCCAAACTCATTCTACGAGGCCACCATCACCTTGATACCAAAACCAGGCAAGGATGTCACAAAGAAAGAAAACTAAAGGCCAATATCACTGATGAACATAGATGCAAAAATCCTCAACAAAATACTAGCAAACAGAATCCAACAGCACATTAAAAGGATCATACACCATGATCAAGTGGGGTTTATTCCAGGAATGCAAGGATTCTTCAATATACGCAAATCAATCAACGTGATACACCATATTAAAAAATTGAAGGAGAAAAACCATATGATCATCTCAATAGATGCAGAGAAAGCTTTCGACAAAATTCAACACCCATTTATGATAAAAACCCTGCAGAAAGTAGGCATAGAGGGAACTTTCCTCAACATAATAAAGGCCATATATGACAAACCCACAGCCAGCATCGTCCTCAATGGTGAAAAACTGAAACCATTTCCACTAAGATCAGGAACAAGACAAGGTTGCCCACTCTCACCACTCTTATTCAACATAGTTTTGGAAGTTTTAGCCACAGCAATCAGAGAAAAAAAGGAAATAAAAGGAATCCAAATTGGAAAAGAAGAAGTAAAGCTGTCACTGTTTGCAGATGACATGATACTATACATAGAGAATCCTAAAGATGCTACCAGAAAACTACTAGAGCTAATCAATGAATTTGGTAAAGTTGCAGGATACAAAATTAATGCACAGAAATCTCTGGAATTCCTATATACTAATGATGAAAAATCTGAAAGTGAAATCAAGGAAACACTCCCATTTACCATTGCAACAAAAAGAATAAAATATCTAGGAATAAACCTACCTAAGGAGACAAAAGACCTGTATGCAGAAAATTATAAGACACTGATGAAAGAAATTAAAGATGATACAAATAGATGGAGAGATGTACCATGTTCTTGGATTGGAAGAATCAACATTGTGAAAATGACTCTACTACCCAAAGCAATCTACATATTCAATGCAATCCCTATCAAACTACCACTGGCATTTTTCACAGAACTAGAACAAAAAATTTCACAATTTGTATGGAAACACAAAAGACCCCAAATAGCCAAAGCAATCTTGAGAACGAAAAATGGAGCTGGAGGAATCAGGCTCCCTGACTTCAGACTATACTACAAAGCTACAGTAATCAAGACAGTATGGTACTGGCACAAAAACAGAAAGATAGATCAATGGAACAGGATAGAAAGCCCAGAGATAAACCCATGGACATATGGTCACCTTATCTTTGATAAAGGAGGCAGGAATGTACAGTGGAGAAAGGACAGTCTCTTCAATAAGTGGTGCTGGGAAAACTGGACAGGGACATGTAAAAGTATGAGATTAGATCATTCCCTAACACCATACACAAAAATAAGCCCAAAATGGATTAAAGACCTAAATGTAAGGCCAGACACTATCAAACTCTTAGAGAAAAACATAGGCAGAACACTCTATGACATAAATCACAGCAAGATCCTTTTTGACCCACCTCCTAGAGAAATGGAAATAAAGACAAAAATAAACACATGGGACCTAATGAAACTTAAAAGCTTTTGCACAGCAAAGGAAACCATAAACAAGACCAAAAGAGAACCCTCAGAATGGGAGAAAATATTTGCAAATGAAGCAACTGACAAAGGATTAATCTCCAAAATTTATAAGCAGCTCATGCAGCTCAATAACAAAAAAACAAACAACCCAATCCAAAAATGGGCAGAAGACCTAAATAGACATTTCTCCACAGAAGATATACAGAATGCCAACAAACACATGAAAGGATGCTCAACATCATTAATCATTAGAGAAATGCAAAGCAAAACTACAATGAGATATCATCTCACACCAGTCAGAATGGCCATCAACAAAAAATCTAGAAACAATAAATGCTGGAGAAGGTGTGGAAAAAAGCGAACACTCTTGCACTGCTGGTGGGAATGTGAATTGGTACAGCCACTATGGAGAACAGTATGGAAGTTCCTTAAAAAACTACAAATAGAACTACCATATGACCCAGCAATCCCACTACTGGGCATATACCCTGAGAAAACCATAATTCAAAAAGAGACATGTACCAAAATGTTCATAGCAGCCCTATTTACAATAGCCCGGAGATGGAAACAACCTAAGTGTCCATCATCGGATGAATGGGTAAAGAAGATGTGGCACATATATACAATGGAATATTACTCAGCCATAAAAAGAAATGAAATTGAGCTATTTGTAATGAGGTGGATGGACCTAGAGTCTGTCATACAGAGTGAAGTAAGTCAGAAAGAGAAAGACAAATACTGTATGCTGACACATATATATGGAATTTAAGAAAAAAAAATGTCATGAAGAACATAGGGGTAAGACAGGAATAAAGACACAGACCTACTAGAGAATGGACTTGAGGATATGGGGAGGGGGAAGGGTAAGCTGTGACAAAGTGAAAGAGCGGCATGGACATATATACACTACCAAATGTAAGGTAGATAGCTAGTGGGAAGCAGCCGCATAGCACAGGGAGATCAGCTCGGTGCTTTGTGACCGCCTGGGGGGGTGGGATAGGGAGGGTGGGAGGGAGATGCAAAAGGGAGGGGAAATGGGAACATATGTATATGTATAACTGATTAAATTTGTTATAAAGCAAAAAAATAAAAAAAATAAAACATTGTACGTCCCCATCAAAAAAAAAAAAAAAAAAGATATTTAAGATCTCAGCATTGCTTGAGAAGCAGTAAAAGAGCTAATAAGTCTTGGTACATGTGTAACTGCTACTTATGTAAAAATAACAAGCTAATACAAGGAAAATGGAATTTGAAGAAATCTAAAAGGAAGAAAGAAGATCAAAAGGAACATAACAAGGTGGGACAGATAGTAAACGAGGAGTAAATGGTCTACAAGAAAATACCTTCACTGTAAATACTCAAATTAAAGGACAAGGATTATTAAAACAAAAAACGTAATTCTATGTCACCTACAAGAGACAAGAGTCAGATTGAAAATTAAAGGATTCAAAAATTATGTCATAACAACAATAAGTAAAATTGAAGAAGATTTTTTAATGTTAACATAAATTTGAAAGCAAAAAGTATCACTGGCGATAAGGCAGGATAATAAAACTCACTGTTACTTTACAAGGAATAGATTATAAATCTAAACTTCAATGCAATAGATGAAGGGAAATTCCAAAAAACTAAGTAGAAATAGAAAAATCCAAATTACCTAGATCAGTAACATAGAACCACAACAACAAATCAGCAGATTAGAGAAGATCTGAATACCAACATTAAAAACGTTGGCCTACATTTACATAAAACACTGCAACAACAATGATGGAATATATATATTATGCAGAAAATTTTAGGTGCACATGGCACATTTATAAAATTGACTATATTCCAGTTATAAAACAAGACTCCGAATAAGCAAGAAATTTAAAAATATGTAACCAATATTTTACCAAATAGTTGGATATTAAAAACATACTTCTGATCATTATGTAAGTCAAAGATAAAGTCGCAATGGGAATTAGAATTTTATTAATTGAATGATAATGAAAATATGCCATAACAAAACCTGTGGGTTGCAAATAAAGCTGTGGCCACAGAGAAGTTTATGTATTCAAATTATATTTTCTAAATGTAAAAGGGAAAGGAATAAAGCAACTAGAAGATAGCCTATCACCCTGAGGTAGGCAGCTCCTGAACTGTACCTGGTGGGGAAGGCAGGGCAGAACTTCAGGAGGCCAGCTGAGAGCACGGTGAACGCCACGTCAGGAGCAGTCTCCAAGAAAGAGCAGTTAATGTACAAAGGGATGACTAAAATATATTTAAGAGCTAGCACCCTGACTCCTCTTAAGGATGACTTAACTTTGCTGGGGAAAAAATAAGAAGTGCTCCATATAGAAGGTGAATAGCTTTATAATTCCCAGGAGAATCTTGGTACCAGGACCACACAATGAAGAACTTGGAGTCCCCGTGGCTAATCCAGCAGAGAGAAAAGGAGAAACAGAGATGCGAGAGAAAATAAAGGGAACTCTTGGTGCAATTTGGTGCTGCTGCAGGCCCAAGTCCAGGTATGTGCTCTCTAGCTCCCCATCTTAAATAAAAGCCACCATGTTCCTCAGTCTTTCAGGTACTTAGAATTTCTCTTTAGAACCTGAAAATGGGGTCAGGTTGCCTGTCTGCATTGCTACAGTCCAAAATAGAGGCAGGATGGTTGAAATAGTTCTCTATCTGGCAGAGGAGGCCTTGAAGCTGTGAGCCACTCACTGCAAACCAGCAGGACATGAAGGATTCTTGAGCAGACCTGAAGCTACTGGGAGGCCTTTCAGGAGTTAAATCCCATAGTAAATACTGTACCTTCATTGGCCCCTTCTCCCTCTCTGTCCAGTCTTCCTCCACTCCCATGGGGCCCAAAGGGGTTAAATGAGCACTCTTTGACTTGTACTTGGTGGTCCCAGAACTTGACTTGGGCTTGGAGACTTCCATGAAAAGTCTGCCTTCCACCTACTGGCTTGGGTTTCTTGGTCTCTCTGCTCCAGGCTAATCCCTTCAACCTGCTTTTTCCATTTCTGCCAATAAGCCCCCTCTCCAGACCTTCCTAATGCTCTTCTGGGGCGGGAGGAGACTTACTGAGGGCAATGTTTATTTCTAGAGGGAGAGGTGACCACATGACCTCACAGTGGTCATCCCCTTGATTACTCAGTTTCTGTCTAGATTAGTCATGGGTGTCTGTGCACCCCAGCCTCACCCCCAGGAGGCTTTAGATCACTGTCCTTATCTCAGCCCTGAGCCTCTCTCTATCCTCCTTCCCTCTCTCTCCTTACCCATCTTTACCCACAGACTCGCAGACTTTCTGGACCTCTGAGGACGACAAGCACTTCACAGAACCTCTGCTACAGAACCAAACATACTGAAATGACTCTTTACAAAGCTATTGAAACAACAGAAAAAGAATACATGAGGATTGTTTCTCCTGAAGCTTCAATTACCTAGGGGGCCTTTAGCAAACTTTGATTGATAAATCTAACCTTTCCTTCCTTGGCAATAGTTGATCACACTGTGAGGAAAACAAGTTAGAGAAAGGAAAAATAATATTTGGATTTCAAGGAAATAATAAAGATGCAGGGACTATCTTTGACTTTTGCAAGCTGAGAAGAGGTTTACATTTTGATTATTTGATGGCAGGAATCCCTTCTAAAACAGGGCCAGTCTGCATGATGCATTGAAAAATCAACCTTTTCAAATAGAGCCATAACCCCCACAAGATTTCCTGATTTCTCTGGGGTCAGATAAACCATCACATTTCACAGTGGTGCCCTGTATATGAAAGTGATAAACATAATCTGGAAGCACGGCAGTGGCTAAAAATATGGAGCTGGAAGGCATTCGTTGAAATGATTTTTTGCTTTTAATTCATTGCATAAAATGCTAATGTCCAAATTCAGGCAGGTAGATCTTACCAACCATCAAGAGCTTCAACCCTGCTAACAGCTAAGTGTGCACTTTTAAACCCTACTTTGACTGCTCCAGAAACTTACTAGGTTTCGTTAATGCCTCTGTTACTATTTCCTTTGTGTCATTTTGCTTTTCTTTAAAAACATAGCTGTGTGACCTTGGGGAAGTTATATTATTTCCTTGAGACTTGGTTGCCTTCTCTGTGAATATCTGGGTATAATTTTAGTATTGCTCAATAGAATTTTTGGTGATAATGAAAATATTCTATATCTGTACTATGCAAAGCAGTATTCAATAGCTACATGGAGCTAATAAACATCTTTGAAATATGGCAAATGCAACTGAGGAACTGAATTTTTAACCTTATTTTAAAATTTGTTTCCATATAAATAATGCCACGTGGCTAGCATCTGTTGACAGTACAGATCTACATAATATTTTAAGAACACTCTGGGGGCTTCCCTGGTGGCGCAGTGGTTGAGAGTCCGCCTGCCGATGCAGGGGACACGGGTTCGTGCCCCAGTCCGGGAAGATCCCACATGCCGCGGAGCGGCTGGGTCCGTGAGCCATGGCTGCTGAGCCTGCGCGTCCAGAGCCTGTGCTCCACAATGGGAGAGGCCACAACAGTGAGAGGCCCGCGTACTGCAAAAAAAAAAAAAAAAAAAAAGAACACTCTGCACTCAAAAACTCTACCATTCATTAAGTCAACCTAAATAATTCTGCCCTCTGACAAACAGAAAATAATTTATGCTTCCCTTGAAATTATCTGTCAAGACCTTTATCAGTTAGGGGACATTATATTCTTAAAATTGACTTTGCTTTATGAAACTTTAATAATGTTGGAGTTCTCTGCCCTTGGTACCACCTTTGTGATGATGGGAAATACTGTGGATGATCAAGGACTATTTCAAGAGATCATGGAGAGAAACCGTCTGGATTTAATTTCATTATGAGGATGTCAAAATGTTAACTTACTTAAAATAAAACACATACTGTTTTTATGCTAAGTTGTATTCTACATGTAGCTGGAAAAATGTTAAAAATATTTTTAAAGAACTACACATCTGGGCTTCCCTGGTGGTGCAGTGGTTGAGAGTCTGCCTGCCGATGCAGGGGACACTGGTTCGTGCCCCAGTCTGGGAAGATCCCACATGCCGTGGAGTGGCTGGGCCCATAAGCCATGGCTGCTGGGCCTGCGTGTCCGAGCCTGTGCTCCGCAACGGGAGAGGCCACAACAGTGAGAGGCCTGTGTACCACAAAAAAAAAAAAGAAAAAAAATTAGAAGTATCTGAAATAAGCCTAAATACAGAGTTAATCAGATTGGCCTGCTTTCTCAGGGGGACTGGAATTCACTGCTCTTTCCCCTCAACTCCCTGATGTCAGTGGCACTTTCCGCAGATGAGGTGGCCTTCTCTGCCTACTGCAGAAGCTCAGTTCCCCCAGGCCCACTCCCTGTTTGAATCCCACCCTCGAGTCCAGGTGCCACCCTTCCCAGAACATTCGTGGTCTCATTTCAGTTTTTGACCTGCTCAGATTGAGTCCCTGTAGACACTTTCTCAGCTTGAAACCTGATCTTCAACCCCTTTCCCTGACCTCGATGGTTACCTTCCTACTTTACATCTCAGGTGCTTTAGCTATAAAATGATATAGTTGCCCTTAATTCTAAAGTCTTCTTTCTAAAGCTCTACAATGTGGTGGCTCCTTGAAAATGTTTCTCTTTGCTGGTTTTAATTTTGTAGAGAATTAAAACCACAGCTACTCTAAAAGACAGTATGTTACATTGGATAAGGAAAGTGTGTTTTTGTAGTTAGATTAACAGGGATGGAAGACGACTTAGTATGTTTTAAGATACTCATGATCCATTCTCGTGAGAGTCAGGGGAAGAAGGGGAAGAGAGTTAATAAAATACCAAACCATTGTGACAAATTAAGTTAACAAAGATGTAGCTGATTGGTTACTACTTGAATAAGCCACACATATCCAATTCAAGTTTTCCTTTATTTTTCTAAGAAGGGATCCCAGTGAACTGAGTCCCATGTTCAGGAACTCCACGTTCAATGGCTTAGTCTTTAAAAACTGTTATGTTGCTGGAAGAAGAAATATTTCCCATCAAGTCCTAATTGATGCTTAGCTATCACGCACATTTGAAATAAATTTATTACTTTGCCTGATCTCAGTGTAATACATTCCAAAGGGGCAAAGAGCACACGAAAATTTATGGAGTCTCCATCTTCTACACTAAAGTGTGCAATAAATTACATGATATTGGGCCGTGAAATTCACAAGCCATAGAAACCACACCATTAGCAATGTATACAGTGGTAAACAGCAGGTAATGATAATGATATAAAACAAAATAGACTGTGTATGTTGGCACTGCTGCCAATAAAGCAATCATTAAATGCATTCATATGCATCTACGCTAGGTAAGCTCTTTGAGGGCAATTGCTATGAATTCTACATACCTGTCAGGATATTATATATAGCCCAGTTTCTATGGCCTTTATTCAGAGACGCTGAGAAACGGTTACTGTGGGTAAATTCAGACCTTTTCTCAATATAGAATTTGGTCAACATGCATTCTGAACAGCAAAATTTCACACTGCTTTCAATTTTCCTACAGTAATTGCCACCTCAACAAATGCAGGATTAAGTATAATGGATTATAAGAAGTTAGAAAGGAAAGATGGAAGAAAAGAAGGAAGGTAGAAAAAAGTTGCGTATGGAGTACATCAACATTTACCTAAAGAGTGGACCTAAAACTAACCTGAGGTTACCCTAAACTATTAGCGTATGATATAGAAGCGTAAATGAAAAAATTAAAAAAAACCAGCAAGGAAAACTCAAAGATTCTTTGTTTTTTCACTTTACTGCATATACACGTCCGTCTTAAACAATCTATATGCTTATATCCAATAAGAGAGCATTGTTTTGCAAGGCTATTTGGGTTCTATCAGCATGTAGAGGTCGGACAACTCAACTTTAGCAGAGTTAGCCTTCAGGTGAATAATTGCTTCTTTCAGGTTGTGAGCATTTCAATTTTCCAGAAATGTTTCCCAAAAAATGAAAACTAAAAGAGTCCTAGGACAGCGTCCTTTAGAAGTTTTATAGTATCAAGGTTTTTGGAGGAAGAGTATCCTTGTCGGTTATCAACACAATGATTCCAAGCAGGTCAATTTATGCTGAGAATATTATATAACAGACCCCACTTCACCTCCATTATACTGACAATGATCTTCCTTACTTCAACCTTGTGCTTCTTAGTAAAGTTGAAAATACTGAGCCAAGAACAGACAGTGACAATGCCAGAGACTCAGATGTACCTATAGGTGCCTTCAGACAACATCAGCCACCCAGGCTAAAGTCCTGGTTTAAAACATCCCAACATGAATGAATCTCAAAAACCATATGCTGAGCAAGTGAAGCCAGATCAAAAGGGCACCTACTGTATTATTCAACTTACATGAAATTCTAAACTGGGCAAAATTCATCTCTAAAGATAAAAATCAGATCCGTGGTTGCCTTGGGGTGGGAGATGGGGATACTTTTGCAAAAGCCTAGGAGGAAACTTTCTAGGGTTTTAGAATTGTTATCGATCTTATGGGGGTGGTAGTTATACAAATGTGTACATTAATTAAAAGTCATTGAACCGTTGACTAAAAATGTCTGCATTTTATTGTGTGTAAATGATACCTTAATAAAGTTGATTACAAAATGAACCAAAAACAAAACAAAGAAGAAGAAAAACCTCTCAAGGCCTCAAAGGAAATACACTGTTTTCTTCCAGGGTACCAGATTGGAAATGAGGCACTGGTCTGTTCGACCCTCAGATTATCCCGAGGATTATCTAGTCAATTTTAAAGCACTAGAGTCCCCTATCAGAAAAACTCACCCCATGTTTAATTACTTTGATTTCTTCTCTGCCTCTTCTCCCACACGGTGAAGTCATTTACGGAAGAAAAACCAGCTTTTTCCAACTTTGCATCATCACATATTCTTTCCAAAGCTACTATTTATGGAACAAAATTTGGCTACACTTTCTAAAAATCTAGTTTTTTGAGCCTTACAAATCTTAACAGTTAACCTATTGCCTCCTTTGGAATTTGGAAAAAAAATTATTTTGAAAATGAATAGCTGAGATTTGACATTTTTGTGTTTTGTGATTTTCTCTTCCCCTAAGAGAGAAGTGAGTAGGAATGAGAAACACATACATAAAGAAAAAACAAATTATCTTGCTGCCTTTGCATGGTTATAATTTATAGGAGGCCCTTTTCAACAATAATCTATTATCAGAATCAATAAAAATAATCTCCATGAAGGCCAGGCCAGGATATTTGTCTCTTTTTCAGCAGATTGCAATACAAACCACATTCATGGATATGCTTCTTCATGATCTTTGTAATACTGTAACAGCTGACCATTTCCTCATGCCTCTTCACCTTAACTTAAACCTGGTTTTTCATTAATGACCTCACATTTCCTTCTCTATCACTTGGTTGTCGGCCTCTTTTCCAACTCCAACTCCAACTCGCATTTCACTCTGGAACCAAAGGAAGACTCACACCTTCCTGCTTTTTAGTGGTACCTCAAGGTCATTACCATATTGTGATCACCCTGAAGAACAGCCAGACAATTGTTATTGCAGAGCCATCTGACAGTTTGTAGCTCTAAAAATTAACTAAGGACCGCATTTGTCAAAAATACCCTAGTTTAAGATTTTGGTAATATAGCAACAGTAATTCCGAAGTCATTTAGGACGATCAGTGTGGGAAGCACCCTCCTTCGGGAAGATCCTTTGCCATACAATACACTTTCCCTGTCAGGTAATAAGGAAGCACGGCCGTGGAGATTAAACTTTTGCAGAAAGAAATACTTGGCTTCGAGAAGGCTTGAAGTTCATACATTTTTCTTGAATTAGATTCCCCATTAATTACATTATCCACAGAGAGGTAATTATCAGAATTATGTAAGCAATTAAGGAGATGCTACTCCACATTCTTTCAGCTTGTTGACTTTTCTCACTTTATTTCATGTGGCTATCTGAAACATCAGTGATTTACATGTCTTTCTTTTTTTTTTAAACAGATTTCTGTGTGTGTGTGTGTGTGTGTGTCCCCATGATGAAAACATCATTAAAATAAAATATCATGAATAGACTCTTAAGAAGCAGAGTCTACTTAAAGTCCTGGAAAATGTGAAAGCACTAATATTCATGGACAACTCTACACTCTGAACGCTACTCCAAATTTTATTGATCTCTATTTTGTCTAGGAGTTTTTCAAATTTTCTACCATGATCATTTGTTAGTTTTATAATTACATAATAAAGGCATTACATCATACAATCTTTTGTTATCCATTGCAGTTTTAAAACTATTCCTTTCCTTGTCCTCAGCAGATATGTCATAGATTATTAGTACACAAGCAAAGACTTTCAACGTAACAGTACTTTATAGTGAGAAGAACTATACTGAGCTATCTCTATCCTAAGACAATGCTCTAGGAAAGCACTAGGAATTCTTAAGCACTAGGAATACAGAGACAATCAAGGGGCAAGTTCCTTGCCTTCGAGTATACATAATCATTATAGCAAATGCTTAAATAGCACTTAGTATATAACTCACCACAGCAGTCTTATTATACTCCTTTTAAATAGGTGAGCAGAGGAAGCCACAGGGAAGTCATAGGGTAAAGCCAGAATTTGAACCTAGGTAGACTAGTACACTGTCCACGGCTTTAACTACTATGATAATATATATATATGAGATATATATATATATATATATATCATATATATATATATAACTCCAAGTATTCCGAAGTTACAAAACACTTATCTACCAAAACTCAAAAAGGAGCACACAAAATTGCATAGAAAATAAACATGTAAAAGGTCATAAATAAACCAAAATATAACCTGCTCCACATAATATACTGACTGCAGTGTCCTGGGCCTCTCCCATCCTTAGGTAGCTGGAAATTACAACAAAATAATACTTTTCACTTTTAGAAGCCACACTATCTCTCATACCAACCAATCAATTACTTCCTTATAGAGAATAGGAAATTAACCTGAATATCAGAAAAAAAATATATATATATAGCATTACTGATGTAGAATCTTTATTTAAAGACAATAACTTCAATAGCAGAGGGAACTTTACCATTGCAGGCTTCAGATAACCTCTATATTTCTCAGATTTTATGCTAAATCATAAAATGCCATATTGTGTCTGAAGCTATTTTTTCAATAGCCCATTTTCTTAAATGGACTAGCAAAGCAGGAAATACTGAGGAAAATTTTGGCTCCCAAATCCTAAAGCCATTCTGATTATGCCTGGGTCATCAGGGGGACATCATCGGAACTACCAGAGGACTGGCAGAAATACCAGTGGTCTGGCCAGCTTATAAATTAGAAATTATACAGAATCCAATTTTATTTTTTTGTTAAGTAATTCCTATGAGGTTTTTGGGATGTCAATGTAAAGTCCTTTGATGTGTAATCTTTATCCATTAGATAGGGAACAATGCCAATCCCCATCATAAATACGTTCACAATCTGACACTGAAAATCCACTGTAGGGCATAGGACCTGCAAATAGGATATGAATCACACACATCCATCCACTCATTCAGACAATCCACAAATATTCATTTTTAAGTCTACTATATGCCAATAATGTACCGGGCTCTAAGATGCTAAACCATGCTAAATGCTGAAACAGACGTACACAGTTCTGGCCCTCCTGGAACTTATGACCTACAGAAGTGCCTTCATTGCAAATGGTCAGGACTCAGCCAATGCTATTATCATCAGCAGGTGACCAAATGATAGAGCTTGCTTTCTAAACAAGCTCCACACTCTTTGCTTTCAACATTTTTGCTTTCCTTCAAGCCACATAATCCAGTGGTCAGTTTCTCCCAGTTAGTGAGGTTTGGGGAAAATGTACCCAGTGAACAATTCCTTGTGGCCTCACTCTTTCCTCACACTCTCCTCTGTGCTCTTGAGCTAAAGAGACCTGGATTCAAGTCACTTGCTCTAACCTTATTATTTTAAAATAGGGCTGCTCCTGCTTTGAGGATTTCCACGGGATCAACACAGTCGCAAAGCAGCACTGAATCAGAAGCAGGTAAATTTCAAAATGACAGCTCTAAAAATATCCACTCTCCTTTTGTTCTCCTCCTATCCCTTTGCTCTGAACACCTCTGCTCTGAGGCTTTGCCTTTACCCTTCTCTGATTACTGCTCCAAAAGGGTTTCCAAGAACCGGGAGTATTTATGGTTTCACTTGCTCCCAAGTCCTTGGTGGAAAAGGATGCTTGCTTTCTGATTCTTACTAATTCCACACTCACATTGTTAACACAAAAATCATCATTTAAAAAAAAATTTCCTCAGCTTCATATTTCATCTGGGCCAACACTGAAAGAATATTTTCAAAGAAACAATATCCTCTCTCCTTTGCTCTTCTGAGTTTCACGTTTTTACCTCCAGTCTCATTTTCAACCCTTATTACGGGATGCATCACCAAAATAGAAGAAAGTTCTTTCTGCTTTCCCTGTACCAGCCAATTATTCTACTTTGTTCTGTCTCTAACGAACAGAATGCGAAATCAACACAAAGCCTGATTATGCGACCTCTTCCAAGGGAAAGGTCTGAGAGTTGTCTATTTACTAATGAAGCTCAGTGTGTATTAAGGGTTGACTGAAGCAATCATCAGGAATTTTCATCCCTTAAATTAGTGTTTTCCACCAGATGCACATCGTTCATTTCAGATAATATAACTTTTAAGTTCAGGATACAACTGGACAAAAGAAAAGAAAAAAAAGTAACCAACACAACATTTGCAGTAATAACACAGTAACAGCTATCATCCTTCCCTGAGGAATTCAGCCTACTTTATGGACACAATTTAGTACAAACTCATAAGAAAGCTAACAAAGCCCAAAACCACTTCACAATAGCGTAGAGAGGTAAAGGTCAAAACTTATTACTGCCAGGCCCAGCAGACAATGGCACCTACCGGAAAGAGCACAGGACAGGAAAACCTGGAAGCCTGTGTTCCAGTTTCGGTTATTCCTGTAAGCATTGGTATGATCTGAGTGAACTCAGCCTGCCCTGCTTTTTCCGTTTATAAAAACCTACATCATCCTCTCATTAGAATGAAATGCCACATCTGAAAACTTGCAGATCTCTTTAGGAAAGAAACAAAACTCATGTTTCTAACCAAAATGGAATAATTCAGTCAATGGAGACATAATAAAAATCTGCCATAAAGCAACTCTTTACTTGAAATCTATCTTTTGTGGTGTATTTATATGGGTAAGGAGTGTAAGGATATCATAAGTAGAGTTACCAATTATTCCAGAAATCAAGGTCATTGAGTTCACATTCCAACTTTGACCTTGACCCAGGCTTACAGAGATGTAACATGTGCCAATACCTCATATCCACCATACATGGGAGAAACAAGGTATGCAGACAGATCTTCTTCTAAGTATCCCATATGTAGTGGTTTTAATACAAGGTCTCAGATTCGTTGCCATTCTTCACATCCAGATGTGGGCATTTTCCCTTGAATTTGGGCAGGCTTTCCATGGCTTCAAACAATAGAGCAGGGGTCAGTAAATTATGGCTGGTGGGCCAAATCTAGGCCTCTACCGGCTTTTATAAATGAAGCTTTATTGGAACACAGCCATGTTCCTTAGTATATGTATTGTTTGTGTCTGTTTTCACATCACAGCAGCGGAGCTAAGTAGTTGCAAAAGAGACTGTATGGCGTGTAAAGCCTAAAATATTGACCGTCTGACACTTTATGGAAAAAGGTCTCCAACGCCTGCAATAGTATAAAGTGATGCTATGTAACATCTAAGACTAGGTCATAAAAGGTCATGCAGCTTTTGCATGATTCTCCTGGAATGCTTCAACCCTGAACGCTCATTCTTGGGATACTCTATCTTGAATCCTAACGACCACGTTATGAGAAGTCCAAGCCACATGGGCAGCCATCTATAGGCACTCCAGGCAACAGTCCTTGTTGGGCGCAGTGTTCAAGTCATCCCATCTCAACGGTCAGACATGTGAATTAAAATAATCTAGATGATTGCAGCCCCAGCCATTTGAATCCTCATGAGCTGAGGTTTCAGACATCAGTCACAGAGTAGAGACAAGCCATCTCCTCTGCGTACTGTTTGAATTGCTGAACCACAGAATCTGGGCACATATTAAAATTTTTGTTTATTTCACCACTAAGTTTGGACTTCTTTATTATGTAGCAATAGATAACTACAGCACTGTGTCTGTACACAGGAGATCTACATTTCACACAGCACATACTTTTAGATGTGAATGTTGACTGCTCAATTTCTAAGAAGAACGCATACACACATATAGGTACAAAATATTTATGTATATGTAAATATTAGACCTATATAAACTAATCTATATTATCCATAAAATGAGGGGCCCTTGATAATGGCTAACATTTCTTTTCGGTATTTATTGTGTTCCAAGAACTGATAAATTCTTGCATTGTGTGAATTTCCTCTTTTAACCCTCATAGCAACGCGCTGAGAGAAGTAATGTTACCTCTATATTATAGATGAGAAAACTGAGGCAAAAACAGATAACATGCTCAAGAGTACTCAACAAGTAAATTTTAGAGTCAAGATTGGAACCCAAGTTCTCAAGGTTTAAATCCCTTACTCTTAGTCACCAAGCTATATACTGAGTAAGGAGATGAAAGCTGAAGCCATTACCTCATGCTCAAGAAGTTAGACAGAAACTTAGCAGGCATGGTTGAAAGAAAACAGGACTTGGAGTCGTAAGTCCAGAGCCTGAGTTATGAAATGAATTCTCCTCTCATCTAGATATAGGTTTGTTTTTAGAAAATGAAAAAGATCACTGCATATTTTGATGGTTAATTTCTGTACTTAATGATTACAAAAGAATGGAATTTTACCAGGGAGCTATTTTGCAATGACATAACTTATTGATTCAAAATCAAACCTTTATTATAAATTCTTGATTCAAAATCAAATCTTTATTAAGTCTCCGTTGCATCAGAAGTCTTTCCCATTCTTCATTTCTTTTAAAACCCTTTCCTGTCTACTCTTGGCCAAAGCTTGAAGCCTAATTTAACATTTGGAAATAAAATAATGAAATAGTCATAACACAGCAATTCCAATGCCTACTGAAATGGAAGCTCTAAATAATTTTGCAGATAATTTAGGAAATTAAAAATATTTACATCATAGATGCAAAGAGAGAAGTTACTTGTGTCATAAAATAAATGGTGAGACAAAAAGTTTCTGGTCAAGTAGATTTGTTTAAATATGAACACTAATTTGAGCTCTATCCCGGTGCTAAAACCCAGTGACAGGTTGCATACAGTTTCTAAAGGGATAGTTCAGTGCATTGGGTCAAATTCATGCCATAAAATGTGGTATTATTAGTAGTACTAGAAGACAGAGTGTGACTGTCTTCTTTGGGACATAGATAAAGACCCCAAGTTAGACAATATCAAAGACAAGTTATGTAGAATAAGATATTATCTCAGTCCTTGGAACATGTCATCTAGGATTGAACAAGAGGTAGATTTATTATGAAGTACATGAAGCCAGAGACAGTAAGCAATGAGTGGTAGTTGGTTAAAATAGACAGGTTTTAGAAGTAGAGGCAGGGATGTAGAAAACAAACTTAGGGTTACCAGGGGATTGTGGTGGGGAGGCTAAATTGGGAGATTGGGGCTGAAATATACACACTGCTATACATAAAATAGATAACTAATAAGAACCTGCTCTTCTTATTAGCACAGGGAACTCCACTCAATACTCTGTAATGGGCTATTCGGAAATGACTCTAAAAAAAAATAAAAGTGGATATATGTATATGTATAACAGATTCACTTTGCTGTACACATGAAATTAACACAACACTGTAAATCAACTATATTCCAAGAAAAAATTTTTAAAAAATAGGTTTTAAGAACCATAGTCAGGGAGCAGTGTGGATTGGAAAGACCTGGCAAGAAATATTTCTGCATCCTCAGACAATGCTCCCCAAGCTGGCTATTGCAAGGGTGAGCATTTAAGAGATCTTTGACCTAAGGAGGACATGAGATTAACAATCAACCCCAATGTGCATGAATTATTCTCCTCTGTGTTATCAGAAATCAGATGGCATCCTAGAGCAAGGGTCAGCAGGTCTTTTCTGTAAAGGGTCAGGTAGTAAATATTTTGGATTTTGTGTACCATACCTCTCCGTTGCAACTGCCTATCTGCTGCTGTAGCACAGAAACAGCCATGCACCATACGTTAATGAATGGGTGTGGCTGTGTTCAAGCAAAATGTTATGTACAAAACCAGGAGTCAAGCGAGATCTGATCAGTGGGCCAGAGTTTGCGGACCCCAGTTCTGGGTCAGTGTTCACAGCTGAATGAGTCATGAGGCCTTAAGTTCCAGTTCTCATTGTACTACTTTCTACCTGGGTGAACTTGGGTTCATCCTTTTATTTATATGGGCCACTATATTAGTCAAGCTTCTCCAGAAAAACAGAACCAACAGCATGTGTATACAATGTGCCCATATATATTGATAGATATAGATCTAGATATCAATATTGATACCTAGATCTATATCCATATCTATATAAAGATAGAGAAAGAGAGAGAGAGATTTTAAACAATTGGTTCACACAATAATAGAGGCTTGGTCAATTCAAAATCTGCAGCTTAGGCTGTCTAGAGACTCTAGGAAGAGTTGTAGTTCAATTTCTGTAAGTCTTCTTGCAGAATTCCTTTTTGCGACAGGGAGGTCAGTCTTTGTTTTATTAAGAGCTTCAACTGATTGGATGAGGCGCACCCATACTATGGAGGAGAATCTGCTTTACTCAAAGTCCAACACCAATGTAAATATGAATTTCATCCAAAAACACCATCACAGAGACTACCCTGGTGGCGCAGTGGTTAAGAATCCGCCTGCAAATGCAGGGGACACAGGTTTGAGCCCTGGTCTGGGAAGATCCCATGTGCCGTGGAGCAAATAAGCCCGTGCACCACAGCTACTGAGCCCGTGCACCTAGAGCCCATGCTCTGCAACAAGAGAAGCCACCGCAATGAGAAGCCTGCACAACACAACAAAGAGTAGCCTTCGCTTGCTGCAAATAGAGAAAGCCCACATGTGACAACGAAGACCCAATGCAGCCAAAAATATAAATAAATAAATAAATAAATAAATAAATAAATAAATAAAAATTGTAAAAAACACGAAAACACCATCACAGAAATATCCAGAATAATATCTGACCAAATAACTGGGCATGGTGGCCCAGACAAATTGACATAGAAAATTAACCACCTAAGCCATAGTTTTGTCATCTTTTACTGAGAAATTTGACTTATCTGAACTATTTTGATAACTAGAAGATACCTTCTAGAGGTAACACCCTCAGGTTTTTACATGGTAGGCAGCAGAGGGAAAGAGCCCATTTGTCCAGTCAGATGACACCTAAAGGATAAAATTCTGTCTTCTCTTTGCAACCCACAAGGATGAATACCAAAAATACATCACTTATATCTGCTTTAGCTAACATAGGATAGGTCTGGAACAGACCTATGCTCCCAGTAAGCCTCATGAAATGCTGTTTCATTAAGGGGAGACTTTACTTGCTAAGATTAGAGGCAAAAGAGGGTGGTGGATGAAACACTGCCCAAGGATATAAGTTCATGCAAGGAAGCAGGAGAGAGAATGGGTATCCGAAGATGTGCACTCTAAGCCAACACTAATTCCACAGCATCGGGTTATAATTCAGGGAGCACAACTGCTGGGGGTTTTTTCCCCCTCTTTTTTTCCCCCAAAGAGGGACAAATCAAGCATACTGACAAAGGAAGAGCATTAGTCACCACAGATAAATTCCTTTTTAGAGGTGATCTCGCAAATAATTTGGCTCAGTGTAGACTATGATTTGGTTCCAAAAACCATAAGCTAGAGCATTTCATTCCAGGTCCCTCCTCAAATATCCATGATAGGTAGAAATTTGGCATCAGTAGTTCTTGAAATCTCCCCAGGTGATTATAATATGCAACCAGGGCTGAGAATCTGGAGATGTAGAGAGAATTTAAATTGAACTTTAGTTAAACAGTAAAACAAGCTCTGACTCTACTGGCTGGAGCTAGAAAAGGGATAGGCATTTATTGGGATGAGAAGATAAAGAAAACCAGGGAGTAAATCAAATGCTTTACACCTGTGCTTAGCTAATTGTTACTCAGATAATTCAGACAATCTTACAGCACCTGAACCCTGAAATTCCTTAGTTCTGTTTAAAAAAAAGTAACTCTTCAAGGAACTGAACTCTGAGAATCATGTAAATCATAAAGAAAAAGAAGAAATCTTATTTTTTGAATTAGTTGATTTCATATATACTGTTTCACTTTCATGATATTAACTAGTTAGCTTTCTTTCCATTTTATGTTTGAGTAAAGTAAGGCTTTAAAAATCTCAGTAATTTTCTCAAGGTCACTTGTTAAGGGTGTGGTAGGCAGCATAATGGCTCCTAAAAATGCCCTCACCCTAATCCCTAGAACCTATTAATGTGTTACCTCACATGGTGAAGAGGACTTTGCAGATATGACTGAAGTTATAGACCTTGAGATAGAAAGAATATCCTGGATTACCTCATGGAACAAATCTAATTGCATGAGTCCTTAAAAGTAGAAAACCATTCCCAACTGTAGAAAGAGAAAGAGAGAGATGTCCTAATAGAAGCAGAATCAGAGAGATGCAACATTTTGGGTTTTGTAGGTGGAGAAAGGGGACTCTGAGTCAAGGACTACAAGGGACCGCTGGAAGCGGATAAAGTCCAGGGAATAGAAACACCCCTAAGAGCCTCCAGAAAAGAATGTAGCTCTGCCAACACTTTTTTTTTTCTTTTTTAACCATCTATATTGGAGTATAACGGATTTACAATGGTGTGTTAGTTTCTGCTTCATAACAAAGTGCATCAGCTATACGTATACATATATCCCCATATCTCCTCCCTCTTGCATCTCCCTACCACCCTCCATTCCCGATCGCACCCCTGTAGGTGGACACAAAGCACAGAGCTGGTCTCCCTGTGCTTTGCGGCTGTTTCCCACTAGCTATCTATTTTACATTTGGTAGTGTATATATGTCCATGCCACTCTCTCACTTCATCCCAGATCACCCTTCCCCCTCCCTGTGTCCACAAGTCCTCTCTCTATGGCTGCGTCTTTATTCCTGCCCTGCCCCCTAGGTTCTTCATAACCATTTTTTCTTTTTTTTTAGATTCCATATATATGTGTTAGCATACGGTATTTGTTTTTCTCTTTCTGACTTACTTCACTCTGTATGACAGTCTCTAGGTCAATCCACCTCACTAGAAATAACTCAATTTCATTTCTTTTTATGGCTAAGTAATATTCCATTGTATATATGTGCCACATCTTTATCCATTCATCTGTCGATCCTGCCAACACTTGTACTTTACTCAATTGAGGCCAATGTCAGACTTGTAAGGTAATAAATTTACATTGTTTTGAGTCACTATACTTGTGGTAATTTGTATGAAAGCAATAAAAAACTATTACAGGCAAGGGGTCCAGGAGTCTTTTAAAGAGATTTATTGTGCCTGCTGCCACCTTGTTGGTACCCTTTTACATGCCGGCTAAGCAAAAAGGAGTCAGTGAAAAGGAAATTGGACCACAGAAATCAAGACAAATACCCTCAAGGAATCCACAGCTTTCCCAGCATGGTATAGAATGGTATTTGAGACACAAGCCGGGTGGATGAAAGGCTCTTGGTGCTGCAGCCAGGAGTCAGTGTTGTGCCTCTGAAGTGGGAGAGCCAACTTCAGGACATGGGTCCACAAGAGACCTCCCAGCTCCACATAATATCAAGCAGCGAAAATGTCCCAGAGATCTCCATCTCAACACCAGCACCCAGCTTCAGTCAACGACCAGCAAGATACAGTGCTGGTCACCCTATGCCAAGCAACTAGCAAGGCAGGAACACAACCCCACTCATTAGCAGAGAGGCTACCTAAAAACATAATAAGGCCACAGGCACCCCAAAACACACCACCAGACGTGGACCTGTCCACCAGAAAGACAAGATCGAGCCTCAACTACCAGAACACAGGCATTAGTCCCCCCCACCAGGAAGCCTACACAACCTACTGAAACAACCTTAGCCACGGGGGACAGACACCAAAAACAACGGGAACTACGAATCTGCAGCGTGCAAAAAGGAGACCCCAAACACAGTAACATAAGCAAAATGAGAAAGCAGAAAAACACACAGCAGGTGAAGGAGCAAGATAAAAACCTACCAGACCTAACAAATGAAGAGGTAATAGGCAGTCTACCTGAAAAAGAATTCAGAATAATGATAGTAAAGCTGATCCAAGATTCTATTTCCAAGATCCAAAATCTTGGAAATAGAATAGACAACATGCAAGAAACAGTTAACAAGAACTTAGAAGAACTAAAGATGAATCAAGCATCGATTAAAAACACAATAAATGAAATGAAAAATACTCTAGATGGGATCTATAGCAGAATAACTGAGGCAGAAGAACGGATAAGTGAGGTGGAAGATAAAATAGTGGAAATAACTGATGCAGAGAAAAATAAAGAAAAAAGAATGAAAAGAACAGAGGACAGTCTCAGAGACCTCTGGGACAACATTAAACGCACCAACATTCGAATTATAGGGGTTCCAGAAGAAGAAGAGAAAAAGAAAGGGACTGAGAAAATATTTGAAGAGATTATAGTTGAAAACTTCCCTAATATGGGAAAGGAAATAGTTAATCAAGTCCAGGAGGCACAGAGAGTCCCATACAGAATAAATCCAAGGAGAGATACGCCAAGACATATATTAATCAAACTGTCAAAAATTAAACACAAAGAAGTCATATTAAAAGCAGCAAGGGAAAAACAACAAATAACACACAAGGGAATCCCCATCAGGTTAACAGCTGATCTCTCAGCAGAAACTCTACAAACCAGAAGGGAGTGGCAGGACATAATTAAAGTGATGAAGGAGAGAAACCTGCAACCAAGATTACTCTACCCAGCAAAGATCTCATTCAGATTTGATGGAGAAATTAAAACGTTTACAGACAAGCAAAAGCTGAGAGAGTTCAGCACCACCAAACCAGCTTTACAACAAATGCTAAAGGAACTTCTCTAGGCGAGAAACACAGCAGAAGGAATATACCTACAATAACAAACCCAAAGCAATTAAGGAAATGGGAATAGGAACACACATATCAATAATTACCTTAAATGTAAATGGACTAAATGCTCCCACCAAAAGACACAGATTGGCTGAATGGATACAAAAACAAGACCCATATATATGCTGTCTACAAGAGACCCACTTCAGACCTAGAGACACATACAGACTGAAAGTAAGGGGATGGAAAAAGATATTCCATGCAAATGGAAATCAAAAGAAAGCTGGAGTAGGAATTCTCATATCAGACAAAATAGAGTTTAAAATAAAGACTATTAGAAGAGACAAAGAAGGACACTACATAATGATAAAGGGATCGATCCAAGAAGAAGATATAACAATTGTAAATATTTATGCACCCAACATAGGAGCACCTCAATACATAAGGCAAATACTAACAGCCATAAAAGGGGAAATCGACAGTAACACAATCATAGTAGGAGACTTTAACACCCCACTTTCACCAATGGACAGATCATCCAAAATGAAAATAAATAAGGAAACACAAGCTTTAAATGATACATTAAACAAGATGGACTTAGTTGATATTTATAGGACATTCCATCCAAAAACAACAGAATACACATTTTTCTCAAGTGCTCATGGAACATTCTCCAGGATAGATCGTATCTTGGGTCACAAATCAAGCCTTGGTAAATTTAAGAAAATTGAAATTGTATCAAGTATCTTTTCCGACCACAATGCTATGAGACTAGACATCAATTACAGGAAAAGATCTGTAAAAAATACAAACACATGGAGGCTAAACAATACACTACTCAATAACGAAGTGATCACTGAAGAAATCAAAGAGGAAATTAAAAAATACCTAGAAACAAATGACAATGGAGACACGACGACCCAAAACCTATGGGACGCAGCAAAAGCAGTTCTAAGGGGGAAGTTTATAGCAATAAAATCCCACCTTAAGAAACAGGAAACATCTCGAGTAAACAACCTGACCCTGCACCTAAAGCAATTAGAGAAAGAAGAACAAAAAACCCCCAAAGTTAGCAGAAGGAAAGAAATCATAAAGATCAGATCAGAAATAAATGAAAAAGAAATGAAGGAAATGATAGCAAAGATCAACCAAACTAAAAGCTGGTTCTTTGAGAAGATAAACAAAATTGACAAAACATTAGCCAGACTCATCAAGAAAAAAACGGAGAAGACTCAAATCAATAGAATTAGAAATGAAAAAGGAGAAGTAACAACTGACACTGCAGAAATACAAAAGATCATGAGAGATTACTACAAGCAACTCTATGCCAATAAAATGGACAACCTGGAAGAAATGGACAAATTCTTAGAAATGCACAACCTGCCAAGACTGAATCAGGAAGAAATAGAAAATATGAACAGACCAATCACAAGCACTGAAATTGAAACTGTGATTAAAAATCTTCCAACAAACAAAAGCCCAGGACCAGATGGCTTCACAGGCGAATTCTATCAAACATTTAGAGAAGAGCTAACACCCATCCTTCTCAAACTCTTCCAAACAATATCAGAGGAAGGAACACTCCCAAACTCATTCTACAAGGCCACCATCACCTTGATACCAAAACCAGGCAAGGATGTCACAAAGAAAGAAAACTAAAGGCCAATATCACTGATGAACATAGATGCAAAAATCCTCAACAAAATACTAGCAAACAGAATCCAACAGCACATTAAAAGGATCATACACCATGATCAAGTGGGGTTTATTCCAGGAATGCAAGGATTCTTCAATATACGCAAATCAATCAACGTGATACACCATATTAACAAGTTGAAGGAGAAAAATCATATGATCATCTCAATAGATGCAGAGAAAGCTTTCGACAAAATTCAACACCCATTTATGATAAAAACCCTGCAGAAAGTAGGCATAGAGGGAACTTTCCTCAACATAATAAAGGCCATATATGAAAAACCCACAGCCAACATTGTCCTCAATGGTGAAAAATTGAAACCATTTCCACTAAGATCAGGAACAAGACAAGGCAGCCCACTCTCACCACTCTTATTCAACCTAGTTTTGGAAGTTCTAGCCACAGCAATCAGAGGAGAAAAGGAAATAAAAGGAATCCAAATTGGAAAAGAAGAAGTAAAGCTGTCACTGTTTGCAGATGACATGATACTATACATAGAGAATACTAAAATGCTACCAGAAAACTACTAGAGCTAATCAATGAATTTGGTAAAGTAGCAGGATACAAAATTAATGCACAGAAATCTCTGGCAATCCTGTACACTAATGATGAAAAATCTGAAAATGAAATCAAGAAAACACTCCCATTTACCATTGCAACAAAAAGAATAAAATATCTAGGAATAAACCTACCTAAGGAGACAAGAGACCTGTATGCAGAAAATTATAAGACACTGATGAAAGAAATTAAAGATGATACAAATAGATGGAGAGATATACCATGCTCCTGGATTGGAAGAATCAATATTGTGAAAATGACTCTACTACCCAAAGCAATCTACAGATTCAATGCAATCCCTATCAAACTACCACTGGCATTTTTCACAGAACTAGAACAAAAAATTGCAAAATTTGTTTGGAAAAACCAAAGACTCCGAATAGCCAAAGCAATCTTGAGAACGAAAAACGGAGCTGGAGGAATCAGGCTCCCTGACTTCAGACTATACTACAAAGCTACAGTAATCAAGACAGTGTGGTACTGGCATAAAAACACAAAGATAGATCAATGAAACAGGATAGAAAGCCCAGAGATAAACCCACGCACATATGGTCAACTTATCTTTGATAAAGGAGGCAGGAATGTACAGTGGAGAAAGGACAGCCTCTTCAATAAGTGGTGCTGGGAAAACTGGACAGGGACATGTAAAAGTATGAGATTCGATCATTCCCTAACACCACACACAAAAATAAGCTCAAAGTGGATTAAAGACCTAAATGTAAGGCCAGAAACTATCAAACTCTTAGAGGAAAACATAGGCAGAACACTCTATGACATAAATCACAGCAAGATCCTTTTGGACCCACCTCCTAGAGAAATGGAAATAAAAACAAAGATAAACAAATGGGACCTAATGAAACTTCAAAGCTTTTGCACAGCAAAGGAAACCATAAAGAAGACCAAAAGAGAACCCTCAGAATGGGAAAAAATATTTGCAAATGAAGCAACTGACAAAGGATTAATCTCTAAAATTTATAAACAGCTCATGCAGCTCAATAGCAAAAAAACAAACAACCCAATCCAAAAATGGGCAGAAGACTTAAATAGGCATTTCTCCAAAGAAGATATACAGACTGCCAACAAACACATGAAAGAATGCTCAACATCATTAATCATTAGAGAAATGCAAAGCAAAACTACAATGAGATATCATCTCACACCAGTCAGAATGGCCATCATCAAGAAATCTAGAAACAATAAATGCTGGAGAGGGTGTGGAGAAAAGGGAACACTCTTGCACTGCGGGTGGGAATGTGAATTGGTACAGCCACTATGGAGAACAGTATGGAGGTTCCTTAAAAAACTACAAATAGAACTACCATATGATCCAGCAATCCCACTACTAGGCATATACCCTGAGAAAACCATAATTCAAAAAGAGACATGTACCAAAATGTTCATTGCAGCTCTATTCACAATAGCCCGGAGCTGAAAACAACCTAAGTGTCCATCATCGGATGAATGGATAAAGAAGATGTGGCACATATATACAATGGATTATTACTCAGCCATAAAAAGAAACGAAACTGAGCTATTTGTAATGAGGTGGATAGACATAGAGTCTGTCATACAGAGTGAAGTAAGTCAGAAAGAGAAAGATAAATACCGTATGCTAACACATATATATGGAATTAAAAAAAAAAAATGTCATGAAGTACCTAGGGGTAAAACGGGAATAAAGACACAGACCTACTTGAGAATGGACTTGAGGATATGGGGAGGGGGAAGTGTAAGCTGTGACAAAGCGAAAGAGAGGCATGGACATGTATACACTACCAAACGTGAGGTAGATAGATAGTGGGAAGCAGCCGCAGAGCACGGGGAGATCAGCTCGGTACTTTGTGACCGCCTGGAGGGGTGGGATGGGGAGGGTGGGAGGGAGGGAGATGCATGAGGGAAGGGATGTGGGAACGGATGTACATGTATGACTGATTCACTTTGTTATAAAGCAGAAACTAATAAAAAAATAAAATAAAAATAAAAATAAAAACTATTACAGGGGTCCTACAGGAGCCAGGCTATATATTTATACTTAAGTATTTCTGAAATGAATTTAACCTTGTGATTGACAGCAGCAGCAGGTTCCAAGGGATCCCACCACACACCTGAGGCAAAAGCAGCCTAATACAAAGCAGTGACAGCAGCAGGTCACTGCCCCACACTTGGGGTAGAGGGGGACTTGATCTACTGTAGCAGCAGCATAGCCTGAATGGGAACCCATCCTCCTGTGGCACTAGTCCCATCAACATTAGTCTAATCTGCTAGCACCTGCTGCGCCAACAGGCCCAACATATACAAACCCTCCAACTCAGCAGCATTAAGTGAGCCAGACTCAGTGTTTCCTGAAACTCATATCCAATGGCACTGGAAAGCTCAGATATCACCTAATGTTATGAAAACATAAAAAAAACAACAACAGAAGACTGGGAACTTCAGAAAGGAAAGGGGAACAATGGAATGGGTGAAAACAAATGGGGTAAATATAAGAGACGATCATTAGCCTCATGAGTTTCTTAAATACTATCTGATGGTCAAAGCAAATATTATGACACCATCTGATGTGGTTCTCAATGTAGAGAAAGGAAATACTACAGAAAATCATACTTTAAAACTGGGGAATATTAAGAGACTAAATGGAAGTAAAATTTTGAAACTTCACTTGAAGTAATAAAACACTGATTCCAGTAGGCTATGGTAAGTTACATATGTATACTGTGATGCCAAAAGCAACCACTAAGAAAACTATACAAACAGTACACACAAATGATTATAAATAAATTAAATTAAAATGGACTTATTAAAAAATGTTTAAGTAACCCACAAGAAGGCAAAATAACAGAAACACAAGATTGAGAAACTAAGGTAAAAGACAAAACAAAAAATAAAATGGTAGACCTAATCTTTAACATAGCAATAATTACATTAACTGTAAATGATCTAAATAACCAAGTCAAAGACAGAGATTGGAAGAGTAGATTAAAAATTCACAAGCATGATCCAACTATATACTGTCTATAAGAAGTTTACTTTAAACATCATGATATAGGTAGTTCAAAGTAAAAGGAAGATAATGATATATCATGTGAACGTTAATCAGAAAAAGTAGGAATGGCTATATTAATATCAGATAAAGTAGCCTTCAGAGCAAAGGAAATTATTTGGGGCAAACAGGGTCATTACATAAAGATAACAGGAATAATCCACCTAGATGACCTAATGATACTAAATGTGTATGCACCAAACAACAGAATTTCAAAATACATGAAGCAAACACTGAAAAAAGTAGTAAAAGGAGAAAATTTTAAATCCACAATTATTATTTGAGACTTCAGCACAGCAATTTATAGAACTACCAGAGAGAAAAATCAGCAAGAATATGGAAGAAATGAAAACATCATCAATCAATACGATATAACTGACATTTAAAGAACACACTCAGTAACAGCAGAATACATATTCAAGTGTCCATGGAATATTCACTCATATACTATATACTGGGCAATAAAAAGAACCTTAGCAGATTTAAATTGTAATGTGCCTAAGTGTTGGATGCTAAGACTCAGAGGTTTTCTTATTTCTTTCATTTATATATTCACAAAAAAATTAGCAGATTTAAAAGAATTAAAATCATAGAGTATGTTCTCTAGCCATAATGGAATCAGACTAGAAATCAATAACGGAAAGACAACAGGAAAGTCTTCAGTCACGTGAAAACTAAACATCACAATTCCAAATAACTCATGGGTAAAAAAGACAGCATCAAGGAAATATTTTTTAATGCATAGAATAAAAGAAAATGGAGATATAAAAGATCAAAGTTTGCAGAATGAAGTGAAAGCAATGCTGAAAGGGAAGTTTATAGCACTAAATTGGGAAAGAAAGTATTTCAAAGCAATAATCTAATTTTCTATATTACAACAGTAAAAAAGGAAGAGGAAAAAACACTAAACAAGCAGAAAGAAGGAAATAATAAAGATGAAATAGCAATCCATGAAACTGAAAACAGGAAAATAGGGGGGAAAAATCAATGAAACAAAAGGCTGGTTTTTGGAAATAAACAACCTAATCAATAAAGATCTAGCAAGACTGATAAAGATAAAAAGATGGATGGCACAAATCACAGATATCAGAAATGCAACCAGGGATACCATGACATATCCTGCAGGTTAATAAGGGACAAGTTGTTATGAACAAGTCTACACTATAAATTCAAAAATGTAGATGAAATGGGCCAATGCTTCTACACTCAAAACTACCAAAACTCAGCCAAGATGAAATAGATAATCTCAATTTTCCTGTAACCATTAGAAACACTGATTTTTCATTTAAAAACTCCCAAAAGGAATATTCAGGCTTAGATGTTTCACTTTTACCCAAGACATAAAGAATTAACACCAATTTTACATGATTTGATAAGAAAGAGAAGTAGAAGGAACAGTTCCTAATTAAATTTATGAAGCCAGTATTACCTTGATACCAAAACCGGACAGGGATAGGATAGAAAGAAGAAAACTACAGACCAATATTTTTTATGAAATTGGCTGTAAAAATCCTCTGCCAAATATTAGCAAATTAAATCCAGAAATATATAAAAAGAATAATATACCATGACCAAGTGGCATTTATTCTAGTTATGCAAAGTTGGTTAAATATTTGAAAACCAAACAATGTTATCCACCATATCCAATAGATTAAAGGGAAAAGTCATGTGATCCTATCCAATAATGCAGAGAAAGCACTTGACAAAATCCAATCCCATTCATGATTGTAAAAAAAGAAGAAAAAAGAACTCCAAGCAAACTAGGAATAGAAAAGGAACATACTGAAACTCATAAAGATGATCTACAAACAACCTATACCCACATTATATTTAACTGTGAAAGACTGAATGCTTTCTCTGTAAGATCAGAAACAAGGCACGGATATCTACTCTCACCACTTTTATTAAATATATTACTGGAGGTTCTAGTAAGAAAATAAAGCAAAAATAAATAAATACATAAATTTAAAAGTTAAATTTTTAAAAAGTTCATTGAAAAGATAAAAGGACTATTCCTACTATGTTGAATAGGAAGGAATATATCCTACTGAATGTTGAATAGTAATATATCCTATTATATTGCCTAAGGAAAAGTAAAACTGTCTGTGTCTGAAGATGAGATGATAATCTAAATGGAGAAAATACCAAGGAATCCACAAAAAGCTTGAGAAATAATATTAGTTTGTAAATGTTTTAGAGTACAAGATCAACACAATTTTATCACATTATATATTAATAACAAATGTGTAGAAGCTTAAAGTAAAATATGTGATGCCATTTACAACTGACCTAAATAAATACTTAAATACAAGCCCACTAAGACATTTATAGGACCTCTATACTGAAAATTACAAAATGCTGATGAAGAAAAATGTTAAAGTCCCAAACAAATAGGGAGACATACCTTGTTCATGGATTAGAAAACACAACATAATAAAGATGTCAATTCTCCCCAAGAGGCTTAACACAATTACTCTTAAAATGCCCTCAAGGTTTTTGCGGATATAGACAAGCTTTTTCTAAGATTTATATGGTAAGAAGAGGCTGAAGAATAGCTAAAACAATTTGTAAAGGAAGATTAAAATGGGAGGAATTAATCCACCCAATTTCAAGACTTTGCAGTAATTTTGGACGGTAGATACATAGATCAATGGAATGGAATAGAGAACCCAGAAATAGACTGACATAAATACATTTAACCTGTTTTTGACAGCAGTGCAAAAGCTATCAAGGAAGAATAGACATTTCAAAAAATGGTACTGAAACAGTTGGACATCCCTCGACAAAAACAAACAAAAAATGAACCTTAACCTAAACCTCCACACCTTACACAAAAATTAAATCAAAGTGGATCATAATCTGAAATGTAAAAGCAGGACATTTTTAGAAAAAGAAATAGGAGAAAATCTTTGGCATCTAGAACTAGGTGAATAATTCTTAGACTTGACACCGAAAGTATGATCAATAAAAGCAAAAACTGATCAATTGGATCTCATCAAAATGAGTTAAAAATGCTTCATAGAAGATCCTTTTAAGTGGATGAAAACTCAAATTACACAGTGGGAAAACATATTTGAAAATCCCAAATGAGACAGATGACTTGTATCTATAATATACAAAGAACTCTCCAAACAACTTAAAAAAATCCAACTAGAAAATAGGCAGAAGACAGGAACAGACATTTCATGGAAGAGAATATACACATGGCAAAGAAGCACATGAAAAGATGCTCAACATCATTAGCATTAGGGAAATGCAAATTAAGACCATAATGAGATATCAGAGAATAACTAAAATTATAGTGACAACATCAAATGCTGGCGAGTACGTAGAAAAGTTTTATCACGTCACTGGTGGGAAAATAAAATGGTTTAGCCACTCTGAGAAACAGCTTGACAGTCTCTTTTAATCCTAAAAGTAGATTCACCCTACAACGCAGTACTTGTACTCTTGAGCATTTATCCAAAAGAAACAAAAACTTAATTAAGTTCCCACAGAAACTTACACATAAATGTTCATAGCAGTTTTATTTATAATAGCCAAAAACTGGCAACTACCCAAATGTCTTTCAATGGATGAATGTTGAAACAAATTGTGATAAAATCTTATGATAGAATACTACAGAGCAACGAAAAGGAACAAATTATTAATATATGCAAAAATTAAAATGAACTTCAAGGGAATGATGCTGAAGAAAAAATTTTTAAAAGCCAATCTCCGAAGATTAAGTAATTCATGATTATGTTTACATATTATTCTTAAAATAACAAAACTGTGGAGATGGAGAACAGATTAGAAGTTGCCAAGGGTTAGAGATGGGGGTAGAAGGTACAGTGGGGAAACTTTGTGAGGTTTTTGTGGTCCCAGTACAAATAATACAGCACTCTTGGTTTTAATCCCTAAAGATGTTTAAAAACAATTCCTAATAAGAGTTGTCCAGATATTTAGCAATGGCAGCAGATTACAGGTATAGCTCCCCAACATGACAACTTCAAAAGAGATTGTACTAATTCAATGCATATGTTAATTTTAAAAAGGCCAGTCACAGTACTTAAATGGTATATATCTTAACGATATTATTCTAAGTGTCTAGCTATACCAGATGGACTAGCAGGATTTTCTGTACATTCAATCTTATTTAAGACAGTAAATCTTATAATAAGAGAGTTCAAAAAAGAAAAAGAAAAAACAACAAACCTCAACTACAGTTGGATATTCTCATAGGAAGATGAGGTGAAAATATGTAGCAGTGGTTCAAAAGCTTAAGCAGTGGCACCTAAATTTGGCTGCATATTAGAATCATCTGAAGCACTTTTTAAAAACCCTCACACTGACTGTTGGTCATCCTAGACCAATAAAATAATTTTAAATCTCCTCAGACGATGCCAGTGTCTAGCCAGAACTGAGAACCAGCGGACTAAGCAGCAGGGGATGTTTCTACAAAGATTTCTTAACAATAAGTCCTTTCACCCAATCAGATTTACCTTCCCACAAAGGGGTAAAGAAGGCTAGATGCTGTCCATACTTGCTTAGCTTTAATTAGCACTTGTGACTTGCCCAAATCCTAGATCATGTTTCCCCTAAATTTCATGTTATTCCCTAAGTTTTTCAAATCCAGGGCTAAGGGGTTTGCCAGGATGAGATTTTAAGTGTTCACACAGGGGAAGTCCCTGGCAAACCAGGACAGCGGTCACTACATTGAAATGTAAAGCATCCTAAATAACCCTGCCACTGCTCCCAGATACTAGTCTGTGCCAACCAGTGGAGAAAAGGCATTCTCCATTACTACCACGGCAAATGCTGTTGTACTTGCCTTGGCTACTCCCTATCTTTTCCAGGCGTCACTCCCCTTCACCTGCTGGTGGACGCTTTGGCCAGCTGACAATGCAGATATCTTCAAACTTTAAGGTGAATAAAAATCATATGGAGGGCCTGTTATAACAGAGATCACTGAGCCCCACTAGAGTTGCTGATTCCATAGGGCTTGGATAGGGCCCTAAAACTTGAATATCTGACACATTATCAGGGGACGCTGGTAAAGCTGGTCAGCTTGTTACCGAATGCAGGTTCGTGTGTCTGAAGCACAGTGAGGCCAAACAAACCTAAAGGTTGGAGTCTGGAGAAGAGAAAGGTTTATTGCAGGATCGAGCAAGGAGAGGGGTGGTCCGTGTTCCAAAACCCCTGAAATCTCCAAAGGATTTCAGCAAAGCATTTTTAAAGGCCAGGTGAGGGAGGGACATCCCAGGGCATGTGATCAGCTCGTGCACAATCCTCTGATTGGCTGATGTTGAGGCCACAAGGCAGGTAACATTATCCATCCTTAGGTGCCAGAAGGTCTGGGGGCTACGTGCTCATGATCATCAAGGAGTTCATTTCTTCCATTGGGTGGTGGTTTTTAGCGTCTGAAAACTCAAGAAATATGCCTGAGATACTATTATCTGAGTACTTCAGAGAGAAACTACAATAGAGGATATGGGGGATGGGTCTGTCCTAGGAAGGCCCCATAGGGTACTGCTTGGTTACAAGGTGACCATACTTTGAGAACCACTGCTCTAGTGGCTTGGAATGTTAAGAAAGTAATGGAAGAATCCCTTCCCAGATCTAGATTCTAGTATCACCAGCTATGTTGGTGGGAGGAAGGGTAAGTTTTGTCCTTGCTTGGACTTCTTGTTCATTTATATCAAAGCCTATTTGAGGCAGTGCGTTCGGCAGTCCTGCAGATCTGTCTTTTGCTTCAACAGTGTTTGGAATGAACAGACCCAGGGACGCTCCTTGCTCCAGCCCCCGACCACCCTCCAACCTTTCTTCCTTTCGCAACCTTTGGAATCAGACACTCAGCTATCCTCAGCCTCCAGGACAGGCCAACACCATTCTTTGAGCTTAGCTCCTTATCACTGATCAACCACGAGTTCCCAGGTTCGTCAGAATTATTCCACCGAGGTGGAGGCCGCCGTCCACCGCCTGTTCAACATGCATCTGTGGACACTTACCTCTCTGAGCATCTATTTCGACAGCAACAATAGGACTCTGGACAGTATGGGCCACATTTTTCGCCAACTGGCTGAGGAGAAGTGTGAGGGCGCCCAGCGCCTCTTGAAAATGCAAAACCAGTGCTGCGGCCGCGCCCTCTTCCAGGATGCGCGGAAGCCTTCTCAGGATGAGTGGGGTAAAACCCAGGATGCTGTGGAAGCCGCCATTCTTAGGGAGAAGAATCGGAACCAGGCACTATCGGATCTGCGCGCCCTGGGTCCTGCCCGTGCAGACTCCCAGCTCTGTGACTTCCTGGAGAGCCGCTTCCTGGAGGAGCAGGTGAAACTCATCCAGAAGATGGGCGACCACCTGACCAACCTCCGCAGGCTGGCTGGTCCGCAGGCTGTGCTGGGCGACTATCTCTTTGAAAGGCTCACCCTCGAGCCAAACAGGAGTCTCTGAAGTCCAGCCGCGTCTGAGGAGACCCTCTGGCGTCAGAGCTTCTGCCTGAAGCCCCGCTCTGCAGCCACTAGGCAGCTTTGTAACCGCCCTGGAGCCCTCTCCCAAGCCTTGGACCAGATGGAAACAATAACGCTTTTTGCAGAAGGAAAAAAAAAAGCCTATTTGAAATACAAACAGAATAAAGCGAAAAAAAGAAATATATACATATATTCACGTTCTTTTAACATATGAATTGCCCCACTTTATCTGTGTGAAGTAAGTTTGTTCCCATTATTGGGCTGGTTCTCAAGCTTTGCTGCTCGTTTGAATTACCTAAAGAGCTTTGAAGAAAAACATTGGTGTCTGGGTCCCAGCCCCAGAGATTTTGATTCAGTAGGTCTAGGCAGGAGCCTGGGCACAGGGAGGTCTCAGAGTTCCCCAGGTGATTCTAATGTGCAGCAACTTTGTGAACCACCTCTTGGCTTCAATGCAGCTAGTCATCAGATATTAAATCTAAGACACATGGACTACTAGTGCGTGAGCTCTGTCGCTAGGTGTATTCCATTTTCTTCCTCCTGGAAGATTCGTGCCAGGGAAAATGATTGATAGTTGTGTTACTTCTCTGAAATGGATGGAAATTTCCAATTAGCGTGAACAGGGGAGGGTGAATGGGTGAATGCAATAAGGTGTATCATTTACGTATTGCCCTATGTGTATGGCTAGAAGCTTTTGCAACTGAGGTCTGCCCTACTTTTCATGCTAATGGTAATGCTTGTCCTCCTAATGCAGCTGTAAACTTTATAAGCCCATAGGTAGACAGCATCACAAAATATTTACCCCTCCCCACTGGCCCACTCTCAAGCTTCACTCCCCTTCCCCAATACACAAATGTACATCAATGCACTTGAGACCAATATCAACATACTGACCTTCAATTCTTCTACTGTGCAGCTTCCCTCTTATCAGGAGATGTCAGCATTTAGCGCAAGGACAAATGCTTGCCTCTTGAGGAGTAATGTAGACAAAGCCTCCAAGAGACAAATAGCCCTTAGGGAGGGGGAAAAAGTCTTTCAAAAAGGTTGATGCCCAGAGGAGGCATTTTCAGTCACCTCAGCTTAGAGGTCAAATATCCAAAATTAAAAAGGTTAAAAAAAAGAAGAAGAAAGCAAGGAAGAAAAGAAGGAAACAATTTTCTTATCTCATAGTAATAAGGCAGTTTTCCTTAAAAAAAAAAAAAAAAAGACTTAAGCCTTAAATTCTCTTTCCTAATCAAAATGTGCTTTTCCATCTTTAGACTATTCCTCTTATATCCTGTATTATTCATGATGTTTAATTCTTGAAATGGCACATGGCTGAAAACAGAAGCTAACCTCTTGTTCACTATGAATTAAATCTTCTTTTCCTAGGACCCGTCTACAATGCACAATTTGGGGTTGGCCAACATAATTATTTTCTCTGAAATACGTTACAGCATTTTGCCTTTTCAATATATAGTTATACAATACATTGTTAACACAACATATTTAATATACTCAATATAGTAAATACAACTATAACACACATGATATGATGCCACTTTGGTGATTTTCTTCATCCATGTAACTCTGAAATTTGACAGTATAGTTTTCATATTCTAATGAGCTGAGTATTACCTTTGCAAGGATAGAAAAATAAAATAAATTCATAATATTCTTGTGTGGTTTGCCCCTGGGGTGGATTACCATAATAGGGGGATATTTGAGCCTTTCCCCAAGTCATTAAAAATCCTCCAGCGAGCAGCTCCTTGTCCTCTCCAGGGAGTGGGGGGAAAGGATCTTTAATCATAATAATCTTGGGGGGAGAAATCTCGGAAATAAGACATCTGCTTCTGTGCCTTGTTGTTTTGCAGAATAGCAATGATTGCCTTAGCAGCTTCTATTGCCATATGTATACAATAAGTAAATGAACATAAAATTGAATGAACGCATAAAAGAAGGATAAACCCACCCAGCTTAACAAACCCACTCTCTCACCTGCTGTGCCCCGAAACATGAAAGAAAGAATCACGGGATCATAAGGATTAATAAAATAACAGTCTCTGTTAACAATATTGACAGGAGGTATAAGGATAATTTGTCTGATGTGGGACCAACAGCTTAACTAACTGCTTAATTCTTTGTTTTTTAAAGGGTAATTCATTCATTTATTGTTTAAAGATTGCAAAACAACATCTGAATTTTTGTAGCACAATTTAAATGTTTTACTTTTTTTGATAAAACAGAGTATAATAGCAAAAACAATTAGTTTCCAGTAATATCTATATCTCTATTCAGAATTAAGTCTTCCACAGACATGTAACCTGGAAACAAAAGCCTGTTACAATAAGCAAAGCTTCAACGGAGTGGCTACTTTTCGGGCCAGGGAAAGGTTCATCCCTATAGGAGGATGATGTGCTATGTAAAATGGCTGCAAGGTCACAGCCTTGAGGGCGTTGGAAGTCTAGTATCCTATTCCACATTAAGTAGTTCGGGGAACTTCAAACGTCCGTTCATCTGCAACCAAGCTGGCAACCTTTAACTGATATTTCAAGCAGGTAAGAAATAAATGAAAAGAAATCCCTACATTGATGTTCCTTAATTTACACTGTTAAATGGTTCATTAACATGTAATTCTGGCTAAGAATTACATTTGACACTCCTTGCTCAGATTTTGGTTAACAGTACACATCTTTCAGAAATTCATGTTTTTATTAATCAATAATTTGTCAGCTAGGATACGTTCAGCCATCAGCTGCAACTTCAAAATAGGTGCACTGCCTCAGCGCTTTGGAAAGACATAATCTAAAACACTAATAGCAGACAAAATATCTGTTACTAGACAGCATATGTGCAGTACAGCAAGACAAAAACATATTCATATGTGCCACGGACCAGCCTCAGAAAGAGGATTTCACCGCCCAGGGTCAGAAGGGACGGGGTAAGGAACTGAAGTAGCACCGTCGAATGGGGTCAGAAGGACCAAGACAACTGATGGTTGCAAGGCAAGTTTTATTATGCTACAGTTGCAGATTATATAGACTAGAAAAGGGAAGGTTGCCAGACGGTGGTTTACATTATCTAATGACTGTCTCGGCTCAAGGTTAACTTCCCTGGGAGAAAACCCATAAACCCAGAATCATCCAAAATAACCTGCACGTGCAGGGTGGAGACAGATTGGCTTGTCTCATTTTACATTCTTTCTGATTTCTGGGCCCTGGTGATTTATCTCCCATGGAATGGAACAAGGAGGGGAACAAGTAGGGACGGTCCCTTCGAGCAGCGGCGGCATGCCTGGCATGTCTGTAGCCTGCTCTCAAGGCTGACTGCTTCCCACAGGTCCCCCTTTTTTATTTTTTAATTTTTGCTGCAAAATAATTCCATGAAGCTTAGTGCCGAGAGTAGTATACTGTTGCATGAGGATATGAAACAGACATGAGAAGATTATTATCAATAATAGGCAAATTATGGCCAGGGTAATAAATCCTGACAACCCTCTAGTAATCCACGACTAAGGGTTTAACCACTTTAAATGATCCAGTAAAGTTTGAATTACATCTTCTGGTGAAATATCATCAAGATGTGCATTTTGTATATCCTGAATTTCAGCATTTAATTTCTTAAGATCAAGACTAATATTATTATCTGACCAAACACTCAGCAGATGCATTTTTACTTTTTCCCATTCCCAAATACAGTCATTGTACTTGTAAGGAATAACACAAATCCACGTATACTTTGCATGACAAGTTAAACGCATCCTCAATTTTAATGCTGCCATCTGATCTCCAATCCTCAAAATTGCGTTTTTAAATTCATCTAACTTGTTATTCATCTGTAAATCTATGTGACTTTGTAAAGATTAAGCAAGACTGGTATTTTGAGATAATTGATTAGCAAAGTGAGCATGATTAATACTCTGTGAAAGAGCAAGACGGGCAGTAGCTGCGGTAGCAGACAGAGCAGCCAAGGCAAGTAAACTTACTATTAGCCACCCAATAAAGCGTCTCCTTCTCTGCAAGGCTTTGGAGAGTTCCACCCATGCCTGTACTCCAGTATCTTCATACCAAGGTTCTCTCAGATGTACAGGCACCATAACATATAGGGGTTGCCTTAGTATAAGCACAGATTGTGTTCCTGCAGAAGGGAACATACAACTGCTAAAAATACAATGAACACAGCTAATATTATATCCTCCTTTGGAAGAATTACCAATGTTAATAGAACCAATCAAAAGTGTATATGGAGGAGCAACACAAGTTATAACAGGTGTATTGGAATAAGTTAGAGCTAGTTTCCATATATCCCAGTTCTTTTGAAATGTGATAAACCTATCTATGATGGGAATAGAAGAGATAAGAATTGACCCCTTGGTATGATCTGTAGTACACCATATTTGGTTATTATTCCAAGATGCATTGCAACATTCAAAATTGGATCCAGCAAAGTTAATGGTCATAAAAGGAGGAAATTGAGTTTTTGATTTTCTGTTAAGAATAGTAACCTTGGGCCTCCCTGGTGGCGCAGTGGTTGAGAGTCCGCCTGCCGATGCAGGGGATACGGGTTCGTGCCCCGGTCTGGGAGGATCCCATATGCCGCGGAGCGGCTGGGCCCGTGAGCCATGGCTGCTGAGCCTGCGCGTCCGGAGCCTGTGCTCCGCAACGGGAGAGGCCACAACAGTGAGAGGCCCGCATACCACAAAAAAAAAAAAAAAAAAAAAAAAAAAAAGAATAGTAACCTTATGTCCAACTATAAGTAGCCCTTGTCCTCCAAGTAAATGCTTCATACAGAAATAATTTCCTGAATCTTCACCTGGAACCTTGGCTATAGTAATAGCGGAATCCCAAAGTGGTGAGGCATATGAGATTTGACCTCTAATATTAATAGCTTGCCCATTTTTATACCAAATGATGGTATCCTTAAGATCCTCTCGTCGGCTGGTAGCCGGGCCTGTAAGAGTAATGTTGGTTCCTGTAAAATGAAGGTTCATGAAAGCAAAACAGTGTAATAAATGAGTGATAACATGTTTAGTAGCTTCTCGGGTCTGTGCTGTAGCACAGAGGAAACCAGAATAAGTATCAATAGTGACATGAACAAATTGTAATTTCCCAAAAGACGGGATATGAGTAACATCCATTTGCCATAAATGACTAGGTAATAATCCACGAGGATTAACACCATAATGTGGAACAGGAAGGTGAGGTAAGCACTGTGGGCATTGCTTAACAATTTGTCGGGCGGCTTCACGAGTAAGGGAAAATTCTTTGCGTAACGTAGCCGCCGACTGATGGTGTAAAGCATGCGATTGCTGTGCTGCTTGTGAAGCAGTTTGATCATAACTTACCATAATATGAGGGTGTCCAGGACATGGACCATGAGTATCAACAGTATGAAGATAATGAATGCAATACCTTAGCCATTCTTGACAGCATGACGAACGGAAAGGAGGAGGACGGTAATTTGGGATATGTCCTGCTTTAGGGAAAAGAGATTGAGGAGGAAGAGTAACTTTAACTTTATTTTTGGGAGGAAAACGCACAGGATAAAGATCACGTTTAGATCGAGTTAAAACATCTGCAGCCGCAGTAAGTTTAGACAATGGACCAGGCAAGTTAGAATGAGCACGGATATGCAGAGCTGCAACACGACCATCGTGGGAACGAATAAGCTGTTGAAGCAAACGAAAAGAGGATGATAATTCAGGGTCATTAGTATGTCCTCTGGTCGCAGTCTCCAGAAGAAATAATAAGCTGATAAGATATTTACTATCAGAAAACAAATTAAAAGATATAGAAGGCAAATGTTTAAAAGCCATAATGACAGCATACAGTTCAACACGTTGAGCTGAAGTCAAGGAAGTTTGTTTAATGAGTTTGGTTCCGTCGTCAATGATTACAGTAGCCACTCCTGAAGAAGAACCGTCTGTAAAAACCAAAGGTACATGAGGAATAGGCTGTTGCCTAATTATAGAAGGAAAGATATAACAGTTAAGTTTGTCGAATTGGATCAATTTATCAGCAGGGTAATGGCATTCCAAGGCACCTGAAAATCCTGCAAGAGCAAGACCCCATTCATTACTATGTTGAAAAAGCCAATTTTGTTGACTAACTGAATAAGGGATAATAATTTGAGAAGTTTCTATACCCAGAAGTTGTAAGCATCTAGTTCTACCTTGCATTATTAGCTTACTAATAAGTTCAAAATAAGGGTTAATAACCTTAGAGGATGTAGTTTTCATATGAATCCATTCAATAATTCCAAGAGTTTGCCATAAGATGGCAGTAGGCACATGAGGTGTTGGACAAGCAATTAAAGAAATTGGCAGGTGAGTATGCATTCGAGTTAATTGTGCAGAGCTGATAGCTCTATTAACTATTTGTAAAGCTTGAAGTGCTTCTGGAGTCATAGAGCGTGAAGTAGAAGGATCTGAGTCACCTTTAAGAATATCAAACAAAGGCTCTAATTGAGCAGTAGTAAGTTTTAAGGAAGGCCTTGGCCAATTAATATCTCCAAGTAATTTTTGAAAATCCTTTAATGTTTTTAAATTATCAACTCGAATTTGCAGCTTTTGAGGCCTAATGGTAGTGTTATCAATATATTTTCCCAAATAGAAAAATGGAGATTGTCTTTGAATTTTTTCTGAGGCAATGACCAAGCCAAATGATTGTAAGGATTGTTGTAAAAATTGAAAAGCAGTCTCTAATAAAGAAATATTATCAGTGGCTAAAGGTATATCATCCATATAATGTATGAGATATAACGTTGGAAACCTTTTTCTCACAGGAGTTAAGGCCTGAGCCACATATTTCTGGCATAATGTAGGACTATTTGCCATGCCCTGAGGCAATACTTTCCATTGAAATCTCCTCAGGGGTTCCTTAAAATTTAAGGAAGGCAAGCTAAAAGCAAAATGTTTTCTATCTTCAGGAAACAAAGGAATAGTGAAAAAAACAATCTTTTAAATCTATAACTAAAAGATGATAATTGTGTGGTATGGCTGTTGGAGAGGGTAGGCCTGCTTGAAGAGCTCCCATTATTAGCATAGTTTTATTAACAGCTCTTAGATCCTGTAATAACCTATATTTTCCAGATTTTTTCTTGGTAATAAAAATAGGAGTATTCCAAGGACTATTGGAAATTTCTAAATGCCCTAATTGTTCCAGTACTAATTGTTCTGCAGCTTCTAATTTCTCCTTTGTGAGGGGCCATTGGTCCACCCATACAGGGTCATCACTCAGCCAAGTAATTGGATCAGCAGTGAGTGGAGGAGAATCCAAGGCCCCTAAGAAAAACCCAAACCTTGTCTATCATTTTTTATTTTCACATCAATAGGATAGACAGTTCCTTGTTGATTTGTTCCCAGCCCTTTTGTGGGAAGAAATCCTTGATCCAACATCATATTAGAGACTTGAGAATTTGGACTATAAAGTAATACTCCCATTTCTTTTAATATATCTCGGCCCCAGAGGTTTAAAGGCAGCCTAGGCAAAACATAAGGCTGGAAGTATCCTGAATGGCCCTCACTATCTTGCCATAATAATAACTGACTACTTTGCATAGGAGAAGAACTCTGTCCTATTCCTTGAAGTTCTGTAATAGTAGGACTAACGGGCCAACGTTTATGCCAGTGAATCTGTGTCATAACAGAGGCATCAACTCCAGTGTCTAACAAACCTGAAAAACCCTTTCCATTAATGGTTCATTTCATTTCTGGACGTTCTTTCCCTATCTTCTGAATCCGGTAGGCAGCATTAGATGATCCAAAAGCCTTTGTGTCTCTCTTTTGATGCTGTAAAATTTGTCCATGAGGTACAAAGGGCAAAAGTAGCAATTGTGCAATTTTATTCCCAGGAGAAATCATTATTATATTTTTAATAGTTTGTGCCATGATTTTTATTTCTCCTTCGTAGTCAGAATCTATGACTCCTGGCATAACAGTTAAACCCTTCATGGTGACACTACTTCTTCCCAATAATAGTCCCATCAAACCCTTGGGTAAAGGTCCATAGATGCCCGTAGAGAAGGCCCGAGGACCCATTTCAGGAGTTAATACATATCGGGCGGAGGTACTGTGGTCCAGTCCTGCACTTCCTGCTGTTTCTCTGGAGAGCAAAGATATTGTATGTTTTGGTTTTTGGTTAATGTCTGATTGATAGTTTGAGGAGGATACACAGACATTGCCCCTATTATCTGTTGGGGCCGGGGAAGGCCCCGGGAGGAGTTTCCCGACAGTGGTGTTCCATCCTTGTGGGACACTGAGCGACAATCTCGTGCCCAACGTTTTCCCCTATTGCATTTAGGGCATAAACCAGGGATTTTCTGACCATCTGGAGGGTTTTGAGTAGGGAAGGAAGGACCAGGGTTACAATGAAAAGATCTACATTCTCCAGCAAAATGACCTGCCTTTGCGCATTTAAAACTAGTCTTTGTTCTCTTTGGATTGTTTTTAAACCCCACTTTAGTTAATGCTGCAGCCATAGCAGCACCCTGTATATAAGCAGGCCCAATGTCTGCACAAAGGCGAATATAATCCTCCAATGTTCCCCGTTTTCTCCAAGGTCGAATCGCAGCCTGACATTCATTATTAGCGTTTTCAAAAGCAAGTTGCTTAACTACAATTGTACCAGTGAGTCCATCCACAATGAGTATCCCCACCGGCTGTAACAATCTATCTACAAAATCAGCATATGGTTCATCAGGTCCCTGTCTAATTTTTGAAAGATGCTCAGTTTTGTGTGTAGAAGATAATTTCCTCCAGGCTTGTAATGCCAAATGATTTATTTGAGGATAAGCAACAAAGGGATAAGTTAATCGATCTTGTAAAGAAATAGATTGTCCTTCCCCAATCAGCATATGATAATCAACTGGAATATCATGGGTAGCATTCTTTTCTGCTTGTTCAGCAGCCCGTTCATAAAAATCAAACTTCCATATTAAATAATCTCCACCATTTAAACAAGCTCGTGCAATAGACTGCCAATCAGCAGGGGGAAGAGCTTCTCCTGTAATAGTGTCAACCATAGCAGTAGTAAAAGGAGCAGTGGGCCCATATTGAGCACAAGCAGATTTTAAATCTTTCAAAATTTTAAAAGGAAGAGCCTGATGCTCCCTAATAGCCTGTTGAGGATTATTAGGATCAGGTCTTTCCGTGACAGGACAACAGAAAATAGGATCTTCTCCTTGTTTTATTGCTGCTTGTACAGCACGTTGCAAGGGACTGAGCATTTTTACAGATGGAGAATTTTGAGGAAGACAGTCCTTACTAATTTGCAGCTTTTTCACTGACTTATCTATTATAGCCATTAGAAAATCATCCTCAGGATATTTCTCCCTTTTATGTTTAAAAGCCTCATCTGTTAAGTCAAAATGTTCCTCTTCATCTGAAATATTTAAATTAATTAGCTCTTTCGGTTTAGGAAGTGGCGACACAGTAGCTGACAATACAGTCTTTTCTTCTGTCAGAGGCTTATGTTTTTCTGACTTTACATTCAAATCAACACTATCATGAGAAGAACCTAAACATATTTTTATCAGATTCCACAAACTAAATGTAACAACGGCAGTATGACTAGGCCCTCGAGACTCATAATAATTTTTTAAATCTTCTCCAACTTTCTGCCAGATTTCTATGTCACAGAGCCGCCATCAGGAAACCAGGGAGATACATCATGGATATACTGCAAAAATTCAGTCAACTGTGAGTAGAAACTTTATTACCCCGAGCTTTAAGCATCAAAAGTAAAACCGGAGCAAATAATTCACGCTCCTTGGAGCCCTTTTGCCCCATCTTATTTTACTTCTGACTGTTGCCTTATGCCTCTATTAGTTTCACTTTTACTCGTGTCCACACATATTTTGCATAAGGGTTCTCTTACCTGCACTTTCTTTTTCTTTTCATTGGCTTCACGCTTCAGCTCCCTGTTCGGGCGCCACTTGCCGCGGACCAGCCTCAGAAAGAGGATTTCACCGCCCAGGGTCAGAAGGGACGGGGTAAGGAACTGAAGTAGCACCGTCGAATGGGGTCAGAAGGACCAAGACAACTGATGGTTGCAAGGCAAGTTTTATTATGCTACAGTTGCAGATTATATAGACTAGAAAAGGGAAGGTTGCCAGACGGTGGTTTACATTATCTAATGACTGTCTCGGCTCAAGGTTAACTTCCCTGGGAGAAAACCCATAAACCCAGAATCATCCAAAATAACCTGCACGTGCAGGGTGGAGACAGATTGGCTTGTCTCATTTTACATTCTTTCTGATTTCTGGGCCCTGGTGATTTATCTCCCATGGAATGGAACAAGGAGGGGAACAAGTAGGGACAGTCCCTTCGAGCAGCGGCGGCATGCCTGGCATGTCCGTAGCCTGCTCTCAAGGCTGACTGCTTCCCACACATATGTTGGCTCGTTTAAGCCTCAAGCCCTCGATCCTTTGTTGAAATACAATAATCTCATTCCTGTGGTTTTCAATACCAAAAACTCAACCTCCAGGAGGGCTAAAGTCTAATTTGTACTCCAAACCAAGTAGCAGTGCAGTTCGCTACTACTGAGGCTGAATCCATAAAGACTTCAAGACCACGACCAGAAGACAAGTTATTATATATAATACCCTAGAAGGCCTGAAACATAATTATCATATACATAGCTGGTCCTTCAGAGCTTTTTACCTATAACATGTTTTTTGATGAAAGTTATTTAATGTACTGGAGATAACTGTGACTTACTGATCAAATATTTGAATACTTATACTTACCTGGGATTTCATTTCTGCTGAAAGAAAAAGGAAGAACAGGACTCACCTAAAAAAAAACAAACTTTAGAAATGAAAGTAAAAATCTTATCACACACTCTCACTTTTGGAAGCAGCATAGAGGGGCAGTCAACGGTAAAACACTGGTGAAATAGGTCAAAACTCTAGGCCAAAAATCCATTATTATTATCGTCAGTGACAGTACCACAACTGTGCCCTTCATAATTAATAAGAACTCCTAAGAATCTTCATTTGGCACCAGATGATGTGTTGAAGAGAAACACTCTGGGAGGTTTTGAATCACACTTGGTATTTTGTTAGCCACGTTACAGGAGAATTTTTAAAGTGGGGGGAAGGGAAGAAGGAAACGGACCAGAAAAAGAATTGAGGCCATCATCTACAAACCAACAAAGCACTGAGAGTTCCAAACGTTATGTCAGACACTAAAGGGACTGATATAGGCTCAAGTGGTTTATAAAACCTATAAAAAGACTACACCAGCAAAGTCCCCATTTATCTGTAGAGTTCAGAAACTAAAACAAGGAATATTTTAGCTTAAAACCTTATCTCAAGAGAAGCATATACACTTCACAGGAATAAAAATACCTGAAACCAAACATTTTTAAAAGCTCCAATACCCAAAATATAAAGAAAAAAATTAATTCAGAAGACTCAATCAATCCATGATAATCACAAAACGGCTGGGCAATCTCTATCTCCCTTGCACACTAACCATCCATCCCCCTGGAAGACCAAGGGAGATCAGACCTTCCAGACTTAGCTTCCAGACTTACCTTCCAGACCTTCCAGACACCTGGCTGCTGCAAAATTCGATGGAGACTCCTTGTGGAACAGCAGTTTCGCATCTCTTGGGTCTCTCCCTATCGTGATCATGCAGGAAGCAAGTCTGGCTGTGCTATTTCTTATCATTGTCTGTCACCCATCTGCACCATGATATTGAAAAAGTAGTTCCCTTTCCCACAGAAGGTTGAGGCTCAGCTACAGGGGTAATTCTCCTGGGCACACAGTCATTATTTAGGCCGACTCAGTGACTTCAACAGGCTTAATCATGTGATCAGGTTTGTTGCCAGCTGCATAATGCTCCCACATCTGTAGATAGAGCCGCTCTAGTTCCATTGTGTATTGTTTGGTGTTGAACAGAGGGCTAGATGTTCTCTGCTTCCAGACTTTGCCACGAATTTTCTTCAGGTAATCGAGATCAGTTCCCAGTTTCACAGCTATCTCTTCATATTCTTGCCTAGTTTTAGCAATCAGCTCAAGACAGCCTAAACAAGTGAGCTGGGAACCTGCAACTCGGGAAGCAAGAGTCTCTCCTGGCATAGTCACCATGGGGGTCCCTGCCCAAAGGACATCCATCCCTGTGGTGTGGCCATTACAGAGTGGAGTGTCCAAGCAGACATCAGCCAGCTGGCCTCTCCGAACATGTTCCTCTTTAGGAGCAACAGGTGAAAAAATGATACGGCTCGGGGGAAGGCCCATATTTTGTGTGTACTGTTGAATATTAGCTTCTCCTGCTGCTGGAAAACGCAACAGCCACAGTACACTATTGGGAACACGCTTCAGAATATTTGCCCACATCTGCAAAGTAGATGGGTCAATTTTGTATAACTGATTAAAGTTACAGTACACAATGGCATCTTCCGGTAACCCGTACTGAGAACGTGTGGTTACAATAATGGTACGGGGAACCTCCTCTCCAGTGGCAGCCTTATTGTTGATCAGGGTAGTTGCCAGTCCATTGCTAATACTGAATCCATTCATTGTAATCTGAATTTGTCCTCTGTTAATCATTTCAATAACTGCTTCTGCAACAGTATTCATAGGAATGACAGGCATATTAAGAGCTGTATTACTGCTGTCTGCGTTGTCTTCTCCATCAGGACATTTCATCTTGACTATTTGCACATCTGATAGACTATCAAGAAATGCTTGGAGGTCGATGCCATTCAGCACAATCCGATTGTCATAAAGGTGCCCATTGGACTTAAAATCGATGATGGCTTTTTTCTTCAGGTGAGGGAACATATTAGCATGATCACCAATAAAGAACGTATGGGGCATATAAGCCAGTTTCTCAGAATACTGCTCAGCAACTTCAGCAGGTGACGTTTCCTGATCAGTGATGATATAATCCATGAAAAGCGTGCCACTAGTCCCAGGGTACCCCAGCCACATTGCCTGAATAGGAGCTGGCCTGAGAGCAAAGAGTTCATTTCGAGCACCCCTGGTATAACCATTCATATTTACAAGGATGTGTATACCATCTTGATGGATGCGATCAGCTGCTTTCCCATTGCATGGAATCTGAGAAAGATCAGTGAAATGATTGGCTTCTGCCATCACCTTCGCTCGGAAGTTTGTGCCATCATGTGGGCTCAGGGCATAACAGAATATCTCAAATTTATCAGGATTGTGCATGCCTGGAATAGACTGCATAAGGTGAGAAGTAGGATGATTCCCAAAGTCAGAACTCACGTATCCTACACGCAGTCGACCATCACTGAGATTCAAGTCTTTTGGATGTTCATACGGTGGTTTATGAAGGACACTTATATTAGCCAAGCAGAGGTTCCCATGCCTCTCAGCAATAGCCTTCCTGAAGCCATGAGGAAGAGGATAGAGCATACTATGATGAGGCTGCACAGAAGGCAACCTATTCTTCTCCAACTGGTCAGCCACAATGCTGACCAACTTCTTCATTCGCTCATCATAGTCTGTCCAATCACAGACAACCTGCAGGCAATGAGCCAAATTACAATAAGCGTCAGGAAAATCAGGTTGAAGCTTCAGAACAGTGCGATAAGAAGCAATTGCTTCTGGAATATTCCCTGAATCCTGGTGAATGGAAGCCAGATTGCTGTGGGCATCCGCAAATGCAGGGTTGATCTGAACGGCACGAGTATAACACTGCAAGGCTCCCTGAACATCCTGCATCTCCCATAGAGTGTTTCCCATATTACAGTACGCATCAGCAAAGGTAGGACTGATTCGAATAGCCTCCGTATAATGCATCAGAGCTTCGTGCAGTTTTCCCTGCTGCTTCAATACACTTGCTAAATTTGAATGGGCATCAGCAAAGTCTGGGCAGAGCTCTAATGCTTTACGATACAAGCGAACTGCCTCTTCACTGTTTCCCTGTTCTCCTTTGATATTGGCTAGGTTATTCAGAGAGTCTGCATGGGTGGGACACAGCCGGAGAGCTGTATGATAACAATCTTCTGCTTCAGCAACACTGCCTTTCTCTTTGAGAGCGTTGGCTAGGTTGCAGTAAGCATCAGGGAAGTGTGGTTGCAATTCAATAGCTCGCCTGTAGGTGTCTATTGCCAGATCCATCAGGCCTTGCTCATAGTATACACAAGCCAGGTTGCCATGTACCACTGCATGATTTGGACTCAAGCTTAGGGCACGAAGGTAAGCTGCCACAGCTCTGTCAAAAATCCGTGCCTCATTGAAGACATTTCCTAAATTGATATAAGCATCCAGAAAACTGGGGTCAAGGGTGACAGCCTTTTCAAAGTGATGAATTGCAAGCCAAATCTCCCCTTGTGCATTGAAAACACAGCCAAGATTACTCCAAGCTACTGCAAAGTTCGGTTGCATCTCAATTGCTTTCAAATAACATGCCTTGGCTTCTTCTAAGCCACCCAGGGCTTTAAGCAGGTTCCCCAGGTCACTGCGAACACAGTACAAATAAGGATTGTACTGAAGAGCAGAGACGTAAGCTTGTACTGCCCCTTCCATGTCGCCTGCTGCTACCAAAGCGGCTGCCAGGTTAATATAACCATCGATGAAATCTGGTTTGAGACGCAATGCATGCCGGTAATGCTCAGTTGCTTCCTGCAACTGCCCTCTTTCCTTGTACACATTCCCCAAATTCGAATAGGCTTCTGCCAGAAGAGGGTTCTGTTTAATTGCCAGAGTACTAAAGTGGGCAGATCTGTCCAGCCTTCGACACTGGAAGTGTATAGATGAAAGTAATAAAAGTACACCAGTATTGCCTGGCTCTTGTCTCCAGAGCTGCATGCAGTGTCTCTCAGCTGTCTCAAAATCTCCTGCCTGATATTCTCGATGTGCCAGCTCAGCTAACCCTTGGAAGGAAAGCATACGTTTCGTTGGTTCTGTGCTGTCGGCCACGTTGCCCACGGAAGACGCCATCTGGAGCTTCTGGAGAGAGTGAAAAAAGGGGGTCATGGAGTCCCGCTGCCGCCACTACTGGCAAGAATGTTTCTAGTGGTAGCAAACACGAGCGCAGCAGCCGTACCACTGCTTTGGCACGCTTAAGCGGCGGCAACAGTTACAGGCACCGAACCTTAGGAACTATGGTTGGCCATCTACCTCTCATGCTCTTGAAATCTTAATTCTTAACCCTGCCCTCTTCCACCATTTTTCTCCTAATCAGGGAATAAAAATTACCTATCCATTTGCCTTAGAAGAAACCAAAAGTCAGTAGGCCAAACACTTTTTAAAATATTGTTTTCTGTCCAGTTGGAAATGAAATACATGATTGACTTTTCTTCATCATTCGTATAGTCAACGTGGAAAACATTAGGGCCGTGAATTTCAATACAGTAAGATGAGAAAATTTTAAATTGGCCTTCCCAAACCACTAATAAGTAACCGATGTTGTATAGAATGCTAAAATCTTAGAGACTGAGTTTGATATTTTAAAAGTTCTGCAAACATTTGCTAATTTCTCCTCATTAAATTTCTCATGCCTCAAACCTGAGTATTACTTTTTAAAAGATAAATTTATTTATTTTTATTTATTTATTTTTATCTTGGCTGCGTTGGGTCTTCAGTGCTGCGTGAAGGCTTTCTCCAGTTGCGGCGAGCGGGGGCTACTCTTTGTTGCGGTGCCCGGGCTTCTCATCACAATAGCTTCTATTGTTGTTCCACAACTCTATGGGTTCCTTTTTAGGTCCTACGAAGAACCCTAGAAATTAGTTCATGTCATTATAGGTTTTTGCAAAATTGTCAAAAGTGAGATATTTTAATTTCCATCAGGTAAGTCCAGCGTCTATTTCTTTGTCAATGTTCCTTCTATCATATTCTGCTATGTTGGATCATATTGGATTGGTCACAGGCTTTTTTGAAATCTGGCTAAGGAGATGTTTTAAGTGAGGCTATTATGTGATTTTCAGACACCACCATATGTAATGGACTATATAATATCCCATTACAGGAATAACTTCCAGTACTCTTACTGACTACTCTACTGACTTAACTAGCACAAGACACAGAAGCGTAAGGACAAAAACCACCTTACAATATAGCCATGTCTTGCACTTCACAGCTCTCAAAGCATGTGCGTTTGAAGAAGAAAAAAAGAACTGAAAAGTATAAAACCAGAAGTTATTCTGTGGAAAATTATTTCAATCATCAAGCATGTGAAAGATAAGTCAAAGATTCAGTTTTCTTCAATGCTTAGTCAAAACGGAAATTTCCTTCTGTCAAGAATATACTCCAGGGCTTCCCTGGTGGTGCAGTGGTTGAGAGTCTGCCTGCCGATGCAGGGGACACGGGTTCGTGCCCCAGTCTGGGAAGATCCCAAATGCCGCATAGCGGCTAGGCCCGTGAGCCATGGCCACTGAGCCTGCATGTCCGGAGCCTGTGCCCCACAACGGGGAGAGGCCACAACAGTGAGAGGCCAGCATACCGCAAAAAAAAAAAAAAAAAAAAAAAACCAATATACTCCAGGGGCTTCCCTGATGACACAGTGGTTAGGAAGCCACCTGCCAATGCAGGGGACACGGGTTTGAGCCCTGGTCCGGGAAGATCCCACATGCCGTGGAGCAAATAAGACCGTGTGCCACGACTATGGAACCTTCGCTCTAGAGCCCGTGAGCCACAACTACTGAGCCTGCGAGCCACAACTACTGAAGCTTGTGTGCCTAGAGCCTGTGCTTTGCAACAAGAGAAGCCACCGCAATAAGAAGCCTGCACACCGCAACAAAGAGTATCCCCCAGTCGCTGCAACTAGAGAAAGCCTGTGCACAGCAACGAAGACACAACACAGTCAAAAATAAATAAATAAATAAGTAAAAGAATATACTCCATCAATAATGTGTGTAATGGAATGGTGTGAATGAGTATTTTATCAGAATTCCTGTAATGCACAAACCTATAGCAGTACTGAAATCAGTAATGCATTTAGAATAGTAAATATTTATGAGGAAGTAATCCATAGAGGTTTTCTCAAAGTTAACAATGAACATTAATGCGACATTATCAATAATAAATTGTGACGCTGAAATAAACTTTTCTAAACTATTAATAACTAAAAGCAAACTCTAATCAACCATGTGAAAAGAAATCTATGTCTATAAACTACAAAGTTTATTTCTTAAAATTTTATTTCTAAAACACATAAACTGTCATATGAGGAGGCAGTTAAAGAATATATAGCTACAAGAGTGGGGAAAATGTTTTATAGAGACACATCTGGCAGTAGTTAATTTTCAAATGTCATTTTTCTAGATTTTGTGACACCTATAGTATTGATATTTGAAAGCATTTAAAAAATTGTAATTTGAAGATTTGGTACTTCCAGGTAGAGTAAAATATTTTGAAGTAAAACAACATTTCCACTGAGAAAAATTTTAAAAGCCAAATAAAATAGTCAGCATTCAATCAAAAAGTTCTAGACATACCAAGAGATAGAATCATATGACTAAAATTCTAAGAAAAGAACAGATAATACAAAAATATTTATATAAGATATTGTGTATATTTATCAGGAAAAGTCTTTATCAAGAAAAGACTTTAAAATCATCAGAATTAATATTACATTTTATTTATTTGTATATTTTATTTATATATAGATATTTATATATTTATATAAAGAACTTAAAGATAAAGCCCTAGTTAAGGCAGTGACAAAAGCAGTAGCAGTGGCAGTGAAAAGAAATGGTTATAGTCAAGGATATTTTGTCAGTAAAAGTCCAAGATCAAATGTCTGACTGCATACATGGGATGGATAGACGGAGTGGGAAAGATCAAAGTTAACTATAGAGGTTCTAGTGAAGATGGGGTTGCCATCACCCAACCCTAGGGGTTGCGATCATCCCCAACGTCTAGGAGACTCAAAGGGAAGGTCATGGTCGAGGAAAAGTTAATTGCTGGGAAAATAAGACTCCCAGTCTCTCCATCTCCTTACACTAGTTTTTTTTAAAACATCTTTATTGGAGTATAATTGCTTTACAATGGTGTGTTAGTTTCCGCTTTATAACAAAGTAAATCAGTTATACATATACATATGTCCCCATATCTCTTCCCTCTTGCATCTCCCTCCCTCCCACCCTCCCTATCTCACCCCTCTAGGTGGTCACAAAGCACAGAGCTGATCTTCCTGTGCTATGCGGCTGCTTCCCACTAGCTATCTATTCCTTATAGCAGTTTTGTTTTTCTGCTCATATACGTAGCAGCATTTCATTCAAGGGGAAAGTCATTGATCTGACTGGTCAAATTAAACACCATAGTTCAAGGCACATTTACAGTGGTTAGTTCCTCCACAATTTAGAAAGTAACGTTCACAATTTCCCTCTTCCTACACCGCGGAACACATTGGCCATTCCTCCAAAGTTTCCACTCCATAGAGTGGACCAGAGATGACGTTAGCCCAGAACTGAGAGCTTGGCATGAGATGGTGTCAGCCCCACCTAGAGCTCTGGCATAAGTTATGACCCAACCCAGCTCTACAGAGAGTTCTGCATGGAATCTTGTCTCAGCCATAATAATGTGATTCTGTTTTTCATTTGGTTTTCTTCTTTGCTTAACTTTCCCTGGCCACTCTGACAAACAAAATTTCAGGAAATCCTGGGCCACTCACTAACTTTATTCCATCTAATGTTATCCAGATTCCCAAGAAAATTACTAACAATAAAGGGGGAAATTTGGAACATGGTGAGTTTTAGGTGCCTGAAATATACAGGTAACTGAATCCAGTTAAGTAGCAAATTATTTGGATCTCAAATATGCCAGTAGAAGACCAGACTAAGCTCAATTTAATGTACTCTTACTGGAGACACATGTAAATTCTGGGTCAGTTTTGAAAATGTTCAAAGCACATAGCTGAGATTAAAAGAAAGAAAGGAACACCTGCATGTTTCAGAAAGTAACACAGAAATTAAATCCAGAGAAATAAGAGCAGACTGATGTGTATGGGTTCCGTTCCTTAGTATAGGCCTTACGTAAATAGGGCCTGGAGCTAGAAATCTAACATTACCTTGAGGCCAGGAATTTAGACTCAGGATGGAACAATATGGAGAAGTTAGTACAGATATCCTACAGAACTTTCATGAGGAACTGCTTAGTCCATTAAGAGGGCCAAGGGAGGTGGTGAGGAAGATTGATATCTCTTGAAAACCTTCAGGTACAGAAAACATCAACACTTCTGAAAAGTAGGCCTGTCCTTCCCAGAGTTGTGATGGCCAGGTTGTCACTAACCTGTAAGGCCCTGTATGAATCAGAAACTGCAAGGAGAGTAATTCAAAGAAAACCAGATGCAGGATGGGTGTGGCAATAAATCCTAGGACCCTATCAGAAACAAAATTAAAAACACACTAGAGGGAAATTTTAACAAACCAGGGCAGAGAGTATCCTAACCAGAATAAAATAATAATTCTGAGGAAGTTACTTTACTTATTTAAGTAAGATTCAATGCATTGCCATGGCCAGGCCCTTTTGAAGAATTCTAAAACATATACAAACAATTCATTTACATCTTATATATCCCACCATCCAGAGCAAAATTCACTTAAGAACTGTACTGGTGGAAATTGGGCAGCACTATGGAGAAAATACAATGTGTTTACCATCAAAAAACATGAAGGTAAGAAAGATAATGTCTAATTTTTTAATTATCCTGTGGTTTCTTGAAATCTTTTGGAAACCCAAACTAGAGAAACCTAGGAGGAAATGAAGATTTAAATATTTAGAGATTTATCAACTCATCTATAAAAGCTTTATTAATCTCTTCTTTTAATAACATTCCTGAGAGGTATAAATGTGTCCAGTGATAGGGTTGAATAAGCCTGAGAGAATTTCAATTGTTTACTATTCTTGGTCAGCTCTTAAGACCTTTCAGGAGCATTTTGATTTTCATGGCCTCATCCAACAAAAGCAGTATTTTTTACAGAAAGTCCTGGTCCACTTTTCGGCTTGCTTTTGTGTTTATGTTTTCGGTTTTTTCACATCGGGCGGTACTTAGGCTACCTATTGCATACTCCCTCATTCATGCATGCATTCATTCAAACAATATTGACTGAGTTGAGACATTTAATTAACACTCAATAAATGATGTTTAGATGAATGAATGCACTTTCTATCAAAGTAAGTGTAAGTACTGAGAAAAATTACAGAATGTATGATCCCAGCCCCACAAAAGCTTATAACTGTGTTGAGGATATAACATATGCTGATGAAATAACTAATATATCATATTGGACAGTGTCTAAGTTCAAAAATGAGTTTTTATAAATAATCAGAGCCTAAGGAGCACAAAGAAGGGACAGTTCATTATGGGTTGAATCTATCAATAAATGTACATTTCAGATGAGATTTGAGATTGACCTCAAAGAAGAGGACTTAGATATATGAACAGAGAACAAAAAAGGCATAGTGATAGCATGTGCATAGATAGTGTGGCCAATATTTATGTTCTTCATTAAAGACAGTCAGAGATAACCCAAATGTAACTGTTTCCATGGGTCCATTCTCAGTATCCAAAGAAAACGGCAAATCCTATCTTAGTAAAACTAATGAAAAACACAATCTTTAACAAAGAGATTGTGAAGGAAAGGGGGAGAGAAAGGCTTGCATCCCACACCACACAACAAAACTTATTGAATTCTTTGTTTAATTGTCTCCCTCTGAAAATTTCCTCTCCCTCTCTCTGTACGTGTCTCTTCTCCCACATCTGGCCACACTCTACCAGCCATCTTTCCAGATCTTTCCAGAACTCTCCATCCTAGTTTCATTAGGCCACAATTTAAACATCTCACAGGTCTCCAGGATGCATCCCCATCACTTATTCCACAAAGACAAACAAAGGACACTTCTCAGGATCACGTTTCTTTGAAGGAAGAGGTCATGAGGAGTGATTATAAATAATATAAGGTGGAGAGCAGTGACTTAAAATACCATTTTTCACCTTAGAATGTGAATACAGGGAACTTTGGGAAACTAGAAAATCTAGAAAGGATTCACTGATAATTATTTATGTTCAATGAATAAAATAAAATGTAATAATATGGCTAAACTCTGACAGATTCACTTTTTCAAAAGTTGCTTTCACACACCTTCACTATTGGGATGTTTGATAAACACACCTTTCCTTCTTTACTTTCTTCTTTCTTTGCAGATACTGGCACCAAACTTTCAAACAATAAGAACCTTCCCATAAGTCCCTTGCCAGGCAAGATTAAGGTATAACAATCCAAACAAAGTTTTGAAGAAGATAACTGCTTGAAAGCACAGGAAAAGAGCTGGGTTTCTCTTATTCAACAGTCACATAATGAGTAATGTGCGAATTGGTTTAAAAAGTCTCTCTGCATGAGGGGCTAAGGTTAAGATTAGAACTTCTGAGGCCAGAAGAGCAAAATGACTACAACAATCCACATATTTTCAAGAGCTGCCCTTTGGATGTGAGGGATTGATTTTTCCCACTATTTTTTCAGCAACCCAACTGGTGTCTTTATTAAACGACATAAGAGAATACAGTGTGGCCAAGAAGGCTTAGATTTCCTTAGCCCCAAGTCAGATATTCTCCAGTGACTGTCCACTCAAATGAAAAAGAGAGATTTACAAGAGGAAACGGGATACAACTGAGTGTACTTTAATTTTACCTGAATTATTTGTTCTGTTTTCAATTCTCCGCTGAAGTGCCTACATTAATATATTTTTAAGAACATTTCCTTAAGTTGAAGTATTCATTCAGTATATTCATTTACTATAATTTAGAAAAGCCAAATGATTTAGGCAAATTCATTTCTATATTGCCACAGCAGTGTATTGTGAACTAAATGACACCTGGCAGTTCTTTACTCAGATACTAACTCAATTAGAAGGCAGAACAAGGATATCTACCCATTCAGGGAAGGAAAGGTCACTTAGCCTCTGTAGCTCTCTTAGGTCTCTTATCATCACAGTAACAAACTGAAGACTAAAAACCATATGATCATCTCAATAGATGAAGAAAAAGCTTTTGAAAAAAATTCAATATCCATTCATGGTAAAAACTCTCCAGAAAGTGGGCATAGAGGGAACATACCTCAACATAATAAAGGCTATATATGACAAGCTCATAGCTAACATACTCAACGGTGAAAAGCTGAAAGCATTTCCCCTAAGATCGCGAACAAGACAAGGATGCCCACTCTCACCACTTTTTTTTTTTTTTTTTTTTTGTGGTACGCGGGCCTCTCACTGCTGTGGCCTCTCCCGTTGCGGAGCACAGGCTCCGGACTCACAGGCTAAGCGGCCATGGCTCATGGGCCCAGTCGCTCCGTGGTATGTGGGATCCTCCCGCACCGGGGCACGAACCCGTGTCCTCTGCATCGGCAGGTGGACTCTCAACCACTGCACCACCAGGGAAGCCCTCACCACTTTTATTGAAGGTACTTTTGGAAGTCCTAGCCACAGCAATCAGACAAGAAAAGTCAATAAATAAAAGGACTCCAAAATGGAAAGGTAAAAGTAAAACTGTCACTGTTTGCAGATGGCATGATACATAGAAAATCTGAAAGACACCATCAAAAAATTATTAGAGCTCAAAAATGAACTTGGTAAATTTGCAGGCTACAAAATTTATATATAGAAATCTACTGTATTTCTATACACTAACAGTGAACTATCAGAAAGAGAAATTAAGGAAACAATCCCATTTACAATCGCGTAAAAAAGAATAAAATACAGAAGAATAAATCTGCCTAAGGAGGTAAAAGACCTGCACCCAGGGAACTATATGACACTGATACAAGAAATTAAAGATGACACAAACAGCTGGAAAGATATACCATGGTCACGGATTGGAAGAATTAATATTGTTATAGTGACCATCATACCCAAGGAAATCGACGGATTCAATGCAGTCTGTATCAACATATCAAGGGCATTTTCCACAGACCTAGAACAAATAATTTTAAAGTTTGTATGGAAACACAAAAGATCCTGAATAGTTAAAACAGTCTTGAGAAAGAAGAACACAACTGGAGGAATCATGCTCCCTGGATTCAAACTGTGCTACAAACCTACAGTAACCAAAACAGTATGGTACTGGCACAAAAACATCCATCACTGGAACAGAATAGAGAGTCCAGAAAGAAACCCATGCACTTATGGTCAATGAATCTATGACAAAGGAGGCAAGAATATGCAGTGGAGAAATGTCTGGGCTTCCTTAGGGATGGTTTCATCAATTAATTTGTTTTCTTAAATGGACCATACTTTTCCATGTCTTTCTATACCTTGTGATTTTTTTGGTTGAAAATTTGTCTTTCAAATATTATAATGTGGTATCTATGGAAATCAGATTCTCCCACTTTCCCAGGGTTTCCTGGGCTTTTGATTGTTGGAGTCTGTAGTAGTCTGTTTGTTTAGGGACCTTTCCAAACTATTTTTGCAATGACTGTTTTCCTTATCGTATGTATGCACTGAAATCTCTGTTACTTTAGTTCATGTTTAGCTAATGTTTTGACAGAGATTTCCTTGAATTCCTGCACCTAAAACAAACAAAAATAAATACACACAAGCACATCCACATGCACACTCAAAACCACACACCTCTGCCCATTGTGCAGATTGCTGGATCACTCCTTCATCATTTAGCTGACCTGCATTGAGTTCAGGGCTCAGCCCATGGTAAAAGCTTAGAGACTCCTCTGGTGTTTTCAGAACATGCATGTGGCTTTCCTAATTTCTCTGGACATGTGTACTTTTTGTAGGTTCTAATTTCCCAAAGAATCTCCCCCAACTTTGGCTCCTGCATCTTATGTGGTCTATTTTATTTCAATGCACAGTCTTCTGCCCCAGGCATCTGTGCTTTGTTAGTTCACCTTGCACTTTTTTTGAGCATTGACCACTGCTTTTCCAGACTGTGTTCCAAGTTAGCTAGGACAGAGATAAGCATCGTGTGTCAGACCTTCAGGTAGCTCCCAGAACAGATAGGTTAGAACAGATACACATAATAATCTGAGAGTACGGTCTCTTCTGCTCCCTCCTGAAGCAGGATTGAGGGTCCCATACTAGGAATGGTCTGCTGCTACTTTAAGACTATCACTGCATTAAGACTCCACCACTTTAGCACCATCACTACACTAACAGTGGATGGGGCAAGGGCAAGTAAAAATGCCACAAAGCTTTCCTGCCATTTTCAAATTGCCTCTTCCCTGGTTCAGTATGTGTTTGGTTGCTATAAATCTTTGGCTGATTTCAGGACTAAGAGAAACTCAAAGAACCCCACAGCAGAAAACAGTATAATCAAACTCTCAGAAGCCAAAGGACACAGAAAGAATCTTTTCTCCCAAAGGAGAAAGAAAAAAGAAATTTGTTACAAAGCAGGGATCCTCAAAAAGATTAGAGCTAATTTCCTATATGAAACCACGGAAGCAAGAGGCCAGACATATTTAAAGTGCTGAAAGAAAAAAAATTGTCCACCAAGAATTCTATATTTGGCCAAACTGGTTTCAAAACTTAGGGAGAAATTAATGCATTCCCAGATGAACAAAGGCTGAGGGCATTTATTTTACAACTTCCTACCACTGCCCTATGAGAAATGCTAAATTGAACCTTCAGGTTGCAATGAAAGGACACTAGACAGCATCTCGAAGCTGTAGAAAGAAATAGAAATCTCCAGTAAAGATAAATACATGGGCAAATACTAAAGCCAGTATTGTGTTATTGGCTTGTAGCTCTACTTTTTATTTCTTACATGATTGAAAAAACAAATGTATAAAATAATCATAAATCCATGTTATTGGGCTCACAAAGTATAAAGGTGTAATTTGTGACAATAATAATGTAAAGAGGAGGAACGGAACTGTAGAGGAACAGAGTTTCTGTGTGCTACTGAAGTTGGTTTCAATTGAAATTATATTGTTTTAACTTTAGAATGGTAAATGTCATCTTCTTGATAACCACAAAGAAAATATCAATAAACTATATGCAAAAAGAAATGAAAAGGGAATCAAGAGTTCACCACAAGAAAATTGGCTAAGCACAGAAGTCAGTAATGAAGTAAATGAGGGGCAAAAAATGCATAAGACATACAGAAAACAAGCAGGAAATAGACAGAATTAAGTTCTTCCTCATCAGTAATTTTTGAAAAAGTAAGTGGATTAAGCTCTCCAATAAAAAGATAAACATTGGCAGAATGGACTTTAAAAACAACCATAATCCAAGTATATGCTGTCCGCAAAAAACTCACTTGATTTCAAAAGACACAAGTTGCTTGAACGTTAAAGCATAGAATAAAATATCCCATGCAAATAGTAACAAAAAAGAAGGAAAGAGAGACAGAAAAAGAAAGGAAGGAAGGAAGGAAGGAAGGAAGGAAGATAGATCTGGGATGGCTATGTTACTATCACACAAAATAAACTTTAAATCAAAAACTATCACAAGAGGAAAAGGAGGCCACTATATGTTGATAACAAGTTCAATCTATCAAGAAGATAGAACAACTATAAACATATATGTACCAAACAACCCCCAAATATGTGAAGCAAACATTGACAGAATTGAAGGAAGAAATAGATAGTTCTAAAATAATAGTTGGAGATCAATACCTTGCTTTCAATAATGGAAAACACATCTAGACAGTCAGTAGGGAGGTAGGGGGACTGAATAACACATTTAACCAACTAAACCTAACAGCCGTATATAGATCATTCCTCTCAACAACAGCAGAATACACATTTTTCTCAAGTACACATGGAACACTCTCCGCGAAAGACCATATGTTAGGCCACAATACAAGTACCAATACATTTTTAAGAAATTGAAATCATACAAAGTATCTTCTTTAGCCACAGTGAAATGAAGGTAGAAATCAATAACAGAACCATTGATAGCCATTTCCCATCATGCCTGCCACACATGATATAAAGCAATGAAGGGAAAAACATAATTTACCACTTAGAAAAGTGGGAAAGAGGACATACCATTGACACAGAGTGTGTGCTGTTTCCCGTTGTCAGGGATAGAAATAAATTAGCATCATTTATTCATTAGTGTGTTAATTTCTTGGTCAATCATTGGGCAGCCCGTGTTTCTGCCTGATGGGAAGATTTCCTATACTCAGTGTTGAGTGGAGCCAACCTTGAAAGGGACATTTTAAAGGATTATACTGTGATGGGCTTCGCAGTACCCTTCCTCCGATGCCAGTATTTAGGCTGGGGTATTTCCATGGAGTGTGTACAATCATAGGCCCCAGTTCACCAGAATTTAGTTTGACTCGTTCTGTTAATACATTCCCTCAGTACTTTGTCTTTTGTATCCTTTTGCATTTACTTCATTCTTTATTATCACTGCGAAACAACTTTGTTTCCTGTTCAGATGCCAAAAAGTGGATATCAATACCTCCTGAGTTTTACACATCACAGATCAGTTTTGGATATCAGGGACAGAGACAACAGCTATTTCCAATGACTTTGAGACATACTTTGAACATGTGATTAACATGTTGAGTGTTGAAATGTGTGTCGAGCTCATTATACGTGCTCTAAAAGGTTTCAAACTGCAAATATTTAAAAATCTCTATCTTTGAATAGTTTTCCTGTGCTGTCCCTTTGTGTCAGACTGTTAATGTGCAGTCTGGCACCTTCAAATAATGTGGCTTTGTAACCAATTATTTACATGTTGTTTTATCCACAGAGAATCTTTTTTAAAAAAATAAATTTATTTATTATTTATTTTTGGCCGTGTTGGGTCTTTGTTGCTGCACACAGGCTGTCTCTGGTTGGGGCGAGCAGGGGCTACTCTTCGTTGTGGTGTGCGGGCTCCTCATTGCTGTGGCTTCTCTTGTTGCGGAGCACGGGCTCTAGGCGCTGGGGCTTCAGTAGTTGTGGCACGCGGGCTTCAGTAGTTGTGGCTCATGGGCCCTAGAGCACAGGCTCAGTAGTTGTGGCACACGGGCTTATTTGCTCCGCGGCATGTGGGATCTTCCCGGACCAGGGCTCGAACCCATGTCCCCTGCACTGGCAGGCGGATTCCCAACCACTGTGCCACCAGGGAAGTCCCCACACAGAGAATCTTAAGGTCAAAACATACAACTCGATTAACTACACTTCCTCCTGTTCACATTTCCCTCATCTTTTCTTCATCTTCTGTCTATGTTTCCTTGGCCCTGTTTATATTGAGCGCTTTTGCCATTATATTTGATTGTATGTATTCCGGTGAGTTACCACAATGCTTTATGAGACACGCTAGGATATAAATGCATTTAAGTAATATATATATATATATATATATATATATATATATATATATATATATACACAATCACATATATATGTAGTTTGCTTGAGTGCAGTGTTTTTTGTTTTCTGTACTGAATTCATTAGCATGGGTCAGTATAATATTTAGCGTTGGTCGATATGTAATTTGTAAACTAATAAAGTCTTAAAAGTGAGGAAATAAGTCTTTCAAATTTAATTATTTATTTTAAAGAGCAGAATAGCATACATAAACAGGTGCCTAATGAAAACTTGTATTCTAATTTGGAACTCTCATGAACACCTATTCTTTTGTTCTTCTAATGGTATGATCGTAGGCCATTTGATTATTTTTATTTTTATGGCTTTAACTTTAGAATAATGAAATATTCGTAAATTTTAAAAAGTATTTTTCTTTATTTGATGGGGGTGGGATACTGGAGAAATGAAAGGTCAAACACCTATTGAGGAATCCATACTTCTCTATATAGTGTGTACTTTTATTTCAATAACTGATTTAAAATTCCTAAAAGGATGCTATAATAAGTTATTATGCCATTTTACAGACTGAATTAAGTGAATTTCAGGGAGGTATGAAACTTGCCTAAGGCTATCCAGCTGCCAAGTGGTAGAAGTGAGAATTAAATCCAGGTATACCTATCACCAAAGTTTCTGCTCATCTCTTTACGTCATCCACTTTTAATAGCCAATGCTTTTCTGCTTACAAATATGACTGAGGTTTCCAGACAGTCAACATTGCTTTTTAATCAGATAGAAAAATTACTGTTGCTTCTCTAAAGACATATTCCTTTTCCATTAAGTGACCTTAGTTGTTCAGATAATACTTCCAGACAGTAGTCATCATACAGTTGGACACTAAGAACAGAACTCAGGGATGTGTCTAGCACTCAGTAAAGACCAACTGGGCTCACTGATGGTACTTACGGTCATTTCCTCTAGACTAACATAATCTTATTAATAAGACCCTAATAATTCACAGTACTGCCCTTGCCTGATTGTTTGTTCTTCTCCCTCTATCACTCTCTCTTTCCCCATATGATTATTATTTTTCACAATTTTTGGTGAATTAAATTCAGGGATTAGTATTCAGGAGCGCTAGTCACAAAAGCAGAGAATCTTAGCTCACACCAAAGGAAGAAAATAGAGAAAAAGTATAAATTATATGAATACACACATATCACACATGTACCAACTATATGTTGCACTTCTCCAAAATCTATTCGGTATCTGCACATCTACTGTATATTAGCAGTAAGACAAGAAATGAGCATAACGCTCTGTTTACAAGATACAGAAAACAGACCCAAATATGGAAATTACTAGCGATGAGAATGGGGAAGAAAGACCACAACAAGGAATGTAGATGATATTTTTGTTTCTTAGCCATGATACCAAATATTGAACTTTCAACTTGAGACAAGGAGGCCATAAAAAGTTGTATTAGTTTCCTAGAGCTGCCATGACAAAGTCCCAGAGACTGAGGAGGTTAAACAACAGAAATTTACTCACTCACGGGTGTAGAGGCTAGAAATCTGAGATAAGGTGTCAACAGGATTGATTTCTTCTGAGGTATCTCTTCTTGGTTTGTAGATGCCATGTTTTCCTTTGGTCTTCACATGGTCTTCTCTCTGTGCATGTCTGTGTCCTAATATTTTCTTTTTATAAGGACACCAGTCATATTGAATTAGAGCCCACCCATTTGACCTCATTTGACCTCAGTTACCTATTTAAGGGCCTTATCTCCAAATACAGGTAGATTACGAGGTATTGGGGGTTAAGACTTCCACATATTAACTTGAGCAGGACACAGTTCAGGCGATAATAGAAGATAAGAGTAATTTAAGCAAGTAAGTAACTATTGTTTACAGTGAGTTGCTTAAGGATATGTATTTACTCAAGAAAAACAAGAAGAAATTACATAACACTCTGTGTTATACAAAGATATTAAATTAATCATCATAACATCCTGTGAGATGGGCATTAAATTAGTCTAAGCAAGAGTAAGCAACTTATCCAGAATTGTATAGTTGGTACTTTCCAGAATTTAAACCAGGTATTTTCCCAGTTCCATTCTACGTTATATATTCATTTCATTATTTGAAATGAATTTTGAGTCTTCATTTTGCTTAGTTCCTGAAGTTATATGGGGATAGAATGGAGTTGGATATTTTCAGTGACATTCACACATGGGGCAGGAAATTGAGTCCAGAAGCTTCAGCAATGTTTCCATGGAGAACGCTAACAACAGAACCAGAAGCACCATTATCCTTTTGGTTCAGTGATCTTTCCTATAGCACTACAAGAATCAATTTTAAGAAGCCCAATGTTTTCCAAACTTTCACCAATGGGCTCTGTAGGTTCCTCTAACACTATCTAAGAGACTAACTAGTTTCACATTCCAAGCCACTTAAGACAAGGAGTTCTGATTGTTCTCTGTGAGGAAATGAAGTGACAATCATAGCTGGTAATTTAGGATAGTTTCTTCAGGGCCCAGGCAAAACCTAATACACAAGTGATAACCATTGTTAAGTGCATCTTTGACAAGGATTCATCAAGTATCAAAGAGGTCTATAAATTGGGAGAAATTATGATCAAAGACAAACATAGACCACAGATATTTAAGTAATGCTCAATTATTTATGAGTTTAACTTTGGTTAACCTCATTTTCCTTCTTCTAGACAATTTCCAATTCATCTCCACAAAGAGACCAGAATACTTACCTTCCAAAACAAGATTTATTGTGTTCCTTTAATTCAAAGCATACAGTGACTTCTACATTCACTCCACCAAGTTTTGCTAGGAGAGAAAAGGAGACATTATATTTTGTCTTGAATTACATATGCCACCATACTTGACTTAGCTCATCCTACTGGAAGCACTTTGACGGCAGATTCTACAGTCTTGTCTTACATCCTCTACGGAATCAAGCCAAGGGAATCACACATACTTACAGCTGGAAAAACGTTTGTTCTGGGTTGATACTTTTAGCCTTTACCACCAAGACTTTATCACCAAGATCTATCTTGACAGCCTCTAAACAGGAGAACTTCTTGCCTTCCGTTTTCATATTGACAAGGAAGGTAAAGGGAAGAACTGAGAAGTACCCAAAGTCAGCTAGCAGCCAGAACAGATAAATCATCTGTGGAGATATTGTTTCTTTCAAAAGATATAAACATAAGAGGAAGTCCTAGTGTTTGAAACAATTGTGCATAATAAAATTCCATGAAAACCTAGAAATCCAGATGCAGATCAGTAACATATTGGCTAAATAAGCTGTTATGTTCATGCAATGGACAAGTGTACAGACATTAAGAAGAATGAGATACTCTGTTCTATGAGATTCTCTTTTCACTGAACTCATCAGTGCTGCAAAAACAATGTTACATAATACTTTTTCTTTAACATTATATCAGGCATCCTCATCTTGTCCTGCATTTATTGCCAGTGTTATTAAAGTTTATCATTTATATCTTTCTCTTTTAGACATATAATTTCTCCTTATTTTGGAAGCATTCATCAATCCCTATTTTACTCTTTCTTTTAAATTACAAATGAATATTGAATTTTATAAGCTATCTTTTGTGGGATATTTCAAGTGATTGTATAGTATTGCTCTCCTTGGACCCTGTTATATGGTAAATTATATTTTGTTATTTTATATATGCTATTTATTATATGTCGTATTATGTTTACTAATTACATTTATTATATTATAATTACATTATAACTAAGGTAGCATTTTGTTTTAGATAGGCAAAACAACCAGTGGAATAGGAAGCATCTTAAAATTAGATGCAAGAGCATAAGGGAATTGAGTTTAAAATAAAATTCACATTTTGGATCAGTAGCAAAAATTATTCAACAAAAGGGGGAAAATATGGCTATCATTACTAAATTCTAGATACAGCAAGTAGTTAAAAGTTAAAAAATAATGAAACTGTAGAAGTATCAGAAACCTGGGAGACATGAAATAAAGTATTCATGAGGAATACCTTTCTCAGATACAAAGTAAAAAGGATACATTTAATTATATAAGAAATAAAAATTTGCCTCATGGCAAAATGCACTACAAAGGTCAGAAAACAAGCAAAAGAAATTGGGAAATATATTAAGAAATGGATATGCTTTCTTTACAACTTTGGAGGAAGCACATGTTTCTTTTTCCTTTAACCTGTTATGGGGGTATTAATCTATAATGTAAGTGCATGGTTCCTTTCCTTTAACCTGTAATGTGAGACTTAATCTATATGGTAAGTGCATGGTTCCTTTCCTTTCATCTGTAATGTGAGTGTCAACATGGGGCACTGTTTCCAAGCACAGACTTTGGATGTTCCTGTACTGGTCCCATCACTGACCATCCACAAAATCTTACAAATGTTGCTTCACTTTCCTGGGGGTTAGAGTCTTAGCTAAGAAATGGAAGCAAAATAGAACTTTCCCACAGGGATGATAGAAGGTTTAAAGGAGTAAATATGTAAGTGACTTAGCACAGTGCCTAGTACAAGAGAGATCAATTATCATTTTTTAAAGAGACAGATGAAAGAAATAAAATGTGGTGTTTTCAATCTATTGATATATATCCTTGACATTAAACTACCTTTTCATTCATTGGATTACCTAACTTGCTCATGCTTTTTCTTACTCTAGTGAACTTGGGTAGCTAATATCATAGTTTAACATTTTTGCTTTTATATTTACAAGTAAATTTGACCTGTAAGTTTCTTTTTCCTTACAGTCCTAATCTATTTTCAGTATTAGGATTATATAGACTTCATAAGATGAATAAAGGAGAATTCTTCCTTCGCTATCTCTAGAAGTCTTTCTTTGTTCATATTGATGTTATCTGTTTAATAGAAGTTCCATAGAATTCACCTCCCAAATGATCTGGCTGGGTCTGGTATTTTCTTGGTGAAAGATTGTAAACTATTGACATAATTCCTTTACTGGTGAAAGAACTCCAGCTATAAATTTCCTCTTGTGTCAGTTTTGGTAAACTTTAGGAGCTAGGAAATTGTCCACTTTACAGAAATGTTCAAATTTACTGGCATTTCATATATTCTCTGCTCTAACATTGTCCGGATTCTTTCTGTATATTATTTACTTATGTTTTTGTTTTGCTTAATCAAAGTGTGTTTTTTAAATCTTTTCAAAGAATATTCTTTTGACTTACTAAATCACCTCAATTTTATACTTTTTTTCTGTTTTATTAAGTTCTGCTCATATATTTATTATCTATTTTTCTATGTTCTCAGGGTTTATTGTTTTACTCTTCTGATGTCAATTGAAACACTTGGTTATTAATTTTAGAAATCTTTTTAGTTATAAATAGTGGAACTTTTTGAAGATTCCAGCTTAGTTGTAAGTATCTAAGGGTCAGCTCGTCCACACTGTTGCTAGCCTAAGGCTTAGTTCACCCTACTGCAATGTATATATTGACATTTTTTCCCCTTGACTTTCTGTGTTTTGCTACTTCTCACTTTTCTTTGGAGAGAAGCCCTTTGAAATAACCTTAACTTATTTTACAGCCAAAAAATCTTTAAAATAATGTGTATTTTTAAAAGATAAACCTACTTATATAATTAGGCAGAAAATCTGACCTGCCATATTTTTAAAAACAGCATAAATTCACACTTCTCCATGATTAATCTGCTGTATTACACAACCTTCGAGTTTTTAGCTTTATCAATGACATGTACTTGAAAAATGTTTTAAAGATCCTACCCAGTCTTTTAAAACATCCTTGTTCCTTGTTTCAGTTCTAGTTTTATGTATATTTTCTGCCTTGCACCTGATTATTCCAACATCTGATGGATGGCCTTGGGAATATAATTCTGGTATTGATTGTTTTTGGCTGATTCTCTCCACTTCTAGCTGATTTCTTCATTATTGTGTAAATTTAGATCATGAGCTCATGTTTAGCTAAACTTTATCTGTGGGAATGCTATAGGCCTGTGTTGAAGGTCTACCTCTCCAGAAAGGGTTTAGTTTTGTGTTTGGAATACCACCGATTTGGGAGCATTTTAAGTTAATTTCTTAGCTTCTGTTTGCAAGACCGCACATAAATTTGCAACCCAAACACTGGGAACACAGATCTGGGGTTCAGAATTCTCAAGATTTCCTACCTGTTTCCTACCCAGAGCAGAGGCCAAGAGAATTTGGTCTTAGTCTCCCTTTGCCAGCAGATATTTTTTCTCCTGGCACACCCTTTCATTGAAGGTGAAGCAAGGGATAGATAGGTTTAGTTCTATCTTCCCATCTAGTAGGGATGGAGTCTTACCTCCTGCCTCTCACGTGGTTATGGCCATTTATAAACAAGTCTCTATGTCAGTTGTGTCATTAAACTATGGCCTGTATTACAAATCCAGACAGATGCCTATTTCTATGGCCTGTGAGCTATGAATAATTTTCACATTTTAACTGGTAACATTTTAAATGGTTACCTAAGTACCTAAATAATATCCTCAATTTTGCTCTTTGGTCTACAAAGCCTAAAATATTTGCCACTTGGCTCCATAAAAGCAGGATTTCCAGCTTCTGTTCTAAGCTATCAAGATCTTCAATCCACTCCTAATATAGCTATAACTCTCACACATGTACCACCCTTCTTTCATGGGTCCTGGAAATTTCTACTGCATACTTCAAAAATCAACCACGCACTTAAAAATAAGTTGTGTACATTTAACCTAGCATACCTAACCGTTTTCCTTCAGGAGAGTTTTTCAAGTAAACTTGCCCACCGTATTCTTTAGAGCTTCATTAATAATGGCAAAAAATTAAAACAACTTAACATTCAACAAATGGGAATTGTTCCTAACAATTATAGAAGCACATACAGTAGAAAACTATAAACTCTTATTGAAACAGTGAGACATAACTAGTTTTATTCTTAGAGAACTCTTTATTTAGGTCCCTTTTGTTTAAAGAAGTATATTTCTGGGTATGTATGTATATAGTCATGTATTTATATACACATACATTATTTGTATGATATAGTTATATAAACATATGAAATACATACCTATACACATACCTTTGATTTATATTTGTATACATACACAGGAATATAATTATATATATTATATAGTTATATACATTGAACTGAAAACTGGCAGGATACATATATATCGTGTATAAATGTGTGTCGTCTATGTGCATGTGTAGAAAAGCAGGTTGCGAGATATGGAAGCATGAGTTAGACAGGGTTCATGATTATAAAAGTAGTTATGTGTAGGTAGTGAGGTAAAGGCCCATTTGATTGAAAATATTGCATATTTTTACATCAATTGTTAGGATGAACAGATTCCTATGTAAATAAAATTATAAATAGCTATACATACTTGTATGTGTAATGTATAATTAAAATATATATAGTTTTATAGATGTATTATATTTATATTACATAATATAATTGTCTTATACTAATACATTACGTATTGTGTTATATAGAATATATTAACTATAGTGTATTATATCAGATAATAATAATTATATATTTATAATATATATAAATATATATATTTATAATTTATATATTATGATATAATTGTTCTATAATCAATTTTACAGGATATATCATATTAATATTATGAACATATTAACCATATAAATACATTTCATTACCCATATATTTTGTATATAATATACGCTAGGCAAAAATATATATTAATATAATACATAATTGTTATACATTAATATAAATATTAGTATATTAAATTTATATATCAATATAATATTTAATATTGGTATATTTATATTATATTTAATATATACATAGCTAATGCTCTTTAAAGCCATCTGCTACAAGTAGAATAAGACCAGGAGTATGGCCAAAGCAAATTCTAAAAATATTAGATTACTTATATTCATTTATATGTCATTTTCCTGGAATCTGCATCTGGCTATTAGAGAGGACACACAGCAAAATCAACAAAGAGTGCCCAGGAGGACATAGGATCCTTTATTTATCGGAACCTCAAAGGAAACACAGTGCTATCCAGTCCCCCATCAAAGAGCCAAGAGCAAACCTTGAAGCACCCAGTAAAAGCCCATTCAAACAAAAAAGCTTTCCCACTTAAACTGGAAAAAGTTAAGTTCCCAAGAGACCCCCTACACCAACCACCGAAGCTCATTTGGCAGTAAAAACAAAAATGTTCACCGAACAACAAGAAACCCAAAACAATAGTTGTTTTAGCACAAACAAAAAAAAAGCAGCTAATTAGTGTCTCTCCTGTTTGAAAGAAGGGGGTGGGAAGTGGGCAGAAGACCTGATAGGAAAGATAAAAAGAAAAGGAAAAGGAAAATAAGTTTCCAGTTTGACACTCAAGCTGTCTTCTGCATCCATTTTGTCAAGACCACCAAGTCAATGTGGAGGCTTTTTCCTGCTTCCCTTTTCTTTTCATGAGACTGATCACAACCAGCACTGCAGATTCCATCGAATTAAGGAATGCTGTTGCCTACATGTGTGAATGAGCTGTGAGTAAAGTACTGAAGTAGAGGACACCTAAAGTGAAATGTCTTCATGAATGTCCATGTGGCTGAGCAGGAAGTTAACCTTTCACAGATGTGCTAAAGAAGAAGAGTTGGCTTTTATTTTATTTACTTTTCCCTGCACTGTGTTGAATGACTATCATCTACAAGTTCAGGCTACTTTTTGCTGAGGATTAATGCACTGGGAGAGCTGAGAGAAAACTGAACAGTAGAGCTGTCTTTTTCTTGACCAGTTCACCTTACTTTCCCAAACTCTAAGTCTTTCCCTAATTCTTTCTCCTTTTTATTGTAGTAAAATGAACAGAACACAAAATTCACCATTTTGATCATTTTACAATTCACTGTACCATTCAGTGGAATTTAGTACTGTCACAATGTTGTGCAACTATCACCGCTGTCCAGCTGAAAAACATTTTCATCACCCCAAGAGGAAACCTACACCCATTTTAAGGAGTCATTCCCTATTTCCCTCTGTTCCAAACCCCTGGCAACCACTAATGTATAATATTTGCCATGTGTATGGATCTGCCACTGCTGGACATCTCGCATAAATGGAACCATACCATATGTAGCCTTTCGTGCCTGATGAGAAGTTGTGCAGTGGTAGGAAAAACTAAAATGCGATGTACTGTATGATGTATGTTTTACTGAAGTGGCTTGGTCAGATTATAATGATTTATGATAAAATCACGTAAAGCAAGCATCACAATTCTCCAGGAATGTTCTGAAGAATGCTAATGTTAATTATGAATATGTGAATCCCAAATCTTTCATTTGTATTGACCTTATCTCATTAATTCTTCTCCCAACACTGCTATAACTAGAGTTGAGTTCTAAAATGTACCTTCCTCTTTTCCCATAGAAATTGTCCCACAGTTTCAAAAAGTTCTCAAAGGTGAAAAAGTGCACACGACGTTTATCACGTTTGCAAATGCCAATGGAAATGCCAAGCTAACACTGTCCAAAATGCAATATTCTTCTGTGAGAGCACCCAACTTTAAACAAATACACATATTCTAAATACAGCTTAGATCTGTGACATGTTTTGGCCACTGAAGTATGAGCAGACATGATGGCCTTAAATGAGCAGAAGAGGCCTTAAATGGGCTTGTGCGGTTGGGCTCACCTCTTATGTTTCAGTGAACTTTTAGAGAAGACAGGACCTGGGAGCTGCGGCCTCACAGTTGGGCTTGTGTGACAGACCTCAAACTGACCCAAAACACGGAGCAAAACTAGCCATCTAGAGGTCTAAAAGAGAGCCACTGCAGCTAGCCCATAGGTCCAAGAGAAATAAATTCTTGTTTATGTAACTGACTTTGGTGTGATTTGTTCCACAGCATTATCACAGCAAGAGCTGACTAACACAACATCCTCCAAATCATTGTTATGTAAATGGATGCCACCATGCCAACATTTAAGGCAACTGTGTACTCAAATTGTGAGAATTCTTGAACTCTTGGTGCCTCTCCAACACAATGTACATGGCTAAATTTCCACAAATAAGTTCACTAATATACCACAAAGATCTCTAAACTTTTATTAAATGTAATGCAAAGTTCTTTCTTTTCATTTTCTGCTTCTACATAGTTAAAATGCTGTTTATCAATGTAAAACGGTTCTTGCCGTTTGGCTTCTGTCGTTAGAGTCTTTTGAACTCTTTGGCTTTTCAGCTCCTAGGCTGTAACATTTGAATCAGCAAATGCCCCAAGGAGAAAAGCTGCACCAAGTGTCAAGCTTGCGTCTGTGTTTCCCTTCTCTCCACAACTTGGCCCACATGTCTTGGTGTCTCTCTAACATTCAGACGCCAGCGAACAGAAGTTTTCCTACTCTATCCAGCTTTTCTAAAATTTCTTTAGACTTCGCCTGATCTTATGTTATTATTCAACTATCATCTCAATTACCCCTAGGAAGAAAATTTACAATTTTTAGAGAAAACGGAACCCTGGTACACTGTTGGTAGGGATGTAAACTGGTGCAGCCACTGTGGACAACAGTATGGAGGGTTCTCAAAAACTAAAAATAGAACTACCATATGACCTTACAACTCCACTCCTGGGTATAAATCCAAAAAGAACAAAAACACGTGTTTTCAAAGACATGTATTTGAAAAGATACATGCACCCCAATGTTCGGAGCATCAGTATTTACAATTACCAAGATATGGAAGCAACCTAAGTGTCATCAACTGATGAATGGATAAAGAAGATGCGGTACGTATAACCAATGGCATACTACTCAGCCTTAAAAAAGAAAGAAATTTTGCCATTTGCGGCAACATAGATGGACTTGGAGGACATTGTGGTAAGTGAAATAAGTCAAACAAAAACAAACACTGTAGGATATCACCTATATATGGAATCTAAAAAATACAGCAATCTACCGAATATAACAAAAAGAAGGGGAGACACAGATATAGAGAACAAACTAATGGTTGCCAGTGCGGAGGGGGAGGAGGGGGCAATACGGGGTGGGGAAGTGAGAGATGTAAACTACTGGGTGTACGATAGGCTCAAAGATGTATTGTACAACACAGGGGATATAGCCAATATTTTGTAATAACAGTAAATGTAAAGTGACCTTTAGAAAGTATATAAAAATGTTTTAAAACAGAAATCATACTGAAAATTGGAAACAATTTAAATGTCCATCAACAGGAAAATGCACATATAAATTATTGTACTTCCCTACATGGGAATCCTACATAGTGAGGAAAGTACATGAACTAGACAGATCTTTACGTGTCAGCATGGATGAACCTAGCAAAGATAACACTAAAAAAAGCAAGTAAGAAGAGAAAACATAGTAGAATACTATATGAGGTTGAAGAATACTTAAAAATGTAGCCTAAATAGAAAGACATCCATGCAGTGATGGAGACCAAGTTCAGAAGAGTGGTTACCCAGGGTCAGCTGGGGAGTGGCTGTGTTTGGGAAAGTGGTCACAGCAGGCTCTTCAACAGGAATGGTAATGTTTCAGTTCACACGCTGGCTGGAGGACGGAGGAGTGTCTGCGATATTATAATGTGAGCATGCTGCATGTGAAAGCCATTGCTGACCACATCTAGGGGATCCGATACGCGGGAGCTGGTAGTGGGTGGAGGCATCCAGAAGGTGGTGGTAGAAGAGGAACGTTGTATGCATAACGCCTAAGGCCTGACCAGAGGACGACCACTGTTCTAGAAACTGGACACAAATCCAACTTCTACGACCAATGTTAAAAGACAAACTGAGGCATATTGAAAATAAGACTTTACGTGAGCAAAAATAGATTCAATTCAGGCACCACCAAAGCGGAAGCGGTGAGGAGCACTCCAGCCGCAGGAGCTGCAGAGATGTTTATTTTAAAAGGGCAGAAGCAAAGCAAGGAAATGACTGACTTGCTATAACTTTAAAGCCTAGTTGGTGGTTTGTGACTGGTTGTCCTCAGCAGTGTTCGCCACCCTGAGGCGTTGACAGGCTTAGATTTTTGTTGGTTTACATAGGCGGCCGCATCACTAGAGCCACCGCAGGCTAACGGCCTCCTTGCAGGGTTAATTTACTAACACCAGTTGTCTGAGTCCTTACTCTTACTCAGTCACTTCACTTCCTACGCCTCAGTTTCTCTTCTGGAAACTGGATATTCAGTAGTAAATTCTCTGTGGAGTTGTCAGTACCAAACAAAGTGATTATTAGTAACCACGATCATGTCCTGAATGCATGGAACACGTCACCATTTGCCAACTACAGTGTCAAGTTAGCAGAAACTACAGAAATTAAGGGCTCTCCACATAAATTCACACACCTGTGCACCAGGTAAAGGACCACAGGCAGACGTTCACTCAGCCTTTCGTGTGTCCCTCACGGAGTGCACGCTCTCTCCTGGGTGGGGGGAGCACAGACACTTACGGGAGTTTACTTTTAAAATGCGTGGATACAACCAGGTCTCACTTTTGTTTGGATGAGTCAGCAAACGCTTTTTGGAAAGCCCAAAGTCTCCACACCTCGTACGTTTCGCGCTGCCTTAGTCTCAGAGCTCAAGCCCCTACTCTTCAGGCCGCGTCACCGTGGGAGACAGGGCTGCGTGCGGACGCACGGCGAGCGTGCAGACGTCCTCGAGCCCCGCCCCAACGGTCCCGCCTGCTGACGTAAACCCCAGCCCCGCGGCGTGGAGGGCCTAGATGCCTGCGCCAACACCAGGCCACGCGGGGTGTCCGGAGCGCGGCATGGGGGGGGGGGGGGGGTTGGCGTAGCTGGGGCCCGTGGCCCTATGTCTTCTGGCTGCGACGCCGGTCCTGCGCACGCTGCGGGGCCGCAGCCGCCGGGCGGTGGGCGCCCGAGGGGCCGCGGCCCCCAGGCGGGTGTGGCCATCGTGTCCGCAGCCAGCGTCCCCGAGGCCGTGCTCGGGCCATGATCACTCGGTGAAGCTGCGCCGGGACAGCGTGGCCGACTTCTTTCCGCGCTCTGAGGACCTGTGCGCGCTGCAGGACTTGGTGCCTCTGCCCTCCGTGCGCGCTTCCCTGCGGGACGCCCCGCTGGACTTAAGGCCGACTGCCTCCGCGGGGTGCCCTGGGCGCCGCTCCTGAGCACCCGCTGCCCCTGATCTGTATCCAGAGCTTCTTCCAGCCACGGCTTGTCGAGACAGGTTTGTACTTTCCGCTTCCAGGGCCCCTCGTGTTGGCGCTGAGAAGCGGGGTTTTTGATGGTGCAAGGTGGAGGGTGGGCACTAGAACCAGTGCCCAGTGCCCGGGTGTGCGTGCACTAGACGGGGCGTGCGGCCTAGGACTCCTGCCGGCTCGGTGACCCCGGCCAAGTGCCTTAAGGCTTCTAGGTCTCAGTGTTCTCATCTGTAGCGTGGGCTTAACAGGTCCCAGTCTCTGTGGTGGTTACAAGGATGCACTGTGTTAATGCTTCTAGACTCTACAAAGTAGAACACTTAGCACAGTTTGGAGCATCGTTCATTGTTGCACAGATGTTACCTGGTCTGTTGAATGACTTTGCCTGGTACACACCAAAGCGATTAGGAAATGGATATATCCCAGCTTCATTTCCTTTCCATTCAAACAGGGTTCAGGAAAAAAAAATTTTTTTCAATACTCGTATCATATAGTGCAAAGATCACCGGTGTGAAGGCAGCTTAGGGTTTGAATTCCATGGCTTATGCTGTCTGTGGCCTGGGCAGGTTTCTTTTGGACTACAATCCCCACACTTGTAAAATGACATTAATAACCACTCTTTCTGTGGGTTCTTAGAATTAATTAAGCAGGTTATGTGTGTAAAGTAGCCTGGCACTTGAATGAGTTGTCAGAACCGAGGGCTGCTGGAGACGATGCTTCTGCCCTAGGTAATCTCCCCTTCTACTGGGCGGCAGGTAAACACAAGCACAGTAGTCAGTGCTCTGGAAGAAGTGAGTTCTGGTGCTCCAGAGCACAGAATCTTTTTTTTAAATTTAATTATTATTTTATATTGGAGGTTACTTGATGTACAATATTGTGTTAGTTTCAGGTGTACAGCAAAGTGGTTTAGTTATTCATGTATCCATTCTTTTTCAGATTCTTTTCCCGTACAGTTTGTTACAGGCTATGGAGTAGAGTTCCCTGTGCTATGCAGTAGGTCCTTGTTGATTATCTAGTTGATACAGAGTCGTGTGTATATGTTAATGCCAAACTCCTAATGGATCCCTCCCCCCGATCTTTCCCCTTTGCAGAGCACAGAATCTTGGAAGGGAAAGTTCAGGGTAGGCTTCTTGGAGGAGGTGCCATCCTTTCTAAGGATATGTAGAAGGTCCTGGGGTGGCAGGAGGGAGCAGTGTGTGTCAAAGTTTGAGAACTATAAGAAAATATGGCAAAACTAAGGTATAGGACTGGAACTCAGGGTTTGGGAAAGAAATGAGAGTTGATACTGGAAACTTAGTGGGGCCCAAGAGAAGGGGGCCTTGTTTGTCCTGTCAGAAGTTTGGGTGTTTATCCTGAAGGCTGTGGGAAACACCAAAGAAGAGATGGACTTGTGGTTTAGAGACTCACTCGGACCTCCATGTGGAAGGCAGTTGATTTGGTGCAGGCTGAGTTGTAATCTGAGGGTCCCACTTAAGTTATAAAAGGTGGGACTGGATTTTGCAGATCTGAGAGAGAATGGGTGAGGCCTGGTGACCAGTTAGAAAAGGGAGGGCAGCAAGCATGGGTGACATTTACAGCTGCATCTTTTTGAGAGATACAGAGCACAGTAGGAAGGTATTGGGGGTGGCGAGAGGATCTTACTTGATCTTCAGTGCTTTAGAGGGGCCTGGTAGACGGGTCTGGACCCAAGGTACAGATCTGGGCTTTTTGGGAGGACAGGTGTTTGAAGGCATGGTAGAGACTTAGGTTACCCACAAGAAGATCCAAAGAATCATAGGTCTGAGAGATTTTTAAGTGGGTATATTTGAGGATGTTTATAAGCTGTGAGAAAGTAACCAGCAGAGTAAGGGTGTGAAGATGTAGGAGAGGAAATGATTGTTCATTTGTTTTCAAAAAGCTGAATACTCATCGTGTGCCTGGCCCTTTTCCAGGATCTGGGGTTCACACCATCTGTTATCTCTTCTGCAAGGATAGTTCAACTCATCCCCTGGTGAAGAGAAGTCAGATTATTCTTTGCATCCCATTCAGGTATAAGAACTGTTCTGTACCTCTGAAGGGACTTTACTTAACCAGAGTAATAAGTTAGAAATCAAAAGAAATTAGAGCTGGAAGGGACCTTAAAGGCCACTGTACTTAATTTTGCCTAATATTTTACATTGAATGTAAGAAAAATTTATTGTAGAGCCCATTCTCTTCAGAGTTCCTTCACTGAACTTTCTTTATGTCTTGCATCCAGTGGGTCTATCTTGTAAATTTTGGCCTCCTCCTAAATTTGCTTCTTCATCCATATTACATTTGGCCCAGACTATGGCAGAAACTCCTGGGTGGTTCACGGCCCCTGGATTCAGTTCTTCTAAGTTCATCCGCCTGCTTGGGTTAAGTGATCTTCTAACATAAAAAGATGTGCTTAAAATAATGCTGCTAATGGCTTGCCCACACAGAGTTACTGCATACTAGCCGCCCAGCGTGTGCTCTGCACGGAGGCGTGTAGTCTGAACTGTGTTCGGCCAAGCCTCATAGGGCTCTTTGCCCTGAGGAAGGGGAGCTTTTTGTGATCACTCCCTTTATCTAGTCGGTCCTTCAGCAGCGGGGAGCCTTTTTCTAATCAGCGGAGGCACCCTTACTCAGCCAGTGGTAGCCCCAGGTCTCACCACCTGTGGGATACGAGCCATGCTTTCTCCCAGGCTTGCTTGGGCCAACATCTCTTTCATTTCTGTGTCTTCTCACACTTGGACCCCTGGCCTTTAGTCATCCCCACCTGCAGTATTTACAGTGCCCAGCAGGAGTCAGGCTTGAGTGTCTTTTCACAGATGTTCCCTCTGCAGTTAATGCACCTCCTACTCCAACTCTGCATAGCCTCATCTTTCTAGATTCTGCTTCAGGGGTATCATGAAGCCATCACTTGGATATAACATTCTGCCTCCAAAGGAACCTCTGTGCATAAAGGTTATGTTTCTTTCTCTCATGTGATTGAAATTTTGAGTTTACACATGTCCCTCCTTAATGAAGGCTTTAAGGGCAGGAGTCGTTTCTAATCCTTAGCACAGAGCAGATGCTTTTTTTAATGCTTTTTAATGATGATAAAATGTGTGTTTTAAATCACTTATTTTACAATAATTTTGCTTTAGCTTCTGGCAGAAATAAAGTTTACAGAAGTCGTGTTCCTGCGAAAAGAAATAAAGATGTGACCTTCCAATTGTGTAAAGCTCTTAAACGCTGTGTAAGTGCATCGGGTGCGCTAAGGAACGTGGAGCTGAGTGGGCTAGTTGTGAGAGAGAGAGGCTTAACTATGTTAACAAAGGTAAGCCTTCATTGTGTCCTGCCAACATTTGATAGTTGCTTTTGGGGCAAATTAAACCAGTAAAATTTTAAACTCTTCCTCCATATTAAAGGGATTGAATAAATTGGCCACTTTGGTGCACCTGTGTCTTGCGAATTGTCCAGTTGGAGATGGAGGTTTAGAAAGTGAGTTTCAGTCTTGTTTATGTCTCTTCCCATCAGACTGGTCTCGTGATTTCCTACACACCATGTTACTTCCTGTCTACCTTTTCTTGGTGTTGTTCATGCCTGGATTGTCTCCTGTACCTGCTCAAACCTTGGTCCATTCTCATTTGTACCATGAAATTTTGTCATGCTGGATACTGTCAGAACTAATTTTACTTAACTTTGTGTTAAGCCACAAACCACACATTTTGTATATTTTCTGTGTTTTGTGTTTGTCTATATTTTTATGGTTTCTCTTCAAGAAATATTATGGGAAGGGAAATAGCAAGATGTAAAGAGCAAAAAAGTCATCATTCTCTTTAAATTGTTAGAACATCTATCTGCAATCATAATTATGATGCACTGTGGTATGTGTTAAAATAGTAAATACATGTAACGTCCCGTAGGAGCAGCAAACTCAGTGGTGTTGGTGAGGGTGTGTCATGGAAGTAATCACAAAGCAGGTGGCTGTTGGTTGGGGTCCTGAAACATTAGTGTGCCTTCCCTGTGTCCAGTAGTGGTCTGGAGGGGTCAGGAAGCCTGCTTTTCAATTTGAGGGAACAGAGGGTTTGAGGTCCTCTCTCTTCTATTGCTCTAGTATACTGCATAGCAGCTAATAAAATACTGGGTTTATAGTTGACGTTTAAATCACTGATTGATCATTAAGATTGGGATGTATCTTTGGAAATGAAAATAGGAAGAATCTTATGCTTTTTCTTTTTTTCTTTTTTTTCCTATATCTGAAAAGGTATGTAGTACTTTGCTGAGTGGTTGGGCATAAAGTTTGCAGTATTCAGTGTATTCAGTTTTAGTATCTAAATAGAATTAAACTGTTGCTGTAAACTGGAATAGCACTTTGTTACTGACAAGTTTTAGAATGCATCTGTTCGTCAATTACCTGTTTGGGCAGATTGTAGTTAATGATTTTGAGAATGTGGCTATAAACCTCCAATTGACTCAAGAAAAGCAAATAAGTCAAGATTGACAAATGTATAGGCTCTTCATCTTATTGTGTATGTGGTTTTTTTTTTCCTTTTAGTTATTTGTCAAGGTATAAAGAATTCTATCACACTTAAGACAAGTTAAGTAAACTTCACGGGGTGTATTCTGACATGGCAGGGAGCAGATCACATGGCCTAGATCTTAAAGGTGATTTTATGTTTAAACTTTCATGAAAACATATGTGATTGAAACACATTAATATATTGATATAGAGGGCAGTTAATTTTTGTCTTTTTTTTTTTTTTTTTTTTTTGCGGTACTGTTGTGGCCTCTCCCGTCGCGGAGCACAGGCTCCGGACACACAGGCTCAGCGGCCATGGCTCACGGGCCTAGCCGCTCCGTGGCATGTGGGATCTTCCCGGACCGGGGCACGAACCCGTGTCCCCTGCATCGGCAGGCGGGCTCTCAACCACTGTGCCACCAGGGCAGCCCTAATTTTTGTCTTTTGATACATGTGAGTGCAGCTTTCATTTTGCTGAAAGAATATGACCACTTTTCAGTTTGGGATTCTACCATTTAATAAAGATAGTCCACTTAATTTTAGAAATAAGAGATTTAATATATAATACCTAATAATACTTTTATGTATTTTTTTTACTGAAAACATTTATTGTAATACTGTGAAGAAACTATGCCGTTATAGTCTTCAAGACTTAAATGAATCAAGTGTTTATTAGCTGCTGTAGTTTTTAAACTAATAAAAATCAGTACATCAGCAATTTGTAAATACAGTTTTTAAAATAATACCTTAAAACTTTACAGTGGTTATTATGACTGTATTTAGGCCTAAAGTTATTTAATAATTTGATATGAAGGCTTTTTAATAGTTTGATGATGCAGCTCAGGGATAGGTAAACTCTGGCTGGTAGGCCAGATGCAGCCCGTTGCCTGGTTTTGTAAAGGAAGTTTTTTTGGAACATAGTCGCACCCATTGTTTACATGGTAGTTATGTCTACTTTCACCCTACGCCAGTGGGGCGGAGTAGTTGCAACAGAAACTGTATAGCCCACAAATCTGGAAATGTTTAAATTTAGATTTTAAAAATTGAAAAATTCTTTGAGCCTATACAGGGCAAGTCCATTGACCCCTGAGGTAGAAAACAGTCAGGAACTTGGGTGTGGAACCCAAATGGCCTAGGTTCAAATTCCCTTTCTCCCATTTCATAGCTAGTGACCATGGGCAAATCACTTAACCTTTATGCCTCATTATGAGGTTTAAATGCACTCATTTGTATAAATAGTGCCTGGCACATACTAAGCACTGTGTAAGTGATTGCTGTTGTTTCTCCTTGGAGCTTTGATAAGTTATTGTTAATAGAAAAATGACACTAATGATTTTCCTTTTAGAGTAACAAAGGCACTTTGAGTCTTTTATTTTTTCAAGAATGTAATAAGACTTTTTTCATTTACAATCAGTGTTCCCTGTTACCAAAATTTACTTTATGAATATAAAGAACTGAATGTCTTTAAGACAGTACTTTTACTTAAATGTCAAACCATTATTTTTCCAAGGCACATCAAACTGGCTGTGCATAGTCCAGGCCTCTAAAGCTTGTGTGCATACCCTAGGTAGCATGTGAGATATACATTTTGTAAATATAGTTTTTAAAATAATGCTTGAGACTTCCCTGGCGGTCCAGCAGTTAACACTATGTGCTCCCAATGCAGGGGGCTTGGGTTCGATCCCTGCTCGAGGAACTAGATCCCACGTGCCTGCCATAACTAAGAGCCCACATGCCCCAACTAAAATATCCGGCATGCTGCAACTAAAGACCTGGCACAGCCAAACAAACAAATAAATAAATATTTATAAAAAATAAGTAAAATAAAATAATGCCTTAGGAGTTAGGACAAGAAAATATTAGAACATTTTTACCTTTGTATTATTTTAAAAAATCTGTGTAGTTTATCATGTACATAAATTATATGTATGGAACTTTGTGTATATAATTTGTTAATAAATAAGATGCATATTAAAAAGTTTTCTTATGGTTTGCCCAGTCAGGTGTTTGGAGACCACTGGAGGACAGAATGATGAAATTTAGAGCCTCAGCAATGATAGAATTTAGAACCAATTCCCTGACTTAGAAGATAAGGAAAATAATTCATAGACTGTAATTGAGTTGTCCAACTTTACATAAGTGTTCAGAAACAGGCTATCCAGTGTCTAGAATCTAATCACTGACCGAGTAGAATCTGGGTCACTGGACTCGTAAAGCAGAAGTGACTTGAATTTCTCAGGTTGATGCTCCTGGCATATATGCTTGATATGTGTGTGTGTGTAAATCTCTGACATAATAAACCATACTCAGTAGGCACACCCTGTTTCCTTATTCAGGCATCTTAATTTCATCCCATTAAATCTTTGACATATCAGACTACCAGAAAGCATGAAGAAACCTGGGCTGAGAGTCTTCGTTCCAGGAGACCTGATCTTGACTGTATGGCTGGTTTGAAGCGCATCACTCTGAACTGCACCACGCTCATTGGTGACCTGGGTGCAAGTGCTTTGGCAGAATCTCTTAGTGAGGATTTATGGCTTAGAGGTAAATTCTAAAATTGAAACTATTGAAGTTTTAATATGAAATATGCTTAGCTTTTGGCATGATACTATTGTGATAGGATTTTTTTAAAGCCTCATTTTACTGATAGCTTTTATTTTGCTTTTAAACTTTCTCTAAGAGTTGCATATATCCTTTATAGAAAATACAGAGTAACAAGAGAACAATTACCTATAATTTTAATACCCAGACATAATCACTGTTCATTTTGGTGTATATACTTTCAGTCTTTTTTTTTCTACAAATATATTTGTACACTTAGGGATTACAAAAATAGAATTGTAGTATACTTGCTATTTCATATTCCTGCTTTTTTCACTTAATGATGTATCATGTAGTATTGCGTCGTATTGATGTCCCATAGTTTAATCAATTCTTTGCAATTCGATTTAGACAGTTTGCTTTTCCCTGTCAGAAACAATGTGAATACGTTGTATATACATCTCTGTGTCCATCGGGATTACTTCTGTAGAATAAGGTACTACAAGTGGAATGACTAAGTGTGACATATTTTTAAGACTTTTGATACACATGGCCAAATTACCACCCAGAAATGCTGTGCCAATTTATAGTCCACCCCAACAGTAGATGTGAAGCCTGCCTCTCACAAACAGTGGCTTGTAGCACTTGTAAAAAAATGTAAAACTACAAAAATGAGTACCTCTCCATTTTCTATGCAAGTGGGATTACTCCAAATTTTATAACTTTTTTCAATTAATTTAGTATGAGCATTTTAGCAAGTCAGTAAATTTGCATCTCCTGCATCATTTTTTGTGATTGTTCAGTATTTCATTATATGAATATGCCACAGTGCACGTAGCTTATCCATTCTTGTATATAAGCTTTGTCCAGTTTTTCAGTTACAAATAGTACTCTGATATATATCCTTACCTATATCTCTGACTATTTCTTTTGGTTAAATTCTTAGAAAGAGAGTTGTTGGATCAAAAGGGTATAGACATGATTTAAAGGCTTTTCTTACAGAATCCTGGCTTAATCTGATAGGAAAATAACTACATTTTGTTTTATTTTGTATTCATTTGATTTACTGGTGAGGTTTACTGGCTGTTTGTATTAATTTGGCTATTTGGTTAATTATACCCTGTGTCCATTCTTCTGTAGTGAGAGTTTGTAAGGGTTGTATCATATCCTGTCAGATCTGTATGTCTTACTTGCTATTTCTATGTGCCATGGGGGTGTTGAAAGACTCCAGTTATTTTAATGTGATGGTCCACACAACACTTAAAAAAAAGACTCATCATGGTTTCCTTTCATGTAATATTTTTTAATACCTGTGCTTTGGTGATGATCCCTTTGGTTTAAATGAGTAGGTTGTTCAGCCCCAGAACTACTAGAATTCATGTTCAGTTTTTCTGGTTTTTGTCTGACTTTTTATGGAGAGAGTTCTTGACCATCATACTTTCATGATAGGTTTTTACTATGTATTCTCTATTCACACATTGTTTGAATTTGTTATTATTTGTATCCTCTTAGACTTGTCCTTTTGTCCTCTAAAACTAACAGTTATTACATTTCTTCTATTTTGTTTTCCCCTTTTAGCTAGTTTCAAGTGTGATTTGGAGCTGAAGATCATGATCAAAAGAATGCAGTGCATTTCTGAGCTCCACCAGGTTTTGCTTGTGAGGTTTACATGCCTCTGCCGCCCTTGCTAATTAGGAACTGAGATTCATTTTGTGATGCTTTTTGCTCGTACATTATATACAGTTATTCTTCAGTTCTGTAATTGTAAAATATGTTGGATGATTTATTGATACTAAAGCCAGGGTTATCATTGCACATTCAAGAAGAGGTTTTTAAATTGGATCATGCATTATGTGTGTGCATATACGTTTCTGTTTTTTTCCATACCCAAAATTACAAACCTGCCATGACTTGTCTTGTGCAGGACTCTTCCACACGTGAGAAAATGAGAGTTGTCTATATGTTAAATCTGTAGAGTTAGGAAGTGACCTTTTGTCTTCCATCGAAAGCACTTGACCTGCAGCAGTGTGGCCTCACCAGTGAAGGAGCAAAGGCTTTACTAAAGGCCCTTGAAACCAACAGAACTCTGCTCGTTCTGGATATAAGAAAAAATCCACTTGTTGGTATGTGGTCACTTTTTTGAAATTGATAAACGCGTAGCAAAACAAAAAGAATTTGTTCACGTATTGACAGTTTTTTAAAATTTAATGTGTTTAACTTTCCTCATCACACACAGTTGGCCCTTGAACAACGTGGGGTTAGGGGTGCCGACCCCTACGCATTTGAAAATCTGGGTATAAGTTTATAGTCAGTGGTTCCACATCTGTGGATTCAACCAACCTTGGATCGTGTAGGATGATAGTACATATTTATTGAAAAATATGCGTGTGTCAATGGACCCGCGAGGTTCAAACCCATGTTGTTCAAGCTTCAACTGTACTTTTCTAGTGTTGCACTTCCCTTATGTTTTTAGCAGATAATGTACTAATTAAAGTGAATTTTACTTGTAAATTGTTCTTATCTCTACTCTGAATAGAGGTGAACCTAGATACTAAGCCTACTTCCACCAAGAGCATGATTTCTTTCCTGTGCAACCTCTGAATTCTTGCCAGGAGCACTTTATTCATTTGTCAGAATCACAAGCAATTTTTAAAATATCTTCTGTGTGCCAGATATGGGTTTAGGCACTAGGGATAAAGCAGTGAACCAGACAGACAAAAGTCTTGCCCTCGTGGAGCTTACATTCTAGTGAAGGAGTTCAGATAGAAATGAGTAAACAGATAAGTAATATAATTTTAGAGAGTAGGAAGTGCAAAAATTATCTTAAAGTAAGGAGAGTGAGGGAGTTCAGATAGAAATGAGTAAACAGATAAGTAATATAATTTTAGAGGGTAGGAAGTGCAAAAATATCTTAAAGTAAGGAGAGTGAGGGAGAGCAGGTAGGACTCCATTGGATAGGTTTGTTAGGGGACAGCTTCACTGGAGAAGTGGCATTTGAACAGAGACATGAATGAAGAGAGGAGCAAGCCATGGAAGAACTGGAGTAAGCACATTCCAGGACAAGGAGGCAATGAGTATGCAGGCATGTAGGTGGGTGGAGTATTTAAGGAAAAGCAAGGAGGCCAACATGGCCAGAGTACCGAGTGAAGAAGAGTGTGGTATGACATGAGGTCAGGGAGCTAGCCAGGGGTCTGCTCTTGTTAAGTCTTGAAGGCCAGAGTAAAGATGTGGATTATTCTAAATGAGTAGAGGGGTTTGAACTGGAAAAAGGCATGATCCAAATAGTATCTCAATAAGGTGACCTGGTATAGAGAATGGACTTGGGAGGATAAAGAAGAGAAACAGGGAGGCCAGTTAGGAGACTGTCACAGTGCTCCAAATAAGAGAAGTTTATGGCCTAGGTTAGGTTGGAAGTTTGGAGCAAGTGAAAAGTGGTTGAATTCAGGTTGTGTTTTGAGGGTGTAGCTATCAAGACCTGCAGATAGATTAGATGTGGGGTATGAAGGAAATAGTAACAAGGAGACAAGTCGTTGATGATTATGTGTGCAACTGGGTGGTATCACTTAGAAGAAGGGGGCTGATGGGAGGAGCAGCTTTTGAGGGAATATCAGGACTTTGGTTTGTTATCTTGGATGCCCTTTAGGTATCTAAGCGTCTGGATGGTGCTCAGACTGTACTTTCTATCCAAAGGTATCTAAAGCCACTTTAGGTGCAAAATGTTTAAAGCTGACCTTTGCTGCTGCCAAAATAGTAGACACTGGGGGGCAGTCTGCAAGATGGCATCTTAGGTTTTTGAGGAAGAAATTAGAATACACAAAGGGGGAAATAAGTGTATAATTACATAATGTAGGTTTCATATTTAATTTTATGGGAAAAGCAATAATTAGTTGGCTTTTGGTTTTAAATGGAAATAGCCACTCATTGGGAAATAATTACTCTAATTTCAATTTATTTTACTTTAAATCATTCTGTGATGAAAGCAATTAGCAAAAAAGGTCTCCAGAATGGAAGGAGTGCTAAGTCAGAGGTATATAACATGTTTTAATTCTCTCGGAAGAATTTCTCTTTAATGGCTTGTTTTTCTTTCTTTCTTAAAAGAAAATTATCAAGGTACTTTCTGCCATCTTAAAACTAAGTTTTTAGTCAAATGAAATGGCTTTTCTGTTTTTGAAAATGTTGTGTGATGCTTTAATTTAGCTTCCCAGAAATGCAGATTGAAGACCTTTTATTAACTTAAAATATCTTAATTTCTAATGAAGATCAAACCCTCCTAAATTACCTGTAATTTAAATGGCATATTTATCATTTCTCTCTCAGTACCAGTGGATAACTTCTCCATCGGTGAAGGAACCATCCAAAGCTTCTAGACAGAAAAAGAGAACTATAATTTTGGAAAGTGGTCGAAAAGGAAAAGCTACTATTAGAATTGGTAACTCTTTTTTTTTTTTTTTTTCTTTTGCGGTACGCAGGCCTCTCACTGTTATGGAGCACAGGCTCTGGACGCGCAGGCTCAGCGGCCATGGCTCACGGGCCCAGCAGCTCCGCGGCATGTGGGATCCTCCCGGACCGGGGCACGAGCCCGTGTCCCCTGCATCGGCAGGCGGACTCTCAACCACTGCGCCACCATGGAAGCCCTCTTTCTTTTTTTTAATGCTACTAGAATTTATACCCCTTATATTTTCTGGTGTGCTAAAATTAAAACAGCTTTAATGGTTATTCCTTAACAGTTAATTACTTCCTTAACGGTTAGCTGTTAATATTATTTGTGGTTCTTATGGAACGTACCTAGGATGTTCCTGACACATAGTGTTTAATATTTATTAGATATTAATTTTAATATAATAAAGCTCTTGAAGTGACAAAATCCATATCCAGATACGAGGTCACCTTTTCTCCCTTTCATGTGAGGTCCAGGCCTTAGGAAAGAGGGAAGCATGTGATGTGTCTGTTGACAACCCCAAAATAAAATAAAGTAGGCAGAGCCCTTGGCACTTTACAGATATGAATACCTTTTATTGTCATCAGAACCCTGTGAACAGACAGTGTTTTACAGCAGTGCAGACAGGTTAGGGTCAGGTGCAGTGGGGAAGTGGGATCAGGCAGGATAAGAACATGGGGAGATTGGTGGGGGGGGCTGTTTCCAGAGCCTTTACTAAGGAAACAACAAAAATCACAGATGATCATGACTGTTTTTTCAAAATGCAGGAATCAGTGGAAAAACTAGAAATGATCATGTTCAGAATTGTGATCAGTTGTGTCTAAGTATGTAGAAGTCAGTTACTTTCCCATAAGCCAGAAATAACACTGAAAAACAAGGAAAGATCCCATTTGCAATAGTCACAAAAATTAGTAAATATCTAGAAGCCAGTTCAGTGTTCTCCTGAAAAAGTTAGTGCAAAAGGATAGATGAAACATTTTAAACATATATGTTAACATTAATAAAATGTAATGTTAACATACGATCTATTAATATATAAAGCCACTGGCAGAGGGAAACAGAGATCGGAGGAAAAGTCCAGAAACAGGTCCCTGTTTACTTGAGAACTGTATTTTAACTTAGACAATTTTACAGTCTAACTTGACTTTTTGTCTAATTGATTGATTGAAGCATTGATAATTCATTTAAAAAAAAAAACAGAAATTAGATATTTGCATCATAGCATACACAAATTCTAGTCAGTCAAAAAGATGCAAAGGCAACTAAATGCAAGAAGCAAATATAAAATACAGGGGAGAATTTCTGTGTAAGTGTAGGGAGTACAGAAGCCTTCCTAAGTAAGCCATAAAACTCAGAAGCCATAAAGTAAAAGATATTTAATTCCATGAAAATTTAAAACTTTTCTACAGTTCAAGATGTAAACAAAACAAAATGACAGACACCAAAGTTGGGTAGTGTATTAACATATAAAGGTTACTGTTGATATAGAGAAGAACCCACAAATAAATGAAAAAGGATAAGCAAATTTTAAGAAGGCAGGGGGTGGTTTCTACCTGTATGAGCAAACAACTCAGAAGAAACACAGCTGGCTACTAGACAGTTGAAGAGGGGCCAACTCCTTTAGGAAATGCAGATTAAAACCATGGTATTTTCTTCCCCTCTGATGGGCAGAAATTCTAAAGACTGATAACATCTGGTGTAGACGAGGGAACAAACACACTTTGCCTATGTTAAGTATAATAAATGTGTTCAATTTTGGAGTGAGGTTTGCAGCATTCATGAAAGTTCAAAACTCTCTTGCTCTTTTTTTTTTTTTTTTTTTTTTTTTTTTTTTGCGGTACGCGGGCCTCTCACTGTTGTGGCCTCTCCCGTTGCGGAGCACAGGCTCCGGACGCGCAGGCTCAGCGGCCATGGCTCACGGGCCCAGCCGCTCCGCGGCATATGGGATCCTCCCGGACCGGGGCACGAACCCGTATCCCCTGCATCGGCAGGCGGACTCTCAACCACTGCGCCACCAGGGAGGCCCCTCTCTTGCTCTTTGACCAAAGACTTTTACTTCTAGGCACCTGCCCTCTGCCAGTACTCTGTCTTGCACAGAAGTGTGCATAAAATCAGGCACCCGCAAGTCCAATGAGGGATACTTACATAATGGGGAAAATCTAGAGACAACCCGGATGTCCTTCAGGAGGGGTCTGATGAAGGAAATTAGGATTCATCCGTGGTATGGAGTAACGTGTGTGTGGAGAACGGGGAAGGTCTGTGAGCAAACTGGGAAGATGACCTGATACGTCATGAGGTTAAAAGGAAAAAGAGCAGGTGTAGAAAAGGACATTTCTATGATTCGACTTAGAAACCCACAGTGTTTGTATTTGTAAATACTATATATGTATATATGTACATACGGAAACACGCATATATACACGTATACACATTTGTGTATCTGATCCTGAAAATGCACAAAAGACTGTTAATGGCAACCACGTCTATGGAAGGGAATAGATCTTTATAGTTTTACTCTAGTTTTCCTAATCGTGTGCAAATTTAGAGTTAATTTTTTATTTAAAAGTTAGGCAGTCAGGAGAGGCCTAGTGACTGTTTTGTGGGCTTCTCTCACCTCAGGATGCACTCTTCGCGCCCTTCTTGTTTCTGGTTTGTCTTTTGGAGCAGACACCACTGAAACGAGCGTCTTGTCATCGCTTGCCAGCTGCCTGCGGTTTTCTTGCGCCCTACTAACCGTCACCACCTTTGTGAGATGCTGTTTCGCGCTGAGGTGGTGCCTTTCCCCTCACACACACCCCTCTGGTACCTTGGGAAGTCCAGGGGTTTCTCAGTGGGCATTCTAGAATACTCATCCCAGAGATGCAGTGGGTTTTTCAGCCACATGCATTTGGGGAAAACTCTGTTCCTGTATGAATTGTCCTCTTGGGAGTTCACGATTCACCGGAGCTCTTGAGACGCTCTAGGAAGTTGAGTCAAGAAACCTGTGTAGCCCTGTTAATTCAGGATTTCCTAAATGTCTATGACTGACTGTGGCACCGCTTTTCCAGTCACAACCATCCTTATCAGCTTCCGTCCTAGACTCCCTGGGGAGTGCTGCTCAGACTCTGTCCTGGAAGCTTTGTAGTCCCAGGATTACCTGCTGCTTCCACACCCACCCGGCCCCCTGCTAGCGCTCTGTCAGCCTGGCACCTTCTCCCTGCCCCCAACTCATTCGGCCACAGGCCCTGCCCCTGCTGTGGGATTTAGTGATAACTCCTGGGAGTCGTGGCCCAGCACAGCCCACGGCAGTGCTCGGTGTGGCTCACAGGGTTTAAAACACACAATTTGAGCCCTTACTGGAACATGAGAAGATGATTTAAATCCAGATGTCTTATTTCATAATCCCCGTGTCTCTGAAAGTGGGAGAAACAGACTGGGAGGGCCGTATGTTTCAAGCAAAAGGGAGACTGTTTCTCTGTGGAAGTAAGGAATGGGCCCTCAGAGTTAACAGGTAACATAGGGGGTTTGTGCTGAGTCTGTCATGTTGGGCCTGTTATACTCATTTATATGACCGTTGGGTCCTTATTGGCATTTTCATTTACTGCCCATGCTTGAAACTCCCCAGTGTCCCTGTCTTGATCACGAGCCCTAATTCTGTTGACCTAGAAAGTTCTTTGTGGGAGCTTTCTAGCAGGCCTCTCCCCCAGTGTCCCCACCCTCCAGCCCCTGTGTCCTAGTGCTTTTTCTACAACGCAGAACTCCTTGTTGTGCAGACCTGATTGCTCCTCGTGCTCCAGGATCCGATGGATCCAGTTCCCAGGAGAGCGTGTCTGCAGGGCCCTCTGCGGTCTGCAGTCCTGCCCCCAGCCAGGCACCCAGCACCTCAGGTGCTGCAGAGAACTTGCTGCGGTCCCCCGTGCCTTGGCAGAGACAGCTGTCTGCCAGATGCCCTTCCTTCGTCTCCCCCTGTCCTGACCCTTCCCACCTCCCTTCCGCTGAAACCTTCAACCTTCCCTTGGGCAGAGGTACTTGCTCAGCTCTGTGCTTCCACAGCGCTTATCCTGTGGAATCTGAATTCCCTCCACAGCCATCTTGCTAGGTTGGGAGCAGCTGATTCCCCTTCATCTTTTTCTTCCTTCCCTCAGCCCCACAGCAGGGACATTCTCAGGCACCGTGCAAATTTAATCTTCAATTTCTAGTTGTTATGACATTGTTGCTGTCAGGATACCACCTACATTCACAGTAGGATGGGTAAATGTGTGGGGGACGACTGTAAATACAGATTCTTTGTAAATCCAGGTTCTTAATTCTTCCCCCTTTTAATATTTTTCCCCTTAAATCACGTGTCCTTTTTGCTGCTCCAGCTCTATAATTGGACTGTCACCTGGGGAGCCTGAGGCAGCAGAATATCAAAGAGGGTAGACACTACATTTTTAACATCAATGTCAACCAGGATACCTACTACCTGTGCAAAGGGGGGCCCGGAATTCAGGCTCAAAGCCTATTACCAGATACTTGGTTTCCCTGCTTGCGTCTCTTCTGTCTGTCGACGTGCACTTGACTCCTATTAACTTTAACAGGAATTATGTGTGTGCCCTGAGGGCCGAGCATAGCTTTTAATGGGGGCTTCCTCACACTGCTTTTCTTTGCTGTTTACTTTTAACGAATCCCACCCTGTAGAAGTGGAAGAATAGAATAGGATGTGCTTGAGAAAATTGAGAGAGTTATGACATATTTTCCTTGTAATCCAGAATAGCATGTCAGCTCTTCTTCTGTTTGTCTCCTTTGGTTGTCAGCGGAAGATAATTTTGGCTTGCTCACTCTCCAAATCAGAAACTGAAGTCCAATACTAACGTATCCTAGATGAAACGTGACCCATTCATTTTTGAGAGTCTGTATGATCCCTGTGCAAGGTGCGGAGAATGAAAAGACAGCTCTGTTGACTTCAATTGATATTTACATAGCATTGAATGTGTTCCAGATGCTGTTCTAAATTCTATCAGTTATCTACTTTTGCATCATAGAACACTTCAAGACTGTGACTGAAAACCACAGCCATTTCTTTTGCTCAGGATTCTTTTCAGTCAGCAGGTGGGGCTGGGCTCAGTGGGGTGGTTTCTTCTGCTGGTCTCATCTGAGATCACTTACTCAACCAAAGTCATCTGGTGATCCACCTAGAGTCTAAATGGCCCCCCTCATCTGTCTGGCAGCTGGTGCTGGCTGTGCGCTGGGCCTGTTATTTCCAGCAGGCTAGCTCGGGCTTGCTTCCATGGCAGTGATGTTTTAAGAGGGCAGGTATAGAAGCCTCATGCCCCTTGAGGCCTCAGCTTGGAAGTTGCACAGCATCACTCTTGTTGCAGTCTCTTGGTCAAAGCAAGTCCACAAGGCCAGCCCAGATTCAAAGGGTGTGGAGCACTAGACCCCACCTCTTGCTGGGAGGGCTGCAGAGAATTTGTGGCCATTTAGTCCTCACATCAGAGAGGCACAACAGAAAGATTTAGTAACTTGTTCAAGGTCACACAGCTTGGGACAATACAGTGTTTTAAGTGCTTTGAAAGCTGCTGCTCATTATTTTTAAATCTTACCGCCACTATTCGGACCAACTTATGTTTTTTCTCTGCAGCCTTGTAGAGAAAGGGTCATTCACATTGCTGTGTGGCTGCCATGGGTTGAAAGCTTCATCTATGTTGTACCACTGAACTGTCATAACTAGTATGAAATGGAGATATTATTATTATTGCTAATATTCAGATGAGGAAACTGAGGCTCTTGGAAATTAAGTATGAGTCGTATAAGAGAATGTTAACTCACTGTTCCATATGCAAGAGTGATCTCCCTAAGTAAATGATAAATGTCCTGGCACAGATCTTTTTTTTAATCTCTTGTTTGCATCTGGAAAATGGTTTTTAAAACTTTTCTGTTGCTTTGTTAATGGCAGTTGCACATTGCAGAAAAATAGCTGGAAGAAAAAACATGTTTTTCAGATGTCCAGTGCAGGCCCAGAATAGAAGCAAGATGAATATTCCATTCCGCATTGGCACCACCAAAGGAGATGATGCTTTAGAAAAAAGATTTCTCGACAAAGCTCTTGAACTCAGTATGATCTCCCTGAAAGGGCATAGGTGGTGAGTACGTGTCCCATCCAGAAGCTTGTCAGAGAATTGGTTTAGTTTTCAGACGCTGACGGAGACACATCTAGGAGCCTGTCCATCCTGGAGTAGCAGTTATTGTAACTAGTTGGGAAAGACCGTTTGTTACGGGGGTGCTCCTGCTGCTGCTTACAGGCCCCTTAGCACGATTCCACGGCCGAGAGCACGGGGTGGGGGGGCCACACCTTCTAGGAGCTTTGGTCAAAATTTCCTTTGAAAATCTCTGCTCTGACAGCACAAAGGGTGCCATCCCATCTCTAGTGCAGCTGGCACAAGCCTGTTCAGTGTAAGAACAGACACTGTTGCTCCCCTGAACATCAGAGAGAGTAGTTAATTCTGTGAGCTCCATGGAAGATGTATGTTTTCACGCATGAGAATAGCTGCCCGCTCCCTGCCCCCTGCACAGCAGGCTCATTGAAGAGTTGAGCTAACCTAGGTTACCTGTGAGTGTGACGGTCCTTCACTGCCGTTGGAAAGGAATTTTCTAATGACTGAGCTGTGTGACGCTCCTGGCCACCTGCAGGGGCTTTCAGGTGGGAGGTTGGACACGACAGCCTCAGGTGCCGTGACTCTCGCAGGAGCTGGTGACGGGAAGGAGGGTCATCCTGATGCTCAACCAGATGCTCCTGTTCTTAACGGCTGCATCGGTGGTTCTTCTGGGTCCGTTGGAGGCATTCAGGCCTCTCTGTATAATGCTGTCACCATCGAAGATGTCAGAAGCTGGCAGCCTTCATGAAGCATTTTTTGGAGATGCACCAGCTATGAGCACATCCTAACTAATATACACTCTGCCCTTGAACAGTGTACAAAATTGGAAGTCACCTGGGCATGGCTAAAAAACACAGTATTTTTTTCGAATGAACATACTTATGATAGATTTTCTTCTTTTTTCAGAGAACAGAAAAGCATCCACAGCTATCCCAAGCTGTTGAAACTTAACCTTAATTCTGACTTGAACTGGAAGCTTTTAAAAAGTCTTCTCTTACTTTTCTACCAAATTCCAGCTACTGTTGTCTTTGCTGCTACTTTTTCTGCCTAGATCTCATATTCAAAGCTGCCTATGGGTTTAATTATATACCAATTGCAGGTTATTATTTTTAGAGAAACACAGACACACAGCATGGAGGGTGGGTGGGGCCCTCTAGGTGCTGAACTTTGATCCTTTGCAAGATGACAGCAGTGGGGTCTTCTGGATTCTTTCTTTTTTTTTTGTTTTTTTTTTTTGTTTGTTTGTTTGTTTTTTTTTTGCAGTACGCGGGCCTCTCACTGTTGTGGCCTCTCCCGTTGCGGAGCACAGGCTCCGGACGCGCAGGCTCAGCGGCCATGGTTCACGGGCCCAGCTGCTCCACGGCATGTGGGATCCTCCCGGACCGGGGCACGAACCCATGTCCCCTGCATCGGCAGGCGGACTCTCAACCACTGCGCCACCAGGGAAGCCCTGGATTCTTTCTTTATACGGCTATTCTCATAAAGCGATAGAAGTGACTTACTATATGTTTATATAGCAAGGTCTGTTTTTACTACCAAATAGTTTATATCTCTATGCATTTATATCTCTGTGCCTTTATATTTCTATTAATACGGTTCTTGTTGGTATATGTTGAGACTTTGAGAATTTGTTAGGATCCTTGACCTTGTGCATTAGAGCGTTAGGTTCTCAACAGTCGTGTGCCTCCCCTTCCCCCTCCCCCTCCCTTTTTAAGCTGCTTCACAAGATTTGGAAGCTCCCTGATTCACTTTTCCTTTCCTTTCAGTGGGTAGAAGATCGGTTGGTTGGTTGGTTGGTTTTGTTTTTCAGTTATGCTGTTAAACTAAAAATCTGTGTTAAATTCCCTTACTGTTGCTTCACGTGATTGTTCTCTTTCTGGTGTTTGACCAGTGATGCCGAAGAAGGAAGATCTTTGCTGAATAGTCTTTTCCCCTATTGTTCATCCATTGTCAGTGTTTTATGTTGACCGTGTGAAGGACATTAAAGTCCTAAAACATCTAAACCTTTGTCAATGAATTTCTTTACATGCTTTTTTTAGACAGATTGTTCTTTTAAAAACTTTATGCTGGGAAAACTTGCTAAAAATAGCATCTGTGAAGGGTATTTTTTTCAGAACCGTGTAAGACTTGAGTCCTGTACCTCCATGTTTTTAATGATTCAGCGTACTGGTAGCTTTCCGTTGGCTTTTGGAATGGACATTATCAACAGACCACCTTACAACACAGCTCACGATATAAAGTTGTATGAACTTTGTCCCACTTAGGCTGGAAACATGCCACTAGGACAGTTTTGAGCCATCTTTGTGTTTCGCTGGATTGTGTAATGAGGACTACACTGATCTTTCGTCCCAGCTCTGCACCAATTAGTTGGGTTAGTTGGGTTTCCTGCTTAGGGCTAAACCTTGCCAGTCATGGTTCTCTCATGTGTAAAAAGGAGGATTGAAACAACTCCCCCACTTATCTCAGGGATGTTTGAAGAGCTTAAAACAAGGGCTCAGTGCAGGATGTGACTGTTTAAACACAGTAAATGTTTCAACAGCAAAAGCCGGCCAGTCCATGGACGCCATCCAAGTGTTCACATATAATAGTGCTCAGAGTCTATTTTGCCTACTTCCTCATCCATTCATATGATGGTTCCAAGTCCCTGTGGTTTGTACCGGCCCCAAATCTCTTGAATCTCCACTTATTTCCATTCCCATTGCCACAGCCAGCTCTGTCAGCCCTCAGCGGATCATTTCAGCAGCCTCATCTGCCCCCACCTGCCCCTACCAGCACCACCAGTTGGACCATCACTTCCCCTTCATGCTCCTCCTTGGTTCATAAAAATCCCAGACTTCTGAGCCCAACGGTCACAGCTTTGTGGTGTCTGGTCTGGCTTCTTCTTTCTTGTGTTTCTGGTTCTTGGGATGTGGCGAGCGTATATGCCCGTGCTACGTCGGGTAAGCCTGGAGTTTCTGCCCCCCCTCAGCAAGACTGATGTTCCTTCAAGACACCTGCCAACCTCCTGAGCTTGTTTGTGTCTCCTGCATTGGAAGGATGCGCTTTTCCTTTGTTCTTATAAGCGTGACCCTTTTATCCCATCACAGCACCTCCATTCTGTGTTTTCCTGTGCCGAGGGTGTCTGCTTACGTGCCTTCCCCATCGGAGCAAGGAACAAGCCCTGTTTCTCCACCTCCATCACCTGGCATCCTGCCTTGCCCTTAGGAGGTGCTCAACGACTATGTGTTTAATGAATGGAAAGGCAGGGCTTCCTGAATTTTGCAAACAGCCTGCAGTAAAGGCAGAGGTACAATCTCACATACGTGGATGTTTTAATTTTTCAAAAGCTTACTATATAATTTCATTTTTAACTAAAATTTAAAATCTTGGAGGGCTCCCAGACTCTTCTTTACATATGTGTGAAAGTGTTTGGAAAACGGCGAGCAACTGCATTCATACCAGGACAAAGGGTAGTCACTGTTGTCTGGAGCACAGATCGCTGGAAGATACTCATTGAGCGAAAACCTTGACCTTTGAATGTCTCAAGTGAGTGAACGGACGCCAGTCTGCTGACCACGTGGAGAGTGGGGAAGGGGAGATAAGGATGCAGGCCCCGGGTCTACAGGCTGCGGGAGCCACAACTGGCCAGTCTTTAAGGTTAAAAGCAAAGTGGACAGACAGGTGTCTTTCAGGCCTTGGGAAATCTGTGTAAGCCTTGGTGGCCTCACGTTCCTTCAGATCCTCCGGAGTGTCCTCCTTCTTCTCCCAAACTGTTTTTGTTTATTTATCTCTTTCAAAATTTGACAACACATAACCATGTTAATACCACCTAAGTGAGAAAAAACAGATTTGTTCCCACGTTGCTTATGTTTACCTGCACACACTGCTTTATCCCCAGCACTGTGGCTCTGTTCTTTTCCTGCACGAGAAACAAAATTGTTCTGTTCGGCACTAGTCTATGTTTATCTAAACATCTAATGCTGTCTCTTCACAACTTAGCAGATGCTGGAAGGTTTGGCCAGCCCTTAGGTGAAGTATGTGATGTAACAAATAATTAGTCCCTTTTCTCCCCTTTAGAGCTTAAGGAGCCACTAAGACCCTGTAAAATGGACAAGACCCATTGATAGATGTCCAGCTCTGCCTAAGGCCCTTGCAGGTCTGGCCTTGTATCACTCTGGGATTAATGTTTGTTGTATCGTGTCCTTTGGATGGAAAATAAAATGAGGAAGAATTTTCTCACATTTGATGCGAATGAACATAATTAAAAAGTGAAATGCTACTGCGTCTGCAAAGAAATCAATCACTTTAATTGCAAAGAAGATTCCCTGCCTCTGTTAGTAATGGGGCTCTTGGTAATTTAGAATCAGAATCCATGACAGCTTGTGATGAATTGGCTCCTTTTGGGCTAAAGAAGGTAGGAAGTTCTCATTACCCCTGGATTATTCCAGAGTGGGTAGGAAAGCTTGATCAAAGAGATATTGGGAGAGATCTAGAAAAGCTAGCAGTGAGCAAAGATTCATTGAATTTCTTTTTAAGAATCTACAGAATAAAATAGTTCATTTGTTGTGACAAAAACAAGAGCCTGTGGTATTTGAAATCCCAGAGCAAATTGGATTTTCTAAGAAAATAGGGAACTGGGCATATGAGAAAAAATTTACGTACCCAGAAGTCCTATAGTTAGGTTATAGAAATTGGCCTTGCTTACTTGTTAGCACACGAGAATACTGACAGCCTTGTGCCTCACTTGGGGAAAAGTATGGAATTCATACTTTGAGTGTTTATATGTAATTGGTACTAAGTTGAAGGCAGTCCAAAATGTTTGATTCAAATGAAAGCATAATTTAAGTTAGTAGAAATGTACTCAGGGTCCTAATGAATGAATCTACTGACCCAATCCCTTTTGGTATCCTAGCCTTTGTTTCTCTTCAGATTGCCAACAATACCTGAAGAATAGGCTGAATTTTAGGTTGATGCATTTTATTTTGAATTGTGTGTGTTGATTTTTATATATCTATCTAGATGTAGATATATAGTTATGGATATAATTTCAAACTTAAAGAAAAGTTGCAAGATTAGTGCAAAGAACTCTTGTATGTGCTTTACCTAGATTCACCAATTATTAATATTTAGCTTTATTTGCTTTGGCATTCACTGTCTTTCCATATATACATGTTTTTTTTCTCCTGAACCGCTTAAGGGTAAGGACACATTTTGCCCTTTTCCCTGGAAGTAGTGATTACTTCCTAAGCGAAACAACATTTTCTTACCAAACCACAGCACAGTGGTCTAAGTCAGAAATTTAACATTGATACTGTTGACTGATCTACCATCCATATTCAAATTTTGCCAGTTATTCCAGTAACATCCTTAATGGCTAAATTTTTCAGGCCAGGAACCAGTCTACAATCATGCATTGCACTTAGTTCTCATGTCACTTTGGTCTAAGTATGAAATAATTCTTCAGCCTCTTTGTTCCTCATATTATGAGAGTTTGTGACGAGTATAGGCTGGTTGTTGTGTAGAATGATCCTGATTCTGGGTTTGTCCTGTTTCCTCATGGTTCTTTCATGTTCTGTGCTTTGGATGGGGTTCCACAGAGGTGACGGTGTGTCTCTCTGTGCATCCTTACAGGAGCCCCTTGATGGTCATCTGTCTCATTTAGCATCTTGGTTAAGGTGGTGCCCCCGCACTTTCTCCACTGTGAAGTTATTATTTGTCTCTTTGTAGTTAATAAGTAATTTATGGAGGGATATTTTGAGACTCAAAGTATTCTGTTCTTCATCAAACTTTTGAATTACATACTGGTTCATAGAACCAGTAATTGAGGTGGATTTATTTGATGAAGAAGGTGAAGTGATTCTTAATGCTTATTTTCCACTAGTAGTTTTACAAGCCACTCTTCTCTCTCCCAAAGGAAAAAAAATATAAGCAGCGGAGCTGTGCAGAACAGTTCATTGACAAAAGGCAACCGTTGGAGGATATGTATCCCAGGAGCTCTGAGAGTAACAAACATACTTTGAGAATGTGAACAGTATGAGCAAGTGTGCTTTCTGGTGAATCAGGGAAGGAGGAAAAGAATCCCCTGATCAGGCTATGGGGACCGACTTGCAGACTTTTCCTTCCCTGACTAGTCAAGGTTGTTTATTTCTCAATAGTTGTAGAAGTACAGCCCTTTGGCCACACAGACCTTTAATCTAATAACCAGATGATGAACCACATAGCCTGATTATGCTTTAAAAGATGTGATATTTATAATAACCTGAAGTTAAAGTTGCTTCTAATGACTCTAGCCCAGCAGAATAGCCCCCAAGAGAAAAGTAAAATCTTGGCTTCCATCTAGCCAGGTGAAAAGCTGTAGGCATCCCGAGAAATGAAACTTGAAGTTGAAATGTAAGAAATGTAGGAAGTCACAGGTCATTCTGGGGGGAAAATATTAATGATCTTATCCAGCAGAGTAAAAAGCGGCTAGAGGCTGAATCATTCTTTCCTGTTCCCTTCCCCCAATTTAAAACCATAGGTTCTTTAGGTTGAAAGTCCAGGATTTGAAGCAGAAATCTTTAGGAGTTCTTAGGAAATGACAGGTGAGCAGGTTAATAACCTCAGGTAGGAACAATTCTGCTGTAAAACACACCGGGGAAAATACTCCTGAATTTCTGATGAATTTAAATCTTGGGCAGTCTAACATATTTTCTAAAGAAGTATGTTCAAATTAAGGCTCCAGCTGATGTTACCCAGTCACCTCCCCCATTAAGCCATCTCCAGTTCTCCCAATGGCATATTGTTCAAGATATGGTGTCTTTCATGAGCAAGGTTCTTGTGGATACAGGGACAAGATATATCAGTTAGGATTTTGTTGGTCACAATACATAGAAACCTTCATCCCAACTGGCTAAAGCAAAAAAAAAAAAAGAAAAAAATTATTGGTTGATGTAACTGAACAGTCCAAACACAAGGGCCAGCCCAGATCTGGTTTACTCGAGAGGCCCATGTTGTGTATCTTTTGGAGCCATCTTTCTGGGACTCTGCGTCTTTGTCCTCCTTCGTGTCATGCTTCATGATAACCACATTGGTGACATTGCCTCTTCAGAACGGGTCTGTAGCTCTACTTTCCTCGCCAGAGTTTCCAGCCTCACTCTGCTTGGGCTGCCTTAGATCAGGTTCTCGTTCCTGTGCCAATGAGTAGGACCTGGAGGAAGGGACATGCTAACTGGCTGGAATACAACAGGACCCATCTTTGGAGCTGGGTAGGTGGCCAATCCCACGTAAACCATATAGAAGCCTGTGCAGTTTGCCAAATAAGTTCTGCTTTTTGTTGCCCTTATGGAGTTTACAGCTTCATCAGGGAGGCAGACAAATAAGCAAATGGATACAAGATATGAAGTGAAAGAACAGAGCTGCGAGAATAAATGTCAGGGAGACACGGTCCAGACAGCGAAATGGGAAGTGACATTTGAGTTGATATCTGAATGGTTGCGCAGGAGTTAATCAAGAAAAGAGGTTAGGGAGAGACAAAAGCCACGTGAGCATTTGGGGGAACCTTTATCACTTTACTTTCTCTTTGGAGAGTTGGTGTGTGATGCTCAAAATATTGAACAACTAGTATGGTACCCTAAAGAGGGCCAAATTACAAGTGGCCAAAGGAGGATGACTCCAGGAAAGCACCACCTTGCCGTAGGTGGCCACAGATGAGTGGCCTACTGCTGGGGTCTGAGGCCCACAGGGCTAGGGCTGGGGCAGAGACTGTTAACCAACTAGGATGGAAGTAGTAGATAAGTATGTAAATAACTGGTATGGCAGCAGAGGCGTGTACCTGGTGGATTTCAAGCCTGAGTGTACCCCCTTTTTTTCTGGGCCTCTTTCCACTGTTTACTGACCACCAAACCTCCCCATGCGATAGTCAATAAATGTTGACTAAACATATAGATGACTATATTGATAGCGTGGGAAAATTATCTACATTCATGCCTGATTGATACTGATAGAAGATTTCGCCCCAGAGCAAATTAGCAAATGCTTCCCTAGATTCCACAGAGCATCTCAGACATTGATTTTCAACTAGAGGCTTCTGGGATTTGAATCAGCATCTGCCTGAGGTTTGCAAGTTGAGGGGAATCTCAGCCTGGAGACACATGTTGATTCCACATAAAGTGTTGGAAGCCCGCACAGAGTAATAAACTTATAGTTGTGTTCTTTTTGAACCATTTAATACTTATTGACTTAATGGGCATGTTAAAAAAAATCATGAGATGAAGCATTAACATCTTGATTCCCGTGTTTTCTTGAAGGGGGAGAAAATTTGGGCCTGCATTGCAGCATGGAGGTTTGTCTGCAGCCAGTAGAGGCTGCCTCTTCAGATGGTGGGCTCTAATTTGCCTTTCTTCCACCTTTCTCACTTTTTTCATATTTGTTACGTACTTGCCCTTGGGTACCGGGTCTGAAAATAGCAAGATTTAAGCTTTCTATTAGAAGACCATCGCGAGGTCAAAAGAGTACGATGATCTTTGGCATCACCCTTCTGGCCTTTTCCACTGTTTTAACCCCAGCAGCAGGAGCATAAACTTTCCAGCTGTGTGCAGGACTCAGAACTGAGCCAGAGCAATCCCCAAACCAGCTGAAGTTAGTCTGTTAGCTTTGTGCAGCCTGAAAGCTTTACATAATCATTTCCAGTCATACCTTCTGGTCATTTCCCTTTAGTGTACAGTTTCCACCTCCAAGTTCTTCTCTTTTTTTTTTTTTTTTTTTTTTTTTTTTTTTTTTTTTCCGATACGCGGGCCTCTCACTGTTGTGGCCTCTCCCATTGCGGAGCACAGGCTTCGGACGCGCAGGCTCAGCGGCCATGGTTCACGGGCCCAGCCTCTCCGTGGCATGTGGGATCCTCCCGGACGGGGGCACGAACCCGTATCCCCTGCATCGGCAGGCGGATTCTCAACCACTGCGCCACCAGGGAAGCCCCCAAGTTCTTCTCTTACACCCTGAGAGGCTGGCCCAGAACTAACCTAGGAGCCTCCACTTGGGTGAGTAATTGTCATTAGCCTCCCTTTAGTCTCTTAAGCATCTCTCCTGTTTAGGGCTGAAGTCTAGTTCTATACGATTTCAAGTAAAAGCTCCCATCCACAAGTCACTGATCCATTCATCCAACCTTACCTAGTTAGTTAGCAAAATGGGGAATCGTATTGACAAGATCATTATCCTTAAGCGATTTGGAGCCTAGTAGGGAAATTAAAATGTCAACATGCAATTGTCATACTCTGAAACAAGTGCCTATCAGGTAGGGTTGCAGATAAAATACAGGACACCCGGTTAAACTTGCATGGTTTATTTGTTAAATCTGATACCCCTACCACCGGGGAAAGTCTTGGGTGCAAGGGAACACAGGTGAGGAGGACCAGGGACGTCTTCCTAGAAGTACTGCCATTGAGGCCAACATGAGCGGGCTTAAGTCCAAAGAGGTGCAGGATAGGGGAGGGCTCTGTGAAGACAGCGAATAGCACGTGTGAAGGCCCTGACTTGAGAGCCGCCCCAGGAAATTCAGGGGCCTGAGGTTCAGGATGTGGGAATGTGGAGGATGGAAGCGTATGTCAGGGGAGGGGAGACTGGAGACGTGATGCAGTCCTGCCATGGAATGTGGACTGGTTCCTAAGCACAACGGGCCAGCCATTGTAGGACTCGAAGCGGCAGAGTGACGTAAGATAGGCATCTGAGAAAAATCCTTCTGGCTGGAGTGTAGTGACTGATTAGAAGAGGGAGTCTGGAGACAGGAGAAGGCAGAGCGGTGCTTGCTGCAGTAACGATAGTGAGTGATGGCGGTGGCTGTGAGGAAGAGAGGAATGGATGAGCTCCTTAGAGGATGGATGGGTAGATGTGGGAGATGAGGGAAGAGAAAGCTCGCGCGTGAAGATGGTTCCACTCAGTGGCACAGGAGAGGTAGGGAGCAGTGGGTACTGCGCTGCCATTTGCCTGTTTGCCTCAGACTGGCTCCCTGTCTTTCCACTGCTCTGCTCCGTGTCACAGGGCTGATCCTGCAAACCCCATCGCCCAGATTTCCTCGCCAACTCTTTTCCAGGTAGGTTCAGCCAGTGGAAAACATTGGCCAGAGGTTGGAGGGCAGGGGGATGGGAGAAGCCAACGTATTTTTCCCTCGCCCTCCACTCTCTGTTCGGGCAGCTGCAGCAGGGTTGGTGGCCGCTTTGCTCTGAGTGGCTGCCCCAGGTACTTCACACTGCTTAGTATGATAATCTCTAGGTCCATCCATGACATTGCTGCAAATAGCATTATTTCATTCTTTTTATGGCTGAATAATATTCCATTGTATATATGTACCATATCTTCTTTATCCATTCATCCATCAGTGAACAGTTAGGTAGCTTCCCCATCTTGGCTATTGTAAATAGTGCTGCAATGAACATTAGGGTGTATGTATCTTTTCTTTCTTTCTTTCTTTCTTTCTTTTTCTTTCTTTCTCTCTTTCTTTCTTTCTTTCTTTTTTTTTTTTTTTTCTCACACGGCATGTGGGATCTTAGTTCCCTGGCCAGAGATGGAACCCATGCTCCCTGCACTGGAAGCACGGAGTCTTAACCACTGGACCACCAGGGAAATCCCAGGGGTGTACGTATATTTTTGAATTAGAGTTTTTTCCGGATCTATGCCCAGGAGTGGAATTGCGGGACCCTATGGCAGCTGTATCTGTTGTCTTCATGTCTCACATCAACCACCTGCACTCCAATCCTTGCTCTCAACGTCATCTTTGGGGAACCCAACCTGCGACAGGGACCTTGACAAGAAGAAATGGCTCAGGGAAAAGCTACCTGCACAGGGAGGAGATAGAGGCCATCGGCCCTGGGGTGCGGCGGGGAGAGTGGGCACAGAGATTTGTCATTTCACCCCCGATACTCAGCCCTCCTGGCTGCCCCACTCTAGGTCACCTCGTGATACAGAGATGACCCAGTTAGAGTCCCTGCCTGTGCAGGAATCTAGGGGCACCAGCGGGTCTGAATAATATTAGTGCAGGGTCTCCCCCACGGCACTGGGGTTATTTGGGGCGGGTCATCCTCTGCTGGGGGCCCCTTCTGGGCACTGTGTGGGGTTCAGCAGCATCCCTGGCCCCACCCATTTGATTCCAGGGGCCCCTCCCACCCAGTTGTGACCACCACAGATTTTCCCCAGACATGACCAAAGAACTGGGTGAGGCGGGGGCAGGATGGCCCTGGGTGAGGACAGCTGTGTTGAAGCAAGCAGCCTGTCCCAGGGCAAGGTCTGCCCCAATCCCGTCAGAGCCTGCATTTAGAACTGCCCCTTCCCTTTCCCAGCTCCCCTGCCCTGCAGTGGTCTCCGAGACATCATCCCTATGTAATAAATCACACCTTCTCAGTTTACTGTCCCCAGCACCTAGAAGAGTGTCTGATGTGTAGTAGATGCTTCATAAATACTTGCTGAATAAAGGAGTTGAATAAAGGGATGGGTGGATGAATGAATGAAGGTTACAATGGAAGGAGGGGGGAGATTCCCCTTCTGGCTCTCGGGGGTTGGGAGATCAAGTGAGAGATCCGTCCTAAATAAGCTGACCAGCCTTCTGGGGTTCCCCGGGAATGAGGGTTTCCCCACAGTTCCAGCGCTCAAACCTGAGCGGTCCTGGGCAAACTGGGGGTGGGTGTTGGTCACCCTATGTAAACACAGTAACAATTCCAACTGCAATAGCAATGGCCAAGGACCTCTAGGGTCTTATTGACCAGGCAGAGTTCTTTACCTGGCAGGGAAAGTGGCACAGGAGGGAGGGAGGAGTCTAAGGAGGAACATCCCACAGGACAATGTGTGCCAATGACCCTGGGCCCAAGGTCACACCTGACCAGGGCTTGCTTTTTTTTTTCTAACTTACTTTTTCCCACATGGATATGCAATTGTCCTAATGCCATTTATTGAAAACTCCTTAATTTCCCCACTTTCTGTCATATCAAGTTCTCATATATCTGTTTCTGGACCTTTATTCTATACCATAGAGCTATATGTCCCATCCTAGCACCACTATGGCTGTTTCATCACTATAACTTTATTTTTTATTCATTTATTTTTTTGGCCGTGCCGTGCGGCATGTGGGATTTTATTTCCCTGCCCAGGGATCGAACCCGCGCCCCCTGCAGTGGAAACTCGGAGTCTTAATCGCTGGACCTCCAGGGAAGTCCCCAGGGCTTGCTTTGTCATCCATCGAATGGTGGTGGGTGGACACAGGGAGCAGCTGTCTGTGAGCCATCCTGTGTAGAAATGCAGGGTGGAGGGCAGGCCAGCTGGAGCGGGAGGGGAAGAGGCGGAGGAGGGAGGGAGGGAGGGCGGGCGAGAGACAGAGGGTTTCCGGAGACAACAGCTCTGGCCCTGTCCTAGGGCATGAAAGCTGAGCTCCTAGTGCCAGGAGTCTTGGAGCCGCAGCCTGTGAGCCAGGGTGACTGGCTCTCCTCCCTGGTGTGTGTGTGTGTGGGTGGCTCTAGGCTTCTCAGGCTGGGAATGGGGTGCACGGAGCAGGGACGGAGTAGGGACCCTTCTCTCTGGGACCTCGCGGGCCATCCTTAGCTCACAAAGCTGAGCCACTCCTGGCCCTAAGGGTGGGGGTCTTATCCTCCCTGTCCCCTGGACTGCACCCTCTCACACACAACTTCCCCGTGTGTGCTCCCAGCAGCCAAGAGAATCTGTTTGTAAAAGATTTGGGGGAGGGGAGTAAACATACAAACAAGAGCAGAATGGATACTTTTCCAGAATGGGAATGGCTCTGTGTAACCCCACCCCCAGGGTGACCACAGTCCTGACCTCTAACACCCTTGACGAGTCAGCCTTGGTCTGGGCTTGCGGACCCACGGAAGCTTCCTCATCCCCTCCTTCAGACCCCGTCTCTCCCTCGGCGTCTTTGTGAGAAGCACCCAGGGAAGTGGGACTGCTAGGCTGTACTGCTGCTAGAACTCCACCTGGGCTCCACCAGGCTCCAGCCCCCCGCGCTGTGCACCTCTCTGACCCTGAGGCACCTCAACTGGTAGGAGCGGCATCACCTTCCCTCCCGGGACTTGTGACACTTAAGGCAGACACCGAAAAGACAAGTGTTTGGCTCCCTGGCTGGCAAAGGGCAGGTGCTCAATTGTCAGAAGTGTCCGTATCAGTGAGGGTTCTCCAGACAAACAGAATCCATAGGGTTTATGTGTGTATATATACACACACATGTACATATGTACATGCATACAAAAATATACAGCTGTGTATATATGCAGTATGCATACAGACTTATACACATATAGTATATACAACACACACACATATATACACACATATAAAATGCACAGTTTGTATATATACAGTATGTATACACACATACACATATACAATACACACATACATATACACTATACATACACACATAAAATGCATAGTTTATATATATACAGTATGTACACATACGTATAACATGCAATAGACACCTAGGTACATATATATCATACATATATACACACATACAAAGATATTTAGGTGTGTATATATATATAGTATGCATACATATATAATATATGCAATACATACACGTACATATAGACACACATATACACCTACATATAAAAGCATGTAGCATAAAAATATATATGTACTGTATATATAAATTCATCGTATATATACATATATATATAAGATATATACACATACATATACACAATGTATACACATACACACCTATATGTAAATATGTGCATGTAAATACACATAAATACATACACAAGTGTGTCTATATATAGTATATACATATATACATATAATACCTATACAACGTATACACATACAGGTATACAACATATATACACACCTATATATAAATATACACTGTATACATACATACATACAGTGTACATATACTGTATATATACACACACCCATATATGGTGTGTGTATATATACAGCATGTTCACATTTATAATATGTATACTATATATATATATATATGTATATATGTGTATGTATATGTGTATATATATATGTATATATGTATATGTATACTATATATATACACATACATACATGCATACAATATATACACACACATATAGGCTTGTATGTATACTGTATATAGTACACATATACTACAAACGCACGCACATATAAACGTGTATAATATGTATAATATGTATACACACATATACAAATTAATAGGCTTGTATATATTCAGTATTTTTACATATATAGTTTTGTTTTAAGGAGTTGACTCGTGACCTTGAGGCAGGCAAGTCAGGGCAGGACTCTGGGCTGGAGACACAGGGAAGAGCTAATGTCCCAAGGCCATTGGAGGAACAGTTCCCTCTTTCTAGGGAACCTCATTTTTCTCTCCAGTCCTTCAACTGATGGACGAGGCCCACCCACGCCGCGGCACTGACAATCTCCTTTACGCAAAATGGACCAATTTCAGTGTTAATCTCTTCCGAAAAATACCTTCCTGGCCACATCTGGAATAATGTTTGTGGTTGCCGGGGCCCCACGCAGTGCGCACATGAGATTAACCATCCCCGTGGCGATGATGACACTTTATTTTCTCCCTTGACCATTGTCACTACTATTCCAATTAAAATGGCAGTGCCATGAGGGCAGGGCATTTCCTTTTTTGCCAGTACTGAGCGTCCGCGGTCTGGTGCCTAGCATAGGCTAAATACACGGCATTTTTGTGAACAGAAGCCGGGATTCCGGCTGTCATATTTAATGAGGAATTATAGTCTTCTTATTGGGGGGGAGGGGTGTGTGTGTGTGTCACGGTACGTCAAGGGCGGGAGTCAAACCCGCCTCCCCAGGCCCCGAGGGCTCTCCTCAGGTCCCCACTTCGGGCCGCTGGGGGTGGCCGGGGGCAGCCGAAGACGTGCGGGCGTGCGTGCGTGCGTGCGTCGCGAGAGCGGGCGAGTTCACGGGGTGGGCCGCGCATGCCGTGAGTGGTTCGCCCCGGCCCCCGGCTTACTGTGCTCGCCTCACGCCGGCCCGAGTTCGCAGCAGCGCTGGAGGCCCCAGGCCTGTGACCACAAAGAGGGAACCGGGGGCCGGACGGGAGCGCGAAGGCGGCGGCGGCTGATGCCCAGGCCAGGCCCCCTCCCCTCAGCCGCCCACCTGCCCGTTTGCCCCGCCCTCACCGGCGGCGCCGCGCCCCTCCCCCAACCGCCAGACTAGCACGGTGCGGGGGCCGCGCGCGAAGACATAGGGGAGAAGCTGGAGTTGAGGCTGGAGTCGCTCGTGGGGGCCGAGCCCGCCGTCTGCCTGTGGCCGCTGCAGGTCTACGTAAGTGCCACCCGTCCCCTCCTCCCGGACCCCCGCCCCTCTTCCCCCACGGCGCGCGCTGAGCCCACCGAGAAACGGAGCGACTCGAGTCGCCAGACCTTCTTTGGAGCCCCCCTTCCCCCCGCGCCGTGGTTCTCCGCGGCCGTTTCCAGCCCCCGCGCGCAGGGTGGGCAGAGGGGAGCCGGCGCCGGCCGGGGGCGCAGACTCGGCCGCGGGGACCCCGCGCTTCCGAGGGGCGCCCGAGCCGGTCTCCGGTTGGCTCTGCAGGGCTGGGGACCCAGGTCCCCCCGGACCTGGACTGCCGGCGGGCTTGCCCTTCTGTACTTCAGGATCTGACATGTAGGGATTCTGTTTCCTGGTAGTTTATTCTTAGCGCTGTCAACGTGCTTAGGTTTTTTTTTATTTTTGAGGGCACCCTTTCCTCCCTCTCTCCAGTTTTTTGTGTTTTTGTTTTGTTTTAGTTAGGCATTTTGTCCCTCTGATGTTGAGTGGGTGGGCTGGCAGGACACTTGGAGAGGAGGCGTTCCGTCCCCTGATCTTGAGTGGCCTTTGGAAAATGACACGCCAAAGGGAAATTTACACAGAAGTCCGGTGATTCCAGAAATGCAGGGTGTCCGGCCAGGTGGGCGCCCGGCCTCTCGTCCCCTGTGGCGGTGTGGTGTGCGTGTACCTTGTCTCAGGGTTTACGCTTGGGCCCCGCAGCCCACCTTCCGGAGGGAAAGCGCAGCGGGCGCCTTGGGCCGGCGCCTTTGGGGCGCCCTTTCGTGCGCTCAGCTTGCGGGGGACCGGCCTCCAGGCGACCCGGCGGGGAAGCCCGCGCGACCCGCCCCTCGCGCGGGCTCCGTGTGTGTCAGTTTTGTGGAAACTGTGTTGCGACCGGGGTCGGGGTTGGGACGCTGGGACCGCCTGGGAGCCGATGTTGACTCCGAGGCCCGGTTCTCCGCAGTTATCTGAGGTCCGAGGGTTTCCAGCCCTCCACTGCGCACTGGCGCTTTCTATTTTTGCCCTTCCTGTGCCTGGAGGCGTGGCTGAGCCTGGGCTCAGGCTTTTCTGGTTGGGTAACTCCGGGTGTCCCGGGTGGGCGGCCTGAGCAGCAGTGGGCCGGGCGGGGAGACATGCCAGGGGAGGGAAACTGAAAGTGGGGAGAACCTTCAGAACTCCAGCTGATCCACTTGCCTCGCCTCCCCGCCCCTCTTACTGCACTTGTCATGCACGGGATGGCTGGCCGGCGCATTTTTCAAAATGTAATAATTTGTGTGTCCTTAGTAGCCGTGAAGCATAGTTCACTTGTAGTGCACAGTTGTAGGAGTTTTGATCGCCATCAGGCGGCAGAGCAATCCTGTCATCCCATTTGCTGCCCTTTGGCGCCAGGGTGCCTCTAGCCTCTTGGCCACTAATCTCCTCTCTGTCCCTAAGGTTTTGGCTTTTCCAGAAAGTCAGATAAACGGAACAACAGCATGTAGCTTTTTGATTCTGGCTGCTTTGGCTCAGCAAAACCTATGCGAGATTCCTCCCGGGTTTGTTTTTTTGTTGTTGTTGTTTTAAATATTTATTTAGTTAGTTATTTACTTGGCTGTGCCGGGTCTTCGTTGCGGCACATGGGATCTTCATTGCCGCGTGCAGTATGTTTTAGTTACGGCGTGGGGGATCTAGTTCCCTGAGCAGGGATGGACCCCGGGCCCCCTGCCTTGGGAGCGCGGAGTCTTAGCCACTGGACCACCAGGGAAGTCCGTCATCCCTGTTGTTGCGGGTATGAGAAGCCACTCCTTTTTCTGGCTGTGTTGTATTCCATTTTCCATTTGTCCATTCGCCTGTGGGTGGCAGGACTTGTGGGATGTTTCCACTTTTGAGGGGATCAAGAATAAAGCTGCTGTAAACATCCCAGGGCAGGTTTCCATGTGAACTTGGGTTTTTACCTCACTTGAGAAAATACTCAGGAGTGGGACTGGGGTCTGTGCTAAGTGTATGTTTAACAACCTTCCTGCATCTTAGAAATTGATATTTTTGAATATTGGAAGAGTTGAGAAATCCACTGTGACCCAGCACCCAGGCACTTGAAACGAAGTTGGAAGTTCATCTGGAGATGGTCACGTTGTCCCCGTCACTGTCTTTTATTCGAGGCAGAGCAAGGCCACAGATTTGTAACCCTTGTAAGGAAGGCCTCGTGTGTCCAGGCCCTGGCAGGACCTGGCTTTCTAGTGGTGGGCGGTTCTGCAGTGGAGAGCGTCTTTCCCTTGCTGGCCGGACCTCGCTTGGCAGGGTGCGGGGTGTGCTGCCTGCGTGGCCGGGCGCTCTTTCTGCCGGTCAGCAGCCGTTCCTGGTGTGTCTGTCCTACTACCAGGCAGGCGGTCAGGGGCCCTAGTGAAGTGCTCAGCGAGCCGCAGCCTTCCTAAAGTTTGCGGGTAATGTCTGCTACCCTCCCATTTCCCTGCTGAGGAATTTTGCTCTCTGATGGGAAGTGAGGGGGCAGTACTTTATAAGAGTTCATATTTTGTGGTGACTCGATGCTGAATACATTAAGAAAATGGGCTCCTTCCAGAAGCTTAAGTTCTCAGAAGGTCAGATTACGCATGTGACTGCACGTTTGAAATGAGTGAGCTTGTTTGTTCATTGATTCATTCATTCTGCAAGCACCTCCTGGATATTTACAGTGAGTGTTCCAGGGGGCGTGGAGGACAGTAGACAGTATTCTTCTTTCTTTTGATTTTTGAATTTTACTTTATTTTTTTATACAGCATGTTCTTCTTAGTCATCAATTTTATACACATCAGTGTATACATGTCAATCCGACTCGTCCAGCTCAGCACACCACCATCCCCACCCCCCCGCAGCTTTCCTCCCTTGGTGTCCATACGTTTGTTCCCTACATCTGTGTCTCAACTTCTGCCCTGCAAACTGGTTCATCTGTTTGAGACAGCTTTGTACTTCCCGCTTCCAGGGGCTCTCATGTGGGCGCTGCGAAGCGGGGTTTTAGATGGTGCAAGGTGGAGGGTGGGCACTAGAACCGGTGCCCAGTGCCCGGGTGTGTGTGCGCTGGATGGGGCGTGCGGCCTAGGACTCCTGCCGGCTCGGTGACCCTGGCCGACTGCCTTAAGGCTTCTAGGTCTCAGTGTTCTCATCTGTAGCATGGGCTGAACAGGACTCACTCTCTCTGGAGGTTACAAGGTCGCACTGTGTTAATGTTTGCAGACCCTACAATGTAGAACACTTAGGACAGTTTGGAGCATCGTTAATTGTTCCACAGATGTTACCTGGTCTGTTGAATGACTTTGCCTGGTACACGCCAAAGCGATTAGGAAATTGGTATATCCCAGCTTCATTTCCTTTCCATTAAAACAGGGTTCAGGAAAAAAAATCTGTTTTTCAGTAGTCGTATCATATAGTGGAAAGAGCACTGGTGTGAAGGCAGCTTAGGGTTTGAATTCCAGGGCTTATGCTGTCTGTGGCCTGGGCAGGTTACTTTTGAACTGCAATCCCCACACTTGTAAAATGACATTAAAAACCACTCTTTCTGTGGGTTCTTAGAATTAATTAAGCAGGTTATGTGTGTAAAGTAACCTTGCACTTGAATGAGTTGTCAGAACCAAGGGCTGCTGGAGACGATGCTTCTGCCCTAGGTAATCTCCCCTTCTACTGGACGGCAGGTAAACACAAGCACAGTAGTCAGTGCTCTGGAAGAAGTGAGTTCTGGTGCTCCAGAGCACAGAATCTTTTTTTAAAATTTAATTATTATTTTATATTGGAGGTTAGTTGATGTACAATATTGTGTTAGTTTCAGGTGTACAGCAAAGTGGTTTAGTTATTCATATATCCATTCTTTTTCAGATTCTTTTCCCGCACAGTTTGTTACAGGCTATGGAGTAGAGTTCCCTGTGCTATGCAGTAGGTCCTTGTTGATTATCTATTTGATACAGAGTCGTGTGTATATGTTAATGCCAAACTCCTAATGGATCCCTCCCCCCCCACCTTACCCCTTTGCAGAGCACAGAATCTTGGAAGGGAAAGTTCAGGGTAGGCTTCTTGGAGGAGGTGCCATCCTTTCTAAGGATACGTAGAAGCTCCTGGGGTGGCAGGAGGGAGCAGTGTGTGTCAAAGTTTGAGAAATATAAGAAAATATGGCAAAACTAAGGTATAGGACTGGAACTCAGGGTTTGGGAAAGAAATGAGAGTTGATACTGGAAACTTAGTGGGGCCCAAGAGAAGGGGGCCTTGTTTGTCCTGTCAGAAGTTTAGATGTTTATCCTGAGGGCTGTGGGAAACCCTAAAGAACAGTGAGATGGACTTGTGGTTTAGAGACTCACTCGGACCTCCATGTGCAAGGCACTTGATTGGGTGCAGGGTGAATTGTAATCTAAGGTTCCCACTTAAGTTATAAAAGGTTGGACTGGATTTTGCAGATCTGAGAGAGAATGGGTGAGGCCTGGTGACCAGTTAGAAAAGGGAGGGCAGCAAGCGTGGGTGACAGTTTACAGCTGCATCTTTTTGAGAGATACAGAGCACAGTAGGAAGGGATTGGGGGTGGGGAGAGGATCTTACTTCATCTTCAGTGCTTTAGAGGGGCCTGGTAGACAGGTCTGGGCCCAAGGTTCATATCTGGGCTTTTGGTGAGGAGAGGTGTTTGAAGGCATGGGAGAGACTTAGGTTACCCACAACAAGATCCAAAGAATCATAGGTCTGAGGGCGTTTGAAGTGGGTATATTGAGGAAGTTTATAAGCTGAAAGAAAGCAGCCAGCAGAGAAAGGGTGTGAAGATGTAGGAGAGGAAATGATTGTTCATTTGTTTTCAAAAAGCTGAATACGTATCGTGTGCCTGGCCCTTTTCTAGGATCTGGGGTTCTCACCATGTGTTACCTCTTCTGCAAGGACAGTTCAACTCATCCCCTGGTGAAGAGAAGTCAGATTATTCTTTTTCTTTGCATCCCATTCAGGTGTAGGAACTGTTCTGTACCTCTGAAGGGACTTTACTTAACCAGAGTAATAAGTTAGAAATCAAAAGAAATTAGAGCTGGAAGGGACCTTAAAAGCCACTGTACTTAATTTTGCCTAATATTTTACATTGATTGTAAGAAAAATGCAGAGCCCATTCTCTTCAGAATTCCTTCACTGAACTTTCTTTATGACTTTCATCCAGTGGGTCTATCTTGTAAATTTTGGCCTCCTCCTAAATCTGCTTCTTCATCCACATTACATTTTGCCCCGACTATGGTAGAAACTGCTGGGTGGTTTTGCGGCCCCTGGTCTCAGTGCCTCTAAGTTCATCTGCCTACTCGGGTTGAGTGATCTTCTAACATGACAAGATATGCCTAAAATAATGCTGCTAATGGCTTGCCCACACAGAGTTAGTGCATTAGCCGCCCAGCATGTGCTCTGCACAGAGGCCTGTAATCTGAACTGTGCTTTGCCAAGTCTCCTAGGGCTCTTTGGCCCTGAGGAAGGGGAGCTTTTTGTGATCACTCCCTTTGTCTAATTGCAGCGGGGCGCCTTTTTCTAATCAGCGGAGGCACCCTTACTCAGCCAGTGGTAGCCCCAGGCCTCATCACCTGTGGGATACAAGCCATGCTCTCTCCCAGGCTTGCTTGGGCCAACATCTCTATTTTTATTTCTGTCTCTTCTCACTCTTGGACTCCTGGTCTTTAGTCATCCCCACCTGCAGTATTTACAGTGCCCAGCAGGTGTCAGGCTCGAGTGTCTTTTCACAGATGTTTCCTCTGCAGTTAATGCACCTCCTACTCCACCTCTGCATAGCCTCATCTTTCTCGACTGTACTTCAGGGTTATCATGAAGCCGTCACTTAGCTATAACTTTTGGCCTCCATAGGCACTTCTGTGCTTAAAGGTTATGGTTCTTTATCTCATGTGATTGAAATTTTGAGTTTATAGATCTTCGTCCTTAATGAGGCTTTAAGGACAGGAGTCATTTCTAATCCTTAGCACAGAGCAGATGCTTTTTAATGGTGATAAAATGTATGGTTTAAATGACTCATTTTACAATAATTTTGCTTTAGCTTCCGATAGAAATAAAGTTTCCAGATGTTGTGTTCCTGCAATAAGAAATAAAGATGTGACCTTCCAGTTGTGTAAAGCTCATCAATGCTGTGTAAGTGAGTCGGGTGTGCTAAGGAACGTGGATCCAAGTGGGCTAGTTGTGAGAGAGAGAGACTTAACTATGTTAACAAAGGTAAGCCTTCATTGTGTCCTGCCAACATTTGATAGTTGCTTTTGGGCAAACTAAAGCCATAAAATTTTAAACTGTTCCTCGCCATTAAAGGGATTGAATATTGGGCCACTTTGGTGCACCTGTGTCTTGCGAATTGTCCAGTTGGAGATGGAGGTTTAGAAAGTGAGTTTCAGTCTTGTTTAAGTCTCTTCCCATCAGACTGGCCTCGTGATTTCCTACACACCATGTTACTTCCTGTCTACCTTTCCTTTGTGGTGTTCATGCCTGGATTGTCTCCTGTACCTGCTCAAACCTTGGTCCATTCTCATTTGTACCATGGAAGTTTGTCATGCCGGATACTGTCAGAACTAATTTTACTTAAGTTTGTGTTAAGGTGCAAAGCACACGTTTTGTATATTATCTGTTTTTTGTGTTTGTTTATATTTTTATGGTTTCTCTTCAAGAAATATTATGAGTAGGGAAATAACGAGATGTAAAGAGAAAAAAGTCATCATTCTCTTTCAAGTTGTTAGAACATCTACCTGCAATCATAATGCACTGTGGTATGTGTTAAAATAGGAAATATATGTCATGTCCCGTAGGAGCAGGAAAGTCAGTGGTGTTGGTGAGGGTGTGTCATGGAAGTAATCACAAAGCAGGTGACTGCTGGTTGGGGTCCTGAAACATTAGTGTGTGTTCCCTGTGTCCAGTAGTGGTCTGGAGGGGTCAGGAAGCATGCCTTTCAATTTGAGGGAACAGAGGGTTTGAGGTCCTCTCTGTTCTATTGCTCTAGTATAGTATACTGCATAGCAGCTCATAAAATACTGTGTTTATAGTTGATATTTAAATCGCTGATTGATCATCAAAATTGGGATGTATCATTGGAAATGAAAATAGGAAGAGTCTTATGCTTTTTAGGTTTTTCCTTTTTTTCTGATGTCTCAGAAGGCTCTTTGATGGGGGACTTTTTATTCTCCCATACAATTCCATGAATACTTACACCCTGGCACTTATTTTAATGGTATTTTCAATTTATAAATGTCTCTGAAACACGTACTATAAACTATTTGAGGGTAATGACCATGGCCATGGATGACACATCTTAAATGTGCATCGTGTTAATGTTTGAGTGTCAAGTGGTCTACCATCAGTGCTTCCTTCTTTCACCCAGTTTTCTTCCTCATTTCCTTCTCCAAATTTGTCTCATTTTTCTACTCTCCCTTTTGCTTCTCTGTTCTTGCTTTCTCTTTCCCATTGCATGTGTCATTCTTCTTCTTCTTCTTCTTCTTCTTCTCCTTCTGACTTCATTATTATGGCCAACCAAAACCTTTTCTAGGATTGTCTCTATCTTCCTTTCCTCTTCATTGCCATCCACAAACTCTTAGAGAATATTGTTGCTTGACTCCCTTACTTCCTAGCATACCCATGTATTTCCTGATCACTTTAGAACATTGAAAAGGGTTGGAATTTTTAAAAATAGGTAATTATAATCAGCCTTCTTTCACCTCTGGCATAAGACTCTTCTTCCTCAATCTGACCATTCTTAAATCTAGAAGTACTCCAGCTCATTGGTCTCCCTTACCCCCATGTTTAGGCCAAAGAACTTGTGAAACCTTAGCCCTGTTTAATATTTGAATTTATCAAAACATAAAAGGGCTAATTCTGCCTAAGGGCACCAAAGAAGAATAAAGATGCCACAAATAAACGTTTAGTCCAGATTTATAATGGACTCTTAAGTGCCTAGTTGAGTGCTAACCGTTAACTCACTTGAACAACAGGGAGGTCATGACACAAACTAACATGTTAATTGTATAGACACTTCACTTCACCATTCCTCAATGTAGCTGATAAACTGCATCCAGTTAGCTTAAATAACATGAATGATGAATTTCCCTGCGTATATAAATTGGGAGTTCCTAAAGTTTTCTTTTTCCCTTTGTACAACTACTGACTGCCACCTCGCTTGGTCAGTGCAATAGAAAATGATGACTAAGAAACACATTGTCTCAATATCAGTGGACATAATGTCCTAGTAGTCTATAAAAATCTCAAAATTCTTAATCTAAAAGGTAGTTCTGCCAATCTTATATCCTTTTCCTTTGTTAATATAAATATCCAATCTATGAAGGTCTCAGTTTCCTTACTTAGAATATGAGGTGGATAGCTTTGCTAATATCTAGGGACCTTTCCAATTTTAATATTCCCTAGTTATAAGGGCTGAGCCAAATACAATGGCTCCCTTAATCATTAACCTCGCTCATGATGAAAGTTATCAGCAAGTTCTACTTGTAAGCGATCAAACATTCATATCCATGTATATTGTAGCACATTGACTTTTACAGAACTCAAAGTAACACAACATAGTTACATTCATAGACTTAAGGTCACTGTGGTATACTTTACAATTTTTCTTTTCCCTAGGAAGGAAATGTAGATCCCTAGGAAGGGATTTCTTTCTCTGCCTTTCAGTAATGTGAGCCTTTTATTATCTCTTGGATCCTAAAAATGGGTAGGGTTTTGGCAGGTGGAGCTTAGGACAGACATTCCAGGTGACAGGGACAACACGAGAAAGGGCAGAAGGAAGAATGGATTTTCAGAAAGACTTGATATCTTACATGATGAGAGCAGTGTTTCACAATCTCTGTCCTGCAGAACACTGGTTTTAGATGATGTTAATGTAGTTACAAGACAGAAGCATTTGGGAAGAGCTGTACTCTACATCCCGACATGAAATTCAAGTTTCACTTTGTTACATTACATACTCTGAAAAGTTTTGGAGGAAGGAATTGATTTATTTTTGTTTAATTCAGTCTTACTCACAGTTACTTGACAAACCTATATTCAGCTGATGGGACTGTATTTTGTGAAAGGCCAATCGGAGAAATGGTGAGATGGAGCTTAGGATATTTCTCTGTTGGGACAGGCATGTGATTATTTTTCTTATAATTCTTTACTGTTTGTCCTAACAATTGTTACTTTGCAGGAGTCAGTTTTTTAGTTTTGTTTTTTACATCTTTATTGGAGTATAATTGCTTTACAGTGTTGTGTTAGTTCCTGCTGTATAACAAAGTGAATCAGCTATATGCATACATATATCCCCAGGATTCAGTTTTAAGCCTTCTGTTTTTACCTGAGTCATTAGGACTCTTAGAAAGCTCAACAATCCTGGGGTCTTCATCTCTGATGTAGTTTCCAGAAGCTCCTGGCACTTACCACTGTTTCCTCTTGATTCTTTTCCTCGGACTTAAGACTTCTTACGATTATGAGCTGATGGTTTTCTCAGCCTCTAGTGTCAAAACCAGCTACCTCACTCATCTTCATTGTCTCAGTTACAAGGTGCAATATTTCCCATGTTTATATGTGTCAAAATATAAGTCAGGGATTGATACATAGCATATGCGTAATAAAAATTGTATTTCTTTTTTTCTTTGTTCAAAGGTATCCAAACACTGGCCAAGTTCTTAAATTGAAAGTAGAGTGATCTAATTTATTCAGCTCATCCAACCATCAATATTGAATATTTGTCTTTTTTCTTACACATATTTCTTGTATTCCAATTGTGACATTCTAGAGCACAGTGAGCACATTTATAACTTATTATTGCATTATTGCCTTGGCTACCTTGACCAAAATTTACTTCATACAACTGACAGCCTAATTAACCTACTAGAGTTTTTTTTAATGTACGCATACATTAAAAAATACTCTAGTAGGTTAACTGCATTGCTAATAACTGCATTTTTACATCTCTATGCACCCATGTATCCAACACCAGATCAAGATATTATAAAATATTTCTAACACCCTACATGGTTCTCTGTTCCATACTCTCCCAGGGCAACACCTAAGCTGACCTCTATCACCATATATGACATACATGGAAAGACACAGTGTGTATTCTTTGGTATCTGGCCTCTGGTTACATATCATTATATCAGTAGTTTATTCTTTTATTGTGTTTTCCTGATTTTTTAAACCTAGACATTCATACAGTGTCAAAGTACCACTGAGTTCTTCATATTATTATGCTGACCTCCATCTTTAGGGGCTTTCCACAGTCTTCCATGTGTCTTTCCACCTACTTTCTCTTCCGTCTAATTATGTTTCATTTAACCAACCTCAGCCAGCCTTCCCCCATATTCCCCAACACGTAGCACTCCTGTGTTCAGCCAGTTTTGTCCCCTATTCCATAAGGCCTTTGTGCCATTCCTGACACTGTGCCTGTTCCCTGCCCGGAAGGCCTGTTCCCTACCCTCTATATACTTGTTCAAGACTCAGTTTAAATGCTACCTGTTCTGAGAAGTCTTCTCAGAAGAAGCCAGTACTTTTTGGAATCCTTCTTTAATGAAATCCCATAGCAAGTGTAATCTGTCCTCCCTGATCTGGTAATTAATTATCCATTGTTCCTATCATAGAGTGTTTGTTTTCCTTGTGTGCTGTTATTATTTATTGAAGCAGATTATAGTGACTTGAACCAGGAACTGGGTCATTTTCCTCTTCATTTTAGTGCAAGTTTCTGTGATATGAAGTTAAACTCTTTTTCCCTCACTTCCCATTCACCCTCAGCAGTTGTTAAACATGAAGTACAAGTGAAACTTATTGGTTCACAGGTTTTTGTGGTCCTTGGTTCTGGTCCCTAGGTCTAAGCTGCACTTCTGTAGTGCTAATTTGACTGATTTCTTATTGTCACATAACTCAGGAATTAACTAAATCATTACAAATTTAGATACATATAAGATAGTATTAAAAAAAACAGTGGATATCAAAAGTTTTGGCCTGAAGGAGAGTGTTGTATGAGTCCTAGTTTGGTGGGGCTCAGACTTAATGATCGAGCCTACCAGTATTCCACTGTAAGTAAGAAAGAGGTATGCAAATATATGGTTAATATTTAACAGTGTTGATAAAAAAGAGAAGAGAGAAAGGGACGACAGATACTTTGAGGGCTTTTTGGAATTCATGAACAATTATGATTGGATGGGGAAAAAGAAAAACCGGGGGCTAACCTCCCACAAGTGAGGTCAGAAAAGAGGGAAGGGCTCGTCTGGTATGCAGGTAGAGAGGTTTGACCTACAGAATCTTAGAAAACCTCAACAATCTGAGCAGCGTTTGCAAGAGGCAAACTAAAGGGCTAACAAAAGTCTGCAAAAGTCTCACACAAAGAACTTTGGCATGGTGTTCATCATCTAGCTAATCCTAACATGCAGACATTGATGAGAGTAAAGTCAGGTCTTTGCCAGAGTGGGTTTCTTATTTGGGCAACTGGGTCAAATGAAGAAAGGCAGATGTAGGCTGCCAGAGTAATAAATAAGGAGAGGAAAAACAAAAAGAACGAGACATATCATTCATCAGTGATTTCCCCCCAGTCTTCTTAGCCTCCACCTTATCTCCATCTTACTGGTAACACAGGAACTAGACTGAACAATCAGGTAAAAGGTCTCTACAGTAACTGAGGTAATATAGAAAATGAAAAAATAAAACATAAAATTGTAAATTTTCTTCCTAGGGCTAATTGAGATGATAGTTCAATAATAACATAAGATCAGGTGAAGTCTAAAGAAATTTTAGAAAAGCTGGATAAAGTAAGAAAACATCTGTTCGCTGGCATCTGAATGTTAGAGAGACACCAAGACATGTGGGCCAAGTTGTGGAGAGAAGGGAAACACAGATGCAAGCGTGACATTTGGTGCAGCTTTTCTCCTTTGGGCATTTGCTGATTGAAATCTTACAGCCTAGGAGCTGAAAAACCATGGAGTTCAAAAGACTCTGACCACAGAAGCCAAAGGGCAACAGCTCAAGCTAAAGGCAACAACTAATGGAATGACAAGCTAAGTGTATCTTTAGTCTCACAGGGCTGTGGGAACCATTACATTTAAAGCCTAACAAATACAAGGGTAGTTGGGAATAGGGAGAATGCAAACTTTCACATGGTAATCCCAAAGGGCAACACCCGTAGAGGAAGGACAAGACAGAAATAGACCAACCTTTACACAGACTGAAAAACGGCTGTGAATGAGCTGAAACTGAGAATGGACTAAGGTTACCAGTCCCTATAGTAACTGTCTGCCATGGGCCAAAGTAAATCTTTTCAAGAGAAAGATAACAACATCCAGAATGTGGAGGTATCTTTATAGTTTCCTAAAATAAGTTAAATTAAGCCCAATTTTAATATAAAAATAATTGGACATACCAGGAAAAAGACTAAATGATGAAAAGTTCAAAAAAAGAAAAAAAAAAGAAAGAAAAAAGACAATATAAAGAGACACAGGAGGACAAGAGTTAGCAGGCCTTGGTTAAAAAACAGCAACAACAACAAAACTACTATGGTTAAACAAAGAAAATAGACACATGGCAAATAAGCATATGAAAAGATGCTACACATTCCATGTCATTAGTGAATTTTGAATTAGAACAATAATGAGATACCACTACACACCTATTTAAATGGCTAAAATCCCAAAACTGAAATACCGAAGTTGGTGATGATGCAGAATAATTGGAATTCTCATTTGTGGCTAGCGGGATACTTGGCAGTTTCTTACAAAATAAACGTACCTTTACCATACAGTGATCTAGTAATCATGCTCTTTGGTATTTACCCATGGGAACTGAAAAGTTATGTCTGCATAAAAACCTGCACATGGATGTTTATAACAGTTTCTTTCATAATTGCCAAAACCTGAAATCAACCAAGATGTTTTTCAATAGGTGAATGGATGAACAAACTATGGTATATCCGTACAAAGGAATAGCATTCAGCAATAAAAAGAAAAGGCTGTGAAGCCATGAAAAGACATGGAAGAAGCTTAAATGCATATTGGTAAGTCAAACAATGCCAATCTGCAAAGGCTCCATGCATATTATATGATTGCAGCTATTTGAAATTTAGGAAAAGGCAAAGTGTGGAGACAATCAAAAGGTCAGTGGTTGCCAGAGGTTGTGGGGAGGGAGAAAAGGATGGATGAAGCCCGGAATTTTAATGGCAGAGAAATTCCTGTGTATGGTTCTGTAATGGTGGATACAGGTTATTGCACATTTGTCAGAAATCATATAATGGGGCTTCCCTTGGTGGCGCAGTGGTTGAGAGTCTGCCTGCTGATGCAGGGGACACGGGTTTGTGCCCCGGTCCGGGAAGATCCCACATGCCATGGAGCGGCTGGGCCCGTGAGCCATGGCCGCTGAGCCTGCACATCTGGAGCCTGTGCTCCACAACGGGAGAGGCCACAGCAGTGAGAGGCCCACGTACGGCAAAAAAAAAAAAAAAAATCATATAATGTACAAAACAAAGAGTGAAGTCTCAAGTAAAGCATGAACATTAGTTAGTAATAATGTATCAATTGGTTCATTAACTATAACAAATATATTACCCTACTGTAAGATGTTAATAATAGGGGAAACTGGGTTGAGAGGTAAGGAAGTATGAGAACTCTGTCCTTTCTGCTTAATTTTTCTGTAAACTGGAAACAGCTCCAAAATAGTCTATTAATTTGTAAAACAAATCTAGACCTGCATACAAAACTTGCACGTAAATCCAACCACAGCACCATTATTCATAAGAGCCCCAAAGTGGAAATAACCCAAATGGCCATTTACTGTGAATGATCAATGAAACGCAGTAATATCCACACCATGGAATATTATTCAGCCATAAAAAGAAATCAAGTACTGATACATGCTACAACATGGGTGAACCTTGAAAACATGCTAAGTAATTGTATGATTCCATTTGTATACAATGTCCAGACTAGGCAAATCTGTAGAGACAAAGTATATTAGTGGCTGCCTAGGGTTTGGAGAAGTGGGGGAGTGAGTGACTTATAATAGATTCTTTTTCTTTGGGGGGTGGATGAAAGTTTTACAATTGATTGTGGTGGTAGATGCGTAACAGATCAAATTGTACACTTCAAATAATACGGAAAGTAAATTATATTATTATTTAAACTTAAATTATTATTTAAACTATTATTTAAAATTATGATTAATGTATTAAAAAAAGGACAACCTATACAATTTAAGCAAAAATGATCTGTGAAATGCAATCAAAGGAAAATTGTAGAATTAAAAAAGCTGAAATTAAGCACTCAGAAGATCAGTTGAACAGTACCTTAGTCAAACAAAAGAAAGGATTACAAATGTCATTTAAAAAATAACTACACTGAAATTTTGAGGGAAAAGGATGGAAAACAGAGACAAATGCATAAGACATATGGAGTATATGTAAAACACTGTGTCTAGCCAGGCTCAAGTCAAACAGCCTAGGGAGCAGACACACAGCCTACCTGAATCACATGGACTTCTCCAAAGGAAGGATGAGGTTCTTATGCCAGAAGTGGAAGGAATGAATTACAAAGACAAGGAACAACTGTGCACTATAATGTAGATATACATCCATAAATACATAGGTTCCCTGAGGTTGTGATATGGTACAAACGATAAAAAAAAAGATGAGACTCATAGTAGAGGCTGCTAGATTCTGCTGAGGAAAATGTCCAGGGAAGGAAGAGTTGATTTATTTAGTTATTTTTTTAGACTCCACATATAAGTGACATCATGCACTGTTTGTCCTTGTCTTATTTCATTTAGCATAGTGTCCTCCAGTTTTATCCATGTTGTCTTAAATGATAGGATTTTCTTCTTTCTTAAGGTTGAATAACATTCCATTGCATATATATATACCATATTTCCTTTATCCATTAGTCTACTATGGACACTTAGGTTGTTTCCATACCTTGGCTCTTGTGAATAATGCTACAATGAACATGGGAGTACAGATATCTCTTCAAATAATGATGATGTTTCCTTTGGATATAGACTGAGAAGTGGGAGGGAGAAAGAGCTTATGACACAAATTGACCATGTGTAAAAGATGTTGTAGGAATGAAAAACTCCGAACACCTAGGAAGAAAGGGGGAGCATGGAGTATTTGGAAAAGACATTGTTCATGGTCATACATAGTTTAAAATTATGACATTTCAGTGAAACTGTATGCATGCAGGCTTGCTTATATTTCAGGATTTGAATACAGTGCAAAGAAGTGTTGCTAAATTTTCCATCAACATCAAAAAAAGGGTGGAAATGTTTTTTCTTTTATTATGAAACGGGAGGAAAGGCAAGCCTTGTAAGCAGCATGAGGACCACTAGAATTTTCCCTGATGATAGTGGTAATTTAGGAGAAGAAGAAGGATCCAAGGCCATAGAACAATTTTGAAAGCAAAATAAGGCTGCTGAATCTTCACCCAGTGTAGGAGATGAAGCTTTAATGGCACATGATGAAGTGGCCACGACACAGCCGGCAGAGCTGGTTGAGTTGTTGAAAATGGCTCTTGAAGCTACAGGAATTGGACAGGAGTCGTAGAAAAAGAACAAGGTAAATGCAAAAGAGTGGAAGGACAAAATTCATCAAGAGCAAAGTCAAAAATAGAGAAGAAAAGCAGTCAACTTGGCAAGTAAAACCAAAACCTTGTCCTTTAGAAAGAACAGTAAAATAAGCAATATTTGGCAAATATGATAGAGATGGGACTCGTTAGAAAACAGAGAGAATTTTTTTTTATTACAAAAGAATACTGTGGTAGCTTTTTACCAACACATTTGAAAATCTGGACAAAATGGCTGATTATTGATAAGTTATATGCAGCCAATATTTACTTCAATTTGAGTAGAGAATACAAGTAGCTTTATGAAATTAGAAAATATAATCAAAGATATACACCTTAGAAAGACATCAGTTATTTTCCAATGTATTAAAAAAGCTAGAAGAGTCCTAATACAAAAATGAGATATGGAAATTTACCCAAAAAGTAAATAGAAGCACATTTCTTTTAAGATCTTAAGTTCGAACTCATATTAGCAAATAGATTCCAGCAACAAATATTTAAAAAGTCATTGTGATCAAGAGGGATTTATCGCCATAAAGCAGATTTTTTAAAGTAGGGGAAAGTTGGAATGAGGAAAGAAATGTCCGTATCCAATATCAAAACACTCCAGATTTCAGTAGTTTAAAACAATGTAATAAGCTATAACAGTACATCAGTATATTATTAAAGCAGAATAGGAACCCAGGTGTATATGAGAAATAAAATATAGGGTCAATAAAGTACAGGCTGTCCTCACTGTGGAACTACAAAAATGATCATCCAAGCTGAACTGTGCAAAGTTGATCTTAATGATGATCAATGGGGAAAATATTATTGTTCTATGACCTTAAAATCTTTCTGACAAAAACACTAGAAACTTTCTTGTTGGTTGTAAAATTACAGATAGACTTAAAAAATTAGTAACTCTTCTATTTAGTTAATACAGTGCCATAAAAAACATTAGAAATATTGAGAATTAACATGTTTTATTCCATTGTAAAAAGCTTATGAGAGGGCTTCCCTGGTGGCACAGTGGTTGAGAGTCCACCTGCTGATGCAGGGGACACGGGTTCGTGCCCCGGTCCAGGAAGATCCCACATGCCGTGGAGCGGCTGGGCCCATGAACCATGGCCACTGAGCCTGCGCGTCCAGAGCCTGTGCTCTGCAACGGGAGAGGCCACAACAGTGAGAGGCCCGCGTACCGCAAAAAAAGAAAAGTAAAAAAAAAAACAAAAAACCTTATGAGACTTCTAGTTTTGAGTCCAGCATGGAAGGAGCTTGGAAGTTGCCACTCTGTCCTAACAGGAAATATCTGAACACACTGAAAAATCAACGATTCTTCTTAGATTCATTAGAGAAGTGAGGTCACAGGAAAAATCACCATGACCCAAATTGGAGAGGCACAGAGCAGATACAGAGAATAACAACTTACTGGAACAGAAACCCAAGAGCAGAAATCTCTGTGGAAAGCAGTAGTGAGGTAGGAAAACCTGAACTGTATTTGACAGATTGCTGGAGGCTTGTGTGGAAAAGTCTGTGAGGTCAAAACTCCAGGGAAGCCCCTATCCTTTTGTGAGTTTTGTCTCTTGAGCTCTACCAGGTTGTGACCACCAGGTGAAGGTGAAAGGAAAATCCCCTTGGAATTCTGGCAGGGGGAGGGTGAAAGGAGCAATTTTGAAATACACCAGAGCATTCTGCTCTTCTTCATAAGGCCTGCCCTCAGGAGAAACTGTTTTACCAGAGGCCTAACCTATGGGGATTTATCAGAGCCTAACTGACCTGGGGGAAGGGAAATATCCTACCCTGACCCCTGCCGGCCTTTGTGTTTCACCTAAGGTGAGCGAAAATACTGAGAGGCACTTGTGACATTCATAGCTAAGGAGCACATGCTCATTACAAGACTGAGACCTAATCATAAGACTAGGTATGCTTCCATAACACCACATCTCTAAAGGACTATGGACTGCAGTGAATTTCACCAGCACATTGTGTCTGGATTTTCAAGGAAGAGAAAAGCGAGTCATATAAAATGTTTGATTAAAACCAGAAGTGGCAGAAAAAGAGTGGAATGTAAAAAAGGAACAGAGAACAATGGCAATAAATATGAAACAGTAACAAATATGGTGGATGTTAAGTCAGTGACATCAAGAATCATTCTAAATACCAATGGTGTAAATACACCAGTTAAAAGACAGAGATTGTCACAGAGCATCGATAAACAAGATCCAAATATAAGAAATCTGCTTTAAATATGAAGGAACTTATAGCTTAAAAGTAAAGGGTTGGGGAAAGCTGCATCATGCTAACACTAATTAAAAGAAAGTTTGAGAAGCTGTCTCAATTTCAGACAGAGTTAAGAGCAAAGGAAATCATCAGGCACAAAGAGGGCATTATCATTCCATAGTGATAAAGGGGTCGGTTCTCCAAGAGACATCACAGTTCTTCATGTTTATGTGCCTGTCACCGAAGCATCAAAATTCGTGACACAACAATGGATAGAACCGCAAGGAGAAAGAGATAAATCCACTATCATAGTTGGAGATTTTTATACCCCTCTATCATAAATGGACAAATCTATCAGGCAGAAAGTCAGTACAGACAAAGCTGAATTTAACAACACCATCGACCAAATGGGTATGATAAACATGTACAGACGACTTCATCCAACAACAGCAGAATACACATTGTCTCAAGCTCACATGAAGTATACACCAAGACAGACCACATTCTGGGCCATAAAACACACTCTAATAAATTTGAAACATCAGAAATCATATAAGGTCTGTTCTCAGACTGCAGTGAGGTGAAACTGGAAATCAATAACAAAAACAAAGCTGGAAAATTCCAAAATACTTGAAGATTAAACGGTTCATTTCGAAGCAATACATGGATCCTGCTGTCTGTATGAGAACTGAATAACATGCACAGTGGCCAAGCACCTACAGACTTTGAAAGAAGTGACCTGATGGTTCACTGATCATGATACACGTCTGTTATATCCCTGGTGATTTGTGGAGTTAAGAACTAGCTGTGAAGTTTGTACTTTATGCCCTTCCTCACAGTTAATATGGCAGTAACTGAAATTTGATGGTTTTGTTGGGGTCCTGGGATTATTTAACTAAATCATGGTAACTGAAATTCATGCATGGGCGAACCGTTCAGAGCGAGGGCTGCTTGTGCAGCATACATTTGGTAATGTTCCATTGCAAGAAACAAATACCTACAAGAATGTAAAATAGGATGAGAAATCAAATTCTTGTTATGAGGAAGTCTGTCCCTAAGCAGAACATGAAACTGAGATATCATAAAGAAGAAGGAGAGTTGATTTGACTTCATAAAAATTAAAGAATTCTGCACAGCAAAAGGCAACCCAAACATAAAGATAACTGACAAACAGGGAAACATAATATAAATATTTGACCATGGATTTGGCCAACATTTCCTTTTCTTCACAATGGTATGAGGAGGGGAACTCTCAGTGAGGCAGACCTCATGAATCAATAGAGGAGAGGTTAGACTAAAGTCCTCATATGGTGTGGATTTAATTTTATGGAATGCAAAGTACCTGCCAACAGACAATGGAGTATTACCAGTCTTATCCAGATCCTTGGCAATGCAAGTAGAGAAACCCTGAGTAACTAGATGATAGATGAATCTCTTTTCTGTTCTAAAAGAGGAGGAGAACAATGAACAGAATGTCTGTTTCTCCAGGGAAGAAATCCAATATTGTCTCTGTAGCACTGAGCTTTGCAAAACATGGAAACGCACAGTCTTTAGCAAATCACTCTTAAACAATCAAGGGGGAAAGAAATGGAAAGGCTAATGAATGTGCCAATTACCTTTGTAGCCCTGACTGTTGAAAATGGTGGTGATGGGAAATATGTGATGCCACGTATGTGAAACTTAAAGAGCACAGCGATTCAAATGGAGTAGAGTAGGGAAGAATGCATCTGATAACCCACCCAAGGTGAATTATTTATAGTCTCGACTGGGAAATGTTGACTAAGAAATGAGAGGATACAGGCAAGAGCAGCTCCTGCCTAAATACGTCCAATACTCCTAAGGAATCCCGCGGACGACTGTGTCAGAGCGGAGCTGACGAAGGGAGTAGAGTAAGCTCAGAGATCATGCCCTTGTCAGATAGCATACGGAGAGCATTACTGATTCTCAGCAAATCATTACTGATCCTCAGAAAAATGCACTGTGACTGTGTCTAAAACTTGACTGGAATTTTCCATAGATGTGTGATACTGGATTTGGGTTTGCAGCTGCACTTGCCAAATCACCTTTGCAAAGCACAGTAGGTCACAGCCAGGGGAGCAAAGGCTGCTCTGCTCTTTCTCAAGCAGAAAAGGATTTTAGACGTGCCCAGTTGTGTCCCACCAAAGATGGGGATAGCAGATTACGAATTAGTGATTAGTACAGTATCTGTGATCCCTGGGCTAATTTCTGTCTTGAAGCTGGGATATAAAGACTCAGGTGTTGGGTGATGAGCCACAAGCCCTCTGAACAGGTGCGTAATCAGGACTGGATAGGATGAATTCAGGCCTGGGCATCTGGCATCTGGTACCAGCCCTTTTTTTGGCAGGTTGCCTTTAGACATGTCCCTGACACCTTTGCGTCTGTAGCTTTTCGATCTTGTTGTCTGGTTGTTTAAATACCTAAAATGGTGCTAACACTATTTGGTGGCATATTTTATTTTAAAAAAGCTTCCATTACTCCGTGCACATCAAACAGTAAATGCTTTCTCTTAGTAAACCTGCATAACAATTTTCTGAACTCTTCTGCTCTGGGCAAGAGTCACAAATACACCAGGTAAATAAAGTGAAAGATGAGACAGTACATAGTGTTTTATTCAATTGGCTCTTGATACCTAAGTGTGACTCTTAACCAAGGATTATGCAGTAGTTAAGGACACAGATGAAAGTTGTTTAGAGTGTGTCCTAAAGTCTCACTGGTAGAATTTAAATCTCTACGCTGGAAGTTGTAGACCCGAGACAGATTGCTTCCCTAAACTTCATTTCCTGCATCTGAGAAAGATAATAGTATCTACCTTGTAGTAGACTGAATAATACCATTGCCCCCAAATGTCCACGTTCTAATCCCCAGAACCTGTGAATGTCACCTTAAATGGCAGAAGGGATTTTGCCAATGGGATGAAAGTAAGGGTCTTGGGATGGGGAGATTTTCCTGGACTACCTGGATGGGCTGAAATGTAACCACTGGTGTTCTCATGGGAGAGAGGCAGAGGGAATGTTTACTCCAAAGAGAATGTGATGATGAAGTGGGGGTTGGATTGATGTGGCCAGAAGTCAAGGAATGCTGGCAAGGAAACAGATTCTCCCTAGAGCCTGTGGAAGGAGGATGGATGGGCCTGTCAACTCCTAGTTTCAGCCCAGGGAAACTGGTTTTGGACCTCTGTCTTCCAGAACCATAAGAAAATAAGTGTGTTTTGTTTTACGCAAGCTCATTTGTAGTAATTTGTTACAGCAGCCATAGGGAACTAATGCGTAGCTCTAGGAACTATTTCTCCAATTAAAATGTGTGACTGGAAACACACTTAGTGGCATGTCTGACACACAGTAGTTATGCTACCGTAGGTTGTTCTTGGAAACTGGAGCCGTGGTTTTGAGGGATCATCAAAACCAGTACAATGGTTGCCATGTTTCTCCTTGTTCATCCTGGTGACAAACCTTTAGAGAGAGCTTCATCCTTTCCCACAGGAACCCCACCCCTGTTACTTAGAGGGAAGAAGTTATGTCTCACTTAAGGCACCTTCTTCTTTTCCTTTCTACTTTTTTTTTCATTAATCTTCATCCAAGTGGCCTTTCTAAATTTTAAAGAAAACAAAACCATTTCTCAGTGGATTCAGATACTACCCCAAGTTAATATACCCACCAAGTTCTTGTTCTTCCGGGTCACATCACTAGAAATTTCTGAGCCTAAATCCTCTTTAGTTTCTAGGATCACTCATTTTCTCATTTCTCCCTTCTCCTTTTAGTTCAGTCTTGTCAATTTAGTCCCTTCCCTAAACACAACTTATAATAAGGTGACACAGCAAAGTGATGAAAGTCTAGACGGTCTGGTTTTAATCCTGGGTTTTTGCCACCTACTTATTGTGTGGCATTAGACAAGCTTTTCAACCTCTCTGGGCCTCAGTTTCCTCCAAAAAAGGTGAATATTACGAATAATACCTACCTATAGGGTTGCCATTATGAGGATTAAGTGAGTTAATATTTGCAAAGCACTTAGAATAGTACTTGTTATAGTCCAAGCACTACAGTTGTGCTTATTAATAATAAATGCAATTCCGAGAGTATAAGTTACTCAACTTTCTGTCATAACTTTGAGATATTTATTTGGTGTAATCAATAAGATCGTGTTTCAAGGGAAACAGAAAAGTATTTTTGAGCGATTGTCCACGTGGCTAGCTTAGATATTTCACCACAGTCAGTGTTTCCAAGTGTCTATACAACAGCCTGGGCGAGCCCTGTAGCAAACTAGAAAGTGATGGAGCTCGTGTTTTGAACCCTTTATCTCAATGTCCCCCCCAACCCCAACCAATCCCCATATCTTTAGACATAAACTTTCATTTGTCCTCTGTCTTGTGAAAACCTACTTCTAAGAAAGTCTCTGATCCTTCAACTTAGCGTGAATTTAAGACAAAAGTACTATTTACCTCAGAGAGACAACTTTTCAAGAGTGGTTTTGTTTGGTTCGGTTTTTCTGTCTCTCCCAGCTCCTCAGCACTGGACAAATCCAGGAGGTGCGTATTATGGCTCTACCACTTAGCACCTGTGGGATTCTCCGAGCCTCGGTTTTCCTACCTGGGAGGGGCATCTGAAAACCATCTGGATTTCAACCAGTACTCCAGGTAATTCTGAGGCAGGTAGTCCTTATTCCATATTGAGCCAAATACTGGTTTAGGCCATCAGTGAGATCTCACCAAGGGTCTCATGTATCTTGTAAGATTAAAAATTTTGTATGGCACTACTTCAGGCTAAAACTCTGGTCAGTAATAAGCAGGGTATTTTCCCTGCATGTGTCTCTCAAGAATTAGAGAAAGTTGCTGTCCTGGGACTGCTGAGAGGACCACGCCCAGGTCTGTCTCAGGTAAAGTGTGAACTGCTGGTCAGGCAGCCTCACTACATCACATCAACCTGGGTTCACGGCAGTGACTGGCTCAGGGAGGGCCTGGGCAGTCTCATAACAGTCAAGGGCTGTTTCTGGATCTCTAAAAGGAAAATATTTAGGACAAGAAAGACATGCATCCGTGAGTCTGAAATTCTCAAATCTTCCCCAAGCCACCTTCTAATTCTTGAGAGACATATGCAGGGAAAATACCTGCTTATTACTAATCAGAGTTTTAGCCTGAAGTGCCTTAAAAATTTTTAATCTTCCAAGATACATGAGGCCCCCTTGGTGAAATCTCACTGATGGCCTAGAGCAGTATTTGGCTCAAAATGGAATAAGGACTACCTGCCTCATAATAACCTGGAGTGCCAGTTGAAATCCAGATGGTTAGCTCTCCCACAAAGCAAGGAAATTAGGATGATGGGGCCAGAATTATGCATTTTCCATAATTAGTAATTAGTCATTATTTCTGGCCTAGCCTAAAAGCAAGTTGGTCCCCTTTCTTTTAAGATCTTATCCTTACTTTGGTCTTACAGCTTCCAAACTGAGAGGAGAGGGAGAAGCATTCTGGCAAAGGATGGGACCCAGCCAAGGAAACGATCCTGAATTTGAAAATTAAAAAAATAATTTATTATGGGCAAATAGTGCAGGGAGGAAAAAAAGAAGGTGGGTGAAATTTTAGGAGAAGTAATGAAATCTTGTGAGAAGGTAGTAGTTGAAGTAAAAAACAAACTAAAATATAGCATGAGTTTAAATAATTGATAACGACAGAAGTAGGGGTGCCATACCTAGAGAGAAGAAAATACAGTCCTACCATTCTCTTGTCCCCAGGACTGAGCAGAACTTAAATAGTTAATATAACTTCTTGGTTTTCAACCCTTGTTGTCAACCTGTAGATAAAACACAGGAATCTTTGCTGTGATTGCATAAGAAAATGTGAATGTGATCCACACAGACAAATGAAACAAACATGGTATTGACAGAAGGTGAGTTGTACAACTGTAGAGGAAAGACAGAGAGCTGTGGGTGCGCAAATAGTCTCATGCAGAAAGAAAATGATGAGATTAGGGGGAAAGTTGATACCATAAGAAAGTTGATAGTATAGCTCATATTTCTGGAGAGCTTCTGCATGTTGGATACTAAAGACTGCAAATGCCTTATTATTATTTGCATCATCATGAGCAACTCCGTGTGATGGGTATCATCTATTTGCTCGGTTTACTGGTGAGGAAACAGAGGCCCAGAAAGGTTATATAAATTACTCAGGATTGCAGAGCTAATTAACTGAGGAAGAAAGCTTCCAAGCCAGGTGGTCCATGTCCAGATCCAGTGCTTTTAGCTACTATGCTAGCACTTCTCCCATCAATAAAGCTAGGAAAACTACATGAAGTTACAAAAGAGAAGTAGTATGAGTAATGACATGAATATGATGTATTGGAAAAGAAGAGTGATGAGTAGTAATGGGGGTAGGAGTTTATCTTCCTCCTTCACGTTAGGGTGTTAAAATGGATCTAAAATGGATATAGCAGGATAAACATAATGTTTAGAATTATGGGGGTGACATTGAAGTAGTGAAAACCTGTCTCTGGAGAGGGGAACTGGGGTTAGACGGGTTGAATTTCAGTATTATTTGAGTTGCTATCATGTTGATGTATTATTTTCATAAAAAATACTTTTATTATTTATTTAGAAATAACTTCCCTGGTAATATTGCCAGGCACCACAGACAGAAGGTGTGGAACTATTAGAAGCAACCTGGATATCAACCCTGCTTCTGGGAGGCAGTTCTGACTACAAGGGCAGGAGATTCTCTGAAGCCAGGTAGCAGGAGTTTTTTTGTTTTTTGTTTTAACATCTTTATTGGAGTATAGTTGCTTTACAATGGTGTGTTAGTTTCTGTTTTATAACAAAGTGAATCAGCTATACATATACATATATCCCCATATCCCCTCCCTCTTGCGTCTCCCTCCCACCCTCCCTATCCCACCCCTCTAGGTGGTCAGAAAACCCTGAGCTGATGTCCCTGTGCTATGTGGCTGCTTCCCACTAGCTATCTATTTTACATTTGGTAGTGTATATATGTCCATGCCACTCTCTCACTTTGTCCCAGCTTCCCCTTCCCCCTCCCCGTGTCCTCAAGTCCATTCTCTACGTCTGCATCTTTATTCCTGTCCTGCCCCAGCAATCCCACTACTGGGCATATGCCCTGAGAAAACCATAATTCAAAAAGAGTCATGTACCAATATGTTCATTGCAGCTCTATTTACAATAGCCGGGACATGGAAGCAACCTAAGTGTCCATCGACAGATGAATGGATAAGGAAGATGTGGCACATATATACAATGGAATATTACTGAACCTTAAAAGGAAATGAAATTGAGTTATTTGTAGTGAGGTAGATGGACCTAGAGTCTGTCATATAGAGTGAAGTAAGTCAGAAAGAGAAAAACAAATACCGTGTGCTAACAGGTATATATGGAATCTCAAAAAAGAAAACAAACAAAAAAGGTTCGGGAGCAGGAGTTTTGATCCTCTGGAACCGTAACAAACAACTCAGAGTAAATGAATCAGGCGCCTGGGTGCCTGGAGGAGTCTGGAAGCCTTTCTGTGATGGTGTTCTTTGTTTTTACAGGTCTAATCTCATAAATGTTGCACTAGGCTCAGTGCTGTGCATTTTTAGGCTGAGTTATATTTTTCCACGTGTGTACTTCATAAAAGTAAGCACTTTTATGCTCCCTTTAAAAAGGGGATCTCCCAGCTGAATTGCCAAGTGAAAGCTTTCTAAGGAATTCATTAAGCATACAGATATGTGCAGTATCTCCATCTGTCATTGAAGTGAGTATGAATGTATGTATGTATATCTGTCTATCTATCTATTTATCTATCTATCATCTATCAATCATTATCTCCCTGTTTACCTATCTGTATCAGTCTGCTTAGGCTGCTATAACAAAATATCATAGACTGAGTGGTTTAAACAACAGAAGTTTCACACAGTTCTAGAGTCTGGGAAGTCCAAGATCAAGGCAAATCCAGTTCCTGGTGAGTCCTCCTTTTTTGGCTTGTAGAGGGCCACATTCTTGCTGTCTCTTCACATGGTGGAGAGGGAAAACTCTGGTGTGTCTTCCTCTTCTTATAAGAGCTAATCACATCATGGCAGCTTCATCCTCATGACCTCTTCTAAACCTAATTACCTCCTAAAGGCCCCACCTCCTAATTCCATCATACATAAGGGGATAGGGTTTCAACATATGAATTTGGTGGGTGGGTGGGCACAGAAATTCAGTCCTTAACTCTGTTTATCTATCTGTGTATCTATCTGGGAATCTATCTATCTATCTATCTATGTATCTATCTTTGTCTCTCTCTCTCTCTCTCTCTCTCTTGCTCTCGCTCTCGCTCTTGCTCTCGCTATCTCTCTATCAGCTCTCTATCTATGTATCTATGTATCTATCTATCTTTGTATCTATCTCTCTCTCTCTCTATCTCTCTACCATCTCTCTATCTATGTATCTATCTATCTTTGTATCTATCTATATCTACCTGTCTATCCATCTATCCTTATGTAAAGAACAGTAACAATGGCTTATATGTCACTTCCCTACATTATTTTATCCTTCCAAAACTCTTGAGAGGTCAATAGGCCACAGGAAAAAGCACTGAGTCCACTTAAACACTTGAAGGTTGAATTAACTGTTTGTGATCACTCAATCAGTAAATGGTGTGCATGGAATTCCACACACATCTTCTCTGTCCTCCTTTCCTCCTTCCCTCCCTCCTACTTGCTGACTCTATTCCAGCCACATTATTTACTAACTCTTCCCTGAGGACACTGGCATCCTTCCTCTGGGCCTTGCAGAGGTTATTCCCATGATCTGGAATGCTTTTCCCTCAGATGTCTGACTCATCTGCCTCTCTCTAGACTGTTCAGATTCCACCTTCCCAATAAGACATATCCTGTCTACCGTTTAAGTTGAAAGCCTTGCTTCACTCTGCCCACAATCTCATCTCACCATATACTGCTTAATCTCCATAGCATTTATTACTGGCAGACCTACCAGATAATGCACATGGGTTTCTGTTCTCCCCTCCACAGACTCAGGAATTTTGCCATTATGAAACCTAGTGGAGGCCCAGCAGAACTCTAGGGTCAGCCAGAACTGGGCACAATTATAACTCTTGTGATATGATATTTTAGTGGGTTAGCTCAGAGCCAAGCCAGTTATTAAAGAGGATCTTTTCTGCTATTTTAAGCAGCTTGGTACATTTGAGGTCAACTTAAATTTTCCATAATTACAGAGCAGGTACGAACTCTTCCTTTGTTTCTCCAGACACATGAACCTGGATGCCAAATCCATCCTCTCTGGGTGTAGTGGGAATGTATGAAGATGACTGGCCTAAGTCTCAATTGAATAAAAAGATGCCCCAAAAGACATTTCAGCATTATCGAAGAGTACAATCATAAAGTGTGGTTCCTTATCACACATCAGGGATTATCTAGCCTCCAGTGTGGGTTTGTTTTTTTTTTTTGCAGTAAAAACGTGTCATTTTATATTTTAAATTTGCATTATGAAAATAAGTCTGTACACGAAGTAATGCGTATTGAATGAATATGAATCATGTAAATTTGGTCATGGCATTTAAAGTTGGCCTTGGCTTTGAATTATTTTTAAATTCATAGAAAATATTGGACTTCTAATAAAATAAATAAAACATTTTAATAATTGATATTAATAATCAACTTCAAAATTTCTTTGTCTGCATTTTCTGTTCAATTTTAAAAGAGAAGTCGCTTTCAGTAGTGTTCCAAAGTGAGTGATCACACCTTCTATGCTATGAAAAGAGATCCGATTGCCATTAGCTGTTCTTAAGTGCTGAACATAACTGAGAGAAATTTTAACAAGACACTCTCTGTCACTGGCAGGAAATGCATCTCCGTCCTTTGCGGGGGCAGTCCCGAGCTCGTGTTTTAATGGACGCAAATGCAAACCGTGGTTCTCACGTGACTTTCTGAAGAGCCCCCGCATCAGGCCCAGGTACCTTGAGTGGACTAAGTCTCACTTTACGGCAGTGGCATCAGATGGTGGCTACAGAAGGTTGCCGACGTCCCTGTGTGCTCTTACAGGCTCTGCAGACCGGGGGACGAAAGGACCAAGAAACTGTGCCCTCAGGAATCCCAAGTGACTGGAGGGACACAGCGTCAGGGCCCCAGGCAGTGTCGCCCACTATTCAGGAGGTGGGCGGAGGCTCCGCAGCTTCAGTTTGTCCAGTCCCTTCCAGTATTTAAAATTGTTGTCAAGATGCTGCATTAACTCAGGCAGGTCTACAAAGGTGTCCCAAGCAACAAACATGTCTGTGATGAAATAGTCAATGAAAGAGACTTGGGATTTGGGGATGCTGCAGGTATTTCTGTCAAAAACTGGCATCACCACAGGCAAGTCCTGTCGCTTCTCTTCATCAGCCTGAGAAAAACATTCTTCTGAGATACGTGCGGCCCACTCGATGCCCTTTTCCAGCATGTTCCCAAATGCTGGGATGGTGCCTGCCCCTCCTACTGCAGCAGCCTTGCCGTGGTAGGTAGATGGCAGGTTGTCTGGCCCAAAGTAGGAAGAGAAGCGGTGCTGGGTGCCCCACTTAGTCCTGCCCGAAAGTTAAGTGGTCTGGATGCCTCTGAATGAGTGAGGCCTGGGGCTGACACACCAACTCCAAGGCTCCCACCGGCCGTAGGGGTTGCAGGTCACATGAACAGTGGGCCCGGTGTGGTGTAGGCAAAGAGCGAGCTACCGTCCCAGTACTGGGCATCCTGGTGGCAACTCCAAAGCCAGTAGCAATGGACACAGCCCTGGGGAGAATGCCTGGGTTTTTGCCAAAGGCCCGCTGCGTGTTGCTGGTGGTGGCGAATAGGGAAGAGGGCAAAGCTGACTGCAGGAGGCTGACTTGCGGTGGCTAGGCTGCAGGAGCGGCTAGGACTTCATCTTGTGCTGAGGCTGCTGGGTTTTCCAATAGAAAATACTCGTTAGGCCTCTGCCCATCATTGTGCCCCAGTTTGGCCTGAGACAGGAGACCTGGGTGCAAGGAAGCTTGAAGTGTTGGGCTATCTGTTGGTCGCATTGCAGGTAAATGTGTCGAGGCATAGACTGAGGCTACCAATGGGTGGTGTGTTCCCAGACTAGGAACAGCCCAGTGAAATGGCTGTTAGTTCTGCCAGGAGACAGGGGCAGATTGGAAAATGACAGCTTGGGAAGGAGGTGTGGTGTCCATAGGTTCACTGGCAGAGCTTCTGCCTGCTGAAGCCGTAAGTGGGGGGCTGGGAAAACAGGAGCCGAATGGAAAATGACAGCCTGGGAAGGAGGTGTGTTGTCCATAGGTTCACTGGCAGAGCTTCTGCCTGCTGAAGCCGTAAGTGGGGGGCTGGGAAAACAGGAGCCGAATGGAAAATGACAGCCTGGGAAGGAGATGTGTTGTCCATAGGTTTAGTGTCAGAGCTTCTGCCTGCTGAAGCTGTAAAAAGAGGGCTGGGGAAAACAGGATCCGAATAGAAAATGACAGCCTGGGAAGGGGGTGCACTGTCCATAGGCTCAGTGTCAGAGTTTCTGCCTCCTGAAGCTAAAATGGGGGGCTGGGGAAAACAGGACCCCAGTGGAAAATGACAGCCTTAGAAGGAGGTGTGTTGTCCATAGGTTCAGTGTACGAGCTCCTGCTTGCTGAAGCAGGAAATGGGGGGCTGAGGAAAACAAGAGCCAAATGGAAATTGAAAACCTGTGAAACAGGTGTATTGTCCATAGGTTCAGTGTCAGAGCTTCTGCCTGCTGAAGCAGTAAACGGGGGGCTAGAGAAAACAGGAACCTAATGCAAAATCACAGCTTGGGAAGGAGCTGAGTTGTCCATAGGCTCCGTGTCAGAGCTTCTGCCTGCTGAAGCCGTAAATAGGGGTCTGGGAAAACAGGAACCGAATGGAAAATGACAGCTTGGAAATGAGGTGTGCTGTCCATAGATTCACTGTCACAGCTTCTGCCTGCTGAAGCCGTAAATGGGGGGCTGGGGAAAACAAACGTCAAATGGAAAATGACAGCCTAGGAAGGAGGTGTGGTGTCCATAGGTTCAGTGTCAGAGCTTCTGCTTGTTGAAGCCGTAAATGGGGGGCTGGGGAATACAGAAGCCAAATGGAAAATGACAGCCTGAGAAAGAGGTCTGTTTTTCATAGGTTCAGTGTCAGAGCTTCTGCATACTGAATCCATAAGTGTGGGGCTGATGAAAATAGGAGCCGAGTGGAAAATGACAGACTGGAAGGAGGTGTGGTGTCCATAGCTTCAGTGTCACAGCTACTGCCCTCTGAGCTATGATTGGGGGGCTGGCGAAAACAGGAGCTGAATGAAAATGACATCCTGGGAAGGAGGTGTGGTGTCCATAGGTTCCCTGTCAAAGTTTCTGTATGCTGAAGCCATAAATGGGGGGCTATGGAAAACAGGAGCCCAATGTAAGAAGACAGCCTGGGAAGGAGGTGTGTTGTCCATAGGTTCAGTATCAGACCTTATGCCTGCTGAAGCCGTAAATGGGGGGCTGGGGTAAACAGTAATCTAATGGAAAATAACAGCTTGGGAATGAGGTGTGTTGTCCATAGGTTCAGTGTGGGAGCTTCTGCCTGCTGAAGCCGTAAGTCGGCGTTGGGGAAAACAGAAACCGAGTGGTAAATGATAGCCTGGGAAGGAGGTATGTTATCCACAGTTTCAGTGTCAGAGCTTCTGCCTGCCGAAGCCTTAAATGGGCGGCTGGGGAAAACTGGACCCTAATGGAAAATGACAGCTTGGGAATGAGGTGTGTTGTCCATAGGTTCAGTGTCAGAGCTTCTGCCTACTGAATCCTTAAAGGTGGGTCTGGTGAAAACAGGAGACAATTGGAAAATGACAGCCTGGGAAGGAGGTGTGTTTTCCATAGGTTCAGTGTCAGAACTTCTGCCTGCTGAAGCGGTAAATGGGGGACTGGGGAAAACAGGAGCCCAATGGAAAATGACAGCCTGGAAGGAAGTGTGGTGTCCATAGGTTCAGTGTCACAGCTACTGCCCTCTGAGCCAAAAATGGGGGACTGGGGAAAACAGGAGCTGAATGAAAATGACATCCTGGGAAGGAGGTGTGGTGTCCATAGGTTCAGTGTCAAAGCTTCTGTTGGCTGAAGGCATAAATGGGGGACTAGGAAAACAGGAGTCAAATGAAAATGACAACCTGGGAAGGAGGTATGTTGTCCATAGGGTTAGTGTCAGAGCTTCTGCCTCCTGAAGCCTTAAATGTGGGGCTGGTGAGAACAGGAGCTGAGTGGAACATGACAGCCTGGGAAGGAGGTGTGTTGTTCATAGGTTCAGTGTCAGAGGTTCTGCCCGCTAAAGCCATAAATGGGGGGCTGGGGAAATCAGGAGCCTAAGGGAAAATGACAGCCATGAGGGAGGGCTGATAGTCATAGATTCAGTGTCAGAGCTTCTGCCTGCTGAAGCCATAAATGTGGGGCTTGGGAAAACAGGAGCCGAAAGAAAATGATATCCTGGGAGGGAGGTGTGTTGTCCATAGGTTCAGTGTCAGAGCGTTACCTGCTAAAGCCGGAAATGTTGGTCTGGGGAAAACAGGAGCCGAATGAAAAATGACAGCGTGGAAGCAGGTGTGTTGTCCGTAGGTTCAGTGTCAGAGCTTCTGCCTGCTGAAGCTGTAAATGGGGGGCTTAGGAAAACAGGAGCCGAAGGTTAAATGACAGCCTGGGAAGGAGGTGTGTTGTCCGTAGTTTCAGTGTCAGAGCTTCTGCCGGTTGAAGACATAAATGGGGCACTGTGAAAAACAGGAGCCGACTGGAAGATGACAGCCTGTGGAGGAGGTGTGGTGTTCATAGGTTCAGTTTCAGAGCTCATGCCTGCTGACACCATAAATGGGAGACTGGGGAAAACAGGAGCCAAATGGACAATGACAGCCTTTGAAGGAGGTGCGTTGTCCATAGATTCACTGTCAGAGCTTCTGCCTCCTGAAGCCGTAAATGCGGGGCTGGTGAAAACAAGAGCCTAGTGGAACATGACACCCTGGGAAGGAGGTGTGTTGTGCATAGGTTCCGTGTCGAGGTTCTGACCGCTGAAGCCATAAATGGGGGGCTGGGGAAAACAGGAGCCAAATGGAAATTGAAAGCCTGGGAAAGAGGTGTGTTGTCCATAGGTTCAGTGTGAGAGCTTCTGCCTGCTGAAGCCGTAAATGGGGGCTTGAGAAAACAGGAACCTAATAGCAAATGACTGCTTGGGAAGGAGGTGTATTGTCCATAGGTCCGTTTCAGAGCTTCTGCCTGCTGGAGCCGTAAATGGGGGTCTGTGGAAAACAAGAGATGAATGGAAAATGACGTACTGTGAAGGAGGTGTGGTGTCCATAGGTTCAGTGTCAGAGCTTCTGCCTGCTGAAGCCATAAATGGGGGGCTGGGAAAGCAGGTGCCGAATGCAAAATGACAGCCTAGGATGTAGGTGTGTTGTCCGTAGGTTCAGTGTCAGAACTTCTGCCTGCTGAAGCCGGAAATGGGGGGCTGGCGGAAACAGGAGACCAATGGAAGAAGACAACCTGAGAATGAGGTGTATTGTCCATAGGTTCAGTGTCAGAGCTTTTGCCTGCTGAAGCCGTAAATTGGGGGGCTGGGGAAAGCAGGGCCCTAATGGAAAATGACAGCCTGGGAAGGAGGTTTGGTGTCTATACGTTCAGTGTCAGAGCTTCTGCCTGCTGAAGCCGTAAATGGGGGGCAGGGGTGATCAGGAGCCAAATGGAAATTGAAAGCCTGGGAAAGAGGTGTGTTGTCCATAGGTTCAGTGTGAGAGCTTCTGCGTACTGAATCCTTAAATGTGGGTCTGGTGAAAACAGGAGACGAGTGGAAAATGATAGCCTGGCTAGGAGGTGTGTTGTCCATAGGTTCGGTGTCAAAACTTCTGCCTACTAAAGCGGTAAATGGGGGGCTGGGGAAAACAGGAGCCCAGTGGAAAATGACAGCCTGAGAAGGAGGTGTGTTGTCCATAGGTTCAGTGTCAGAACTTCTGCCTGCTGAAGCGGTAAATGGGGGGCTGCGGAAAACAGGAGCCCAATGGAAAATGACAGCCTGGGAAGGAAGGGTGTTTTCCATAGGTTCAGTGTCAGAGTTTCTGCCTGCTGAAGCCGTAAATGGGGAGCAGGGGTGATCAGGAGCCCAATGGAAAATGACCGCCTGGGAAGGAAGTGTGTTGTCCATAGCTTCAGTGTCAGAGCTTCGGCCTGCTAAAGCCGTAAATAGAGGGATGGGGGAAACTGGAGCCAAATCGAAAATGACAGCCTGGGAAGGGGGTGTGGTGTGCATAAGTTCAGTGTCAGAGTTTCTGCCTCCTGAAGATGGAAATGGGGGGCTGGGGAAAACAGGAGCCTAATGGAAAATGACAGCCTGGGAAGGCGGTGTGTTGTCCGTAGGTTCAGTGTCAGAGCTTCTGCCTGCTGAAGCCCTAAATGGGGGACTGTGGAAAACAGGAGCCCAATATAAGAAGACAGCCTGGGAAGGAGGGTGTGTTGTCCATAGGTTCAGTATCAGACCTTATGCCTGCTGAAGCGGTAAATGGGGGGCTGGTGAAAACAGGAGCCGACTGCAAAATGACAGCCTGGAAGGAGGTGTGGTGTCCATAGGTTCAGTGTCACAGCTACTACCCTCGGAGCCATAAATGGGGGACTGGGGAAAACAGGAGCTGAATGAAAATGACATCCTGGGAAGGAGGTGTGGTGTCCATAGGTTCAGTGTCAAAGCTTTTGTTGGCTGAAGGCATAAATGCGGGACTGAGAAAACAGGAGTCGAATGAAAAATGACAACCTGGGAAGGAGGTATGTTGTCCATAGGTTCTTTGTCAGAGCTTTTCCTGCTGAAGCCGTAAATGGGGGGCTAGGAAAACAGGAGCCGAATGGAAAATGACAGCCTGGGAAGGAGGTTTGTTGTCCATAGGTTCAGTGTCAGAGTTTCTGCCTGCTGAAGCCGTAAATGGGGGGCTGGCAGAAACAGGAGACCAATGTAAGAAGACAGCCTGAGAAGGAGGTGTGTTGTCCATAGGTTCAGTGTCAGAGTTTCTGCCTGCTGAAGCCATAAATGGGGGGCAGGGGTGATCAGGAGTCAATTGGAAAATGACAGCCTGGGATGGCAGTGCGTTGTCCATCGCTTCAGTGTCAGCGCCTCTGCCTGCTGAAGCTGTAAATAGAGGGCTGGGGAAAATAGGAGCCGAATAGAAAATGACAGCCTGGGAAGGAGGTGTGGTGTCCATAAGTTCAGTGTCAGAGTTTCTGCCTCCTGAAGCTGGAAATGGGGGGCTGGGGAAAACAGGAGCCCAATGGAAAATGACAGCCTCCGAAGGAGGTGTGTTTTCCATAGGTTTAATGTCAGACCTTCTGCCTGCTGACGCCTAAATGGGGGCCAGGGGAAAACAGGGGCCGAAGAGAAAAGGACAGCCTGCGAAGGAGGTGTGGTGTTCATAGTTTCAGTGTCAGAGCTTCTGCCTTTTGCAGCTGTAAATGGGGCGTTGGGAAAACAAGAGCCGAATGTAAAATGACAGCCTGGGAAGGAGGTGTGTTATCCATAGGTTCAGTGTCAAAGCTTCTGCCTGCTGAAGCGGTAAATGGGGGGCTGGTGAAAACAGGAGCGGACTAGAAAATGACAGCCTGGAAGGAGGTGTGTTATCTATAGGTTCAGTGTCAAAGCTTCTGCCTGCTTAAGCCTTAAATGGGGGACTGGGACAACTGGAGCCGAATGGAAAATGACAGCCTGGAAGCAGGTGTGTTGTCCGTAGTTTCATGGTCAGAGATTCTGCCTGTTGAAGCCGTAAATGGGGGGCTGGGAAAACAGTAGCCGAATGGAAAGTGGCAGCCTGGGAAGAGGTGTGTTCTCCATAGGTTCAGTATCTGAGCTTCTTCCTGCTGAAGTTGTAAATGCGGGGCTGCGGAAAACGGGAGCCGAATGGAAAATGACAGCCTGGGAAGGATGTGTGGTGTCTCTAGGTTCAGCGTCAGAACTTCCGACTGCTGAAGCCGTAAATAGAGGGCTGGGGGAAGCAGGAGCCGAATTGAAAATGACAGCCTGGGAAGGCGGTGTGGGGTGCATAAGTTCAGTGTCAGAGTTTCTGCCTCCTAAAGTTGGAAATGGGGGGCTGGGGAAAACAGGAGCCCAATGAAAATGACAGCGTGGGAGGGCAGTGTGTTGTCCATAGGTTCAGTGTCAGAGCTTCTGCCTGCTGTAGCCCTAAATGGGGGGCTGTGGAAAACAGGAACCCAATGTAAGAAGACAGCCTGGGAAGGAGGTGTGTTGTCCATAGGTTCAGTATCAGACCTTATGCCTGCTGAAGCCGTAAATGGGAGGCTGGGGTAAACAGTAACCTAATGGAAAATAACAGCTTGGGAATGAGGTGTGTTGTCCATAGGTTCAATGTGGGAGCTTCTGCCTGCTGAAGTCGTAAATCGGCGTTGGGGAAAACAGAAACCGAGTGGTAAATGATAGCCTGGGAAGGAGATGTGTTATCCACAGTTTCAGTGTCAGAGCTTCTGCCTGCCGAAGCCTTAAATGGGCGGCTGGGGAAAACTGGACCCTAATGGAAAATGACAGCTTGGGAATGAGGTGTGTTGTCCATAGGTTCAGTGTCAGAGCGTCTGCCTGCTGAAGCCCTAAATGGGTGGCTGGGGAAAAGAGGAGCTAGATGGAAAATGACAGCCTGGGAAGGAGGTGTGTTTTCCGTAGGTTCAGTGTCAGAGCTTCTGCCTACTGAATCCTTAAAGGTGGGTCTGGTGAAAACAGGAGACGATTGGAAAATGATAGCCTGGCTAGGAGGTGTGTTTTCCATAGGTTCAGTGTTAGAACTTCTGCCTGCTGAAGCGGTAAATGTGGGGCTGGGGAAAACAGGAGCCGACTGGAAAATGACAGCCTGGAAGGAGGTGTGGTGTCCATAGGTTCAGTGTCAAAGCTTCTGTTGGCTGAAGGCATAAATGCGGGACTGAGAAAACAGGAGTCGAATGAAAAATGACAACCTGGGAAGGAGGTATGTTGTCCATAGGTTCTTTGTCAGAGCTTTTCCTGCTGAAGCCGTAAATGGGGGACTGGGAAAACAGGAGCCGAATGGAAAATGACAGCCTGGGAAGGAGGTTTGTTGTCCATAGTTTCAGTGTCTGAGCTTCTGCTTGCTGAACCCAGAAATGGGGGGCTTGTGGAAACAGGAGCCGAGTGGAAAATGAGAGCCTGGAAGGAGGTGTGTTGTCCATAGGTTCACTGTCTGAGCTTCTGCCTGCTGAAGCCACAAATGGGGGGCTGGGGAAAACAGGAGCCAAATGGAAATTGAAAGCCTGGGTAAGAGGTGTGTTTTCCATAGGTTCAGTGTCAGAGCTTCTGCCTGCTGAAGCCGTAAATGGGGGCTTGAGAAAACAGGAACCTAATGGCAAATGACTGCTTGGGAAGGAGGTGTGTTGTCCATTGGTTCCTTTCAGAGCTTCTGCCTGCTGAAGCCGTAAATGGGGGCCTGTGGAAAACAAGAGACGAATGGAAAATGAGATCCTGTGAAGGAGGTTTGGTGTCCACAGGTTCATTGTCAGAGCTTCTGCCTGCTGAACCCGGAAAAGGGGTGCTGGCGGAAACAGGAGACCAATGTAAGAAGACAGCCTGAGAAGGAGGTGTGTCGTCCATAGGTTCAGTGTCAGAGCTTTTGCCTGCTGAAGCCGTAAATGGGGGGCAGGGGTGATCAGGAGCCAAATGGAAAATGCCCGCCTTGGAAGGAAGTGTGTTGTCTATAGCTTCAGTGTCAAAGCTTCGGCCTGCTGAAGCGGTAAATGGGGGGCTGGTGAAAACAGGAGCCGACTGGAAAATGACAGCCTGGAAGGAGGTGTGGTGTCCATAGGTTCAGTGTCACAGCTACTACCCTCTGAGCCATAAATGGGGGACTAGGGAAAACCGGAGCTGAATGAAAGTGACATCATGCGAAGGAGGTATGCTGTCCATAGGTTCAGTTTCAAAGCTACTGTTGGCTGGTCATAAATGGGGGACTGAGAAAACAGGAGTCGAATGAAAAATGACAACCTGGGAAGGAGGTATGTTGTCCATAGGTTCTTTGTCAGAGCTTTTCCTGCTGAAGCCGTAAATGGGGGGCTAGGAAAACAGGAGCCGAATGGAAAATGACAGCCTGGGAAGGAGGTTTGTTGTCCATAGGTTCAGTGTCAGAGCTTCTGCCTGCTGAATCCGTAAAGGCAGGGCTGGTGAAAACAGGAGCCGAGTGGAAAATGATAGCCTGTGAAGGAGGTGTGTTGTCCATAGATCAGTGTCAGAGCTTCTGCCTGCTGAAGCCGTAAATGGGGGGCAGGGGTGATCAGGAGCCCAATGGAAAATGACCGCCTGGGAAGGATGTGTGTTGTCCATCGCTTCAGTGTCAGAGCTTCTGCCTGCTGAAGCTGTACATAGAGGGCTGGGGAAAATAGGAGCCGAATAGAAAATGACAGCCTGGGAAGGGGGTGTGGTGTCCATAAGTTCAGTGTCTGAGTTTCTGCCTCCTGAAGCTGGAAATGGGGGGCTGGGGGAAACAGGAGCCCAATGGAAAATGACAGCCTCCGAAGGAGGTGTGTTTTCCATAGGTTTAATGTCCGACCTTCTGCCTGCTGAAGCCTAAATGGGGGCCAGGGGAAAAGAGGGGCCGAAGAGAAAATGACAGCCTGTGAAGGAGGTGTGGTGTTCATAGGTTCAGTGTCAGAGCTTCTGCCTTTTGCAGCTGTAAATGGGGCATTGGGAAAACAAGAGCCAAATGGAAAATGACAGCCTGGGAAGGAGGTGTGTTATCTATAGGTTCAGTGTCAAAGCTTCTGCCTGCTTAAGCCTTAAATGGGGGACTGGGACAACTGGAGCCGAATGGAAAATGACAGCCTGGAAGCAGGTGTGTTGTCCGTAGGTTCATGGTCAGAGCTTCTGCCTGCTGAAGCTGTAAATGGGGGGCTGGGAAAACAGTAGCCGAATGGAAAGTGACAGCCTGGGAAGAGGTGTGTTCTCCATAGGTTCAGTATCTGAGCTTCTTCCTGCTGAAGCTGTAAATGGGGGGCTGCGGAAAACGGGAGCCGAATGGAAAATGACAGCCTGGGAAGGATGTGTGGTGTCTCTAGGTTCAGCGTCAGAACTTCTGCCTGCTGAAGCTGTAAATAGAGGGCTGGGGGAAGCAGGAGCCGAATCGAAAATGACAGCCTGGGAAGGCGATGTGGTGTGCATAAGTTCAGTGTCAGAGTTTCTGCCTCCTGAAGTTGGAAATGGGGGGCTGGGGAAAGCAGGAGCCCAGTGAAAATGACAGCCTGGGACGGCAGTGTGTTGTCCATAGGTTCAGTGTCAGAGCTTCTGCCTGCTGTAGCCCTAAATGGGGGGCTGTGGAAAACAGGAGCCGACTGGAAAATGACAGCCTGGAAGGAGGTGTGGTGTCCATAGGTTCAGTGTCACAGCTACTACCCTCTGAGCCATAAATGGGGGACTGGGGAAAACCGGAGCTGAATGAAAGTGACATCATGCGAAGGAGGTATGCTGTCCATAGGTTCAGTTTCAAAGCTACTGTTGGCTGGTCATAAATGGGGGACTGAGAAAACAGGAGTCGAATGAAAAATGACAACCTGGGAAGGAGGTATGTTGTCCATAGGTTCTTTGTCAGAGCTTTTCCTGCTGAAGCCGTAAATGGGGGGCTAGGAAAACAGGAGCCGAATGGAAAATGACAGCCTGGGAAGGAGGTTTGTTGTCCATAGGTTCAGTGTCAGAGCTTCTGCCTGCTGAATCCGTAAAGGCAGGGCTGGTGAAAACAGGAGCCGAATGGAAAATGACAGCCTGGGAAGGAGGTTTGTTGTCCATAGGTTCAGTGTCAGAGCTTCTGCCTGCTGAATCCGTAAAGGCAGGGCTGGTGAAAACAGGAGCCGAGTGGAAAATGATAGCCTGTGAAGGAGGTGTGTTGTCCATAGATCAGTGTCAGAGCTTCTGCCTGCTGAAGCCGTAAATGGGGGGCAGGGGTGATCAGGAGCCCAATGGAAAATGACCGCCTGGGAAGGATGTGTGTTGTCCATCGCTTCAGTGTCAGAGCTTCTGCCTGCTGAAGCTGTACATAGAGGGCTGGGGAAAATAGGAGCCGAATAGAAAATGACAGCCTGGGAAGGGGGTGTGGTGTCCATAAGTTCAGTGTCTGAGTTTCTGCCTCCTGAAGCTGGAAATGGGGGGCTGGGGGAAACAGGAGCCCAATGGAAAATGACAGCCTCCGAAGGAGGTGTGTTTTCCATAGGTTTAATGTCCGACCTTCTGCCTGCTGAAGCCTAAATGGGGGCCAGGGGAAAAGAGGGGCCGAAGAGAAAATGACAGCCTGTGAAGGAGGTGTGGTGTTCATAGGTTCAGTGTCAGAGCTTCTGCCTTTTGCAGCTGTAAATGGGGCATTGGGAAAACAAGAGCCAAATGGAAAATGACAGCCTGGGAAGGAGGTGTGTTATCTATAGGTTCAGTGTCAAAGCTTCTGCCTGCTTAAGCCTTAAATGGGGGACTGGGACAACTGGAGCCGAATGGAAAATGACAGCCTGGAAGCAGGTGTGTTGTCCGTAGGTTCATGGTCAGAGCTTCTGCCTGCTGAAGCTGTAAATGGGGGGCTGGGAAAACAGTAGCCGAATGGAAAGTGACAGCCTGGGAAGAGGTGTGTTCTCCATAGGTTCAGTATCTGAGCTTCTTCCTGCTGAAGCTGTAAATGGGGGGCTGCGGAAAACGGGAGCCGAATGGAAAATGACAGCCTGGGAAGGATGTGTGGTGTCTCTAGGTTCAGCGTCAGAACTTCTGCCTGCTGAAGCTGTAAATAGAGGGCTGGGGGAAGCAGGAGCCGAATCGAAAATGACAGCCTGGGAAGGCGATGTGGTGTGCATAAGTTCAGTGTCAGAGTTTCTGCCTCCTGAAGTTGGAAATGGGGGGCTGGGGAAAGCAGGAGCCCAGTGAAAATGACAGCCTGGGACGGCAGTGTGTTGTCCATAGGTTCAGTGTCAGAGCTTCTGCCTGCTGTAGCCCTAAATGGGGGGCTGTGGAAAACAGGAGCCGACTGGAAAATGACAGCCTGGAAGGAGGTGTGGTGTCCATAGGTTCAGTGTCACAGCTACTACCCTCTGAGCCATAAATGGGGGACTGGGGAAAACAGGAGCTGAATGAAAGTGACATCATGCGAAGGAGGTATGCTGTCCATAGGTTCAGTTTCAAAGCTACTGTTGGCTGGTCATAAATGGGGGACTGAGAAAACAGGAGTCGAATGAAAAATGACAACCTGGGAAGGAGGTATGTTGTCCATAGGTTCTTTGTCAGAGCTTTTCCTGCTGAAGCCGTAAATGGGGGGCTAGGAAAACAGGAGCCGAATGGAAAATGACAGCCTGGGAAGGAGGTTTGTTGTCCATAGGTTCAGTGTCAGAGCTTCTGCCTGCTGAATCCGTAAAGGCAGGGCTGGTGAAAACAGGAGCCGAGTGGAAAATGATAGCCTGTGAAGGAGGTGTGTTGTCCATAGATCAGTGTCAGAGCTTCTGCCTGCTGAAGCCGGAAATGGGGGCCTGGCGGAAACAGGAGACCAAACTAAGAAGATAGCCTGAGAAGGAAGTGTGTTTTCCATAGGTTCAGTGTCAGAGCTTCTGCCTGCTGAAGCCGTAAATGGGGGGCAGGGGTGATCAGGAGCCCAATGGAAAATGACCGCCTGGGAAGGATGTGTGTTGTCCATCGCTTCAGTGTCAGAGCTTCTGCCTGCTGAAGCTGTACATAGAGGGCTGGGGAAAATAGGAGCCGAATAGAAAATGACAGCCTGGGAAGGGGGTGTGGTGTCCATAAGTTCAGTGTCTGAGTTTCTGCCTCCTGAAGCTGGAAATGGGGGGCTGGGGGAAACAGGAGCCCAATGGAAAATGACAGCCTCCGAAGGAGGTGTGTTTTCCATAGGTTTAATGTCCGACCTTCTGCCTGCTGAAGCCTAAATGGGGGCCAGGGGAAAAGAGGGGCCGAAGAGAAAATGACAGCCTGTGAAGGAGGTGTGGTGTTCATAGGTTCAGTGTCAGAGCTTCTGCCTTTTGCAGCTGTAAATGGGGCATTGGGAAAACAAGAGCCAAATGGAAAATGACAGCCTGGGAAGGAGGTGTGTTATCTATAGGTTCAGTGTCAAAGCTTCTGCCTGCTTAAGCCTTAAATGGGGGACTGGGACAACTGGAGCCGAATGGAAAATGACAGCCTGGAAGCAGGTGTGTTGTCCGTAGGTTCATGGTCAGAGCTTCTGCCTGCTGAAGCTGTAAATGGGGGGCTGGGAAAACAGTAGCCGAATGGAAAGTGACAGCCTGGGAAGAGGTGTGTTCTCCATAGGTTCAGTATCTGAGCTTCTTCCTGCTGAAGCTGTAAATGGGGGGCTGCGGAAAACGGGAGCCGAATGGAAAATGACAGCCTGGGAAGGATGTGTGGTGTCTCTAGGTTCAGCGTCAGAACTTCTGCCTGCTGAAGCTGTAAATAGAGGGCTGGGGGAAGCAGGAGCCGAATCGAAAATGACAGCCTGGGAAGGCGATGTGGTGTGCATAAGTTCAGTGTCAGAGTTTCTGCCTCCTGAAGTTGGAAATGGGGGGCTGGGGAAAACAGGAGCCCAGTGAAAATGACAGCCTGGGAGGGCAGTGTGTTGTCCATAGGTTCAGTGTCAGAGCTTCTGCCTGCTGTAGCCCTAAATGGGGGGCTGTGGAAAACAGGAGCCCAATGTAAGAAGACAGCCTGGGAAGGAGGTGTGTTGTCCATAGGTTCAGTATCAGACGTTATGCCTGCTGAAGCCGTAAATGGGGGGCTGGGGTAAACAGTAACCTAATGGAAAATAACAGCTTGGGAATGAGGTGTGTTGTCCATAGGTTCAGTGTGGGAGCTTCTGCCTGCTGAAGCCGTAAATCGGCGTTGGGGAAAACAGAAACTGAGTGGTAAATGATAGCCTGGGAAGGAGGTGTGTTATCCACAGTTTCAGTGTCAGAGCTTCTGCCTGCCGAAGCCTTAAATGGACGGCTGGGGAAAACTGGACCCTAATGGAAAATGACAGCTTGGGAATGAGGTGTGTTGTCCATAGGTTCAGTGTCAGAGCTTCTGCCTGCTGAAGCCCTAAATGGGTGGCTGGGGAAAAGAGGAGCTAGATGGAAAATGACAGCCTGGGAAGGAGGTGTGTTTTCCGTAGGTTCAGTGTCAGAGCTTCTGCCTACTGAATCCTTAAAGGTGGGTCTGGTGAAAGCAGGAGACGATTGGAAAATGATAGCCTGGCTAGGAGGTGTGTTTTCCATAGGTTCAGTGTCAGAACTTCTGCCTGCTGCAGCGGTAAATGTGGGGCTGGGGAAAACAGGAGCCGACTGGAAAATGACAGCCTGTAAGGAGGTGTGGTGTCCATAGGTTCAGTGTCACAGCTACTGCCCTCGGAGCCATAAATGGGGGACTGGGGAAAACAGGAGCTGAATGAAAATGACATCCTGGGAAGGAGGTGTGGTGTCCATAGGTTCAGTGTCAAAGCTTCTGTTGGCTGAAGGCATAAATGCGGGACTGAGAAAACAGGAGTCGAATGAAAAATGACAACCTGGGAAGGAGGTATGTTATCCATAGGTTCTTTGTCAGAGCTTTTCCTGCTGAAGCCGTAAATGGGGGACTGGGAAAACAGGAGCCGAATGGAAAATGACAGCCTGGGAAGGAGGTTTGTTGTCCATAGTTTCAGTGTCTGAGCTTCTGCTTGCTGAACCCAGAAATGGGGGGCTTGTGGAAACAGGAGCCGAGTGGAAAATGAGAGTCTGGAAGGAGGTGTGTTGTCCATAGGTTCACTGTCTGAGCTTCTGCCTGCTGAAGCCACAAATGGGGGGCTGGGGAAAACAGGAGCCAAATGGAAATTGAAAGCCTGGGTAAGAGGTGTGTTTTCCATAGGTTCAGTGTCAGAGCTTCTGCCTGCTGAAGCCGTAAATGGGGACTTGAGAAAACAGGAACCTAATGGCAAATGACTGCTTGGGAAGGAGGTGTGTTGTCCATTGGTTCCTTTCAGAGCTTCTGCCTGCTGAAGCCGTAAATGGGGGTCTGTGGAAAACAAGAGACGAATGGAAAATGAGATCCTGTGAAGGAGGTTTGGTGTCCACAGGTTCATTGTCAGAGCTTCTGCCTGCTGAACCCGGAAAAGGGGGGCTGGCGGAAACAGGAGACCAATGTAAGAAGACAGCCTGAGAAGGAGGTGTGTCGTCCATAGGTTCGGTGTCAGGCTTTTGCCTGCTGAAGCCGTAAATGGGGGGCAGGGGTGATCAGGAGCCAAATGGAAAATGCCCGCCTTGGAAGGAAGTGTGTTGTCTATAGCTTCAGTGTCAAAGCTTCGGCCTGCTGAAGCTGTAAATGGGCGGCTGGGGAAAACAGGATCCTAATGGAAAATGACAGCTTGGGAATGAGGTGTGTTGTCCATAAGTTCAGTGTCAGAGCTTCTGCCTACTGAAACCTTAAAGGTGGGTCTGGTGAAAACAGGAGACAATTGGAAAATGATAGCCTGGCTAGGAGGTGAGATGTGTTGTCCATAGGTTCAGTGTCAGAACTTCTGCCTGCTGAAGCGGTAAATGGGGGGCTGGTGAAAACAGGAGCCGACTGGAAAATGACAGCCTGGAAGGAGGTGTGGTGTCCATAGGTTCAGTGTCACAGCTACTACCCTCTGAGCCATAAATGGGGGACTGGGGAAAACAGGAGCTGAATGAAAGTGACATCATGCGAAGGAGGTATGCTGTCCATAGGTTCAGTTTCAAAGCTACTGTTGGCTGGTCATAAATGGGGGACTGAGAAAACAGGAGTCGAATGAAAAATGACAACCTGGGAAGGAGGTATGTTGTCCATAGGTTCTTTGTCAGAGCTTTTCCTGCTGAAGCCGTAAATGGGGGGCTAGGAAAACAGGAGCCGAATGGAAAATGACAGCCTGGGAAGGAGGTTTGTTGTCCATAGGTTCAGTGTCAGAGCTTCTGCCTGCTGAATCCGTAAAGGCAGGGCTGGTGAAAACAGGAGCCGAGTGGAAAATGATAGCCTGTGAAGGAGGTGTGTTGTCCATAGATCAGTGTCAGAGCTTCTGCCTGCCGAAGCCGGAAATGGGGGCCTGGCGGAAACAGGAGACCAAGCTAAGAAGATAGCCTGAGAAGGAAGTGTGTTGTCCATCGCTTCAGTGTCAGAGCTTCTGCCTGCTGAAGCTGTACATAGAGGGCTGGGGAAAATAGGAGCCGAATAGAAAATGACAGCCTGGGAAGGGGGTGTGGTGTCCATAAGTTCAGTGTCTGAGTTTCTGCCTCCTGAAGCTGGAAATGGGGGGCTGGGGGAAACAGGAGCCCAATGGAAAATGACAGCCTCCGAAGGAGGTGTGTTTTCCATAGGTTTAATGTCCGACCTTCTGCCTGCTGAAGCCTAAATGGGGGCCAGGGGAAAAGAGGGGCCGAAGAGAAAATGACAGCCTGTGAAGGAGGTGTGGTGTTCATAGGTTCAGTGTCAGAGCTTCTGCCTTTTGCAGCTGTAAATGGGGCATTGGGAAAACAAGAGCCAAATGGAAAATGACAGCCTGGGAAGGAGGTGTGTTATCTATAGGTTCAGTGTCAAAGCTTCTGCCTGCTTAAGCCTTAAATGGGGGACTGGGACAACTGGAGCCGAATGGAAAATGACAGCCTGGAAGCAGGTGTGTTGTCCGTAGGTTCATGGTCAGAGCTTCTGCCTGCTGAAGCTGTAAATGGGGGGCTGGGAAAACAGTAGCCGAATGGAAAGTGACAGCCTGGGAAGAGGTGTGTTCTCCATAGGTTCAGTATCTGAGCTTCTTCCTGCTGAAGCTGTAAATGGGGGGCTGCGGAAAACGGGAGCCGAATGGAAAATGACAGCCTGGGAAGGATGTGTGGTGTCTCTAGGTTCAGCGTCAGAACTTCTGCCTGCTGAAGCTGTAAATAGAGGGCTGGGGGAAGCAGGAGCCGAATCGAAAATGACAGCCTGGGAAGGCGATGTGGTGTGCATAAGTTCAGTGTCAGAGTTTCTGCCTCCTGAAGTTGGAAATGGGGGGCTGGGGAAAGCAGGAGCCCAGTGAAAATGACAGCCTGGGACGGCAGTGTGTTGTCCATAGGTTCAGTGTCAGAGCTTCTGCCTGCTGTAGCCCTAAATGGGGGGCTGTGGAAAACAGGAGCCCAATGTAAGAAGACAGCCTGGGAAGGAGGTGTGTTGTCCGTAGGTTCAGTGTCAGAGCTTCTGCCTGCTGAAGCCCTAAATGGGTGGCTGGGGAAAAGAGGAGCTAGATGGAAAATGACAGCCTGGGAAGCAGGTGTGTTTTCCGTAGGTTCAGTGTCAGAGCTTCTGCCTACTGAATCCTTAAAGGTGGGTCTGGTGAAAACAGGAGACGATTGGAAAATGATAGCCTGGCTAGGAGGTGTGTTTTCCATAGGTTCAGTGTCAGAACTTCTGCCTGCTGAAGCGGTAAATGGAGGGCTGGGGAAAACAGGAGCCGACTGGAAAATGACAGCCTGGAAGGAGGTGTGGTGTCCATAGGTTCAGTGTCACAGCTACTGCCCTCTGAGCCATAAATGGGGGACTGGGGAAAACAGGAGCTGAATGAAAATGACATCCTGGGAAGGAGGTGTGGTGTCCATAGGTTCAGTGTCAAAGCTTCTGTTGGCTGAAGGCATAAATGCGGGACTGAGAAAACAGGAGTCGAATGAAAAATGACAACCTGGGAAGGAGGTATGTTGTCCATAGGTTCTTTGTCAGAGCTTTTCCTGCTGAAGCCGTAAATGGGGGACTGGGAAAACAGGAGCCGAATGGAAAATGACAGCCTGGGAAGGAGGTTTGTTGTCCATAGTTTCAGTGTCTGAGCTTCTGCTTGCTGAACCCAGAAATGGGGGGCTTGTGGAAACAGGAGCCGAGTGGAAAATGAGAGCCTGGAAGGAGGTGTGTTGTCCATAGGTTCACTGTCTGAGCTTCTGCCTGCTGAAGCCACAAATGGGGGGCTGGGGAAAACAGGAGCCAAATGGAAATTGAAAGCCTGGGTAAGAGGTGTGTTTTCCATAGGTTCAGTGTCAGAGCTTCTGCCTGCTGAAGCCGTAAATGGGGACTTGAGAAAACAGGAACCTAATGGCAAATGACTGCTTGGGAAGGAGGTGTGTTGTCCATTGGTTCCTTTCAGAGCTTCTGCCTGCTGAAGCCGTAAATGGGGGTCTGTGGAAAACAAGAGACGAATGGAAAATGAGATCCTGTGAAGGAGGTTTGGTGTCCACAGGTTCATTGTCAGAGCTTCTGCCTGCTGAACCCGGAAAAGGGGGGCTGGCGGAAACAGGAGACCAATGTAAGAAAACAGCCTGAGAAGGAGGTGTGTCGTCCATAGGTTCAGTGTCAGAGCTTTTGCCTGCTGAAGCCGTAAATGGGGGGCAAGGGTGATCAGGAGCCAAATGGAAAATGCCCGCCTTGGAAGGAAGTGTGTTGTCTGTAGCTTCAGTGTCAAAGCTTCGGTCTGCTGAAGCTGTAAATAGAGGGCTGGGGAAAATAGGAGCCGAATAGAAAATGACAGCCTGGGAAGGTTGTGTGGAGTCCATAAGTTCAGTGTCAGAGTTTCTGCCTCCTGAAGCCGTAAATGGGCAACTGGGGAAAACCGGATCCTAATGGAAAATGACAGCTTGGGAATGAGGTGTGTTGTCCATAAGTTCAGTGTCAGAGCTTCTGCCTGCTGAAGCCCTAAATGGGTGGTTGGGGAAAAGAGGAGCTCGATGGAAAATGACAGCTTGGGAAGGAGGTGTGTTTTCCGTAGGTTCAGTGTCAGAGCTTCTGCCTACTGAATCCTTAAAGGTGTGTCTGGTGAAAACAGGAGACGATTGGAAAATGATAGCCTTGCTAGGAGGTGAGATGTGTTGTCCATAGGTTCAGTGTCAGAACTTCTGCCTGCTGAAGCGGTAAATGGGGGGCTGGTGAAAACAGGAGCCGACTGGAAAATGACAGCCTGGAAGGAGGTGTGGTGTCCATAGGTTCAGTGTCACAGCTACTACCCTCTGAGCCATAAATGGGGGACTGGGGAAAACAGGAGCGGAATGAAAATGACATCATGCGAAGGAGGTATGCTGTCCATAGGTTCAGTGTCAAAGCTTCTGTTGGCTGAAGTCATAAATGGGGGACTGAGAAAACAGGAGTCGAATGAAAAATGACAACCTGGGAAGGAGGTATGTTGTCCATAGGTTCTTTGTCAGAGCTTTTCCTGCTGAAGCCGTAAATGGGGGGCTAGGAAAACAGGAGCCGAATGGAAAATGACAGCCTGGGAAGGAGGTTTGTTGTCCATAGGTTCAGTGTCAGAGCTTCTGCCTGCTGAATCCGTAAAGGCAGGGCTGGTGAAAACAGGAGCCGAGTGGAAAATGATAGCCTGTGAAGGAGGTGTGTTGTCCATAGATCAGTGTCAGAGCTTCTGCCTGCCGAAGCCGGAAATGGGGGCCTGGCGGAAACAGGAGACCAAGCTAAGAAGATAGCCTGAGAAGGAAGTGTGTTGTCCATAGGTTCAGTGTCAGAGCTTCTGCCTGCTGAAGCCGTAAATGGGGGGCAGGGGTGATCAGGAGCCCAATGGAAAATGACCGCCTGGGAAGGATGTGTGTTGTCCATCGCTTCAGTGTCAGAGCTTCTGCCTGCTGAAGCTGTACATAGAGGGCTGGGGAAAATAGGAGCCGAATAGAAAATGACAGCCTGGGAAGGGGGTGTGGTGTCCATAAGTTCAGTGTCTGAGTTTCTGCCTCCTGAAGCTGGAAATGGGGGGCTGGGGGAAACAGGAGCCCAATGGAAAATGACAGCCTCCGAAGGAGGTGTGTTTTCCATAGGTTTAATGTCCGACCTTCTGCCTGCTGAAGCCTAAATGGGGGCCAGGGGAAAAGAGGGGCCGAAGAGAAAATGACAGCCTGTGAAGGAGGTGTGGTGTTCATAGGTTCAGTGTCAGAGCTTCTGCCTTTTGCAGCTGTAAATGGGGCATTGGGAAAACAAGAGCCAAATGGAAAATGACAGCCTGGGAAGGAGGTGTGTTATCTATAGGTTCAGTGTCAAAGCTTCTGCCTGCTTAAGCCTTAAATGGGGGACTGGGACAACTGGAGCCGAATGGAAAATGACAGCCTGGAAGCAGGTGTGTTGTCCGTAGGTTCATGGTCAGAGCTTCTGCCTGCTGAAGCTGTAAATGGGGGGCTGGGAAAACAGTAGCCGAATGGAAAGTGACAGCCTGGGAAGAGGTGTGTTCTCCATAGGTTCAGTATCTGAGCTTCTTCCTGCTGAAGCTGTAAATGGGGGGCTGCGGAAAACGGGAGCCGAATGGAAAATGACAGCCTGGGAAGGATGTGTGGTGTCTCTAGGTTCAGCGTCAGAACTTCTGCCTGCTGAAGCTGTAAATAGAGGGCTGGGGGAAGCAGGAGCCGAATCGAAAATGACAGCCTGGGAAGGCGATGTGGTGTGCATAAGTTCAGTGTCAGAGTTTCTGCCTCCTGAAGTTGGAAATGGGGGGCTGGGGAAAACAGGAGCCCAATGAAAATGACAGCCTGGGACGGCAGTGTGTTGTCCATAGGTTCAGTGTCAGAGCTTCTGCCTGCTGTAGCCCTAAATGGGGGGCTGTGGAAAACAGGAGCCCAATGTAAGAAGACAGCCTGGGAAGGAGGTGTGTTGTCCATAGGTTCAGTATCAGACCTTATGCCTGCTGAAGCCGTAAATGGGAGGCTGGGGTAAACAGTAACCTAATGGAAAATAACAGCTTGGGAATGAGGTGTGTTGTCCATAGGTTCAGTGTGGGAGCTTCTGCCTGCTGAAGCCGTAAATGGGTGGCTGGGGAAAAGAGGAGCTAGATGGAAAATGACAGACTGGGAAGGAGGTGTGTTTTCCGTAGGTTCAGTGTCAGAGCTTCTGCCTACTGAATCCTTAAAGGTGGGTCTGGTGAAAACAGGAGACGATTGGAAAATGATAGCCTGGCTAGGAGGTGTGTTTTCCATAGGTTCAGTGTTAGAACTTCTGCCTGCTGAAGCAGTAAATGGGTGGCTGGGGAAAACAGGAGCCGACTGGAAAATGACAGCCTGTAAGGAGGTGTGGTGTCCATAGGTTCAGTGTCACAGCTACTGCCCTCGGAGCCATAAATGGGGGACTGGGGAAAACAGGAGCTGAATGAAAATGACATCCTGGGAAGGAGGTGTGGTGTCCATAGGTTCAGTGTCAAAGCTTCTGTTGGCTGAAGGCATAAATGCGGGACTGAGAAAACAGGAGTCGAATGAAAAATGACAACCTGGGAAGGAGGTATGTTGTCCATAGGTTCTTTGTCAGAGCTTTTCCTGCTGAAGCCGTAAGTGGGGGACTGGGAAAACAGGAGCCGAATGGAAAATGACAGCCTGGGAAGGAGGTTTGTTGTCCATGGTTTCAGTGTCTGAGCTTCTGCTTGCTGAACCCAGAAATGGGGGGCTTGTGGAAACAGGAGCCGAGTGGAAAATGAGAGCCTGGAAGGAGATGTGTTGTCCATAGGTTCACTGTCTGAGCTTCTGCCTGCTGAAGCCACAAATGGGGGGCTGGGGAAAACAGGAGCCAAATGGAAATTGAAAGCCTGGGTAAGAGGTGTGTTTTCCATAGGTTCAGTGTCAGAGCTTCTGCCTGCTGAAGCCGTAAATGGGGACTTGAGAAAACAGGAACCTAATGGCAAATGACTGCTTGGGAAGGAGGTGTGTTGTCCATTGGTTCCTTTCAGAGCTTCTGCCTGCTGAAGCCGTAAATGGGGGTCTGTGGAAAACAAGAGACGAATGGAAAATGAGATCCTGTGAAGGAGGTTTGGTGTCCACAGGTTCATTGTCAGAGCTTCTGCCTGCTGAACCCGGAAAAGGGGCACTGGTGGAAACAGGAGACCAATGTAAGAAGACAGCCTGAGAAGGAGGTGTGTCGTCCATAGGTTCAGTGTCAGAGCTTTTGCCTGCTGAAGCCGTAAATGGGGGGCAGGGGTGATCAGGAGCCAAATGGAAAATGCCCGCCTTGGAAGGAAGTGTGTTGTCTATAGCTTCAGTGTCAAAGCTTCGGTCTGCTGAAGCTGTAAATAGAGGGTTGGGGAAAATAGGAGCCGAATAGAAAATGACAGCCTGGGAAGGGGGTGTGGTGTCCATAAGTTCAGTGTCAGAGTTTCTGCCTCCTGAAGCCGTAAATGGGCAACTGGGGAAAACAGGATCCTAATGGAAAATGACAGCTTGGGAATGAGGTGTGTTGTCCATAAGTTCAGTGTCAGAGCTTCTGCCTGCTGAAGCCCTAAATGGGTGGCTGGGGAAAAGAGCAGCTGGTTGGAAAATGACAGCCTGGGAAGGAGGTGTGTTGTCCGTAGGTTCAGTGTCAAAGCTTCTGTTTGCTGAAGCCGTAAATGTGGGACTGAGAAAACAGGAGTCAAATGAAAAATGACAACCTGGGAAGGAGGTATGTTGTCCATAGGTTGTTTTTCAGAGCTTTTCCTGCTGAGGCTGTAAATGGGCAGCTTGGGAAAACAGGAACACCAGGGAGAGAGGCCCTCTGCTGCCCATGAGAGGTCCCAAATATGGGCTGTGGGTTGGTTTGGGGGCCAAAAGGATGGTTAAAATTGGGGTGGCCTAGGGGACCTCCGGCAGAGGTGCGGTGATGGACACTGTTACCCCTGCAGGGTGCCTGTGCTCCACCCTGAAACCTGGGAGAGACCTAAAAATTACAGCTTGGGAAGGGGCTGTCATGTAGAAATCAGAGTGTGCAGTAGACTGGAAGGTGAAACTTCCAGATGCCGTGGCCATGCTGGTGGAAGGGATTGCCATGGAAGTTATTGGCCGCCCAGTTAAAATAGGGGGATTGATGGTAGGGACTGGAAGAGGGGTAAGTAAGTATAAAGGGGGGCTAGAATCTACACAAATGGGTGTTGGGGGTTCCTTTTCGTGGGATGGTGGCTGGAAGGAGAAAGCCTGGATGCTAGGAGGTGTGGGGAGGTCAGAAATAAGAGGTGTGTGGCTGTGACTGAATGAAAAGGGCCTTCATTCTTCTTTAGTGGAATTCCCAAAATGGGATCAGAAGCTGAAGGAGGAAGAGAATCAGCAGGACTGGCAGCTTAGGGACTGTGTATCTTGTTTCCTGATCAATGTTAGGTGTTGGGGAAGGTGGAGGGGCAGACAGGATGAGGGACGTGGAATATAGGTCGGCCAAGGCGGTGGTAGCAGCAGGGACCTGCAAAGTGTGAGTGGCCGTGGGCAGGGAGTCTGCAGTCTGTGAGGCAGGTGGGGAGAGAGAAGGGGCAGGCTGAGGGGCACTGCAGTCTTCCTTGACCGTCCTTATATGGTTCAGGATCTTGTTCCACTGACAGTCAGTGTTCTTCTCCAAGGTGCCTGGGTTTTTGGCAGCAGCTAAGCGCGGAAGCTTAGGAAGGGGCAGCTCACCTCGATCCCATGTCAGTGCCTCGATCCCTGACGGGGGCGACCTCAGCCCTGGCAGTGGCAGAAAAAGCGGCAGGGGAATCCCCCTTGCAGGGCCTACTGCTGGTAGATACCAGGGAAGAGGAGCTTTTTGATGGGATGTGTGAAGACTTTTCACGCTGCAGCTCCTTCCCAGCCATCAGTGAGCCTGGTGATTTGGGCCGGTGGTCTTCACCCAGCACTTCTTTTGTTGGCCTCTCCAGCAGCAGGGAGCAGCATGCGGTTGGGGCAGAGAACACCATGGCATGGGATGGGACCTTCACCTCCCTCTCCTTTGGGGAAGGAAGTGGGAGGTGACTGGATGGTACCGGATTCCTAACGTTGACTACCTGCTCAGGGCAGAAGTAGTATTTGGAGTACTCTGGTAGCTATCCTAATAGATAACATTTTGTTCATTTAAATAGTTTTAATGAGAGAGCTGGGAACTAGGGACACACAGCATCAAGGTTTTTATAATGCATTTTGTAAGAGTTCTTTTTAAGTGTGTACAAATATAGAAAATATATGCACTCATATACACCTCTGTTACTTAATTTAGTGCTTTACAAGAGCCCCTCAGTGAAGGGGTAGTAGCAGCTCTCAGTATCCTTCCTTTATGATGAACTTAATTTATGCAAAGTTACATCATAATTTATTTGTAACTGTGAAACTAGACTTAGTTATTGAGTAGACCCTCCCTAGAAACCTATGGCATTAATAAAACCAACAAAAATTTGTTCAATTTCCAATGATACACACACTACAGACTGAATTATGGGCCATCCATTTTAATGAAGGGAAGAAGTGCTGTAACAAATACAGAGCAAACGGAATATGAAGTTTTGTCCTCAATTAATATTAGTGATGGGTAAAGTGGGCTCCAGCACCTTCAAGGTAGCTGGAGACCATCATCTCTGTGTCATGGGCAGAGGGATGTTCAGCCAGGATGTCTTTCTCTGTCACTGAGAAAAATTTCCATAATATATAATGATACTTACTGAAACAGATATGGGGCATTTGGGTAATTAGGAATCCGTTAGCATATTTTTCTCTCTTCTCTTTTTCATATATGTCATCTTTTTCAGCAGATGTGTTTGGCTAATATTGGGAGGTAACACGAGTAAGAAAGGATATGATAAGACTCCTTAGACATTCTTGTTTCTTAAAAAAGAACTGCTTCCTTTCTGTGTTAGAAGTAATTTCATATTCAGATGGAAAGCGTGGCTTCCCGAAGCTGTTAACATGTTCACTTAGTCTTGGATGTGACCAGTAGCACAGAACTCTGGTGGAACTCAGTAAGACTCCAAATGGTAGCAAGTCAGCATGTCATGGAAAGCACACCATAAGCAGGGTAAAAACTATATGTGCAGGGGCAGCAGGAATGGTGGCAGGCACACATATTGCACGTGTCTCCTCTGCTCATGCGTACATTTTATTGTCCCATAAACGTTCCTTACAAAACGTAAGTTCAAAGATAAAATTATTAAGAATTTCAAGACAGCAGTAGCAGAGCATGAAACCAAGCAAGCGTGGGGCCTTCCTGAGCATGGTTCATGAGGGACGTGATAAACTGATAAAACAACCAAGGCTCTGAGATACCCACACCATGTCAGTGACAGAAGTCCAAGCTACAGATATTGAAGGAGCCCTCAATGCCACTCAGGTACCGAAAGCCCTGTCACTGAGAATGAACCAAAATATAAATTTGGGAGGATAATTTATGGACATTTAGGACTTTGGATTTTTAACCCACAATAACAAGAAAACTTCATTTCAAAAGAAAGTGTGAGGTCTTCAAGTTTGCTTTGGTTATTGAGGGTCCTTTGTGGTTACATATCAATTTTGGGGTCATTTGTTCTATTTCTGCAAAAATAGGGGATTTTGATAGGCATTGTATTAAATCTGTAGATAGCTTTGTATAATATGGACATTTTAACAATAGTTCATGAACATGGGGTATCTTTCCATTTATTTATGTCTTCCTTAATTTCTTTCAATAATGCTGTAGTTTTTGTTTGTTTGGTTTTTTTTTTTTGCGGTACGTGGGCCTCTCACTGTTGTGGCCTCTCCTGTTGCGGAGCACAGGCTCCGGACGCGCAGGCTCAGTGGCCATGGCTCACGGGCCCAGCCGCTCCGTGGCATGTGGGATCTTCCCGGACCGGGGCACAAACCCGTGTTCCCTGCATCGGCAGGCGGACTCTCAACCACTGCGCCACCAGGGAAGCCCAATGCTGTAGATTTCAGTGTACAAGTCTTTCATGTCTTTCATTAAGCTTATTCCTAAGTATTTTCTTCTTTTTGATGGTATTGTAAATGGAATTGTTCTCCTAATTTCTTTTTCAGATTGTTCATTGTTAATGTACAGAAATGCAAGTGATGTGTATATGTTGATTTCTTACTCTGCAAACTTTGCTAAGTTGTTTTATTCTAATAAATTTTTTATGAAATATTTAGCATTTTCTATATCTTTTTCAATAGTTTCCCTTTCAGCCTAAGTGTATCCTTAAATCTAGGGGACATTATGACCTCCATCTGAGGCTTTCATCTTAATTATCAACTTATTCAGAGTCTTAGTTGGTTAATGTTCTCCTTATTGTTTGCCACTTTGGAGAATCCAACAAAATGTTCTACTCAAGGTGAGACCTCTTTTCTCTTCCACCTCTGAACCTGAATATCACTTATTACTTACTTCATTCTCTTAGAAGTTTAGCATTCGAAGTTTAAGTGGTGATCCTTCTTAAAAGAGGTCAATATGCTCACCGAATTCAAGACCTCTGGTGAGTTGTGTCAAGTGTATAGGAATCATATTGACTTCTTGGCTGTTAGCACCCCTGGAAACATTTCTAAAGTGGCATTTGAGCTTGATATTCAGGTTTATTGGACACCGCATTAAAGAGGTTAACAGAATAAGAGTAGGCTGGTCTTTCCTAAAGCAGACTTTATTCAAGAGTGACCTTGTAGCCACGTGCATCAGGCTCATCCTCATTGAGTCATTGAGTGCCCTCAACCCCCCTAAACTGTAAACTCCTTATAGACAAGAATTATATTTTATAGCTGTTGTTCCCCTTCCCTATGCCTAAACATGCCTGGAATAGAAGGTGCCTCTACGAACAGGTGTTGCTTTATTTTAAACTACATTAAGTACATGTATATGTTCATTTCCCTCTGGGAAAGGAGGCTGCATTCCACAGGATTCAAATAACAAGCCTTTAAACTTCTTTGAACCCATAGATGTATAAGTAGTTGCATAACTATCCTCCCTCTATACAACTCTAAGATGATCATATCAAAGTATGGTCATTAATTGTTTTTAATTGCAAACAGATAATAAAGCAAAAGGAACTTATTCCACCAAAGTAAAGGCCAGAGTTCGAAAAGACAAATTAATATGGGATTTGTTACTATTCTAAATAGTAAAGAACACTGACAAGAAATATCACAGTGCTGGTTGCTATTATCATCTTTTCATTTTCCATTACAGTTGTTTATATTATCTTCATGGAGTTTCACTGAAGTTATCAAGGTTTTTGAATAGTCAAATTAAAGACCAAAATCCCTTGAAATGCCAATACAAAGAAAAATGAGTCAGAACATGAAAAAATGCTTTAGACAAGTTGACAACACATATTCTTTGCTCATTTCTCTTTTTGAGAGAAGTTCCTTTTTATTCGCACCCACATGTACAAGACACTGAATAAAATACAACCCCATCACTCGATGGTGATAAAAAAAGGAAAGACAAGCTGTTTCCAGAAAATTCCTCTATTTATTCCTAGTATCTTGTTGCATCTGGCCAAAAAGAGCATTTTGAAATATTCTCTGAAGTTTTGTATTTTATAATTTGCTTATTTATCTCAATGTAAATATTAAAAACACATGAGAAATATTTTGACATTTGGCATTTGACTATTCCTATCTATTTCCTTAATGTTTCCTTTGCCTCCTATGATGATCTTTTGGGATAGACAGCACATACCGCTCTCATACTCCCCAGACTCTACAGCCCCATACACATGCAAAATAGCTTGTGGGGATGTGTTAACATACACTTGGTTGAGGCAGGAAGGCTGTAGAATACATCGTTTATACACCTCAACATTTTAAGTGTTTTTGGAAAGTAACCCTAGTTTGAGTGCAAATTCCATCGATTTATCTAATACATTTCAGGTATACCTAGATATGTCCAGTCAAATGGAAAGGCTATATTACTGGGAGACTATTTACATGAGCAAGTGAAAAGAAATCAGTGGAAGAATATATTATAACCAAGAGTCAGATATAATAGGTCAATCAAATAGAATGTAGATCCCAGAAGCATATCCACACGTATAAGGACAATTGAATTTTCAACAGAGGTTCAAAGCCAATTTAGAGGAGAAAGGATAGTCTTTTTGACAAATGATGCTGGAAGCATGTAGTACACGGATATTGTGCATAGATAGCCATATGCAAAATTATGACCTCTGATCCCTACTTCACACCATATAAAGAATTAAGATGAAAACATGAATCTCTAAAACATGGACAGAATCTTTTTGACCTTGAGTTAAGTGAAGATTTCCTACAGATGATACCAGAAACAAGATCCATAAAGGAAAAAAAGTGATAAATTGGGTTTCATCTTTGGAAGCCATTATTAATAAAAGAAAAGCCACAGGTTGGAAAAAAATATTTACAAATTATATACATGAAAAGACTTGTATCTCTAACACATATAGAACTCTCAAAACTCAGTAATTAGAAAAAATTTAAAAAATTAACAGTATGGGTAAAAATATTTTAAAAGAGATCCTGCCAAGGAGGTGTACGGATGCAAATAAGCACAGGAAGTTGCTCACTGTAATCAATTATTAGCTAAATGAAAGTGAAAGCCCCAGGAGATAGCACTACATTCCTATTGAATGTCTAAAATTAGAAAAGTCCAACCACACCACGTATTGGTGAGGCAGTGTAGGAACTGGAAGTCTTTTACACTGCCAGTGGGAAGGAAAGTGGCATAGTCACTTCAGTCAACAGTTTGGCTGTTTCTTTATAAGTTGAACATACACCTACCGTATGATCCAGCCTTTCTGCACCTAGATATTTATGCAAGAAAAATGAAAGTATATGTTCATACAAAGACTTGTACATGGATCATCACAGCATCTTTATTTTTAATAGACAGAATTGTAACAACCTCAAGCACGCATCAACAGGCGAATGAATAAACGTACTGTGGTATACTCATACAGTGAAACACTACTCAGCAAAACAAAGTGATAAACTATTGATAGCCACAAAAATATGAATTACTCTCAAAATGATTACATTGAGTAAAAGAAGCCAGATAAAAGAGTCCTCACTGTGTGAATCCCTTTATATAAATTTCTAGAAAAATGCAAACACATCTATAACGCTAGAAAGCATATCAGTGGTCATTTGGGGATGTGGAGGGGTGGAATGTGAGGGGGGGAAAGGGGCTTTATGAATGAGGCATAAAAACACTTGCAAGTGATGGATATGTTCCTTGTCTTGATTGTGTTGGCAGTTCCATGGGTATATGCATAGTTCAGAACTTAAATTGTGTTCTTTAAGTATGTGCAGTGTACCGTGTGTCCGTTATATTTAACAGAGCCATTAAAAAAGGCTAAGAACAGACGTTTGTCTCGACAAATGTAGCAAAGAACAGAAAAGTCAAGTACAGTATGATCTCTGTCCATTGAATTTTCCTATACTTTTATTTCCCTCAAAAAATATATCCCAGTTCTTAAAAGAGATGGGACTCTTAATAAAAGGTAAAAACAAAACAAAACAAAACAAAAAACGGCAAAGCCATCAGCAGGGTGAGCTCCAGCTACTTTTCAATTGTGAGACACTAGGTGCACGGTGCAGACATGCCAGGATGTTTGTTCTTCCTGCACAATATTTTAGAGAGGATATTAAACCACCCCTGTTAAATGCCTGCAAGTGACGGCCAGAGTGGAGTTTGGAGAATGATGGCTGTGATCTTTAATATGGTTGTGCCTTTGTAAAGACTCTCACTCAGAATTTCCAGGGTAATTTTGGAGTCAACTTGTTTTTGTTTTTTGGATGATATATATGTCTAACTCACCTCAAGAACATATACACGTAGACTTGAAGTTAGGGACCAGCTGGTATAAATTTGTGTGGTTATCTCCTGACCTTACCTTGTAGCTTCCTTTTGTTCCTTGATTGTAGTTAAGCTTCATCTTCCCTCAAGGCCTTTGTATTTGCTGTTCCCATGTCTTGGAAATATTATTTACAGAAAAATTGTCCATAAATGATTCCTTTCTATTTGGCACTCATCTCTTAAAGATATTTTTTCCTTGATTGTCCTACGAGCCTAACTCAGTCCCAATTTATCAGATTACCTTACTTCTTTCACAGAATAATAATAAAAACAAATATTATCTTTGGTGTCTCTTTGTATTTAGATGAACTTCTTCCCAAAGAACTCAAGCCCCGCAGTGATAGAGGTTGTTACTTTTCTTATCCCTTATTCTGTGTCTTAGAACTGTGTCTGGCATGTATTAATCACTCGAGGTCTGTTGACCGTGTAAAGAAGATGTGAGTAGATGAACAGATTTGGAGTTATTTGAGGTCGCGCTTAATGACGGCTGGTGTTGGTGATTCAAATTGTAGGTTTTAGAGTTGGAAGTGATCTTGCTGAGTCTCACAGCTATGGCAAAACTCTCCCTGCTGTAGCATCCCTGACAGGTGATCAAGTCTGAGCTTCAATAACTGTATATGGAAGACTGTAACCAGGGCACCCTCCTAGCTCTCTTCAGGCACATCACAACCATCCAGGGGAGTTTGCTCCCAGTTATTCAGCTGTAATTAGGAGAAAACGGTTTGACTTACCCACAATCATCTTCTCTGAGTCTCCTTGTTCTAGTTCCTCGAGAATAGACAGGACAGAGTTTCCTCTAAATTACATCCTTTGGATTTGCATTCCTGCTTGTACCAAAATAAACACCATGCTATGGCAAAATTCCCCTTGATTGTCTGCCACTTATTGCTACATTGCTTGTTAGTGTTTAGAAATAATTTGTCTTAATGTTCCACATTATAACTGATGGAGTACCTAAATAAAAGAGATCTCGGGGTTATGTCAGAAGCAATCATACAGATATTTTAACTTACACTTTTAATGTATTTAATGCTGATGCTGTGTGGAATTGAGCAATATAGTCACCGCATTATTGCCATTGCTGAAAAAACGTATTTATGGTAACTTTGAAAGCTTTACCTGATGCGGAAATTGTGAGCTACATCTTAGAGCTCTGAGCGTTTCTCAAAATGATGTGATACGAAACACCTCTGCCTTTTCTTGTATTTCTGTTATGTTCAACTATTTCACAGAAAGCATTCTTCATATTCCTGAAATAATGATGGGCTTAGTTGAGATTCTTTTGGGTCCTAAGGGACCAACATGTGTTCATAATAGTGTCGAGTTACACAGAGCCTGGATGTCTGGCTCCAGACTGAAAGCCCCATGGAGTCGCTTTTTCACATCTGTTCGCCAGTGTGTATGAACGGGGGAAAACCACAGTTCTGGCTCGTTTGATCAAGGTGAGCCAAACTCCTTTTACTTTTGCTGTGACAAACAGGTAAAGAGGTGTAAAATATCTGAAAGCAGCCTCTTAGGGTTTGGTAGAAAGCTTACGTGGGATGTAGAGAACACACAACAAAAAGAAAAGCAAGTGAGCACTGCTGGCAAACTTTTTCAAGGACAGTTAACGAAATAATAATAATAGTAACAACAATAGTAAGGTTGATTTTAAAAGACTTAAGAGCGGCATAGATTCCTAACCACTCTACATGTATTAACTCCATGCCACAGCTTTGTAAAATGGGTGAGGTTATTAACCCCTTGTTTTTTAAAAAGGAAGTGAAACACAAAGAAGAAACACTCCTGAAGTCCCACCACTAGTAAGTGGTAGAGCTGGGGAAAAAAGATCCAGGCAAATTAATTTCAGAGTTAGTGCTCTTAACCAGTAGGTTATGTCCCACAGGTAATATTTGCACGTTTTGAAATCACTTTACAAATACTATTTCTACCCCTAAAGTACACAGGGAATACCCAGGGAAATTGGCATTATAATTATTGTTATTTTTTGACAATAATCTGTTAACTTTTGGCGGTTCAATATCCTTCCCCAACTTCTTAAAAATTCAGCCTACAATCCAAAACATAAGGGCTAGTGAAAATAAATGTCTTGGAAATCCAGTTCAAGAGCAACTAAAAACTAAGGCCCCCAAGGATGCAAAAGAAAGCAAAAGAAAAGAAGAGACAAGAAGCCCAAAGCCTATGATTAAGCTCCACGTTGTTAGGTAAAGGGGCACTTAATTAATGCTTCTTTAATACCTTGTGCACAGAGGCATGGCTCTACAGAAGCCAAGGAGTCTCCCTTTCATCACTGATTCATGGTATGCTTCTGGCAGGGTCACTTCCTTCTTTGACCCTCAAAGCTTTTCATCAATACAAAGAGGGAATTGGAACAAGGTTAGCTCTCACAAGCCAGCTCTCATGTTCTCTCTTGGTACCTGTGAGTCTAGGTAAGTGCTGAATGTTGTTAACATGACAGGTTATATTTTTCTTAACCATTTCTCTTCTCCTGATTTTTATGTAATTTCTAATACATAGTAGAATACTAGAAAAGAAAAAATACCAAACTGAAAATTAACTGATACACTAACTTTCCATTCTCATTTCACTGCCAATTCAGCCAAAAGCCTTCTGTAGAATTCTGATGCAGACCATGAAAACACACTCTAATTGTTCCAAAGTCTTTGCCATACTTGGTAGTCCTGTGATTTCCATTGGCAGAACTATCTTGGACTGTCATCTGCAAATCTATGAAAAAGAAATTAAGTACTAGGAATTCATATCAATGGTATTGGAGAAAAATCCTTGAACTTATTGTGTGAACCTTCATCCATGTACAAAATCGACAAGAAAGGTTAAGCTTTAAAGGCAACATATTCCCATGAATAGAAGGGAGAACATAACACAAACAATATATAATGCTGAAATTATGTACATGCACATATATACAAGTGGTCTTGAAATATACTCCAGGATATTAATTGGATTAAAGTTTGGGGCACTAAAGCATTTTTTCTCATAGAGAACATTATGCTTTAAGACACATACAGACACACATATCTGCCCTGCTGGCCTCTCATAGTTTCAGTTGATTCCAATCATTTCCCCATATATTTATTCTCAGATTAGTGATTTTTGAACAGGTGTTCATCTCTTTAGAAATACCTGTGCCATGACCACAGAGTACTCAGATATTTTATTGGCATTTGGTGGCATATGATGGGGAAACTGATGAGTTGTATGACAGGAGAGGTACAAGGTGAACCTTAGAGTAAGTAAGATTTTATGCATAGTTCTTAATCCCAAAAGGAATAGAGAAGGATAGCAGCAGCAGTCATTGGAATAAAGGACCTCTCAGATGAATCAGCATTAGGATAATTCATTGGTTACTGGCTGTCCAGTCGGTTTAGGTTATAAAGTATTCCTGAGTGGCTGCATCATTTTATGAAAGGATCTACCTAACTATAGCTATGTCTTGCTGGCATTAGTTTAGATGGCAATAATATGCATAGAGAATGGCAATTCTGAATTCATGTCTTCCCCAAATTGAAGACACTCGTTAAGGTACAAGTTTACCCAAGACCGAAAATGATTTATCCATACTATACTAACTGAGACTGTGTCTTACCATTCTTGTTTGTTAAATGAGATAACAAGGCTAACTTTGAGTAGAGTAATAGCAGAATACTTAGAAAATGCTTTCAGGTTAAGTTTTGTAAACAAAGTTCAGTGTTCACCCACCAAAAGCAAATCAGCTCATTTAGTATTGCAGGCAATGACTTCATACGTTTTCACTGCCACTAAAGGAATTGAAAACACCTGTTGGATATATTCCCTCCTAGAATGCCATTTGTACACTTATTCCTAATAGGACCTGTTATTTTAAAAGCAAACTCCTATTATATGGCGCAGAATAGATACTCAGTATTTTTAGTGATCACATGGTTTCGGGTTCTAAGATTTGGGCTCAGACTTGCATTTCAAGCATTGCAATCTGGGCTTGTTAAATGATTTCCTTGCCACCAGGAAAAATTGTTTATCTGAATCTAAAGTCCAGTTAAGTAAATGTGATAGTGGTGATAGTGGTTGATGAAGCAGACTAGCATAGCAGCTAGGGCAATTATGGGCAAGTTCCATTCAACCTCTCTGTGCCTCAGTGTCTTCCTCTGAAACTGAGTTTCTTCATCAATGGTGATAAATACTGGTACCAATCTGACAGAGTTATTGTAAGAAGTGAAGGAGTTCACAAATTTCCTAAAGGCTTAATGTTTGGCTTGTCGTTACTAAATGCTGGTAATTGTTAGTAAAACAATATCCCTCTATTATTTAGTCTATCAAAATAATAATGATAAGGGCATGTTATTTTAGTAGTTCTATTTTTTGGTCATATAGTTTAGACTAACACATATTGTTTAAATGTGAAACCAAGAAGAAAAACAGTTTTGTTTTGTTTTTTTAACCTGGTCAAGGAACCCAAATCACCTAATTCAGAAATGTTTCTAACTTGGCATCTGCTTTGAATCTGTCACAGCCAGAGAAAGTTTATTGTCTCAGAAAGTGACAGCCTTGTATTTGTGTAGCATAGAAAAAAAGATACAAGCTAGATAAGATACATACCCCTTATCCTAGTCCTGCCACACAGAGTGCAAAACTATTCCTGCTGGGTTCAAACATTGTGATCCAGAGCCTGCCATTGCCTATTATCAGGAGCAGCAAAGGGTAAGAACCGTATGTGTTTGCCCTTAAGTTGGTCTACAACACAGGTACTGTCAATCAGCGTCTGATAGTACCCTCCCCGTGGACAACCTTCTGTGCTCTTTTGAGCATGTTCAGATGGAGTCTACCATCAGTGTGGTGGGAGTTCACTTCGCTTCAAGTGTGTCCACGTTGAAGGGTGAAATTAACACATACTAACCAAATTGTGGCTGTCCAAACTAGGAAAATATTTAAAGAATCAGGACAGGAAGAATCAGGCAAATACTCATTTGGTGTCAACCCAATAAAAAAGCTTCCTGGTGAGAAAAAAATTGTCAAAGATGAAAGCCTAGAATACTGCCACTTTAGCCTAACCACAGTGTCAAAGCAAATAACACACAAACACACAAATGCAAAAGGAAGCCCTCTTCACACTAATGCCCCAAAGTCCTTTATGGGTCTTCAAATTGAGTGATTAGGTAGGTTGATGGTTGTCCTTTACGGATTGGGTCCACCTAACAAGACTGGTTACTAACAGAATATCTCTGTTTTGTCATTTAATAGACATCCCAACCTTAATATACCTTGCAATCAAATACACACATAGTCACTCATGCTTTTCCTGTAGACTTCCCAAAGCAGAAAAGAGCAGCTGCATTCTTCCTGGTGCTCAGTTACAAAATGTGATTCATCTTTGACTTTTTTCTTTCCCTCTCCTTTCACATCCAATACAGAAGCAAAATGTGTCAGCCGTATCTTTGAGATAGAACCAGAATTTGACAATTTCTCGATTTTCCCACTATTACCACTCAGGATTAAGATTTCATTGTCTGTCATCTTAATTATTATCCCTCTGAAATCTGTCCTTAACACAGTGGCCAGAGAACCCTTCGAGAATCTAAGTCAGAAGAATTATGTGACTTCAGTGTCTTCCCCTTCATCATAGTTGAAGCTGAAGTTCTTCAAATGCTGGTAAGTTGCTACATGATTACCCTCTGCATTATGTATCTGATCTCATGTCCTCCACCTCTACTCCTTGCTCACTCTTTTGCAAACACCTTATACTCTTTAGTCCTTGATGTTCAACAAGTATAGTAGGCAGACATTTTCACTTGCTGTTCCCTTTACCTGAATTGCTGTTCTCTTTAGTATCTACAATACTTATCCACTCACTTTTTTTTTTTTTTTTTTTTTTTTTTTTTTTGCAGTACGCGGGCCTCTCACTGTTGTGGCCTCTCCCGTTGCGGAGCACAGGCTCCGGACGCACAGGCCCAGCGGCCATGGCTCACGGGCCCAGCCGCTCCACAGCACGTGGGATCCTCCCGGACCGGGGCACAAACCCGTGTCCCCTGCGTCGGCAGGCGGACTCCCAACCACTGCGCCACCAGGGAAGCCCTTCCACTCACTTTTTTAGGTCTTTTCTCAAATATCACCGTCTCCATTATGAGGCCTTGCTTGGATTCCCTGTAATAACCTGCAGCCCCACTAATACACCCTACCTCCTTTGAAGCCTCCCTTCTGCTGTAGAATCTGTTGAATGAATGAATGCAGTGAGCTATATCTAATTCCCAAAAAAATAAACATCAACAGTAAACACTTGTTGAGAGACGGGTTCAGGGTATAAAGAATAAAAGAAGTGTAAATTCAGGCCTTACCATTCACCATCCATTCCCTAAGGGTTCTGCTATGGTGTATCTTTGAATAAAAAGCACAATTTGAGAAGACTAACTAATAGCTTAAATTCGTTAGAATCCCAGACCTTTTATAGTAGAAATGTGATAAAAATTGTTTCAGAGATTCTCAACAGAATGTTAGGAAATTGAAGCCAAAAAAGTATAAAAACAATTATATACCACGACCAAATGGGATTTGTGTCAGGTATTTAAGGCTGGTTCAACAGTTGAAAATTAATTAATATCCATCCAAGACCAAAAAGGAAAAAAAAAAACATATAAATACATGTGGAAGAAGCATTTGACAAAATCCAGCATGCACCCATGAGAAAAACTCTCAGTAAACTAGGAATAGAGAGGGACTTTCTTAACTTGATAAATACGATCTACAAAAAAAACCAATAGCTAACATCATACTTACTGGAGAGAAACTCAATGCTTTCCAACTAAGATTAAGCACAAGGCAAGGATATCCTCCTTTATTATAACTTTTCAATATTGTGCTGCAAGTTCTTCTACTGGAATAAGGCAAGAAAAGGAAATAAAATGTGTACAGATTGAGAAGGAAGACATAAAGCTGTCTTTGTTCACAGATGACATGATCATCTATGTAGAAAATCTTAAAGAGTTGACCCAAAACTCCTGTAAGTAATAAATGATTATAGCAAGGTTGTAGGGTCCAAGGTTAATATACAAAAGGCAATTGCTTCCCTATATACCAATAATGAACAAGTGGAATAGGTTAATAAAAACCCACACTATTTACATTAGCACTGCCAAAAATGCAATACTTCAGTATAAATCTAATAAAATAAGTACAACCTCTATAGAAGGAAAACTACAAAACCGTGATGAATGAAGTCAAAGAATAAATAAGTAAATGGAGAGATATTGCATGTTCATGAATAGGAAGACTCGGTATTATCAAAATGTCAGTTCTTTCCGACTTAATCTATAGAAATTCAGTGCGATCCCAATCAAAATCCCAGCAAGTTAATTTATGGATATTGGCAAACTGATTCTAAAGACCATATGAAGAGGCAAGAGACCCAGAATAGCTGTCACCTCATTGAAGAAGGACAAAGTTGAAGGAATGACACTACCCAGCCTGAAGACTTATTACGAAGGTGCAGTAATCAAGACAGGGTGGTATTGGTGAAAGATCAGCTAGATCAATGGAAAAGAATAATGAGCCCCAAAATAGACCCACATAAATACAGTCAACTGATCTTTGGCCAAAGAACAAAGGCGATACAATGGAGCAAAGATAGTCTTTTCATCAAATAGTGCTGAAACAACTGGATGTCCACAGTAAAAAAAAAACCCAAAAAACAAAAAGAAAACTAGACACAGACTTTATATCCTTCATAAAAATTAACTCAAAATGAACCATAGACCTCAATGTAAAACACAAAACTGTAAAACTTCCAGAAGATAACATAGGGGAAAACCTAGATGACCTTGGGTATGGCAATGACTTCTAAAATATAATACCAAAGGCACAATCCATGAAAGAAAGAATTGATAAGCTAGACTTCATTAAAATAGAAAATTTCTGCTCTGTAAAAATCACTATCAAGATAATGAAAAGACAAGCCACAGAGTGGGAGAAAACATCTGTAAAAGACTCATCTTGTTAGGATAAAGTGTCAACTTGCAAGCTTCTTACATGTGCAACTGGTTTAACTTATTTTGGTATGTAATGTGAGGTACAGACTTTAGTTTTAAATGGGTGTGTAGTTTTCTAGGCATCAGTTTTAAAGATTATACCTTGACTGTGTCACAATCAAACTTCCCAGACATACTTAGAACTATTTGTGGATATTCTTTTCTGTTTAATTTGTATATGTGCTCATTCAGGTAGTAATGCTACAATGTTTGAATTGTAGTGGCTTTATAGTTAAGTTATATAGCTGCCTGCTAATTAACAGATACTCAACTTCTAATAAAGTTGATTACTTGTACCTGAATGCTTCCAGATTATGTTCTTCATTCAGACTCTTTACTTTTCACTCAATATAAATTCAAAGCTGATCTACATTAAAAACTGAACTAAGGTGGCTAACATGTTTTAGTTTTCATCTATATTCCTAGATTTAAAATATGAGAAAGTAATAGAATGCAACATTTTTAAAAACCTCTAATGACACACATTTTCTATCTCTAATTAAAACAGAATACCCTGTGGAATATCTTTGCATCATTTACCCAGTTTCATTAATTCTGGCTGCTGCAGTTAATTTAAATTCACTCTGGTAAAATGAGAGCTCAGTATAAGCTTTTAGCATACTCAGTGAGACTTACAAATAGTCATCTGCTGGGTGGTAAACAGTAAACAGTCTTGTTTATTGCAAATAACCTTAGCCACTAATGTTACTTATGCTCCATTTAAGAATAAAGATGTTCATCTGAGATCACAAAACGATCTTTTTGTTAAAGCTAAAAGCAATTCTGCTTTGATTAGTTGCAAATATTACCCAACTTCTTTCTCCTTCTTTGATAGTTGTATAGAAATAAAACTAAATATAAGACTGTAAGCCAAACCCACTACAAATGAAACTGCGCTACACACCCAGTATCTTCAGTGATTTCTAGATGATTTCTATGCTCAAACCTTCATTCTATCCTCTCTTCTTAAACAGAATTGTTTTTTATTTTTGGTTTTGAGTAAGTTTTATTATACAAGGGATTCATATTCTTTATAGAGAAATCATGTAATCAAATAATCCAAAAATAGATTAAAAAGCAGCCATAATTTCACCTCTCAGATATATTATGACTTTATCTATTTTATAGTATAGCTTTCATATATATATTTTTAACATCTTTATTGGAGTATAATTGCTTTACAATGTTGTGTTAGTTTCTGCTGTATAATAGTGCATCAGCTATATATATATATATATATATATATATATATATATATATGTCTCCCCATATCCCCTCCTTTTTTTGTCTCCCTCCCACCCTCCCTCTCCCACCCCTGTAGGTGGTCACGAAACCCCGAGCTGATCTCCCTGTGCTATTTGGCTGCTTCCCACTAGCTATCTATTTTACATTTGGTAGTGTATATATGTCCATGCCACTCTCTCACTTCGTCCCAGCTTACCCTTCCCCATCCCCATGTCACTAAACAGAATTTAAAGAAGTTAGCCAAGATAAAATAAGAAACTAATTTAGACTTAAGTCCCAAATTGACAGCTTCAATGATTTAGGAAAATTCCTTGACAGCTATACTGAGCCTCAGTTTTCACATTTGTAAAAGGGTGAGGATGAAAAACACTGATACTTCTGGAAATGCCTGTCATTCTGATTGGATATTTTTTAGATGTTAACTGAAATTTAAATGTATAAATTATAAAAAGAAGATGACAAAAAGGCCTATTATCATTTTATTACCCAGATAAACCCTGGTGGTGCACTGATAGGAGAAGTGTCTTCTCTAAGCAGTTTTCTTCATCCTGATTTCTGGACACTCCGTCCTTCAATGTGCATCTGGAGGCAGCGGATGACATTCTGGCAAGTTTTATTCAAATTCTTTATGCCTTGATTTTAGGAAAGAAGAATAGTAGCTGTGCTGAGCTCTGCCAGGTCAGATAGAATTTTGGAGTATTCTCTTTCTCTCTCTTGTAGACAGCCACTGTCATTTGGTAAGCCATAAGCCTTCCTTTGCTTTGAGTGTGGTTAGTGTGTTTGCTGGATTTCTAAAATATATTTTTAGTGTTTACTTGTTTAGATTGAAAAGACGGGGCTATATATATACATATATATATATATATATATATATATATATATTTTTTTTTTTTTTTTTGCAGTACACGGGCCTCTCACTGTTGTGGCCTCTCCCATTGCAGAGCACAGGCTCTGGATGCGCAGGCTCAGTGGCCATGGCTCACGGGCCCAGCCACTCCGAGGCATGTGGGATCTTCCCGGACCGGGGCACGAACCCATGTCCCATGCATCGGCAGACGGACTGTCAACCACTGTGCCACCAGGGAAGCCCTGGGCTATATTTTTAAAAGTTTATCCCTTTATTTTGGAAGGCCTTTGAAGTTGTGACATTGCATGCAAGAGAGCTAATGGAATTCTGGACTCCATATTTTCATTTTTACCTCTTTTTTTTTTTTCTCAGACTTTGAACCAACAATGGCTAAGAATGAAAGGAACTCAGACCCCAATTTTTTTTCCCTTGTAAAGCACAGAGAATATGGGAAAAAATGAAACTGGGAAATTGTTTTGCTCCTCTTCTTCCTCCTTTTTGGTCAGTTACCTGAGTCGTCCAACTTACTCTGTATTTCTAGCCTGGCTTCAGAAAGACCTGAATTTGATCAAATACACACTGTTGGAGTATTAGATTGCTAGAAGGAGCCAAGATCCAGACAACCTTCATGGAATTATTTTCAAGAAGGATGGTCTAGCCAATTTCCCAACTTCCATTGTGAAAGGAGTTCCCTATTCCTAAGAAAATGGACCTATGTCCTTCTGTGTCTATGACACAGAAGTTGGAGATTTATCCCAGTGCATTTATATATGTATATATATTAAAATTATGTATATATATGTATATGTTTATATATATATATATATATATATATATATATATATAATGCCTAATGGAAATATCTCTGATGGTCTATTTAGTGTTTTTTCTTTAATTTTACTTATAAAATTGTGACCATTTTTTAACTCAAAAGAGGAGAACCTTAAAAATTAATTAAAAAGACATTCTCAGTAGTCTAAGGTTCAGAGTGACTTGGCAGAGAAAATTGCTGAATGGTTAGATAACAGTGCTGGTATGCTTGGCTATTGTAACACTTTCCATTTGAGTTTCTCTTCCTTGAAATTACAAGAACTATATGACTCAAGAGAAAGATCGATAATTAGGAATATTCTGCTTGCTTTTTATATAGCCTATTGAAGAACATTTTGATTAATTATTTGGAGGTCATAGGAAGGAACCTTCATGATCTCACTTTTGAACAAGTAGTGTGGCAACACAAAGCTATGACATAAAAAGGAAATTTGAAATGACCTATTTCTTTTGACATCTCAATCCAGATATCTGTCAGTAAAATGAGTCACTTTTCAGTCAAATGGGTGGTCAGCAATATAATTTTTTATTGGGAAGCTGAAAGACGCCATTGCCAAGCAGAGCATCTGCAGTGTTCACATCTATATTTGAGCATCTTTTCTTTTCCCAAGGGGTACAGATGAGAAGAAGGAAGGCAGAGAAATGCACTTGCGTAAAGCTTTTCAAGATGGATAGAACAGAGAGCATTCCCAGGGGCAGGTCAACTTCAACCCAAGAACAACTCTCTCAGTGCTTTCACAACTAGTTAAAATACAAGACCAGTAGTATCTCAGCTCTCAAATCAGTGCTGAAATCCAGCAGAAGGTTGTTAATATTGATACGGTTAACATACATCAAATAGGATTACTGAATTTTCTGAATCCAAAAGTCCTCCACAGTGTTGACATTTCCTTACTGAACTCCCAGGATTGTTTGGTTTCAAAGGCTGTTGGGCTCAAGTCGCATTTTGTTTTAAATAACCCTCCATAAAAAGTTCAGCTTTCGGAGAGGACTGGGGCTGGTGGCAGGAAGAGAGCCTGAAGGAGTTAGTGCACCACGGCTAGCCCGGAGGGAGTCCGGGGAAAGGGTCTGGAGCTACCGGAGAGGCAAGAGACTTTTTTCCCTTTTGTTGCCTGGTGCGCGAGGAGAGGGCATTAAGAGAGCTGCTTGGGGAGGCGCCGGAGACAGGCGCGAGCCGCGGGTAAGGCGCGGACCTCGGAGACGGGCGTGGGACGCTGGGGCGGCTGCTGCTGCTGCCGCTGCCGCCGCTGCCGCTGCCGCCGCTGCCGCCGCCGCCGCCGCCGCCGCCGCTCGCCGCCGCCCGCCGGCCGCCGCCGCCGCGGGGCCTGTGTGCGAGCGCGGGTCACTGGCCGCCCCGCCTTCCGGGGGGCCTGTGCACCCCGCCACTGCCGGGGTCCCGGGACCCGGGGACGGCTTTCCCGGGAAAGCGCACGGAGCGCCACGGGCTGCTGCAACGTCACGCCGGCCTCTGCCGCCGCAGGCCCGCCCCACACTGCGCGCCCCTCCCTCCCCTCTGCCTGAGTGAGCCAGAGCCCCCGCATCAGCGGCTCCTTTAAACCCGTCCTGTCTGAGCGAAGAACGGACGCCCTCCGGCGACCTACGCGCAGAGGCGGGGCCAGGTCCAAGGCTGAGACCCGGGAGCTGTGAGAGCAGAGAAGAGACAGGGAAATCTCTCTGTGCAGCCTCGGAGGCAGCGGATTAAAGCTCCACGGTCCACTTGATGTGCCCTGCGTCTGTGGAGTGCATGAATGGACAGCGAATCATCCCAAATTGAGGAAGTGGACTTTGAGGACAAGATTTAAGACTTTCCCCCCTTTTTCCTCTTTTTACAACGAATTATCCCAAATTAAGGAGGTGGACTTAGCAAGATTTCAGACTTCTCGCCCTTTTCCTCTTTTTACAACGAATTATCCCAAATTGAGGAGGTGGACTTGGAGAGCAAGATTTTTGATTTTTCCCCCTGCTCTCTTTTTGTGAATGTGTATGTGTAATCTTCTGTGTAAGATTCTCTCTGTATAGCTTTGCTTCCACCATATGTCCCAGGGTTCTATCGGTCCGTGTTTTTTTTCAATAATTACTTTTTAATTTTAATAACGCTACTATATTTCATACTTTATTCTATTTTACTTTACCTGCTCTTTCTTTTTTTCCTACCGTCCCTTCCTCCCTCCCTCCCTCCGCTCCTCCTTTCCTTCTTTCTCTTTCCTCCCTCCCTCCCTCCCACCCTTCTTCTTTCCACTTTCTTTTTCTTTCCTTCCTCCCTCCCTCCTGTCTTTCTTTCTTTCTTTCCTTCCTCCCTCCCTCCCTTCTTCCATTCACTCTTCCTTTTGCTTTCATTCCTCCCTCCCTCCCTCCTTTCTTTCCTTCTTTCTTTCCATCCTTCCTCCCTCCCTCCCTCCTTTCTTTCTTTCTTCCTTCCTTCCTTCCTTCCTTTCTTCCCCTCTTCCTTTCTTTTCCCTCTCTCTTTCTTTCTTCTACTAATTGTTTCTTTCTACTTTTTCTCACTGTTATTCTGAGCCGGGTGGATGAAAGGCTCTTGGTGCTGCAGCCAGGAGTCAGTGCTGTGCCTCTGAAGTGGGAGAGCCAACTTCAGGACACGGGTCCACAAGAGACCTCCCAGCTCCACATAATATCAAGCAGCGAATATCTCCCAGGGATCTCCATCTCAACACCAGCACCCAGCTTCAGTCAATGACCAGCAAGCTACAGTGCTGGTCACCCTATGCCAAGCAACTAGCAAGGCAGGAACACAACCCCACCCATTAGAAGAGAGGCTACCTAAAAACATAATAAGGCCACAGGCACCCCAAAACACACCACCGGACGTGGACCTGTCCACCAGAAAGGCAAGATCGAGCCTCGGCCACCAGAACACAGGCATTAGTCCCCCCAACCAGGAAGCCTACACAACATACTGAAACAACCTTAGCCACGGGGGACAGACACCAAAAACAACGGGAACTACGAATCTGCAGCCTGCAAAAAGGAGACCCCAAACACAGTAACATAAGCAAAATGAGAAAGCAGAAAAACACACAGCAGGTGAAGGAGCAAGATAAAAACCTACCAGACCTAACAAATGAAGAGGTAATAGGCAGTCTACCTGAAAAAGAATTCAGAATAATGATAGTAAAGCTGATCCAAGATTCTATTTCCCGGATCCAAAATCTTGGAAATACAATAGACAATATGCAAGAAACAGTTAACAAGGACCTAGAAGAACTAAAGATGAATCAAGCATCGATTAAAAACACAATAAATGAAATGAAAAATACTCTAGATGGGATCAATAGCAGAATAACTGAGGCAGAAGAACAGATAAGTGAGGTGGAAGATAAAATAGTGGAAATAACTAATGCAGAGCAAAATAAAGAAAAAAGAATGAAAAGAACAGAGGACAGTCTCAGAGACCTCTGGGACAACATTAAACGCACCAACATTCGAATTATAGGGGTTCCAGAAGAAGAAGAGAAAAAGAAAGGGACTGAGAAAATATTTCAAGAGATTATAGTTGAAAACTTCCCTAATATGGGAAAGGAAATAGTTAATCAAGTCCAGGAGGCACAGAGAGTCCCATACAGAATAAATCCAAGGAGAAATACGCCAACACACATATTAATCAAACTGTCAAAAATTAAACACAAAGAAATCCTATTAAAAGCAGCAAGGGAAAAACAACAAATAACACACAAGGGAATCCCCATCAGGTTAACAGCTGATCTCTCAGCAGAAACTCTACAAGCCAGAAGGGAGTGGCAGGACATAATTAAAGTGATGAAGGAGAGAAACCTGCAACCAAGATTACTCTACCCAGCAAGGATCTCATTCAGATTTGATGGAGAAATTAAAACCTTTACAGACAAGCAAAAGCTCAGAGAGTTCAGCACCACCAAACCAGCTTTACAACAAATGCTAAAGGAACTTCTCTAGGCAAGAAACACAACAGAAGGAATATACCTACAATAACGAACCCAAAGCAATTAAGGAAATGGGAATAGGAACATACATATCAATAATTACCTTAAGTGTAAATGGACTAAATGCTCCCACCAAAAGACACAGAGTGGCTGAATGGATACAAAAACAAGACCCATATATATGCTGTCTACAAGAGACCCACTTCAGACCTAGAGACACATACAGATTGAAAGTAAGGGGATGGAAAAAGATATTCCATGCAAATGGAAATCAAAAGAAAGCTGGAGTAGCAATTCTTATATCAGACAAAATAGACTTTAAAATAAAGACTATTAGAAGAGACAAAGAAGGACACTACATAACGATAAAGGGATCGATCCAAGAAGAAGATACAACAATTGTAAATATTTATGCACCCAACATAGGAGCACCTCAATACATAAGGCAGATACTAACAGCCATAAAAGGAGAAATCGACAGTAACACAATCATAGTAGGGGACTTTAACACCCCACTTTCACCAATGGACAGATCATCCAAAATGAAAATAAATAAGGAAACACAAGCTTTAAATGATACATTAAACAAGATGGACTTAGTTGATATTTATAGGACATTCCATCGAAAAACAACAGAACACACATTTTTCTCAAGTGCTCATGGAACATTCTCCAGGATAGATCATATCTTGGGTCACAAATCAAGCCTTGGTAAATTTAAGAAAATTGAAATTGTATCAAGTATCTTTTTTCACCACAATGCTATGAGACTAGACATCAATTACAGGAAAAGATCTGCAAAAAATACAAACACATGGAGCCTAAACAATACACTACTCAATAACGAAGTGATCACTGAAGAAATCAAAGAGGAAATTTAAAAATACCTAGAAACAAATGACAATGGAGACACGACGACCCAAAACCTATGGGACGCAGCAAAAGCAGTTCTAAGGGGGAAGTTTATAGCAATACAATCCCACCTTAAGAAACAGGAAACATTTCAAGTAAACAACCTGACCCTGCACCTAAAGCAATTAGAGAAAGAAGAACAAAAAACCCCCAAAGTTAGCAGAAGGAAAGAAATCATAAAGATCAGATCAGAAATAAATGAAAAAGAAATGAAGGAAACAATAGCAAAGATCAACCAAACTAAAAGCTGGTTCTTTGAGAAGATAAACAAAATTGACAAACCATTAGCCAGACTCATCAAGAAAAGAAGGGAGAAGACTCAAATCAGTAGAATTAGAAATGAAAAAGGAGAAGTAACAACTGACACTGCAGAAATACAAAAGATCATGAGAGATTACTATAAGCCACTCTATGCCAGTAAAATGGACAACCTGGAAGAAATGGACAAATTCTTAGAAATGCACAACCTACGAAGACTGACTCAGGAAGAAACAGAAAATATGAATAGACCAATCACAAGCACTGAAATTGAAACTGTGATTAAAAATCTTCCATCAAACAAAAGCCCAGGACCAGATGGCTTCACAGGCGAATTCTATCAAACATTTAGAGAAGAGCTAACACCCATCCTTCTCAAACTCTTCCAAACAATATCAGAGGAAGGAACACTCCCAAACTCATTCTATGAGGCCACCATCACCTTGATACCAAAACCAGGCAAGGATGTCACAAAGAAAGAAAACTACAGGCCAATATCACTGATGAACATAGATGCAAAAATCCTCAACAAAATACTAGCAAACAGAATCCAACAGCACATTAAAAGGATCATACACCATGATCAAGTGGGGTTTATTCCAGGAATGCAAGGATTCTTCAATATACACAAATCAATCAATGTGATACACCATATTAACAAGTTGAAGGAGAAAAACCATATGATCATCTCAATAGATGCAGAGAAAGCTTTCGACAAAATTCAACACCCATTTATGATAAAAACCCTGCAGAAAGTAGGCATAGAGGGAACTTTCCTCAACATAATAAAGGCCATATATGACAAACCCACAGCCAACATTGTCCTCAATGGTGAAAAACTGAAACCATTTCCACTAAGATCAGGAACAAGACAAGGCTGCCCACTCTCACCACTCTTATTCAACCTAGTTTTGGAAGTTCTAGCCACAGCAATCAGAGAAGAAAAGGAAATAAAAGGAATCCAAATGGGAAAAGAAGAAGTAAAGCTGTCACTGTTTGCAGATGACATGATACTATACATAGAGAATCCTAAAGATGCTACCAGAAAACTACTAGAGCTAATCAATGAATTTGGTAAAGTAGCAGGATACAAAATTAATGCACAGAAATCTCTGGCATTCCTGTACACTGATGATGAAAAATCTGAAAATGAAATCAAGAAAACACTCCCATTTACCATTGCAACAAAAAGAATAAAATATCTAGGAATAAACCTACCTAAGGAGACAAAAGACCTGTATGCAGAAAATTATAAGACACTGATGAAAGAAATTAAAGATGATACAAATAGATGGAGAGATATACCATGCTCCTGGATTGGAAGAATCAATATTGTGAAAATGACTCTACTACCCAAAGCAATCTACAGATTCAATGCAATCCCTATCAAACTACCACTGGCATTTTTCACAGAACTAGAACAAAAAATGCAAAATTTGTTTGGAAAAACAAAAGACCCCGAATAGCCAAAGCAATCTTGAGAACGAAATACGGAGCTGGAGGAATCAGGCTCCCTGACTTCAGACTATACTACAAAGCTACAGTAATTAAGACAGTATGGTACTGGCATAAAAACAGAAAGATAGATCAGTGGATCAGGATAGAAAGCCCAGAGATAAACCCACGCACATATGGCCAACTTATCTTTGATAAAGGAGGCAGGAATGTACAGTGGAGAAAGGACAGCCTCTTCAATAAGTGGTGCTGGGAAAACTGGACAGGGACATGTAAAAGTTTGAGACTAGATCATTCCCTAACACCATACACAAAAATAAGCTCAAAATGGATTAAAGACCTAAATGTAAGGCCAGAAACTATCAAACTCTTAGAGGAAAACATAGGTAGAACACTCTATGACATAAATCACAGCAAGATCCTTTTGGACCCACCTCCTAGAGAAATGGAACTAAAAACAAAGATAAACAAATGGGACCTAACGAAACTTCAAAGCTTTTGCACAGCAAAGGAAATCATAAAGAAGACCAAAAGACAACCCTCAGAATGGGAGAAAATATTTGCAAATGAAGCCACTGACAAAGGATTAATCTCCAAAATTTATAAACAGCTCATGCAGCTCAATAACAAAAAAAACAAACAACCCAATCCAAAAATGGGCAGAAGACTTAAATAGGCATTTCTCCAAAGAAGATATACAGACTGCCAACAAACACATGAAAGAATGCTCAACATCATTAATCATTAGAGAAATGCAAAGCAAAACTACAATGAGATATCATCTCACACCAGTCAGAATGGCCATCATCAAGAAATCTAGAAACAATAAATGCTGGAGAGGGTGTGGAGAAAAGGGAACACTCTTGCACTGCTGGTGGGAATGTGAATTGGTACAGCCACTATGGAGAACAGTATGGAGGTTCCTTAAAAAACTACAAATAGAACTACCATATGACCCAGCAATCCCACTACTAGGCATATACCCTGAGAAAACCATAATTCAAAAAGAGACATGTACCAAAATGTTCATTGCAGCTCTATTCACAATAGCCCGGAGCTGGAAACAACCTAAGTGTCCATCATCAGATGAATGGATAAAGAAGATGTGGCACATATATACAATGGAATATTACTCAGCCATAAAAAGAAACGAAACTGAGCTATTTGTAATGAGGTGGATAGACCTAGAGTCTGTCATACAGAGTGAAGTAAGTCAGAAAGAGAAAGACAAATACCGTATGCTAACACATATATATGGAATTTAAAAAAAAAATGTCATGAAGAACCTAGGGGTAAAACGGGAATAAAGACACAGACCTACTTGAGAATGGACTTGAGGATATGGGGAGGGGGAAGGGTAAGCTGTGACAAAGCGAAAGAGAGGCATGGACTTATATACAGTACCAAATATAAGGTAGATAGATAGTGGGAAGCAGCCGCAGAGCACAGGGAGATCAGCTCGGTGCTTTGTGACCGCCTGTAGGGGTGGGGTGGGGAGGGTGGGAGGGAGGGAGATGCATGAGGGAAGGGATGTGGGAACAGATATATATGTATGACTAATTCACTTTGTTATAAAGCAGAAACTAATAAAAAATAAATAAATAAAAGAAGAAAAAAAGTTCAGCTTTCAGTCTAATATGATTGAAACCCAGCTTGAGTGTGTTTTATAATGCACTGAAGTGGAAAGACTATGGGCATTGAATTATTCAAAACATGTTAGGCGACGGAGTGATATGTGGGGAGGAGGTGATCAGAGAAATCAGTGAGACTTGCTATGTCTTGTCTCATTTTATTTACCTGTTAGAACTCTTCCAAATATTAGAGGAAAGAAATCAATATCAATTTTCGCCTGTCACGTTCCACACTTCAATGATTAATGAATGTCAAATTTGACCACAGTTTTCTGTACCACCTGCTCTGCAATAATATTTCTGAGCCTTTATTAAAAATGTAAAATTGTCATTGGATTTCCAAATATGATTCTGCAGTGGCTAATTCAGCTTGTTTTATTAATAAGCAAGTTCTGATGAGTAATACTAATTTAATACGCCTGCATGTAAGGTTAAAGTGTAAGTTATTCCCGCCGAAGGTGATGAAATACGACTGCGATGTGGCGGTAGGGCACTCAGCTTCCTGAACGAATCCTGTGAGCACACAGTTCTTGGGAGAAACCAGTACTTCATATAGTAGCAAATCTGATATTATTTTGCACGTCTCCTGTAGCAGTGGAATGCACACACACACACACACACGATCATGGGTGAAAAAACACACGTGCGCACCTTAGATGCTTACATTAATTTCTGAATATACTTCTCTGGAAAGAAAAAGCTTTACTGACGATTTGTATTTTTTATACTTTATTATTTCATCCATACTAAAAACACTTCATGAAATCACTTCCTGTTTTGTTGTCCATGGAATACTTTCAATTTTGAGATGCTAAATATAAATCAAAATAATGATTATAGTCCTTGGCCATGAAAGACTAAGTTACAGAGAACCCGGTGACTGGCGGTCAGAGCTGCCACGGAATTATTCTCTGCTCCAGAGACCATTAGAATATCACTGTGTACCCACTTAAGGATAGAATGATGCTACTGAGAAACTAGCTCTCTTTTATTTCTACTAAAAGGAGAGAAGAGTAGGGGACCTTGGCTGCGTGAGTGTATGAGACTTTCTCTGTTCTGTACAATAAGCCAAAAACAACACATGAAATAGCCTCGCGCCTTTTGTCTTTTGTACCCAGCTCTTTCCTGTATTGCTCCTGATCAATTATACTTGAATCAACAAGAGTTGCTTGAACATTTTGACAGTTATGTTCCCCATACCCTGAAGCATTTTTAAAGGGTTACTGAGATAAAGCTATTTCAAAAAATACTCCCTCCGAATTTTTTCAGGGTGGCATCAATGAAAGTAACTTAGAGGAAAAAAACTCCACCTTGAGTTCCTGGCCTACCACTCTAAGGCCAGGCAAGCATAAACCTTCATAGCAAAACCTAAGTTTGCTCCCAGTTGAGAATTTGGTTTCCATGGTCTTATATAAAAAAGTATATGGAGACTTTAATTCCCTATAAGCCCTTTCCAAAGAGTAAATACAGTTCATCGTTCGTAAGAGATGATGAAAATTACAATTTTGTTGAATAGGTGGAATATATATTATATATAATATATATATATTTATTTTAATATATATATATAAAATATATAAAGTTACTATTCAGAGTCCTAAAACATGGATTTTTCTTACTTATCAAAAATGAACAGTAACTTGATCTCTAAACACAATAAAGCACCTGGTCATAGCAGAATCTTAACAAATATTTGATATCAGAATGAATTCACTGTTCAGGTGTAAAGAGGGAATACCTTCAGTTTTCCTCTTTCTGGCACCCCATTATCGCATCCTGGACAGAGGGGATTTTCTTGACTTTAATCTAAAGGAGAAATGTGGAGCCGGAGGAAGATGGCGGAAGAGTAAGACGCGGAGATCACCTTCCTCCCCACAGATACATCAGAAATTCATCTACACGTGGAACAACTCCAACAGAACACCTACTGAACGCTGACAGAAGACCTCAGACCCCCCAAAAGGCAAGAAACTCCCCACATACCTGGGTAGGTCAAAAGAAAAAAAGAATAAACAGAGACAATAGGATATGGACGGGACCTGCACCAGTGGGAGGGAGCCGTGAAGGAGGGAAGGTTTCTACACACTACAAGCCCCTTCGAGGGCGGAGACTGCAGGTGGCGGAGGGGGAAAGCTTCCGAGTAGCGGAGGAGAGCACAGCAACAGGGGTGTGGAGGGCAAAGCAGAGAGATTTTGGCACAGAGGATCGGTGCCCTCAGGCACACACCAGCCCGAGAGACTTGTCTGCTCGGCCGCCAGGGCGGGCGGGGCTGGGAGCTGAGGCTCGGGTATCGGCTTTCAGTCGGAGCGCAGGGAGAGGTCTGGGGCTGGCGGCAGGAAGAGACCCTGAAGGGGTTAGTGCTAGCCCGGAGGGAGTCCGGGGAAAGGGTCTGGAGCTACCGGAGAGGCAAGAGACTTTTTTCCCTTTTGTTGCCTGGTGCGCGAGGAGAGGGCATTCCCCTCCCTCCCCTCTGCCTGAGTGAGCCAGAGCCCCCGAATCAGCGGCTCCTTTAAACCCGTCCTGTCTGAGCGAAGAACGGACGCCCTCCGGCGACCTACGCGCAGAGGCGGGGCCAGGTCCAAGGCTGAGACCCGGGAGCTGTGAGAGCAGAGAAGAGACAGGGAAATCTCTCTGTGCAGCCTCCGAGGCAGCGGATTAAAGCTCCACGGTCCATTTGATGTGCCCTGCGTCTGTGGAGTGCATGAATGGACAGCGAATCATCCCAAATTGAGGAAGTGGACCTTGAGGACAAGATTTAAGACTTTCCCCCCCTTTTTTTTTTCCTCTTTTTACAACGAATTATCTCAAATTAAGGAGGTGGACTTAGCAAGATTTCAGACTTTTCGCCCTTTTCCTCTTTTTACAACGAATTATCCCAAATCGAGGAGGTGGACTTGGAGAGCAAGATTTTTGATTTTTCCCCCTGCTCTCTTTTTGTGAATGTGTATGTGTAATCTTCTGTGTAAGATTCTCTCTGTATAGCTTTGCTTCCACCATATGTCCCAGGGTTCTTTCGGTCCGTGTTTTTTTTCAATAATTACTTTTTAATTTTAATAACGCTACTATATTTCATACTTTATTCTATTGTACTTTACCTGCTCTTTCTTTTTTTCCTCCCTTCCCTTCCTCCCTCCCTCCCTCCGCTCCTCCTTTCCTTCTTTCTTTTTCTTTCCTCCATCCCTCCCTCCCTCCCACCCTTCTTCTTTCCACTTTCTTTTTCTTTCCTTCCTCCCTCCCTCCCTCCCTCCTGTCTTTCTTTCTTTCTTTCCTTCCTCCCTCCCTCCCTCTCTTCTTCCATTCACTCTTCCTTTTGCTTTCATTCCTCCCTCCCTCCCTCCTTTCTTTCCTTTCTTTCCATCCTTCCTCCCTCCCTCCTTTCTTTCTTTCTTCCTTCCTTCCTTACTTACTTCCCTTCTTCCTTTCTTTCAATCTCTCTTTCTTTCTTCTACTAATTATTTCTTTCTACTTTTTCTCACTGTTATTCTGAGCCGGGTGGATGAAAGGCTCTTGGTGCTGCAGCCAGGAGTTAGTGCTGTGCCTCTGAAGTGGGAGAGCCAACTTCAGGACACGGGTCCACAAGAGACCTCCCAGCTCCACATAATATCAAGCAGCGAAAATCTCCCAGGGATCTCCATCTCAACACCAGCACCCAGCTTCAGTCAACGACCAGCAAGCTACAGTGCTGGTCACCCTATGCCAAGCAACTAGCAAGGCAGGAACACAACCCCACCCATTAGCAGAGAGGATACCTAAAAACATAATAAGGCCACAGGCACCCCAAAACACACCACCAGACGTGGACCTGTCCACCAGAAAGACAAGATCGAGCTTCAACCACCAGAACACAGGCATTAGTCCCCCCCACCAGGAAGCCTACACAACATACTGAAACAACCTTAGCCACGGGGGACAGACACCAAAAACAACGGGAACTACGAATCTGCAGCCTGCAAAAAGGAGACCCCAAACACAGTAACATAAGCAAAATGAGAAAGCAGAAAAACACACAGCAGGTGAAGGAGCAAGATAAAAACCTACCAGACCTAACAAATGAAGAGGTAATAGGCAGTCTACCTGAAAAAGAATTCAGAATAATGATAGTAAAGCTGATCCAAGATTCTATTTCCCAGATCCAAAATCTTGGAAATAGAATAGACAATATGCAAGAAACAGTTAACAAGGACCTAGAAGAACTAAAGATGAATCAAGCATCGATTAAAAACACAATAAATGAAATGAAAAATACTCTAGATGGGATCAATAGCAGAATAACTGAGGCAGAAGAACGGATAAGTGAGGTGGAAGATAAAATAGTGGAAATAACTGATGCAGAGAAAAATAAAGAAAAAAGAATGAAAAGAACAGAGGACAGTCTCAGAGACCTCTGGGACAACATTAAACGCACCAACATTCGAATTATAGGGGTTCCAGAAGAAGAAGAGAAAAAGAAAGGGACTGAGAAAATATTTCAAGAGATTATAGTTGAAAACTTCCCTAATATGGGAAAGGAAATAGTTAATCAAGTCCAGGAGGCACAGAGAGTCCCATACAGAATAAATCCAAGAAGAAATACGCCAAGACACATATTAATCAAACTGTCAAAAATTAAACACAAAGAAATCCTATTAAAAGCAGCAAGGGAAAAACAACAAATAACACACAAGGGAATCCCCATCAGGTTAACAGCTGATCTCTCAGCAGAAACTCTACAAGCCAGAAGGGAGTGGCAGGACATAATTAAAGTGATGAAGGAGAGAAACCTGCAACCAAGATTACTCTACCCAGCAAGGATCTCATTCAGATTTGATGGAGAAATTAAAACCTTTACAGACAAGCAAAAGCTGAGAGAGTTCAGCACCACCAAACCAGCTTTACAACAAATGCTAAAGGAACTTCTCTAGGCAAGAAACACAACAGAAGGAAAAGACCTACAATAACGAACCCAAAGCCATTAAGGAAATGGGAATAGGAACATACATATCAATAATTACCTTAAATGTAAATGGACTAAATGCTCCCACCAAAAGACACAGAGTGGCTGAATGGATACAAAAACAAGACCCATATATATGCTGTCTACAAGAGACCCACTTCAGACCTAGAGACACATACAGATTGAAAGTAAGGGGATGGAAAAAGATATTCCATGCAAATGGAAATCAAAAGAAAGCTGGAGTAGCAATTCTTATATCAGACAAAATAGACTTTAAAATAAAGACTATTAGAAGAGACAAAGAAGGACACTACATAACGATAAAGGGATCGATCCAAGAAGAAGATATAACAATTGTAAATATTTATGCACCCAACATAGGAGCACCTCAATACATAAGGCAAATACTAACAGCCATAAAAGGGGAAATCGACAGTAACACAATCATAGTAGGGGACTTTAACACCCCACTTTCACCAATGGACAGATCATCCAAAATGAAAATAAATAAGGAAACACAAGCTTTAAATGATACATTAAACAAGATGGACTTAATTGATATTTATAGGACATTCCACCCAAAAACAACAGAATACACATTTTTCTCAAGTGCTCATGGAACATTCTCCAGGATAGATCATATCTTGGGTCACAAATCAAGCCTTGGTAAATTTAAGAAAATTGAAATTGTATCAAGTATCTTTTCCGACCACAATGCTATGAGACTAGACATCAATTACAGGAAAAGATCTGTAAAAAATACAAACACATGGAGGCTAAACAATACACTACTCAATAATGAAGTGATCACTGAAGAAATCAAAGAGGAAATTAAGAAATACTTAGAAACAAATGACAATGGAGACACGACGACCCAAAACCTATGGGACGCAGCAAAAGCAGTTCTAAGGGGGAAGTTTATAGCAATACAATCCCACCTTAAGAAACAGGAAACATTTCGAGTAAACAACCTGACCCTGCACCTAAAGCAATTAGAGAAAGAAGAACAAAAAACCCCCAAAGTTAGCAGAAGGAAAGAAATCATAAAGATCAGATCAGAAATAAATGAAAAAGAAATGAAGGAAACGATAGCAAAGATCAACCAAACTAAAAGCTGGTTCTTTGAGAAGATAAACAAAATTGACAAACCATTAGCCAGACTCATCAAGAAAAGAAGGGAGAAGACTCAAATCAGTAGAATTAGAAATGAAAAAGGAGAAGTAACAACTGACACTGCAGAAATACAAAAGATCATGAGAGATTACTATAAGCAACTCTATGCCAATAAAATGGACAACCTGGAAGAAATGGACAAATTCTTAGAAATGCACAACCTACCAAGACTGACTCAGGAAGAAATAGAAAATATGAATAGACCAATCACAAGCACTGAAATTGAAACTGTGATTAAAAATCTTCCAACAAACAAAAGCCCAGGACCAGATGGCTTCACAGGCGAATTCTATCAAACATTTAGAGAAGAGCTAACACCCATCCTTCTCAAACTCTTCCAAACAATATCAGAGGAAGGAACACTCCCAAACTCATTCTACGAGGCCACCATCACCTTGATACCAAAACCAGGCAAGGATGTCACAAAGAAAGAAAACTACAGGCCAATATCACTGATGAACATAGATGCAAAAATCCTCAACAAAATACTAGCAAACAGAATCCAACAGCACATTAAAAGGATCATACACCATGATCAAGTGGGGTTTATTCCAGGAATGCAAGGATTCTTCAATATACGCAAATCAATCAATGTGATACACCATATTAACAAGTTGAAGGAGAAAAACCATATGATCATCTCAATAGATGCAGAGAAAGCTTTCGACAAAATTCAACACCCATTTATGATAAAAACCCTGCAGAAAGTAGGCATAGAGGGAACTTTCCTCAACATAATAAAGGCCATATATGACAAACCCACAGCCAACATTGTCCTCAATGGTGAAAAACTGAAACCATTTCCACTAAGATCAGGAACAAGATAAGGCTGCCCACTCTCACCACTCTTCTTCAACCTAGTTTTGGAAGTTTTAGCCACAGCAATCAGAGAAGAAAAGGAAATAAAAGGAATCCAAATTGGAAAAGAAGAAGTAAAGCTGTCACTGTTTGCAGATGACATGATACTATACATAGAGAATCCTAAAGATGCTACCGAAAAACTACTAGAGCTAATTAATGAATTTGGTAAAGTAGCAGGATACAAAATTAATGCACAGAAATCTCTGGCATTCCTGTACACTAATGATGAAAAATCTGAAAATGAAATCAAGAAAACACTCCCATTTACCATTGCAACAAAAAGAATAAAATATCTAGGAATAAACCTACCTAAGGAGACAAAAGACCTGTATGCAGAAAATTATAAGACACTGATGAAAGAAATTAAAGATGATTTAAATAGATGGAGAGATATACCATGCTCCTGGATTGGAAGAATCAATATTGTGAAAATGACTCTACTACCCAAAGCAATCTACAGATTCAATGCAATCCCTATCAAACTACCACTGGCATTTTTCACAGAAGTAGAACAAAAAATTTCAAAATTTGTTTGGAAAAACAAAAGACCCCGAATAGCCAAAGCAATCTTGAGAACGAAATACGGAGCTGGAGGAATCAGGCTGCCTGCCTTCAGACTATACTACAAAGCTACAGTAATTAAGACAGTGTGGTACTGGCATAAAAACAGAAAGATAGATCAGTGGATCAGGATAGAAAGCCCAGAGATAAACCCACGCACATATGGCCAACTTATCTTTGATAAAGGAGGCAGGAATGTACAGTGGAGAAAGGACAGCCTCTTCAATAAGTGGTGCTGGGAAAACTGGACAGGGACATGTAAAAGTATGAGATTAGATCATTCCCTAACACCATACACAAAAATAAGCTCAAAATGGATTAAAGACCTAAATGTAAGGCCAGAAACTATCAAACTCTTAGAGGAAAACATAGGTAGAACACTCTATGACATAAATCACAGCAAGATCCTTTTGGACCCACCTCCTAGAGAAATGGAAATAAAAACAAAGATAAACAAATGGGACCTAATGAAACTTCAAAGCTTTTGCACAGCAAAGGAAACCATAAACAAGACCAAAAGACAACCCTCAGAATGGGAGAAAATATTTGCAAATGAAGCAACTGACAAAGGATTAATCTCCAAAATTTATAAACAGCTCATGCAGCTCAATAGCAAAAAAACAAACAACCCAATCCAAAAATGGGCAGAAGACTTAAATAGGCATTTCTCCAAAGAAGACATACAGACTGCCAACAAACACATGAAAGAATGCTCAACATCATTAATCATTAGAGAAATGCAAATCAAAACTACAATGAGATATCATCTCACACCAGTCAGAATGGCCATCATCAAGAAATCTAGAAACAATAAATGCTGGAGAGGGTGTGGAGAAAAGGGAACACTCTTGCACTGCTGGTGGGAATGTGAATTGGTACAGCCACTATGGAGAACAGTATGGAGGTTCCTTAAAAAACTAAAAATAGAACTACCATATGACCCAGCAATCCCACTACTAGGCATATACCCTGAGAAAACCATAATTCAAAAAGAGACATGTACCAAAATGTTCATTGCAGCTCTATTCACAATAGCCCGGAGCTGGAAACAACCTAAGTGTCCATCATCGGATGAATGGATAAAGAAGATGTGGCACATATATACAATGGAATATTACTCAGCCATAAAAAGAAACGAAACTGAGCTATTTGTAATGAGGTGGATAGACCTAGAGTCTGTCATACAGAGTGAAGTAAGTCAGAAAGAGAAAGACAAATACCGTATGCTAACACATATATATGGAATTTAAAAAAAAAAAAATGTCATGAAGAACCTAGGGGTAAAACGGGAATAAAGACACAGACCTACTTCAGAATGGACTTGAGGATATGGGGAAGGGGAAGGGTAAGCTGTGACAAAGCGAAAGAGAGGCATGGACATATATACACTACCAAACGTAAGGTAGATAGATAGTGGGAAGCAGCCGCATAGCACAGGGAGATCAGCTCGGTGCTTTGTGACCGCCTGGAGGGGTGGGATGGGGAGGGTGGGAGGGAGGGAGATGCATGAGGGAGGGGATGTGGGAACAGATGTATATGTATGACTGATTCACTTTGTTATAAAGCAGAAACTAATAAAAAAAAATAAAATAAAGGAGAAATGTTCACTTTTGTTAAGATGGAAATTGACAAACTCAGTAGGCAGAGGCACTGTTTCTGTTTGGCTGAATTCATGTTTCTAGTGATAATTCAAGGTGTAATAGGGTTTTCTCTGCCACTGCAAAATCTGAAAATGATAAGCATCTCACCAGAGTTTCAGGATGGCCCATTACCTATTCTGTGGAAAGGATATTCAAAATACCATGCTCCATCAATGTCTTCTTTGACTTATTAATCAATGGACAACTACTGAGTTATCTTATCCTTGCTTCAAAAAAAAAAGAAAGAAAAGAAAAGAAAACCACAAACAAAAAAAAACTGTTAACGATGAAAACGTATTATGCCAGGCCTTACTATGGCCTGACTTGGAAATTTAGTTTCAGAGGCTTTTGTGAATAAACCAAGGAAAGAGGACCTAGGTGTATCTTATTCCCACAGGCCGCCAATAAATATTTGCTTAACGGAGAAAAAATTAATATATAGTGTAGGAGAGAACCTGACAGATGCTTAGCATTATTGAGTGATAGCAATGCCCAAACTCATCTGTGATCAAACACTATGAAGTATCCTCCTAAGGATAAACTTATTACAAATAAGAAGTGAACATTCAATTATGAAGATACTTTCAGTTTCAGCTCTGATAGGTAAAAAGCTTGGAAGTTGTCACTGTATCTTGTCCTTACAAGATAATGCTGTAGAGAATGAAAATCAATGACTTTTCTCAGACATGATTAATAAAACATGTAACTACGAAAGAATTTTAAAACTGTAATTATGTATGTGTATATATGTGTCTCTGAAAAATCTGGGTCAAAGAAAACTGGGGCTATCAGTATAAACTCATTTACCTCTATCTCTTCTTACCTTTATTTCCTCCCAAACTTACCAGTATCCATCCAACTTGAAGGATACAAGTGATTTTTATATACTGTGCAAGGTTTTTTTCTTATTCATATGTCCGTGTTTCCCCAATTCTCTAAATTACTGTCTACATCTTCAGTATCTCCTTTATCGGTTCCTCCATTTCAACATATAAAATAGAAGTCCTTCTCATTCTAAAAACTTCTTTTTTGCTAATTATTTTCTCTTTTCATCCAAACTCCTTCAGAGCAGCCTATTCCCACTGTCTTCACTAGCCCCGCCTGGCCCCCACAGGCAGCGCTATGCCCTCAATTTATTGCAGTCTGGCTTTCTTGTCCACCACCTCACTGAACTGCTCTAAGGTCACTGGGGACCTAACTGCCCAAATCCAATGGACACTTACATTCTCTGAAGTATGACGCTGTCATCTACTTCCTCCTTCTTGAAACTCTATCACCTCTCTCCTTCCCAGAATTCTTTCTCTGCTTATTACTTAAACGTTGTCAGTACTCACAGTTCTCTGAAATTTCATCCATTTTCATGATTGTAATGACTGCGAAGTGCTGGTGACATTCAAATTTTTATCTTTCCATGTCTTCACGTGCATGTCGAGTTACCTATTTGTCTCCTGAATTCTACAGGTGCTTTCAAATTCTACATGTCCAGAACTAAAGTCTTTTCCCCAATTCAGTTATTTATCCCCTATTTCCAAACTCAATGATACCACCACCCAACCTTAGTCACACGGATGGGGGTTCAGCCTCCGCCTCCTACTTCTTCCTTACTTCCCAAGATCAAGTCTTGCTTGTAATTTCCTAAATAAAATTAGAACTTATTTCCTCCCTTCATATATACCTTATTTCAGACCCCTTTCTATTACCTGGTCTAGAAGTTACCAAATTGCTGTTTGGTGGAACCAGTTGGTAGACACTTCTATGAAAAGAGGACTCTACAGACAAATAGATTTGCAGGTGGCTGTGTACCATATGCCTGCTGTGACGATCCAGAATGCACATTAGCCTACAGCAGCCCCAAGAAGCTGTACAGTAAAGAAACCTCCTCAACTTCACTTAAGCCAGGTTCTCCCTTCTGCCGACCTATAAACCTTTCAGTAGGGACAGGAGAGGAGGTGGCAGCATGAAAGTCCCCCTCGAAAATAAAAAACACTGCTCCTCAGAAGAGTGGGGCATAATTATCTCCAGGCTTCTTCAGATTCCTCATCCATACTGATGTCAGTGGTCTAAAATGCCACCTGAACTTTTCCTTTCCATTCTTAGCTATTTTCTGAGGAAACCAGCTCCACGCACATGGATGGTTAAGACCCGCTCTCCTCCTCCTCGCTGCCTCCTTTAGGGGCACTTGCCGCTGCCTGGGGACACTGCACTGATCCTCCAGAGCCTGTGCCTGTGGCTCCGTAACACACCCCTCGCACACTCACGGCTCTGGACTTCTGCTGTCCACTCTGCCTTGAGTATCCTTGCCTTTCACCGGCTGACTCACCAGTTTCTCACGAGTCCTTTAAGACTTAGCTTAGGGACTGCCTCTTTCGATGACTTTTCTTTGCCTCACAGCTCCCCCTCTTCTTCCACAAACGATGACTAAACGCCCTGAATATGCCCGTCATAGCATGTCACGTGCAGGATGAGACATCTGCTGTGCGTCTTCCCCTCTCACTCCACTGCTAAAGGGCCAACACTACATCTTGCTCATTGTTTCACTCCTCTAACACACAATCCATGACTAATGAACTAACTAGTACTCTAGTAGTCCTCTTAGTAACAATCAGGCAGGACCTTTGAGAAGAAATCTGACACTCCAGCTTTTCTCTGATCTCACCTTTCAGTCTGACTGAACTAAAGACTTATCTGTGCATATTTTACCAGGGAGACATAATTTAATCCAGAGATGTGTCATCACATACTCTTACATACTCTGCTGTTTAAAAATTCTGCTCAGATGGGGGAAGGAGACAGGTGTGCTCTCTGACAGCCCCACTGTTTTGCACTGCCAGTGCTCACTGGCTTCTCTCTCAGTGCCTTCCTTAAACCCTTCTTAACAACAAGGAAACAGAATAACAAAGTGATTAAGAGCCTGGGTTCTGCCTATCTGTGAAACTGAAGCACAATCAAGGAAATAGAGAATAGACTGGTGGTTGCCAAGGGGGAGGGGGTGGGAGAGGGTAGGATTGGGAGTTTAGGATTAGCAGATGCAAAGTGGTATATATACAGGATGGATAAACAAAAAGGTCCCACACGGGACTTCCCTGGTGGTGCAGTGAATAAGAATATGCGTGCCAACGCAAGGGACATGGGTTCGAGCCCTGGTCCAGGAAGATCCCACATGCCGCGGAACAGCTAAGCCTGTGTGCTACAACTACTGAGCCTGCGCTCTACAGCCTGCGAGTCACAACTACTGAAGCCTGTGAGCCACAACTACTGAAGTCCATGCACCTAGAGCCCGTGCTCTGCAACAAGAGAAGCCACCAATGAGAAGCCTGCACACCACAAATAAGAGTAGCCCCTGCTCACCGCAACTACAGAAAGCCCGCGTGTAGCAACGAAGACCCAACGCAGCCAAAAATAATATAAATAAATACATTTATTTTTAAAAAGTGGATGTATTAAAAAAAACACCAAAAGGTCCTACTGTATAGAACAGGGAACTATATTCAATATCCTGTGATAAACCTTAATGGAAAAGAATATGAAAAAGAATGTATATAAATGTATAACTGAGTCACTTTCCTGTGCAGCAGTAATTAACACAACACTGTAATTCTACTATATGTCAATAAAAAATACAATTTAAAAAAACTGCCATAAAAATCATCACATAAGGGGGACTTCCCTGGTGGTCCAGTGGTTATGACTTCGCCTTCCAATGGAGGGGGTGAGGGTTCAATTCCTGGTCGGGGAGCTAAGATCCCACATGCCTTGCAGCCAAAAATCCAAAACATAAGACAAAAGCAATACTGTAACAAATTGCATAAAGACTTTAAAAGTAGTCGACAGCAAAAAAAATCTTTTAAAAAATCACATAAATCAGAAACAAATGAAACATAATAAACTCCATACATTAAAAAAAAAAAAGAGCATGGGTTCTGGTCACATCCCAGCTTCCCACTTGGTTACAGCTGTGTAATTCTGGGCAACTCACATAATGTCTCCTCAGACTCCTCATCTATAAAATTGGGATGGTAGTATTTCCCTACCTCATAGTGTTGCTGTAATCCATAAACACGGTTAAGTGCTTTGGTAAATGTTTGATGCTCTCTGGTTATTGTGAATTAAAATATGTCCATGGCTTCTGGCCATATGATTTATAATAGTTTGACAGTTAACCAAATGGTAAAACGATTCCATTTATTATTCCCATCTCTTTTTACCCCTTACCCTGTTTTGTTGTTTACGTATTCTCCCACCACAGAGTGTTAGTTCCAGGAGAGTAAAGGCTTTATTTTGTTCACTGCTGAAAGCAATAGCACCCAGCAAAGTACTGTACATATGAAGCCCTCAGTAAACACCAGCTGAATGAATGGTGCAAACTGTCACAAGGAAAAATACACCAAAACTTTCATTATAATAAAAAAGTATAGATAAATCTTTCTCTAATGGCTTCCAGTCAAGTATTTCAAAACACCATATGCTATAGTAAAAACATAAGTAATTTATTAAAATTTGAAGGCAAAAACATAATTTTAAAAGATTTAGACCTATGTTAGGCGTGATGGAATATGGATGCTTTCTGGAAATTCACAATCAGATCCAAGAGTCTCACTTTCAGAATGTTCTAGTAGACTGAGTTTACTTTTAGTTGTCTTTGATGAAACAGTCACTATTGTACAGAAATTTCTTAACAGAAATGTGTTTTTTCGAAGACTCACTTCTAATTGGTTCAGTAAGCAAAGAATTATTTTGCCCAATTCCTTTGCTTTTCTGCTTTACAGGTGAGTCAGAGCAGGAATGCAGGTCCTTCCCAGGTGGTTTCTTAGCAGAGTCGTTTTTGGTATATTATGCTTTGGTCATTTTCTCTGAAGAAGACCTGCTATTTCTAGGTAATTCCTCTTCTTTTCTTTGACTTCCAGTTGCAGAAATGACGTCTGCTGAAGAAGAACACGTTCTAGCATTGAAATCTTCAAAAGACTCCTGCCGCTGCTCTGGGACTATGACCCCCAGGTTGTCTTTGGAAGTTTCTAAGGCCTCCTGAGTAGAGACTGGGACATGGAAGGAGTCAACAGGCAAAGGAATCCCAGCATCACCTGTAATTTTCTGAAACTGGAGGGAAAGACAAAAGACAAGACAAAAATTCAGTGATGAACAAAGCCAACCATTAAAAAGTAGAGTTCAAAACTTCAATGTTACTCTGTGATCTTATTATTAACATAGTCAATTGATTATTCAGAAGATTTCAGAGCCAGTTTTTTTCTAATTATATCTTGCCAAGTGATTCTCAGCTTAACCTAGCTATCTATATCCAAGGCTATGTCTGCTACATTTTCAGACTTTGGTGATTGGGGTAGTTATTACCCATTTCCTTTCCCTCACTAAAATGAAACCCTACTCTGTAAGAAAATTAATTTCTTTGCTATCCTCCAGGCACAAGTAAACAGTATATAGTTTGTGACCAGACTGTGTTCTCAAGCTGTCAGTTCACAAGACCAGTCTGAGATTGGCTGAGCTGGGCAAAGGGGACACCAAGTGAGGCTGGAGGAAAAGCTCACAGGTTTCCCCTCCCATTCCCATGACCAGGTGAGTCAGTATAAGATCTTACGTATCAGCTATGTCAAGATTACTTATTATAAAAATTATATCAGTACGTGTACCTTCATTAGTGTTCCTTCATTGTAAGCTAACTGCATACAAATAGAAACCTAGATAAAATATGAATAGAACAGACATTTATACAATTTAAAATTTGGAATATTTTCTGTAATGTTTTCTTTCTTCATTAAGGAGAGTTTGCTGTAACTCCTACATTTTCTAAAGAACTTCCAGTTTTCTTATGTACAACAATACAGTATCATGAAATGGGCCCACATTTACTAATCTCAGATTTGGAGAGGACTCCAGAGTCTTCTAGCTCGCGAGCATGTGAACTATTAGAGACTGACCATTATTATTTTCTCTGTGATTTGGTCATTTCCTTTTTGCTAATCACTCTTAGAATCATTAAGTGCTGTCCTCTCCACTTACTTGGAGATTTTGCATTGGTCCTGGGGCACTCTGCTTTGATTCTGATTTTTCTTCTTCAAGTGCCTTCTTTTCTTCTTTAGGTGGACTACTAACAGTAGAATTCATCTGGGGACGACCTAGTAAATGAAAATCTGACTGATCTATACCAGCCATTGTGGCCAGCTGCCCAAGCCTGGACCAGAGGAGGAAAGGAGAAAAGACAAAGGTTATTATAATCACAGAAGAGCAATTAAGATTTCCTTAGAGCTACAATCATAATACTTCTAAAATCTTAAAAGCCAACATCCTACTCCAGACTACAAGCCTCTCTCTCCCCCAACTTCTCAGCCCCTTCCAGATTCATCCTCTAGGAGACATCCCACTGTCTCAGTAGCAGCTTCAACATGTACCATGCACCCCATCCACTGCCTGTCACACCTCCATTCCCACACTTCTTTACCACCTTTCCTCCAGTTTCCAAGAATGTGTTTGTTCCTTCCTTCCCAACACCAACGCCAATTCATTCACTAACAAAACACCACTCCATCAACTATCAATCTCCACTTCCCTCTTTCAGCAAAATTGCTCGCAGTTGAGAACCACTGACCTATATCTTCCCTGCAGATTAATAATAATTTTTATGTCTAAGACAAAAATAACTTTAATTCAAACTTATCAAACAAGCAAAATAAATGAAAGAGAGGAAAATTCTTATCCATTCCCGAATATTTTCAATGAAAACTGCCTTCAATTTAGTCTTTAGAAAAAACTGTACCTACTAATTACTCTGTCTACAGGTTACTCTTTTATAATGGGCTCCCCACTCTACCAAAGCAGGCTCCCCTATTTGCATTTCTTAAAAAATTTAATTCCTCATGTTAAAACGTCAACTATATTACCTATAATTACACTAAATTTGGCTAAATATGGCCACGTAAGTGATGAAAATTGCTCCAGTTCCTCAGCAAACTACCATTAGAGTCGCAAAGAGAAGAATGCCATGAAGAGAAATGAACTAACCCAGCATCTTTAAGGAGAACCAGGAAAGCATGGAACTTCTGAAAAGAATTCTCAGTGCTGCCCCAAACACCTTCATCATCCAGGATCATGCTTGTCAATGAGTGGGCATGAAGGGCTTCAGACAAAGAGAAAGTTGTGTTTCTTAACTGGGCATTTTCATGTTCCAGCTATACAAGAAGACTGAAAATGTCTGACATGACTTTTTCTCATTGTCATCAAAAGTAGTCTTGTCTAGTTTCAAGGAACAAAACTAAAACACTCAAAATGTAATTAATCTGTAATTAACCTAACTCTCCACCAGTAAAGACAGAGACCATATCACATAATAACCAAAACCCCCAGGCACCCAACAAAGTTTCCTATATAACGCTTAGGTGGTATATAAATAAACCAAAGTTATCGTTTTATTAATGATCTTTCACAAAAGATCACATTTCTAACTGGTTCAATTCATAATGGAGCCTCATTCCACATTAGAAAATTACCTGCTTTAAGTTTCCCTTAAATTAGAAAGTGAATTCTAGAATCTGATTTGAACAAAACATATTACAACTCTGCTGAATGTTAACAATTAACTTTAGTGAGCAAAATATCTAATGCTTACGTTTAAAAGTCCTAAATCGGGCTTCCCTGGTGGCGCAGTGGTTGAGAGTCCACCTGCCGATGGAAGGGACGCGGGTTCATGACCCGGTCTGGGAGGATCCCACATGCCGCGGAGTGGCTGGGCCTGTGAGCCATGGCCGCAGGGCCTGCGCGTCTGGAGCCTGGGCTCTGCAACGGGAGAGGCCACAACAGTGAGAGGCCCGCGTACCAAAAAAAAAAAAAAAATTCCTAAATCATACCCAACCCAATTTATTAAATGTGCGATCACCAGTATTTTCTTGGGCTCCTTCAAAATATTCACTCGTGTGCATTCTTTCCCTTCCGCTCATCACCTATGCACTTAAAACCCCCTATAAGCTCAATTCCAGTATTTCTCAGAAAGGCTGTTATGTTCATGATGCCCCTTTTGCCTTATATAAGCAGGTGCTCACCATTTATTGAATGAGTGTCCGCCAATCCAGTGGATGCACTTTGAAAAATTCCTCCCTATGCTCAATCTCTGATAAAGTATATTTAGATAGAACTTTTTAGATTACGCCCTGCTTTCATGCACATTACCTAATGTAATTCTTAGAGTATATATTTTTATCTTTCATCGCATTCTTAGAAGTTTTCCAATATCTTAAATTTATTTAAATGATTCACTTTCCTAATTCATTGCCAGGAGAGTCTCATCATGTCTTTTATGCTACTGTATATACAGTATATGCACAAAAAGTGCTTTCTTGAATCAAAGAATTATGAACAGAAAATAAGCTAATGTCATAAGAAAGCGCACACACAGACACACACAAAATGAGATTTTCACATTTTGAAAAACATGCTTTCTGGAATATAGATCATATGATCACTAAATACCAGCAAATGCAAAAGTCCACATGATACAACCAATTTGCAACATATTACAGTTTTAAAGTTTACAAACTATGTGTACATGGCTTAAAATCAAATTGAAATAACACCAAAACACTCTCAAAAGTGTAAGAAGTTGTTTACTTCATTGACTCATTTATCAGCCTTCAGTCTTATTACTCTTTCCTCCTTTAACTGCTTTAGGCACTCCTCCAGTTTTTCCTGAACAGAGTAAATGTTATAACTAATTCGTAGTATAATATCCAAAAGCCTTTCCAGCTATAGGCCTCGTCAGGTTTTAGGGGCAGAGCCAGAAGTGAACTCAGATTTTAGTCTGCTGCTGGTGATATCATACCGTGCTAGTGAAATGAATTATCAAAATCTATCAAATTAACATAGTAAAGATTTATTTAAATTCCACTCTTTCCAACATAAATGTGTGGTAGCCCACCATAAAAGGCATATGCGTATAACATAGCAAATCAGAAATAAATAGTTAAGACCAAGAAAGAAAAGTTCTATTTTTATTTGTGGGTCTCTTTATAGTAGGAAGTCCTATTAATGAACATGTTTAACATACCTGAATTGCATAATTGCCGATTCAAAAGCATTATTTTAAAAAGTAATCACTTTTTTTTTTTTTTTTTTTTGCGGTGCGCGGGCCTCTCACTGTTGTGGCCTCTCCCATCGCGGAGCACAGGCTCCGGACGCACAGGCTCAGCAGCCATGGCTCACGGGCCCGGCCACTCCGCGGCATGTGGGATCTTCCCCGGACGGGGGCACGAACCCGTGTCCCCTGCATCGGCAGGCAGGTGGACTCTCAACCACTGCGCCACCAGGGAAGCCCCAAGAGTAATCACTTTTAAAGCAATTTACAAGTCAAGCACTGTTCCTGGAGTTCCCTGGGCATTAAATAATCTAATCATCAAAACCCTAAGAGGGGGCTTCCCTGATGGCACAGTGGTTAAGAATCTGCCTGCCAGTGCAGGGGACACAGGTTCGAGCCCTGGTCCAGAGAGATCCCACGTGCCTCAGAGCAACTAAGCCCAGGTGCCACGACTACTGAGCCTACGCTCTAGAGCCCCCGAGTCACAACTACTGAGCCCGCGTGCCACAACTACTGAAGCCTGCGCGCCTAGAGCCCATGCTCTGCAAAAAGAGAAACCACCGCAATGAGAAGCCCGCACACCACTACGAAGAGTAGCGCCCGCTCGACGCAAGTAGAGAAAGCCCGTGAGCAGTATCCAACACCCAGCTCCGCCAAAAATAGATAAATAAAATAAATTTATTAAAATAAAAACCGTACGAGGAAAGAACAATCACTAACTCCATGTTATTTTACAGATGGGGGAAACAGAGGCAGAGAAGTAGAGTAAGTAGAGCAGCACAGCCAAGGTCACACCACTAGGTAGCAGAGCCGCACTGTGGACTCAGGAAGCTGGCTGCCATTCCTGCTCACGGAGGTGGTAGTCTTCCCATCCACCAAGGTTAATAAAATAAAATGAACACTGATAAACTCTCTTAGGAGTTTTAGGAACTAAGACACTTCGGTCCTTGAAATGGGGACACTGCTTGCAATAGGCAGACTTCTAACAGAGCCCCTAAGACTCTTACTTACTGAAGTACACAAACCTTCCACTTATCCAATCAAACTCTAAATCTAGGTGCTGCAGTGAAGGGATTTTGCAGACGGAATTAAGGTCCACAATCAGTTGATTTTTGTAAGACAGGGAGATTCTTCTAGGTGGATGGGACCTACTCAGGCACCCCATGAAAAGGACCTGAACGCTTCCTGAATTGAAGTACAAAAGGGACAAAAGGGAGACTCTCCATTGCTGGCTCTGAAGAAGTCCAATGCTGTGCCAGGAAAGGCAAGCAAGAGGCCTCTAGGAGCTGAGACTGTCCCCCGACTGACAGCCAGCAAGGAAATGGGGACCTCTGTCCTGCAACTGCAGAATCTGAATTACGCCAACAAGCCGAAGAAGCCTGTAGGCATTCTTCCCCAGAGCCTCTGGATGCTAACACAGCCAGACTGACATCTTGATTTCAGCTCTGTGATCCACACAAACTATGGTGAACATCCAACTTTTGGGGCTCAATGTCTTACACTTAAATTTCATGTGCTTTAACAGGAGGGAACTCACACGTTCCCGTGTGTATCTGAGCAGGAAACCTAGTCACGCTGTGCCTGGACTTCTGACCTACAGAACTGTGAGCTAGTCAAATAGGTATTGTTTTCAGTCAGTAAGAGTGTAGTAAAAGAATCAATATCCTACTCAACCTCCAGGTTCGTGAACAAAATAAATGATTGTCATTGTTTTAGGCCACTGTTTCGGGGTGGTTTCTTATGCAGCGATAAACAATCAGAATTCCTATACTTATGAAAGCAGTACGGTATATTTATACCTTTTAACTGCTTTGAACAATCACTTAAAGAATGAGGAACTCTAGGGTTTCTCTGGTGGCGCAGTGGTTGAGAGTCCGCCTGCCGATGCAGGGGACACGGGTTCATGCCCCGGTCCGGGAAGATCCCACATGCTGCAGAGCGGCTGGGCCCGTGAGCCATGGCTGCTGAGCCTGCGCGTCCAGAGCCTGTGCTCCACAACAGTGAGAGGCCCGCATACCGAACAAAAAAAAAAAAAAAAAGAATGAGGAACTCTATTATATGTCATCATTGGGAGAGGAACTGGTATCACTTTCTGGCGAGTAGCTCTTGGTACCTAACAACAATCGTATATCAGGAGTTTATCCTAAGAAAATCAAAGATGTGGGCAAATATTTATCTACCAACATGATGCCATAAGATTGTTTATAAACAAACCCTAGAAGAAAGCTAAGAGCCTCCAAATTGGGACCGGTTTAAATAAAAACAGCTCACCATCCGAAGGAATGCGCTGTGAAGCCACTAAGAAAAGAATGACAAGAGGACTCAACCACAGTTAATGAATGGGCTTCAGGAGTGCTACATTCAAAATATATCTGTGCATTTTTCCTGGGAGATGATGCATAAGCTTAATCAAATTCTCTGATGTAGAAGAGTATTTAGTGACATGGCAAAATATTTCTGATACTTTTTTAAGACAGAAGAGCAGATTAGCTGTGTGTACATGCAGAGGTGGCTTTTATTTCCTTCAAGAAGTTGTTCATTGTTTTCAAACATTTGCTCAATGAACATATATTTTTATATTCAGAACATGTTTAAAAAATTGAGAGTCTAAGAACTTCAAATTCTTTAATGTTTCATTACTAAAGCCAGTCAAGTTTTCAATGGGGAAAAAGGGAAAAAAATGAAAAATTCCTCTACTTTTACTATAATGGTTTCATCAATCTTCTAAAACTGATTTCAAAGAAATTCTAAACAAATAAGCAAACAAACAAAAAACCCTCACCAGTCAGAGGAAAGTAGACTAAAATTCCTGACTGGTTCTAAATAGCACATCAAAGTGCAATTACATGCAACAGTTTCTCCCTCTAGTGGAGGGAATTAGAACACAGTGTTGAATTTTTGTGAAAAAGTGTACCCTCCTCCTACAAAGTATTCAGAATTCATGTCCCTTACATGGAAATATGGAACCAAAAAAGTTAGAAAGTAAAATTGCTTGATATTCTATTACTTAAACAAGACTAATGATAAGGCTTTGGAATAATTTTCCTTCCTGTCATCTGCTCTCCTTCCTCCCTTCTGTACACTGGCTAGGGTGATTTTTCTAGGACAAAGTTCCCATCATATTGGATATCAAATTGTTTGTTCAACTTTTCTCCATTTAACATTGAAATCAATCATTTCTCATATAATCAGGGGATTCGTAACCTTGATTTTTTTTTGTGTGGGCTACAAAATATTCCACTGAGTGGGTTTACTGGTTAACCATTTCACACATTTAAATTCTTTCCAACTTTTCAATATTATCAGACAAAATAACCGTTTTTATGCATGAAGGCTTTTTTTCCATATTGAGAATAAGGTTCTTACAATAAATCCATAAAAATGAATTTGAGATCAAAGCAAATGAACATTTTTAAGGCTCTGAGGTACCTATCTCCAAACTTCTTTCCAAAAGATTTCTGAGATTTTACACTGCCATCAGCGACGTATAACTTGGTATATAACCTCTACTATAACTGTTGGCTTACTTCCTCACTTAGAGTGCAAGTTATTTGAAGATAGGGGGTGTATTTTATTAAGTGTTTATCCCCAGCAACTGTGCCTAGCAAAACGTAGACGGTCAATAAATAATTGCTTAATAAGGAAAATCCCTGCCAATACAAGATGTACGTGTGTGAAAGACAGACTCTGTGTTTTTCTCTAACTGGATAGATGAAAACTTGTCATCTTCTTTAATGTGCAATTTTTTTGCTTATAATTAGTCATTAAATTTCTCTTTCAGATTATATTGTAAAAATTCAGATTCTCTGAGGCAAATGGGCCTGGCACTACCCACTAGGTATATAACCTTGGACAAATTCTATAACACTAGGCCTCAACTTCCTCATCTATAAAATGGAGATAAGATCCCATATCACAGAGCTCTTGTGAGGATTACATGAGTTAGAACACATATAAAATTAGAAGAGTGCTTGGTACATAGAACATGTGCAATTAATGCTGAATGAATGAACATGCGAATGCAAACAGTAGTGAAGGGCTTAAAATGAAATGGTCTCATCCCACTCCCACATCCAGCACTCAAGAAGCGACTGATTCTTTATGCAGGTTTTTAATTGTAAAATATGATATGTGTACTGAGAAGTGCACAGAACAAAACTGTCAATGTGACAAATAAAAAGAGAATACTTACATAACCACTACCTGAATCTGAAAGTATTAATACTTGTCAGCATCGCAAAAACCCCCCATATCCTTTTCTTATCACAAGCTCCTTCCCTCTTCCCAGATAAACACCAACCTCACTTCTTGACAATCATTTCCTTTAACCTGCATGCATCCCTAACAAAAAAGTTTAGTCGTGTCAACATCTAACTTTATGTAGAGGATCATAGTATATGAAGTCTTTTCTATCTTATTTCTTCCTCTCAACATTGGTTTAAAAAATTCATCCACATTGCTGCCTGTAGCTCTAGTTCATTCAATTTTATTGCTGGATAGTTTTCCCACTGTACGAATACACATCATTTATTTAATTTTTGACTCTTAATGGACATCTGGTTTGTTTTCAGTTTGTGCTAATGCAAATCATGGACAGGAATCCTGCTTTACCCGTTATTCTGGTGCATTTACATAGGGCAGGGGTGAGGGCTGCTGGCTCACAGGCTATTTATATACCTTCAGTTGATGGAGAGTGCTAAATGCTTTCCAAAGTAGTTGTGTCGATTTATACTCCAGTATAAACAGGGTAGAAGATTCCCATAGTACTTCAGGTCTACAATACCTGATACTACCAGACTTTTTATTTATGTATTTGTCAATCTGATTGACATGTAGTTTCCTTGGTTTTGACTCACTTTTCACTTATAACTTAATGAAGTCGTACACTTTTCTGTGTTTACTGGCTGTATGGATTTCCTTTTTTATGAGGTTTACGTCAAATATTGTTATCTTTTATTATTTTATTATTATTATTTACTTTTGGCTGTATTGGGTCTTCGTTGCTGCGTGCAGGTTTTCTCTAGTTGCGGCGAGCGGTGGCTACTCTTCATTGCGGTGGCTTCACTTGTTATGAAGCACAGGATCTAGGCGTGCAGGCTTCAGTAGTTGTGGCACGTGGACTCAGTAGTTGTGGTTCGCAGGCTCTAGAGTGCAGGCTCCGTAGTTGTGGCAAACGGGCTTCGCTGCTCCGTGGCATGTGGGATCTTCCCGGACCAGGGCTCAAACCCGTGTCCCCTGCCTTGAGAGGCAGGTTCTTAACCACTGAGCCACCAGGGAGGTCCAACTATTGTTATTTTGAATTCTTCTCCATTTCCAAGTAATACTCTTGCATGACTATTTTCTCACTAAATTGGACGCATTATCTGTTCACTTTCTAACTTACTAATAAGTAAGGGTTTAGTTCCTCTACACTCTTTCCTATGTCCACACTGCTCAGTAAAGTTCTGTCATCATGAGTTATTCCACTGCTCATGATCTCTTTGACTTGTAGTGATATACTTAAAAACCTACATTGTTGATCAACTAGAAACTCTCTCGACGTCACGCTTTGTAAAATGAGGACATTCATACCATCTTCCCTTTTTTCTACCTCCTGTCTACCTTCCAAACCTAGCTTTTACGTTGTCAAAGTTGAAATTTATATTCTGTTCTATGTGCAGTTAAGTCTTCTGTTATTTGAGAGTCAGTACGGAGTAAGGTTTAAGAGAACAGGCAGAGAGCCTAAACTCAAAGCCTCGATCCAACCTTAAATTAGGTACAGCCTGGGCAAGTTCCTTCCCTGCCTTAGCTTCCTGTTCTCAAAAGTGGGAATGATATTAGCACCAACCTCATAAGGCTATTCAGAGGATTAAATGAGTTAATATATGCAAAAACACTTAGAGCCTAATATATACTAAGTACATACTAGTACACAATACATTTCAGTACATACCAAGTTAATACTAATACATACTAAGGATAGTTTACTTTAGTTATTTGTGATTACATGCAAGTTGACAATAAAAGCTGCAAACCAAGACAGTATTGCCATTATTACAATGAAATTAATATTGCCCACTGCAGATGTACTGTGTCTCTGTGTATAGACTACACCTCGTTCCCTACTGTGCCAGTGTCACTGCCCTTGTGCAGGGTGACCAGATAACCCAAGCCACCTTGGGGTGTTCCAGTTTATACCTGTTGTTCTGATTTTACAGCATCAGAGCGCCTCCTTACACTATTGAAGTGTAAGGAGTTTGGACAAGTTCTGGTTTGGACAACAAATTAGATAGGTGGTCATTACCCTTGTGTGTCACTGAAAAGGGGGACATCTATAGTGTCAAATTTAAGTGGATTCTTCCCTTCCTCACCAATAGTAGGTTAAAAATCAGCCATAGTTTAGTTTGCTTCAGGTTTATGTCCGTATAGCCCTTTCTCCTCTGGAGTTCAAGTTCCTTCTCCTCTTCCTCTCCCTCCTCCCTTCCAACAGTGCCTAATACCTAGTAAGTACAATATGCCTCAAGGTGTTTCTAAGCTCTCAACCACACAATCAATAGAAGCCTCTCCACTCTAGACTAGCTGCAATCTGCACTGAATCCCCTATTACCTTCCTTCTTGGTTTATTGCCTCATTTTGCTGGATTATTTCTATAAATAGCTTAAGGTGTGTAGCACAGGAGGTCAATTTTTCAAATTTCTTTGTGTACAAAATATCTTCTTCAGCCTCCACTTATGACTCATAGTTTGGCTGGATACAAATCCCTAGGGTGAAAATTATGTGCCTGAAAAACTTTGGAGGTATCTTTCTAATGCCTTCCAGGATCCATGGTGCTCATGACAAGTATGATAAAGTCAGATTTTACATTTTTTTTTAGGTGACCAGTATTTTTCTCTCTGGAATGGATGTATCCTCTCAGTATTTTATTCTATTTTAATTTATTTTTTCAGTATTTTAAAGTTTCACAATGAAGGGTGCCTAGGTATGAGTCTATTCTTGCTCGTCTTGCATAACTATTTTCAATCTGAGGCCTGATGTCTACTTTCAGCTGTGGGGAATTTTGTTGCCCTTTGACAGCTTCCCTCCATTTTTTTTCTGGGTCTGGAGTTTCTAATCGTAACATGTGGGATCTCCCAGATGCAGCCTCTCTAACATATTTCTATCACATTTTCCATTGTGTCTTTCTTTTTTATATACTGAGAAATTTTTTAAATTCCTACTGAATTTATTTCAGCAACCATATTTTCATTTCCAGGAAAACTCTCTTGCTTTCGGACCATTCTCTTTTTCATTAATACCCTAGTCTTATTTTATAGTTGCTAGCTCTTTTTAAACCTCTCTCAGGATACTAATTAGGGTTTTTTCTTAAATTATTTTGTTCCCTAAGTTGTCCCTGGTCCTACTAGGATATGTTTTCACTCTTTTTCCCCCTCTCTCATGTTGTAAGCTTTACTCAACTATCAGGCAACTGACAGTTATTTTCTATTTAAGAATGAGTGCAGAAAGCTCCCTGAAGTCAACGATTGATTGGCTTCTTATGCAGGAAAAAGCGGGGAGTAACTGTAACAGGATCCCCCCCAAACACAATTTTCTAGGGTGTAAAGACTCACACTAGCTGCCCCAGTTCTCGCCAGTTTCACTGTTTTCAAAATGAAATCATCTCATTTCAGGAGCGTGAGGGCGGGGCTGGGAGTCCACTCCTCCAAACACAACCCTTCAATGAGCTCCCCTATTTCAGTCACACTTTTAACTAACTCCACCCTCTCTCCTACATGCGCACCTGAGCATGGGGCTACTTTTTCAGGTGGGGTCAGAATCCTCCTCAGTTGCAGGTGGTCCCTGTGCATATTCTAGGTGATGCTTTTCCTCTGTTCTACTGCTTCAGTTTCACACTCTTCCACCTGTCTTCTGTCTTTCAAAACTATGTTGAAATCTCTTGATTGTTGTGGGCATATATACTTAAACACTTTGATACCATCATTGTAGTGTCTTGTCAAAACAGAGAAGAGCTAAAAGGGTTCTCAGTGCCTTCTGAATCTGCTATTCTGTCGTCCCAGTGTTTAAACTTCTTGGACTTCCCCAGTGTCTATGACTGCTTTTAGAAATCTCGTGGTCTATTCATGAAGGAATACACCACATCTAAAATAACAAGGAATGTGGGTTAGATGCTCTAGGGTCTTGTCAGACTCTGCCATTTACTAATAAACCACTAACGTTCTACAAATTTTAGGTGCTCATTTATAAAACGAAAGGGGGTAACTCTACATGAACTATAGATTTCTCCTACTCTAACATATCATAATTTTCTAAGTTCTTTTCTTAAAATTTCTCTATATTATCATTAATTTTAATTAAAAAATAAAAATCTAACTTTCTCTTTTGAAAATCAAAGAGTAATTCCCGTAGTCCTACAATAATGGGATAATTAGTTCTGAAACCTGTCAAGTTTCATGTTTCATATGAAGAGAAAATCATATTAAATAATTTTAAAAAATTAAACATGGACTTTGTAGCACAAAGACAAGGTCCCCCCCAAATGGTGTTCCTTTATTTACTAGAAATGTTCAGCTCTGCATTAAAGTTGAAATAAAATAAATATATTAATTTTGAGGTGCAAAAATTTCTTATACAAATCAATTTTTCTTTTCTGTCCATACAAACAAAAGTATGGAATGACATTAGAGGTCAGGTTTATTTGGTAATAGAATGTAGCTTCTTGATATATATATATTTTTTGTTTGTTTTTGTTTTTTTGCGTTATGTGGGCCTCTCACTGTTGTGGCCTCTCCCGTTGCGGAGCACAGCCTCCGGACGCGCAGGCTCAGCAGCCATGGCTCACTGGCCCAGCCACTCCGCAGCATGCGGGATCTTCCCAGACAGGGGCACGAACCCGTGTCCCCTGCATCGGCAGGCGGACTCTCAACCACTGCGCCACCAGGGAAGCCCGCTTCTTGATATTTTTGATTTTAGGAAAGGAGAATATCAACATCAAAACTTTTTTCAACTTTACTTTTATTTAAAATGAGGCCATATTTTCCTCTTATAAAAAGAGAGTTCAACTAGAACTGTCAACTTTCTCATCTGTAAGACAAGAGCACTCAATCAGCTGACTGTATTCATTCAGAGCTCAATTTCCTTATCTTATGATCACTAAGGTTCTCCCTAAATCTAATATACTAAGGTTCTAAGGAAAGGAAAATATATTACTAATGACATGTTTTGATTTTAGTTTCTTAAGAGTTCAAATGTCCACCATTCACCTTGGTCTAAGCTTAAGGAACCATTCAAGGGGATACAATGCAGATGGCATGAGAAAACAGAACCCTCACACAAGCTGTGCCATGTTGCAATCAGCCTTCCATTTGAAAAATAATCTTCTCTATAGCTTTAAAGTGATAACTTTGTACCTGCAATGCTTCTTGTTTCAAACGGATTTTCTCTGGCTCTTCCTGAACACGTTCTGAGGAATCATCGACCTCTTTGATTTCTGAGGAGGAAGGACTCTCTACTGTCACAGTCACAGGAAATTCTGATGGACCTGAGTGTCACAAGAAGAAGATAGGAAACCACAGAGTTGTTAAACTAAAGTGCAAAGAAAGAAGACAAGATTGTATAAAAGACAACACAAGCCAGATACCAAATATCCAAATATTAGAGGACATTTAACAAAAGTGATCTGAGGTATCATTATTTATAAATGTCTCTCACTGCTCCTTAGTGTAAAACAGGCAATGACTAAGTAAAAGTACAGGAACTTACTTTTGCTATGTTACTGGACAGACCTCTGTTGTACGTGGTTAGGATTAGTAATGGGAATTGCCCGTATTATTTTATTAAGTTTCTTTCACAGAAGCCAAGTGAAGATCCAAGGTAAACATTTTTTTCTCAGATCAACTTTATACTGCAAATGAAAAATTTATTCTTCACCATCAGACAAAAACAGTCTGGAAGAAAATGTAGTTTTTCAGAGGAAAATACATCAGTAAAGGGACTGATGAATAATCAGAAAGTCAACATATCTAAGCTGTGAATAACAGACATTAGAATTTTAAAAAATAAATCGCATACACATACAGAACTAAAACTGACCCATCAAAAATTTCATCTTCTCACCACCCTTAAGCCAAAACTAGGGCAACAATTCTCCCAGCAAGCTTCACTGCCACTGCAATGTTGTTCAATAGGACATTTCCAAACATTTAAAAACTGACCTTGCCACAACCCCATAAAAGTCTACAGATCATAAAGAACTGTGCTGGGATTATATAACCACGCAGAAGACAAGTCACTAGGACATCATTTTGACAACAAGCAGCAAACCCTGCAGCATAGGAAAACCCTAACAGGAGAACGAGGTGCACACCCCTCTCTCTGGGAATGCAAGGCCAGGACTGACACCCAAGATGCTCTTCTCTCAACCTCAGCAGTGGTGCCTTTCACAGAGCAACTATGCAGTCTCCCAAGACCACTGGGAAGGAGAATCTGATACTGACAGTATTAGCTTGCCATGAGGCCATAAGCGAGGGAATGTGTGTGGCCTTGGTGAGAGAGCAGAGGTTTGGGAGATGTTGCTTTATATTGGCTTTCAGATCGGGAATTTGTACATATAGCCCGCAAACAACGTTTCTTGAAAACATGTGAACATTCTTGAGTATGACAGCTCCATGTGAGGGGTCAGAAATGGCAGTCAAGTTCGTTTCACTGTGTAACAGCTGATTTGCAGACTGGAAAACAGGCTTCCTGGTTTACAGACATAGCCACAAGGCTGCCCATTGTGTGCCAAATCCACACAACTACACAGTTGCATTGGGAGAGCGAACAAACATGTTTTACATGGATTTATTTCAGAGAGGGAAATGCTTCTTGTAAGGCTCTGTCAGTTTAAAAAGCAAGAAGAATGACCATCCACCTTTCCCAGTTCAAGCCCTGTATATCATAAATATGATAGCTACACACCAGCAACTGATTACATACGAGCTTTGATGAATGGAAAGCCCCTAAAAAGATATCAACAAAACGAAGTTAGATCTTCATGTAAATACATCACCAGTTAAACCCAGTTAATACAACTATTTAGTAGTATGAACAGTATCCATACAGAATTGTGTATAAAAATAAATAAGCTCAAAACAAGGACCTGGAGGGCTCTGCTACGGAGAAAACAGAACAGAATTCAGCCTACTGGCTTGGTAATAACTCTCTGAACTGCTGAGAGGCCCCTTCAGCTCCTATGTTCAGGACGGTTGAGATTTCAGTCTCACTTCTTTAAATGGTGATATTAATCGTTCTCTAATTTACCACCCTGTGTGACGAGGATGGACCTGCGATTACGTGTCTCAGGAAGAAGATAGGAAACCACAGAGCTGTGAAACTCAAGTGCAAACACTGGGGATTCAACACTATAGTTTATGCAACAGCAATTCACATTACCATTTGCAAAAAAGTAGTCGGTTGTCCAGTGGGGATTATAAACATCCATTTAACATGAGCAACTGAACAGATATTTTACACAGTAACTACTTTAAGCACTATTTAAAATCAATTCTCTTTGTTTTCTTAAGCAATTATTAATCCCCAATTTCGTGATTACTACCAAGTAAGTCACCTGAAGATCATCTAGAGCCATCTATTTCACTTAGCAAGCCTAAAGCTATATTCAACCATTTTATTTACTGTTCTGTGACAAAAAATTACCATAAACAGCTATCCCCTGGATAAGAAATCAGGTAATGCTAGTTTGACTCACTAAATCTGATTTATTGAGTTAATAAGCCAGTTGATTTAGAATAGGTCTAATGCATATTTTTCATCCATTCTGCATTAAACTATTTCCCATGCCTGAAATGTCTTTTTTCCCATTCGTACGTATCCAAATTCCTACTTCTGTGCTGTAGGGCTTCGCTCAACTACACCTGCCTTTAATGAAACTTTTCTCACATGCACAATTGGTGATAATTTTCGTCTCCTCCAGACTCCCACGGGGTTACCTCTGTTGTGACACTTGAGAAACAACTTGAAACTCCCAATTTTTGTTTTTCTTCCTTAGAGGGCTCATTAGGCAGAAGCCATGTGTGAGTTACCTTTTTTCCTCTACACAAAGCACCAGAGACCACCCACATAATAGAAGTTCCAAAATAAAGAACTCTAAATGACTGAAAAAAGACAGGGAATTCAAACAGGTTACCTGTTGCTTCTTGCACTTTCTGCAGTACACAAGGCCGGAAACCAGACACTCCAGGTGGTAGCGGTTCAGGAGGGTAACATTCTTTACCAGCAGAGTGTTTCCTTCCATTACTTACAGGCTTCTTTGCGGCCAAGACTACGTTTGACAAAGCATGAAAAGAAGGAATCAAGATGCACCAAAGGTCTACAGAGCAACTGTCACACATGTACACGTCGAAAGGAATCAAACAGGCACTTGACAATGATGCCAAGCCCATTAAAAAGAGGATCGTTTTGTACAAAGGTTTTACATAAGCCAGCATTTTTAAAAAATATAAGTTCTCTACAGTAACAAGTTATTTTAACTAAAAGTATTGAGATGTGCAGAAATGCAAAAATAAAGTTTAAAAAAAAATCCCAAAGTATGATACATTTTATGTATCATGCAGAAACACTCAAGTTTTCTGAATCTCAAGGACACAGAAACACCCATGACTTCTGCCAAACAGAATCTTCAGAAGTAGACCGAAATTTAAATTTAAGATGAATTTTTCTACGTAAAAACAATAGAAGTTATAAGGCTGCAAGTTGCTGGGGGGTAGGTGAGTCAATGTTACCCTCCTATAAGCCTGTCAAGCTTCACTGCTCCTTTGATTTCATATAGAAAACACACAAAAAAACAAATGAAACCCACTGGATAAAAGAGTGAAATGTGGAGACTTATCCTATATTTCAGTAGTAAAGAGGCAAGTATCTTTATATGAAACACTTGGTTGCAAAAACTAGACCTACGTGTTCATATTTTACTTAGAACAAGCCATATATTAAAATTCACGTTTAAATATTTAATTTGAATTTACTGAAAACAAACATCATAGGTTAAAATGATTATGTTTATCCTTCAAAGCTACTATATTTTATGTTTATTTATTTATTTATTTTAATAGATCTTGATTGGAGTATAATTGCTCCACAATTCTGTGTTAGTTTCTGTTACACAACAAAGTGAATCAGCCATATGCATACACATGTCCCCATATCCCACCCTCTTGAGCCTCCCTCCCACCCTCCCTATCCCACCCTCCCTATCCCACCCCTCTAGGTCATTGCAAAGCACCAAGCTGATCTCCCTGTGCTATGCTGCTGCTTTCTACTATATTTTAGCAGCATTAGGATGCAGGGTAAAATGGAGTGTATGCGGTAATATAGGACAAATATTTCATACAGTGTAGCTTATTGATAATCACCACACGATCCTGTGTGATTTACATGCCTCTTAAAAATATATAGGAGCTCAGTTCATTTTGTGCTATTTTATTGTGTTTTTTAACTTAATTGCCATCAAAGAAAATGTTTGTATGCATATGGTTTGTATGTGTATACCCTTCCTTTACTTTCAGAAACTAATGCAAATGCATTTGTATTAAAATTTTTTTTAATTACACTTTTCTTCTTAGGAGATAAAAAAATTTCTAATAAAAGTTCCCATCTTTTATTAGGTATACATAAGTACAATATAAATGTGACACAATTCACACCATTATTTCACCCCTATACTCACCTGGATCTAGGTATATACCCAGATACTGATTTGGCTTACCTCTATGTCTCCAAATAACTGAGGCAAATACAAAAAAAAAAGCCCAAGAAATAAAATTACTCTTAAAAGAGCTCAATGAGCTTGTATACTTCAGTTACATTTCCACTTTGTTTAATCATGCTAAATAAAAAAAATGTTTAACTGTTTTCTTCTCATTCCATGATGCCCTATTATTCTGTACTAATTTTACAGAATTCCTAATATGTTTTACATATACATGTTTCATTTATATATATTTCCATTTCTAATATCATAGCAAAAGTCAATGTAGCTATTTTAAGAATGCTTTACATATGATATAAATTTTTAATAATATCTAATTAGTGTGATATCACAGATCTTAACTTCTTTGAATGTACTATTTGATTATTAAAATATCACTCTTGAAATAACAATTGGCAGACAATCATAAGCTTTTTTTTGACTTCATAAACACTCTTAACAACTTATTTAATACACTAAGCAAGTTGATTAATAGAGAATCAAAAACATACAACTTTAAGTAGAAAAAAAAAAGCTGTATTTATGAAGATGTTTACAACAGTTTATTTTAGGTTATTTCCAATTTTTCACCGATTTAAAAAATTGACCAACTCAATGAAACCTTGTGAATGCAATGTTAAAAAGTATAACTATGAATCACAGAGTTTAAATTTAGTATGAAAAGATATGAATGGCAAATTATATTGAAGCTATGTGGAATTATGTTTATAGACAGCAGGAAGAGAAAATAAAAATATAAATATTGCTTGATAGGATAATGGGATTAGAGGTGGTCTTTTAAATTTTTCATTTTTATGCTAATACAATACCTTTACAAAACCCAAAAATCTTCAAACAACACATTTTTTAAAAATTATGGTAAACTACACAAAACAGAAAATTTATCATTTTAACCATTTTAAAGTGGACCGTTCAGTGATATGAAATCAACAAATTTTTAAAACTTTCAGAGGGCACCTGAATAAAAGATGTGCTGTCCACTGGTGATTTTAATGTATCTGGTATATAACTAAAGTCACCAAAAAACTCTTTCTGGGAAATTGGAAGATCATAAACATAAAAAATTTATTTTGCTTTTTATTAAACCTTATTGTTTTGGTGTTTCAAAATTCAAATTTACTCACAAGAAAGAGTCAGTTTCATATTAGATTTGGTTTCACAAATGCTGCTCCTGCTATTCATTCTTATCACCAAAAAAAAAAAAAGACTATTTGTGACTAACGATAATATATTCCAGAAAATAAAAAGTTAAAAGGTTTTCAATCTGCATATCTGGGAACCTAAATTAAAGCATCACACAACATTTTCAAAAACAGAAAAGCCATTTGATTTGACTAAAATCTTAGTTTTAAGATGGCAGAAAGTACCTTGATAATTTTCTTTTAAGAAAGAAAGAAAACCAAGCCATTGAAGAGAAATTCTTCCGAGAGAACTGAAACATGTTATATACCTCTGACTTGGCACCCCTTCCATCTGGAGAACTTTTTTGGTAACTATTATCATCCCAGAATGATCTAAAGTAAAATGAATTGAAATTAGAGTAATTATTTTCCAATGAGTGGCTATTTCCATTTAAAACCAAAAGCCAAATAATTATTGCTTTTCCCATAAAATTAAATATGAAACCTACATTATGTAATTATACACTTATTTCCCCCTTTGTGTATTCTAATTTCTTCCTCAGAAACCTAAGATGCCATCTTGCAGACTGCCCACAGTGGCTACTATTTTGGCAGCAGCAAAGGTCAACTTTAAACATTTTGCATCTAAAGTGGCTTTGGATACCTTTGGATACAAAGTACAGTCTGAGCACCGTCCAGACACTTAGATACCTAAAGGGCATCTAAAATATCAAACCAGGGCATCCAAGATAACAAACCAAAGTCCTGATGTTCCCTCAAAAGCTGCTCCTCCCACCAGTCCCCTTCTTCTAAGTGATTCCACCCAGTTGCACACATAATCATCAACGACTTGTCTCCTTGTTACTATTTCCTTCATACCCCACATCTAATCTATCTGCAGGTCTTGATAGCTACACCTTCAAAACACAACCTGAATTCAACCACTTTTCACTTGCTGCAAACTTCCAACCTAAGCTAAGCCATAAACATCTCTTATTTGGAGCCCTGTGATAGTCTCCTAACTGGTCTCCCTGTTTCTCTTCTTTATCCTCCCAAGTCCATTCTCTATACCAGGTCACCTTATTCATATACTATTTGGATCATGCCTTTTTCCAGTTCAAACCCCTCTTCTCATTTAGAATAATCCACATCTTTACTCTGGCCTTCAAGACTTTACAAGAGCAGACCCCTGGCTAGCTCCTTGACCTCATGTCATACCACACTCTTCTTCACTCGGTACTCTGGCCATGTTGGCCTCCTTGCTTTTCCTTAAATACTCCACCCACCTACATGCCTGCATACTCATTGCCCCCTTGTCCTGGAATGTGCTTACTCCAGATCTTCCAGGGCTTGCTCCTCTCTTCATTCATGTCTCTGTTCAAATGCCACTTCTCCAGTGAAGCTGTCCCCTAACAAACCTATCCAATGGAGTCCTACCTGCTCTCCCTCACTCTCCTTACATTAAGATACTTTTGCACTTCCTACCCTCTAAAATTATATTACTTATCTGTTTACTCATTTCTATCTGATCTCCTTCACTGGAATGTAAGCTCCATGAGGGCAAGACTTTTGTCTGTCTGGTTCACTGCTTTAACCCTAGTGCCTAAACCCGTATCTGGCACACAGAAGATATTTAAAAAATTACTTGTGAATCTGACAAATGAATAAAGTACTCCTGGCAAGAATTCAGAGGTTGCACAGGAAAGAAATAATGCTCTTGGTGGAAGCAGGCTTAGTATCTAGGTTCACCTCTATTCACAGCAGATCTAGGTTCACCTCTATTCAGAGTAGAGATAAGAACAATTTACAAGTATAATTCACTTTAATTAGTACATTATCTGCTAAAAACATAAGGGAAGTGCAACACTAGAAAAGTACAGTTGAAGCTTGAACAACATGGGTTTGAACCTCACAGGTCCACTGACACACGCATATTTTTCAATACATATGTACTATCGTCCTACATGATCCAAGGTTGGTTGAATCCACAGATGTGGAACCACTGACTATAAACTTATACCCAGATCTTCAACTGCGTAGGGGTCGACACCCCTAACCCCACATTATTCAAGGGCCAACTGTATATGATGAGGAAAGTTAAACACATTGTTTTAAAAAACTGTCAATACGTGAACAAATTCTTTTTGTTTTGCTATGTGTTTATCAATTTAAAAAAAGTGACCACATACCAACAAGCAGATTTTTTTCTTATATCCAGAACGAGCAGAGTTCTGTTGGTTTCAAGGGCCTTTAGTAAAGCCTTTGCTCCTTCACTGGTGAGGCCGCACTGCTGCAGGTCAAGTGCTTTCGATGAAAGACAAAAGGTCACTTGCTAACTCTACAGATTTAACATAGAGACAACTCTCATTTTCTCACGTGTGGAAGAGTCCTGCACAAGACAAGTCATGGCAGGTTTGTAATTTTGGGTATGGAAAAAAACAGAAACATATCCGCACACACATAATGCATAATCCAATTTGAAAACCTCTTCTTGGATGTGCAATGATAACCCTGGCTTTAGTACCAATAAATCATACAACATATTTTACAATTACAGAACTGAAGAATAACTGTATATAACGTATGAGCAAAAAGCATCACAAAATGAATCTCAGTTCATAATTAGCAAGGGCGGCAGTGGCATGTAAACCTCACAAGCAAAACCTGGTGGAGCTCAGAAATGCACTGCATTCTTTTGATCATGATCTTCAGCTCCAAATCACACTTGAAACTAGTTAAAAGGGGAAAACAAAATAGAAGAAATGTAATAACTGTTAGTTTTAGAGGAAAAAAAGACAAGTCTAAGAGGATACAAATAATAAAAACTTTAAACAATGTGTGAATAGAGAATACATACTAAAAACCTACCATGAAAGTATGATGGTCAAGAACCCTCGCAGTAAAAGGTCAGACAAAAACCATAAAAACTGATCATGAATTCTAGTAGTTCTGGGGCTGAACAACCTACTCATTTAAACCAAAGGGATCATCACTAAAGCACAGGTATTAAAAAATATTACATGAAAGGAAACTATCATGAGTCTTATTTTTAAGTGTTGTGTGGACCATCACATTAAAATAACTGGAGTCTTTCAACACCCCCATGACGCACAGAAATAGCAAGTCAGACATACGGATCTGAAAGGATATGATACAACCCTTACAAACTCTCACTACAGAAGAATGGACACAGGGTATAATTAACCAAATAGCCAAATTAATACAAACAGCCAGTAAACCTCACCAGTAAATCAAATGAATACAAAATAAAACAAAATGTGGTTATTCTCCTATCAGATGAAGCCAAGATTCTGTAAGAAAAGCCTTTAAATCATGTCTATACCCTTTTGATCCAACAACTCTCTTTCTAAGAATTTAACCAAAAGAAATAGTCAGAGATATAGGTAAGGATATATATCAGAGTACTATTTGTAACTGAAAAACTGGACAAAGCTTATATACAAGAATGGATAAGCTATGTGCACTGTGGCATATTCATATAATGGAATACTGAACAATCACAAAAAATGATGTAGGAGATGCAAATTTACTGACTTGCTAAAATGCTCATACTAAATTAATTGAAAAAAGTTATAAAATTTGGAGTAATCCCACTTGCATAGAAAATGGAGAGGTACTCATTTTTGTAGTTTTACATTTTTTTTTTTTTTTTTTTTTTTTTTTTTTTTTTGTGGTACGTGGGCCTCTCACTGTTGTGGCCTCTCCCGCTGCGGAGCACAGGCTCCGGACGCGCAGGCCCAGCAGCCATGGCTCACGGGCCCAGCCGCTCCGCGGCATATGGGATCCTCCCAGACCGGGGCACGAACCCGCATCCTCTGCATCGGCAGGCGGACTCTCAACCACTGCGCCACCAGGGAGGCCCTGTAGTTTTACATTTTTTTACAAGTGCTACAGGCCAGTGTTTGTGAGAGGCAGGCTTCACATCTACTGTTGGGGTGGACTACAAATTGGCATAGAATTTCTGGGTGGTAATTTGGCCATGTGTATCAAAAGTCTTAAAAATATGTCACACTTAGTCATTGCACTTGTAGTACCTTATTCTACAGAAGTAATCCCGATGGACACAGAGATGTATATACAACGTATTCACATTGTTTCTGACAGGGAAAAGCAAACTGTCTAAATCGAATTGCAAAGAATTGATTAAACTATGGGACATCAATACGACGCAATACTACATGATACATCATTAAGTGAAAAAAGCAGGAATATGAAATAGCAAGTATACTACAATTCTATTTTTGTAATCCCTAAGTGTACATATATATTTGTAGAAAAAGAAAGACTGAAAGTATATACACCAAAATGAACAGTGATTATATCTGGATATTAAAATTATAGGTAATTGTTCTCTTGTTACTCTGTATTTTCTATAAAGGATATATGCAACTCTTAGAGAAAGTTTAAAAGCAAAATAAAAGCTATCAGTAAAATGAGGCTTTAAAAAAATCCTATCACAATAGTATCATGCCAAAAGCTAAGCATATTTCACATTAAAAATTCAATATTTTCAAGTTTAGAATTTACCTCTAAGCCATAAATCCTCACTAAGAGATTCTGCCAAAGCACTTGCACCCAGGTCACCAATGAGCGTGTTGCAGTTCAGAGTGATGTGCCTCAAACCAGCCATACAGTCAAGATCAGGTCTACTGGAATGAAGACTCTCAGCCCAGGTTTCTTCATGCCTTCTGGTAGTCTGACACTTCAAAGATTTAATGGGATGAAATTAAGATGCTTGAATAAGGAAACAGGGTGTGCCTGAGTACGGCTTATTATGTCAGAGATTTACACACACACACATATCAAGCATATATGCCAGGAGCATCAACCTGAGAAATTCAACAGTCACTTCTGCTTTACGAGTCCAGTGACCCAGATTCTGCTCGGTCAGTGATTAGATTCTAGCCACTGGATTTCCTGTTTCTGAACACTTATGTAAAGTTGGACAACTCAATTACAGTCTATGAATTATTTTCCTTATCTTCTAAGTCAGGGAATTGGTTCTAAATTCTATCTTTGCTGAGGCCCTATATTTCATCATCCTGTCCTCCAATGGCCTCCAAACACCTGACTGGGCAAACCATAAGAAAACTTTTTAATATGCATCTTATTTATTAAATTATATACACAAAGTTCCATATATATAATTTATGTACATGATAAACTACACAGATTTTTAAAAATAATACAAAGGTAAAAATGTTCTAATATTTTCTTTTCCTAATTCCTAAGGCATTATTTTATTTTACTTATTTTTTTATAAAGATTTATTTATTTGTTTGTTTGTTTGGCTGTGCCGGGTCTTTAGTTGCAGCATGCCGGATCTTTTAGTTGTGGCATGTGGGCTCTTAGTTATGGCAGGCACGTGGGATCTAGTTCCTTGAGTAGGGATCGAACCCAAGCCCCCTACATTGGGAGCACATAGTGTTAACTGCTGGACTGCCAGGGAAGTTTCAAGCATTATTTAAAAAACTATATTTACAAAGTGTATCTCACATGCTACCTAGGGTATGCACACAAGCTTTAGAGGCCTGGACTATGCACAGCCAGTTTGATGTGCCTTGGGAAAATAATGGTTTGACATTTCAGCAAAAGTACTGTCTTGAAGACATTCAATTCTTTATATTCATAAAGTAAATTTGGGTAACAGGGAACACTGACCATAAATGAAAAAAGTCTTATTACATTCCTGAAAAAGTAAGAGTCAAAGTGCCTTTGTTACTCTAAAAGGAAAATCATTAGTGTCATTTTTCTATTAACAATAACTTATTAAAGCTCCAAGGAGAAACAACAGCAATCACTTACACAGTGCTTAGTATGTGCCAGGCACTATTTATACAAATAAGTGCATTTAAACCTCATAATGAGGCATAGAGCTTAAGTGATTTGCCCATGGTCACTAGCTATGAAATGGGAGAAAGGGAATTTGAACCTAGGCCATTTGGCTTCTGCACCCAAGTTCCTGACTGTTTTCTACCTCAGGGGTCAATGGACTTGCCCTGTATAGGCGCAAAGAATTTTTCAATTTTTAAAATCTAAATTTAAACATTTCCAGATTTGTGGGCTATACAGTTTCTGTTGCAACTACTCCGCCCCACTGGCGTAGGGTGAAAGTAGACATAACTACCATGTAAACAATGGGTGCGACTATGTTCCAGAAAAACTTCCTTTACAAAGCCAGGCGACGGGCTGGATCTGGCCCACCAGCCAGAGTTTACCTATCCCTGATCTGCACCATCCAACTATTAAAAAGCCTTCATGTCAAATTACTAACTAACTTTAGGCCTAAATACAGTCATTATAACCACTGTAAAGTTGTTAAGGCATCATTTTAAAAACTGTATTTACAAATTGCTGATGTACTGACTTTTATTTGTTTAAAAACTACAACAGCTAATAAACACTTGATTCATTTAAGTCTTGAAGACTATAATGGCATAGTTTCTTCACAGTATTACAATAAATGTTTTCAGTAAAAAAACATACATAAAAGTATTATTAGGTATTATATATTAAATCTCTTATTTCTAAAATTAAGTGGACTATCTTTACTAAATGGTAGAATCCCAAACTGAAAACTGGTCATATTCTTTCAGCAAAATGAAAGCTGCGCTCACATGTATCAAAAGACAAAAATTAGGGCTTCCCTGGTGGCGCAGTGGTTGAGAGTCCGCCTGCCGATGCAGGGGACATGGGTTCGTGCCCCGGTCCGGGAAGATCCCACATGCCACGGAGCGGCTAGGCCCGTGAGCCATGGGCGCTGAGCGTGCGCGTCCGGAGCCTGTGCTCCGCAACGGGAGAGGCCACAGCAGTACCGCAAAAAAAAAAAAAAAAAAGACAAAAATTAACTGCCCTCTGTATCAATATATTAATGTATTTCAATCACATATGTTTTCATGAAAGTTTAAACATAAAATCACCTTTAAGATCTAGGCCATATGATCTGCTCCCTGCCATGTCAGAATACACCCCGTGAAGTTTACTTAACTTGTCTTAAGTGTGATAGAATTCTTTATACCTTGATAAATAACTAAAAGGAAAAAAAAATCCACACACACAATAAGGTGAAGAGCCTATACATTTGTCAATCTTGACTTATTTGCTTTTCTTGAGTCAGTTGGAGGTTTATAGCCACATTCTTAAAATCATTAACTACAATCTTCCCAAACAGGTCATTGACGAACAGATGCATTCTAAAACTTGTCAGTAACAAAGTGCTATTCCAGTTTACAGCAACAGTTTAATTCTATTTAGATACTAAAACTGAATACACTGAATACTGCAAACTTTATGCCCAACCACTCAGCAAAGTACTACATACCTTTTCAGATATAGGAAAAAAAAGAAAAAAAAGAAAAAGCATACGATTCTTCCTATTTTCATTGCCAAAGATACATCCCAATCTTAATGATCAATCAGCGATTTAAACGTCAACTATAAACCCAGTATACTGCTGCTATGCAGTGTACTAGAGCAATAGAAGAGAGAGGACCTCAAACCCTCTGTTCCCTCAAATTCAAAGGCAGGCTTCCTGACCCCTCCAGACCACTACTGGACACAGGGAAGGCACACTAATGTTTCAGGACCCCAACCAGCAGTCACCTGCTTCGTGATTACTTCCATGACACACCCTCACCAACACCACTGACTTTCCTGCTCCTACGGGACGTTACGTGTATTTACTATTTTAACACATAACACAGTGCATCATAATTATGATTGCACATAGATGTTCTAACAATTTAAAGAGAATGATGACTTTTTTGCTCTTTACATCTTGCTATTTCCCTTCCCATAATATTTCTTGAAGCGAAACCATAAAATATAGACAAACACAAAAAACAGAAAATATACAAAATGTGTGGTTTGTGGCTTAACACAAAGTTAAGTAAAATTAGTTCTGACAGTATCCGGCGTGACAAACTTCCATGGTACAAATGAGAATGGACCAAGATTTGAGCAGGTACAGGAGACAATCCAGGCATGAACACCACCAAGGAAAGGTAGACAGGAAGTAACATGGTGTGTAGGAAATCACGAGACCAGTCTGATGGGAAGAGACTTAAACAAGACTGAAACTCACTTTCTAAACCTCCATCTACAATTGGACAATTCGCAGGACACAGGTGCACCAAAGTGGCCAATTTATTCAATCCCTTTAATATGGAGGAAGAGTTTAAAATTTTACTGGTTTAATTTGCCCCAAAAGCAACTCTCAACACTTATGGCCTCTGTCGTCGGATCTTTGTATGAAATTAAGTCAAAGTGTGGAGCTCCTTTTCCTTATTTTTTTTCTCCTTAAAAAAGAAAAGAAACAATTGTTCCGAGTAAAAACAAACATATTCCAAAGCATGTGTACATTGAAAAGTAAAGAAACTTTACTAACAACTTCATAAAAACTGACTTAAAAGTTTAAAAAGAAAAAAACATTTTTCAAAGTCCTTCCGACTGGAGTCGTGTCTCATAGTGTCCTTTCTTTACAGAAATAGTCGTATTATGACACATATGCACAAGGATTAACACCATGACACACTGTACACGGCGGGCCCCGGCGAGCTCACCAGTCGTCGTCTGAGTCCAGGTCTCTGGGGGGGATCCACTCCACGGAAGAGCCCAGCAGAGTCTGAAGCTCGTTCGTGAACTCCACCAGATCTAAGAGCTCCTCACTTTCCGGATTAAAGGACTCCAGGTCTTTGGGGCAAGAGAATAAGAGACTTGCTGACACTTGCCGGTAGAACTCGGCCTCCGCGACGGTGACAATTTCCGCATTTGGGAAATTGCAGCGGAATATGCAGGAGGACATTTGCAGTTTCTTGAGCAGGTCTGAGAGCAACAGCCAGTTACGAGGCCTGCACCAGAGAAAGGACAGTGGTTTGAGTTTCCGGCAAAATGAGAAACGCTCCCAACTATGCACTACCCGTCTCCTGGCGGTGAAAGGGCCTGCTGCTTCCACTTTGATTACCCCACCCCCACCCCACTTCTCACTGTCCTTAGAAGATCTACTTCTTCTTTTTTTTTAAAAAAAATTTTTTTATTTATTTATTTTTGGCTGCGTTGGGCCTGTTGCTGCGCACGGGCTTTCTCTAGTTGTGACTCACGGGCTCTAGAGCACAGGCTCAGTAGCTGTGGCGCACAGGCTTAGTTGCTCCGTGGCGTGTGGGATCTTCCCGGACCAGGGCTCGAACCTGTGTCCCCTGCACTGGCAGGCGGATTCTTAACCACTGCGCCACCAGGGAAGCCCGGAAGATCTACTTCTAGCGGGGGAACTCTGGACTCATGTGCATGTGTTAAGAGATCACCTAGGGCGGATCAGCCAACTTAGACAAAAGCAGGAGCAGCGCCCCTGAACGAGCCTCGTTGCAGGCCACCCCAGTGCTGCCTTGGCTCTGGCCACAACTCAGGTCACCCCTATCCAAGTAAGTGCACCCCATTCTAGTCACTGGGGAAAACCAGTCTGTATGCCAACCCAAGGGAGATGGCAAACACCTCTTTGACCTCTCCTCTCCTCCGGCCCTCACGGAGAGAGCATGAGAAACACTCGAGGTCACCTGGCTTTCCTTTCCTTTCCCACACCTCCAACCCGCCCCTCAGTGCTGCCGGGAGTGAGGCTTTTTCAAGAAGGGAGGTGGTACAATCCTTCCTGATACCCTGCCACGCTTTATGATCTCTATCCCGAATAGAATGTCACCACAAAGGCAGACACGTTCCCAGCCTCAGAGTCCAAGGAGGATGCTACTCCTTAAGCACCGGGGTCAACACACAGCAGAGAAAGGTCTCCTGATGTGTTCACTCCGAAGGGTTGGTCATGGGGCGCAGTGGCCCGACTGTGGGGACAAGACTCGATCTAAGCAAATCTGAAGACACATAAGATCCCAGGTGCCACATACGGCTTTCTCTAATCTTATATGAGAAGAGGGTACATCAGTATCGTCCCGTGGACCTCACGCGCCTTGGAAGGCCCCTACGGTAGCCGTTTGGGGAGGATCCCTTCCCCAAGAGTTTAGTGACTGAAACTGTGCAATTGCAGTCGCTGACTCCCGTGTCCTTTGGGCTCTAGGGATGTGTTCCAATGAGGGCAGTTGGCTGGGGAGCCCTCCCACCCCCCAAACTTTTCTGGAAAAGTTCTACTGCATTATGTGAGGTCGGTGGACACTTGGTGAGGAATTCACTCACCCCCCAACCCATCCACCCTCATCTGCTGAAGGGGATTTCTAACTCCTGCCACCCCATAGAGCAGCTGGGCTGGCTCTCGACCACACGCTGGCCACGCTCACCCGAGCGACGGACACCTGCACGTTATAACACGGCAAAAGGGGGCTTTCGGAAAATTCAAATTCCAATAGGTCACCAGAGGCCTCGTTGCTGTCATCCTGGTCCTCCGGTCCTGGGGGATTTGCTAAAACATCGTAACCACTTTCATCATCTGGTTTTAACCGGGGGGGCAAACAAGAGAGAGGTCAGTAAGCTGGAGCAAGATTCCAGCTGTTCTCCAAAAAGGACCCTGGAAAAATTCTATCCCAAGCAAGCCCTGCTCACAGCACTACCACCACCCCCACCCCCACAAGCCCAACTGAAACGAACAAGGCTGCTCACCACACACACAGCTGCCAGAGAACTCCGAAGAGCAACCAGGGTTACTGTCGTCAGGAGCCTGCAGGTTATTTAAACAGTCTGGAGAGAGAGGGGGAGAGAGAGAGAGAGAGAGAAACAAGATAACGCCTGCTGGTAAGAGGCAAATGCTGCTGGAGTTCGGGAACATCTCACGCTGGGGCTGGTGTCACCTCCTGACAAGTCCCACTGCACACGCCTCCAGGTATCTGACTGAAACCTCCCCACGCATCCACCCGCCTTCCTGAGGGACTGCCCGCCTCACCGCCCCAGCCTGCCAAACAAAAGCTAGCCTGGCTAGCTAAGAGTTTTCCAGGCCCCCACCTTGCAAAACTCAAAGTATGTATCTCTTCTTTGACAGACTAACGTTGGGCCGCTTTTCCCAGTAAAGGGTCACTTAGGGTAAACGGGGGGTGGGGGTAGGGGGAACCCAGGTGAAAGGCTGTGAAGTCACCGTCTAGATGCTTGAACAAGACCGTGTCTTGACCTCTGCCGTACCTGTTAAGAACTTCTCCATAAGTTCGCTGTGGTTCACTTTCTTGATGGTTCTACCTGAGTAAGTAGCCAGGGTAGGATCAACACCGTAGGAGAGGAGCAAGCAGACAATTTCGACATGATCATTCTTGACAGCATCGTGGAGAGGCCTAGGAGAGGTGCGGGGGATTACACCTGTGCACGCGACGCTTGCTTCTACGGACACGGGGCAAAATCGAGCGTGTGCGGCCAAGCCTCGTAGGCGCGCTATTTCACCGAGGAGGTGAGTGTACGGTCGCTGCGACAAATTACTCTGTTATTTCAACACATAACCCTTTACGGGACAGGTGAAGGGACCATCTCAGGCCTAATCCTTCAATGCAAATCTCTCTTAATGCATGGCCCAAGGAGGAACTCAGGCCACGATGAAAACGTTTCCAATGAACTTAAATAGTGACAGACTGTAAAAAGGTAATGTACGGCGGGGTGGGGCGAAGAACCCCAGCATCACGGAAGCAGATACGACAAGCCATTGTTATACCATTACAAACAAAACCCCAAAAGTGCAGTTTGTAAAAGAAACTAGGGGCAAAGTGGAACCTCTCCTGAAACCAACTTGGAGATGAGTGATCAACCCTCTCGCCCAGAAGCAGTCGACAGGCAGGGCGAGTTCTCAGGAGGGTACAGAGTCCTCCTGCCCGTGTCCGCTGGGGTCAGGAACACTGTCCGCAGTCCCATCCAGAAAGGATGCTATTTGGAAACCATGAACCACCAAATACCTTACGGTTTTGCTAATTTTATGACTGTCAGGAAAGCCCCAGTGCCCTGCCTCGTGGTGGCATCCCAGGTACAACCAGGAAGATGCTTGGGCTGACTCAGACCTGGGCCTCTGGCCAATAAACCGAGGTCAAGGACAGAGTGGGGGCCAGGCCCGGGGATGTGGGTGGACACGGCAGGTCCTATCAAGCCAGTTGCCACTGGACCTGTCTGTACTCCTGGAACTTTCAACTCACATATATGTTAAAGATTGAGATTCAACAGACGCTGGTGAAGAGTCCAGGATCTTAAAAGAGAACACCCCTGATTATTCATGCAGGCTCAACATTTTCAGGGACTTCTGTCCATAAGAGCGTCACAGAGTTTTAAAGTTCTATGTAAATTTGCCAGAAAGATCTGTCCGATTCCATTCTAGAGGACTCCGCCATCAGTGTGCTTACATGGCACTCACTCTCCATCTTTCCTTCTGGGGTTCCCCGCACACCCTGAGAACCACTGCCTATGCCCCAGCAGGGCCAGGCCAAGAGCAAGACCGCCACTGACCCGGTTCCATCCTGGGCACTGCAGTTTACATCGGCGCCACATTCAAGGAGGTGTCGTACGATGTTGAGCCAACCTCTTGCACAAGCCTCGTGCAGGGCACAGTAACCTGCGTTGTCGCGGTGGTTCACATCACAAATCTTGTTCTCCAGGCAGTACAAGACCACCTCCTACGGGGAGAGGAGAGGAGAGGAGATACCATCAGACCACCATACAGTGAACCTTGTAAGGCTGACCTCCCCATAGCTTGGCGGTGCCCACTTTCAAAGGCATACATCCTTGGGGCCAAAAGCCCACCATGGCGCGGGCAGGCGGCAGGCATCCTGGTGGGGGGCGAGAGTGCGTGCGAAGGGCTTGGAGATGCAGACAGTGTTGTCTAAGGCTCTGCTGCACCAGTGGCCTGGCCATGGGCAAGTTACCCTTGAACTTCTCCAAGCTTCCACAGGGCTGCTGAGAGGACGCATTCGGATAGCGATGAAAGCCCTCAGCCCAGGGGCCGACGTGACCAGTACAGAGGTGTCACGGCTGCTAACATCTTAGATGACACATTGCCAAGCACAGACCATTCTCACTTGATGGGTCTGTTCAGTCGGTGGCAGTGGACGATAACACAAGTTTAGATAAAAGTATGGATGACCAACACTTAAAGAGAGCTTAAATCAGCCGGAGAACATTCCCCAGCTTAGAGAAGCAGGGACACCCAGGTCAGCTACATCCTCGCGCCCCCTGTTAAGACCCCAAATCAGAACCTGGGCCTCAGATGCTCTTGTCTGTATGTTAAGTAGGGTTAAAGAGAAGCTCTCTCCCTCCATCCTCGAGGAATGACACAAAATGCCTCCAGTAACCCCACCCTCTATTTTGCCTCACTCCACCCTCTCGGGGCAGAATCAGTCTAATATTTTCATATTTACTCAAGTTAATGACAGGAACCTGATACACCACAGGCTGCAACCTCCACATTTCAAGAATCAAATAAAACGATCACCGCCCCCCCCCACCAGAGATGTTCTGTGTCGACACTGTGCATTAGAATCACTGTTATTAACCTTATTTCTTTGGCTTGTTAAAATATTAATATGAACCACTCAAAGTAAGCAGAGCAGGAATTTATTCAATGTTTTATTACCTTAAGAAAGTTTTCAGACACATCGAAAGCATTTGCCACCAGAAAACACGTTATACTGTTTATACTGGGTAAGTCGTGCCCAGCAGAGAGCCGTCAGGTTCTGAGAGCTGGGAGTAGGCAGAACGTGCATGTGGCCCAACACATGGTCTGCTGGGTAAGGGGGGATGGGATGGGGTCAGAACAGGCCTCCTTGTGACATCTCTCAGGTAACTCATCTGTTAAACCTAAATCGGGGGTCATTCTAGCCGCCCATAAGTGCGAGATGGGTTCTGTAAAACCTTTTATGCCCTTTAGAGGACACGCCAATCAAAGGTGACCACTCACTTGGGAGCGAACTGGAATGTTCCATTTGCTTACCACGTGAACCCAATGGGGCATGCTGGTAAACCTGGCCATCGGTGCCCTGTTACTTCAGGTCACTGCAGCAGCTCCCTTCCAAAACAAGAGGAGGAAGAGAAAAGGCACACCCACGAATGCGTTTCTCCGTTTACATCCCAACCTGCCAGAAAGCCCACAATCCTCTGGGCTCCCAGGCCACCTGCCCCGAGCCCTGGTATCCAGGATACCGCATGAAGCTGCTGCTCTTTTAGCAGGCCCTCACTAGCCAGACTTGAGTGGACGGCTGCAAGCTAATGAGTTGTGTGCCCCAGCCAGGGAGAGGCCCTGTCACGTGGCTCTGGGATCAGGTCTGGACGCCACCAACTGCTGTGCACAGATCAATTTACTCAACCTAGGGTTTATTTGCTGTGACAATCATGGCCTTCACCTGGAAACCTTCATCACTACTAGGGCAGATTCAAGGGTACCTAGAAATGAAAGGCCGTCCAAGCTGATGGGTAAGTCAACTCTCTTCTCGTGGAAGATGGCAGCAAAGGCAGCAGTAGCCCCACGGCCAGGTCAGACTTTTTGCCACGGGCTGTCCTAACTCAACCACGTTGATCCCACTATTTACAAAGTGCTTCTCATTTCCCCAGATGAGGACGTCTTCTGTCACCCACAGGAACCCAGGAGATAGCAGGAAAGGAAGGCAGTACTATCCTCATTCAACACTTGGAAACTGAGGCCCAGAGATATTAAACCCCAAGTTCAATTAACATGAAGTACTAGACCTATAACTCAGGTCTTTGGTACCTGGTCAGCTGGGAAGATTCAAAAGGCCCAAGAGGGCCCCAGTTAGAGGGATGCAATCCAGCTGTGACGAGCATCCCACAGGCCTTCTCTGTTGGGGGTCAAGTGGGCTAACTACACTCTCCTAGCTAGGAGGGTGATGGCCTCTAAACGGATGGCAACCGTCGCCACCAACACTTTCTCTAATTGAAAGGTGAAGAGGCGGGGCGAGTCTGTCGACACAACACATTCCTTGGTTTATTTTCTCCGCTAGAAATAAACTGGAGTGTCTGAAGGGCAGCCCACCCATTCCCGAGCAAAATCCAACTGCTTTTGTTGGACAGCTCTCTGTTCAGCGGCTATAAGCCGAATGCCATTGCCCGCAAAATGTAACCATAAAGGCCATGAACCCGATGTTGTTCATTAATTAAATGCCTCATTAACTTTTTAAAAAACATGACTTATTCAATTCATAGAAAATTTAACCATCACCGCTAAAGGCACAAGCATGTGGCTGCACACTGGCATTTTAGCCTAAGAAATAGAAGCCTTTTTCCCAGGGGGGAAAGGTTTGAGGTCTTTGGCCACGCAAGTGATCTATTTAACGCGGATCTGAAGCCAGAGTGTGTTTCTTAACTTCCAGAACCAGATTATCATGACATAAAGCTCAGACAGCCTTTATACTGCACATGGTATCTTTGGCTAAGCAGAAGAAAATAACCAAGAATGCTGAAGACAAAACTTCAGGGAAACCCTCCCAAACCACACCCTTATCTGGTTAAGCAAACTGTCCTTCAATTTTAAAAGGTTTAAGCTGCCACATCTCCCAACTGGGCCATCATCCCAACATTTAAAATTCTGCCCAGAGGGCTTCCCTGGTGGAGCAGTGGTTGAGAGTCCGCCTGCCGATGCAGGAGACGCGGGTTCGTGCCCCGGTCCGGGAAGATCCCACATGCGGCTAGGCCCATGAGCCATGGCCGCTGAGCCTGCGCGTCTGGAGCCTGTGCTCCCCAACGGGAGAGGCCACAACAGTGAGAGGCTCGCGTACCGCAAAAAAAAATAATAAAATAAATAAAATAAAATAAAATTCTGCCCAGAGAAATCCCAGAAAGTTGGATTCAAAGTTGAAAGCGTTCATCTATCTACTTGTCACAATGTTCAGCATCAACACTGGTGATCTGTGTAATCTACATATTGAAATTTACATTTGAAGAAAAAAACAAATCCGACCATAAACATTCCCAAGGCTTCCTGTGCAATCAAAGGCCAGTTAGCCTAAAAAAGTATGGATCAAGTGCCCCTTGGTCCAGGCCTCAGAGCCACCAAACCAAAATGGAAACTGTCTTAGAGGACCAACGAGGGACTTTTGACGTCTCTGGTCCCAAAGGGAGACTGCTGGAAATGATGCCAAGTTCACAGGTGGGGCTCGGAGCCCCGCCCTCCACGGCGGGTGCAGCAGCACCCTGCCCCCACCATCTCCAGCATTTGCTGGAAGCAGGAGTCTACTTTCTCAACCCTAACCCAAAAGTTGGGGTTGGGGGCTCCCCCCCACCTCCAGCGTTTGCTGGAAGCAAGGAGTCTATCTTCTCAACCACGGGGGGTCTAGCTCAGCACTATGTGCAACATCTGCTCTGTCCTCCTAGGCGCCCACTGTCAGCTCTTGGGAAACCAACTGGGCGCTCCTTGGACTTCACCTGCAAGTAACTGCGCTAACTACCAGAAAGTGCTCTCTAGCTAATGGAGAGGTCTCCAAGAGACGTGTAGATATAAACAACAGCACATTCAACCCACAACACCAACAAAAAACACCCCCAAATTAAGCATAGCCCTAGTGCTTCCAACTTCCCACCCACAGTCATGCCTTAGGGCCAAGGCAGGCACACCTCGAAGGGCTCACGGCACTATGGACAGGGGTGGGGGGACGACGGGAGACGGGGGACGGGGGCATAGAGCTGGCTGAGGGTGTGGGCGCCAGGGCTCCGGGCCAGCCTGGGTCCTGCCACCCCAGTGCTCATCCACACCTCCATGCTCAGCCTGCTGAACCGCATTTTACTGTCACCATTCAACTCCCAGAGGGCTGATGCCAGCACAGAAAAATGCCTTTGCCCTGTGGGCTATTACATCACAATTGCTACTGACAAGTATGGTGGGGGAACTGCACAGGGCAGAGAGAGTCACCTGTCTCACAGAGGTTTTGAACTGTAAAAAGGGCAATTCCAATGTGAGCCAGTCTTGCTGAGGAGCGTGGTGGGCTGTGGAGCACTGCTGGATTGCTACCTGTACGGGTATCTGCTAACCCCTCTGAGGCTCTCGTTACTCCCAAGTGAAGATGTTAAAAGGGTGAAAGGAGTTACTACAGATCACACGGGCTTAGACAGATTATCACCTATCTTTCTGTCTATGTTGCTCTAGCAATAGAAGCTATCACTGTCATCAGCCGTGCTGGGTTGGGATACAGCAGTGTGGACAGGGAGTTTTGGGCAAGGCTCAACCCCCACTCCCCGCCCATCAGCCCTCGGCTCCCGTGCCCTCTCAGAAAGAGACTGCTCAGGTCTGCCCCACTCCCACCCCTACTCTGCACACACACTTCCCACCCGCTACCCCACAGGGGCATCACTCTGCCCCAAACAGCACAAGTTATTAGAGCTAATAACTACTCTCCTTCTTGCTACTCAGAATCCAAAAGGGCTCATTAAAATTCCCCCGGTCGCCAAGCCCTGGGTTAGGTCAGATTTGATATCAGAGATAAGTGAGCCGGACTGGCCGAAGCAGCCTACCTGCCTGAACGGGAACGGAACATCAGAGAGGCCTGCCTTTCTTTTCACACCACGACTGAACAAGCCACCAAAGAGCCCGCAGTGTGAGCGGGGCCAACGCAAACACCCTGCTGGAACACCCAGCCCAGCCCGCCACGTGGAGGGGGCTGGGCTCTGAGACCCGCCCCCCATCCCCAGCCAGTGTGTCCCCCACCCAAGGAGCAGCAGCCGGCGGATCCTGATCCGGGGCACCCACAAGGATGCTCACCTCGTAGCCAAGCCGGGAGGCCTGCTGTAGGAGGGTCTCGCCCGCGTTCTTATTGACAATAAGTCTCCGCGCTTCCGGTGGCATCAGGCGGGACTGGGTGGTCTCTGGAGGGGAGCTTGAGCATGTCAGCCGCGAGGCCTGGGAAGCTGGTAACAATTGCTGCAAACGGTCCAAGGGCTTCTGGTCCTGCTTGGCCGGCGAAAGATCATAGTCGGAACTGGGCTCAGGCCGCTCCTGAGTGGAGGAAAGCACTTTTCCTCCTCTCTGTCAGGGGGAGGCGGGGCGCGAGGAAAGGGTTGCATTTTTACTAGCTGGAAACTTCACCACCACCCAGGAGACAGGTCCCCTAGGAAGGGGCAGTGACGTTTTGGGGGGAGGGGTTCAGGAAAAGGAAAGCTTTGTCCCCAGAAGCAGAGAAGTAGGCAGGCGGGATGTGCCTGCACAGGCCCGGGGGGCAGGGGAGAGCCAGGGGCAAGAGGTACCTTGCCATCCGCATTGTCCACGTAGGAGTCCCCTGGCAGCGGCAAGCCCCGCCTGGGCTCCTGAGGGATCAAATGCTTGGTTTTGCACGGTCGCTTCCCGGGTGGTTTCTCGCTGTTGTCGGTGTATTTCTGCGGCAGGGGCGAAGGCTGCCAATCCATTTCTTCGTCCATGCACAGCACATCTGTCAGGGGGAGAAGAAGCGGGCGTTACACAGTTGTAGCCGGTGAGGAAAGAAAAGCCCATTGTTAGCACTGATCGTTGGAGCAGCTTCGGTTTTTAAAGACATACCAATTATGTTTTCAAAGCACTAATATTTTAATTATCCCACATTCAACCGGCAAATAGGCTAACCCACGAAACGCCAAATGGCAAGTCGCTTCAAAGGGCCGCAAGAGAGGGCAGAAGCCAGCCCTTCGTGCGCTCCTGTCCCCACCCGTCGGGGGCCTGGATGCTCGGGACAGGGCGACTGGGGACAGCCTGAGGCTGGAATGAGGGCACTGACAAGCACCCAGGGTCACCCAAGACTTCCCTTCCTGCCCAGCCGCGGGCTGGGTGATGAGGAGCAGCCCAGGAAGTCGAGCTCCCGCCTCACTGTCCATTCCATAAGAAGTGTGCAGGCTGAAAGGACCTCATGAAGAAAACTCCCCGCTCGCCACACACTACTCTTGTCAACTTGGATGGCGCTCAGGTCCCCTCCAGGGCCGTTTCCCACAGAGGGCGGGTGATCCACCCTCCAGGAGCGCCCCCCGCCCCGTGCGGACCTTGTTCATTGTCACTGCATTTAAGGGACTCCTCCAAGCAGCTTCTGTTGCTTTTGGCCTCTGCCCTTTTCCTGCCAGGTTTCTCTTCGGAGATGCTATTGCCCTGGGGGGTGACCGCAGGCTGAACCGCCTGGGTCACTTCCTTCCTGCCCTGCCAGCCAGGTTTGCTCTCTGTTGCCGACACCTGCTGCTCCCGCCATTCCCTAAGGTGCAGCAAGCGGCGCTGCTTTCTGGGATGGAGCCCTGTTAATTCAATGCACACCTCAGGTTGGTCAGCTCACTATAATGTGGCTCTTCTAAGTGGTTAGAGGAACTGTTTGTCATTTCCCTCTCAGGCCAGTCAGCTAATGGAGAAATAACTACAAATTAATGAAGAAGTCCCCCGGGGCGGGGAACAAACTGTCTTACACATCACTAACAGGGGTGGGGGAGGGGAGGGGTGTGGTCACTGTGTTGGCTGGAACTTGTCACCAAGTCTCGGGAGGGGGCCTATTTGCCTTTGGCCACCTTTGGGCTCCAGCCCCGGCACCTGGCTTTGCGGGGGTCGGGGGTGGGATGGGGGTGGGGGGTGGGGAGGTGTGAGTGGCTCCCCCCAGGGACCCAGGATGGGACTGGAACTTACCACTGCTCCGCTCCAGGACTTCCGTAGGGTGCCCTGCGGGCCCGAAGCGAAACCGAGCTCACCTTTGGAGACTCGTCTCCGCTTGGCTTTCAGCAGAGTCCTCCGGGAGCTCTTCCACAGTGGTCTCAGTGTGGTTCCTAACGCCAGAGACCTTGCGCTTTCTGTTCAGCTGGAGGGTGGGGCTGCGTGACGCGTCCGGGGCCGCCTGGTCGGCGGGGGTCTCTCTGGGGGGCTCTGTGTCCATGAAGTAGTCCTCACTGTCTTCTGGGGCTTCAAAGGGGTCAGGTTTGCTTCCATCATAACACTCCCCTAGGGGAGGGGAGACAACCCGGAAAGGAGGGAACAAAGGTCACCAGGAGCAGGCAGGACCCCCATGCCCAAGGCAATCTGCTACCAACAGACCACCCCCCCCTTTGGAGACCAGGGGCCTCACACACTGGAAGCACAAAACCCTCAGAAAGACGTCCCAAAGGAAGGACAGCTGAACACAACCAGCAAAGAAAGCAGAAAATGAGGTGCGTAGCCCACTCACGATCCATCCTTCAAGGGTCAAGGTGAGGCATCTACACCATCCCTCTGTAGGCATGTGAGATAACTGCCTAACTGCTTAACTCTCCAAGGTGGCTTACTCTTGGGGGGGGGTGGTGAGTGACCTCACAGTAAGATCCAACCCATCAGGGCAGAGCTACAAATTACTACGGAAACAGCTGCTAGTAAACAAAAAAGGCTGATGTCATCAAGAGACCAAATAGCCCCCAACTGCCATCTACACAGACATAGCACCAATGTTCACTTGGGTTAGCAGGGGCGAGGGTGAAGAAAAAGGGTAGGGAAAGAATGGTGGGAGGCTGGGAAGCTGGGGAGACCAAGGGAAGAGGAGCCTGGCAAAGGGAAAGGAAAGGCTTCCTGGTGCACACACAAGGGTCAAGGGCAATTTCAAAGAACTCAACCAGATTGCTACAAGTCCGTCTGTCCTCTTTCCACACCCGTGGGTGGGAAAAGCATTTCACTGCCATCGAGGGGCTGCTCCTATTTCCTGTCTAGGAAGAAGGCCCTCAGTGACACCAGTCACCCCACCTGGCACGTCTCCACGCCTTCCTTCCCAGGCAACAAGCATCTAAGGACATTTCAAAGACAAGGCTCCAACCCCCTTCATGGGGGGTGGGGGGTGGGGGGCGGCGGGCAGGGCTGAACTGCTCACACCCCAGCTCCGCCTGTGTTGCTCCTGCCCCCTCTGCTCAATCTAGCATCCACTTGGGGCTTTTCCTCCAATCACCCCAGCCTAACATCACTCCTCACTTTTGCTCTAGCCAAAGAAACAGTTCAACTGCTTTGCTAGTCACATTGTTTCTAACACACAAATAATTCCATAATGATCACTGTGCTGTTAAAGAGTTCCCCGAAGATGACCCTGTGTCCATCACCGGCCGGGGGTGGGGGTGGGTGTATGAGTTTGGTATTTCGTTAACACCTGAGCTAAGCTCCCACAGCCCGTTTTTCTAGATGAAATCATAGACAGACCCCTCACATGCTGCTCGCATTCCTCCACTCGCATAGACCACTTCAAGTATCACTCCCACTTCTGCCCAGCCGGCTGGTCCCCTGATCAGCCTCTCTTGGGGGCATTCCCAGCATTTAATGGCAGTCAGTTGTGGGGATGAACCTCACCCTGGCCTGGGCTAGCCTGACCTGTGTTCTCAATGGTGGAACACACTTAGCTTTTCTCCAAGGGTATCCCAAGGTGGGACAGATCCCCATCTACTCTTGCCGGAATGGTGGAATCACCCCAACCGCGAGGGTCTCCTGTCATGGCAGCAGGAGAAACCCCAAACTCCTGGCCTGTGCTTACGGGTGATGCAGCCCAGGCTACCGCAGGCCCGGTGAAGACGGCGTGCTGCAACTCTCACTCCGGCTGCTCTGTGACCCTCTTAAACACTCGGGCAGGAATGGCGCCGCTTTACAACTCGGCCCCCTTCACTTGTAAAGTGGGAATGTTACCGCTAGCCTCCCTCCAGGGTGGGCTTCATAATCACGGGCCGGGCTCAGCACAGAGAAAGGCTGGAAAAAGCCCTTTAACCAAAAGATGCCAAGACTTTCAGACCAGCCTGAATCTCAGGCCTGAAATGTATGAAATTTTAAGAGGTGAGCCCTGCTGGTTACACCATTGGACTTCTCTGGTCCAATCAGCCTTCCCTAAAAGCTCTGTGGGAGGGGATCCATGGAGGAATGGAAGGGCTACCTTAAGAACCCCCATGTCCAATTTTAAAGTTTCTTTTTCCAAACTAGGTCCATCCACCCTTCCCCCAACCCCAGAGCCTTTTAGGGCAAAGATCTCAATTCCCCTCAGCTAAGGCCCCCCAAGACATTACGCTAGTGTGACCTTACCCAGGCCAGTAATAACCCTGAAGGACACCCACCCCGACTGCGCAAGATACCCATGGCCACCAGCTATGGGGTAGAGGCTCCGTGTCACTTGGAGCTTCTCAAAGACTGTTCTAACCACGACCCACAGGAGGATTACCCGTGAGGGCAAAGGAGATGGGGAGATAAATAGATACACAGGGATCCTAACCATCAGACTTTGCCATCATTGCTACTTTTGGCCCTTCTAAAAGTGGGAAGCCATGTGCCCTTGGTCACCCAGTCTAAGCAAGATGTGAATGTGGTCCCTGCAGCATGGTCCTATGACTCACAGCACATATATCCCAAATTCATTATGGTTGTACCATAGCATCACCTCACAGAAGCATCACCACAGCAACATTTACAAGTCACTGTGGCAACAAAGGACCCTCACCACTGTTGAGCCATGCCCAGGTGAGGCCTAAACAAGGTGAGAGGGTTCTGAGTCGCTGGAAGGCTCCCCAGGATTAAAATCCCCTTCTCTGTACCTTAACTATAATAGCACCTCCAGTCAGGGCTAACCTTGTTAAAAGTTACACCCGCTACAGAAGGAGTGCAGGGGATCTCTGTTCCAAAGTAGTTTACAAACGTGCAGGTGCTCAGCTGGAAGAGAAGTTCCCTGAGCAAAGAAGTTTCATGAAGCCCCTTGACTGAGGCTTCCTCCAGCCCCTGGCCAGGCACTGCCACTGAGCAGGTCCTAGGCCTGTCCCAGCCAAGTGGTTGGCAAGGGAGATGGTTACTCCAAGTTTGAGAAGGAAGGGACCAATGCCTCCTTGCCCCGCCCCATCTTCAAATGCCACTGAGGGTTCCTAGTGATGAACTTCCAAGTCTGAGGAACCTCCAAACTCATTTCGTGAACTTCCAAAATAAAAATTTCACTCAGCCACCCATGTGATCATAAAGAATAAATGAGTATCTCAGCCACTGTGTTTTCAAGTTAATTTCTTTTTTAAACAAGCCCCTAGCAACAAGATGCACCCGCACCAGGACAACCAGGGCCGCGCAAACAGCACCCACCACCTTAGAAGCTCCTGGGCCCTCCATGGGTAGGGGCTGCCTCAGAAGGGGGAAGGCATCTTGAAGGCGTCCTGGACCCTCTCTGTGACCCCTGCCCGCCCCAAATCCCCGCCCCAGCTCCCATGTGCTCACAGCTCGGCTCTCAGCCACACCGACACCCATGAGAAGGACCTGAGCCCATATCAGCTCAAGACATCATGGCCCAAGAACAAGAAGGCCCATTCATATCCAGCTGAATGGAATGAACACCTGCTGTGCCTTGGATGTGGAGGCCGCAGTAAGAACAGTGGCCCCTTCAGGTGACCTTTCCTGACCAGCTATTTACAAACCACACGTCTCTACAAGACAGAGGGTGGATGGGGAACCCACCTCCGTTGCCCCAATCTTTCAAACGGAGCCCCTCAACTTCCCCAACCCTTCTCCTGCCCTCCCATGGTGGCGATTCATGGCTCACTGGGCCATGTCCCGGGTGCTCCAGGAAGAGACCCGTCGGTCGGTCTGAGATGGGAGGCAGGCGGTGGGGGGAGGGGGCTTTCGGAATCATCTGGGGCTCAGGCCCTGCTCCCCATCAGCCATACCGAGTTCTCGTCTCCACGCTCAGCAGGAAAGACTGGGAAGGACGCACACAAACGTCTCTGGGAAGAAGGGTGGGTGAGGCCACTGAGACGTGAAGGGCAGCGGCCACCCTGGGTTTGGCCACGTTGCTGGAGAAAAGGGCAAGAAGACTCGAGGCCGGTTAACTGCCCGCTCCCTTCCTCCAGCCTCCCTCACCGTCCACCCACAACAGGCAGATCCCCTCCTCAGAAAAGTGCATCCCCGTGAACTTGGCCTTGCCCACTTTTATCACATCTCTCTGAGAAACTTCCCCAAGAGCTGAGTTATGAGGCCACTCAGGAGGGTAAGGGCTGCGTGTCAGCTGTGAGCACAGGCAAGGAGGGAGGCCTTCTTGCTGCTTCACTCCAGGCTGGCCTGGACCCTCCGTTTTTCATTCCAGTCCCGAGGGGAGGAGCTCGGAATCGTCTACTCCAGGCACATCAAGAGCCCCATCACTCGGGTAAGGCCGCCACTGACTAGCCCCAGAAATCCCCTTCTACGGGAGCCACGTAGGACAAACCGGTCCCGGTGTGGCTTACCCAGAACCCTGGCCACAGGCCTTTGTCTGACCCCAAAGATGAGCTGGGGGAGGGCAGTGCTCCAAGCAGCAGAGAGAAGCACACGCTGTTGCTGACCACAATTTTCCCGAACTGCATCAGGCATCCACGACCTAAGCGTGCGGGCGAACGCCAACCCTACGACTGGGTCCAAGGGCCTGGGCCTCCCAAACGTGCCCACCACCCCCGACTGTCCTGTCTCAGGAGGATTTCACGCCCACCCTGTCCTCGACGTTCACCTAGGTGCCCTCACTCACCACCACCGGTGAGGTTTCTGGGGTCCGGAGCAGGCTGCAGGCCACAAGCACGCACACTGAAGAAAGCGGAAGAAAGACCTCCACTTGCTGCCAACACATCTCATTAGCCCAGGAAGTCTCGAGGGCAAAGCCCGAAGTCAACCCCAGTGGGGGAGCAGCTGATGGGACCGCAGAGTGTGACTCGAGGCAACACTAGCTTTCTCTCCAATTTTGCCTCCAAAACATAATACACCCTGTCTGGTAGGAAGAACGCCCTCGTTTATCCCACGCCCTTGGAGCGTGCTGTCAACTCCTAATGACTGCAAACAAGCCTGCCACAGAAAATAATTATGCTCATCTTTCTGGTGCCTTCATCAGCCCTCATCTCATTTTAACGAAACCTCTGCCTTTGGAGGGAGAATCCGAGTACTCTCCACTCCCTCCCGTAGGAGACTGTCACTCTGGAGGGTCTGGCTCTGGCTGCAAGTGTCATTCCACTGCTACCAAAAACCCGTATCCGTACCTGCTACAAAACAGAACACATACCTGCTACGCTGGAGGTCTTGCACTGCCATTCCTCTGCTCTACTGTATCAGACTATTACTAACTACAGGACTAGCATTTCTCTGGAAAAAGGAGACGCGTGCCAGGAAACAACATTTCATAGGTGCTTCACTCCTGGATGCTGCAACGCTCAAAAGGACAACCAGCCTTGCAATCCACAGCTGGGAAGGGTGGCCAGAACAGCCCGTTCTCCGAACAGTCAGCACCCAGACGCTGGGCCATCGGAAGCGTATTGTTTCCTCTCACCTCCCTCGGCACTGGGAGTGGAACCGCCCCATTCCCACCGACGTGGTACCACACATGAGCCGCCTGGGTTCACTTACATCTCTCACTGTCGTTCTGGTCGGCAATGGCCTCCTCCAGGGCGACCGACTTTGGCTTTTTGTCCTGACTTCCTTTCAGCCTTTCCCAGTCAGCGGGGCTGAATTTGCGCACCTCGGAGTCTTTGGTCGTGGGGTGGCCACCTTCTCGCTCTTTCATCTCCAACTCTGAGAAGCGCATCACTGCACGCTAGAAAGAGAACGGAGATTGAAAGAAGACACACCTTACCACCAAAGCTATTTCACTGCCCTTACCTTAAAGGAAAGTATCTTCAAAGAAAAGTTTGCCCAAAACCAACCACAATTTATGATACAACTGAGATATTTTAAAATTGAATGATAAAAATGTAAGAGTGTCTATGTGTAACTAGTCACACACTCTTTATTCGTAAAGCCATATGTATGTAGAGATATATGTGGTGTGTATGTATAGCCATACATACACTGTGGCATAGAGACAGACATTCTCTTTCGAAGGTAAATAAAACAAAACAAAAACACAACGCAAAGAAAGCAAAACAAAAACACAACAGAAAAGAAAACAAATGCACAATGAATAAAGACGACCATGGCCCACAAACTTCCCTTTGTATATTTGGAAATGAAATTTAACTCAAAAGGTTTATGTAAGATTCTAGTAATAAAAATTTGAAGAACTGACCTCACAGTAAGCAGCGGGTAGACATAAAATACTGTCCTCTTGTAATCCTTCCATCTATGTAATTAAAATGGGCACTCAATGGATCATTTAGATAACTTCATCCATTTTTATAAGCATAAACCAATTTTTTTCTTAACATTGCAAAACAATTTGGCTTTATTTGTCTTTTAATTAAAAATAAAATATGTTAAGGAAATTCCTATACAACATCTGTCATTCACTAGCAAGTTAAATACATACTCTATCCCTTTAAGCAAGGTTTGTTTTTTTGTTTGTTTTTTGGTGGAAAAAAAAAATTGCACGAATCTCAGACATGCGGCCGCTACACACCTCCACCAAGTATCACGTAAGGCATTCTAAGCAGCGCTTTTAGGTATATTTGTTAACGTACAGTAACGGCAGAGAAATCAAAGCGATTGATAGGTAAATGTCATGCAGTCTTTTAGACATCCTTCGCAATAAATAAAACTTCCGTCATCAGCATTCGAGTGGAGTTCGCTTAAAATCTACAGAATAACTTAAAGTATCCACTTACGTCCCCTTACTGGACACATTTCAAACATTTAAATTATCCTAAGCTTCATTAACCAAATCAGCCTGGTGTCCTGCCCTATCATACCCCCGGCCCCCTCCTCTTCACACATTAAAAAAACCTGACAACTGGTCAGGCTCCTGAAATTCGGGTGGGGGGGGCTCACCTGCAATGCCCGCTGCTCCCGGCTGAGCTGACTGGAGTCTGCGTACAGTCCGGTAGCGACACACTTGAACCGGTCACCCACGTAACCAGCGGAGTTTGCGATTCTCTTTGCCAGCTTAGATGGCTTCGGTTTCAGAACTTGCCATCGGTTGATCCCGCCTCGTCAGCTCCGTCTTTGGTGTAGGTGAGGGTGACGTCCACACTCGGTGGGGCACTGCCCACGCAAAATGGTTTGGGATCCTCTTGGGTTTTCCCGAAAGTGACCACAGAGCCGTCCCTCCCCAGGGTCGGCTCCAGGAATGGAGTCGAGACTGGCGTCGCCAGGTTCTCCTTGTTGGTTACCGCTGGAACATTCTCCTTGCTTAAGCCAGAAACTGGCTGAACCGGAGCCTGTTTGAAAGTATAGGCTTCGTGGAAGTCACTGATGCGCCCCAACTCCTCTCTCAGGGCAATGAAATCCCGGTGTGGCTGTAGGGCCACATTTTACTTTTTTATTTTTAATATATGTTCACATGTTTCCATAAAGGATCCAAGGTGGCCCATAACGTAAGGACACACAATATTAGCTTTAAAAAAACATGAAAAAAAAAAAAGGGAAATCATGATCCTGGAAATGGGTTGCATCCTTTTAAGGGGTATAACAGAATGAGTGAGCCAAAGATTTGGGAAAGGATCTCACATTTCCACATGTCCAAATCTTAAAATTGCACCAAGTGGGAATGTAGCCGTGGCAATGTTAACCTGAGAGAGCTCTATGATCGTTGTCTTTACTCATCACTTGGTTGCAAGGTTATAAATGACAGGGTAAGTCAAGGAGGGCAAGTAGACAGATAAGAATCATTTCCTGATTCTCAAAAGAAGGGGCATCACCTAGGGAAGGGTACTCCAAAATCCTACAGGAATCATCTTGATATACTAAATTTTCTAGGTGGCAAAAGTATCTCATTTGACCCTAGCAGCCAGATGGAACTTTTCTAAAAGTAGTGAAAAGCTACCCAACTGAATGCAAGTCATATGACTAGGAGCATGTCAGTGAAAACTTCAAGTGAAGATGCTGTGGAAGAGCAATTCACCTTGTGTCTGAGCGTCCTCAGAATGTGCAATGGGAGACGCAGTACCTGCTCTGTCTCACAGTGACCCTCCAACCTCTAAACTCATCTTTCCTGGGAAGCTGAATTCAAAAAGTCAATTTAAAAAACAAGATAGGGCTTCCCTGGTGGCGCAGTGGTTGAGAGTCCGCCTGCCGATGCAGGGGACATGGGTTCGTGCCCCGGTCCGGGAAGATCCCACATGCCGCGGAGCGGCTGGGCCCATGAGCCATGGCCGCTGAGCCTGCGCGTCCGGAGCCTGTGCTCCGCAATGGGAGGAGCCACAACAGTGAGAGGCCCGTGTACCACAAAAAAAAAATTAATTAATTAATTAATTTAAAAAAGATAAAAGTCTCTAGTAGAGAAATTTTATCAGAGCCTAGTATTAAGAGCTGTAGAGCCACAAGTTTCCCATGATACAGCCTTAGCAGAGGCTGTTAAGGCAGTGACAGAAAATTTGTACCGAGGGAAATAGCAGAAGAGTTTGCCTACAATTCACGAAAATGATCCCTGCACTTGGCCTGAAGGAAATCAGCAAAATTTATAACAGCTTGTGTATTTGTATGTGGGATTGAGAATGAATTTAATTTTTTAATTTCTCTGAATTATCACATAAGATTCAGAAGATGCTCTCTCTGCCTAGAAGCCACCCCACTGGGATAACTATGCCTATGGAGTTCCTTTGCCTATGACTCCTACTTGCTAACAGACTGGCAGCCTGGCCCCAGGGCCTAGTCGCTGCTCCCGGTGCAATGGTGGATATGGTGTCAACGGTTGCAAAATCAAAGCCCCTTACATCTCTCCATGCCTCTGTCCCACCCCCCACCCCACTCACCATTGATGTTCAGGAAGGGGAAGGTGTCCTGGATGGGAACGTGGTGCTGTGACTGGTCCAGCTCATCTTCCTCATCTTCTTCATCCACATCATTATCTTTCTCATCCCAAGGAGCAGATCCAGTGGATCCTACCCGAGAAACACACACACACACACACACAAAGGTCAAAAGTGAGGCGCTCACGTTGCACTGTCATCCCTGCAGCTGACCCACTGTTCAAGCTAGGCACTGCCAGCACAGAGGTTCCTTGGGTGCAGTGTGCACCCTCAATGCCAAAGAGTGGGAACCAAGGGTGTTCACCCCACTCCCAGCTCCTCCTACGGAGCCCCAGTGCAAGCTCTCATCCCCTCCCCTATCCAGGAGCTGCAGACCCTACTCCCTTCTCCTAGAAATCTTTTAATTCCTACTCTAAACCCCTTTCTACACATTAGCATCCCTTCTAAGGACCCAAGGAGCACAGCTTCTCTCCTTTATAAGCTTACTGTGAAGACAGACCCTTTCCTCATGGCAGAGCCTCACTAGATTCACTGGAGGTCAAGTCTAAATTATCTGGCTCTTAGTCGGAACTTGCTAAACATTGAGTAAATATAGGGATCAGGTGGTATTCTCCTAGGAAAAATACCATACAAATTAAATGATCACTTACCCATCATTTATAAAGAGAACTTAATAGCCTTCATAATGTCATGTCAATTGATTCTTAGAACAGCCTTTGAAATACGCAGGAAAGATGAGAACCCAGATTTTATAGTGGAAGAAGCTGAGGCTCAAAAGGTTGAATGACTTGATTCAATGTCCCACAAGTAGTGAGATGGAAAGACCGAGGTTTATAACTCAGACCTTCTAAGTTTTAATCCCTCCTTCTTCTAAACTACCTGGCCTCTCTTCTCAGTGTTGAGTCCCAAGAGAAGTTATTTTTTATAGAACTCAATACCCCCTCTTCTTTCTAATGCTTTACTGTTCCACTGCGTGGGCAGGAAGACTGTGCTGAGTTTATATCTTTTGTTCTCTGGGTTCTTTCTAGGGACAGGATTTCTTGCTTTATTTACCAGTCTTCAACTTTGTAAGCGAGGAGACTTTCAAGTCGACTATCGCTTTAAGGGCCCAGCCCGGAACCTGGCACACTGTCCACCTTCTCCCCAGCAGCTGGGGCCTCACCTGGGTTAATGACAGAGCCCTGGGGCTGGGGGATGTCACACACTTGATATATCTTCACTGGGTTCATGGGCACCTCCTTGGTGCCGTCGTACATCAGGTTGAATTCCCTGCTCTTGTTGAGCGCACAGCGGAGCTGGGCCTTCCATTTAGCTGGGTCAGGGTCGTCCACCCCTTCCTGGTACTTCCCCTGTCTCCACAGCCCAGGCCTGAGGGATAGGAAACTGCAGTGAGTGCCTGCTTGTTGCCCAGAAACACTGGAAAGTGTGCCCGCCGTCCCTCATACAGACACAGATACACACAGCCCTGCCTGACCGCCCCATCACCCCAACTCCAATTTACAGAGACTGCAGCAGAAAACACCACGCTGGGGACCAGGCAAGGCGGGGCCTGAGAGAAATTAAGCCAAATGCAAATACAATATTTTAAAAAGAGGAGCCTCATCTCAAGTGCTTGTGCCAGCATCATCTGTCAAGACTACAATGGCCTTAATGAAGGGTTGAAAATAAAGAAAAATCTGGAACAAGTATACACCAAAATACTAATGGTAACTTTTGGATAGCAAGATTTCAGGTAATTTTGTTTTGTTTTGTTTGTCTTATTTGTTTTTCACATGAATTGCTTATATAATAAGAAGAGAAAGGGAGGTGGCGTATGATATGAAGAATTTAGGCTTGCTGCTCCCTCTCCCTTCAGTCTGTAATCTGATGCACAAATAACTGTTGAAACCAAGTACCTTTAGGAGTAGCAGCCCATAGGAGGGCAGGAAGCACGCTCTGGGGGTTCAGCTGGCCTCAGTGCGAGGCTGAGGGCCTCAAGTCCTAATAAACTCACACCACCTGCCTTTCCCTGCTTCCTCAAACTCCCACATTGGGAACATTTTGCTGGGAACACCAGTGGCTGGTGGCCTGGGCCAAAACCAGTGTGGCCCCGCCTCTCTGGTTTTCAATGTCCAGGTCTAACAGGCATTTATGTGTCTGTTCACGGGATATCAGCCCTCCCCCACTGTTAACATATCTCAGATGTCTACACTTTCTTCAGGGCTGTGATGTATGTGCTGGTGCAGAAAAGGGGGATGTCTTTTGCAGAGGACTCAAGATCAAGAAAACGAGATGGACCGGCCAGACTGCTCCCACTTGATGTTAGGAAGATAAGGTGGCCATGTAGTTAGAATTCTGCAGGGGAACATAGTCTATATAGTCTATGGGTTTGCGGATCCACAACTTTTATTTTTTCAGTAATGCCAACCAAGCTCATAAGAGACTGACATATAATCCAGAATGCCAGTCTACTCGTTTTCAATGGGGGATAAAGCTGGTCAGTGACCAGCATGGTTAAGTCCAATAACCTGGACATAACCACGTATGATCTCAACCAGTAACTCCTGTATCTGGTTTCTAATGACAATTCCAAGAACATAAGACCCACTCAACATTTAAGTCCAAATTTTCAGATGACTCCAAAGCTAAATGGAAATGATTTGATATTGAACTCTAAATTTGCATTATCTAGACTATCTCTTACCCAGTTGCGTAACCCAGAATCGACAGTAAAAGGCTCCTGCTTTCCCCAAAATCACAGGGCATAAAAATGAAAAGCACTGGAAAGGCAAGACCCCCAGTGAATTTGCAAAGCTGCTCTTGTGTCTTTTTCTTTTTGACCTTGAAGCCAGGAGAAATTCTAAAAATACAAATGTATTAATTTTTAAAACTTGACTTTACTGAATATTGTTCAGATCCCCAAGCCTACAAAAATAATTTTATTTTTTTAAAAATGCTCCCTGCCTCAAAGGAGTTTACAATCCCTTAAAGGAGACAGATGAGTCAATAGATTAGAAATATAGATACTATGTGAACGCCAGTAAAACTGCCTAATCCATAAAGAGTCGGGGGGTAGGTATGGTTGGCCAAGTTTATCAGAATTTATGATTCTAGGGCTGAATCTTGAACATGGGTAGAAGTTAACCAGGTGAGAAGCGTGGGTCACGATACTCTAAGCAGAAGAAGCTTTATGGGCAAAGGCAGAGGCTGAAAAGCACAGTGCTTAGGGGACCTACAAGCAGTTCAGCTTGCGTGGAGGCAGCATGAGATGAAAGTCTGGGCTTGTAAGTAGGAACCATGCCAAGGAGTTTGGACCTGATTCTTAGAACACTGAGAACCACTGAGAGATTTAAGCAGGTTGTGATGTGATGAGATTTAAGTTTTAGAAAGAACCCTCTAGCTGCAGGACTGAAAAGGGTTTGAAGGGAGGCAAGGCATGAAGATAATATATAGTCTCTATATAATCCATATAATAGTATTACTAGGGTCTGAACTAAGGAGGTGGCAGTAGGGATAGAGGATACAGGTAATGAGCTGTTAAAGACGTTGACTTGACAAAGCTTGATGATGAACTGATTCCTTAAAGAAGGTGAGAGAGAAATCAAGGATGATTCCCTGGTTTAGGGTTTGGGAGACTGGGTGGGTGGTGATGCTGGCCACTGAGATAGGAGCAGGCTTAGAAAGATGATTTCCCTTTGGAAATGTCGGATTTCAAATGCCTGTGGAAGGCCTAGGGGAGAATGCCCGGCATGCCCAGGGCAGTTTTTTATCCCCACTCACCTCTCACATCGCCTGAGGGACTCTCCCTGCCTGCCCCCAGCCTGGAAGAAGGTCCACCAGATGACTGACATCTCTGCCCTGTGGACAAGGACCAACTTCTTTTCAGTTCTGTGTCCCTGCTCAGGCTTTAGCACACAGTAGGTCAATGTGTATTCGTTGAATTGCCTCAAATTTACAGAAATACACTTCTTGGGGAATGGATAAGTTGCTATTACAGATGGAAGAGCAGAAAAACAGCTATGAGCAGAAGGCCAAGGAGACACTGCAGAAAGTGCTGGAGGAGAAAATGCGTGCAGAACAGCAACTGCAGAGCACACAGGTGTGGGGATGCTCCATAATCCTTGGGGCTGGGAACCCTGGGGCAGTCTGGGTGGCAAGGGAGCCAGCTGCACAACTCCCTGGAACCCCCAAGGCACCACCCTCTCCTCTGATCTCCCTCAGCGGTCCCTGGCTCTGGCCGAGCAGAAGTGTGAAGAGTGGAAGAGCCAGTACGAGAGCCACCCCCAGCATACAACTGTCCCCTACCCTGCCAGCGCAGTAATCATGAATGCCGTCTTCCTTCTCTTTTTTACAATGTGGTACATACGGATTTTTTTTTAATTAGATTTAACCAGCTTTTAAACCTTTCTTCTTTCTAACAATATTAGTACTCTCTGACTCTCCAAATGCGCCTTTTAAAGTTGACTTAATTTATGGAAAAAATCACCCTTCATACTTTCCCTTTCTTTTTTAAACCTCCCCATGGTAGTGTAATGTAGTAGAAGGAGATTTGGCCTGGGAGTTTGGACACCAGGGTTCTAGCTGCAGTAACCCACAGTTACACACGTTGTATCATTAAAGAAAAACGTAACTTACAGAAATGTATGAGGCCATTATGCACGTACACACAAATATATATTCACTCATATATCCATAAAAAAGTAGTCTGGAAGGTTCTATAAAATGTTCAAGGTGTTCATCCCAGGGTGGAGGAGATATAGGTTAACTATATTACCCTCTTAAATTTTTACAGGAAATATATATTACTTTTATAATTTAAAAAACCAAACTTTTCATTTTTAAAAACCTAAAACATGAAAGAAAACTGGAAAACCAACAAAATCAAAAAAGTCCCTAAGTCTGAGGCAACGATTTTTTTATCCGAGTACAAGTGATGAATGAAAATACTAAGAATGGTGTGTGACACCTTAAAGTATAGAAAAAAATACAGTAAGGCAAATAGGCATTAAGATAACAGAATATAAAAAGTTACCCAGATATATTCAGACAATGGACTACTATTCCAGTAATAAAAAGAAATGAATTACTCATATGAACTACACGGATGAGTCACAACAACATGAGGAGCCAAAGAAGCCACATGCAAAAGGGTACTTATTGTGTGCTTCCATTCATATGAATTTCTAGAATAGGAAACACTAATACATAGTGAAAGAAAGCATGTCAGTGGTTGCCTGATGCCAGGCCTGGGAAACTGACTGTAAAAGGACAAGAAGGAACTTTTTGCAGGTATTGGAAGTGTTCTGTATCTTGACTTTGGCGATGACAATATAGACAGACACATCTGTCAAAACTCATCAAATTACATGCTTAAAATGGGTACACCTTGTTGAATGTAATTCATACTTCAATAAAGTTGATTTTAAAGTTAAATTAAAAAGTCACCTATGGGGACTTCCCTGGTGGCACAGTGGTTAAGAATTCGCCTGCTAATGCAGGGGACGTGGTTTCAAGCCCTAGTCTGGGAAGATCCCACATGCCGCAGAGCAACTAAGCCCATGCACCACAACTACAGAGCCTGTGCTCTAGAGCCCGTGAGCCACAACTACTGAGCCCGTGTGCCACAACTACTGAAGCCCACGTGCTTAGAGCCCATGCTCCACAACAAGAGAAGCCACCACAGTGAGAAGCCGGTGCACTGCAACAAAGACACAATGCAGCCAAAAGTAAATTAATAATAACTTTAAAAAAAATAAGTCACCTAGATGTCCGAGTGAGACAGAGTTCCTTTAAGCTTTCAATCCCAGCTCTTCTCTGAAGCCTCCCCTCATGCACCCTGGCAGCATGTGACCACTTTGCATCTCTTTAACACCTTATATTTATCGGTTCCATTCAGATTTGATGCTTGAAAAGTTTTGTATATTTTATGTCTATCTTCCACTAAACTTGGTTCCTCTAAGGCAGGAACAATAATCTCTTTCATAAATTGAGACCATTACAAAAACAGAATTATGTTCCCTTTCCTCTCAATCAGGGGAATTTGAAGTAGGATTGATGAAATCCTGGAAATCATAAGCAAAAATGTCATTTCTGCATTTTTATGGCCAGAGGGTCCTCTGTTTTCATCAGATTCTTGAAGATATCACAGAGCCCAACAATGTTAAGAATCTCTGCTTTGAATCCATGTGCTTTCACCCAGCTCTATGGTACAAGGCACCCTGCCCCTGGGGCAATCTGTCTGTGGTCCCTGCAAAGATGATAAACCCACATCAAAGACACTTACTCTTCTGCATGTCAGTAGACTCTACTGCCGTCTCTTCCTCCACAATGATGTCACTATCGCCATCTTCAAGATTCATTTCTGCCTCATCTATAACACTGTCTTCTTCCTCTTCCTCCTCCTCATCTTCCTTGGAAACATCCTTTAATGTGGCAAGTAGTCTGTTGTAACCAGAAACTTGTTCTGGTTCACTCTATGCTTCACTTTCAGAACTTGAAGTATCTATAAACTCTCTGACTAAAAGGAAAATGGGGATTTTAAAAACAAAAATTATATTGTTCTTGTTGCTACCCCACGACTATCATCAGGCCCACAGTGGAACCAAGTTCAGACTTTTCTAAATAAAAACTAGCTTTTCTGCAAATATGCAATCTCATCTATTCAACCAAATCTAGCACCAAATTTGTTTAAAACAGCTAATCTAGCTATGATTCTAGAAGCTCTTCCTCTTCTTTGAACTGCTAATGTACCACATGGGAAGACAGCAAACTAAACACATGGAGCTTTAGGTTATAAGGCGATCTAACCTATGTGTCAGACACTTGGCACCTTTAAAGGAGCAACAGGAAAACTTACAACAAAAAAGTGTACTTTATTTCTGAGTCTGGGGTAATGAAATAAGACCTTTGATGATTTTGCACTCTATTTTATGTTAAGAAAACATGACATTCCCTCTTAGGATTCACCAAGAGCCCTCTGGTAAGCCTCCTTAACAGGTTCTAACAGGCTAATCTCTCAGGACAGTTTCATACTCTATACTATATTAGTTATCACAATGGCGTTTTAACAGACACCTGCACTTAAAACTAAGCAATATTACTAAAATACAGCTTACATCTGAAATCAAAAAGAGTGGAAATGTAGCCAAACTTTATTACCATATATAATCTTAAAAGTAACAGTCCAGAATCTACTATCATAAAGAAGGTATAAAGCATTACCAGTTGACAAGTCTGTGGTTTTGCTTCCTTTCTGGAAACCCTGAGAAGAAACAGGCAATGTTAAACTCTAACTTCTAGTATGTAGCAATTAGGAAAAGCCTAATGATACAACTTTAAATGAACATGGCAGACTATACCGTTATAAATACATTATTATCTATTGTCAAGTAAAAACTCCATATGCATTTGGACAGGTTTTGTAAGGATATGCCAAATAGATAATAGACGAATGAAAAAGTCTAACAAGACCACATGACAAATACTACAGTCACACAGGCTCTCATCCAAAAGATGGGAAATTTTGGCAAATACAAGCCCTCGGGGTTCACCTTTTCTAGCAAATTTCTTAAGTAGACTATCCCTCTAACTGTTGATAAAGCAGCCCAAAGGGGGTGGGATGAGCACTAAGATCATAACTGAGAGTCTGGACACTTATAGAGGAACCCACAACTACCCAAACATTAGTTTCCTCGTGGTCATTGAATAGATAGGTGATGTCGAGGGTCCCAAGCAATTCTTTTCTTATTTTTTTTTAACTTATCTATTTATTTTTGCCTGCTATGGGTCTTCGTTGCTGCGCCCGGGCTTTCTCTAGTTGCGGCGAGCGGTGGCTTCTCTTGTTGCGGAGCAGGGGCTCTAGGCTCGCGGGCATCAGTAGTTGCACCACCCCGGCTCAGCTGTTGTGGCTCGCGGGCTCTGGAGTGCAGGCTCAATAGTTGTGGCGCACGGGCTTACTTGCACCGCGGCATGTGGGATCTTCCCGGACCAGGGCTCGAACCCCTGTCCCCTCCGGGGGCAGGCGGATTCTTAACCACTGCGCCACCAGGGAAGCCCCCAAGCAATTCTTTAAAAACATATAAAACGAAAACAAGCTTATAAAATCTCTGCCCAGTAGCCACACAGGAGGCGTGCCGTCTAGCATAAAACTACAGGCTCAACAAAGGGTAGGAAGACCGGTGAAGAACCCCATCTCAGGCGGGAAGCCGCCAGGCTCCCCGGGCGAGCTAGGCCGGCGCCGGGGCAGCGTGGGACGCGGCGGGAGCTGCCCTGTCACTACCCCCGGGGCACCGGCGGACCAAACGCAGGGACACGCGGGCTCCCACCGGGAAAGGACGCCGGTCCCAGCCTTGCCTCTCCATACGTGTCACAGAAGGGATGCTCCTCGCCGAAATCCCTTAGATGCTTCTTCTGCTTTTTAGTTAGGGAGCTGAGCAGCTGGCTCCGGCTCCGGCTCCCGCGTTTGCCCATGGGGAAGACGGCAAGTTAGCCAACCTCCAAGAATCGCGTTTTTCACCCGGAAGTAGTCTTGTCAACCCACTCACGCGAGATTGAAAACGGCGCTTTACGGCGGAAGCAGGGTGCCATAAAGCAGACCCGCTTTACGTCGCGCTTGTACGACAGGCGTTAGAACTTCCTGTTTCCCATTCCGCCCCCTAGCGAGGCTCTTTGGAAGCACGTGCACGCCTGCCTGCGCAGCTTTTCTCTGAGCCCCATAAGGAAGGAAGGCAGGCAGGCAGGGAGGCTTCGGGCTTCCCCAGGTGGGTAAATGGGAGGGTGTACTTTGTGCGTCTGTTTTGGCTGTGAGAATCAGCCTGCATAAACGTGTAGTGACTGAGATGGTTGAATGCAGTGCCTTTATATTATGCCATAATACAAATACCAACTAACATTTAAGGCTGCCGGTGCATCTCAATTCATCCTCACAACAACAGTAAACAAATAGGCCTTGTTAATAAGCCTGATATTGGAGATGAGAAAGCTGATGCTTACAAAAGGTTACATACACACTAGCAAGAGAGGAGATGGAAACCTAATTCTCTCTGATGCGACCATAGGCTTTTCCCACTAGGATCTGCCCCATGCGTGTGCCATGTGAAGAATGAGGACGCAAGGCTGAGATTCCCGCCCTTACCCTACCCCCTCATTTTCTGAAAGGATTGCAAGGGCCCTTGGTAACAAATCTGTTCTGGCACTTTTCATGTTGTAAAAGCAAAAACACATCCAGAGAGGTAAAGTGACTTTCCTAAATCACCCGGAGAGTCGATGTTAGAGAAAGCAGTAAAACTCAATCAAGTGTCTCAAAACTGAATTGGGGCAGATTGGGATGGAAAACTTTTAAAGGGTAAGTAACTTTTCTATATCTGGATCGTGGTGGTGGTTACACCTTGTATACAATTACCAAAATTAATCAAACTGTACCTTTGTAATTGGTACATTTTAATGCAAGTAAATAATAACCTCAATAAACAAAGAGGTAAAAACAGCGCAACTGGACTTAATACTCTAGAGACAGGCAGAGTGTGCAGGGATACTTAAAAACCACAGGATAGGGCTTCCCTGGTGGCGCAGTGGTTGAGAGTCCACCTGCCGATGCAGGGGACACGGGTTCGTGCCCCAGGTCTGGGAAGATCCCACATGCCGCGCGGAGTAGCTAAGCCCGTGAGCCATGGCCGCTGAGCCTGCGCGTCCGGAGCCTGGGCTCCGCAACGGGAGAGGCCACAACAGCGAGAGGCCCGCGTACCGAAAAAACAAAACAAAACAAAAACCACAGCATAAACACAGAGACACTTTGTTTCTAATAGTAACTTACAATGTCAATCATAAACCACAGAATTCACCTGAATATTTAAGGTAAAATAGGAGCCATCAAAGATAGTGTTCACTGCCTCTGCTATTAGACAAGCGTCTGTGAGAGAATTGGACCTTTGTCCAATACCATGTCACACCTATACACGTCGCACTACAACTATTCAAATCCTAGTTTTCTCCTTCTGGGGACCATCTACTCCTAATTAGATTCTGGGAGCTTAGGGTGGGGGAGGGAGGCAAAAGGGGAGGGAGGATCAAGAAAATATGCAAACAGCAGGTGGTGCCAGCAGGTGGCCCAGCCAAGGAACCCAGAAACAAACACACATCTGTCTTCTGTCTCATTTCAGCATAAAAAGTACAGTCACTTACGTAAACAAAAGGCTGCTTGCAAATCTCATCATACATACTAAGGCACTAACCACAGTATAACCTGGCTATGACAATAAAGTCATACAATGTTTTGTCTCCTCCCACCCTATTCCAAGTGCCCCAGCTTCCCTCCCCAGAGGCAACCAGTTTCTTGGTGTTCTTCCAGAGATCTGCTCTAAAAAGCTATACTCTTGAGCACTTGATGTGACTCTTTACTCTCTCCTGCTTTCCATGTCATTGTAGTCCTATGGACAGGTCTAGACTGTTCCCAGGTTCAGACACAACTGTGCCCTTGCTCCACCCAAGTGGTCTCATCATTGGCTCACTGAGCCCGCTTCTGAAAATATTTATATTAGCCTTTGACAACATAAAAGGGGATGCTTTGTGAAATTTTAAAATGAGAGTTCAGAATTTAAACATATTTTTCATGCCTCCAGTGAAAGTTCTCTTAGTAAAACCCACACAAAGAAGATGCATGTGCCAACTAGTGAAGGCCCTGGTAAAATCGTAATAAAGGCAAAATTTGTTCTTCCCTTTCTTCTTCCCACGCTCACCCCTTCCTTTTCCCTCCTGCAGGGTTTTCTTTGCCCTTTGCCCTCAAGGACTCAGTATTTTCAGGGGTAAAAACAATCCAGGAAATAATCTTTTATACTAGTTTGTAAAGAGAGGCTGATGAATTAATGTTACTTGGGTATTTCAATTCGGGGAGACTCCCTAGGATAACGATCTCAAGGGGTGGGAGGGCGGTGGCTGTCCCTTAAGACAAGATGGTCAGAATATTCAGAAAAGTGTTAGTTTTTCTTTATTAAAAACTTTTTCTTTGGAAAATTTCAAGTATATACAAAAGTAGACAAAACAGTATAATACACTCCCATGTTCCCATCCCTCGGCTTCAATGCAAGGCCATCTTGTTTCATTTATATGCCCACCCACTACCCCTAACTCCCGCCCCTGTATTATTTTTGAAGCAAATCCCAGACATGGTATTATCGTATCTGTAAATATTTATTTCTAAATATCTAAAAGATAAGGGTTCTTTCTTTAACATAGCTACATTGGCACTATTTCACCTAAAAAAAAGATGATAACAATTATTTAATATCATCATGTAACCAGTCAGTATTCAGATTTCTGATTGTCTCATAAATGTCATCTTTTTTTTTTTACACTGTTAGTTGAACATGTTCTGCTGTTCTCTGTGTTTCTCGCGAATACATTGTGGGATTTAGAACTTTGATCAGATCTCGTTATAGCTGATATTTTATACTTCCATCAGGAGGCGTACACCGTCTGGTTGCCTTTCATTTTGTGATGTTACCAGTCATTGGTAGTCAATGTCTAAATTCGTGAATTCATTAGAGGTCACATTCTAATTGTATCATGAGGTGATATTCTAATTCTATCATTTCTTCTTCACTTACTTGCTGGACTATTTCTATGAAAGCAAGCTTTTCCTTCCCCTAAATTTTGCTTACCCAGTGGTACTGTTTGTCTAGGAAAAGCAGAAGAAATGCTTGATTCTCTCCCTTCATTTACTAATTTTCAACACAAGGAGTCAATTCACTGGATCTTCTAATGTTGACCAATCAACTTTTTTTAAATTTTTAGTATCATTATGAACTCATGGAATTACACAAATTGATGTGTTTTAATCCCTTGCAAATATTATGGTGTACATGATTGGAAAGAGCTTATTTGGCATATAGTGATGTATTTGAAAAGACAAACTATGTCCTAATACAAACCACAGAAAGTAAACAGGAGTCTATCTGAGATTCTCAACAGAGCAGGAATGGGAAGGTGGGGAAGGAGCACAATTTGAGGATACAGATCAGATGCTGGGGAAGTTTGAGTTTTGAAATTTATGTGATAATATAAGTGGTAACAAGGGCACATGTGTTCAAGATATGTTGACAGGGAGCCATAAATAATCCAAAGGTATGACTCTCTAATTATGAAAGCTCCGACACCTCAGCTACTGATTTGGGAAGATTCTGGGGAAGGTGTGTGTGCACCCACACATCTGTCTCCTCCTAGATGCCTCAAATCAGACAGTCTCCTCCACCACATGTATGCATACATGTCTGTATACACCCCAAAGCCATCCAGCCTCTTCCTGAGAGTGCTGGCAGAAATCCATAAATGAATCTATCTCACTTTCCAACCCAGACAATGAAACAGACTTTGGCTTGGGACTTTAGGAGACTTCTCCACTAACATGTTCAGAATTACTTGTTTCTGACTCTCTTCTTATCCTTGGACCAAGCTGAGCACTGGTAAGTGTTCTCAGAGAAGCAGCTTTCTTTATTCCAAACTTGGACCTGTATAAGAGGAGGAGGAGGAAAAAGAAGGCTCAGTAACTCCCTTGGAAGTACGCTGCCCACCTGGGGCCCTCCCTCCAAACTTCTTCCCTTCAGCACCAATCTAACAGCCCACTTCCATCTCCCCTGGCAAAGAAAGTTGTCACTGCACCTGCAGATAAAAGAGCCAAACAAGAAATTAAAAGTACCATGAGCGTGAGGGTTCATAGTCCTGATTTCAAATATGTTTCCCTGTTGGGACAGAGCAGTGTCCTGATTTTGACTTTGGTCAGCACCAAACTACCTATCCTTTGATTTTCTATGGCTATGATATGAGATCGTGGATATGAAAGCTCTCTGAAATTGGACAAGTGCTGTGTGGATGGGAGGGCTTCTCACTGCTATTATCTGCTTTTTGTTTCCTCCTGTAAATCATTCTCTCCAGGCCTCAGTCAAGTCCTTGAGGGCAGCAAGGCACAGGCCAGACAGGAACTCCTGTAAGTCAGGAGCTCCTGGCACAGGGCTAGGGGCAGGGTGATCTGCACGAGCAATGGAGAATGTGTTGACTTCAGAAAAATGAGTTATCTGGGGATACAGGATCATTGGGGGTCAGTGAGACGAAAAACTGGACTTCTGTTCAGTAAGACTGATTGACCAAATGTGTTTTATCATGTCTCCCTCCCCAGGCCATTCCAGTAAAATGACAATGAAGGAATAAAAAAAAAAAAGATTTTAACCCACAAGGTTAAGAGAGGACAAAAGCACAGGCAGGGAGATAAGATGGATGAAAGATTTCAACAGGAAATATTAGGAGATGAAATATTATGTTAACAAAAATAAGGAGTGGGGAGGGCTGATATTTTGATTATAAAAGTTTCAGTACTATTTAATTTTTAAAGCAGATATATATAAAATTTAAGAAAAATATTATTATAAGTATTTTTTTTTAAAGAAAGAAGCAAGAGCACCTGGGACTCAGGAGAGACCTGGGTGTCAGATCTTTCTTTGGTACTTGGTGACAGCAGAGCTTGTCACCGTTTCTGTCTGAGCCTGAGCCCCTTTATCTGAAGGAGCTGAACAAATCCCACAATCACCTTCTAGTTCTAACAATTCCTAGTTCTACAAGTAACTTATAGAGGCAGCACTGACGTCCTCAGAAAAACAACCTGTGCTTTGGAATTAGTCAAAAGTTGTCTCAGATTTCCCCTCTTTCAATTCCTAGCTGTGTGAGCTGGCTGGGCCTCAGTTTACTCAACTCATGCATGAGGATACTGCCTATTTCTCAGGACTGACAGAAGGATTAAATGAAATAAGTAAAGCAACAAATAAGTGAAGCAGCAAATGTATGTTTTCTCAACTGCTGCACCTCCCATATTTAGGCAAGGATCTGGCACAGTTCTGGTCACCAGGCATTGGTTTAATTAAAACCTGAAGAGTTCAGAAATGAGTCACTGTATTATTTATTCTTGGGGTAGGGAGATTGTGAAGCACCTCATTTCTGTTGATTGTATTAGGGGCAAGGTCCAAGTGTGGATATCAGAGCCTAGTGAGTAATTCCTTTGAGGAGAGGTAGCTAACTAAAGGGTAGACAAGGGAGGGCATGAATGAGAGGTTCTTTGACCAAGTACCCTCCATCCCTCCACCCCTCCACTGTGGGAACTTTCTCTTAACAGTGTCCACATACACAACCTCAACCTAGATTAGCCTCCTATTCCATTACCTATCGTTCTGCAGAAAAGGTAAAGATGGTGTCCACAGGGATTTCCTCTCTCTTGAGTGGCTCTGGACTGGCACACTGATTTTCCACACTATGGGCTGCCTTCCACACTAATTTCTCCACATCTCTTAAAACTTTGGTTGCATAGCATTCAAACAGGTCATTCGATCTGGATGCTTCTCCTAGACACCTACAGCTCGACCCCCCTCCTCAATTCCCACAGTCTGAATCCCAATTTGTCTGAGTTGAACTGAGGCCTACAAGGTGACTAAATGCCATGGAGGGTTAGCCCAATCCAGGAAGAAAGGGAAGATGTACATACAGATATAAGAGTTCAGTGTTGATCTCGTGTAAGCCCTGACCACGAGCGCATCCGAGTCAAGATCAAAAAGGATTTATATCTTTTCTAAGACAGACCCAAACCAGAGCCCTGGATCCATCCCACATGAGACACAAGCATCATTCCTTCATTCATCCTTCAGTAAATGTTTATTCAGCGCCTCTTATATGCCAGACAAAATCCCTGCCCTCATGAAACTTACTGCCTCCTACTGTTTTCTTTTATTCCCACTGAAGCCCTCTGTTTAAACCTTCCCAGGTGTATCCTTCTACTATTGTGGCCCAATCCTATCCCCTACCCTAATCTATCCTAAGCCCCTTTGTGAGCTCTGATCGGTTTACTCTTCTGGTCAAAAACATTTTGTGATTTCCCAATGTTTATTGAATCAAGAAACTTGATTCACTCATCCAACAAATGTTTATTGCATGTCTACGATGGGTCAGGCTCTGTTCTAGGTGCTGGGGATACAGCAGTGAGCATGAGAAACAGATAAAAACTTCTGCTCTTATAGTGCTTATATTCTAGTGGGGGAGATAGACAATAACCAAGATAAACAAGTACGACAAGTAAAGCATGTTAGTTGGTGATAAGTTCTAAGAGCAATAAGGCAACAGGTCAGGAAGTGGAGGGGGCGAGGGAGAAGTAAAATTTTAGATAGACTAACCAGCAAGAAGAAGACATCCAAGTAAAGATCTAAGAAAATGAAGGAGGGAACCCTGGGGATAGCAGAGGGAATATGGGTCCAGAAAGAGAGGCTGGCAAGTGCAAAGGCCCTGAGGTAAGAGCACACTTTAAAGGATGAGCAGGGAGGTCAGAATGAGGCCCAGTGTCTGGCAGAGTGAGGAGAGAGGGGAGACGGTTGGGATGTGAGATCTGAGATCTAATAGCTGCAGCTTTTACTCTGATAGAGATAGGGGGCCACTAGGGGCTTTGAGCAGAAAAGTGACGTGGGGTGACTTGTTCTGCAGGATCACTCTGGCTGCTGTGTTTAAAATAAAGAGAAAGGAGAAAATGGCCAAGCAGGGAGATGAGTTGGAAGGCCCCTTGCTGGCCCTCTTCTGTTTGTCCAATCACATCTCTTACTATTCTGCTACCCTGTAGCCCTAACAGACTCTTCTTCCCCGAACACACTTGGCAGCGGCTGACCTATCATCCTTGATGAAGTGGCCTCCACTTCGAATAATAATAACAACGGGAATAATAGCTGCTACTTATCCAGCATCAATAATTCCATTCAATTTTTTAAAAAGTATTGTCTAATTTCACTTACAGACATTATTTCATTTAATGTTTATATTTTGTCCCCACTTATTGGGAAAGCTGAGGCTTTTTACAAGTTGCCACCAATTGGAAGGTCCCTGGGCCCAACCATAAGATAAAGAACACTTGATTCCCTTTTGGTCTCAAGTGGACCATTTGCATCTTTATGGGTCTCCAGACCATGTGACCCTCTGGGCATTTCCTCACAGGAAGCCTGCACAAAGGGAGAGGGAGGTGTTTAGGATGACCCTTAAATGTCAATATTAATTATCTGGATAGAAAAACAGAAACAAAGGACGTTTTAGGCAAAGAAAATAGCACTGCACAGGTTCAGAGGTACCACATGGGAGGGTCAGGAAACTGCAGTTTACTGGTGTGTAGCATTTATAGGGAGGCATTAGGCAGGAAACAGATCTGGAAGGCCTTGAATGGAATGTCATATCAAAGAGCTAGACTTTCTCCTATTTACAGTGAGGGAACATTGAAGGGTTTTAGGTAAACAAACAAGTAAACAAAAATATTGTTTAAGCTTTAACAAGGTAAGAGTGTCCGGGAATGTTGAGGACTGTGTCTACTTGGAAAGCATGCATTCCTTGTAAAGGAAGCAGCCAGAGTTCTGGCTGATGGTTGCTGTACAGAAAGACAGGCCCAGTTTTGCCACTGGGAAATCTAGATTTTTATATAAAATCTTCCAATTTTTTATATGTTTGCAACAAGTTTTTAAAAATTTTTGATTACGTATAAAATTTTAATTGTATATAAAACCCCGCATAGGAGCTGCCCTCTGGGGGCTTCTGCCTGGAGTATAAGTAAGCTCCAGGAGGACAGGGACTTTGTCTTATTTCCACTGTGTTCTCAGTGCTTGCCACAGAGTCTGGCACACAGTAGGTGTTCATACATGTTTGCTAAATGTATATGTATGTGTGAGTTATTAGTATTCGTATTGTACGCTTGAGGAAACTGAGGCTCATGGAGGACAACAGATGACACGGGAAGTGGCCACACTCAGGTTCAAGTTCAAATCTCTGAACTTGGAAATAGACAAAATGTCTTGCAAGAAAGATGGATTAAGGTAGACTAAGAGTAGAAGAGTAGAAACAGCTCTTCGTCAGCCCCTTACACCACCCCCATCCCCGATCCAGGATGTGGGGACGGCTCAGATGGCCTGTGTGTGGCTCCACTTGATTTTCACCCCCCTGGGAAACTTCTGATGCCGTTCTCTGGGACTGTTTTCCCTCTCTTATCTCATTCAGACCTAGGAGTCAGAGATGAGGCAGCCCATTCACCACCTGTCCCTCCCCAGCACAGTGACATCTGTAAAACGTTGAGTTGCTAGCAGTAGCAGTTTCTTCTGGGTCTTTCAAATCCAAACAAGGACCCACCAGATCTTGCTGTCCAGGATCCTGGATGACTAAATCCCTAGGGGTACCAGGTAGCTACAAGGCTTTTTCTGATCTAGTTCACTCTTTTGCAAACATTATTAGCAGAGCTGCTCATGGCTGCTGCATACATAGAAATGAAAGGAGGGGGGCTGTACAGCAGAAACTAACACAACATTGTGAAGCAACTCTACTCCAATAAAAATTAATTTTAAAAAAAGAAAGAAAGGAAAGCAGGTGGGAAAACAATAGAGCCAGTGAAGGGGGATTTGGGGAAATAGAATATCAGTGTTTGAGGCTTCTAAAATCAGAGTCAGGATTTCTGCTAAGATCTACTCAGTTGCCATAAAATCAATCCTTCCTTCCTTTCCCTCTTTCTTCCTCTCTTCCTCCCTTCATCAAATCAGACAATAGTTTAGTCAGTCAAGAAACATTTGTTGTTCAGTGTTCAACAGACTCCCATAATTGGCAGGGAATGATTTGAATGATGCCCATGAACTGTGTCACATTTTATTCATATATTCATACACTTTCAATTTATTCAGAAAGGATAAGGAGAGAAGGAAACACTAGCATGTTTTGCCAACTATTACAATTCACAGGGGAAAGCTGTTGTTCCTCTCAACAATTCTGAGAGTAATTTACCAATTTCTGGACTCTTTCCAGAAGCTTGTATTTGAAGGCACAGTCACGGCTCAGTGCACTGCTTTCTGTGCCAGAACCCCACGCACTGCATTGCTGGCCAGTCAGTTCATCTTGCACACATTCATTTTCCTTTAGTGGATTTATTTTCAAGTCCATTGGGGGATTTTTCTTAAATTTAATCTTTAAAAGAGTCTTACCCAAGGTAAATGGATAAATTACCAGCTGGTAAATGGTGAGTAGGAAGCGGGCCAGGCCCGATCTGCCTGCCCCTGTGTCCTTTGCATTAGGTCATGGAGGGGAACCCAAGCTTTGGAATGTTAATCTTGCCCACGGGCCTGAAGTAAAATCCCAGGATGTGAATGTGCATGACCATGTGTCTGTCCTGGGGGCGTGAAGAAGGCAAGATGCTCTGTCCTTGACCCTGACTGACTGAACCCAGGGGCTGGATCTGGAGGTTTAGGGGCCGGGGAACCTCTCTCTAAGTGCTTCAATGTCTGGAGGCCCCAAGAGTTTCGCTGTTTCAGAGCAGGCATGGCCAACTCCCAGTTGCTATTCTGCGCTGTGGCAAGTGCCAGCTTGCCTTCCCTTCCCGCCCAGCCTGGGAAACCAGAGGCGTTTCTAGCTCAGGCCCAGACCCGTCCTGGTGGCCTGGATTCCACCGCCTAGGCAGAAAGCTCATCTCAGCCCAGGGACCATTCCTCCCTGGGTTTTGTCACAGAGGAATTTCTATTCCAGCAGTTCAGGGCGATGGGGGTGGGTGGGTGGCCACGGGCTTCTTCTCCCTTAAGCTACAGAGTGGTGGGGTGCATATCAGTGTGTGGAGAAGGAAAGGGGGGAGGGAAGGGAAGCTTGAGACATTCCATCCCTGAGGTTGTTTCATCCCCAAATCCAAGGCAAATAAGGGAGTTGGGAAGGCTGGACTGTCTGCCCAGCAGCCCAGTCCTGAGTCCCTGAAAGGAGGACTTTCTCGCATTCCTACAGGAGGGCGGGAAAGAGACTGGGTCTGGGCAGGTCTGGAGAGCACCTGTTCCCTGTGGCTTTGGGGGAACGCGTCCCGACTCACTGAGCTCTCAGGTAGGAGTCTCTGGGTAGGAAGCCCAGCCTCTGATTGCGCAGGGGCTGTGTGTGTGTGTGTGTGTGTGTGTGTGTGTGTGCGCGCGCGCAACAAATAATTGTTTGGTGCATCCGTGAACTTTTTGCTTATCTGAAATTCAAATTTAACTGAACTTATCTGGCAACCCCAATATAGGGGGCAGGGCTTGGTTGGACTGGACTGAGGCTGACACTCCATCCCCCTGCCTCTCCAATTTCAGGGAGGCAAGGGCCAGTTTCTGGACACATAACCCTGCCTTGACCTGCTCCCCACCCTGAAGCAAGAGAATTCCTTGGGCATTGCCTGTCCCACACAGCTAGGGCCCCTCGGACTTCAGACTTCAGTTCTGAAACTCCAGAGACTTTCATGTCAACTGGTAATGCTCCGTCCTGGAGTCCCTTTGAAGATGAAAAGCTCTCCTGAGAACTGAAGTGCTCTGTTATTGTAATTAACATAATTAACAGCACTTTTGCTCATAGCCCTGTAGGAAACTGGGGGACTTTGCTTTTTGTAAGAAATACCTACCTCACTCTCCCAGGAGATGGCCAACCTCTTCTAATCCAATACGAGGGTAGATGTCCCTGCCCGCCCGTGTCTGCTCCCACCTACCCTGACTTAGCCTTGTCTTTTTATTTGTTCAGATGGTTTTTCACTACAACAAGGCACCCGGCTCTCCCGGCACAGTAGACACCCTCTCCTGGGAGATGTCTGTGCCTTCTTGATGAATGGTAAAGCCTGGAGTAAAGCCTTTTGATAAATGGTCTACCCTAGCTCTGCAACGGACAGAAGGGGTGCCAGCTGCTGCCATCTCACTTCTCAACCCAAACGCCCTGACCACTAGGAGCAAACTCTTCCTTAATGCCAGGAATCAGGTTGTTGCTATGTAGAGTGGCCATGTGGGAGGTATATAGCATTTCCTTCTGAAGGTAGCTGGTCATACAGTGGTAACCAGGGTAGCTAAAGGTCACGCCCAGGGGCCTTGTCCAGAGTCTGTTGTCTTAATTATTTATTTCTAGGAGTGCATCCTTCTGCTTTCCCCAAGGAGGTGATCAACTCTTGCACAGGAAGAGCCAGCGCATTCCATTCCCTAAAGGTGTAGCATAGAGGAGATACTCAGCATTGCTAATTGGGTTGTGAAAAATTGATGTTTGTGATAGACCAGAGAAGCATGTCTGCCTCTCTCTGGATTCCCAGGGCTCTTAGCAGCTCTCTCTGGGTTTCCTGGCATACCTACTGTATGATTTTTATCTGGCCTGTCACGTGATTGTAAAAACTTACAGAAGTGCTCTATGTTGTTACTACTGGCAGTGCAAGGCCTCTGCCCAAACTGGCTGAAGGTTCAAGAATTTTAGACAGTTGACTCTGATGACGGCTAGAGGTTATAAAATTTCCCTGTCACCCCACATCTGTCTTCAACACCTTGGTATTGTCCTACCCTAGATTCTCTTAGGAAATCACAAGAAGGAAAATTAGAGTCCTGGACCCCAGTAGAATGTGCTTTCAGGTCTTTATAGCCTGTTCCTCCCCCCACAACATACACACACACACACACACACACACACACACACACTCATCTGCGAGTGGCAGAGTCAACTCCTCCCCACCTTCCTATTTCATTCAGTTTAATTTAATAGGAACTTATGCTTAGACAGAAAATGATGCTCAACAACAATAATGGCTCACATTGAGCTTTGTAGATCTAGTCTCTTTGAGATTCAGAGTCACCAGAACATGTCAGATGAACTAGAGGGGTCCTGACAAGGCTCAATGACAGACAGTTGTGACAAGGCCACTGAAATGACCTTCACCGTAAGACAGTAGTGACCTAGGGCCTGGAGCCCATCATAGGGGTGAGTTGGCTCTGGGAACGGCATGAGGCTGATGCTGAAGCCTCCTTCCAACCCACCTGCCTTGACACTATGGGTGTGCCAAGGGAAATGGCCATGCACTCATCAAGTGAAGAACTCGGACCCTAAAGAGCTATACCACTGGGAGCTAGTGGCATGCCTGAGACTGAGTATAACAAATTGGGGGGAGTTGGGAGGGCACAGGGAGGGCTGGGGAGAATGTCTGCTCTTGCCCCCTGGAGCACAGCCAGGCTTCAGCAGTGACTGCTGATGAATGTAACCAGGACTGACCCTTTGGACTGGGTCAACATCATTGAGAGACTTGGCCAAACCAGAAGGAAGACTGAACTCCTTGCTAATCTACTCTTGGAGAAACTTGGTGTCTTAGTCCATTTGGGCTGCTATAACAAAGTACCATAGACTGGGTGGCTTATAAACAACAGATATTTATTTCTCACAGTTATGGAGGCTGGGAATTCCAAGAAGATTTGGTGCCTGGTGAAGACCAACTTCTAAGTTCTTAGAAGGCCATCTTCTTGCTGTGTCCTCCCATGGTGGAAGAGACGAGGTTGCTCTCTGGAGTCCTTTTCATAAGGGCACTAATCCCATTCATGAGGGCTCCACCCTCATGACCGAATCACTTGCCAGAGGCCCCAGCTCCTGCTACCATCACATTGGGGGTTAGGATTTTGACATATGAATTTGGCAATGGGGCATGGGGACACAAATATTCAGTCCATTGTACTCAGTGTCGTTGGGATTCCAACTTTAAAAGAGACTTGGTCCCTTTAGTTAAAGGCTGAAGTACAGGGACAACTTTGAAGAGCAGTTATTCTTCAAATAATATATACCCTTCAAGGGAAATAAACCTTAACTATCTTTTCTAAGAGAAAAAGCTAGTGTTTTCTTCATTTTTGAATCAGGGCTACACAATTGTCTAATTTTATTTTCTTTTAATGAGTCTTCATGGTCTTTTTGTTTTGGGAAGAACAAACACTGGTTCCTGGGTATATTCCTGGCTGGTTGAAGAGAATGTCCTCCTTGGATCCCAGCTGACAGTGCTCAACACTTACCCATGCTGCCCTCATCTCTTTTCCTGCCTTGTCCCAGATACATTCACTGTCATCCACCCCAGCCATCAAAGAGACTACAGTACAGTTACTTTAGGATTGGAGGACACAATGATCCAAACATTCATCTGGCTCCACAATCCCCTCTTCAGGCAGAGCTGGAGGAGTTCTAAGTCTGCAGAATGAAGGTAGTCCGCCTTCAACACTGACTTACAAGCAGCTTTGCAATCTGCCTTTGTGGAATTTTCAGTGCAAGAATTTATGGTAAACTCATGAAGGACATCTTTAGCTGCAAACTTTATTTCTAAAATTTTTAGTTCTAGTCAGAATAAATGCACAGAGAGGAAAACAAGGAGAAATAAAAACCACAAGAAGATGCTGGAAATCTTCTTCATGAGAAATGTATGGTTGTTCAATATGGGAAAGGCTGACATTCTTGGGGCTTCACTATCTGAATAAGAAAAGCTGCCCCCAAAATGGAAGGTAAATCAGCGCCCAAGGAAAAAGATTAAGATCGATCACTGAAGCCTCCCACACAAGATGTAACAGGCTGGGCAGTTAAGCCTGTGATGGGAGAACCACACCAGGGAGTGATTTGCTAACAGTCAAAAGTCGGAGAACATAGCAGCTGCTGTCAATTTGAGCTAAGAGGCAATTATAGATTCACTTTCATTCAAGATGGTAATTCTTAACTTCATTTTTTTAAATGTAGGACCGTAGTCTATATCCTGAGGATCTTTTCCCCCACTTCTTTTCTCCTAAAGAAAAGCATTCTCATAAACTGTCATGTAGGTTAACTGGTGGTGCTCAGAAAAGTCATGAATTTTATGGGCAAAATGGCATGTAAAAGGTGAATGCTAAAAAAAAAAAACCCATCACATTTAAGTCAGGCCTTCGCAGGCTGGATTAATCACTCCACCTCTGTTCTCTCGGTGCATGGCTCTTACTTTCATTCAAGAATTTACCATGTTGTGATGTCATGGACAATCATCGGCTTCTAGGACTCCTCCTTCCCTCAGGACTCTGAGCTCCCTGAGGCCAGGGCCTCTGTTTTATTCTTTCTCATAAACTCCCTTGCCACTCAATATATGCCCAGTGTACAGTAATGCGCAATCAGTGATTACTGAACAAATACCCTCCAGGTCCTATACTAGTTCCAGTGGCATATATGAAGTGTAAACTCATTTTGTACTTACTGTGATGGAGATTTGAATCCAGATCCAACTGAGTCCAATACCCTCAGTCTTAAGCCCTTTGTAAACCTGCCTTTCCTGAGACGGATTGATCAGTAAATGGGAGAAGATATCAGCTTTCCTGCTCCCCAAATGGCTTCTCCTTCTCCATCACCTTGCTGGTTCTTCTTCATCGCCCCCCCAGCCCCTGAAATTTACAAGCCCCCAGGGTTCGGTTCTCAGGCTCCTTCTCTGTATTTACACGTCGTGATCTCATTCAGTCTCATTCATATGCTGACCACTCCCATTTGGGCATCCTGGACTCTCCCCTGAATCCCAGATGTGCATGCATATTTGACTGCCTCCAGGACCTCTTCACTTAGATGTCTAATAGAAACCTCAAATTTAATGTGTGATTTGAATGATCTTGACATTACTTTTTTTTGATATACCAAAGTAATAAATTCTGTTTATGACTTCTTTAAGTTTACATAGTGCTCCAACATATTAATACCCTCTGAGCTTCAAAAAACCAAATACATTTACAGTAGCATTATCAGTCATCAAAATGACAGGGAAGGAAACTTTACCTTGTGAGAATGCACAAATGTTCTCATTAAGGCAGCATTGACCCAGACGATCATTTAGTATCTGTCAAGATGGATAAAAGGGTCTCTGAGCCACAGGAACGGAGGGAGAACAGAAGCAGTTAACAGCGATGGGGAGCAGGGCCCATTAGCTTGGCCCCTATGATCCCCTCATGTTGTATCCACGCCCCACACAGGAACTAGCATGGATGGCGTGGATTTCACAAAGTGAATTCACTCCAGTCTCAACTGAGAATAATTCTATCAGGAGAGACTTGAAATACTAGCTTCAAGAAATGTTGAGAAGTGGGAGGAAGCCCTTGGTAAAAACATGAAAAAGGGCTTCCCTGGTGGCGCAGTGGTTGAGAGTCCGCCTGCCGATACAGGGGACGCGGGTTCGTGCCCCAGTCCGGGAAGATCCCACGTGCCGCGAAGCGGCTGGGCCCGTGAGCCATGGCCGCTGAGCCTGCGCGTCCGGAGCCTGTGCTCCGCAACGGGAGAGGCCACAACAGTGAGAGGCCCACGTACCAAAACAAAAAACAAAAAAAACATGAAAAAGTCTCCAAAGTCTTTTGGAGGTGGGCAGCATCAGTAGCGAATCGGCTGCTCCAGGAAGGCGTCGGAAAGGAAGATTTAATGTCCTTGTCACCCGTACAGACATCACCGTGATTTCGCTGAAGTCCAAATCGGTTCACATAACCCCCTTGCTTGAAATCCTTTAAGCGTTCCTCACCTTACATGGGATTGGGCCTCAATGCCTCAGCAAGGCATGCAAGGCCTTTAGTGGGCTGAATCCTCACCTGTCTGTCTCTCCAACCTCTCTACTCCCAGCCACCCACCTCAGCAACAGGGTCCACAGACAGTTCTCCAAACACATCTTTCCACCTTGCTCATGCTATTCCCTCTCCCTGGAACCTTCTTTCCCAGGAAACCCTGACTCAGTGCATCCTCTGTGCAACTCCCCATGACCTTTCCTCTCTCCTCCACAGCAAGAGGAGCTTCTTTATCTTCTGGGTTCCTAAAACCCTTTGTAGACACCCTTCTAATCTAGCCCATGACAACATAATTATTTGTTAATTGCTTTGTCTCCCCCAATTAGACTATGAGGTCTTTCAAGGGGAAAGCCTGAGGTCTGAGCTTTTTAAATCATTAATGCCTAACATTATGACAGGAACACGGTAACTGTTTAGAAAATGTTTGATAAATGAATGAAGGTTTGCCTGCTAAGCCTCTGCCAGAAAAATGTGAAAAACAGAATGTAGTTACACCAACATTCCACTAGAGAGAGGGAGGTAAAACTTTATCCCCTCTAGTGTAGCATTTTAGCCTTGTTCTCAGTCAGATGAATATAATCTGATAAAATATTTCAGTTTTAGGCTAGGCCTAATATAAAACAACCTCTGATAAGCTTGAGGAAACATAATTATTACAGGTCACTCTATGCCAGGCTCTGGGTTTGACAATGGATAGTTCTTCTGGGTACAGATGAATAGAAAGGGTAGGCACTATATATAATAGTGTTTTACATTTTCAAGTTATGTAGAGTGCATTGAAATGCACTACAAAGCTTTTCTCTTTTCAGACATAATCTCGTTATCTAAAACATGCTCCACCTAGAAAGCTCATTGCTCCTTACACAATAAACACTGTGGAATCCGATGACTACCCAGCTCTCTAATTTCCTGTTGCCCTATATCCCTCATACCCTGTCTTGAACACACACACATGCTGTTCATGAAGTCAGCTGAAACAACTCATACAGCCTAAAATCTACAATCTAGATTAATCTCAAGTTCAATACCGATGTTCAATGAGCGTGACAGGCTGACAAACGCTCAAAGGCAGCAGATGACCCTGCTCCCCGGCCCCCAACCCCCAGCAGCACCAAAACCCTGACTGAGCTGCTTCCTTAGCACCCAGCATCTATCAGTTTAGCATTTATCACAGTGTATCGTAATAGTCTGCATACTTATCCATACCTGGATGAGGCTGAGAGCTCCTTGGAGAGGCTGGAATGGATCTTATTCTTTCCCCCAGCCTCAGCTACTAGCACAGCACCTGGCACATGGTGTTTAGAACATTTTTTTAATGAATAAACAAGCTCATTTCATTATACTGGTAGCGAGAGACTGATTTCTACCAGCACTCTCAGGAAGAGGCTGGATGGCTTTGGGGTGTATACAGACGTGTATGCATACATGTGGTGGAGGAGACTGTCTGATTTGAGGCATCTAGGAGGAGACAGATGTGTGGGTGCACACACACCTTCCCCATAATCTTCCCAAATCAGTAGCTGAGGTGTCAGAGCTTTCATAATTAGAGAGCCATACCTTTGGATTATTTATGGCTCCCTGTCAACATATCTTGAACACATGTGCCCTTGTTACCACTTATATTATCACATAAGTTTCAAAACTCAAACTTCCCCAGCATCTGATCTGTATCCTCAAATTGTGCTCCTTCCCCACCTTCCCATTCCTGCTCTGTTGAGAATCTCAGATAGACTCCTGTTTACTTTCTGTGGTTTGTATTAGGACATAGTTTGTCTTTTCAAATACATCACTATATGTCAAATAAGCTCTTTCCAATCATGTACACCATAATATCTGCAAGGGATTAAAACACATCAATTTGTATAATTCCATGAGTTCATAATGATACTAAAAATTAAAAAAAAAACTTGATTGGTCAACATTAGAAGATCCAGTGAATTGACTCCTTGTGTTGAAAATTAGTAAATGAAGGGAGAGAATTAAGCATTTCTTCTGCTTTTCCTAGACAAACAGTACCACTGGGTAAGCAAAATTTAGGGGAAGGAAAAGCTTGCTTTCATAGAAATAGTCCAGCAAGTAAGTGAAGAAGAAATGATAGAATTAGAATATCACCTCATGATACAATTAGAATGTGACCTCTAATGAATTAACGAATTTAGACATTGACTACCAATGACTGGTAACATCACAAAATGAAAGGCAACCAGACGGTGTACGCCTCCTGATGGAAGTATAAAATATCAGCTATCATGAAATCTGATCAAAGTTCTAAATCCCACAATGTATTCGCGAGAAACAGAGAACAGCAGAACATGTTCAACTAACAGTGTAAAAAAAAAGACGACATTTATGAGACAATCAGAAATCTGAATACTGACTGGTTACATGATGATATTAAATAATTATCATCTTTTTTTTAGGTGAAATAGTGCCATTGTAGCTATGTTAAAGAAAGAACCCTTATCTTTTAGATATTTAGAAATAAATATTTACAGATAAGATAATACAATGTCTGGGATTTGCTTCAAAAATAATACAGGGGCGGGAGTTAGGGGTAGTGGGTGGGCATATAAATGAAACAAGATGGCCTTGCATTGAAGCCGAGGGATGGGAACATGGGAGTGCATTATACTGTTTTGTCTACTTTTGTATATACTTGAAATTTTCCAAAGAAAAAGTTTTTAATAAAGAAAAACTAACACTTTTCTGAACACTCTGACCATCTTGGGTTAAGGGACAGCCACCGCCCTCCCACCCCTTGAGATCGTTATCCTAGGGAGTCTCCCCGAATTGAAATACCCAAGTAACATTAATTCATCAGCCTCTCTTTACAAACTAGTATAAAAGATTATTTCCTGGATTGTTTTTACCCCTGAAAATAATGAGTCCTTGAGGGCAAAGGGCAAAGAAAACCCTGCAGGAGGGAAAAGGAAGGGCTGAGCGTGAGAAGAAGAAAGGGAAGAACAAATTTTGCCTTTATTACGATTTTCCCAGGGCCTTCACTAGTTGACACATGCATCTTCTTTGTGTGGGTTTTACCAAGAGAACTTTCACTGGAGGCATGAAAAATATGTTTAAATTCTGAACTCTCATTTTAAAATTTCACAAAGCATCCCCTTTTCTGTTGTCAAAGGCTAATATAAATATTTTCAGAAGCGGGCTCAGTGAGCCAATGATGAGACCACTTGGGTGGAGCTAGGGCACAGTTGTGTCTGAACCTGGGAACAGTCTAGACCTGTCCATAGGACTACAATGCCATGGAAAGCAGGAGAGAGTAAAGAGTCACATCAAGTGCTCAAGAGTATAGCTTTTTAGAGCAGATCTCTGGAAGAACACCAAGAAACTGGTTGCCTCTGGGGAGGGAAGCTGGGGCACTTGGAATAGGGTGGGAGGAGACAAAACATTGTATGACTTTATTGTCATAGCCAGGTTATACTGTGGTTAGTGCCTTAGTATGTATGATGAGATTTGCAAGCAGCCTTTTGTTTACGTAAGTGACTGTACTTTTTATGTTGAAATGAGACAGAAGACAGCTGTGTGTTTGTTTCTGGGTTCCTTGGCTGGGCCACCTGCTGGCACCACCTGCTGTTTTGCATATTTTCTTGATCCTCCCTCCCCTTGCCTCCCTCCCCCACCCTAAGGTCCCAGAATCTAATTAGGAGTAGATGGTCCCCAGAAGGAGAAAACTAGGATTTGAATAGTTGTAGTGCGACGTGTATAGGTGTGACATGGTATTGGACAAAGGTCCAATTCTCTCACAGACGCTCGTCTAATAGCAGAGGCAGTGAACACTATCTTTGATGGCTCCTATTTTACCTTAAATATTCAGGTGAATTCTGTGGTTTATGATTGACATTGTAAGTTACTATTAGAAACAAAGTGTCTCTGTGTTTATGCTGTGGTTTTTGTTTTGTTTTGTTTTTTCGGTACGCGGGCCTCTCGCTGTTGTGGCCTCTCCCGTTGCGGAGCCCAGGCTCCGGACGCGCAGGCTCAGCGGCCATGGCTCACGGGCTTAGCCGCTCCGCGGCATGTGGGATCTTCCCAGACCTGGGGCACGAACCCGTGTCCCTGCATCGGCAGGCGGACTCTCAACCACTGCGCCACCAGGGAAGCCCTATCCTGTGGTTTTTAAGTATCCCTGCACACTCTGCCTGTCTCTAGAGTATTAAGTCCAGTTGCGCTGTTTTTACCTCTTTGTTTATTGAGGTTATTATTTACTTGCATTAAAAGGTACCAAATTTAAAGGTACAGTTTGATTAATTTCGGTAATTGTATACAAGGTGTAACCACCACCACGACCCAGATATAGAAAAGTTACTTACCCTTTAAAAGTTTTCCATCCCACTTTGCCCCAAATCAGTTTTGAGACACTTGATTGAGTTTTACTGCTTTCTCTAACATCGACTCTCCGGGTGATTTAGGAAAGTCACTTTACCTCTCTGGATGTGTTTTTGCGTTTATAACATGAAAAATGCCAGAACAGATTTGTTACCAAGGGCCCTTGCAATCCTTTCAGAAAATGAGGGGGTAGGGTAAGGGCGGGCATCTCAGCCTTGCGTCCCCATTCTTCACATGGCACACGCATGGGGCAGATCCTAGTGGGAAAAGCCTGTGGTCGCATCAGAGAGAATTAGGTTTCCATCTCCTCTCTTGTTAGTGTGTATGTAACCTTTTGTAAGCATCAGCTTTCTCATCTCCAATATCAGGCTTATTAACAAGGCCTATTTGTTTACTGTTGTTGTGAGGATGAATTGAGATGCACCGGCAGCCTTAAATGTTAGTTGGTATTTGTATTATGGCATAATATAAAGGCACTGCATTCAACCATCTCAGTCACTACACGTTTATGCAGGCTGATTCTCACAGCCAAAACAGACGCACAAAGTACACCCACCCATTTACCCACCTGGGGAAGCCCGAAGCCTCCCTGCCTGCCTGCCTTCCTTCCTTATGGGGCTCAGAGAAAAGCTGCGCATGCGTGCACGTGCTTCCAAAGAGCCTCGCTAGGGGGCAGAATGGGAAACAGGAAGTTCTAACGCCTGTCGTACAAGCGCGACGTAAAGCGGGTCTGCTTTATGGCACCCTGCTTCCGCCGTAAAGCGCCGTTGGCAAGCCCGCGTGAGTGGGTTGACGAGACTACTTCCGGGGGCAAAACGCGATTCTTGGAGGTTTGGCTGACTTGCTGTCTTCCCCATGGGCAAACGCGGGAGCCGGAGCCGGAGCCGGAGCCGGAGCCAGAGCCAGCTGCTCAGCTCCCTAACTAAAAAGCAGAAGCAGCATCTAAGGGATTTCGGCGAGGAGCATCCCTTCTATGACACGTATGGAGAGGCAAGGCTGGGACCGGCGCTGCCGGCGTCCTTTCCCGGTGGGAGCCCGCGTGTCCCCGCGTTTGGTCCGCCGGTGCCCCGGGGGTAGTGACAGGGCAGCTCCCGCCGCGTCCCACGCTGCCCCGGCGCCGGCCTAGCTCGCCCGGGGATCCTGGCGGCTTCCCGCCTGAGATGGGGTTCTTCACCGGTCTTCCTACCCTTTGTTGAGCCTGTAGTTTTATGCTAGACGGCACGCCTCCTGTGTGGCGACTGGGCAGAGATTTTATAAGCTTGTTTTCGTTCTGTATGTTTTTAAAGAATTGCTTGGGGGCTTCCCTGGTGGCGCAGTGGTTAAGAATCCGCCTGGCAACGGAGGGGACAGGGGTTCGAGCCCTGGTCCGGGAAGATCCCACGTGCCGCGGTGCAAGTAAGCCCGTGCGCCACAACTATTGAGCCTGCAGTCTAGAGCCCGCGAGCCACAACAGCTGAGCCAGCGTGGTGCAACTACTGATGCCCGCGAGCCTAGAGCCCCTGCTCCGCAACAAGAGAAGCCACCGCTCGCCGCAACTAGAGAAAGCCCGGGCGCAGCAACGAAGACCCATAGCAGGCAAAAATAAATAAATAAGTAAAAAAAAAATAAGAAAAGAATTGCTTGGGACCCTCGACATCACCTATGTATTCGGTGACCATGAGGAAACTAATGTTTGGGTAGTTGTGGGTTCCTCTATAAGTGTCCAGACTCTCACTTATGATCTTAGTGCTCATCCCACCCCTTTGGGCTGCTTTATCAACAGTTAGCGGGATAGCCTACTTAAGAAATTTGCTAGAAAAGGTGAACCCCGACGGCTTTTATTTGCCAAAATTTCCCATCTTTTGGATGAGAGCCTGTTACTGTGTGACTGTAGTATTTGTCATGTGGTCTTGTTAGACTTTTTCATTCGTCTCTTATTATCTATTTGGCATATCCTTACAAAACCTGTCCAAATGCAATATGGAGTTTTTACTTGACAATAGATATAATGTATTTATAACGGTATAGTCTGCCATGTTCATTTAAAGTTGTATCATTAGACTTTTCCTAATTGCTACATACTAGTAGTTAAAGTTTAACATTGCCTGTTTCTTCTCAGGGTTTCCAGAAAGGAAGCAAAACCACAGACTTGTCAACTGGTAATGCTTTATACCTTCTTTATGATAGTAGATTCTGGACTGTTACTTTTAAGATTATATATGGTAATAAAGTTTGGCTACATTTCCACTCTTTTTGATTTTAGATGTAAGCTATATTTTAGTAATATTGCTTAGTTTTAAGTGCAGGTGTCTGTTAAAATGCCATTGTGATAACTAATATAGTATAAAGTATGAAACTGTCCTGAGAGATTAGCCTGTTAGAACCTGTTAAGGAGGCTTACCAGAGGGCTCTTGGTGAATCCTAAGAGGGAATGTCATGTTTACTTAACATAAAATAGAGTGCAAAATCATCAAAGGTCTTATTTCATTACCCCAGACTCAGAAATAAAGTACACTTTTTTGTTGTAAGTTTTCCTGTTGCTCCTTTAAAGGTGCCAAGTGTCTGACACATAGGTTAGATCACCTTATAACCTAAAGCTCCATGTGTTTAGTTTGCTGTCTTCCCATGTGGTACATTAGCAGTTCAAAGAAGAGGAAGAGCTTCTAGAATCATAGCTAGATTAGCTGTTTTAAACAAATTTGGTGCTAGATTTGGTTGAATAGATGAGATTGCATATTTGCAGAAAAGCTAGTTTTTATTTAGAAAAGTCTGAACTTGGTTCCACTGTGGGCCTGATGATAGTCGTGGGGTAGCAACAAGAACAATATAATTTTTGTTTTTAAAATCCCCATTTTCCTTTTAGTCAGAGGGTTTAGATACTTCAAGTTCTGAAAGTGAAGCATAGAGTGAACCAGAACAAGTTTCTGGTTACAACAGACTACTTGCCACGTTAAAGGATGTTTCCAAGGAAGATGAGGAGGAGGAAGAGGAAGAAGACAGTGTTATAGATGAGGCAGAAATGAATCTTGAAGACGGCGATAGTGACATCGTTGTGGAGGAAGAGACGGCAGTAGAGTCTACTGACATGCAGAAGAGTAAGTGTCTTTGATGTGGGTTTATCATCTTTGCAGGGACCACAGACAGATTGCCCCAGGGGCAGGGTGCCTTGTACCATAGAGCTGGGTGAAAGCACATGGATTCAAAGCAGAGATTCTTAACATTGTTGGGCTCTGTGATATCTTCAAGAATCTGATGAAAACACAGGAAGGACCCTCTGGCCATAAAAATGCAGAAATGACATTTTTGCTTATGATTTCCAGGATTTCATCAATCCTACTTCAAATTCCCCTGATTGAGAGGAAAGGGAACATAATTCTGTTTTTGTAATGGTCTCAATTTATGAAAGAGATTATTGTTCCTGCCTTAGAGGAACCAAGTTTAGTGGAAGATAGACATAAAATATACAAAACTTTGCAAGCGTCAAATCTGAATGGAACCGATAAATATAAGGTGTTAAAGAGGTGCAAAGTGGTCACATGCTGCCAGGGTGCATGAGGGGAGGCTTCAGAGAAGAGCTGGGATTGAAAGCTTAAAGGAACTCTGTCTCACTCGGACATCTAGGTGACTAGTTTTTTAAAAATTATTATTAATTAATTTATTTCTGGCTGCATTGTGTCTTTGTTGCGGTGCGCCGGCTTCTCACTGTGGTGGCTTCTCTTGTTGTGGAGCATGGGCTCTAGGCACGTGGGCTTCAGTAGTTGTGGCACATGGGCTCAGTAGTTGTGGCTCACGGGCTCTAGAGCACAGGCTCTGTAGTTGTGGCGCACGGGCTTAGTTGCTCTGCGGCATGTGGGATCTTCCCAGACTAGGGCTTGAAACCACGTCCCCTGCATTAGCAGGCGAGTTCTTAACCACTGTGCCACCAGGGAAGTCCCCATAGGTGACTTTTTAATTTAACTTTAAAATCAACTTGATTGCAGTATGAATTACATTCAACAAGGTGTACCCATTTTAAGTATGTAATTTGATAAGTTTTGACAAATGTGTCTGTCTATATTATCATCGCCAAAGTCAAGATACAGAACACTTCCAATACCTGCAAAAAGTTCCTTCTTGTCCTTTTACAGTCAGTTTCCCAGGCCTGGCATCAGGCAACCACTGACATGCTTTCTTTCACTATGTATTAGTGTTTCCTATTCTAGAAATTCATATGAATGGAAGCACACAATAAGTACCCTTTTGCATGTGGCTTCTTTGGCTCCTCATGTTGTTGTGACTCATCCGTGTAGTTCATATGAGTAATTCATTTCTTTTTATTACTGGAATAGTAGTCCATTGTCTGAATATATCTGGGTAACTTTTTATATTCTATTATCTTAATGCCTATTTGCCTTACTGTGTTTTTTTCTATACTTTAAGGTGTCACACACCATTCTTAGTGTTTTCATTCATCACTTGTACTTGGATAAAAAAATCGTTGCCTCAGACTTAGGGACTTTTTTGATTTTGTTGGTTTTCCAGTTTTCTTTCATGTTTTAGGTTTTTAAAAATGAAAAGTTTGGTTTTTTAAATTATAAAAGTAATATATATTTCCTGTAAAAATTTAAGAGGGTGATATAGTTAACATATATCTCCTCCACCCTGGGATGAACACCTTGAACATTTTATAGAACCTTCCAGACTACTTTTTTATGGATATATGAGTGAATATATATTTGTGTGTATGTGCATAATGGCCTCATATATTTCTGTAAGTTACTTTTTTCTTTAATGATATAACGTGTGTAACTGGGTTCACATTAGCTTAATCACATAGTATTCCATTGTAAATAATATGTGGTAATTTAATTAGTACCCCTTCGATAGAAATGACGAAATCATTTTTTCTAGTTATTTGTTATATCAACGCTGATTTGAACATCTTTACATGTACTAGGTCAGCAGTCAAGCTCAGTTTTGAAACTTATGTCTTCTACCTGAATTTGCTTAAAAGTAAATGATAGCCTAAGGAATTAGATTTCATTTGTCAACAGAAGTGTAATTATATTTATGAGTAGTAAATAATTTCACAAAATGTTTTATCAAAACTGCAGATGCGGCCTTACCTGCTGACCCTAAGGGAAAAGATGGGCACGGGCCACCTGGCACAGCAGAGGAATCCCCAGAGGAGTTTACAGATGCAAAACATGAGTCATTCTTCAGCCTAGGAACCAACTTTCTCGAAGAGGAAAGAGGAGGCAACTGTTCTCTGAAAGCATCACAAGGTCAGAGCACAGCTCATGTTGTTTGAATTCAGCTGGTGCTTAGTATGGGTGGTTGTGGTCTAATACCTGTTAAATCTCTTGTTATTGGAATGAGCAGTAATAGAAACAGATAGTTTAGCAGCTAGATGTAGAGCTGGAAAGAAATGCTTCTCCGAGATCTTTTGTGTTTTTCAGGGTTAGGCAGTGTTGCGAGTGGGCGCGGCTGTTCATGAGGACAAACAGTTGAACAATGATAGCAGGGAAGGCCAGTTCCTCAAAGCTCACGATCCACAGCTGGGGTCAGGGGAAGACTTCTGATTTTTTTCCCCAAGCAGGGAAGGGAGAGAAAGAGGAGAAAAGTACTTTGCATTTTTCTCTCTATCCTTCACTTGCTCTTCCTTACTGGAGCAGTAATTTTACAGATTTGTGAGACCCGGCAGTGGCTAATCTGATTGGTCCTTATTACTAGGAAGCACCTCAGAAGCCAGAAAGCTCCACCCTGTCTCCCCAGTCTCTCTCTTTATTTTTGGCTGCATTGGGTCTTTGTGGCAGTGCGTGGTCTTCTCACGGTGGTGGCTTCTCTTGTTGTGGAGCGCAGGCTCTAGGCACACGGGCTTCAGCAGTTGTGACACGCAGGCTCAGCAGTTGTGACACATGGGCTCAGTAGTTGTGGCTCGCTGGCTCTAGAGCTCAGGCTCTGTAGTTGTGGCGCATGGGCTTAGTTGCTCCGCGGCACTGGCAGGTGGATTCTTTTTTTTTTTTTTTTTTTTTTTTTTTGCGGTACGCGGGCCTCCCACTGTTGTGGCCTCTTCCGTTGCGGAGCACAGGCTCTGGACACGCAGGCTCAGTGGCCATGGCTCACAGGCCCAGCCGCTCCACGGCATGTGGGATCTTCCCGGACCAGGGCACGAACCCGTGTCCCCTGCATCGGCAGGCGGACTCTCAACCACTGCGCCACCAGGGAAGCCCGGCAGGCGGATTCTTAACCACTGTGCCACTGGGAAAGTCCCCATAGGCGACTTTTTAATTTAACTTTAAAATCAACTTTATTGAGGTATGAATTACATTCAACAAGGTGTACCCATTTTAAGTATATAATTCGATAAGTTTTGACAAATGTGTATATTTATATTGTCATCGCCAAAGTCAAGATACAGAACACTGGGCCATGCCTCTGTCCCCATGACTGTTACTTAGACAAGCCTGTGGTAGGCTGAGGCAGGGCTCTGCTGTCTCTCAGGTCCTGTGTCTTAGCCTGTGCCTGGGTGGGCAAGTCAGGTTGGTCTCATTCTGTGTCCTGACTGCCTTTTTTGGTCCCAGTGCCATTCTTCAACCAGCTGTGCCACTGAAGTTGAAATTTTAATCCTCATTTGGTTCTGTTAGCTATTCTAGACAAGAGGAAGAAGTAGCAGGTAGAATTTGGGCAAAAACCACGTTCTGAACTCAAAAAACGTTAAAAAAAAAAAACCCTGGAGGAAACATTAGGAGGCTTGACTATCCTAAAGTTTCTCTGGTTGTTTGGTCTGTACTGATATATTATCACCTAGAATTCTTATTTCCTATCGTTCACCTTTATCTTAGGTCTTAATATAAGGTGCACTGCATTTGAAGTTTTACTACCTGGGTCCCTGAATGGGTCATTTAACTTTGCTTCTTACATGAGTGGGGCTGGAAGAGAAGGTTGGGTGGCCAGTGCAGAGCACTGACCCTGCCATTTTGATCATTTGTTCACCTCAGTTGAGTGTTGAGCATTTATATTTGTCTTCCAGTGCAGGTTAAATCAGACATGGAACCTGCCCTCAGGGATCTTGCAGTCTAGTTAGGTGAGGTAGGACATGCACATATATGTGTTGGTGTGGATAACTGAGGGCAGGGTGGGGCGCTTGAGAGAAAGTGATGACTGTCTATAGGGGACCAGAGATGGCTTCTTTGGAGCCAGAACTGTGCCTGACACAGTAGGCTCTTGGGAAATAGTTACTTACTGTGAGTCAGGGGGTAACATTCAACGGATACTATTTGGATATATAGAAATGCGGTGAACAAGAGGATAGAATTTTCAGTTAAAGGAAGGAAAGCCACAGTGGCAGAAGAATTTGAGAGCCACGTAATTCAAAAATTACATTAGAGAGGTAGGTTAGAGGTGTATGTTGAATTTCAGTCCAAGAAGTTTCTTCAAAGGTTTTTGAGGTGGGGAATAACGTGATTAAAGAAATGCTTTAGGGAGATGAACCTGTCAGAAACTTTTAAGCTCTGGACTGGGATAAATGATGGGGAAAGTTGATGGGGAAAAAGATGAGTTAACATCATGAAAACAGGATGTCATTCACAGGGGAAGACTGGAAAATCCCTGTCATTTGCCCTAAGTGTTCTAATATTCTTTATTTCTGAATTAGATCCATTTGCACAACATGTAAACAAAGAACTGAAAGAAAAAGAAATCCAGGCTGTTGCCACAAATCCCAAAACTACCCACCAGCTAAAAGTAAGCATTGTTCCATCATCACAGTTACAAATGGAGAAAAGCAGTGGTCTTGGGTTTTAGTGGTCTCCCTGAATGTATGATACACACCCGTGGCAGATGGCTTGATAGGGAGCAAGATAGAGGAAGACTGGAAGAGCCCAGTAAGGCACAGGCATAGCTAGAAAAGGCACTGGGAAGCTGGAAGGTGGGGACCAATAAGATAAGAATGCTTTGGAGACAGGTACACCAGGGTTTAGACCAACGTCTGCAAGGGGCTATCTCATGACCTAAGGCAAGTTAATCTACCTTTTTAATCTTCACTGTTCTCATCTGTTAGAGGGGGACAGTAATGCCTGCATCAAAATAAAGTAATTTAGTTTACTGGAAGACATGTACGAAGTGTTCAGTCAGACAGTAGCTACTGCTGTTCATTTGTTTGAAATATCTGAGATAAGTTCACACCTAAATTATTCAGTATGGAGCAGTTTTTGCTTCTTTTTTCGGTGATTTTTTTTTTCACCACTGATGCTATTCATAAGAATTGGTCATCCTTGTTTCATTGAAATTTTTATTGAGATAATAATTATAGATGCAGTTGTAAGAAATAATACAAAGGTATCCCATGTGCCCTTTGCCCGGTTTCCCCCAGTGGTAGCATCTTACAAAACTGTAGTACAATATCACAAGTAGGAAATTTCCACTGATACAACCTACCTGTCTTATTCAGATTTCCTCACTTTTGCTCCTGCTCCTTTGTGTTATTTAGTTCTCTACTGTTTTATCACGTGTAGGTTGCCCTGGCCACCACCACAGTCAACATACAGAGCATTTCCAGCACCATAAAGATCCCTCCTCTTCCCTGGTGCCATTTTATAACCACACCCACCTCCCTTCCCCCATTCCTAACCCTTGGTAACCACTAATCTGTTCTCCATTTCTATAATTTTGTTATTTCAAAAGCGTTATATAAATAAAATCATACAGGTTGGCTTTTTTCACGCAGCATAATTCCTTGGAGATTCATCCCAGTTGTTGGCATATATCAATAGTTAATTCTTTTTTATTGCAGAGGTCATCCTTTCTTTATTGCTAAGATCAGCAGTTTGTTACAGTGCAAAAATTCCCAAACTGGTATTCCACAAAATACTATTCTTTTTGATTCTAATATATGTCTCCAAAAAAAAAAAAATCCAAAACAACAACAAAAACCTTGTTCCACGTCCAAGTAAATTTGGAAAACTCTGGGTCAAACGAAGTGGAACGGAGTCCTTGTTACAGGACTCAGCAGAACCTTTAGTGTCCGATCTGCATGTGACTCTCCCTGAGGGGGATTAGGTTTTGTGGTGGTTACCGAAGTTATTTGACCGTTGGGCCCCCTTTTCTTTTGTCTAGAGTAAATTTTGACTTCCTACAGTGTGGTCCACAGGACAGTTTGTGACCCACTGATCTAGTGAAGAGCTCACAAGGTTTCTAAAGTCAGAAACCTTGGGCTCTAACCCTTAGCTCTGTTCGCCTCTGTTTGTCTGAATCCTATAAGCTCTGAACCTCAGCATTTCCTAAACTGCAAGAAGAGCATTATAGTGTTTAGCTTGTAAGGTTGTTGTGAGGATAAAGTGAGAGGATCTGTAAGTTGTGAAAGGCCTTGGTAAATTATAAAGCACTATATGAATGTAAGGTACTATAATTCATTTCTAACTTAGTTCTTGATCATTTCTCCCACAGTGGCCCATCCTGGGCCAGCTTGTCTTTTCATCCAGGTTTTAACAGTTGGAAACCTTTAAACCCCCAAAGGACATTGACTTAAAGTCACTTCATCTCCAGAAGCCTCTGGAATCCACCTGGATCAAGACCAACAGCCAGTTCCTCTCTGGTCCCCCAAATTCAAGTAGCCCCTTCACACCCCTCCAGAAAGAGCTCTTCTTAATTATGAATTCTTACCGGGACCTGTTCTACCCAGAAAGGACTGCCCTGAAGAAAGGGGAAGAGATTCGCCACGTGTACTGCCTGCATGTGATAAATCACGTTCTCAAAGCCAATGCCCAGGTGCTTGCCAACAACAGCAGATGCCGAAGCCAGAAACTTGGGTTGGGTGATGATGATGACTTCAGGGACCAAGGGCTAACGAGGCCCAAGGTGAGTGGCAGCAGCAGAACTTTGCCCTCAAGGAGGCTGTAAGGCTCTAACATATGGGTCCTGGCACTTAGCAGGTTCTCAGATGTTTTAATGATTGGAATAATGAATGAGTCCAAGAATGAGCATATTAGATGGGCCAGGTAATGTCACAGCAGTGCTGCAGACAGCTCAGTGGACTGTCTCTAATAGCAGATCTAACTGGAAACTGGAGTAGGAGGTACCTCCATGATAATTCTCTCCTTAAAGCTAAACCCTGATCCTACATAAGTAACACTCCACTATAAATCTCTTCTTTGTGATTGTCAGAGCTGGATGGGACCTTAAGGAGCCTTTTATTCAATCCCTACATATTACACCTGTGGACAGAGACCCAGATTCGTAGAGGACCTTGCTAAAGAGAACCAGGGAAAAAGTAGCAGAGACAGGACTAGAACCAAGGATTCTCTTCACCAAGCCACATAAATATGTAAACCTTGGAAAACAAAATCCCTGTTTTTGCATTGTATCCTTATTACTGCTTAAAGTGATGATTATATTTATGTGGCTCATAAGCCTAAGCTCCAGTGGATTGGGAGCTTACATCGTTTAATTCTGTCTACATTTTTCATGATGTGCTGGAGCTAGATACTGTGCCACCCATACCCCCTTACCCCTTAGCCTCTGTGTCTATATTGAAGAAGCCTCATCTTCTTAGATTCTTCCCATTGGGCTTAATAGGATTTTAGGATTTTGATACTGATATGGCTCTTAGAGATTTCTTAGTCCAACCCTCTTGTTTGATAGTTGGGGAAACCAAAGCCTAGACACTTACTTAGTGTGACAGCCGGGACAGTAACTTGGCCCTCTTCAAAACTGATCCATCATCCCTGCACTGTACCAAACTGAATCACTACACCCCTCTGGCTGTGCTGGTTGCCTTTCTGAGAAACTATCTCAGAATCTTGAACATCAGGATAATAAGATTATCTGTTTCCATTTAGAATTGCAAAATAGAATATGAGGTAGATTACCCATGAATCACATTCAGAATTTGGTGAATTGCCTGATCTGACTGGGGTTATATCCATTGATTGTATTGTTTACACAAGAGTAGTTAGAAGGTAATCATTTGTTAAGCATCTTCTGTTTTTTTTCCTCAACAGTTAAAATTAAGCACTTTTGGAAATGTTTGGAAAACTGAATCCTATATTTCCCATTGAAATATCATCTTATTTCAGAAATCCTTTATCATCATTTCTGAAAAATGTACTAGGAAATGTACTAGAAAAGTAATGATGCTTTAGTCCTTTCCTTACTAACTTTATTCTCTACTTAATACATCTAATTCATTTGTTCAGCATATTCCTTGGGTCTTACGGATCAAAATACTGAACTAAGTTCTGTGGGAGACAGAAATGAGTAAAATTTCTTGTCCTCAAAGAGCTTTGTGTGTTTATGCCCTTGGGTTTTTGCTAATGGACTTACCTCAAAAAGTATTTCTGGGCTTCCCTGGTGGCGCAGTGGTTGAGAGTCCGCCTGCCGATGCAGGGGACACGGGTTCGTGCCCCGGTCCGGGAAGATCCCACATGCCGCGGAGCGGCTGGGACCGTGAGCCATGGCCGCTGAGCCTGCGCGTCCGGAGCCTGTGCTCCGCAGCGGGAGAGGCCACAACAGTGAGAGGCCCACGTACCGCAAAAAAAATTTCTACATTCTGCTTAAGAATTGCGCCCCCCACCCCAAGGAGCCATGAGATTGAAGTCCATAGGACATGGTGCTGTGGGTCGGAAAGATGCTCAGCCTTCAGTACTGAGTCAGGTCCTGTGTAAAGGGGGTGACACGGATGTGGTCCTTGGCCAGGGGCTGTGGAACGGAGGGCTCCTTAGGTCCCCAGCAGGCTCACCTCGAGCTGTCCTTCCTTCCCCGTGCCCCTCCAAGGCTGCCCATCACTCCCTCCACAGGTGCTGATAGTGGTGCCATTCCGGGAAGCTGCTTTGCGGGTGGTACAGCTCTTCATCAGTCTTCTTGAGGGCGACAGCAAGAAGAAAATAATTGTAAGCAACAAAAAGAGGTTTAATGGAGAGTATGGCTCAGATCCCAAGGAGAGACCACCCAACCTGAAGAGGCCTGAGGATTATGAAGCTGTATTTGTCGGCAACATCGATGACCACTTCAGGACTGGTAATTCCTCCTTGTCAAAACTGAGACCCTGAGGGACCTGAGGTGTGAGGTGCACATAGCTGGAAGCTAGAAGCCTGGAATTAGGCATTCTTTCAGAGGGTCACTGTCTCAGCCTCCTAGCAGAACCAGGACGCATTTGAGACCACTCGTCTGCCAGGGGAGAGTCTTGCCTTGGCTAATGGGGTACATACTTGGCTAATGGGATGGAGTGTCTGTGAAGGCATGTATGAAAGGCACCTGCATGTTTATAACAAATGTCTCAGCATGCCTATAGCTGGTAGCTCACAGTCAATGCTACAGGGCTTCTTCGGGGAGTTGGAGGTGATGGGGCTGGGTGGGTCAGCCTGGGGAAGATGAATAAACTAGAGCATCTGTACGTAATGGACTTCCCTCCTGCCTGCCATGTGGAGTGCCCACACCTGAATTATCTCCACTCTGGACTTACTGACTCCCCCCCAGCTTTGCACATTTTTGCTTGTTTGTCATTCAGCTCCCATGTACTTGGTTGCTTGTTCATTGAAAAAGTTCCTGGAAAATATTTATTAGTCACGTATGCCCATTTACCACTTATTAAGCATCTACTATGTGCCAGGCACTGTTAAGCTGGAGATATGGAATTAAAAGTTACTGTTAAGCAAGTCCAGCCTTAAGACAAATCAGACAGTATGGGATGAGATGTGTTACGGTTAGAGGATAGTGGGTGTTCTAGTTAAAGTATTTAAAGCAAATATCCTTACTCAAAATGGGCTCAGGACTGTTAGGGAAGGCCTTCTGTTGGAGGTACCATCCATACTAAGTTGAAACCTGAGTCAGATTTAGCCAGGTACAAAGTGGAGCGATGAGAGTGGAAGAAAAAGTTTCAGACAGGAAACGGCAAGTGTGGAGGCATCAGGGTGAATAAACCGGCATGACTTAGGATTCAGAGGCTTTAGCATGGCTGGAGTGTGCAGTGCAAGGGGATTAGAGCTTATGGTTAGTTTTAAACATATGCAGGCGGCCAACAAGGAGCTGATAAATCAGTCTTTTGTTTAATTGATATATAATTGACATATTAGTTTCAGGTGTACAACATAGTGATTCAATGTCTATATACCTTACAAACTTATCACAACAATAAGTAAAGTTACCGTTTGTCACCATACAAAGTTAATGCAGTATTATTGACTGTATTCCCCATGGCATACATTGGATCCCTGTGACCTGTTCACTTTATAACTGGAAGTTTTATACCTCCTGATCTCCCCCATCCATTTTGCCCACCCTCCAACCCTGCCCTCCCTGCTGGCAACCACCAGTCTGTTCTCTGTATCCGTCTGGTTTTTTGTTTTTTAGATTCCACATATAAGTGAAATCACATGCTGTTGATATTTGTCTTTGTCTGACTTATTTCACTTACTGTGATACCCTCAAGGTCTATCCTTGTTGTCGCAGGTGGCAAGATTTCATTCATTTATGGCTCAGTAATATTCCATTGTGTGTGTGTGTGTGTGTGTGTGTGTGTGTGTGTGTACACACCACATCTTTATCCATTCATCATCTGTGGACACTTAGGCTGCTTCCATATTCCATATTTTGGCTATTATAAATGTTGCATTGAACGTAGGAGTGCATATATCTTTTTGAATTAGTGGGTTTTTTTCTTTGGATAAACACCCAGAAGTTGAATTGCTCAATTGTATGGTGATTCTATTTTTAATTTTTGAAGAACATCCATACTGTTTTCCATAGTGGCCGCACCAATTTACATTTCCACTAACAATGCACACGGGTTCCCTTTTCTCCACATCTTTGCCAGCATTTGTTATTTCTTGTCTTTTGGATAAGACCTATTCTGACAGGTTTGAGGTGATATCTCATTGTGGTTTTTTTTCTCTCTGTGCTTTGGTTAATAGCAACTTATAATACATGGTGGCTGTAAGAATTTATAACTCCAAAATCACAGCCTATCATTTTATATTATTTCATTTTGATCACAGCACTTACTAGCCACCTGATACATTCTTCTTCTTTTTTTTTTTTTTAATTGGAGTAGGTATAGTTGATTTACAATGTTGTGCTCATTTCTGCTGTACGGCAGTGACTCAGTTATACACATATATACATCCTTTTTTATATTCTTTTGCATTATGGCATATCCCAGGAGATTGGATATAGTTCCCTGTGCTATACAGTAGGACCTTGTTGTTTACCCATTCTAAAGGTAATAGTTTGCATCAACTAACCCCAGACTCTCAATCCATCCCTTTCCCCACCCCTGACCTTGGCAACCACAGGTCTGTGAGTCTGTTTCTGTTTTGTAGATAGGTTCATTTGTGCCATATTTTAGATTTCATATATACGTGATATCATATGGTATTTGTCTTTCTCTTTCTGACAGACTCCTCTTAGTATGATAATCTGTAGTTGCATCCATGTTGCTGCCAAATGGCATTATTTTGTTCATGTTTATGACTGAGTAGTATTCCATTGTATATATGTATCACATCTTTATCCATTCATCTGTCAATGGACATTTAGGTTGTTTCCATGTCTTGGCTATTGTGAATAGTGCTGCTATGAACATAGGGGTGCATGTATCTTTTTGAATTATAGTTTTGTCCAGATATATGCCCAGGAGTGGGATTGCTGGATCATATGGTAATTATATTTTTAGTTTTCCAAGGAAACTCCATACTGTTTTCCATAGTGACTGCACCAACTTACATTCCCAACAACAGTGTAGGAGGGTTCCCTTCTCTCCACACCCTCTCCAGCATTTGTTATTTGTAGACTTTTTAATGATGGCCATTCTGACCAGTGTGAGATGGTACCTCATTGTAGTTTTGATTTCTCATTGTGATTTTGATTTGCATTTTCCTGATGATGAGTGATGTTGAGCATCTCTACATTTGACTGTTGGCTATCAGTACGACTTCTTTGGAAAAATGTCTATTCAGGTCCTCTTTTTTTTTTTTTTGCAGTACGCGGGCCTCTCACTGTTGTGGCCTCTCCCATTGCGGAGCGCAGGCTCCGGACGCGCAGGCTCAGCGGCCATGGCTCACGGGCCTAGCCGCTCCACGGCACGTGGGATCTTTCCAGACCAGGGCACGAACCCATATCCCCTGCATCGGCAGGCGGACTCTTAACCACTGCGCCACCAGGGAAGCCCTGTTTGGGGTTTTTTGATAATGAGTTACATGAGTTCTTTATATATTTTGGATCTTAACCCCTTACTAGATTTGCAAATATCCTCTCCCATTCAGTAGATTGCCTTTTTGTTTCATTGATGGTTTCCATCGCTGTGCACAAGCTTTTTAGTTTGATGTAGTCCCATTTGTTTATTTTTGGTTTCATTGCCCTTGCCTGTGGAGTCAGATCCAAAAAAATATTGCTAAGACTGTTGTCAGGGAAGTTACTGCCTATGTTTTCTTCTGGGAGTTCTGTGGTTTTCAGGTCTTATGTTCAAGTCTTTAATCCATTTTGAGTTGATTTTTGTAGATGGTGTAAGCTAGTGGTCCAGTTTCATTCTTTTGCATGTAGCTGTCTAGTTTTCCCATCACCATTTGTTGATGAGACTGTCTTTTCTGCATTGTATATTCTTGTCTCCTTTGTCATAGATTAATTGACCATATAAATATGGATTTCTTTCTGGGCTCTCTGTTCTGTTGATCTGTGTCTGTTTTTGTGCTATTACCGTACAATTTTGATTACTGTAGACTTGTAGTGTAGTTTAAAATCAGGGAGTGTTATACCTTCAGCTTTGTTCTTCTTTCTCATAATCAGTTTGGCTATTCAGGATCCTTTGCAACTCTGTACAAATTTTAGGATTATTCTAGTTTTATGAAAAATGTCATGGGTATTTTGATAAGGATTGCATTAAATCTGTAGATTTCTTTGGGTAGTATGGACTTTGTTTTTGAATTTTCTTTCTTTCTTTATACAGCAGGTTCTTATTAGTTATCCATTTAATACATATTAGTATATACATGTCAGTCCCAATCTCCCAATTCATCACACCCCCACCCCCACCCCCACTTTCCCCCCTTGGTGTCCAGTATGGACATTTTAACAGTACTAAGTCTTCCAATCTATGAGCATGGTGTATTTTTTCATGCTTCTGTCATCTTTAATTTCTTTCATCAATACCTTGTAGTTTTCCAAGTACAAGTTTTTTACCTTCTTGGTTAGATTTTTTTCTAGGTAGTTTATTCTTTTTGATGCTATTGTAAATGGATTGTTTTCTTAATTTCTCTTTCTAATAGTTCATTATTAATGTATATAAACACAACAGATTTTTGTTAACTTTGTATCCTGCAACATTACTAAATTTATTTATTAGTTCTGACAGTTTTTCGGTGGAGTCTTTAGGGTTTTCTCCATAAAGTATCATGTCATCTGCAAATAGTCAGTTTTACTTCCTCCTTTCCAATTTGGTTATCTTTTATTTCTTTTTCTTGCCTAGTTGCTGTGGCTAGGATTTCCAATACTATGTTGAATAAAAGTGGCAGAAGTGTGCATCCTTGTCTTGTTCCTGATTTTAGAGGAAATGCTTTCAGCTTTTCACCACTGAATATGATGTTAGCTGTGGGTTTATCGTATATGCCTTTGTTATGTTGAGATACGTTCCCTCTATACCCACTTTGTCAACCCATCCTTGCATCCCTGGAATAAATTCTACTTGATTATAGTGTATGGTCCTTTTAATGTATTGTTGGATTCAGTTTGCTAATAATTTGTCAAGGATTTTTGCATCTGTGTTTATCAGGCATAGTAGCCTGTACATTTCTTTTTTTGTGGTGTTTCAGTATCAGGGTTATGCTGGCCTCATAAAATGAGTTTGGAAGTGTTTCCGCCTCTTCAGTTTTTTGAAATATGTTTGAGAAGGATAGGTATTAAATCTTCTTTAAGTATTTCGTAGAATTTATCATGAAGCTCTCTGGTCCTGGTCTTTTGTTTTGGGGGAGCTTTTTGATTACTGATTCAATCACATTACTAGTAATTGATCTATTCACATTTTCTGTTTCTTCATGATTCAGTTTTAGAAGATTGTGTGTTTCTAGGAATTTATGTATTTCTTCTAGGTTATCTGACTTGTTGGTGTATAATTGTTTGTAGTAGTCTCTTATGATACTTTGTATTTCTATAGTGTCAGTTATAGCTTCTCTTTCATTTCTGATTTTATTTGGGCCCCTTCTCTTTTTTTCTTGAGTCTGACTAAAGGTTTGTTAATTTTGTTTATCTTTTCACAGAACCAGCTCTTAGTTTCATTGATCTTTTTTTTTTGTCTCCATTTCATTTATTCAGTATTTCTCATCTGACTTCTATTATTTCCTTCCTTCTTTGTTGGAAGTTTTTTCCTTTCAGCATATTTGAACATATCATGCCATCTCCTTCTGGACCACAAAGTTTCTGATGAAAAATCAGCTGATATTCTTATGGGGATTCCCTTGTCTGTAATTAGTTGTTTTTCTCTTGCTGCTTAAGATTCCCTCTTTACCTTTGACTTTTAACATATTAATTATAATGTGTCTTGGTATGAATCTCCTTGGGTTCATTTTGTTTGGGACTCTTGGTTCTTGCTGGACCTGAATGTCTGTTTCCTTCACCACGTTAGGGACATTTTTAGCCATTATTTCTTCAGATAAGTTTTCTGCCCCTTTCTTTCTCTGTCCTCCTTCTGGGACCCCTATAATGTGGATGTTAGTGCCCCTTTCTCTCTCTTCTTCTGCGACCCCTTAACACCGATGATAGTACACTTGATGTTGTCCCACAGTTCCCTTAAACTGTCCTCATATTTTAAAAATATTTTTTCTCTTTGCTGTTCTGTTGGGGTGATTTCTACTGCCTTGTCTGCCAGGTCACTGATCTGTTCTTTTCTACCATCTAGTCTGCTGTTGATTCCCTCTAGTGTATTTTTCAGTTCAATTATTATAATCTTCAGCTGTGTGAGTTCTGTTTAGAACTTTCTTATATTCTGTCTCTTTCTTGAGTTTCTCACTGTGTTCGTTCATTCATCTCCCAAGTTTGGTGAGCATCTTTAGGACTATGACTTTGAATTCTTTATCAGATAAATCACTTACATCTGTTTCATTAAATATTTTTTCTGGGGTTTTATCTTCTTCCTTCATTTGGAACATGTTCCTCTGCTTCCTCATTTTGCTTGACTCTCCGTGTTTGTTTCTGTGTATTATGCAAAACAGTTACTGCCCCGTCTTGAAGGAGTGGCCCTGTGTGGGAGATGAACTGTATTTTTAACTTTTTCCTAGTTCTTGGTCGTCTTATAAACTGTTTGTTTCACTCCCATGGAGTCTAGAAATGCAGTCCCACCCCCATCTGCCTGAGCCTGGTGCTCAAGGAGTGTCCCCTGTGTGGGCTACATGCGATTGTTGCCTCAGGTCGTGTCCCGCGAGTGGCATGAGATGGGGTAGGCGTGGCTGCTCGTTGTCCATGTTTGTCAGTGCTGCACACAGGCAGTGCAGGGCCGTGGGGTAGGGGGTACTCACCCACCACCACTGTTAGCAACTTAGAGTGAGAGTGCAAAAAAGTGGCACCCACCAGTGCCATCAAGGTAGAGGGAATTTGTAAAAATGGCATCTGCCAGCATTCTGTCCCCAGAGAGAGTCCCAGCCAACTTCTGCCCCTCTGGTAGATGCTTTAAGATTAGCAAGTGAATCTCCTTCACATATGATCTGGGCTCTTTACAGACTGCTACTTGTTGCTTAGGAAAGAGATGTGGGCAGGAAATATAAATTTTTGTGATGATAATGTTAAAGCCATAATTAGTGAATATATTTATCCAAAGCTTTATGTAGAGTGAAAGAGAACTTGTGGGTGAATCCAGGGATTTGTTGAAGAGCTCTTTGAATATGGAAAAATAGATAAGGACCAGGTCAGTAATAGAAGTAAGTGTTAAAGTGATAGAAACCACCAGTAAGGAAAAGAACATTTCAAGGAGGGTGTGCTTATGCATTCGTGACAAGAAACACTAAAGTGCCATTGAATTGGTAACTGAGAGCTGTTGGTGACCTTGGCAAGAGTCATTTCAGTGGTGTCCTGAGACTCAGAGGGAGATTGCAGTACATTAAGGAGTGAGTGGGAGATTTTAAAGTAGAGATAATTTTTTGGAAGGTTTGCCAGTGAAGGAAAAGAAGAGGGTGGGAGCTAGAAGGGACCGTAGATGCAAAGGAGGGATGATGATGATGACGATGATGATTTTAATAATTAAAGCAGTTTGAGCACAATTACATGCAAAGGGGAAGATGTGGAAGGTACAAGGGGAGGCTGCAGTTTGAGAGGGTGGAAGCTAATGGCTTGGTGGTGACTCATGAACTGATGTGTGCTTGGCTGTTTTGTGTATAGGGGTAGCAATACTGCAGAGAAGCATCCGACTTTATGCCCCCTTCTATTCGTCAGACATCCTCATTGCCTCCCCTCTGGGCTTGAGGACCATCATTGGTGGAGAAGGAGAGAAGAAGAGAGATTTTGACTTTCTGTCTTCTATTGAGCTTCTCGTCATTGATCAAGCTGACATTTACCTGATGCAGAACTGGGAGCATGTCTTGGTAATGCTGGTCATTAACATTTAGAGACAAGAAGCTCAGTGGTTTGAGTCTGAAATGGTTATTAAAGTCCAGATTAAAACTCAGCTTGGAAATGGAAATATTCCACATTTTCCAATTTGAAAACGGGAAATGTTGTCCCCTCTTCTACCCACAAGTTGGTCAGTAAAGTATCCAGAAAGATAAAAATTCTTGTCAACATTTTCAAATCTCCAGAAAAGATTTCTTCCCCTTAAAAGTTGCTTCTAGTAATAGACCAGTTTAGTGTGGTTGGTTGGTTGGTTGGTTGGTTGGTTGGTTGATTGAAATCCCTCCTCACCAGGAATGTTTTTATCTAAAATAGTTCCTCCTATTTATGCTCGTTCTCTTTTGTTTGGTCTTCAGTGGAGATGGAAAACATTGCTCATGATTTCTTAATTTGTGATGTTTTACAGAGAAACGTAAGATGTTTTTGTCCCCCTACTGTAATTTGTACTATGATTTTTTTTCTCCCTCTCAACATACTCTGCAATGTTTTGGGGTTTAGGATTGTGCTTTGGAACAATCCTCATCACAGAACTATAGGTTTATTTTTATAAGGCATGTGAGAATTTACCTTTTCTACAACCCCAGGACTTGGAGTAAGTTTGGGACAGATAAAGGGGAGTACTTATTTATAAAGTAGGGAATAAACTTATAGTACTTGTGACCCTTCAATATACATTACAAGGTAAAAATATGATTAAAATAGGAAAGGCACGTCGATGGTTGAGTCATCTTTATTTTGAGCAAAAGGCACATGTAGTCACTCAGGGAATTTTCTAACGTTTTGGGAACCAAGTCATGGAAGGACAGCAGCTCTGTTTTCCATGTCATTTCCCTTCTTGTCCAAGTCTGGAACTGAGTGGCTTATAGAGTGACCAGAGTGGCATTTCAGAATTTCCTTTAAAAGAAATATTCTGTATAGGTAGCATCTTGATCCTTTTTGAAAGATCCACAAGGTGGCCAGTTTGAGCTTTTCTTCTTGTTCGCTTGACTATGGGCAAGTCACTCACCCATCTGAGCCTGTTTTCTTGTTGTAATTTGGGAGATGATAGTATCTACTTCATGGGGTTAAATAAGATGATGGGCTTATAGAAAGGTTAGCAACGCCCAACAGGTTAAGTGTTCAATAAGTATTAATGGAGTATTATTTCTGCTCAAAGCATTTGATGAACCACATGAACCTACTGCCCTTGGACTCACATGGGGTGGACTTTTCTCGAGTGCGCATGTGGAACCCCAATAATTGGTCCAAGTACTATCGTCAGACGCTGCTGTTTGGGGTCCTGCAGGATGCCCAGATCAACTCTGTGTTCAACAAGTACTGCGTCAATGTGCAAGGCCAGGTGGGTTCTCTCCTTCTTTCTCTGAATTTTCATGAAGTATTGTGTATTGTTTGGGTCATGAGGCAGAAGGAGAGGACAGCATTTGGTCAACAATGGGGATAGCTCACTTCCTAATGTTCTCACTGACTCCTGGCAGGTGGCTGTGAGGAATGTCCCGATGACAGGCTGCATCAGTCATGTCCTGGTGCAGCTCCCACATGTCTTCCAGAGGATGGAACCTGAAAACCTAGCTTCAGTGATTGATGCCAGGTACCCTCCCCTGTCCCATTGGATCCCTGGGGGGTCACAGAGAGGGATTTTACTTGGGCGTTCAAATTTAGAATTGTATTCCGTGTTGGCTTTCTTAGTTACCATTTACGAAATGAAATGAGATAATTGAATCCAATCATGCCACTGACAGAGGAGGACACTGAAGGCCAGAGAAATGGTGTGTTGTCCTAGTTCCAATAGTGTCAGGGTTAGTAAATCAAGGGTACTTTCCCCTAGACTGTGGCATTTTAAAATTACATTAATTTTTTAATGCCTCATGTCAACAACTTAATTCTAAGCCCTTCAGGGCAACAACTGTTTTTCTAATTCTCTATGTAATTTCCCCCTGTCTTCTCATTGTGTTTAGTCAGGGGACCCATGGTAGCAGAATGGTGCTTAACACATGGTAGGTGTTCAGTAATTATTTGTTGACTGACTGATTGACAACTGAATGAATGAATGATACAGTTACGTACTTCCTAGAATAATTCTCTGGGATATACAAGCATCACATCTATTCTTTATGATGAATAGTGTTGGCACTTACTTTTTGATGTGCTTAACAAGTTTTATCCCTATATAATCTCTTTGCAATGAGGTAGGCCAAATTGGCCTCTTAGGGGAGGTAGAAGGCGATTGTGACTTGCCCAGGGTCATGCAGTTGGCAGTGACACTATGGCTCACCTCTAGACCACTGACTCTGCCCTTTGCCTTTCCAAATCAGGTTTAACTTTTTCGTCAACAAGATTTTGCCTCAGTATCGTGATGCAGTCATGTCTCACACGCTTATCTATGTCCCCTCCTACTTTGACTTTGTGCGTCTCCGAAATTACTTCAAGAAGGAGGAACTGAACTTCACTCATATCTGCGAGTACACCCAGAAGTCTGGTGTCTCCAGGGCCAGACACTTCTTCCTTCAAGGAGAGAAGCAGTTCCTGCTCCTCACAGAGCACTTCCATTTCTACAAAAGGTAAAGTAGGGCCAGGTTTCAAGTGTCCTCTCTGGAGGGTCTGCTTCCAAGTGCATGGTGGGCTTTGCTGTGTTATAAGGTCCTCCCTTGCTTCACCTCCTGCAGACAAGCCAGAGTTTGGGGGGCTGGACAGACTTTTCTTGATTGGTTGGTTGGATTTCTTTCAAAATGGGCATTGTTGGAAAAGGTGGTAGAAACGAATGAGTGACTACAGCATAACCTGTATATAGATCTGGAGTGGGTCCATACTTAGGGTACCTCCTGTAGCTGTGGGTATACCCCTCAAGAAGGATATTACAGAGTTGAGCAGCTCTCAACTGAATACAGGAAAGGGAGGAACCTGTCGTAGAAGCACAGATGAAACACTGGGGACTGTGTGGTCTGTGGAGATGGAAGTTGAGTACAGGGTCAGTGTTCAGAAAGCTCTCATTTGTCCTGAGGCAGTGCACACACACTTCTGCACCAAGGAGAACCAGGACTAAGGGGCTCCTTGAAGTTTAGGAGAAGCAAAAGGTGAGGGGCTTAGAGGTGAGTATTTAAGGGCTTCAGGGTTTGCTTCTTGCTGGCATCATTATTTGCTTTGTTCCAGTGAGTTGTTGTTTTCATTCATGTTGGAAATGGTATTTTGGGGGAGTTTGCACTCAGCAGGTCTAAAGAGCCCTTAGTTTTCCAAAAGCTTGATACATCAAAGCAAGTCCTTTAAATGAAGTGGATGGATTGGAAAACTTCCCAGCGTGATTGTCTGTGAACTAAGCTGGGATGAAGACTGCTCTCAAGTAGCAGCTTTTCAAGGAGAGGGCATGATGTCAAAGGAGCCCTTTCTCTTAAGTAGGCAGGACAGTCTTCTGTCTTACACTGTTCATTTATTGACCAAACTGTTTTGTCCCCAAAGTCACTATAAAGACAAACCGAACACGTGCCATTAGCTTTGTACCCTGGACCAGGTTAGTGGGTGTTTAAGTTGAATGGAGATAATCTGCAACTGCCAATTATCTCAAGGTTCCCAGCTATAGATTTTTTTTGCTTGAGAGGTCACCAAGGTGATGATGGGTATTTTGATCTGCAGTGTCTTTGTGATTTGATTTTTTCATTTGACCTTGGGAAAAGTACATGTATTTTACACTTTAGTATCCAGCTTTAAAATTCTGTATTTATATTCTCTATGGAAGTAGGCCGTGTTAGACATATTGCAGTTCATTTGTGAGCTAGCAAAAAACTTTCATCCTGAGGATTTGTTTTCTTTGGGGAGATGAAACCAGTAGAATCTTAGGATGGGATGGGCATTTGGTCATGATGGCCCTCCTGAGGGGAGGACAGTTCACAGTTCTTTCTCTGAGCATTATCAGTGGGTTAGCACAGGAAGGATTCTTAAGCAGGGGGCAATCAGAAACTCTGGAGGTAGGATTTCTGGAGGTGGGAAACGCTAGTGGGGTGTTTCTGAGTGCTCCCTGCCTCAGGGAGAACCCCAGTTATAGAAGTAACAGACCTCGTCTTTATAGACTGTATGCAGGAGCCAGCCTTGCAAGTCAGTTGTGGTTGCCTCATTTATCTTTAACAGTTGTCAGGTAACATAGACATCGGGAATGTCCTTAGTTTTAGGTCCTGTCACAGTGTTACGCCATATTTGTAGGGGTCACCGAAGACCCAAAGCACATACAGGAGAGGAGGAAGGCAGGGGAAGAGGTGCAGAAGGTCATGGGAATTGTTACTAACTGCCCCTCTGAAGAGGTTCTGGTCACGTGCTCTTATTTCCAGGAGATGCCTAGTCTCTACTGTGCACGAATTGGTACTAAGAGAGATTTTCTTGGGTTTTAAATATAATACCTATTGGAATTGGTTTTGTTGTTTTATTTTGCTTTAAAAATACTCTCATTATAAGAGTATTACACAATTATTGTAGAGAACCTAGAAAATCTAGGTTAAAAAAATGGGATCACCTATCATCTTACTGATATAAATACCCATTTTGGTGTATTTCTTTCCTGTCTCTTTGATGTAAAAAACATGTGCACGTGCACACACACACAGACACAGGCATTTTAAAAAGGACACCAACATTGGGATCACAGTGTACGCATTTGGATTTTTTTTCTTTTATCTTGAATGTTTCATGTGCTTATTGAAAAAAAGCTTAAATAAGTTAGCATTTTGGTATATACTTGTATGTTATGGATGTATTTTTAAGTTAATATATATATATAGTTCTACTATATCCTGCCCCCGCTCCAACTTTTTATTTGGGAAGATTTCATTTCAAAAGACATTGTAAGACTATCCCAGTGAACATCTCTAACTCCTTCCACTTAGGCTTCACCAGCTGTTAGCATTTTGCCACATTCTCATGCACCCACATTCTCTGTCTCTCCTTCTCTCTTTCCACTCACATCTCTTATTTTTTCTTCTTGAACCATTTGAGAGTAGATTATGGGAGGCTTCATGACACTTAACTCCTAAATCTTTCAGCCTGTAGAGCTTAAAAACAACATTCTTTTATCTAACCACAACACCATTAACATACCACTTGACATTACTGCAGTAATACCATCTAATATTTAGTCTGTATGCAAATTTTCCTAGTTGTTCCCAAAATGACTATTACAGCTGTTTCTCACCACCCCCCCACCCCAATCCAGGATTTAGTTAAGAATCCTACATTGCACTTGCGTGACATGTTTCTTTAGTCTATTTTAGCAGTTCTCAAGCAGGAGCAGTTTTGCTCCCCAAGGGACATTTGGAAATATCTGGAGACATTTTTGGTTGGTACAGTTGGAGGGTTATTCTAGTGGTCTAGTGGTTCAAGCGGGTCAAGGCCTGGGTGCTGCTAGACGTCCTACAGTGCACAGGACAGCCCTTACAACAAAGAATTACCTGGCTTAAAATGGCAGTAGTGCCAGGGTTAAGAAACGCTGATCTAGAATAATTCTCTTCCTTTGTTTCTTGCTGTGATACTGATATTTTTTGAAGAGTCCAGTCCAGTTTCCTGTAGAATGTCCCACATCTGGATTTGGCTGTTTTCTTATTATTTAGATCAGTGTTCCCAAACTTTGCTACATATTAGAATCCCCTTGGGGAGCTTTTAAAAATCTGAATGCCCTGGTCATACCCCAGTATCAATTAAATCATGGTGTTTGGGGATGGGGACCAATTACAGGTATTTTTAAAAAACAAATAGGTGATTGAGTGAGCATCAGAGTTCGGGGACCAAAGATTTAAACATTATTTTAGTAAGAATTCTACATAGAGGATATTGTGTACTTCCCCCTGCATCTCCTCAAGAGGCCCAGGGTGTCAGTTTGTCCCATTTTTGGTGATACTAAATGTAATCACTTGGTCAAGGTGTAGGTCTGCTAAATCTTTACATTGTAAAAATACCTTTTCTGTGTAATTATAAGTAACCTTTAAGGTGTGTATAGCATCCTTTTTAATGGTTGCATAGTGTTACATTGTATGGGTATATAATTAACCCAGTTTCCTTTTAATGGGCATATTGATTTGTTGTTTTCTGTTATTATATACAATAATGCCAAGAGCATCCATATGCATAGTTGATAGCATAGTTGCCTAGGCATTTCCTTAGGATAAATTTGGAAAGGAAAACTTATTTGTTCAAAAGCTGTACCCAGTTTAAAATTTGCTGTGTGTTGCCACTCCCATCTTCTCCCCTCCCCGGTGAAATACACACACAATAATTTATACTCCATTAGCCTGTTTCTGTAAATTCTGTAAATATTTCTGTAAATTCTCCTTTTTTCCAGTGACTTGATAGTCAAAATGATACCTCATGGTTTTAATGTCTTTTTCTTGCTTTTCTGTGTTTTTTGTAATTGTCAGTTGAATGTAGTGCCTGAGTAAGTAGTTGGCCTGGACGCCTCTTCTGTCAGGCCACTAGCGTGGCAGTTGTGAATCTAGTGAGGATTTGGTTGTTACCGTCGTTGCCTTCTATTTACCACAAACTGCCAGTTCCTCCAGCAGACAGTGGCCCACTGTGGGGCCCAGTGCTGGAGGGCCTTGTCTCAGTGTCCTGCTCCCCTCTCAGCTTTCACCGTGCCCTGCACCCCTGTGCCGAGGGAGAGCCTCTCCCACGCTCCGGCCCCTCCCCCAGCAGCAGGCTGCTCCTGCTCGCTCCTCCCCTAAGGCTTGATGTGGGGCAGTTGTCCTCCTCCTGGTCCAGCTCAGATGCAGGCAGGTTCTGTCCGTCCTGGGCTTTGGAGCTGGCGCTTTCTCAGGGCTCCTGCACCACCCTCCATGGTGGCCAGCCTCTGCCTTGTTCTACGAGGGGTCTTGGTGGGAAAGAGTTCCCTGCTTCTCTGCAGTGGTGGCAAACATCTGCTTACATCAGTGCAGGATCTTGGGCTGAACAGGCTTCATGCCCTTTCCCCTTTGCCCAGACTGCTCTTTTTACTGGATGTAAGTCCTGTGGTGGGGAGGGATGGGGTGAGGGGTTAATGCTCCTCCCTTAGGGCACACAGTTTTGCTGCTTCTGACTCCCCCCTGGCAGTTGACCTTTGCCCCTCTCACTGGCTTCAGGCTTTAGCTTCATATACAACATGGCTCTGAGAAGAGAGTGAGTTTTCATGTCTGCACCACCATCGGGGTCTCTCAGGTCTTCTGCCTTGCGTCCAGTCTTTCCAGGGCTCCCAGTGGAGACCTTTGGAAAAGCCCTCATGACTGTGAAGTAAAGGAGTGTCCGGGAATCCCAGGGATTCTGAACTGTCATGCAAGCCCATAATTGCCCTTTAAGAACTTGTTAAAAGTGTAGCTTTTTTCTTCCTACCCACTTTCTTAGCAGCTGCCCTCTTCCCCACTGTGCTCTGCCAAAGGTGAAGTGGTTCATATGTCCTGTCTTTCTTCAGACCATCTTGTCACTCTTTGGAATTCAGTCAGTGATGGGCTGAAGCTGGCTCATACCAGCTCTTAAGGTATGGTTGCACATCTCTTCCCAGTTCCAAGTTCAGCAACATGACACTGGTAGCTTGAAATGGAGTATTTACACCACAGAAATTGGCAAATGCTTCAAATCAGCACCTATCCTCCCCCACTGAGAATCAGTTGTTAAACACACACCAGGGCACCGTTGAATCAGTTCACTTGGTTGCCCTGTGACATCAGCTGTCTAGGCTCAGGAAAAGGAACACTGTTGTAGATTATCTTTTTCTTGTTAGCATGGGAGCAGTATTCTCTTGAGTTTTCTACATACTAAGCAGAAATGGAACTCTGTGTTTGTTTTGATAACTACTGAGGCAGAACTGTGTTTTTTCAACATCATTAGCCATTAAAGTTCCTTTATGGAAAGAGGATGTGGAAAGCTGATCCAAGTAATGGACTGCAGTTATATTTTGGGAGAGGAGGGTCTCCAGAGAGATCAGGATGAGCCAAGGGATAAAAAGACAAGGAAAACTTACCGTCCATGAATAAAATAAAATTCCCGAGGGAGTCTGACATCAGCCCTGTATGAGAGTCTTAACAGGAAAAATCAGAAACTTGTCAACGTATAAAATCTTTGGTCATGGAGCCCAAGAGGGAATGATTGATCTCAACCCGAACCGTAAGGCGCGTCCCTAGGGTCTGCACCCCCCCCACACACACACCATGCAGCCCTGTGCAGCAGGGAAAGAAGCGAGGAAGCTGTTGAAATTAATTGCCTTCCCATAATGCCTAATGGGTCCTCGGGCAGGATTTTGTAAATGGGTGAACTTGGGACATCTGCCATGGAGTTAACATGTCTACAGAATGACAAGAAAAGACTAATGGGAGTGCATTTACAGTTTATGCTGTTTATTTTATGTACTGGGTCTGGTCTGACCTCATCTCCATTACAGAACACTGTTTTGCCTGATTATAATTAGGATAACGTTAAATTGGAAATGCCTGCTTTTCAAATTTTCTGTGACAGATTTCTAATCCTTGTCTACTATTCTTCCCCACCCTACCTCAGTCTGCTCAGATTAGGCTCAAGAAGTGCAAATTCATTTTATCATTATCTTAAGCCAAACATTAGGAATTCAAATACACTGTCACAAAAAATGAGCCCCTCCAGCTCAAATTAGAGTAACTTTTGGTCTGTGTGTTATTTGTGCCATGGTCTTTCTCCTTGCATGAAACAGCGAGAGTGACTATGTCCCTGTAAAACTCTTCGGTGGCTTTTCCATAGAATTTCTCATGTAGACATAGCCTCTCTTTCTCCTTCTAACAGATACACAATAAAAGGCATCAGGAACCTAATTTTCTATGAACTGCCAACATATCCCCACTTCTACAGTGAAGTCTGTAACATGCTGCAAGCCACCACCAGAGGAGAGGAAGCTGCCTGGACCTGCACTGTCCCCTACTCCAAGTACGATGCCCAGAGGCTGTCTGCTGTGGTCGGGGTGGAGCGGGCTGCACAGATGCTGCAGTCCAAGAAGAACGTCCACCTCTTCATTACTGGAGAGAGATGAGAATTGGTTGGACAGGAAATGGTGTTTGGTGTGATATGTCATGCTTGATTCTGTGTCTCTTGGACCTGATTCTGATCACTTACACAAAGAAGGGCTGCAACAAGGAAGGAGCACCAGGCAGGTTCTTAGCAGATACTTCTTTCTTTTCAGACCATATATACCTGAAAAGTTCCGTGTAAACCAGATTTTGGTAAAACCCATCTTTCAGAGGTCAGGGGAGAGCTCATGGAACTCTGAGAAGTTGATAGAAGGAATCTTCTACTTGTGAATTTTTTTGTACGCCATAAATTCTTTTGTTGTGATTTCACCTCTAATTTATTACACTGGGTAAATTCTTTCAGATTTGCCTGTTTCTATTTGACACCTTCTTAAAGTGAGGCATGCATTTCTTTGCTTGTGAGAACTGGTTATGAGAAATTGGAATACTTCTTGCTGTTGAATATCATCTTAGTTTTGGATCGCAAAGGTTTTGCAAAACTGTTATTTTTCCCCAGCCAAACTTTTTTAAACCTTAAATATTCTATTTTAATTCAACCTAGAAGAGCACATTCGTTCACTGATCTTTTTTTAACTCCTAAATGTTTTAATGAAAATATATACTTAAAAAATCACATTATATAAAATAACATTAATTTCTACCTTATTTCAAGAAATAATTTTATGAAATTCTTGATGTCGCAAATTCATCGTCAACATCACTGTCTTCATTGCTATAGTCATTTTTTAAGTCATATAACATAAAAAGGAAAAGAAGTTACACTTTTAAAAACATTTTTAGGGAGTTCCCTGGCGGTCCAGTGGTTTGGGCTCGGCGCTTTCACTGCCGAGGCCCAGTTTCAGTTCCTGGTCAGGGAACACAGATCCTGCAAGCTGCACAGCGTGGCAAAAAAAAAAAAAAAAAAAAAAAATTGAACTATTCTCGGACAGAAAAATTACCAATTCAGAACCTGAATCATCTGAAAATAAATTGCCAAGTTGCTGGGCCTGTCACTCGTAAAAATCACTCCTGAATTTAGTATGTATTTCATGTAAACAAGGACATTTTTCTATGTAACCTCAAAACAACTGTCAAATCAGGAAATTGCCACTAATCCTTGGGCCCCATTCAGATTTTGCCAAATGTCCCAATAATAACCTTTATAGCAAAAGGATGCAGTTCAGAGTTACATACTGCTTTGAGTTGTCATGTCTCTGTAGTGGCCTTTATTCTGAATGGTACCCCAGCTTTTTCTTGACCTAGACACTTTATTTTTTTAATTAAAAAAAATTTTTTTAACATCTTTATTGGAGTATAATGGCTTTACAATGGTGTTTCTGCTTTATAACAAAGTGAATCAGCTATACATATATCCCCATATCTCCTCCCTCTTGCGTCTCCCTCCCACCTTCCCTATCCCACCCCTCTAGGTGGTCACAAAGCACCGAGCTGATCTCCCTGTGCTATGCAGCTGCTTCCCACTAGCTATCTATTTTACACTTGGTAGTGTATTATAAATCCATGGTACTCTCTCACTTCGTCCCAGCTTATCCTTCCCCCTCCCCGTGTCCTCAAGTCCATTCTCTATGTCTCCGTCTACCTAGCCTGCCCCTAGGTTCTTCAGAACCTTTTTTTTTTTTCAGATTCCATATATATGCATTAGCATATGGTATTTTTCTCTTTCTGACTTACTTCACTCTGTATGACAGTCTCTATGTCCATCCACCTCACTACAAATAATTCAATTTCATTTCTTTTTATGGCTGAGTAATGGACGTTGACACTTTAGAAGATTACAGGCCAGTTACTTTGGATGGTGTTTCCTGTCAGATTAGGTTAGGTTAGGTTTAGTTTATGCATCTTTGGCAGGAGCAGCATAGAAGCAATGCTGCGTCTTCCTCGCTGCATCTCTTCAAGCGGTGCATGATTTCCACCTGTCCCATCATTATGACACTAACTGACCACTTGTTTAAGGTGGTGCTTGCCAGACTTTTCCACTATAGAATCACTCATTCCCCCTTTATTAATTTATATTAATATTACAAGTATGGATTCTTCAGTTTTTATTCAGTGGGTTGTAATTGGTTATTATCGTTATTCCTTTAGATGCTTAAATGGTCTCAGATATGGCCAGCAGGAACACCTTCAAGCTGGCTCCTGTGTCTTCTTGACACATCCCCCTTTAACTTGGGCATTTCTTTATTTTCTGACACTATAAGACATTCCAAGTTTGTCTTGTACTTTCCCTATTCCAGCCCTGCTTTCTTTAGTGGAAAATTATCTTAAAGCAAAGATTTGAGTGCTAAGTGTACCCAGTACTGTTGTGGAGCCACTGGTCCCAGGCCATCTCAGTGGTCAGAGTTTGGGAATATCTGCATGTGTGTGTATGTATACACATACCTATGTGCCCATGACATCTAAATTTATTTCTGTATCCATATATTGAAAACCATGAATTTACACCTTACCTCCAATTTCAGACTAACAACACAGGGTTCCTTTTGTTTTCTCCCTTTCCAAACTTGTAACTCCCTTGTCAGATAGACATGTGGCTCCCATTAGGCTCAGTGGAACAACCCATATTGGTACAGATTTTCTTCCTCTTGGACATGCTTAAAATTGCTCATCAAAAAAAAAAAAAAAAAGGGCTTCCCTGGTGGCGCAGTGGTTGAGAATCTGCCTGCTAATGCAGGGGACATGGGTTCGAGCCCTGGTCTGGGAAGATCCCACATGCCGTGGAGCAACTAGGCCCGTGAGCCACAACTACTGAGCCTGCGCGTCTGGAGCCTGTGCTCCGCAACAAGAGAGGTCGCGACAGTGAGAGGCCCGCGCACCGCGATGAAGAGTGGCCCTCACTTGCCACAACTAGAGAAAGCCCTCGCACAGAAACGAAGACCCAACACAGCCAAAAATAAATAAATAAACAAATGTGGGGTTAAAAAAAAAAAAAAAAAAGAATATGTTAAGAAAAAAAAAAGTGAAATCACTTTTGGGGTACTTTTCCTGCTAGATATTTAAATAGGCATTTTTATTTGTCTCTCAACATGGAGAGTAGAACTATTCATTCCATATATAGATGGGTTCCTAAAGTTTTGCAAATTTATAGGCTTAAGCCAGCCAAACTCATGGTACAAAGAACATTTTCTTAAATATATATTTTTAAAATGGAGTATAGTTGATTTACAATGTTGCATTAGTTTCAGGTGTACAGCAAAGCAAATCAGTTATACATGTATCCACTCTACAAAGAATTGTCTTATCCATAGAGTGCCCTGTGGTTATTGGCATATTTGTGCTGTGTTTACCATAGAGCCTGTGTATTATGAGAAAAGAAATGAGTTATTTGCCTAGTTCAGAGATATGAGGAAGAAGGGACTCTGATTACCCCCATCTTCTATTTCCATATTCTTTTCCCTGTGAATTGTAGCTAATTCATGGCTTTCATTATCACTATTCACAAGACTCTCAAATCTCCATCTTCTCTGGACCTCCACTCACATGTGAGCCTGGATTTCAAGTCTATGTATAGCCCCAGAAATACATGTTTTTTTTAAGCATCCCTACTGATTTTAATGCTAGCTTGTAGCCAGCTAACTGCTTCTCGCCTACAGAGAACACTGAGGGTTTCAAGTGCGAACCAAGCAGTATTGCTTCTGTTCCTGGCTCAGCACCTGGGAAAGAAGGTAAGCCTCAGCAGTGGCGCCGGCTCCTGAGTTGATTGCAAAGAGTTGACTTTTTGGAGTGGTTTCATCAAAAGCATGCCTTAACGTCAGGTCTCTCACACAAAATAAGGGAGAGAAGAGGGTCTACTGGACCACGGATAATAACACCTGAGCTGGAATTATACACAGTCTTGATATTTCTTAGCAAGGCTCATCTTCAGCAAGCAAGTACCTATATAGTGCTGGTAGAAAACAGACAAAGGAATGGTCCCAATCCTGGGAAGAGGTAGAATTTTAAGGTAGGAAGAGGAACTTAACCAGAAAGTAAGAGTTTTAAACTTTTTTTTTCTTCCCATAGTAATAACAACTTAGCACTTTTCTCTTTGAGGGGAAAAAAGCTTTGAGTCATGAATGCTTTCTGCAGCTGGCTGCACCATATGCAGTATTCAAAAGACAAGAACTAGCTAATCATAGAGAACCAGCGGCAGCTTAACAGCCCTCTGCTGGCTTCCAAAGGGCTTATAATTGAGTGCAGATGGTCCCGGCAGGATGGGTATGAATCCCTGCTGACTCGGGCCAAGGGGGGCTCATGAAGCCTCCCAGCCCTGATTGTGCCCTCGTGGGAGCCACTGAGGAAGGAGGGGAGGCAGGTGGTGTGAGAGCCTGCTGGCTGCCTCCTGCCCAGCCTTCCCTTGGCTGTGTGGACAGATCTTCAGGCTGCAGAGTGTAGCCAGGCAGTATTGTTGGCCTCAGGCTGTACTGCCAAGTCCTAACGGCTACAGAGGACAAAAATGGGATCACAAGTCCTGAAGTCCAAAGGCTCTGCCTATTCTTTCTTCTTGTCTCTGCAGGAACCAGCATAGAGATTGTGCTTCAAGGTTGACGCCTGGCCATTTGGTGACAGTGCGGAGTGAGCGCTAAGACGTGTCTGGCTTTGTGCCATCACTTCCGTCATCTCCAATCCAACTGGATCTATAAGAATGAGGGAGGACATATGTCTCCTCATAGGGTTTATGGAAACTGATGGTGGCAGAAAAATAACTGGCAAGAAAACAGACTTCAATTCTCTGAAAGTTGGCGACCACCTGTTTTTCATTTCTTCAGGTGTATTTCAAAGCAAAACTAGGAAATGGGTCCAGATCCCCAGTTTGGTAGCAACTTAGAGGTCTTGTGGTCCAATCTGCTGCTTGACCCCTGAGTCGCCTATAGGTTGTCTCTGAGAGGGAGATCAGCTCAGTGCGTCGTGACCACCTAGAGGGGTGGGAGGGAGAAGCAAGAGGGAGGGGATATGGGGATATATGTATATGTATAGCTAATTCACTTTGTCATACAGCAGAAACTAACACAACATTGTAAAGCAATTGTACTCCAATAAAGATGTTAAAAATAAAAACAGGACTATCATACAGAGTGAAGTAAGTCAAAAAGAGAAAAACAAATACATATTAACATATGTGGAATCTAGAAAAATGGTATAGATGATCTTATGTGCAAAGCAGAAATAGAGACACGGATGTAGAGAACAAATGTATGGTTCCAAGGGAGAAGGGGTGGTGGTGGGATGAATTGGGAGATTGGGATTGACATATATACACTATTTTTTAAATACTTTTTTTAACATCTTTATTGGAGTATAATTGCTTTACAATGGTGTGTTAGTTTCTGCTGTATAACAAAGTGAATCAGCTGTACGTATACATATATCCCCATAGCTCCTCCCTCTTGCGTCTCCCTCCCACCCTCCCTATCCCACCCCTCTAGGTGGTCTCGAAGCACCGAGCTGATGTCCCTGTGCTATGCGGCTGCTTCCCACTAGCTATCTGTTTTACACTTGGTAGTGCATATATGTCCATGCCACTCTTCTCTCACTTCATCCCAGCTTACCCTTCCCCCCCACCATGTCCTCAAGTCCATTCTCTATGCCTGTGTCTTTATTCCTGTCCTGCCCCTAGGTTCTTCAGAACCATTAAAAAAAATTTTTTTTTCTAGATTCCATATATATGTGTTAGCATACGGTATTTGTTTTTCTCTTTCTGACTTACTTCACTCTGTATGACAGTCTCTAGGTCCATCCACCTCACTACAAATAACTCAATTTCGTTTCTTTTTATGGCTGAGTAATATTCCATTGGACATATATACACTATTAATACTATGTATAAAATAGATAACTAATGAGAACATACTGTATAGCACAAGGAACTCTACTCATTGCTGTGTGGTGACCTAAATGGGAAGAAAATCCAAAAAAGGAGATATATGTACATGTATAGCCGATTCACTTTGCTCTACAGCAGATACTAACACAACATTGTAAAGCAACTATATGCCAATAAAAATTCATTAAAAAAAATAACAGGATCTGAACCCAGGTAGTATGATTCCCCCAAACCCACATTGTTTTTCACTAGTTGATGCTTCTCTAAAACAAAAACAAAAAAGCAGTCAATAGATTGTAGCTATTATTATTACTACCCCTTTAAAAGGAGAGATCTGAAATTGTTGAACTCTTAAAAAGACAGAGGATTATAATGCTTTCTTGGTGGTGGTAGCGTTGTTATAAACAAACACTAAGTTGTTTTGTATGCCATGCTTCTGGATTGTATGACATTCTAAAGGGCGGTCTAGGCTTCTGAGAAGCTTAATGCCTCATATAGCAGATGATTATTGAAGGCATATTTTTAACTTGTTTGCTGCTCTGTTTATCCTTGGTCCATCGAGCTTTACCCAGGGAAATTAAATTCTTAATATCAGGCCAAATAAAAATTAAGAAGATACCTTTTCTTGAAACATGCACCTACACGGAAAAGCAGCATAACAGTGTTTAAAATCATGGACACTGAAGCAAGGCTTCAGGCCTGGGTTCAGATCTTTGCTTTGCTACTTTCTAGTGATTTTTATGAAATTCCTTAAACTCTCTGTGTCTCAGTAGCCACATCTGTAAAATGGGCTTATGGTAATAGTAATACCTGTCTCTAGAGTTGTTATAATAATTAAGTTACTTAATCCATGCAGGGTACTTAGAACTGCTTGGCACATAGTCACTGCTCAGTCAGTCTGAACTAGTATTACATACAGACCTTCCGTCCCACAGCACAAAGCTAAAAGAAAACAAAGGAAAGTCGTGGGGCATCAACTTCTGTTTTGGGTGATTCTTGTCTATAAGCCTTATTCTTTTTAAGTGAGTGAAAAAGAAATTTTGAGAGAGAGGGCTTCAGAAAATAGCTGTGGGGATTTTACTCAGCAAATTCCAGGGCTTAAGGACAAGGAAGTGTGACATTTTAATGAGTTATAAACACCAGGTGGTGCTGTAAACAAGTTCAGTAACAGGCTCTTCACCTCCCCTCTAGCTGCCTCTGGCCTGCCACTGCCCTGCGCCCTCTTGAGCTGAAGAGACCCAGAAACCCAAGCCTCTTTTTTTTCTTCTTCTTCTTTTTGAAACAATTCCAACACATAGGAAATGTGAAAATTCAAAGACAGTTACAAAAACTTGTGGTATAATTTAATTGTTTATAAGTTAACCCCTTTTAAAAATGAGTCCACAAATAACATGTTTATTTCAGGACACAGTTTGTATAGAGCAGTGTACATTATGTTTTAAGAAATGGAAAATCACTACCAGGTGCAATCCATAATTAAACTCACAGATAACTGTTAAAAATTAACATTTTAAACACCCCAAATTATAATAACTTGATGAATAACTTCCTTTGGGAATCCAACCAAATTTGTACGTATGAGGCCCAAGTCAAATGGTCCCCTGCTTCCCCTTCACCAAGCTCTGGCTACACCTTTTGTGCAGAGAAAAGACTGGGCACATGACTTGGAATTCTGGTTGCTTGTCTGAACCTTCATTATAGGGGGGGTCAGAGTTTTCCTCATAGAGAAAACTGCTGGGTACTTTCCTAGCCTCTTATCCACCCACCTCTTCCAGGCCTGGCTTGTCACTCACTACCTTCTTGAGACTATCCATTTCCATACCTGCCCCAGAGCAGATGCCCTCCTAACACTTCCTCCCTCTTTGGTCCTCCTCTTGGGAATAGTATTTCCCAGACCTAAAGATAGCAGGAGGCCATGGGGAAAGAGAAGTAAGTTAATATTTATTGAACACCTACTATGGGCCAGGAACTGTCCTGGGTGCTTCATCTGCATCATCTCATATAACAACCGCAAACCTAGTATCTGTCACCATTTTTTTTCATGTGGGGGAAACATGCTTGGAGAAATTAGATATCTAAGGCTTCCAAAGTTAAACAGCTAGTTAGTGGCCAATGCTGCATGTTTTTTCTGTCATCCCCATGAGATTGAGAAGGAGGTCAGGACTAGCGGCTCAGATGGTGATGAATCTGCAGGGGATTCTTTCAGTCTGTGGCCACGTCTGCTCCATTTTATTAAACCCAGCAACTCTTAAGCATGAACTCTTCTCTCTGACTCCCTTGCCACGGCTTTACTTAGTTCAGGCCTTTGTTAGCCTCTTCCTGTGGTACAGTCCAGACTTTGGAACCTGCTAGCTTAGGCTTCAATGCCAGCTTTACCTTTTACTGGGTGTGTGACCTTTGTCAAGTTGCTTGCCTTTGTCTTACCTCAGTTTCCTTATTTGTAAGACGGAGATAATGACATCTTTCTTAGGAAGGAGAATTGTGAGGTTGAAATGAAACCACATAAGTACTTATAGATCTCATCAAATCCCGTTCTCTCCCTTTTGCTTGGACTGCCTACTGATTCATCCATGCTACAAATATGTACTGTGCACCCACCATGTGCCAGGAATTCTTTTGGGCACATAGGATAGACCTGCTTCCTGCACTTGGAGAATTAGAGTGCATGGGGGAGACAGAAAATAAACAACGAGAAGCTAGATAAAAATATAATTTCAGATGGTGCTAAATGCTGGAAGAAAATAGAGCAAGGTCAATGGATAGAGATCTTTGGCTATCTTGTTTCCTCTGCACAGAATGCCCTGTCGCCACTGTGGAACTCTTACCTTTCAAGACCCCCTTCAAATGATCCCCTGCCCCCGTCTACGGCCATACCACCCTGAACGCGCCCGATCTCGTCTGATCTCGGAAGCTAAGCAGGGTCGGGCCCGGTTAGTACTTGGATGGGAGACCGCCTGGGAATACCGGGTGCCATAGGCATTTTGCCTCCCGCTGCGGCTCCGCCTTCTCCTTTAGTCGCCCTTGGCGGTGGCCGCCAGCTCCGCCCCCGCGACGGGCACCGCTGCAGGCCCCACCTCCTCCGGCCCCTCCCACCACAGCGCGCCAGAGGGGGCGCTCTATGCGGCCAGAAGGCGGCCCTGAAAGGCGGCCGCACCCCAGACGCTCCCGGGGTGGCTGGCCCGGACTCAGACTCCGCCGCGGGCCCGGGTGCCGTCCGTGCGGCCCGCGAGCCCCTCGACCTGCACCTGGCCGCCCCCTCCGGCGCCCTGCCCCGGCGCCGCCACCTGTCCGCCGGTGTGGCTCTCCACAGCTCCCTCCGGATAAAGGCCCCCCTCCGCCGTTTCGCCACGGCCGGGGGCGGGAGTGGGAGCGCGGGACGGGGCCTCTTCCCCGGGCCTGCCGGCCACCAGGGCGGGTGGTAGGTGTAGACGGTTGCAGGTGTAGACGGTTCGACAGAACCACTTTCTAGGCTCTTGTAGCCAAGTCATGGCCACGAGTCAGACTGCATCCTGGCTATCCTGCAGGGCACAGAGCTCAGTAAAGGTATCCACCCCTTCTACAGCAATGTCAGTCGGCTCACCGGCTTTGGCGAGGTAAGGACGCGGATTCCATACCCTGCCCCACGTGAATGTACAGCCCCGCCTGTGCCCTACAGATAAATACACACAAGATAAATGCAGCCCTCATGCCCTCTCCCCATCCTATCCCTGCAGAAGGTGGTGGCAGAAATGAACCGCCTGGGCATGATGGTGGACTTGGCCCATGTCTCGGATGCTGTGGCACGGCGAGCCCTACAAGTGTCACAGGCACCTGTCATCTTCTCCCACTCAGCTGCCCGGGGTATGTGCAAGAACACTCGCAATGTTCCTGATGATATCCTGCAGCTTCTGGTGAGAGACTGCCCTGGCCCTCAAACCTAAAGCAAGAGATTCAAACCAGGAGCCCTTGAACCTGAGCCTCTTCTCCCTCCATTTCCTCAAACGCCAGGTTAAATATCTTCTGCCCCCAAAACCCACGGTCCACAGCCCCTGAACTCTTCAGCCCTAGGTGGGGGTCTAGGTGGTAAGATGCTCCTCCAAACCCGGAAACCCAGGGCCAACACACCACCCAGACCGGGGCTGCGGCTCCTCCATTCACACAAACCCAGAGAGGAGACGACTCTGACCTCAAAGCCAGGGCTGAACACCTTCCTCACAGGGGCCGAGAGAGTGAACAGGCAGCTGGCTGTGCTGGGGGCCAAGCTGACTGTCCACGGGTCCGCCCCTGCAGAAGAAGAACGGTGGCATCGTGATGGTGCCCTTGTCCGAGCGGGTGCTGCAGTGCAACCCGTTAGCCAACGTGTCTACTGTGGCAGGCGAGCCTCACCCTGGGCTCTCTGAAAACTCGGATTTGGAGCTGAAGCTGGGTCCAAATTTAGGGAGGACTTCAGAAGAGCCCCAGTGGTTTGACCCACCTATTGGCAACAGGTACAGCACCCAAAAACCCAAGAATGGACAGTACACAGCACCTTGGTGCCATGTGGAACTGGGGCCACAGAATCAAAACTGCGATACGGATGGGTATCAGGGAGGCTGTCAGACACTGCTTTATGTCAAACACATAAAGAAAATATCCACTAACAGAACCGTTGTCTGACTGACTTTTTTTCACATCTTTCTGACAAAATTCGTGAAGTTGTGAGTACCACAAGCGTCATTACACTTCTGTTCAAGATGTACTCTCTGGCTCACAATCATTGTTTAGCTTCTGTATATTGCAGTGTACATGAAGGTCTGTATTAGTCTGGTTGGGCTGTTATAGTGAAATACTATAGACTGAATGACTTAAACAGCAGAAATTTATTTTCTCACAGTGCTGGATGGTGGAAGTCCAAGATTAAGGTATTGAATACCATAAGAATTGGTTTCTGGTGAGAACAATCTTCCTGGCTTGCTGATGGCTGTCTTCTTGCAGTGTCCTCACACGGCCTTTCCTCTACGAGCAGAGGGAGAGAGATCTCTGGAATCTATTCCCCTTCTTATAAGGACACCATCAGTCCCTGTCAGATTATTACCCCACCCTTATGACTTCAGTTAACTTCAGTTACCTCCCTAAAGGACCTATCTCCTATCTTCTACAGTCAAATGAGGAGGGGCCTCAACATATAATTTTTGGGGGGACACAATTCAGTCCATAACAACAACTTAAGATAGCTTTCTCTGATTTTCAGTCTTTCACTAATACCTCCCTCTTTGTCTATGAATTATTCAAGTTTCCTTAAATTTTTTTTTTAATTTTCTTAAATTATCCCTTCCCTTTAAATGCTGTCTTCACTTCTTAATGGGCATCTCTTGCAAATGAAGGCACCTTTCCTCACAATATATTGATTACTCTCCCCACTGTAACACAGCGTCTTCTCCCATGACTTTCCTGAAATGGTTCCACTTTTGTTCATAAAAGTTTAGTCATCCAATCAGATGGTTTATTTTCAGTTCCCACAGCATTTTGCCTTTGGGAAACAACTGACTCCATTAAATGGTGCTTCTTTGAAAACTACCTTCCTTTATGTTTTATAGCAATCTTAGGATTTCTGTTGGCATACCACCTAGCTTCTTTCTCATCATTCTTTTTATGTTTATTTTTCAGTTGTTTCTCTCCTCACTCCTTACCGTTAGATACTACATACAGTTGGCCTTCTTCTCATCTCTTATATACTCTCTCTCTTACTCCAGCAGCTTTGTTTACCATTTAATATATTATCTGCCAGGCGCCTTCCATCTGTTACCAGCATCTCTCCCTCTGCCTTTGTCATTTCAGCCTTCGCTATGCTCTCTGAGCTCTCACAGGCAGATCTACTGAACACAGGGATCTCAGTGGAAAATACAAGTACGTTGTTTCTCTACTGAGTAAAGCCCTTACAGATCACATGGTCCTGATCCATCTTGCAGCCACGTCATCTGGACTATTTGACCTCCCATGTCACAATAGCAGAGGACCAGACAAGAGGGACACTGGCTCCTAATGACCTCAGCTCAGAAGTGATACACTTGATTCTGCTTCTTTGCCACTGGCCACAACGAATCAAAGGAAAACAGTTGAACTACAAAGGAGGATGAAAAATGTAGATAAGCACATAGGATATTTGATGAGCGCTATCTCGAGGTGACATCACCTCCCATCAAACTTTTATTTCACAGAGAAAACACAGACTATAAAGCAAAAACACCCCGAACTAACTTTTTCTCTTTACGTCCAAGAATAGCTTTTCGACATAGTTTATAAATACCTATTCTCACTTCCTCAGTACCTTCCATTCATTTTCCCACCTCATTGGGATTGTTAAGGTTTTCCTCTTTAGCGATTTTATTTTGGCCCCCTCCCATTAAAAATTACTCTTGCTTGATGCCAAGTAATTCTCTAGTTACCTTTTCTCTCTTCCTAATTTCACAGTGCAGTTTATCAAAAATTGTATTTATTCTCATTGTCTGTATTTTCTTATCTTTATGTACCTCGTGACTCACACAATTTTGCTCTTTTCTTCTTACTTATCTGCACTGGAATTGCATTCACCAACATTTAATTTGTGATTAAATTGAGTGAATGTTGTTTGGTCATTCTGTCACCTTTCAGCAATATTTGATTTTGTTGATCAAACTTGTCATCTCAGAAAAATCTTTCACCTTAACAACAGTAGCATCTTAACCTGCTACTTCTTCCTCCTGCCTCTGGACATCCTTATCTCTTTCATTGGGCACTCTCACTTTGCCCTCTGCCAAGAGATGTGTATTTCTCAGAAGCTCTCTTCTGCCCTTGATAGATGGTCTCATCTACTCTTGTGATTCCAGCCACCATATATATCACAGATCTTGACCTAAAACTTACATATCTCTCTCCTGAGTCTCTTACAAACTTAACTAATTGCCAACTGAACAACTCTGCCCAAATATAACACGGACACTTAAAATTAATTATGTGATGTTACTGAACGATTAATTTTACCTTCAATACTTACTTCCACTATTCATCTCTCTACATCATTTATACCACCACTATTTGTACACTTGTCCAAGTTGGATACTGGGGGAACACTGAAGACTCTGGACTCTGACAACCCTCAGAATGGGAGAAAATAGTTGCAAACGAAGCAACTGACAAGGGATTCATCTCCAAAAAATATAAACATAAATAAATTTGTAAACTATATAAGCAACTCATGCAGATCAATATCAAAAAAAACAACCCAATGAAACAATGGACGGAAGACCTAAATAGACACTTCTCCAAAGATGGCCAACAAACACATGAAAAGATGCTCCACATCACGAATTATGAGAGAAATGCAAATCAACACTACAAGGAGGTATCACCTCACACCGGTCAGAATGGCCATCATCAAAAAATCTACAAACAATAAATGCTGGAGAGGATGTGGAGAAAACGGAACCCTCCTACACTGTTGGTGGGAGTGTAAATTGGTACAGCCACTAGGGAGAGCAGTATGGAGGTTCCTTAAAAAAACTACAAATAGAACTACCATATGACCCAGCAATCCCACTACTGGGCCTATACCCTGAGAAAACCATAATTCAAAAGGAGTCATGTACCAAAATGTTCATTGCAGCTCTATTTACAATAGCCAGGAGATGGAAACAACCTCAGTGTCCATCGTCGGATGAATGGATAAAGAAGATGTGGCACACATATACAGTGGAATATTACTCAGCCATAAAAAGAAACGAAATTGAGCTATCTGTAATCAGGTGGATGGACCTAGAGTCTGTCATACAGAGTGAAGGAAGTCAGAAAGAGAAAGACAAATACCGTATGCTAACACACACACACACACACACACACACACACACATATATATATATATATGGAATTTAAGAAAAAAAATGTCATGAAGAACCTAGGGGTAAGACAGGAATAAAGACACAGACCTACTAGAGAATGGACTTGAGGATATGGGGAGGGCGAAGGGTACGCCATGACAAAGTGAGAGAGTGGCATGGACATATATACACTACCAAACGTAAAATAGATAGCTAGTGGGAAGCAGCCGCATAGCACAGAGAGATCAGCTCGGTGCTTTGTGACCACCTAGAGGGGTGGGATAGGGAGGGTAGGAGGGAGGGAGACGCAAGAGGGAAGAGATATGGGAACTTATGTATAACTGATTCACTTTGGTATAAAGCAGAAACTAACACACCATTGTAAAGCCATTATACTCCAATAAAGATGTTTAAAAAAAAAGAACACTTGTTTTTTCTTTTGTTTTGTTTTTTGTTTTTTTGTTTTTTACCTTCTAAATTTTAGTTCCTGCCCCCAAACATCCATTAAGCCCCCAGGAGAAGGGAAAGGGGATGTGACTAGCAATAGAGAGAAACTTTCTTCACAACAATGGCCATGGCAAGCTTAGGCACTTTTGGTGAAATCTCTCTGGGAAGTACTGGCAGAGGAATAAAAGGCAAACTGACACAGAAGTATTGCCTGGTGTGCATTTCCAGGCTCTGCCTTCTTTCTCATGACTTGGCGGCAGGTGGAGGAAGAGGAGAAAAGGTTAAACTTTTGTATCAACCGGCAGAATAAGCTTATAACATCCTCTCACTATCTCTGCATAGGTTCTAGTCTCTGCAGCACTACATAAGCTTTGCCCAAAGTAATGAACAGTTGAAAGTCAAATGTAATACTTCACCAAACAACTTAAAAATGCTTGCACACTGGAAAGGATTCAGTTGCAGAGAACACAAATGGACCCAGAGCAACTTTTGCCAAAAGAGAATATTGTGCTAAATGTACAGCCATAGCTCTTTTCCATATGAAGAAACAGTCAGAAGGATAAAAGAACTGGGTCAAAATCACACATGTAAGTAGGACAGAATCTGGTCTGTCTGTCATAAGGGTTGTGTTATTTAACCACCAGGCTGGCTTTTCCCAAACCTCATTCATGGATAGAGTAACTATACACCTCTGTTTGCCTTGAATATTCCGTTTATACGTATGCCTGCTGCAGTTTTTAATATTGCCCACTTTGACTCCCCAAAGCAACTGAGAACACACAATAATTTGGTCCCTCTATCCATGGACCACTGTGGTGGGACTGCCCAGGAAGCTTAAAAGTGCAGCCTCCCGAGCCCTACTCCAGATCTGGATAAGTTTTCTTAGGGTTGGCTCAAGAATCCAGGTACAAGTCTTTCTCAGTGCTTTTGTGAGTCTCTCGCTCTCGTAAGTTAATAAACCATTTATTCCGCCTTCCCCAGATGCCCAGCCAGGTCCTGTTAAGGTAGGAGTCCCCCCGCCACATCACAGGGATGCTCCCAGTCAAGTAATCTCTGGAGCCGTGGAGAATCTGAATGGTCTCATGCTGGCCCAGCTGCCATGACAAACCTCCTCCAGAGCATTCCCCTTCACAGTTTACATTCTACCACTCCCAAAGGCAGTCCGCTCCAATGAGGCCTGACTTCGTCTGTCCTAACGTGTACCCGCTGATTCAAGCAGTTTAGGAAGAGAAGGTGCTGTGCTTCTCAACCACGGTGGCCCAACCTCTAAAATGGTAGTCGAAGCAGTCTCTACCTCCTGGGAACAACGCCTCTGCAACAGCCCCATTAAACCAATGTCCCATCTTTGCTTTTTCAGGGTCGGCAGCAGGGAGTCCCCTCCTAAAGAAGGTTCTCTCTCATTGCCACACTATCAGAGGCTGCCCCAAATGTGCTTGCTTCCCGTGGGCCTGATCAGGCTAAGGGCAGAGTTGTCTCTTTCCTTCTCTGAGGCGGACCGAATCGTCTTAGTAACACCTCTTCACACGGTTGACCATGTTTCTCACGGGGGCTGCTGCTGAGTCTTTATCTCATCCTTTCATGGTGGAGAGAGAGAGGATTCTAATGACTTTTACTTCTAGGGGAGAGGGGACTGTAGTGATTATGTTGTCATTTTGTATTATGTCCTTTTGTCATGAATTTGTTTTCCATTTCATGTTCAAATGGGCCCACCATTCCCACTTTGTGAGGTCATTCAGCACCCGCATTTTGCACCTTTAACATCTCTCTCAGTATCACTTGGAAATGTTTGAAATGGCAGGAGCTTGTCCTCACATTCCTATCAGCTGTAAACCTGGAGCCCCGACATGAACCTAACCACTGAGCAGAACACCTCTCCACTACCTGTGTACCACTGCGAAGGCCCCTTAACCTCTTGGTTTTTTTAAGTCCTCAGTTGTAAAAATTTCAGGGTGCTAGGAATTTATATTGGGGGCAGGACAAGGTCGAGAAGAGTGTGTCTTTGCTTTTATTCTTCCAAACTGGAATGTCTTCCCTCTTTTCCCCATGGGTCCAAATCTCACTTGTCCTTCAGGCCCACTGCAAAGGAGCCTTCCCTGATCCCCCAGTCCACACAAATCTCTGCCTCTTAGGGTAAGTGCCATACAACCTAGCTTTCTCTTACGTTCATCTTGCCTCTCAAGCCAATCACAGAATGTGGGTCTCTCTTGCCCTCCTGTGGCCCCTGGGGCTGTGCCAGACCACCAGCACGCCTCACCTAGGGTGTCTACTAGACTACGGCATTGGTGGGGAGGCCCAGGTGTGAGGGGCCAGGCAGAGTACCTCTGCCTCTACCCTGTTCTCCTCCAAAAAACTGCCCCTCCTCCTGAAGCCTGCCCCTCAAGTCACAGGTTCCATATATGACCTCACTGGCTAGTGATGCCCTCACAGGCCTTCTCACAGATTCCATGGTAACAGATTCCATGGTAACTGACAACAAAACAGATTCGTACCTGGTGGAGAACTGGTAGGGAAGTTTCTCTGACTGTCAGAGACAATGTCTGACTTCATAGGCTATATATACTCAACCCTGTGCTCTGTTCCCTGGGTGGGCAGTGCAGCAGGTACACCCAGACCGGCCACCTCCACAGGAGGTATGGGATACAATCCACCTCACCTGGCTGGCACATGTTTCTGTGGGGCCTGCCAACTATGTACAACTGAGCACACTCCCACATGTAAGTAATACCAGTGACCTGGGACACCTTCAGGGACCCACAGGGCTCACTGCTGAGGACAAGTGAAAGGTCATCCCTGGACAAGTGTGCAGGATGGTTCTAAGCTTTATAATGTAGCCTTCCCCTTTGGGCTACAGGATGCTTCCATTCAGACCCTTTCCTGAATGGCCTCTTAGCAAAAGACAAGTGTATTTTTGTTGGCAAACGGTAAATGGAGCAGTTTGAGGAAGAGGGCCACAATTAGAAGCACACCCTCAAACCCAGGCACCTCTGTGCTGTCATGCAGACATCTCTATCGGTCCTCTCAGACACATCCCGTACTGAGTTGCTGAGTACTCGGGGACAGGGTGGTGCCATATTGATGGGAAGACCGGAAGAATGAAGGGGGGGGGGTGATGAAGTGCTAATGAGACTGGAGGGCTGAGGAGATGGTGTCCCAGGAGGCTGCGTTGATGTGAGCCTAGACTTGGTACCCAGACCCCGGTTCTGAGTCTCCTGATCGCTCTGCCTCAGTATTTAGCCTTGTTCTAATCTACATAAAAGTACCAGAGGGCTAGAATTCAGTGTGGTTGAAACAGGCAGTATAACTGGGGCCCAAGAGGGGTTGCCAAGGTGAGAGGGGTTCTTAACAGATTTGTATTAGATTATTTCTTTCCAAAACTTGAAAGACATTTCCCTTAAAGCCTCAGAAGTGACAGACTGCAAGAAATGTTTTCTCTGTTGTGGAAGGGAGAGATGGAGAGGATCATGAGTGCAATTTCTTTCGGGTTCTACTGTTTTCCCTGGAAAACGGTGAAGAGACTTCCTCATCTGCTGCAGCCGTAGGCTCTAGGGATTGCTTTTGCAGCCAGTGTCCCTTCTCTAGGGACTCATAGAGGTGATGGGCCAAGGCTGTGTTTTGGATGTCAAGTAGATGAAAGGTCTTCAGCCAGAAACTGGGAGAGACATGAGAGGGGGAAATTGTGGCAGGAGACTGTGCACAGCACAAGTGATTGATCGGTTCTGATTCTCTTTGCAGCAGCAGTGGCTCCCGTTTCTCCTCCCACACCCGGGCACTACCATGTCCTCTACCGAGGGCGTGGAGAAACGCAGTTGGGCTGGCATGGGGAGACATACTGCCTGGTTGGTGGCTACCGGGCCTACGGGGATGTTCCTTTGGCCCCACCAGCAAAGGTGGAAGCAGTGAAGCCAGTCCCCAGACGTGCTCCCAAACGAAAGCACTCTTCAGAAAGTTCGCACGAAGAGCTGGGCTGCTCCAGACCCAAAACCCGGCGATTGGAGCACGGTGGACCTGCTCCCTGAAGCAAGAACAGGATGGAGAGTCAAGCAGCATGCACCCTGCCCCGAGGTTCACATGCTCCTTTACTGCCAGCCCTTTCTGTCCCCAGTGGGGTCCCTTACTGCTCAATAAAATGTTTGTGTGTAACAGATTTCTAGGGTCGCCAGTGCTCAGACTTAGGTCACTACCCCTGTGCTAGGCACTCCTGCCACCTGGGAAAGGTTCCAAAGGTGGAACAGCTCCAGGGGGTGCCAGGGATCAGAGCAAAAACTTGAGAGGCTGGGGATGAAGGAGTTTGGGCACAGTCCCTAAAGCATCTCTGTGGTCGAGCTTCTGTGAGAAGGCACATCCCCAGAGAGAGAGAGAGAGAGAGAGAGAGAGAGAGAGAGAGAGAGAGTGTGTGTGTGTGTGTGTGTGTGTGCTGAGGAGAGGGGGTCTCTAGAGGAGGCAGCTAGGGGGAGGGCCTGAGGCTGGAAATGGGGAATGGCGTGCGGCCTCTGAGTAAGCACAGGCACTTAAGCCCTTGAGGTTTCTGGGAAAGCTAGAGCCACAAGGGCCACGAGATAAGGCAAGTGTAGCAGCAGAACCCAGGTGCCAGGTCTTTCCTCAGAACCTATACTTCTCCACGAGACCGGGCCTTCCACGCTGAGGTAGGAGGGATCCTGGCCAGAAGGTCAGCCAGCAGCTCTGGGAGGAAGGTTGCTGCGGTGGGGGCTCTGCTGCCATGGAAATCACTTCATTTCCTTCCACTCAAATAGCCTGCTGACTGGGTTCCTGCTCTGTTGAGTAAAAGGGTCGCTGACTCTCCCCAGAAGGTCGTTCAGTTCACATCCTCAAAGTCCTTCTATTCAGGCCCTGGGGAGGTGTAGAGACTCCTGAGGGCGCTCTTCCCTGAGTCTGGCTGACAGAAGTGGGGGAGGTTCCTGATAGTTCCCAGGCGCTGGTTGAAGTCCCCAGAGAATGGTCATGCAGGTTGGGGAGTCAAGTAGGTGGAGAGAGAAGGTCGGGGGCAGAGGACCCCTTCCTGAATCCAGAGCTCACATGGTTACCCGCCCACCCCGCATTTCCAGAAACTATCTCTTCCCCCACACAAGCCCTCATGGCCCAGTCCCGGGAAACCGGGAGCCCAGAGCACTTGTGGCCACAGAGACACTGGCACGCAGCCCTCAGGGTGGGCGGGGCCGGCTGCAGGCAGATGGGGACAAGGTGTGCTCCCGGGAGGCCTCGGGCTGAAGGTGGCCCTCTGAGAGAAGCACCCCAGCTTGGACAGGAAGGTTACAGGCCGGGGAGAGCAACCTAGGGCGCCCCCTCGGAGCAGTGGGAGTGGGAAGAGGGGCAGGGGTGGAGGGAACCCGCGATGGGAGGCCAGTGGGCTCTCCGCAGAGGCCAGCTTAGCCCGCAGGAGCTGCCTGTGAGCAGGAGGTGGGAGGGCACTGCCGCCCTGTGGCTGCTGGGCTTCCCGGATCGCGGCTCTCTACGCACGGGTCGCAGGGTCCTGTGACTCTGTATCCCCTCCCTCAAACCGCCCCCCTCGCGAGGCCGCGCCGCTGGGTGCCCTGTGTCGACACGCAGAACCCCATTGCCCGCCCCTCTCAGACCCGCCTCTGCCCGCCTCGATGGTCTCCGCGCACTCAGCCAGTGGCCTCTGCTGTGTCTGCTCCTCCTGCTGGGTCTGCTGCTGCGGCCGGTTACCTGTGAAGACCACGAGGGGCACCTCCAGTACCCCAAGTCCGCGGGAGCGCACACGGGCCCTGATGCGGGACTTTCCGCTTGTGGACGGGTGGCTGCAGTGTGTGCGGGCCGCTGGGTGCCTAGCCTGGCCCCGGGCAGGGCAGGAGGTCCGGAGCATGCAGAGCTAGTGGGGAGGCTCCCTCACGCCACCCCTGGACGTCCTCTCCATCATCTATGGATGCCCTTCCCCTTCTCTGTCATCCCCTCCCTGGTGGGCACCCCGCAGCCCAGGCCCCAGCTGCTCCTAGTACAGTCTGTGTGACAGTGGGAGGTGGGGGACCCACAGGCTGGCCCAGGCCAGGCAATGTGTCCTGCCTGATCCCAAGGCCTAAGGAGCCCACCTATTTGCCTTGACCTCCCTCCAGCCACAACGACACGCCCCTGGCCCTGAGGCAGTTTTACCACCACGGGCTACAGGATGTTAATCTGCGCAATTTCAGCCATGGCCAGACCAGCGTGGACAGGCTGAAAAATGATCTCGTGGGTGCCCAGGTACCAAAGGGACACACAAGGTGCCACCATGGCTGCTGGGGAATGTGGGGCAGTTTGGGGGCCTCAGAGACCACAGGTTCGTCACATTGGAACTAAGTTACCATAGTGACCTACAAAGTGCCATGCCATGGATGCTGGGGGAACAGGGGTCACAGTGAGCCAACCTGACGGGCATCCAACCACAGAAAAAGCAACGCATTACATGTGACTTCTGGGCTCAGTGAGTGTTGTGCCAGCTGAGGAGGCTATGAGAAGCCCAAGGAGCTCCAAAGCCCAAACTAAGCCCTTGCCTTCCCTCAGTTCTGGTGAGCCTACGTCCCATGCCGGACCCACGAACGCGATGCTGTGCGCCTCACCCTGGAGCAAGTTCACCTCATCTGCCTCATGTGTGCCTCCTATTCTGAGCTGGAGCTTGTGACCTCAGTTAAAGGTAGACGGGGGACTTCCCTAGTAGTCTAGAGGTGAAGACTCCACGCTTCCACTGCAGGGGGCTCGGGTTTGATCCCCGGTGGGGGAACTAAGAGCCCTCATGCTGCGCGGCACGGCCAAAAAAACAAGAAAAAATGGTAAACAGACTGGTGGTGGTAGGTGTTAGGGACTTCAGTTAGCTACCCCTGCCTCTGAAAATGATCATCTGACCTACCTGCCCCCAGCTCTCAACAATACCCAGAAATTGGCTAGCCTCATTGGGGTGGAGGGCGGCCACTCACTGGACAGGAGCCTCTCCATCTTGCGTAACTTCTATGCGCTGGTGTGCGCTACGTGACACTCACCCACACCTGCAACACGCCCTGGTGAGCACGGTGCAGATGGAAAGTGCCCAGTGAGGCAGGGATCTGCCCAAGATCACGCTGGGGCCCAAAGCAAGTTTACCCCTGGGATCCAGCCCTGAACCTGGGGTCGGGAGGGGAATGGAGGTGTGCAGAACAAGACTGAATCCCCAGAAGGGCCCTCCTACTGCCAGGCACAGCCCAGTTTGGGTCCCTCCTCTTGCATCAAGGAGTTGCAGGTGTAGACGGTTCAACAGAACCTCTTTCTACGCTCTTGTAGCCAAGTCATGGCCACCAGTCAGACTGCCTCCTGGCCATCCAGCAGGGCACAGAGCTCAGCAAAGGGTATCCACCCCTTCTACAGCAATGTCAGTCGCCTCACCGGCATTGGCGAGGTAAGGACCTGGCTTCCATACCCTGCCCCACGTGAATGTACAGCCCCACCTGTTCCCTACAGATAAATACACACAAGATAAATGCAGCCCTCATGCCCTCTCCCCATCCTGTCCCTGCAGAAGGTGGTGGCAGAAATGAACCGCCTGGGCATGATGGTGGACTTGGCCCATGTCTCGGATGCTGTGGCACGGCGAGCCCTACAACTGTCACAGGCACCGGTCATCTTCACCCACTCAGCTGCCCGGGGTATGTGCAAGAACACTCGCAATGTTCCTGATGATATCCTGCAGCTTCTGGTGAGAGACTGCCCTGGCCCTCAAACCTAAAGCAAGAGATTCAAACCAGGAGCCCTTGAACCTGAGCCTCTTCTCCCTCCATTTCCTCAAACGCCAGGTTAAATATCTTCTGCCCCCAAAACCCACGGTCCACAGCCCCTGAACTCTTCAGCCCTAGGTGGGGGTCTAGGTGGTAAGATGCTCCTCCAAACCCGGAAACCCAGGGCCAACACACCACCCAGACCACGGCTGCGGCTCCTCCATTCACACAAACCCAGAGAGGAGACGACTCTGACCTCAAAGCCAGGGCTGAACACCTTCCTCACAGGGGCCGAGAGAGTGAACAGGCAGCTGGCTGTGCTGGGGGCCAAGCTGACTGTCCACGGGTCCGCCCCTGCAGAAGAAGAACGGTGGCATCGTGATGGTGCCCTTGTCCGAGCGGGTGCTGCAGTGCAACCCGTTAGCCAACGTGTCTACTGTGGCAGGCGAGCCTCACCCTGGGCTCTCTGAAAACTCGGATTTGGAGCTGAAGCTGGGTCCAAATTTAGGGAGGACTTCAGAAGAGCCCCAGTGGTTTGACCCACCTATTGGCAATAGGTACAGCACCCAAAAACCCAAGAATGGACAGTACACAGCACCTTGGTGCCATGTGGAACTGGGGCCACAGAATCAAAACTGCGATACGGATGGGTATCAGGGAGGCTGTCAGACACTGCTTTATGTCAAACACATAAAGAAAATATCCACTAACAGAACCGTTGTCTGACTGACTTTTTTTCACATCTTTCTGACAAAATTCGTGAAGTTGTGAGTACCACAAGCGTCATTACACTTCTGTTCAAGATGTACTCTCTGGCTCACAATCATTGTTTAGCTTCTGTATATTGCAGTGTACATGAAGGTCTGTATTAGTCTGGTTGGGCTGTTATAGTGAAATACTATAGACTGAATGACTTAAACAGCAGAAATTTATTTTCTCACAGTGCTGGACGGTGGAAGTCCAAGATTAAGGTATTGAATACCATAAGAATTGGTTTCTGGTGAGAACAATCTTCCTGGCTTGCTGATGGCTGTCTTCTTGCAGTGTCCTCACACGGCCTTTCCTCTACGAGCAGAGGGAGAGAGATCTCTGGAATCTATTCCCCTTCTTATAAGGACACCATCAGTCCCTGTCAGATTATTACCCCACCCTTATGACTTCAGTTAACTTCAGTTACCTCCCTAAAGGACCTATCTCCTATCTTCTACAGTCAAATGAGGAGGGGCCTCAACATATAATTTTTTGGGGGACACAATTCAGTCCATAACAACAACTTAAGATAGCTTTCTCTGATTTTCAGTCTTTCACTAATACCTTCCTCTTTGTCTTCGAATTATTCAAGTTTCCTTAATTAAATTTTTAAAAAATTTTCTTACATTATCCCTTCCCTTTAAATGCTGTCTTCACTTCTTAATTGGCATCTCTTGCAAATGAAGGCACATTTCCTCACAATGTATTGATTACTCTCCCCACTGTAACACAGCGTCTTCTCCCATGACTTTCCTGAAATGGTTCCACTTTTGTTCATAAAAGTTTAGTCATCCAATCAGATGGTTTATTTTCAGTTCCCACAGCATTTTGCCTTTGGGAAACAACTGACTCCATTAAATGGTGCTTCTTTGAAAACTACCTTCCTTTATGTTTTATAGCAATTTTATGATTTCTGTTGGCATACCACCTAGCTTCTTTCTCATCATTCTTTTTATGTTTATTTTTCAGTTGTTTCTCTCCTCACTCCTTAGCGTTAGATACTACAGACAGTTGGCCTTCTTCTCATCTCTTATATACTCTGTCTCTTACTCCAGCAGCTTTGTTTACCATTTAATATATTATCTGCCAGGCGCCTTCCATCTGTTACCAGCATCTCTCCCTCTGTCTTTGTCATTTCAGCCTTCGCTATGCTCTCTGAGCTCTCACAGGCAGATCTATTGAACACAGGAATCTCAGTGGAAAATACGAGTACGTTATTTCTCTACTGAGTAAAGCCCTTACAGGTCACATGGTCCTGATCCATCTTGCAGCCACGTCATCTGGACTATTTGACCTCCAATGTCACAATAGCAGAGGACCAGACAAGAGGGACACTGGCTCCTAATGACCTCAGCTCAGAAGTGATACACTTGATTCTGCTTCTTTGCCACTGGCCACAACGAATCAAAGGAAAACAGTTGAACTACAAAGGAGGATGAAAAATGTAGATAAGCACATAGGATATTTGATGAGCGCTATCTCAAGGTGACATCACCTCCCATCAAACTTTTATTTCACAGAGAAAACACAGACTATAAAGCAAAAACACCCCGAACTAACTTTTTCTCTTTACGTCCAAGAATAGCTTTTCGACATAGTTTATAAATACCTATTCTCACTTCCTCAGTATCTTCCATTCATTTTCCCACCTCATTGGGATTGTTAAGGTTTTCCTCTTTAGCGATTTTATTTTGGCTCCCTCCCATTAAAAATTACTCTTGCTTGATGCCAAGTAATTCTCTAGTTACCTTTTCTCTCTTCCTAATTTCACAGTGCAGTTTATCAAAAATTGTATTTATTCTCATTGTCTGTATTTTCTTATCTTTATGTACCTCGTGACTCACACAATTTTGCTCTTTTCTTCTTACTTATCTGCACTGGAATTGCATTCACCAACATTTAATTTGTGATTAAATTGAGTGAATGTTGTTTGGTCATTCTGTCACCTTTCAGCAATATTTGATTTTGTTGATCAAACTTGTCATCTCAGAAAAATCTTTCACCTTAACAACAGTAGCATCTTAGCCTGCTACTTCTTCCTCCTGCCTCTGGACATCCTTATCTCTTTCATTGGGCACTCTCACTTTGCCCTCTGCCAAGAGATGTGTATTTCTCAGAAGCTCTCTTCTGCCCTTGATAGATGGTCTCATCTACTCTTGTGATTCCAGCCACCATATATATCACAGATCTTGACCTAAAACTTACATATCTCTCTCCTGAGTCTCTTACAAACTTAACTAATTGCCAACTGAACAACTCTGCCCAAATATAACATGGACACTTAAAATTAATTATGTGATGTTACTGAACGATTAATTTTACCTTCAATACTTACTTCCACTATTCATCTCTCTACGTCATTTATACCACCACTATTTGTACACTTGTCCAAGTTGGATACTGGGGGAACACTGAAGACTCTGGACTCTGACAACCCTCAGAATGGGAGAAAATATTTGCAAACGAAGCAACTGACAAGGGATTCATCTCCAAAAAATATAAACATAAATAAATTTGTAAACTATATAAGCAACTCAAGCAGATCAATATCAAAAAAACCACAAATACCGTATAATATCACTTACATGTGGAACCTAGAAATATGGTACGGATGAACTTATTCGCAAAGCAGAAATAGAGACCCAGATGTAGAGAAGAAGCACATGGATACCAAGGCAGGGGGAAGGGCCGGATCAATTTGGAGATTTGGATTGATATATATACACCAGTATGTATAAAATACATAATAATGATAAACTATGGTACAGCACAGGGAACGCTACTCAATGCTCTCTGGTGACCTAAATGGTTAGAAATATTAAAAAGAGGGAATATATGTATAGGTATAACTGATTCACTTTGCTGTACAGCAGAAACTACCACAACATTGTAAAGCAACTATACTCTAATAAAAATTAATTTAAAGGAATAATAAAACTCTGGACTCTGTATAATCATCCCTCACCTTCATAATTAATTCAGTAACCAAGTACTCTCTAACCTAAATTCCTACTATCCCTCAATATTGTCTACTTTTATTCAAGCCTCTTGCCACTACTTGGTTCTGAGCTACATTTTCTCTTATTTATGGAACATAAACAGTCTCAACTTTTAACAGAATAAATCTTTTAACAGAATAAATATTCATTGAGTACCTACAACACTGGTAAATAAGGACATTGTTCACATGCAGTTTACAATGTAGTAGGGGCAATGAACTATAAAATAGAACTATACCTCTCATAGGTAACTGGACAGCCAAGTTTTATAAGAACACGTAGAAAGGGAATTTAATCTCTAATGGAAGTCATGAAAAGCCAGAGATTCAATGTTTATTTTGAAACATATGATGAGAGTGCATTAACCGAGGATTGAATGAGTAAAGTATGATACAAATTGATGACATTACCTGGAGAAAGTTCAGCATTAAGAGAAGTCTAACCCTGAAGTCTACTGAGTATTGCTGAAAATTTATGGAAGAAGGAGATGCTAAGTAAGGATAGAGAAAGCAGATGAGGGTGGACTAGTAGGCAAGAGCACAGTGCTTGAAGCCTTTTCACCAAAATTAAAGAGAAGCTATCAAAGAGCTCTAAGCCGTTGAGTGAAACTTAGGTTGCAATGCAGAGAATAAACAAGACAGAAATAATACTGGAGTCAGGGAAAAAGTGAACTGGGATGTTACATCCTAGTAAGAAATGTAAAAGATATGACAATGGACATAGAGAAGAATGGACATATATGTGTGTGTGTGTGTGTGTGTGTGTGTGTGTGTGTGTGTGTGTATAGATATACATATATATACACACATATGTGTGTATATATATGTGTATATATATATATATATATATATATACATATATATATATAGTATAATTATGACAACTCTTAGGGATTGTTCCAGAGTTTAAGGGAGGGGAGAAGAGTAAAGAATGACTCTCAGTTTCTTGCTTGGTTAATTGGGTTAAAACAGTTTGCAATAAAAAAGATTTAGCTTAAGTCATTTAATCATTTTAAGTGCATTCTGAATCCTATACAAATAAGTTTGAGAAATTTAAGAAAATTGTGTTTCCTTAAGTTTTGCATATCTTTTGTTATTCCATGTAAATTCCCTTCTTTTTCATATGATTAAAGTTATGAAAAAAATAAGAGAAATGAGAGAAAATAAGATCTTATGAAAAATTATGAATGATCTTTATCTGTTTTTGTGCTTACTGTAATTTCTTATTGTTTATCTCTCTATATACATATTCTGAGATATCTTCTCAGACCTGCTGAATCAATCTGTGAGGAGTAAGTTTAACTAATCACTCAGATGAACCTAAAATTGGTTCATCTACAGGAATAACCAACATAAGAGAGTAGTCATGGTAGTCTCAAAATTAGAGAAGACTTCCCAATTATTCCCATTATGTCAAAGAGAGAATATGAGCAGGTACTTCAAGTATCCGAACTTCGTATGATTAGATTCTGCAAAAGCATTTTAAATAGAAAAAATACATAGAAGAAAGGTTAAGACAAAACTTCCCCAGGATAAAATGGATCCCATATTTTCACCAGATGCCTTTACTTAGGAAAAAGAAATGTTAAAGAATTGTAACAGTATCCAACCTGGAAAACGAAATACAGAAATTTTCACCACTAAGCCTGAGCTCTGTACAACTCTGAGTTAGTGTTTTTTCGAGCCTTACACAGCAGTCTCTATTTTTAAAATATTTATAAGTAACCCATTTTGTAGGAAAACACCTAACTTTCATCATAAGAATTATGACACTTTATATTTTTATTCCAGCCTAACTTTTATACTCTATTTTCTACCATTTGGCAACTTATACCCTACGCTCTAGTCAAAAAAAAATCTCATTTACAATCACTTAAACATATTGTGTTGGTTCTCAAGTCCAGGATGTTCCTTCTTCCTGGTATGCCCCTGACCTTCTCTCCACGTGGAACATTCCTACTGACATTCAAAACCTAATTCCAAACCCCCTCATTGTTGGCATTCTCTTTAATATCCCCTATTAGCAGGGTTAGTGACTCCAAGTTCTGTTTTACAAAGTTACATTTTTATGATCTATTTATTTAATAGCCTCTCCCTATTTGATTGTAATGAGTTGTTTATGCATCTCTCACACTCTCTTTTGAGTTCCTCTGGCCTTTATTTTTTCTTTTATCTCTTACCCATAAGCACAGTGCTTGCCCCATAGTACGTGCTCAACGTGTTGGCTGAGTGAAAAAAGACACCTTTTAGCTCTAATCATTTGTGAAATGTCATTTAAAATGACATCAGATTACCCTTTGTTTCCTAACTTAATTTCTAGTACTATAGAATGTACACTCAGAACATCGTCAGTGGCCTACAGAAACAGTGTTCTCACTGGACTTCACGCATATAGTCAACCCCATTATAACTTTCTCTGGCATACAACTGCCAGACATGTTATTTAAAAAAAAAGATGTACCAACCCCTCACCTATTGGAAAACTTCCAGAAGCTCTCCATTCCTTATTGTATCTTTTCTATTTGATTTTTCAAATACCTCTGTCTTACTTCATCTATTCAGAACTGGCTTTTCTACCTTTGCTTTCATTTTCAATTTCATTCATATCATTATCTGCACTTACCCATAGAACCTAAGCATATTTCAGTTTCTTATGCAAGTTTCCTCACTAGAGGTCAAAGGGGCAAGGACTACTGTGATAAAATATTAAATAAATAGACGATAGGACTTTGTTCTATTGGTCTGGGAAAATTACTACCTGAAACAAAAGAATTCTGGAAACTGAAGGCATCAGACCAGTCAGCTTTGTTTACTTCAGACTCAAATCAATGTCTTGTCTTTACCTGAGCTCTGGTTACATTTAGAAAAAAGTACTGTAAATACAGTGAATGAGCAAGGCCACTATCTGAGACATGTCTGGGTCCTTAGTATAGTAACTGGGGGAATGGTAAGCATTGGTCAATGTTTGCTGATTGATGACTCAATAGATCTGGTTAAGCCTCACCATCAGAATTCCAGACTTTTTAACAAGCTTCTCAGTCTTTTCAACCCAAAGAAAAAACTAAAGAAAACCGGATGACAAGAATTTCAAATTGTAAAATACCCCGATTGTCAAATTTAAATAGGGATATCCTGTGCAATGGAGAGGCTGGCTGGTGCCAATTTCACATTTTGTTCTCTAGTGTCTGGACAAAGCCTGCTCTGCCAGTGAGCTGACAGGTCGAGAGCACTCCAGCTTCCACAGACACCCGAGAACTTTCTATTTTTCATGGTCTTCCTACCTTACCTAAGGGAAGGACTATATTCACAATGAAAAGAGTTATGATTCATCACCAGTAGAGAGATTCTTCCACTTTCTGGGTGCCCACGTTAAAAGTCTGGTATAGTCAACACTCCCTCTAACATAGATCATGTATTGAAATGAGAAAACTATCACCTAATATGGCCAGAGAGATGAAGGGACTTGGCCCAGCTGAGCCCAGGAGACACCACTAATTCAAAACCTCAACCATTAACGTAGTGATTGTGATCAAGGAGACTTACAGCACATAAGAGATTCAAAAAGCACATTAATCCACCTCTGGCAACACTGCCAGTTTAAAAGAATGATTAACCTTCTCTCCCACTTGATTCAACCTGGCTATGTATTATACCACTCTAAATGCTAGCAGACTCTATGCTCATGGCCTCCATTAGGTAGCACTTAGTATACATGAAAACTTTCTTCAAGAAGTAATTACTTTTGAAACCATAAACATTTCAGTTGGGAAAAGTGAAAAAGAAAGGAGGTGCAAGTAAAGGGAACTAGGAAAAAATAAGAAAATACCCTCAAATATAAACATGTTGATTCAAAAAATAATTTAATGGGGATTTAAATGATACTAGGTGAGCATTTATTCTGTTTCTGCTTTAAATAAAGCATTTTGTTCTATTTGTTAGGTGTTGTACTTGTTTAGTATCTAATGTCTGTTAAAAACCTCTCGAAAGAGATGTATTCATTCTGGTATCCTAAGCACCTATCTGGATGAAAAGCACAAGCAATGGGAAGTCATGGGGCATAATGGACCTTGCAAAGGCTCTGAAATCCATCTCTTACTTATGGTCTTTGAGACTCAGCCTCCTCCTCTATGTAGTGTTCATAAAACTTAGTGGAGATAGAACACTAGGGACACAGAAGGTCAAAGGAGGTATTTACTACGACTTTCCAAATATCTTCCTTTAGGAAAACAAATATATTTTATTTGCAATGAGGCTTTCTTGTGAATTTTATTCTTCTAAAGAAGAATATTTTTAGTGAACAATTGATTCGTTTGCCTCCCTGTGCTACTTTATTGACAATACTCAGGTAGGGGTGGTTTTCTCTCAAGCAGTTACCTCCATGTGATTTGTATATCAGACCTTCCTAAAAGCATGTTTTCCTGCTCTTTCGTTCCACCCCATCCCAGCTCTACTTAAAATATTGTGATCCTCTATTAAAATGCACAGAACCCTGGGAAAATAAGGAGAAGCAAAATGTTTGTCACTGCCAGCTCTGGTACGCATATATCAGAGGCTAAATTATAACTGATGAAGACAGAAATGGGACCCATTATCTGTCTGACTTCAGAAACCAGAAGTGTAGCTACTACAAGCTGATGAATTGGAACTCAGATCAAGGCCTAGAGTGGAGAGGAGTCTTCTGAACAGAAGGGGAAAGTAAACCAAGGGCAGCGTTTAATTATTTAATAAGAAGTAAGAGAATGACTAGGGTGTTTTTACAGAACAGGATATAATATTGAAATAAAATCCCCCAAAGTGACACAGAAACATAATGCAATCCTCTTAAGCTACAACCCTTCCTAAACCAAACCATACCATTCTCTTCACACATCCTGGAAAGTCAAAAGAAAGGGGATACTGATCTGCATCACACTGGCATTAGAAGCAGATCTAGTTTTAATGAAGTATTACTTCATGGACTGAAGTTTCCCCCCAAAAAGGGTAAGCTTTTTTCTCAAGAAACATCACTGTGTAATAATCAAGGAGCCAGGGATGGTGGTATTAATTGTTCTAAGTACAGGGATTTGTTTTGCAGAAAGAAGTACCAATCAGAAAGAGAACTGACCAATAATTACTTAACAAAACTGCTTCAGAAGTAGATTTCTAAATCTACTTTTAGATTGATAGTTAGAAAAATCTTACTAAGTTTATTCATTTAGAGGAAATCTGTGCAAGCCTCTGAAACCAAGAGGTATTGTATCAAAAGAGATAAGGTCACTAGACACTTATGTAAGAGCTACTTCTTCCTCAAATGGCCACCATATAGTCATTTCTGACTATTACATTACCAAGAAGTAACAATGCACCTTTAGGAAACTAGTATGAAAGAAAAACATAATAAAATTTTTTGCAGGTGACTCTTTGATCTCATAGGTGTGTGTTAATTTTCCAAAGTTGGGACTGGATCCTGCCTTTACAAAATGCTCCTTGAAATATCACATTGAAAATCTTCTCTTTTACTCCTTATTGTAAACACTGTACATGTTTTTAAGAAGACCAATAAAAAATATGGACTATGGGGCTTCCCTGGTGGCGCAGTGGTTGAGAGTCTGCCTGCTGATGCGGGGACACGGGTTCGTGCCCCGGTCCGGGAAGATCCCACATGCCACGGAGCAGCTGGGCCTGTGAGCCAGGGCTGCTGAGACTGCGTGTGCAGAGCCTGTGCTCCACAACGGGAGAGGCCACAGTAGTGAGAGGCCCGCGTACCGCAAAAAAAAAAAAAAAAAAAAAAAAAAATATATATATATATATATATATATATATATAGAGAGAGAGAGAGAGAGAGAGAGAGGGAGAGAGAGAGAGAGAGAGAGAGACTATGAAATTATTTTTCCAGTAGTGAAATTGTGGAGAATACATCTTGCATTTCTACTGTATTCCCGCAAAAAGAGGAAGTTCTTTTCCACAAAGACTCTCATCAATGTTAACTCTGGGAGAGAAGTATTTGTAGTTGTCTCATGCTTTGTGGTGAGAGACTCGCACTTTTTCCCGTCTCTATTGTGGGAAACAGGGCACACTTTGGGCTGAGAATTCATGCTGTGGTTGGAAAAGAAAGAAACAAAAAATACCCTCATTAACACTGCTCTTTAACAAGTTCAGCAAATGGGCTTCAGGCATTCTAAACAGCAGCAATTAAAAAATAACTTTAGATTTCATACATTTCTTCCAGTAGGATGAAAAGCTGAGGTATGTTAACTTTAATTTTATGGTTTGGGTGAATACCGAGTTCGATTACTCCCTGTCAAAGCAGAAATCAGCCTCTTACAGGGAATAAGTGCTAATTAAGCAAAACAGAGTAAGCATGTTATATGAAGTATATTTGATTCTTTCCTGTGCACTTTGGCTGCACAAGCTCTAACCACAGTTTCCGGAGGGACCATCAGTGCTCCCTAAGAATGCCAATGCAGTGTTCCGTCCAGTTAGTGGGGTGCAGAGACCAGTCAGAATGCTGATGCTTTCCACAAAGGAGATGGGGCTAGGGAGGCAAATGCAATCAGGGAGTATTACCTCTGTCTTGTGTGCCTGCTACAAAACCGTGTCCTCTCAAGACTGCTCTATCCCTTCTTTGCTTTATACGTGTATGTGTAAGTTTGTATATGTAAGCTTTACAAGTCTCTCATAAGAGAAAACTGAAAATGCCCAGGAAAAAGACAAAACTGCTTCAACAGAGAAAGGTCTCTCTGTTCCAGTTGAAGAGGATATAGAGTTAATAACAGGAAATATCCATCCCCTGAAACTGTATGAAACATGGATGCTTCCACAATTTACTCAAGGTCTCACTGACCAGGCTATAAGTAATTTTAATTATTATTTCTTATGATTATGGTTGATAAAAAGTCTCAGTGGTATGCTAAAAATCTTTAACACTTGTTGACCTTTTTTCTTGATAGCTTTCCTCCTCCCAGGCTCCAGCCAACGGCAGCAGTAACAGATATCCAGATCTTAAGAGGATAGAAGTATAATGGTGCACTGAATATGGAAAGGAAGAACCAGTAATGGTTCCTATACATTCATAACGCGAATCAGCATCAAACTAAGCTTCCCCAAGAAGAAGCTGACAGCAAATAGTTTCTCCTCTTAATGAACTGAGGAAACAACTTTGAAGTTATCCGTAGCCACCGCTTCTGAAGCGACCAGTAGCTTTGCAACTATTAGTTTACTTGTATTAGATTAATTTATATTAGAGTTTATTTAATGCAATTACTCACAAATTTTAAACCATTTTGTAGAGTAGTGTTCTGTATCTGTTTAAATGAAATGCTTTCCTAAGCTCAAAATCAGTGTTTTTATGTTGTGTAAATTATGAAATTACTGTGGAATATCTGGTAAACTTGATAGGAAACCCCAGATGTCAGCACTTTGCTGGGCAAGATTTAAAGTGGCCCACACCATTAGCCCTCATCAGGAGCAGTAGCAGTGGGCTAAGTCATAAGGGCACGCCCATCCATTACACTCACCCAGGATACTGTGAGTGAGAAACAAAGGGCAGTCAGACAGGGACCTCTATGCTCAGATTCCACTGCCAAGAAATGGCCTAAGTCAGCTCTTGTTGTTGAAGAAAATAACCCTTTAGGAATCAGACTGAATCCTATTTTAAGTTTTAGAGGAGGAAGGATACTATTTAAACATTGATGAAATGTGCCTCTTTTTTTATCAGCATAGAAATTTATTTGAATTCAAAAGAATATGGTTATATTTAGCATAGTGTAATAATTATCTAAAGCACATATCATCATTGGCTCTGAAACAGTTCTAAAGATGTCATTCTTTTGAAGTCAAAAAATATGCAGTAAAAATGGACAAGGAAGCAAAAATATGAAAAAAAAACAAGTTTGCTGAGTATGGGAAGTTGTTACAAGAGGGGCACAACAAGATAATGTAACAGAGTCCAAATTACATAACATGCAGCAAGGAGTTCTCTTGCTTTAACAACTCCTAGAAAATAAATCAGTAATCCCAATGCAAGAATATCACCACTGGGTTATTTAAAAAGACAAATTTTCTGAGGGACACAGGTAGTAATTCACTATACTTCCCCTTTCTCTAATATCTTTTCTCACACCAATTTCTTTTCTTTCCTCGAGGATAGATTTTATCCTGTTGAAAACAATTTTAGCTTTATTTGTAAAGTGGAGTAAATAATACCCTGAGTGAAGTAGGCAGCGTTTTAGCTGAAGATGCTCAGGAATCAAACTTTTGAAAAAGGCCAATCAGCTAGCTAGCTAGCAGTTACCATTAGTGGCTTGCAGAAAAAAAAATTACAGATGATATGTTTGCTAAATAGATAAAAAGAATAAGCAGTTTAGAATGGGTGAAAAATCCCAGGATCTATTGTGACCTAGACCAGAGGTCCCTAACCTTTTTGGAACCAGGGACCGGTTTCCTGGAAGCAAATTTTTCCAGGGAGGGGGGGCGGGGTGTGTGAGGTTCAGGCGGTAATGTGAGCCATAGGGAGCAGCAGATGAAGCTTAGTTGGCTTGCTTGCGACTCACCTCCTGCTGTGCAGCCCGGTTCCTAAGAGGCTGTGGACTGGTACCCGTCCAAGGCCAAGCGGTTGGGAACCCCTGACCTAGACACTCAAAAGCAGACAGTTGACCTCTGATTAAGCCCATTTTCCTGTGGAGTGAGCCATAAGGGGCTCCAAGACACAGTTTGGTTTCAATGTTTCAGTGTTCACAGCCAGAGGGCAAACTCAGAATGTCTCCTCCTCTTGCAAAAACTGGACCACGGATGAGAAGTCTTTTTTTTTGAGTAGCCCTTCACGCACAACATCCCTGCAGATCCGATGGGCTTGACTGCCCAGAAGGACTGGGCTCTTCGTGCTGGTAGCAGAGTCTCATGCTAATCCCAGATCCTTAGCCATGAGTGTTGCTCCGAATCCGCCCTGATAGTAATTAGCCGAGGGAACTCCATCCATCACCCCAGGTACAGGATTATAAGTGTCACTTGACCAACATTGTCCTGAGCTCGTATTTAGGATTTTAGCCAAGAGTTTTGGGTCAAGCCCTAACCTGAGTCCCAGATTCATAGCTTCAGCAGTTCCAATCCTACTAATAGCTAACAGCAAGTTTTTGCAGATCTTCGAAGCCTGGCCAGTCCCAACAGCTCCACGATGCACCACATGGGAGCCCATGCACCACAGCAGCTCAAGCCCTCCCATCCTAAGTGTGAGGTTGCCAGATCGAGCCATTCCCACACTACCAGAAACAGGGGCATCCGTGAAAACCGCTCCCATTTTCTCAACTTCTTTGGCCAATTCTCTGAAAACCATAGGATCAACAGTACTGGAATCTATTAATAGTGAGTCTTTCTTCACTTTTTTTTGAATTCCATTTGCTCCACAATAAGCTTCTAGTGCATTGATGCATTGTAATAATTCTGTCACCTTTTTCGGCTACATCCCCTGCAGAAGACACTACCGGGTTCATCTGCATCTAGAACCTCTTTGCATGAATCAGGGAACACATCAACAACGGTGAGTGGCTAGCCATGTTTCATGAGCTCTTTTGCCACTGGACTCCCCACGTTGCCTACTCCAATGAATCCAACTGGAGTCTTGGAAGCTACTGACCTAGAACACAGCGCTGCAAGGCTGGCCACCACTGGCTGCTGCAGACGATTCCCTGTACCGGAGGCCGGAGGTAGCTCCATGGAGACGGAAGGAGGCTGCCACGCTGCCCGCGCCCCTCCTTCCCACGGTGACCTCCTCGACTCCCGGCTCACCCACTGGCTGCTATAGGGTGCGTGATGCGGAGGGCCGGCTCGGCTCTGGCGATTCTTAATACCTCTTTGGTACTAGGTTACACATACAATTTCACCTAGTGAGCGATTTAACAGAAGGAATTTTTTTCTACGGCATTTTTGTGACACAGCAGATAGAAGCGAGGTCACTATTTCTTTGAAAAACTGAATTAAAAATTTATAGAAAGTCATGATTCATTCTACAAATATGCCGAGTCAAAGAAACGTGAAAATTGATGCGATGGAGGAAGAGCGCTAGACTTCCCTGATGCTCAACTGGCACCTTTCTTCTGGTGTCAGAACATGGTTGTGTAACTCCTTTAATCCCAGTGGATTTTCCAAAAATTCCAGAATCTTCAGATTTTGGTAGCCCCTGTTTACTGCCTTTGCCCCCCGCATGCCAAACCCCACCCCACCCCGCACGCCAAACCCCACCCCACCCCGCACACATTTATTTTTTACCAGTTGTCCTCCGGGGTGTTTTTCTTTATATAGTTATTGCAGCAGTTTGTTAGACTACTGACCCCCAGTGCAAATGCCCCTCCCCCCCGTTTTCTCACCCTGTGTAGTTTTGTTCCACCTTGACCTGGGCTTGGTCACGTGACTTGCTTTGGCCCAGTGGCATATCAAGAGCTGAAGCTTGGAGAGTACTCGTGCTTTAGGGTTTGTCCTCATGGAAACCTGACCTGTTAGGAAGCCTGGCTAACCTAGTGGAGACTAGGCACAGGCCACAGCCAGCACCAATGGCCAGACATGTGAAAGCAACCAGCCCCGGTCCAGCAACCAGATGATGGCAGCCTCAGTAGTCACCTCAGGTGAAAGCAAGATAGATCCACCCAGGAGATCCCAGCCCATTCTGCTGATTCACAAATTGTGAGGAGATAAAGTGCCTGCTGTTTTAAACCACCAAGCTTAGGAGTAGTTCATCACACAGGAAGAGATATAACTATCTTCACTGTTAGATTATCTTCCCATTTTATACCATGTTTCCCCTCAAACGACTGTTCCTTTAGCCAAGATTCTAGGAAAGAAATAACAACTGATGAGGCTGATAGAGCCTTAACATTTTTTATAAGTTTTGTAAACTTTTAAAATAACTATGTTAATAAAATCAATATTTATTTGATCACAAAATTATTTTCTTCAGTTGCCTTAAGAAGTAATGCAGAATTGTACTAAGTTTATACATTTGGAGGCTCTAAAAATGTGTTATTCCTTGGATTCAAGTCCTAGTGTACTTTATGTGGGCATTCACGTTTGCAAAATGATTCCAGGAAAGTTGCGATTTCATTTTACAACTTTGGCCTAAGGAGTCTTATGATATTTTACCTGAGAAAAAGAACACATTAATTCCACTTTCAGCTATTAAACCCATGGCTTCCTGTATTTTCTAAATTCCCTATCAGTGAAGAAGACTATGTATAGCGTACAAGACTGTCATGATTAGGAGGAAGGTAGTACAGAAAGAGCCCATCAAATTAGGCATTGCCCAGTCATGTCAGTATACTAACGTGGCGAGCCACAGGCAGCTTGAAGCCTGGAAAAAAGACAGATACAATGTAATGATTATCCTAAGGATCCGGATAATGATTCCTATGATTTTGTTTTAAATATTAATGGCAGAGGATTCTGGGGAAATGGTGGTGGCTACAGAGAAGATTTTTATCCCTGAATATGCCACCCCTCCCCTAAATACACAACCCCCCACCCCCACAAAGAAGAAAGAAAAGCATCTAGGATAGCAAGATCAAAAACCCACAGACAACATCTACAGCAAGGTGTCCACATGAACTGCAACATACAGCCAGGTAGGAACAAATCAACAACAGGAAAAAGACCTACATATGTGTATCCCAAGGTGTGTGGGAGGAAGACGAGGGAAGGACTCTCTCTCTCTTTCAGGAGAGCCAAAGGTTACTATGGTTCACGAACTCACTGAGATTGAAAAACTCACTGAGAACAGCGGCAGAAACTGGGAGTGAATGTTGCAGGCTCCACTTTGCAGCTGAGTGCAAGAACTTTGAAATGTTCTGAGGACGCCAAGTGTTCTGGGGTCTGTGAAACCTTGACATCTATCAAACCAAAGCACCATTCCAGAACAAATCCCCATACTCAACAAGGACAGGAAAGAGGAGGCCTGGGTAAATGGGCATAGGAGGGCCGAGGAGGAAGATTTTAGAAATTTTAAGGTCATTTTTTAAAATTATGTTGTGGGGCTTCCCTGGTGGCGCAGTGGTTGAGAGTCCGCCTGCTGGGACACGGGTTCATGCCCCGGTCTGGGAAGATCCCACATGCCGCGGAGCGGCTGGGTCCGTGCGCCATGGCTGCTGAGCCTGCGCATCCGGAGCCTGTGCTCTGCAACGGGAGAGGCCACAGCAGTGAGAAGCCCGCGTACCGCAATAAATAAATAAATAAATAAATAAATAAATAAATAAATAAAATTATGTTGTGAAAATAATAGAAGATAGTGAGCCCTGGAGTTCTGAAGCTAGAAATTATATTCTGATCTATGTTTCCCTCCTAAAGTGGAAACTTATTTCATTTAAAAATGAGTGACAGAAGAGTATTCCATTCACATCCTGTAGAAAATCAGTGAGAAAAAAAAAGAAAAAAGAAGGGTGAAAAGAAAGTTCCAGCAAATCCTGAACACGTGACAGAAAGACACGTCCACAGAACAAATGAAATTTATTGCCTGATATTGCGGAAAAAGTAAAAGAAATTTTCAAAGGAATAGAAACTGGTTTTAAGAAAAACATAAAAAAAATTAGAAAAATTCAGAAATGAAGTGATTGGAGAATAGCAAGATTTGAAAAGGTGAAAAATTCAGTAAGTAATTTGTTTAAAAAAAAATCATGTCTCGAGAGAAGGTTAAACTAGAAGGAACACAAGTTTGAATAAACACAGTGGATAATGTCTCCTTGGAGAAACAGCTGACTTCAAATCCAGCATAAGAAACGAACAAGATGTTCCTGTTACATCTTGTCATACAAGACAGCTGGGAAGACTCCAAAGACTACTGTGGTTGTGTGGAAAGGACTCAGGAGCCAACTTGAACAGGATCCGTGAACCTAAGAGGGGACAATCTCTGCATCGATACTTATAACAACCTCACTGAAAACAACAACAAAGAAAGAAAATACCTCATTAGTCATCTTTGGAAGAGTCAACCTTTCTCTCTCTTGTTTTTTCTTTTTTTGTAAAACTGGTAAATAAAATAAAAGAAACATTTATTCTTCCTTTCCTAATTAAACTGTAACTCAGGGCAACCAAGTGGTTGATGAAATAATGTTCTAGCTAGTAAATGAATAATCATCTAGTTAGTAGAATATCACCATTTGGTACCCTTAATAAATTAATGGATCTAGACATTGATCATTAATGGCTGCAATGTCACAGTAAGACAGACACTTTACAGTTCCTTTTGGAATTCATCAATATTATCTATGAAGTAAACTTGACAAAAAAAATCACACCTGAATTATGTCCGTGCTCTAGATCTATCTACCAACTGACAGTAAATACATGGGCCAAAGGAGCATGATAAACATATAAGCAGAAAGGGGATGCAATCAGCATAATCCAGACAGTTGGGAACCCTACTGGATGAATGCTTTGAATTCAATGACAAATACTTGCAAGAAAAATGAGCAAATTGAGTTCTTTTAAACCTATACTTTAAAAGAAATTGTGTTTGGATCAGCAATCAAATAAATAATGGTTATTAAAATAAAAATACATTTATAGGACAATCAAGGAAACATGAACTGACTGGCTATTTGTTGATATTAAGGAATCATTATTATTTGCGGATGTGTGATAATGACATAGTTGAGCTTAAAAAGGGCAGTTCTTGCATTTTAGAAATATGTATACTGACGTTTTCACTGAGAAAAAGAAATCTGGGATTTGCTTTAAAATTGCTGGGGATTATGGTGGTAGTAGTAAGAGAGGGTATAGAGAAAGTATATTGGCCTGAAATTGATATTTGATGAGAACAATTGATGAAAGTTTCTACTTCTTTCTTTTTACTTCTGTAGATGTTTGAAATTTTCCATACTAAAACATGTTTTATAAATGTAGATGGCTTGCAATTTGCTCTTCTGAGCTCTCAGAAGGCAAAAAGCCATTCTTAAATTAGGAGCTTTCTTCTCTAGCCAAGAATTCTAATGATAATTTTGTCCCAACTGGCCAGTGCACTCAAATTGCTCTGAGATCTGTTGGTGGGAAAAAAATCAGCACAAACAATAAGGAGGCTCTTCAGTCTTAGAAGAAAACAACAAAGAGTAAAGGCTGCTGCTAAGTCTGGGGCAATAGTGTAGTTACCAGTATAAGACAAAATATTAGTTTCTTCCAAAATCCACTTGTTACTACTGTGTATACTTTTGCAGCAAAGTATCTTTTCTACGTTGTCAGCATTAAAGTAAATTTACTATTTAGGTAGCATTTAAATTATCATATACTCAAAGCCTAGAAAGAATCCCCTAGGCTGAAATGACATTAAATCTTATTTTGGCCATTGCAGTGTATTCTCCAGTCTTACTTGCTTTGTCTATAACTGTCGTAAAAAGGTGTGAGGAGATCTGCCAATATTAATGCCAGGATTCAAAATGAGTTCTTTGTAGCTTGCTTCCTTCAGGATCTTCTGCCCTCAGACCCATGTATTTACTTAATGCCTCAGATTATTGTATATGTCACATCTTTCCAACTAGAAGACAAGCTCCTTTAAGGGCAGTGACTAGTCTCATCAACATCGAATTTACTCCAACACCAGTGCTTTCAAAATGTGTGTTGCTTAGTATATGTCTGATCGTAAGAAGTTATAGAAACAATTCTACTCTAACTAGGTAATAATGATACTACTACTACTATTTCTACTACTACTGCTAATAAAATGTATGAAATAGAGTATAAATGGGAAAATAAAGATCACACTGGAAATCCCAGACTATAAAATGAATGATCCCAAAGCCACTGGCCAATCCATCGACTGTAAACAGTTACTTGTGAATTGGTCAACATTTAAATGCATAATTGAGAGAAGAGCTAAAACAAATTTTATTACCAAAAAACACAATTTTTATACCTACAATTTTTGAGCTCAACTAACCTGTAGTTTTAACAGAAATAGATGAGATTCAAAGTATTCATTCAGTTTCCTAAGTGATCCATTCCCTATCTTTCCTTATGAAACAATCAGTTATAACTCTAATAATTTGTCAAGGATTCACCAATCTCTACTTCCTTTATTTTCCAAGGTTTGGTATCATTACAAAATCAAGTCCTTTGGCGGAATTTAATAGTTTCAAAATCCCTCATCAATATTATTCACTGGGATAAAATAATATGAAAAGTTAACAAACACTGACTATGTGCTGAGAAATGATCCTTCAGTGATTCACTCCAGGTGGAGACTAGCATTCAGGCTACACCTGAGGTAGAATTTGAATTCCAAAGTGGACCTTTAAACCACAGCTCATCTTCTCTTTTTAAAACCATCAGAAAGAAGCCTGTTGCCTGACCTTTGAGATTCTGCAAAGAGACCATATTTAGATCTTTTGTCTCTTTTAACTTCCCTAGTCCCCTTCTCTACTTTCAGAATAGTGATTCCCAGATAAGTACAATGAGTTCAAACAGTGTGGTTAAAGGGGTAATTAGTCTGCTCTGCAGCCAAGTTACTCACAGAATAAATAAGTTGGCTTTCACAGTGGTTAGCTTCTTCCTGGGCTTTGTTTAGAGGGGTCTCAGCTCAAGCAAGCAACCTGTCAGCAGCCTGAAATAACTCTGTGGAAATCTAATGGCATATATGTAAAATATGTCTATGAAACCTTTTATTCAATCTTAGGTGCATAATTTTACTACTTCTTTAGGCCTGGAAAAGGATATTCAGCTACAAAAGGACAGAAAAGAAAATGTGTATAATACCTCATGCCCTCCTCACACCCTAGAACCTTATTTTACCCCTGTTTCATCAGAAAATGATGTATACTGTAAGAAACATTTTTTAAATTAGTTGATCAAATATTTAAGTGCACTAAGTCTCTGTATTTATTAAAGCAAATATAGTTACCTTTCTGTCCCTTTCTAAAAGAAAGCAAAAGATACAGTTCTTTTTTCTTAAGACTCAGGGTTTATGGATATTAATTATTACACTATATTGACACCCAGACATGTTTATAGGAGGCTTTTGAGACATACAGACCTATTTATTCCCATACCAAATGGCACTTCTTTTTCCTCTGCCTTCTGCTTGTATTTTTTCTGTTGCGATTATATCCCACTGAGGCTGCTACATGTCTTTGTTTGATTTGAGGTTCTGAAGGTAAGACTGTATAGTCTCCCTTTTACAGAATAATAATGGGTTTTATGACTGTTTGCCTTCAGAAGCCTCTTTTTCCACTCATTCTCATTTCATATCTATGGTGAGGTGTCTAAAACAGATGAGTTAGTTCTGAACTGGTGATATATAAATCAATTATTATTTGATTCATATTCAAAGCAGCTCCTCCTAAAATAGCGGCCTTCCTGCCTGTGGGATGTAGTCTAACCTACTGCCTGGATCTACACCCACCAACATCCATATTTTGTCTATTGTTACCTTGGACACTTGTAGGAACTGAGTGAGTTTCTGTTTCTATAGTGTCCATTGACAGACAAATGAATAAAGAAAATATGGCACATATGTAGAATGGAATGTTATTCAGCCTTAAAAAATAAGGGAATCTTGCCATTTGCAACAACTTGGATGAACCTTGAGGGCATTATGCTAAGTGAAATACGTCAGAGAGACAAAGACAAACATTGCATAATCTCACTTTTACGTGTAATCTAAGCTGCTCTCACAGAAACCGAGTAGAATGGTGGCCGTCAAGGGCTGGGGAGTGGAGGAAATGGGGAGTTGTTGGTCAAAGGGTATAACCTTCCAGTTATAAGATGAATAAATCCTGGGAGTCTGATGTACAGCATGCTGACTATAGTTAACAACACTCTATTGCATACTCAAAAGTTTCTGAGATAGTAGATCTTACATGTTCTCATCACACACACACACACACACACACACACACACAAGGTAATTGTGTAAGGTCATGGATGTGTTAACTAACCTTATTGTGGTAATCACTTTGCAATATATACATGTATCAAATTATGATGTTGTACACCTTAAACTTATACAGTGTTATATGTCAATTATATCTCAATAAAACTGGAAAGAAGAAAAAGATTCACATGGAGAAGGGTGAGGCTGGTAGAAAAAAGCCACTGCCTTGAGCAGTACCGAGGTGGGCGGAAAGCCATGGGCCTCTATTAGCACTGCTGGGTAGGTTCTGTTCCCACGTGTGGGGAGGGGGTAGGACAGCACAGCTGTTGTGATCCTTACTGCAGGCCCTAGGCAGCCTCAGGCAACTTTTCAAAGTTAGATGCTGAAAACCAATAAATGAAACTATAAGGAAGAATTACATAAATGCCTTTATTCTACTTCTGGTCCTCTTGGCAACTTTTTCCATCTAAAAGCTGCACCCTGCAGTTCTCAAAGCAGGAACATTAACATGGATCAGAAGTTTCCAAACTTTTCATCATCAACCCCTACACCAAAAGAAAAGTTGAAATTTTATGACCCCTAGTATATGAAGTATCTTGTGTGTTTTTAACATTTATCAAGAGAACATTTAACAGTTACCTACTATGTGCCAAGAGAAAATAAAAATAAGACACAAACTTTCAATGCAGACTTTGTTCCGGTATTATTCTTCGTTTTGACTTCAGTATAAGAACTATTGAGCTATTTGCTGTCCCAATAAGGGGATAAGCAGACGATTACAGAATGCTGTGATCTCTTCCCAAGTTTGCAACTATAGGGTTGGTCCTAGAATTGCTCAATAACTTTGTATTTTGATTTAAGGGGAAAGTAAAAGACCTTCCTGTCCCAAAGTAACTCTGCTTTGTGGAGACTGGAGGTGCCCTGCAACTGACTCAAGATACTGTTTATTTGTTTAAACAGTTCAATGAGTAGTTTCTATTTAACAAGTGAGCATAAATTTTCACAACAGTACCTACCCCATGACATAGCTCAGACGAAAACTCTGAGGGAAAGGAAAATTATATGGGCAAGAAGTCCAGGTTCCATCCACTGTACATTGGATATTGATAGGCTTGTAAAACTTACAGAGGTACCTGGAGGTACCCAGGAGCCCTGGGTATTTAGTATACAGATCAGCAAAGGATGGTGGAAAATAAGACGACACCAGGTCAGGGGACAAATTAAGCAGGTGAAGCTGGTCCTTTATACTCTTTTCCCTTCTGATACACCACTGCTCTGTCATGTCCAGAATATGTTCTGTATCCTCAGTAGACCTACACACACACACACACACACACACACACACGTGTAGCACACAAACATGCACGCATGCATGCATGTACACATACATGGACTTCCCAGTCTTCTCAGTTAAAATTCAGCTTGTAGTAACTAAAGAAAATTTATAATGCTCTATATTTTATAGACTTTAAAAATACTTGCACTTTAAGAGAAAACTTTTCATGTCTGAAAATCCTTCTCACGAAGGAAGTTATTTCTGATATTGGAGGTTGACAGTTTCACAGAGAAAACTTCAGGAGCACAGAGATATGCCTGACCCTCTCCACACGCACCATCTGGGGAGAATTCACCAACACAGAGGCTCAACCCCTGTGCTAAGTCAAAATCAAGTATACCAACATCATTATTTCACAGAGAATACCCTACCTCATGTCAGGCATTCATATGTATTTTATTTGTTGAAGGGAGGAAGAAGATATAAAGGAGGGAATCATCCGAAATTACAGAGGACAGCATTTAAGTCAATATAGATATTTAAATTTAAGGTAAAATTAAATGATAATTTGAAATTATATGTGGAGTTTTATTTACTAAAGAATATTTTGGAAAGTTCAACTCCTATTTTCACTTATATTTTCAGAGAAGGTATTTGGTCCAAATGAAGAATACCTTCAATTATTGTTCTTTTATTGCAAGCAAAAAAGGATTTATACTTCTTTTCATGAAATATGGTTGTTTGACAACAGAAGGATAAATATTTTATATTTTTAGAAACAACAGTCAGGCTACTGATATTCTTAATTAGTTTTAATAAATCTGAATGCTTCTTATCATCTACTCTTTAGCTTGTACCTGAGGAGTTGAATACCTCCGGGAAGATACGTGCTCCAGACCCGTAAATATGCAGTTCACAGAGCCCACCACCACAGGGCAATAAAGAAGTCAAATCTTGAAACCATGGAGTGAAAATAGTGGGAGTTTAAATAAAAGCAACATTTCACAGTATGCTTTTCTGACCAACGTTATATCTAATAACTTAATGGATTGTATGTACATGGATTCTGAAAAGTCAGCAGCACACTTCACTGGTCAATTTCTATGATAAGGGGAACGTAATTGGAGTGTAGAAAAACAGTATACTTACATCTTAAAATTCCACCCCTACAGAATCTACTACTCACTATTGAAAAATGGTAAGAAGAATGGCTTTCTGTGTCTCAGTTACCAGTTAACATTTTCAAGAGTAGAATTTATCTTCCTATGATGCTCAAATACACAGGAAAAATGCATATCTAGGACAATGGATAAACTCTATATGACATGTGAAAATAATTATTCAAATGGAAAAAGTAAAAGATCTACAAGGAACAGTTTTATATGCATTAGTGTGGATATATACATAAAGAGGCTCTAAGAAACATAAAAATCACTTCCAGGAAGTAATTTTAGATAGAAGAGAATTAACATGGATGAGGAAGAAAAGAGAGTTGGTTTTAAGATAGTTTCATTTACTTGTTTTTTTGTGTTTATTTATTTGTTTTATTTATTTGGTCTTTGGAATATAAGGAAACAGTGGCTTTCACATCCGTATCCCAGTGGAACAAAGGGACCGAGGTCTATACTGGAGCCCAGCCATTGTTTGACTATCTTGTAATAATACTGGTGAAATACAGCCAAATCGTTTGAACTACAAGCATCCTCTCTGACAATAATCTTAAGACATCAACATTATAAATTAAAGAAAGGAAAGAGAGAATACTGTTTTCTTTAGAGAGAAAATACAGATTCTGGATCAAATCAATAATGTCAGCAAACCTCACGGGTATAAAATATTCTGCTGTCTATCATTTAGATCATGCCTCTAGAAGAGGGAAACTGGGTGATAATTTCCCCAGATTTTATATTTAATTCAAATATTTTAGGTAAGAGGCATCTCTAGTAAAGCACTGTATCATTGATTTTTTCCAATAGGATAGCTCACAGGAGTTCCTCTTTCCTTCTCAAATACATATGGGGAAATGGAACTGGGTGTGGGTTAGAGGAACTATCTAAATAGAGCATAGTAATCAACAGTTTGTTTTTTAAAAATAGAAATTTCTATTTAAATTGTTTCCAGAGACAGAAACACACAGAGACAATTCCATGTGACAACAGTGGAAGAGACCAGAGTGATGCAGCTGCAAATCAAAAAATGCCAACACCAGTGATTGATGGCCACCACCAGAATCTGGTTAAGACAAAGAAGGATCCTCCCCTCGAGGCGTCAGAAAGAACATGGCCCTCTCAACACTCTGAGTTTGATCTTCTGGCCTCTAGAGCTGTGATAAAATAAATTTCTGTTCTTTTAAGCTAACAAGTTTGTGGTATCTTGTTATGGTAGCCCTAGAGATAACAGTATTTGATTCCTGAGATGGCAACTGTATTCTGGCTATGTAATGACTATTCCAAGATGATCAACAGACACAAAGATAAAGAAAGGCAAAACTGAGACTAAGCCCAGTTCTTTTTATTCCCAGAAGAATAAATGATTTTTTAATTAATTTAGATCTCTTTGTCTAACCCCTCTGCTTTCCAAAAGACTATGTGCGACCAATCGAATATTAATATGTTATACTTTCCTTTTACTTCATCTCAAATTATTTCTAATTCCCCTTATGAGTTCTTACTTGACCCATGAATTATTTAGGAATATATTGTTGAATTTCCATTTGTGATTTTCAACAAATTTCTTTCTGTTAACGATTTCTTATTGCATTCTGTTGTCATCTGAGAGCACTCTTTGTATTGTTTATATCCTTTAAAAGTACTGAAATTTGTTTTATGGCCTAGCATATAGTATATCCATGTGCATTTGAAAAGAATGTATATTCTGACGCTGTTGGGTGGAAGGTTTTATAGATGGCTGTTAGGTCTAGTTGATTGATAATGCTGTGCAAGTTTTTTTTTTATTTTCTTGTTGATTTTCTGTCTGTTCTGCTATTGAAAGAAAGGTATTAAAGTATCCAACTATTATTGTAGAACTGTCTGTTTCTCTTTTCCGTTGTGTTGATTTTGCTTCATTGTATTTTGAAGTTCTGTTGTTAGGTGCATATAAGTTTATAATTATTATACATTCTAGATGGTATAATCATTTTATCAGTTTAAAATATCTTTGTCTCTAGTAAAAATTTTCATCTTAAAATATATTTTTTTCTGATATTTTCTTAGCCACTCCAGTTTTGCTGTTGTTGTCTTGTTTTGTTGTGTTGTTACTGTTATGGTATATCTATTCCAACCCTTTTACACTTCACCTATATATTTTCTTGACTCTAAAGTGGGTCACTTTCTTGTTGATGTTATATACATATATAACTGTATATTACATTCAAAAATTACATACATAATAACAAATTATGGCAGACTTTGAACTGGACCTTTTATTTTTTTCGGTACGCGGGCCTCTCACTGTTGTGGGCTCTCCCGTTGCAGAGCACAGGCTCCGGACACGCAGGCTCAGCGGCCATGGCTCACGGGCCTAGCCGCTCCGCGGCATGTGGGATCTTCCCAAACCGGGGCACGAACCCGTGTCCTCTGCATCGGCAGGCGGACTCTCAACCACTGCGCCACCAGGGAAGCCCTGAACTTCACCTTTAAATGAGTATGATTTAGACAGTAGAGCTTCCCTACCAAATGCAAATAACTCACTTGAACTCTCTTTTTTGTAAAGGACAGACCAATTCTTCCAAGGGGAATTCTTGAACTCATTAGATATGTGATATTCATTATAATTAGTTGCATTTAACACCACAGAAAGGACTTGATCAAAGGCTATTTTACTCTTTTCTTCCTCACTGGATGATTAGCTAGGTTCATTGTTAAATGGAAGATATACTCTAGATATTTCAATGTAGGGCATCTCTTCCTTTCAAATCTCAGAAAGAAAGGTGTGCTTCAGTTTCCCTGCAGAAAGCTCTAGTATCTTGCCCCCCTTTTGAAAGAGGAACTAATCCTTCTTTCTCTATTCTTCTTTGTCTTCTTCCCTTCATCAGCAATGAGCCTCTTTATCATTTTTGTCAGCCCAAAGAATAATTTTTCTCTTTCCAGGCCATTCAAAAATTGTACACTACAAAGTAAACGGGAAGAGCTTTATTTATAAAAATAAAACAGCTATGGCATTAGTTCTTAAAGAGTATAAAATTTTGATCCCTCATTCCAACAAAAAGTCTTGTTAGCATTTAGGGTTCAATGAGAGGCAATAAACAAAAATGTTTTGGTGACTCATTTGACATCTTTACTAATAGGTTTGAATTCATACTGGTGAATATCAGACATATTTGTGTTAGGCAATTAAAATTAAATTATATCTAGACGTCTTTTAAATTACCATATTAACATTAACAAGTAATCTTAGAACTCATCTTGAAAGTAAAAGGTACTTTTATACTTTATAATGAAAAAATCAATAAAATGTGCCTTTATGCAGAGAAAATGTAATTATAATACCAATTAATGTTAACTGGTCACTTTTTTATTGAAGTAGAGTTGACATACAATATTATGTTAGTTTCAAGTGTTCAACATAGTGATCCAACATCTAAATACATTTGAATTGGTCACCATGATAAGTCTAGTAACCATATATCACCATACAAAATTATTACAGTATTATTGACTATATTCCTTATGCGGTAGATTGCATCCCCAAGACATTTATTTTATAACTGGAGATTTGTACCACTTAATCCCCTTCACCTATTTCTCTCAGTCCCCTATCCCCCTTCCCCTCTAGTAATCACCAGTTTGTTCTCTGTATCTACAAGTTTGTTTCTGTTTTGTTTTCTTTGCTTTATTTTTTTAGATTTCACATATAAGTGAAATCATACAGTATTTGTTCTTCTCTGTCTGATTTATTTCACTTAGCACACCTAGTACTCTAGGTCAATCCATGTTGTTGCAAGTGAAGATATTTCATTCTTTTTTAGGACTAAGTAATATTTCATTATATATATGTGTATATATACACATCTTCTTTATCCATTCATCTATTTATGGACACTAGTTTCTTCCATATCTTGGCTATTATAAGTAATGTTCCAATGAACAGAGGGGTGCATACATCCTTTCCTATTAGTGTTTTTGTTTTCTTTGGATAGATACTCAGAAGTTGAATTGTTTCATCATATGGTAATTCTATTTTTAACATTTGGGGGAACCTCTGTACTGTTTTCCATAGTGGCTGCACCAATTTACATTCCCACTAACAGTGCACAAGGGTTCCCTTTTTGATGATGGCCATTCGGACAGGTGTAAGGTGATCTCTCACTGTGGTTTTGATTTGCATTTCCCAGATGATTAGTGACATTGAGCATCTTTTCATGTGTCTTTTGGTCATTTGTATGTATTCCCAAAGCAATGTAACCCCGATCAAAATACCAATGGTATTTTTCACAGAATTAGAACAAATAATCCTAAAATTTGTATAGAATCATCCAAACAAACAAAAAACCTCCAATAACCAAAGCTATATTGAGAAAGAAAAACAAAGCTGGTGGTATGACATGCACTGATCTCAGACTATACTACAAAGCTATAGTAATCAAAACACTATGGTATTAGCATAACAACAGACACATAGGTCAGTGGAATAGAATACAGAGCCCAGAAATGAACCCACAGTTATGTGATCAATTAATCTACAACAAAGGAGGCAAGAACATACAATGAAATAAAGACAATAAATGGTGTTAGGAAAATTGGACAACTACTTGCAAAAGAGTGAAACTGAATTATTTCCTTACACTATACATAAACATAAATTTTAAATGGATTGAAGACTCACATTTAAGACCTGAAACCATAAAACCCCTAGGAAAAATACATTGACATCGATCTTAGCAATATTTTTGGGGGGTCTATCTCCTCAGGCATGGCCAACAGAAGTAAAATTAAACAAGTGTGATTATATCAAACTGAAAACCTTTTGCAGAGAGGAGAAAACCATCACAAAATGAAAAGGTAACTTACTGAATGAAAGATTTTTTCAAATGATATATCTGATAAGGAGTTAATATCCAAATTATCTAAAGAAATCATACAATCTAATATCAAAAACCCCCAGATATTCCAATTTAAAAATGGGCAGAGAACCTGAACTGGTTACTTTTTAAAGTGTTTGATACAGTACTTAGATGCGTTCTTTTTTCATTAGCCTTGAATATCAATACTCTTAACATCTCCGTTTATAAATGAAGAAATTAAGGAATGGAGAGATAAATGACTTGTCTAAGGTACAAAGCTTAGTACAAAAAAGATTATACTAAACCAGACCTCTGATTCAGATTCCTATACTTTAATCATTATGGCTTACTGCAGAAGATTAGAGACAGAATTTGACATTGAAAGCTTAGATTCCAGTTTTTAATGAGACTTCTTCACCATGCCTTTATGTCTAAGGGAAAAAATTCTGGTCTGTACTGCCATTAATGATAATACTGCTTTAGAGAAATGTTCTGGAGGGAAAGGATATTATTCAAATTTATTTTTAAAGTTTTTTTTTTTTTTGGTTTGACTTTGTTTCTTAATTTTCTCATGCTAGGATGGGAGGGCAAACCAAACCTAAACTAACAATACCAACTATACGTGTGTGCGTGTGAGTGTGCCTGTACTTATAAGTATGAAAATACAACTTACAAGAAAAGGCAAGGCCAGAATCTATAAGGCTAAGGATTTTGACTTTATCTTAGATGCAAGAGAAAGCAATTAAATGAGAAGATAGTTGTGTAGATACTAGGCTGTTCAAGTAGAGCAAAGGAGAAATGGTAGTGGCTAAGATGGTGGCAATGAAAATGAAGAGAAACATTATATATGTGATGAGAGAGAGAGAGAGAGAGATGAGATTCCAGAGGACCTAATGATACAGTCTATGCAGAAAGTGAAGAAAAGGAAGGAATTGAGGATCATTCCCAGGTTTTTTGCATTGAGTTACTTTTTGTGTGAATCATGGCACCATTCACTGAGGAAGAAAAGATTTGCAGGATGGGACAGTTTGGAAGAAGGAATAATTGAAGTTTCATTTTAGACATCTTAGTTGTAGAGACGTCAAGCAGTGTTCCTCATATTTCTCCAATGAAAAGAATCACCTGGGGATCTTATTGCACATATGGATTATCACCTTTTCTGCTAGAACTTCTGGTTTGGTAGTCTGAGTTGAACACAAAGTACTGGATTTTCTCACACTGCAGAAGAAAAAAAAACACACTGAAGGAGGTGGGAAAGAGCTAACCTAAGTAACTTTGGAAAACAGTATTTTAATATACTGTAATTAACCATGCACAATATATACTGAAAAGCTAAAGACAAAAAGAAATGTACACAAATATTGAACTTGTTAGTAAATTTATTTTTCACACGTGTACAGGTTAATGATTTTTAAATATTTTATGTGTATTCCAGAATTGAGCAAATGACTAAATAGACTGCAAATAATGAGAATCAGGTTTCTAATTGTTAAAGAGTGACAAATAAGGAAAGGGTAAGGGAGGCTAGAATAAACCCTGTGGTGTTGCATTGGAATCAAGGTATCAATTTGAATTCATATATCAATTTGAAGTTATATATATATGTAGATAGATGATAGATAACGTGTGTGTGTGCACACGTGTGTGTGTATACACACACACCCAGATAGATAATATGAAAATAGAGATACTTGTATATTTTTATGTATTCGTATATATATTTTTAGCTCTCTCTGCTGAAAACACAATGAGGTAGCTTGGATAGTGATAAATCCACCTCATACCAAGATTCTGGTTTCTGAATACCATTATTAATGCAAGGAACAAGAACTCCATGGAGAAATGACTGATTCAAGGCTGAGACAGAGGAAAGTAAAAGATGGGTCTGGAGCATTTTGTGGTGTCAGAAAGTAAGATATTACTCCAAAAATTGTATGGCCATGTAGGAAAAATATAGGAGACAGCTGGAAGGAGTACCAGTGACCAAATATGGAACACTTTGAGAAACAAAACTATTAATGATAGTAATAAATTTTAACCCGTAGAATAAAATAAATATCCACAAGTTCACACTGATGTATGTATATATATGAACAAATAACCAGATAAATACATAAATGAACGAGAAGAACAGCTCTTTCTTATACTCAAATTATAGTTAATAAATGTAGAGGGAACGATGGGAATAGAAAATGAACAATCATCAAACACCACAGTAACTGGTGGAGTCAAAAATTATTGATGGATGCTAAAATTAGTATGGGAAAATTAAACAAGAAGCAGAATATTTGAACAATCTCAAATAATTACAAAGGGAAAAATAGTGATTTTGCAGCTATCATTATAACTAAGTCATCAAAGTTAGCAACCCCAGTAGTGAGACATACAGATTTGTTTGTACCTCTAATATGTACTGAAAATGGCATAATCTCTCTCCTGAAGTGTTCTTGTCAAGAAATTCATATCCTCAGTCTAACCATGAGAAAATATCAAACAAACCCTATTTGAGAAAAATTCTACAAAATGACTGCATAAGATTTTCCATTAGTTCAAGGTCATAACAGACAAAAAAAGACTGAGGAACTATCCTAGATTAGAGAAGAATGGGGAGATATGACAAGCAAATGCAATAAGGGATCCTAGATTTGAATCTGGACCACAAGACAATAGGCAATATTTGAATACGCGTCTATAAATCGTTAGTAGCATTGTGACAATGTAAACTTTCTGCTTTCAATAATTATACTCTAGTAATATAAAATGTTAACATTTGGGGAAGCTGAGTAAAGGGTATATGGGAACTCATACTGCTATGTTTGAAGTTTTTTGATAAAGAAGATTTGATAACACAGTTTTATAAAAATTTAGTTTGGACATTTCTGAACCTCTTTTTTGTTTCCTTATGGAAGAAAGTTGCTTGTTTAGGGATAATACTAGTTCAATGGGGGTAAGACTTACACAGGACCAACCCTAACATTCATAGTGTGTGGCACAGGAAACAACTTTGAAGGGCCATTTCAAGGAACAATATACTTAAGTGTATACAATGAGTAAAATGGATGAACTACACAAATTAATGAGTTGAAAAACCAGAGAATCATAGAATTTTCTCACTGTAAAGGCTCTTACTTTCATAACTTTTCATAACTTTTCAGGTCCTATGGGTAAATACCAAAGAGCATGATTACTAGATCACTGTATGGTAAAAGTACGTTTATTTTGTAAGCAACTGCCAAGTATCCCGCTCGCCACAAATGAGAATTCCAATTGTTCCGCATTATCACCAACTTCGGTTTTCAGTTTTGGGATTTTAGCCATTTAAATAGGTGTGTAGTGGTATCTCATTATTGTTCTAATTCAAAATTCACTGATGACATGGAATGTGTAGCATCTTTTCATATGCTTATTTGCCATGTGTCTATTTTCTTTGTTTAACCATAGTAGTTTTGTTGTTTTTTTTTAACCAAGGCCTGCTAACTCTTGTCCTCCTGTGTCTATTTATATTGTCTTTTTTCTTTCTTTCTTCTTTTTTGAACATTTGATCATTTAGTCTTTTTCCTGGTTATGTCCTATTATTTTTTATACTAAAATTGGGCTTAACTTATTTTAGGAAACTATAAAGATACCTCCACATTCTGGATGTTGTTATCTTTCTCTTGAAAAGATTTACTTTGGCCCATGGCAGACAGTTACTATAGGGACTGGTAACCTTAGTCCATTCTCAGTTTGAGCTCATTCAAAGCCGTTTTTCAGTCTGTGTGAAGGTTGGTCTATTTCTGTCTTGTCCTTCCTCTATGGGTGTTGCCCTTTGGGATTACCATGTGAATGTTTGGATTCTCCCTATTCCCAACTACCCTTGTATTTGTTAGGCTTTAAATGTAATGGTTCCCGCAGCCCTGTGAGACTAAAGATACACTTAGCTTGTCATTCCATTAGTTGTTGCCTTTAGCTTGAGCTGTTGCCCATTGGCTTCTGTGGTTACAGTCTTTTGAACTCTTTGGCTTTTCAGCTCCTAGGCTGTATGAGCTGAATCAGCAAATGCCCCAAGGACAAAAGCTGCACCAAGTGTCAAGCTTGCGTCTGTGTTTCCCTTCTCTCCACAACTTGGCTCACATGTCTTGGTGTCTCTCTAACATTCAGATGCCAGCGAACAGATGTTTTCTTACTTTATCCAGCTTTTCTAAAATTTCTTTACACTTCACCTGATCTTATGTTATTATTGAACTATCATCTCAATTACCCCAGGAAGAAAATTTACAATTTTATGTTTTATTTTTTTATTTTCTATATTACCTCAGTTTCTGTAGAGACCTTTTACCTCACTGTTCGGTCTAGTTCCTGTGTTAGCAGTAAGATGGAGATAAGGTGGAGGCTAAGAATACTGGGGGGAAATCACTGATGAATGATATGTCTCGTTCTTTTTGTTTTTTCCTCTCCTTATTTATTACTCTGGCAGCCTACACCTGCCTTTCTTCATTTGACCCAGTTGCCCAAATAAGAAACCCACTCTGGCAAAGACCTGACTTTACTCTCATAAATGTCTGCATGTTAGGATTAGCTAGATGATGAACACCATGCCAGAGTTCTTTGTGTGAGACTTTTGCAGACTTTTGTTAGCCCTTTAGTTTGCCTCTTGCAAACGCTGCTCAGATTGTTGAGGTTTTCTAAGATTCTGTAGGTCAAACCTCTCTACCTGCATACCAGATGAGCCCTTCTCTCTTTCCTGACTTCACTTGTGGGAGGTTAGCCCTCGGTTCTTCTTTTTCCCCATCCAATCATAATTGTTCATGAATTCCAAAAGGCCCTCAAAATATCTGTCGTCCCTTTCTCTCTTCTCTTTTTTATCAACCCTGTTAAATATTAACCATATATTTGCATACCTCTTTCTTACTTACAGTGGAATATTGGAAGGCTTGATCATTAAGTGTGAGCCCCACCAAATTAGGACTCATACAACACTCTCCTCCAGGCCAAAACTTCTGATATCCACTGGGTTTTTTTATACTATCTTATATGTATCTAAATTTGTAATGATTTACTTAATTCCTGAGTTACGTGACAATAAGAAATCAGTCAAATTAGCACTACAGAAGTGCAGCTTAGACCTAGGGACCAGAACCAAGGACCACAAAAACCTGTGAACCAATAAGTTTCACTTGTACTTCATGTTTAACAACTGCTGAGGGTGAATGGGAAGTGAGGGAAAAAGAGTTTAACTTCATATCACAGAAACTTGCACTAAAATGAAGAGGAAAATGACCCAGTTCCTGGTTCAAGTCACTGCAATCTGCTTCAATAAATAATAACAGCACACAAGGAAAACAAACACTCTATGACAGGAACAATGGATAATTAATTACCAGATCAGGGAGGACAGATTACACTTGCTATGGGATTTCATTAAAGAAGGATTCCAAAAAGTACTGGCTTCTTCTGAGAAGACTTCTCAGAACAGGTAGCATTTAAACTGAGTCTTGAACAAGTATATAGAGGGTAGGGAACAGGCCTTCCGGGCAGGGAACAGGCACAGTGTCAGGAATGGCACAAAGGCCTTATGGAATAGGGGACAAAACTGGCTGAACACAGGAGTGCTACGTGTTGGGGAATATGGGGGAAGGCTGGCTGAGGTTGGTTAAATGAAACATAATTAGATGGAAGAGAAAGTAGGTGGAAAGACACATGGAAGACTGTGGAAAGCCCCTGAAGATGGAGGTCAGCATAATAATATGAAGAACTCAGTGGTACTTTGACACTGTATGAATGTCTAGGTTTAAAAAATCAGGAAAACACAATAAAAGAATAAACTACTGATATAATGATATGTAACCAGAGGCCAGATACCAAAGAATACACACTGTGTGTTTCCACGTATGTCATATATGGTGATAGATAGAGGTCAGCTTAGGTGTTGCCCTGGTAGAGTATGGAACAGAAAGAAGTAACAGAGAACCGTATAGGGTGTTAGAAATATTTTATAATATCTTGATCTGGTGTTGGATACATGGGTGCATAGAGGTGTAAAAATTCAGTTATTAGCAATGCAGTTAACCTACTAGAGTTTTTTTTAATGTATGCGTACATTAAAAAAAACTCTAGTAGGTTAATTAGGCTGTCAGTTGTATGAAGTAAATTTTGGTCAAGGAATAGCCAAGGTAGTAATGCAGTAATAAGTTATAAATGTACTCACTGTGCTCTAGAATGTCACAATTGGAATACAAGAAATATGTGTAAGAAAAAAGACAAGTATTGAATATTGATGGTTGGATGAGCTGAATAAGTTAGATCACTCTACTTTCAATTTAAGAACTTGGCCAGTGTTTGGATACCTTTGAACAAAGAAAAAAAAGAAATACAATTTTTATTACGCATATGCTATGTATCAATCCCTGACTTATATTTTGACACATATAAACATGGGAAATATTGCACCTTGTAACTGAGACAATGAAGATGAGTGAGGTAGCTGGTTTTGACACTAGAGGCTGAGAAAACCATCAGCTCATAATCGTAAGAAGTCTGAAGTCGGAGGAAAGAATCAAGAGGAAATAGTGGTAAGTGCCAGGAGCTTCTGGAAACTACATCAGAGATGAAGACTCCAGGATTGTTGAGCTTTCTAAGAGTCCCAATAACTCAGGTAAAAACAGAGGGCTTAAAACTGAATCCTGGGGATATATGTATGCATATAGCTGATTCACTTTGTTATACAGCAGAAACTAACACAACACTGTAAAGCAATTATACTCCAATAAAGATGTAAAAAACAAAACTAAAAAACTGACTCCTGCAAAGTAACAATTGTTAGGACAAACAGTAAAGAATTATAAGAAAAATAATCACATGCCTGTCCCAACAGAGAAATATCCTAAGCTCCATCTCACCATTTCTCCGATTGGCCTTTCACAAAATACAGTCCCATCAGCTGAATATAGGTTTGTCAAGTAACTGTGAGTAAGACTGAATTAAACAAAAATAAATCAATTCCTTCCTCCAAAACTTTTCAGAGTATGTAATGTAACAAAGTGAAACTTGAATTTCATGTCGGGATGTAGAGTACAGCTCTTCCCAAATGCTTCTGTCTTGTAACTACATTAACATCATCTAAAACCAGTGTTCTGCAGGACAGAGATTGTGAAACGCTGCTCTCATCATGTAAGATATCAAGTCTTTCTGAAAATCCATTCTTCCTTCTGCCCTTTCTCGTGTTGTCCCTGTCACCTGGAATGTCTGTCCTAAGCTCCACCTGCCAAAACCCTACCCATTTTTAGGATCCAAGAGATAATAAAAGGCTTACATTACTGAAAGGCAGAGAAAGAAATCCCTTCCTAGGGATCTACATTTCCTTCCTAGGGAGAAGAAAAATTGTAAAGTATACCACAGTGACCTTAAGTCTATGAATGTAACTATGTTGTGTTACTTTGAGTTCTGTAAAAGTCAATGTGCTACAATATACATGGATATGAATGTTTGATCGCTTACAAGTAGAACTTGCTGATAACTTTCATCATGAGCGAGGTTAATGATTAAGGGAGCCATTGTATTTGGCTCAGCCCTTATAACTAGGGAATACTAAAATTGGAAAGGTCCCTAGATATTAGCAAATCTATCCACCTCATATTCTAAGTAAGGAAACTGAGACCTTCATAGATTGGATATTTATATTAACAAAGGAAAAGGATATAAGAATGGCAGAACTACCTTTTAGATTAAGAATTTTGAGATTTTTATAGACTACTAGGACATTATGTCCACTGATATTGAGACAATGTGTTTCTTAGTCATCATTTTCTATTGCACTGACCAAGCGAGGTGGCAGTCAGTAGTTGTACAAAGGGAAAAAGAGAACTTTAGGAACTCCCAATTTATATACGCAGGGAAATTCATCATTCATGTTATTTAAGCTAACTGGATGCAGTTTATCAGCTACATTGAGGAATGGTGAAGTGTCTATACAATTAACATGTTAGTTTGTGTCATGACCTCCCTGTTGTTCAAGTGAGTTAACGGTTAGCACTCAACTAGGCACTTAAGAGTCCATTATAAATCTGGACTAAACGTTTATCTGTGGCATCTTTATTCTTCTTTGGTGCCCTTAGGCAGAATTAGCCCTCTTATGTTTTGAAGCTGGAGTACTTCTAGATTTAAGAATGGTCAGATTGAGGAAGAAGAGTCTTATGCCAGAGGTGAAAGACGACTGATTATAATTACCTATTTTTAAAAATTCCAACCCTTTTCAATGTTCTAAAGTGATCAGGAAGTACATGGGTATGCTAGGAAGTAAGGGAGTCAAGCAACAATATTCTCTAAGAGTTTGTGGATGGCAATGAAGAGGAAAGGAAGATAGAGACAATCCTAGAAAAGGTTTTGGTTGGCCATAATAATGAAGTCAGAAGGAGAAGAAGAAGAAGAAGAAGAAGAATGACACATGCAATGGGAAAGAGAAAGCAAGAACAGAGAAGCAAAAGGGAGAGTAGAAAAATGAGACAAATTTGGAGAAGGAAATGAGGAAGAAAACTGGGTGAAAGAAGGAAGCACTGATGGTAGACCACTTGACACTCAAACATTAACACGATGCACATTTAAGATGTGTCATCCATGGCCATGGTCATTACCCTCAAATAGTTTATAGTACGTGTTTCAGAGACATTTATAAATTGAAAATACCATTAAAATAAGTGCCAGGGTATAAGTATTCATGGAATTGTATGGGAGAATAAAAAGTCCCCCGTCAAAGAGCCTTCTGAGACATCGGAAAAAAAGGAAAAACCTAAAAAGCATAAGACTCTTCCTATTTTCATTTCCAATGATACATCCCAATTTTGATGATCAATCAGCGATTTAAATATCAACTATAAACACAGTATTTTATGAGCTGCTATGCAGTATACTATACTAGAGCAATAGAACAGAGAGGACCTCAAACCCTCTGTTCCCTCAAATTGAAAGGCACGCTTCCTGACCCCTCCAGACCACTACTGGACACAGGGAACACACACTAATGTTTCAGGACCCCAACCAGCAGTCACCTGCTTTGTGATTACTTCCATGACACACCCTCACCAACACCACTGACTTTCCTGCTCCTACGGGACATGACATATATTTCCTATTTTAACACATACCGCAGTGCATTATGATTGCAGGTAGATGTTCTAACAACTTGAAAGAGAATGATGACTTTTTTCTCTTTACATCTCGTTATTTCCCTACTCATAATATTTCTTGAAGAGAAACCATAAAAATATAAACAAACACAAAAAACAGATAATATACAAAACGTGTGCTTTGCACCTTAACACAAACTTAAGTAAAATTAGTTCTGACAGTATCCGGCATGACAAACTTCCATGGTACAAATGAGAATGGACCAAGGTTTGAGCAGGTACAGGAGACAATCCAGGCATGAACAACACCAAGGAAAGGTAGACAGGAAGTAACATGGTGTGTAGGAAATCACGAGGCCAGTCTGATGGGAAGAGACTTAAACAAGACTGAAACTCACTTTCTAAACCTCCATCTCCAACTGGACAATTCGCAAGACACAGGTGCACCAAAGTGGCCCAATATTCAATCCCTTTAATGGCGAGGAACAGTTTAAAATTTTATGGCTTTAGTTTGCCAAAAAGCAACTATCAAATGTTGGCAGGACACAATGAAGGCTTACCTTTGTTAACATAGTTAAGTCTCTCTCTCTCACAACTAGCCCACTTGGATCCACGTTCCTTAGCACACCCGACTCACTTACACAGCATTGATGAGCTTTACACAACTGGAAGGTCACATCTTTATTTCTTATTGCAGGAACACAACATCTGGAAACTTTATTTCTATCGGAAGCTAAAGCAAAATTATTGTAAAATGAGTCATTTAAACCATACATTTTATCACCGTTAAAAAGCATCTGCTCTGTGCTAAGGATTAGAAATGACTCCTGTCCTTAAAGCCTCATTAAGGACGAAGATCTATAAACTCAAAATTTCAATCACATGAGATAAAGAACCATAACCTTTAAGCACAGAAGTGCCTATGGAGGCCAAAAGTTATAGCTAAGTGACGGCTTCATGATAACCCTGAAGTACAGTCGAGAAAGATGAGGCTATGCAGAGGTGGAGTAGGAGGTGCATTAACTGCAGAGGGAACATCTGTGAAAAGACACTCGAGCCTGACACCTGCTGGGCACTGTAAATACTGCAGGTGGGGATGACTAAAGACCAGGAGTCCAAGAGTGAGAAGAGACAGAAATAAAAATAGAGATGTTGGCCCAAGCAAGCCTGGGAGAGAGCATGGCTTGTATCCCACAGGTGATGAGGCCTGGGGCTACCACTGGCTGAGTAAGGGTGCCTCCGCTGATTAGAAAAAGGCGCCCCGCTGCTGAAGGACCAATTAGATAAAGGGAGTGATCACAAAAAGCTCCCCTTCCTCAGGGCCAAAGAGCCCCAGGAGGCTTGGCAAAGCACAGTTCAGATTACAGGCCTCTGTGCAGAGCACATGCTGGGCGGCTAGTATGCACTAACTCTGTGTGGGCAAGCCATTAGCAGCATTATTTTAGGCATATCTTGTCATGTTAGAAGATCACTCAACCCGAGTAGGCAGATGAACTTAGAGGAACTGAGACCGGGGCCGCAAAACCACCCAGCAGTTTCTACCATAGTCGGGGCAAAATGTAATGTGGATGAAGAAGCAGATTTAGGAGGAGGCCAAAATTTACAAGCTAGACCCACTGGATGAAAGTCATAAAGAAAGTTCAGTGAAGGAATTCTGAAGAGAATGGGCTCTGCATTTTTCTTACAATCAATGTAAAATATTAGGCAAAATTAAGTACAGTGGCTTTTAAGGTCCCTTCCAGCTCTAATTTCTTTTGATTTCTAACTTATTACTCTGGTTAAGTAAAGTCCCTTCAGAGGTACAGAACAGTTCCTACACCTGAATGGGATGCAAAGAAAAAGAATAATCTGACTTCTCTTCACCAGGGGATGAGTTGAACTGTCCTTGCAGAAGAGGTAACACATGGTGAGAACCCCAGATCCTAGAAAAGGGCCAGGCACACGATACGTATTCAGCTTTTTGAAAACAAATGAACAATCATTTCCTCTCCTACATCTTCACACCCTTTCTCTGCTGGCTGCTTTCTTTCAGCTTATAAACTTCCTCAATATACCCACTTCAAAAGCCCTCAGACCTATGATTCTTTGGATCTTGTTGTGGGTAACCTAAGTCTCTCCCATGCCTTCAAACACCTCTCCTCACCAAAAGCCCAGATATGAACCTTGGGCCCAGACCTGTCTACCAGGCCCCTCTAAAGCACTGAAGATGAAGTAAGATCCTCTCCCCACCCCCAATCCCTTCCTACTGTGCTCTGTATCTCTCAAAAAGATGCAGCTGTAAACTGTCACCCACGCTTGCTGCCCTCCCTTTTCTAACTGGTCACCAGGCCTCACCCATTCTCTCTCAGATCTGCAAAATCCAGTCCAACCTTTTATAACTTAAGTGGGAACCTTAGATTACAATTCATCCTGCACCCAATCAAGTGCCTTGCACATGGAGGTCCGAGTGAGCCTCTAAACCACAAGTCCATCTCACTGTTCTTTAGGGTTTCCCACAGCCCTCAGGATAAACATCTAAACTTCTGACAGGACAAACAAGGCCCCCTTCTCTTGGGCCCCACTAAGTTTCCAGTATCAACTCTCATTTCTTTCCCAAACCCTGAGTTCCAGTCCTATACCTTAGTTTTGCCATATTTTCTTATATTTCTCAAACTTTGACACACACTGCTCCCTCCTGACACCCCAGGACCTTCTACGTATCCTTAGAAAGGATGGCACCTCCTCCAAGAAGCCTACCCTGAACTTTCCCTTCCAAGATTCTGTGCTCTGCAAAGGGGAAAGATCGGGGGGAGGGATCCATTAGGAGTTTGGCATTAACATATACACACGACTCTATATCAAATAGATAATCAACAAGGACCTACTGCATAGCACAGGGAACTCTACTCCATAGCCTGTAACAAACTGTACGGGAAAAGAATCTGAAAAAGAATGGATACATGAATAACTAAACCACTTTGCTGTACACCTGAAACTAACACAATATTGTACATCAACTAACCTCCAATATAAAATAATAATTAAATTTTAAAAAAAGATTCTGTGCTCTGGAGCACCAGAACTCACTTCTTCCAGAGCACTGACTACTGTGCTTGTGTTTACCTGCCGCCCAGTAGAAGGGGAGATTACCTAGGGCAGAAGCATCGTCTCCAGCAGCCCTTGGTTCTGACAACTCATTCAAGTGCCAGGTTACTTTACACACATAACCTGCTTAATTAATTCTAAGAACCCACAGAAAGAGTGGTTTTTAATGTCATTTTACAAGTGTGGGGATTGCAGTTCAAAAGTAACCTGCCCAGGCCACAGACAGCATAAGCCCTGGAATTCAAACCCTAAGCTGCCTTCACACCAGTGCTCTTTCCACTATATGATACGACTACTGAAAAACAGATTTTTTTTCCTGAACCCTGTTTTAATGGAAAGGAAATGAAGCTGGGATATACCAATTTCCTAATCGCTTTGGCGTGTACCAGGCAAAGTCATTCAACAGACCAGGTAACATCTGTGGAACAATGAACGATGCTCCAAACTGTCCTAAGTGTTCTACATTGTAGGGTCTGCAAACATTAACACAGTGCGACCTTGTAACCTCCAGAGAGAGTGAGTCCTGTTCAGCCCATGCTACAGATGAGAACACTGAGACCTAGAAGCCTTAAGGCACTCGGCCGGGGTCACCGAGCCGGCAGGAGTCCTAGGCCGCACGCCCCATCCAGCGCACACACACCCGGGCACTGGGCACCGGTTCTAGTGCCCACCCTCCACCTTGCACCATCTAAAACCCCGCTTCGCAGCGCCCACATGAGAGCCCCTGGAAGCGGGAAGTACAAAGCTGTCTCAAACAGATGAACCAGTTTGCAGGGCAGAAGTTGAGACACAGATGTAGAGAACAAACGTATGGACACCAAGGGAGGAAAGCCGCGGGGGGGTGGGGATGGTGGTGTGCTGAGCTGGACGAGTCGGATTGACATGTATACACTGATGTGTATAAAATTGATGACTAAGAAGAACATGCTGTATAAAAAAATAAAGTAAAATTCAAAAATCAAAAGAAAGAAGAATACTGTCTACTGTCCTCCACGCCCCCTGGAACACTCACTGTAAATATCCAGGAGGTGCTTGCAGAATGAATGAATCAATGAACAAACAAGCTCACTCATTTCAAACGTGCAGTCACATACGTAATCTGACCTTCCGAGAAGTTAAGCTTCTGGAAGGAGCCCATTTTCTTAATGTATTCAGCATCGAGTCATCACAGAATATGAACTCTTATAAAGTACTGCCCCCTCACTTCCCATCAGAGAGCAAAATTCCTCAGCAGGGAAATGGGAGGGTAGCAGACATTACCCGCAAACTTTAGGAAGGCTGCGGCTCGCTGAGCACTTCACTAGGGCCCCTGACCGCCTGCCTGGTAGTAGGACAGACACACCAGGAACGGCTGCTGACTGGCAGAAAGAGCGCCCGGCCACGCAGGCAGCACACCCCGCACCCTGCCAAGCGAGGTCCGGCCAGCAAGGGAAAGACGCTCTCCACTTCAGAACCGCCCACCACTAGAAAGCCAGGTCCTGCCAGGGCCTGGACACACGAGGCCTTCCTTACAAGGGTTACAAATCTGTGGCCTTGCTCTGCCTCGAATAAAAGACAGTGACGGGGACAACGTGACCATCTCCAGATGAACTTCCAACTTCGTTTCAAGTGCCTGGGTGCTGGGTCACAGTGGATTTCTAAACTCTTCCAATATTCAAAAATATCAATTTCTAAGATGCAGGAGGGTTGTTAAACATACACTTAGCACAGACCCCAGTCCCACTCCTGAGTATTTTCTCAAGTGAGGTAAAAACCCAAGTTCACATGGAAAACTGCCCTGGGATGTTTACAGCAGCTTTATTCCTGATCCCCTCAAAAGTGGAAACATCCCACAAGTCCTGCCACCCGCAGGCGAATGGACAAACGGAAAATGGAATACAACACAGCCAGAAAAAGGAGTGGCTTCTCATACCCGCAACAACAGGGATGACGGACTTCCCTGGTGGTCCAGTGGCTAAGACTCCGCGCTCCCAATGCAGGGGGCTCGGGGTCCATCCCTGCTCAGGGAACTAGATCCCCCACGCCGTTAACTAAAACATACTGCACGCGGCAATGAAGATCCCATGTGCCGCAACGAAGACCCGGCACAGCCAAGTAAATTAACTAAATAAATAAATATTTAAAACAACAACAACAAAAAAACAAACCCGGGAGGAATCTCGCATAGGTTTTGCTGAGCCAAAGCAGCCAGAATCAAAAAGCTACATGCTGTTGTTCCGTTTATCTGACTTTCTGGAAAAGCCAAAACCTTAGGGACAGAGAGGAGATTAGTGGCCAAGAGGCTAGAGGCACCCTGGCGCCAAAGGGCAGCAAATGGGATGACAGGATTGCTCTGCCGCCTGATGGCGATCAAAACTCCTACAACTGTGCACTACAAGTGAACTATGCTTCACGGCTACTAAGGACACACAAATTATTACATTTTGAAAAATGCGCCGGCCAGCCATCCCGTGCATGACAAGTGCAGTAAGAGGGGCGGGGAGGCGAGGCAAGTGGATCAGCTGGAGTTCTGAAGGTTCTCCCCACTTTCAGTTTCCCTCCCCTGGCATGTCTCCCCGCCCGGCCCACTGCTGCTCAGGCCGCCCACCCGGGACACCCGGAGTTACCCAACCGGAAAAGCCAGAGCCCAGGCTCAGCCACGCCTCCAGGCACAGGAAGGGCAAAAATAGAAAGCGCCAGTGCGCAGTGGAGGGCTGGAAACCCTCGGACCTCAGATAACTGCGGAGAACCGGGCCTCGGAGTCAACATCGGCTCCCAGGCGGTCCCAGCGTCCCAACCCCGACCCCGGTCGCGACACAGTTTCCACAAAACTGACACACACGGAGCCCGCGCGAGGGGCGGGTCGCGCGGGCTTCCCCGCCGGGTCGCCTGGAGGCCGGTCCCCCGCAAGCTGAGCGCACGAAAGGGCGCCCCAAAGGCGCCGGCCCAAGGCGCCCGCTGCGCTTTCCCTCCGGAAGGTGGGCTGCGGGGCCCAAGCGTAAACCCTGAGACAAGGTACACGCACACCACGCCGCCACAGGGGACGAGAGGCCGGGCGCCCACCTGGCCGGACACCCTGCATTTCTGGAATCACCGGACTTCTGTGTAAATTTCCCTTTGGCGTGTCATTTTCCAAAGGCCACTCAAGATCAGGGGACGGAACGCCTCCTCTCCAAGTGTCCTGCCAGCCCACCCACTCAACATCAGAGGGACAAAATGCCTAACTAAAACAAAACAAAACAGAAACACAAAAAACTGGAGAGAGGGAGGAAAGGGTGCCCTCAAAAATAAAAAAAAAAACCTAAGCACGTTGACAGCGCTAAGAATAAACTACCAGGAAACAGAATCCCTACATGTCAGATCCTAAAGTACAGAAGGGCAAGCCCGCCGGCAGTCCAGGCCCGGGGGGACCGGGGTCCCCAGCCCTGCAGAGCCAACCGCAGACCGGCTCGGGCGCCCCTCGGAAGCGCGGGGTCCCCGCGGCCGAGTCTGCGCCCCCGGCCGGCGCCGGCTCCCCTCTGCCCACCCTGCGCGCGGGGGCTGGAAACGGCCGCGGAGAACCACGGCGCGGGGGGAAGGGGGGCTCCAAAGAAGGTCTGGCGACTCGAGTCGCTCCGTTTCTCGGTGGGCTCAGCGCGCGCCGTGGGGGAAGAGGGGCGGGGGTCCGGGAGGAGGGGACGGGTGGCACTTACGTAGACCTGCAGCGGCCACAGGCAGACGGCGGGCTCGGCCCTCACGAGCGACTCCAGCCTCAGCTCCAGCTTCTCCCCCATGTCTTCGCGCGCGGCCCCCGCACCCTGCTAGTCTGGCGGTTGGGGGAGGGGCGCGGCGCCGCCGGCGGGGGCGGGGCACACGGGCAGGCGGGCGGCTGAGGGGAGGGGGCCTGGCCTGGGCCTCAGCCGCCACCGCCGCCGCGCTCCTGTCCGGCCCCCGGCTCCCTCTTTGTGGTCACAGGCCTGGGGCCTCCAGCGCTGCTGCGAACTCGGGCCGGCGTGAGGCGAGCACAGTGAGCCGTGGGCCGGAGCGAACCACTCACGGCATGCGCGGCCCACCCCGTGGACTCGCCCGCTCTCACGACGCACGCACGCACGCACGCACGCACGTCTTCGGCTGACCCCGGCCACCCCCACCGGCCCGAAGTGGGGACCCGAGGAGAGCCCTCGGGGCCTGGGGTGGCGGGTTCGACTCCCGCCCTTGACGTACCGTGACACACACACACACACACCCCTCCCCCCCAATAAGAAGACTATAATTCCTCATTAAATATGACAGCCGGAATCCCGGCTTCTGTTCACAAAAATGCCGTGTATTTAGCCTATGCTAGGCACCAGACCGCGGACGCTCAGTACTGGCAAAAAAGGAAATGCCCTGCCCTCATGGCACTGCCATTTTAATTGGAATAGTAGTGACAATGGTCAAGGGAGAAAATAAAGTGTCATCATCGCCATCCCCATCGGGGATGGTTAATCTCATGTGCGCACTGCGTGGGGCCCCGGCAACCACAAACATTATTCCAGATGTGGCCAGGAAGGTATTTTTCGGAAGAGATTAACACTGAAATTGCTCCATTTTGCGTAAAGGAGATTGTCAGTGCCGCGGCGTGGGTGGGCCTCGTCCACCAGTTGAAGGACTGGAGAGAAAAATGAGGTTCCCTAGAAAGAGGGAACTGTTCCTCCAATGGCCTTGGGACATCAGCTCTTCCCTGTGTCTCCAGCCCAGAGTCCTGCCCTGACTTGCCTGCCTCACGGTCACGAGTCAACTCCTTAAAACAAAACTATATATGTAAAAATACTGAATATACACAAGCCTATTAATTTGTATATGTGTGTATACATATTATATATGTATACACATGTTTATATGTGCATGCGTTTGTATATGTGTAAGTACTATATACAGTATACATACAAGCCTATATGTGTGTGTATATATTGTATGCATGTATGTATGTGTATATATATAGTATACATATTATAAATGTGAACATGCTGTATATATACACACACCATATATTGATATATGGGTGTGTGTATATATACAGTATAGGTACACTGTATGTATGTATGTATACAGTGTATATTTATATATAGGTGTGTATATATGTTGTATACCTGTATGTGTATACATTGTATAGGTATTATATGTATATATGTATATACTATATATAGACACACTTGTGTATGTATTTATATGTGTATTTACATGCACATATTTACATATAGGTGTGTATGTGTGTGTATACATTGTGTATATGTATGTGTATATATCATATATATGATATATGTATATATATGATGAATTTATATATACAGTACATATATATTTTTATGCTACATGCTTTTATATGTAGGTGTATATGTGTGTCTATATGTACGTGTATGTATTGCATATATTATATATGTATGCATACTATATATATATATACACACCTAAATATCTTTGTATGTGTGTATATATGTATGATATACATGTACCTAGGTGTCTATTGCATGTTATACGTATGTGTACATACTGTATATATATAAACTATGCATTTTATGTGTGTATGTATAGTGTATATGTATGTGTGTATTGTATATGTGTGTATGTGTGTATACATACTGTATATATACAAACTGTGCATTTTATATGTGTGTATATGTGTGTGTATTGTATATACTATATGTGTATATGTCTGTATGCATACTGCATATATACACAGCTGTATATTTTTGTATGCATGTACATATGTACGTGTGTGTGTATATATACACACATAAACCCTATGGATTCTGTTTGTCTGGAGAACCCTTACTGATACGGACACTTATGACAATTGAGCACCTGCCCTTTGCCAGACAGGGAGCCAAACACTTGTCTTTTCGGTGTCTGCCTTAAGTGTCACAAGTCCCGGGAGGGAAGGTGATGCCGCTCCTACCAGATGAGGTGCCTCAGGGTCAGAGAGGTGCACAGCGCGGGGGGCTGGAGCCTGGTGGAGCCCAGGTGGAGTTCTAGCAGCAGTACAGCCTAGCAGTCCCACTTCCCCGGGTGCTTCTCACAAAGACGCCGAGGGAGAGACGGGGTCTGAAGGAGGGGATGAGGAAGCTTCCGTGGGTCCGCAAGCCCAGACCAAGGCTGACTCGTCAAGGGTGTTAGAGGTCAGGACTGTGGTCACCCTGGGGGTGGGGTTACACAGAGCCATTCCCATTCTGGAAAAGTATCCATTCTGCTCTTGTTTGTATGTTTACCCCCCTCCCCCAAATCTTTTACAAACAGATTCTCTTGGCTGCTGGGAGCACACACGGGGAAGTTGTGTGTGAGAGGGTGCAGTCCAGGGGACAGGGAGGATAAGACCCCCACCCTTAGGGCCAGGAGTGGCTCAGCTTTGTGAGCTAAGGATGGCCCGCGAGGTCCCAGAGAGAAGGGTCCCTACTCCGTCCCTGCTCCGTGCACCCCATTCCAAACCTGAGAAGCCTAGAGCCACCCACACACACACACACCAGGGAGGAGAGCCAGTCACCCTGGCTCACAGGCTGCGGCTCCAAGACTCCTGGCACTAGGAGCTCAGCTTTCATGCCCTAGGACAGGGCCAGAGCTGTTGTCTCCGGAAACTCTCTGTCTCTCGCCCGCCCTCCCTCCCTCCCTCCTCCGCCTCTTCCCTTCCCGCTCCAGCTGGCCTGCCCTCCACCCTGCATTTCTACACAGGATGGCTCACAGACAGCTGCTCCCTGTGTCCACCCACCACCATTCGATGGATGTCAAAGCAAGCCCTGGGGACTTCCCTGGAGGTCCAGCGATTAAGACTCCGAGTTTCCACTGCAGGGGGCGCGGGTTCGATCCCTGGGCAGGGAAATAAAATCCCGCATGCCGCACGGCACGGCCAAAAAAATAAATGAATAAAAAATAAAGTTATAGTGATGAAACAGCCCTAGTGGTGCTAGGATGGGACATATAGCTCTATGGTATAGAATAAAGGTCCAGAAACAGATATATGAGAACTTGATATGACAGAAAGTGGGGAAATTAAGGAGTTTTCAATAAATGGCATTAGGACAATTGCATATCCATGTGGGAAAAAGTAAATTAGAAAAAAAAATAGCAAGCCCTGGTCAGGTGTGACCTTGGGCCCAGGGCCATTGGCACACGTTGTCGTGTGGGATGTTCTTCCTTAGACTCCTCCCTCCCTCCTGTGCCACTTTCCCCGCCAGGTAAAGAACTCTGCCTGGTCAATAAGACCCTAGAGGTCCTTGGCCATTGCTATTGCAGTTGGAATTGTTACTGTGTTTACATAGGGTGACCAACACCCGCCTCCAGTTTGCCCAGGACCGCTCAGGTTTGAGCGCTGGAACTGTGGGGAAACCCTCATTCCCGGGGAACCCCAGAAGGCTGGTCAGCCTATTTAGGACGGATCTCTCACTTGATCTCCCAACCCCCGAGAGCCAGAAAGGGAATCTCCCCCCTCCTTCCATTGTAACCTTCATTCATTCATCCACCCATCCCTTTATTCAACTCCTTTATTCAGCAAGTATTTATGAAGCATCTACTACACATCACTCTTCTAGGTGCTGGGGACAGTAAACTGAGAAGGTGTGATTTATTACATAGGGATGATGTCTCGGAGACCACTGCAGGGCAGGGGAGCTGGGAAAGGGAAGGGGCAGTTCTAAATGCAGGCTCTGACGGGATTGGGGCAGACCTTGCCCTGGGACAGGCTGCTTGCTTCAACACAGCTGTCCTCACCCAGGGCCATCCTGCCCCCGCCTCACCCAGTTCTTTGGTCATGTCTGGGGAAAATCTGTGGTGGTCACAACTGGGTGGGAGGGGCCCCTGGAATCAAATGGGTGGGGCCAGGGATGCTGCTGAACCCCACACAGTGCCCAGAAGGGGCCCCCAGCAGAGGATGACCCGCCCCAAATAACCCCAGTGCCGTGGGGGAGACCCTGCACTAATATTATTCAGACCCGCTGGTGCCCCTAGATTCCTGCACAGGCAGGGACTCTAACTGGGTCATCTCTGTATCACGAGGTGACCTAGAGTGGGGCAGCCAGGAGGGCTGAGTATCGGGGGTGAAATGACAAATCTCTGTGCCCACTCTCCCCGCCGCACCCCAGGGTCGATGGCCTCTATCTCCTCCCTGTGCAGGTAGCTTTTCCCTGAGCCATTTCTTCTTGTCAAGGTCCCTGTCGCAGGTTGGGTTCCCCAAAGGTGACGTTGAGAGCAAGGATTGGAGTGCAGGTGGTTGATGTGAGACATGAAGACAACAGATACAGCTGCCATAGGGTCCCGCAATTCCACTCCTGGGCATAGATCCGGAAAAAACTCTAATTCAAAAATATACGTACACCCCTGGGATTTCCCTGGTGGTCCAGTGGTTAAGACTCCGTGCTTCCAGTGCAGGGAGCATGGGTTCCATCTCTGGCCAGGGAACTAAGATCCCACATGCCGTGTGACAAAAGAAAAAAAAAAAAGAAAGAAAGAAAGAAAGAAAGAGAGAAAGAAAAAGAAAGAAAGAAAGAAAGAAAGAAAGAAAGAAAGAAAGAAAGAAAGAAAGAAAGAAAAGATACATACACCCTAATGTTCATTGCAGCACTATTTACAATAGCCAAGATGGGGAAGCTACCTAACTGTTCACTGATGGATGAATGGATAAAGAAGATATGGTACATATATACAATGGAATATTATTCAGCCATAAAAAGAATGAAATAATGCTATTTGCAGCAATGTCGTGGATGGACCTCGAGATTATCATACTAAGCACTGTGAAGTGCCTGGGGCAGCCACTCAGAGCAAAGCGGCCACCAACCCTGCTGCAGCTGCCCGAACAGAGAGTGGAGGGCGAGGGAAAAATACGTTGGCTTCTCCCATCCCCCTGCCCTCCAACCTCTGGCCAATGTTTTCCACTGGCTGAACCTACCTGGAAAAGAGTTGGCGAGGAAATCTGGGCGATGGGGTTTGCAGGATCAGCCCTGTGACACGGAGGAGAGCAGTGGAAAGACAGGGAGCCAGTCTGAGGCAAACAGGCAAATGGCAGCGCAGTACCCACTGCTCCCTACCTCTCCTGTGCCACTGAGTGGAACCATCTTCACGCGCGAGCTTTCTCTTCCCTCATCTCCCACATCTACCCATCCATCCTCTAAGCAGCTCATCCATTCCTCTCTCTTCCTCACAGCCACCGCCATCACTCACTATCGTTACTGCAGCAAGCACCGCTCTGCCTTCTCCTGTCTCCAGACTCCCTCTTCTAATCAGTCACTACACTCCAGCCAGAAGGATTTTTCTCAGATGCCTATCTTACGTCACTCTGCCGCTTCGAGTCCTACAATGGCTGGCCCGTTGTGCTTAGGAACCAGTCCACATTCCATGGCAGGACTTCATCACGTCTCCAGTCTCCCCTCCCCTGACATACGCTTCCATCCTCCACATTCCCACATCCTGAACCTCAGGCCCCTGAATTTCCTGGGGCGGCTCTCAAGTCAGGGCCTTCACACGTGCTATTCACTGTCTTCACAGAGCCCTCCCCTATCCTGCACCTCTTCGGACTTAAGCCCTCTCATGTTGGCCTCAATGGCAGTACTTCTAGGAAGACGTCCCTGGTCCTCCTCACCTGTGTTCCCTTGCACCCAAGACTTTCCCTGGTGGTAGGGGTATCAGATTTAACAAATAAACCATGCAAGTTTAACCGGGTGTCCTGTATTTTATCTGCAACCCTGCCTGATAGGCACTTGTTCCAGAGTATGACAATTGCATGTTGACATTTTAATTTCCCTACTAGGCTCCAAATCGCTTAAGGATAATGATCTTGTCAATACGATTCCCCATTTTGCTAACTAACTAGGTAAGGTTGGATGAATGGATCAGTGACTTGTGGATGGGAGTTTTTACTTGAAATCGTATAGAACTAGACTTCAGCCCTAAACAGGAGAGATGCTTAAGAGACTAAAGGGAGGCTAATGACAATTACTCACCCAAGTGGAGGCTCCTAGGTTGGTTCTGGGCCAGCCTCTCAGGGTGTAAGAGAAGAACTTGGAGGTGGAAACTGTACACTAAAGGGAAATGACCAGAAGGTATGACTGGCAATGATTATGTAAAGCTTTCAGGCTGCACAAAGCTAACAGACTAACTTCAGCTGGTTTGGGGATTGCTCTGGCTCAGTTCTGAGTCCTGCACACAGCTGGAAAGTTTATGCTCCTGCTGCTAGGGTTAAAACAGTGGAAAAGGCCAGAAGGGTGATGCCAAAGATCATCGTACTCTTTTGACCTCGCGATGGTCTTCTAATAGAAAGCTTAAATCTTGCTATTTTCAGACCCGGTACCCAAGGGCAAGTACGTAACAAATATGAAAAAAGTGAGAAAGGTGGAAGAAAGGCAAATTAGAGCCCACCATCTGAAGAGGCAGCCTCTACTGGCTTCAGACAAACCTCCATGCTGCAATGCAGGCCCCAATTTTCTCCCCCTTCAAGAAAAGACAGGAATCAAGATGTTAATGCTTCATCTCATGATTTTTTTTAACATGCCCATTAAGTCAATAAGTATTAAATGGTTCAAAAAGAACACAACTATAAGTTTATTACTCTGTGCGGGCTTCCAACACTTTACGTGGAATCAACATGTGTCTCCAGGCTGAGATTCCCCTCAACTTGCAAACCTCAGGCAGATGCTGATTCAAATCCCAGAAGCCTCTAGTTGAAAATCAATGTCTGAGATGCTCTGTGGAATCTAGGGAAGCATTTGCTAATTTGCTCTGGGGCGAAATCTTCTATCAATATCAATCAGGCATGAATGTAGATAATTCTCCCACGCTACCAATATAGTCATCTATATGTTTAGTCAACATTTATTGACTATCGCATGGGGAGGTTTGGTGGTCAGTAAACAGTGGAAAGAGGCCCAGAAAAAAAGGGGGTACACTCAGGCTTGAAATCCACCAGGTACACGCCTCTGCTGCCATACCAGTTATTTAGATACTTATCTACTACTTCCATCCTAGTTGGTTAACAGTCTCTGCCCCAGCCCTAGCCCTGTGGGCCTCAGACCCCAGCAGTAGGCCACTCATCTGTGGCCACCTACGGCAAGGTGGTGCTTTCCTGGAGTCATCCTCCTTTGGCCACTTGTAATTTGGCCCTCTTTAGGGTACCATACTAGTTGTTCAATATTTTGAGCATCACACACCAACTCTCCAAAGAGAAAGTAAAGTGATAAAGGTTCCCCCAAATGCTCACGTGGCTTTTGTCTCTCCCTAACCTCTTTTCTTGATTAACTCCTGCGCAACCATTCAGATATCAACTCAAATGTCACTTCCCATTTCGCCGTCTGGACCGTGTCTCCCTGACATTTATTCTCGCAGCTCTGTTCTTTCACTTCATATCTTGTATCCATTTGCTTATTTGTTTGTCTGCCTCCCTGATGAAGCTGTAAACTCCATAAGGGCAACAAAAAGCAGAACTTATTTGGCAAACTGCACGGGCTTCTATATGGTTTACGTGGGATTGGCCACCTACCCAGCTCCAAAGATGGGTCCTGTTGTATTCCAGCCAGTTAGCATGTCCCTTCCTCCAGGTCCTGCTCATTGGCACAGGAACGAGAACCTGATCTAAGGCAGCCCAAGCAGAGTGAGGCTGGACACTCTGGCGAGGAAAGCAGAGCTACAGACCCGTTCTGAAGAGGCAATGTCACCAATGTGGTTATCATGAAGCATGACACGAAGGAGGACAAAGACGCAGAGTCCCAGAAAGATGGCTCCAAAAGATACACAACATGGGCCTCTCGAGTAAACCAGATCTGGGCTGGCCCTTGTGTTTGGACTGTTCAGTTACATCAACCAATAATTTTTTTCTTTTTTTTTTTTTTGCTTTAGCCAGTTGGGATGAAGGTTTCTATGTATTGTGACCAACAAAATCCTAACTGATATATCTTGTCCCTGTATCCACAAGAACCTTGCTCATGAAAGACACCATATCTTGAACAATATGCCATTGGGAGAACTGGAGATGGCTTAATGGGGGAGGTGACTGGGTAACATCAGCTGGAGCCTTAATTTGAACATACTTCTTTAGAAAATATGTTAGACTGCCCAAGATTTAAATTCATCAGAAATTCAGGAGTATTTTCCCCGGTGTGTTTTACAGCAGAATTGTTCCTACCTGAGGTTATTAACCTGCTCACCTGTCATTTCCTAAGAACTCCTAAAGATTTCTGCTTCAAATCCTGGACTTTCAACCTAAAGAACCTATGGTTTTAAATTGGGGGAAGGGAACAGGAAAGAATGATTCAGCCTCTAGCCGCTTTTTACTCTGCTGGATAAGATCATTAATATTTTCCCCCCAGAATGACCTGTGACTTCCTACATTTCTTACATTTCAACTTCAAGTTTCATTTCTCGGGATGCCTACAGATTTTCACCTGGCTAGATGGAAGCCAAGATTTTACTTTTCTCTTGGGGGCTATTCTGCTGGGCTAGAGTCATTAGAAGCAACTTTAACTTCAGGTTATTATAAATATCACATCTTTTAAAGCATAATCAGGCTATGTGGTTCATCATCTGGTTATTAGATTAAAGGTCTGTGTGGCCAAAGGGCTGTACTTCTACAACTATTGAGAAATAAACAACCTTGACTAGTCAGGGAAGGAAAAGTCTGCAAGTCGGTCCCCATAGCCTGATCAGGGGATTCTTTTCCTCCTTCCCTGATTCACCAGAAAGCACACTTGCTCATACTGTTCACATTCTCAAAGTATGTTTGTTACTCTCAGAGCTCCTGGGATACATATCCTCCAACGGTTGCCTTTTGTCAATGAACTGTTCTGCACAGCTCCGCTGCTTATATTTTTTTTCCTTTGGGAGAGAGAAGAGTGGCTTGTAAAACTACTAGTGGAAAATAAGCATTAAGAATCACTTCACCTTCTTCATCAAATAAATCCACCTCAATTACTGGTTCTATGAACCAGTATGTAATTCAAAAGTTTGATGAAGAACAGAATACTTTGAGTCTCAAAATATCCCTCCATAAATTACTTATTAACTACAAAGAGACAAATAATAACTTCACAGTGGAGAAAGTGCGGGGGCACCACCTTAACCAAGATGCTAAATGAGACAGATGACCATCAAGGGGCTCCTGTAAGGATGCACAGAGAGACACACCGTCACCTCTGTGGAACCCCATCCAAAGCACAGAACATGAAAGAACCATGAGGAAACAGGACAAACCCAGAATCAGGATCATTCTACACAACAACCAGCCTATACTCGTCACAAACTCTCATAATATGAGGAACAAAGAGGCTGAAGAATTATTTCATACTTAGACCAAAGTGACATGAGAACTAAGTGCAATGCATGATTGTAGACTGGTTCCTGGCCTGAAAAATTTAGCCATTAAGGATGTTACTGGAATAACTGGCAAAATTTGAATATGGATGGTAGATCAGTCAACAGTATCAATGTTAAATTTCTGACTTAGACCACTGTGCTGTGGTTTGGTAAGAAAATGTTGTTTCGCTTAGGAAGTAATCACTACTTCCAGGGAAAAGGGCAAAATGTGTCCTTACCCTTAAGCGGTTCAGGAGGAAAAAAACATGTATATATGGAAAGACAGTGAATGCCAAAGCAAATAAAGCTAAATATTAATAATTGGTGAATCTAGGTAAAGCACATACAAGAGTTCTTTGCACTAATCTTGCAACTTTTCTTTAAGTTTGAAATTATATCTATAACTATATATCTACATCTAGATAGATATATAAAAATCAACACACACAATTCAAAATAAAATGCATCAACCTAAAATTCAGCCTATTCTTCAGGTATTGTTGGCAATCTGAAGAGAAACAAAGGCTAGGATACCAAAAGGGATTGGGTCAGTAGATTCATTCATTAGGACCCTGAGTACATTTCTACTAACTTAAATTATGCTTTCATTTGAATCAAACATTTTGGACTGCCTTCAACTTAGTACCAATTACATATAAACACTCAAAGTATGAATTCCATACTTTTCCCCAAGTGAGGCACAAGGCTGTCAGTATTCTCGTGTGCTAACAAGTAAGCAAGGCCAATTTCTATAACCTAACTATAGGACTTCTGGGTACGTAAACTTTTTCTCATATGCCCAGTTCCCTATTTTCTTAGAAAATCCAATTTGCTCTGGGATTTCAAATACCACAGGCTCTTGTTTTTGTCACAACAAATGAACTATTTTATTCTGTAGATTCTTAAAAAGAAATTCAATGAATCTTTGCTCACTGCTAGCTTTTCTAGATCTCTCCCAATATCTCTTTGATCAAGCTTTCCTACCCACTCTGGAATAATCCAGGGGTAATGAGAACTTCTTACCTTCTTTAGCCCAAAAGGAGCCAATTCATCACAAGCTGTCATGGATTCTGATTCTAAATTACCAAGAGCCCCATTACTAACAGAGGCAGGGAATCTTCTTTGCAATTAAAGTGATTGATTTCTTTGCAGACGCAGTAGCATTTCACTTTTTAATTATGTTCATTCGCATCAAATGTGAGAAAATTCTTCCTCATTTTATTTTCCATCCAAAGAACACGATACAACAAACATTAATCCCAGAGTGATACAAGGCCAGACCTGCAAGGGCCTTAGGCAGAGCTGGACATCTATCAATGGGTCTTGTCCATTTTACAGGGTCTTAGTGGCTCCTTAAGCTCTAAAGGGGAGAAAAGGGACTAATTATTTGTTACATCACATACTTCACCTAAGGGCTGGCCAAACCTTCCAGCATCTGCTAAGTTGTGAAGAGACAGCATTAGATGTTTAGATAAACATAGACTAGTGCCGAACAGAACAATTTTGTTTCTTGTGCAGGAAAAGAACAGAGCCACAGTGCTGGGGATAAAGCAGTGTGTGCAGGTAAACATAAGCAACGTGGGAACAAATCTGTTTTTTCTCACTTAGGTGGTATTAACATGGTTATGTGTTGTCAAATTTTGAAAGAGAAAAATAAACAAAAACAGTTTGGGAGAAGAAGGAGGACACTCCGGAGGATCTGAAGGAACGTGAGGCCACCAAGGCTTACACAGATTTCCCAAGGCCTGAAAGACACCTGTCTGTCCACTTTGCTTTTAACCTTAAAGACTGGCCAGTTGTGGCTCCCGCAGCCTGTAGACCCGGGGCCTGCATCCTTATCTCCCCTTCCCCACTCTCCACGTGGTCAGCAGACTGGCGTCCGTTCACTCACTTGAGACATTCAAAGGTCAAGGTTTTCGCTCAATGAGTATCTTCCAGCGATCTGTGCTCCAGACAACAGTGACTACCCTTTGTCCTGGTATGAATGCAGTTGCTCGCCGTTTTCCAAACACTTTCACACATATGTAAAGAAGAGTCTGGGAGCCCTCCAAGATTTTAAATTTTAGTTAAAAATGAAATTATATAGTAAGCTTTTGAAAAATTAAAACATCCACGTATGTGAGATTGTACCTCTGCCTTTCCTGCAGGCTGTTTGCAAAATTCAGGAAGCCCTGCCTTTCCATTCATTAAACACATAGTCGTTGAGCACCTCCTAAGGGCAAGGCAGGATGCCAGGTGATGGAGGTGGAGAAACAGGGCTTGTTCCTTGCTCCGATGGGGAAGGCACGTAAGCAGACACCCTCGGCACAGGAAAACACAGAATGGAGGTGCTGTGATGGGATAAAAGGGTCACGCTTATAAGAACAAAGGAAAAGCGCATCCTTCCAATGCAGGAGACACAAACAAGCTCAGGAGGTTGGCAGGTGTCTTGAAGGAACATCAGTCTTGCTGAGGGGGGGCAGAAACTCCAGGCTGACCTGACGTAGCACGGGCATATACGCTCACCACATCCCAAGAACCAGAAACACAAGAAAGAAGAAGCCAGACCAGACACCACAAAGCTGTCACAGACACCACAAAGCTGTTGGGCTCAGAAGTCTGGGATTTTTATGAACCAAGGAGGAGCATGAAGGGGAAGTGATGGTCCAACTGGCAGTGCTGGTAGGGGCAGGTGGGGGCAGATGAGGCTGCTGAAATGATCCACTGAGGGCTGACAGAGCTGGCTGTGGCAATGGGAATGGAAATAAGTGGAGATTCAAGAGATTTGGGGCCGGTACAAACCACAGGGACTTGGAACCATCATATGAATGGATGAGGAAGTAGGCAAAATAGACTCTGAGCACTATTATAAGTGAACACTTGGATGGCGTCCATGGACTGGCCGGCTTTTGCTGTTGAAACATTTACTGTGTTTAAACAGTCACATCCTGCACTGAGCCCTTGTTTTAAGCTCTTCAAACATCCCTGAGATAAGTGGGGGAGTTGTTTCAATCCTCCTTTTTACACATGAGAGAACCATGACTGGCAAGGTTTAGCCCTAAGCAGGAAACCCAACTAACCCAACTAATTGGTGCAGAGCTGGGACGAAAGATCAGTGTAGTCCTCATTACACAATCCAGCGAAACACAAAGATGGCTCAAAACTGTCCTAGTGGCATGTTTCCAGCCTAAGTGGGACAAAGTTCATACAACTTTATATCGTGAGCTGTGTTGTAAGGTGGTTTGTTGATAATGTCCATTCCAAAAGCCAACGGAAAGCTACCAGTACGCTGAATCATTAAAAACATGGAGGTACAGGACTCAAGTCTTACACGTTTCTGAAAAAAATACCCTTCACAGATGCTATTTTTAGCAAGTTTTCCCAGCATAAAGTTTTTAAAAGAACAATCCGTCTAAAAAAAGCATGTAAAGAAATTCATTGACAAAGGTTTAGATGTTTTAGGACTTTAATGTCCTTCACACGGTCAACATAAAACACTGACAATGGATGAACAATAGGGGAAAAGACTATTCAGCAAAGATCTTCCTTCTTCGGCATCACTGGTCAAACACCAGAAAGAAAACAATCACGTGAAGCAACAGTAAGGGAATTTAACACAGATTTTTAGTTTAACAGCATAACTGAAAAACAAAACCAACCAACCAACCAACCGATCTTCTACCCACTGAAAGGAAAGGAAAAGTGAATCAGGGAGCTTCCAAATCTTGTGAAGCAGCTTAAAAAGGGAGGGGGAGGGGGAAGGGGAGGCGCACGACCGTTGAGAACCTAACACTCTAATGCACAAGGTCAAGGATCCTAACAAATTCTCAAAGTCTCAACATATACCAACAAGAACCGTATTAATAGAAATATAAAGGCACAGAGATATAAATGCATAGAGATATAAACTATTTGGTAGTAAAAACAGACCTTGCTATATAAACATATAGTAAGTCACTTCTATCGCTTTATGAGAATAGCCGTATAAAGAAAGAATCCAGAAGACCCCACTGCTGTCATCTTGCAAAGGATCAAAATTCAGCACCTAGAGGGCCCCACCCACCCTCCATGCTGTGTGTCTGTGTTTCTCTAAAAATAATAACCTGCAATTGGTATATAATTAAACCCATAGGCAGCTTTGAATATGAGATCTAGGCAGAAAAAGTAGCAGCAAAGACAACAGTAGCTGGAATTTGGTAGAAAAGTAAGAGAAGACTTTTTAAAAGCTTCCAGTTCAAGTCAGAATTAAGGTTAAGTTTCAACAGCTTGGGATAGCTGTGGATGCTTTTCTGTTCTCTGAAAAAAGAAGAAAATCTATCATAAGTATGTTCATTCGAAAAAAATACTGTTTTTTTTAGCCATGCCCAGGTGACTTCCAATTTTGTACACTGTTCAAGGGCAGAGTGTATATTAGTTAGGATGTGCTCATAGCTGGTGCATCTCCAAAAAATGCTTCATGAAGGCTGCCAGCTTCTGACATCTTCGATGGTGACAGCATTATACAGAGAGGCCTGAATGCCTCCAACGGACCCAGAAGAACCACCGATGCAGCCGTTAAGAACAGGAGCATCTGGTTGAGCATCAGGATGACCCTCCTTCCCATCACCAGCTCCTGCGAGAGTCACGGCACCTGAGGCCGTCGTGTCCAACCTCCCACCTGAAAGCCCCTGCAGGTGGCCAGGAGCGTCACACAGCTCAGTCATTAGAAAATTCCTTTCCAACGGCAGTGAAGGACCGTCACGCTCACAGGTAACCTAGGTTAGCTCAACTCTTCAATGAGCCTGCTGTGCAGGGGGCAGGGAGCGGGCAGCTATTCTCATGCGTGAAAACATACATCTTCCATGGAGCTCACAGAATTAACTACTCTCTCTGATGTTCAGGGGAGCAACAGTGTCTGTTCTTACACTGAACAGGCTTGTGCCAGCTGCACTAGAGATGGGATGGCACCCTTTGTGCTGTCAGAGCAGAGATTTTCAAAGGAAATTTTGACCAAAGCTCCTAGAAGGTGTGGCCCCCCCACCCCGTGCTCTCGGCCGTGGAATCGTGCTAAGGGGCCTGTAAGCAGCAGCAGGAGCACCCCCGTAACAAACGGTCTTTCCCAACTAGTTACAATAACTGCTACTCCAGGATGGACAGGCTCCTAGATGTGTCTCCGTCAGCGTCTGAAAACTAAACCAATTCTCTGACAAGCTTCTGGATGGGACACGTACTCACCACCTATGCCCTTTCAGGGAGATCATACTGAGTTCAAGAGCTTTGTCGAGAAATCTTTTTTCTAAAGCATCATCTCCTTTGGTGGTGCCAATGCGGAATGGAATATTCATCTTGCTTCTATTCTGGGCCTGCACTGGACATCTGAAAAACATGTTTTTTCTTCCAGCTATTTTTCTGCAATGTGCAACTGCCATTAACAAAGCAACAGAAAAGTTTTAAAAACCATTTTCCAGATGCAAACAAGAGATTAAAAAAAAGATCTGTGCCAGGACATTTATCATTTACTTAGGGAGATCACTCTTGCATATGGAACAGTGAGTTAACATTCTCTTATATGACTCATACTTAATTTCCAAGAGCCTCAGTTTCCTCATCTGAATATTAGCAATAATAATAATATCTCCATTTCATACTAGTTATGACAGTTCAGTGGTACAACATAGATGAAGCTTTCAACCCATGGCAGCCACACAGCAATGTGAATGACCCTTTCTCTACAAGGCTGCAGAGAAAAAACATAAGTTGGTCCGAATAGTGGCGGTAAGATTTAAAAATAATGAGCAGCAGCTTTCAAAGCACTTAAAACACTGTATTGTCCCAAGCTGTGTGACCTTGAACAAGTTACTAAATCTTTCTGTTGTGCCTCTCTGATGTGAGGACTAAATGGCCACAAATTCTCTGCAGCCCTCCCAGCAAGAGGTGGGGTCTAGTGCTCCACACCTTTTGAATCCGGGCTGGCCTTGTGGACTTGCTTTGACCAAGAGACTGCAACAAGAGTGATGCTGTGCAACTTCCAAGCTGAGGCCTCAAGGGGCATGAGGCTTCTATACCTGCCCTCTTAAAACATCACTGCCATGGAAGCAAGCCCGAGCTAGCCTGCTGGAAATAACAGGCCCAGCCCACAGCCAGCACCAGCTGCCAGACAGATGAGGGGGGCCATTTAGACTCTAGGTGGATCACCAGATGACTTTGGTTGAGTAAGTGATCTCAGATGAGACCAGCAGAAGAAACCAACCCACTGAGCCCAGCCCCACCTGCTGACTGAAAAGAATCCTGAGCTAAAGAAATGGCTGTGGTTTTCAGTCACAGTCTTGAAGTGTTCTATGATGCAAAAGTAGATAACTGATAGAATTTAGAACAGCATCTGGAACACATTCAATGCTATGTAAATATCGATTGAAGTCAACAGAGCTGTCTTTTCATTCTCCGCACCTTGCACAGGGATCATACAGACTCTCAAAAATGAATGGGTCACGTTTCATCTAGGATACGTTAGTATTGGACTTCAGTTTCTGATTTGGAGAGTGAGCAAGCCAAAATTATCTTCCGCTGACAACCAAAGGAGACAAACAGAAGAGCTGACATGCTATTCTGGATTACAAGGAAAATATGTCATAACTCTCTCAATTTTCTCAAGCACATCCTATTTTATTCTTCCACTTCTACAGCGTGGGATTCGTTAAAAGTAAACAGCAAAGAAAAGCAGTGTGAGGAAGCCCCCATTAAAAGCTATGCTCGGCCCTCAGGGCACACACATAATTCCTGTTAAAGTTAATAGGAGTCAAGTGCACGTCGACAGACAGAAGAGACGCAAGCAGGGAAACCAAGTATCTGGTAATAGGCTTTGAGCCTGAATTCCGGGCCCCCCTTTGCACAGGTAGTAGGTATCCTGGTTGACATTGATGTTAAAAATGTAGTGTCTACCCTCTTTGATATTCTGCTGCCTCAGGCTCCCCAGGTGACAGTCCAATTATAGAGCTGGAGCAGCAAAAAGGACACGTGATTTAAGGGGAAAAATATTAAAAGGGGGAAGAATTAAGAACCTGGATTTACAAAGAATCTGTATTTACAGTCGTCCCCCACACATTTACCCATCCTACTGTGAATGTAGGTGGTATCCTGACAGCAACAATGTCATAACAACTAGAAATTGAAGATTAAATTTGCACGGTGCCTGAGAATGTCCCTGCTGTGGGGCTGAGGGAAGGAAGAAAAAGATGAAGGGGAATCAGCTGCTCCCAACCTAGCAAGATGGCTGTGGAGGGAATTCAGATTCCACAGGATAAGCGCTGTGGAAGCACAGAGCTGAGCAAGTACCTCTGCCCAAGGGAAGGTTGAAGGTTTCAGCGGAAGGGAGGTGGGAAGGGTCAGGACAGGGGGAGACGAAGGAAGGGCATCTGGCAGACAGCTGTCTCTGCCAAGGCACGGGGGACCGCAGCAAGTTCTCTGCAGCACCTGAGGTGCTGGGTGCCTGGCTGGGGGCAGGACTGCAGACCGCAGAGGGCCCTGCAGACACGCTCTCCTGGGAACTGGATCCATCGGATCCTGGAGCACGAGGAGCAATCAGGTCTGCACAACAAGGAGTTCTGCGTTGTAGAAGAAGCACTAGGACACAGGGGCTGGAGGGTGGGGACACTGGGGGAGAGGCCTGCTAGAAAGCTCCCACAAAGAACTTTCTAGGTCAACAGAATTAGGGCTCGTGATCAAGACAGGGACACTGGGGAGTTTCAAGCATGGGCAGTAAATGAAAATGCCAATAAGGACCCAACGGTCATATAAATGAGTATAACAGGCCCAACATGACAGACTCAGCACAAACCCCCTACGTTACCTGTTAACTCTGAGGGCCCATTCCTTACTTCCACAGAGAAACAGTCTCCCTTTTGCTTGAAACATACGGCCCTCCCAGTCTGTTTCTCCCACTTTCAGAGACACGGGGATTATGAAATAAGACATCTGGATTTAAATCATCTTCCCATGTTCCAGTAAGGGCTCAAATTGTGTGTTTTAAACCCTGTGAGCCACACCGAGCAGTGCCGTGGGCTGTGCTGGGCCACGACTCCCAGGAGTTATCACTAAATCCCACAGCAGGGGCAGGGCCTGTGGCCGAATGAGTTGGGGGCAGGGAGAAGGTGCCAGGCTGACAGAGCGCTAGCAGGGGGCCGGGTGGGTGTGGAAGCAGCAGGTAATCCTGGGACTACTAAGCTTCCAGGACAGAGTCTGAGCAGCACTCCCCAGGGAGTCTAGGACGGAAGCTGATAAGGATGGTTGTGACTGGAAAAGCGGTGCCACAGTCAGTCATAGACATTTAGGAAATCCTGAATTAACAGGGCTACACGGGTTTCTTGACTCAACTTCCTAGAGCGTCTCAAGAGCTCCGGTGAATCGTGAACTCCCAAGAGGATAATTCATACAGGAACAGAGTTTTCCCCAAATGCATGTGGCTGAAAAACCCACTGCATCTCTGGGATGAGTATTCTAGAATGCCCACTGAGAAACCCCTGGACTTCCCAAGGTACCAGAGGGGTGTGTGTGAGGGGAAAGGCACCACCTCAGCGCGAAACAGCATCTCACAAAGGTGGCGACGGTTAGTAGGGCGCAAGAAAACCGCAGGCAGCTGGCAAGCGATGACAAGACGCTCGTTTCAGTGGTGTCTGCTCCAAAAGACAAACCAGAAACAAGAAGGGCGCGAAGAGTGCATCCTGAGGTGAGAGAAGCCCACAAAACAGTCACTAGGCCTCTCCTGACTGCCTAACTTTTAAATAAAAAATTAACTCTAAATTTGCACACGATTAGGAAAACTAGAGTAAAACTATAAAGATCTATTCCCTTCCATAGACGTGGTTGCCATTAACAGTCTTTTGTGCATTTTCAGGATCAGATACACAAATGTGTATACGTGTATATATGCGTGTTTCCGTATGTACATATATACATATATAGTATTTACAAATACAAACACTGTGGGTTTCTAAGTCGAATCATAGAAATGTCCTTTTCTACACCTGCTCTTTTTCCTTTTGACCTCATGACGTATCAGGTCATCTTCCCAGTTTGCTCACAGACCTTCCCCGTTCTCCACACACACGTTACTCCATACCACGGATGGATCCTAATTTCCTTCATCAGACCCCTCCTGAAGGACATCCGGGTTGTCTCTAGATTTTCCCCATTATGTAAGTATCCCTCATTGGACTTGCGGGTGCCTGATTTTATGCACACTTCTGTGCAAGGCAGAGTACTGGCAGAGGGCAGGTGCCTAGAAGTAAAAGTCTTTGGTCAAAGAGCAAGAGAGTTTTGAACTTTCATGGACGCTGCAAACCTCACTCCAAAATTGAACACATTTATTATACTTAACATAGGCAAAGTGTGTTTGTTCCCTCGTCTACACCAGATGTTATCCGTCTTTAGAATTTCTGCCCATCAGAGGGGAAGAAAATACCATGGTTTTAATCTGCATTTCCTAAAGGAGTTGGCCCCTCTTCAACTGTCTAGTAGCCAGCTGTGTTTCTTCTGAGTTGTTTGCTCATACAGGTAGAAACCACCCCCTGCCTTCTTAAAATTTGCTTATCCTTTTTCATTTATTTGTGGGTTCTTCTCTATATCAACAGTAACCTTTATATGTTAATACACTACCCAACTTTGGTGTCTGTCATTTTGTTTTGTTTACGTCTTGAACTGTAGAAAAGTTTTAAATTTTCATGGAATTAAATATCTTTTACTTTATGGCTTCTGAGTTTTATGGCTTACTTAGGAAGGCTTCTGTACTCCCTACACTTACACAGAAATTCTCTCCTGTATTTTATATTTGCTTCTTGCATTTAGTTGCCTTTGCATCTTTTCGACTGACTAGAATTTGTGTATGCTATGATGCAAATATCTAATTTCTGTTTTTTTTTTAAATGAATTATCAATGCTTCAATCAATCAATTAGACAAAAAGTCAAGTTAGACTGTAAAATTGTCTAAGTTAAAATACAATTCTCAAGTAAACAGGGACCTGTTTCTGGACTTTTCCTCCGATCTCTGTTTCCCTCTGCCAGTGGCTTTATATATTAATAGATCGTATGTTAACATTACATTTTATTAATGTTAACATATATGTTTAAAATGTTTCATCTATCCTTTTGCACTAACTTTTTCAGGAGAACACTGAACTGGCTTCTAGATATTTACTAATTTTTGTGACTATTGCAAATGGGATCTTTCCTTGTTTTTCAGTGTTATTTCTGGCTTATGGGAAAGTAACTGACTTCTACATACTTAGACACAACTGATCACAATTCTGAACATGATCATTTCTAGTTTTTCCACTGATTCCTGCATTTTGAAAAAACAGTCATGATCATCTGTGATTTCTGTTGTTTCCTTAGTAAAGGCTCTGGAAACAGCCCCCCCCCACCAATCTCCCCATGTTCTTATCCTGCCTGATCCCACTTCCCCACTGCACCTGACCCTAACCTGTCCGCACTGCTGTAAAACACTGTCTGTTCACAGGGTTCTGATGACAATAAAAGGTATTCATATCTGTAAAGTGCCAAGGGCTCTGCCTACTTTATTTTATTTTGGGGTTGTCAACAGACACATCACATGCTTCCCTCTTTCCTAAGGCCTGGACCTCACATGAAAGGGAGAAAAGGTGACCTCGTATCTGGATATGGATTTTGTCACTTCAAGAGCTTTATTATATTAAAATTAATATCTAATAAATATTAAACACTATGTGTCAGGAACATCCTAGGTACGTTCCATAAGAACCACAAATAATATTAACAGCTAACCGTTAAGGAAGTAATTAACTGTTAAGGAATAACCATTAAAGCTGTTTTAATTTTAGCACACCAGAAAATATAAGGGGTATAAATTCTAGTAGCATTAAAAAAAAGAAAGAGGGCTTCCATGGTGGCGCAGTGGTTGAGAGTCCGCCTGCCGATGCAGGGGACACGGGCTCGTGCCCCGGTCCGGGAGGATCCCACATGCCGCGGAGCTGCTGGGCCCGTGAGCCATGGCCGCTGAGCCTGCGCGTCCAGAGCCTGTGCTCCACAACAGTGAGAGGCCCGCGTACCGCAAAAAAAAAAAAAGAGTTACCAATTCTAATAGTAGCTTTTCCTTTTCGACCACTTTCCAAAATTATAGTTCTCTTTTTCTGTCTAGAAGCTTTGGATGGTTCCTTCACCGATGGAGAAGTTATCCACTGGTACTGAGAGAGAAATGATAAATATGCCATTTAAATTACAGGTAATTTAGGAGGGTTTGATCTTCATTAGAAATTAAGATATTTTAAGTTAATAAAAGGTCTTCAATCTGCATTTCTGGGAAGCTAAATTAAAGCATCACACAACATTTTCAAAAACAGAAAAGCCATTTCATTTGACTAAAAACTTAGTTTTAAGATGGCAGAAAGTACCTTGATAATTTTCTTTTAAGAAAGAAAGAAAAACAAGCCATTAAAGAGAAATTCTTCCGAGAGAATTAAAACATGTTATATACCTCTGACTTAGCACTCCTTCCATTCTGGAGACCTTTTTTGCTAATTGCTTTCATCACAGAATGATTTAAAGTAAAATAAATTGAAATTAGAGTAATTATTTCCCAATGAGTGGCTATTTCCATTTAAAACCAAAAGCCAACTAATTATTGCTTTTCCCATAAAATTAAATATGAAACCTACATTATGTAATTATACACTTATTTCCCCCTTTGTGTATTCTAATTTCTTCCTCAAAAACCTAAGATGCCATCTTGCAGACTGCCCCCCAGTGTCTACTATTTTGGCAGCAGCAAAGGTCAGCTTTAAACATTTTGCACCTAAAGTGGCTTTAGATACCTTTGGATAGAAAGTACAGTCTGAGCACCATCCAGACGCTTAGATACCTAAAGGGCATCCAAGATAACAAACCAAAGTCCTGATATTCTCTCAAAAGCTGCTCCTCCCATCAGCCCCCTTCTTCTAAGTGATACCACCCAGTTGCACACATAATCATCAACGACTTGTCTCCTTGTTACTATTTCCTTCATACCCCACATCTAATCTATCTGCAGGTCTTGATAGCTACACCCTCAAAACACAACCTGAATTCAACCACTTTTCACTTGCTCCAAACTTCCAACCTAACCTAGGCCATAAACTTCTCTTATTTGGAGCACTGTGACAGTCTCCTAACTGGCCTCCCTGTTTCTCTTCTTTATCCTCCCAAGTCCATTCTCTATACCAGGTCACCTTATTGAGATACTATTTGGATCATGCCTTTTTCCAGTTCAAACCCCTCTACTCATTTAGAATAATCCACATCTTTACTCTGGCCTTCAAGACTTAACAAGAGCAGACCCCTGGCTAGCTCCCTGACCTCATGTCATACCACACTCTTCTTCACTCGGTACTCTGGCCATGTTGGCCTCCTTGCTTTTCCTTAAATACTCCACCCACCTACATGCCTGCATACTCATTGCCTCCTTGTCCTGGAATGTGCTTACTCCAGTTCTTCCATGGCTTGCTCCTCTCTTCATTCATGTCTCTGTTCAAATGCCACTTCTCCAGTGAAGCTGTCCCCTAACAAACCTATCCAATGGAGTCCTACCTGCTCTCCCTCACTCTCCTTACTTTAAGATATTTTTGCACTTCCTACCCTCTAAAATTATATTACTTATCTGTTTACTCATTTCTATCTGAACTCCCTCACTCTCCTTACTTTAAGATAATTTTTGCACTTCCTACTCTCTAAAATTATATTACTTATCTGTTTACTCATTTCTATCTGAACTCCTTCACTAGAATGTAAGCTCCACGAGGGCAAGACTTTTGTCTGTCTGGTTCACTGCTTTATCCCTAGTGCCTAAACCCATATCTGGCACACAGAAGATATTTTAAAAATTGCTTGTGATTCTGACAAATGAATAAAGTGCTCCTGGCAAGAATTCAGAGGTTGCACAGGAAAGAAATCATGCTCTTGGTGGAAGTAGGCTTAGTATCTAGGTTCACCTCTATTCAGAGTAGAGATAAGAACAATTTACAAGTAAAATTCACTTTAATTAGTACATTATCTGCTAAAAACATAAGGGAAGTGCAACACTAGAAAAGTACAGTTGAAGCTTGAACAACATGGGTTTGAACCTCGCGGGTCCATTGACACACGCATATTTTTCAATAAATATGTACTATCGTCCTACACGATCCAAGGTTGGTTGAATCCACAGATGTGGAACCACTGACTATAAACTTATACCCAGATTTTCAAATGCGTAGGGGTCGGCACCCCTAACCCCACGTTGTTCAAGGGCCAACTGTGTGTGATGAGGAAAGTTAAACACATTAAATTTTAAAAAACTGTCAATATGTGAACAAATTCTTTTTGTTTTGCTACGCGTTTATCAATTTCAAAAAAGTGACCACATACCAACAAGTGGATTTTTTCTTATATCCAGAACGAGCAGAGTTCTGTTGGTTTCAAGGGCCTTTAGTAAAGCCTTTGCTCCTTCACTGGTGAGGCCACACTGCTGCAGGTCAAGTGCTTTCGATGGAAGACAAAAGGTCACTTCCTAACTCTACAGATTTAACATATAGACAACTCTCATTTTCTCACGTGTGGAAGAGTCCTGCACAAGACAAGTCATGGCAGGTTTGTAATTTTGGGTATGGAAAAAAACAGAAACGTATATGCACACACATAATGCATGATCCAATTTAAAAACCTCTTCTTGAATGTGCAATGATAACCCTGGCTTTAGTATCAATAAATCATCCAACATATTTTACAATTACAGAACTGAAGAATAACTGTATATAATGTACGAGCAAAAAGCATCACAAAATGAATCTCAGTTCCTAATTAGCAAGGGCGGCAGAGGCATGTAAACCTCACAAGCAAAACCTGGTGGAGCTCAGAAATGCACTGCATTCTTTTGATCATGATCTTCAGCTCCAAATCACACTTGAAACTAGCTAAAAGGGGAAAACAAAATAGAAGAAATGTAATAACTGTTAGTTTTAGAGGCCAAAAGGACAAGTCTAAGAGGATACAAATAATAACAAATTCAAACAATGTGTGAATAGAGAATACATAGTAAAAACCTATCATGAAAGTATGATGGTCAAGAACTCTCTCCATAAAAAGTCAGACAAAAACCAGAAAAACTGAACATGAATTCTAGTAGTTCTGGGGCTGAACAACCTACTCATTTAAACCAAAGGGATCATCACCAAAGCACAGGTATTAAAAAATATTACATGAAAGGAAACCATGATGAGTCTTTTTTTTAAGTGTTGTGTGGACCATCACATTAAAATAACTGGAGTCTTTCAACACCCCCATGGCACATAGAAATAGCAAGTAAGACATACGGATCTGACAGGATATGATACAACCCTTACAAACTCTCACTACAGAAGAATGGACACAGGGTATAATTAACCAAATAGCCAAATTAATACAAACAGCCAGTAAACCTCACCAGTAAATCAAATGAATACAAAATAAAACAAAATGTAGTTATTTTCCTATCAGATTAAGCCAGGATTCTGTAAGAAAAGCCTTTAAATCATGTCTATACCCTTTTGATCCAACAACTCTCTTTCTAAGAATTTAACCAAAAGAAATAGTCAGAGATATAGGTAAGGATATATATCAGAGTACTATTTGTAACTGAAAAACTGGACAAAGCTTATATACAAGAATGGATAAGCTACGTGCACTGTGGCATATTCATATAATGAAATACTGAACAATCACAAAAAATGATGCAGGAGATGCAAATTTACTGACTTGCTAAAATGCTCATACTAAATTAATTGAAAAAAGTTATAAAATTTGGAGTAATCCCACTTGCATAGAAAATGGAGAGGTACTCATTTTTGTAGTTTTACATTTTTTTACAAGTGCTACAAGCCACTGTTTGTGAGAGGCAGGCTTCACATCTACTGTTGGGGTGGACTATAAATTGGCACAGCATTTCTGGGTGGTAATTTGGCCATGTGTATCAAAAGTCTTAAAAATATGTCACACTTAGTCATTCCACTTGTAGTACCTTATTCTACAGAAGTAATCCCGATGGACACAGAGATGTATATACAACGTATTCACATTGTTTCTGACAGGGAAAAGCAAACTGTCTAAATCGAATTGCAAAGAATTGATTAAACTATGGGACATCAATACGACGCAATACTACATGATACATCATTAAGTGAAAAAAGCAGGAATATGAAATAGCAAGTATACTACAATTCTATTTTTGTAATCCCTAAGTGTACAAATATATTTGTAGAAAAAAAAAGACTGAAAGTATATACACCAAAATGAACAGTGATTATGTCTGGGTATTAAAATTATAGGTAATTGTTCTCTTGTTACTCTGTATTTTCTATAAAGGATATATGCAACTCTTAGAGAAAGTTTAAAAGCAAAATAAAAGCTATCAGTAAAATGAGGCTTTAAAAAAATCCTATCACAATAGTATCATGCCAAAAGCTAAGCATATTTCATATTAAAACTTCAATAGTTTCAATTTTAGAATTTACCTCTAAGCCATAAATCCTCACTAAGAGATTCTGCCAAAGCACTTGCACCCAGGTCACCAATGAGCGTGGTCCAGTTCAGAGTGATGCGCTTCAAACCAGCCATACAGTCAAGATCAGGTCTCCTGGAACGAAGACTCTCAGCCCAGGTTTCTTCATGCTTTCTGGTAGTCTGATATGTCAAAGATTTAATGGGATGAAATTAAGATGCCTGAATAAGGAAACAGGGTGTGCCTACTGAGTATGGTTTATTATGTCAGAGATTTACACACACACACATATCAAGCATATATGCCAGGAGCATCAACCTGAGAAATTCAAGTCACTTCTGCTTTACGAGTCCAGTGACGCAGATTCTACTCGGTCAGTGATTAGATTCTAGACACTGGATAGCCTGTTTCTGAACACTTATGTAAAGTTGGACAACTCAATTACAGTCTATGAATTATTTTCCTTATCTTCTAAGTCAGGGAATTGGTTCTAAATTCTATCATTGCTGAGGCTCTAAATTTCATCATTCTGTCCTCCAGTGGTCTCCAAACACCTGACTGGGCAAACCATAAGAAAACTTTTTAATATGCATCTTATTTATTAACAAATTATATACACAAAGTTCCATACATATAATTTATGTACATGATAAACTACACAGATTTTTTAAAATAATACAAAGGTAAAAATGTTCTAATATTTTCTTTTCCTAACTCCTAAGGCATTATTTTATTTTACTTATTTTTTATAAATATTTATTTATTTGTTTGTTTGGCTGTGCCAGGTCTTTAGTTGCAGCATGCCGGATATTTTAGTTGGGGCATGTGGGCTCTTAGTTATGGCAGGCACGTGGGATCTAGTTCCTCGAGCAGGGATCGAACCCAAGCCCCCTGCATTGGGAGCACATAGTGTTAACTGCTGGACCGCCAGGGAAGTCTCAAGCATTATTTTAAAAACTATATTTACAAAATGTATATCTCACATGCTACCTAGGGTATGCACACAAGCTTTAGAGGCCTGGACTATGCACAGCCAGTTTGATGTGCCTTGGAAAAATAATGGTTTGACATTTAAGTAAAAGTACTGTCTTAAAGACATTCAGTTCTTTATATTCATAAAGTAAATTTTGGTAACAGGGAACACTGATTGTAAATGAAAAAAGTCTTATTACATTCTTGAAAAAATAAAAGACTCAAAGTGCCTTTGTTACTCTAAAAGGAAAATCATTAGTGTCATTTTTCTATTAACAATAACTTATCAAAGCTCCAAGGAGAAACAACAGCAATCACTTACACAGTGCTTAGTATGTGCCAGGCACTATTTATACAAATGAGTGCATTTAAACCTCATAATGAGGCATAGAGGTTAAGTGATTTGCCCATGGTCACTAGCTATGAAATGGGAGAAAGGGAATTTGAACCTAGGCCATTTGGGTTCCGCACCCAAGTTCCTGACTGTTTTCTACCTCAGGGGTCAATGGACTTGCCCTGTATAGGCTCAAAGAATTTTTCAATTTTTAAAATCTAAATTTAAACATTTCCAGATTTGTGGGCTATACAGTTTCTGTTGCAACTACTCCGCCCCACTGGCGTAGGGTGAAAGTAGACATAACTACCATGTAAACAATGGGTGCGACTATGTTCCAAAAAAACTTCCTTTACAAAACCAGGCAACGGGCTGCATCTGGCCTACCAGCCAGAGTTTACCTATCCCTGAGCTGCATCATCAAACTATTAAAAAGCCTTCATATCAAATTATTAAATAACTTTAGGCCTAAATACAGTCATAATAACCACTGTAAAGTTTTAAGGTATTATTTTAAAAACTGTATTTACAAATTGCTGATGTACTGATTTTTATTAGTTTAAAAACTACAGCAGCTAATAAACACTTGATTCATTTAAGTCTTGAAGACTGTAACAGCATAGTTTCTTCACAGTATTACAATAAATGTTTTCAGTAAAAAAAATACACAAAAGTATTATTAGGTATTATATATTAAATCTCTTATTTCTAAAATTAAGTGGACTATCTTTATTAAATGGTAGAATCCCAAACTGAAAAGTGGTCATATTCTTTCAGCAAAATGAAAGCTGCACTCACATGTATCAAAAGACAAAAATTAGGGCTGCCCTGGTGGCACAGTGGTTGAGAGTCCGCCTGCCGATGCAGGGGGCACGGGTTCGTGCCCCGGTCCGGGAAGATCCCACATGCCACGGAGCGGCTAGGCCCGTGAGCCATGGCCACTGAGCCTGTGCGTCCGGAGCCTGTGCTCCGCGACGGGAGAGGCCACAACAGTACCGCAAAAAAAAAAAAAAAAAAAGACAAAAATTAACTGCCCTCTATATCAATATATTAATGTGTTTCAATCACATATGTTTTCATGAAAGTTTAAACATAAAATCACCTTTAAGATCTAGGCCATGTGATCTGCTCCCTGCCATGTCAGAATACACCCCGTGAAGTTTACTTAACTTGTCTTAAGTGTGATAGAATTCTTTATACCTTGACAAATAACTAAAAGGAAAAAAAAAACCACATACACAATAAGATGAAGAGCCTATACATTTGTCAATCTTGACTTATTTGCTTTTCTTGAGTCAATTGGAGGTTTATAGCCACATTCTCAAAATCATTAACTACAATCCGCCCAAACAGGTAATTGACGAACAGATGCATTCTAAAACTTGTCAGTAACAAAGTGCTATTCCAGTTTACAGCAACAGTTTAATTCTATTTAGATACTAAAACTGAATACACTGAATACTGCAAACTTTATGCCCAACCACTCAGCAAAGTACTACATACCTTTTCAGATATAGGAAAAAAAAGAAAAAAAGAAAAAGCATAAGATTCTTCCTATTTTCATTTCCAAAGATACATCCCAATCTTAATGATCAATCAGTGATTTAAACGTCAACTATAAACCCAGTATTTTATTAGCTGCTATGCAGTATACTAGAGCAATAGAAGAGAGAGGACCTCAAACCCTCTGTTCCCTCAAATTGAAAAGCAGGCTTCCTGACCCCTCCAGACCACTACTGGACACAGGGAAGGCACACTAATGTTTCAGGACCCCAACCAACAGCCACCTGCTTTGTGATTACTTCCATGACACACCCTCACCAACACCACTGAGTTTGCTGCTCCTACGGGACGTTACATGTATTTACTATTTTAACACATAACACAGTGCATCATAATTATGATTGCAGATAGATGTTCTAACAATTTAAAGAGAATGATGACTTTTTTGCTCTTTACATCTTGCTATTTCCCTTCCCATAATATTTCTTGAAGAGAAACCATAAAAATATAGACAAACACAAAACACAGAAAATATACAAAATGTGTGGTTTGTGGCTTAACACAAAGTTAAGTAAAATTAGTTCTGACAGTATCCAGAATGACAAAATTTCATGGTACAAATGAGAATGGACCAAGGTTTGAGCAGGTACAGGAGACAATCCAGGCATGAACAACACCAAGAAAAGGTAGACAGGAAGTAACATGGTGTGTAGGAAATCACGAGACCAGTCTGATGGGAAGAGACATAAACAAGACTGAAACTCACTTTCTAAACCTCCATCTCCAACTGGACAATTCGCAAGACACAGGTGCACCAAAGTGGCCAATTTATTCAATCCCTTTAATATGGAGGAAGAGTTTAAAATTTTACTGGTTTAATTTGCCCCAAAAGCAACTATCAAATGTTGGCAGGACACAATGAAGGCTTACCTTTGTTAACATAGTTAAGCCTCTCTCTCTCACAACTAGCCCACTTAGCTCCACGTTCCTTAGCGCACCCGATGCACTTACACAGCGTTTAAGAGCTTTACACAATTGGAAGGTCACATCTTTATTTCTTTTCGCAGGAACACGACTTCTGTAAACTTTATTTCTGCCAGAAGCTAAAGCAAAATTATTGTAAAATAAGTGATTTAAAACACACATTTTATCATCATTAAAAAGCATTAAAAAAAGCATCTGCTCTGTGCTAAGGATTAGAAACGACTCCTAGGGGCTTCCCTGGTGGCGCAGTGGTTGAGAGTCCGCCTGCCGATGCAGGGGACACGAGTTCGTGCCCTGGTCTGGGAAGATCCCACATGCCGCGGAGCGGCTGGGCCCGTGAGCCATGGCCGCTGGGCCTGCACGTCCGGAGCCTGTGCTCTGCAACGGGAGAGGCCACAACAGTGAGAGGCCCGCATAACGCAAAAAAAAAAAAAAAAAAAAAAGAAACGACTCCTGCCCTTAAAGCCTTCATTAAGGAGGGACATGTGTAAACTCAAAATTTCAATCACATGAGATAAAGAAACATAACCTTTATGCACAGAGGTTCCTTTGGAGGCAGAATGTTATATCCAAGTGATGGCTTCATGATACCCCTGAAGCAGAATCTAGAAAGATGAGGCTATGCAGAGTTGGAGTAGGAGGTGCATTAACTGCAGAGGGAACATCTGTGAAAAGACACTCAAGCCTGACTCCTGCTGGGCACTGTAAATACTGCAGGTGGGGATGACTAAAGGCCAGGGGTCCAAGTGTGAGAAGACACAGAAATGAAAGAGATGTTGGCCCAAGCAAGCCTGGGAGAAAGCATGGCTCGTATCCCACAGGTGGTGAGACCTGGGGCTACCACTGGCTGAGTAAGGGTGCCTCCGCTGATTAGAAAAAGGCTCCCCGCTGCTGAAGGACCGACAAGATAAAGGGAGTGATCACAAAAAGCTCCCCTTCCTCAGGGCAAAGAGCCCTATGAGGCTTGGCCGAACACAGTTCAGACTACACGCCTCCGTGCAGAGCACACGCTGGGCGGCTAGTATGCAGTAACTCTGTGTGGGCAAGCCATTAGCAGCATTATTTTAAGCACATCTTTTTATGTTAGAAGATCACTTAACCCGAGCAGGCGGATGAACTTAGAGGAACTGAATCCAGGGGCCGTGAACCACCCAGGAGTTTCTGCCATAGTCTGGGCCAAATGTAATATGGATGAAGAAGCAAATTTAGGAGGAGGCCAAAATTTACAAGATAGACCCACTGGATGCAAGACATAAAGAAAGTTCAGTGAAGGAACTCTGAAGAGAATGGGCTCTACAATAAATTTTTCTTACATTCAATGTAAAATATTAGGCAAAATTAAGTACAGTGGCCTTTAAGGTCCCTTCCAGCTCTAATTTCTTTTGATTTCTAACTTATTACTCTGGTTAAGTAAAGTCCCTTCAGAGGTACAGAACAGTTCTTATACCTGAATGGGATGCAAAGAATAATCTGACTTCTCTTCACCAGGGGATGAGTTGAACTATCCTTGCAGAAGAGATAACAGATGGTGTGAACCCCAGATCCTGGAAAAGGGCCAGGCACACGATGAGTATTCAGCTTTTTGAAAACAAATGAACAATCATTTCCTCTCCTACATCTTCACACCCTTACTCTGCTGGTTACTTTCTCACAGCTTATAAACATCCTCAAATATACCCACTTAAAAATCTCTCAGACCTATGATTCTTTGGATCTTCTTGTGGGTAACCTAAGTCTCTACCATGCCTTCAAACACCTGTCCTCCCAAAAAGCCCAGATCTGTACCTTGGGTCCAGACCCGTCTACCAGGCCCCTCTAAAGCACTGAAGATCAAGTAAGATCCTCTCGCCACCCCCAATACCTTCCTACTGTGCTCTGTATCTCTCAAAAAGATGCAGCTGTAAACTGTCACCCATGCTTGCTGCCCTCCCTTTTCTAACTGGTCACCAGGCCTCACCCATTCTCTCTCAGATCTGCAAAATCCAGTCCAACCTTTTATAACTTAAGTGGGACCCTCAGATTACAACTCAGCCTGCACCAAATCAACTGCCTTCCACATGGAGGTCCGAGTGAGTCTCTAAACCACAAGTCCATCTCTTCTTTGGTGTTTCCCACAGCCTTCAGGATAAACACCCAAACTTCTGACAGGACAAACAAGGCCCCCTTCTCTTGGGCCCCACTAAGTTTCCAGTATCAACTCTCATTTCTTTCCCAAACCCTGAGTTCCAGTCCTATACCTTAGTTTTGCCATATTTTCTTATAGTTCTCAAACTTTGACACACACTGCTCCCTCCTGCCACCCCAGGACCTTCTACATATCCTTAGAAAGGATGGCACCTCCTCCAAGAAGCCTACCCTGAACTTTCCCTTCCAAGATTCTGTGCTCTGCAAAGGGGAAAGATCGGGGGGAGGGATCCATTAGGAGTTTGGCATTAACATATACACACGACTCTGTATCAAATAGATAATCAACAAGGACCTACTGCATAGCACAGGGAACTCTACTCCATAGCCTGTAACAAACTGTGCGGGAAAAGAATCTGAAAAAGAATGGATACATGAATAACTAAACCACTTTGCTGTACACCTGAAACTAACACAATATTGTACATCAAGTAACCTCCAATATAAAATAATAATTAAATTTTAAAAAAAGATTCTGTGCTCTGGAGCACCAGAACTCACTTCTTCCAGAGCACTGACTACTGTGCTTGTGTTTACCTGCCGCCCAGTAGAAGGGGAGATTACCTAGGGCAGAAGCATCGTCTCCAGCAGCCCTCGGTTCTGACAACTCATTCAAGTGCCAGGCTACTTTACACACATAACCTGCTTAATTAATTCTAAGAACCCACAGAAAGAGTGGTTATTAATGTCATTTTACAAGTGTGGGGATTGTAGTCCAAAAGAAACCTGCCCAGGCCACAGACAGCATAAGCCCTGGAATTCAAACCCTAAGCTGCCTTCACACCGGTGATCTTTGCACTATATGATACGAGTATTGAAAAAAATTTTTTTTTCCTGAACCCTGTTTGAATGGAAAGGAAATGAAGCTGGGATATATCCATTTTCTAATCGCTTTGGTGTGTACCAGGCAAAGTCATTCAACAGACCAGGTAACATCTGTGCAACAATGAACGATGCTCCAAACTGTGCTAAGTGTTCTACTTTGTAGAGTCTAGAAGCATTAACACAGTGCATCCTTGTAACCACCACAGAGACTGGGACCTGTTAAGCCCACGCTACAGATGAGAACACTGAGACCTAGAAGCCTTAAGGCACTCGGCCGGGGTCACCGAGCCGGCAGGAGTCCTAGGCCGCACGCCCCGTCTAGTGCACGCACACCCGGGCACTGGGCACTGGTTCTAGTGCCCACCCTCCACCTTGCACCATCAAAAACCCCGCTTCTCAGCGCCAACACGAGGGGCCCTGGAAGCGGAAAGTACAAACCTGTCTCGACAAGCCGTGGCTGGAAGAAGCTCTGGATACAGATCAGGGGCAGCGGGTGCTCAGGAGCGGCGCCCAGGGCACCCCGCGGAGGCGGTCGGCCTTAAGTCCAGCGGGGCGTCCCGCAGGGAAGCGCGCACGGAGGGCAGAGGCACCAAGTCCTGCAGCGCGCACAGGTCCTCAGAGCGCGGAAAGAAGTCGGCCACGCTGTCCCGGCGCAGCTTCACCGAGTGATCATGGCCCGAGCACGGCCTCGGGGACGCTGGCTGCGGACACGATGGCCACACCCGCCTGGGGGCCGCGGCCCCTCGGGCGCCCACCGCCCGGCGGCTGCGGCCCCGCAGCGTGCGCAGGACCGGCGTCGCAGCCAGAAGACATAGGGCCACGGGCCCCAGCTACGCCAACCCCCCCGCCATGCCGCGCTCCGGACACCCCGCGTGGCCTGGTGTTGGCGCAGGCATCTAGGCCCTCCACGCCGCGGGGCTGGGGTTTACGTCAGCAGGCGGGACCGTTGGGGCGGGGCTCGAGGACGTCTGCACGCTCGCCGTGCGTCCGCACGCAGCCCTGTCTCCCACGGTGACGCGGCCTGAAGAGTAGGGGCTTGAGCTCTGAGACTAAGGCAGCGCGAAACGTACGAGGTGTGGAGACTTTGGGCTTTCCAAAAAGCGTTTGCTGACTCATCCAAACAAAAGTGAGACCTGGTTGTATCAACGCATTTTAAAAGTAAACTCCCGTAAGTGTCTGTGCTCCCCCCACCCAGGAGAGAGCGTGCACTCCGTGAGGGACACACGAAAGGCTGAGTGAACGTCTGCCTGTGGTCCTTTACCTGGTGCACAGGTGTGTGAATTTATGTGGAGAGCCCTTAATTTCTGTAGTTTCTGCTAACTTGACACGGTAGTTGGCAAATGGTGATGTGTTCCATGCATTCAGGACATGATCGTGGTTACTAATAATCACTTTGTTTGGTACTGACAACTCCACAGAGAATTTACTACTGAATATCCACTTTCCAGAAGAGAAACTGAGGCGTAGGAAGTGAAGTGACTGAGTAAGAGTAAGGACTCAGACAACTGGTGTTAGTAAATTAACCCTGCAAGGAGGCCGTTAGCCTGCGGTGGCTCTAGTGATGCGGCCGCCTACGTAAACCAACAAAAATCTAAGCCTGTCAACGCCTCAGGGTGGCGAACACTGCTGAGGACAACCAGTCACAAACCACCAACTAGGCTTTAAAGTTATAGCAAGTCAGTCATTTCCTTGCTTTGCTTCTGCCCTTTTAAAATAAACATCTCTGCAGCTCCTGTGGCTGGAGTGCTCCTCACCGCTTCCGCTTTGGTGGTGCCTGAATTGAATCTATTTTTGCTCACGTAAAGTCTTATTTTCAATATGCCTCAGTTTGTCTTTTAACATTGGTCGTAGAAGTTGGATTTGTGTCCAGTTTCTAGAACAGTGGTCGTCCTCTGGTCAGGCCTTAGGCGTTATGCATACAACGTTCCTCTTCTACCACCACCTTCTGGATGCCTCCACCCACTACCAGCTCCCGCGTATCGGATCCCCTAGATGTGGTCAGCAATGGCTTTCACATGCAGCATGCTCACATTATAATATCGCAGACACTCCTCCGTCCTCCAGCCAGCGTGTGAACTGAAACATTACCATTCCTGTTGAAGAGCCTGCTGTGACCACTTTCCCAAACACAGCCACTCCCCAGCTGACCCTGGGTAACCACTCTTCTGAACTTGGTCTCCATCACTGCATGGATGTCTTTCTATTTAGGCTACATTTTTAAGTATTCTTCAACCTCATATAGTATTCTACTATGTTTTCTCTTCTTACTTGCTTTTTTTAGTGTTATCTTTGCTAGGTTCATCCATGCTGACACGTAAAGATCTGTCTAGTTCATGTACTTTCCTCACTATGTAGGATTCCCATGTAGGGAAGTACAATAATTTATATGTGCATTTTCCTGTTGATGGACATTTAAATTGTTTCCAATTTTCAGTATGATTTCTGTTTTAAAACATTTTTATATACTTTCTAAAGGTCACTTTACATTTACTGTTATTACAAAATATTGGCTATATCCCCTGTGTTGTACAATACATCTTTGAGCCTATCGTACACCCAGTAGTTTACATCTCTCACTTCCCCACCCCGTATTGCCCCCTCCTCCCCCTCCGCACTGGCAACCATTAGTTTGTTCTCTATATCTGTGTCTCCCCTTCTTTTTGTTATATTCGGTAGATTGCTGTATTTTTTAGATTCCATATATAGGTGATATCCTACAGTGTTTGTTTTTGTTTGACTTATTTCACTTACCACAATGTCCTCCAAGTCCATCTATGTTGCCGCAAATGGCAAAATTTCTTTCTTTTTTAAGGCTGAGTAGTATGCCATTGGTTATATGTACCGCATCTTCTTTATCCATTCATCAGTTGATGACACTTAGGTTGCTTCCATATCTTGGTAATTGTAAATACTGATGCTCCGAACATTGGGGTGCATGTATCTTTTCAAATACATGTCTTTGAAAACACGTGTTTTTGTTCTTTTTGGATTTATACCCAGGAGTGGAGTTGCAAGGTCATATGGTAGTTCTATTTTTAGTTTTTGAGAACCCTCCATACTGTTGTCCACAGTGGCTGCACCAGTTTACATCCCTACCAACAGTGTACCAGGGTTCCGTTTTCTCTAAAAATTGTAAATTTTCTTCCTAGGGGTAATTGAGATGATAGTTGAATAATAACATAAGATCAGGCGAAGTCTAAAGAAATTTTAGAAAAGCTGGATAGAGTAGGAAAACTTCTGTTCGCTGGCGTCTGAATGTTAGAGAGACACCAAGACATGTGGGCCAAGTTGTGGAGAGAAGGGAAACACAGACGCAAGCTTGACACTTGGTGCAGCTTTTCTCCTTGGGGCATTTGCTGATTCAAATGTTACAGCCTAGGAGCTGAAAAGCCAAAGAGTTCAAAAGACTCTAACGACAGAAGCCAAACGGCAAGAACCGTTTTACATTGATAAACAGCATTTTAACTATGTAGAAGCAGAAAATGAAAAGAAAGAACTTTGCATTACATTTAATAAAAGTTTAGAGAGATCTTTGTGGTATATTAGTGAACTTATTTGTGGAAATTTAGCCATGTACATTGTGTTGCAGAGGCACCAAGAGTTCAAGAATTCTCACAATTTGAGTACACAGTTGCCTTAAATGTTGGCATGGTGGCATCCATTTACATAACAATGATTTGGAGGATGTTGTGTTAGTCAGCTCTTGCTGTGATAATGCTGTGGAACAAATCACACCAAAGTCAGTTACATAAACAAGAATTTATTTCTCTTGGACCTATGGGCTAGCTGCAGTGGCTCTCTTTTAGACCTCTAGATGGCTAGTTTTGCTCCGTGTTTTGGGTCAGTTTGAGGTCTGTTACACAAGCCCAACTGTGAGGCCGCAGCTCCCAGGTCCTGTCTTCTCTAAAAGTTCACTGAAACATAAGAGGTGAGCCCAACCGCACAAGCCCATTTAAGGCCTCTTCTGCTCATTTAAGGCCATCATGTCTGCTCATACTTCAGTGGCCAAAACATGTCACAGATCTAAGCTGTATTTAGAATATGTGTATTTGTTTAAAGTTGGGTGCTCTCACAGAAGAATATTGCATTTTGGACAGTGTTAGCTTGGCATTTCCATTGGCATTTGCAAACGTGATAAACGTCGTGTGCACTTTTTCACCTTTGAGAACTTTTTGAAATTGTGGGACAATTTCTATGGGAAAAGAGGAAGGTACATTTTAGAACTCAACTCTAGTTATAGCAGTGTTGGGAGAAGAATTAATGAGATAAGGTCAATACAAATGAAAGATTTGGGATTCACATATTCATAATTAACATTAGCATTCTTCAGAGCATTCCTGGAGAATTGTGATGCTTGCTTTACGTGATTTTATCATAAATCATTATAATCTGACCAAGCCACTTCAGTAAAACATACATCATACAGTACATCGCATTTTAGTTTTTCCTACCACTGCACAACTTCTCATCAGGCACGAAAGCCTACATATGGTATGGTTCCATTTATGCGAGATGTCCAGCAGTGGCAGATCCATACACATGGCAAATATTATACATTAGTGGTTGCCAGGGGTTTGGAACAGAGGGAAATAGGGAATGACTCCTTAAAATGGGTGTAGGTTTCCTCTTGGGGTGATGAAAATGTTTTTCAGCTGGACAGCAGTGATAGTTGCACAACATTGTGACAGTACTAAATTCCACTGAATGGTACAGTGAATTGTAAAATGATCAAAATGGTGAATTTTGTGTTCTGTTCATTTTACTACAATAAAAAGGAGAAAGAATTAGGGAAAGACTTAGAGTTTGGGAAAGTAAGGTGAACTGGTCAAGAAAAAGACAGCTCTACTGTTCAGTTTTCTCTCAGCTCTCCCAGTGCATTAATCCTCAGCAAAAAGTAGCCTGAACTTGTAGATGATAGTCATTCAACACAGTGCAGGGAAAAGTAAATAAAATAAAAGCCAACTCTTCTTCTTTAGCACATCTGTGAAAGGTTAACTTCCTGCTCAGCCACATGGACATTCATGAAGACATTTCACTTTAGGTGTCCTCTACTTCAGTACTTTACTCACAGCTCATTCACACATGTAGGCAACAGCATTCCTTAATTCGATGGAATCTGCAGTGCTGGTTGTGATCAGTCTCATGAAAAGAAAAGGGAAGCAGGAAAAAGCCTCCACATTGACTTGGTGGTCTTGACAAAATGGATGCAGAAGACAGCTTGAGTGTCAAACTGGAAACTTATTTTCCTTTTCCTTTTCTTTTTATCTTTCCTATCAGGTCTTCTGCCCACTTCCCACCCCCTTCTTTCAAACAGGAGAGACACTAATTAGCTGCTTTTTTTGTTGTTTGTGCTAAAACAACTATTGTTTTGGGTTTCTTGTTGTTCGGTGAACATTTTTGTTTTTACTGCCAAATGAGCTTCGGTGGTTGGTGTAGGGGGTCTCTTGGGAACTTAACTTTTTCCAGTTTAAGTGGGAAAGCTTTTTTGTTTGAATGGGCTTTTACTGGGTGCTTCAAGGTTTGCTCTTGGCTCTTTGATGGGGGACTGGATAGCACTGTGTTTCCTTTGAAGTTCCGATAAATAAAGGATCCTATGTCCTCCTGGGCACTCTTTGTTGATTTTGCTGTGTGTCCTCTCTAATAGCCAGATGCAGATTCCAGGAAAATGACATATAAATGAATATAAGTAATCTAATATTTTTAGAATTTGCTTTGGCCATACTCCTGGTCTTATTCTACTTGTAGCAGATGGCTTTAAAGAGCATTAGCTATGTATATATTAAATATAATATAAATATACCAATATTAAATATTATATTGATATATAAATTTAATATACTAATATTTATATTAATGTATAACAATTATGTATTATATTAATATATATTTTTGCCTAGCGTATATTATATACAAAATATATGGGTAATGAAATGTATTTATATGGTTAATATGTTCATAATATTAATATGATATATCCTGTAAAATTGATTATAGAACAATTATATCATAATATATAAATTATAAATATATATATTTATATATATTATAAATATATAATTATTATTATCTGATATAATACACTATAGTTAATATATTCTATATAACACAATACGTAATGTATTAGTATAAGACAATTATATTATGTAATATAAATATAATACATCTATAAAACTATATATATTTTAATTATACATTACACATACAAGTATGTATAGCTATTTATAATTTTATTTACATAGGAATCTGTTCATCCTAACAATTGATGTAAAAATATGCAATATTTTCAATCAAATGGGCCTTTACCTCACTACCTACACATAACTACTTTTATAATCGTGAACCCTGTCTAACTCATGCTTCCATATCTCGCAACCTGCTTTTCTACACATGCACATAGACGACACACATTTATACACGATATATATGTATCCTGCCAGTTTTCAGTTCAATGTATATAACTATATAATATATATAATTATATTCCTGTGTATGTATACAAATATAAATCAAAGGTATGTGTATAGGTATGTATTTCATATGTTTATATAACTATATCATACAAATAATGTATGTGTATATAAATACATGACTATATACATACATACCCAGAAATATACTTCTTTAAACAAAAGGGACCTAAATAAAGAGTTCTCTAAGAATAAAACTAGTTATGTCTCACTGTTTCAATAAGAGTTTATAGTTTTCTACTGTATGTGCTTCTATAATTGTTAGGAACAATTCCCATTTGTTGAATGTTAAGTTGTTTTAATTTTTTGCCATTATTAATGAAGCTCTAAAGAATACGGTGGGCAAGTTTACTTGAAAAACTCTCCTGAAGGAAAACGGTTAGGTATGCTAGGTTAAATGTACACAACTTATTTTTAAGTGCGTGGTTGATTTTTGAAGTATGCAGTAGAAATTTCCAGGACCCATGAAAGAAGGGTGGTACATGTGTGAGAGTTATAGCTATATTAGGAGTGGATTGAAGATCTTGATAGCTTAGAACAGAAGCCGGAAATCCTGCTTTTATGGAGCCAAGTGGCAAATATTTTAGGCTTTGTAGACCAAAGAGCAAAATTGAGGATATTATTTAGGTACTTAGGTAACCATTTAAAATGTTACCAGTTAAAATGTGAAAATTATTCATAGCTCACAGGCCATAGAAATAGGCATCTGTCTGGATTTGTAATACAGGCCATAGTTTAATGACACAACTGACATAGAGACTTGTTTATAAATGGCCATAACCACGTGAGAGGCAGGAGGTAAGACTCCATCCCTACTAGATGGGAAGATAGAACTAAACCTATCTATCCCTTGCTTCACCTTCAATGAAAGGGTGTGCCAGGAGAAAAAATATCTGCTGGCAAAGGGAGACTAAGACCAAATTCTCTTGGCCTCTGCTCTGGGTAGGAAACAGGTAGGAAATCTTGAGAATTCTGAACCCCAGATCTGTGTTCCCAGTGTTTGGGTTGCAAATTTATGTGCGGTCTTGCAAACAGAAGCTAAGAAATTAACTTAAAATGCTCCCAAATCGGTGGTATTCCAAACACAAAACTAAACCCTTTCTGGAGAGGTAGACCTTCAACACAGACCTATAGCATTCCCACAGATAAAGTTTAGCTAAACATGAGCTCATGATCTAAATTTACACAATAATGAAGAAATCAGCTAGAAGTGGAGAGAATCAGCCAAAAACAATCAATACCAGAATTATATTCCCAAGGCCATCCATCAGATGTTGGAATAATCAGGTGCAAGGCAGAAAATATACATAAAACTAGAACTGAAACAAGGAACAAGGATGTTTTAAAAGACTGGGTAGGATCTTTAAAACATTTTTCAAGTACATGTCATTGATAAAGCTAAAAACTCGAAGGTTGTGTAATACAGCAGATTAATCATGGAGAAGTGTGAATTTATGCTGTTTTTAAAAATATGGCAGGTCAGATTTTCTGCCTAATTATATAAGTAGGTTTATCTTTAAAAAATACACATTATTTTAAAGATTTTTTGGCTGTAAAATAAGTTAAGGTTATTTCAAAGGGCTTCTCTCCAAAGAAAAGTGAGAAGTAGCAAAACACAGAAAGTCGAGGGGAAAAAATGTCAATATATACATTGCAGTAGGGTGAACTAAGCCTTAGGCTAGCAACAGTGTGGACGAGCTGACCCTTAGATACTTACAACTAAGCTGGAATCTTCAAAAAGTTCCACTATTTATAACTAAAAAGATTTCTAAAATTAATAACCAAGTGTTTCAATTGACATCAGAAGAGTAAAACAATAAACCCTGAGAACATAGAAAAATAGATAATAAATATATGAGCAGAACTTAATAAAACAGAAAAAAAGTATAAAATTGAGGTGATTTAGTAAGTCAAAAGAATATTCTTTGAAAAGATTTAAAAAACACACTTTGATTAAGCAAAACAAAAACATAAGTAAATAATATACAGAAAGAATCCGGACAATGTTAGAGCAGAGAATATATGAAATGCCAGTAAATTTGAACATTTCTGTAAAGTGGACAATTTCCTAGCTCCTAAAGTTTACCAAAACTGACACAAGAGGAAATTTATAGCTGGAGTTCTTTCACCAGTAAAGGAATTATGTCAATAGTTTACAATCTTTCACCAAGAAAATACCAGACCCAGCCAGATCATTTGGGAGGTGAATTCTATGGAACTTCTATTAAACAGATAACATCAATATGAACAAAGAAAGACTTCTAGAGATAGCGAAGGAAGAATTCTCCTTTATTCATCTTATGAAGTATAATCCTAATACTGAAAATAGATTAGGACTGTAAGGAAAAAGAAACTTACAGGTCAAATTTACTTGTAAATATAAAAGCAAAAATGTTAAACTATGATATTAGCTACCCAAGTTCACTAGAGTAAGAAAAAGCATGAGCAAGTTAGGTAATCCAATGAATGAAAAGGTAGTTTAATGTCAAGGATATATATCAATAGATTGAAAACACCACATTTTATTTCTTTCATCTGTCTCTTTAAAAAATGATAATTGATCTCTCTTGTACTAGGCACTGTGCTAAGTCACTTACATATTTACTCCTTTAAACCTTCTATCATCCCTGTGGGAAAGTTCTATTTTGCTTCCATTTCTTAGCTAAGACTCTAACCCCCAGGAAAGTGAAGCAACATTTGTAAGATTTTGTGGATGGTCAGTGATGGGACCAGTACAGGAACATCCAAAGTCTGTGCTTGGAAACAGTGCCCCATGTTGACACTCACATTACAGATGAAAGGAAAGGAACCATGCACTTACCATATAGATTAAGTCTCACATTACAGGTTAAAGGAAAGGAACCATGCACTTACATTATAGATTAATACCCCCATAACAGGTTAAAGGAAAAAGAAACATGTGCTTCCTCCAAAGTTGTAAAGAAAGCATATCCATTTCTTAATATATTTCCCAATTTCTTTTGCTTGTTTTCTGACCTTTGTAGTGCATTTTGCCATGAGGCAAATTTTTATTTCTTATATAATTAAATGTATCCTTTTTACTTTGTATCTGAGAAAGGTATTCCTCATGAATACTTTATTTCATGTCTCCCAGGTTTCTGATACTTCTACAGTTTCATTATTTTTTAACTTTTAACTACTTGCTGTATCTAGAATTTAGTAATGATAGCCATATTTTCCCCCTTTTGTTGAATAATTTTTGCTACTGATCCAAAATGTGAATTTTATTTTAAACTCAATTCCCTTATGCTCTTGCATCTAATTTTAAGATGCTTCCTATTCCACTGGTTGTTTTGCCTATCTAAAACAAAATGCTACCTTAGTTATAATGTAATTATAATATAATAAATGTAATTAGTAAACATAATACGACATATAATAAATAGCATATATAAAATAACAAAATATAATTTACCATATAACAGGGTCCAAGGAGAGCAATACTATACAATCACTTGAAATATCCCACAAAAGATAGCTTATAAAATTCAATATTCATTTGTAATTTAAAAGAAAGAGTAAAATAGGGATTGATGAATGCTTCCAAAATAAGGAGAAATTATATGTCTAAAAGAGAAAGATATAAATGATAAACTTTAATAACACTGGCAATAAATGCAGGACAAGATGAGGATGCCTGACATAATGTTAAAGAAAAAGTATTATGTAACATTGTTTTTGCAGCACTGATGAGTTCAGTGAAAAGAGAATCTCATAGAACAGAGTATCTCATTCTTCTTAATGTCTGTACACTTGTCCATTGCATGAACATAACAGCTTATTTAGCCAATATGTTACTGATCTGCATCTGGATTTCTAGGTTTTCATGGAATTTTATTATGCACAATTGTTTCAAACACTAGGACTTCCTCTTATGTTTATATCTTTTGAAAGAAACAATATCTCCACAGATGATTTATCTGTTCTGGCTGCTAGCTGACTTTGGGTACTTCTCAGTTCTTCCCTTTACCTTCCTTGTCAATATGAAAACGGAAGGCAAGAAGTTCTCCTGTTTAGAGGCTGTCAAGATAGATCTTGGTGATAAAGTCTTGGTGGTAAAGGCTAAAAGTATCAACCCAGAACAAACGTTTTTCCAGCTGTAACTATGTGTGATTCCCTTGGCTTGATTCCGTAGAGGATGTAAGACAAGACTGTAGAATCTGCCGTCAAAGTGCTTCCAGTAGGATGAGCTAAGTCAAGTATGGTGGCATATGTAATTCAAGACAAAATATAATGTCTCCTTTTCTCTCCTAGCAAAACTTGGTGGAGTGAATGTAGAAGTCACTGTATGCTTTGAATTAAAGGAACACAATAAATCTTGTTTTGGAAGGTAAGTATTCTGGTCTCTTTGTGGAGATGAATTGGAAATTGTCTAGAAGAAGGAAAATGAGGTTAACCAAAGTTAAACTCATAAATAATTGAGCATTACTTAAATATCTGTGGTCTATGTTTGTCTTTGATCATAATTTCTCCCAATTTATAGACCTCTTTGATACTTGATGAATCCTTGTCAAAGATGCACTTAACAATGGTTATCACTTGTGTATTAGGTTTTGCCTGGGCCCTGAAGAAACTATCCTAAATTACCAGCTATGATTGTCACTTCATTTCCTCACAGAGAACAATCAGAACTCCTTGTCTTAAGTGGCTTGGAATGTGAAACTAGTTAGTCTCTTAGATAGTGTTAGAGGAACCTACAGAGCCCATTGGTGAAAATTTGGAAAACATTGGGCTTCTTAAAATTGATTCTTGTAGTGCTATAGGAAAGATCACTGAACCAAAAGGATAATGGTGCTTCTGGTTCTGTTGTTAGCGTTCTCCATGGAAACATTGCTGAAGCTTCTGGACTCAATTTCCTTCCCCATGTGTGAATGTCACTGAAAATATCCAAGTCCCTTCTATCTCCATATAACTTCAGGAACTAAGCAAAATGAAGACTCAAAATTCATTTCAAATAATGAAATGAATATATAACGTAGAATGGAACTGGGAAAATACCTGGTTTAAATTCTGGAAAGTACCAACTATACAATTCTGGATAAGTTGCTTACTCTTGCTTAGACTAATTTAATGCCCATCTCACAGGATGTTATGATGATTAATTTAATATCTTTGTATAACACACAGTGTTATGTAATTTCTTCTTGTTTTTCTTGAGTAAATACATATCCTTAAGCAACTCACTGTAAACAATAGTTACTTACTTGCTTAAATTACTCTTATCTTCTATTATCGCCTGAACTGTGTCCTGCTCAAGTTAATATGTGGAAGTCTTAACCCCCAATACCTCGTAATCTACCTGTATTTGGAGATAAGGCCCTTAAATAGGTAACTGAGGTCAAATGAGGTCAAATGGGTGGGCTCTAATTCAATATGACTGGTGTCCTTATAAAAAGAAAATATTAGGACACAGACATGCACAGAGAGAAGACCATGTGAAGACCAAAGGAAAACATGGCATCTACAAACCAAGAAGAGATACCTCAGAAGAAATCAATCCTGTTGACACCTTATCTCAGATTTCTAGCCTCTACACCCGTGAGTGAGTAAATTTCTGTTGTTTAACCTCCTCAGTCTCTGGGACTTTGTCATGGCAGCTCTAGGAAACTAATACAACTTTTTATGGCCTCCTTGTCTCAAGTTGAAAGTTCAATATTTGGTATCATGGCTAAGAAACAAAAATATCATCTACATTCCTTGTTGTGGTCTTTCTTCCCCATTCTCATCGCTAGTAATTTCCATATTTGGGTCTGTTTTCTGTATCTTGTAAACAGAGCGTTATGCTCATTTCTTGTCTTACTGCTAATATACAGTAGATGTGCAGATACCGAATAGATTTTGGAGAAGTGCAACATATAGTTGGTACATGTGTGATATGTGTGTATTCATATAATTTATACTTTTTCTCTATTTTCTTCCTTTGGTGTGAGCTAAGATTCTCTGCTTTTGTGACTAGCGCTCCTGAATACTAATCCCTGAATTTAATTCACCAAAAATTGTGAAAAATAATAATCATATGGGGAAAGAGAGAGTGATAGAGGGAGAAGAACAAACAATCAGGCAAGGGCAGTACTGTGAATTATTAGGGTCTTATTAATAAGATTATGTTAGTCTAGAGGAAATGACCGTAAGTACCATCAGTGAGCCCAGTTGGTCTTTACTGAGTGCTAGACACATCCCTGAGTTCTGTTCTTAGTGTCCAACTGTATGATGGCTACTGTCTGGAAGTATTATCTGAACAACTAAGGTCACTTAATGGAAAAGGAATATGTCTTTAGAGAAGCAACAGTAATTTTTCTATCTGATTAAAAAGCAATGTTGACTGTCTGGAAACCTCAGTCATATTTGTAAGCAGAAAAGCATTGGCTATTAAAAGTGGATGACGTAAAGAGATGAGCAGAAACTTTGGTGATAGGTATACCTGGATTTAATTCTCACTTCTACCACTTGGCAGCTGGATAGCCTTAGGCAAGTTTCATACCTCCCTGAAATTCACTTAATTCAGTCTGTAAAATGGCATAATAACTTATTATAGCATCCTTTTAGGAATTTTAAATCAGTTATTGAAATAAAAGTACACACTATATAGAGAAGTATGGATTCCTCAATAGGTGTTTGACCTTTCATTTCTCCAGTATCCCACCCCCATCAAATAAAGAAAAATACTTTTTAAAATTTACGAATATTTCATTATTCTAAAGTTAAAGCCATAAAAATAAAAATAATCAAATGGCCTACGATCATACCATTAGAAGAACAAAAGAATAGGTGTTCATGAGAGTTCCAAATTAGAATACAAGTTTTCATTAGGCACCTGTTTATGTATGCTATTCTGCTCTTTAAAATAAATAATTAAATTTGAACGACTTATTTCCTCACTTTTAAGACTTTATTAGTTTACAAATTACATATCAACCAATGCTAAATATTATACTGACCCATGCTAATGAATTCAGTACAGAAAACAAAAAACACTGCACTCAAGCAAACTACATATATATGTGTTTGTGTATATATATATATATATATATATATATTACTTAAATGCATTTATATCCTAGCGTGTCTCATAAAGCATTGTGGTAACTCACCGGAATACAAACAATCAAATATAATGGCAAAAGCACTTAATATAAACAGGGCCAAGGAAACATAGACAGAAGATGAAGAAAAGATGAGGGAAATGTGAACAGGAGGAAGTGTAGTTAATCGAGTTGTATGTTTTGACCTTAAGATTCTCTGTGTGGGGACTTCCCTGGTGGCACAGTGGTTGGGAATCCGCCTGCCAGTGCAGGGGACATGGGTTCGAGCCCTGGTCCGGGAAGATCCCACATGCCGCGGAGCAAATAAGCCCGTGTGCCACAACTACTGAGCCTGTGCTCTAGGGCCCATGAGCCACAACTACTGAAGCCCGCGTGCCACAACTACTGAAGCCCCAGCGCCTAGAGCCCATGCTCCGCAACAAGAGAAGCCACAGCAATGAGGAGCCCGCACACCACAACGAAGAGTAGCCCCCGCTCGCCCCAACCAGAGACACCCTGTGTGCAGCAACAAAGACCCAACACGGCCAAAAATAAATAATAAATAAATTAATTTTTTAAAAAAAGATTCTCTGTGGATAAAACAACATGTAAATAATTGGTTACAAAGCCACATTATTTGAAGGTGCCAGACTGCACATTAACAGTCTGACACAAAGGGACAGCACAGGAAAACTATTCAAAGATAGAGATTTTTAAATATTTGCAGTTTGAAACCTTTTAGAGCACGTATAATGAGCTCGACACACATTTCAACACTCAACATGTTAATCACATGTTCAAAGTATGTCTCAAAGTCCTTGGAAATAGCTGTTGTCTCTGTCCCTGATATCCAAAACTGATCTGTGATGTGTAAAACTCAGGAGGTATTGATATCCACTTTTTGGCATCTGAACAGGAAACAAAGTTGTTTCGCAGTGATAATAAAGAATGAAGTAAATGCAAAAGGATACAAAAGACAAAGTACTGAGGGAATGTATTAACAGAACGAGTCAAACTAAATTCTGGTGAACTGGGGCCTATGATTGTACACACTCCATGGAAATACCCCAGCCTAAATACTGGCATCGGAGGAAGGGTACTACGAAGCCCATCACAGTATAATCCTTTAAAATGTCCCTTTCAAGGTTGGCTCCACTCAACACCGAGTATAGGAAATCTTCCCATCAGGCAGAAACACGGGCTGCCCAATGATTGACCAAGAAATTAACACACTAATGAATAAATGATGCTAATTTATTTCTATCCCTGACAACGGGAAACAGCACACACTCTGTGTCAATGGTATGTCCTCTTTCCCACTTTTCTAAGTGGTAAATTATGTTTTTCCCTTCATTGCTTTATATCATGTGTGGCAGGCATGATGGAAAATGGCTATCAATGGTTCTGTTATTGATTTCTACCTTCATTTCACTGTGGCTAAAGAAGATACTTTGTATGATTTCAATTTCTTAAAAATGTATTGGTACTTGTATTGTGGCCTAACATATGGTCTTTCCTGGAGAGTGTTCCATGTGTACTTGAGAAAAATGTGTATTCTGCTGTTGTTGAGTGGAGTGATCTATATACGGCTGTTAGGTTTAGTTGGTTAAATGTGTTATTCAGTCCCCCTACCTCTCTACTGATTTTCTGTCTAGATGTGTTTTCCATTATTGAAAGCAAGGTATTGATCTCCAACTATTATTTTAGAACTATCTATTTCTTCCTTCAATTCTGTCAATGTTTGCTTCACATATTTGGGGGTTGTTTGGTACATATATGTTTATAGTTGTTCTATCTTCTTGATAGATTGAACTTGTTATCAACATATAGTGGCCTCCTTTTCCTCTTGTGATAGTTTTTGATTTAAAGTTTATTTTGTGTGATAGTAACATAGCCATCCCAGATCTATCTTCCTTCCTTCCTTCCTTCCTTCCTTTCTTTTTCTGTCTCTCTTTCCTTCTTTTTTGTTACTATTTGCATGGGATATTTTATTCTATGCTTTAACATTCAAGCAACTTGTGTCTTTTGAAATCGAGTGAGTTTTTTGCGGACAGCATATACTTGGATTATGGTTGTTTTTAAAGTCCATTCTGCCAATGTTTATCTTTTTATTGGAGAGCTTAATCCACTTACTTTTTCAAAAATTACTGATGAGGAAGAACTTAATTCTGTCTATTTCCTGCTTGTTTTCTGTATGTCTTATGCATTTTTTGCCCCTCATTTACTTCATTACTGACTTCTGTGCTTAGCCAATTTTCTTGTGGTGAACTCTTGATTCCCTTTTCATTTCTTTTTGCATATAGTCTATTGATATTTTCTTTGTGGTTATCAAGAAGATGACATTTACCATTCTAAAGTTAAAACAATATAATTTCAATTGAAACCAACTTCAGTAGCACACAGAAACTCTGTTCCTCTACAGTTCCGTTCCTCCTCTTTACATTATTATTGTCACAAATTACACCTTTATACTTTGTGAGCCCAATAACATGGATTTATGATTATTTTATACATTTGTTTTTTCAATCATGTAAGAAATAAAAAGTAGAGCTACAAGCCAATAACACAATACTGGCTTTAGTATTTGCCCATGTATTTATCTTTACTGGAGATTTCTATTTCTTTCTACAGCTTCGAGATGCTGTCTAGTGTCCTTTCATTTCAACCTGAAGGTTCAATTTAGCATTTCTCATAGGGCAGTGGTAGGAAGTTGTAAAATAAATGCCCTCAGCCTTTGTTCATCTGGGAATGCATTAATTTCTCCCTAAGTTTTGAAACCAGTTTGGCCAAATATAGAATTCTTGGTGGACAATTTTTTTTCTTTCAGCACTTTAAATATGTCTGGCCTCTTGCTTCCGTGGTTTCATATAGGAAATTAGCTCTAATCTTTTTGAGGATCCCTGCTTTGTAACAAATTTCTTTTTTCTTTCTCCTTTGGGAGAAAAGATTCTTTCTGTGTCGTTTGGCTTCTGAGAGTTTGATTATACTGTTTTTTGCTGTGGGGTTCTTTGAGTTTCTCTTAGTCCTGAAATCAGCCAAAGATTTATAGCAACCAAACACATACTGAACCAGGGAAGAGGCAATTTGAAAATGGCAGGAAAGCTTTGTGGCATTTTTACTTGCCCTTGCCCCATCCACTGTTAGTGTAGTGATGGTGTTAAAGTGGTGGAGTCTTAATGCAGTGATAGTCTTAAAGTAGCAGCAGACCATTCCTAGTATGGGACCCTCAATCCTGCTTCAGGAGGGAGCAGAAGAGACCGTACTCTCAGATTATTATGTGTATCTGTTCTAACCTATCTGTTCTGGGAGCTACCTGAAGGTCTGACACACGATGCTTATCTCTGTCCTAGCTAACTTGGAACACAGTCTGGAAAAGCAGTGGTCAATGCTCAAAAAAAGTGCAAGGTGAACTAACAAAGCACAGATGCCTGGGGCAGAAGACTGTGCATTGAAATAAAATAGACCACATAAGATGCAGGAGCCAAAGTTGGGGGAGATTCTTTGGGAAATTAGAACCTACAAAAAGTACACATGTCCAGAGAAATTAGGAAAGCCACATGCATGTTCTGAAAACACCAGAGGAGTCTCTAAGCTTTTACCATGGGCTGAGCCCTGAACTCAATGCAGGTCAGCTAAATGATGAAGGAGTGATCCAGCAATCTGCACAATGGGCAGAGGTGTGTGGTTTTGAGTGTGCATGTGGATGTGCTTGTGTGTATTTATTTTTGTTTGTTTTAGGTGCAGGAATTCAAGGAAATCTCTGTCAAAACATTAGCTAAACATGAACTAAAGTAACAGAGATTTCAGTGCATACATACGATAAGGAAAACAGTCATTGCAAAAATAGTTTGGAAAGGTCCCTAAACAAACAGACTACTACAGACTCCAACAATCAAAAGCCCAGGAAACCCTGGGAAAGTGGGAGAATCTGATTTCCATAGATACCACATTATAATATTTGAAAGACAAATTTTCAACCAAAAAAATCACAAGGTATAGAAAGACATGGAAAAGTATGGTCCATTTAAGAAAACAAATTAATTGATGAAACCATCCCTAAGGAAGCCCAGACATTTCTCCACTGCATATTCTTGCCTCCTTTGTCATAGATTCATTGACCATAAGTGCATGGGTTTCTTTCTGGACTCTCTATTCTGTTCCAGTGATGGATGTTTTTGTGCCAGTACCATACTGTTTTGGTTACTGTAGGTTTGTAGCACAGTTTGAATCCAGGGAGCATGATTCCTCCAGTTGTGTTCTTCTTTCTCAAGACTGTTTTAACTATTCAGGATCTTTTGTGTTTCCATACAAACTTTAAAATTATTTGTTCTAGGTCTGTGGAAAATGCCCTTGATATGTTGATACAGACTGCATTGAATCCGTCGATTTCCTTGGGTATGATGGTCACTATAACAATATTAATTCTTCCAATCCGTGACCATGGTATATCTTTCCAGCTGTTTGTGTCATCTTTAATTTCTTGTATCAGTGTCATATAGTTCCCTGGGTGCAGGTCTTTTACCTCCTTAGGCAGATTTATTCTTCTGTATTTTATTCTTTTTTACGCGATTGTAAATGGGATTGTTTCCTTAATTTCTCTTTCTGATAGTTCACTGTTAGTGTATAGAAATACAGTAGATTTCTATATATAAATTTTGTAGCCTGCAAATTTACCAAGTTCATTTTTGAGCTCTAATAATTTTTTGATGGTGTCTTTCAGATTTTCTATGTATCATGCCATCTGCAAACAGTGACAGTTTTACTTTTACCTTTCCATTTTGGAGTCCTTTTATTTATTGACTTTTCTTGTCTGATTGCTGTGGCTAGGACTTCCAAAAGTACCTTCAATAAAAGTGGTGAGGGCTTCCCTGGTGGTGCAGTGGTTGAGAGTCCACCTGCCGATGCAGAGGACACGGGTTCGTGCCCCGGTGCGGGAGGATCCCACATACCACGGAGCGACTGGGCCCATGAGCCATGGCCGCTTAGCCTGTGAGTCCGGAGCCTGTGCTCCGCAACGGGAGAGGCCACAGCAGTGAGAGGCCCGCGTACCACAAAAAAAAAAAAAAAAAAAAAAGTGGTGAGAGTGGGCATCCTTGTCTTGTTCGTGATCTTAGGGGAAATGCTTTCAGCTTTTCACCGTTGAGTATGTTAGCTATGAGCTTGTCATATATGGCCTTTATTATGTTGAGGTATGTTCCCTCTATGCCCACTTTCTGGAGAGTTTTTACCATGAATGGATATTGAATTTTTTTCAAAAGCTTTTTCTTCATCTATTGAGATGATCATATGGTTTTTAGTCTTCAGTTTGTTACTGTGATGATAAGAGACCTAAGAGAGCTACAGAGGCTAAGTGACCTTTCCTTCCCTGAATGGGTAGATATCCTTGTTCTGCCTTCTAATTGAGTTAGTATCTGAGTAAAGAACTGCCAGGTGTCATTTAGTTCACAATACACTGCTGTGGCAATATAGAAATGAATTTGCCTAAATCATTTGGCTTTTCTAAATTATAGTAAATGAATATACTGAATGAATACTTCAACTTAAGGAAATGTTCTTAAAAATATATTAATGGAGGCACTTCAGCAGAGAATTGAAAACAGAACAAATAATTCAGGTAAAATTAAAGTACACTCAGTTGTATCCCGTTTCCTCTTGTAAATCTCTCTTTTTCATTTGAGTGGACAGTCACTGGAGAATATCTGACTTGGGGCTAAGGAAATCTAAGCCTTCTTGGCCACACTGTATTCTCTTATGTCGTTTAATAAAGACACCAGTTGGGTTGCTGAAAAAATAGTGGGAAAAATCAATCCCTCACATCCAAAGGGCAGCTCTTGAAAATATGTGGATTGTTGTAGTCATTTTGCTCTTCTGGCCTCAGAAGTTCTAATCTTAACCTTAGCCCCTCATGCAGAGAGACTTTTTAAACCAATTTGCACATTACTCATTATGTGACTGTTGAATAAGAGAAACCCAGCTCTTTTCCTGTGCTTTCAAGCAGTTATCTTCTTCAAAACTTTGTTTGGATTGTTATACCTTAATCTTGCCTGGCAAGGGACTTATGGGAAGGTTCTTATTGTTTGAAAGTTTGGTGCCAGTATCTGCAAAGAAAGAAGAAAGTAAAGAAGGAAAGGTGTGTTTATCAAACATCCCAATAGTGAAGGTGTGTGAAAGCAACTTTTGAAAAAGTGAATCTGTCAGAGTTTAGCCATATTATTACATTTTATTTTATTCATTGAACATAAATAATTATCAGTGAATCCTTTCTAGATTTTCTAGTTTCCCAAAGTTCCCTGTATTCACATTCTAAGGTGAAAAATGGTATTTTAAGTCACTGCTCTCCACCTTATATTATTTATAATCACTCCTCATGACCTCTTCCTTCAAAGAAACGTGATCCTGAGAAGTGTCCTTTGTTTGTCTTTGTGGAATAAGTGATGGGGATGCATCCTGGAGACCTGTGAGATGTTTAAATTGTGGCCTAATGAAACTAGGATGGAGAGTTCTGGAAAGATCTGGAAAGATGGCTGGTAGAGTGTGGCCAGATGTGGGAGAAGAGACACGTACAGAGAGAGGGAGAGGAAATTTTCAGAGGGAGACAATTAAACAAAGAATTCAATAAGTTTTGTTGTGTGGTGTGGGATGCAAGCCTTTCTCTCCCCCTTTCCTTCACAATCTCTTTGTTAAAGACTGTGTTTTTCATTAGTTTTACTAAGATAGGATTTGCCGTTTTCTTTGGATACTGAGAATGGACCCATGGAAACAGTTACATTTGGGTTATCTCTGACTGTCTTTAATGAAGAACATAAATATTGGCCACACTATCTATGCACATGCTATCACTATGCCTTTTTTGTTCTCTGTTCATATATCTAAGTCCTCTTCTTTGAGGTCAATCTCAAATCTCATCTGAAATGTACATTTATTGATAGATTCAACCCATAATGAACTGTCCCTTCTTTGTGCTCCTTAGGCTCTGATTATTTATAAAAACTCATTTTTGAACTTAGACACTGTCCAATATGATATATTAGTTATTTCATCAGCATATGTTATATCCTCAACACAGTTATAAGCTTTTGTGGGGCTGGGATCATACATTCTGTAATTTTTCTCAGTACTTACACTTACTTTGATAGAAAGTGCATTCATTCATCTAAACATCATTTATTGAGTGTTAATTAAATGTCTCAACTCAGTCAATATTGTTTGAATGAATGCATGCATGAATGAGGGAGTATGCAATAGGTAGCCTAAGTACCGCCGATGTGAAAAAACCAAAAACATAAACACAAAAGCAAGCCGAAAAGTGGACCAGGACTTTCTGTAAAATATCCTGCTTTTGTTGGATGAGGCCATGAAAATCAAAATGCTCCTGAAAGGTCTTAAGAGCTGACCAAGAATAGTAAACAATTGAAATTCTCTCAGGCTTATTCAACCCTATCACTGGACACATTTATACCTCTCAGGAATGTTATTAAAAGAAGAGATTAATAAAGCTTTTATAGATGAGTTGATAAATCTCTAAATATTTAAATCTTCATTTCCTCCTAGGTTTCTCTAGTTTGGGTTTCCAAAAGATTTCAAGAAACCACAGGATAATTAAAAAATTAGACATTATCTTTCTTACCTTCATGTTTTTTGATGGTAAACACATTGTATTTTCTCCATAGTGCTGCCCAATTTCCACCAGTACAGTTCTTAAGTGAATTTTGCTCTGGATGGTGGGATATATAAGATGTAAATGAATTGTTTGTATATGTTTTAGAATTCTTCAAAAGGGCCTGGCCATGGCAATGCATTGAATCTTACTTAAATAAGTAAAGTAACTTCCTCAGAATTATTATTTTATTCTGGTTAGGATACTCTCTGCCCTGGTTTGTTAAAATTTCCCTCTAGTGTGTTTTTAAGTTTGTTTCTGATAGGGTCCTAGGATTTATTGCCACACCCATCCTGCATCTGGTTTTCTTTGAATTACTCTCCTTGCAGTTTCTGATTCATACAGGGCCTTACAGGTTAGTGACAACCTGGCCATCACAACTCTGGGAAGGACAGGCCTACTTTTCAGAAGTGTTGATGTTTTCTGTACCTGAAGGTTTTCAAGAGATATCAATCTTCCTCACCACCTCCCTTGGCCCTCTTAATGGACTAAGCAGTTCCTCATGAAAGTTCTGTAGGATATCTGTACTAACTTCTCCATATTGTTCCATCCTGAGTCTAAATTCCTGGCCTCAAGGTAATGTTAGATTTCTAGCTCCAGGCCCTATTTACGTAAGGCCTATAGTAAGGAACGGAACCCATACACATCAGTCTGCTCTTATTTCTCTGGATTTAATTTCTGTGTTACTTTCTGAAACATGCAGGTGTTCCTTTCTTTCTTTTAATCTCAGCTATGTGCTTTTAACATTTTCAAAACTGACCCAGAATTTACATGTGTCTCCAGTAAGAGTACATTAAATTGAGCTTAGTCTGGTCTTCTACTGGCATATTTGAGATCCAAATAATTTGCTACTTAACTGGATTCAGTTACCTGTATATTTCAGGCACCTAAAACTCACCATGTTCCAAATTTCCCCCTTTATTGTTAGTAATTTTCTTGGGAATCTGGATAACATTAGATGGAATAAAGTTAGTGAGTGACCCAGGATTTCCTGAAATTTTGTTTGTCAGAGTGGCCAGGGAAAGTTAAGCAAAGAAGAAAACCAAATGAAAAACAGAATCACATTATTATGGCTGAGACAAGATTCCATGCAGAACTCTCTGTAGAGCTGGGTTGGGTCATAACTTATGCCAGAGCTCTAGGTGGGGCTGACACCATCTCATGCCAAGCTCTCAGTTCTGGGCTAACGTCATCTCTGGTCCACTCTATGGAGTGGAAACTTTGGAGGAATGGCCAATGTGTTCCGCGGTGTAGGAAGAGGGAAATTGTGAACGTTACTTTCTAAATTGTGGAGGAACTAACCACTGTAAATGTGCCTTGAACTATGGTGTTTAATTTGACCAGTCAGATCAATGACTTTCCCCTTGAATGAAATGCTGCTACGTATATGAGCAGAAAAACGAAACTGCTATAAGGAATAGATAGCTAGTGGGAAGCAGCCGCATAGCACAGGAAGATCAGCTCTGTGCTTTGTGACCACCTAGAGGGGTGAGATAGGGAGGGTGGGAGGGAGGGAGATGCAAGAGGGAAGAGATATGGGGACATATGTATATGTATAACTGATTTACTTTGTTATAAAGCGGAAACTAACACACCATTGTAAAGCAATTATACTCCAATAAAGATGTTTAAAAAAAAACTAGTGTAAGGAGATGGAGAGACTGGGAGTCTTATTTTCCCAGCAATTAACTTTTCCTCGACCATGACCTTCCCTTTGAGTCTCCTAGACGTTGGGGATGATTGCAACCCCTAGGGTTGGGTGATGGCAACCCCATCTTCACTAGAACCTCTATAGTTAACTTTGATCTTTCCCACTCCGTCTATCCATCCCATGTATGCAGTCAGACATTTGATCTTGGACTTTTACTGACAAAATATCCTTGACTATAACCATTTCTTTTCACTGCCACTGCTACTGCTTTTGTCACTGCCTTAACTAGGGCTTTATCTTTAAGTTCTTTATATAAATATATAAATATCTATATATAAATAAAATATACAAATAAATAAAATGTAATATTAATTCTGATGATTTTAAAGTCTTTTCTTGATAAAGACTTTTCCTGATAAATATACACAATATCTTATATAAATATTTTTGTATTATCTGTTCTTTTCTTAGAATTTTAGTCATATGATTCTATCTCTTGGTATGTCTAGAACTTTTTGATTGAATGCTGACTATTTTATTTGGCTTTTAAAATTTTTCTCAGTGGAAATGTTGTTTTACTTCAAAATATTTTACTCTACCTGGAAGTACCAAATCTTCAAATTACAATTTTTTAAATGCTTTCAAATATCAATACTATAGGTGTCACAAAATCTAGAAAAATGACATTTGAAAATTAACTACTGCCAGATGTGTCTCTATAAAACATTTTCCCCACTCTTGTAGCTATATATTCTTTAACTGCCTCCTCATATGACAGTTTATGTGTTTTAGAAATAAAATTTTAAGAAATAAACTTTGTAGTTTATAGACATAGATTTCTTTTCACATGGTTGATTAGAGTTTGCTTTTAGTTATTAATAGTTTAGAAAAGTTTATTTCAGCGTCACAATTTATTATTGATAATGTCGCATTAATGTTCATTGTTAACTTTGAGAAAACCTCTATGGATTACTTCCTCATAAATATTTACTATTATAAATGCATTACTGATTTCAGTACTGCTATAGGTTTGTGCATTACAGGAATTCTGATAAAATACTCATTCACACCATTCCATTACACACATTATTGATGGAGTATATTCTTTTACTTATTTATTTATTTATTTTTGACTGTGTTGTGTCTTCGTTGCTGTGCACAGGCTTTCTCTAGTTGCAGCGACTGGGGGATACTCTTTGTTGCGGTGTGCAGGCTTCTTATTGCGGTGGCTTCTCTTGTTGCAAAGCACAGGCTCTAGGCACACAAGCTTCAGTAGTTGTGGCTCGCAGGCTCAGTAGTTGTGGCTCACGGGCTCTAGAGCGAAGGTTCCATAGTCGTGGCACACGGTCTTATTTGCTCCACGGCATGTGGGATCTTCCCGGACCAGGGCTCAAACCCGTGTCCCCTGCATTGGCAGGTGGCTTCCTAACCACTGTGTCATCAGGGAAGCCCCTGGAGTATATTGGTTTTTTTTTTTTTTTTTTTTTTTTTTTGCGGTATGCTGGCCTCTCACTGTTGTGGCCTCTCCCCATTGTGGGGCACAGGCTCCGGACATGCAGGCTCAGTGGCCATGGCTCACGGGCCTAGCCGCTATGCGGCATTTGGGATCTTCCCAGACTGGGGCACGAACCCGTGTCCCCTGCATCGGCAGGCAGACTCTCAACCACTGCACCACCAGGGAAGCCCTGGAGTATATTCTTGACAGAAGGAAATTTCCGTTTTGACTAAGCATTGAAGAAAACTGAATCTTTGACTTATCTTTCACATGCTTGATGATTGAAATAATTTTCCACAGAATAACTTCTGGTTTTATACTTTTCAGTTCTTTTTTTCTTCTTCAAACGCACATGCTTTGAGAGCTGTGAAGTGCAAGACATGGCTATATTGTAAGGTGGTTTTTGTCCTTACGCTTCTGTGTCTTGTGCTAGTTAAGTCAGTAGAGTAGTCAGTAAGAGTACTGGAAGTTATTCCTCTAATGGGATATTATATAGTCCATTACATATGGTGGTGTCTGAAAATCACATAATAGCCTCACTTAAAACATCTCCTTAGCCAGATTTCAAAAAAGCCTGTGACCAATCCAATATGATCCAACATAGCAGAATATGATAGAAGGAACATTGACAAAGAAATAGACGCTGGACTTACCTGATGGAAATTAAAATATCTCACTTTTGACAATTTTGCAAAAACCTATAATGACATGAACTAATTTCTAGGGTTCTTCGTAGGACCTAAAAAGGAACCCATAGAGTTGTGGAACAACAATAGAAGCTATTGTGATGAGAAGCCCGGGCACCGCAACAAAGAGTAGCCCCCGCTCGCCGCAACTGGAGAAAGCCTGCACGCAGCACTGAAGACCCAACGCAGCCAAGATAAAAATAAATAAATAAAAATAAATAAATTTATCTTTTAAAAAGTAATACTCAGGTTTGAGGCATGAGAAATTTGATGAGGAGAAATTAGCAAATGTTTGCAGAACTTTTAAAATATCAAACTCAGTCTCTAAGATTTTAGCATTCTATACAACATCGGTTACTTATTAGTGGTTTGGGAAGGCCAATTTAAAATTTTCTCATCTTACTGTATTGAAATTCACGGCCCTAATGTTTTCCACGTTGACTATACGAATGATGAAGAAAAGTCAATCATGTATTTCATTTCCAACTGGACAGAAAACAATATTTTAAAAAGTGTTTGGCCTACTGACTTTTGGTTTCTTCTAAGGCAAATGGATAGGTAATTTTTATTCCCTGATTAGGAGAAAAATGGTGGAAGAGGGCAGGGTTAAGAATTAAGATTTCAAGAGCATGAGAGGTAGATGGCCAACCATAGTTCCTAAGGTTCGGTGCCTGTAACTGTTGCCGCCGCTTAAGCGTGCCAAAGCAGTGGTACGGCTGCTGCGCTCGTGTTTGCTACCACTAGAAACATTCTTGCCAGTAGTGGCGGCAGCGGGACTCCATTACCCCCTTTTTTCACTCTCTCCAGAAGCTCCAGATGGCGTCTTCCGTGGGCAACGTGGCCGACAGCACAGAACCAACGAAACGTATGCTTTCCTTCCAAGGGTTAGCTGAGCTGGCACATCGAGAATATCAGGCAGGAGATTTTGAGACAGCTGAGAGACACTGCATGCAGCTCTGGAGACAAGAGCCAGGCAATACTGGTGTACTTTTATTACTTTCATCTATACACTTCCAGTGTCGAAGGCTGGACAGATCTGCCCACTTTAGTACTCTGGCAATTAAACAGAACCCTCTTCTGGCAGAAGCCTATTCGAATTTGGGGAATGTGTACAAGGAAAGAGGGCAGTTGCAGGAAGCAACTGAGCATTACCGGCATGCATTGCGTCTCAAACCAGATTTCATCGATGGTTATATTAACCTGGCAGCCGCTTTGGTAGCAGCAGGCGACATGGAAGGGGCAGTACAAGCTTACGTCTCTGCTCTTCAGTATAATCCTTATTTGTACTGTGTTCGCAGTGACCTGGGGAACCTGCTCAAAGCCCTGGGTGGCTTAGAAGAAGCCAAGGCATGTTATTTGAAAGCAATTGAGATGCAACCGAACTTTGCAGTAGCTTGGAGTAATCTTGGCTGTGTTTTCAATGCACAAGGGGAGATTTGGCTTGCAATTCATCACTTTGAAAAGGCTGTCACCCTTGACCCCAGTTTTCTGGATGCTTATATCAATTTAGGAAATGTCTTCAATGAGGCACGGATTTTTGACAGAGCTGTGGCAGCTTACCTTCGTGCCCTAAGCTTGAGTCCAAATCATGCAGTGGTACATGGCAACCTGGCTTGTGTATACTATGAGCAAGGCCTGATGGATCTGGCAATAGACACCTACAGGCGAGCTATTGAATTGCAACCACACTTCCCTGATGCTTACTGCAACCTAGCCAACGCTCTCAAAGAGAAAGGCAGTGTTGCTGAAGCAGAAGATTGTTATCATACAGCTCTCCGGCTGTGTCCCACCCATGCAGACTCTCTGAATAACCTAGCCAATATCAAAGGAGAACAGGGAAACAGTGAAGAGGCAGTTCGCTTGTATCGTAAAGCATTAGAGCTCTGCCCAGACTTTGCTGATGCCCATTCAAATTTAGCAAGTGTATTGAAGCAGCAGGGAAAACTGCACGAAGCTCTGATGCATTATACGGAGGCTATTCGAATCAGTCCTACCTTTGCTGATGCGTACTGTAATATGGGAAACACTCTATGGGAGATGCAGGATGTTCAGGGAGCCTTGCAGTGTTATACTCGTGCCGTTCAGATCAACCCTGCATTTGCGGATGCCCACAGCAATCTGGCTTCCATTCACCAGGATTCAGGGAATATTCCAGAAGCAATTGCTTCTTATCGCACTGTTCTGAAGCTTCAACCTGATTTTCCTGATGCTTATTGTAATTTGGCTCATTGCCTGCAGGTTGTCTGTGATTGGACAGACTATGATGAGCGAATGAAGAAGTTGGTCAGCATTGTGGCTGACCAGTTGGAGAAGAATAGGTTGCCTTCTGTGCAGCCTCATCATAGTATGCTCTATCCTCTTCCTCATGGCTTCAGGAAGGCTATTGCTGAGAGGCATGGGAACCTCTGCTTGGCTAATATAAGTGTCCTTCATAAACCACCGTATGAACATCCAAAAGACTTGAAGCTCAGTGATGGTCGACTGCGTGTAGGATACGTGAGTTCTGACTTTGGGAATCATCCTACTTCTCACCTTATGCAGTCTATTCCAGGCATGCACAATCCTGATAAATTTGAGATATTCTGTTATGCCCTGAGCCCACATGATGGCACAAACTTCCGAGCGAAGGTGATGGCAGAAGCCAATCATTTCACTGATCTTTCTCAGATTCCATGCAATGGGAAAGCAGCTGATCGCATCCATCAAGATGGTATACACATCCTTGTAAATATGAATGGTTATACCAGGGGTGCTCGAAATGAACTCTTTGCTCTCAGGCCAGCTCCTATTCAGGCAATGTGGCTGGGGTACCCTGGGACTAGTGGCGTGCTTTTCATGGATTATATCATCACTGATCAGGAAACGTCACCTGCTGAAGTTGCTGAGCAGTATTCTGAGAAACTGGCTTATATGCCCCATACGTTCTTTATTGGTGATCATGCTAATATGTTCCCTCACCTGAAGAAAAAAGCCATCATCGATTTCAAGTCCAATGGGCACCTTTATGACAATCGGATTGTGCTGAATGGCATCGACCTCCAAGCATTTCTTGATAGTCTATCAGATGTGCAAATAGTCAAGATGAAATGTCCTGATGGAGAAGACAACGCAGACAGCAGTAATACAGCTCTTAATATGCCTGTCATTCCTATGAATACTGTTGCAGAAGCAGTTATTGAAATGATTAACAGAGGACAAATTCAGATTACAATGAATGGATTCAGTATTAGCAATGGACTGGCAACTACCCTGATCAACAATAAGGCTGCCACTGGAGAGGAGGTTCCCCGTACCATTATTGTAACCACACGTTCTCAGTACGGGTTACCGGAAGATGCCATTGTGTACTGTAACTTTAATCAGTTATACAAAATTGACCCATCTACTTTGCAGATGTGGGCAAATATTCTGAAGCGTGTTCCCAATAGTGTACTGTGGCTGTTGCGTTTTCCAGCAGCAGGAGAAGCTAATATTCAACAGTACGCACAAAATATGGGCCTTCCCCCGAGCCGTATCATTTTTTCACCTGTTGCTCCTAAAGAGGAACATGTTCGGAGAGGCCAGCTGGCTGATGTCTGCTTGGACACTCCACTCTGTAATGGCCACACCACAGGGATGGATGTCCTTTGGGCAGGGACCCCCATGGTGACTATGCCAGGAGAGACTCTTGCTTCCCGAGTTGCAGGTTCCCAGCTCACTTGTTTAGGCTGTCTTGAGCTGATTGCTAAAACTAGGCAAGAATATGAAGAGATAGCTGTGAAACTGGGAACTGATCTCGATTACCTGAAGAAAATTCGTGGCAAAGTCTGGAAGCAGAGAACATCTAGCCCTCTGTTCAACACCAAACAATACACAATGGAACTAGAGCGGCTCTATCTACAGATGTGGGAGCATTATGCAGCTGGCAACAAACCTGATCACATGATTAAGCCTGTTGAAGTCGCTGAGTCGGCCTAAATAATGACTGTGTGCCCAGGAGAATTACCCCTGTAGCTGAGCCTCAACCTTCTGTGGGAAAGGGAACTACTTTTTCAATATCATGGTGCAGATGGGTGACAGACAATGATAAGAAATAGCACAGCCAGACTTGCTTCCTGCATGATCACGATAGGGAGAGACCCAAGAGATGCGAAACTGCTGTTCCACAAGGAGTCTCCATCGAATTTTGCAGCAGCCAGGTGTCTGGAAGGTCTGGAAGGTAAGTGTGGAAGGTAAGTCTGGAAGGTCTGATCTCCCTTGGTCTTCCAGGGGGATGGATGGTTAGTGTGCAAGGGAGATAGAGATTGCCCAGCCGTTTTGTGATTATCATGGATTGATTGAGTCTTCTGAATTAATTTTTTTCTTTATATTTTGGGTATTGGAGCTTTTAAAAATGTTTGGTTTCAGGTATTTTTATTCATGTGAAGTGTATATGATTCTCTTGAGATAAGGTTTTAAGCTAAAATATTCCTTGTTTTAGTTTCTGAACTCTACAGATAAATGGGGACTTTGCTGGTGTAGTCTTTTTATAGGTTTTATAAACCACTTGAGCCTATATCAGTCCCTTTAGTGTCTGACATAACGTTTGGAACTCTCAGTGCTTTGTTGGTTTGTAGATGATGGCCTCAATTCTTTTTCTGGTCCGTTTCCTTCTTCCCTTCCCCCCACTTTAAAAATTCTCCTGTAACGTGGCTAACAAAATACCAAGTGTGATTCAAAACCTCCCAGAGTGTTTCTCTTCAACACATCATCTGGTGCCAAATGAAGATTCTTAGGAGTTCTTATTAATTATGAAGGGCACAGTTGTGGTACTGTCACTGACGATAATAATAATGGATTTTTGGCCTAGAGTTTTGACCTATTTCACCAGTGTTTTACCGTTGACTGCCCCTCTATGCTGCTTCCAAAAGTGAGAGTGTGTGATAAGATTTTTACTTTCATTTCTAAAGTTTGTTTTTTTTTTAGGTGAGTCCTGTTCTTCCTTTTTCTTTCAGCAGAAATGAAATCCCAGGTAAGTATAAGTATTCAAATATTTGATCAGTAAGTCACAGTTATCTCCAGTACATTAAATAACTTTCATCAAAAAACATGTTATAGGTAAAAAGCTCTGAAGGACCAGCTATGTATATGATAATTATGTTTCAGGCCTTCTAGGGTATTATATATAATAACTTGTCTTCTGGTCGTGGTCTTGAAGTCTTTATGGATTCAGCCTCAGTAGTAGCGAACTGCACTGCTACTTGGTTTGGAGTACAAATTAGACTTTAGCCCTCCTGGAGGTTGAGTTTTTGGTATTGAAAACCACAGGAATGAGATTATTGTATTTCAACAAAGAATCGAGGGCTTGAGGCTTAAACGAGCCAACATATGTGTGGGAAGCAGTCAGCCTTGAGAGCAGGCTACGGACATGCCAGGCATGCCGCCGCTGCTCGAAGGGACTGTCCCTACTTGTTCCCCTCCTTGTTCCATTCCATGGGAGATAAATCACCAGGGCCCAGAAATCAGAAAGAATGTAAAATGAGACAAGCCAATCTGTCTCCACCCTGCACGTGCAGGTTATTTTGGATGATTCTGGGTTTATGGGTTTTCTCCCAGGGAAGTTAACCTTGAGCCGAGACAGTCATTAGATAATGTAAACCACCGTCTGGCAACCTTCCCTTTTCTAGTCTATATAATCTGCAACTGTAGCATAATAAAACTTGCCTTGCAACCATCAGTTGTCTTGGTCCTTCTGACCCCATTCGACGGTGCTACTTCAGTTCCTTACCCCGTCCCTTCTGACCCTGGGCGGTGAAATCCTCTTTCTGAGGCTGGTCCGTGGCACATATGAATATGTTTTTGTCTTGCTGTACTGCACATATGCTGTCTAGTAACAGATATTTTGTCTGCTATTAGTGTTTTAGATTATGTCTTTCCAAAGCGCTGAGGCAGTGCACCTATTTTGAAGTTGCAGCTGATGGCTGAACGTATCCTAGCTGACAAATTATTGATTAATAAAAACATGAATTTCTGAAAGATTTGTACTGTTAACCAAAATCTGAGCAAGGAGTGTCAAATGTAATTCTTAGCCAGAATTACATGTTAATGAACCATTTAACAGTGTAAATCAAGGAACATCAATGTAGGGATTTCTTTTCATTTATTTCTTACCTGCTTGAAATATCAGTTAAAGGTTGCCAGCTTGGTTGCAGATGAACGGACGTTTGAAGTTCCCCGAACTACTTAATGTGGAATAGGATACTAGACTTCCAACGCCCTCAAGGCTGTGACCTTGCAGCCATTTTACATAGCACATCATCCTCCTATAGGGATGAACCTTTCCCTGGCCCGAAAAGTAGCCACTCCGTTGAAGCTTTGCTTATTGTAACAGGCTTTTGTTTCCAGGTTACATGTCTGTGGAAGACTTAATTCTGAATAGAGATATAGATATTACTGGAAACTAATTGTTTTTGCTATTATACTCTGCTTTATCAAAAAAAGTAAAACATTTAAATTGTGCTACAAAAATTCAGATGTTGTTTTGCAATCTTTAAACAATAAATGAATGAATTACCCTTTAAAAAAAAAAGAATTAAGCAGTTAGTTAAGCTGTTGGTCCCACATCAGACAAATTATCCTTATACCTCCTGTCAATATTGTTAACAGAGACTGTTATTTTATTAATCCTTATGATCCCGTGATTCTTTCTTTCATGTTTCGGGGCACAGCAGGTGAGAGAGTGGGTTTGTTAAGCTGGGTGGGTTTATCCTTCTTTTATGCGTTCATTCAATTTTATGTTCATTTACTTATTGTATACATATGGCAATAGAAGCTGCTAAGGCAATCATTGCTATTCTGCAAAACAACAAGGCACAGAAGCAGATGTCTTATTTCCGAGATTTCTCCCCCCAAGATTATTATGATTAAAGATCCTTTCCCCCCACTCCCTGGAGAGGACAAGGAGCTGCTCGCTGGAGGATTTTTAATGACTTGGGGAAAGGCTCAAATATCCCCCCATTATGGTAATCCACCCCAGGGGCAAACCACACAAGAATATTATGAATTTATTTTATTTTTCTATCCTTGCAAAGGTAATACTCAGCTCATTAGAATATGAAAACTATACTGTCAAATTTCAGACTTACATGGATGAAGAAAATCACCAAAGTGGCATCATATCATGTGTGTTATAGTTGTATTTACTATATTGAGTATATTAAATATGTTGTGTTAACAATGTATTGTATAACTATATATTGAAAAGGCAAAATGCTGTAACGTATTTCAGAGAAAATAATTATGTTGGCCAACCCCAAATTGTGCATTGTAGACGGGTCCTAGGAAAAGAAGATTTAATTCATAGTGAACAAGAGGTTAGCTTCTGTTTTCAGCCATGTGCCATTTCAAGAATTAAACATCATGAATAATACAGGATATAAGAGGAATAGTCTAAAGATGGAAAAGCACATTTTGATTAGGAAAGAGAATTTAAGGCTTAAGTCTTTTTTTTTTTTTTTTAAGGAAAACTGCCTTATTACTATGAGATAAGAAAATTGTTTCCTTCTTTTCTTCCTTGCTTTCTTCTTCTTTTTTTTAACCCTTTTAATTTTGGATATTTGACCTCTAAGCTGAGGTGACTGAAAATGCCTCCTCTGGGCATCAACCTTTTTGAAAGACTTTTTCCCCCTCCCTAAGGGCTATTTGTCTCTTGGAGGCTTTGTCTACATTACTCCTCAAGAGGCAAGCATTTGTCCTTGCGCTAAATGCTGACATCTCCTGATAAGAGGGAAGCTGCACAGTAGAAGAATTGAAGGTCAGTATGTTGATATTGGTCTCAAGTGCATTGATGTACATTTGTGTATTGGGGAAGGGGAGTGAAGCTTGAGAGTGGGCCAGTGGGGAGGGGTAAATATTTTGTGATGCTGTCTACCTATGGGCTTATAAAGTTTACAGCTGCATTAGGAGGACAAGCATTACCATTAGCATGAAAAGTAGGGCAGACCTCAGTTGCAAAAGCTTCTAGCCATACACATAGGGCAATACGTAAATGATACACCTTATTGCATTCACCCATTCACCCTCCCCTGTTCACGCTAATTGGAAATTTCCATCCATTTCAGAGAAGTAACACAACTATCAATCATTTTCCCTGGCACGAATCTTCCAGGAGGAAGAAAATGGAATACACCTAGCGAGAGAGCTCACGCACTAGTAGTCCATGTGTCTTAGATTTAATATCTGATGACTAGCTGCATTGAAGCCAAGAGGTGGTTCACAAAGTTGCTGCACATTAGAATCACCTGGGGAACTCTGAGACCTCCCTGTGCCCAGGCTCCTGCCTAGACCTACTGAATCAAAATCTCTGGGGCTGGGACCCAGACACCAATGTTTTTCTTCAAAGCTCTTTAGGTAATTCAAACGAGCAGCAAAGCTTGAGAACCAGCCCAATAATGGGAACAAACTTACTTCACACAGATAAAGTGGGGCAATTCATATGTTAAAAGAACGTGAATATATGTATATATTTCTTTTTTTCGCTTTATTCTGTTTGTATTTCAAATAGGCTTTTTTTTTTCCTTCTGCAAAAAGCGTTATTGTTTCCATCTGGTCCAAGGCTTGGGAGAGGGCTCCAGGGCGGTTACAAAGCTGCCTAGTGGCTGCAGAGCGGGGCTTCAGGCAGAAGCTCTGACGCCAGAGGGTCTCCTCAGACGCAGCTGGACTTCAGAGACTCCTGTTTGGCTCGAGGGTGAGCCTTTCAAAGAGATACTCGCCCAGCACAGCCTGCGGACCAGCCAGCCTGCGGAGGTTGGTCAGGTGGTCGCCCATCTTCTGGATGAGTTTCACCTGCTCCTCCAGGAAGCGGCTCTCCAGGAAGTCACAGAGCTGGGAGTCTGCACGGGCAGGACCCAGGGCGCGCAGATCCGATAGTGCCTGGTTCCGATTCTTCTCCCTAAGAATGGCGGCTTCCACAGCATCCTGGGTTTTACCCCACTCATCCTGAGAAGGCTTCCGCGCATCCTGGAAGAGGGCGCGGCCGCAGCACTGGTTTTGCATTTTCAAGAGGCGCTGGGCGCCCTCACACTTCTCCTCAGCCAGTTGGCGAAAAATGTGGCCCATACTGTCCAGAGTCCTATTGTTGCTGTCGAAATAGATGCTCAGAGAGGTAAGTGTCCACAGATGCATGTTGAACAGGCGGTGGACGGCGGCCTCCACCTCGGTGGAATAATTCTGACGAACCTGGGAACTCGTGGTTGATCAGTGATAAGGAGCTAAGCTCAAAGAATGGTGTTGGCCTGTCCTGGAGGCTGAGGATAGCTGAGTGTCTGATTCCAAAGGTTGCGAAAGGAAGAAAGGTTGGAGGGTGGTCGGGGGCTGGAGCAAGGAGCGTCCCTGGGTCTGTTCATTCCAAACACTGTTGAAGCAAAAGACAGATCTGCAGGACTGCCGAACGCACTGCCTCAAATAGGCTTTGATATAAATGAACAAGAAGTCCAAGCAAGGACAAAACTTACCCTTCCTCCCACCAAAATAGCTGGTGATACTAGAATCTAGATCTGGGAAGGGATTCTTCCATTACTTTCTTAACATTCCAAGCCACTAGAGCAGTGGTTCTCAAAGTATGGTCACCTTGTAACCAAGCAGTACCCTATGGGGCCTTCCTAGGACAGACCCATCCCCCATATCCTCTATTGTAGTTTCTCTCTGAAGTACTCAGATAATAGTATCTCAGGCATATTTCTTGAGTTTTCAGACACTAAAAACCACCACCCAATGGAAGAAATGAACTCCTTGATGATCATGAGCACGTAGCCCCCAGACCTTCTGGCACCTAAGGATGGATAATGTTACCTGCCTTGTGGCCTCAACATCAGCCAATCAGAGGATTGTGCACGAGCTGATCACATGCCCTGGGATGTCCCTCCCTCACCTGGCCTTTAAAAATGCTTTGCTGAAATCCTTTGGAGATTTCAGGGGTTTTGGAACACGGACCACCCCTCTCCTTGCTCGATCCTGCAATAAACCTTTCTCTTCTCCAGACTCCAACCTTTAGGTTTGTTTGGCCTCACTGTGCTTCAGACACACGAACCTGCATTCGGTAACAAGCTGACCAGCTTTACCAGCGTCCCCTGATAATGTGTCAGATATTCAAGTTTTAGGGCCCTATCCCAGCCCTATGGAATCAGCAACTCTAGTGGGGCTCAGTGATCTCTGTTATAACAGGCCCTCCATATGATTTTTATTCACCTTAAAGTTTGAAGATATCTGCATTGTCAGCTGGCCAAAGCGTCCACCAGCAGGTGAAGGGGAGTGACGCCTGGAAAAGATAGGGAGTAGCCAAGGCAAGTACAGCAGCATTTGCCGTGGTAGTAATGGAGAATGCCTTTTCTCCACTGGTTGGCACAGACTAGTATCTGGGAGCAGTGGCAGGGTTATTTAGGATGCTTTACATTTCAATGTAGTGACCGCTGTCCTGGTTTGCCAGGGACTTCCCCTGTGTGAACACTTAAAATCTCATCCTGGCAAACCCCTTAGCCCTGGATTTGAAAAACTTAGGGAATAACATGAAATTTAGGGGAAACATGATCTAGGATTTGGGCAAGTCACAAGTGCTAATTAAAGCTAAGCAAGTATGGACAGCATCTAGCCTTCTTTACCCCTTTGTGGGAAGGTAAATCTGATTGGGTGAAAGGACTTATTGTTAAGAAATCTTTGTAGAAACATCCCCTGCTGCTTAGTCCTCTGGTTCTCAGTTCTGGCTAGACACTGGCATCGTCTGAGGAGATTTAAAATTATTTTATTGGTCTAGGATGACCAACAGTCAGTGTGAGGGTTTTTAAAAAGTGCTTCAGATGATTCTAATATGCAGCCAAATTTAGGTGCCACTGCTTAAGCTTTTGAACCACTGCTACATATTTTCACCTCATCTTCCTATGAGAATATCCAACTGTAGTTGAGGTTTGTTGTTTTTTCTTTTTCTTTTTTTAACTCTCTTATTATAAGATTTACTGTCTTAAATAAGATTGAATGTACAGAAAATCCTGCTAGTCCATCTGGTATAGCTAGACACTTAGAATAATATCGTTAAGATATATACCATTTAAGTACTGTGACTGGCCTTTTTAAAATTAACATATGCATTGAATTAGTACAATCTCTTTTGAAGTTGTCATGTTGGGGAGCTATACCTGTAATCTGCTGCCATTGCTAAATATCTGGACAACTCTTATTAGGAATTGTTTTTAAACATCTTTAGGGATTAAAACCAAGAGTGCTGTATTATTTGTACTGGGACCACAAAAACCTCACAAAGTTTCCCCACTGTACCTTCTACCCCCATCTCTAACCCTTGGCAACTTCTAATCTGTTCTCCATCTCCACAGTTTTGTTATTTTAAGAATAATATGTAAACATAATCATGAATTACTTAATCTTCGGAGATTGGCTTTTAAAAATTTTTTCTTCAGCATCATTCCCTTGAAGTTCATTTTAATTTTTGCATATATTAATAATTTGTTCCTTTTCGTTGCTCTGTAGTATTCTATCATAAGATTTTATCACAATTTGTTTCAACATTCATCCATTGAAAGACATTTGGGTAGTTGCCAGTTTTTGGCTATTATAAATAAAACTGCTATGAACATTTATGTGTAAGTTTCTGTGGGAACTTAATTAAGTTTTTGTTTCTTTTGGATAAATGCTCAAGAGTACAAGTACTGCGTTGTAGGGTGAATCTACTTTTAGGATTAAAAGAGACTGTCAAGCTGTTTCTCAGAGTGGCTAAACCATTTTATTTTCCCACCAGTGAGGTGATAAAACTTTTCTACGTACTCGCCAGCATTTGATGTTGTCACTATAATTTTAGTTATTCTCTGATATCTCATTATGGTCTTAATTTGCATTTCCCTAATGCTAATGATGTTGAGCATCTTTTCATGTGCTTCTTTGCCATGTGTATATTCTCTTCCATGAAATGTCTGTTCCTGTCTTCTGCCTATTTTCTAGTTGGATTTTTTTAAGTTGTTTGGAGAGTTCTTTGTATATTATAGATACAAGTCATCTGTCTCATATGGGATTTTCAAATATGTTTTCCCACTGTGTAATTTGAGTTTTCATCCACTTAAAAGGATCTTCTATGAAGCATTTTTAACTCATTTTGATGAGATCCAATTGATCAGTTTTTGCTTTTATTGATCATACTTTCGGTGTCAAGTCTAAGAATTATTCACCTAGTTCTAGATGCCAAAGATTTTCTCCTATTTCTTTTTCTAAAAATGTCCTGCTTTTACATTTCAGATTATGATCCACTTTGATTTAATTTTTGTGTAAGGTGTGGAGGTTTAGGTTAAGGTTCATTTTTTGTTTGTTTTTGTCGAGGGATGTCCAACTGTTTCAGTACCATTTTTTGAAATGTCTATTCTTCCTTGATAGCTTTTGCACTGCTGTCAAAAACAGGTTAAATGTATTTATGTCAGTCTATTTCTGGGTTCTCTATTCCATTCCATTGATCTATGTATCTACCGTCCAAAATTACTGCAAAGTCTTGAAATTGGGTGGATTAATTCCTCCCATTTTAATCTTCCTTTACAAATTGTTTTAGCTATTCTTCAGCCTCTTCTTACCATATAAATCTTAGAAAAAGCTTGTCTATATCCGCAAAAACCTTGAGGGCATTTTAAGAGTAATTGTGTTAAGCCTCTTGGGGAGAATTGACATCTTTATTATGTTGTGTTTTCTAATCCATGAACAAGGTATGTCTCCCTATTTGTTTGGGACTTTAAAATTTTTCTTCATCAGCATTTTGTAATTTTCAGTATAGAGGTCCTATAAATGTCTTAGTGGGCTTGTATTTAAGTATTTATTTAGGTCAGTTGTAAATGGCATCACATATTTTACTTTAAGCTTCTACACATTTGTTATTAATATATAATGTGATAAAATTGTGTTGATCTTGTACTCTAAAACATTTACAAACTAATATTATTTCTCAAGCTTTTTGTGGATTCCTTGGTATTTTCTCCATTTAGATTATCATCTCATCTTCAGACACAGACAGTTTTACTTTTCCTTAGGCAATATAATAGGATATATTACTATTCAACATTCAGTAGGATATATTCCTTCCTATTCAACATAGTAGGAATAGTCCTTTTATCTTTTCAATGAACTTTTTAAAAATTTAACTTTTAAATTTATGTATTTATTTATTTTTGCTTTATTTTCTTACTAGAACCTCCAGTAATATATTTAATAAAAGTGGTGAGAGTAGATATCCGTGCCTTGTTTCTGATCTTACAGAGAAAGCATTCAGTCTTTCACAGTTAAATATAATGTGGGTATAGGTTGTTTGTAGATCATCTTTATGAGTTTCAGTATGTTCCTTTTCTATTCCTAGTTTGCTTGGAGTTCTTTTTTCTTCTGTTTTTACAATCATGAATGGGATTGGATTTTGTCAAGTGCTTTCTCTGCATTATTGGATAGGATCACATGACTTTTCCCTTTAATCTATTGGATATGGTGGATAACATTGTTTGATTTTCAAATATTTAACCAACTTTGCATAACTAGAATAAATGCCACTTGGTCATGGTATATTATTCTTTTTATATATTTCTGGATTTAATTTGCTAATATTTGGCAGAGGATTTTTACAGCCAATTTCATAAAAAATATTGGTCTGTAGTTTTCTTCTTTCTATCCTATCCCTGTCCGGTTTTGGTATCAAGGTAATACTGGCTTCATAAATTTAATTAGGAACTGTTCCTTCTACTTCTCTTTCTTATCAAATCATGTAAAATTGGTGTTAATTCTTTATGTCTTGGGTAAAAGTGAAACATCTAAGCCTGAATATTCCTTTTGGGAGTTTTTAAATGAAAAATCAGTATTTCTAATGGTTACAGGAAAATTGAGATTATCTATTTCATCTTGGCTGAGTTTTGGTAGTTTTGAGTGTAGAAGCATTGGCCCATTTCATCTACATTTTTGAATTTATAGTGTAGACTTGTTCATAACAACTTGTCCCTTATTAACCTGCAGGATATGTCATGGTATCCCTGGTTGCATTTCTGATATCTGTGATTTGTGCCATCCATCTTTTTATCTTTATCAGTCTTGCTAGATCTTTATTGATTAGGTTGTTTATTTCCAAAAACCAGCCTTTTGTTTCATTGATTTTTCCCCCCTATTTTCCTGTTTTCAGTTTCATGGATTGCTATTTCATCTTTATTATTTCCTTCTTTCTGCTTGTTTAGTGTTTTTTCCTCTTCCTTTTTTACTGTTGTAATATAGAAAATTAGATTATTGCTTTGAAATACTTTCTTTCCCAATTTAGTGCTATAAACTTCCCTTTCAGCATTGCTTTCACTTCATTCTGCAAACTTTGATCTGTTATATCTCCATTTTCTTTTATTCTATGCATTAAAAAATATTTCCTTGATGCTGTCTTTTTTACCCATGAGTTATTTGGAATTGTGATGTTTAGTTTTCACGTGACTGAAGACTTTCCTGTTGTCTTTCCGTTATTGATTTCTAGTCTGATTCCATTATGGCTAGAGAACATACTCTATGATTTTAATTCTTTTAAATCTGCTAATTTTTTTATGAATATATAAATGAAAGAAATAAGAAAACCTCTGAGTCTTAGCATCCAACACTTAGGCACATTACAATTTAAATCTGCTAAGGTTCTTTTTATTGCCCAGTATATAGTATATGAGTGAATATTCCATGGACACTTGAATATGTACTCTGCTGTTACTGAGTGTGTTCTTTAAATGTCAGTTATATCGTATTGATTGATGATGTTTTCATTTCTTCCATATTCTTGCTGATTTTTCTCTCTGGTAGTTCTATAAATTGCTGTGCTGAAGTCTCAAATAATAATTGTGGATTTAAAATTTTCTCCTTTTACTACTTTTTTCAGTGTTTGCTTCATGTATTTTGAAATTCTGTTGTTTGGTGCATACACATTTAGTATCATTAGGTCATCTAGGTGGATTATTCCTGTTATCTTTATGTAATGACCCTGTTTGCCCCTAATAATTTCCTTTTCTCTGAAGGCTACTTTATCTGATATTAATATAGCCATTCCTACTTTTTCTGATTAACGTTCACATGATATATCATTATCTTCCTTTTACTTTGAACTACCTATATCATGATGTTTAAAGTAAACTTCTTATAGACAGTATATAGTTGGATCATGCTTGTGAATTTTTAATCTACTCTTCCAATCTCTGTCTTTGACTTGGTTATTTAGATCATTTACAGTTAATGTAATTATTGCTATGTTAAAGATTAGGTCTACCATTTTATTTTTTGTTTTGTCTTTTACCTTAGTTTCTCAATCTTGTGTTTCTGTTATTTTGCCTTCTTGTGGGTTACTTAAACATTTTTTAATAAGTCCATTTTAATTTAATTTATTTATAATCATTTGTGTGTACTGTTTGTATAGTTTTCTTAGTGGTTGCTTTTGGCATCACAGTATACATATGTAACTTACCATAGCCTACTGGAATCAGTGTTTTATTACTTCAAGTGAAGTTTCAAAATTTTACTTCCATTTAGTCTCTTAATATTCCCCAGTTTTAAAGTATGATTTTCTGTAGTATTTCCTTTCTCTACATTGAGAACCACATCAGATGGTGTCATAATATTTGCTTTGACCATCAGATAGTATTTAAGAAACTCATGAGGCTAATGATCGTCTCTTATATTTACCCCATTTGTTTTCACCCATTCCATTGTTCCCCTTTCCTTTCTGAAGTTCCCAGTCTTCTGTTGTTGTTTTTTTTATGTTTTCATAACATGAGGTGATATCTGAGCTTTCCAGTGCCATTGGATATGAGTTTCAGGAAACACTGAGTCTGGCTCACTTAATGCTGCTGAGTTGGAGGGTTTGTATATGTTGGGCCTGTTGGCGCAGCAGGTGCTAGCAGATTAGACTAATGTTGATGGGACTAGTGCCACAGGAGGATGGGTTCCCATTCAGGCTATGCTGCTGCTACAGTAGATCAAGTCCCCCTCTACCCCAAGTGTGGGGCAGTGACCTGCTGCTGTCACTGCTTTGTATTAGGCTGCTTTTGCCTCAGGTGTGTGGTGGGATCCCTTGGAACCTGCTGCTGCTGTCAATCACAAGGTTAAATTCATTTCAGAAATACTTAAGTATAAATATGTAGCCTGGCTCCTGTAGGACCCCTGTAATAGTTTTTATTTTTATTTTTATTTTATTTTTTTATTAGTTTCTGCTTTATAACAAAGTGAATCAGTCATACATGTACATCCGTTCCCACATCCCTTCCCTCATGCATCTCCCTCCCTCCCACCCTCCCCATCCCACCCCTCCAGGCGGTCACAAAGTACCGAGCTGATCTCCCCGTGCTCTGCGGCTGCTTCCCACTATCTATCTACCTCACGTTTGGTAGTGTATACATGTCCATGCCTCTCTTTCGCTTTGTCACAGCTTACACTTCCCCCTCCCCATATCCTCAAGTCCATTCTCAAGTAGGTCTGTGTCTTTATTCCCGTTTTACCCCTAGGTACTTCATGACATTTTTTTTTTAAATTCCATATATATGTGTTAGCATACGGTATTTATCTTTCTCTTTCTGACTTACTTCACTCTGTATGACAGACTCTAGGTCTATCCACCTCATTACAAATAGCTCAGTTTCGTTTCTTTTTATGGCTGAGTAATAATCCATTGTATATATGTGCCACATCTTCTTTATCCATTCATCCGATGATGGACACTTAGGTTGTTTTCAGCTCCGGGCTATTGTGAATAGAGCTGCAATGAACATTTTGGTACATGTCTCTTTTTGAATTATGGTTTTCTCAGGGTATATGCCTAGTAGTGGGATTGCTGGATCATATGGTAGTTCTATTTGTAGTTTTTTAAGGAACCTCCATACTGTTCTCCATAGTGGCTGTACCAATTCACATTCCCACCCGCAGTGCAAGAGTATTCCCTTTTCTCCACACCCTCTCCAGCATTTATTGTTTCTAGATTTCTTGATGATGGCCATTCTGACTGGTGTGAGATGATATCTCATTGTAGTTTTGCTTTGCATTTCTCTAATGATTAATGATGTTGAGCATTCTTTCATGTGTTTGTTGGCAGTCTGTATATCTTCTTTGGAGAAATGCCTATTTAAGTCTTCTGCCCATTTTTGGATTGGGTTGTTTGTTTTTTTGCTATTGAGCTGCATGAGCTGTTTATAAATTTTAGAGATTAATCCTTTGTCAGTTGCTTCATTTGCAAATATTTTTTCGCATTTTGAGGGTTCTCTTTTGGTCTTCTTTATGGTTTCCTTTGCTGTGCAAAAGCTTTGAAGTTTCATTAGGTCCCATTTGTTTATCTTTGTTTTTATTTCCATTTCTCTAGGAGGTGGGTCCAAAAGGATCTTGCTGTGATTTATGTCATAGAGTGTTCTGCCTATGTTTTCCTCTAAGAGTTTGATAGTTTCTGGCCTTACATTTAGGTCTTTAATCCACTTTGAGCTTATTTTTGTGTATGGTGTTAGGGAATGATCGAATCTCATACTTTTACATGTCCCTGTCCAGTTTTCCCAGCACCACTTATTGAAGAGGCTGTCCTTTCTCCACTGTACATTCCTGCCTCCTTTATCAAAGATAAGTTGACCATATGTGCGTGGGTTTATCTCTGGGCTTTCTATCCTGTTTCATTGATCTATCTTTGTGTTTTTATGCCAGTACCACACTGTCTTGATTACTGTAGCTTTGTAGTATAGTCTGAAGTCAGGGAGCCTGATTCCTCCAGCTCCGTTTTTCGTTCTCAAGATTGCTTTGGCTATTCGGAGTCTTTGGTTTTTCCAAACAAATTTTGCAATTTTTTGTTCTAGTTCTGTGAAAAATGCCAGTGGTAGTTTGATAGGGATTGCATTGAATCTGTAGATTGCTTTGGGTAGTAGAGTCATTTTCACAATATTGATTCTTCCAATCCAGGAGCATGGTATATCTCTCCATCTATTTGTATCATCTTTAATTTCTTTCATCAGTGTCTTATAATTTTCTGCATACAGGTCTCTTGTCTCCTTAGGTAGGTTTATTCCTAGATATTTTATTCTTTTTGTTGCAATGGTAAATGGGAGTGTTTTCTTGATTTCATTTTCAGATTTTTCATCATTAGTGTACAGGATTGCCAGAGATTTCTGTGCATTAATTTTGTATCCTGCTACTTTACCAAATTCATTGATTAGCTCTAGTAGTTTTCTGGTAGCATTTTAGTATTCTCTATGTATAGTATCATGTCATCTGCAAACAGTGACAGCTTTACTTCTTCTTTTCCAATTTGGATTCCTTTTATTTCCTTTTCTCCTCTGATTGCTGTGGCTAGAACTTCCAAAACTAGGTTGAATAAGAGTGGTGAGAGTGGGCAGCCTTGTCTTGTTCCTGATCTTAGTGGAAATGGTTTCAATTTTTCACCATTGAGGACAATGTTGGCTGTGGGTTTTTCATATATGGCCTTTATTATGTTGAGGAAAGTTCCCTCTATGCCTACTTTCTGCAGGGTTTTTATCATAAATGGGTGTTGAATTTTGTCGAAAGCTTTCTCTGCATCTATTGAGATGATCATATGGTTTTTCTCCTTCAACTTGTTAATATGGTGTATCACGTTGATTGATTTGCGTATATTGAAGAATCCTTGCATTCCTGGAATAAACCCCACTTGATCATGGTGTATGATCCTTTTAATGTGCTGTTGGATTCTGTTTGCTAGTATTTTGTTGAGGATTTTTGCATCTATGTTCATCAGTGATATTGGCCTGTAGTTTTCTTTCTTTGTGACATCCTTGCCTGGTTTTGGTATCAAGGTGATGGTGGCCTTGTAGAATGAGTTTGGGAGTGTTCCTTCCTCTGATATTGTTTGGAAGAGTTTGAGAAGGATGGGTGTTAGCTCTTCTCTAAATGTTTGATAGAATTCGCCTGTGAAGCCATCTGGTCCTGGGCTTTTGTTTGTTGGAAGATTTTTAATCACAGTTTCAATTTCAGTGCTTGTGATTGGTCTGTTCATATTTTCTATTTCTTCCTGATTCAGTCTTGGCAGGTTGTGCATTTCTAAGAATTTGTCCATTTCTTCCAGGTTGTCCATTTTATTGGCATAGAGTTGCTTGTAGTAATCTCTCATGATCTTTTGTATTTCTGCAGTGTCAGTTGTTACTTCTCCTTTTTCATTTCTAATTCTATTGATTTGAGTCTTCTCCCTTCTTTTCTTGATGAGTCTGGCTAATGGTTTGTCAATTTTGTTTATCTTCTCAAAGAACCAGCTTTTAGTTTGGTTGATCTTTGCTATCATTTCCTTCATTTCTTTTTCATTTATTTCTGATCTGATCTTTATGATTTCTTTCCTTCTGCTAACTTTGGGGGTTTTTTGTTCTTCTTTCTCTAATTGCTTTAGGTGCAGGGTCAGGTTGTTTACTCAAGATGTTTCCTGTTTCTTAAGGTGGGATTTTATTGCTATAAACTTCCCCCTTAGAACTGCTTTTGCTGCGTCCCATAGGTTTTGGGTCGTCGTGTCTCCATTGTCATTTGTTTCTAGGTATTTTTTAATTTCCTCTTTGATTTCTTCAGTGATCACTTCGTTATTGAGTAGTGTATTGTTTAGCCTCCATGTGTTTGTATTTTTTACAGATCTTTTCCTGTAATTGATGTCTAGTCTCATAGCATTGTGGTCGGAAAAGATACTTGATACAATTTCAATTTTCTTAAATTTACCAAGGCTTGATTTGTGACCCAAGATACGATCTATCCTGGAGAATGTTCCATGAGCACTTGAGAAAAATGTGTATTCTGTTGTTTTTGGATGGAATGTCCTATAAATATCAACTAAGTCCATCTTGTTTAATGTATCATTTAAAGCTTGTGTTTCCTTATTTATTTTCATTTTGGATGATCTGTCCATTGGTGAAAGTGGGGTGTTAAATTCTCCTACTATGATTGTGTTACTGTCGATTTCCCCTTTTATGGCTGTTAGTATTTGCCTTATGTATTGAGGTGCTCCTATGTTGGGTGCATAAATATTTACAATTGTTATATCTTCTTCTTGGATCGATACCTTTATCATTATGTAGTGTCCTTCTTTGTCTCTTCTAATAGTCTTTATTTTAAACTCTATTTTGTCTGATATGAGAATTCCTACTCCAGCTTTCTTTTGATTTCCATTTGCATGGAATATCTTTTTCCATCCCCTTACTTTCAGTCTGTATGTGTCTCTAGGTCTGAAGTGGGTCTCTTGTAGACAGCATATATATGGGTCTTGTTTTTGTATCCATTCAGCCAATCTGTGTCTTTTGGTGGGAGCATTTAGTCCATTTACATTTAAGGTAATTATTGATATGTGTGTTCCTATTCCCATTTCCTTAATTGCTTTGGGTTTGTTATTGTAGGTATATTCCTTCTGCTGTGTTTCTTGCCTAGAGAAGTTCCTTTAGCATTTGTTGTAAAGCTGGTTTGGTGGTGCTGAACTCTCTCAGCTTTTGCTTGTCTGTAAAGGTTTTAATTTCTCCATCAAATCTGAATGAGATCTTTGCTGGGTAGAGTAATCTTGGTTGCAGCTTTCTCTCCTTCGTCACTTTAATTATGCCCTGCCACTCCCTTCTGGTTTGTAGAGTTTCTGCTGAGAGATCAGCTGTTAACCTGATGGGGATTCCCTTGTGTGTTATTTGTTGTTTTTCCCTTGCTGCTTTTAATATGACTTCTTTGTGTTTAATTTTTGACAGTTTGATTAATATGTGTCTTGGCGTATCTCTCCTTGGATTTATTCTGTATGGGACTCTCTGTGCCTCCTGGACTTGATTAACTATTTCCTTTCCCATATTAGGGAAGTTTTCAACTATAATCTCTTCAAATATTTTCTCAGTCCCTTTCTTTTTCTCTTCTTCTTCTGGAACCCCTATAATTCGAATGTTGGTGCGTTTAATGTTGTCCCAGAGGTCTCTGAGACTGTCCTCTGTTCTTTTCATTCTTTTTTCTTTATTTTGCTCTGCAGCAGTTATTTCCACTATTTTATCTTCCACCTCACTTATCCGTTCTTCTGCCTCAGTTATTCTGCTATAGATCCCATCTAGAGTATTTTTCATTTCATTTATTGTGTTTTTAATCGATGCTTGATTCATCTTTAGTTCTTCTAGGTTCTTGTTAACTGTTTCTTGCATGTTGTCTATTCTATTTCCAAGATTTTGGATCTTGGAAATAGAATCTTGGATCAGCTTTACTATCATTATTCTGAATTCTTTTTCAGGTAGACTGCCTATTACCTCTTCATTTGTTAGGTCTGGTAGGTTTTTATCTTGCTCCTTCACCTGCTGTGTGTTTTTCTGCTTTCTCATTTTGCTTATGTTACTGTGTTTGGGGTCTCCTTTTTGCACGCTGCAGATTCGTAGTTCCCGTTGTTTTTGGTGTCTGTCCCCCGTGGCTAAGGTTGTTTCAGTAGGTTGTGTAGGCTTCCTGGTGGGGGGGACTAATGCCTGTGTTCTGGTAGTTGAGGCTCGATCTTGTCTTTCTGGTGGACAGGTCCACGTCTGGTGGTGTGTTTTGGGGTGCCTGTGGGCTTATTATGTTTTTAGGTAGCCTCTCTGCTAATGAGTGGGGTTGTGTTCCTGCCTTGCTAGTTGCTTGGCATAGGGTGACCAGCACTGTATCTTGCTGGTCGTTGACTGAAGCTGGGTGCTGGTGTTGAGATGGAGATCTCTGGGACATTTTCGCTGCTTGATATTATGTGGAGCTGGGAGGTCTCTTGTGGACCCGTGTCCTGAAGTTGGCTCTCCCACTTCAGAGGCACAACACTGACTCCTGGCTGCAGCACCAAGAGCCTTTCATCCACCCGGCTTGTGTCTCAAATACCATTCTATACCATGCTGGGAAAGCTGTGGATTCCTTGAGGGTATTTGTCTTGATTTCTGTGGTCCAATTTCCTTTTCACTGACTCCTTTTTGCTTAGCCGGCATGTAAAAGGGTACCAACAAGGTGGCAGCAGGCACAATAAATCTCTTTAAAAGACTCCTGTACCCCTTGCCTGTAATAGTTTTTTATTGCTTTCATACAAATTACCACAAGTATAGTGACTCAAAACAATGTAAATTTATTACCTTACAAGTCTGACATTGGCCTCAATTGAGTAAAGTACAAGTGTTGGCAGGAACGACAGATGAATGGATAAAGATGTGGCACATATATACAATGGAATATTACTTAGCCATAAAAAGAAATGAAATTGAGTTATTTCTAGTGAGGTGGATTGACCTAGAGACTGTCATACAGAGTGAAGTAAGTCAGAAAGAGAAAAACAAATACCGTATGCTAACACATATATATGGAATCTAAAAAAAAAGAAAAAATGGTTATGAAGAACCTAGGGGGCAGGGCAGGAATAAAGACGCAGCCATAGAGAGAGGACTTGTGGACACAGGGAGGGGGAAGGGTGATCTGGGATGAAGTGAGAGAGTGGCATGGACATATATACACTACCAAATGTAAAATAGATAGCTAGTGGGAAACAGCCGCAAAGCACAGGGAGACCAGCTCTGTGCTTTGTGTCCACCTACAGGGGTGCGATTGGGAATGGAGGGTGGTAGGGAGATGCAAGAGGGAGGAGATATGGGGATATATGTATACGTATAGCTGATGCACTTTGTTATGAAGCAGAAACTAACACACCATTGTAAATCCGTTATACTCCAATATAGATGGTTAAAAAAGAAAAAAAAAGTGTTGGCAGAGCTACATTCTTTTCTGGAGGCTCTTAGGGGTGTTTCTGTTCCCTGGACTTTATCCGCTTCCAGCGGTCCCTTGTAGTCCTTGACTCAGAGTCCCCTTTCTCCACCTACAAAACCCAAAATGTTGCATCTCTCTGATTCTGCTTCTATTAGGACATCTCTCTCTTTCTCTTTCTACAGTTGGGAATGGTTTTCTACTTTTAAGGACTCATGCAATTAGATTTGTTCCATGAGGTAATCCAGGATATTCTTTCTATCTCAAGGTCTATAACTTCAGTCATATCTGCAAAGTCCTCTTCACCATGTGAGGTAACACATTAATAGGTTCTAGGGATTAGGGTGAGGGCATTTTTAGGAGCCATTATGCTGCCTACCACACCCTTAACAAGTGACCTTGAGAAAATTACTGAGATTTTTAAAGCCTTACTTTACTCAAACATAAAATGGAAAGAAAGCTAACTAGTTAATATCATGAAAGTGAAACAGTATATATGAAATCAACTAATTCAAAAAATAAGATTTCTTCTTTTTCTTTATGATTTACATGATTCTCAGAGTTCAGTTCCTTGAAGAGTTACTTTTTTTTAAACAGAACTAAGGAATTTCAGGGTTCAGGTGCTGTAAGATTGTCTGAATTATCTGAGTAACAATTAGCTAAGCACAGGTGTAAAGCATTTGATTTACTCCCTGGTTTTCTTTATCTTCTCATCCCAATAAATGCCTATCCCTTTTCTAGCTCCAGCCAGTAGAGTCAGAGCTTGTTTTACTGTTTAACTAAAGTTCAATTTAAATTCTCTCTACATCTCCAGATTCTCAGCCCTGGTTGCATATTATAATCACCTGGGGAGATTTCAAGAACTACTGATGCCAAATTTCTACCTATCATGGATATTTGAGGAGGGACCTGGAATGAAATGCTCTAGCTTATGGTTTTTGGAACCAAATCATAGTCTACACTGAGCCAAATTATTTGCGAGATCACCTCTAAAAAGGAATTTATCTGTGGTGACTAATGCTCTTCCTTTGTCAGTATGCTTGATTTGTCCCTCTTTGGGGGAAAAAAAGAGGGGGAAAAAACCCCCAGCAGTTGTGCTCCCTGAATTATAACCCGATGCTGTGGAATTAGTGTTGGCTTAGAGTGCACATCTTCGGATACCCATTCTCTCTCCTGCTTCCTTGCATGAACTTATATCCTTGGGCAGTGTTTCATCCACCACCCTCTTTTGCCTCTAATCTTAGCAAGTAAAGTCTCCCCTTAATGAAACAGCATTTCATGAGGCTTACTGGGAGCATAGGTCTGTTCCAGACCTATCCTATGTTAGCTAAAGCAGATATAAGTGATGTATTTTTGGTATTCATCCTTGTGGGTTGCAAAGAGAAGACAGAATTTTATCCTTTAGGTGTCATCTGACTGGACAAATGGGCTCTTTCCCTCTGCTGCCTACCATGTAAAAACCTGAGGGTGTTACCTCTAGAAGGTATCTTCTAGTTATCAAAATAGTTCAGATAAGTCAAATTTCTCGGTAAAAGATGACAAAACTATGGCTTAGGTGGTTAATTTTCTATGTCAATTTGTCTGGGCCACCATGCCCAGTTATTTGGTCAGATATTATTCTGGATATTTCTGTGATGGTGTTTTCGTGTTTTTTACAATTTTTATTTATTTATTTATTTATTTATTTATTTATTTATTTATTTATTTATATTTTTGGCTGCATTGGGTCTTCGTTGTCACATGTGGGCTTTCTCTATTTGCAGCAAGCGAAGGCTACTCTTTGTTGTGTTGTGCAGGCTTCTCATTGCGGTGGCTTCTCTTGTTGCAGAGCATGGGCTCTAGGTGCACGGGCTCAGTAGCTGTGGTGCACGGGCTTATTTGCTCCACGGCACATGGGATCTTCCCAGACCAGGGCTCAAACCTGTGTCCCCTGCATTTGCAGGCGGATTCTTAACCACTGCGCCACCAGGGTAGTCTCTGTGATGGTGTTTTTGGATGAAATTCATATTTACATTGGTGTTGGACTTTGAGTAAAGCAGATTCTCCTCCATAGTATGGGTGCGCCTCATCCAATCAGTTGAAGCTCTTAATAAAACAAAGACTGACCTCGCTGTCGCAAAAAGGAATTCTGCAAGAAGACTTACAGAAATTGAACTGCAACTCTTCCTAGAGTCTCTAGACAGCCTAAGCTGCAGATTTTGAATTGACCAAGCCTCTATTATTGTGTGAACCAATTGTTTAAAATCTCTCTCTCTCTTTCTCTATCTTTATATAGATATGGATATAGATCTAGGTATCAATATTGATATCTAGATCTATATCTATCAATATATATGGGCACATTGTATACACATGCTGTTGGTTCTGTTTTTCTGGAGAAGCTTGACTAATATAGTGGCCCATATAAATAAAAGGATGAACCCAAGTTCACCCAGGTAGAAAGTAGTACAATGAGAACTGGAACTTAAGGCCTCATGACTCATTCAGCTGTGAACACTGACCCAGAACTGGGGTCCGCAAACTCTGGCCCACTGATCAGATCTCGCTTGACTCCTGGTTTTGTACATAACATTTTGCTTGAACACAGCCACACCCATTCATTAACGTATGGTGCATGGCTGTTTCTGTGCTACAGCAGCAGATAGGCAGTTGCAACGGAGAGGTATGGTACACAAAATCCAAAATATTTACTACCTGACCCTTTACAGAAAAGACCTGCTGACCCTTGCTCTAGGATGCCATCTGATTTCTGATAACACAGAGGAGAATAATTCATGCACATTGGGGTTGATTGTTAATCTCATGTCCTCCTTAGGTCAAAGATCTCTTAAATGCTCACCCTTGCAATAGCCAGCTTGGGGAGCATTGTCTGAGGATGCAGAAATATTTCTTGCCAGGTCTTTCCAATCCACACTGCTCCCTGACTATGGTTCTTAAAACCTATTTTTTAAAAAATTTTTCTTGGAATATAGTTGATTTACAGTGTTGTGTTAATTTCATGTGTACAGCAAAGTGAATCTGTTATACATATACATATATCCACTTTTATTTTTTTTTAGAGTCATTTCCGAATAGCCCATTACAGAGTATTGAGTGGAGTTCCCTGTGCTAATAAGAAGAGCAGGTTCTTATTAGTTATCTATTTTATGTATAGCAGTGTGTATATTTCAGCCCCAATCTCCCAATTTAGCCTCCCCACCACAATCCCCTGGTAACCCTAAGTTTGTTTTCTACATCCCTGCCTCTACTTCTAAAACCTGTCTATTTTAACCAACTACCACTCATTGCTTACTGTCTCTGGCTTCATGTACTTCATAATAAATCTACCTCTTGTTCAATCCTAGATGACATGTTCCAAGGACTGAGATAATATCTTATTCTACATAACTTGTCTTTGATATTGTCTAACTTGGGGTCTTTATCTATGTCCCAAAGAAGACAGTCACACTCTGTCTTCTAGTACTACTAATAATACCACATTTTATGGCATGAATTTGACCCAATGCACTGAACTATCCCTTTAGAAACTGTATGCAACCTGTCACTGGGTTTTAGCACCGGGATAGAGCTCAAATTAGTGTTCATATTTAAACAAATCTACTTGACCAGAAACTTTTTGTCTCACCATTTATTTTATGACACAAGTAACTTCTCTCTTTGCATCTATGATGTAAATATTTTTAATTTCCTAAATCATCTGCAAAATTATTTAGAGCTTCCATTTCAGTAGGCATTGGAATTGCTGTGTTATGACTATTTCATTATTTTATTTCCAAATGTTAAATTAGGCTTCAAGCTTTGGCCAAGAGTAGACAGGAAAGGGTTTTAAAAGAAATGAAGAATGGGAAAGACTTCTGATGCAACGGAGACTTAATAAAGATTTGATTTTGAATCAAGAATTTATAATAAAGGTTTGATTTTGAATCAATAAGTTATGTCATTGCAAAATAGCTCCCTGGTAAAATTCCATTCTTTTGTAATCATTAAGTACAGAAATTAACCATCAAAATATGCAGTGATCTTTTTCATTTTCTAAAAACAAACCTATATCTAGATGAGAGGAGAATTCATTTCATAACTCAGGCTCTGGACTTACGACTCCAAGTCCTGTTTTCTTTCAACCATGCCTGCTAAGTTTCTGTCTAACTTCTTGAGCATGAGGTAATGGCTTCAGCTTTCATCTCCTTACTCAGTATATAGCTTGGTGACTAAGAGTAAGGGATTTAAACCTTGAGAACTTGGGTTCCAATCTTGACTCTAAAATTTACTTGTTGAGTACTCTTGAGCATGTTATCTGTTTTGGCCTCAGTTTTCTCATCTATAATATAGAGATAACATTACTTCTCTCAGCGCGTTGCTATGAGGGTTAAAAGAGGAAATTCACACAATGCAAGAATTTATCAGTTCTTGGAACACAATAAATACCGAAAAGAAATGTTAGCCATTATCAAGGGCCCCTCATTTTATGGATAATATAGATGAGTTTATATAGGTCTAATATTTACATATACATAAATATTTTGTACCTATATGTGTGTATACGTTCTTCTTAGAAATTGAGCAGTCAACATTCACATCTAAAAGTATGTGCTGTGTGAAATGTAGATCTCCTGTGTACAGACACAGTGCTGTAGTTATCTATTGCTACATAATAAAGAAGTCCAAACTTAGTGGTGAAATAAACAAAAATTTTAATATGTGCCCAGATTCTGTGGTTCAGCAATTCAAACAGTACGCAGAGGAGATGGCTTGTCTCTACTCTGTGACTGATGTCTGAAACCTCAGCTCATGAGGATTCAAATGGCTGGGGCTGCAATCATCTAGATTATTTTAATTCACATGTCTGACCGTTGAGATGGGATGACTTGAACACTGCGCCCAACAAGGACTGTTGCCTGGAGTGCCTATAGATGGCTGCCCATGTGGCTTGGACTTCTCATAACGTGGTCGTTAGGATTCAAGATAGAGTATCCCAAGAATGAGCGTTCAGGGTTGAAGCATTCCAGGAGAATCATGCAAAAGCTGCATGACCTTTTATGACCTAGTCTTAGATGTTACATAGCATCACTTTATACTATTGCAGGCGTTGGAGACCTTTTTCCATAAAGTGTCAGACGGTCAATATTTTAGGCTTTACACGCCATACAGTCTCTTTTGCAACTACTTAGCTCCGCTGCTGTGATGTGAAAACAGACACAAACAATACATATACTAAGGAACATGGCTGTGTTCCAATAAAGCTTCATTTATAAAAGCCGGTAGAGGCCTAGATTTGGCCCACCAGCCATAATTTACTGACCCCTGCTCTATTGTTTGAAGCCATGGAAAGCCTGCCCAAATTCAAGGGAAAATGCCCACATCTGGATGTGAAGAATGGCAACGAATCTGAGACCTTGTATTAAAACCACTACATATGGGATACTTAGAAGAAGATCTGTCTGCATACCTTGTTTCTCCCATGTATGGTGGATATGAGGTATTGGCACATGTTACATCTCTGTAAGCCTGGGTCAAGGTCAAAGTTGGAATGTGAACTCAATGACCTTGATTTCTGGAATAATTGGTAACTCTACTTATGATATCCTTACACTCCTTACCCATATAAATACACCACAAAAGATAGATTTCAAGTAAAGAGTTGCTTTATGGCAGATTTTTATTATGTCTCCATTGACTGAATTATTCCATTTTGGTTAGAAACATGAGTTTTGTTTCTTTCCTAAAGAGATCTGCAAGTTTTCAGATGTGGCATTTCATTCTAATGAGAGGATGATGTAGGTTTTTATAAACGGAAAAAGCAGGGCAGGCTGAGTTCACTCAGATCATACCAATGCTTACAGGAATAACCGAAACTGGAACACAGGCTTCCAGGTTTTCCTGTCCTGTGCTCTTTCCGGTAGGTGCCATTGTCTGCTGGGCCTGGCAGTAATAAGTTTTGACCTTTACCTCTCTACGCTATTGTGAAGTGGTTTTGGGCTTTGTTAGCTTTCTTATGAGTTTGTACTAAATTGTGTCCATAAAGTAGGCTGAATTCCTCAGGGAAGGATGATAGCTGTTACTGTGTTATTACTGCAAATGTTGTGTTGGTTACTTTTTTTTCTTTTCTTTTGTCCAGTTGTATCCTGAACTTAAAAGTTATATTATCTGAAATGAACGATGTGCATCTGGTGGAAAACACTAATTTAAGGGATGAAAATTCCTGATGATTGCTTCAGTCAACCCTTAATACACACTGAGCTTCATTAGTAAATAGACAACTCTCAGACCTTTCCCTTGGAAGAGGTCGCATAATCAGGCTTTGTGTTGATTTCGCATTCTGTTCGTTAGAGACAGAACAAAGTAGAATAATTGGCTGGTACAGGGAAAGCAGAAAGAACTTTCTTCTATTTTGGTGATGCATCCCGTAATAAGGGTTGAAAATGAGACTGGAGGTAAAAACGTGAAACTCAGAAGAGCAAAGGAGAGAGGATATTGTTTCTTTGAAAATATTCTTTCAGTGTTGGCCCAGATGAAATATGAAGCTGAGGAAATTTTTTTTTAAATGATGATTTTTGTGTTAACAATGTGAGTGTGGAATTAGTAAGAATCAGAAAGCAAGCATCCTTTTCCACCAAGGACTTGGGAGCAAGTGAAACCATAAATACTCCCGGTTCTTGGAAACCCTTTTGGAGCAGTAATCAGAGAAGGGTAAAGGCAAAGCCTCAGAGCAGAGGTGTTCAGAGCAAAGGGATAGGAGGAGAACAAAAGGAGAGTGGATATTTTTAGAGCTGTCATTTTGAAATTTACCTGCTTCTGATTCAGTGCTGCTTTGCGACTGTGTTGATCCCGTGGAAATCCTCAAAGCAGGAGCAACCCTATTTTAAAATAATAAGGTTAGAGCAAGTGACTTGAATCCAGGTCTCTTTAGCTCAAGAGCACAGAGGAGAGTGTGAGGAAAGAGTGAGGCCACAAGGAATTGTTCACTGGGTACATTTTCCCCAAACCTCACTAACTGGGAGAAACTGACCACTGGATTATGTGGCTTGAAGGAAAGCAAAAATGTTGAAAGCAAAGAGTGTGGAGCTTGTTTAGAAAGCAAGCTCTATCATTTGGTCACCTGCTGATGATAATAGCATTGGCTGAGTCCTGACCATTTGCAATGAAGGCACTTCTGTAGGTCATAAGTTCCAGGAGGGCCAGAACTGTGTACGTCTGTTTCAGCATTTAGCATGGTTTAGCATCTTAGAGCCCGGTACATTATTGGCATATAGTAGACTTAAAAATGAATATTTGTGGATTGTCTGAATGAGTGGATGGATGTGTGTGATTCATATCCTATTTGCAGGTCCTATGCCCTACAGTGGATTTTCAGTGTCAGATTGTGAACGTATTTATGATGGGGATTGGCATTGTTCCCTATCTAATGGATAAAGATTACACATCAAAGGACTTTACATTGACATCCCAAAAACCTCATAGGAATTACTTAACAAAAAAATAAAATTGGATTCTGTATAATTTCTAATTTATAAGCTGGCCAGACCACTGGTATTTCTGCCAGTCCTCTGGTAGTTCCGATGATGTCCCCCTGATGACCCAGGCATAATCAGAATGGCTTTAGGATTTGGGAGCCAAAATTTTCCTCAGTATTTCCTGCTTTGCTAGTCCATTTAAGAAAATGGACTATTGAAAAAATAGCTTCAGACACAATATGGCATTTTATGATTTAGCATAAAATCTGAGAAATATAGAGGTTATCTGAAGCCTGCAATGGTAAAGTTCCCTCTGCTATTGAAGTTATTGTCTTTAAATAAAGATTCTACATCAGTAATGCTATATATATATATTTTTTTTTTCTGATATTCAGGTTAATTTCCTATTCTCTATAAGGAAGTAATTGGTTGGTTGGTATGAGAGATAGTGTGGCTTCTAAAAGTGAAAAGTATTATTTTGTTGTAATTTCCAGCTACCTAAGGATGGGAGAGGCCCAGGACACTGCAGTCAGTATATTATGTGGAGCAGGTTATATTTTGGTTTATTTATGACCTTTTACATGTTTATTTTCTATGCAATTTTGTGTGCTCCTTTTTGAGTTTTGGTAGATAAGTGTTTTGTAACTTCGGAATACTTGGAGTTATATATATATATATGATATATATATATATATCATATATATATATATATATATATATATATATATATATATATTATCATAGTAGTTAAAGCCGTGGACAGTGTACTAGTCTACCTAGGTTCAAATTCTGGCTTTACCCTATGACTTCCCTGTGGCTTCCTCTGCTCACCTATTTAAAAGGAGTATAATAAGACTGCTGTGGTGAGTTATATACTAAGTGCTATTTAAGCATTTGCTATAATGATTATGTATACTCGAAGGCAAGGAACTTGCCCCTTGATTGTCTCTGTATTCCTAGTGCTTAAGAATTCCTAGTGCTTTCCTAGAGCATTGTCTTAGGATAGAGATAGCTCAGTATAGTTCTTCTCACTATAAAGTACTGTTACGTTGAAAGTCTTTGCTTGTGTACTAATAATCTATGACATATCTGCTGAGGACAAGGAAAGGAATAGTTTTAAAACTGCAATGGATAACAAAAGATTGTATGATGTAATGCCTTTATTATGTAATTATAAAACTAACAAATGATCATGGTAGAAAATTTGAAAAACTCCTAGACAAAATAGAGATCAATAAAATTTGGAGTAGCGTTCAGAGTGTAGAGTTGTCCATGAATATTAGTGCTTTCACATTTTCCAGGACTTTAAGTAGACTCTGCTTCTTAAGAGTCTATTCATGATATTTTATTTTAATGATGTTTTCATCATGGGGACACACACACACACACACACAGAAATCTGTTTAAAAAAAAAAGAAAGACATGTAAATCACTGATGTTTCAGATAGCCACATGAAATAAAGTGAGAAAAGTCAACAAGCTGAAAGAATGTGGAGTAGCATCTCCTTAATTGCTTACATAATTCTGATAATTACCTCTCTGTGGATAATGTAATTAATGGGGAATCTAATTCAAGAAAAATGTATGAACTTCAAGCCTTCTCGAAGCCAAGTATTTCTTTCTGCAAAAGTTTAATCTCCACGGCCGTGCTTCCTTATTACCTGACAGGGAAAGTGTATTGTATGGCAAAGGATCTTCCCGAAGGAGGGTGCTTCCCACACTGATCGTCCTAAATGACTTCGGAATTACTGTTGCTATATTACCAAAATCTTAAACTAGGGTATTTTTGACAAATGCGGTCCTTAGTTAATTTTTAGAGCTACAAACTGTCAGATGGCTCTGCAATAACAATTGTCTGGCTGTTCTTCAGGGTGATCACAATATGGTAATGACCTTGAGGTACCACTAAAAAGCAGGAAGGTGTGAGTCTTCCTTTGGTTCCAGAGTGAAATGCGAGTTGGAGTTGGAGTTGGAAAAGAGGCCGACAACCAAGTGATAGAGAAGGAAATGTGAGGTAATTAATGAAAAACCAGGTTTAAGTTAAGGTGAAGAGGCATGAGGAAATGGTCAGCTGTTACAGTATTACAAAGATCATGAAGAAGCATATCCATGAATGTGGTTTGTATTGCAATCTGCTGAAAAAGAGACAAATATCCTGGCCTGGCCTTCATGGAGATTATTTTTATTGATTCTGATAATAGATTATTGTTGAAAAGGGCCTCCTATAAATTATAACCATGCAAAGGCAGCAAGATAATTTGTTTTTTCTTTATGTATGTGTTTCTCATTCCTACTCACTTCTCTCTTAGGGGAAGAGAAAATCACAAAACACAAAAATGTCAAATCTCAGCTATTCATTTTCAAAATAATTTTTTTTCCAAATTCCAAAGGAGGCAATAGGTTAACTGTTAAGATTTGTAAGGCTCAAAAAACTAGATTTTTAGAAAGTGTAGCCAAATTTTGTTCCATAAATAGTAGCTTTGGAAAGAATATGTGATGATGCAAAGTTGGAAAAAGCTGGTTTTTCTTCCGTAAATGACTTCACCGTGTGGGAGAAGAGGCAGAGAAGAAATCAAAGTAATTAAACATGGGGTGAGTTTTTCTGATAGGGGACTCTAGTGCTTTAAAATTGACTAGATAATCCTCGGGATAATCTGAGGGTCGAACAGACCAGTGCCTCATTTCCAATCTGGTACCCTGGAAGAAAACAGTGTATTTCCTTTGAGGCCTTGAGAGGTTTTTCTTCTTCTTTGTTTTGTTTTTGGTTCATTTTGTAATCAACTTTATTAAGGTATCATTTACACACAATAAAATGCAGACATTTTTAGTCAACGGTTCAATGACTTTTAATTAATGTACACATTTGTATAACTACCACCCCCATAAGATCGATAACAATTCTAAAACCCTAGAAAGTTTCCTCCTAGGCTTTTGCAAAAGTATCCCCATCTCCCACCCCAAGGCAACCACGGATCTGATTTTTATCTTTAGAGATGAATTTTGCCCAGTTTAGAATTTCATGTAAGTTGAATAATACAGTAGGTGCCCTTTTGATCTGGCTTCACTTGCTCAGCATATGGTTTTTGAGATTCATTCATGTTGGGATGTTTTAAACCAGGACTTTAGCCTGGGTGGCTGATGTTGTCTGAAGGCACCTATAGGTACATCTGAGTCTCTGGCATTGTCACTGTCTGTTCTTGGCTCAGTATTTTCAACTTTACTAAGAAGCACAAGGTTGAAGTAAGGAAGATCATTGTCAGTATAATGGAGGTGAAGTGGGGTCTGTTATATAATATTCTCAGCATAAATTGACCTGCTTGGAATCATTGTGTTGATAACCGACAAGGATACTCTTCCTCCAAAAACCTTGATACTATAAAACTTCTAAAGGACGCTGTCCTAGGACTCTTTTAGTTTTCATTTTTTGGGAAACATTTCTGGAAAATTGAAATGCTCACAACCTGAAAGAAGCAATTATTCACCTGAAGGCTAACTCTGCTAAAGTTGAGTTGTCCGACCTCTACATGCTGATAGAACCCAAATAGCCTTGCAAAACAATGCTCTCTTATTGGATATAAGCATATAGATTGTTTAAGACGGACGTGTATATGCAGTAAAGTGAAAAAACAAAGAATCTTTGAGTTTTCCTTGCTGGTTTTTTTTAATTTTTTCATTTACGCTTCTATATCATACGCTAATAGTTTAGGGTAACCTCAGGTTAGTTTTAGGTCCACTCTTTAGGTAAATGTTGATGTACTCCATATGCAACTTTTTTCTACCTTCCTTCTTTTCTTCCATCTTTCCTTTCTAACTTCTTATAATCCATTATACTTAATCCTGCATTTGTTGAGGTGGCAATTACTGTAGGAAAATTGAAAGCAGTGTGAAATTTTGCTGTTCAGAATGCATGTTGACCAAATTCTATATTGAGAAAAGGTCTGAATTTACCCACAGTAACCGTTTCTCAGCGTCTCTGAATAAAGGCCATAGAAACTGGGCTATATATAATATCCTGACAGGTATGTAGAATTCATAGCAATTGCCCTCAAAGAGCTTACCTAGCGTAGATGCATATGAATGCATTTAATGATTGCTTTATTGGCAGCAGTGCCAACATACACAGTCTATTTTGTTTTATATCATTATCATTACCTGCTGTTTACCACTGTATACATTGCTAATGGTGTGGTTTCTATGGCTTGTGAATTTCACGGCCCAATATCATGTAATTTATTGCACACTTTAGTGTAGAAGATGGAGACTCCATAAATTTTCGTGTGCTCTTTGCCCCTTTGGAATGTATTACACTGAGATCAGGCAAAGTAATAAATTTATTTCAAATGTGCGTGATAGCTAAGCATCAATTAGGACTTGATGGGAAATATTTCTTCTTCCAGCAACGTAACAGTTTTTAAAGACTAAGCCATTGAACGTGGAGTTCCTGAACATGGGACTCAGTTCACTGGGATCCCTTCTTAGAAAAATAAAGGAAAACTTGAATTGGATATGTGTGGCTTATTCAAGTAGTAACCAATCAGCTACATCTTTGTTAACTTAATTTGTCACAATGGTTTGGTATTTTATTAACTCTCTTCCCCTTCTTCCCCTGACTCTCACGAGAATGGATCATGAGTATCTTAAAACATACTAAGTCGTCTTCCATCCCTGTTAATCTAACTACAAAAACACACTTTCCTTATCCAATGTAACATACTGTCTTTTAGAGTAGCTGTGGTTTTAATTCTCTACAAAATTAAAACCAGCAAAGAGAAACATTTTCAAGGAGCCACCACATTGTAGAGCTTTAGAAAGAAGACTTTAGAATTAAGGGCAACTATATCATTTTATAGCTAAAGCACCTGAGATGTAAAGTAGGAAGGTAACCATCGAGGTCAGGGAAAGGGGTTGAAGATCAGGTTTCAAGCTGAGAAAGTGTCTACAGGGACTCAATCTGAGCAGGTCAAAAACTGAAATGAGACCACGAATGTTCTGGGAAGGGTGGCACCTGGACTCGAGGGTGGGATTCAAACAGGGAGTGGGCCTGGGGGAACTGAGCTTCTGCAGTAGGCAGAGAAGGCCACCTCATCTGCGGAAAGTGCCACTGACATCAGGGAGTTGAGGGGAAAGAGCAGTGAATTCCAGTCCCCCTGAGAAAGCAGGCCAATCTGATTAACTCTGTATTTAGGCTTATTTCAGATACTTCTAATTTTTTTTCTTTTTTTTTTTTGTGGTACACAGGCCTCTCACTGTTGTGGCCTCTCCCGTTGCGGAGCACAGGCTCGGACACGCAGGCCCAGCAGCCATGGCTTATGGGCCCAGCCACTCCACGGCATGTGGGATCTTCCCAGACTGGGGCACGAACCAGTGTCCCCTGCATCGGCAGGCAGACTCTCAACCACTGCACCACCAGGGAAGCCCAGATGTGTAGTTCTTTAAAAATATTTTTAACATTTTTCCAGCTACATGTAGAATACAACTTAGCATAAAAACAGTATGGGTTTTATTTTAAGTAAGTTAACATTTTGACATCCTCATAATGAAATTAAATCCAGACGGTTTCTCTCCATGATCTCTTGAAATAGTCCTTGATCATCCACAGTATTTCCCATCATCACAAAGGTGGTACCAAGGGCAGAGAACTCCAACATTATTAAAGTTTCATAAAGCAAAGTCAATTTTAAGAATATAATGTCCCCTAACTGATAAAGGTCTTGACAGATAATTTCAAGGGAAGCATAAATTATTTTCTGTTTGTCAGAGGGCAGAATTATTTAGGTTGACTTAATGAATGGTAGAGTTTTTGAGTGCAGAGTGTTCTTAAAATATTATGTAGATCTGTACTGTCAACAGATGCTAGCCACGTGGCATTATTTATATGGAAACAAATTTTAAAATAAGGTTAAAAATTCAGTTCCTCAGTTGCATTTGCCATATTTCAAAGATGTTTATTAGCTCCATGTAGCTATTGAATACTGCTTTGCATAGTACAGATATAGAATATTTTCATTATCACCAAAAATTCTATTGAGCAATACTAAAATTATACCCAGATATTCACAGAGAAGGCAACCAAGTCTCAAGGAAATAATATAACTTCCCCAAGGTCACACAGCTATGTTTTTAAAGAAAAGCAAAATGACACAAAGGAAATAGTAACAGAGGCATTAACGAAACCTAGTAAGTTTCTGGAGCAGTCAAAGTAGGGTTTAAAAGTGCACACTTAGCTGTTAGCAGGGTTGAAGCTCTTGATGGTTGGTAAGATCTACCTGCCTGAATTTGGACATTAGCATTTTATGCAATGAATTAAAAGCAAAAAATCATTTCAACGAATGCCTTCCAGCTCCATATTTTTAGCCACTGCCGTGCTTCCAGATTATGTTTATCACTTTCATATACAGGGCACCACTGTGAAATGTGATGGTTTATCTGACCCCAGAGAAATCAGGAAATCTTGTGGGGGTTATGGCTCTATTTGAAAAGGTTGATTTTTCAATGCATCATGCAGACTGGCCCTGTTTTAGAAGGGATTCCTGCCATCAAATAATCAAAATGTAAACCTCTTCTCAGCTTGCAAAAGTCAAAGATAGTCCCTGCATCTTTATTATTTCCTTGAAATCCAAATATTATTTTTCCTTTCTCTAACTTGTTTTCCTCACAGTGTGATCAACTATTGCCAAGGAAGGAAAGGTTAGATTTATCAATCAAAGTTTGCTAAAGGCCCCCTAGGTAATTGAAGCTTCAGGAGAAACAATCCTCATGTATTCTTTTCTGTTGTTTCAATAGCTTTGTAAAGAGTCATTTCAGTATGTTTGGTTCTGTAGCAGAGGTTCTGTGAAGTGCTTGTCGTCCTCAGAGGTCCAGAAAGTCTGCGAGTCTGTGGGTAAAGATGGGTAAGGAGAGAGAGGGAAGGAGGATAGAGAGAGGCTCAGGGCTGAGATAAGGACAGTGATCTAAAGCCTCCTGGGGGTGAGGCTGGGGTGCACAGACACCCATGACTAATCTAGACAGAAACTGAGTAATCAAGGGGATGACCACTGTGAGGTCATGTGGTCACCTCTCCCTCTAGAAATAAACATTGCCCTCAGTAAGTCTCCTCCCGCCCCAGAAGAGCATTAGGAAGGTCTGGAGAGGGGGCTTATTGGCAGAAATGGAAAAAGCAGGTTGAAGGGATTAGCCTGGAGCAGAGAGACCAAGAAACCCAAGCCAGTAGGTGGAAGGCAGACTTTTCATGGAAGTCTCCAAGCCCAAGTCAAGTTCTGGGACCACCAAGTACAAGTCAAAGAGTGCTCATTTAACCCCTTTGGGCCCCATGGGAGTGGAGGAAGACTGGACAGAGAGGGAGAAGGGGCCAATGAAGGTACAGTATTTACTATGGGATTTAACTCCTGAAAGGCCTCCCAGTAGCTTCAGGTCTGCTCAAGAATCCTTCATGTCCTGCTGGTTTGCAGTGAGTGGTTCACAGCTTCAAGGCCTCCTCTGCCAGATAGAGAACTATTTCAACCATCCTGCCTCTATTTTGGACTGTAGCAATGCAGACAGGCAACCTGACCCCATTTTCAGGTTCTAAAGAGAAATTCTAAGTACCTGAAAGACTGAGGAACATGGTGGCTTTTATTTAAGATGGGGAGCTAGAGAGCACATACCTGGACTTGGGCCTGCAGCAGCACCAAATTGCACCAAGAGTTCCCTTTATTTTCTCTCGCATCTCTGTTTCTCCTTTTCTCTCTGCTGGATTAGCCACGGGGACTCCAAGTTCTTCATTGTGTGGTCCTGGTACCAAGATTCTCCTGGGAATTATAAAGCTATTCACCTTCTACATGGAGCACTTCTTATTTTTTCCCCAGCAAAGTTAAGTCATCCTTAAGAGGAGTCAGGGTGCTAGCTCTTAAATATATTTTAGTCATCCCTTTGTACATTAACTGCTCTTTCTTGGAGACTGCTCCTGACGTGGCGTTCACCGTGCTCTCAGCTGGCCTCCTGAAGTTCTGCCCTGCCTTCCCCACCAGGTACAGTTCAGGAGCTGCCTACCTCAGGGTGATAGGTTATCTTCTAGTTGCTTTATTCCTTTCCCTTTTACATCTAGAAAATATAATTTGAATACATAAACTTCTCTGTGGCCACAGCTTTATTTGCAACCCACAGGTTTTGTTATGGCATATTTTCATTATCATTCAATTAATAAAATTCTAATTCCCATTGCGACTTTATCTTTGACTTACATAATGATCAGAAGTATGTTTTTAATATCCAACTATTTGGTAAAATATTGGTTATATATTTTTAAATTTCTTGCTTATTCGGAGTCTTGTTTTATAACTGGAATATAGTCAATTTTATAAATGTGCCATGTGCACCTAAAATTTTCTGCATAATATATATATTCCATCATTGTTGTTGCAGTGTTTTATGTAAATGTAGGCCAACGTTTTTAATGTTGGTATTCAGATCTTCTCTAATCTGCTGATTTGTTGTTGTGGTTCTATGTTACTGATCTAGGTAATTTGGATTTTTCTATTTCTACTTAGTTTTTTGGAATTTCCCTTCATCTATTGCATTGAAGTTTAGATTTATAATCTATTCCTTGTAAAGTAACAGTGAGTTTTATTATCCTGCCTTATCGCCAGTGATACTTTTTGCTTTCAAATTTATGTTAACATTAAAAAATCTTCTTCAATTTTACTTATTGTTGTTATGACATAATTTTTGAATCCTTTAATTTTCAATCTGACTCTTGTCTCTTGTAGGTGGCATAGAATTACGTTTTTTGTTTTAATAATCCTTGTCCTTTAATTTGAGTATTTACAGTGAAGGTATTTTCTTGTAGACCATTTACTCCTCGTTTACTATCTGTCCCACCTTGTTATGTTCCTTTTGATCTTCTTTCTTCCTTTTAGATTTCTTCAAATTCCATTTTCCTTGTATTAGCTTGTTATTTTTACATAAGTAGCAGTTACACATGTACCAAGACTTATTAGCTCTTTTACTGCTTCTCAAGCAATGCTGAGATCTTAAATATCTTTTTTTTTTTTTGATGGGGACGTACAATGATTTATTTTTTTTTATTTTTTTGCTTTATAACAAATTTAATCAGTTATACATATACATATGTTCCCATTTCCCCTCCCTTTTGCATCTCCCTCCCACCCTCCCTATCCCACCCCCCCAGGCGGTCACAAAGCACCGAGCTGATCTCCCTGTGCTATGCGGCTGCTTCCCACTAGCTATCTACCTTACGTTTGGTAGTGTATATATGTCCATGCCGCTCTTTCACTTTGTCACAGCTTACCCTTCCCCCTCCCCATATCCTCAAGTCCATTCTCTACTAGGTCTGTGTCTTTATTCCTGTCTTACCCCTATGTTCTTCATGACATTTTTTTTTCTTAAATTCCATATATATGTGTCAGCATACAGTATTTGTCTTTCTCTTTCTGACTTACTTCACTCTGTATGACAGACTCTAGGTCCATCCACCTCATTACAAATAGCTCAATTTCATTTCTTTTTATGGCTGAGTAATATTCCATTGTATATATGTGCCACATCTTCTTTACCCATTCATCCGATGATGGACACTTAGGTTGTTTCCATCTCCGGGCTATTGTAAATAGGGCTGCTATGAACATTTTGGTACATGTCTCTTTTTGAATTATGGTTTTCTCAGGGTATATGCCCAGTAGTGGGATTGCTGGGTCATATGGTAGTTCTATTTGTAGTTTTTTAAGGAACTTCCATACTGTTCTCCATAGTGGCTGTACCAATTCACATTCCCACCAGCAGTGCAAGAGTGTTCGCTTTTTTCCACACCTTCTCCAGCATTTATTGTTTCTAGATTTTTTGATGATGGCCATTCTGACTGGTGTGAGATGATATCTCATTGTAGTTTTGCTTTGCATTTCTCTAATGATTAATGATGTTGAGCATCCTTTCATGTGTTTGTTGGCATTCTGTATATCTTCTGTGGAGAAATGTCTATTTAGGTCTTCTGCCCATTTTTGGATTGGGTTGTTTGTTTTTTTGTTATTGAGCTGCATGAGCTGCTTATAAATTTTGGAGATTAATCCTTTGTCAGTTGCTTCATTTGCAAATATTTTCTCCCATTCTGAGGGTTCTCTTTTGGTCTTGTTTATGGTTTCCTTTGCTGTGCAAAAGCTTTTAAGTTTCATTAGGTCCCATGTGTTTATTTTTGTCTTTATTTCCATCTCTCTAGGAGGTGGGTCAAAAAGGATCTTGCTGTGATTTATGTCATAGAGTGTTCTGCCTATGTTTTCCTCTAAGAGTTTGATAGTGTCTGGCCTTACATTTAGGTCTTTAATCCATTTTGTGCTTATTTTTGTGTATGGTGTTAGGGAGTGATCTAATCTCATACTTTTACATGTCCCTGTCCAGTTTTCCCAGCACCACTTATTGAAGAGACTGTCCTTTCTCCACTGTACATTCCTGCCTCCTTTATCAAAGATAAGGTGACCATATGTCCATGGGTTTATCTCTGGGCTTTCTATCCTGTTCCATTGATCTATCTTTCTGTTTTTGTGCCAGTACCATACTGTCTTGATTACTGTAGCTTTGTAGTATAGTCTGAAGTCAGGGAGCCTGATTCCTCCAGCTCCATTTTTCGTTCTCAAGATTGCTTTGGCTATTTGGGGTCTTTTGTGTTTCCATACAAATTGTGAAATTTTTTGTTCTAGTTCTGTGAAAAATGCCAGTGGTAGTTTGATAGGGATTGCATTGAATATGTAGATTGCTTTGGGTAGTAGAGTCATTTTCACAATGTTGATTCTTCCAATCCAAGAACATGGTACATCTCTCCATCTATTTGTATCATCTTTAATTTCTTTCATCAGTGTCTTATAATTTTCTGCATACAGGTCTTTTGTCTCCTTAGGTAGGTTTATTCCTAGATATTTTATTCTTTTTGTTGCAATGGTAAATGGGAGTGTTTCCTTGATTTCACTTTCAGATTTTTCATCATTAGTATATAGGAATTCCAGAGATTTCTGTGCATTAATTTTGTATCCTGCAACTTTACCAAATTCATTGATTAGCTCTAGTAGTTTTCTGGTAGCATCTTTAGGATTCTCTATGTATAGTATCATGTCATCTGCAAACAGTGACAGCTTTACTTCTTCTTTTCCAATTTGGATTCCTTTTATTTCCTTTTTTTCTCTGATTGCTGTGGCTAAAACTTCCAAAACTATGTTGAATAAGAGTGGTGAGAGTGGGCAACCTTGTCTTGTTCCTGATCTTAGTGGAAATGGTTTCAGTTTTTCACCATTGAGGACGATGCTGGCTGTGGGTTTGTCATATATGGCCTTTATTATGTTGAGGAAAGTTCCCTCTATGCCTACTTTCTGCAGGGTTTTTATCATAAATGGGTGTTGAATTTTGTCGAAAGCTTTCTCTGCATCTATTGAGATGATCATATGGTTTTTGTCCTTCAATTTTTTAATATGGTGTATCACGTTGATTGATTTGCGTATATTGAAGAATCCTTGCATTCCTGGAATAAACCCCACTTGATCATGGTGTATGATCCTTTTAATGTGCTGTTGGATTCTGTTTGCTAGTATTTTGTTGAGGATTTTTGCATCTATGTTCATCAGTGATATTGGCCTGTAGTTTTCTTTCTTTGTGACATCCTTGCCTGGTTTTGGTATCAAGGTGATGGTGGCCTCGTAGAATGAGTTTGGGAGTGTTCCTCCCTCTGCTATATTTTGGAAGAGTTTGAGAAGGATAGGTGTTAGCTCTTCTCTAAATGCTTGACAGAATTCGCCTGTGAAGCCATCTGGTCCTGGGCTTTTGTTTGTTGGAAGATTTTTTATCACAGTTTCAATTTCAGTGCTTGTGATTGGTCTGTTCATATTTTCTATTTCTTCCTGATTCAGTCTTGGCAGGTTGTGCATTTCTAAGAATTTGTCCATTTCTTCCAGGTTGTCCATTTTATTGGCATAGAGTTGCTTATAGTAATCTCTCATGATCTTTTGTATTTCTGCAGTGTCAGTTGTTACTTCTCCTTTTTCATTTCTAATTCTATTGATTTGAGTCTTCTTCGTTTTTTTCTTGATGAGTCTGGCTAATGGTTTGTCAATTTTGTTTATCTTCTCAAAGAACCAGCTTTTAGTTTTATTGATCTTTGCTATCATTTCCTTCATTTCTTTTTCATTTATTTCTGATCTGATCTTTATGATTTCTTTCCTTCTGATAACTTTGGGATGTTTTTGTTCTTCTTTCTCTAATTGCTTTAGGTGCAAGGTTAGGTTGTTTATTCGAGATGTTTCCTGTTTCTTAAGGTGGGATTGTATTGCTATAAACTTCCCACTTAGAACTGCTTTTGCTGCATCCCATAGGTTTAGGGTCGTCGTGTCTCCATTGTCATTTGTTTCTAGGTATTTTTTAATTTCCTCTTTGCTTTCTTCAGTGATCACTTCGTTATTGAGTAGTGTATTGTTTAGCCTCCATGTGTTTGTATTTTTTACAGATCTTTTCCTGTAATTGATATCTAGTCTCATAGCATTGTGGTCGGAAAAGATACTTGATACAATTTCAATTTTCTTAAATTTACCAAGGCTTGATTTGTGCCCCAAGATATGATCTATCCTGGAGAATGTTCCATGAGCACTTGAGAAAAATGTGTATTCTGTTGTTTTTGGATGGAATGTCCTATAAATATCAATTAAGTCCATCTTGTTTAATGTATCATTTAAAGCTTGTGTTTCCTTATTTATTTTCATTTTGGATGATCTGTCCATTGGTGAAAGTGGGGTGTTAAAGTCCCCTACTATGATTGTGTTACTGTCGATTTCTCCTTTTATGGCTGTTAGTATTTGCCTTATGTATTGAGGTGCTCCTATGTTGGGTGCATAAATATTTACAATTGTTATTTCTTCTTCTTGGATTGATCCCTTGATCATTATGTAGTGTCCTTCTTTGTCTCTTCTAGTAGTCTTTATTTTCATGTCTATTTTGTCTGATATGAGAATTGCTACTCCAGCTTTCTTTTTGTTTCCATTTGCATGGAATATCTTTTTCCATCCCCTTATTTTCAGTCTGTATGTTTCTCTAGGTCTGAAGTGGGTCTCTTGTAGACAGCATATATATGGGTCTTGTTTTTGTATCCATTCAGCCAATCTGTGTCTTTTGGTGGGAGCATTTAGTCCATTTACATTTAAGGTAATTATCGATATGTACATTCCTATTCCCATTTTCTTAATTGTTTTGGGTTCGTTATTGTAGGTCTTTTCCTTCTGTTGTGTTTCTTGCCTAGAGAAGTTCCTTTAGCATTTGTTGTAAAGCTGGTTTGGTGGTGCTGAACTCTCTGAGGTTTTGCTTGTCTGTAAATGTTTTAATTTCTCCATCAAATCTGAATGAGATCCTTGCTGGGTAAAGTAATCTTGGTTGCAGGTTTTTGTCCTTCCCCACTTTAATTATGTCCTGCCACTCCCTTCTGGCTTGTAGAGTTTCTGCTGAGAGATCAGCTGTTATCCTGATAGGGATTCCCTTGTGTGTTATTTGTTGTTTTTGCCTTGCTGCTTTTAATATGATTTCTTTGTGTTTAATTTTTGACAGTTTGATTAATATGTGTCTTGGCGTATCTCTCCTTGGATTTATTCTGTATGGGACTCTCTGTGCCTCCTGGACTTGATTAACTATTTCCTTTCCCATATTAGGGAAGTTTTCAACTATAATCTCTTCAAATATTTTCTCAGTCCCTTTCTTTTTCTCTTCTTCTTCTGGAACCCCTATAATTCGAATGTTGGTGCGTTTAATGTTGTCCCAGAGGTCTCTGAGACTGTCCTCTGTTCTTTTCATTCTTTTTTCTTTATTTTTCTCTGCATCAGTTATTTCCACTATTTTATCTTCCACCTCACTTATCCGTTCTTCTGCCTCAGTTATTCTGCTATTGATCCCATCTAGAGTATTTTTTATTTCATTTATTGTGTTTTTAATCGATGCTTGATTCATCTTTAGTTCTTCTAGGTCCTTGTTAACTGTTTCTTGCATTTTGTCTATTCTATTTCCAAGATTTTGGATCTTGGAAATAGAATCTTGGATCATCTTTACCGTCATTATTCTGAATTCTTTTTCAGGTAGACTGCCTGTTCCCTCTTCATTTGTTAGGTCTGGTGGGTTTTTATCTTGCTCCTTCTCCTGCTGTGTGTTTTTCTGTCTTCTCATTTTGCTTATGTTACTGTGTTTGGGGTCTCCTTTTTGCAGGCTGCAGGTTCGTAGTTCCCGTTGTTTTTGGTGTCTGTCCCCAGTGGCTAATGTTGGTTTAGTGGGTTGTGTAGGCTTCCTGGTGGAGGGGACTAGTGCCTCTGTTCTGGTGGATGAGGCTTGATCTTGTCTTTCTGGTGGGCAGGTCCACGTCTGGTGGTGTGTTTTGGGGTGTCTGTGGACTTTTTATGATTTTAGGCCACCTCTCTGCTAATGGGTGGCGTTGTGTTCCTGTCTTGCTAGTTGTTTGGCATAGAGTGTCCAGCACTGTAGCTTGCTGGTCGTTGAGTGAAGCTGGGTGCTGGTGTTGAGATGGAGATCTCTGGAAGATTTTCGCCGTTTGATATTATGTGGAGCTGGGAGGTCTCTTGTGGACCAGTGTCCTGAAGTTGGCTCTCCCACCTCAGAGGCACAGCACTGACTCCTGGCTCCTCAATTTGGGATGATTTGTTGTCTATTCATGTATTCCACAGATGCAGGGTACATCAAGTTGATTGTGGAGCTTTAATCCGCTGCTTCTGAGGCTGCTGGGAGAGGTTTCCCTTTCTCTTCTTTGTTCTCACAGCTCCTGGGTCTCAGCTTTGGATTTGGCCCCGCCTCTGCGTGTAGGTCGCCGGAGGGCATCTGTTCTTCGCTCAGACAGGACAGGGTTAAAGGAGCAGCCTCTTCGGGAACTCTGGCTCACTCAGGCCGGGCGGGAGGGAGGGGCACGGAGTGCGGGGCGAGCCTGCAGCGGCAGAGGTCGGCGTGACGTTGCACCAGCCCGAGGCGCGCCGTGCGTTCTCCCAGGGAAGCCGCCCCTGGATCCCGGGACCCCGGCAGTGGCGGGCTGCACAGGCTCCCGGAAGGGCGGTGTGGACAGTGACCTGCGCTCGCACACAGGCCTCTTGGCGGCGGCGGCAGCAGCAGCCCCAGCGTCCCACGCCCGTCACTGGGCTCCGCGCTTTCAGCCGCGACTCGCGCCCGTCTGTGGAACCCCTTTAAGCAGCGCTCTTAATCCCCTCTCCTCGCGCACCAGGAAACCAAGAGGGAAGAAAAAGTCTCTTGCCTCTTCGGCAGCTCCAGAGTTTTCCCGGACTCCCTCCCGGCTAGCTGTGGCACATTAGGCCCCTTCAGGCTGAGTTCTCGCCGCCAGCCCCAGTCCTCTCCCTGCGCTCTGACCGAAGCCCGAGCTTAAGCTTCCAGCACCGCCCGCCCCGGCGGGCGAGCAGACAAGCCTCTCGGGCTGGTGAGTGCCGCTCGGCACTGCTCCTCTGTGCGGGAATCTCTCCGCTTTGCCCTACCCAAGTATGTGGGGAGTTTCTTGCCTTTTGGGAGGTCTGGGGTCTTCTGCCAGCATTCAGTAGGTGTTCTGTAGGAGTTGTTCCACGTGTAGCTGTATTTCTCTACATAATTCTTTATAAAGTCCTTATTTTCGTCTATGATAATCTTCCTTCAGCCTGCGGGTCTCCCTTTATAATTTAATTCAGTCAGTTCTGATGAGAACGTATTTTCTAAATTTTGTTTGTCTGCAAATTTCCTTATTTCATCTTTCCTTCCAAACAACATTTTCTCTGCCTCTAGAATTCCCAATGGGCAGCTCTTTTCTTTAGCACTTTAAAATGTTATTCCATTATTTTCTAGTATCCAGTCAGTTTCGTTGAGAAGAAAGCTGTAATCTTAATCCTACTGTTCCTTTGAAAGTAATCTCTCTCTTTTTCGTCGGGCAGCTTTTAAGATGTCATGTTTTTCTTTGCTATTCATGAATTGTACTGTGGTGATCTCAGGTGTGGTTTTCTTTGGATTTGTTCTTGTTGCATTTTTTAGTGCTTATTGAATTTATGGCTCCATATATTCTTTTTAGTTTTAGAGAACTCTCAGCTGTTAATATTTCTGAAATATTGTTTTCATCCCAATCTCTCTCTCCTTTTTTCCTTGGACTCTGGTTTACACATATGATAAAAAATATTTACTGTGGCCCATGTGTCTCAAATGCACTTTTGTCTACTTTTTATTCTTTTCGTTTCCCATGCTTTAGTCTTAATATTGTTACTACTCTATCTTCCAGTTCACGTACCTCTCTTTACCTGTGTCCAATCCAGTACCGAGTTTTAAATTTCGTATAGTTTTTAATTCTATCAGTTCAACTTCAATCAGTTTATAGTTTCTAGTCGTCAAGTTAAGTTCTCCACCTTGTCATCTATTTTCTTGAACTTGATAATATTTACCAAATATGTATGAACTTTAATGTTTAGGTCATCTATGATTCTGATTCTGTTTTGTTTTTTATTCTAATTCTCCTTTTCTTGGTAGTCTTGGTGGCTCTTCAGTGAATACCAGACTTGGGATATGACAAGTTGTATAGACTCTGAATGACATTACAGTTGCCCTTTGAACAACCTGGGTTTGAACTGCACAGATGCACTTATACGTGGATTTTTTTTCAATAAGTAATACAGTACTACATGATGTGTGGTTGGTTGACTCCTCAGATTCAGAACCACAGATAAGAAGGGCCGACCATAAAGATATATGTGGATTTTTGACTGCACAGGGAGTCAGTGTCTCTAACCCCTACATTGTTCAAGGGTCAACTGTATTTTCTTGAGGAGAGAATTTCCTATTCTTAGGTAGGGAGCAGAGGGGAAGATCACCTCAGTCACTGGACCAACTTCATACTCATTTTCCTTCTTTATAAGGTTCAATGTAGATGTTGCCTCAACCTTCCTAACACAAACACACACAAACACACACACACACACACAGACACACACTCACACATATGTAGAGATTTCAATGTCCTAATTCATATCATTAGTTTACCATTGGGCCACAAATCTTTCATAGGTTCTGAACCCCAATTTTGTCTCTTCAGCATTATGAACCAACTAAGTCTTTGCTTTGACTTCAGTTAGCTTTTGTTTGACTTCTTAGCATCTTGCCTTGTCTACCTATTATACATGGAAAATACTGCAAGGGAACACTGTTGTTGAATCCAGCTCCGTTCTCTGAATCTTTACTCTCTCTGTGATTTTGGTCCTTAAAATTCTAGCTGCCTTGTTATTTCTCAATTCCAATTCTGGTTTCCTTAGTCCTATGACATTGTCCTAAGATCTACTGGCTTTTCTACCTCTTAGGAGCCACATTTGGTTTCTCAGCCTTTTGCTCTTCATCAGTAGTTTCTAAATGACTGGGCTAGAAAAGCATGTGCAGAATATTGTTCTCACTTCAGTGAGTTTCTTTCTCTATTTTACTTTTCTAGGTCATGGCTACCTCAGTAGCTTTCTAACGCTCACAGTCCAATGTTGCTTATGATTTATCTGGCCTTTCTAGTATGTTTTCCTAAGGTAAACTGATATAGTTGGAAACAGAAGTTTGTACCCACCATTTAAAAAATGCTGTTTTGTCTTTCTATGAATTCTCTTTTCGTCCCATCTTCTGTCACTTTTTCCCACCAAAAATTCCCATTCTCCCAGATAGATTATTTTAAGATTAAAAATTATTATTAAGCTAATATGTTAATTTTGAAAGGAATTAATTTTGCTTTGAACAAGAACACAGATTGGTGAATGGAATATGGAAGATTCCTTAAGACCTTTTTCATCTCTAAGAGTAGTATCCAACCATCAGTACCATAATAAGTTTGTCAACAATGGAAGAAAGCAGTCTTTATAAAATCAGCATTATTCAGTAATCTCAAAAACTGCTTCACTTTCCTGCTCATGCCACCAATTTCCAAATGTTCAATAGGAGCAGAGAATCATGGGATGGGATGTGGAGAAATGGCCTGTCATAGTAACTATAAATATTGGAAGAATGGAATTATAAATAAAGAGGGTTTTCTATGAATATATTTGAAGTGCTTGTTCCTACAGAACTTCTAGAATAAGACTCAAAAGTTTAACATAGAAACACCTCTTAATAAGTATGAAAATCACTAAAATTTATCTCATAATACTTTTTTCTTTTGTGTTATGTGATTGTCAGAGTCACACCAAACTATTTTTATCTGGACTTCACAGATCTTCTTATTTTTACTATGGGATCAGTTACCCTACATTTTTGAAATTTGGCAAAATAGTTAAAATTGGAACATTTCCTCAAAATCCAGGGCATGTGACTTACATTTCTGTAGAAGGCAATATTATATTTCTGTCTAGTTCTGGGGTAAACATTTTCATACCTGCCAATCCAATTTGACTAATGTATCATTTTTCCAGTGCATTAGTGTAAAGTAAATGGTAAATTCAGTCAAACAGTCATTTCATACATCAAAAAGGCAAATCAGTCAACACAACTGTCTGACTGAAATGAATGAAGAAAACAAATCAAGGCAAACAACTGTCCCAGTAGACTTGTATAAATACCGTAGTGGTGTCATGTGCAGAATTAATCTTCCCTCACCCTTAACTGGAGAACACTCTGCCAGCCAATTCAGTCACTCAAATGATACTGAATTATAATATTCCAGTTTCATTTACTCTCAGTTACTGCTGACTGCCCTTCCTTCTCCTTCATCTGTCCATCAGTGGAGAATGTCAGAGCAGGAGAATAGTAATATTGGCATATTGTAATGTACTGTCTTGAATTCTACAGCTTCAAAATTCTTAGGATAACTCAATGATCTTAAAGAGTCTGGTGCAGAAAGGATATGTGAATTAAATCGCAGACCACTGTCTGACCCTTCCAGCACTAACACCCCTTATTCCTGGTTCTAATATATTACACAATACTCAAGAGGAAGGTTGTGAGTGGTCAGCAGAAATATGGCTCCAAAGCAGCCACATGGAAAAGAAATGTTGTCATCTCTGATCCACTTTAAAGTTGACTTGTCTTTTACTCATAAACCAGATTCAGTGTGAATTCTGTTCTGCTAAATGTTAGAGAATCTATTGGAGGAGTGTGGCCAATTCTTTTGAATTTTTTTACTCTCTAACTTTTTGTTTTTTTAACATCTTTATTGGAGTAGAATTGCTTTACAATGCTGTGTTAGTTTCTGCTTTATAACAAAGTGAATCAGCTATACATATACATATATCCCCATATCTCCTCCCTCTTGTGTCTCCCTCCCACCCTCCCTACCCCACCCCTCTAGGTGGTCACAAAGCACCGAGCTGATCTCCCTGTGCTATGTGGCTGCTTCCCACTAGTTTGTGTTTTACATTTGGGAGTGTATATATGTCCAAGCCACTCTGTCACTTCATCCCACCTTAGCCTTCCCCCTCCCTGTGTCCTCAAGTCCATTCTCTACGTCTGCGTCTTTATTCCTGTCCTGCCCCTAGGTTCTTCAGAAGAATTTTTTTTTCAGATTCCATATATCTGTGTTAGCATACGGTATTTGTTTTTCTCTTTCTGACTTACTTCATTCTGTATGACAGTCTCTAGGTCCATCCACCTCACTGCAAATAACTCAATTTCATTTCTTTTTATGGCTGAGTAATATTCTACTGTATATATGTGCCACATCTTCTTTATCATTCATCTGTCGATGGACACTTAGGTTGTTTCCATGTCCTGGCGATTGTAAATACTGCCACAATGAACATGGTGGTACATGTCTGTTTTCGAATTATGGTTTTATTAGGGTATATGCCCAGTAGTGGGATTGCTGGGTCGTACGGTAGTTCTATTTTTAGTTTTTTAGGGAACCTCCATACTGTACTCAATAGTGGCTGTATCAATGTACATTCCCACCAACAGTGCAAGAGGGTTCCCTTTTCTCCACACCCTCTCCAGCATTTATTGTTTGTAGATTTTTTGATGATGTCCATTCTGACTGGTCACAGAAAGAACTTTGGCATGGTGTTCATCATCTAACTTATCCTAACATGCAGACATTTATGAGAGTAAAGTCATGTCTTTGCCAGAGTGGGTTGCTTATCTGGGCAACTGGGTCAAATCAAGAAGGGCAAATGTAGGCTGCCAGAGTAAATAAGGCGAGGAAAAACAAAAAGAACGAGCCATATCATTCATCAGTGATTTTCCCCCCAATATTCTTAGACTCCACCTATCTCCATCTTACTGGTAACACAGGAACTAGACTGAACAATCAGGTAAAAGGTCTCTACAGAAACTGAGTTAATATAGAAAATTAAAAAAAACATAAAATTGTAAATTTTCTTCCTAGGGCTAATTGAGATGATACTTCAATAATAACATAAGATCAGGTGAAGTCTAAAGAAATTTTAGAAAACCTGGATACAGTAAGAAAACATGTGTTCGCCAGCACCCGAATGTTAGAGAGACACCAAGACATGTGGGCCAAGTTCTGGAGAGAAGGGAAACACAGATGCAAGCGTGACATTTGGTGCAGCTTTTCTCCTTGGGGCATTTGCTGATTCAAATGTTACAGCCTAGGAGCTGAAAAGCCAAGGAGTTCAAAAGACTGTAACCACAGAAGCCAAACGGCAAGAGCTGAAGCTAAAAGCAACAACTAATGGAATGACAAGCTACACGTATCCTTAGTCTCACAGGGCTGAGGGAACCATTACATTTAAAGCCTAACAAATACAAGGGTAGTTGGGAATAGGGAGAATCCAAACTTTCACATGGTAATCCCAAAGGGCAACACCCGTAGAGGAAGGACAAGACAGAAATAGAGCACCCTTCACACAGACGGAAAAAAAGGCTTTTAATGAGCTCAAACTGAGAATGGACTAAGGTTTCCAGTCCCTATGGTAACTGTCTGCCATGGGCAAAAGGACATCTTTTCAAGAGAACGATAACAACATCCAGAATATGGAGGCATCTTTATAGTTTCCTAAAATAAGTTAAGCCCAATTTTAATATAAAAAATAATTGGACATACCAGGAAAAAAACTAAATGATCAAAAGCTCAAAAAAAGAAAGAAAGAAAGAAAGAAAAAAGACAATATAAATAGACACAGGAGGACAAGAGTTAGTAGGCATTGGTTAAAAAACAAAACAAAACAACTATGATTAAACAAAGAAAATAGACACATGGCAAATAAGCATATGAAAAGGCGCTACACATTCCATGTCATCAGGGAATTTTAAATTAGAATAACGAGATACCACTACACACCTATTCAAAGAGTTAAATCCAAATACTGAAATACCAAAGTTGTTGATGATGCAGAACAACTGAAATTCTCATTTGCTGCTAGCAGGGTACTTGGCAGTTTCTTACAAAACTAAACATACTTTTACCATACAGTGATCTAGTAATCATGCTCTTTGGTATTTACCCATGGGAACTGAAAAGTTATGTCCACATAAAAACCTGCACATGGATGTTTATAACAGTTTCTTTCATAATTGCCAAAACTTGAAATCAACCAAGATGTTTTTCAATAGGTGAATGGATAAACAAACTATGGTATATCGGTACAAAGGAATAGCATTGAGCAATAAAGAGAAAATGCTATGAAGCCATGAAAAGACATGGAAGAAGCTTAAATGCATATTGCTAAGTGAAAAAAAAGCCAATCTGCAAGGGCTCCATGCATATTATATGATTGCAGCTATATGAAATTTAGGAAAAGGCAAAAGTGTGGAGACAGTCAAAAGATCAATGGTTGCCAGAGGTTGCGGGGAGGGAGAAAAGGATGGGTGAAGCGCGGAATTTTAAAGGCAAAGAGACTTCCTGTGTATGGTTCTGTAATGGTGGATACAGGTTATTGCACATTTGTCAAAAATCATATAATGTACAAAACAAAGAGTGAAGTCTAATGTAAACCATGGACATTAGTTAGTAATAATGTATCAATATGGGTTCATTAACTATAACAAACATCTTATGCTAATGTAAGATGTTAATAATAGGGGAAACTGGGTAGAGAGCTAAGGAGGTATGAGAACTCTGTCCTTTCTGCTTAATTTTTCTGTAAACCAGAAACTGCTCCGAAATAGTCTGTTAATTTAAAAAACAAATCTAGACCTGCATACATAACTTGCACGTAAATCCAACCACAGCAGCATTATTCATAAGAGCCCCAAAGTGGAAATAACCAAATGGCCATTTACTGTGAATGGATAAATGAAACATAGTAATATCCACACCATGGAATATTATTCAGCCATAAAAAGACATCAAGTACTGATGCATGCTACAACATGGATGAACCTTGAAAACATGCTAAGTAATTGTATGATTCCATTTGCATGAACTGTCCAGTCTAGACAAATCTGTAGAGACAAAGTATATTAGTGGCTGCCTAGGGTTTGGAGAAATGGGGGAGTGAGTGACCTATAATAGATTCTTTTTCTTTTGGGGGGTGGATGAAAGTTCTAAAATTGATTGTGGTGGTAGATGCATAACACATTAAATTGTACACTTTAAATAATATGGAAAGTAAATTATATCTCAATGAAACTATTATTTAAACTTGTGATTAATGTATTAAAAGAAGGGCAACATGTACAATTTAAGCAAAAATTATCTGTGAAATGCAACCAAAAGAAACTTCTAGAATTAAAAAAGTTGAAATGAAGCACTCAGAAGATTGGTTGAACAGTACCTTAGTCAAACAAAAGAAAGGAATACAAATGTCAATTAAAAAATAACTACACAAAAATTTGGAGGGAAAATGATGGAAAACAGAGGAATAAGTACTTAAGACATATAGAGTATATGTGAAACACTGTGTGTAGCCAGCCCCAAGTCACACAGCCTAGGAAGGAGACACACAGCCTACCTGAATCACAAGGACTTCTCCAAAGTAAAAATGAGGTTCTGAGGCCAGAAGTGGAAGGAATGAATTACAAAGGAAAAGAACAATGGTAAACTATAGTGTAGATATACATCGGTAAATACATAGGTTCCCTGGGGTTGTGATCTGGTACAAACAATAAAAAGAAAAGAGATAAGACTCATAGTAGAGGCTGCTAGATTCTGCTGAGGAAAATGTCCAGGGAGGGAAGAGTTGATTTATTTCATTAGTTTTTTAGAGTCCACATATAAGTGACATCATGCACTATTTGTCTTTGTCTTATCTCACTTAGCATAGTGGCCTCCAGTTTTATCCATGTTGACTTAAATGATAGGATTTTCTTCTTTTTTAAGGTTGAATAATATTCTATTCTATATATATACCATATTTCCTTTATCCATTAATCTACTATGGACACTTAGGTGGTTTCCATACCTTGGCTCTTGTGCATAATGCTACAATAAACATGGGAGTACAGATATCTCTTCAAATTATGATGATATTTCCTTTGGATATATACTCAGAAGTGGGAGTGAGGAAGAACTTATGACACAAATCGACCATATGTAAAAGATGTTGTAGGAATGAAAAAGTCTGAACACCTAGAAAGAGTGTGGAGTATTTGGAAAGGTCATTGTTCAAGGTCATACATAGTTTAAAGTTATGACATTTCAGTGAGCCTGTGTGCATGAAGGCTTGCTTATATTTTGGGATTTGAATACAGTGCAAAGAAGTGTTGCTAAATTTTCGATCAACGTCAAAAAAAGGGTGGAAATGTTTTTTTCTTTGATTATGAAACTGCAGGAAAGGCAAGCCTAGAATTCTAGGCCCACTAGGATTTTCCCTGATGATAGTGCTAATTTAGGAGAAGAAGAAGGATGCAAGGCTATAGAACAATTTTGAAAGCAAAATAAGACTGCCGAGTCTTCAGCCAGTGTATGAGATTAAGTTTTAATGGCATATGATGAAGTGGCCATGACACAGCCGGCAGAGCTCGTTGAGTTGTGGAAAATGGCTCTTGAAGCTACAGGAAATGGACAGTAGACATAGAAAAAGAGCAAGGTAAATGCCAAAGAGTGGAAGGACAAAATTAATCAAGAGAAAAGTCAAAAATAGAGAAGAAAAGCAGTAAACGTGACAAAGAAAACCAAAAGCTTGCTCTTTACAAACACCAATAAAATAAGCAATATTTGGCAAATATGATAGCGATGGGACTAGCTATAAAACAGAGAGATTTTTTTTTTAATTACAAAAGAATACTATGGTAGCTTTATACCAACACATCTAAAAATCTGGACAAAATGGCTGATTATGATTAGTTTTATGCAGCCATTATTTACTCCTGTTTTGAGTAGAGAATACAAGAAGCTTTATGAAAATAGAAAACATAATCAAAGATATACACCTTAGAAAGACATCAGTTATTTTCCAATGTATATAAAAAATTAGAAGAGTCCTAATACGAAAATCAGATATGGGGCTTCCCTGGTGGCGCAGTGGTTGAGAGTCCGCCTGCCGATGCAGGGGACACGGGTTCGTGCCCCGGACCGGGAAGATCCCACATGCTGCGGAGTGGCTGGGCCCATGAGCCATGGCCGCTGAGCCTGCGCGTCCAGAGCCTCTGCTCCGCAACGGGAGAGGTCACAACAGTGAGAGGCCCGCGTAGCACAAAGAAAAAAAAAAAAAGAAAGTGAGTGACAACTTAAATGATATATGGAATATTTTGCTGACTTACAAGAGCATGCATAATTAAATATGACCCAGTTGAAATGTTAATTTTATTTTAATGTGTGTGTTGGGATGGAGTCTTCAAGGTGCCAGAAAACAAGCATTCATCCATCCTGTTCGGAACTGCAGCACACAGACACCTTCAGTTACCAGTTCTGTTCATGCCACAGAATCATCTTCAGAAAACATACTGTTTTTTATGGACCTGGTATATATCTTAATTAGTTTGAAGAATTCCCCAAATACCTGTTAATATGTAGTGCTCCAATTCCAATCTTGCCACGTCCTGTACCAGTGACACAGCACATAGGAGTTTCATTTCTCTTTCTTTCTCTGGGTTGTTCAGAACCCAATGAAAGAACAATGGAATGGCATCAAAGAGATCAGGGTTCTTGTCCCAGATTTACCATAAAATAATAGTGTCCTCTTGGGAAAATTATAGTTATTCTAGGCCCCTTTCCTTTTCTTTACTTTGACAGAGCTGCACTAGATGACCCCAAGTAACATTGCACTCTTTGCAGTAGTAGCTTAGATGTTATTGGTTTTCTGAAACAAATGAAGACAATGACACATGAAACTGTGCAACATCTCTGTAACTATGTTTTCTTAGAGTTGCCTCCATTTTACAGATGATAAGATGGCTGAGCACAGAAGTAGATGTCTTGACCAGAGGTTGCAGAGTAGATGGAACTGAACCACAAGTTTCCTTCTTTCCTGAAGCTCACTTAGCCAAAACATAGGCTTCTGAATATTAAGCTGTAAAGCATACTATCAGTATGCTTTAAAAGAAGCGGTTCTTGTAGGATTTCCAATTAATAGCAGGAGGTTTTGAAATTCTTCAAAGATCATCTAATTTTGTGAGATTTACAGCTCAATTTTCCTGTCAAGCAAGTTGTATTAGTGCCAATCATCTGAGCTTCTGGATGCTTCTCTGAACTTCTTGAAGTTTTCTTCTTGCTCTCTGAAATTCATGCCAGATAAGCCTTTTTCTAGAGCGTATATACAGACTTGTGTATTTTTATACAGAAAAGCAATGCAGTGAGTCAGGACGGGGGTTAAGCCCTCATTCTCAGAGTGGTATTGAGCTCCTGGTGAAATATAATCATCATTTCCTCAGAATCGAAAAGCAGTTATCTCTAGTTTTTAATCCCATTAACTATTTATACATTTATGTATGATACATGTATTTATTGTACCTACTAGGTGTGTTCTCTTTGGGAAGTACAAAGGTCTTTGAGATATAGGTTGTTCATTTTTTTGTTTTCCCACAAATACTGTGACCTTTTGAGCAGGAAGGTCTATATTTTACTAACATCTAGAACCAGCAGTTAACATGGTGTCTAAGATGTAGTCAATAAATATGAAATACATAAATGAACACATTTTTAAGGAAGGGCCAGGAAATGAACAAATAGAAATTTTTCATTTTCAGTCACAAAGCAACCAGAGACATAAAAATGATACAGACAACGAGTGCTACGGTCATTCAAATAAGGCATAGAATAGATGCAACAAGGATCTCCTTATTGGCACAGGGAACTCTACTCAATATTTTGTAATAACTTATAAGGGAAAAGAATGTGAAAAAGGAATCACTGTACACCTGAAAGTAACACAACATTGTAAATCAACTATATTTAAATTAAAAAACAAACAGACAACAACAACAACAAAAAAACCCGAAAGAGGTCATAGAAGTTTTTATGAGATTCCATAAGAGAAGCCAAATGAGGATGGGAGAGACAGCTTTTGAATCAATTCAGAGGAGAAGTCACAGAGAAACTTGTCTTTGACCTGAACTTGAGTTTCCATTAAGATTGCAACGCAGGGATATTACAGATGAAGGTAATCACATAAACTTACTACACTGAAACTTGCAGAGGTTATGAGTGTTGTTCAAGATCCCAAAGCAAGTGCATTGTGGAATCAGAATTTTAAGTGAGACCTAATGAACTAAAAACAAACAAACAAAAAAACAAACCTTTTCTGTCATACCATGTTGCCTTTGAAGTCGTTATTTTGGTGGGTTGGTAGAAAGTGGTTCCCGTGTTTCTGGCAGCAATGACTAGTTCTGTGCCCCCCGCGGCCCCCCACCCCCGAGTTGATCCTCAAAGTTGCCTTTAGAATGGACTTGCTAAAATGCAGACATGCAAGTATTCATGACGCCTGTGTCCAATCATTTCTCCTGCCATTGCCTACTTCACTTCTGGATTATATGAACAATTCACTGTCTTCATTTATGCTTTTCCCTCCTCCAAGAATTCCTTTGTCCCTATGGGGCACCTGGGAAACCCACTTCACTTTTCAAACCTCAGTTTACATATTATGTCTTTTGTGCAGTCTTCTTTTTAGTGTTGTGATCACATGCTCCTTTTTGCTACCCTTGCACTTCTGCATGCCTGATTGTTGCACTCGCTACACTGTATTGTGATTGTGTTGTTTACATATATCTGTGTTCTCCTGGGCAACGTTCCTTGGGGCCAGGGACTACCGTTTTTCAACTATTGATGTTGCCTTAGCATGTTACTTGTTGCGAAGTAGTTAGTTATAAAAATGAGATTTGTTTAAATTGGAAATTGTTATGTACATATTAGTTATTATCATTTACAGATATAACAGGAAAAAATATTAATGCTGGTGCTGAAAGTTCACTTCTAGTAAATGATGATGGTACTTGACTTCACTTATATTATTTTCCCCACTATTTTATATCTTTCTACCTGATATCTCTTCTTTATTTCCATCTCTTTCTTTATTACTAAACCAAGAAAAACAGGGATGAGGGTAGGGCTAGGCCATACTTGGCTGGAATAGTAAAGAAATTGTGTGGGGCTTTGGTGAGAAACTCCGGAAACATACAGGTCTGCATCTTCATTTTATTTTTATTTTTTTGCGGTATGTGGGCCTCTCACCGTTGTGGCCTCTCCCGTTGTGGAGCACAGGCTCCAGAGGTGCAGGCTCAGCGGCCGTGGCTCACGGGCCCAGCCGCTCCACGGCATGTGGGATGTTCCCGGACTGGGGCACGAACCCGTGTCCCCTGCATCGGCAGGTGGACTCTCAACCACTGCGCCACCAGGGAAGCCCCTGTTTGAAGTTTTTTGATAAATTAGATTTGATAACACAGTTTTATAAAAACTTAGTTTGGACATTTCTGAACCTCTTTTTTTGTTTCCTTATGTAAGAAAGCTGCTTGTTTAGGGTTAATACTAATTCAATGGGGGTAAGATTTACACAGGACCAACCCTAACAGTCATAGTGTGTGGCACAGGAAACAACTTTGAATGGCCATTTCAAGGAACAATATACTTAAGTGTATACAAGGAGTAAAATGGATGAACTACACAAATTTATGAGTTGAAAACCATAGAATCATAGAATTTTCTCACTGTAAAGGCTCTTACTTTTCCAACTGCTTAACTTCAACCTCTGTTAAAGCACTTCAGTAACAGGGAGTTCTTGAGTTTAAAATGCATTCGGTCCATTTTCTAGTTGAAAGGTTCTACTTGTCAAAATATTCATCCTTTTATCAACCTAAACCTGTCTACTTGGTCTAAAATCTTCAGTGTGGGACAGTCTAAACCCTTTTTCATAGGACAACTCCTAAAATAGTTTAGAGCGACCACCTACTTCTCTCCTGGTCTTGCTTCATGTCATCTATTCCCAGTTCCTTCAATTACTTCTTATTTTAGATTCCAGACACTTTACTGAATTCATCACTTTCTTCAGTATAATAACTCATTTGCTGAATGTGATATTTTAAGCCTAAAAGGATTTGTTTACTGTTTTCTGTAAAGAATTAAAACATAAAATGTCCAATCAACCAATAATTCTTCACCTAACATGATTCATATACACCAATTGATAAGGCAAATTTAAAAACTCAAATTACTTCATTCTTAAAGAGTGATCATAGTATGTCCTTATTTATAATGTACAGGAAATATGAATTTTCTTTCTGTGCATCTATAACAGTGCCCTCTTGCAGGGTACAGAGGATCCTCCATTGATGCTGCCTAATGATGTGTATGTGATATCCTGATATTCATTAAGAAGTTAGACATTCAGGAGGATTTTTTGTTCCCAGCAGACATACACATATGAATTTTTATTCTCTATTTTTGTGTGTTTCTAACTTTTATTATTCATCTATTGGCACTTAAGTGCATTCACCAAACTGCATCATAAACATCAAAGTAGATTACTTCACTTTTCCTTTTATGAGATTATTATACTTATCAACCAATATTTGAGCCCTTAATATGGGCAAATCATCCTAGCCTGTTAAGCACAGAGGTAAAGAGCATGGAGTTGAGAGGGCACACACCAAGATTTGAACAAATTACTTAATCTCTCTAAGTCTTCATTTTTGTATGTGAAAAATGAGAATAATTACAATGATTGAACTCATAAGGTGGATCGTAGAAAACATCTAGGTGCTACATGCAAAGAGCTTGTCTGACTACCTGGCAAATATATCCATTCTTTATTAACATGATGGTGATGATGTTGATGGTGATGATGATGATGATGAAGCTACCAGCATGTGTCCTTATTAGGTTGGTAAGGATGGTGAATAAGCCACAAGATAATGTCTGTGAACATTTGCATTCTAAGGCTACACTGCCTTTGCCTTCCCAACTCCGGCTCCACTCCTCATCTGTTTAAACATCTCCCAAGATAGCTCAGGTCTTCTCCTCTATGAAGCTATTCTGAACTACTCCTCTAGAATGAACTTAAAATACATTGCTTGCACTTATATTAATTGATATCAAGTACAAACTTCTGCAGTGGAATCACTCATCCTCTGTCAACCTTATATGGACCTTTACCTCCAACACTGATACCTAGCAAATCCTTCCACTACATTATAAATTATTAACCATAAGGTTTAGCATGTTCTCTCTTCCAAGGTATTTAGAACTTTAAAGGAGAAAGAAGCCTGCCCAAGTGGACAAAGCTAACACTTATCAAGCATGAGCTCCCAACATTTGCACCAGACAATTTCACATCATCTCATTATAAACTGACAATAATCTTTGTGAGGTTGGGGTCCTAACCTTCTTTTTACTGTGGATCCCTTTGACAATATGGAGTAGCCCATTTAAATAGTCTTAAAATAACACTTTTAAATTCATAAAATATAATACATAGAATCTCAAAAGAAACTAGTTACTATGTTTTAAATGCAGTCATTAGAATATTTTAAAAACCAAATTTGTGACATAGAAACGAATGGGTATTTAAACTCATTAAATAACAAGATATAACAGAGACTCTATTAACTACTATACTTAAAAATAGTGATGTTGGGGAGATGGGTTCACAACTCTGATACATGTGTACTGAAATTGAACAATTAAATAAATAGATGGTGGATGGTGGTAGCCACATTTCTCAATATTGAAGTATGAATTTACAGATAAACAAGAGGAGAAGGCTAAACTAATCTCAGAGTTAATGGATTATAGTTGCAGACATCAGTATACACTCAGCTCAATATAGATATAGATAGTTATATATAGAAATATTTACTGATATGTGTATATACATGGGTTAGTATACATATATATTTCTTTGTTCTCTCAGTTAAGAGAGCCTAATCAAATAATAGCCCATTAGCAACGGCACATCTAGAGCCCAGATCTTGGTTTCTATTACTACTCTCCAATAAAAGGAATCAGGGCTCCTCAGAGAAATGACTGATTCTAGGACTGGGGCAGGAAATACACAAAATGAGCCTGGAGCATCTTGTGGTACCAGAAATTCAGGAAGTGTTAAACACACACACAAACATGCATGCTAAACACAGATACACAGACACACACAAACTCACACACCCCAAAGGGAGTATGTCAAAGGAGCATAGGCACCAAAAGCAAAAGCTCCCAATGGCCAAAGCTGGAACAATTCAAACAACAAAATAAAGTGGTATTGGATTATAACCCAAAGGATAAAATAGATATCCATGAGTCTATACTGATATAAATAAATATCAATAATTGAATAAATTAATGTTTAGGGGAAAATAGACAAATCTGTGTGGAAGAATTCCAAATACTTTATGTACATACTCTGTCCTCAAGGAGGTGGATCATAACTCTCCACTCTTTGGGTTTGTGCTTCACATAGTGACTTCCTTCCAACAAGTGTAGTGTGGAAGGGGTGGAGGAGTAACTTTACAGTGGAGAAATCTGAGACACTACCTCAGCCAGGTTATCAAGGTCAACATCAACAGGCAAATCACGTTGATAGCATGTACCCTTGATAAGATGTTATAAAAAAGGCACTTTTTCTGGTTGTCCTCCCAATAAACCATAATCCCAGTCTTACCATGAGAAAAGCATTGGACAGTTTACATTAGTGAGGTATGCTACAAAACAATTGATCACTGCTCCTCAAAACCGTCAAGGTTGGGGCTTCCCTGGTGGCACAGTGGTTGAGAGTCCGCCTGCCAATGCAGGGGACACGGGTTCGAGCCCTGGCCTGGGAAGATCCCACATGCCAGGGAGCAACTAAGCCCGTGAGCCACAAATACTGAGTCCATATGCTGCAACTACGGAGGCCCACGCGCCTACAGCCCGCGCTCCACAACGAGAGAGGCCACTGCAATGAGAGGCTGGCGCACTGCAACGAAGAGTAACCCCCGCTCTCCGCAACTAGAGAAAGCCCGCGCGTAGCAACGAACACCCAACACAGCCAAAAATAAATAAATTAAATAAATAAATTTTAAAAAGAAACTGTCAAGGTTATCAAAAACAAGAAAAGCCTGAGAAACTACCACAGCCCAGAGGAGCCTAAGGGGGCTTGATAACTAAATGTAATGTGGTGTCCTGGATGGAAGCCTGAAATGGAATTAAGGACACTAGGCAAAAGCCAAGGAAATCTGAATAAAGTACAGACTCTGGTTAATATTATTGTTTTAATATTGGCTCATTAATTGTAAAAAAGGTACCACACTAGTGTATGGTGTCAATAATCGAGGAAATTGGGAATGAGATATATAAGAACTCTGTATTATCCCCTTAATTTTTCTGTATATCTAAAACCATCCTAAAATAGATATAGTCTATTAGATAAAACAAAAAAGGTAATGATGATTTGATTGTAACATCAGACTAGTGATACTTTGAGATATCTATAAAAACTGCCTTAGGAAATTGTCTGTGGTATCTGCTGGGGATATAGTCACAGGTACTCCTAATAGTATTGTGGTTTGTTGTCTGCATTTAGATTTAAAGGACATGCTAAATACTAAATTGCAGCTAGAGGTTAGTGAAATTAAAGATGTAATATTCCCATCCAGATTCCACATACACTTTGATACATATTAAGAATCCCCTGCTCTTTGGTGAGGTCTAATTTTATGAAAGTGAAACTCAGAGAGATGAATTAGGTTGTTCCAGCTTTTAAAAAGCCCACTTTCTAGGGTCAAGAATTCTTACTGAGCCTTGTTGAAACTATTTGCTACACTACCTCCTAATTTTGGAACTGCTAAACAGAGAGTTGGGAACTCTTCCTAGATTAAAAGTACTGCCTTGGCCTTGTGCAATTATACTGTTTAGGTTGCTGGACAAATCCAAGGATAAAACTGGCCTGGACCTAGTGATGGGCAATTCCAAAAGCAAGCTGAATGTGAGAAGTTCACTCACAGAGAACCCTAGTGTCAAAGAGCCTCTCTACTTGGGAATGGCTCAACACCGGGAAAATAAGCCCTGGTTCAGCTGTAAAGAGAGCACATCCTTGGCCTTTTTTCCCCCTTAAGTCCGGAAACTGATGATCTGGTCAGCTTAGGAGAGGGAGGCAGGGAAGGAGGGAGGGAGGAAAATGAGAGAGAGAGAGAAACCTGTTAATAGCTGGTGCCAATTTAAAGAGAGAAGGAAAGGGTTTATTATATACGTATATGCTAATATTATTCCTAAAGCCAATTCTGATAAATCCTTCGGGAAAGAAAGAGATGCAGCCACCTGTTAATGTGGCTTCAGCTTCTTTGTTTCCAAATGTTACAGCGGTCACCAGACCAGCCATTCCACTTGGGGCGGGGCCAGGGGGTTAGAGGGGGAACATCTGTCCACTAAGGACACTACTAAACAGCAACAAAATCTTGGGGCGACCCCTCTCTCTTTCCTCGAGTGCTTTCGCTAGCCGGTCCTACTTCCCCACTCCTTTGGGAGTTTCCTGTTCCATTACGTAGGCAAGAGGGCGAGAGGTCCCAGCTTTCCTAATTGTGAGTGGTTTGGCTGGGTGTGTACGTGCGAGTAACTGTGTGTGTGTGTATGTGTGTGTGTGTGTGTGTGTGTGTGTGTGTGTGTGTGTGTGTTGAGGGAAAGTGGAGCTTGCTACAGGGGCTTAGAAAAACTAGTCGCCAATTTAAAATATTTTCGGAGTGTTTGAATGATAGCTTCAAAGCTAATCCCACTCTCAAATTCAGCGAAATGAACAATACAGATAAGGAAGATGAAGAGGGTGGAAAACCCACACAGCGGAATGGAGCTGTCCATGCCGCGGGAGTGACAGGGGAGCGCTCAGAGGTAAGGCGCTCTGCAGAGAAAGTCACTCTGGCTCTTCTCTCTCGGTCCACCAGCCGGCGACGCTTCTTCTGTAAAAGCATTCCTAGAAAATAACCCTACAACCGGGAAGGGTAGCGATCTTTGAGCGCAGTTTCCAGGAGCCGGTCCCCGCAGCAGGGAGAGGCCCCTCTCCCCCCGCGGCTGGCGCGGAATGTGGCGATCCGGCCCGGCGCGGGGGATGACTTCCTGCGGCCGGAGCTCGGCGGCGGGAGCGGCGGGAGCAGCTGCTGCAGCTGGCAGGTGGGGTGGGGGGCCGGCCGAACTGACCAAGCACAGAGCCGGCGCGGCGGCACTGCGGCCCCGGGGCAGCCGGCGCGGGGACATGCGCTGATTCGATCCCTCCGGAGAAGGTAAGCAGCCCGGCTATTATTAGCCTCGGCCACACTGCGCGGTGCTTTCTGCTTGGTTAGTAATGGGGTTTGTAATACAGAGGGAAGAAGGGGAATATCCCTGCCGCCTTCTGCAATGGGAAAAGGAGCAGCAACTGGAATTGAAATATTAATCAGCCAAGTGCTTGAGATTATTGGAGGAGCGGTGTTACTGGGCAAACAAAGAAGGCGGTCAGCCTCTGTAATCTTAAGATAATCAACTATTGCTGTGCCACACTCGCTGCGATATTGAAGAGGATTCAGAATGTAAAATAATTTGAGTTGCACTTTTACGTTGCTACCTTCAACCTTCGCTTGGTTAATTTTTGGTTTGCGAGCAGCAGGTTCTTGTCAGCAGCCTGGAGAAGTAATCGGAAATCTTCCCTCTCCTTTTGCCTTCCTCAGTCTTCTCCCTTTCCAGTTATTAGAATGGGTCTGCACATTTCAACGTCAAACACCCACTTCAATACTGAACCTTTAGAAAGAATCTCAAATTAGAGGAGAAACTTACCTCCTGGAGTTCAGCTTGGGTTGAGCAGCACTTGTCCCCACTTCTCCCTTCATTTACCATCTTCTCTGGTCAATCATTGCATTGATTCCCCCACCCCCCACCCCGGGGATGCTGTGCTCATTAACAAGCCAGCTCTTGTCAGCTCCTGTCCACCACCTCTGTTCCGTGACTGATTTTTCAAGGACCCAGAAAGGACATTGCCTTATACCATGTTTGGACTATTATCTGTGTCCTTCCCCAAAATGCATGGCATGAAAAATCCTTTACACCCAGTACCAACATGGTTTCAGATAACTCCCTTCATTGTAGTCACTGCAGCTACCAGATGGGTTTCGAGGACAGCAGAATCTGTTGGGGTGTGAGAAAGAGGGCTATACCTACATATTTTGCTCCACGTGCATAAGAATAGGTGGAAGTAGAAATGCAAATGTCAGTCTGTCCCGTTTTTCTTGAAGCTTTTTTAGTCCAGCTAGGTTGTGAGACACCTAGCTGGGTAGGGTATGGGGCAAGTCCTCCTGCAAGAGCAAGCAGTGTGTTTGTCCTAGGATTCCCCCAGTAACCTCAAAAGAGTTTCCAGAGAGGCTTTTCCCACAGGCAGTCAGAAAGCCAGGGGAGGTGGCCAAGGTAAACCTCAGGTTATTTGGGCATCCTCAAGTTAGTCTCCCCTTTTAGGGGTTCTGACCTAGGATTTCCCCACAAACGCTTTGCTGCTGAGCTCAAGTGCCCATTCTTGTTGCCCACCTAGGGATGTACAATTGAATGATATTCTGTGAAATGGTGAAGATTGCTATGGTGGGGATTACAAATGTGCCACTTCACCAACAGAGAACAGTTGCAATAAGCCAGACTGTGTGGTGTCTGTGTGCCAATATTCCATTTAAAAAGAGATTTGTTATCTTTAAATCTGAAATTAAAGAGACAGTTTGACTCAAAAGGCCATGGATTTTATTTTAACAAATTAAAATAGGAGATCAATGAAAAAGAGGTCCAGGGTTTATAGCTAACCTTCTTACCTTCTTTTTTAAATATTGCTTTAGAACAAGATACTGGTTCTGAAAAATCATGTTACTTCTATTATATATTGTTGTTGTTTTTCTGATTACAAATTCTCTATTTATAAATACACTTTGGAAAGATTTGAGTTGGTTTCTTTGTCTCTATCTTCAGTATATGAGGCAGAAGGAGTGGAGGGGGGTGGGCAAATCCCACTCCAAATGGCCCCCTCAGAGAACTGTTCCCCGGACCATGCAAACCTCTGGACCGATATTGTTTTGGCTGGTTGTTATTATTATCTTTAAATGTGGTTTGGGTTTGAAATATTAAATTTTCAATATTCTAAAATTTTGACTCAGGCACACCAACTAGAAGAGAGAACAAAGAACAAGAGTAGCAAAACTATTTTCCACCTTTCTTACCTAATTGTAAAATATTTAATTATATGAATAATTATTCTGAATAATAAGTGAAAAACATATTAAAATAATAATTCATTTTTTAGAAAGTAGCCCAAGGTTTATGAAATACAGGTTAGTGCAATTGATCTTAAGTACAGTAAAAATTTCTGTAATTTTGAAAGGTGTTTTTATGTTGAGTATTAGTACATGAAAATATGCTAATGATGGTTAGAAATTGAAATGTCTGTTACTTGGTTTCTGAAGAAACTGAGTTCTTTGGCAAGAAATGGGTCAGGATTAGGGGACTGGAGCCGCCAAAGCCGGCATCATACCTGCCAGTGATTGTATAGGTGAGATGAATGCATTAAGTTATGGATTAGGGTTGGAGAAGCCTTCTGGGGAAGAAAGAAAACAAGATAGAAAATAGAATTTGTTATTTTAGTGCAACTAAGATAATTAAATTTAAGGTATTTCTGAATTTGGACTTCGTTATATTTAAACAATTTCTGAGGAAAGTTTCTAAATTCAAAGCCCTAGGTAGAAATAGTTGTATGATTTCCTAACCGAAACTAATTTATGACTCTATTTCCTTTGTTAAAAACGTTTCCCAGAGAAAGGAAAAATTAATTGCCCCGTGTTAAGGAGGAGTAATACCAAATAGAAGGATGTATTCTATTAGTTGCTAAATGAACTGTAGGAACTTTTTTGTAGATATGACAAGATAGAATTGAAATCAATCTGTTGCTTTCCAATCACGTAAAAAAAACACATTTAGTCTGGTGGGTGGTCAGTGTTATCAGTAATTTAAGACTTGAGTACCCACTTAGGATTCACAAAGTTGCCCTCTCTTTACAAAAGGCATTTTCTGGTGCTGCATTACTGCCATTAGCTACAATTGAAATAGACTTATCCTGAGATTTTGAAAACCAGAAAAAGAAATAGTAGGATTAATAAGGCTTTGCCTCCACTGAGAATGGGTAGAAAAAGTGCTATTTTGAAAGTTATCAATGGCCTCTTAATTGCCAGATTTCTGCGCTGTTTCAACCTGCTCTTTATGTCTTTATTTTTAAGTTCTCTTCTAAGTTCTTTTTTAAAAATTTTATTGCTTAGTGTTTTATTCACTAAAATAGCATTTTAAATTGAAGTATAGTTGATGTGTAATATTATGTAAGTTACAGGTGTAAAATATAGTGACTCACAATTCTTAAAGGTTATACTCCATTTATAGTTATAAAATATTGGCTATATTTTCTGTGCTATGCAGTATATCCTTATAGCTCATTTTATAATAATAGTTTGTACCTCCTAGTCTCCTATCCCTATATTGTTCTTTTTTTTAAAATTAAATACTTGTGTTCAAAAGTATTATTAATAAGTAATACATAAAGAGATATATCTTTATCTAGTTTCTCACTAATCCCCTTAAATTACCTCATGACCAGCCTAGAACAAGTGCTGTTTATTTCTAGTTTGTGCCTCATGATATCACGACTATATGTCTTCATTTGTTCCTTTCACTCACCCTGCTACACGTTGAAACCTTGCTCACAGCATACACTGCCTCTTCCATGAACCCTTCCCCATACCCACCTTCCTTCTCATTTCAGATGTGTTTCTCCCTTGTCTAAATGCCTGTGGCACTTTCTATTTTGGTCTATCCTTTAGTTTGAACATGATTTGCTGTTGTAAAATAACCCTAGGGAGCAGAGTCTTTGACTAACAACTTTTTCTTACCTGAAACTCATAATACAGTGCCTAGCTATGTATATGCAAAGTAGATGTTCAGCAATTTGATTTTAGTGAAGAAAGTAGCTATTATTTTCCAGGGGTGTATATCCACCTACTCTAATATCCAAGTTAGGCTCTAAATAGTGTGTGCAGGTACATTTTGGTTTAAAATCCCTATATAATAATATAGTGAAAGTACATTCAAACAGTTATATTCAACAAAAGTTATTGTGAGCTTACATGCCCTTAAGTGGATATTGGCTCATCCGTATCAAAAAGCATAGTAAGCATTACAAAAGAAAACTTTAAAGAAGACATTGTACCAGCTTTCAGTATGCTTTCATTCTACTGAAAACAAGTAAGCAGGGGAAGATGTCTTGCATAAATAAGTACTAGTCTTAAAGCGCTCTGCTAGGTACTTTCATCTGTGGTGTATAATTTCATCCTTCTACTATATGCTAATTTTACACTGAGACTCAGAGATCTTACCTAAATGGCAGAGATTCTTTCCACATTCACGTGCTGTTCTTTGAAGTGTTAACGAGTGAAGGAAAACTATAAAAACATAATCAGAGTAGTTTAAAATGGTTTTGTGGTCAGGCTTTCCAGTGCTTTTTAAACTTTTGGGTCTTAACATCCCCTTTAATAATTCAATAAAGGCTATGCGTCCACTCCCCAAGTACATACACAACACACACACATAGAATTTTGCCTGTAATTGCAGGTGTTCGCGGACCTAATAAAGCCCTCCTTTGCAAATGCTTTAAGGACATCTACGCTGGGCTCAGTTTTTCTTTTTGCTTGTTCTATGCTTAATATTTATTTTTGTACCTATTAAAATTAAACAAATTGTTATCTGTTATAGTTGAGATATAAACCTAAGCAGCTTCGTACTTTACAACTTTTCTTTTTGCATTTTTGTATTCTGTCCTTCTCTCTCACACAAACACACAGATTTATATAAATGAGATCAAATAATACTTTTCTGTGAAGAGAATGCTTAGAATTTATTCTTAACGATTTTTCTATATATCACACCTCAGTGTTAGCTGTAGTCATCATGTTGTACATTATGTCCATAGTATGTATTTATCTTACAATTGGAAGCTTGTACCTTTGACCATCTTCCTCCAATTTCCCCTCCCCTGACCCTCTGTCTCCTGTAACCACAGGTCTGATCTCTTTTTCTATGATTGTTTTCTTTTTTTTTAGGTTCCACATATAAGTGAGATCATATAGTGTTTGCCTTTCTTTCTCTGACTTATTTAACTTAGCATAAAGCCTTCAAGGTCCATTTCTGTTGTCTCAAATGGTAGCATTCCTTTGTTTTCTTACAGATGAATAATATTTCAGTGTGTGTGTGTGTGTATATACATATAATACGTATATATCTATAAATATATAAAACAACCTCTTTACCCATTTGTCCATCAATGGGCACTTAGATTGTTTCCATGTCTTGGCTATTATAAATAATGCTGCTATGAACATGGGGGTGCAGATATCTTTTTGAGTTAGTGTTTTCATTTTCTTTGGATATATTCCCAGAAGTGGAGTTGCTAGATATATGTAGTTCTAGTCTTAATTTTTGAGGATCCTCCATACTGTTTTCCATACTGGCTTTACCAATTTACAATCCCACCAACAGCACAAGGCTTCCCTTTTCTCCACATCCTCACGAGCATTTGTTATCTCTTGACATTTTTGAGGATGACTGTTCTAACAGGTGTGAGGTAATATCCCAATGTGGTTTTAATGTGCATTTCCCTAATGACTAGTGGTATTGAGCATCTTTTCATGTACCTGTTGGCTTTTCGTGTGTCTTCTTTGGAGGAATGTCTATTCGGGTCCTTTGCTCATTTTTTTAATTGGGTAATTTTTTTTTTTTGCTATTGATTTGTATGAATTTTTAATTTATTTTGGATATTAACCCTTATCAGATATATGGTTTACATATAGGTTTTTCGCATTCTATAGGTTGTCTTTTCAATCACTTTGTTGATTTGTTTTTGTTTTTGTTTGCTGTGCAGAAGCTTTTTAGTTTGATGTAGTTCCATTTGTTTATTTTTTATTTTGTCGTTTGTGTTTTCAGTGTCATATCCAAAAAGTCATTACCAAACCCATGTAATGAGCTTTATTCCTATGTTTTCTTCTGGCAGTTGCATAGTTTCAGGTCTTACATTTGAGTCTTTAATCCAATTCAAGTTAGTTTTGTGAGTGGTATAAGATATTGGTCCAATTTCATTCTTTTACATGTGAATATCCAATTATCCCAGGGTTCCCTTGTATGTAACTTCTCTCTTTTCTCTTGCTGGTCTTAAAATTCTTTCTTTGTTTTTGACTTTTGATGATTTAATTGCAATGTGTCTCAGAGTAGCCGTATTTGAGTTCAACCTAGGCTTGTTTTGACTTCATGGATATGGATGTCCATTTCTCATCCTAGGTTTGGGAAGGTTTCATCCATTATTGCTTTAAATATACTTTTTTTCCCCTTTCTCTCTCTCTTTTCTTCTTCTGGAATTCCCATACATGAACATTGTTTACTTTATTGTGTCTCATAATTTCCATAGACTTTCTTCACTCTTTTTATTCTTTTCCTTTTTGTTCCTTTCACTGGGTAGTTTCTAAAATCCTGTCGTCCAGTTTGCTGATTCTTTCTTCTGCATGGTCGAATCTACCTTTGAAACTTCCTATTGAATTCTTCAGTTCAGTTATTGTATTTTTAAAATCTAGTGCTCCTGTTTCTTTGATGTTGCTATTTCCTTGTCAGACTTCTTGTCTTGTTCATGCATTGTTTTCCTAATTTCACTTAGCTGTCTGTGTTTTCTTGTAGTTCACTAAACTTCCTTAGGAGGATTATTCTGAATTCTTTGACAGTTCATAGATATTCTTTTTTTTTTTTTTTTTTGCGGTGTGTGGGCCTCTCACTGTTGTGGCCTCTACCGTTGCGAAGCACAGGCTCTGGACGTGCAGGCTCAGCAGCCATGGCTCATGGGCCCAGCCCGCTCTGCGGCATGTGGGATCCTCCCAGACCGGGGCACGAACCCGCATCCCCTGCATCGGCAGGTGGACTCTCAACCACTGCGCCACCAGGGAAGCCCAGATCTTCATTTTTTTAAGGTCAGTTATTGGAGTTTTATTACTTTCCTTTGGTGGTGTCCTATTTGCCTAATTTTTGTGATCCTTGATTCCTTACTTTGGTATCTGCATATCTGAATAATTGGGCTCTTCCTCCAGACTTAACTGGGTATTATATTCAGTAGTAGTAGTACATGGGGCTATGAATTAGTTTCCTGGCAGAGAATCAGAGTTTGTATAGGACCTGGCTCTGGGCAGGACCCAGAGCCTGTATAGTTCATTGTTTGGGAACCCAAATCAGGCCAGAGTGTGCACTTAATTCCCTGGTCAGGTGAGGGCACTGGTTTTGCCCTGCAGAAGGGGGAGGCCACAGGCTGTGCTGTCTGTTCAAGTGCCACTGTATCTAGGGCTGTTTAATGGGCTGTACAGCTTCCCATGTTCTCTGGTTAGGTTCCCCAGTTGGACATGCTGAAGGCTGTATTCAGTGATGAGTAGGGCTATGAATTAGATTTCCTGCCTGGGTGCAGCAGGAGAAGCAGCTCTAAAGCCAGTAAAGCTCTTTGTTGTCTTAACTCAAGCTGATCCACACTCCACGTTCTGTGGCTGAACAAGGCCACTGGCTTTGCTTTGCAGACTATCAGCTCTATCTACCCTTCTCTAGGCTTGAGCACTGCTGGGCCGCACAGTTTCTAGGAGTTGTCACCAATCCTTCTAGTCAGATGGGCCAGGAAGACACTCTCCACAGCAGATGGAATGGGGCTAGTCCCAGTTCCTTTGCCTGGGTGGGATGAGGGGGGACCACTCCAGGCGACTCTTAATTTCTCAAACAGGCTCCCCAGTTGGGAGGAGCTGGGAGCTCCTCTCAGCCTTGGATATGAATTAATCTCCCTGCCTGTGCATGGTACAGGATCCCTCCACACCTGATACTGGCTCTGCTTTGTACCAGAGCCAGTGATGAGCTCTGGCTGCCTGCCTCTTGGCTGGAGCACGACTGGGCCAAATAGCTTCCAGGATTTATTGCCAGCCCTTTTGGTCAGATGGCCAGAAGACACTCTCCACAGTGGGTGGGCTGTGACTCTGCTCTTTCCCTGGGTATGGGCAAACCAGGTTCAAGGGCCAGATGCGTATCAGGTGGATCTGTACCCTGCTGAGTTCCCCGGTTGTAGTGTCCCACCAACCTGGCTCTGTAGATAAGCAAAGGTGCCAGTTGTGATCACTACTTGGGCACTGCAGGTATGAATTCCATCTGTCACAATCCATGTGCTGGCTGTTGCATGTCCCTTCCCCCTTCATCACAGTCCAACTTTTAGTGGTCAAACCCTGCAGATTCCCCTGCAATCCCAGTGGAGCAGATTAGAGCAGTGGCTCCCACAAAGCAATCCCAATGCTAGTGGTGGTGCTTGCTGTCCCCCAGTTCTCTTCTCCTACTGGAGGAACCAGAGGTTCAGGGGAGACCTCACCCATGGTGCTCCACTGGCTTGGGGGAGGGGCAGTGTGGTCAACGTGTAGCTCCTTTTCTCACCCTTCTAATGCAGTCTGTCTTTGTCTCTGTGGTGCACGGGGGTGCTTCAGCCTCACCTCCATGTTCTAGGATTCTCTCAAATAGTGTCCTGTTTCCAAATAATTGTTAGTTGTTCCTCCTGTGGGGGACGTGGAGCCAGGAATGACCTTGGTGATGTCACCCCACTCTGGGCTTACTTTGACAATATGTGTGTCTTTTATAGCCCAGACATTTCTGGTACTTGAAATGAGGTTCTCCTTTTATTGTTCTCCCTGCTTTAGGACCTAAACTGGGAGCTCTTCATTAGCACTGGCACAAAGGCTGCTGAGATGACTAGGAAGCAAGTGCCAAGGAGGATAGTGAATCAAAGAACCTTGATTCATGGAAAAGGAATCCCAGAAGGAGCTCTAAACGTTACACATTCCAAAGGATTTATTCAGGGTTTTCCAATCAAAATCATTTTTACAAAAAAGAAACAGTTCTCAGACTTCGAGTACTATACTGCCAAGTATGTGGAAGAACATTGCCAGCAGTTGAGTGGTGTGGTCTGCTTTGAAATATATTCAGTTTGCTTAGGATGGACATATGTCTACTTCAAAGTTACTATTTCTTTCTAGTAATGCTGTCTACAGTACTATATTTGCTTTTGGCAAGTTAAGAAAACAATGACATCCCTCCCAGGCTCTAAAACAATTACCAGCATAAAAATACATTAAACTTTTTAGCTGATACTTAAGGAAACCAGTACTAGCTAGCATTCCTACTGATGCTAGTATTCAAAGAGAGGCGTGACAAAACCATTAATCTAGAAAACACCAGGTTGGAAAGATGGAGAGAAAGAACTCAAGAGGACTACTTAAGCTGTTGCTTTCTTTACATGTCCCCAAATATGATAATAACCATATAAGCTCCTAAAATAAGTGCAATTTTATGCAAACTTCATAGTATGCCTAGTATGAGGTAAATTTTTACTTTATTTTATAGTATATTTTAATTTTTTATTTTGGTAAAATGTCCCATAATGTAAAATTTACCATTTTAACCATTTTTAAGTGTATCATTTATTGGTATTAAGTACATTCACAATGTTGAGCAACCATTACCATTATCCATTTTAAGACCTTTCTTGTTATCCCCAACAGAAACTGTACTCACTAAACAATAACCCCTTATTTCTCCCCTCCCCTTAGCCTCTGGTTAACTCTATTCTATTTTCTGGGTTTATAATTTGCCTATTCTAACTACCTCATATAAGTGGAATCATATAATAGTTGTCCTTTTGTGTCTGGCTTCTTTCACTTAACATAATGTTTTCAAAGTTTATCCATGTTATAGCATGTAGCAGCATTTCATTCCTTTTTAAAGCCATACAATGTGTAGTGATTTTTAGTTGCAAAACACTTTTAGTACATTGTGTTTCTATTATATTAATGATATCTAGCATATATCACTACCATATTACCTTTAGTAGATGCCCAGTAATGTGTACTCTGAGTGAGCCATAATTTCATTCAGTCAAAACCCATTGATAAACATTTATTAAGTTCCAGACAGTTTTATGATTTCAAGAAATGTGGTAATGGACATAGAGGTTCATGTCTTTATGTCCTGGAGCTTTTACTTTTGATGGAAGAATTCTTGGAGTGGCATGGAATGGTATTGTTGGGTCAGAGGTTATGCAGAAACATTTATCATTTGAATACATACATTGACTATAAAAACCATCAACTTCTTCAACAGATAATATTCCTGTATTTTATGTAACCATTTATGACTATCTTAAAAATGAATGCAAGTAATGTAAGGGAATCCACTTAATGTGATTTGAGCAAGGAAACATTCTCACTTTTTTCATTTCTAGTTCATGGAAGAAAATTCCTATACACAAGTATTGAAATATTTCAAGTCTCTGGATCACACATTTCATCATTTCAAAAATATTACAGAGTACATCACGGATGTCAGTCAAGTCTTGTAACAACAGTGTAGAAAACTAGTAACATTTATAGCTAGTTTGTTTTTAAGCTTCAGCAATGGATCAATTCTATCCAGCCTAACCTGTAATTTTAATTAGATTAATTTTTAAAATAAAAAAAGATTAATTTTTAATTTAAAAGTATTTTTAGTTCATATTTATGTACCTGCATTACGGTAAATCTTTTATTTTGTTGTTTTTTTTCTTAGTTTCTCTTCAGAGTATCTTTTAAAATTTATTTTTAAACGGAATAATTAAAGCCCAAAGATGAGAATGTCTCATTTAAGATAAACTAAAGAACGTTGGAATAGCTGAAGTATGAACACAATTGGCACAACTTTTCACCACCCTCCTTAGAAGAAGACTGTTTTGATTTGCATGGTCCAAGAAAGGAGAAACAGATAACTTGCTGGGGATTGCATCCTGCTTTACTTAAGTTAGACATTAACAGGCTAAAAGGGCAAGGATGAAGCAACATGTTTATAACATATTTTTGAAAAGCTAGTTAAAGGTGAAGGGTGGCAAGAACACAGACAGACACACCCTAGACATTTCACTACAGTATTTTAAGGTATGCCTTTTCTTTGGTTGATAGGGATGGAGGGACCTATTAATAAACATTTCTCCTATTTACTTTTGTCTTTATTGCTGTCGAATCAAACCCTCATTAAAAAACAGACATAAAACAAATAAGCATTCTGACTTTTGCCTGAATAAGCAACAACAAGCTCACATCTTAAACAATGGACTGCAATGGCTATGAGACTGAGGATCCTTGGTCATTGCAACAGTAGCAGCAACACAACCTGCTTTGTTCCTTCTGTTGTATACTGCAGAATCTGAGTAAATAGAGAGAAGTCAGTGATACCTTTAGTGCCATTTCTTACACTCCTCTCCATGATCTTTCACACTCAGGTTCTCTGGTCATCTCAATGTAGTGAAAAACAACCAGGATGTTAATACCCTCTATCCATTCACAAAACTTAATGCTTCTGAGACTTGCAGAAATAATGTTGAATCTGAATTGGTGGTACCCAATAGAGTCACTAAGAATAATCCGTCAGACTCACCAAATCCAAATTCAGATTTAAAGGCCATCAAATTTTAAAGATAATGAAGATTTTAAGATTTCAATATTTATTATATATGGTCATATGTAAAAATTTAGAAAAGTAAAATTACATGTATAGGTTTTAAATTATAAGCTATATTCACTGGAGAATTAATGCATTTTAAAAAGGATTCATTCTGAAAAGATTACATTAGCACTTTTTTTAAACCACTACCCTCAAAAATAAATTGTGACAAATCATTGTTCACCCAAGTTTATGTCTCATCTCAAGGAAGTGAGTTGTTCTTGGGGAAATTGCTTTCATCTAATTTGTGCTTTCCTGCAGTGGATCAAGCTGAAATGAAATGGGGCTGACATTCGTCACTATTATTACGCGCCCACATTTACCAGAATTACCTAATGATCAGTACCGAAGAGTTTTATAATAAATAAATATGTATGTACTGAGAGTCTCCACTGATAAAAGTTAGTTGAGACATGGTTGGTGATCCCATAGAAGAGATATCTAGCTTATATTTCTTACATCATCTCCATAGTAGAAAGCAATCCAGGATTGCAAAGCAAGGCATGAGACAGTAGCATTTGGTGTATTTTATAAATGTTTAGATTTCTAGGGAGCTTATTGGTATTATATGTTGTGGTAAGCACTCAAATGTAAACTGTTACTTTAAAATAGTAAAATATCAAGATCGTAAAAATTTCTGCAACTTAAATGGTCAGTTTGGTATTTGGCTTTATTATAGGCATCTGCAAGATATTTATTAAACAACCAAATGAACCAATACCATTTAATTTTGAAAACTGCCTTCCTAATACAAAAGAATTGGTATTCTACACAAGTTCCTTGTGATTATTTTTGTAGGTGTGGTGGGAATGAATTATGGATGGCACTACCCTTTCTCCTGTTTCTTGTCTGAGGTTTTGGTAAGGTGGAAATTAGAGATGATGGACCTTAAAGTTTGAGCAGTTCAAGACACTCAACCAGTAAGTCAGAAAGAGAAAGACAAATACCGTATGCTAACACATATACATGGAATCTAAGAAAAAAAAAGGTCATGAAGAACCTAGGGGTAAGATGGGAATAAAGACACAGACCTACTAGAGAATGGGCTTGAGGATATGGGGAGGGGGAAGGGTAAGCTGTGACAAAGTGAGAGAGTGGCATGGACATATATACACTACCAAACGTAAAATAGATAGCTAGTGGGAAGCAGCCACATAGCACAGGGAGATCAGCTCGGTGCTTTGTGACCACCTAGAGGGGTGGGAAAAGGAGGGTGGGAGGGAGGGAGACGCAAGAGGGAAGAGATATGGGAACATAGTATATGTATAACTGATTGACTTTGTTATAAAGCAGAAACTAACACACCATTGTAAAGCAATTGTATTCCAATAAAGATGAAAAAACAAAAAACAATGAGTAGAATTCAAATAAGTAATAGTAGATATAAAAATAATAAAAAAGAAATTTTGGCAAAACCAAAAAAAAAGACACTCAACCAAGCACAATCCATTTACCCAGGACAAGAAAACATATGACATTACTCTTCTTTTTTCAACCACCATGGATTTGAACTTTTAGAAAATTGAAGATGCAAGATACAGATTTTATTTATTTTCTTAAGTAATTTATTTATTTCTGGCAGCGTTGGTTCTTTGTTGCCGTGCCTGGGCTTTGTCTAGTTGCGGGGAGTGGGGACTACTCTTCGTTGTGGCGCACGGGCCTCTCATTGCGGTGGCTTCTCTTGTTGCAGAGCACGGGCTCTAGGGCACGCCGGCTTCAGTAGTTGCAGTGCATGGGCTCAGTAGTTGTGGCTCGCGGGCTCCAGAGCGCAGGCTCAGTTGTTGTGGCGCATGGGCTTAGTTGCTTTGCGGCATGTGGGATCTTCCCAGACCAGGGTTCGTACCCGTGTCTCCTGCATTGGCAGGCGGATTCTTAACTGCTGCACCACCAGGGAAGCCCAAGATACACATTTTAATAAGAAAATATTAGTCAACAGTTCTCTTATCTCTGTGTCTTTTTCTATCTCATTGATTGTGAAGAATACAATCATAGAGAAAGCAAAATCTACATCAGTTGAAAATTTTTTCCACCTGCATGCATGTTATAGTGTATGTGGAACATCTTCACAGGGTTTGTGAAATCACTATTTCACCACAGAAATTAAATCTGACACTAAAATGATCTGACACTAATTAGTCCATTGAATAAGGGGAGGAGGATCGGCATCTTGGTCATCATTTAGAAGAAAAAAAAATCATTAACCTGTTAGGCAAAATACTTGTCTTTAAATTATCCCTTAATAAATATAATAGAAAATGAAATAAAATGGCAGTAGAGTGTTATGAAAGGAAAGCAATTGGGTGATCTCAAAGTGAGTGAGTATAAAAATCAATATTTTTTGTTTAGCTTGTTAATAATTTTATTCTTAGAGCTCTCAGGCAGCTAGCTTTTGGTCATTTTTAAGATCAATCAAAAAGTTCTAAACATTATTTTTAAGGTATGCAGATCACTAGGCCCTCCTCCCCTCCTTTCTCTCTTTCTTTTAATTTTTTAATTTATTTTGGGGAGTTTTGGCTACCATTTATGTTCTAATCATGTTTTTCAGGAAGTGAATTTGAACTTTGAACCTCACCTAGTTTGAATCCTACCTCTATTGTTTTCTATCTCTATGACTTAGGGTAAGTTACTTAACCACTGTGAATTGTTTCTGGATATTTAAAACAGGAAAATCACAGGGTTGTTGCGAAGATTAGAGAAGATAACATAAAAGGGAACTTACTGCAGTGTTTGAGACATAGTAAGGGTTAGTAAATATTTCCAGTTTTTATCTTTCTAATTCTCGTGAGCAGTTTACAATGAGATCTCATTACCACAGATTTTCCCTAAAATTATGAACCTTTTCCTACCCCTCTCCATTTTAAAGCAAACCTTGAAATGACTGAACCTCATAGGAAGATGTCTCAATGCAGGGAATCCCAGTAGCAGGAGAGGTTGAAGCTACCACAATGCAAAGTTGTCAGGCTCTGATCTGGCAGTAGCTGTGGGAATTAGTCTTAGCTTCTATTTTTAACTCTGCAAGGAGTTGATTGGATGACCTGGGAAAACTCAGTTGGCATCTTATTTTCTTTCTGAATTTCTTTCTGCATCTTATTTTCTTTCTGAATTGTACCATTTGTCTAATCACTCTTTTCACTGACTCATTATCAGAAATGATATCAAGGTTGTTGAATAAGGGTGTTGATTTCAGAAGTAATGTTATAGAAAATGGGAATTGTTCCCTTTCTTAAAAGCAATAGTTGACAATTTTATTTTATTTTTTTCTGATACAGTATTGAAGTTCCTGGGAGAGGGCAACTTTATAAAGAGCTGTTAACATTCACTTCCTCTAACAAAAGCCTTTAAAGGTAATACTACTAATTATGTGCCTTGTACCCCAGTCTTTTTTTTTAATATGTAACTGTTGAAGTTTTTTAATGTTAATCAATATCATTAAGTTGTCCAAAAAGGAAAATTAATCTGTTACTCCATTGTACATCATATACAAAGGAATCTTCTTGGTATATGATATCTTTCTATTTGACTGAATCTCAATGAATTTAGAGAGTACATGTAAGAATTTTAATATTCAGAGTCTTATTCATAAAAGTGCACTACTGAGTAGATTCAATCACTAGCAACACCTTTAAACTGAAATCAAAAATAGAGCCTCAATTAACGTGAAAACTTTAGTAGCAGAAACACCTGCCTATAAAAACTGCACTGTTAGTACACAGGCGAGCTTTAGTATGATAACAATTTTGTTGGGCTTGAAAAGCACATCATTTTACATTTTTTTCTTATTTGACTTTTTATCATTATGTGGACCATTTAGGTCTAAGGAAACAAGTACAAAAACTGCCTAAAGCCTTCCATTTAATATGTAAGCCATAGTTGTCCGCAAGAGAGAATTTTGTGGTGATCAACAACTCTAGCCAAATCGGCAATAATTTATTTTAGTTGGTAGGGTCTAATCATGTGTACCTAACTATGTTCTTTTAAGTAAAAAGTGTAAAACATTTTTAGTAGTAAGTTTGTCCTGAATTTCCAAGTCAATATGTTTAATCCCTGTTTGAATACTGAATTCATTAGCTATTCACCAAAGGCTTGAGGCATAGATTTTGGGCATAGTCTGCTTCTAAGATGAGATGTAGCAAACAGTCTAAATTCCAGTTTTAAATATACACGTGCAAACACATATACACATATATTATACAAAAATTTATATACAGACATTCCCCGAATTACAATGGTTCGACTTACCGATTTTTCAACTTTACCATGGTGTGAAAGCGATACTCGTTTAGTAGAAACTATAGTTTGAATTTTTTCATTTTTTCAAAGTATACTTTGAATTTAGAGTAGAAACTATACTTTTCCCAGACTCCTGATATGCAGCATGATGCTCTCTTGTGATGCTGGGCAGCAGCAGCAAGCCACTCCTCCCACTCAGCGACTCGATCACAACTGACACATTTACAACCGTTCTGGTTTTCACCTTCAGTACAGTATTCAATAAAACAAATGAGATATTCAACAGATTATTATAAAATAGGCTTTGTGTTAGATGATTTTGCCCAACTTTAGGCTAATGTGAGTGTTCTGAGCACATTTAAGGTAGACTAGGCTAAACTATGACGGTTGGTAGATTGGGTGTAGTATAAGCATTTACAATTTATGATATTTTCAATTGATGATGGGTTTATCAGGATGCAATGCCATAGTAAGTTAAGGAAGATCTGTATTTTATGTGTATTATATATATTCATTATATTATCCAATTATGTGTATATATGTGTATATATGCATGTATATATGTCTGCCTTCATGAACATTTGCCTTCTATTTCAAATATTTGATTATATTTATTTACTTTTTATTTTTTTTTATTTGGTTATATTTAAAATAAAGAGACAAGTTCTTGGAGAAGCATTTGAAGAATCTTTGTTTCCAGAGTCAAGTTTTGCAAAGAACACTTATTTTTTCACTAGCTGTTTATTTTTCAATAGTTAAAAAAATATTTTTAAATTTTAAAGTGATTCTTTAATATATGAATATGAATATGTATTTACTTCAGGTGCTATATATGTTATTTATACATATGTGTATTTATATATATTTAAATGTTTTTAAACCTGATCTTACTGGGTTATGTCTACTATCCAATTATGTGAGAATAGTGAGATTGTTGCCTTTCAGCTTGGAACATGCTTCTGTTTCATTTGATTATATTTTATCCATTAAGTGCTCTGGCCTTCCATTAGCTCTTTTGCTTTGAGGAATACATTTTATAGTGCATTAGAAATATTCTTCTATTTTTCATGCCATAATTTTCCAGTGTCTCACAAAATCATAATTTAGAATGTTCTGACTTGAATAGTGTTTCAGAGTAGAGACTTGTCCCTTTTGGAATCATCAGATCTGTTGGTTAGGTACAGTATTTCTTATTTTTTCTGTTGGGGAAAGGGAGGAAGAAAACTGCAGTATGGAACGTTCCAGGTTTTTTTTTTTTCTTACGCTTATACCAAAAAAATGCACTCTTCTAGTAAAACTAGAAACATGAGAGGGGCAGTTACATAGTTCCAAATTAGGACAACCTAATCTACTGTAATTTTTTCAAGTAAAAGAATAACCCAGGTAGTATATACTATTAGCTAGATTTTTTAAAACAGCCATTTGTTGCTTAATAATTCTATTCTTTTTCCATTCTTAGTTTCATAACATTTTTACACAAAGGTTTATATTAACAAATGCCATCAGTTGTATTGTTGGTTTCCTCCTGCTTTCTGATGAGTTCTATAATTTAAAAATGCTTAAAGTCCAGACTTCTCAACTAGAAAACATAAGCACAGTAAAAGCAGTGTTTTTAAAATTAATTCTGGAATATATTTCTCTTGATGGTAAAGACATATAAGATTACAGATGTGTATGTTTGGATGCTTTATAAATAAAAGTAATATGATTAATCATGTATTAATTTATACTACCAGAAATTCCCTCTAAATCCTTTCTAGGACACAAACATGTATGACATTTCTATATTGTTCTCATTTTATTATTTTAATGAAATATTATATAGGTAGTATTTCATAAAAACATTGCATCAATTGTAATACAAGTTTAGGAATCTTAATTTGGTATGTAAATATACTAACTTCTGTTGAAATTGCTATAGCTTAGGGTCAAAATTAATTTGAAGGTTATTAGTGTTATTATTCTGGTTTTTATTAGCTGCTGTCTCAAATTAATTATAAAGACAAAAATATCCCTGGCTTAGAGTTTCTGCACTATTAATGACATACCGAGATGTCTCTTGGGTATCGGTAAATGATATATTTTAGAGCATAACTTACGAAATGACTTGCCGGTTGGCAGACCACCTTTGACAATAAAATATATTTGATAGTCTACCTTTGCAAATTCATTGTACCACACAAATGTGATCTTGGTAATTGACATATGACTATTAAGCTTCAACCATTCTCCATAATATTCCTATTAGCAATTATTAACAGAATAAAGGGGAGATAACAATTCTATAGTATTTATTCAGATTTTTATTTAAAGTCAAGTATAATCTATATTTCTATAGTGCTTTTTTTATCTAACACCTCACTTAAGTAGAAGGAAGTGTTCTAGAGGTTTGTTATCAGCTTTTAAATGAAGTCATCTTTAACTCTCTTTTATTTAAAAATACTAAAAACAAGTTTCATGGTCTTTAATTAAATATAAATAGTGGAATTGTCTATGAAACTTTTGAAATGGTCAATCACATAAAAACATAGGGATATCCTTTAAAGCAGGGGTCCCCAACCCCCTGGCTGTGTGAGGAAATGGGCCGCCCAGCAGGAGGTGGGCGGCCAGTGAGCGAGCGAGCGAAGTTTCATCTGCTGCTCCCCATGGCTCGCCATCGCTCGCATTACAGCCTGAACCAACTATCCTCCCCCCACCCACCCTGTTGGTGGAAAAATTGTCTTCCACGAAACCGGTCCCTAGCTCCAAAACAGTTGGGGATCACTGCTTTAAAGCATATGAATTTCTAATATATTTATTTAGGTTATATATGCTGAACTTTTTTTTACATAATAGCTCATAGGTAACCTTCACTATTAAGTATTTTATGATGCTTAGAATCGGAAACAATACAGAAGTTAACAAATTAAAATTGTTTTTTGTAAAATGTCAAGTGAGAAGAGAAGAATGTTAAATAATAAATACAGCATATTCACCACTTGGTTTTGAATATCACACACATAGAGAAAAAAGACCCAAAGAAAATGTAAAAATTATTTATCAATGGTTAACTCAAGAAATAAGAGAGTCAGGGTGACCTTTACTTCCTCCCGTTCTCATTCTGTATTTCCAAATTCATTGCACTATGTATGTATTACTTTTAGAACTGTTTAAGAAGAAATGTGCCAGTTTGGATAATTTTTTTTTTAACATCTAAACATTTCCAAGTATTGTTAAAATGTTCAGTTTTTATGTAGCTTTCTGGAAGATCTAGGTGGCCATAAAAAGCTGAATATATTAGCGGAGGGGGAGTTTTCCCTCATCTTGAAATAATAATGATAAATAATATTTTTAAAGCATTAAATAATTTTCAAAGCATTTTTATGTACATTTTCTCCTCAGACCATCCTAACTCTCTAGAGTTGGTAGAAAAAGGATTCTACTCATTTTGCCCAGGGTGGGGGTTGGAGAGTGGGAATTGAAATTCATGAAGTTTAGCAAATTGCCTATTTAAGCCGTACACAGTTATTAAGTGGCAGGGCCAGAATCCTAACCTGGCCATTCATGCCATGGCCAATCTAGTGCTTTCCTCTATGCTGTAGGAACTGGACATATTTAAGAGGTAAGCACAAAAATGGAAATAGGTCTGAATCTTGCTCTAGTTGCAAATTTGCCTATAGACCTCACTGGAGCCTGAACCAGGAAAATCTATATGAATTTCTTTCTTCAACCCAAAGAAATGGCCATGTTAAATAATTCCTAGGTTTAATTTTAAAAAATCGATACTGTCTGTTTTTTCACCATATTCCAGTTTGTATCTTGTGTCTCTCAACTTCTCCAAAGAACCATGCTTCCTACCTAAAGGATTGCATTGCTTAAGAAACAAACATTGACAATTCTGATGCTAACCTGAATTAAATAATATACCAATCATTTATGAGATCCGCCTTAGTATTTTTACGCTCCTGAAATATCATCTCTATGACCTGCTGTTTAAAATAGTCTGACACCTACCGAGTACTCTTTCACTTCCTACAAGAAATCAAGAAAAAGAAAGCATTTGTGTTTTTAATTTTAGTGAAGGGTCCTTGATTTAAGAATTAGTCATTTAATGTCATTTGAATTTCAAGTGTGCCTCAAGTACTTGAGGTTCTTTCTGTATGACTTCTCCAGAGTTTTCACATATATATCATCATTAATTTCATCTTTCACTTGGGATTAGTACAAGAAAAGTGTTATTTACTACTATTTCTTAGTTTTCTTCATTTCAAATATTCAGTGCCTTGTCAAAAATAATATTATAGTCTTATACTGTTCATTGATAACAGATAATACCAAGAAATTGTGATTCTGGTTTTCAGTTAAAAAAACAAAATGAGAAACTAAAGAAATAATTACTATAACAATGTTTTTCTCCATTTAGCCAATCAGATATTCACATCAGTGAGTGTTAGATTTTGAGACTATGAATCCCAATACTAAATGTTTTATATATTCAGAGAAGTGAAAAATAATAATTATTATGCTTCCTCTGTGCTAAATACTATTTTAAAACCAGTTGGAATCCCCCCTGACAACAATCCTAAGAGGTAGGTACTGTTTGCACCTATTTTACAGCCGGACAAACTGAGGCACAGAATGATTAAATTATTCATGGTCACACAGCTAGTAAGGCACAGATACAGTATTTAAAATCAAGTCTGTTTTTGTGAGAGTCCACATTCCCAACCCCTGTAATGAAAGCGTGTGACCCCTACTATTTTCTATGTACCCATTTACTCGCTTTGTGGAAAGAAAGGGAGTGAGGGAAGAGGAGGGAAAGGGAGGGAGGGAAAGAGGAAAAGAAGGCGGAATGGAGGGAGGCAGGAGAATTGTCAAAATTCTGCCAGCTTGTTGCTACTGTGTGTTATTTCTTATAATAAGGTTGAAATTAAGGACTTGTAGAGATTTACATAGAATAAATAATTTTAAATTTCCTTAAGGGAAGTCTCTGGTAATATTATCAGATGGTGACAGCAAGTGAATTTCTGTTTAATTCTATTCATAATTAAAATGCTATAGCAGGCTCATATTTGGAACAAACACAGTTCTGTTAATTCTCATAGTAATAATTCTACATTTCCTTAAATTTGTTATCATTTTTTTCACCCTCAACACTCTCAGCTTATTTAATTTTAGTACCTACTCTTTTTCAAAAGTCCATAAATTTTAGTTAGGCTTAAATCATAGGAAACTTGAAGAAAGTTTAGAGCTTGTAACAGAAGGAAACCACCCCCTTCCCACCCCGAGCCCAGCTCTGTCCATTTCTATCAGAGCTACTCCACCAAGAATGGAGGAATTATTCTAATTGGTCAGATTTATGACACATTCTATTACATAGGGTGACTGTATTTGTTTAGAGGTACACAGCAACAGTTCCACATTTCTTCTTGTCCGTTGCCTGGTCCTGTGAAAGCAGGTAAGTGGAGTGAAGATCCTCAAAACCTAGACCTCAGTCTCTTGTTTCTGTTCCATTCCGTTCCACCAGGGTGAGCTTAATCCAGCAGAAGAGTGAGCTCTTCTGTGTTTCGCTGGATGGTTCCATGCAGATGAGTCAAGTTCCATTTTGAGCCTGGAAAATCTTGCATGCTGTCTCATCAACTTCTTCCTCTTCTGAGTGTGTACTCAGAAAATGGTAACATGCCCCCAGTAAGCCTTTACCACAGCTCTGACTCAGGGTTATTAGGAAGGAATTCCAAATCTCAGACATGTTCTGTATTTTAATCAACAGATAATTTGTACTTATAGTTAACATTTACTCTGGATTATTCACGTGTTCTTATGCAGTTGGAACCTATTTCTGTCTTCATGTGCTTAAAGCTAGGATGAGTATGGATTTTAATCAAGATGATTTAGAAATTTTATTAAGTGTTTCTTATGTGGCAGGCACTGTTCTAGGTACTGGTGATAGAGTTTTAAACAGAGTGGTTACTATCCACACTCTAAGAAAGGGTACTTAACATGAAAATGCATATAGGAAAGATGTACAGAAATCATACGCAAAAAACAAGAGTCCGTTTAATATGCATGGTTGGCATCTTGGGGATAGAAGAAATCTAACACAAGGAGTTTTACAAGACTGATGATATTATAGTCACTTCAGTTGAACTTTGTTTTATTTAAAACAAGCAACCTTTTTTCATACCAAGTAAAAAAATTATTGACAGTAATTGTACAACTTTGTAGCTCCTTATTTAGTAAGGAGAGGGTGCTTTGACTTATGATATGAGGCAGTTTCAGTATTTTGATAAACTAACCTTCAGCATTTTAGAAATTAAGCTTTTTCATTGATGGAAATTCTAATATTTGCCCATCAGTTTTATTTCATGCCTCCGAAATTAGATTAAATTTTCCAATTTTAAGTGAAAACCTGGCATATTATCTATTGACACTACAGTTCCAAGTTTTATCATAAGAAAAGGTGGGTGAGAGGAATCCCCAGCTCAAAATCCTATCCAAATTTGAATTCTGAAAGTCTTTTTTTGATTGATTAGTAGATGTTGGTATCACATTATTTGCAATGACAGAGGACATTGTCAAGTTGTTATTAGCATTCATGGCAGCACCGGCTTCTGAGAATTTAGTGGGTTTTTTTTAAACCACGTTTTCTCCTCTTGACCCATGACTCCAACTTTCAAAATATCTTGACTCATTCATACATCATACATTCAAGAAATAATTACTGATCGCATATACTATTCCAGATACCAAGCTGGTCACTAGGGAGTCAAAATGACTAAGGCACAGGCTTGGCTGTCAAGGAGACCCCAATGTAGTGAACCTTTGCTTCTTACTCTTCAAGTGGCATTGATCCTGTGTAACCAGAAGTAATAGGGAATTAAGTAGCATTCATATTGTAATTAAATGTAGATTGAGCCAGATGATTTTCCAAAATCAGGTTTAATCAGAGATAGGGCAAGAGTGTTCTTTGGGATTTTTCCTTGATGAGCATTGTTAACTATCCTTGAGATGCAATAATAGAAGTCAGTGAGTGATTTATCAATTTGGTTTCCTATGGGAACCAAGATGAAGGACGTTTCCTCCTTTAGTCATTGACTTTCTACAGAGATAGCAAAGGCGCTTCAACTTTCCCAGAAAAGCAATCACCAGTAAACAGCAGTGATGGTAGATGTGGGTTATTTACTACCATGGGGTTGAGAATATTAGTGAGCTGCATTTTGACCACTTGTCAAACATTTTGACATCTTGGAACAGAAAGTGTTATTTAAATATAAAAAGCATTTTCTGTTGAATTGCTGTTAGTCATCCGTATGAGGAAATGACCTATTAAGTAATAGATCGGGAATAAGATTGATTTCTGCTAAAGAGTCCTTAAAGTAGCTACATGTTTCAATTTGTGGGTGTTTTTCAACCATTTGTAAGTTACCACAGTACAAGCCCCATATCACAAGCTCTCTGAATTGACTTTCCAGCATATTCTTTCCTGGGCTTTCTCCCCCCGCCCCGCCCCCTCTCTCTCAGATCAGAAGAAGAGCAATGGGTCTCAAGCTTTCGCTAGAATCAGAAGGCTTGTCAAAACAATGATTTCCGGAGCCTCAGCTGGGAATTTGCATTTCTAACAAGTTTCTAGGAGAAGCTTCTGCTGCTGTTACATATTTGACGAACCACTGCTCAAGTAAAAGGAATGGGAATTTAGGAAGTAGAAAGATGGAGAGCTATGAAAAGCTGGAGTCAGCTTCTGATCTTCTTCACCAAGCTGCCCAAGCTATTGGGAAGATAATCACTACTGCCCCAGGGAAGCGTACTGAAAGTCACACCGATTAGAATGGGCATCATCAGAAAATCTACAAGCAACAAATGCTGGAGAGGGTGTGGAGAAAAGGGAACCCTCTTGCACTGTTGGTGGGAATGTAAATTGATACAACCACTATGGAGAACAGTATGGAGGTTCCTTAGAAAACTAAAAATAGAATTACCATATGACCCAGCAATCCCATTACCGGCACATACCCAGAGAAAACCATAATTCAAAAAGACACATGCACCCCAATGTTCATTGCAGCACTATTTACAATAGCCAGGTCATGGAAGCAACCTAAATGCCCATTGACAGACAAATGGATAAAAAAGACGTAGTACGTACATAAAATGGAATGAACTTGGGTCATTTGTAGAGACGTGGATGGACCTAGAGACTTGTCATACAGAGTGAAGTAAGTCAGAAAGAGAAAAACAAATATCGTATATTAACACATATATGTAGAATCTAGAAAAATGGTACAGATGAACCGGTTTGCAAGGCAGAAATAGAGACGTAGATGTAGAGAAGAAACGTATGGACACCACGGGGGGAAAGCGGGGCAAGGATGGTGGTGGTGGGATGAATTGGGAGATTGGGATTGACATGTATACACTAATATGTATAAAACAGATAACTAATAAGAACTTGCTGGGCTTCCCTGGTGGCGCAGTGGTTGAGAGTCCGCCTGCCGATGCAGGGGATGCGGGTTCGTGCCCCGGTTTGGGAAGATCCCACATGCCGCGGAGCGGCTAGGCCCGTGAGCCGTGGCCGCTGAGCCTGCGCGTCCGGAGCCTGTGCTCCTCAATGGGAGAGGCCACAACAGTGAGAGGCCCGCATACTGCAAAAAAAAAAAAAAAAAAAAAAAAAAAAAGAACTTGCTGTATAAATAAATAAATTAATTTAATTTAATTTAAAAAGTAATTGGCCCTCCTCTGAGTAAGTGATTGCCCGAGGGCATCATGTAGAACACTCTTGACTGTCCTCTTAAGCCCAGGTTTGCAGTGAATGAGCCATTTAACCTCTCTTTACCCCAGTCTTTCTAGATTAAAAATAGTAACGGTAATTTCCCTTCCCTCTTGTTAAAAAACAAGACAAAACAAAAAATACGCAAATCCTGATGGTGCTTTCCCTTTGTGGAAAATTCTTTGGATTTATCCATCTATTACTCTGATGTAGTAAAGAAGAAATTTAGCAAAATTTCTCTCTGTCCATAAAGATTTTAGGCTTTTAAGCTTAACTCTTTAGCAAAAACTATCAAATGCCTCTTCTCCACTGCCTGGGGCTAGACAGTTCCTTGATTCTGTCTAAGAGGTGGGGAGCCACAAGGGAACAAGTACTTAAAGAGACTCTAAAAAGCCCTATCTTTTCTGCACCCCCTTCGCCACCACCAGCTCTCCAGTTTATCCACTGCTCTTCTCACTTTTTCCACACCAGGAACACCAACCTCTTAGTTTGTACTTTCAACACTCAACGTTCTCCCATCCAAAGGCCCTTGCATTTGCGATTTCATCCTCTGGAAATGTTCTAGAAAAGTAATCCATACACATATAAATAGAATATGATACTAGAAGTTATGATAATAGATAGGATATGACTACCTTCAAGTCTCTGGTCAAATGTCACCACATCAGTGAGACCTTGATCATCCTATAAAAAACAGCTGTTATGCATCCCCACGCAGGTGCACACATTAACCTACACATGCTCCATTCCATCTCTGATATAGTTTTCTCCATATGTTTGTTCCCGTCTGCCAAACAATATATCAATATTTTGGTATTGGTTTATTTTCGGTCTCTTCCCTAGGTAGAATGCAAATTCCGTGCAGGTAGCGTCATGATTTTTTCACTGCAGAACCTACAACAATCATTGGCACATAAGAGTCACTCAGTAAATATTTCTAGGGTGAAAAAAAGAAAGGTGATATATCCTTACCTTAGATTATCCACTGCACATTTTGGTATCCTTTGCATTACTTGCTCAAATGATCTTACACTCCAGTCATACGTACCTACTGGCAGTTCTTTAGGACCACCATTGCTCTGTATGCCCTCGTGTCTTTTTTAAAATTTAATTTTTAACATCTTTATTGGAGTATAATTGCTTTACAATGGTGTGTTAGTTTCTGCTTTATAACAAAGTGAATCAGCTATACATGTACATATATCCCCATATCTCGTCCCTCTTGCGTCTCCCTCCCACCCTCCCTATCCCACGCCTCTAGGTGGTCACAGGACATATATACACTCACTACCAAATGTGAAATAGATAGCTAGTGGGAAGCAGCCACGTAGCACAGGGAGATCAGCTCTGTGGTTTGTGCCCTCTTGCTTTTTAAATCTTGCTGTAGCTTCTGCCTAGAATGTTCACTTCTGAAACTTTTTTGTTGTCTTTCACACTTCTACATTTCCTTCAAAACACAAATCAGGTGTCCTGTTCTTCAAAAATATTTCATGATGAACTCATTCTTTCTCTGTGTCCTCCTTCCCACCCTGGCACCCTGTCCTGGCACTTATCTACTCATTATGTTATACTATTCTGTCCAGTTGAAACTCCTCCCAGCTTTACCAGAGACCACTTGAAAGCAGGGACTGCTTCTGACGTCAAAAGCACAATGCCCCAATGCCTGGCATATGACAGCTACTCATAAATGATCAATAAATGAACAACAACCCACCTTATTCTTTTTTCTTATCGTAAGAAGCTACTCTTCATTGCTTTAAACTTCTAAAATTGCCCTGAGGGATATAATAGTAATGAGTGTTCCTGAAAATCAAGAGAATGGACACTTATGATAAGTAGCTTGAAGATTAGCCAAGTGAAAACTGGAATAGCTCTCAAGGAAGAGGAGTGAGGCATTCAGGCTCCTTTAGGAGTAGCAAGTAGCAGTGATGCTGGTGTTCACACTGCCATGAAGAAAACCACTGCCATGTGAAGCTCCTAACACAAGTAAATATGTAGTATCTCTGAGGTATGTGATAGTATGTGAGAGTAGATCATGACAGAACTCTTCAGCAACCTTGTTTCTGGATTTTACCTCATCCAGCATCACTTGGTGTATGTTGAGGTAATGCACAAATTTTACTAGGTAATTAGTCTAGGAATTATTCCTCTAAGGTAGAAAGATGCTATCCTACTCCAATCATGTTGCTATAACAAAATACCACCAACTGGGTAGATTATAACAACAGCAATTATTGCTCACAGTTCTGGAGGCTGGGAAGTCCAAGACAGAGGTGCTAGCATGTTTGCCTTCTGATACCAGGAGGAAAGTGGAAAGTAGTCATGTATGTCCCTGCAGGTATTTGTAGATTGTCTTCCACCCTGAGATTTCTCTGCTGCTGCCCCTCCCCTAAACAAGTGTCAGAGAGGATTGGAGCTCTATCTTCACAGCACTTGCTGACTTTTCAAGAGAAACATTGTACAGATAGACCCACAGACATACTTAAATAGATATCCGCAGCTCTGTTGGATGTGTAGTATTTAGCTTCTTCGGTCTGTGTGTGAAACACTTCTAACATGCTTCGCCTCCTCCAATGCCCACAGGGCCACCAGTTTTCAGCCTGTTTTCTCTGTTCTGTTAAACACACCTCTTTTTCTAGCAGCTGAATGGGAAGGAGGACCCCCCTTTCAGTTGTTATCTTCCTCGAAACTGTTCACTCTAAACGAATTCTCACATTTCCCTTTTGAATCTATCTACCATCTCCCTCTATGTCCAGACTCCTCCTGATAGACAAAATTATTGAGCGCTTAAATGTATACCAGTTACCGTTTGTCAGTGGCATTTAACCCTCACAAATATTATCCACATTACACAGTTAAATATTGAGGCTTAGAGAAAGTAAGAAACTTGCCAAAAGTTGCACACTTAACAAGTGACATGTCTAGGATTCAGGCACAAAAGATTTGAGCCCAGAGGCCATGCTCTTAACCATGAAGTGAAACCCTCTAAACAGGAAGAAGTTAATACCTGTTCAAGGGAAATGGAGGGTCCATACTAGCTCCCTTATTTATACCAGCTGCCCGAGGGGAAAGTTTAACACAAAAGTGTTCCCATTTAATTTTTCTGTTTCTTTAACCATTGAATTAAACAATAACACATCCTCCTTAAATGCAATCTCTCTTTGATTCAAGCTTTCTGATTATTTCAGAAACTTCAGTGAATAGTTTATATCTTCATAATTTTTTTCTTTAATTTCAGAACTTTGTGAGAAGGATAATGCTATTTTCTTTTAAGTGATTAGATAATTTTGTAATTTTCTATGCTAAAAAGTATACTTATACTATAGTATATATAAATTCTATGTATTTAGTGTGTACTTTTGTTAAAGCATTGTAAAATAACAACTGAATTGTACTCAAATAAATACATCATTTTCCTCAACATTGACTTAATATGCACTATAGTTCATATTTTTTTCTGATTAGTTCAGAATTATCAAATTAGAGAATTATCGTTTTGAGACTGGTTTTTACTAACTCTAACTTCCATGTTCCTAATTTCCATGTTCCTAATGAATAAACTAAGCTTTATTTATCCTTAATATTTTCTGACCTCTTCACTTCAATTGAAATCTGGATTGTTTCAAATGATTCCCCTACCATCTCCACCACAAATTTAGCTTTCTCTTTCTCTAGTATAAGGAGAGCCAGCCCACTTCTTACATTTAGGCCACTTTCTGATTATTATTCTATAATCTCTGTATTCCCCTAATTTTAACTTACTGTTAGGAAGTAAAGTTGGCCCTCTCTCTATTCAAACCACTCCTGTATCCTCCAGAACCAGTGCCTACTTCTACTTTCCTGAACGAGGTCAACTACACTTCACCAAGCTTAATGTTTTTTAATTTTAACTAATTAATTTTTAAAAAATTAACTTTATTGAAGTATAGTTGATTTACAGTGTGTTAGTTTTAGGTGTACAGCAAAGTGATTCAGTTATACATATCCATATATCTATTCTTTTTCAGATTCTTTGCTCATATAGGTTCTCATACACCAAGCTTACCAATTTTATAGTTTCATTGCCTGTCTTCACCTATACCATGACCTCATTTCTCATTCACATCTCAAAATTAAACTTCTAGAACTCCATTGCAACAACGATCAGTGGTCTAATGAACTTGTATAAGATAACCAGAAGTTGAAATATTGTAAGCATTAGTAATATAAAAGTCCAACTTCTGTCTGTTCTGCAAATGAATATATGTTTAATACTAAATATATGTTTAATACTAAAAGTTTCACCATGGTAGTGTGAGTCTTTCCAAAATTTATTACATTCCTATTATATGCCAAGCACTGACTTACTCTTTGATTTCATTTTCCCCCCAGTTTTGTTTTCCAAACACAGAATGACAACTTGGTGAAAAAAACCCTGCGGTATATACCAAATACCAAGATGTGCATCCTCTGCCCATCCTCATTTCTGTATTCCCACTCATCCCATCGTAATTAGACTCTGCCACTTTTCTCCTGAGCCCTATAATAGTCTCATGTCTACTCACTTCCCATCTCTTCCCCGTCTTTTAATCTCAAATACAGTTCATACATACAGAACGTCACCTGAATGATGTTCATAACTGATGGCTGCTTGCTTTCTTAAGAATGCTTAAAAGATGCAGTGTTGGAAGAGAAAGCTGTCACCACCTGCTGACTTGTGCCCAAAGTCTCAGAGGCTGAAACTTCTGCCTTCATAAATGGGGAGGTCCAGCACAGAAGTGAATTGAAGAAGTGCCATAAAAGAGCTTATGAGCCTTTTAAAGACTTCCCAGGAGATATACACACACACATACATGTACACAAGATGTTCAGTGTGATTTCAGAGAAATGCTCAGAGACCTCATATGTCTCGAACACTGGGTAAGACCTCTGCTTCCAGACATTCTAAAATTTACTCTTGAATAATGCAACCCAGAGAGTGGTGTACTTGGACCAAACTACTTATATCCCTTATAGTAGTATTTCTGGCAAATTACCCCATCCGCTTTTGGCTTGCATAACACACAGTTACAAGAATTTCTTTTCTATCTATTGGTAGAGGTCCTCTTCCATCACATCCTGTATACAAAGACTATATAAATGCACATAATGTCTTACATATTATTTCATAGGGTTAACAGATACTTGGTGTCCAATGTAGAATAACATGGACTATGGGCTAACAATGTTCTATAAAGAATAAAGTAGTTCTTTGTAAACTAGACTGTTTATATATTTCATACACACGCTTTGTTTCCCAGTTATTCTCTCTTATCACTTAATAAATTCTTTTGATGTCTTTTCTATATCATTTGTACTAAAGTGAAACAAAGCAAGATGTTTTTGATTGCTCCATAGCTGGACAAAAGTGTTAGAATGGAAGCCTAGAGGCTGCTATGGTGGTAGCAGTCATAATGAAAATGAGAGAACCCCTAAATGGATGTGGTTTTCCTGCTTCAATTACCTGGAGATTGTTTTCCAGTGCTGACACCAGGATGTTCTGTATTTTGCTTTGGTGAAAGGAATGAGTGTTTCCTCTACAGTTTTAATTATAATTTTGTTTCCTCTAAAATGGCTATGTAATTTCATTGACCATTGAGTTAATACAAAGTGAACTCCTTGGCCTGGCCCTCCAGGCACTCCAACTGTTCTAACCTATCCCTGCTGCTCCATCACCTCCCCTTCTCCTACACATGGGCCTGTGCTGCCATCAAACTGCACAAACCTCTCTTCTCTCAAGTGCTGGGGAGTTTTCTAATCTCTGTGTCACTTTTCATTCTGCTGATTATGTCAGGAATTGGATTTTCTTAGATGCGATGCATATTAAATCTACTTTACATGTATAACATGCTTATATAGTTAGTAAATTTGACAAAAAATTATTAAATGATACCTAATGATGACTACATTATAAAATCATATATATATATGCTTTTTCATATATATTCATGTCTTTCAACACTAACCTCACCCTCTCCATTCTCATAATACTTAAAATATGCTTGCTTTATGTTTTCCAGGCCATTGCATGTGGTGCTCTCTTTGCCTGGACTTCTCTCCTTCCTCCGTTCTTCTACTTGCTACCACTTCCCCATGTAATGACCCGATTTGGAGAAGACTTGTTTCTGCTTCTCCTATGGGTTCCCTTAGTACCCTATTCTAAGTTCTATTAATTCAGACTGCATTGTAACTCCCTGTTCATTGTCTTACTTGCTCATTGTGTCCCCAATGCGTATACAGCACCTAACGTTTGGAAAGTACTCAAATAAATGAAAGTTGGTGACATTGAAATACATGTATAACTGGTTTAGAAGAGTTAAATGATCATTGTTATTGAAAGTCATAAAGATACTTACGCCTTTGACCCAGTAATCCAGGAGTCAAAAATTCAAATGCTTTCAGGGTCAAGCAGGTCATCTAAATGTACAATGTTGGCCTGGGGGAAGGCAATGGGAATACAGGTTACTGTACTTGCCTCACCTAAACACATTCAGATTTACACTTTTATAAATACTGTCGATACAAGCCAAACAAACCATAACCCCTGTCTCATTCAAAGAAACAATTCTGTAGAGGAAAATAATATTCATAATAATATTATTTGTGAATCTATCTGTAATAAGGAAAAAAATGAAGACAAATAGCTAGTAATAGGAATCTGATTAAATTAAATATAGATTGTATCCATTAAATATCATGTATTCTTTAACCTTAAAATAATCCCCCAGTTGTAATATATGAAAAATGCTTTCGTTATTGGAAATGGTGAAGGAATAACACAAAACCCTGTGTTTGCTGTAATTGCAACCATGTAAAAATGTACATCCTTGTTTAAAAAAAAAAAGGATTATGCAAAATGAAGATAACTATGTTAGGGTGCTCAAAATAGAAATGATTTTTGTAAAGTTCAGCATTTAATAATGCCATCATTTTTCCAATCCTAGTCTCTGGAGAAAGCTTTGGCAATATCTCTTGGAGTCTTAGAAGATGATACCTAGCAAGCAGAACCAGGTTACTCTGGGTAAAAGCTGAAGAATGTGAATTGTGGGCTGAGCTACAAATAACATTGTCATAGCAACCTCCAAAGATTTCATAGAAAAGGCATGACTTGGATTTCTCTTTTTTTTTTTTTAAGGAAAATGACTAACAAGATCCCTTTTAAAACAGTTCCGATGTAGTGCGGGATAAGATACAATAAGTTTGATAAAGAGTTTTGTTGAGAAATTGGGATAAACTGGCATAACCTTGAGATCAGAAGTGAGACTCCCTAGTGTAGCCTTAGCACATTATTTTGTGTGTGTATTGATTAGTTTTCAGTGACGTAACACTTATGTGATGCCAATCTGCCTTCCCTGCAGATAATATTTATTTAATAATAAAATATTAAGAACAATATAATAATTCTATAATGATAAGAATGGTTATTGTTAGTAAAAAAGTTCAATTCTCCTTGTTAAGAGACATTTAATATATTTCTCTGATTCTTTATAAAGGCTTGATTATCTGTTCTCAGGGTTCTTCTGTGATACTATATATAACCTCCTGGAAACAGGACTGTGGAAATACTGATAGTATCAACGGAAATCATTGTAACTTCTTTGGAAAGGGCGTATTCCATCAGTCTCATTGCCTCATTTGTTAAGCTGAATCGCCATCCTCAGTGACAGATCTTTTCAGTGTCCAAACTTCCTGCAAGGATTTATGTATTAACCCCATTCTGTTTGAGTTTAGATCAGGAGTGTCCCTTAGGTTATTTTAGGAACCCAGGTTTCCTGTAGTTTGCAAAAGCTGGCCCAGCCCACTGGCAGAAAATCTGCTTGTGATAGCATAGTCCTGTGGTAACAACTTTGGTATCTTGCACAGATAAGCAGCCTTGATATAGGTCCATGTGGTTAAGGAGGAGACATTGTCAGTAATTACTTTTACGGGGGAAATTCTAGTTAGCAATTTTTTTCCAGTTCGAGGTAAACATGTAAATCTGGGCTTATCATAAACAGCAATATACCCAAAGTATCATTCTCAGACTACACACAAATTTTTGACTCTAGCTTTCTGTGTAACGTTAGAAAAACAAACAAACAAAAAAGCATAGTCAAATCACCTATTACCTCAAAATAAGGAGCTGTGTGGCAGCATCAGGAAGCATAATGAGTTAAGCCAGAATTAACAAGTAGCAGGGCTGAGTGTGAGACCCCTGCAGTTCAGGCCTTATCATTGAAACTGGCACCTGATTGCCCTTACAAGTAATACCTGTTCACTCAGTTCTTGAAACAATCAAATATATACCGTGAATATCATGGTTCTGCTAACACCTTTTGTATGTTTTCTGAAGCCACTGGTAGAACTAACCTTTTTAACCATCTGCTGAGGACAGAAGTCACGTTATAAGTCAAGTGGAACTTTGAGTTCTGTTTCCATTTCTAAACATTTGACCACAAAATTAAACCTCAGATTCTTAAAGAAGAATTCAGTCTTCTGGGTAAGTGGGATCTGTCCACTCGTTCATTCAACATTTACTGAGCTGCTGCTTCATGTAGAATGTACAAGTGGGTTAAAAGATGTTTGAGGAGATTACTGTCTCGTTAGCCATCCAACTAATCATCACTCATGCTGAAGTTTTGAATCAGAAAAAAAAAAAAGAGTTGAACCAATATTTGTTAAATTTTGCACACAAATAGCCCTAGGGAGCACAGAAGGGAAGACTTTTTCCATTGAAAAAATGTATGACTTTTCTGAATAAATTAATATGTATCTTAATCATCTATGTTTCAAATGAGGAAAAGATTAATTTAACAGAATCATTCTGTAAAACCCCTACTGCTTTGAATCCTATGAGAACTTGTTGCTAATTTGAGGCTTTCAAATTTAAAGTCATAAGATAAGTTGAGCAGTCAATAACCTTGAAATTTAGGAAAGTGACTGACATGGACTAGCCAGAACGTTTTTTGCAGTAATTTGATTTATAACTCTGCCCTAATCACTCTTAGAAATCAGCTAGACAGTAAAGAGTTCTCTACCTTCAAACCTCTTGATGAAGTTTTGCAGATTAATCTGAATGGGTTGGAAATTTGATGAAAGGATGGAGAGCATCTAAATTTAGTTTTTCTGGATAGCCACATGCAAAAGAATGAGACTAGACCGCTATCTTATACCATACATAGATATCAACTCAAAATGGATTAGAGACTCCAATGTAAGATCTGAAACAATAAAACTCCTAGAAGAAAACATAGGCAGTATTCGCTTTGACTTTGGTTTTAGCAATATCTTTCTGCATATGCCTCCTCAGGCAAGGAGACAAAAGCGTAACTAAACAAATGGGACTATTATCAAACTAAAAAGCTTCTGTACAACAAAGGAAACATCAACAAAATGAAAACCTACCAAATGGGAGAAGATATTTGCAAATCATGTATCTAATATCCAAAATAGATAAAGAATTCAAGCAACTCAACAACAAAAAAGCTAACAATCCAATTAAAAAACGAGCAGAGAAACTGAATAGATATTTTTCCAAAGAAGGTATATAGATGGCCAACAAGCATGTGAAAAATGTTCAACATCACTAATTATCAGGGAAATGTAAATCAAAACCACAGGGAGATATCACTTCACACCCATTAGAATGGCTATTATCAAAAAGACAAGAAATAAGTGCTGGAGAGGAAGTGAAGAAAAGGGAACCCTTGTGCACTTTTGGTGGGAATGTAAATTAGTGCAGCCACTATGGTAAATCACATGGAGATTCCTCAAAAAATTAAGACTAGAACTATCATATGATGTAGCTATTCCACTTGTGGGTGTTTATCCAAGGAATACAAAAACACTAATCTGAAAAGATATATGCACCCCTGTGTTCATCACAGCATTATTTAGAATAGACAAGATGTGGAGACAACCTAAGTGTTCACTGATGGATGAATGGATAAAGAAGATACACACACACTTACAATGGAATAATAGCCATAAAAAGATGAAATCTTGGCATTTGGGACAACATGGATGGACCTTGTGGGTATTATGTTAAGTGAAATAAACCAGATGGAGAAAGACCAATACCATATGATTTAACTCATATGTGGCATATAAAAACAAGCAAAACAAAATGAATGAAGAAACCAAACTGAAACAAATAGATACAGAGAACAGAGTAGTGATGAGCAGAGGAGAAGGGGGTGGAGGGAGGGCAAGATGGGTAAAGGGGGTCAACAATATGATGACAGTTGACAACTAACCTTTTGGTGGTGAGCACACTGTAGTTTATATAAATGTCAAAATATAATGTTATACACAGGAACCTTATGTGTTATAAACCCATGAAACTATAAATAAATAAAAATTTAATAAATAAATTTACTTTCATTAACTTATGAAACAGCAACATACTTTGCCCAATTTACTTAGCTTCAGAATTTTCATTTGTACAGTTTGAACCAGAAGAAGTACCTTTTTATTGGTTTATTTTTTTTTCTAAAATTCTAAGACTAAATTGTTATTACAATGTCTTCACAAAATTATTAATAGAATGCCTTCATAATTATCTCACGTAAATATTTAGATAAATAGCTATGTAATAGCTGAATTTTCTCAAACTGTTAAAATATTATTTCTAAAGGTATATTTCAGGTTAAGAAGGATTAAGCTGCAGAGATATAATGTTTAATGATATTTCTCAAGTGATAAGAACTTACTATCAGAAGCATGTAATATATTAGTACCCTCATTATGGAGTTCAGATTCTCTCTTCAGCAGAAAATGCTCAGGGCATATGTGAGTGATGATAATTTTTTTTTCTATGCCTATATTCCTATAGCATTTCTTATCATGATGTCATTGTGTAACTGCATTTAAAGTGGGCTCTTAGGGACTTCCCTGGTGGCGCAGTGGTTAAGAATCCACCTGTCGGGGCTTCCCTGGTGGCGCAGTGGTTGACAGTCCGCCTGCCGATGCAGGGGACACGGGTTCGTGCCCCGGTCCGGGAAGATCCCACATGCCGGGGAGCGGCTGGGCCCGTGAGCCATGGCTGCTGAGCCTGCGCGTCCGGAGCCTGTGCTCCACAACGGGAGAGGCCACAGCAGTGAGAGGCCCGCGTACAGCAAAAAAAAAAAAAAAAAAAAAGAATCCACCTGTCAATGCGGGGGACACAGTTTCGAGCCCTGGTCCGGGAGGATCCCACATGCCGCGGAGCAACTAAGCCCATGCACCACAACTACTGAGCCCGTGTGCCACAACTACTGAAGCCCACGTGCCTAGAGCCCGTGCTCTGCAACAAGAGAAGGCACCGCAATGAGAAGCTCGCGCACCACAACGAACAGTAGCCCCCACTCCCCGCAACTAGAGAAAGTCCACATGCAGCAACGAAGACCCAACACAGCCAAAAATAAATAAATTTAAAAAAAGATGATTCTTTAATAAATCAATCAATCAATCAATAAAGTGTGCTCTTAAGCATTTGCCAATTAAAGAAACTCAACATAAAGGCCCAAAGACCCCATCTGAGTTTGCTAAGTGATGCAGTGTTAATAAAACTGTGGCTTATTGGAATCTAGTGTGTTACAGGATTTTTTGCACATTTAGCTCTTCAACTGATTTGGTTTGGATTCTAGTCAGATTACTTGGTACCTTGGTTAAGTGGGCTTGTGAAAAATACCTGATATATACAACCACTTCCTATGGAGCTAATAGCTATGTGTTTGCTAAGTATTTTGTGAGAAGAAAAGATCAGAGAGCAAAGAAAGCTGGATTTCCTTAAAAGCACTGAACTGTAACATGTATGTAAAGACTGGGTAATTACTGGGCAGAAACAGGCCTGCCAGTAAAAGCCAAATATATGCAGCTCCTTTCTTTTGCTGAAAATCTGTCCTAGTTTCATGTTAAATTATATATTAAAAGAATACTGCATTTTTCTATAATGATGTTTTTATAATATAGAGGGTGTTTCTGACCAAAGACTCTACATCCACAATATATGATAAAAGCAAAGGTATAATGACAAAATATCATACTCAACTCATTTAAGTAGTAAAGTATATTCTAAACCTCATAATGGACAAATACAGTCACCGTGAGGTGGTTCTATAAGTCTCTAATATATTTTAAAAAGGTATATATCATGTTCAAACCAATTTCTACTATATCTTAAATTATAACTATATAAAATGAACACATTAACTTTAATGACCACTTATTTACACTAATATAAGTCTGTTCCCCAACAAGAAAGATGTACATATGTATATGGGTGTTTGTATGAGTAAGATAACTGGCATCTTTTAAAAAACTGTTCAAGAAAGTTTGAAGTAATGAATTTTCATGTAGCATGAGGAGGTAATCAAAATCATTCTCCCATATTTCCTTAATTCTAAGGTGCCATATGTTGTATATGTCCTTAAGTTAGTGAAACTTTTTTTGGAAAGAGAAAGCAAGTACACCAAATGCGCACATTAGAAGGAAAATTCTGGTTTTATAAATTTTATAATGAAAAAAAGAAAATGGAGTACATATTTTTATTTACCTTAGAATTAAATTTGAATTTAAGCTTAATTTCTACAGTAACCTTTAGAAATTTTTATTATGCAGTCTTTCTTGATGATAATTTGTAATTTGCTATGATTGATTTAGAATTTCCAAATTTCCATCCACTTTTAGAATTCAAAATTTTGGCTAAAACCATCAATTATTGGAAATCCTCTCAATGTAGACTGTGCATGAGGCCAGTACCTGAGCTGATCCTCTAGGGAGCTTCATGGAGAGTATAATAAGGGGAGCCCTTGTTGAGTAATTTATAGTTGATTAACATCATCATGAATTGCTCCCAACTTTATTCATGATTCTGAACACTTGAGATAATTGAAATACCAAAAGAACGAGTATAAAGCTATTAGGACGAGTGGATACTTGAGCCTACTCACAGTCTCTTTGAGGCAGAGGTTCATTTTGTGCATAAGTGTAAAGAAATATATTTTTGGAAAAATAATTCTAGTTCCAGTTAGAAGATGGTGAACTCAGAGATTTCATTTATCACTGCTCAAAGTGTTTAGAGCCATTGAAAACATTTCCCCCTAGACATTGACATGATGGACTTATTTTAATCAGCAATTACAAAAGTTGACCAAGTGCCAGGCATCAGTGAGTAGACTATTGGGCAAAAATCAGTTTTTCCCCCTTGTACAAAACCTGGATGCATCCTGTCCAAGGACAGACTTAAACAGGCAAGGGAAAGTTTATTGAAAACGATTGCAATTGGAGAGAGAGATTGGACTAAACTCTGCTGAAACAAAAGGTGGGACAGTTTATCAATTCTGGAGTGAGCTCGTGGACTGGTACTGGAGGACATTAGGAGGAGACTGGTTAATGTGATTAGGCCATCTGTGTTTGCTAATCAGCACTTATTGAAGTTAGACTCTTGCCCTCCCACAGAGAATGCGGTGCTATCTTTCTTGATGATTACATTTCGAAAAATGGCTCCCATGTCCGTGAGAAAGACATTCCTGGGTTGTAAATCTGGCAAGATTACTAGAAGAAGATTTACGTGTCAAAGGGGTGAAAAAAGAATTTGCATGTTTTTTAGAGTAAATGTTCTAAATAAGGGGAGGTCAAGGACCTATAAGTCAGGAAGAAACCTGTCTAAAGTTTTATTAAGCTGAAAGGAATGTTAAGGCTGTCTTGGTCAATCTAAACCTTGAACACAGGTAAAGATGTTTGCCAACTCTAGAGAAAAGCCTACAAGTACGGCAAGCTCCTTTACCTTTAATCTCCCATCCTCCCTAATCTGATTTAGATATTTCCCTTGTGTTGTCACAGGCTTACCAATATCACAGAATTTATCAGGTCAAATTGCAATTTTTTGTCTGTTTACTACTCTTGACACTAGACTGTAAGGTACCTGAGAACAGGGATCCTGTTTACATTTGTAACCACAGGACCTACTGTAATTCCCCTTACCTCAATTAATGTCTGCTAAAATAAACTGAATTCTAAAAAATTAACAGAAAAGTAGCTGAGATAAGAAATAAGAATGTGGGAATTACAAAAAAATTAAGAGCCTTTAGTTTAGTAAAATGAAGATGGTAAGGGAATATGATCAGAAGCCATATATTCCTAGAAGGTATGAAATTTTCTAGTAAATCCTAGAAAACTAGAAGTTGGCCACACCCAGTGGAGATAGGAAAGAGGGCTCACATTTAATGTACACTATATGGTAGACACTATGTTAGCATATCAAATTTAATCCTTTATCTGTGAAGAAAGCACTGCAAACCCTATTTTATAAGTAAGAAAACTGATACCTGGAGTGGCCATATACCACCTACAGAACAGTGAACCAAGATTTAAACACTCACCTTTATGGCCCCAAAGCTGTTAAATTTGGCTGCCTTAAACATAAATTATAATAGTTTAAGTTTAGGAGAGAAAAATGATCAATACTTTTAACTTTGCATATGAGATGATATCCCTAAGAAGGGATCACCCTCAAAATATAAATAGAATCAATAAGTATCAGATGTGTCTTTAAATACTAGAGACAAGCAAGGTTGTAAAGAAAACTGGTGATGTTTGGGGGTACCTTCCAAAACTTTTGAAGGTGGTGTCACCACAAGGAGACTCTGTCTCTTGGTAGCACCATCAGCTCTGCTTCTGGATTGGATGGATTTTGAGATGACATTAGAAGTGCTCTTCTCTTAGAGTTAGGACATTCTCGGATTCTTTAGTAATGAAATACCTTTGATTCTTTGCTTTATCACCAAAAAAGATGGTTTAAAGGAACAACCTTTTTGTTTTTCCAGATACACACTGGGAATGCTATTTACTAACTCTCACTACATGCTAGAGATATGATGGTAGTCCCCTTATATATCGCAATATACCGTACAGAAAATATTAAGGCTACTGGCATCAGTCCCATATGGTTAAATAAGCTATTTAAAGGAGGATATTCCTGAACTGGAGAGGGATGTCTGGGACAAGAGCAAGCAGGATGAGGATTTAATCAACAATTTAGTTTTCTCTGGAAGCCTGATAAAATTCAAATACCCATGTCTCGCTTACGTGGGACTTATTTTTCAACATAATATGGCTTGACAATTTTTCTTAAGAATTTGGGATGAGAAGGAAAAACATAATAATTTAATCTAGTCAATAAAAGGAATATTGATGTTCCTCATATTTCTTTGAAGTCCTTTGGTAAATTTCTTGACTTGTCATCTGACTGACTTTTACCCTTTTCTAGAAAAAAAGCATACCGGGCGGAAGTAAGACCTAGTGCTTTTTAGTGTACTCTTGGCATTCTTCCAACTCTTCTGGAAAACATCATTCTATCACTTATATTCCTGTCGAACTGTAAGTTGAAATGAAGAACCCTCTTACCCAGCCTCTTACACAAAAGTATCACGCTATTCTTTAAAAGACCCTATCCAAACAGACACATTTTAAATAATTATTAGTTCATCATCATGACCCAACAAGACTGCAAGGTTGCTTAGCAACAGAATCAGGCACTCTTAACAGGAACATGCATGGGAACAATGGTGAAAAGTGATGGAGATCTTACAAAGGCAAATTCTTTGAATTAAATCTTTGTGAAAAGACATCACGGGGAAAATGAGTTTTTTAACCTAAGAATTGTTTCCTGAGATTGATACATTATTTCATAGCTAAACATCAACCACTTTCCATAGAATAGATAGAACAATGGAACTTTTAGTCTTTACATAATTTAGGGCACTTACAAAACATTATTTATCAGTGTTAGCTTGAAAATGAATAATATTTCTGTGTTGTCCCATTATCTTTAAAACTGTATAGATACATAAAGAAAGGAAGTTACTTACAAAAATAAATACTGCAAATGTATTTGATTAACGACGTTCTATTTTTATGTCATACATAGACTATAAAAAATTGTATTCTTTTAAATTTGAACAAGATATAAGTATATATATATATATATATATATATATATATATATATATATATGTATACATACATAGACACAAACATGCATTATCTATCTAATTCCCATTTCCAGTGGAAAAAAAAAAGAAAAGAAAAGAAAAAGCCTGCAAAGCATTGTCTCTTTGGGACTCCTAGATGGACTAATTTTTGACTAGTTTGACTGAATGGGCTGATTTTATACTACAATACCTGTAAAGGCACTAACTTGCTTCTATTAGTAAATGGAAGAAAATCCAGTACATATGGGCTCTGTTGATGCAATATGTAAACACCCAGCAAGTTCAAAGAGTAAGCTCAACATCCTGGCAGGAGACCTCAACTTTGACCCTAGTCCCATCTCTGGCTTGGACAATTCACTTAACCACCATAGACCTCATATTCCTTATCTATAAAAGGAGGCCTCCAAGATTATTTTCAGCTCTAAAATTCCTAAAGTTCATGTCCGTCAACTCTAAGTAGCATCACTCTTTTTTCTCACAGAAGAATTGTTTGTTTTAGTGCATTGGTTATTTGACTACTGTCTTTATGTAAATACTAGAAGTAGCAGGCTTGTTCACCAATACATTCAGGTATCAGGCAGAAAATTTTCAATACTGGGTTTTTGTTTGTTTCTTTCTTCACGGCTGATTGCATGTTGCAGAGCTGATTTTTAGTTTCTGGAAGTTAAAAACATGCAGGTGTAGATATAATATGCTGCAGCCATTTATATCACCAGCCATAATGTTTTAAAACAACTGGCTTTTTTGCATAGTCTTTAGAAGAGGGTTAGATGAGCACTTCTGTTTTCCTTTTCTTGAGAAGTTTTATAAAAACACCAAAAGGTCATCTTTAAAATGTCAGACAAGATTAACAACAAAATCTTGGAAGACAGCCAGTCCACCAAGGAAACAAACCCAAAGGACTCTTTACAGATGCAAATCTTAAATAAGCAACAGAACCTGAGAGTGGGGTGAGGGCAGGGGAGAGAAATACTTTGTAGCAAAGAAATACATTCAAGAGATGCCTCGTGGCCTTGAACTGTTGGAAAGGAGTAGCAGTAAACAAACCTGGCCCCCAGCAATTGCTAAAGGGCACATTCATTAGGAAGTTGGAAGCAAGAAGTCTAAGATCATGAGTCAGAGAAGCAGAATCATGAGCCACACCCACACTGGGTTCTATATGCTATTGTTAAAACAAAGAGAAGTTGATGTAAATATTTTAATTGCAAGGAATTGAAAAAGTGGTTATTAATCCCACTAGTTGATGCCAGGCCAGGTTTCTGATTATACAACTGAGGATGTAGCTCTATAGTCCTGACAGCTGGGTAGTAGAGAAGATGCAGTTTTCTTCCCACAAAAATACCACTTCTCCTACTAACAATTCTAAAGGGAGAGAAAGCCTTTAACAGAGAACACATTAAAGGAGAGTCACACGGGCTTCCCTGGTGGCGCAGTGGTTGAGAGTCCGCCTGCCGATGCAGGAGACGCGGGTTCGTGCCCTGGTCCAGGAAGATCCCACATGCTGCGGAGCGGCTGGGCCCGTGAGCCATGGCCGCTGAGCCTGCGTGTCCAGAGCCTGTGCTCCGCAACGGGAGAGGCCACAACAGTGAGAGGCCCGCGTACCACAAAAAAAAAAAAAAAAAAAAAAAAAAAAAAAAAAAAAGGAGAGTCACAGTTATTTAAAACCAGAAACTTAAATATTGATGGAAGAAGCAAGTAGGTTTAGGAAGAGAGCAAGCTACAGAAATTGATAAAAGCTTTGCCCTTTTAGTTGAAATTTTTAAAATTATAAACAGAAATGGAGAATTCTGTGCCATTTGTATTTTATCCAGTATTCAACTAAGTGGCCTATTAGTTTAGTAGGATGAAAAGTATCTTGCTGGCAAATGTGGAAACTAATACTGAAACAAAACTATAAGGCAGAGACATATTTTTGTAGCAAAGGATTTCACCAGCTTTGTCAGGGTTGACACAAGAATCATATTATAGTTATACTTAATATAAAGGTTAGATTATGTAATACATAAATGTATATTCAGTAGAAATAGTCAATAAATTGTACATAATGTACTACAGTAGTAAATGTTAGGTTCTTTTCAATGAATACTTTATAGTGTTTTTGCGATCTTTATAAAGAGCCTGGTTTTTAAATAAATACTATTTCAAATTTGGGGAATGAGAAGTTTAAAATAAGATGAACCAGATTTCTACAATCCATTTTCTGATGCTCAAAGTGGGCAGACTACAAAATGGAGCATGGCTCAGGCCATGTGGTCATCTGTGTGTTCCTTGCACTGTTTGAATTTTATTATACATCCGTAATATGCAGGGCACAAATCACTCATAGGTTATGCTTTTTAGGCAAACTTTTACACATGAATAACAACTAATTAGAATAGACCTTAGCAAAACCGTGATGTTTGCTTGTTTCATCAAGCTCCACTTTCTGAGTTTCCCCTGTGAGTCTATTTATTGCTCTGTCTTCTCTATTCCCTAATACCCTCTGCAGAACACTTATGCCCTCAAGTTCTCTTCCCTCTTGCACATCATCAAAACTTGCTTTTGGATCATTCAGGCTGAGGTAAAAATGACTACGATCTTAAAGCACAACCAGTATTTGAATTTTAATGGGAAAAAAAGATTTAAGCTAAAGGGATGAGATTCCGAGATAAAAGGATGAGAGTTGAGTGCCAACCATCAGTTAGTAGATGAGAAGACATTTTTAGGCATCAAAGCTTTTCCGCGGGCTTCCCTGGTGGCGCAGTGGTTGAGAGTCCGCCTGCCGATGCAGGGGACACGGGTTCATGCCCTGGTGTGGGAAGATCCCACATGCCGCGGAGCGGCTGGTCCCGTGAGCCATGGCCACTGAGCCTGCACGTCCGGAGCCTGTGCTCTGCAACAGGAGAGGCCACAACAGTGAGAGGCCCGCGTACCGCAAAAAAAAAAAAAAAAAAAAAAAAAAAAAATGCCCAGATAAAACATTTCATTTTCCCATTAGAGAAATGCAAATCAAAACTACAATGAGATATCACCTCACATTAGTCAGAATGGTCATCATCACAAAATGTACAAACAATAAATACTGGAGAGGGTGTGGAGAAAAGGGATCCCTCTTGCACTGTTGGTGGGAATGTAAATTGATACAGCCACTATGGAGAACAGTATGGAGGTTCCTAAAAAACTAAAAATAGAACTACTATATTACCCAACAATCCCACTATTGGGCATATACCCAGAGAAAACCATAATTCAAAAAGATGCATGCACCCCAATGTTCACTGCAGCACTACTTACAATAGCCAGGACACGGAAGCAAACTAAGTGTCCATCAACAGAGGAATGGATAAAGAAGAAGTGGTACATATATACAATAGAATATTACTCAGCCATAAAATGGAACGAAAATGGGTCATTTGTAGAGACGTGGATGGACCTAGAGTGTGTCATACAGAGTGAAGTAAGTCAGAAAGAGAAAAACAAATATTGTATACTAACACATGTATGTGGAATCTAAAAAAATGATATAGATGATCTTATTTGCAAAGGAGAAATAGAAACACAGACATAGAGAAAAAATATATGGATACCAAGGGAGAAGCAGGGAGTGAGACGAATTGGGAGATTGGGATTGACATACATATACTATTGATACTATGTATAAAATAGATAACTAATGAGAACCTACTGTATAGCACAGGGAACTCTACTCAGTTCTCTGTGGTGACCTAAATGGGAAGGAAATCCAAAACAGAGGGGATATATGTATAGGTACAGCTGATTCACTTTGCTGTACACCTGAAACTAACACAAGAGTGTAAAGCAACTATATTCCAATAAATTTTTTTTAATTAAAAATAGAAAAATATGGGGAAAAAATCAGGGATTTAGGGGGAAAAATTTAAAGAATCATTACCATATGAAAAAGTGATTAGTGTCACTAATGATAAGGAACGTACAAATTGAAAGCACAGAGAGATATCACTAAGAGATGGCAGGGAAGTAGCGCAACTGTTACACACATTAGTGTTCTGTTGGGTGAATATGGTGATCCAAGAGATTAAGAAAATAATTTTTTTTTTAAATGGGGGAAAGCAGAGCCTTTTTTATTTTATTTTATTTATTTATTTATTTATTTATTGCGGTACGCGGGCCTCTCACTGTTGGGGCCTCTCCCGTTGCGGAGCACAGGCTCCGGACGTGCAGGCTCAGCGGCCATGGCTCACGGGCCCAGCCGCTCCGCGGCACGCGGGATCTTCCCGGACCGGGGCACGAACCCGTGTCCCCTGCATCGGCAGGCGGACTCTCAACCACTGCGCCACCAGGGAAGCCCCAAGAAAATAATTTGGCACAATCGAATTTTTAAAAACTGAAAATATCACACTATGATGCAGACATCGTTATTAGTTGTTTGCCTAACTGTTCTTGCATATTTAACACTAGGAGATATGTCAAAAAAACAGAAAAATAACCCATAAATTCTCTCAATTTATTTGGTAAAGCTTAAATTCATAGCAAACAAATTTTAAATGCAAAACTGAAGATAGTGGTTACCTCTGAGGGAATCAGAAAAGAGGAAAGGTCACCAGAGTCATGCAAGTGATATCAAGGTAAGAGTCATGTTCAGTTCTTAGACTGAATGGTGAGTCTTTGAAAAGATAATCTGGAAAATTAGAAGTCACTGCCTCTACTCTCAAGGTCAGAAAATACGTAAGAGACCCAGAGAGATTTTTTTTACCACACGTGGTTGCAATTTTATAGATAATAAAAAATGAAATCTCATTCTTGCCATTAAATCAATGTTATTTTTTTAATTTGAAGAAAAATGAGGTTATATAAATTTTTACAGTGGTGAACCCTGTAAAACTGCTCCTTTGTACATTACAGTGGTAATTTCAAGTCTTTAAAACACAAGTTTGAAGAGATAGGAAAATCCATTACATGCTCTTTCATACTTTCATGTAAATTAATATTAAAACAGCTTTATTAAGTTTATATAATAAAATGCACATATTATAGTATGCAATTTGATGAGTTTTGATGTATGTATAAAACCATGAAACTATCACCACAATCAAAATAATAAACAGATCTGTTGACAAAAAAGTTTCCTCGTGGTCTTTTTAATGTATTCTTTCCAACTCTACCTACCCCTCTAATCCCGGGCAACAACTAATCTGTTGTCACCATGCAATAATTTGCATTTTTCTAGCATTTCGTATATGTTCAATTCCACCATATATACCCTTTTTGTCTGTCTTCTTTCTGTCAGCATATGTGAGATTTATTCATGGTGTGTATGTCAATAATTCATTCCTTTTTGTCATTTTATTACTTTTTATGAATATAGTACAGTTTATTTACCCCTTTGCTTATTGTTCATTAAACTTTTTTTGACCATATTTAGTTTGTCTTTAATTACATCCAATTTATTTTCATCTTGGACATTGTAATTTTCATCTCTAGAAATTTGAAAGTCTGTTTTGCATTACTTTTTATCTTCTTTGTTTCTACTTCCTTTTGGACATAGGCAGTACAGGTATAATAATTGTTTTAATATCAGTGCTTACTACTTCTAACACTTCCTTGGTAACTTTTCATTGGTTTTCTAACACTGTGAATTTTACATAGTGAGTGTTAGATATATTTATTTCTATAAACATTCTTATGCTTAACTTTGAGATTTATTAAAATTCCTTAGGAATGTTTTGATCCTCTGGATCTGGTTTATAAGATTTGTTATTTGGAACTTTTGCAGTTTTGTTTTAGGCTAATTTTTTCCCACTACTGAGGCAAAACCCTTCTGTGTACAGCACCCTGTAAACTTTGAGGTTTTCCAGTCGGGAAGGTGGGGTGAGAACATGCACTATGACTGTCTTTGTGTGAATGCCATGCCTTGTTACACCCAATCTTTGAGGTGGTTTTCCCTAACCTCAGACACATGCCCTGATCAGCACTTAGCCAAATGCTGGAGGGGAGCACTCTGCTGCCATCTGGAATTCTCTCTCTGTGCAGCCCTGTCACTGTTCCTCTGACCTATGAATTCTAGTCTTGGTTTCTCTGAATTCTCAGCTCTGTCTCCTCAACTCATTCCTCAGTCCCCATCTGCACTCAAGATCTGTCTGAAATCAGAAGGACTGACACCAACATGCACTGCAATGCGTTATCTTATGTAAAATTGGGTTTAAAACAATAATTTACAATTAAGGATGCTTATAATACTAGTGATAAGTTTCTTACAGTAGTAACAATTACACACAGTAGGTAATATGTTCAAAGGGCAATTTTCATCTAATATCCACGTTATTTCAAATCATTTTTGGAGTCATTCCAAACATGTTAAATACTATCTCAAATGTAGTAAGTTTTCTTTCTATATAGGACAAGTAATAACTGTCTTATACATATGTATATATCAGACAAATATGAATTTATCTTTTTTCTAGGGTATACTCATATATTACATAAGTTTAACTCTACAATAATTGTTCTTTACTAATTTCCCCCTTTTCAATAAGAAAATGTTATATTTCCTTACATATATTTTTATATATTTTATATATACTACAAAATATGTATTTATATATAGTCTTATGATGTATATGTGTATATATACATAGACTAGAAACATATATATATATATACATAAAATACATATACATACACACATAGACTAGAAACAATTAATTGCATCAATTGATAAAACACTAAACTCAGGAAAATCTAACACTTCTCTAACAGTGCTCTGTACCTCCTCTCTCTCTCTCAGCAAACAAATTAGGCAATTTTATATTAAGTCAACTTCTAGATCAAAGCATTCATCACTTAGCCAGAGGAAATATTTTTGGCACAAACTTCCTTTCACTTCTACAGATGGTTCCATATTGAAACTGTTCTTTTGTTCCAATCTCAAACACTATATTAAACAAACTTGTAACATGTTTAAGATACCTTATTATTTGATAGTTTGTGTTGGGGCCACTCAAAGTATATTTGTAGTCATGAAAGACACTAAGACGCTTGACCCAAGGGTTAAACATTTCCAGAATCTCTAGTGACAGGATGAGGTAGCATTTACTGAAAAGCTACCCTGCTGCAGCCTACCACCTCATTTACACATCACAATAGCTCTGAAAAGTAAACAGGATTTTCCCAGTTAGAGATGAAGAACTGTACATTAAAAGTCAAGGAGACTACCTTTGGTAAGCGATTAACAAATAGCCTTGTTGAGATTTTAATCCAGCTGTATTTTGGAGCAACATGGATGGACCTAGAGGTTGTCATACTAAGTGAAGCCAGACAGAGAAAGACAAGTATAAGATATTGCTTATATGTGGAATCAAAAAAAAGAAGATACAAATGAACTTATATATGAAACAGAAACAGACCCACAGACATGGAAAACAAACTTATGGTTACCAAAGGGGAAAGAGGGAGGGAATAAATTAGGAGTTGGGGATTAAAATATACACACCACCATATATAAATTATACAACTAACAAGGCCCTACTATATACCACAGAGAACTATACTCAATAATTTTTAATAACTTATAAGGGAAAAGAATCTGAAAAAAAATTAGGTATATATGTATGTATAACTGAATCACTTTGCTGTATACCTAAAACTAACACAACATTGTAAATCAACTATACTTCAATAAAAATTAATTAATTAATTAAAAAATAAACCAAAAAGCTCTAAATGGCATACAGGTAATTTGACTCCAGGTAGAGTGAGCAATAACTGAAGTATCAAAATTTATATAACTCCACTACATAAGCCTCTTCGAATGATCTCTGCTCCCTATCAGCTCTGTGTTCCTACCTCTATCTTTAGTCTCAGGCCTAGGTCTAATGTCAAACAGTGCACAGTATATTGGAAAGAGGGTGGATTTTGGAGTCTGAGAGTATGAAAATCTCAGTTTTATTTTTTAATAGCCATGTGAGTGTTATGAACTTAATATTGTCCTCCTAAATTTTTTTGTTGAAGTCTTAATTCCTAATAGCTTACAATGTGACTGTATTTCTCGATAGGGCCTTTAAAGAGAAAATTAAGATTCAATGAGGTTATATGGGTGGGCCTTAATGCAATGTGACTGGTGTCCTTATAAGAAGAGGAAGAGTCACTAGGGATGTATCTGCACAGAGAAAAAGCCATTAGAGAACGCAGTGAGAAGGCAGCCCTCTCCAAGCCAAGGACAGAGGGCTCAGGAGAAACCAACTCAATCTTGTACTTCAGCCTCCAGAGAAAATAAGAGTTCTGTCTTTTGAACAGCTTAGTCTGTGGTATTTTGTGATGGCAGCCCTAGCAAAGTAAGACAAGACCTTAAAACATTTTACATGACCTCTTTGAATCTAAATTTCCTTAGTTATTATTATAGTTTATAATTATAATAGATTGTATTGACTAATAAGTGAAATAATCTAGAGTGCAATGATGTACATATTCATAAATCTTATTTTCTCCTGGTATGTTTTTCTTGTGACTTCCAACTCCAATAAACTACTCATTAAGCTCATTCTCAGCAGTGGTTCATGAAACAAATCTAAGGGCAGAGAAAATAGGAAGAGAAATTAATAGTCAAAAGCATCTCGAGAAAGTTCACTTGCATAAAATTCACAAAACATTATTATTATTTTTACTTTCCTCAAGTTCTGGTCATCTTATTCTTGATGAATATGTCTGTGAGAATATTATTTTTTTCTTTAAATGGAAAATTTCAAAATGGATAAACCCTTAGCATTTCTTAAATTCGGACAATATTTGAGTGAGTAAATATAAAATGAAAAATGATTTCATCTTATTGTATAAGCAATTAATGCGTTTTTTTTTTGTTTGTTTCTTTTTTTTTTTTTTTTGGTCTCACAGATTTACATACCAATTTGTTTGTGTTCCTGAATCTTCTCCTTCAAACTTTTGAGTCATATTCACTTGTGTTGTCTACTCAACAGAAGGGATCTTTCTCTGCCCCAATTTGCTTCACTCCATAGTCCCACAGACGCCTTACAGTTTTGGGTTTTTTTTTTTTTTTTGGCAAAAAGCTGATAATCATGATTAACCCCTCACTTTCTTTCACTTCCTATTTCACATCTGCTAGTTCAACCATCAGAATATCACCACCATCCCCACCTCCACCTCTACCAATTCTAAATTCAAATCTCCCCTGAATTATTTTTATTTATTTATTTATTTTGCGGTACGCGGGCCTCTCACTGTTGTGGCCTCTCCCGTTGCGGAGCACAGGCTCCGGACGCGCAGGCTCAGCGGCCATAGCTCATGGGCCCAGCCGCACCGCAGCATGTGGGATCCCGGACCGGGGCACAAACCCGTGTCCCCTGCATCGGCAGGCGGACTCTCAACAACTGTGCCACCAGGGAAGCCCTCCCCTGAATTATTTTAATAGCGTTAGCTGTTAATTATTTTAATAGATACACAGCTGCTACTTCCCTTTCCCTCTTTCTCACCCTTTCCTTACCTTCAGTTCTTTTCAGGCCTTGAACCAGGAACTCTTCAAGGGATCAGACCACACACCTCCACTCTCCACTGGGAAGTGAGCTTTGCCTCACAAGGCAGGTCCTGCGCATGCTTTCTTTCTGTCCATCAATTTCCCCAAACCAGGTTGAATCCCCACTTGATCTCCATCTCCTAATTGAAGGAAGGGAGAAGACGGGAACTAATATTTATTATTTTCACCTGGGGATTCTAGGCTAGCTTCCTTATATATGTTAATCTTTACATACATGATATTATTATACTCATTTTACAGGCAAATGAAACTAATAAGTGCCTGGGATATTTGCATGACTATGTTAACAAGTGTTAACCTAGCCAACGAGTAGCAGTACTAGAATTCAAACCCAGATAAATCTGGGGCCAACTTCCAAGTCATTTCTACCTTGTGTTTCTTTGAAGGCATACATTAGCACTTTTTGTTGGCCACCCTGGGATCCCAGAATGACTGTTTGGGCAGGTAGCAAGAGGATATGTTTAGGAAGCAGAAAAAAACAGAATTTGTGGACCATTTCTTCAACTGTAAAATAGAAATAAAAATTCCTAACAGTTCTTTTAAATAATAAAATCAAAGAATTTAGTACTGTTTTTAGGAAAGAATAAACACACACACGCAAATAGATACACACCTGTTATTTCTCTTCCCTCTTTCTCATTAAAAAAAAATTCTAAAATATCACTTAGGGATGGAGAGTTGAGGTGTGTGGCCTGAACGCAGAGTTCCTGGTTCAAGGTAAATACATACACACACAGCAAATTAAGTCACTGCCAGTTGTCCTTTTGGTGACCCCTCCAACTTCACTGCCTACCACCTTACTTTGTCTTCATCCACTACATTGACTTCCTCACACTTCCAGGCACACACAATGCCCCTTGGGGCCTTTACTTTATTGATTGATTTAATCTATTTATTTATTTGTTTATTTATCTATCTATCTTAGGCCTTCTCTTTATTTACCTATCTATCTTATGCCTTCTCTTTACTTATTTACTTGTTTATTTATCTATCTATCTTAGGCCTTCTCTTTATTTACCTATCTTAGGCCTTCTATTCATTTATTTATTTATCTATCTTAGGTCTTCTCTTTATTTATTTGTCTATTTACTTATTTATTTATTTAGTTCCCGTATTATTTTTGGCTGCGTCAGGTCCTAGTTGTAGCACGTGTGATCTTTTCGTTGTGGAGTGTGGGCTTCTCTCTAGTTGTGGCTCACGGGCACCAGGGTGCATGGGGTCTGTAGTTTGCGGCCCTCAGGCTCTCTAGTTGAAGCACGCAAGCTCAGTATTTGAGGTGCGCGGGCTTAGTTGCCCCGCAGCGTGTGGCATCTTAGCTCCCCGGCCAGGGATCGAACGTGTGTCCCCTGCATTGGAAGGCAGATTCTTTACCACTGGACCAGCAGGAAGGTTCAGGACCTTTGCTTTAGGTATCCGCTCTGCCTGCCAAGTTTATCCTGGAGCCTTGGCTTGTTCATTTAATTTCTTCCAATGCCTTTTCAAAGGTAGCTTTATTAGAGAAGTCACCCTACATTATTCTATTAAAATAGCTCACCACATCTCACCACAGGGACTGTTACCCTAACTTATGTTTGTCCCCCTAACTTTCATCACAATCTAACACACAACATGTTTACTTTTTTTTTCCCCATAAATATCTGTCTTCTCAAAAGAATTCTTGTACCATAAGGTAAAGGGGTCTCTTTATGTTTTATTTACTTCTAGATCCCAAATGACTAGATTAGTGCCTAGGGCCTCTTAGCTTATAAATAAATACTCACTGGATAAACTTAATGAAATAATCAAATATTTATATTTGTTACTGTGCAAATAAAGACTTTAAAAAATAAGATCAGTAAATCTCTGGCCACTTCATCTGACAATTGTATCTTCTTCTTTTGTCTTTGTCATATTAAGGACTTTTAGTAGAAGCCTCAGCTGATTGATCATTTGCAGTAGAGGTCAAAATTGCAATTATTTAATTCCACAGATTGCCTTGGAGGGCAATGAAACAGAAAATTGATGCTGCTTGATCTTTTACACCGTTGTTCCTTTATGAAAAATAAACCTTAAAAAATGCCGTTGTGGAATATAGTAAAGTGCTCTGAATATTTACAATTGTAAGAAAATGTCCAAGAATGGTGTATATGGCAAGTATTTCTATGTTGTACACAGTTTATTAAAATTTAATAAAATACCATTTGTTATCATTTTTAAAAAAATGTCCAAAAGGTTTCAAAAATTGGTAATTTTTCTTAATCTCTCTGCTTTCAATATTGTTTGCAAACTAGAGTTTTTAAATTTAGTTATGATAAATACAATATCTTTTAAGGAATCCCTTTGACTTATGGACCACAAGGTATGTTTCACCTTATTTTTTATATTAGTTCAATATTAAAAAAGAATCACTGGCCCTTTGGCTCTGATCAATTAGATAAAAAATTCTGACTCCCTTTTTTTAAATCTGTCTAATTTTTGTATAGTTTTATGATAAGGCAAGTTTTAGGGCAATATTTATCTTGAAGATATTTGAGTTGTTAAAGTTTCCACTTTTCTTAGAAATGTGTTTTCCACTACCAAGAAAGGAGCACTGAGTAGTACAGGGACATTTTATTTTATTATTCTTTTTCTTTTCTTTTTTCCAGTGGAATTTCTCAGCAGAGTTGGAAATTCCCCAGATTTATAAAACATTAATATTAAATGTATAATAAATGATTATGCTGCAAAATCCAATCACATAGGAATTGAAAAATACCCTTTCTCCATTAAAACTTTTTTTAGGAATGGAGAGTTTATAAAGGATTATCTCTTGAATGCAGGAGAAAAATCATGCCCCACACTCCATAACCAAAAATAGCATTATCAAAGGCAAACACCATTATTCAGTGTAATGAAGATAAGGCTGAGAATTCACAGGACAAATTCTATGAAAAAGTTAAATCATTTATGGCGTTTCTATTGCAGTGGAAGAGAGCTCAGCTACATATATGTATATATATTACCATCCAATTAGATCTATCATTTGGTGGCGTCAAAGAAAATTTTGATGTGACAGAAGAACTCTTAAGCATGATGCCCATGACAAGCACGACTGTGTTCTGGGGTTTAATTAAGTCTTTTTTTTTTTTTTTTTTTTTTGGCACACTGCATGGCTTGTGGGATCTTAGTTCCCCAACCAGGGATTGAACGCAGGTCCTCAGTAGTGAAAGCGTGGAGTCCTAACCACTGGACTGCCAGGGAATTCCCATAATGTCTTAACAATGCTAATATGAAACTAGTCAAATTTAGGACATATGACTACTGAGAGTGCTCCCCAAATGGTCAAAGCTGTTAGACCATTAATTTAAACTGAGGTGGCAACATTTTTCAAGGACATGGAACTTAAGTCAGTTCCTTGCATGACTGACCCAGAGTTACCCTCCACTAGAAAATTAAAATAGAAGACATACTGTTTGTAATAATTAAGTCTATGAACTTTGTGCCCTCCTAGGGCCAGACCACTGGCAATGCAGTTATGGTTGATGGATTAGATGAACAATAACAATCTGCTTACACATTGAGATTAAGATGCTTCAGAAGTGGCATGTTCTGGAAACAACTGAAATTTTAAGAATTCAGTTCATTTGAATAGTTAACAATAAACAGTGGAGCAAAGTCTTGAACTTTGCAATTTCATTTATCATACTGATCTCAGTTTCATCAAATCAGAGTCATGACCAAACTAAATTACAAAATAGTGGGGTTAAAACTTATCCTTCTTCTCCCTCCCACCAAAAAAAAAAAAAAAAAAAGCTTAAAAATTCTTCAGGCCACTGTTCTCAATATTCAAAGTTTGTAAAAAGATGTACAACTGTGAAGTTACTGAATTGAAATTTAAATACTGTGCTGAAAGCTAAATATGGTAATGATGCAGAAATAGAGGAATTCTATCTTTATGTAACTGAGTTTTTAAAATTAATTTTAAATTAAAATAATTACCCTAGTTCTATCAATATTTGGAATTACATTCTAAATTCCTTCCCCTTGATAAAATAAAAGAATGAAATTATTATATACAATTAAAGGTAAAAGAGTTTACTATAGGCCAGATACTCTTATTGTTATTTATATGTTCCATGATAATCTAACTGAATTTTAACAATTCTGTGAGGTAGATGGTATTATTAGCTCCATCTTATCTATAAGGCTACTGAAGCACATGCTAAGTAGTTAGCCTATGTCTCACAAGGAGCAAAATGTAGGGTTAGAATTTGAATCTAGACAATCTGGTTCTAGGATAAACGTTTTCAGGTACTAGACTATAGCTACATTACTAAATAAATAAATAAATAAATAGGGTCTGCATCCAAATTAAAGTAAAAAAGAATTAATACAATTCCATTTCTGGGCTTCCCTGGTGGCGCAGTGGTTAAGAATCCACCTGCCAATGCAGGGGACATGGGTTCGAGCCCTGGTCTGGGAAGATCTCACATGCCACAGAGCAACTAAGCTCATGCGCCAAAACTACTGAGCCTGCGCTCTAGGGCCTGTGAGCCTCACCTACTGAGTCCACGTGCCACAGCTACTGAAGCCCGCGCGCCTAGAGCCCGAGCTCCGCAACAAGAGAAGCCACCGCAATGAGAAGCCCGTGCACCGCAATGAAGAGTAGCCCGAGCTCACCGCAACTAAAGCCCGTGCGCAGCAACAAAGACCCATCGCAGCCAAAAATAAAATAAATTTATTTAAAAAAAGAAAACTTCATTTCACGAGAAACCACTAAGCACTTATCAGAATGGCTAAACTCCAAAACATGGAAAACACCAAATATTGGTGAAGATACAGAGCAACAGGAAGGCTCGTTAATTGCTGTTGGAATGCAAAATGGTACAAGCACTTTGTAAATTTCTTATGAAGCTAAATATAGGCTTACCTATCATACAGTCCAGCAGTCACACTCCTAGTTAATTATCCAAATGCAAAACATGAAAGCCTATACACAGATTTTTAGAGCAGCTTTATTCATAATTGCCAAAAATTTGAAGTAATCAAGATGTCCTTCAATAGGTGAGTAAACTGTGATACATCCATACCGTAGGCTATTATTCAGCAATAAAAAGAAACGAGTTATTGAGCCTTGAAAAGACATGGAGAAGCTTTAAATAGATATTGCAAAGTGAAAGAAGTCGTTCTCAAAAGCCTGGATAAATATATGCTTTCACCTATATGACTTTCTGGAAAAGACAAAGCTCTACAGATGTTAAAATGATCAGGGATTGCCAGAAGTTTGTTGGAAGGGGAGGGGAAACAGGGATAAATAAGTGGGACACAGGGAGTCTTTAGGGTGATGCAACTATCCACACAATATTATACTGGTGGACACATGGCATTATGCATTTGTCAAAACCCATAGAACTGTACAACACAAAGAGTGAACCCTAACATAAATTATGGTGCTTACTTAATAATCATGTGACAACATTGGTTCATCGATTGTAAAAATTGTAATTAATAAAAAATAAAAATGTAATTAATAAAAAATGCTTTCTGTGGTGTCAGAGATAATCTCTAATATCATGTGTTACTTTTGTGCACAAAATTTCGATAAAAGAAATTCAATATTTATTACAAGGGATTTGTTCACACATTTGTGGTAGCTGGTTAAACAAGAGGAAGCTGGCAAGGCATATAGTCAGGAAGAAAGAATCATGACTGGAAACTCACTATCATGAACTGAAGCTTGGACTCTCTGGACATAGATAGGGCCTACCCTCTTTTAAAGGCCTTTTGATTAATTAAATCAGGCCCACCCAGGATGATATATCTCTTAACAAAGTCAACTGATTAGGAACTTTAATTACAGCTGCAAAATTCCTACACTGAAATACATAGATGAACGTGTAACTGAGTCTTTGGGAGGTGTGTGTGCACTGTAAAATAACTCTTTTATGGCCTCCTTGAATTTTCACAGGAGTGTAGCTCTTGTAGCCTACCCTGTGTAGAAGCATACTAGAAAGGGAATTCTGGAATATTTAGTTCAGAAGTAATGCTGTGTGGGATACCATGACAGTGGATATGGCAGTCATGGTAGTCTGGGTGGAAGCATTGTGGGCAAGGAAGGCAAAACCATTTCCTGAGTAAGTGTTATATTCCAGTATAAACAAGATGTCATCCAATTCCATAAAGAAAGTGCTTTAAGGTAGTCAACCTGCCACCGAGTAGCTGGCTGATCACCTCAGAGAATGGTACCACATCAGAACTGAACCCTGATTCTCACATCAGAGTCAGTCTCTATTGTTGGCTTACTGGACATTCAATAGTGGCTGTAGCCAGGCCAGCCTTTGTGAACAGAATTCAATGTTGCTAAGTTCATGCTGAACTCCCATCCTTGTCACCATGGCTGCTTTGTTCATGAGTCACTGGGCAATGACAGAGATGGTTGGGGAAGATGCTGACAGACATTCATTAAATAGGTCATCTTAGTTACTTGATTATTAAAATCCCCCCCCTTTTTTTTAATAATTCACATGGGACACAAATGTCTTCATACCTGTTTCCAAAGAGGTCTATCCACATACCTTCCTCAAGACTCTATTTTCATGAATTTTACAATGGTGTCCCTGATATTCAACCAAACCATTGGCCACATTTCATTAATTGACATAGATTTGGTCATTTGGCATCTCTCCTTCAAGGCAAAAATAAATAGTTTCACTGATTGAAGTTCTGCCTACTGGGAGAATCACCCTTCACCCTGTCCTTTAGAGATGCCCCCACAAACAAACTATGTTGCCACAGCTGTCAGCTTTTGGGTGGTCTCTTTATATCATGCAGTACTGTCTTTACTGGGCTTAAGACTGAAATATATGAAGAGTATGAGCTATGGGCACTGGAGCTACTTTTTCATGCAATCCACTTTTTCCCTCAGTACCTGCTCAAGCCCCGTCTCATCCATAGCACTTCCATTTGATAATGGAGCACAGTCATACATGCCTACCTTTGTGCCATGGTAGATCAGAAAATCCTGCTTCATGATGGACAGCTCAGGGTGCATGGTAACTCAATGGTCTACGATTAAGCTTTAGTCTTTGCTGAGACCCAGTAGCAAGACAAAAGCCGTTGTTTAGAAAGACACTAGTTATCCACAGATGATGTCTGGGCTTTGTTCCAAAACCCTAAGGGTGGGAGATGTGATTCACCTATAGGGACCTGCCAATGGCACTCAACAACATCTCTATATGCCAATGATGTTTCAAGCACCATTAGATCTGTTGGCTCATATGGCTTAAGCAGCAGAGCAGTTTCAGCTGGTGCCCCTTGGCTTCCAGTCTGCTATGGTCTTCCCATTCTGACCATTGCCTGTAGACATTAAGTTTCAGCCCGGTGATGAACATTCTCTGGATCTCAATGAATATTGCTTTTATATGTGAGTAGAAATATGATATTTAAATTATTTTGCATTTTACTATTATTATTACCTATTGTCCTGTTCCTGTTCTCAAGCACACACTCCTTTAGTGAAAGGGATGCTACATTTTTACCCGTAGTTTACCATCATCTAACGTTAATGCCTGGTGTACAACAGGCATTTTAAATAAATGTATTGAATTCATCTGAATTTAATATATATTTCTGGTAATAGTAATTATCCATGTACATATGCAGACTTCCCATATGAACACGTGCACACACACATATACACACACACGTGCACACATGAGAACATTCATGTACACAGAGCCCTGAAGAAAGAAATCACCAAGTAATAACCTCTTCATTCATTACCTCCATATGAAGCTGTGTCTAATACGCTTTCTTTGGGCCAATCCCTGATAATTAAATATTTAAAAAATCACTTTATCTCACCAATATCATGTCTGCTTATCTATACATCTGCTTTAAAAAATCCTATTCTGTCTACTTATCATAACCTATTCTCCCTGCAACATACATGGATTCCATTTCCTTGTTGAACTAAGGTCATTGCAAAACCACAAGGTTAGACATTAGCAGTTTCTCATGAACATATTTTAGGTGATTAATATAATTAGTCTTGAGTAGTTATGGGATTGATACATTCACAGATTGGTCTAATTAGCCTTTGAACAGACTGATGTCTCAATTGAAGAGCTAATAAATTATCTGACTGATCTCCACACACCTTTTATCCTTGGTTTGATTAATACCCAAGCTTTTGGCAAAGTACCTGGGAAAAGGGCTGAAGCTTAGCCTATCAATTTCAATAATTGCATTATTTTAATGGGTATTTATCTCTCCTGAGTATTTGATTCTTTTGGTTTTAATATACACAATATATATTTTGTGGTGCTTATGAAAATTATCAAAATTTTCCATTTATTTGCACATAGGCTAATGCTATTAGAAGCCTTCTGTAAGACTGTCTCTATGATATAAGTGAGTAATTCTGGGAAATCTAGAAATACTGTATAAAAATGCATGCAATTAAACAATAATTTTAGTTCTCTGTCATCTGGTGATTCCCTGGAGAATTTATGACAAAACTTCCTTTGTTTTTGACAAATAATGTTGACTTCCTCCAAATCTTCATTTTTACCTCTTCTATGTATAGGTACCATAATAAATAAAGACTGTTTTTAAAGTTATTTGCATGTCTGTGTAATGAAATCAAAATAATAAAATGATAATTAATAGTAATATATGTGTATAAGCTCTGGTACTGTTTCTATTCCACAGAGTAAAGCTACCTATGCTGTATTTACATTTAATTAAATCTTTAAAAATGTAGCTATATTATATATGGAAGTCTCCTTGACATTAAGGTCATTTACTGTGATAAATCACTGATGCATACACTCAGCTCAGGCAGTAAATGAAAACTATTAAAGTGTAAGCTAATTATAATGCAAAAGCTAGTGTATGATCAGAGCTCATTCACCTTGTTGGGAGTAACAGAGATTTTTATTCACTCCTGTTACGTGAAACCTAACTAAATGTGTACCTATTCTAAAAATACATTCTCATAGCAACTTATATAAATTGTGTGAGTTATGCATTTAACTGCAGAAAGTATTGATCAGTTATAATCATACACTGTTTTTTAAATCAGAAACATATTTTAATTTGATGCCATAATAGTGTCTCTTCAATATAGAAGTAATCATTAGTAGTCCAGTGGCATGTTTGGTAGAATTTTCATTAGTACCTTGGTAACTTGCCCTTCTCATAGACATTATTATCACCCAAGACTTAATTTTGCCCATCACACATTATTTTCCAGATAGATAGATAATCATACACTACTCAAACTTTTCATCAAGCACAGAGATTTAGAGTGCATTTTCTACTTTCCAATACTCTCTTCAACCATGTTTGTTAGCATTACTGAAATATGGTTTTCTTTTCTTTTACAACTTCTTTATCTCCGATATCTTGTACAACTTTGTTTCGTTAAACCACAACAAGTTTTGCCTATTGACCAATGACATAATATTTAGACAGTTTTGTCATAGTGTGTCAGTTTCACATCAATTCTCTCTTTATCTCTATTGACTCTTAACCTGAGAACTATATATGGAGTTCTTTGCTTCAATTCCACTGTACCTATAGGTTCTAAATTCTCCCTTCTCACTTTGGTATCCAAATCCAGCTACTACTTATCCCAAATAAAACCTAGTAATATACCTTTGAATCCACTAATATATCATGAGCTTGTATATATTATCTCTTTTAAATTTTATTTCTTCCATACATACTTAAACAATGCTTTAAATGTGGAATCTATTTACTAGACATTAAAATAAATAACATTGGAATCTATAATAAAACACAATTTTATCTTCAAATCTGCGATCCTTGATTTTATTTCTAACTTTATATAAATTTTTGTAAAACACAATGTGTCCAGACCCTTATAAGAGTCAAATTTTACTACAGAATTTTAATGACAAGCAGCATTCGCACATCTTTCTGCTCAAAAGATAGCACTTTCAATTCTTTTCAGCATTTTCTCCTGAGGCCGGTACACTGTTAACAACATCCTATGTCTTCTTTTTCCATACTTTACTCACCTGTTTTGTGAGAGCATATTCTAAAGTAGTTGCCCTGAGGAAAAACTGCAAGGAAGTACAATATTTGAGACTTTATATAATTAAAATTTTTTTTTCTACTTTAACACTTGAAAGATATTTTATCTTATACAGAATTCTACTCTGTAATTCAATATTTTTTTCCAGAAAATTGAAAGCATTGTTACACTGTATTCTAGTTCCATGGATTCGGTTGATAATGCTGTATTTATAATTTTTGATTTAGTGTGTGATCGATTTTATTTAATTTCTCAGAAAACTTTTAGGATTTTGTCTCTATCCTTGTTGGAATTCCAAAATGATATACTTGGATGTCTTGATGAAGATGTGCTTTATTAAGCTGAGGAAGTTCCTTCTGTATTAGTTTATTAGAGCCGCTCTTGCAAAGTAGCACAAACTGGGTATCTTAAAACAACAGAAATGTATTCCCTCACAGTTCTGGAGGCTAAGTCAAAAATCAAGATGAATATAAGGTTGGCTCCCTGTGTGGTGCTGAGGGAGAAATCATCTCATGGCTGACTCCTTCCTGCCTTCTGGTGGTTGTAGACAATTCTTTTTTTTTATTTTTAAAAAAATTTATTTATTTAATATATTTATTTTTGGCTGCATTGGGTCTTCGTTGCTGCGTGCGGGCTTTTCTCTAGTTGCAGCGAGCGGGAGCTACTCTTCATGGCGGTGCGCAGGCTTCTCATTGCGGTGGCTTCTCTTGTTGCAGAGCACAGGCTCTAGGCACTTGGGCTTCATTCGTTGTGGCCCGCGGGCTCTAGAGCACAGACTCAGTAATTGTGGCGCAAGGGCTTAGTTGCTCCATGGCATGTGTGATCTTCCAGACCAGAGCTCGAACCCATGTCCCTTGCATTGGCAGGCAGATTCTTAACCACTGCACCACCAGGGAAGCCCCTTGTAGACAATTCTTGCTCTTCCTTGGCTGGTTCATGCATCTCTTTTCTGTCTGCCTCCATCTTCACACAATGCTGTCCCCTGCGTGTGTGTTGTCACTGTGCATCCCCTTCTCTTCTTATAAAGACACGAGTACTTGGATTTAGGGCCCTCCCTAATCTAGTATGACCATATCTCAACTAATTATATCAATATAGACCCTATTTCCAGATATGGTCACATTCTGAGGCTTAGGGTAGACATGATTTTGGAGGGACAATATGCAACTCCATCATCTATTCCTAATTTGCTGAAGATTTTTATGACAAATTTGTGTTACATCTTGTCAGATGGCTTATCTGTTTCCACAGAGATGACAGTATGATTGGCGCTTTTAGTCTGATTACTATGAAAATCGCATTGATTGATTTTCAAAAGTGAAACCAACCTTGCATTCTTGGAAATAAACATCTTTTCATGGGGAATTAATACATTTATGTATTGCTGGATTTAATTTTCTAATATGTCGTTAAGGATTTTTGTGGCTAAGTTCAAGAAGAGTTTTGTTAGGTAGTATTTTTTAATGTCTTTTTTGGTTACTTTTATATTGAGATAATTTGACATACCATAAAATTCACCCTTTTTAAATGTACAATCCAGCGGTTTTTAGCATACAGTTGACCCTTGAACAACGAGGGGTTGATCTGCGTATAATTTATAGTCAGTCCTCTGTATCCAGGGTTCCTCTGCATCCACGGATCCAACCAACCATGGACCGTGTGGTACTGTAGTATTTACTATTGAAAAAAGATCCATATATAAATGAACCTGTACATTTCCAACCTGTGTTATTCAAGGGTCAACTGTATCTACAAAGTTGTGCAAATATTACCACTACTTAATTTCAAAACATTTTCTTCAACACCAAAAGCAACTTAGTACCCTTTAGCAGTCTCTTCCCACTATTCCCTCTCCTCCCTACTGGTAACCACTAATCTATTTTTTGTCTCTATACTCTATTTTGGATAAACCCTACTGATATTCTTCAAGTGTGTTAATCTTTTCATATCATCTTATAACTTCTTTTCGATAATATCTCCCTTATAGCTACTTGTCATCATTCTAATTTGCCTTTAGTTTCTTGAGTCCTACAACACACAAATACACAAAGTCCTTCTTTGGTACTTTCATCATTTCTTCCAATTCTAGTTCTTCTATTGACTATTATTCTCCTGCTTATAAGTCACATTTTCCTGATTCTTGGCATGTCTAGGAATTTTCTTAATTGGATGCAGGACAGTATAACTACTACATTGCTGAATGTCTAAAATTAATTTTCCTCCTTTAAAGAGTGCTGACTTTTTTTCTAGAAGGCAATTAAGTTATTCACATATCAGGTTGGTTTTTCTCAAGACTTATTTTGAAGCATTGCTAATTTGAGGGTAAAATAGGTTTTACGCTGGAGCAAATTTAGGCTTATTACTACTAGTAGTCTTATTTCTAGGCTAGAAATATTAGGCTTACTACTGTAATTATTTTACTACTAAAATATTAACCTTCTGGGAACTTTACGGAATGTCCTAGGTTATGACAATTGATTCTCCAGTAATGTTGGTTGGATCTTTCATATCTCTGCACCCCATGTAATCTCTGAGAATTTTCTAGTGTTTACCATCATCCTGTCATTTTTCCTAATCTCATAAACTTTCATTGCATTGTCCACATATGCAGTTTAGTATTCTGCAAAGACTCAGTGCAATTGCTCTTCAGGGTTTTGGTGCTCTTTTTCTATATAGGTTCCTCCTATGTCGAACTATGCCTTACAACTTACAACTACCTCAGTGCTCCTGAACTTCAATCTCTTTATGCTTAGCTCAGTGATATTACTGTGCTCTACTTGGGATCTCTTTCTCTGCCTTGTGGTTCATAATGTGTCTCTAGACAATTTTATTTCTCACACTACTTATTTTCTCACTTTGGGGAATCCCAGGCCTGTGCTGTCAATTGTCCAAGGTCTATTTTTGTTTGTTTGTTTTTGTTTGTGTTTTTTTCCCTATTCTCCACTTGTTTGTGGTGGAGGTTAAGTCTGGCTATTTTATTTGATATTGCCAGAAGCAGAAGTCTAGTTCATAAATTTAATTAGTATATTAATTCAGAAATCAATTCCCCCACTCTTTCTCTCTTGCAGTTATAATTAATAAGTAGTTCAGTACTTCAGGGGACTTTATTGTTAATCATGTGATTTGTTGACAGGTTTTTAATATATTTATTTTACTTTTTTAATATATTTGTATAAAGGTAGTTATTATGTGCACATAAAATACAGTTAATAAAATACAAAACAAAATACTTCCTATATATTATTACATACTTAATGTCCTTTTCTGAACTTGCTTTATATTGTGAAAAATCACTTAACTTTGACTCTTGGCTTTTAATAAAAAGTAAGTACAACATCAGTAGTTTGAAAAAAATTATTTTGTTTTATTTTATATTGTATACAATTTTAATGAAGACTTTAGTAAAAAACTTTATGTGATATATAAAGTAAATTTAAAAACATGAACTCTGAAATTAGGCTGCTTGAGTGTGAATCCCTATTTTATCATTTATTTGGTCTGTAACCTAGGAATGGTTAGTTATACTTTTTAGATGTTATCTTCCTAATCTGGGAAATAATAACATCTATTTCACAGAGTTGTGAAGAGTAAATTATGTGTGTGTGCTTAAAACCGCTGGTACATCTAACAGCTGTAAAAGTAGTTATTATTATTCCTGTACACAAGAGAAAATATAAAGAAGAAATAATACAGAATTAACTTTACAAGTATAATTAAATTCATTTTTATGATGAAAAATAAAGTAACTGAAAAGGCAAAATAAAATAACACTTCTGTTGATCACTCAGGATCTGAACGAAGTTCTGAAATAAGACAAAAGTGTGACCAAGTAGAAGAACAGAGTATCACTTGTGCCTCTCTACAAAGCTAGAGTATATTTTTCTGTAAGATTCCTGTGTCTATATAGACCTTGTAAAAGGTCAGGACTCACACTTGTCCAGGTGAGAGAAAGAGACACCAAGGGCCCTGATTGAGAAATGATGCAAAGCACTTTAGATCTCTGAAAAGGAGTAAGGCATATATCAAAGAGCAGATTTTAAAACAAGATATCTCATTTTCATAGAAAGAAACATAAGAATTGGAGAATGCTCATTCCCACTTAGAAAACACATAATGAGCTAGTAACTGTCACTAGTCCTGCTTTCCACCTGGGATCATTTTTGCTGTTGCTCCTTTTGTTATTTTTATCCCTTCCGTGCTTTTTGTTCTTATAAGTTTATGCATTAAAAAATTACATTATGTTCATTACATTTGAATTTGGGGGTAAGTGGAGCCAAATTAATGTATTTAATCTGTCACCTTTAAGTGGAAGTCTTGCTTACATTCCCTCTTCTGAAAACGTACTGACTAAACCTTTATTTCAGAACATCAGTATAATGCAGAAAATAACTGCTTTATGGGGTGTTTCTAAACCTTTTCTTTTTTAAATCACATAGCCCAACCAAAATAAAACAGGCTATTATTTATTGCTTGGTAAGTCAGCTATACACTGCTATCTTACCTAATTTGCCTAACACAGTTAAAGGTTGTTATTCAGGAGTATTCAAGGCTGACATTCGTTTAGGATAATGAGGTAGCAGAATATGTCATTTGTTTTGCATAGACTGAGCACTGTTGTAAGTAATGGAGATTTATGTTAATAGCAAAGTCAGCATAACTGACGTTGCAGACAAAGAGTAAACGAAATTTATGCACCATCGAGCTATTATTTTGATAAAGTAGATTTTCCTCCCAGAGATATTTAAAGGTCTTAGTAAAATAGTATCAATACATAGAAGCAGCCATTACATACTCCAGTTTGTTATCAAATTATGTTTTCTTAAAACTGACTTATCTGATGGGAGTAATCCAATCACAGGGTACAGTACTAGGTAAGAAATAATCAGGTTAAAAAATTATAACACAGTTACTTAAATTTGAATATAAGTTTTAACTGTTAATGTAGGAGTTTTTCAGTTTATCTACAATGCTTAATGTTAAAAAATTGTATCAATTTACTTATAAATTTTTACTGTCTCAATAATGCATTCCAATTTGCTGTGAGACTTTATAAACAAATGTCACAAGTCTGCTCCTTGTTTTTCTTAGTTCTAAGATAAGGTATTTGACTAGGTAGTACTTACTGTTAAACAAACAGATCAGAATTCATGGATACTTGAATACAATTATCAGGTGAACACTAATGATAGCTGAAAGCTTAAGTAGGGTCTTTCCCAAGAATGCCTGTTTTTTTAAAATTAATTTTTATTGGAGTATAGTTGCTTTACAATGTTGCATTAGTTTCTACTGTACAGCAAAGTGAATCAGCTATACGTATTCATATATCCCCTCTGTTTTGGATTTCCTTCCCATTTAGATCATCACAGAGCACTGAGTAGAGTTCCCTGTGCTATACAGGTTTTCATTAGTTATCTATTTTATGCATAGTATCAATAGTGTATATGCGTCAATCCCAATCTCCCAATTCATCCCACCACCACCCCTCCACGGCTTTCCCCCCTTGGTGTCCATACGTTTGTTCTCTACATCTGTGTCTCAACTTCTGCCTTGCAAACCGGTTCATCTGTACCATTTTTCTAGGTTCCACATACATGCGTTAATATATGATATTTGTTTTTCTCTTTCTGACTTACTTCACTCTGTATGACAGTCTCTAGATCCACCCACGTCTCTACAAATGACCCAATTTTGTTCATTTTTATGTCTGAGTAATATTCCATTGCATATATGTACCACATCTTCTTTATGCATTCCTCTATTGATGGGCATTTAGGTTGTTTCCATGTCTTGGCTATTGTAAATAGTGCTGCAGTGAACACTGAGGTGCACGTTTCTTTTTGAATTATGTTTTTCTCTGGGTATATGCCCAGTAGTGGGATTGCTGGGTCATATGGTAGTTCTATTTTTAGATTTTTCAGGAACCTCCATACTGAGATCCTTCAACTTCTAGGAATGCCCTGTCCCAGAACTCCCTCATAAATGCACTATATGGGATGCATTGGTCCATGCACCCTCACTGCAATGTCAGGACAGCTCTAGACAGTCGGTGTTTCTAAATTTAAAGGAGTGGGTGGATATAGAAGGAGAAGTTGAGACTGTGCAACAAGACAGGATTGCAGGCTCTGCAAAAGTATTGTGCTATGATAGAAGTTGTTTTTCACTCTGATTTTCATGCTCTTTGAGCATTTTAGGAACCAATATTGCACCTCCAGTGCAAGGAGAACTATGCTTTTTATTGTTTTGAAGGACATGTGCGTGTGTGTTTAGTCTAAAATCGCATCTGTTACACGGAAATAGATAAGCATCTAATCATGGTGTTCATCTCGTTATATAGCCCCATGTCTAAATGACAAAAAGATTTTCTTCCTTATCTCTATTCAATTGTTCATTTATTTTGGTCACAGTATAAAAAAGGGGAGTGTGTGTGTGCATGTGCATATGTGTGTATGTGTGTCTCTGTGTGTGTGTAGGAGTTAGAAAACATTTTGTAATTTTAGCAGCTTCTGTGTTTCCTATTCTTGCCACACCTTTAAACAATAAGAGATCCTTCAACTTCTAGGAATGCCCCATCCCAGAACTCCCTCATAAATCACTCCCTTCCATTAATTTATGTTGAAAAAATATTTCTCAAGTTTCAAGATAAAAACCATTCTTATTTTCTATGGGATATTTTCCTTTATTCCTTTAGTTTGGGTCACATTTTTATTTAGGGCTCAGTAACACTCAGACACTACATTTGTCATCATTCTATTCAAGCTTTAGATATGGAATCCTTCCTTCCATTTACCTCTGCTCCATGTCCCCTGTGGCCAAGGAATGGTTGTTTATTTCTGGATAGTTATGGGATCTAACACAGTTGGCCACTGTTACATTCACTATATGCTTTTATATTTGGCTTTCTAATTTATGAATATTTGCATTAAAAAGTATGATTAAAATAATGGCTAACTTATCTACATTTAATCTAAATAGAAAATAAACCCTGTTAAGGGCTGTGACTTCTTTAAGAAGATTTTTCCTCAATCTTCCACTATTTAAGAGAAATAATTAATTTATGATTCTGTCATGAAACTAATTCCAAAAGAGAATAAAATTACTAAGTCTACATATTTTAGAGGCATATCATGTACAGATACTGAGACCATTTTAATGTTGAAAATGTATTCCATCTACCATCGGAAGGCTGATATACTGTGACATAATTGTATTTTATTGACTATTAGAAATATGTTGACTATTAAATATGTTGTAACCTGAAATTTAAAAGTGGTTTTGTGGTTCCAATTTTTTTCTTTTTAAAACAATATCCAATGTATCCAATCTTTATTGAAGAATTATTTTCTACATGTTTCACTAACTTATTATTATTTCCTTTAACTCTACAATATTTTCTTATCATGATTATTAAATAGTATATAAGCTTACATTTTCTTCTGGGGTATGAAGCCAAGTAAAGATATAGATCACATTAAAGTCTATTTTAAATTAAAAGTAAAGATCAAAAGCACATCTGGTAGGAAATGGTAGCCAAAGGGAAGAAACCAGAGAATAATATAATAAACAGTAAAAATACCACCTGCTCACAATTTCTTTCTCTTTTTTGAGCAGTAGTTCCTTAGAATATTAAGAATTTGACACAAAACTCTACTTTATATATTCTAGGCAGCTGTGCCACCCTGGATATCTTCAAACATATTAGTCAAATATAGTCATTACATTTTTTACTCATATAATTTTCTTGGTATATAAAAGTATATTTAATGCTTATAAGCAGTTATATGTAAGTACCTTCAATCTGTTTGAAAATTGTGACTATATTATTAGGATACTTAAATATGTATGTGACTTTTATAATTATCAAATATTTGTGAGTATTTAGTAAGGTATTATTATTTTTTTTTTTCAGTACGCGGGCCTCTCACTGCTGTGGCCTCTCCCGTTGCGGAGCACAGGCTCCCGACGCGCAGGCTCAGCGGCCATGGCTCACGGGCCCAGCCGCTCTGCGGCATGTGGGATCTTCCCGGACCGGGTCACAAACCCGTGTCCCCTGTATCGGCAGGCGGACTCTCAACCACTGCACCACCAGAGAAGCCCTAAAATGTTTTTCTTATAATATCACAGGTGAGTATACGTACTGGGGAGAATAGAGTTCAGGAAACATTTCCTCAATGCCCTAAAAGCTGCTAACGTGAGGCACTAACCATTTTTCTTATTGAAAATAAATAATCTGTCTAGTTTCATACGGAGTTTATGTCTGTAACGACTACCTCTGGACTCATGAAGCATGAAGGGTAAAAACAGCAGAACATACGGTGGTTTTTGCACATTTTCTCCAGAGAGCTCATTTCTAAAGTTCTTCAGAATTTGTCTTAAATTTGCCAGCATTACTCATCCAATTTTCATGAAGAAAGAAAAATATCATTTTTTTCCTTCTTTTTAGAGATTGGAGAGGAAAACTGCAAAGTAAATTTTGGTATTATATGTATATATACACATTTGTATAACATTTTGTATTCTGCTAAAATATTAACACTATCTGAGCCTTCAGTATAACCATCTGATTAGGTAGAGTCTATTTATTATAAAGATTAGTAAACACAATTTTAGCACTAGGCATTGCCTTAGGTTTAGACTACGTGAAAACTGGCCTGACCCTAACAAGTCATGAACAACTCAGAATCTTCCTTAATGAGCTCACAATGTCTCAGAAGTGGAAGACAGGAAAAATCAATAATCATATTACAATAAACTAAATAGATGTATAACACTATTAACAGTAGTCATCAGACCTTCTAATGTTCCTAAGCTTAATCATTACCTAATTTAATCATCACAATGCATTTACCATCCCTGTTACACAGTTGAAAATTGAGAAGTTAAATTATTTTCCCATTAGTAGTAGTAGAACATAAAGACTAAGACCAATCCCACAATCTGACAACAGAATCCAAAATTCCATGGAAAGAGACACTTGGTTTATGTTGAAGTTACTTTTAGTGCCATGGAGGACGAGGTGGAAGGTAAATGTGAGGATAATAAGAGTGAAACACAAGCTGATTCTTGAAGTGTAACAAAGAATTTCACGTGAAGGTGGTGTGATAGACATTGCAAACCAAAAATCAACTCATACACAGGTCTTGGATAATTATGACTTAGTCATTATTTGCTATGCAGTACAAGTAACTTATGTTTATAATATGTAAAAAAATGTGGTGAAAGTGAGGATGAAATGTTAGAGTGAGCTAAGTTATATGAATGGAAAATGTGTAATTACATGCAAAATTGACAGAACTTGGTGACTAATATGAAAAAGGTGAGAACCTTGAAATTATTGTTATATACTCTTATTGTCAATGTTTAACTCAAAAATGATATAGACACAGTCTCTCATTTAATCTTAATGTAATGTCTCCTTGTCTATAGTAATGTTGATATTTTAACCCAATAAAATATGCATGTACACTAATTATGACATATTGAACAAGTTTTCAGCATACATTTAAAGAATTCCTGATGTAATCAAGATATCTAGTATCCTTTACAACTAAAGACCTTTACAACTAAAGTATCCTTTACTTAAAGAAACAACCCAGAGCTTTCTTTTACCTTACTCCCCAAGTATGGGAAAAATTTCTCAAAGATGGGAAACAAAAGACATATTGATGCCTTTGTTACCAAGCAGTACAACAGTAGCATTGAGTTTTTCTCTTATAGATCTAGATATTACAGAAATCCCATAGGTAATGTTCTGAAGATAGCATCACAAGATGGCAAATGTAAGTGGACAGATCTGGGATGCTCGGTCACCACGCCTGCATATGAACTGTTTTCGTATTGTGGCCCATGGCACTGTATTTTCAGTAAAGTCTGCACTCAAATAACTCTCTTACCCTCAAGTTGAGATCTATTAGTTATTGGTATCAGACTGGGAAACAGAATCAGCAAAGGTAAAATTAGCTTTACAGCAAAAAGTTTACTAGTGAGGTAGAGAGCCCCGATTTAATGACAAAATATTCAGTGGGAAGATAAAGTATTTCTTCCACTGAACAACATAAGAAAAATTGCATAAAGCAAAGATGTTTTGTATCACAATTGCTGGTATCATCATCATTTACCACCAGGTAACAAAGCTCTAAAGCATTGGTAAATAAGACAGTGAAGCATTAGTGTAATAATAGAAAAAAGAAAAAAAAGGCCAGTAAAATAGAATAAAAGAGAAGCCAGACAGACATATACTTTACATGGTTAGCTCATGTGTGACAAATCTTCCACTGCAGTGAAATGTAGTATTTTTTAGAAATACTGTGGTTTCATTTAAATAGGTACACAGGAAAACAAAAATGTGACCCCTACCTCACACTAAACACCAAAATATATTCCAGGTAGGTTATAGATTTAAATGTGAGTAAAAATAGTTCTCTCTTACAAGGTAAAACATAGGGAAATATCTTCAAAATCTTGGAGTAGGAATTATTTCTTAACTCGGCCTTGAAAAGCAATAACCATACAGGAAAAGATAAGAGATTGGACTATATTAAGAATAAGAACTTCTGCTCATAAAAGGCATTTTTATGAGAGTAAATACACAGGCCAAAGTATGGATAAAGTTATTTAAAATATATATTTTTCTAAGAAAAGACTCATATCCCCAAATATAAGGAATTCCAATGTATTAATAATAAAAGGCACATAACCCCACAAGAGTTGGCAAAAGAAAGGGATGACCCCAAACTTATATGCATACCATTATTAGTCATCAGGAAAAATGTATATTAAAGCAAAGTTAGGATTCATTACATACTCAACAGGATGGCTAAAATGTAAAAGAAAAAATACCAAAATGTGATGAATGTGTTTAACAACTGGAGTTCATATATATTACTGTTTGGAGTGTAAACTGGTAGTGTAAACCTTTGGAAAAGTTTGGTATTATCTACTATATTAAACATATGCACATCTATAATATAATTATCTAGAATAAATATGTGTATATGCCTATAGGAGCATTATCTGTAACAGTTAGTGACTGGAAACTATCTAAATGCTTCTCATGAGTAGAAAAATAAACCAGTTATAGTTTATTTGAATAATGGAACACTATACAGCAAGGAGATTTTATACACTTAGTATATTAGCAACCATATGGATAAATCTCAAAAACACAGTGTTGAGTGAAAGAAGCCAAAGACAAAAAACTATATTCTTTATGATCCCATTACACAAAATTCCGATATAGACAAAACAAGTCTATGTTGGGAGAATTCAGGATTGTGGTTGTGCTTGGGACATATTGACTGGTAGGAGACATTAAGGGTCTTTTGAGGTGTGGTGATGTTTTTTTCTGCATCTGAGTGGTGTTGATGTAAAGATGGGTTGATTTTGTGAAACTTCAACATGCTGTAATATTTTGGATTATGTAGTTTTCTGATTGAATGAGTCTCATCAAATATTGACAATGGTTACTTAATTACCAGGTTTGTGGAATTTCTTTCTGCTTGTACTTTATTTATTGTTTGAATTTTACTATTGAGCATGCATTACCTTCTCAAAAACTATATATTATCCTTTTCATAGTTTATAACATTGTTTTTCTTCAAGTTTATCAATAAAATCAAGATGTTAACTCTTTGCTTGCAGACTGTTGTGCATTAATTCAGTTTTTCAAGAATGGGAGTTTTAGTATCTCTAATGGAGAGGTTGTCAAGACATTAGTTGGTTAATGTATCAGCAATAATGCAGAGTTTATGTTTATAGCCATTATGTCTTTTGATTTCAGTTAATGGAAACAAATGACAAACACTATTATTGGAGAATATATGGAAAAATTAAAAATGATGCTTTCATCTAATGACACTTTTTATGAATTGATGATGTTGTCTGATTTGTCATATGCTTGCTTGTATAAGTGGATACTAATGTATAGAGAAAAATATATTTCAGTGAAATGGTATTTAAAATGGGCTCTGTAATAAAGAATATCAAATAAGTATAGTTTCAACTTTATAGTGCTAGGAAGATACTTGTAAGAAAAACAGAAAAAGCAAGCAGTGAATCGTATGGATATATCTATAATTTTAACAACAATCTACAGAAGGGAAGAACAGTGTAGGCAGGAGAAATTGTGTGAAAAAATCTTAGAAGATACTGTATTCAAACTGAAGATAGAATGATATGTACTTTTTTTTGTTTGTTTTTGTTTTTTTTTTTTGCGGTACGCGGGCCTCTCACTGTTGTGGTCTCTCCCACCGCGGAGCACAGGCTCCGGACGCGCAGGCTCAGCGGCCATGGCTCACGGGCCCAGCCGCTCCGCGGCATATGGGATCCTCCCAGACCGGGGCACGAACCCGTATCCCCTGCATCGGCAGGCGGACTCTCAACCACTGCGCCACCAGGGAGGCCCGATATGTACTTTTTAAATAAATGCAGAAGTCAACGAACTTTGTTTATAGGGTCAAATAGTAAATAGTTTTGGCTTTGTAGATGGTACAGTCTTTGTGACAACTACTAAACTCAGCATTTGTAGCACAAAAGCAGCCACAGATGATGTGTAGACATATGGAAACAAATGTGCAAGTCTGTGTTACAATAAAACTTTATTAAACAATAAGCAGGTGACAGACCAGATTTGACCCACAGGTTAGTTTTCAGACTCCTAAAATTGATTGCTATGAAACTTAAATTCTAAGTTTTTCGATTCTGATGTAAAAGGACTATTTTTTTTTTTTTTTTTTTTTTTTGTGGTACGCGGGCCTCTCACTGTTGTGGCCTCTCCCGTTGTGGAGCACAGGCTCCGGACGCGCAGGCTCAGCGGCCATGGCTCACGGGCCCAGCCGCTCCGCGGCATGTGGGATCTTCCCGGACCGGGGCACGAACCCATGTCCCCTGCATTGGCAGGCGGACTCTCAACCACTGTTCCACCAGGGAAGCCCAGGACTATTTTTATTATAAATTTTTAATTCTGCAGCATTAGGTAAAATGTAGTAAGATGCATTACTAGGTAATATCTTAAGCAGTACACATTAAGTATGGAGTTTTCCCTAAAAATATAGAAATACCATATGATCCAGCAATTCCACTTATGGGTTTTTCAAAGCGTCTTGTCAAGTGATGAATGGATAAGAAGATGTGGGGGGTGTGTGTGTGTGTGTGTGTGTGTATGTATATATATATATATGCGTATACATATGGATAATATTCCATATATATATGAGATATTACTCAGGCATAAAGAAGAATGAAATCTTATCATTTGTGACAACAAGGATGGACCTAGAGGGTATTAATGCTAAGTGAAATAAGTCAGACAAAGACAATTACAGTATGATGTCACTTATTCATGGCAACAAAAAAGTTAACCAACGTAACAAAATAGTAAGGCAGTCATAGATACAGAGAACAATGAAGTGGTTGCCAGAGGGGAGAAGGGTGCGGTGTTGAGAGAAATAGCTGAGAGAGATTAAGACTTACAAACTGGGCTTCCCTGGTGGCGCAGTGGTTGAGAGTCCGCCTGCCGATGCAGGGGACATGGGTTCGTGCCCCGGTCCGGGAAGATCCCACATGCTGCGGAGCAAGACTTACAAACTTCCAGTTACAAAATAAATGCATCCTGGGGACAAAATGGGCACCATGGAGAATATAGTCAATGATATTATAATAATTTGGTTACAGATGGTATTTAGAGTTATCCTGGTGATCATTTTGTAATGTATAGAAATATCAAATCACTCTATTGTGCACCTGGAACTCTGTGTTGTAGTTCAACTAAATTAAAAATATACTTCAATTAGATTAAAAAAAAACACTCCTGGCAAAAATGAATTAAGCAAGAAATTGTAAAATATTTGATCAATGTGTTAAAAGTGGAAGATCATCATAAGAGATCTGATATATGAATGTTGAGGTCCCTGAAAGAGTAAAATCAAAGCAAAGATACAAAGCAAATATTAAACATTCTGATACAAAGTTTTCTGAAACAAAAAAGGCTTTGAAATTGTTTATTAAAATGAACAATGAGCATTCAATTGCAATGACCAATAGCAAATAATACTATGGAAAAATTACTAGGCTTTAAAAATAAAAATACTTTGGGCAGCTAGAATAAAAGCACAGGAAAAAGAGAAGGGAATAAAAATTAGAATTTTAAGAGCCTTTTCGGAGAGAAATTCTCTGTGTCAGAAGATAATAGAGAAACATATTTAAGATAGGCAAGGAGAGAAATGATGAATCATGAAATTTTTACCAGCCAAGCAGACTGAATATCGAAAGTCCTGACATCAAATCATGAAAGATCTAGGGTAATATTGTTCCCATGAACAATGGAATGAACAGACTTCAGAAAACAGAATCCTTAGAAAGTGACATAAGGACAGATGGTAAATAGAAAATTTGCAGTTCCTTACTCAACTTAGACTGAATAAGGATTGTGTGTGAGAGAGAGAGTGCGATCTTGGTGGTAGATACCAGGGTGACTACCTTACAACAATTCATTAAGTTCTACCTCTGTTGAGGGTGCTTTTCTATACACGTGTTTTATTGTATAGAAAATTATTTTAAAAGCAACTAGATAGATAATATAATTTAATTAAAAAACATATAAATATCAAATATATAGATACATATTGAACATATAGAACATAGATATATAAATAATAGATAAAACTGTAGCTAAAACTAATACTAAATCTGCACAATGAAACAACCGAGCTTGTATTAAATGAAGAGGCCTCAGGAGACTAGAAGTGACGTCGCTCCCGATCTTGGTTCAGATGACGCTCCTGGGCTCCAGGTCCAGGCCTTTACAGGAGTGAGACCAGAACCTGCAGCACAAACATAGGCAATGGAGTCACTGAGGAGGTGTACAGTCAGATGGAAGAGGGCTCCCTGGGGAGGGTGAGCAGGATCTGGAAGGCTCCTCGGGCCCTGGACTTGGCCTTGGGCCCTCATGTCCCCAGGGGTCAGATCCACAGGGCACTGGGGTCTGTTTGCTGCTCTTTGCTGAACGTGTGGTCTGCTAGCAGGGAGTGTCTAGAAATGTCCTACAGGACCGATTATACCTGGGCTTTTGGCCGGGCAGCCTTCAACTGACGGGTCCCTGGACAGTGAGACTGAGGCAGAGGAAAGCAGGGGGGCTCAGGGATCCGGGACGAAAAGGCTGATTCCCAACCACCCTGGGCCCTGTGAGGAGCCGGAGGTCTGATGACACAGGGGGTGGGTGAACATGCCCCTCCATCCTACACTCAGTGTAACTGCTCATAAGACCTGCACACTGGAAATGGAGACACCTGGAGTTTCTATTTTCCCTTATAATTCTTTCTAACCCCCAGCCAAACTCTCCTGAGGTTTATAATTTTAAAATGTTATTATGCTGCTGTAATGAAAACACACGTTTTATCTGTTTAGCATATTGCAACTTTAAAAGTGGACAGAAGACACTGCTTTTCAAACTGTAATAAGACAAGTTATATTTATGTTATTTAATGACAGAGTTGGAAAAACAAATAAAAAGAACATGAGTAACTTGAATCCTGCCCCTTTAACTCATCCCAAATAAGCATTGCACTGAACTGCTTTCTGGTTTTCCTTAACTTGAATTGAACACATACACAAAAGAATCTACAGAACCTCCAACCTCAGGTTGAGAAATGGTGCCGTGAAGTGACCCAGGCCCCCCAGGGGCCCCACAGAGGGTGAGGGACCCCCAGGGCTTGGGCACCTCCAGGCAGGCTGGAATCCTGCAGTGGCCCTACCTGATGCCAGGACTGTGAAGCACCCACAGGGATGCAGAGCTGGGCCAGGTGAGCTCTCTGCGTGCAAGAGCACTGGGCGCCTGTGTCTTCTTCACACTTTTCCCAGGAGTGCTGGGACTGGGGAGGTCGAGGACCCCCCAACCTCTCACCACAGCTAGCGATTAACTGGGGATGCTCCCTGCTGCCTTTAGGGCGGTTGGGAGGGCAGGGCTCGGTCCCACAGAGAGAGGTGATGAACTTTCCAGTGGGGCTCTTCAAAGGGAACACGCTGGAACAGCACCTCCTAGAGTCATGCACATGGTGGCCCAGCAGTGCCCTACAGCCTCCCCTGTAGATGTAACAGCTGCCGGAGGACGCAGCCCAGCAAACATGGGGGCTTGTGTGGATGGGTACATGTGCCCTGGGGAGATGTGCTCCTGGCATCCTCCACTTGTCTGCAGGGTTTATTACCATCCTCTTGTCACCACCTTTGTGGTCACACTCAACAGCAGTCCCCACTGTTTTGGCTGGTGTTTCTGAAGCACCAAAATGTAAGCTGGGGACTTACGGATGGAGAACACGTGCACTTGTCTGCCCCACCTTTTCACCCCCAGCCCTCCACGTTCATGCTTCCTCTTCCTGGTCTTCCTCTTCATCAGAAAGGAATTCCTCAAAAACTTCTCTCAAGAAGGGGGACAGAGAATATCTTGACATCTGGAAGGAAGAGAACAGTCAGCCAGGTCCACGGCCACCCAGGGCAGGAAAACAACCATAAGGGGTAGCTCACGGAAGAGCTGGACTCCACCGTGGGCCCCTAAGGCTGGGTGGGCCCAGACCTGCTGACTCGAGCCCCATCTCCTGCTCAGGCCACTCATGGTGACAAAGAGAGATTCAATGGTGCAGACCTCTGGTCAGGAGCCAGGGACATGCTAAGAAAGTGTGGGAGGAGGCCTGCAGAGAGAGTTCACAGATCTAATATAAGATCCCAGGACCCCCGGAGCCTGGATGAGACCAGGTCCTCCAGAATGACAATGATAAAAAGAGGGAAAGAGGAGACGGGGTAGGGTTACAAGGAAGAGTCTATGGATCTGAAAAAGAAAATTTAGAAAAAGACTTGCAACAGGAAATAAATTACCATCCGCATGTTGCTCTCTTTGTCAGAAACGTCGTCATCTGTCATGTAGAATTGTGGTGTCCAAGGGCAGCAGCCATGTTGGGGTGGACGTGGGAAAGGAAAGGGAAGATTCAGAGTTGGGATGTGACCTTGAGACCCCTGTGTTCTCATCTCCACGACCTCCCAGGGCCTCAATTGTACCACCTCTGCAATGAAGAACTGGGTCTCTGACCTCCAACATAAGGTTGCCGCCCTCAACTTTCCTACTCCCCTGTGCACAATACCCTAGATGTGCTAACCAGAAAATAAACTTCCATATTAGGCAGTGACAAGCGCAAGAAAGAGCAGCTCATGTGGAAAGGATCATTTTTGATGAGCAAATCAAGAAAAGGTGATTATAGAGCACAGTCACGACTAAGGACACAATTTCTCTCTATTGTATCACTAAAATAGGAAAAAAGCCAGAACTCAACACATATTTTATTCTTCTTTCTGATTTCATATCCACCTTCCTCAGTCTCCAAAGCAGGAGATATAACCCTAAAGTTCCAGGAACCCTCTGCCATTAGATCCTACCTAAGCGTTGTTCCTACCTGTATCCTTTTCCTTATCACAGCCACAAATGTTATCCAAAGTCGATTCTGTAGAAACACAAACGTGAATTTACAAGTATTAGGGATACATTTAAAATGTGACTAATGTGACTGAGTAATTGGATATTTTATTTGTTTTATTTTAATACACTGAGTTAATCATTGATTAAATTAAATAAATTATAACAGGCACATCTACCTAGTGGCTACCACACTGTAATACACATCCCTCTCTCTCTCTCTCTCCATATATATATATATATATATATATATATATATATATATATATATATACATATATAAAATATATGGAGGATGTTACCACCGCTCCCCTGGTTATTCCCCTCTGTATGGTCTACCCACTCAAGATGGCTGTTTGCTGATGGTTTACCAAAGGAAAAACCTCTGCCCCTTGAAGATACTTAGCCTAAGGGGGTAAGAGGGATGTGTCCCTCTGCTGGTTTCCCTGGTAACCGATGAGCCCATCTGCTGTCAATTCCCCCTTTAACTGGAAGCCTGCCTATTCCTCCCAGAGTGAAGAATGCTGCTACTGCTGCTGCTGCGTTCTGCCTGCCATCGGCTATCTACAGTGGGATGTCTCTCCAGGACCACTTTGCTTCTGACGTGAAAGATCTCCCATCTATTAAACCATGAATGTCTCTGTCCCTGACTCCGGGCTCTTTCTTTAGCCCTGAGGCTGAGCAAGTACAGGGCTAGCAGGCGTGAGAGGTGCAGCCCAACACCTGCAGGGCAGTTTGCTGGCCAGATTTGCTGATTCATTTGTAGGTGTTTCCTAGGCTCATGCACACTTGCCAGGCACTCATGAGACCTTGGGGACACTGAAACAGTAATGTCAACACCCAGCTCCTAGAGGAATTCCCGACAGGTGTTCCACTTGAGGGGAGAGCTAATGAGCATGGCCCAGTGCACCTGTGCTAGACATAATCGGCGAGCAGGTGCAGAAGGGAGAGAGGGACATTCACTCACTTCATGAGGCCATCCTTCTCACCACTGCCTCTGAAAAATCCAGGAAAGGAAGGGACAAAATGCCCTTAGAAGGTAAATGGCCTGTACACTGAAAACTACAAACCACCGCTGAAAGAATTAAACAAGGAACAAATAATTGAAATGACATATCATATTTATAGACTGAAGACTTATTATTGTTGACATTTCTACACTACCCAAAGGTAAGTATAAATTCGTTGTAATACCTATCAAAATCCCAATGTGATTTTCAAAGAAATAGAAAAAAAAAAGATCCTAAACTACATATGGAACGACTAAGAACTCCAAACAGACAAAACAATCCTGAGAACAAAGAACATAGATGGAGGCTTCTCACTTCCTGACTTCAAAACACATTACAAAGCCACAGGAATCAAAATTGTATGGTACTGACATAGAAACAGATACATAGCCCTAAAGACCAGAATAAATAACCCCCAAAAAGACTCATAGATACATGGCCAAATGAAATTCACCAAGCTTCTAAGACAACAAATAGGGAAAGTATAGATTTTTGAACAGTAAATAGGATGAAAATATAACTTACAGAAAGATTACAAACATATATCAGAAAAGGGGCTAATGTCCAAAACATATAAGAAACACACTACAAGTCAAATGTAAAGAAAGTTAAAAAATTAAAAAGGGTAAATAACTGGGTTCACAAATGTGCAAAGACTTAAATAAGACGTTTCCTGAAAAAGACATACAAATGGCTAACAAATATAGGAAAAGGTTCTCAAACTCACTAATCATCAGGGCAATGCAAATCAACACCTCATACCTGTTAGGCTGAGTATTATAAAGAAAAAAAGTTAGCAGTGTAAGGCCAAGATGTGGGGTATTGGAAAATTTGTACACTGCCTGTGGGAATGTAAAATGGTGCAGCTATTATGAAAAAGAGTATGGGGGTTCCTTATAAAATTATAAACAAATATCATATGATTCAGCAATCACAGTTCTGGGTATATATCCAAAGGTAATTAAATCAGTATCACAATGAGTTGAACTTAGATTCATTGCCGCATTCTCCACAATAGCCTAGATATGCAACCAACTTCACGAAACAAGTAAGTGTCCTGTGCCTGAGCTAACCTTAGGTACATCAAAACAACTCCGTAAGGCTCTTAGCCCCTTAGAGAGGATGAAAGCAATATTAGAGTTAAAAGTAACTTGTCCCAATTCCCTTAGTCTGGAATACTGAAACAAAAGTTCTACAGCAGGGGAAGCCTCATAAACACACAGCACCTGCCAGGGTTTACCCCAGCCTTGGAAGGATAAGACCAAGGCAGGCTGAGGAAAGGTGAGAGGACTGGAGGAGGACTGGAGTGTGGGGAGCAGGAGCAGGGCTGTCTGGATGGAGCACTGTGTTATAAGAAGAGAAGTGACCCTGGGTCCTGCTGCCCTGAGTCTTTGTCCTGGGCCTGGTCAATTCCAGGAGACCAGGTTAGCAGGGCTGTGAGAGCCAGTGTGTGAAGCGAGCCCAGCAGCCCCTTCACACAGTCCTCTAGAATTCCTGCCGGCCATGAAGGGTCTTTAGGGGCAGCTGGACATGGAGCCCTCTCAAATGGAAGCACGTCAGCACATCAGCCTTGGGAGGTGCTGAGGCTGAAATGAGGAGATTGAGCACATGCAGTGATCCCAAAGCATGTGTTCTCTGACTCATCCACCTCTGGGAGTGCCCTTTCCATGAGGAATAAACAGTGAGGACAAAAGTAAGGTGAAGCTACAAGTCCTGAAAGTGTAGAGGGAGAGAGTTCACGTCTCATCCACCACCTGACACTCACTCTAAGAACTTGTTCTCCAGTGTCAAATGATTATGAGAGTTTTGTTCCCACTAGGATATGGCCATCATATGTGAATGTAAAAAGGAAACCAAAATGCCTGGTGCAAAATACCCTCCAGATACCAAACAGAAATGAACCTTTCATCTTTGGCAGTGAAAAAGCAATGAAAGAGCAGTCTTGTGAGAAAGAAAATTACTGAATTGCAAAGCAAGAAAAGATGACTATAAGCACAGTACAGTCAAAGGACATGGACACCATAACTCTATTATATGATTAAAATTTGGAAAGAACAAATCAGAATTCTACACATATTGCCTTCTTCTTCCTGATTTCATATTCACCTTCCTTAGTTTCTAAAGAACCGGGTGGAACCCAAGTGTTCTAGGAATTGTCTCGCTTTAGATCCTACCTGAGAGTTGTTCGCTATGTGAATCGTCATCAGCATCGCTGTTATGTATGATCTCCACGATGCATTCTGTACAAACACAACCATGACCATAAGGTTATTATACAAGTTGACCCACACATTTCTCCTACTCGACTTGATGGCTCACACAGCATCACCCTGGTCTTCCCTCCAGGTTCTCAGACCTCCCCTGTGCTCTGTGCAGACAGAGTCCTTCAATAAGATATTGATCACAGTTGAAAATTTCAAATGAGGGAGAGATGCTGAGAAAATCACCTTTCGATCCCTCACTTCTATAGACCCATTTATAGCTTTCACCGTCAACCTTACCACTCTGAAATTCCAGATGTTACAGACACACTTGAAACATGGCTAGTGTGACCAAGCAATTGTGTGTTTTTTGCATTTTTTAATAGAATGAGTTAATTATTGTTTGAACTAAATTAATTATAAATAGACACATTTGGTTAGTGGCTACCACACTGGAAAGCTCAGCTCTAAGAAATCCAAAGATGAGAAAGAGGCAACCAGCCACCCCTCCCCTGGTTGTTCTTTACTGCAGAAAATTTGACGGCCTGATCTGATCATTCGTATGTAGGTATACCTTGGGCTCTTGGACCCACGCCAGGCATTGCGAGAGTCCTTGTGGACACTGACATAGTACAGTCAACACTCAGATCCAAGAGGAATTCCCAGCAAGGGGCCAACTTGTACACAGAGGTGAAGGTCATGGCCTAGTACACCTGTATTAGACATAATCAGAGAGTAGGTGCAGAGGGGAGGGAGGGATTTCACTCTCTGCATGAGTCCATCCTTCTCACCCCTGACTCTAGAAGACCTGAGGAAGGCAGTGGAAAAGACCCCGTAGGAGATGAAAAATTTGTATACTGAAAACTACAGGACATTGCGGAAAGAAATTAAAGAAGAGACAAGTAATTGGAATGACATACCATGTTCATAGACTGGATTATTAAATACTGTTGGCATTTCTATACTACATAAAGTGATGTACACATATATCGCAACAACCCACAAAATTCCATGTCATTATTATAGAAGCGGACAGAATCCTAAAATACATATGGAACCCCACCCAAGTAGATAAAACAATCTTGAGAGCAAAGAGCAATGATGGAGATTAACACTTCCTGAACTCAAAACACATAACAATGCCACAGTAGTCAAAACAGTCTGCTACTGGCATCAAGACAGTGAGATAGACCATTGAAATATAATAGAGAGATGCCAAATAAATGCACATATATATGGCCAACTGATCTTGGCTAAGGTTCTAAGATTACCAAGTGAAGAAAGGATAGTCTCTTCAACAATCAACAGAATGAAAAGGCAACCTATAGGATGGGAGGAAATATGTGTAAACCTTGTATCTGAATAAGGGACCAATATCCAGAATATAAAAGAAACTACTACAAGGCAATTTCAGAAAAACAGCGGGCAAATAACTGAGTTTAAAAATGGGTAAAAAGCTTCACTAGACATTTCTCCATAAAGACATACAAGTGGTTAATCTACATATGAAAATTTGCTCAACATCACTAAGCATCAGGGAAATGGAAATCAAGCCACAAGGAGATATCACTCACACCTGTTAGAATGTGTATTATAAAAAGACAATTAGGGCTTCCCTCGTGGCACAGTGGTTGAGAGTCCGCCTGCCGATGCAGGGGACACATGTTCGTGCCCCGGTTTGAGAGGATCCCACATGCGGCTGAGCGGCTTGGCCCATGAACCATGGCAGCTGAGCCTGCCGCAACGAGAGACCTCACAACAATGAGAGGCCCGTGTACTGCAAAAAAAAAAAAAAAAAAAAAAAAAAAAGAAGAAAACAAAGAAAATTAATGGATGCTGGAAAAGATGTGAAGAAGTGGAACTTCTGTATCCTGTTTTGTACCCTGTAGTAATGTAAAATGGTGTAGCCATTATGGAAAACAGAATGGAGGTCCCCCCAAAATTATTAAGAGAACTCTCATAAAATCCAGCAATCACTCATTTAGGTTTGTATACAAAGGAGATAAAACAAGAATGTCCAAGAGATATCTGCAATCTCATGTCCATTGCAGCATTATACACAATACACAACATAGGAAAACTGCCTAGTGTCCATGGGAAGATGAATTAAATAAAGAAAATGTGGTGTACACATACAGTGGAATGTCATTCAGTCTTTGAAAAAGAAGGAAATCCTGCCATTTGCAGCAACACGAAAGAACTTGGAGGACATTTGTAAGAGTGAAGTAAGCCAGTCACAGAAGGTCAAAAACTGAAAGAAAACTCCGAGAAGCAGAGAGTAGAAGGGTGGTTCCAAGAGCTGGCAGGAGGTTGACATGGGAATTCTCTGTTCAATGGTTAGAATGTGTTATTCCAAAATGGAAAAGTTCTAGACACATGCTGTACAACAAGGTGCATGTAGTCAACAGGACTGACTGGACATTTCAAAATTTGTTAAGACGTTGGATTTCATCGTATGTGTACTTTTACAACAAAAAAATACACATATGTAAAATAAATACATAGTGGAAAAAGGGGGAAAAAAAGAAGAATAAGGAAAGGGAGTCAAGAGAGGGAAAGAAGAAAGGAGGAAGTGTCTCGAATGTACACAGGTATCAGGAGATAATGGGAGAGAAGCTCCCCTCCCCAGGCTTTAAAGAAGACATCTCTCCAGAGTTCACTGCAGCAAGAGGGGGATGTCCTTTCTCTTCCCCATTGAAGCAGAAGTGCCAATAGCATCCTAAGTGTGGCCCAGGCTGTGCTCAGGTGGACACTTTTCCTTGATCTCTAAACCAGCCACCCCTGACTCCCCATGGCTCAGGTGCCCTTCCTGTATCTCCTTCCACTTCTCTAAAGCATGTCCCTCTTCAAGTCCAGCCCGAGGCTCCAATCCTGTCCTCACACGTGGTGTCCACGGAGCGGGTCTCTGAGTTCTTAAGAGCCTCCCTGTGAGTAGCAGGCACTGAATCGCACACCAGGGTTCCCCTCAGCACCATCAGGAAACTATGACCTAGGGATTGAGGATTTCTAGAACAACTTTACTCATAGACAGTCTCTTGGGTAAACAAGTGACATTTTACAATCAAGCATTTTCAGTTTTTTCTTTGGTGGGGAAAATATTGACACATATAAGGCAATCATATTCTATTAAAGTATGTATTTCTCAAAGGACTCACTATCGAAAAAAATTTTTAAGTATAACTTTCCATGTTTTAATTGACTTTACTCCCAGACTTGTTTGCTTGCAGAAGCCTTCAGAAAATATCAAGAACCTACTTCATCTGGCAGTTTGCACAGCAACATGAGTGGAGATGCTCTTGTAACCCTGCTTGGTTTCTCTATCCCACCTTGCAAAGCACAACCTCCTCTCCGCCCGCCTGGGAAGGGAGTCAGCGCCCACCCTGAGCGCAATCCCTGGGGTAGATCTCTTGGTTCTGTCTTCACTGTATGCAGTGTTTCTTGCCCAGCACACAGAAACAGGGCCGGCACAAGTGATGGAAGACAGACTTTCCACAGGAGAAGGACATTTCGTTTCCTTAGCACAGAATCCGATAGTGAATATTAGCCTCAAAGGAGAAAGGTGGAGTGAATTTCCTCCATCTACTCCTGGAGGCTCCTTATTTCTCGGACACCTCCAGAACTGGGTGTGGCATGTGGGTACAAGCATGGGCTCCCTGCAAAAAGAAGGAGGCCTGCCTAGCACTAGGTGCTTCAGGTAAGGGGGGAGGACTCATCCCGAGGCTCTAATAGGAAACAGTTAGAATGAGGGAAGTGACAGAGAGATGTATCATAACCATTCAGAATGCTATGAGACGTACTAAGAGATGAGATTTCTTATTAAATGAAGTTGTAATTGACCCAGTAGTAGGCATGCTGAAAACCAGTTTTGTTAACTAAGAATCCAGCCATGGAGCAACTAAGCCCGTGCACCACAACTACTAAGCCTGTGCTCTAGAGCCCACAAGTCAAGGCCAAGATGTGGGGTATTGGAAAATTTGTACACTGCCTGTGGGAATGTAAAATGGTGCAGCTACTATGAAAAAGAGTATGGGGGTTCCTTATAAAATTATAAACAGAAATATCATATGATTCAGCAATCACAGTTCTGGGTATATATCCAAAGGAAATTAAATCAGTATCACAATGAGATGAACTTAGGTTCATTGCAGCAATCTCCAAAATAACCTAGATATGCAACCAACTTCACAAAAGAAGAAAGTTTCCTGTGCCTGAGCTAAACTTAGGTAGTTCAAGACATCTCCGTAAGTCTTTTAGACCCTTAGAGAGGATGAAAGCAATATTACAGTTAAAAGTAACTTGAACCAATTCCCTTAGTCTGGAATACTGAAAAATATCTACAGCAGGGGAAGGCTCATAAACACACAGCACCTGCCAGAGTTTACCCCAGCCTTGGAAGAACTGGGAAGGATAAGACCAAGGCAGGCCTGAGGAAAGGTCAGAGGGTAGGCAGGACTGGAGTGTGGGGAGCAGGGGCAGGGCTGACCCTGGGTCCTGCTGCCCTGAGTCTCTGCCCTGGGCCCTGTGAATTCAAGGAGACCAGCTTAGCAGGGCTGTGAGAGCCAGTGTGTGAAGTGAGCCCAGCAGCCCCTTCACACAGTCCTCTAGAATTCCTGCCCCCCATGGAGGGTCTTTATGGGCAGCTGGACGTGGAGCCCTCTCTAATGGAAGCATGTCCGCAAATCAGCCTTGGGAGGTGCTGAGGCTGAAATGAGGAGACTGAGCACATGCAGTGATCCCAAAGCATGTGTTCTGTGACTCATCCACCTCTTGGAGCACCCTTTCCATGAGGACTAAACAGTAGGACAAAAGTAAGATGAAGCTACAAGTTCTGAAATGTAGAGGGAGAGTGTTCATGTCTCATCCACCACCTGACACTAACTATAAGGACTTGTTCTCCAGTGTCAACTGACTATGAGAGTTTTTTTCCCACTAGGATATTGCCATCATACGTGAATGTAAAAAGGAAACCAAAATCCATGGTGCAAAATACCCTCCAGGTACCAACAAGAAACGAACCTTTCATCTTTGGCAGTGAAAAAGCAATGAAAGAGTACTCTTGTGAGAAAGAAAATTTCTGAATGGCAAAGCAAGAAAAGATGACTATAAGCACAGTACAGTCAAAGGACTTGGACACCATAACTGTATTATATCATTAATTTGGAAAGAACAAATCAGAATTCTACACATATTGCCTTCTTCTTTCTGATTTCATATTCACCTTCCTTAGTTTCTAAAGAACCGGGTGGAACCCAAGTGTTCTAGGAATTGTCTCGCTTTAGATCCTACCTGAGAGTTGTTCGCTATGTGAATCGTCATCAGCATCGCTGTTATGTATGCTCTCCACGATCCATTCTGTACAAAAATAACCATGAGCATAAAGTTATTATACAAGTTGACCCACCCGTTTCTCCTACTCGACTTGCTGGCTCACACAGCATCACCCTGGTCTTCCCTCCAGGTTCTCAGACCTCCCCTGTGCTCTGTGCAGACAGAGTCCTTCAATAAGATATTGATCACAGTTGAAAATTTCAAATGAGGGAGAGATGCTGAGAAAATCACCTTTCGACCCCTCACTTCTATAGACCCATGTATAGCTTTCACCGTCAACCTTACCACTCTGAAATATCAGATGTTACAGACACACTTGAAACATGGCTAGTGTGACCAAGCAATTGTGTGTTTTTTGCATTTTTTAATAGAATGAGTTAATTATTGTTTGAACTAAATTAATTATAAATAGACACATTTGGTTAGTGGCTACCACACTGGAAAGCTCAGCTCTAAGAAATCCAAAGATGAGAAAGAGGCAACCAGCCACCCCTCCCCTGGTTGTTCTTTACTGCAGAAAATTTGACGGCCTGATCTGATCATTCGTATGTAGGTATATCTTGGGCTCTTGGACCCACGCCAGGCATTGCGAGAGTCCTTGTGGACACTGAAATAGTACAGTCAACACTCAGATCCAAGAGGAATTCCCAGCAAGGGGCCCACTTGTAGACAGAGGTGAAGGGCATGGCCCAGTACACCTGTATTAGACATAATCAGAGAGTAGGTGCAGAGGGGAGGGAGGGATTTCACTCTCTGCATGAGTCCATCCTTCTCACCCCTGACTCTAGAAGACCTGAGGAAGGCAGTGGAAAAGGCCCCGTAGGAGGTGAAAAATTTGTATACTGAAAACTACAGGACATTGCAGAAAGAAATTAGAGACAAATAATTGGAATGACATACCATGTTCATAGACTGGATTATTAAATACTGTTGGCATTTCTATACTACATAAAGTGATGTACACATATATCGCAACAACCCACAAAATTCCATGTCATTATTATAGAAGTGGTCAGAATCCTAAAATACATATGGAACCCCACCCAAGTAGATAAAACAATCTTGAGAGCAAAGAGCAATGATGGAGATTAACACTTCCTGAACTCAAAACACATAACAATGCCACAGTAGTCAAAACAGTCTGCTACTGGCATCAAGACAGTGAGATAGACCAATGAAATATAATAGAGAGACTCCAAATAAACGCACGTATATATGGCCAACTGATCTTGGCCAAGGTTCTAAGATTACCAAGTGAAGAAAGGATAGTATATTCAACAATCAACAGAATGAAAAGACAACCTATAGGATGGGAGGAAATATGTGTAAAACTTGAATCTGAATAAGGGACCAATATCCAGAATATATAAGAAACTACTACAAGTCAACTTCAGATAAACAGCGGGCAAATAACTGAGTTTAAAAATGGGTAAAAAGCTTCACTAGACATTTCTCCATAAAGACATACAAGTGGTCAATCTACATAGGAAAATTTGCTCAACATCGCTAAGCATCAGGGAAATGGAAATCAAGCCACAAGGAGATATCACTCACACCTGTTAGAATGTGTATTATAAAAAGACAATTAGGGCTTCCCTGGTGGCACAGTGGTTGAGAGTCTGCCTGCCGATGCAGGGGACACGTGTTGGTGCCCCGGTCTGAGAGGATCCCACATGCCACTGAGCGTCTGGGCCCATGAGCCATGGCCGCTGAGACTGTGCATTTGGAGCCTGTGCTCCGCAACGGGAGAGCCCACAACAATGAGAGTCCCGTGTACTGCAAAAAAAAAAAAAAAAAAAAAAAAAAAAAGTAAGAAAATTAATGGATGCTGGAAAAGATGTGAAGAAGTGGAACTTCTGTACCCTGTTTTGTAACCTGTAGTAATGTAAAATGGTGTAGCCATTATGGAAAACAGAATGGAGGTCCCCCCAAAATTATTAAGAAACTCTCATAAAATCCAGCAATCACTCATTTAGGTTTATATACAAAGGAGATAAAACAAGAATTCCCAAGAGATATCTACAATCTCATGTCCATTGCAGCATTATACACAATACACAACATAGGAAAACTGCCTAGTGTCCATGGGAAGATGAATTAAATAAAGAAAATGTGGTGTACACATACAGTGGAATGTCATTCAGTCTTTGAAAAAGAAGGAAATCCTGCCATTTGCAGCAACACGGAAGAACTTGGAGGACATTTGTAAGAGTGAAATAAGCCAGTCACAGAAGGTCAAAAACTGAAAGAAAACTCCGAGAAGCAGAGAGTAGAAGGGTGGTTCCAAGAGCTGGCAGGAGGTTGACATGGGAATTCTCTGTTCAATGGTTAGAATGTGTTATTTCAAAATGGAAAAGTTCTAGACACATGCTGTACAACAAGGTGCATGTAGTCAACAGGACTGCCTGGACATTTCAAAACTTGTTAAGAAGTTGGATTTCATCGTATGTGTACTTTTACAACAAAAAAATACACATATGTAAAATAAATACAAAGTGGAAAAAGGGGAAAAAAGAAGAAAAATAAGGAAAGGGAGTCAAGAGAGGGAAAGAAGAAAGGAGGAAGCGTCTTGAGTGTACACAGGTATCAGGAGATAATGGGAGAGAAGCTCCTCTCCCCAGGCTTTAAAGAAGACATCTCTCCAGAGTTCACTGCAGCAAGAGGGGGATGTCCTTTCTCTTCCCCATTGAAGCAGAAGTGCCAATAGCATCCTAAGTGTGGCCCAGGCTGTGCTCAGGTGGACACTTTTCCTTGATCTCTAAACCAACCACCCCTGACTCCCCATGGCTCAGGTGCCCTTCCTGTATCTCCTTCCACTTCTCTAAAGCATTTCCCTCTTCAAGTCCAGCCCGAGGCTCCAATCCTGTCCTCACACCTGGGGCCCACGGAGTGGGTCTCTGAGTTCTTAAGAGCCTCCCTGTGAGTAGCAGGCACTGAATCGCACACCAGGGTTCCCCTCAGCACCATCAGGAAACTACGACCTAGGGACTGAGGATCCTAGAACAACTTTACTCATAGACAGTCTCTTGGGTAAACAAGTGACAGTTTACAATCAAGCATTTTCAGTTTTTTCTTTGGTGGGGAAAATATTGACACATATAAGGCAATCATATTCTATTAAAGTATGTATTTCTCAAAGGACTCACTATCAAAAAATATTTTTAAGTATAACTTTCCATGTTTTAATTGACTTTACTCCCAGACTTGTTTGCTTGCAAAAGCCTTCAGAAAATACCAAGAACCTGGCAGTTTGCACAGCAACATGAGTGGAGATGCTCTTGTCACACTGCTTGGTTTCTCTGTCCCACCTTGCAAAGCACAACCTCCTCTCTGCCATCCTGGGAAGGGAGCCAGTGCCCACTCTGAGCGCAATCCCTGGGGTAGATCTCTTGGTTCTGCCTTCACTGTATGCAGTGTTCCTTGCCCAGCACACAGAAACACGGCCGGCACAAATGATGGAAGACAGACTTTCCACAGGAGAAGGACATTTCGTTTCCTTAGCACAGAATCCGATAGTGAATATTAGCCTCAAATGTGAAAGGTGGAGTGAATTTCCTCCATCTACTCCTGGAGGCCCCTTCTTTCTCGGGCTCCTCCAGAACTGGGTGTGACATGTGGGTACAAGCATGGACTCCCTGCAAAAAGAAGAGGTCTGCCCAGCTCTAGGTGCTTCAGGTAAGGGGGGAGGACTCATCCCGAGGCTCTATAGGAAACAGTTAGAATGAGGGAAGTGGCAGAGAGATGTATCATAACCATTCAGAATGCTATGAGACCTACTAAGAGATGAGATTTCTTATTAAATGAAGTTGTAATTGACCCAGTATTAGGGATTCTTAAACACAGTTTGTACACTAAGAATCCAGCCATGGAGCAACTAAGTCCATGCACCCGAACTACTAAGCCTGTGCTCTAGAGCCCGCAAGTAACAACTACTGAGCCCACGTGCCACAACTATTGAAGCCCGTGCACCTAGAGCCCGTGCTCTGGAACAACAGAAGCCACCGAAATGAGAAGCCCGCGCACTGCAAAGAAGGCCCAACACAGCCAAAAGAAAAAAAAAGAATCTAGTAAACATTTGCCTGGGTTGTGATAGGATTTGTTCTCCTGGTTAAATGAGGCTCACTTCGTATAAAATCAATGCACACACTGAAAGTGTACAGTTTATTTACTTTTATATCCATACCCATTCATGATGCAGTGTTGATGGGAATATTTTTTAGAAAGTTGGCACCAGTAACAGTGATGTTTAGGGGAACATAAATCAAGGGAAACACTACACAAAAAGTTCACATACACACACAGCATCATACCACTTATTTCACATACAGACACACCCAGTCTCATGCACACAAACCTAAACCACCTAAACGTAATACAGCTTCTTCCTGGGACTATAGTAATTGGTCACATTATTTGTAAATCACTTTCTATCACCAGGACACCTACTCTCATTCCCAGCACAAATTTGGAATCAGTTTGCCCTCTACACTAAAACCAGCAAGAATGTCCCACTTTCTCATCTTCAAAGTTTTTCCTCCCCAAGTGACTGATTCCAGAATACATACTGTTTTCACGTTCTGTGAAGGCCACCTGCAATTACAGAAGAGAAAACACTATGAGGATAAGATCACAGTGATGCTCAGGTCTTTTGTTCATTTGCTGACAGTAGAAAACCTCATAAGAAACAGTGGTCCAGGGAACCCAGCAAGGGTTCTCAGAGCAAACCTACTCAGGCTGAAAGGCAAGAACTTTGCTGGGAGGATGGAACTTCCAAGTCCATTTAGATTGGAAATTACAGAATTCTTTTCCCAGAGGAAAAATTGCTGCAGGAGAGAGAGCCCCGTACTCCACAGGCTGTAATGGATGCTGTCAATTGTAATGTCCTGTGGAATCAGGCACCATGAGTTGGTAATACACTCTCACTCCACATTCTCCCAACCAAGGGAATTATATGTATCTGGAAGGAATACCCTCAAATATTCATAACTCAATTCTATTGAAAGAGAAATAAAGCAATATTTCTATCTCAGGCCAGAAAAAATCCAGCTAACCTTGATTTTCCATGGAGGCTTTTCTTCTGTCCTATCACGGTGCAGGTCATCCGCCACATCCTCAGGGAGACCTGGAGGGACACAGAGTAACTGTCAGGACACTGGTGACGCGGCTCAGGAATTACTCAGGGGCTTTCTTCTCGATGAGGACATGGGGTGGGGAGTATGGATGTGGGAGGTTAGTAAGTGTGGGCTGAGCTGGTGTTGGGCCATCCTCTTTGGGCGATGAAGGAAGGCAAAGGACAAGAGGAAGGAAATGAAAACAGAGCTTTGGCTTTCTAGCTAAGGGGAGCCTAATCAGAAGGGAAGGGTCGATCTAAAAAATGGTAAACACTAAAATGCATGCTCTGTTTCAATGACACAGACCCATGACCCATCCTGCCTCTTTTGAGCTTCTGCTAAATTGCCACTGTCTCTTGATTTTTCCCAGATCACTCTTTCCCCAGCATCCACAATGCCAGCTACTGCATTTGTCATGTCTTATATTGTATAATATTTTATACTTGATTAATAGCAACCTCCTTAAAGGACTGAATTCAGTCCTAGACAAAATATGCTATATTTATTCACTAATCACTTGTCTTAAAGAAAATCAAATACACAAGATTTGACAAAACTGAAATCCTACCATTTAGATACAGCCACTATCAATCGTATCATATTTTTCTCCCAGTCTTTGTTTTCTATACAATGTACGTATGCCCACTGAGTCAGGGGCTGCCCATACTCTAGGGAGCTCTTCCATAAGTGGGACACTTCGTTATGAAGAGGGAGCAAAGACTGAGCACAGCCTGTCTCTAACCCAGCTGTGCAGGAGAAGTGTACAGGCTAACAGTCAAGTTCCACTTTGAGTCCTTGGGTGTGGGCTACAGGAATTGACCAATGCTAAGGCTTATGGTAATGTTATCCAATACAATAAAATAGCTCCCTGATTCTTATCTGCTTTTGGCCTTGTTTAAGCAATGACACCAGCACTGACAGATATGACCTGTACTGTATACATGGGGTCTCACACCTCTCAGAATCTGTGAGCTGACCAGGAGAATGCAGGTCCTGAGGTGAATTTCACATTAATGACTGTGCCAAAGTCAACTGATAAGTCCACCCATAGCTGCCCTGGATTCTGTGACCACTAAGGCCACCTGATGGGCAAGGTCTGGACCTTTGGAGATGCTAGGACTTCCAGCCAAGGATACGGATGCAGGGACTCCCTTGCTCCATGACTGAGGATCCCTTGGCTGAGTGGTAAGTGCAGGTCAGGGATCCAGAGCAACCACATTGGGACCCACCCCTGGGTTCTCAGTTTGGCTTTTCCACTTAGGAGGTCAAGAGCTTAGAACATTTATCTCTGCACCATCTCCTTCCGAGGAAAAGGAATATTAACCAAATCTGGGCAACAGCTGTGTTGAGGAAGGAACATGCAAACAACTTCACAAAACATGTAAGGGTCCTGTGCCTGCGCTAACCTTAGGTCCTTCAAAACAACTCCATAAGTCTCTTAGCCCCTTAGAGAGGATGAAAGCAATATTAGAGTTAAAAGTAACTTGTCGCAATTCCCTTAGTCTGGAATAATGAAACAAAATTCTACAGCAGAGGAAGACTCATAAACACACAGCACCTGCCAGAGTTTACCCCAGCCTTGGAAGAACTGGGAAGGATAAGACCAAGGCAGGCCTGAGGAAAGGTCAGAGGGTAGGCAGGACTGAGGTGTGGGGAGCAGGGGCAGGGCTGTCCGGATGGAGCAGTGGGTTGTAAGGAGAGCAGTGACCCTGGGTCCTGCAGCCCTGAGTCTCTGTCCTGGGCCTGGTCAACCCCAGGAGACCAGGTCAGCAGGGCTGTGAAAGCAAGTGTGTGAAGCGAGCCCAGCAGCCCCTTCACACAGCCCTCTAGAATTCCTGCCAGCCATGAATGGTCTTTAGGGGCAGGTGGACGTGGACCCCTCTCAAATGCAAGCATGACAACACATCAGCCTTGGCGAAGTTCAGAGGCTGAGATGAGCTCAAGGAGACTGAACACATGCAGTGATCCCAGAGCACGTGTTCTGTGACTCATCCATCTCTGAGACTGTCCTTTACAAGAGGAACAAACAGTGAGGACAAAACATGAGGTGAAGCCACAAGTCCTAAAAGTGCAGAGGGAGACAGTTCACTTCTCATCCACCACCTCACCCTTTCTAGAAGAACTTGGTCTCAAGTTTCAAGGGCCCATGAGAGTTTTGACCCACAGGTTCTGTCCATCATAGGTCAATATGCAAAAGAAAACAAACTCTCCTGTGCAAAATACCCTAGATGTGCTAACTAGAAAACAAATTTTCATATTAGGCAGTGACAAGCGCAAGAAAGAGCAGCTCATGTGCAAAAGATCATTTTTCATGAGCAAACCAAGAAAAACTTATTATAGGGCACAGTCACGTCTAAGGACACAATTTCTCTCTATTGTATCATTAAAATATGAAAAAAACAAGCCAGAACTCTACACATATTTTATTCTTCTTTCTGCTTTCATATCCACCTTCCTCAGTCTCCAAAGCAGGAGATATAACCCTAAAGTTCCAGGAACCCTCTGCCATTAGATCCTACCTAAGTGTTGTTCTTACCTGTATCCTTTTCCTTATCATGGCCACAAATGCTATCCAAAGTCGATACTGTAGAAACACGAACATGAATTTACAAGTCTTATGGATACAGTAAAATGTGACTAATGTAACTGAGTAATTGGATATTTTATTTGTTTTATTTTAATACACTGAGTTAATCATTGATTGAATTAAATAAATTATAACAGGCACATCAAGCTAGTGGCTACCACACTGTAATACACATCCCTTTCTCTCTCTCTCTCTCTCTCTCTCTCCATATATATACATATATACATATATATATATATATATATATACATATATATATATATATAATATATGGAGGATGTTACCACTGATCCCCTTGTTATTCCCCTCTGTATGGTCTACCCATTCAAGATGGCTCTTTGCTGATGGTTCACCAAAGGAAAAACTTCTGCCCTGTGAAGGTACTTAGCCCAAGGGGTAAGAGGGATGTGTCCCTCTGCTGGTTTCCCTGGTAACCGATGAGCCCATCTGCTGTCAATTCCCCCTTTAACTGGTAGCCTGCCTATTCCACCCAGAGTGAAGAATGCTGCTACTGCTGCTGCTGCGTTCTGCCTGCCATCGGCTATCTACAGTGGGATGTCTCTCCAGGACTACTTTGCTTCTGACATGAAAGATCTCCCATCTATTAAACCATGAATGTCTCAGTCCCTGACTCCGGGCTCTTTCTTTAGCCCTGAGGCTGAGCAAGTACAGGGCTAGCAGGCGTGAGAGGTGCAGCCCAACACCTTCTGCAGGGCAGTTTGCTGGCCAGGTTTGATGATTCATTTGTAGGTGTTTCCTAGGCTCATGCACACTTGCCAGGCACTCATGAGACCTTGGGGACACTGAAACAGTAATGTCAACACCCAGATCCTAGAGGAATTCCCGACAGGTGTTCCACTTGAGGGGAGAGCTAATTAGCTTGGCCCAGTGCACCTGTGCTAGACATAATCAGCGAGCAGGTGCAGAAGGGAGGGAGGGACATTCACTCACTTCATGAGGCCATCCTTCTCACCACTGCCTCTGAAACATCCAGGGAAGGAAGGGACAAAATGCCCTTAGAAGGTAAATGGCCTGTACACTGAAAACTACAAACCACTGCTGAAAGAATTAAACAAGGAACAAATGATTGAAATGATATATCATATTCATAGACTGGAGACTTATTATTGTTGATATTTCTACACTACCCAAAGGTAAGTATAAATTCATTGTAATACCTATCAAGATCCCAATGTCATTTTCAAAGAAATAAAAAAAAAGATCCTAAAATACATATGGAACCACTAAGGACTCCAAACAGACAACACAATCCTGAGAACAAAGAACATAGATGGAGGCGTCTCACTTCCTGACTTCAAAACACATTACAAAGCCCCAGGAATCAAGACTGTATGGTACTGACATAGAAACAGATACATAGCCCTAAAGACCAGAATAAATAACCCCCAAGAAAACTCATAGATACATGGCCGAATGAAATTCACCAACCTTCTAAGACAACAAATAAGGAAAGTATAGTTTTTTCAACAGTCAATAGGATGAAAATATAACTTACAGAAAGATTACAAACATATATCAGAAAAGGAGCTAATGTCCAAAACATATAAGAAAAACACTACAACTCAAATGCAAACTAAGTTAAAAAATTAAAAAGGGCAAATAACTGGGTTCAGAAATGTGCAAAGGCTTAAATAAGACATTTCCTGAAAAAGACATACAAATGGCTAACATATATAGGAAAAGGTTCTCAAACTAACTAATCATCAGGGCAATGCAAATGAACACCTCATACCTGTTAGGCTGTGTATTATAAAGAAAAAAATTAACAGTTTAAGGCCAAAATGTGGTGAATTGGAAACTTTGTACACTGCTGGTGGGAATGTAAAACGGTGCAGCTATTATGAAAAAGAGTATGGGGGTTCCTTTTAAAATTATAAACAGAAATATCATATGATTCAGCAATCACAGTTCTGGGTATATATCCAAAGGAAATTAACTCAGTATCACAATGAGATGCACTTAGGTTCATTGCAGCATTCTCCAAAATAGCCTAGATATGCAACCAACTTCACAAAACAAGTAAGTGTCCTGTGCCTGCGCTAACCTTAGGTACTTCAAAACAACTCCGTAAGTCTCTTAGCCCCTTAGAGAGGATGAAAGCAATATTAGAGTTAAAAGTAACTTGTCCCAATTCCCTTAGTCTGGAATACTGAAACAAAAGTTCTACAGCAGGGGAAGCCTCATAAACACACAGCACCTGCCAGGGTTTACCCCAGCCTTGGAAGAACTGGGAAGGATAAGACCAAGGCAGGCCTGAGGAAAGGTCAGAGGGTAGGCAGGACTGAGGTGTGGGGAGCAGGGGCAGGGCTGTCCGGATGGAGCAGTGTGTTATAAGAAGAGCAGTGACCCTGGGTCCTGCTGCCCTGAGTCTCTGTCCTGGGCCTGTTGAATTCCAGGAGACGAGGTTAGCAGGGCTGTGAGAGCCAGTGTGTGAAGCGAGCCCAGCAGCCCCTTCACACAGTCCTCTAGAATTCCTGCCGGCCATGAAGGGTCTTTAGGGGCAACTGGACGTGGACCCCTCTCAAATGGAAGCATGTCAGCACATCAGCCTTGGGAGGTGCTGAGGCTGAAATGAGGAGACTGAGCACATGCAGTGATCCCAAAGCACATGTTCTGTGACTCATCCACCTCTGGGAGCGCGCTTTCCATGAGGAATAAACAGTGAGGACAAAAGTAAGATGAAGCTACAAGTCCTGAAAGTGTAGAGGGAGAGAGTTCACGTCTCATCCACCACCTGACACTCACTCTAAGAACTTGTTCTCCAGTGTCAAGTGACTATGAGAGTTTTGTTCCCACTAGGATATGGCCATCATACGTGAATGTAAAAAGGAAACCAAAATCCCTGGTGCAAAATACCCTCCAGGTACCAAACAGAAACGAAGCTTTCATCTTTGCCAGAGAAAAAGCAATGAAAGAGTAGTCTTGTGAGAAAGAAAATTTCTGAATGGCAAAGCAAGAAAAGATGACTATAAGCACAGTACAGTCAAAGGACTTGGACACCATAACTCTATTATATCATTAAAATTTGGAAAGAACAAATCAGAATTCTACACATATTGCCTTCTTCTTCCTGATTTCATATTCACCTTCCTTAGTTTCTAAAGAACCGGGTGGAACCCAAGTGTTCTAGGAATTGTCTCGCTTTAGATCCTACCTGAGATTTGTTCCCTACCTGAATCGTCATCAGCATTGCTGCTATGTATGCTCTCCACGATGCATTCTGTACAAACGCAACCATGAGCATAAAGTTATTATACAAGTTGAACCACCCGTCTCTCATACTCGACTTGCTGGCTCACACAGCATCACCCTGGTCTTCCCTCCAGGTTCTCCGACCTCCCCTGTGCTCTGTGCAGACAGAGTCCTTCAATAAGATCTTGATCACAGTTGAAAATTTCAAATGAGGGAGAGATGCTGAGAAAATCACCTTTCGACCCCTCACTTCTATAGACCCATGTATAGCTTTCACCGTCAACCTTACCACTCTGAAATTCCAGATTTTACAGACACACTTGAAACATGGCTAGTGTGACAAAGCAATTGTGTGTTTTTTGCATTTTTTAATAGAATGAGTTAATTATTGTTTGAACTAAATTAATTATAAATAGACACATTTGGTTAGTGGCTACCACACTGGAAAGCTCAGCTCTAAGATGAGAAAGAGGCAACCAGCCACCCCTCCCCTGGTTGTTCTTTACTGCAGAAAATTTGACGGCCTGATCTGATCATTCGTATGTAGGTATATCTTGGGCTCTTGGACCCACGCCAGGCATTGCGAGAGTCCTTGTGGACACTGAAATAGTACAGTCAACACTCAGATCCAAGAGGAATTCCCAGCAAGGGGCCCACTTGTAGACAGAGGTGAAGGGCATGGCCCAGTACACCTGTATTAGACATAATCAGAGAGTAGGTGCAGGGGGAGGGAGGGATTTCACTCTCTCCATGAGTCCATCCTTCTCACCCCTGACTCTAGAAGACCTGAGGAAGGCAGTGGAAAAGGCCCCGTAGGAGGTGAAAAATTTGTATACTGAAAACTACAGGACATTGCAGAAAGAAATTAAAGAAGAGACAAGTAATTGGAATAACATACCATGCTCATAGACTGGATTATTAAATACTGTTGGCATTTCTATACTACATAAAGTAATGTACACATATATCGCAACAACCCACAAAATTCCATGTCATTATTATAGAAGTGGTCAGAATCCTAAAATACATATGGAACCCCCCCCAAGTAGATAAAACAATCTTGAGAGCAAAGAGCACTGATGGAGATTAACACTTCCTGAACTCAAAACACATAACAATGCCACAGTAGTCAAAACAGTCTGCTACTGGCATCAAGACAGTGAGATAGACCAAGGAAATATAATAGAGAGACCCCAAATAAATGCACATATATATGGCCAACTGATCTTGGCCAAGGTTCTAAGATTACCAAGTGAAGAAAGGATAGTCTCTTCAACAATCAACAGAATGAAAAGGCAACCTATAGGATGGGAGGAAATATGTGTAAACCTTGTATCTGAATAAGGGACCAATATCCAGAATATATAAGAAACTACTACAAGTCAATTTCAGAAAAACAGCGGGCAAATAACTGAGCTTAAACATGGGTAAAAAAGTGCTTCCCTGTTGGCGCAGTGGTTGGGAGTCTGCCTGCCGATGCAGGGGACGTGGGTTCGTGCCCCAGCATGGGAGGATCCCGCATGCCGCGGAGCGGCTGGGCCCGTAAGCCATGGCTGATGGGCCTGCACGTCCGGAGCCTGTGCTCCGCAATGGGAGAGACCCCAACAGTGAGAGGCCTGCGTAGCACGAAAAAGAAAAAAAAAATGGGTAAAAAGCTTCACTAGACATTTCTCCATAAAGACATACAAGTGGTCAATCTACATATGAAAATTTGCTCAACCTCGCTAAGCATCAGGGAAATGGAAATCAAGCCACAAGGAGATATCACTCACACCTGTTAGGATGTGTATTATAAAAAGACAATTAGGTATTCCCTTGTGGCACAGTGGTTGAGAGTCCGCCTGCCGATGCAAGGGACGCGAGTTCGTGCCCCGGTCTGGGAGGATACCACATGCCGCTGCGCAGCTGGGCCCATGAGCCATGGCCGCTGAGCCTGTGCGTTTGGAGCCTGTGCTCCGCAACTGGAGAGCCCACAACAATGAGAGGCCCGTGTACTACAAAAAAAAAAAAAAAAAGAAAGAAAAAAAAAGAAAGAAAATTAATGGATGCTGGAAAAGATGTGAAGAAGTGGAACTTCTGTACCCTGTTTTGTACCCTGTAGTAATGTAAAATGGTGTAGCCATTATGGAAAACAGAATGGAGGTCCCCCAAAATTTATTAAGAGAACTCTCATAAAATCCAGCAATCACTCATTTAGGTTTATATACAAAGGAGATAAAACAAGAATGTCCAAGAGATATCTACAATCTCATGTCCATTGCAGCATTATACACAATACACAACATAAGAAAACTGCCTAGTGTCCATGCGAAGATGAATTAATAAAGAAAATGTGCTGTACACATACAGTGGAATGTCATTCAGTTTTTTAAAAAGAAGGAAATCCTGCCATTTGCAGCAACACGGAAGAACTTGGGGACATTTGTAAGAGTGAAATAAGCGAGTCACAGAAGATCAAAAACTGAAAGAAAACTCCGAGAAGCAGAGAGTAGAAGGGTGGTTCGAAGAGCTGGCAGGAGGTTGATAAGGGAAGTCTCTGTTCAATGGTTAGAATGTGTTATTTGCAAAATGGAAAAGTTCTAGACACATGCTGTACAACAAGGTGCATGTAGTCAACAGGACTGACTGGACATTTCAAAATTTGTTAAGACGTTGGATTTCATCGTATGTGTACTTTTACAACAATAAAATATACATATGTAAAATAAATACAAAGTGGAAAAAGGGGAAAAAAGAAGAAAAATAAGGAAAGGGAGTCAACAGAGGGAAAGAAGAAAGGAGGAAGGGTCTCGAATGTACACAGGTATCAGGAGATAATGGGAGAGAAGCTCCTCTCCCCAGGCTTTAAAGAAGACATCTCTCCAGAGTTCACACCAGCAAGAGGGGGATGTTCTTTCTCTTCCCCATTCAACCAGAAGCGCCAATAGCATCCTAAGTGTGGCCCAGGCTGTGCTCAGGTGTACACTTTTCCTTGATCTCTAAACCAGCCACCCCTGACTCCCCATGGCTCAGGTGCCCTTCCTGTATCTCCTTCCACTTCTCTAAAGCATTTCCCTCTTCAAGTCCAGCCCAAGGCTCCAATCCTGTCCTCAAACGTGGGTCCACTGGGGGGGTCTCTGAGTTCTTAAGAGCCTCCCTGTGAGTAGCAGGCACTGAATCGCACACCAGGGTTCCCCTCAGCACCATCAGGAAACTACGACCTAGGGATTGAGGATTTCTAGAACAACTTTACTCATAGACAGTCTCTTGGGTAAACAAGTGACATTTTACAATCAAGCATTTTCAGTTTTTTCTTTGGTGGGGAAAATATTGACACATATAAGGCAATCATATTCTATTAAAATATGTATTTCTCAAAGGACTCACTAACGAAAAAAAATTTTTTAAGTATAACTTTCCATGTTTTAATTGACTTTACTCCCAGACTTGTTTGCTTGCAAAAGCCTTCAGAAAATACCAAGAACCTACTTCACCTGGCAGTTTGCACAGCAACATGAGTGGAGATGCTCTTGTCACACTGCTTGGTTTCTCTGTCCCACCTGGCAAAGCACAACCTCCTCTCCGCCCTCCTGGGAAGAGAGCCAGTGCCCACCCTGAGCTCAATCCCTGGGGAAGATCTCTTGGTTCTGTCTTCACTGTATGCAGTGTTTCTAGCCCAGCACACAGAAACACGGCCGGCACAAGTGATGGAAGACAGACTTTCCACAGGAGAAGGACATTTCGTTTCCTTAGCACAGAATCTGATAGTGAATATTAGCCACAAAGGAGAAAGGTGGAGTGAATTTCCTCCATCTACTCCCAGAGGGTCCTTCTTTCTTGGACTCTTCCAGAACTGGGTGTGGCATGTGGGTACAAGCATGGGCTCCCTGCAAAAAGAAGGAGGCCTGCCTAGCACTAGGTGCTTCAGATAAGGGGGGAGGACTCATCCCGAGGCTCTAATAGGAAACAGTTAGAATGAGGGAAGTGGCAGAGTGATGTATCATAACCATTCAGAATGCTATTAGACGTACTAAGAGATGAGATTTCTTATAAAATGAAGTTGTAATTGACCCAGTAGTAGGGATACTGAAACCCAGTTTTGTTCACTAAGAATCCAGCCATGGAACAACTAAGCCCGTGCACCGCAACTACTAAGCCTGTGCTCTAGAGCCCACAAGTCACAACTACTGAGCCCACGTGCCACAACTATTGAAGCCCATGCACCTAGAGCCCGTGCTCTGGAACAACAGAAGCCACCGAAATGAGAAGCCCGTTCAGTGCAAAGAAGACCCAACACAGCCAAAAAAAAAAAAAAAAAATAGAATCCAGTAAATATTTGCCTCGGTGGTGATAGCATTTGTTTTCCAGGTTAAATGAGGCTCATTTGGTATAAAATCAATGCACACATTGAAAGTGTACAGTTTATTTACTTTTATATCCATACCCATTCATGATGCAGTGGTGATGGGAGTATTTTTTAGAAAGTTGGCACCAGTAACAGTGATGTTTAGGGGAACATAAATCAAGGGAAACACAACACAAAAAGTTCACATACACACACAGCATCATACCACTCATTTACATACAGACACACCCAGTCTCATGCACGCAAACCTAAACCACCTAACCGTAATACAGCTTCTTCCTGGGACTATAGTAATTGGTCACATTACTTGTAAATCACTTTCTATCACCAGGACACCTACTCTCATTCCCAGCACAAATTTGGAATCAGTTTGCCCTCTACACTAAAACCAGCAAGAATGTCCCACTTTCTCATCTTCAAAGTTTTTCCTCCCCAAGTGACTGATTCCAGAATACATACCGTTTTCACGTTCTGTGAAGGCCACCTGCAATTACAGAAGAGAAAACACTATGAGGATAAGATCACAGTGATGCTCAGGTCTTTTGTTCATTTGCTGACAGTAGAAAACCTCATAAGAAACAGTGGTCCAGGGAACCCAGCAAGGGTTCTCAGAGCAAACCTACTCAGGCTGAAAGGCAAGAACTTTGCTGGGAGGATGGAACTTCCAAGTCCATTTAGGTTGGAAATTACAGAATTCTTTTCCTAGAGGAAAAATCACTGCAGGAGAGAGAGCTCCATACTCCACAGGCTGTAATGGATGCTGTCAATTGTAATGTCCTGTGGAATCAGGCACCATGAGTTGGTAATGCACTCTCACTCCACATTCTCTCAACCAAGGGAATTGTATGTATCTGGAAGGAATACCCTCAAATATTCATAACTCAATTCTATTGAAAGAGAAATAAAGCAATATTTCTATCTCAGGCCAGAAAAAATCCAGCTAACCTTGATTTTCCATGGAGGCTTTTCTTCTGTCCTATCACGGTGCAGGTCATCCGCCGCATCCTCAGGGAGACCTGGAGGGACACAGAGTAACTGTCAGGACACTGGTGACGCGGCTCAGGAATTACTCAGGGGCTTTCTTCTCGATGAGGACATGGGGTGGGGAGTATGGATGTGGGAGGTTAGTAAGTGTGGGCTGAGCTGGTGTTGGGCCATCCTCTTTGGGCGATGAAGGAAGGCAAAGGACAAGAGGAAGGAAATGAAAACAGAGCTTTGGCTTTCTAGCTAAGGGGAGCCTAATCAGAAGGGAAGGGTCGATCTAAAAAATGGTAAACACTAAAATGCATGCTCTGTTTCAATGACACAGACCCATGACCCATCCTGCCTCTTTTGAGCTTCTGCTAAATTGCCACTGTCTCTTGATTTTTCCCAGATCACTCTTTCCCCAGCATCCACAATGCCAGCTACTGCATTTGTCATGTCTTATATTGTATAATATTTTATACTTGATTAATAGCAACCTCCTTAAAGGACTGAATTCAGTCCTAGACAAAATATGCTATATTTATTCACTAATCACTTGTCTTAAAGAAAATCAAATACACAAGATTTGACAAAACTGAAATCCTACCATTTAGATACAGCCACTATCAATCGTATCATATTTTTCTCCCAGTCTTTGTTTTCTATACAATGTACGTATGCCCACTGAGTCAGGGGCTGCCCATACTCTAGGGAGCTCTTCCATAAGTGGGACACTTCGTTATGAAGAGGGGGCAAAGACTGAGCACAGCCTGTCTCTAACCCAGCTGTGCAGGAGAAGTGTACAGGCTAACAGTCAGGTTCCACTTTGAGTCCTTGGGTGTGGGCTACAGGAATTGACCAATGCTAAGGCTTATGGTAATGTTATCCAATACAATAAAATAGCTCCCTGATTCTTATCTGCTTTTGGCCTTGTTTAAGCAATGACACCAGCACTGACAGATATGACCTGTACTGTATACATGGGGTCTCACACCTCTCAGAATCTGTGAGCTGACCAGGAGAATGCAGGTCCTGAGGTGAATTTCACATTAATGACTGTGCCAAAGTCAACTGATAAGTCCACCCATAGCTGCCCTGGATTCTGTGACCACTAAGGCCACCTGATGGGCAAGGTCTGGACCTTTGGAGATGCTAGGACTTCCAGCCAAGGATACGGATGCAGGGACTCCCTTGCTCCATGACTGAGGATCCCTTGGCTGAGTGGTAAGTGCAGGTCAGGGATCCAGAGCATCCACATTGGGACCCACCCCTGGGTTCTCAGTTTGGCTTTTCCACTTAGGAGGTCAAGAGCTTAGAACATTTATCTCTGCACCATCTCCTTCTGAGGAAAAGGAATATTAACGAAATCTGGGCAACAGCTGTGCTGAGGGAAGAACAACGTAGTGTACAGAGATTGTGCAGTGGTGATGAGCTTTGTTGACAGGTGAATTGTGCTGTGTAAGAGGGAAATATCTCCTGAGGAAACACACACATGCTCACGCATGCAGGTTCACAATCACACCACATAGGCTCACACATGGACCCCACCCCAACCCTGATACACACAAACCCACATCATCTAAATGATGCAGTTACTTCCAGGACCATAGAACTTGGGCATGGCTCTTTACTGGGAAATCAGTCTCTAGCTCTACACCCCCAGCCCTCATCCCTGTAGGGACCCTGAATCAGGGTGTCTCTCCAAGCAAAGCCAGCAAGAGAGTCCCACCTTCTTCATCGTCTAGATTGCTCCTCAGCACAGGGGTGATCTCTGAATGCATACCGTTTTTGTTTGCTGTCCAAGCCACCTGTGATTAGAGAATAGAAAACAGTGTAAGGATCTCAGCATCCTGTGCTCTGTGGACACACGTATTTCATCTCTTTTTTTGTCCTCAGAAAAACAAATGGGAAACTGTTGTTGAGTCAATGGCCCCAAAAGAAACCAGAGAAGACAGCTGTGAGAAAGGCTGGAGCTTTGCCTGGAAGATCTCTCAGGTCCACTTTCAGGAGCAAATACAAAAGTCTATTTCAATGGGGGAAATTTTCTGCTGAGGAAAGTGTGTCTGACTATATATTTTCTAACTGATGTTGCCATTTTTTAAATGGCCTTTTGAATGGGAAAGACCTTCAATCAGCATTCATCCAACCAAGCAAAATTGTATACATCAGCTGTCTTGAACATTGTAGATCTTCATATCTGAAATCAATTGGAAAAGAAAGAAATGAAGCAAACTTTTAATCTCTGATAAATAAGGGGAGCTTACCCTGGAGGTAGCAGGAGCCACTTTAATTATCCTCCCATAGGGCCGTTTCTCCAACAGGTCCTCAGGGGGCTCTAGGGGGACACAGAGTAAGTGTCAGGACACTGGTGATGCTGCTCAGGAATTACTCAGAGAGCCTCGTTAATGTGGACACAGGGTGGGAGTGTATGGATGCAGGTGGTTACTGAGTGTGGACTGAGGTGCTGTTGGACAAACCTCCCTGGTGGGTGGAGGAAGGCAAAGGGGAGGAACATTTCAGAAATGAGGAAGACAACCTTTAGCTTTCTAGCTGTAGGGAACCTAATCAATTTGAAAGTGTCAGTCTGAAAAAGCTTAAACACTAACATTGCACTATGATTCAGTATAGAGTCCCATGGCCCCTCTGCCCATTTGAAAGTCCCTTCAAATCCTACTTCTTCTTGAAATGTTACAAGACTATTTCAGCTTCCTTCTAATCAAATATGTCGCTCCTTCATTCATCGTCCATTCTGTTGGATTTTTGCCTTATTTTATTGTGGTGAAATATACATAATATTTATGCTTTTCATAATTTTTAAGTATACAGTTCAGTAGCATTTCTTACTTTCACAGTGCTGTGTACCCATCAACACAATCTACATCTTAATCTTTTTCATCATTTCAACGTAACCTCTGTACCCATTAAATCATAATCCACCTTACTCCTGCCTCCTGGCCTTGGTAATTTCTACTTCCGGTGTCTGTGAGTTTGCCTACACTAGGTACCTCATACAACTGGAATGATATAATATTTGTCTTTCTGTGCCTGCCTTATTTCACTAACAATAATATATTTTTTATATTATTTGGATCATTCATTTTGTAGCATAAGTCAATCTTTAATTCCTTTTTATGGTTGAAAATTATTCCATTCTGTGTATATATCACATTTTATTTATCCATTCATCACCTGATGGGCTTTGGATTGTTTCTATCTTTTGGCTACTAAGAATAATGCTACTATGAACATTAGTGTACAGATTTCTGTATGGCACCATAATGGTGACAAATAATATTGTACATATTTCAAATATCATTGAATATAACAACACAAGGTGTGACTCTTAGGTGAACTATGGACTTTTCATTAATAAAAATATACTTACATTGTTTCACTAATTGTTACAAATGTACCTTACCTATGTTATATAGTATTAATAGCTGAAACTGGAGTGACAGGATACAGGAATTTTCTGTATTGCCTGTACAACTTTTATGTCAATATAATCCTGTTTTAAATAATGTCTAATAATTTAAAGAAATCTCAAAACATGGTTTCAGGGAGGGATGTGTTGTTGCTAACGTTCAAAAATCAACTAATGTCTAAACCATAACTAGAGACCATCTTCCCTCTTAAACATGAACCAAATGTTGAATTTTAAATGCATGTTTACTTCCATGGTTAAAACAGTACCAGCTGGCTTAGTGAGTTTCAATTTGAACACATGAAATAAAAGAAGAATACTGCTTAATATTTCATAGCTTTTTCTTAAATATGAGGCACTGAACAAACTAGAATAATTATTCTTGAGTGAACCTAATGAGAAATTTTCCACAGTACCTTCAGCTGGGTCATTTTTAGGGTCCACTCTAAAACGTGGCCAGATGTGGATCCTTGTCATCCAGCCTGGGATTGGTATCCTTGACCTCCAATGAGTGATTCTTCTTCTCGCATTCTGGAAGGAGCCTCCTGGGAAATGCATTACAATAGAGACAACTATTGACATCTTGCTGGCAGAAGACCATGGGGAAATTAGCAATAATTTATTCACAGTGCAATCCTTTGGTCCCTTTCCTCACCAGCTGCCCAGAAGAGCCTCCTGAATCAAAGTTGGACTTAGGAAGATCTTGCAGTTTGGTGTGAAACAAACTGAAAACACCCAACAGACAGGTTTTGTGGGCAAATATCTTTATTTAACTGTGAACGTCTAGAAACTCAGCAAACCATTGGGAGCATGACTGATGGACTGGATTCAAATCCCGTTTAGAAGAAGCATGTACTTGGGAAAGATATGTAGATCCCTCTTTGCCTCAGTTCCCTGTTCTGAGATGTAGAAATGTTAATATGGCCTACTTTTAGCATTATGTCATGTGGCCAAAAATGATTGAATACAGGTAAAATGTTGGAAAAATAAAGGACCGGTGCTTCACAAATGCTCTATAAGTGTTCAATCCTGAATGATGGCAAGAATAAGCTGGACATTTGGTAGCTGTTGAAAGCAGAGAAGGGATTTGACGGCTCCAAGTAAAATTGATCTGAGCACCCATTCGAGCAGCCTGGACCAAGAGCTTGCTAAGAATGGGCAAGCATTCAAGTCTTTCCTCACTAAAATTCTGGCTCTATAAACTCATCATTCTCTAGACCCTGTAGTGGAAGGTGTTCTTTTTGAAAGTCATCTCCATACTCAGAGGCTGGAGACCCCACCCCAGGATTCTCCTTGAGAATCACCAGACAGACCCTCCTTCCCTCAGTGACCAAATGTTCATTCCACTAATGTGATGGCACTGGCCCTTCTCACCAAACTACCTGGCAGCCGCCAAACAGCCAGTGATCTTGTCCACAGCAACCCATGGAAATCCAACCAGTGAATCCCAGGTTCTTTCCTTTATAAAACTTTCTGGATTTAGACCTTGAATATTTGGTTTCTGATTTTTTTGTGTGTGGTACACGGGCCTCTCACTGTTGTGGCCTCTCCCGTTGAGGAGCACGGGCTCCGGACGTGCAGGTTCAACGGCCATGGCTCACGGGTGCAGCCGCTCCACGGCATGTGGGATCTTCCAAGACGGGGGCACGAACCCCTGTCCCCTGCATCGGCCGGTGGACTCTCAACCACTCTGCCACCAGGGAAGCCCTGGTTTCAGATTTTGACAGTTACATTTAGAAAGGCTGAGCTGTAATTCCCCTTTCCTCCTATAATGACCATTGCTGAGGAGATATGAAAATTCTCCTGCTTCAGTAAAAGCATAATGACTGAGTTCCCTTTATCTGTTCTCTGGTAGAGTGTGTACAAAATTGGCATTTGGAGATAGTATGTTTTCCTAAATTTAGGAAAATATTTAAGGCAGCTGGCTTGACAGAAGAATCAAAAATATAAATTAAGTAATACAACAAACTATAAAATATATTTATAACTGTAGATAAATGTGGTAGAAATGAGAAAAGAAAAAAAATGAGGAACATATATCAGTAAAAGTTAACCAGCCCATTTGAAGGAACAGCCTTCAGAGGATGAATATGAACCTACCTCCAGAACAATTCAGATTGCCCATTTTCAAACTCGCAAGGGGTGAGAGTGAGAGCTTCTCACCTGCCACTGTATGTGAACGTTTCAGTTAACAGAGTGGCAGTTGGCAGTTGGCATGGAATGCCAAGATGGCCGTCATCATATTACCATAGTGACAGATCACCATACTGGACTCTGCACAGGATGGGTCCAACTGCTGCTGTATAGAAAGTGTGTTTCCAAGGACAAGTTTGGCTCTTCAGAGTAAACAGTTTATTTCCAAAATTGAATCCCAGGTGCACAATTTACTCTCTCATTAAGAAAATAATTTATATGGGAGAAAATGATCAGCCCCCCAAATACAGTTGATAGTGTACATTTCAGGGTGAAGTTGGACAAAGGTAACACGTTGAGAATAAAAAGAGGTTCTATTCTTGACTGAACTATCATCCTGTTGCTGAACACAAGTCCATGTGCCTGACAAACAGTGAGGCCAAACAATACCAACATGTCGAGTTTGGAGCATTGGATCAGAGAAGGGTTTACTGCAGGGCCAGGTGAGGAGATGGGCGGCTCATGCCTTAGAAAACCCTGAACTCCCCAAAAGCTTTCAGCAAAGCCCTTTCATGGGAAAGGTAAGAGAGAGGTGTGGTTAGTTGCTTCAAACTTCTAAGGTCAGATCCTTTTTTCTTGAGGTCAGGTCATGGTCAGGTCACGATGTTCCTGTAAGCCTCCACCAAAACAAATGTTACTCTCTGTACTGACAAGAAAGGGCAAGGTCCCAAGGCTCAACTCTTGCTCTCCAGAGTCCAGGTCCTGGCCAAGAGGAGGGGCTCTGTGTGCAGGCTAGTTACCCTGCCCGGGAGTGTCCGTCCATCAACCAGTCTGGGTCCTCCCACCAGTGCCCAGGCCTGCTTTAAGAAGCAGATCTCAGGTGGCGGTGCCCTCCAGGCCAGGTCCCCAGACCCTGCCCAGCCTTCATCACTGAGGGAGCCAGGCGCCCAGGACCCTGCCGGCCCTCAGGCTTTTCCTTTAAACTGGAGAGAATCATTTGTAGCAAATACCAGTCAGGTGAATTCCCAGCTGCCAACAACTGCCCTTTTTCGAGAACAGACGAACCACAGAGGCGGACCTGAAGTAATGATGTGCAAAGTCCTTGCAACTGAACCCTGAACTCTGGCCACCTCCTGGGGTGGACAACTGATCAAAGCTGGACCAAGGTTTTGGGGCTTTTTTTTGCATTTTGTAAAATTAGTTTCTGCTTTATAACAAAGTGAATCAGTCATAGATATACATCTGTTCCCACATCCCTTCCCTCTTGCGTCTCCCTTCCTCCCACCCTCCCCATCCCACCCCTCCAGGCGGTCACAAAGCACCGAGCTGATTTCCCTGTGCTCTGCGGCTGCTTTCCACTATCTATCTACCATAAGTTTTGTAGTGTATATATGTCCATGCCTCTCTTTCGTTTTGTCTCAGCTTACCCTTCCCGCTCCCCATATCCTCAAGTCCATTCTCAAGTAGGTCTGTGTCTTTTTTTTTTTCCTTAGGTTCTGCTTTATAACAAAGTGAATCAGTCATACATATACATCTGTTCCCACATCCCTTCCCTCATGCATCTCCCTCCCTCCCACCCTCCCGATCCCACCCCTCCAGGCGGTCACAAAGCACCAAGCTGATCTCCCAGTGATCTGTGGCTGCTTCCCACTAGCTATCTACCTTACGTTTGGTACGGTATATACGTCCATGCCTCTCTTTCGCTTTGTCACAGCTTACCCTTCCCCCTCCCCATATCCTCAAGTCCATTCTCAAGTAGGTCTGTGTCTTTTTTATTTTTTATTAGTTTCTGGTTTATAACAAAGTGAATCAGTCATAAATATACATCTGTTCCCACAACCCTTCCCTCATGCATCTCCCTCCCTCCCACCCTCCTTATCGCACCCCTCCAGGCGGTCACAAAGCACGTAGCTGATCTCCCGGTGGTCTGCGGCTGCTTCCCACTATCTATCTACCTTACGTTTGGTAGTGTATATATGTCCATGCCTCTCTTTCACTTTGTCACAGCTTACCCTTCCCACTCCCCATATCCTCAAGTCCATTCTCAAGTAGGTCTGTGTCTTTATTCCCGTTTTACCCCTAGGTTCTTCATGACATATTTTTTAAAATTCCATATATATGTGTTAGCATACTGTATTTGTCTTTCTCTTTCTGACTTACTTCACTCTGTATGACAGACTCTAGGTCTATCCACCTCATTACAAATAGCTCAGTTTTGTCTCTTTTTTTGGCTGAATAATATTCCATTGTATATATGTGCCACATCTTCTTTATCCATTCACCCGATGATGGACACTTAGGTTGTTTCCAGCTCCGGGCTATTGTGAATAGAGCTGCAATGAACATTTTGGTACATGTCTCTTTTTGAATTATGGTTTTCTCAGGGTATCTGCTTAGTAGTGGGATTGCTGGGTCACATGGTAGTTCTATTTTTAGTTTTTTAAGGAACGTCCGTACTGTTCCCATAGTGGCTGTACCAATTCACATTCCCACCAGCAGTGCAAGAGTGTTCCCTTTTCTCCACAACCTCTCCAGCATTTATTGTTTCTAGATTTCTTGATGATGGCCATTCTGACTGGTGTGAGATGATATCCCTTTGCAGTTTTGATTTGCATTTCTCTAATGATTAATGATGTTGAGCATTCTTTCATGTGTTTGTTGGCAGTCTGTATATGTTCTTTGGAGAAATGCCTATTTAAGTCTTCTGCCCATTTTTGCTTTGGGTTGTTTGTTTTTTTGCTATTGAGCTGCATGAGCTGCTTATAAATTTTGGAGATTAATCCTTTGTCAGTTGCTTCATTTGCAAATATTTTCTCCCATTCTGAGGGTTGTCTTTTGGTCTTGTTTATGGTTTCCTTTGCTGTGCAAAAGCTTTGAAGTTTCATTAGGTCTCATTTGTTTATTTTTATTTATTTATTTATTTATTATTTCTTTTTTTTATTAGTTTCTGCTCTATAACAAAGTGAATCAGTCATACATATACATCTGTTCCCACATCCCTTCCCTCATGCATCTCCCTCCCTCCCACCCTCCCCATCCCACCCCTCCAGGCGGTCACAAAGCACCGAGCTGATCTCCCTGTGCTCTGCGGCTGCTTCCCACTAGCTATCTACCTTACGTTTGGTACTGTATATATGTCCATGCCTCTCTTTCTCTTTGTCACAGCTTACACTTCCCCCTCCCCATATCATCAAGTCCATTCTCCAGTAGGTCTGTGTCTTTATTCTCGTTTTACCCCTAGGTTCTTCATGACATTTTTTAAAAATTCCATATATATGTGTTAGAATACAGTATTTGTCTTTCTCTTTCTGACTTACATCACTGTGTATGACAGACTCTAGGTCTATCCACCTCATTACAAATAGCTCAGTTTCTTTTCTTTTTATGGCTGAGTAACATTCCACTGTATATATGTGCCACATCTTCTTTATCCATTCATCTGATGATGGACACTTAGGTTGTTTCCATCTCAGGGCTATTGTGAATAGAGCTGCAATGAACATTTTGGTACATGTCTCTTTTTGAATTATGGTTTTCTCAGGGTATACGCCTAGTAGTGGGATTGCTGGATCATATGGTAGTTCTATTTTTAGTTTTTTAAGGAACCTCCATATTGTTCTCCATAGTGGCTGTACCAATTCACATTCCCACCATTTAAGTCTTCTGCCCATTTTTAGATTGGGTTGTTTGTTTTTTTGCTATTGAGCTGCATGAGCTGCTTATAAATTTTGGAGATTAATCCTTTGTCAGTTGCTTCATTTGCAAATATTTTCTCCCATTCTGAGGGCTGTCTTTTGGTCTTGTTTATGGTTTCCTTTGCTGTGCAAAAGCTTTGAAGTTTCACTAGGTCTCATTTGTTTATTTTTATTTATTTATTTATTGTTTATTTCATTTTTTTTATTAGTTTCTGCTCTATAACAAAGTGAATCAGTCATACATATACATCTGTTCCCACATCCCTTCCCTCATGCATCTCCTTCCCTCCCACCCTCCCCATCCCACCACTCCAGGCGGTCGCAATGCACCGAGCTGATCTCCCTGTGCTCTGCGGCTGCTTCCCACTAGCTATCTACCTTACGTTTGGTACTGTATATATGTCCATGCCTCTCTTTCACTTTGTCACAGCTTACCCTTCCCCCTTCCCGTATCCTCAAGTCCATTCTCAAGTAGGTCTGTGTCTTTTTTTTTTTTTTAGTTTCTGCCTTATAACAAAGTGAATCAGTTATACATATATATCTGTTCCCACATCCCTTCCCTCATGCATCTCCCTGCCACCCACCCTCCCCATCCCACCCCTCCAGGCAGTCACAAAGCACTGAGCTGATCTCCCTGTGCTCTGCAGCTGCTTCCCTCTAGCTATCTACCTTACATTTGGTACTGTATATATGTCCATGCCTATCTTTCGCTTTGTCACAGCTTACCCTTCCCCCTCCTGATATCCTCGAGTCCATTCTCAAGTAGGTCTGTGTCTTTATTCCTGTTTTACCCCTAGGTTCTTCATGACTTTTTTTTTCTTAAATTTCATATATATGTGTTAGCATACGGTATTTGTCTTTCTCTTTCTGGCTTACTTCACTCTGTATGACAGACTCTAGGTCTATCCACCTCATTACAAATAGCTCAGTTTTGTCTCTTTTTATGGCTGAGTAATATTCCATTGTATATATGTGCCACATCTTCTAATCCATTCATCCGATGATGGCCACTTAGGTTGTTTCCATCTCCGGGCTATTTTGAATAGAGCTGCAATGAACATTTTGGTACATGTCTCTTTTTGAATTATGGTTTTCTCAGGCTATATGCCTAGTAGTGGGATTGCTGGATCATATGGTAGTACTATTTTTAGTTTTTTAAGGAACCTCCGTACTGTTCTCCGTAGTGGCTGTACCAATTCACATTCCCACCAGCAGTGCAAGAGTGTTCCCATTTCTCCAAACCCTCTCCAGCATTTATTGTTTCTAGATTTCTTGATGATGGGCATTCTGAATGGTGTGAGGTGATATCTCATTGTAGTTTTGATTTGCATTTCTCTAATGATTAATGATGTTGAGCATTCTTTCATGTGTTTGTTGCCAGTCTGTATATCTTCTTTGGAGAAATGCCTATTTAAGTCTTCTGCCCATTTTTGCATTGGGTTGCTTGTTTTTTTGCTATTGAGCTGCATGAGCTGCTTATAAATTTTGGAGATTAATCCTTTGTCAGTTGCTTCATTTGCAAATATTTTCTCCCATTTTGAGGGTTGTCTTTTGGTCTTGTTTATGGTTTCCTTTGCTGTGCAAAAGCTTTGAAGTTTCATGGGGTCCCATTTGTTTATTTATTTATTTATTTATTTATTTATTTATTTATTTATTTATTATTTTATTTTTTTTATTAGTTTCTGCTCTATAACAAAGTGAATCAGTCATACATATACATCTGTTCCCACATCCCTTCTCTCATGCATCTCCCTCCCTCCCACCCTCCCCATCCCACCCCTCCAGGTGGTCACAAAGCACTGAGCTGATCTCCCTGTGCTCTGCGGCTGCTTCCCACTAGCTATCTACCTTACGTTTGGTACTGTATATATGTCCATGCCTCTCTTTCGCTTTGTCACAGCTTACCCTTCCCCCTCCCCATATCATCAAGTCCATTCTCCAGTAGGTCTGTGTCTTTATTCCCGTTTTACCCCTAAGTTCTTCATGACATTTTTTTTAAATTCCATATATATGTGTTAGCATACAGTATTTGTCTTTCTCTTTCTGACTTACTTCACTCTGTATGACAGACTCTAGGTCTATCCACATCATTACAAATAGCTCAGTTTTGTTTCTTTTTATGGCTGAGCAATATTCCACTGTATATATGTGCCACATCTTCTTTATCCATTCATCCGATGATGGACACTCAGGTTGTTTCCATCTCCGGGCTATTGTGAATAGAGCTGCAATGAACATTTTGGTACATGTCTCTTTTTGAATTATGGTTTTCTCAGGGTGTATGCCTAGTAGTGGGATTGCTGGATCATATGGTAGTTCTATTTTTAGTTTTTTAAGGAACCTCCATACTGTTCTCCATAGTGGCTGTACCAATTCACATTCCCACCAGCAGTGCAACAGTGTTCCCTTTTCTCCACACCCTCTCTAGCATTTATTGTTTCTAGATTTCTTCATGATGGCCATTGTGACTGGTGTGAGATGATATCTCATTGTAGTTTTGATTTGCATTTCTCTAATGATTAATGATGTTGAGCATTCTTTCATGTGTTTGTTGGCGGTCTGTATATCTTCTTTGGAGAAATGCCTATTTAAGTCTTCTGCCCATTTTTGGATTAAGTTTTTTGTTTTTTTTGCTATCGAGCTGCATGAGCTGCTTATAAATTTTCGAGATTAATCCTTTGTCAGTTGCTTCATTTACAAATATTTTCTCCCATTCTGAGGGCTGTCTTTTAGTCTTGTTTATGGTTTCCTTTGCTGTGCAAAAGCTTTGAAGTTTCATTTGGTCCCCTTTGTTTATTATTTATTTATTTATTATTTTATTTTTTTTATTAGTTTCTGCTCTATAACAAAGTGAATCAGTCATACATATACATCTGTTCCCACATCCCTTCCCTCATGCATCTCCCTCCCTCCCACCCTCCCCATCCCACCCCTCTAGGCGGTCACAAAGCACCGAGCTGATCTCCCTGTGCTCTGCAGCTGCTTCCCACTAGCTATCTACCTTACATTTGGTTCTATATATATGTCCATGCCTCTCTTTCGCTTTGTCACAGCTTACCCTTCCCCCTCCCCATATCCTCAAGTCCATTCTCAAGTAAGTCTGTGTCTTTATTCCTGTTTTACCCCTAGGTTCTTCATGACATTTTTTTTCTTAAATTCCTTATATGTGTGTTAGCATACGGTATTTGTCTTTCTCTTTCTGACTTACTTCACTCTGTATGACAGACTCTAGGTCTATCCACCTTAATACAAATAGCTCAGTTTTGAATCTTTTTTTGGCTGAATAATATTCCATTGTATATGTGTGCCACATCTTCTTTATCCATTCATCCGATGATGGACACTTAGGTTGTTTCCAGCTCTGGGCTATTGTGAATAGAGCTGCAATGAACATTTTTGTACATGTCTCTTTTGAATTATATTTTTCTCAGGGTGTATGCCTAGTAGTGGGATTGCTGGATCATATGGTAGTTCTATTTTTAGTTTTTTAAGGAACGTCCATACTGTTCTCCATACTGTCTCTACCAATTCACATTCCCACCAGCAGTGCAACAATTTTCCCTTTTCTCCACACCCTCTCCAGCATTTATTGTTTCTAGATTTCTTGATGATGGCCATTCTGACTGGTGTGAGATATTATCTCATTGTAGTTTTGATTTGCATTTCTCTAATGATTAATGATGTTGAGCATTCTTTCATGTGTTTGTTGGCAGTCTGTATATGTTCTTTGGAGAAATGCCTATTTAAGTCTTCTGCCCATTTTTGCATTGGGTTGTTTGTTTTTTTGCTATTGAGCTGCATGAGCTGCTTATAAATTTTGGAGATTAATCCTTTGTCAGTTGCTTCATTTGCAAATATTTTCTCCCATTCTGAGGGTTGTCTTTTGGTCTTGTTTATGGTTTCCTTTGCTGTGCAAAAGCTTTGAAGTTTCATTAGGTCTCATTTGTTTATTTTTATTTATTTATTTATTTATTATTTCTTTTTTTTATTAGTTTCTGCTCTATAACAAAGTGAATCAGTCATACATATACATCTGTTCCCACATCCCTTCCCTCATGCATCTCCCTCCCTCCCACCCTCCCCATCCCACCCCTCCAGGCGGTCACAAAGCACCGAGCTGATCTCCCTGTGCTCTGCGGCTGCTTCCCACTAGCTATCTACCTTACGTTTGGTACTGTATATATGTCCATGCCTCTCTTTCTCTTTGTCACAGCTTACACTTCCCCCTCCCCATATCATCAAGTCCATTCTCCAGTAGGTCTGTGTCTTTATTCTCGTTTTACCCCTAGGTTCTTCATGACATTTTTTAAAAATTCCATATATATGTGTTAGAATACAGTATTTGTCTTTCTCTTTCTGACTTACATCACTGTGTATGACAGACTCTAGGTCTATCCACCTCATTACAAATAGCTCAGTTTCTTTTCTTTTTATGGCTGAGTAACATTCCACTGTATATATGTGCCACATCTTCTTTATCCATTCATCTGATGATGGACACTTAGGTTGTTTCCATCTCAGGGCTATTGTGAATAGAGCTGCAATGAACATTTTGGTACATGTCTCTTTTTGAATTATGGTTTTCTCAGGGTATACGCCTAGTAGTGGGATTGCTGGATCATATGGTAGTTCTATTTTTAGTTTTTTAAGGAACCTCCATATTGTTCTCCATAGTGGCTGTACCAATTCACATTCCCACCATTTAAGTCTTCTGCCCATTTTTGGATTGGGTTGTTTGTTTTTTTGCTATTGAGCTGCATGAGCTGCTTATAAATTTTGGAGATTAATCCTTTGTCAGTTGCTTCATTTGCAAATATTTTCTCCCATTCTGAGGGCTGTCTTTTGGTCTTGTTTATGGTTTCCTTTGCTGTGCAAAAGCTTTGAAGTTTCACTAGGTCTCATTTGTTTATTTTTATTTATTTATTTATTGTTTATTTCATTTTTTTTATTAGTTTCTGCTCTATAACAAAGTGAATCAGTCATACATATACATCTGTTCCCACATCCCTTCCCTCATGCATCTCCTTCCCTCCCACCCTCCCCATCCCACCACTCCAGGCGGTCGCAATGCACCGAGCTGATCTCCCTGTGCTCTGCGGCTGCTTCCCACTAGCTATCTACCTTACGTTTGGTACTGTATATATGTCCATGCCTCTCTTTCACTTTGTCACAGCTTACCCTTCCCCCTTCCCGTATCCTCAAGTCCATTCTCAAGTAGGTCTGTGTCTTTTTTTTTTTTTTAGTTTCTGCCTTATAACAAAGTGAATCAGTTATACATATATATCTGTTCCCACATCCCTTCCCTCATGCATCTCCCTGCCACCCACCCTCCCCATCCCACCCCTCCAGGCAGTCACAAAGCACTGAGCTGATCTCCCTGTGCTCTGCAGCTGCTTCCCTCTAGCTATCTACCTTACATTTGGTACTGTATATATGTCCATGCCTATCTTTCGCTTTGTCACAGCTTACCCTTCCCCCTCCTGATATCCTCGAGTCCATTCTCAAGTAGGTCTGTGTCTTTATTCCTGTTTTACCCCTAGGTTCTTCATGACTTTTTTTTTCTTAAATTTCATATATATGTGTTAGCATACGGTATTTGTCTTTCTCTTTCTGGCTTACTTCACTCTGTATGACAGACTCTAGGTCTATCCACCTCATTACAAATAGCTCAGTTTTGTCTCTTTTTATGGCTGAGTAATATTCCATTGTATATATGTGCCACATCTTCTAATCCATTCATCCGATGATGGCCACTTAGGTTGTTTCCATCTCCGGGCTATTTTGAATAGAGCTGCAATGAACATTTTGGTACATGTCTCTTTTTGAATTATGGTTTTCTCAGGCTATATGCCTAGTAGTGGGATTGCTGGATCATATGGTAGTACTATTTTTAGTTTTTTAAGGAACCTCCGTACTGTTCTCCGTAGTGGCTGTACCAATTCACATTCCCACCAGCAGTGCAAGAGTGTTCCCATTTCTCCAAACCCTCTCCAGCATTTATTGTTTCTAGATTTCTTGATGATGGGCATTCTGAATGGTGTGAGGTGATATCTCATTGTAGTTTTGATTTGCATTTCTCTAATGATTAATGATGTTGAGCATTCTTTCATGTGTTTGTTGCCAGTCTGTATATCTTCTTTGGAGAAATGCCTATTTAAGTCTTCTGCCCATTTTTGCATTGGGTTGCTTGTTTTTTTGCTATTGAGCTGCATGAGCTGCTTATAAATTTTGGAGATTAATCCTTTGTCAGTTGCTTCATTTGCAAATATTTTCTCCCATTTTGAGGGTTGTCTTTTGGTCTTGTTTATGGTTTCCTTTGCTGTGCAAAAGCTTTGAAGTTTCATTGGGTCCCATTTGTTTATTTATTTATTTATTTATTTATTTATTTATTTATTTATTATTTTATTTTTTTTATTAGTTTCTGCTCTATAACAAAGTGAATCAGTCATACATATACATCTGTTCCCACATCCCTTCTCTCATGCATCTCCCTCCCTCCCACCCTCCCCATCCCACCCCTCCAGGTGGTCACAAAGCACTGAGCTGATCTCCCTGTGCTCTGCGGCTGCTTCCCACTAGCTATCTACCTTACGTTTGGTACTGTATATATGTCCATGCCTCTCTTTCGCTTTGTCACAGCTTACCCTTCCCCCTCCCCATATCATCAAGTCCATTCTCCAGTAGGTCTGTGTCTTTATTCCCGTTTTACCCCTAAGTTCTTCATGACATTTTTTTTAAATTCCATATATATGTGTTAGCATACAGTATTTGTCTTTCTCTTTCTGACTTACTTCACTCTGTATGACAGACTCTAGGTCTATCCACATCATTACAAATAGCTCAGTTTTGTTTCTTTTTATGGCTGAGCAATATTCCACTGTATATATGTGCCACATCTTCTTTATCCATTCATCCGATGATGGACACTCAGGTTGTTTCCATCTCCGGGCTATTGTGAATAGAGCTGCAATGAACATTTTGGTACATGTCTCTTTTTGAATTATGGTTTTCTCAGGGTGTATGCCTAGTAGTGGGATTGCTGGATCATATGGTAGTTCTATTTTTAGTTTTTTAAGGAACCTCCGTACTGTTCTCCATAGTGGCTGTACCAATTCACATTCCCACCAGCAGTGCAACAGTGTTCCCTTTTCTCCACACCCTCTCTAGCATTTATTGTTTCTAGATTTCTTCATGATGGCCATTGTGACTGGTGTGAGATGATATCTCATTGTAGTTTTGATTTGCATTTCTCTAATGATTAATGATGTTGAGCATTCTTTCATGTGTTTGTTGGCGGTCTGTATATCTTCTTTGGAGAAATGCCTATTTAAGTCTTCTGCCCATTTTTGGATTAAGTTTTTTGTTTTTTTTGCTATCGAGCTGCATGAGCTGCTTATAAATTTTCGAGATTAATCCTTTGTCAGTTGCTTCATTTACAAATATTTTCTCCCATTCTGAGGGCTCTCTTTTAGTCTTGTTTATGGTTTCCTTTGCTGTGCAAAAGCTTTGAAGTTTCATTTGGTCCCCTTTGTTTATTATTTATTATTTTATTTTTTTTATTAGTTTCTGCTCTATAACAAAGTGAATCAGTCATACATATACATCTGTTCCCACATCCCTTCCCTCATGCATCTCCCTCCCTCCCACCCTCCCCATCCCACCCCTCTAGGCGGTCACAAAGCACCGAGCTGATCTCCCTGTGCTCTGCAGCTGCTTCCCACTAGCTATCTACCTTACATTTGGTTCTATATATATGTCCATGCCTCTCTTTCGCTTTGTCACAGCTTACCCTTCCCCCTCCCCATATCCTCAAGTCCATTCTCAAGTAAGTCTGTGTCTTTATTCCTGTTTTACCCCTAGGTTCTTCATGACATTTTTTTTCTTAAATTCCTTATATGTGTGTTAGCATACGGTATTTGTCTTTCTCTTTCTGACTTACTTCACTCTGTATGACAGACTCTAGGTCTATCCACCTTAATACAAATAGCTCAGTTTTGAATCTTTTTTTGGCTGAATAATATTCCATTGTATATGTGTGCCACATCTTCTTTATCCATTCATCCGATGATGGACACTTAGGTTGTTTCCAGCTCTGGGCTATTGTGAATAGAGCTGCAATGAACATTTTTGTACATGTCTCTTTTGAATTATATTTTTCTCAGGGTGTATGCCTAGTAGTGGGATTGCTGGATCATATGGTAGTTCTATTTTTAGTTTTTTAAGGAACGTCCATACTGTTCTCCATACTGTCTCTACCAATTCACATTCCCACCAGCAGTGCAACAATTTTCCCTTTTCTCCACACCCTCTCCAGCATTTATTGTTTCTAGATTTCTTGATGATGGCCATTCTGACTGGTGTGAGATATTATCTCATTGTAGTTTTGATTTGCATTTCTCTAATGATTAATGATGTTGAGCATTCTTTCATGTGTTTGTTGGCAGTCTGTATATCTTCTTTGGAGAAATGCCTATTTAAGTCTTCTGCCCATTTTTGGATTGGGTTGTTTGTTTTTTTGCTATTGAGGTGCATGAGCTGCTTATAAATTTTGGAGATTAATCCTTTGTCAGTTGCTTCATTTGCAAATATTTTCTCCCATTCTGAGGGCTGTCTTTTGGTCTTGTTTATTGTTTCCTTTGCTTTGCAAAATCTTTGAAGTTTCATTAGGTCCCGTTTGTTTATTTTTTATTTATTATTTATTTTATTTTATTTTTTTATTAGCTTCTGCTCTATAACAAATTGAATCAGTCATACATATATATCTGTTCCTATATCCCTTCCCTCATGCATCTACCTCCCTCCAACCCTCCCCATCCCACCCCTCCAGGCGGTCACAAAGCACCGAGCTGATCTCCCTGTGCTCTGCGGCTGCTTGCCTCTAGCTATCTACCTTACGTTTGGTACTGTATATATGTCCAGGCCTCTCTTTCTCTTTGTCACAGCTTACCCTTCCCCCTCCCCATATCCTCAAGTCCATTCTTAAGTAGGTCTGTGTCTTTATTACCGTTTTACCCCTAAGTTCTTCCTGACATTTTTTTTTAATTTCATATATATGTGTTAGCATACAGTATTTGTCTTTCTCTTTCTGACATAATGCACTCTGTATGACAGACTCTAGGTCTATCCACCTCATTACAAATAGCTCAGTTTCGTTTCTTTTGATGGCTGAGTAATATTCCACTGTATATATGTGCCACATCTTCTTTATCCATTCATCCGATGATGGACACTTAGGTTGTTTCCATCTCCGGGCTATTGTGAATAGAGCTGCAATGAACATTTTGGTACACGTCTCTTTTTGAATTACGGTTTTCTCAGGGTATATGCCTTGTAGTGGGATTGCTGGATCATATGGTAGTTCTATTTTTAATTTTTTAAGGAACCTCCGTACTCTTCTCGACAGTGGCTGTACCAATTCACATTCCCAACAGCAGTGCAAGAGTGTTCCCTTTTCTCCACACCCACTCCAGCATTTATTGTTTCTAGATTTCTTGATGATGGCCATTCTGACTGGTGTGAGATGATATCTCATTGTAGTTTTGATTTGCATTTCTCTAATGATTAATGATGTTGAGCATTCTTTCATGGGTTTGTTGGCAGTCTGTATATCTACTTTGGAGAAATTCCTATTTAAGACTTCTGCCCATTTTTGGGTTGGGTTGTTTCTTTTTTTGCTGTTGAGCTGCATGAGCTGCTTATAAATTTTGGAGATTAATCCTTTGTCAGTTGCTTCATTTGCAAATATTTTCTCCCATTCTGAGGGTTGTCTTTTGGTCTTGTTTATGGTTTCCTTTGCGGTGCAAAAGATTTGATGTTTCATTAGGTCCCATTTGTTTATTTTTTATTTATTTATTTTTTAATTTATTTTATTTTTTTATTAGTTTCTGCTCTATAACAAAGTGAATCAGTCATACATATACATCTGTTCCCACATCCCCTCCGTCATGCATCTCCCTCCCTCCCACCCTCCCTATCCCACCCATCTAGGCAGTCAGAAAGCACCGAGCTGATCTCCCTGTGCTCTGCAGCTGCTTCCCACTATCTATCTACCTTCAGTTTGGTAGTGTATATATGTCCATGCTTTGCTTTTGTTTTGTCACAGCTTACCATGCCCCCTCCCCATATCCTCAAGTGCATTCTCAAATAGGTCTGTGTGTTCTTTTTTTTTTTTTTTTTTTTCTGCTCTATAACAAAGTGAATCAGTCATACATATACATCTGTTCCCACATCCCTTCCCTCATGCATCTCCCTCCCTCCCACCCCTCCAGGCGGTCGCAAAGCACCGAGCTGATCTCCCTGTGCTCTGCGGCTGCTCCCCACTAGCTATCTACCTTACATTTGGTAGTGTATATATGTCCATGCCTCTCTTTCGTTTTGTCACAGCTTACCCTTCCCCCTCCCCATATCCTCATGTCCGTTCTCAAGTAGGTCTGTGTTTTTATTCCCGTTTTACCCCTAAGTTCTTCATGACATTTTTTTTAGTTCCATATATATGTGTTAGCATACAGTATTTGTCTTTCTCTTTCTGACTTACTTCACTCTGTATGACAGACTCTAGGTCTATCCACCTCATTACAAATAGCTCAGTTTCGTTTCTTTTTATGGCTGAGTAATATTCCACTGTATATATGTGCCACATATTCTTTACCCATTCATTCGATGATGGACACTTAGGTTGTTTCCATCTCTGGGCTATTGTGAATAGAGCTGCAATGAACATTTTGGTACATGTCTCTTTTTGAATTATGGTTTTCTCAGGGTGTATGCCTAGTAGTGGGATTGCTGGATCATATGGTAGTTCTATTTTTAGTTTTTTAAGGAACCTCCATATTGTTCTCCATAGTGGCTCTACCAATTCACATTCCCACCTTCAGTGCAAGAGTGTTCCTTTTTCTCCACGCCCTCTCCAGCATTTATTGTTTCTAGATTTCTTGATGATGGCCATTCTGACTGGTGTGAGATGATATCTCATTGTAGTTTTGATTTGCATTTCTCTAATGATTAATGATGTTGAGCATTCTTTCATGTGTTTGCTGGCAGTCTGTATATCTTCTTTGGAGAAATGCCTATTTAAGTTTTCTGCCCATTTTTGGATTGGGTTGTTTGTTTTTTGCTATTGAGCTGCATGAGCTGCTTATAAATTTTGGAGATTAATCCTTTGTCAGTAGCTTCATTAGCAAATATTTTCTCACATTCTGAGGGCTGTCTTTTGGTCTTGTTTATGGTTTCCTTTGCTGTGCAAAAGCTTTGAAGTTTCATTTGGTCCCGTTTGTTTATTTTTTGTTTATTTATTTTATTTTTTTAATTAGTTTCTGCTCTATAACAAAGTGAATCAGTCATACATATACATCTGTTCCCACATCCCTTCCCTCATGCATCTCCCTCCCTCCCAACCTCCACATCCCACCCCTCCAGGCGGTCACAAAGCACTGAGCTGATCTCCCTGTGCTCTGCCGCTGCTTCCCACTAGCTATCTACCTTACATTTGGTTCTATATATATGTCCATGCCTCTCTTTCGCTTTGTCACAGCTTACCCTTCCCCCTCCCCATAAACTCAATCCATTCTCAAGTAGGACTGTGTCTTTATTCCTGTTTTACCCCTAGTTTCTTCATGATATTTTTTTTCTTAAATTAAATATATATGTGTTAGCATACGGTATTTGTCTTTCTCTTTCTCACTTACTTCACTCTGTATGACAGACTGTAGTTCTATCCACCTCATTACAAATAGCTCAGTTTTGTCTCTTTTTATGGCTGAATAATATTCTATTGTATATATGCACCACAACTTCTTTATCCATTCGTCCGATGATGGACACTTAGGTTGTTTCCATCACCTGGCTATTGTGAATAGAGCTGCAATGAACATTTTGGTACACGTCTCTTTTTGAATTATGGTTTTCTCAGGGTATATGCCTTGTAGTGGGGTTGCTGGATCATATGGTAGTTCTATTTTTAATTTTTTAAGGAACCTCCGTACTCTTCTCGACAGTGGCTGTACCAATTCACATTCCCAACAGCAGTGCAAGAGTGTTCCCTTTTCTCCACACCCTCTCCAGCATTTATTGTTTCTAGATTTCTTGATGATGGCCATTCTGACTGGTGTGAGATGATATCTCATTGTAGTTTTGATTTGCATTTCTCTAAAGATTAATGATGTTGAGCATTCTTTCATGTGTTTGTTGCCAGTCTGTATATCTTCTTTGGAGAAATGCCTATTTAAGTCTTCTGCTCATTTTTGGATTGGGCTGTTTGTTTCTTTGCTATTGAGCTGCATGAGCTGCTTATAAATTTTGGAGATTAAACTTTTGTGAGTTGCTTCATTTGCAAATATTTTCTCCCATTCTGAGGGTTGTCTTTTGGTCTTGTTTATGGTTTCCTTTGCTGTGCAAAAGCTCTGAAGTTTCATTAGGTCCCATTTGTTAATTTTTTATTTATTTATTTTTTTATTAGTTTCTGCTCTATAACAAAGTGAATCAGTCATACATATACATCTCTTCCCATATTCCTTCCCTCATGCATCTCCCTCCCTCCCACCCTCCCCATCCCACCCCTCCAGGCCGTCACAAAGCACCGAGCTGATCTCCCTGTGCTCTGCGGCTGCTTCCCACGATATATCTACCTTAAGTTTGGTAGTGTATATATGTCCATGCCTCTCTTTCGTTTTGTCTCAGCTTACCCTTCCCGCTCCCCATATCCTCAAGTCCATTCTCAAGTAGGTCTGTGTCTTTTTTTTTTCTTAGTTTCTGCTTTATAACAAAGTGAATCAGTCATACATATACATCTGTTCCAACATCCCTTCCCTCATGCATCTCCCTCCCTCCCACCCTCCCCATCCCACCCCTCCAGGCGGTCACAAAGCACCCAGCTGATCTCCCAGTGCTCTGTGGCTGCTTCCCACTAGCTATCTACCTTACGTTTGGTAGTGTATATATGTCCATGCCTCTCTTTCGTTTTGTCACAGCTTACCCTTCCCCCTCCCCATATCATCAAGTCCATTCTCCAGTAGGTCTGTGTCTTTATTCCCGTTTTACCCCTAAGTTCTTCATGACATTTTTTTTAAATTCCATATATATGTGTTAGCATACAGTATTTGTCTTTCTCTTTCTGACTTACTTCACTCTGTATGACAGACTCTAGGTCTATCCACATCATTACAAATAGCTCAGTTTTGTTTCTTTTTATGGCTGAGCAATATTCCACTGTATATATGTGCCACATCTTCTTTATCCATTCATCCGATGATGGACACTCAGGTTGTTTCCATCTCCGGGCTATTGTGAATAGAGCTGCAATGAACATTTTGGTACATGTCTCTTTTTGAATTATGGTTTTCTCAGGGTGTATGCCTAGTAGTGGGATTGCTGGATCATATGGTAGTTCTATTTTTAGTTTTTTAAGGAACCTCCGTACTGTTCTCCATAGTGGCTGTACCAATTCACATTCCCACCAGCAGTGCAACAGTGTTCCCTTTTCTCCACACCCTCTCTAGCATTTATTGTTTCTAGATTTCTTCATGATGGCCATTGTGACTGGTGTGAGATGATATCTCATTGTAGTTTTGATTTGCATTTCTCTAATGATTAATGATGTTGAGCATTCTTTCATGTGTTTGTTGGCGGTCTGTATATCTTCTTTGGAGAAATGCCTATTTAAGTCTTCTGCCCATTTTTGGATTAAGTTTTTTGTTTTTTTTGCTATCGAGCTGCATGAGCTGCTTATAAATTTTCGAGATTAATCCTTTGTCAGTTGCTTCATTTACAAATATTTTCTCCCATTCTGAGGGCTCTCTTTTAGTCTTGTTTATGGTTTCCTTTGCTGTGCAAAAGCTTTGAAGTTTCATTTGGTCCCCTTTGTTTATTATTTATTTATTTATTATTTTATTTTTTTTATTAGTTTCTGCTCTATAACAAAGTGAATCAGTCATACATATACATCTGTTCCCACATCCCTTCCCTCATGCATCTCCCTCCCTCCCACCCTCCCCATCCCACCCCTCTAGGCGGTCACAAAGCACCGAGCTGATCTCCCTGTGCTCTGCAGCTGCTTCCCACTAGCTATCTACCTTACATTTGGTTCTATATATATGTCCATGCCTCTCTTTCGCTTTGTCACAGCTTACCCTTCCCCCTCCCCATATCCTCAAGTCCATTCTCAAGTAAGTCTGTGTCTTTATTCCTGTTTTACCCCTAGGTTCTTCATGACATTTTTTTTCTTAAATTCCTTATATGTGTGTTAGCATACGGTATTTGTCTTTCTCTTTCTGACTTACTTCACTCTGTATGACAGACTCTAGGTCTATCCACCTTAATACAAATAGCTCAGTTTTGAATCTTTTTTTGGCTGAATAATATTCCATTGTATATGTGTGCCACATCTTCTTTATCCATTCATCCGATGATGGACACTTAGGTTGTTTCCAGCTCTGGGCTATTGTGAATAGAGCTGCAATGAACATTTTTGTACATGTCTCTTTTGAATTATATTTTTCTCAGGGTGTATGCCTAGTAGTGGGATTGCTGGATCATATGGTAGTTCTATTTTTAGTTTTTTAAGGAACGTCCATACTGTTCTCCATACTGTCTCTACCAATTCACATTCCCACCAGCAGTGCAACAATTTTCCCTTTTCTCCACACCCTCTCCAGCATTTATTGTTTCTAGATTTCTTGATGATGGCCATTCTGACTGGTGTGAGATATTATCTCATTGTAGTTTTGATTTGCATTTCTCTAATGATTAATGATGTTGAGCATTCTTTCATGTGTTTGTTGGCAGTCTGTATATGTTCTTTGGAGAAATGCCTATTTAAGTCTTCTGCCCATTTTTGCATTGGGTTGTTTGTTTTTTTGCTATTGAGCTGCATGAGCTGCTTATAAATTTTGGAGATTAATCCTTTGTCAGTTGCTTCATTTGCAAATATTTTCTCCCATTCTGAGGGTTGTCTTTTGGTCTTGTTTATGGTTTCCTTTGCTGTGCAAAAGCTTTGAAGTTTCATTAGGTCTCATTTGTTTATTTTTATTTATTTATTTATTTATTATTTCTTTTTTTTATTAGTTTCTGCTCTATAACAAAGTGAATCAGTCATACATATACATCTGTTCCCACATCCCTTCCCTCATGCATCTCCCTCCCTCCCACCCTCCCCATCCCACCCCTCCAGGCGGTCACAAAGCACCGAGCTGATCTCCCTGTGCTCTGCGGCTGCTTCCCACTAGCTATCTACCTTACGTTTGGTACTGTATATATGTCCATGCCTCTCTTTCTCTTTGTCACAGCTTACACTTCCCCCTCCCCATATCATCAAGTCCATTCTCCAGTAGGTCTGTGTCTTTATTCTCGTTTTACCCCTAGGTTCTTCATGACATTTTTTAAAAATTCCATATATATGTGTTAGAATACAGTATTTGTCTTTCTCTTTCTGACTTACATCACTGTGTATGACAGACTCTAGGTCTATCCACCTCATTACAAATAGCTCAGTTTCTTTTCTTTTTATGGCTGAGTAACATTCCACTGTATATATGTGCCACATCTTCTTTATCCATTCATCTGATGATGGACACTTAGGTTGTTTCCATCTCAGGGCTATTGTGAATAGAGCTGCAATGAACATTTTGGTACATGTCTCTTTTTGAATTATGGTTTTCTCAGGGTATACGCCTAGTAGTGGGATTGCTGGATCATATGGTAGTTCTATTTTTAGTTTTTTAAGGAACCTCCATATTGTTCTCCATAGTGGCTGTACCAATTCACATTCCCACCATTTAAGTCTTCTGCCCATTTTTGGATTGGGTTGTTTGTTTTTTTGCTATTGAGCTGCATGAGCTGCTTATAAATTTTGGAGATTAATCCTTTGTCAGTTGCTTCATTTGCAAATATTTTCTCCCATTCTGAGGGCTGTCTTTTGGTCTTGTTTATGGTTTCCTTTGCTGTGCAAAAGCTTTGAAGTTTCACTAGGTCTCATTTGTTTATTTTTATTTATTTATTTATTGTTTATTTCATTTTTTTTATTAGTTTCTGCTCTATAACAAAGTGAATCAGTCATACATATACATCTGTTCCCACATCCCTTCCCTCATGCATCTCCTTCCCTCCCACCCTCCCCATCCCACCACTCCAGGCGGTCGCAATGCACCGAGCTGATCTCCCTGTGCTCTGCGGCTGCTTCCCACTAGCTATCTACCTTACGTTTGGTACTGTATATATGTCCATGCCTCTCTTTCACTTTGTCACAGCTTACCCTTCCCCCTTCCCGTATCCTCAAGTCCATTCTCAAGTAGGTCTGTGTCTTTTTTTTTTTTTTAGTTTCTGCCTTATAACAAAGTGAATCAGTTATACATATATATCTGTTCCCACATCCCTTCCCTCATGCATCTCCCTGCCACCCACCCTCCCCATCCCACCCCTCCAGGCAGTCACAAAGCACTGAGCTGATCTCCCTGTGCTCTGCAGCTGCTTCCCTCTAGCTATCTACCTTACATTTGGTACTGTATATATGTCCATGCCTATCTTTCGCTTTGTCACAGCTTACCCTTCCCCCTCCTGATATCCTCGAGTCCATTCTCAAGTAGGTCTGTGTCTTTATTCCTGTTTTACCCCTAGGTTCTTCATGACTTTTTTTTTCTTAAATTTCATATATATGTGTTAGCATACGGTATTTGTCTTTCTCTTTCTGGCTTACTTCACTCTGTATGACAGACTCTAGGTCTATCCACCTCATTACAAATAGCTCAGTTTTGTCTCTTTTTATGGCTGAGTAATATTCCATTGTATATATGTGCCACATCTTCTAATCCATTCATCCGATGATGGCCACTTAGGTTGTTTCCATCTCCGGGCTATTTTGAATAGAGCTGCAATGAACATTTTGGTACATGTCTCTTTTTGAATTATGGTTTTCTCAGGCTATATGCCTAGTAGTGGGATTGCTGGATCATATGGTAGTACTATTTTTAGTTTTTTAAGGAACCTCCGTACTGTTCTCCGTAGTGGCTGTACCAATTCACATTCCCACCAGCAGTGCAAGAGTGTTCCCATTTCTCCAAACCCTCTCCAGCATTTATTGTTTCTAGATTTCTTGATGATGGGCATTCTGAATGGTGTGAGGTGATATCTCATTGTAGTTTTGATTTGCATTTCTCTAATGATTAATGATGTTGAGCATTCTTTCATGTGTTTGTTGCCAGTCTGTATATCTTCTTTGGAGAAATGCCTATTTAAGTCTTCTGCCCATTTTTGCATTGGGTTGCTTGTTTTTTTGCTATTGAGCTGCATGAGCTGCTTATAAATTTTGGAGATTAATCCTTTGTCAGTTGCTTCATTTGCAAATATTTTCTCCCATTTTGAGGGTTGTCTTTTGGTCTTGTTTATGGTTTCCTTTGCTGTGCAAAAGCTTTGAAGTTTCATTGGGTCCCATTTGTTTATTTATTTATTTATTTATTTATTTATTTATTTATTTATTATTTTATTTTTTTTATTAGTTTCTGCTCTATAACAAAGTGAATCAGTCATACATATACATCTGTTCCCACATCCCTTCTCTCATGCATCTCCCTCCCTCCCACCCTCCCCATCCCACCCCTCCAGGTGGTCACAAAGCACTGAGCTGATCTCCCTGTGCTCTGCGGCTGCTTCCCACTAGCTATCTACCTTACGTTTGGTACTGTATATATGTCCATGCCTCTCTTTCGCTTTGTCACAGCTTACCCTTCCCCCTCCCCATATCATCAAGTCCATTCTCCAGTAGGTCTGTGTCTTTATTCCCGTTTTACCCCTAAGTTCTTCATGACATTTTTTTTAAATTCCATATATATGTGTTAGCATACAGTATTTGTCTTTCTCTTTCTGACTTACTTCACTCTGTATGACAGACTCTAGGTCTATCCACATCATTACAAATAGCTCAGTTTTGTTTCTTTTTATGGCTGAGCAATATTCCACTGTATATATGTGCCACATCTTCTTTATCCATTCATCCGATGATGGACACTCAGGTTGTTTCCATCTCCGGGCTATTGTGAATAGAGCTGCAATGAACATTTTGGTACATGTCTCTTTTTGAATTATGGTTTTCTCAGGGTGTATGCCTAGTAGTGGGATTGCTGGATCATATGGTAGTTCTATTTTTAGTTTTTTAAGGAACCTCCGTACTGTTCTCCATAGTGGCTGTACCAATTCACATTCCCACCAGCAGTGCAACAGTGTTCCCTTTTCTCCACACCCTCTCTAGCATTTATTGTTTCTAGATTTCTTCATGATGGCCATTGTGACTGGTGTGAGATGATATCTCATTGTAGTTTTGATTTGCATTTCTCTAATGATTAATGATGTTGAGCATTCTTTCATGTGTTTGTTGGCGGTCTGTATATCTTCTTTGGAGAAATGCCTATTTAAGTCTTCTGCCCATTTTTGGATTAAGTTTTTTGTTTTTTTTGCTATCGAGCTGCATGAGCTGCTTATAAATTTTCGAGATTAATCCTTTGTCAGTTGCTTCATTTACAAATATTTTCTCCCATTCTGAGGGCTCTCTTTTAGTCTTGTTTATGGTTTCCTTTGCTGTGCAAAAGCTTTGAAGTTTCATTTGGTCCCCTTTGTTTATTATTTATTTATTTATTATTTTATTTTTTTTATTAGTTTCTGCTCTATAACAAAGTGAATCAGTCATACATATACATCTGTTCCCACATCCCTTCCCTCATGCATCTCCCTCCCTCCCACCCTCCCCATCCCACCCCTCTAGGCGGTCACAAAGCACCGAGCTGATCTCCCTGTGCTCTGCAGCTGCTTCCCACTAGCTATCTACCTTACATTTGGTTCTATATATATGTCCATGCCTCTCTTTCGCTTTGTCACAGCTTACCCTTCCCCCTCCCCATATCCTCAAGTCCATTCCCAAGTAAGTCTGTGTCTTTATTCCTGTTTTACCCCTAGGTTCTTCATGACATTTTTTTTCTTAAATTCCTTATATGTGTGTTAGCATACGGTATTTGTCTTTCTCTTTCTGACTTACTTCACTCTGTATGACAGACTCTAGGTCTATCCACCTTAATACAAATAGCTCAGTTTTGAATCTTTTTTTGGCTGAATAATATTCCATTGTATATGTGTGCCACATCTTCTTTATCCATTCATCCGATGATGGACACTTAGGTTGTTTCCAGCTCTGGGCTATTGTGAATAGAGCTGCAATGAACATTTTTGTACATGTCTCTTTTGAATTATATTTTTCTCAGGGTGTATGCCTAGTAGTGGGATTGCTGGATCATATGGTAGTTCTATTTTTAGTTTTTTAAGGAACGTCCATACTGTTCTCCATACTGTCTCTACCAATTCACATTCCCACCAGCAGTGCAACAATTTTCCCTTTTCTCCACACCCTCTCCAGCATTTATTGTTTCTAGATTTCTTGATGATGGCCATTCTGACTGGTGTGAGATATTATCTCATTGTAGTTTTGATTTGCATTTCTCTAATGATTAATGATGTTGAGCATTCTTTCATGTGTTTGTTGGCAGTCTGTATATCTTCTTTGGAGAAATGCCTATTTAAGTCTTCTGCCCATTTTTGGATTGGGTTGTTTGTTTTTTTGCTATTGAGGTGCATGAGCTGCTTATAAATTTTGGAGATTAATCCTTTGTCAGTTGCTTCATTTGCAAATATTTTCTCCCATTCTGAGGGCTGTCTTTTGGTCTTGTTTATTGTTTCCTTTGCTTTGCAAAATCTTTGAAGTTTCATTAGGTCCCGTTTGTTTATTTTTTATTTATTATTTATTTTATTTTATTTTTTTATTAGCTTCTGCTCTATAACAAATTGAATCAGTCATACATATATATCTGTTCCTATATCCCTTCCCTCATGCATCTACCTCCCTCCAACCCTCCCCATCCCACCCCTCCAGGCGGTCACAAAGCACCGAGCTGATCTCCCTGTGCTCTGCGGCTGCTTGCCTCTAGCTATCTACCTTACGTTTGGTACTGTATATATGTCCAGGCCTCTCTTTCTCTTTGTCACAGCTTACCCTTCCCCCTCCCCATATCCTCAAGTCCATTCTTAAGTAGGTCTGTGTCTTTATTACCGTTTTACCCCTAAGTTCTTCCTGACATTTTTTTTTAATTTCATATATATGTGTTAGCATACAGTATTTGTCTTTCTCTTTCTGACATAATGCACTCTGTATGACAGACTCTAGGTCTATCCACCTCATTACAAATAGCTCAGTTTCGTTTCTTTTGATGGCTGAGTAATATTCCACTGTATATATGTGCCACATCTTCTTTATCCATTCATCCGATGATGGACACTTAGGTTGTTTCCATCTCCGGGCTATTGTGAATAGAGCTGCAATGAACATTTTGGTACACGTCTCTTTTTGAATTACGGTTTTCTCAGGGTATATGCCTTGTAGTGGGATTGCTGGATCATATGGTAGTTCTATTTTTAATTTTTTAAGGAACCTCCGTACTCTTCTCGACAGTGGCTGTACCAATTCACATTCCCAACAGCAGTGCAAGAGTGTTCCCTTTTCTCCACACCCACTCCAGCATTTATTGTTTCTAGATTTCTTGATGATGGCCATTCTGACTGGTGTGAGATGATATCTCATTGTAGTTTTGATTTGCATTTCTCTAATGATTAATGATGTTGAGCATTCTTTCATGGGTTTGTTGGCAGTCTGTATATCTACTTTGGAGAAATTCCTATTTAAGACTTCTGCCCATTTTTGGGTTGGGTTGTTTCTTTTTTTGCTGTTGAGCTGCATGAGCTGCTTATAAATTTTGGAGATTAATCCTTTGTCAGTTGCTTCATTTGCAAATATTTTCTCCCATTCTGAGGGTTGTCTTTTGGTCTTGTTTATGGTTTCCTTTGCGGTGCAAAAGATTTGATGTTTCATTAGGTCCCATTTGTTTATTTTTTATTTATTTATTTTTTAATTTATTTTATTTTTTTATTAGTTTCTGCTCTATAACAAAGTGAATCAGTCATACATATACATCTGTTCCCACATCCCCTCCGTCATGCATCTCCCTCCCTCCCACCCTCCCTATCCCACCCATCTAGGCAGTCAGAAAGCACCGAGCTGATCTCCCTGTGCTCTGCAGCTGCTTCCCACTATCTATCTACCTTCAGTTTGGTAGTGTATATATGTCCATGCTTTGCTTTTGTTTTGTCACAGCTTACCATGCCCCCTCCCCATATCCTCAAGTGCATTCTCAAATAGGTCTGTGTGTTCTTTTTTTTTTTTTTTTTTTTTCTGCTCTATAACAAAGTGAATCAGTCATACATATACATCTGTTCCCACATCCCTTCCCTCATGCATCTCCCTCCCTCCCACCCCTCCAGGCGGTCGCAAAGCACCGAGCTGATCTCCCTGTGCTCTGCGGCTGCTCCCCACTAGCTATCTACCTTACATTTGGTAGTGTATATATGTCCATGCCTCTCTTTCGTTTTGTCACAGCTTACCCTTCCCCCTCCCCATATCCTCATGTCCGTTCTCAAGTAGGTCTGTGTTTTTATTCCCGTTTTACCCCTAAGTTCTTCATGACATTTTTTTTAGTTCCATATATATGTGTTAGCATACAGTATTTGTCTTTCTCTTTCTGACTTACTTCACTCTGTATGACAGACTCTAGGTCTATCCACCTCATTACAAATAGCTCAGTTTCGTTTCTTTTTATGGCTGAGTAATATTCCACTGTATATATGTGCCACATATTCTTTACCCATTCATTCGATGATGGACACTTAGGTTGTTTCCATCTCTGGGCTATTGTGAATAGAGCTGCAATGAACATTTTGGTACATGTCTCTTTTTGAATTATGGTTTTCTCAGGGTGTATGCCTAGTAGTGGGATTGCTGGATCATATGGTAGTTCTATTTTTAGTTTTTTAAGGAACCTCCATATTGTTCTCCATAGTGGCTCTACCAATTCACATTCCCACCTTCAGTGCAAGAGTGTTCCTTTTTCTCCACGCCCTCTCCAGCATTTATTGTTTCTAGATTTCTTGATGATGGCCATTCTGACTGGTGTGAGATGATATCTCATTGTAGTTTTGATTTGCATTTCTCTAATGATTAATGATGTTGAGCATTCTTTCATGTGTTTGCTGGCAGTCTGTATATCTTCTTTGGAGAAATGCCTATTTAAGTTTTCTGCCCATTTTTGGATTGGGTTGTTTGTTTTTTGCTATTGAGCTGCATGAGCTGCTTATAAATTTTGGAGATTAATCCTTTGTCAGTAGCTTCATTAGCAAATATTTTCTCACATTCTGAGGGCTGTCTTTTGGTCTTGTTTATGGTTTCCTTTGCTGTGCAAAAGCTTTGAAGTTTCATTTGGTCCCGTTTGTTTATTTTTTGTTTATTTATTTTATTTTTTTAATTAGTTTCTGCTCTATAACAAAGTGAATCAGTCATACATATACATCTGTTCCCACATCCCTTCCCTCATGCATCTCCCTCCCTCCCAACCTCCACATCCCACCCCTCCAGGCGGTCACAAAGCACTGAGCTGATCTCCCTGTGCTCTGCCGCTGCTTCCCACTAGCTATCTACCTTACATTTGGTTCTATATATATGTCCATGCCTCTCTTTCGCTTTGTCACAGCTTACCCTTCCCCCTCCCCATAAACTCAATCCATTCTCAAGTAGGACTGTGTCTTTATTCCTGTTTTACCCCTAGTTTCTTCATGATATTTTTTTTCTTAAATTAAATATATATGTGTTAGCATACGGTATTTGTCTTTCTCTTTCTCACTTACTTCACTCTGTATGACAGACTGTAGTTCTATCCACCTCATTACAAATAGCTCAGTTTTGTCTCTTTTTATGGCTGAATAATATTCTATTGTATATATGCGCCACAACTTCTTTATCCATTCGTCCGATGATGGACACTTAGGTTGTTTCCATCACCTGGCTATTGTGAATAGAGCTGCAATGAACATTTTGGTACACGTCTCTTTTTGAATTATGGTTTTCTCAGGGTATATGCCTTGTAGTGGGGTTGCTGGATCATATGGTAGTTCTATTTTTAATTTTTTAAGGAACCTCCGTACTCTTCTCGACAGTGGCTGTACCAATTCACATTCCCAACAGCAGTGCAAGAGTGTTCCCTTTTCTCCACACCCTCTCCAGCATTTATTGTTTCTAGATTTCTTGATGATGGCCATTCTGACTGGTGTGAGATGATATCTCATTGTAGTTTTGATTTGCATTTCTCTAAAGATTAATGATGTTGAGCATTCTTTCATGTGTTTGTTGCCAGTCTGTATATCTTCTTTGGAGAAATGCCTATTTAAGTCTTCTGCTCATTTTTGGATTGGGCTGTTTGTTTCTTTGCTATTGAGCTGCATGAGCTGCTTATAAATTTTGGAGATTAAACTTTTGTGAGTTGCTTCATTTGCAAATATTTTCTCCCATTCTGAGGGTTGTCTTTTGGTCTTGTTTATGGTTTCCTTTGCTGTGCAAAAGCTCTGAAGTTTCATTAGGTCCCATTTGTTAATTTTTTATTTATTTATTTTTTTATTAGTTTCTGCTCTATAACAAAGTGAATCAGTCATACATATACATCTCTTCCCATATTCCTTCCCTCATGCATCTCCCTCCCTCCCACCCTCCCCATCCCACCCCTCCAGGCCGTCACAAAGCACCGAGCTGATCTCCCTGTGCTCTGCGGCTGCTTCCCACGATATATCTACCTTAAGTTTGGTAGTGTATATATGTCCATGCCTCTCTTTCGTTTTGTCTCAGCTTACCCTTCCCGCTCCCCATATCCTCAAGTCCATTCTCAAGTAGGTCTGTGTCTTTTTTTTTTCTTAGTTTCTGCTTTATAACAAAGTGAATCAGTCATACATATACATCTGTTCCAACATCCCTTCCCTCATGCATCTCCCTCCCTCCCACCCTCCCCATCCCACCCCTCCAGGCGGTCACAAAGCACCCAGCTGATCTCCCAGTGCTCTGTGGCTGCTTCCCACTAGCTATCTACCTTACGTTTGGTAGTGTATATATGTCCATGCCTCTCTTTCGTTTTGTCACAGCTTACCCTTCCCCCTCCCCATATCCTTAAGTCCGTTCTCAAGTAGGTCTGTGTCTTTATTCCCATTTTACCCCTAAGTTCTTCATGACATTTTTTTTAGTTCCATATATATGTGTTAGCATACAGTATTTGTCTTTCTCTTTCTGACTTACTTCACTCTGTATGACAGACTCTAGGTCTATCCACCTCATTACAAATAGCTCAGTTTCGTTTCTTTTTATGGCTGAGTAATATTCCACTGTATATATGTGCCACATCCTCTTTACCCATTCATACGATGATGGACACTTAGGTTGTTTCCATCTCCGGGCTATTGTGAATAGAGCTGCAATGAACATTTTGGTACATGTCTCTTTTTGAATTATGGTTTTCTCAGGGTGTATGCCTAGTAGTGGGATTGCTGGATCATATGGTAGTTCTATTTTTAGTTTTTTAAGGAAACTCCATAATGTTCTCCATAGTGTCTCTACCAATTCACATTCCCACCTTCAGTGCAAGAGTGTTTCTTTTTCTGCACGCCCTCTCCAGCATTTATTGTTTCCAGATTTCTTGATGATGGCCATTCTGACTGGTGTGAGATGATATCTCATTGCAGTTTTGATTTGCATTTCTCTAATGATTAATGATGTTGAGCATTCTTTCATGTGTTTGTTGGCAGTCTGCATATCTTCTTTGGAGAAATGCCTATTTAAGTTTTCTGCCCATTTTTGGATTGGGTTGTTTGTTTTTTGCTATTGAGCTGCATGAGCTGCTTATAAATTTTGGAGATTAATCCTTTGTCAGTAGCTTCATTAGCAAATATTTTCTCACATTCTGAGGGCTGTCTTTTGGTCTTGTTTATGGTTTCCTTTGCTGTGCAAGAGGTTTGAAGTTTCATTTGGTCCCGTTTGTTTATTTTTTATTTATTTATTTATTTATTTAATTATTTTATTTATTTTATTAGTTTCTGCTCTATAACAAAGTGAATCAGTCATACATATACATCTGTTCCCACATCCCTTCCCTCATGCATCTCCCTCCCTCCCACCCTCCCCGTCCCACCCCTCCAGGCGGTCACAAAGCACTGAGCTGATCTCCCTGTGCTCTGCAGCTGCTTCCCACTAGCTATCTACCTTACATTTGGTTCTATATATATGTCCATGCCTCTCTTTCGCTTTGTCACAGCTTACCCTTCCCCCTCCCCATATCCTCAATCCATTCTCAAGTAGGACTGTGTCTTTATTCCTGTTTTACCCCTAGGTTCTTCATGACATTTTTTTTCTTAAATTAAATATATATGTGTTAGCATACGGTATTTGTCTTTCTCTTTCTGACTTACTTCACTCTGTATGACAGACTCTAGGTCTATCCACCTCATTACAAATAGCTCAGTTTTGTCTCTTTTTATGGCTGAAAAATATTCCATTGTATATATGCGCCACAACTTCTTTATCCATTCGTCCGATGATGGACACTTAGGTTGTTTCCATCTCCGAGCTATTGTGAATAGAGCTGCAATGAATATTTTGGTACACGTCTCTTTTTGAATTATGGTTTTCTCAGGGTATATGCCTTGTAGTGGGGTTGCTGGATCATATGGTAGTTCTATTTTTAATTTTTTAAGGAACCTCTGTACTCTTCGAGACATGGCTGTACCAATTCACATTCCCAACAGCAGTGCAAGAGTGTTCCCTTTTCTCCACACCCTCTCCAGCATTTATTGTTTCTAGATTTCTTGATGATAGCCATTCTGACTGGTGTGAGATGATATCTCATTGTAGTTTTGATTTGCATTTCTATAACGATTAATGATGTTGAGCATTCTTTCATGTGTTTGTTGGCAGTCTGTATATCTACTGTGTAGAAACTCCTATTTAAGTCTTCTGCCCATTTTTGGATTGGGTTTTTTGTTTTTTTGCTGTTGAGCTGCATGAGCTGCTTATAAATTTTGGAGATTAATCCTTTGTCAGTTGCTTCATTTGCAAATATTTTCTCCCATTCTGAGGGTTGTCTTTTGGTCTTGTTTATGGTTTCCTTTGCTGGGCAAAAGCTTTGAAGTTTCATTTGGTCCCATTTGTTTATTTTTTATTTATTTATTTATTTTATTTTTTTATTAGTTTCTGCTCAATAACAAAGTGAATCAGTCATACATATACATCCGTTCCCACATACTTTCCCTCATGCATCTCCCTCCGTCCCACCCTCCACATCCCACCCCTCCAGGCGGTCACAAATCACCGAGCTGATTTCCCTGTGCTGTGCGGCTGCTTCCCACTATCTATCTACCTTACGTTTGGTAGTGTATATATGTCCATGCCTCTCTTCGTTTTGTCACAGCTTACCCTTCCCCCTCCCCATATCCTCAAGTCCATTCTCAAGTAGGTTTGTGTCTTTTTTTTTTTAGTTTCTGCTTTATAACAAAGTGAATCAGTCATACATATACATCTGTCCCCACATCCCTTCCCTCATGCATCTCCCTCCCTCCCACCCTCCACATCCCACCCCTCCAGGCGGTCACAAAGCTCCGAGCTTATCTCCCTGTGCTCTGTGGCTGCTTCCCACTGGCTATCTACCTTACATTTGTTACTATATATATGTCCATGCCTCTCTTTCGCTTTGTTTCAGTTTACCCTCCCCCTCCCAATATCCTCAAGTACGTTCTCAAGTAGGTCTGTGTCTTTATTCCCATTTAACCCCTAGGTTTTTCATGTCATTTTTTTTTTAATTCCGTATATATGTGTTAGCATACAGTATTTGTCTTTCTCTTTCTGACTTACTTCACTCTGTATGACAGACTCTAGGTCTATCCACCTCAATACAAATAGCTCAGTTTCGTTTCTTTTTATGGCTGAGTAATATTCCACTGTATATATGTGCCACATCTTCTTTATCCATTCATCCGATGATGGACACTCAGGTTGTTTCCATCTCCGGGCTATTGTGAATAGAGCTGCAATGAACATTTTGGTACATGTCTCTTTTTGAATTATGGTTTTCTCAGGCTATATGCCTAGTAGTGGGATTGCTGGATCATATGGTAGTTCTATTTTTAGTTTTTTAAGGAACCTCAATACCGTTCTCCATAGTGGCTGGACCAATTCCCATTCCCACCAGCAGTGCAACAGTGTTCCCTTTTCTCCACACCCTCTCCAGCATTTATTGTTTCTAGATTTCTTGATGATGGCCATTCTGACTGGTGTGAGATGATATCTCATTGTAGTTTTGATTCGTATTTCTCTAATGATTAATGATGTTGAGCATTCTTTCATATGTTTGTTGGCAGTCTGTATATCTTCTTTGGAGAAATGCCTATTTAAGTCTTCTGCCCATTTTTGGATTGGGTTGTTTGTTTTTTTGCTATTGAGCTGCATGAGCTGCTTATAAATTTTGGAGATTAATCCTTTGTCAGTTGCTTCATTTGCAAATATTTTCTCCCATTCTGAGGGCTGTCTTTTGGTCTTGTTTATGGTTTCCTTTGCTTTGCAAAATCTTTGAAGTTTCATTAGGTCCCAATTGTTTATTTGTCATTTATTTATTTATTTATTTATTTTGTTTTTTCTTAGTTTCTGCTGTATAACAAAGTGAATCAGTCATATATATACATCTGTTCCCACATCCCTTCCCTCATGCATCTCCCTCCCTCCCACCCTCCCCATCCCACCACTCCAGGCGGTCGCAAAGCACCGAGCTGATCTCCCTGTGCTCTGCGGCTGCTTCCCACTAGCTATCTACCTTACGTTTGGTAGTGTATATATGTCCATGCCTCTCTTTCGTTTTGTCACAGCTTACCCTTCCCCCTCCCCATATCCTCATGTCCGTTCTCAAGTAGGTCTGTGTCTTTATTCCCATTTTACCCCTAAGTTCTTCATGACATTTTTTAAAATTCCATATATATGTGTTAGCATACTGTATTTGTCTTTCTCTTTCTGACTTACTTCACCCTGTATGACAGACTCTAGGTCTATCCACCTCATTACGAATAGCTCAGTTTCGTTTCTTTTTATGGCTGAGTAATATTCCACTGTATATATGTGCCACATCCTCTTTACCCATTCATTCGATAATGGACACTTAGGTTGTTTCCATCTCCGGGCTATTGTGAATAGAGCTGCAATGAACATTTTGGTACATGTCTCTTTTTGAATTATGGTTTTCTCAGGGTGTATGCCTAGTAGTGGGATTGCTGGATCATATGGTAGTTCTATTTTTAGTTTTTTAAGGAACCTCCATAATGTTCTCCGTAGTGGCTCTACCAATTCACATTCCCACCTTCAGTGCAAGAGTGTTCCTTTTTCTCCACGCCCTCTCCAGCATTTATTGTTTCCAGATTTCTTGATGATGGCCATTCTGACTGGTGTGAGATGATATCTCATTGCAGTTTTGATTTGCATTTCTCTAATGATTAATGATGTTGAGCATTCTTTCATGTGTTTGTTGGCAGTCTGTATATCTTCTTTGGAGAAATGCCTATTTAAGTTTTCTGCCCATTTTTGGATTGGGTTGTTTGTTTTGTGCTATTGAGCTGCATGAGCTGCTTATAAATTTTGGAGATTAATCCTTTGTCAGTAGCTTCATTAGCAAATATTTTCTCACATTCTGAGGGCTGTCTTTTGGTCTTGTTTATGGTTTCCTTTGCTGTGCAAGAGCTTTGAAGTTTCATTAGGTCCCATTTGTTTATATTTTGTTTATTTATTTATTTATTTATTTTATTTATTTTATTAGTTTCTGCTCTATAACAAAGTGAATCAGTCGTACATATACATCTGTTCCCATATCCCTTCCCTCATGCATCTCCCTCCCTCATACCCTCCCCATCCCACCTCTCCAGGCGGTCACAAAGCACCGAGCTGATCTCCCTGTGCTCTGAGGCTGCTTCCCACTAGCTATCTACCTTACGTTTGGTACTGTATATATGTCCATGCCCTTCTTTCGCTTTGTGACAGCTTACCCTTCCCCCTCCCCATTTCATCAAGTGCATTCTCCAGTAGGTCTGTGTTTTTATTCCCGTTTTACCCCTAAGTTCTTCATGACATTTTTTTTAAAATTCCATATATATGTGTTAGCATACAGTATTTGTCTTTCTCTTTCTGACTTACTTCACTCTGTATGACAGACTCTAGTTCTATCCACCTCATTACAAATAGCTCATTTTCGTTTCTTTTTATGGCTGAGTAATATTCCATTGTATACACGTGCCACATCTTCTTTATCCATTTATCCATTGTTGGAGACTTAGGTTGTTTCCATCTCCCGGCTATTGTGAATAGAGCTGCAATGAACATTTTGGTACATGTCTCTTTTTGAATTATGGTTTTCTCAGGGTATATGCGTAGTAGTGGGATTGTTGGATCATATGGTAGTTCTATTTTTAGTTTTTTAAGGAACCTCCATACTGTTCTCCATATTGGCTGTACCAATTCACATTCCCACCAGCAGTGCAAGAGTGTTCCCTTTTCTCCACACCCTCTCCAGCATTTATTGTTTCTAGATTTCTTGATGATGGCCATTCTGACTGGTGTGAGATGTTATCTCATTGTAGTTTTGATTTGCATTTCTCCAATGATTAATGATGTTGAGCATTCTTTCATGTGTTTGTTGGCAGTCTTTATATCTTCTTTGGAGAAATGCCTATTTAAGTCTTCTGCCCATTTTTGGATTGGGTTTTTTGTTTTGTTGCTATTGAGCTGCATGAGCTGCTTATAAATTTTGGAGATATTCCTTTGTCAGTTCCTTCATTTGCAAATATTTTCTCCCATTCTGAGGGTTGTCTTTTGGTCTTCTTTTTGGTTTCCTTTGATGCACAAAAGCTTTTAAGTTTCATTAGGTCCAATTTGTTTATCTTTGTTTTTATTTCCATTTCTCTAGGAGGTGGGTCCAAAAGGATCTTGCTGTGATTTATGTCATAGAGTGTTCTGCCTATGTTTTCCTCTAAGAGTTTGATAGTTTCTGGCCTTACATTTAGGTCTTTAATCCATTTTGAGCTTATTTTTGTGTATGGTGTTAGGGAATGATCTAATCTCATACTTTTACATGTCCCTTTCCAGTTTTCCCAGCACGAATTATTGAGGAGGCTGTCCTTTCTCCACTGTACATTCATGCCTCCTTTTTCAAAGATAAGGTGACCATATGTGCGTGGGTTTATCTCTGGGCTTTCTATCCTGTTCCATTGATCTATCTTTCTGTTTTTGTGCCAGTACCACTCTGTTTTGATTACTGTAGTTTTGTAGTATAGTCTGAAGTCAGGGAGCCTGATTCCTGCAGCTCCGTTTTTCGTTCTCACGATTGCTTTGGCTATTCGGGGTCTTTTGTTTCTCCAAACAAATTTTGAAATTTTTTGTTCTAGTTTTGTGAAAAATGCCAGTGGTAGTTTGATAGGGATTGCATTGAATCTGTAGATTGCTTTGGGTAGTAGAGTCATTTTCACAATATTGATTCTTCCAATCCAGGAGCATGGTATATCTCTCCATCTATTTGTATCATCTTTAATTTCTTTCATCAGTGTCTTATAATTTTCTGCATACAGGTCTTTTGTCTCCTTAGGTAGGTTTATTCCTAGATATTTTATTCTTTTTGTTGCAATGGTAAATGGGAGTGTTTTCTTGATTTCATTTTCAGATTTTTCATCATTAGTGTACAGGATTGCCAGAGATTTCTGTGCATTAATTTTGTATCCTGCTACTTTACCAAATTCATTGATTAGCTCTAGTAGTTTTCTGGTAGCATCTTTAGGATTCTCTGTGTATTTTATCATGTCATCTGCAAACAGTGACAGCTTTACTTCTTCTTTTCCAATTTGGATTCCTTTTATTTCCTTTTCTTCTCTGATTGCTGTGGCTAAAACTTCGAAAACTAAGTTGAGTAAGAGTGGTGAGAGTGGGCAGCCTTCTCTTGTTCCTGATCTTAGTGGAAATGGTTTCAGCTTTTCACCATTGCGGACGATGTTGGCTGTGGGTTTGTCATATATGGCCTTTATTATGTTGAGGAAAGTTCCCTCTATGCCTACTTTCTGCAGGGTTTTTATCATAAATGGGTGTTGAATTTTGTCAAACGCTTTCTCTGCATCTATTGAGATGATCATATGGTTTTTCTTCTTCAGTTTTTTAATATGGTGTATGACATTGTTTGATTTGTGTATATGGAAGAATCCTTGCATTCCTGGAATAAACCCCACTTGATCATGGTGTATGATCCTTTTAATGTGCTGTTGGATTCTGTTTGCTAGTATTTTGTTGAGGATTTTTGCATCTATGTTCATCAGTGAGATTGGCCTGTAGTTTTCTTTCTGTGTGACATCCTTGCCTGGATTTGGTATCAAGGTGATGGTGGCCTCGTAGAATGAGTTTGGGAGTGTTCCTCCCTCTGCTATATTTTGGAAGAGTTTGAGAAGGATAGGTGTTAGCTCTTCTCTAAATGTTTGATAGTATTCGCCTGTGAAGCCATCTGGTCCTGGGCTTTTGTTTGTTGGAAGATTTTAATCACAGTTTCAATTTCAGTGCTTGTGATTGGTCTATTCATATTTTCTATTTCTTCCTGATTCAGTCTTGGCAGGTTGTGCATTTCTAAGAATTTGTCCATTTTGGACCAAGTTTTGAAAGTTGAGCAGAGAGTCTGAAGCCGGTTGAAGCTCTTACTTGGATGACAGTGTCCGTGTACTCCAGGTGCTGAGGCCTCTGTGCACCACGACCCATGGGGACCGCTGCTGCCATAATGTCACCGAGGCAGGGACAGGGGTAGGTTCACCCCTGCCCCGCCCCTATTACAATCTCCACCCATTTCTACTCTTCCTCCCCACACTTTTCTAGATAAAATAATTTTAAATGTAGGATTTAATCTTATTATAAACAAAGTTAAGTTTTCATGTCTAATGTCCAGTTGTATTCTTAGTGTCCTCTAAATTCGGTTTTTTTCCTCACATAAATTAATATTTTTGCCACGTATTGCAAGTATATTTCCAATTTGTCACTGTCTTTTTATCAGTTACTTTTACTTATATCATGAAGACATTTATTTTGTTTTCAGAATTCAGTAATTCAAATATTTTTATTTGTTATTTTTGGCTGTGAGAAAGGTATGGAGGAAGAATATTATGACTAATATTCATATTAAGGGCTAAATACTCCTTTAAGAAAATATTCTACTAATTAAGAAAATAACTACAGGTGCTTCAAGACAAAACTTTTCTATTGAACACTTTTGAATATTTCTAAAGGTATATGTCAAAATGGGCTAATTAATTTTTTAGGATAATGATACAACTTTTTCCCCAGAAATAATACATACTCAGAATTATCCTGATATATTCATAAAGTGAGCTGAGTGTTTTGTAAAACACATGTGGTAATTTATATCTGAAATAAAAAGCTCAGAACATTTTGGAAGTGATAATGATGGTACATCAATGATTCATTCATTTGAACAGATTAGATTCAGGATGTGTCTATTTATCCAATAATGAACTTGTAGGTGTTTGCTGAGAAAAAGGGGGAATATTCAATAAACGTTAGTTAAAGAGCATTAAATGAAGTTGTGATTAAAATAAATTTGTAATGTCCTATTCATGATTTCAATTGTGGAAAGTTAACTGAGTTTTAACATAGCTCCAATTTGCTAAGTAGATTTGTATTTCTTTGACCAAGCAACATATCGGTTTTTTGAAATTTTTCCTATAGTGGATTCAACAACTGTTTATAAAAGTTGGTGAATATTTATAAATATTAAATACATGTAAAAACAATGAAATCATGTATTAAGCTTACATTACATATAATGTAATTTCAATCTCTAAAGCGTTAAGTGATTGACTTGCTATGTTTATTTTATATCTTCTTTCTGTTTCCTCTAGAATGTAAGCTTCATAAGGTATAAGATTTTCCTCTCTTTAGTTCACTAATGTATTCCCAAAGCATGGAAAAATATAGCATACATAATAGGCACCCAGTAATATTTTTCTTGAATGAATAATTGAGGAAAAACATTTAAAGAATATCACAATAAGTTAAAGATGCTGAGATCCTAAATCATATGAAAATGAATTGTAACTTTCAGCTCAAGGTGACACGTCAAAACTTCTTGTGCTTTTATTATTTTAATATCTGTTCTATGCTAGCTAAAGGCTCAAACTTCATTTATAGGACCACAGAATTGGCAATAATTTATAGATATGCTGCTATATTCTTCTGTTTATCAGGCAGGATAATAGCTTTCTATTTACATAAGTTCTCAATGAGTCTCCACAAACATCTATCCCCTTGGGTAGGGGCAGAATTGCCAGGGACTGAGTTTCTGCATCAAGGTTGATCTTAAAACTACTGCAGGGCCTTCCTGGTGGCGCAGTGCTTGAGAGTCTGCCTGCCGATGCAGGGGACGCGGGTTCGTGCCCCGGTCTGGGAGCATCCCGCGCGCCGCGGAGCGGCTGGGCCCGTGAGCCTTGGCCGCTGAGCCTGTGCGTCCGGAGCCTGTGCTCCGCAACGGGAGAGGCCACAACAGTGAGAGGCCCGCGTAACGCAAAAAAAAAAAAAAAAAAAAAACTACTGCAGAGCCTGTCAGGTAATTCCCTAAAGAGGTATAAACTCACATTGAATGGATGTAAAGAAATAAAAAAATGTTTGAACATTTTCCAAATAAGATGGATAACACATGGAGAGAGGCAAAGTTCTTTTGCAGACTACTTATTTAAGATCTTCCCTTATCTATTTTTTTAACATCTTTATTGGAGTATAATTGCTTTACAATGGTGTGTTAGTTTCTGCTTTATAACAAAGTGAATCAGCTATACATATAGAGAGGAATTTCCTATTTCCTTAGGCAGAGAGGCTGAAATAGTGAAAGAGTAAACCACTTCACATTTTTTAAAATTTATTTTTTGAAGTATAGGTGTTTTACAATGTTGTGTTAATTTCTGCTGTATAGCAAAGTGATTCAGTTATACATATATATGCATTTTTTTCATATTCTTTTCCATTATGGTTTATCACAGGATACTGAATATAGTTCCCTGTGCTATACAGTAGGATCTTGTTGTTTATCCATTCTATATATACTAGTTTGCATCTGCTAACCCCAAACTCCCAATCCATCACTCCCCCAACCCCCTCCCCCTTGTCAATCACAAGTCTGTTTTCTATGTCTGTGAGTCTGCTTTTGTTTTGTAAATAAGTTGATTTGTATTATTTTTTAGATTCCACATATAAGTGATATCATATGATATTTGTCTGAAAGAGTAAATCACTTTAGATAAAAACAATTTGCACTATGTTACAAAATGTGAAGCTTTACAAAAGAAATTCAGAGTGAGCCTGGGAAGGCCCATGCTCTAAAGTGAAGTAGAGTGGAATAAGCACTAGCAATCTTCAGAAAAGCAAGAATCAGTGCAGGATGCTGAGGCTACAGAACTTCAGTGATTGTCAAGTGGTAGACAAGCAACCCAGGGAACATACTAGTGAAAGAGAACGTCCCAACCATCTGAATACTGAGGCCAGACAACAGGCAACTTTCAATACCTTTAGCTAATATCCATACTTCCTTGATTGCCTTTTCCAGTGTTATTGAAAACTAATCTTTCCAAAGTGCTTTGGTTTTGTCATCTGTGACACATTTTTCCCTTGTGTGCTTTAGATATGCATTGTAACAATAAGTAGGAATAAAGGGAATTTGTGTTCTACTTTTTTTTTAAAAGGAGATGTATTTATTCAAATTAGAATTAACATTGTTAACAGGTTTTGAATATTCTTTTAAGAAGATGTGAGAAATTTATCACACAATTCTATTTCCAAAAGGTGTGTTTTAACTTACATATGTAGAATTTAATGATTAAAAAAAGTATCCTCAGGGAATGTTATGGATCACAGAATCCCAGAAGTAATAAACCACAGAACACTGGTAGTAAAAGAGGGGGGGGGGAAAGACTTAAAATGTGAAAAGACTTTAGTTCCAACTAATTTAAGAAATTTAAATAACCAGCCAGAAATAAAAGAAACTTGGAGACAAGTCCACAATAGATAACACGATATCTAACTAATTATACAACACTAAAGACTAAAGAAATGGCAAGGTGGCATGTGGCCTGATCATGGGAGAAATGTCTATTTGAAACAAATTATTTTAAGTATAATTGTACAGAATATTAATTCTACAAAGCATAATTACCAGATCATTGGTACAATCTAGAATTTGGGTAGGAAAGAAAAATAATAATTCAGATAAAGTGTTAATAAATCTGATGGATTTTATGCATTTGTTTTTACAACTAAAGGATGGTAAGTGTTTTATTTAGTATCATATGCTAAACTGCATTCATTCAGGGGTGCAGTCATTGAGTGAGGCTCCATAAATATAAACATGAGTGAAAACAATCCCTGTCCTAAGCTGCTCAGGGTTTTGTAGAAAAAAGGTACATGGATTGACCAACATCAGAATAAAATTCAAATTAAGAAAATCATGTTGACACATTGTTTTGGTCTTAGCTGTTTTATATAGTCGTGATTGATTTTGCTAATTCTCAAAAGTTTTTTGTTTTTTTAAACTTCCTTTATGTTAAAAAATAATCCTGTCCCACAAGGATGAGTGTTCTGCAAAAAGGCATCATTCCAGGCATAGGAATCAACCTATGGAAAGAAAAGCACAGGTGGAAATAGGGTTCAGAAGAAATTATTGCAGTAATCCAGGAAGGCAGTGAAGAGAACACAAAGTTGTATGTAGAAGCAATGAATCAATAGAAGTATTAAAGGAAGGATCACCAACCCTATCATATAATGAAGTATGTCTGAGCAGGGTCTATTTTGGTTCCAAGTACTGCGTGTGATACAGGATTCGTATGTTTGGAATGCAGAGTGGTAGGTGAATCTTAAACAAAATCCATATCTTTCAGGGTAAAATATGGACACGGAAGAGGGAAGACCCAGCTGCAGTCCAGAGAAGACCAGTTTTGAGTTGTGGGGCATAGTACCCCCAGAATACAGGAGCAGGTAATAGGTTGCACACCAGGCAATGTGTGATAGCAAAATTCACTAAGGAATTACAGTGACATATCCTATCAGACCTGTGAAATACTGTGATGAAGTGTCTTGAAATAATGAATACATAAGGGTTTGAATTCAGCTAATAAAGAATATTAGAATAGATCATTAGTTAGAAAAAAACAATGAGTTATATTGAACTACAGTCATGAGATTAGGGATTGCCACTTCTCCCAAAAAAGGATAAAAACAATAAGCCAGGAACTTGGTTACTGGGGGGTAAATCAAGGACCTACTTGAAAGAATTTGGATATAAGATATAGACCCAGTCAGAGGAATAACGTTGAATTTTCCACCTTGGTCAAAGAGTGTCCAAGGATTTTTCTAATGATACATAAAAATAGTCATTAGCCATGGACTTCTTACATTTCCACAAATTAGGTCTATCACTAGTCTCTATATTTTGATAGGCAGGCGATATCTGGACCAAATTATTGGAGCAGTTGTTTTTTTTAATTTTTATTATGCATAAGTACCACCAGAATGTTTATTTAAAATTCAGATTCCTGGCTCCATTTTTCAGAGCTCTAATTCACTACATTTGGAATAGGCTCCAGGAAATATCATTCTGGGCAAAAATTACAGGTGACTCTGATAAATGTTATCAAGGTGGACACACCTTGAGAAACAATTAGATTAAAGAAGAGTCAAGAAATAAAACTAATATTAGATTGTCTTGGTTTCCAGGACTGGAAAATTTCCAGGAGTGCACTACTTGGGAATATACAATATATTGGTGACCAACATCTGCTGATGTGCTTTTTTCTCCCAGTGACCAGATGGGGCGGCTTTCAAAGTTCATCCATGTAACCTAACCCACCATTTCCCCTCCTGGACCCACCTCTCTCTTTCCCCACTGAGCCCAGATATTGTCTGAGACGTGATCTATGTAGCCCCTACATGTCAGTCTCAGCAGCTAAAATGATTGTTGTTCTAATACTAGATGATAAAATGGATCTCTACTCTGTTGGTAGGGGAAATAATGAATCAAATTGAATCACCACTTTACTTTTGCATAATTCTTTTTAATCACAGACTCAAGTGTCCAGTAAATTATCTAGTCTAAATATGATTGTTAAAATGCTTTGAAACCACTTGACAACCACACGGATGAATGACATGACCAATAACCACACCGTGTCATTTGCCGATCTACCAAGTAATGCAGGCCAGAGTTGCCATGGAATTTCATGCTTATAAGTGATATGAAATAATACTATGTTCTTAGTAAGTAATTTGGTGGTAAAAAATTGCATTTCTAATATTTCAGAGTTCTGAAGAAATCTTCAAGTGACCCTAAGAAATAGAAATAATAATTATGATACTCTACTACAGTCACAGTTAATAAATAATACACAATTTCAAACTTCTATACACAGTGGGGATCTAGGTAGACACATGAGATGCAAGGAAAAGTTTATACTTGAAAAGGTAATTTTAAACATAGCAATTTGCTTTCAAGAGGTACACCTTTAATATCATTGATATTTTTTAACACAAATCAGATGCAAGTACTTTAAAGCTCATTTTTCTTAAATCATCATCTACCAAAAAAGCATGTGAAGTAAATGACAAGGAAAGGAATATGAAGTCAATGTCTAATTTGTATCCAAGACAATGAAGAAAGTAAAATCAAGTAATGATTCATACTTCAGAATAAGTATTACTTTCAGTACAATTATCCTTGAGCTGTTTTAGAGAATTAAATAAGAGATTTACATTCGATGTTTCTTTAGGGTTGCATACGAATGGGTTTCATCAGTGAGGATTAGTACAATACAGACAGGCATACCTCAGAGATATTGCAGATTTGGTTCCAGATCACCACAACAGCAAATATCAAAATAAAGTGAGTCACATTGTTTTTTTGTTTTCACAGTGCATATAAAAATTATGTTTACCCCATACTGTAGTCTATTAAGTGTGCAACAGTATTATGTCTAAAAAAAATGTGCATGCCTTAATTTTAAAATACTCTATTGCTAAAAACACTAACCATCACTGTAGTCTTCAGTGAGTAGTAATCTTTTTTGCTGTTGGAGGGTTTGCTTCCATGTTGATGGCTGCTGACTGGTCAGGGAGGTGACTGCTTAAGACTGGGATGGCCGTGGCAGTTTCTTAAAATAAGACTACAATGAGGTTTGCCATATCGATTAACTCTTTGTTTTGTGAACAATTTCTCTGTAGTCGGCTGTGTTGTTTGATAGCATTTTATCCACAGTAGTACTTCTTTCAAAATTGGAATCAATCCTCTCAAACCCTGCTGCTGCTTTATCAACCAAGTATATGTAATATTCTAAATCCTTTGTTGTTATTTCAACAATCTTTATAGCATTTTCACATACATTTTCACAGTACATTCCATCTCAAGAAACCACTTTCTTTGCTCGTTATAAGAAGAAACTCCTCATCCTTCAAGTTTTATCATGAGATGGCAGCAATTCAGTCACATCTTCAGGCTCCACTTCCAAGTCTAGGTCTCTTGCTATTTCTACCACACCTGCAGTTTCTTCCTTCACTGAAGTCTTGAACACTTCAAAGACATCCATGAGGGCTGGAATCAACTTCTTCCAAACTCCTATTAATATTTTGACCACTTCCTCTGAATAACAGATATTCTTATTGTTCTTAATGGCATAGAGAATATTGAATCCTTTTCAGAAGGTTTCCAATTGACTTTGCCCAGATCCATCAGAGGAATCACTATCTGTGACAGCTATGGCCTTATGAAATGTAGTTCTTAAATGATAAGACCTGAAAGTCAAAATTAAAATTAATCCTTGATCCATGGACTGCAGAATAGATGTAGTGTTTGCAGAAATGAAGATAACATGAATCTCATTGTCCATCTCCATGGACTGGATGTGACCAGGTACATTGTCAATGAGCAGTAATATTTTGAAAGGAATCTTTTTTCTGAGCAGTAAGTCTCAGCAATGGACTTAGAATAGTAAACAATGTTATAAACAGATGTGCTGTCATCCAGGCTTTTGCTCTTCCATTTATAGAGCACAGGCAGAGTAGATTTAGCATACTTCTTAAGGGCCCTAGGATTTCCAGAATGATAAATGAGAACTGGCTTCAACTTAAAGTCACCAACTACATTAGCCCCTAAGGGGAGAGTTGGCCTGTCCTTTAAAGCTTTGAAGCCAGGCACTGACTTCTCCCTTTTAGCTATGAAAGCTATGGCATCTTCTTTCAATATAAGCCTGTTTTGACTACAATGAAAAATGCTGTTTAGTGCAGCCACCTTCATTAATTATCTTAGCTAGATCCTCTGGATAAAACTTTGCAGCTTCTACATCAGCCCTTGCTGTTTCACCTTGCACTTTTATGTTGTGGGGAGAGCTTCTTTCCTTAAACCTCATGACCCACCTCTGCTGACTTCAAACTCTTCTTCTGCACCTTCCTCACCTCTATCAGCCTTCATAGAATTAAAGAGAGGTAGAGCCTTACTCTGGATGAAATTTTGACTTAAGGGAATGTTGTAGCTGCTTTGAGGTTCTATACAGACCTCTAAGACATTCTCCATATCAGTAATAAAGCTGTTTCAATTTGTTATCATTCCTTTCCTTCAAGAATTTTTCTTTTGTAATCACAACCTGGTTAACTGTTCGGTGCTAGAGGCCTATGTTTTGGCCTATTTCAGCTTCCGACATGCCTTCCTCACTAAGCTTAATCACGTCTAGTTTTTTATTTAAAGTGAGAGACATGTGAATCTTCTTTTTACTTGAACACTTATAGGTCATTGTAGGGTTATTAACTGGCCTAATTTCAATATTCTTGTGTCTCAGGGAATAGGAAGGCCCAAAGAGAGGGAGAGAGACAGGGGAATGAGTGGTCAGTGGAGCAATCAAAACACACAGAACACTTTTTGATTATGTTCACCATCTGATATGCCTGTGGTACTTTGTGGCACCCCACAACAATTACAGCAGTAACTTCAAAGGTCACTGATCACAGATCACCATAACAAATATAATAATAATGAAAAATTTGAAATATTACAAGAATTACCAAAATATGGCACAGAGACATGAAATGAGCAAATGCTGTTGGAAAAATTGGGCCAATAGACTTTCTTGATGCAGGGTTGCCATGAAATTTCAATTTGTAAAAAAATGCAATATCTGCAAAGCACAGTAAATCAAGCACAATAAAATGAGCTAGCCTATAGATGAATGTTTCTGTCAACTCAAAATTTCACTGCCCTCGTATCTTAATATGCAGCCACAATCTAAATCCAGATGGGCCAAAGTATGCAATTTTTTTAAAGAGCTTGTGGGAAGTTTATAAAAGGCCTTGAATCTATCTAAAACATATTTACTCACATACCTGTTTCTGGCACAGGATTTTTTTCACATAACCATGCTTAATGTAAAATGGGTGCCTAATTTATATTTGGATGTTGCTGTCTTCACCAAAAGAAGACAGATTCCCATCATTCTAGTTAGTTTTATTTCTATATCTCAGGCAAATAAAAAATAATAATGTTGAAGTCTATAAGAAGTCAGATGCAGTCTGAAGAGTCAGAGGCTGCACTTCATCTGATAGAGAGTAAATGCTTCCAGAACAAATGATATCCTCTAATGAAATTGGAGTTAATTTTTTAAACATGAATTTTTAAAATACTATTTACTATTTAGGAGATGTCTTATTTAAATAATATTTATGCCTCATAAAAAAATTGGTATTTAAGTTGAGACATTATCAGGCTGAGCCATCACATTCTACAGCTTTTGGAAGAGTAGCTGGATTGAAGGTCCTAGTGAAAAAATAAAGAATGCAATTAGATAATGAGATTTAAAAGTCAACAAAGATCATAAAAAAGTATTGTCCCAAAAATGAGTGTTGCAGAGTTTCTTCTGCTAGTCAGATCTGAAGACCATGCATGTTTCACCTCATGCGCTAAGAAAAACCATGGCATCTGGCTGAGCATTATTGTGTAATGCAGATTAAATCAACTTGGATTTTTTAAATCACATTAAGCCAAAAAGCCATAAGTCGTAAGATGAAGATCCATAGCCTGCCGTGTTGCTTAAAGGAAATATACTAAGAAGATTTCAGTTTACAGCAATGAAAAGCTATATAGCAGAGGAATCCTTCCTCAGCCTCAAATTTCCCTAATGAGAAATTGCAATATACATGCATTTGCCCATGTATATATTTTCACAAATGAAAGAGTTTCTAATCAAGAACCTATTGGTTGCTACTTATTCTGAATCCTTCTAAGAGTGATTCTGAAATAAATATTTTTAAAACTTCAACATTAAAAATTAATTCAGAATTAAAACACCCTAGAAAAGAAAACATAAAAGAAGTTTAGCTGAATTGAAATGAGATGAAGTTCCTAAAGATTACATAGTCAAAATGAGACTATGGGGGCTTCCCTGGTGGTGCAGTGGTTGAGAGTCTGCCTGCTGATGCAGGGGACACGGGTTCGTGCCCCAGTCCGGGAAGATCCCACATGCCGCAGAGCGGCTGGGCCCGTGCGCCATGGCCGCTGAGCCTGCACGTCCGGAGCCTGTGCTCCGCAATGGAGGAGGCCACAACAGTGAGAGGCCCGCGTACCGAAAAAAAAAAAAAAATTAGACTATGACAAATGAAAAATAATGGTATATTTCCACGAACTCTAATTCATAAGCCATAAACACAACTAATTATGCTTTTATTTGATATGTGATTTCATGGGTATATTTGATAAGCATTAAAAAGTTACTAAGGATTTTCATAGGTTTGCACTCATACTTAACCCCCCAATAGATTATCCACCATAATTATTTAATTACTTAATGTATTTTTCTAAAAAGAGGAACTTTAGTAAATGCAATCTTCCTGTTAGCCGCCTCAAACCCTCTTTAGAGCCCAATGGGTTACAAGGAAATATTTAATGGCAGAAAAAAAGAATACCAGGAAGAAAGAAAGGAGGGAAGGAGGAAAAAGAAGAGGGAAGGAGAAAAAGAGGAAAAAGTCTCAAGATTGAGGAAGTTAAAATCTTATGTAATATGGTACAGAGGAAATCTCAGAAAATGAGGAAAATCACCAAAAACCAAACTTCATACTTCACATTTTAATTAAGGAATAACCTTGTCTATATATATCATTCTAGATACACATACATTTTCTCTGTATGTTGGTATTTTTTATATTTTACATTTTTCCTGTGTGTATATTTTCATTTTTTAAACATAATTTTAGGTGCAATAGTTAATTTTCTATTTATGTCACCACATAAAAAGATAAAGATTCATAATGTTGGGGTAGAAATGGTTATACATTATAGAAATTAATTAATTATAACTGATGGGATGAGTAATCATATTTCTGAAATGAGGTTGGAAGTGGCAAAATGAGAATTAGTTAAATAAATCATTCACTAATAAAATAAACTGATTCTCCCAACACTTCACAGTTTGGACCCCAACTAATAAAGTATGTAGGAAGTAAAAATGAAAATTAGCATTTTAATGATAAGCATAAGAAAAACTGAATGAGTTCAAACCAAGAGCAGTCTACAAATATTTGAAAAATTCTAAAATATATTAAGTAGGACTTTATATTGCAGTTCACAGATTATCCAAATTATAGCTATATTTATTCCATTGTTCCCATCCTTAGATCCTTTTGGCAGTTCTACTTCTCTGGAGATATTATCTACATATTTAAATATATGTCTTAAATACAATTTATAAAGTCATTTAGGAATACCAGTTGCAAACCTATTATTAACATTAAATATGTTTTAATGTGATCCATTGCCAAAGCTCATGTGCCATATGTCAAGTTATGAGTTATTAATATAACAGGAAAACTATCACTCCTTATTTCTCTCTTCAGAGCAATTATTCTTACAAAGTTGCCTTTATCTGTTGAAATAAGCTGAAAATATTAGATACAAAAAAGAAACTAATCCAATCAAAATGGCAAGACACACTTATTGATTATAAATAAAATTGAAAGCTATTCTGTTTCATATTAAGAAATATCAGGCAAGACAGCATGACATTTATGTGGGGAGATAATGTTTGTAGAGAAAATAATTTATATGTATATTTAAGTCAAGACAGAGAGTACGTTTTATTCACCAGAACTCCTCTTAGAAAAAGCACTGTATTATTGGAAGAAAGAGTGTGATAAGCTGCAATGATAAAGTTAGTGAGAAATTCATCACCAAGGGCCTACTATTAAAATGTTACATAAAACAAAAAGAGGAATTATTATCTTTCTCCTGTGAGAAGTGAAGGGAAGGGAGGAGGCTGATGGGGGAAGCAGCCCAAATTACTGATACTAAATTTTTCATTGACCTTGAAATAAATTCAAGATATGTTGAATTTAAGAAAATAAATAAATATAATATTTCTAGGACATGGAGAGTCATGAACCTGACCATGCTTCTTATATTTATATAAGAAACTTTAGGTGATTCATTGCTTCTTTTCATTAATTATAAAAATGGTAAATGCCACTGTCTTTTCTATTTATTGTTTATTCATTCATTCATTTATATTCATCCTCTCAAGGACTTTTCTCTTAAAAAAATCAAGTATACTATAAAAATACTGCTTAATATTTAAATATAAAGGAACCTTATTAAAAATATGTGTATGGAAACACTAGAAGACAAATACCATACTTACATTATCTCATAATATCGCAGAGCAATATTACAAAGAAGAAGACTTCAAATTCATTGACAACGCTCCCTTTCAAAGGCAGGGTCTGTATGCATTGCTTTGATTCTGAGAAGACTGAAGAGCTTCAACCTAGAGCGTACAGAGGAAAGAAAGCTATGTGCCTTGCAAAGCTAGATCATAAAAACCACACATCTTCCACGTGGTTCTCCTGGAAAATTTGCTCTTTGGAACTCCCACCCCCCAATTTGTACACTCCTACTTAGAACCCAGATGACATGTTCAGAGAAACCCAAACTACATGGAGAGGTCAGAGGCAGATACTCATATCAATACACTCAACTGAGCCAGTCCATCAGCCCAGCCCAGAGACTTGTGAGTAAAGAAGCTATCTTGGAAGTCTATCCAGCCAAGGACCCAGATACTGTGGAGCAAAAAAGAGCCATCCTCCCTATGTCATATCCTGACCATGACTCACAGACTCTATGAGCAAATAAATTGATTCTTTTTTAAACCTTAATTCTGCAGTGGTATATAACATAGCAGCATTCACTACTAAGGATAGGAATAAAAGAAATGGAACCAGTTCAAACCAAGAACAGGCTACAGATATTGCAAAATAATAAAATATACTGATGGGCTTTTATATTGTAATTCATAAATTATCCAAATTATAGCCATATTTAACCCACTGTTCCCATATTCATCAACTGGGTAAACCCAGAGAGGCATGGAAATAAGGGCTACAAGTGAGAGCAAATTGAACAGCCCCTGTAAAGTTGAAAAACAGGCAGTGTTTAGGGACCTTTCTTGTGACACGGTTCCAACATCATTTACGTTGCACCACATACAGTAATTCAATGAGCCTTTCCACCATCTGTACCTACTATCAGATATCAAACATGTATACAGAAAGACTTCAAAAATAGCACAATGTCTTAAGAATCTACATATTTGGGGCTTCCCTGGTGGCGCAGTGGTTGAGAGCCCGCCTGCCGATGCAGGGGACACGGGTTCGTGCCCCGGTCTGGGAGGATCCCACATGCCGCGGAGCGGCTGGGCCCGTGAGCCGTGGCTGCTGGGCCTGTGCGTCTGGAGCCTGTGCTCCGCAGCGGGAGAGGCCACAACAGTGAGAGGCCCACATAACGCAAAAAAAAAAAAAAAAAAAAGAATCTACATATTTAAACATCCATTTACTTAATACACTCAGGGTCATCTATAGATCAGTAAATCAGCAATTTATTTTCCCATTTTTCATACAGGTAACTCACTAGCAATACAAGCTGAACCAATTATATTTAAAAGTTATTCTGAATTTGGACTAAAAACATTTAGATTGTAAACCAAACATTAAAATGGACTTTACAAATAAAACTGTAAATGAAAAAGATTCTAGCTACCTTCTCAGTAAAGTGGATTGATACAAGTTTAGTCTCTAAAAGTACCTTTTTAAAAATTATTCTTCTTTGTTATTCTTAATCTATTTACATAAACTCTGTCAATGGACATTTATGATTTAATTGAAATCAAATTTTTTCAGCGTATTTACATAAAACATATTTTTTCAACTGCTTCAACTGCATCTTAGAAGCAAAAAATACAAAATATTTGTTAAATAATAATTTAACATCATTAACATCTAATAAGAGACTGCCTGGTTGTTTTCAAATGATAAGTCATTTGCACTTAATTGATTTTTCCATCATGGATTATGATTTCTTATATATACCACATTCAGAGATATAACACAGATACTTTGGAATATTGAGTTTCAAATTAGGAACTCTCAATACTTTCCTTAAAATATAATTTAATGTGGAATAAAAGTTTTAAAATTAAAACGTTATTAAATCATTAATAGTTATGCTTTTTCCCAGTGCCTCTGTCCTCAAAAATACCCTCCAATTATTTGTAGTTCTGTGATTGATGAAAGAAACAATGGGAAAGCAAGATGAAAACTTTATAAGTTCTCTAAATGAAGTCATTATTCAACCATGAGGAATAGTAAATCTTGGTAAAGAGATCAATTACAAGTAGCTCTGTATGTTCACACAGAATTGTATGTTTCCAGTAATGAACTCATATCACCATTAGAAAGGTTAGATATAAATCACTGAGATTTGATCAAATAAAATCCAAGGAACAAATTATTATTATTATTATTATTATTATTATTATTATTAGTTTTAGGTGTGCAAATAATGATTTCAATTTGTTCCAAGACACAATCATGAGTTTAAAGGAAGTTACTTTTTTGCTCATTTTTACCTTTAAATTTGGAGGCTTTTCTAGAAGCAGTAGACAATACAGTCCCATACAAATGGCACTATATTCTCTGACAAGTGAATCTAAATGTCTATCAATGTTTATTTTCATCAGGATGAAAGTACCCACCTTTCACAAAGAAGCCATCTAATATTTTAATCTAATTATTCTGTTTTATTCGATTATATGAAGATAAAACACTATGTGCTAAAGAAATATATTCAATCTGACGTTTCTGCAAGTTAATTTCCCCCACCAAGGTTAGTGAATCGCCTCCCATTGACTTTCAATAACCTATACTCAGGCAATCTCCTGCAGAAATCTTCTTAACTCACAAGCCTTGGATTCATGGAGTCAAGTCATGTCAAATCATTGAGGGCATTGTGATTGGAGCCTTATAGAATACTGCTTTCCTTCAAAAAATAAGCAATCTACTTTTTTCTTTTTCTTTCTTTTTTTACTTCAATCCAAAATATCTTTTTATAGGAAAGTTTAGAATATTTTCAGGGGATTGCATGATACAATAGCTTGGCAGTGAGAAAACAGCTTAGAGAACAGGACATAAGAGTGTGATATTTTTTATCTAGTGACCAATTGGGGAATTGATGGGGAACAGTACAGTGAGCTGATATCCATATAGTATGTTCACAATACTTTTTGTTGGATGTACAGTGTATAGCTAAGCACTGCTCTGCTTATATACATTTATAATATGGTCATACACTTATTTTTAAACCTACTGGATTTGGGTTTAGCCACTGCATAAATATTGGGCAATACAAGCCATAGTTTATTCAAATTACTTATTAAAAAGGAAAATGAAAGTGATGAAATGTTACATGTTCTAACAATGATCCACAAAACTTTTGTTATCTTCTTAAATATTTAAAGTAGCCTACTATGAGAATCTATACTGAATTTTTCTCGGTTATGTTAAAATCTTGTAAATTCAGATATATTAGTTATGTTAATGTATAAAATTCATCCCCCTCTCAAATTAGCATATTACAATGACTCAAGGTATGCTTCTGATGGAGCAATGGTCTTCTTATAGTCATCCTTGAAATGGATTTTTGCTGTAACCTATTTATCTTAAAAGTGAAAGAAAAACTAAAAACAAAACATTGCTCCCGGGGAGCCGGAGGAAGATGGCGGAAGAGTAAGAGGCGGAGATCACCTTCATCCCCACAGATACATCAGAAATTCATCTACACGTGGAACAACTCCAACAGAACACCTACTGAACGCTGACAGAAGACCTCAGACCCCCCAAAAGGCAAGAAACTCCCCACATACCTGGGTAGGTCAAAAGAAAAAAAGAATAAACAGAGACAATAGGATATGGACGGGACCTGCACCAGTGGGAGGGAGCCGTGAAGGAGGGAAGGTTTCTACACACTACAAGCCCCTTCGAGGGCGGAGACTGCAGGTGGCGGAGGGGGAAAGCTTCGGAGTAGCGGAGGAGAGCACAGCAACAGGGGTGTGGAGGGCAAAGCAGAGAGATTTTGGCACAGAGGATCGGTGCCCTCAGGCACACACCAGCCCGAGAGACTTGTCTGCTCGGCCGCCAGAGCGGGCGGGGCTGGGAGCTGAGGCTCAGGTATCGGCTTTCAGTCGGAGCGCAGGGAGAGGTCTGGGGCTGGCGGCAGGAAGAGACCCTGAAGGGGTTAGTGCTAGCCCGGAGGGAGTCCGGGGAAAGGGTCTGGAGCTACCGGAGAGGCAAGAGACTTTTTTCCCTTTTGTTGCCTGGTGCGCGAGGAGAGGGCATTCCCCTCCCTCCCCTCTGCCTGAGTGAGCCAGAGCCCCCGAATCAGCGGCTCCTTTAAACCCGTCCTGTCTGAGCGAAGAACGGACGCCCTCCGGCGACCTACGCGCAGAGGCGGGGCCAGGTCCAAGGCTGAGACCCGGGAGCTGTGAGAGCAGAGACAGGGAAATCTCTCTGTGCAGCCTCCGAGGCAGCGGATTAAAGCTCCACGGTCCATTTGATGTGCCCTGCGTCTGTGGAGTGCATGAATGGACAGCGAATCATCCCAAATTGAGGAAGTGGACCTTGAGGACAAGATTTAAGACTTTCCCCCCTTTTTTTTTCCTCTTTTTACAACGAATTATCTCAAATTAAGGAGGTGGACTTAGCAAGATTTCAGACTTTTCGCCCTTTTCCTCTTTTTACAACGAATTATCCCAAATCGAGGAGGTGGACTTGGAGAGCAAGATTTTTGATTTTTCCCCCTGCTCTCTTTTTGTGAATGTGTATGTGTAATCTTCTGTGTAAGATTCTCTCTGTATAGCTTTGCTTCCACCATATGTCCCAGGGTTCTTTCGGTCCGTGTTTTTTTTCAATAATTACTTTTTAATTTTAATAACGCTACTATATTTCATACTTTATTCTATTTTACTTTACCTGCTCTTTCTTTTTTTCCTCCCTTCCCTTCCTCCCTCCCTCCCTCCGCTCCTCCTTTCCTTCTTTCTTTTTCTTTCCTCCATCCCTCCCTCCCTCCCACCCTTCTTCTTTCCACTTTCTTTTTCTTTCCTTCCTCCCTCCCTCCCTCCCTCCTGTCTTTCTTTCTTTCTTTCCTTCCTCCCTCCCTCCCTCTCTTCTTCCATTCACTCTTCCTTTTGCTTTCATTCCTCCCTCCCTCCCTCCTTTCTTTCCTTTCTTTCCATCCTTCCTCCCTCCCTCCTTTCTTTCTTTCTTCCTTCCTTCCTTCCTTACTTCCCTTCTTCCTTTCTTTCAATCTCTCTTTCTTTCTTCTACTAATTATTTCTTTCTACTTTTTCTCACTGTTATTCTGAGCCGGGTGGATGAAAGGCTCTTGGTGCTGCAGCCAGGAGTTAGTGCTGTGCCTCTGAAGTGGGAGAGCCAACTTCAGGACACGGGTCCACAAGAGACCTCCCAGCTCCACATAATATCAAGCAGCGAAAATCTCCCAGGGATCTCCATCTCAACACCAGCACCCAGCTTCAGTCAACGACCAGCAAGCTACAGTGCTGGTCACCCTAGGCCAAGCAAATAGCAAGGCAGGAACACAACCCCACCCATTAGCAGAGAGGATACCTAAAAACATAATAAGGCCACAGGCACCCCAAAACACACCACCAGACGTGGACCTGTCCACCAGAAAGACAAGATCGAGCTTCAACCACCAGAACACAGGCATTAGTCCCCCCCACCAGGAAGCCTACACAACCTACTGAAACAACCTTAGCCACGGGGGACAGACACCAAAAACAACGGGAACTACGAATCTGCAGCCTGCAAAAAGGAGACCCCAAACACAGTAACATAAGCAAAATGAGAAAGCAGAAAAACACACAGCAGGTGAAGGAGCAAGATAAAAACCTACCAGACCTAACAAATGAAGAGGTAATAGGCAGTCTACCTGAAAAAGAATTCAGAATAATGATAGTAAAGCTGATCCAAGATTCTATTTCCCAGATCCAAAATCTTGGAAATAGAATAGACAATATGCAAGAAACAGTTAACAAGGACCTAGAAGAACTAAAGATGAATCAAGCATCGATTAAAAACACAATAAATGAAATGAAAAATACTCTAGATGGGATCAATAGCAGAATAACTGAGGCAGAAGAACGGATAAGTGAGGTGGAAGATAAAATAGTGGAAATAACTGATGCAGAGAAAAATAAAGAAAAAAGAATGAAAAGAACAGAGGACAGTCTCAGAGACCTCTGGGACAACATTAAACGCACCAACATTCGAATTATAGGGGTTCCAGAAGAAGAAGAGAAAAAGAAAGGGACTGAGAAAATATTTGAAGAGATTATAGTTGAAAACTTCCCTAATATGGGAAAGGAAATAGTTAATCAAGTCCAGGAGGCACAGAGAGTCCCATACAGAATAAATCCAAGAAGAAATACGCCAAGACACATATTAATCAAACTGTCAAAAATTAAACACAAAGAAATCCTATTAAAAGCAGCAAGGGAAAAACAACAAATAACACACAAGGGAATCCCCATCAGGTTAACAGCTGATCTCTCAGCAGAAACTCTACAAGCCAGAAGGGAGTGGCAGGACATAATTAAAGTGATGAAGGAGAGAAACCTGCAACCAAGATTACTCTACCCAGCAAGGATCTCATTCAGATTTGATGGAGAAATTAAAACCTTTACAGACAAGCAAAAGCTGACAGAGTTCAGCACCACCAAACCAGCTTTACAACAAATGCTAAAGGAACTTCTCTAGGCAAGAAACACAACAGAAGGACTATACCTACAATAACGAACCCAAAGCCATTAAGGAAATGGGAATAGGAACATACATATCAATAATTACCTTAAATGTAAATGGACTAAATGCTCCCACCAAAAGACACAGAGTGGCTGAATGGATACAAAAACAAGACCCATATATATGCTGTCTACAAGAGACCCACTTCAGACCTAGAGACACATACAGATTGAAAGTAAGGGGATGGAAAAAGATATTCCATGCAAATGGAAATCAAAAGAAAGCTGGAGTAGCAATTCTTATATCAGACAAAATAGACTTTAAAATAAAGACTATTAGAAGAGACAAAGAAGGACACTACATAACGATAAAGGGATCGATCCAAGAAGAAGATATAACAATTGTAAATATTTATGCACCCAACATAGGAGCACCTCAATACATAAGGCAAATACTAACAGCCATAAAAGGGGAAATCGACAGTAACACAATCATAGTAGGGGACTTTAACACCCCACTTTCACCAATGGACAGATCATCCAAAATGAAAATAAATAAGGAAACACAAGCTTTAAATGATACATTAAACAAGATGGACTTAATTGATATTTATAGGACATTCCACCCAAAAACAACAGAATACACATTTTTCTCAAGTGCTCATGGAACATTCTCCAGGATAGATCATATCTTGGGTCACAAATCAAGCCTTGGTAAATTTAAGAAAATTGAAATTGTATCAAGTATCTTTTCCGACCACAATGCTATGAGACTAGACATCAATTACAGGAAAAGATCTGTAAAAAATACAAACACATGGAGGCTAAACAATACACTACTCAATAATGAAGTGATCACTGAAGAAATCAAAGAGGAAATTAAGAAATACTTAGAAACAAATGACAATGGAGACACGACGACCCAAAACCTATGGGACGCAGCAAAAGCAGTTCTAAGGGGGAAGTTTATAGCAATACAATCCCACCTTAAGAAACAGGAAACATTTCGAGTAAACAACCTGACCCTGCACCTAAAGCAATTAGAGAAAGAAGAACAAAAAACCCCCAAAGTTAGCAGAAGGAAAGAAATCATAAAGATCAGATCAGAAATAAATGAAAAAGAAATGAAGGAAATGATAGCAAAGATCAACCAAACTAAAAGCTGGTTCTTTGAGAAGATAAACAAAATTGACAAACCATTAGCCAGACTCATCAAGAAAAGAAGGGAGAAGACTCAAATCAGTAGAATTAGAAATGAAAAAGGAGAAGTAACAACTGACACTGCAGAAATACAAAAGATCATGAGAGATTACTATAAGCAACTCTATGCCAATAAAATGGACAACCTGGAAGAAATGGACAAATTCTTAGAAATGCACAACCTACCAAGACTGACTCAGGAAGAAATAGAAAATATGAATAGACCAATCACAAGCACTGAAATTGAAACTGTGATTAAAAATCTTCCATCAAACAAAAGCCCAGGACCAGATGGCTTCACAGGCGAATTCTATCAAACATTTAGAGAAGGGCTAACACCCATCCTTCTCAAACTCTTCCAAACAATATCAGAGGAAGGAACACTCCCAAACTCATTCTACGAGGCCACCATCACCTTGATACCAAAACCAGGCAAGGATGTCACACAGAAAGAAAACTACAGGCCAGTATCACTGATGAACATAGATGCAAAAATCCTCAACAAAATACTAGCAAACAGAATGCAACAGCACATTAAAAGGATCATACACCATGATCAAGTGGGGTTTATTCCAGGAATGCAAGGATTCTTCAATATACGCAAATCAATCAATGTGATACACCATATTAACAAGTTGAAGGAGAAAAACCATATGATCATCTCAATAGATGCAGAGAAAGCTTTCGACAAAATTCAACACCCATTTATGATAAAAACCCTGCAGAAAGTAGGCATAGAGGGAACTTTCCTCAACATAATAAAGGCCATATATGACAAACCCACAGCCAACATTGTCCTCAATGGTGAAAAACTGAAACCATTTCCACTAAGATCAGGAACAAGACAAGGCTGCCCACTCTCACCACTCTTATTCAACCTAGTTTTGGAAGTTTTAGCCACAGCAATCAGAGAAGAAAAGGAAATAAAAGGAATCCAAATTGGAAAAGAAGAAGTAAAGCTGTCACTGTTTGCAGATGACATGATACTATACATAGAGAATCCTAAAGATGCTACCGAAAAACTACTAGAGCTAATCAATGAATTTGGTAAAGTAGCAGGATACAAAATTAATGCACAGAAATCTCTGGCATTCCTGTACACTAATGATGAAAAATCTGAAAATGAAATCAAGAAAACACTCCCATTTACCATTGCAACAAAAAGAATAAAATATCTAGGAATAAACCTACCTAAGGAGACAAAAGACCTGTATGCAGAAAATTATAAGACACTGATGAAAGAAATTAAAGATGATATAAATAGATGGAGAGATATACCATGCTCCTGGATTGGAAGAATCAATATTGTGAAAATGACTCTACTACCCAAAGCAATCTACAGATTCAATGCAATCCCTATCAAACTACCACTGGCATTTTTCACAGAAGTAGAACAAAAAATTTCAAAATTTGTTTGGAAAAACAAAAGACCCCGAATAGCCAAAGCAATCTTGAGAACGAAAAACGGAGCTGGAGGAATCAGGCTGCCTGACTTCAGACTATACTACAAAGCTACAGTAATTAAGACAGTGTGGTACTGGCATAAAAACAGAAAGATAGATCAGTGGATCAGGATAGAAAGCCCAGAGATAAACCCACGCACATATGGCCAACTTATCTTTGATAAAGGAGGCAGGAATGTACAGTGGAGAAAGGACAGCCTCTTCAATAAGTGGTGCTGGGAAAACTGGACAGGGACATGTAAAAGTATGAGATTAGATCATTCCCTAACACCATACACAAAAATAAGCTCAAAATGGATTAAAGACCTAAATGTAAGGCCAGAAACTATCAAACTCTTAGAGGAAAACATAGGTAGAACACTCTATGACATAAATCACAGCAAGATCCTTTTGGACCCACCTCCTAGAGAAATGGAAATAAAAACAAAGATAAACAAATGGGACCTAATGAAACTTCAAAGCTTTTGCACAGCAAAGGAAACCATAAACAAGACCAAAAGACAACCCTCAGAATGGGAGAAAATATTTGCAAATGAAGCAACTGACAAAGGATTAATCTCCAAAATTTATAAACAGCTCATGCAGCTCAATAGCAAAAAAACAAACCACCCAATCCAAAAATGGGCAGAAGACTTAAATAGGCATTTCTCCAAAGAAGATATACAGACTGCCAACAAACACATGAAAGAATGCTCAACATCATTAATCATTAGAGAAATGCAAATTAAAACTACAATGAGCTATCATCTCACACCAGTCAGAATGGCCATCATCAAGAAATCTAGAAACAATAAATGCTGGAGAGGGTGTGGAGAAAAGGGAACACTCTTGCACTGCTGGTGGGAATGTGAATTGGTACAGCCACTATGGAGAACAGTATGGAGGTTCCTTAAAAAACTAAAAATAGAACTACCATATGACCCAGCAATCCCACTACTAGGCATATACCCTGAGAAAACCATAATTCAAAAAGAGACATGTACCAAAATGTTCATTGCAGCTCTATTCACAATAGCCCGGAGCTGGAAACAACCTAAGTGTCCATCATCGGATGAATGGATAAAGAAGATGTGGCACATATATACAATGGAATATTACTCAGCCATAAAAAGAAACGAAACTGAGCTATTTGTAATGAGGTGGATAGACCTAGAGTCTGTCATACAGAGTGAAGTAAGTCAGAAAGAGAAAGACAAATACCGTATGCTAACACATATATATGGAATTTAAAAAAAAAAAAATGTCATGAAGAACCTAGGGGTAAAACGGGAATAAAGACACAGACCTACTTGAGAATGGACTTGAGGATATGGGGAAGGGGAAGGGTAAGCTGTGACAAAGGGAAAGAGAGGCATGGACATATATACACTACCAAACGTAAGGTAGATAGATAGTGGGAAGCAGCCGCAGAGCACAGGGAGATCAGCTTGGTGCTTTGTGACCGCCTGGAGGGGTGGGATGGGGAGGGTGGGAGGGAGGGAGATGCATGAGGGAGGGGATGTGGGAACAGATGTATATGTATGACTGATTCACTTTGTTATAAAGCAGAAACTAATAAAAAAAAAAAAAAAAACAAACAAAAAAAAAAAACATTGCTCCCCAGCCACTATAATTTCATTTTTACAAGTCACATCATTCTCATTTTTTCTGTTTTTCTTTTGCAAATTATTGGGAATAATTGTTGGGCTTCAGTGATTGTGGCACACAGGCTCAGTAGTTTTGGCACACGGGCTCAGTAGTTGTGACTCACGGGCTGTAGAGCATAGGCTCAGTAGTTGTGGCACACGGGCTTAGTTGCCCGTGGGATCTTAGTGGGATCTTCCCGGACCAGGGCTCGGACCCGTTTCCCCTGCATTGGCAGGCAGATTCTTAACCATTGCACCACCAGGGAAGCCCAAATTTGGCATACATTTTTTAAAACTAAAAATACTATTTTTAGTTTTAGAGATCACTTTTAATAGATTTAAATGAATTAGAGACAGTACAATAGTATTTAACAATGTTGCAGAAAATTGTTGCATTAAACTGCATTCGGATTCATTGATTAGGACAAGACTCTCAGTGTGACTCTAACAAGGGTCTTAGGAAAAGGAAAGGAATAGAGGTTGTTCCTTTTTCTCATTTCACTTCAGTTCACCTTCCTTCAGGGGAAGATACTGACGCAGTTTTCAAAAATGAAGGTCCATGTCATATATTACATTAATGAAATAAACAACATTTAAAAGTGGACAGACTCTCCCATTATCAGAGTCACTGACAGGTATTGAAATATTATAGTAAACGTCATTCACTTGGAGAAAAAGTATAATGTAAACAGCCTGTGTTTGCCTTCAGCATTTGTTAGATCAAACTGGAATAATGTCTTAGAAAATTTAAAATCTTTTAATGCATAGAAATGACCACAGAGGAACTATTTTTCTTGCCATGAAAGCTAAGCTGTCTGTTGCCTTGAGGAGAAGAAAATAATGAATTTGGAAAGTGACATTCATATTTTAAATATTGCCAGACTTGGTGATTTGTTTTTTGTATTTGCTATGTTCTAGTGTAACTTGGAAGAAACTGGATATGAATACTGATTAGAAATTTAATCAAAGAGTAATGAAGGCTTTTTTGCTCTTTTTAAACCAATGTTATTACATTTTTTCCCAAAGTCCATGCCTCCTAACAAAAAAGTAATGAAATTAGGACTGCAATGCAAATTCACAAATGGCTATGGATTTGTAAATGTGCCTAAAATGTGCCAAGAGACTCTAATAAGATCACACTTCAAAATATATTTAGATTGTAAAATAGTTTGCAACCTAGAAGATTAAATGGTGAGCAAAAGTCAGTGATGTAATTCTAAGACCCAATGATTGAATTCATAGTTTTCTGTCTCTTCAACCTTCCCACTCTCCCTGACATTCAGCCTAGTGGCAGGCAGACAACAGACTAGTCACAATAGTATGTGTATTGACTATGATGAGAATGTTTCAGATGTTATAAGAACCATATAAGATGCACACTGAACCAACCCTTGTGGTTCACGGCAGTTATCCTAGAGAAAATTACATTTACATCAGAGCCGTAACTTCTAACCTTAAATTCTTCCCCAAGGAAACCAGTCATCATTTGACTCTTTCTAATGTATAATCACATTTATTAAAATGAAACTTTGGTGTGTCAGAGTCTCAATAAATGCTTGGCAATGACGACGTTTCTTTTCTTCCAACAAATTTCAACGTATTTTATGCTGCTTTAGAAAACATTGCTTTTGTCAACTTAACACATTTACATAGTTTTAAAATCATGAATTATCACCATATGTACAATGAAAACTCTACCCCAAATACAAATAGCACTCTGCAAAAGCAATCACCTTAAATATTTTAGCCATTTCTTCACTTACCTATAAATTCTCAACATTACTTTTATCCTGCTCTGTCTTGATTATTCAGCTTCAGACACTATTGCTTTTTCTCCACAGAAGTTGAAAATTCAACACTCTTTACAACACTCACTTGACCACGAACATTCACATGTAAATAAAACACACTCTCCCACACAAACACATTCACAAAAGCATTTTCTTCCCTTATTTCCTTGGTATGGTTATATCACAATGTTGTCACTATTTATATTACAATGACAGAGATAAACTCTATACTAAAATTGCATTATTCACTGTATTATCATTTGTTACTCAGGATAATTTATTAAATATTAAGATTTGATTATTTGTTAATGTATCCATTACTAGTTCTTCCCAAACCAACCATTATATAAAACCTCTTTCAATATTATCACATACTTCTGGTAATCTCTCCAATTTTCATTTGTGGCTTTCAGAGACCTATGCCCCCTGGACTTTTGCCTTGGTACCACCTGCTCCACCATCACCCGAGATATTCCTCCATCTTTCTCAAGTGTTGACTACCTCTTGATGTTATCTCTTGTTTGGAGCTCACTTTCCAGGAACTTTTTGAGAAAGAATGAATAAAACGTACTTATTTTGATAACTTACATGTCGAAATATGTCTTTACTGTATATTCACATTAGTTAAAATCTTTCTGAGTTTATCACTCAAAGTTGCCAAGTGTTTTTCCTCAAGATTCCAAAGGCAGATCTTGTGTCCTACAATCTAATGTAGTGGCTTCAAAGCCATTCTGATTTCTGACCACTAGTATGTGACTAGCTTTTTCTCTCTGGAAACTCTTCTGAAATAGCATGTTCTCTGGTTGTTTCTTTTCATAGCTTCCTGTCCCTGTTTACGGAGGTAGCATTTTCTCTTGTCTCTGAAGGATATTAGTTTTACCTTGATTCTCCTGCTCCTTTCATGACTTGTTCCCTTTAAATTGCTTTTCTTTCTCTTTGTTTGTTTCAGGATCCTCTTTCGTGTTGAAGACTCTGTTTTAACAAAATATGAAGATCTCTGGCTCTTATTAGATATTTTAGAATAGAGAAAAGATGAGTAGATGTTCTGTATTTATGGGCAGGAAACATAGACCTTGGACTTAAGAGTAAAATGATCTAGCAAGGACCAATTAATTGCATTGTTAACCCCTGTAGTAAATGATGCCTCATTCACCTGTGCAGGCGTCAAAGGCAGTGGTAGGAAGAGCAGAAGCCTGGCTCCCAGAGTCCTGAGATTGGCGTACAGGACAGAGGTCGTAACTCTGGTCATTCTATGTGTAGACATTGTTATTCCCTTCCTGTTTTCAGTATAACTTCTAAACTCTATTCTCAACTGTGCTCAATATCCTGGAGCCCCTCTGTCAATTTCTGCATAGAATTATCCTTCTGTCTCCCTACTGTAAATACCAGGGGGAGGTAGGGGAGTGGGGTCTAACTGACCCTAAATGTGTTTAAGCACCAAATTCTCAGTCTCACTCCTAACTTCTGGAATCCCTGACCTTTCCAGATTTCTACAATATGAATTAACTTGCTTTTTGTCAATTTGTTAATCTTCAGGGACCTAGGTTTTAGTTTTCACTATTCTGATAAGTATCCATCAAGTGTTCATTTAACCAATTTTTTCTTTTTTTTTTTTTTAGCATTTCTCCTCCAGTGTTGCCTTCTCTCCATTTCTCTTTGCCTCCATAAGGTTGGATTCTTTTTCAACTTTATTACTTTCATTTTTTTCTGAAAATTTAGGAAAAAATCATGGAGATAAACACATGTACTCAATTGTTACCTATTTATGGAATCTTTAGGTTGAATACATACATGTTGCATATACACATACCTACATACATACATCTGCTGATGGATTTCCTCACATAAAATATTCCAATGTTGAGTCAGTCTTAAGTCATTACACCATTACCTATTACAAATCAACAGTAGTATTGTCCTCACACCAATGCAACATTCATCTTGTGTTTCCCCAGGGTTTGACTCAAAGTAAGTATTTGTTGAATATAGATGCCTGACTGACTGATACACCACAAAGAAGTCTTGAGTCATTGAATTTAAAAAATTTTTTTGGAATATAGTTGATTTACAATGTTGTGTTCATTTCAGGTGTACAGCAAAGAGATTCAGTTATACATATACATACATATACTCTTTTTTAGATTCTTTCCTCATATAGGACGTTATAGAGTATTGAGTAGAGTTCCCTATGCTATACAGCAGGTCCTTATTAGTTACCTATTTTATATATAATAGCATGTATATGTCAATCCCAATCTCCCAATTTATCCCTCCTCACTTACCCCCTAGTAACCATAAGTTTGTTTTCTACATATGTAACTCTACTTCTGTTTTGTAGATAAGTTCATTTGTACCCGTTTTTTAGATTCCACATATAAGCAATATCATATGATATTTCTCTATCTGACTTACCTCAGTCAGTCTGACAATCTCTAGATCCATCCATATTGCTGCAAATGGCATTATTTCGTTGTTTTTTATGGCTGAGTAATATTCCATTTTATATAGAGTCATTGAATTTTGTAGTTTGTGTCCTTATAATTATTATGCTGTGATTTTTTTTCAATAGAACAAGATTGCTATAAACCAATTCAGCAGAGTCTATTAGAAGACAGACATTCTCTTGATACTGCATGTATTTATTTTTTTAATTTTTAAAACTAACTAGACTTTATTTATAGCATATAGAATTGTACTCATTTACAAAAGCTGAATGTTTATATTTGTTATAAAAGATCTTCATTTTAACAAAATATCAGCATTTAACTCTATGTAAACACACTGTTGATTCAGACCTTAAGATGAAGTTTATAAGGAAATTTAAAATTGAATTATCATATAATCCAGCAACTTCACTTCTGGGGATATACCCAAAAGAACTGAAAGGAGGTACTCGAACAGATATTTATATACTCATGTTTCTAGCCACACTGTTCACAATAGCCAAAATGTAGAAACAACCCAACACATTTATTTTAAAATTTAGTTTTAACTTATTATTGTACATACACCAAACATTGTTCCAGGCACTGTGGCACTGTGCTCTACTTTCAAGCTCAGATGACTAAGGCTTTATACGAACTGGAAAGTTTCATTGCTTTCAGCAGAGTTGGCACATAGTTTGTTTGAAACCCTGATTATGTAGAGAGACACTGCTGCACTCTCTAGACTTCCTGGTACATTGCATATCAAGTCCTGTCTGACATTTCACCCTGTATACTGTGGACCTATTGCTGAGAACTGTGCTGACCAGGCTGCTATGAGTCTCATGACTTTTTGCTCAGTTTAAGACTAGATTCAGGCTTGCCATAATCTATCACGGTGACCTCACCTGAGTTGCTTTGCCAAGTCTGGACATCGCTTCATGCCTACCCAGTAATAAGGTAGCATCCTTCAAATCTTTCCCATGTGAGTTCATATGCCTGCTCAAGACAGAAAGTGCTTCATCTAGAATAATGGTAAGCTTTTCCCTGCTGGGCTTTAGAGTCGACATATCACTTCATTTCTTTCATACCCGGCTTTGTGTATCCTGCACACATGCCTTAAACAGCTGTAGTCATCTTTAGTCAGATTTTGTTTACTTAAATCCTTGATTAGATTTCTGTGGATTACAGTGATATACAGAGGGCATAACTTTGTCTTTCTAGCAAAACAACTACTATTTTTTGCAAGAAATTCTAAACTTTGGTATGAAAAATCAGATTTATATGAGGTATTTCTTTTCCTTTTAACTTTAAATTTTAATTTTTCCTGAAGAAATAGCATCAGCTCTCAATATATTCTGAAAGGCAATACAAAGGTAAAGTAAATGGAATTTGGAGTCAGCCTGAATATAACAGAATCCTAATTCTTCCTCTAACTGATGGTGTAACATTATTCAGGTTATTCCATATTCCATGACCTTCTGCTTTCCCACCTGGCAAATAGAGATAATCATAGTAACTATCCCTTAGAGATTTTCAAAGTATTACATATATTAATATATATAAAGCATGTATAAGATGTCCAACACATAATACACATTATAGAAGTATTTGTTGTCTTTATTTTTCAGGGTCCCTGCATTTGGAATGAGAGCAATTTTTATTAATATCTAGAAATTTTAATTGAATATCTAAAACATATCATTTACCAATGGAAGGAACCAACTTGTATAAAGTCAAAGTTCATTTAACTACATCTCTGACAAATGAATTTCTATCCAGCTCTTCAAATATGGCACAGGAATTCCATTTTATCCAACTCCTGATAAATTATGGTACAGTTTGATTTGTTGGAAAATTCTCTTATGCTGACATAAATGTGTTTCACTGTAATTTCCCCTCAATAATTGCTATCAACATTTAATTATAGATAGAGGGAGACAGTACATACATTACCTCCCATTCATGAGTGTCTCAAGCCCAAAAGAGTAGCTGTCTTTTGACACACTGGATGCACAGTATCCTTAAATTAGCAGGATTTGGTTCCTCTAGTTGGCAATAGAAAATTTTTCATCAATATAATGATATTTATCCTTTAACCAGCATGCTTCATATATTTTTCTAGACCAACCAGAAAAGTGTTCAGAGTATCATCCAATGCATGTTTCACCATTTTAATTCACAGGAAGCTGTGGTCAAAGGTCTTGTTGAAACGAAAATATCAGCCTTATTTTCAACCTCCCATAATCTATCAGGCCAATGAGGCCATCGAAGAAGTGATCAATAACAGACATAGCTGTATTTAAAATCAAGTTCTGAATCAGTAAACGTATGGGCCACTTAAAGTAGAGGAATGTCTCAAGCAAAATCATCACACATTGTGATCACACAGGTAAAAATTCCTTTGGAAATCAAGAACAGATTGTGAGGGAAGGCGAGAAACAATGGTCCTATGAGAATTTACCCAAACCAGGTCCTTGATTACCTCAAAGAACCCATCTCATTTTATGTCTGATTAGGTCAATGTAAATTATGTTGCTATGAATTAACTACAAAGAAAATCATTACTAAAGGAGACTAAAGACTTTCCTATTACCAGAACAGAATGCTTCAACTGAAGGGTATCTTAACACCATGCTTCTGAGAGCAAAGCTAATTTCCTTTGATTTACCCAGTGACTCCTGCGCCACTGATAATATTGTGGGTTTTTTGTTTTATATATTATTGTTGCTCGAGACTTTCTTTTCTTAGATAAACATGATTTAAAGGGCCCCAAAAGGCTTAAAGTGGAAAGTAAGTCACATTTCATTTTGTTTTATAATTAGGCATTCAAAAACCAAACAATTCTAATTAAAACTGAGAAAATAAATGCAAAAATTGTCAAACTCATCATTGCAACTATCGTTTACTTATTTCATTGTCTAAATTAGTTCCATTAAAACTTGGTCATCTCAGGGGATTATAAATAAACACTAAGTTATATGTTTATGTTTTACAAGGTCATAGCTCTGGCTCCATCTCAAAACATTTGGACATCATCCATTTACCAATTTGCAAACTGCTGTATAGTAATTCAGTAGGCATTTGAGTTTTTTTAACAGTTTTTAACTTTAAAGCTCTAACCATGGCTAATTTGAATGCACGCATCTAACTGTGAAAACAACTCCAATAAAGATGTAAAAAAAAATAAAAGTCACATAAATTTATACCAGGCAAGGAATGTATGGGTTACTCCAATTTTTATATATCAATATAATATTTAATATTGGTATATTTATGTTATATTTAATATATACATAGCTAATGTTCTTTAAAGCCATCTGCTACAAGTAGAATAAGACCAGGAGCATGGCCAAAGCAAATTCTAAAAATATTAGATTACTTATATTCATTTATATGTCATTTTCCTGGAATCTGCATCTGGCTATTAGAGAGGACACACAGCAAAATCAACAAAGAGTGCCCAGGAGGACATAGGATCCTTTATTTATCGGAACCTCAAAGGAAACACAGTGCTATCCAGTCCCCCATCAAAGAGCCAAGAGCAAACCTTGAAGCACCCAGTAAAAGCCCATTCAAACAAAAAAGCTTTCCCACTTAAACTGGAAAAAGTTAAGTTCCCAAGAGACCCCCTACACCAACCACCGAAGCTCATTTGGCAGTAAAAACAAAAATGTTCACCGAACAACAAGAAACCCAAAACAATAGTTGTTTTAGCACAAACAAAAAAAAAGCAGCTAATTAGTGTCTCTCCTGTTTGAAAGAAGGGGGTGGGAAGTGGGCAGAAGACCTGATAGGAAAGATAAAAAGAAAAGGAAAAGGAAAATAAGTTTCCAGTTTGACACTCAAGCTGTCTTCTGCATCCATTTTGTCAAGACCACCAAGTCAATGTGGAGGCTTTTTCCTCTTTCCCTTTTCTTTTCATGAGACTGATCACAACCAGCACTGCAGATTCCATCGAATTAAGGAATGCTGTTGCCTACATGTGTGAATGAGCTGTGAGTAAAGTACTGAAGTAGAGGACACCTAAAGTGAAACGTCTTCATGAATGTCCATGTGGCTGAGCAGGAAGTTAACCTTTCACAGATGTGCTAAAGAAGAAGAGGTGGCTTTTATTTTATTTACTTTTCCCCGCACTGTGTTGAATGACTATCATCTACAAGTTCAGGCTACTTTTTGCTGAGGATTAATGCACTGGGAAGGCTGAGAGAAAACTGAACGGGAGAGCTGAGAGAAAACTGAACAGTACAGCTGTCTTTTTCTTGACCAGTTCACCTTACTTTCCCAAACTCTAAGTCTTTCCCTAATTCTTTCTCCTTTTTATTGTAGTAAAATGAACAGAACACAAAATTCACCATTTTGATCATTTTACAATTTACTGTACCATTCAGTGGAATTTAGTACTGTCACAATGTTCTGCAACTATCACCGCTGTCCAGCTGAAAAACATTTTCATCACCCCAAGAGGGAACCTATACCCATTTTAAGGAGTCATTCCCTATTTCCCTCTGTTCCAAACCCCTGGCAGCACTAATGTATAATATTTGCTGTGTGTATGGATCTGCCAGTGCTGGACATTTTGCATAAATGGAACCATACCATATGTAGCCTTTCGTGCCTGATGAGAAGTTGTGCAGTGGTAGGAAAAACTAAAATGCGATGTACTGTATGATGTATGTTTTACTGAAGTGGCTTGGTCAGATTATAATGATTTATGATAAAATCATGTAAAGCAAGCATCACAATTCTCCAGGAATGTTCTGAAGAATGCTAATGTTAATTATGAATATGTGAATCCCAAATCTTTCATTTGTATTGACCTTATCTCATTAATTCTTCTCCCAACACTGCTATAACTAGAGTTCAGTTCTAAAATGTACCTTCCTCTTTTCCCATAGAAATTGTCCCACAATTTCAAAAAGTTCTCAAAGGTGAAAAAGTACACATGACGTTTATCACGTTTGCAAATGCCAATGGAAATGCTAAGCTAACACTGTCCAAAATGCAATATTCTTCTGTGAGAGCACCCAACTTTAAACAAATACACATATTCTAAATACAGCTTAGATCTGTGACATGTTTTGGCCACTGAAGTATGAGCAGACATGATGGCCTTAAATGAGCAGAAGAGGCCTTAAATGGGCTTGTGCGGTTGGGCTCACCTCTTATGTTTCAGTGAACTTTTAGAGAAGACAGGGCTTGGGAGCTGCGGCCTCACAGTTGGGCTCCAGACGAAGAGGTGTGTGACAGACCTCAAACTGACCCAAAACACGGAGCAAAAACTAGCCATCTAGAGGTCTAAAAGAGAGCCACTGGAGCTAGCCCATAGGTCCAAGAGAAATAAATTCTTATTTATGTAACTGACTTTGGTGTGATTTGTTCCAAAGCATTATCACAGCAAGAGCTGACTAACACAACATCCTCCAAATCATTGTTATGTAAATGGATGCCACCATGCCTACATTTAAGGCAACTGAGTACTCAAATTGTGAGAATTCTTGAACTCTTGGTGCCTCTCCAACACAATGTACATGGCTAAATTTCCACAAATAAGTTCACTAATATACCACAAAGATCTCTCTAAACTTTTATTAAATGTAATGCAAAGTTCTTTCTTTTCATTTTCTGCTTCTACATAGTTAAAATGCTGTTTATCAATGTAAAACGGTTCTTGCCGTTTGGCTTCTGTCGTTAGAGTCTTTTGAACTCTTTGGCTTTTCAGCTCCTAGGCTGTAACATTTGAATCAGCAAATGCCCCAAGGAGAAAAGCTGCACCAAGTGTCAAGCTTGCGTCTGTGTTTCCCTTCTCTCCACAACTTGGCCCACATGTCTTGGTGTCTCTCTAACATTCAGACGCCAGCGAACAGAAGTTTTCCTACTCTATCCAGCTTTTCTAAAATTTCTTTAGACTTCGCCTGATCTTATGTTATTACTCAACTATCATCTCAATTACCCCTTGGAAGAAAATTTACAATTTTTAGAGAAAACGGAACCCTGGTACACTGTTGGTAGGAATGTAAACTGGTGCAGCCACTGTGGACAACAGTATGGAGGGTTCTCAAAAACTAAAAATAGAACTACCATATGACCTTGCAACTCCACTCCTGGGTATAAATCCAAAAAGAACAAAAACACGTGTTTTCAAAGACATGTATTTGAAAAGATACATGCACCCCAATGTTCGGAGCATCAGTATTTACAATTACCAAGATATGGAAGCAACCTAAGTGTCATCAACTGATGAATGGATAAAGAAGATGCGGTACATATAACCAATGGCATACTACTCAGCCTTAAAAAAGAAAGAAATTTTGCCATTTGCGGCAACATAGATGGACTTGGAGGACATTGTGGTAAGTGAAATAAGTCAAACAAAATCAAACACTGTAGGATATCACCTATATATGGAATCTAAAAAAATACAGCAATCTACCGAATATAACAAAAAGAAGGGGAGACACAGATATAGAGAAGAAACTAACGGTTGCCAGTGCGGAGGGGGAGGAGGGGGCAATACGGGGTGGGGAAGTGAGAGAGGTAAACTACTGGGTGTACGATAGGCTCAAAGATGTATTGTACAACACAGGGGATATAGCCAATATTTTGTAATAACAGTAAATGTAAAGTGACCTTTAGAAAGTATATAAAAATGTTTTAAAACAGAAATCATACTGAAAATTGGAAACAATTTAAATGTCCATCAACAGGAAAATGCACATATAAATTATTGTACTTCCCTACACGGGAATCCTACATAGTGAGGAAAGTACATGAACTAGACAGATCTTTACGTGTCAGCATGGATGAACCTAGCAAAGATAACACTAAAAAAAGCAAGTAAGAAGAGAAAACATAGTAGAATACTATATGAGGTTGAAGAATACTTAAAAATGTAGCCTAAATAGAAAGACATCCATGCAGCGATGGAGACCAAGTTCAGAAGAGTGGTTACCCAGTTTCAGCTGGGGAGTGGCTGTGTTTGGGAAAGTGGTCACAGCAGGCTCTTCAACAGGAATGGTAATGTTTCAGTTCACACGCTGCCTGGAGGACGGAGGAGTGTCTGCAATATTATAATGTGAGCATGCTGCATGTGAAAGCCATTGCTGACCACATGTAGGGGATCTGATACGCGGGAGCTGGTAGTGGGTGGAGGCATCCAGAAGGTGGTGGTAGAAGAGGAACGTTGTATGCATAACGCCTAAGGCCTGACCAGAGGACGACCGCTGTTCTAGAAACTGGACACAAATCCAACTTCTACGACCAATGTTAAAAGACAAACTGAGGCATATTGAAAATAAGACTTTACGTGAGCAAAAATAGATTCAATTCAGGCACCACCAAAGCGGAAGCGGTGAGGAGCACTCCAGCCACAGGAGCTGCAGAGATGTTTATTTTAAAAAGGGCAGAAGCAAAGCAAGGAAATGACTGACTTGCTATAACTTTAAAGCCTAGTTGGTGGTTTGTGACTGGTTGTCCTCAGCAGTGTTCGCCACCCTGAGGCATTGACAGGCTTAGATTTTTGTTGGTTTACATAGGCGGCCGCATCACTAGAGCCACCGCAGGCTAACGGCCTCCTTGCAGGGTTAATTTACTAACACCAGTTGTCTGAGTCCTTACTCTTACTCAGTCACTTCACTTCCTACGCCTCAGTTTCTCTTCTGGAAAGTGGATATTCAGTAGTAAATTCTCTGTGGAGTTGTCAGTACCAAACAAAGTGATTATTAGTAACCACGATCATGTCCTGAATGCATGGAACACGTCACCATTTGCCAACTACCGTGTCAAGTTAGCAGAAACTACAGAAATTAAGAGCTCTCCACATAAATTCACACACCTGTGCACCAGGTAAGGGACCACAGGCAGACGTTCACTCAGCCTTTCGTGTGTCCCTCACGGAGTGCACGCTCTCTCCTGGGTGGGGGGAGCACAGACACTTACGGGAGTTTACTTTTAAAATGCGTTGATACAACCAGGTCTCACTTTTGTTTGGATGAGTCAGCAAACGCTTTTTGGAAAGCCCAAAGGCTCCACACCTCGTACGTTTTGCGCTGCCTTAGTCTCAGAGCTCAAGCCCCTACTCTTCAGGCCGCGTCACCGTGGGAGACAGGGCTGCGTGCGGACGCAAGGCGAGCGTGCAGACGTCCTCGAGCCCCGCCCCAACGGTCCCGCCCGCTGACGTATACCCCAGCCCCGCGGCGTGGAGGGCCTAGATGCCTGCGCCAACACCAGGCCAGGCGGGGCTCCGGAGCGCGGCATGGGCGGGTTGGTGTAGCTGGGGCCCGTGGCCCTATGTCTTCTGGCTGCGACGCCGGTCCTGCGCACGCTGCGGGGCCGCAGCCGTCGGGCGGTGGGCCCCCGAGGGGCCGGGGCCCCCAGGCGGGTGTGGCCATCGTGTCCGCAGCCAGCGTCCCCGAGGCCGTGCTCGGGCCATGATCACTCGGTGAAGCTGCGCCGGGACAGCGCGGCCGACTTCTTTCCGCGCTCTGAGGACCTGTGCACGCTGCAGGACTTGGTGCCTCTGCTCTCCGTGCGCGCTTCCCTGCGGGACGCCCCACTGGACTTAAGGCTGACCGCCTCCGCGGGGTGCACTGGGCGCCGCTCCTGAGCACCCGCTGCCCCTGATCTGTATCCAGAGCTTCTTCCAGCCACGGCTTGTCGAGACAGGTTTGTACTTCCCCCTTCCAGGGCCCCTTGTGTTGGTGCTGAGAAGCGGGGTTTTCGATGGTGCCAGGTGGAGGGTGGGCACTAGAACCAGTGCCCAGTGCCCGGGTGTGCGTGCACTAGACGGGGCGTGCGGCCTAGGGCCCCTGCCGGCTCGGTGACCCCGGCCGAGTGCCTTAAGGCTTCTAGGTCTCAGTGTTCTCATCTGTAGCGTGGGCTTAACAGGTCCCAGTCTCTGTGGTGGTTACAAGGATGCACTGTGTTAATGCTTCTAGACTCTACAAAGTAGAACACTTAGCACAGTTTGGACTATCATTCATTGTTGCACAGTTGTTACCTGGTCTGTTGAATGACTTTGCCTGGTACACACCAAAGCGATTAGGGAATGGATATATCCCAGCTTCATTTCCTTTCCATTCAAACAGGGTTCAGGAAAAAAAATTTTTTTTTCAATACTCGTATCATATAGTGCAAAGATCACCGGTGTGAAGGCAGCTTAGGGTTTGAATTCCAGGGCTTATGCTGTCTGTGGCCTGGGCAGGTTTCGTTTGGACTACAATCCCCACACTTGTAAAATGACATTAATAACCACTCTTTCTGTGGGTTCTTAGAATTAATTAAGCAGGTTATGTGTGTAAAGTATCGTGGCACTTGAATGAGTTGTCAGAACCAAGGGCTGCTGGAGACGATGCTTCTGCCCTAGGTAATCTCCCCTTCTACTGGACGGCAGGTAAACACAAGCACAGTAGTCAGTGCTCTGGAAGAAGTGAGTTCTGGTGCTACAGAGCACAGAATCTTTTTTTAAAATTTAATTATTATTTTATATTGGAGGTTACTTGATGTACAATATTGTGTTAGTTTCAGGTGTACAGCAAAGTGGTTTAGTTATTCATGTATCCATTCTTTTTCAGATTCTTTTCCCGTACAGTTTGTTACAGGCTATGGAGTAGAGTTCCCTGTGCTATGCAGTAGGTCCTTGTTGATTATCTATTTGAGAGTCGTGTGTATATGTTAATGCCAAACTCCTAATGGATCCCTCCCCCCGATCTTTCCCCTTTGCAGAGCACAGTATCTTGGAAGGGAAAGTTCAGGGTAGGCTTCTTGGAGGAGGTGCCATCCATTCTAAGGATATGTAGAAGGTCCTGGGGTGGCAGGAGGGAGCAGTGTGTGTCAAAGTTTGAGAAATATAAGAAAATATGGTAAAACTAAGGTATAGGACTGGAACTCAGGGTTTGGGAAAGAAATGAGAGTTGATACTGGAAACTTAGTGGGGCCCAAGAGAAGGGGGCCTTGTTTGTCCTGTCAGAAGTTTGGGTTTTTATTCTGAAGGCTGTGGGAAACACCAAAGAAGAGTGAGATGGACTTGTGGTTTAGAGGCTCACTCGGACCTCCATGTGGAAGGCAGTTGATTTGGTGCAGGCTGAGTTGTAATCTGAGGGTCCCACTTAAGTTATAAAAGGTGGGACTGGATTTTTCAGATCTGAGAGAGAATGGGTGGGACCTGGTGACCAGTTAGAAAAGGGAGGGCAGCAAGCGTGGGTGACAGTTTACAGCTGCATCTTTTTGAGAGATACAGAGCACAGTAGAAAGGGATTGGGGGTGGCGAGAGGATCTTACTTCATCTTCAGTGCTTTAGAGGGGCCTGGTAGACGGGTCTGGACCCAAGGTACAGATCTGGGCTTTTTGGGAGGACAGGTGTTTGAAGGCATGGGAGAGACTTAGGTTACCCGCAAGAAGATCCAAAGAATCATAGGTCTGAGAGATTTTTAAGTGGGTATATTTGAGGATGTTTATAAGCTGTGAGAAAGTAACCAGCAGAGTAAGGGTGTGAAGATGTAGGAGAGGAAATGATTGTTCATTTGTTTTCAAAAAGCTGAATACTCATCGTGTGCCTGGACCTTTTCCAGGATCTGGGGTTCAAGCCATCTGTTATCTCTTCTGCAAGGATAGTTCAACTCATCCCCTGGTGAAGAGAAGTCAGATTATTCTTTGCATCCCATTCAGGTATAAGAACTGTTCTGTACCTCTGAAGGGACTTTACTTAACCAGAGTAATAAGTTAGAAATCAAAAGAAATTAGAGCTGGAAGGGACCTTAAAGGCCACTGTACTTAATTTTGCCTAATATTTTACATTGAATGTAAGAAAAATTTATTGTAGAGCCCATTCTCTTCAGAGTTCCTTCACTGAACTTTCTTTATGTCTTGCATCCAGTGGGTCTATCTTGTAAATTTTGGCCTCCTCCTAAATTTGCTTCTTCATCCATATTACATTTGGCCCAGACTATGGCAGAAGCTCCTGGGTGGTTCACGGCTCCTGGATTCAGTTCCTCTAAGTTCATCCGCCTGCTCGGGTTAAGTGATCTTCTAACATAAAAAGATGTGCTTAAAATAATGCTGCTAATGGCTTTCCCACACAGAGTTACTGCATACTAGCCGCCCAGCGTGTGCTCTGCACGGAGGCGTGTAGTCTGAACTGTGTTCGGCCAAGCCTCATAGGGCTCTTTGCCCTGAGGAAGGGGAGCTTTTTGTGATCACTCCCTTTATCTAGTCGGTCCTTCAGCAGCGGGGAGCCTTTTTCTAATCAGCGGAGGCACCCTTACTCAGCCAGTGGTAGCCCCAGGTCTCACCACCTGTGGGATACAAGCCATGCTTTCTCCCAGGCTTGCTTGGGCCAACATCTCTTTCATTTCTGTGTCTTCTCACACTTGGACCCCTGGCCTTTAGTCATCCCCACCTGCAGTATTTACAGTGCCCAGCAGGAGTCAGGCTTGAGTGTCTTTTCACAGATGTTCCCTCTGCAGTTAATGCACCTCCTACTCCAACTCTGCATAGCCTCATTCTGCTTCAGGGTTATCATGAAGCCATCACTTGGATATAACATTCTGCCTCCAAAGGAACCTCTGTGCATAAAGGTTATGTTTCTTTATCTCATGTGATTGAAATTTTGAGTTTACACATGTCCCTCCTTAATGAAGGCTTTAAGGGCAGGAGTCGTTTCTAATCCTTAGCACAGAGCAGATGCTTTTTTTTAATGCTTTTTAATGATGATAAAAAGTGTGTTTTAAATCACTTATTTTACAATAATTTTGCTTTAGCTTCTGGCAGAAATAAAGTTTACAGAAGTCGTGTTCCTGTGAAAAGAAATAAAGATGTGACCTTCCAATTGTGTAAAGCTCTTAAACGCTGTGTAAGTGCATCGGGTGCGCTAAGGAACGAGGAGCTAAGTGGGCTAGTTGTGAGAGAGAGAGGCTTAACTATGTTAACAAAGGTAAGCCTTCATTGTGTCCTGCCAACATTTGATAGTTGCTTTTGGGGCAAATTAAACCAGTAAAATTTTAAACTCTTCCTCCATATTAAAGGGATTGAATAAATTGGCCACTTTGGTGCACCTGTGTCTTGCGAATTGTCCAGTTGGAAATGGAGGTTTAGAAAGTGAGTTTCAGTCTTGTTTATGCCTCTTCCCATCAGACTGGTCTCGTGATTTCCTACACACCATGTTACTTCCTGTCTACCTTTTCTTGGTGTTGTTCATGCCTGGATTGTCTCCTGTACCTGCTCAAACCTTGGTCCATTCTCATTTGTACCATGAAATTTTGTCATGCTGGATACTGTCAGAACTAATTTTACTTAACTTTGTGTTAAGCCACAAACCACATATTTTGTATATTTTCTGTGTTTTGTGTTTGTCTATATTTTTATGGTTTCTCTTCAAGAAATATTATGGGAAGGGAAATAGCAAGATGTAAAGAGCAAAAAAGTCATCATTCTCTTTAAATTGTTAGAACATCTATCTGCAATCATAATTATGATGCACTGTGTTATGTGTTAAAATAGTAAATACACGTAACGTCCCGTAGGAGCAGCAAACTCAGTGGTGTTGGTGAGGGTGTGTCATGGAAGTAATCACAAAGCAGGTGACTGTTGGTTGTGGTCCTGAAACATTAATGTGCCTTCCCTGTGTCCAGTAGTGGTCCTGACAGGTCAGGAAGCCTGCTTTTCAATTTGAGGGAACAGAAGGTTTGAGGTCCTCTCTCTTCTATTGCTCTAGTATACTGCATAGCAGCTAATAAAATACTGGGTTTATAGTTGACGTTTAAATCACTGATTGATCATTAAGATTGGGATGTATCTTTGGAAATGAAAATAGGAAGAATCTTATGCTTTTTCTTTTTTTCTTTTTTTTCCTATATCTGAAAAGGTATGTAGTACTTTGCTGAGTGGTTGGGCATAAAGTTTGCAGTATTCAGTGTATTCAGTTTTAGTATCTAAATAGAATTAAACTGTTGCTGTAAACTGGAATAGCACTTTGTTACTGACAAGTTTTAGAATGCATCTGTTCGTCAATTACCCGTTTGGGCAGATTGTAGTTAATGATTTTGAGTATGTGGCTATAAACCTCCAATTGACTCAAGAAAAGCAAATAAGTCAAGATTGACAAATGTATAGGCTCTTCATCTTATTGTGTGTGTGGGTTTTTTTTTTCCTTTTAGTTATTTGTCAAGGTATAAAGAATTCTATCACACTTAAGACAAGTTAAGTAAACTTCACGGGGTGTATTCTGACATGGCAGGGAGCAGATCACATGGCCTAGATCTTAAAGGTGATTTTATGTTTAAACTTTCATGAAAACATATGTGATTGAAACACATTAATATATTGATACAGAGGGCAGTTAATTTTTGTCTTTTTTTTTTTTTTGCGGTACTGTTGTGGTCTCTCCCATCGCGGAGCACAGGCTCCGGATGCACAGGCTCAGCGGCCATGGCTCACGGGCCTAGCCGCTCCGTGGCATATCGGATCTTCCCGGACCGGGGCACGAACCCGTGTCCCCTGCATCGGCAGGCGGACTCTCAACCACTGTGCCACCAGGGCAGCCCTAATTTTTGTCTTTTGATACATGTGAGTGCAGCTTTCATTTTGCTGAAAGAATATGACCACTTTTCAGTTTGGGATTCTACCATTTAATAAAGATAGTCCACTTGATTTTAGAAATAAGAGATTTAATATATAATACCTAATAATACTTTTATGTATTTTTTTTGCTGAAAACATTTATTGTAATACTGTGAAGAAACTATGCCGTTATAGTCTTCAGGACTTAAATGAATCAAATGTTTATTAGCTGCTGTAGTTTTTAAACTAATAAAAATCAGTACATCAGCAATTTGTAAATACAGTTTTTAAAATAATACCTTAAAACTTTACAGTGGTTATAATGACTGTATTTAGGCCTAAAGTTATTTAATAATTTGATATGAATGCTTTTTAATAGTTTGATGATGCAGCTCAGGGATAGGTAAACTCTGGCTGGTAGGCCAGATGCAGCCCGTTGCCTGGTTTTGTAAAGGAAGTTTTTTTGGAACATAGTCGCACCCATTGTTTACATGATAGTTATGTCTACTTTCACCCTACGCCAGTGGGGCAGAGTAGTTGCAACAGAAACTGTATAGCCCACAAATGTGGAAATGTTTAAATTTAGATTTTAAAAATTGAAAAATTCTTTGAGCCTATACAGGGCAAGTCCATTGACCCCTGAGGTAGAAAACAGTCAAGAACTTGGGTGCCGAAGCCAAGTGGCCTAGGTTCAAATTCCCTTTCTCCCATTTCATAGCTAGTGACCATGGGCAAATCACTTAACCTCTGTGCCTCATTATGAGGTGTAAATGCACTCATTTGTATAAATAGTGCCTGGCACATACTAAGCACTGTGTAAGTGATTGCTGTTGTTTCTCCTTGGAGCTTTGATAAGTTATTGTTAATAGAAAAATGACACTAATGATTTTCCTTTTAGAGTAACAAAGGCACTTTGAGTCTTTTATTTTTTCAAGAATGTAATAAATTTTTTTCATTTACAATCAGTGTTCCCTGTTACCAAAATTTACTTTATGAATATAAAGAACTGAATGTCTTTAAGACAGTACTTTTGCTTAAATGTCAAACCATTATTTTTCCAAGGCACATCAAACTGGCTGTGCATAGTCCAGGCCTCTAAAGCTTGTGTGCATACCCTAGGGAGCATGTGAGATATACATTTTGTAAATATAGTTTTTAAAATAATGCTTGAGACTTCCCTGGCGGTCCAGCAGTTAACACTATGTGCTCCCAATGCAGGGGGCTTGGGTTCGATCCCTGCTCGAGGAACTAGATCCCACGTGCCTGCCATAACTAAGAGGCCACATGCCACAACTAAAATATCCGGCATGCTGCAACTAAAGACCTGGCACAGCCAAACAAACAAATAAATAAATATGTATAAAAAATAAGTAAAATAAAATGATGCCTTAGGAGTTAGGAAAAGAAAATATTAGAACATTTTTACCTTTGTATTATTTTAAAAAATCTGTGTAGATTATCATGTACATAAGTTACATGTATGGAACTTTGTGTATATAATTTGTTAATAAATAAGATGCATATTAAAAAGTTTTCTTATGGTTTGTCCAGTCAGGTGTTTGGAGACCACTGGAGGACAGAATGATGAAATTTAGAGTCTCAGCAATGATAGAATTTAGATCCAATTCCCTGACTGAGAAGATAACGAAAATAATTCATAGACTGTAATTGAGTTGTCCAACTTTACATAAGTGTTCAGAAACAGGCTATCCAGTGGCTAGAATCTAATCACTGACCAAGTAGAATCTGGGTCACTGTACTCGTAAACCAGAAGTGACTGTTGAATTTCTCAGGTTGATGCTCCTGGCATATATGCTTGATATGTGTGTGTGTGTAAATCTCTGACATAATAAACCATACTCAGTAGGCACACCCTGTTTCCTTATTCAGGCATCTTAATTTCATCCCATTAAATCTTTGACATATCAGACTACCAGAGAGCATGAAGAAACCTGGGCTGAGAGTCTTCGTTCCAGGAGACCTGACCTTGACTGTATGGCTGGTTTGAGGCGCACCACTCTGAACTGCAACACGCTCATTGGTGACCTGGGTGCAAGTGCTTTGGCAGAATCTCTTAGTGAGGATTTATGGCTTAGAGGTAAATTCTAAAATTGAAAATATTGAATTTTTAATATGAAATATGCTTAGCTTTTGGCATGATACTATTGTGATAGGATTTTTTTTAAAGCCTCATTTTACTGATAGCTTTTATTTTCCTTTTAAACTTTCTCTAAGAGTTGCATATATCCTTTATAGAAAATACAGAATAACAGGAGAACAATTACCTATAATTTTAATACCCAGACATAATCACTGTTCATTTTGGTGTATATACTTTCAGTCTTTTTTTTTCTACAAATATATTTGTACACTTAGGGATTACAAAAATAGAATTGTAGTATACTTGCTATTTCATATTCCTGCTTTTTTCACTTAATGATGTATCATGTAGTATTGCGTCGTATTGATGTCCCATAGTTTAATCAATTCTTTGCAATTCGATTTAGACAGTTTGCTTTTCCCTGTCAGAAACAATGTGAATACGTTGTATATACATCTCTGTGTCCATCGGGATTACTTCTGTAGAATAAGGTACTACAAGTGGAATGACTAAGTGTGACATATTTTTAAGACTTTTGACACACATGGCCAAATTACCACCCAGAAATGCTTTGCCAATTTATAGTCCACCCCAACAGTAGATGTGAAGCCTGCCTCTCACAAACAGTGGCTTGTAGCACTTGTAAAAAAATGTAAAACTACAAAAATGAGTACCTCTCCATTTTCTATGCAAGTGGGATTACTCCAAATTTTATAACTTTTTTCAATTAATTTAGTATGAGCATTTTAGCAAGTCAGTAAATTTGCATCTCCTGCATCATTTTTTGTGATTGTTCAGTATTTCATTATATGAATATGCCACAGTGCACGTAGCTTATCCATTCTTGTATATAAGCTTTGTCCAGTTTTTCAGTTACAAATAGTACTCTGATATATATCCTTACCTATATCTCTGACTATTTCTTTTGGTTAAATTCTTAGAAAGAGAGTTGTTGGATCAAAAGGGTATAGACATGATTTAAAGGCTTTTCTTACAGAATCTTGGCTTAATCTGATAGGAAAATAACTACATTTTGTTTTATTTTGTATTCATTTGATTTACTGGTGAGGTTTACTGGCTGTTTGTATTAATTTGGCTATTTGGTTAATTATACCCTGTGTTCATTCTTCTGTAGTGAGAGTTTGTAAGGGTTGTATCATATCCTGTCAGATCCGTATGTCTTACTTGCTATTTCTATAGGCCATGGGGGTGTTGAAAGACTCCAGTTATTTTAATGTGATGGTCCACACAACACTTAAAAAAAAGACTCATCATGGTTTCCTTTCATGTAATATTTTTTAATACCTGTGCTTTGGTGATGATCCCTTTGGTTTAAATGAGTAGGTTGCTCAGCCCCAGAACTACTAGAATTCGTGTTCAGTTTTTCTGGTTTTTGTCTGACTTTTTATGGAGAGAGTTCTTGACCATCATACTTTCATGATAGGTTTTTACTATGTATTCTCTATTCACACATTGTTTGAATTTGTTATTATTTGTATCCTCTTAGACTTGTCCTTTTTTCCTCTAAAACTAACAGTTATTACATTTCTTCTATTTTGTTTTCCCCTTTTAGCTAGTTTCAAGTGTGATTTGGAGCTGAAGATCATGATCAAAAGAATGCAGTGCATTTCTGAGCTCCACCAGGTTTTGCTTGTGAGGTTTACATGCCTCTGCCGCCCTTGCTAATTATGAACTGAGATTCATTTTGTGATGCTTTTTGCTCATACGTTATATACAGTTATTCTTCAGTTCTGTAATAGTAAAATATGTTGGATGATTTATTGATACTAAAGCCAGAGTTATCATTGCACATTCAAGAAGAGGTTTTTAAATTGGATCATGCATTATGTGTGTGCATATACGTTTCTGTTTTTTTCCATACCCAAAATTACAAACCTGCCATGACTTGTCTTGTGCAGGACTCTTCCACACGTGAGAAAATGAGAGTTGTCTATATGTTAAGTCTGTAGAGTTAGGAAGTGACCTTTTGTCTTCCATCGAAAGCACTTGACCTGCAGCAGTGTGGCCTCACCAGTGAAGGAGCAAAGGCTTTACTAAAGGCCCTTGAAACCAACAGAACTCTGCTCGTTCTGGATATAAGAAAAAATCCACTTGTTGGTATGTGGTCACTTTTTTGAAATTGATAAACGCGTAGCAAAACAAAAAGAATTTGTTCACGTATTGACAGTTTTTTAAAATTTAATGTGTTTAACTTTCCTCATCACACACAGTTGGCCCTTGAACAACGTGGGGTTAGGGGTGCTGACCCCTACGCAGTTGAAAATCTGGGTATAAGTTTATAGTCAGTGGTTCCACATCTGTGGATTCAACCAACCTTGGATCGTGTAGGGCGATAGTACACATTTATTGAAAAATATGCGTGTGTCAATGGACCCGCGAGGTTCAAACCCATGTTGTTCAAGCTTCAACTGTACTTTTCTAGTGTTGCACTTCCCTTATGTTTTTAGCAGTTAATGTACTAATTAAAGTGAATTTTACTTGTAAATTGTTCTTATCTCTACTCGGAATAGAGGTGAACCTAGATACTAAGCCTACTTCCACCAAGAGCATGATTTCTTTCCTGTGCAACCTCTGAATTCTTGCCAGGAGCACTTTATTCATTTGTCAGAATCACAAGCAATTTTTAAAATATCTTCTGTGTGCCAGATATGGGTTTAGGCACTAGGGATAAAGCAGTGAACCAGACAGACAAAAGTCTTGCCCTCGTGGAGATTACATTCTAGTGAAGGAGTTCAGATAGAAATGAGTAAACAGATAAGTAATATAATTTTAGAGGGTAGGAAGTGCAAAAATATCTTAAAGTAAGGAGAGGGAGGGAGAGCAGGTAGAACTCCATTGGATAGGTTTGTTAGGGGACAGCTTCACTGGAGAAGTGGCATTTGAACAGAGACATGAATGAAGAGAGGAGCAAGCCATGGAAGAACTGGAGTAAGCACATTCCAGGACAAGGAGGCAATGATTATGCAGGCATGTAGGTGGGTGGAGTATTTAAGGAAAAGCAAGGAGGCCAACATGGCCAGAGTACCGAGTGAAGAAGAGTGTGGTATGACATGAGGTCAAAGAGCTAGCCAGGGGTCTGCTCTTGTAAAGTCTTGAAGGCCAGAGTAAAGATGTGGATTATTCTAAATGAGTAGAGGGGTTTGAACTGGAAAAAGGCATGATCCAAATAGTATCTCAATAAGGTGACCTGGTATAGAGAATGGACTTGGGAGGATAAAGAAGAGAAACAGGGAGACCAGTTAGGAGACTGTCACAGTGCTCCGAATAAGAGAAGTTTATGGCCTAGGTTAGGTTGGAAGTTTGGAGCAAGTGAAAAGTGGTTGAATTCAGGTTGTGTTTTGAGGGTGTAGCTATCAAGACCTGCAGATAGATTAGATGTGGGGTATGAAGGAAATAGTAACAAGGAGACAAGTCGTTGATGATTATGTGTGCAACTGGGTGGTATCACTTAGAAGAAGGGGGCTGATGGGAGGAGCAGCTTTTGAGGGAATATCAGGACTTTGGTTTGTTATCTTGGATGCCCTTTAGGTATCTAAGCGTCTGGATGGTGCTCAGACTGTACTTTCTATCCAAAGGTATCTAAAGCCACTTTAGATGCAAAATGTTTAAAGCTGACCTTTGCTGCTGCCAAAATAGTAGCCACTGGGGGGCAGTCTGCAAGATGGCATCTTAGGTTTTTTTTTTTTTTTTTTTTTTTTTTTCTGTACGTGGGCCTCTCACTGCTGTGGCCTCTCCCGTTGCGGAGCACAGGCTCCGGACACACACAGGCTCCGCGGCCATGGCTCGCGGGCCCAGCCGCTCCGCGGCATGTGGGATCTTCCGGGATCGGGGCACGAACCCGTGTCCCCTGCATCGGCAGGCGGACTCTCAACCACTGCGCCACCAGGGAAGCCCGCATCTTAGGTTTTTGAGGAAGAAATTAGAATTCACAAAGGGAGAAATAAGTGTATAGTTACATAATGTAGATTTCATATTTAATTTTATGGGAAAATCAATAATTAGTTGGCTTTTGGTTTTAAATGGAAATAGCCACTCATTGGGAAATAATTACTCTAATTTCAATTTATTTTACTTTAAATCATTCTGTGCTGAAAGCAGTTACCAAAAAAAGGTCTCCAGAATGGCAGGAGTGCCTAGTCAGAGGTATATAACATGTTTTAATTCTCTCGGAAGAATTTCTCTTTAATGGCTTGTTTTTCTTTCCTTCTTAAAAGAAAATTATCAAGGTACTTTCTGTCATCTTAAAACTAAGTTTTTAGTAAAATGAAATGGCTTTTCTGTTTTTGAAAATGTTGTGTGATGCTTTAATTTAGCTTCCCAGAAATGCAGATTGAAGACCTTTTATTAACTTAAAATATCTTAATTTCTAATGAAGATCAAACCCTCTTAAATTACCTGTAACTTAAATGGCATATTTATCATTTCTCTCTTAGTACCAGTGGATTATTTCTTCATTGGTGAAGGAACCATCCAAAGCTTCTAGACAGAAAAAGAGAACTATAATTTTGGAAAGTGGTCGAAAAGGAAAAGCTACTATTAGAATTGGTAACTCTTTTTTTTTTTTTTTGCGGTACGCGGGCCTCTCACTGTTGTGGAGCACAGGCTCTGGACGCGCAGGCTCAGCGGCCATGGCTCACGGGCCCAGCAGCTCCGCGGCATGTGGGATCCTCCCGGACTGGGGCACGAACCCGTGTCCCCTGCATCGGCAGGCGGACTGTCAACCACTGCGCCACCATGGAAGCCCTCTTTCTTTTTTTTAATGCTACTAGAATTTATACCCCTTATATTTTCTGGTGTGCTAAAATTAAAAGAGCTTTAATGGTTATTCCTTAATGGTTAATTACTTCCTTAACGGTTAGCTGTTAATATTATTTGTGGTTCTTATGGAACGTACCTAGGATGTTCCTGACACATAGTGTTTAATATTTATTAGATATTAATTTTAATATGATAAAGCTCTTGAAGTGACAAAATCCATATCCAGATACGAGGTCACCTTTTCTCCCTTTCATGTGGGGTCCAGGCCTTAGGAAAGAGGGAAGCATGTGATGTGTCTGTTGACAACCCCAAAATAAAGTAGGCAGAGCCCTTGGCACTTTACAGATATGAATACCTTTTATTGTCATCAGAACCCTGTGAACAGACAGTGTTTTACAGCAGTGCAGACAGGTTAGGGTCAGGTGCAGTGGGGAAGTGGGATCAGGCAGGATAAGAACATGGGGAGATTGGTGGGGGGGGCTGTTTCCAGAGCCTTTACTAAGGAAACAACAAAAATCACAGATGATCATGACTGTTTTTTCAAAATGCAGGAATCAGTGGAAAAACTAGAAATGATCATGTTCAGAATTGTGATCAGTTGTGTCTAAGTATGTAGAAGTCAGTTACTTTCCCATAAGCCAGAAATAACACTGAAAAACAAGGAAAGATCCCATTTGCAATAGTCACAAAAATTAGTAAATATCTAGAAGCCAGTTCAGTGTTCTCCTGAAAAAGTTAGTGCAAAAGGATAGATGAAACATTTTAAACATATATGTTAACATTAATAAAATGTAATGTTAACATACGATCTATTAATATATAAAGCCACTGGCAGAGGGAAACAGAGATCGGAGGAAAAGTCCAGAAACAGGTCCCTGTTTACTTGAGAATTGTATTTTAACTTAGACAATTTTACAGTCTAACTTGACTTTTTGTCTAATTGATTGATTGAAGCATTGATAATTCATTTAAACAGAAATTAGATATTTGCATCATAGCATACACAAATTCTAGTCAGTCGAAAAGATGCAAAGGCAACTAAATGTAAGAAGCAAATATAAAATACAGGGGAGAATTTCTGTGTAAGTGTAGGGAGTACAGAAGCCTTCCTAAATAAGCCATAAAACTCAGAAGCCATAAAGTAAAAGATATTTAATTCCATGAAAATTTAAAACTTTTCTACAGTTCAAGACGTAAACAAAACAAAATGACAGACACAAAAGTTTGGTAGTGTATTAACGTATAAAGGTTACTGTTGATATAGAGAAGAACGCACAAATAAATGAAAACGGATAAGCAAATTTAAAAAAGGCAGGGGGTGGTTTCTACCTGTATGAGCAAACAACTCAGAAGAAACACAGCTGGCTACTAGACAGTTGAAGAGGGGCCAACTTCTTTAGGAAATGCAGATTAAAACCATGGGATTTTCTTCCCCTCTGATGGGCAGAAATTCTAAAGACTGATAACATCTGGTGTAGACGAGGGAACAAACACACTTTGCCTATGTTAAGTATAATAAATGTGTTCAATTTTGGAGTGAGGTTTGCAGCGTCCATGAAAGTTCAAAACTCTCTTGCTCTTTGACCAAAGACTTTTACTTCTAGGCACCTGCCCTCTGCCAGTACTCTGCCTTGCACAGAAGTGTGCATAAAATCAGGCACCCGCAAGTCCAATGAGGGATACTTACATAATGGGGAAAATCTAGAGACAACCCGGATGTCCTTCAGGAGGGGTCTGATGAAGGAAATTAGGATCCATCCGTGGTATGGAGTAACGTGTGTGTGGAGAACGGGGAAGGTCTGTGAGCAAACTGGGAAGATGACCTGATACGTCATGAGGTCAAAAGGAAAAAGAGCAGGTGTAGAAAAGGACATTTCTATGATTCGACTTAGAAACCCACAGTGTTTGTATTTGTAAATACTATATATGTATATATGTACATACGGAAACACGCATATATACACGTATACACATTTGTGTATCTGATCCTGAAAATGCACAAAAGACTGTTAATGGCAACCACGTCTATGGAAGGGAATAGATCTTTATAGTTTTACTCTAGTTTTCCTAATCGTGTGCAAATTTAGAGTTAATTTTTTATTTAAAAGTTAGGCAGTCAGGAGAGGCCTAGTGACTGTTTTGTGGGCTTCTCTCACCTCAGGATGCACTCTTCGCGCCCTTCTTGTTTCTGGTTTGTCTTTTGGAGCAGACACCACTGAAACGAGCGTCTTGTCATCGCTTGCCAGCTGCCTGCGGTTTTCTTGCGCCCTACTAACCGTCACCACCTTTGTGAGATGCTGTTTCGCACTGAGATGGTGCCTTTCCCCTCACACACACCCCTCTGGTACCTTGGGAAGTCCAGGGGTTTCTCAGTGGGCATTCTAGAGTACTCATCCCAGAGATGCAGTGGGTTTTTCAGCCACATGCATTTGGGGAAAACTCTGTTCCTGTATGAATTGTCCTCTTGGGAGTTCACGATTCACCGGAGCTCTTGAGACGCTCTAGGAAGTTGAGTCAAGAAACCCGTGTAGCCCTGTTAATTCAGGATTTCCTAAATGTCTATGACTGGCTGTGGCACCGCTTTTCCAGTCACAACCATCCTTATCAGCTTCCGTCCTAGACTCCCTGGGGAGTGCTGCTCAGACTCTGTCCTGGAAGCTTTGTAGTCCCAGGATTACCTGCTGCTTCCACACCCACCCGGCCCCCTGCTAGCGCTCTGTCAGCCTGGCACCTTCTCCCTGCCCCCAACTCATTCGGCCACAGGCCCTGCCTCTGCTGTGGGATTTAGTGATAACTCCTGGGAGTCGTGGCCCAGCACAGCCCACGGCAGTGCTCGGTGTGGCTCACAGGGTTTAAAACACACAATTTGAGCCCTTACTAGAACATGGGAAGATGATTTAAATCCAGATGTCTTATTTCATAATCCCCGTGTCTCTGAAAGTGGGAGACACAGACTGGGAGGGCCGTCTGTTTCAAGCAAAAGGGAGACTGTTTCTCTGTGGAAGTAAGGAACGGGCCCTCACAGTTAACAGGTAACGTAGGGGGTTTGTGCTGAGTCTGTCATGTTGGGCCTGTTATACTCATTTATATGACCGTTGGGTCCTTATTGGCATTTTCATTTACTGCCCATGCTTGAAACTCCCCAGTGTTCCTGTCTTGATCACGAGCCCTAATTCTGTTGACCTAGAAAGTTCTTTGTGGGAGCTATCTAGCAGGCCTCTCCCCCAGTGTCCCCACCCTCCAACCCGTGTCCTAGTGCTTTTTCTACAATGCAGAACTCCTTGTTGTGCAGACCTGATTGCTCCTCATGCTCCAGGATCCGACGGATCCAGTTCCCAGGAGAGCGTGTCTGCAGGGCCCTCTGTGGTCTGCAGTCCTGCCCCCAGCCAGGCACCCAGCACCCCAGGTGCTGCAGAGAACTTGCTGCAGTCCCCGTGCCTTGGCAGGGACAGCTGTCTGCCAGATGACCTTCCTTCGTTTCCCCCTGTCCTGACCCTTCCCACCTCCCTTCCGCTGAAACCTTCAACCTTGCCTTGGGCAGAGGTACTTGCTCAGCTCTGTGCTTCCACAGCGCTTATCCTGTGGAATCTGAATTCTCTCCACAGCCGTCTTGCTAGGTTGGGAGCAGCTGATTCCCCTTCATCTTTTTCTTCCTTCCCTCAGCCCCACAGCAGGGACACTCTCAGGCACCGTGCAAATTTAATCTTCAATTTCTAGTTGTTATGACATTGTTGCTGTCAGGATACCACCTACGTTCACAGTAGGATGGGTAAATGTGTGGGGGACGACTGTAAATACAGATTCTTTGTAAATCCAGGTTCTTAATTCTTCCCCATTTTAATATTTTTTCCCCTTAAATCATGTGTCCTTTTTGCTGCTCCAGCTCTATAATTGGACTGCCACCTGGGGAGCCTGAGGCAGCAGAATATCAAAGAGGGTAGACACTACATTTTTAATGTCAATGTCAACCAGGATACCTACTACCTGTGCAAAGGGGGGCCCGGAATTCAGACTCAAAGCCTATTACCAGATACTTGGTTTCCCTGCTTGCGTCTCTTCTGTCTGTCGACGTGCACTTGACTCCTATTAACTTTAACAGGAATTATGTGTGTGCCCTGAGGGCCGAGCATAGCTTTTAATGGGGGCTTCCTCACACTGCTTTTCTTTGCTGTTTACTTTTAATGAATCCCACCCTGTAGAAGTGGAAGAATAAAATAGGATGTGCTTGAGAAAATTGAGAGAGTTATGACATATTTTCCTTGTAATCCAGAATAGCATGTCAGCTCTTCTTCTGTTTGTCTCCTTTGGTTGTCATCGGAAGATAATTTTGGCTTGCTCACTCTCCAAATCAGAAACTGAAGTCCAATACTAACGTATCCTAGATGAAACTTGACCCATTCATTTTTGAGAGTCTGTATGATCCCTGTGCAAGGTGCGGAGAATGAAAAGACAACTCTGTTGACTTCAATCGATATTTACATAGCATTGAATGTGTTCCAGATGCTGTTCTAAATTCTATCAGTTATCTACTTTTGCATCATAGAACACTTCAAGACTGTGACTGAAAACCACAGCCATTTCTTTTGCTCAGGATTCTTTTCAGTCAGCAGGTGGGGCTGGGCTCAGTGGGGTGGTTTCTTCTGCTGGTCTCATCTGAGATCACTTACTCAACCAAAGTCATCTGGTGATCCACCTAGAGTCTAAATGGCCCCCCTCATCTGTCTGGCAGCTGGTGCTGGCTGTGGGCTGGGCCTGTTATTTCCAGCAGGCTAGCTCGTGCTTGCTTCCATGGCAGTGATGTTTTAAGAGGGCAGGTATAGAAGCCTCATGCCCCTTGAGGCCTCAGCTTGAAAGTTGCACAGCATCACTGTTGTTGCAGTCTCTTGGTCAAAGCAAGTCCACAAGGCCAGCCCAGATTCAAAAGGTGTGGAGCACTAGACCCCACCTCTTGCTGGGAGGGCTGCAGAGAATTTGTGGCCATTTAGTCCTCACATCAGAGAGGCACAACAGAGAGATCTAGTAACTTGTTCAAGGTCACACAGCTTGGGACAATACAGTGTTTTAAGTGCTTTGAAAGTTGCTGCAAATTATTTTTAAATCTTACCGCCACTATTCGGACCAACTTATGTTTTTTCTCTGCAGCCTTGTAGAGAAAGGGTCATTCACATTGCTGTGTGGCTGCCATGGGTTGAAAGCTTCATCTATGTTGTACCACTGAACTGTCATAACTAGTATGAAATGGAGATATTATTATTATTGCTAATATTCAGATGAGGAAACTGAGGCTCTTGGAAATTAAGTATGAGTCGTATAAGAGAATGTTAACTCACTGTTCCATATGCAAGAGTGATCTCCCTAAGTAAATGATAAATGTCCTGGCCCAGATCTTTTTTTTAATCTCTTGTTTGCATCTGGAAAATGGTTTTTAAAACTTTTCTGTTGCTTTGTTAATGGCAGTTGCACATTGCAGAAAAATAGCTGGAAGAAAAAACATGTTTTTCAGATGTCCAGTGCAGGCCCAGAATAGAAGCAAGATGAATATTCCATTCCGCATTTGCACCACCAAAGGAGATGATGCTTTAGAAAAAAGATTTCTCGACAAAGCTCTTGAACTCAGTATGATCTCCCTGAAAGGGCATAGGTGGTGAGTACGTGTCCCATCCAGAAGCTTGTCAGAGAATTGGTTTAGTTTTCAGACGCTGAAGGAGACACATCTAGGAGCCTGTCCATCCTGTAGTAGCAGTTATTGTAACTAGTTGGGAAAGACCATTTGTTATGGGGGTGCTCCTGCTGCTGCTTACAGGCCCCTTAGCATGATTCCACGGCCGAGAGCACGGGGGGGCGGGGCGCACCTTCTAGGAGCTTTGGTCAAAATTTCCTTTGAAAATCTCTGCTCTGACAGCACAAAGGGTGCAATCCCATCTCTAGTGCAGCTGGCATAAGCCTGTTCAGTGTAAGAACAGACACTGTTGCTCCCCTGAACATCAGAGAGAGTAGTTAATTCTGTGAGCTCCATGGAAGATGTATGTTTTCACGCATGAGAATAGCTGCCCGCTCCCTGCCCCCTGCACAGCAGGCTCATTGAAGAGTTGAGCTAACCTAGGTTACCTGTGAGCGTGACGGTCCTTCACTGCCGTTGGAAAGGAATTTTCTAATGACTGAGATATGTGACGCTCCTGGCCACCTGCAGGGGCTTTCAGGTGGGAGGTTGGACACGACGGCCTCAGGTGCCGTGACTCTCGCAGGAGCTGGTGACGGGAAGGAGGGTCATCCTGATGCTCAACCAGATGCTCCTGTTCTTAACGGCTGCATCGGTGGTTCTTCTGGGTCCGTTGGAGGCATTCAGGCCTCTCTGTATAATGCTGTCACCATCGAAGATGTCAGAAGCTGGCAGCCTTCATGAAGCATTTTTTGGAAATGCACCAGCTATGAGCACATCCTAACTAATATACACTCTGCCCTTGAACCGTGTACAAAATTGGAAGTCACCTGGGCATGGCTAAAAAACACAGTATTTTTTTCGAATGAACATACTTATGATAGATTTTCTTCTTTTTTCAGAGAACAGAAAAGCATCCACAGCTATCCCAAGCTGTTGAAACTTAACCTTAATTCTGACTTGAACTGTTAGCTTTTAAAAAGTCTTCTCTTACTTTTCTACCAAATTCCAGCTACTGTTGTCTTTGCTGCTACTTTTTCTGCCTAGATCTCATATTCAAAGCTGCCTATGGGTTTAATTATATGCCAGTTGCAGGTTATTATTTTTAGAGAAACACAGACACACAGCATGGAGGGTGGGTGGGGCCCTCTAGGTGCTGAATTTTGATCCTTTGCAAGATGACAGCAGTGGGGTCTTCTGGATTCTTTCTTTATATGGCTATTCTCATAAAGCAATAGAAGTGACTTACTATATGTTTATATAGCAAGGTCTGTTTTTACTACCAAATAGTTTATATCTCTATGCATTTATATCTCTGTGCCTTTATATTTATATTAATACGGTTCTCGTTGGTATATGTTGAGACTTTGAGAATTTGTTAGGATCCTTGACCTTGTGCATTAGAGCGTTAGGTTCTCAACGGTCGTGTGCCTCCCCTTCCCCCTCCCCCTCCCTTTTTAAGCTGCTTCACAAGATTTGGAAGCTCCCTGATTCACTTTTCCTTTCCTTTCAGTGGGTAGAAGATCGGTTGGTTGATTGGTTGGTTTTGTTTTTCAGTTATGCTGTTAAACTAAAAATCTGTGTTAAATTCCCTTACTGTTGCTTCACGTGATCGTTCTCCTTCTGGTGTTTGACCAGTGATGCCGAAGAAGGAAGATCTTTGCTGAATAGTCTTTTCCCCTATTGTTCATCCATTGTCAGTGTTTTATGTTGACCGTGTGAAGGACCTTAAAGTCCTAAAACATCTAAACCTTTGTCAATGAATTTCTTTACATGCTTTTTTTAGACAGATTGTTCTTTTAAAAACTTTATGCTGGGAAAACTTGCTAAAAATAGCATCTGTGAAGGGTATTTTTTTCAGAAACGTGTAAGACTTGAGTCCTGTACCTCCATGTTTTTAATGATTCAGCGTACTGGTAGCTTTCCGTTGGCTTTTGGAATGGACATTATCAACAGACCACCTTACAGCACAGCTCACGATATAAAGTTGTATGAACTTTGTCCCACTTAGGCTGGAAACATGCCACTAGGACAGTTTTGAGCCATCTTTGTGTTTCGCTGGATTGTGTAATGAGGACTACACTGATCTTTCGTCCCAGCTCTGCACCAATTAGATGGGTTAGTTGGGTTTCCTGCTTAGGGCTAAACCTTGCCAGTCATGGTTCTCTCATCTGTAAAAAGGAGGATTGAAATAACTCCCCCACTTATCTCAGGGATGTTTGAAGAGCTTAAAACAAGGGCTCAGTGCAGGATGTGACTGTTTAAACACAGTAAATGTTTCAACAGCAAAAGCCGGCCAGTCCATGGACGCCATCCAAGTGTTCACATATAATAGTGCTCAGAGTCTATTTTGCCTACTTCCTCATCCATTCATATGATGGTTCCAAGTCCCTGTGGTTTGTACCGGCCCCAAATCTCTTGAATCTCCACTTATTTACATTCCCATTGCCACAGCCAGCTCTGTCAGCCCTCAGCGGATCATTTCAGCAGCCTCATCTGCCCCCACGTGCCCCTACCAGCACCGCCAGCTGGACCGTCACTTCCCCTTCATGCTCCTCCTTGGTTCATAAAAATCCCAGACTTCTGAGCCCAACGGTCACAGCTTTGTGGTGTCTGGTCTGGCTTCTTCTTTCTTGTGTTTCTGGTTCTTGGGATGTGGCGAGCGTATATGCCCGTGCTACGTCGGGTCAGCCTGGAGTTTCTGCCCCCCCTCAGCAAGACTGATGTTCCTTCAAGACACCTGCCAACCTCCTGAGCTTGTTTGTGTCTCCTGCATTGGAAGGATGCGCTTTTCCTTTGTTCTTATAAGCGTGACCCTTTTATCCCATCACAGCACCTCCATTCTGTGTTTTCCTGTGCCGAGGGTGTCTGCTTACGTGCCTTCCCCATCGGAGCAAGGAACAAGCCCTGTTTCTCCACCTCCATCACCTGGCATCCTGCCTTGCCCTTAGGAGGTGCTCAACGACTATGTGTTTAATGAATGGAAAGGCAGGGCTTCCTGAATTTTGCAAACAGCCTGCAGGAAAGGCAGAGGTACAATCTCACATACGTGGATGTTTTAATTTTTCAAAAGCTTACTATATAATTTCATTTTTAACTAAAATTTAAAATCTTGGAGGGCTCCCAGACTCTTCTTTACATATGTGTGAAAGTGTTTGGAAAACGGCGAGCAACTGCATTCATACCAGGACAAAGGGTAGTCACTGTTGTCTGGAGCACAGATCGCTGGAAGGTACTCATTGAGTGAAAACCTTGACCTTTGAATGTCTCAAGTGAGTGAACGCACGCCAGTCTGCTGACCACGTGGAGAGTGGGGAAGGGGAGATAAGGATGCAGGCCCCGGGTCTACAGGCTGCGGGAGCCACAACTGGCCAGTCTTTAAGGTTAAAAGCAAAGTGGACAGACAGGTGTCTTTCAGGCCTTGGGAAATCTGTGTAAGCCTTGGTGGCCTCACATTCCTTCAGATCCTCCGGAGTGTCCTCCTTCTTCTCCCAAACTGTTTTTGTTTATTTATCTCTTTCAAAATTTGACAACACATAACCATGTTAATACCACCTAAGTGAGAAAAAACAGATTTGTTCCCACGTTGCTTATGTTTACCTGCACACACTGCTTTATCCCCAGCACTGTGGCTCTGTTCTTTGCCTGCACAAGAAACAAAATTGTTCTGTTCGGCGCTAGTCTATGTTTATCTAAACATCTAATGCTGTCTCTTCACAACTTAGCAGATGCTGGAAGGTTTGGCCAGCCCTTAGGTGAAGTATGTGATGTAACAAATAATTAGTCCCTTTTCTCCCCTTTAGAGCTTAAGGAGCCACTAAGACCCTGTAAAATGGACAAGACCCATTGATAGATGTCCAGCTCTGCCTAAGGCCCTTGCAGGTCTGGCCTTGTATCACTCTGGGATTAATGTTTGTTGTATCGTGTTCTTTGGATGGAAAATAAAATGAGGAAGAATTTTCTCACATTTGATGCGAATGAACATAATTAAAAAGTGAAATGCTACTGCGTCTGCAAAGAAATCAATCACTTTAATTGCAAAGAAGATTCCCTGCCTCTGTTAGTAATGGGGCTCTTGGTAATTTAGAATCAGAATCCATGAGAGCGTGTGATGAATTGGCTCCTTTTGGGCTAAAGAAGGTAAGAAGTTCTAATTACCCCTGGATTATTCCAGAGTGGGTGGGAAAGCTTGATCAAAGAAATATTAGGAGAGATCTCGAAAAGCTAGCAGTGAGCAAAGATTCATTGAATTTCTTTTTAAGAATCTACAGAATAAAATAGTTCATTTGTTGTGACAAAAACAAGAGCCTGTGGTATTTGAAATCCCAGAGCAAATTGGATTTTCTAAGAAAATAGGGAACTGGGCATATGAGAAAAAATTTACGTACCCAGAAGTCCTATAGTTAGGTTATAGAAATTGGCCTTGCTTACTTGTTAGCACACGAGAATACTGACAGCCTTGTGCCTCACTTGGGGAAAAGTATGGAATTCATCCTTTGAGTGTTTAAATGTAATTGGCACTAAGTTGAAGGCAGTCCAAAATGTTTGATTCAAATGAAAGCATAATTTAAGTTAGTAGAAATGTACTCAGGGTCCTAATGAATGAATCTACTGACCCAATCCCTTTTGGTATCCTAGCCTTTGTTTCTCTTCAGATTGCCAGCAATACCTGAAGAATAGGCTGAATTTTAGGTTGATGCATTTTATTTTGAATTGTGTGCGTTGATTCCTATATATATATAGAGATGTAGATATATATTTATAGATATAATTTCAAACTTAAAGAAAAGTTGCAAGACTAATACAAAGAACTCTTGTATGTGCTTTACCTAGATTCACCAATTATTAATATTTAGCTTTATTTGCTTTGGCATTCACTGTCTTTCCATATATACATGTTTTTTTCTCCTGAACCCCTTAAGGGTAAGGACACATTTTGCCCTTTTCCCTGGAAGTAGTGATTACTTCCTAAGCGAAACAACATTTTCTTACCAAACCAGAGCACAGTGGTCTAAGTCAGAAATTTAACATTGATACTGTTGACTGATCTACCATCCATATTCACATTTTGCCAGTTATTCCATTAACATCCTTAGTGGTTAAATTTTTCAGGCCAGGAACCAGACTACAATCATGCATTGCACTTAGTTCTCATGTCACTTTGGTCTAAGTATGAAATAATTCTTCAGCCTCTTTGTTCCTCATATTATGAGAGTTTGTGACGAGTATAGGCTGGTTGTTGTGTAGAATGATCCTGATTCTGGGTTTGTCCTGTTTCCTCATGGTTCTTTCATGTTCTGTGCTTTGGAGGGTGTTCCACAGAGGTGACGGTGTGTCTCTCTGTGCATCCTTACAGGAGCCCCTTGATGGTCATCTGTCTCATTAGCATCTTGGTTAAGGTGGTGCCCCCGCACTTTCTCCACTGTGAAGTTATTATTTGTCTCTTTGTAGTTAATAAGTAATTTATGGAGAGATATTTTGAGACTCAAAGTATTCTGTTCTTCATCAAACTTTTGAATTACATACTGGTTCATAGAACCAGTAATTCAGGTGGATTTATTTGATGAAGAAGGTGAAGTGATTCTTAATGCTTATTTTCCACTAGTAGTTTTACAAGCCACTCTTCTCTCTCCCAAAGGAAAAAGAATCCTAAAATATAAGCAGCAGAGCTGTGCAGAACAGTTCATTGACAAAAGGCAACCGTTGGAGGATATGTATTCCAGGAGCTCTGAGAGTAACAAACATACTTTGAGAATGTGAACAGTATGAACAAGTGTGCTTTCTGGTGAATCAGGGAAGGAGGAAAAGAATCCCTTGATCAGGCTATGGGGACCGACTTGCAGACTTTTCCTTCCCTGACTAGTCAAGGTTGTTTATTTCTCAATAGTTGTAGAAGTACAGCCCTTTGGCCACACAGACCTTTAATCTAATAACCAGATCATGAATCACATAGCCTGATTATGCTTTAAAAGATGTGATATTTATAATAACCTGAAGTTAAAGTTGCTTCTAATGACTCTAGCCCAGCAGAATAGCCCCCAAGAGAAAAGTAAAATCTTGGCTTCCATCTAGCCAGGTGAAAAGCTGTAGGCATCCCGAGAAATGAAACTTGAAGTTGAAATGTAAGAAATGTAGGAAGTCACAGGTCATTCTGGGGGGAAAATATTAATGATCTTATCCAGCAGAGTAAAAAGCGGCTAGAGGCTGAATCATTCTTTCCTGTTCCCTTCCCCCAATTTAAAACCATAGGTTCTTTAGGTTGAAAGTCCAGGATTTGAAGCAGAAATCTTTAGGAGTTCTTAGGAAATGACAGGTGAGCAGGTTAATAACCTCAGGTAGGAACAATTCTGCTGTAAAACACACCGGGGAAAATACTCCTGAATTTCTGATGAATTTAAATCTTGGGCAGTCTAACATATTTTCTAAAGAACTATGTTCAAATTAAGGCTCCAGCTGATGTTACCCAGTCACCTCCCCCATTAAGCCATCTCCAGTTCTCCCAATGGCATATTGTTCAAGATATGGTGTCTTTCATGAGCAAGGTTCTTGTGGATACAGGGACAAGATATATCAGTTAGGATTTTGTTGGTCACAATACATAGAAACCTTGGTCCCAACTGGCTAAAGCAAAAAAAAAAAAAAAAGAAAAAAATTATTGGTTGATGTAACTGAACAGTCCAAACACAAGGGCCAGCCCAGATCTGGTTTACTCGAGAGGCCCATGTTGTGTATCTTTTGGAGCCATCTTTCTGGGACTCTGTGTCTTTGTCCTCCTTCGTGTCATGCTTCATGATAACCACATTGGTGACATTGCCTCTTCAGAACGGGTCTGTAGCTCTACTTTCCTCGCCAGAGTGTCCAGCCTCACTCTGCTTGGGCTGCCTTAGATCAGGTTCTCGTTCCTGTGCCAATGAGTAGGACCTGGAGGAAGGGACATGCTAACTGGCTGGAATACAACAGGACCCATCTTTGGAGCTGGGTAGGTGGCCAGTCCCACGTAAACCATATAGAAGCCTGTGCAGTTTGCCAAATAAGTTCTGCTTTTTGTTGCCCTTATGGAGTTTACAGTTTCATCAGGGAGGCAGACAAACAAATAAGCAAATGGATACAAGATATGAAGTGAAAGAACAGAGCTGCGAGAATAAATGTCAGGGAGACACGGTCCAGACGGCGAAATGGGAAGTGACATTTGAGTTGAGATCTGAATGGTTGCGCAGGAGTTAATCAAGAAAAGAGGTTAGGGAGAGACAAAAGCCATGTGAGCATTTGGGGGAACCTTTATCACTTTACTTTCTCTTTGGAGAGTTGGTGTGTGATGCTCAAAATATTGAACAACTAGTATGGTACCCTAAAGAGGGCCAAATTACAAGTGGCCAAAGGAGGATGACTCCAGGAAAGCACCACCTTGCCGTAGGCGGCCACAGATGAGTGGCCCACTGGTGGGGTCTGAGGCCCACAGGGCTAGGGCTGGGGCAGAGACTGTTAACCAACTAGGATGGAAGTAGTAGATAAGTATCTAAATAACTGGTATGGCAGCAGAGGCGTGTACCTGGTGGATTTCAAGCCTGAGTGTACCCCCTTTTTTTCTGGGCCTCTTTCCACTGTTTACTGACCACCAAACCTCCCCATGCGATAGTCAATAAATGTTGACTAAACATATAGATGACTATATTGATAGCGTGGGAAAATTATCTACATTCATGCCTGATTGATATTGATAAAAGATTTCGCCCCAGAGCAAATTAGCAAATGCTTCCCTAGATTCTGCAGAGCATCTCAGACATTGATTTTCAACTAGAGGCTTCTGGGATTTGAATCAGCATCTGCCTGAGGTTTGCAAGTTGAGGGGAATCTCAGCCTGGAGACACATGTTGATTCCACGTAAAGTGTTGGAAGCCTGCACGGAGTAATAAACTTATAGTTGTGTTCTTTTTGAACCATTTAATACTTATTGACTTAATGGGCATGTTAAAAAAAATCATGAGATGAAGCATTAACATCTTGATTCCTGTGTTTTCTTGAAGGGGGAGAAAATTTGGGCCTGCATTGCAGCATGGAGGTTTGTCTGCAGCCAGTAGAGGCTGCCTCTTCAGATGGTGGGCTCTAATTTGCCTTTCTTCCACCTTTCTCACTTTTTTCATATTTGTTACGTACTTGCCCTTGGGTACCGGGTCTGAAAATAGCAAGATTTAAGCTTTCTATTAGAAAACCATCGCGAGGTCAAAAGAGTACGATGATCTTTGGCATCACCCTTCTGGCCTTTTCCACTGTTTTAACCCCAGCAGCAGGAGCATAAACTTTCCAGCTGTGTGCAGGACTCAGAACTGAGCCAGAGCAATCACCAAACCAGCTGAAGTTAGTCTGTTAGCTTTGTGCAGCCTGAAAGCTTTACATAATCATTTCCAGTCATACCTTCTGGTCATTTCCCTTTAGTGTACAGTTTCCACCTCCAAGTTCTTCTCTTACACCCTGAGAGGCTGGCCCAGAACTAACCTAGGAGCCTCCACTTGGGTGAGTAATTGTCATTAGCCTCCCTTTAGTCTCTTAAGCATCTCTCCTGTTTAGGGCTGAAGTCTAGTTCTTTACGATTTCAAGTAAAAACTCCCATCCACAAGTCACTGATCCATTCATCCAACCTTACCTAGTTAGTTAGCAAAATGGGGAATCATATTGACAAGATCATTATCCTTAAGCGATTTGGAGCCTAGTAGGGAAATTAAAATGTCAACATGCAATTGTCATACTCTGAAACAAGTGCCTATCAGGTAGGGTTGCAGATAAAATACAGGACACCCGGTTAAACTTGCATGGTTTATTTGTTAAATCTGATACCCCTACCACCGGGGAAAGTCTTGGGTGCAAGGGAACACAGGTGAGGAGGACCAGGGACGTCTTCCTAGAAGTACTGCCATTGAGGCCAACATGAGCGGGCTTAAGTCCGAATAGGTGCAGGATAGGGGAGGGCTCTGTGAAGACAGCGAATAGCACGTGTGAAGGCCCTGACTTGAGAGCCGCCCCAGGAAATTCAGGGGCCTGAGGTTCAGGCTGTGGGAATGTGGAGGATGGAAGCATATGTCAGGGGAGGGGAGACTGGAGACGTGATGAAGTCCTGCCGTGGAATGTGGACTGGATCCTAAGCACAACGGGCCAGCCATTGTAGGACTCGAAGCGGCAGAGTGACGTAAGATAGGCATCTGAGAAAAATCCTTCTGGCTGGAGTGTAGTGACTGATTAGAAGAGGGAGTCTGGAGACAGGAGAAGGCAGAGCGGTGCTTGCTGCAGTAACGATAGTGAGTGATGGCAGTGGCTGTGAGGAAGAGAGAGGAATGGATGAGCTCCTTAGAGGATGGATGGGTAGATGTGGGAGATGAGGGAAGAGAAAGGTCGCGCATGAAGATGGTTCCTCTCAGTGGCACAGGAGAGGTAGGGAAAAGTGGGTACTGTGCTGCCATTTGCCTGTTTGCCTCAGACTGGCTCCCTGTCTTTCCACTGCTCTTCTCCGTGTCACAGGGCTGATCCTGCAAACCCCATCGCCCAGATTTCCTCGCCAACTCTTTTCCAGGTAGGTTCAGCCAGTGGAAAACATTGGCCAGAGGTTGGAGGGCAGGGGGATGGGAGAAGCCAACGTATTTTTCCCTCGCCCTCCGCTCTCTGTTCGGGCAGCTGCAGCAGGGTTGGTGGCCGCTTTGCTCTGAGTGGCTGCCCCAGGTACTTCACACTGCTTAGTATGATAATCTCTAGGTCCATCCACGACATTGCTGCAAATAGCATTATTTCATTCTTTTTATGGCTGAATAATATTCCATTGTATATATGTACCATATCTTCTTTATCCATTCATCCATCAGTGAACATTTAGGTAGCTTCCCCATCTTGGCTATTGTAAATAGTGCTGCAATGAACATTAGGGTGCATGTATCTTTTCTTTCTTTCTTTCTTTTTCTTTCTTTCTTTCTTTCTCTCTTTCTTTTCTTTTTTTTTTTTTTGTCACATGGCATGTGGGATCTTAGTTCCCTGGCCAGAGATGGAACCCATGCTCCCTGCACTGGAAGCACAGAGTCTTTTTTTTTTTTTTTTTTGCGTTACGCGGGCTTCTCACTGCTGTGGCCTCTCCCATTGCGGAGCACAGGCTCCTGGATGCGCAGGCTCAGCGGCCATGGCGCACGGACCCAGCCGCTCCGCGGCATGTGGGATCCTCCCAGACCGGGGCACGAACCCGCGTCCCCTGCATCGGCAGGCGGACTCTCAACCACTGCGCCACCAGGGAAGCCCAAGCACAGAGTCTTAACCACTGGAACACCAGGGAAATCCCAGGGGTGTACGTATATTTTTGAATTAGAGTTTTCTCCGGATCTATGCCCAGGAGTGGAATTGCGGGACCCTATGGCAGCTGTATGTGTTGTCTTCACATCTCACATCAACCACCTGCACTCCAATCCTTGCTCTCAACGTCACCTTTGGGGAACCCAACCTGCGACAGGGACCTTGACAAGAAGAAATGGCTCAGGGAAAAGCTACCTGCACAGGGAGGAGATAGAGGCCATCGACCCTGGGGTGCGGCGGGGAGAGTGGGCACAGAGATTTGTCATTTCACCCCCGATACTCAGCCCTCCTGGCTGCCCCACTCTAGGTCACCTCGTGATACAGAGATGACCCAGTTAGAGTCCCTGCCTGTGCAGGAATCTAGGGGCACCAGCGGGTCTGAATAATATTAGTGCAGGGTCTCTCCCACGGCACTGGGGTTATTTGGGGCGGGTCATCCTCTGCTGGGGGCACCTCCTGGGCACTGTGTGGGGTTCAGCAGCATCCCTGGCCCCACCCATTTGATTCCAGGGGCCCCTCCCACCCAGTTGTGACCACCACAGATTTTCCCCAGACATGACCAAAGAACTGGGTGAGGCGGGGGCAGGATGGCCCTGGGTGAGGACAGCTGTGTTGAAGCAAGCAGCCTGTCCCAGGGCAAGGTCTGCCCCAATCCCGTCAGAGCCTGCATTTAGAACTGCCCCTTCCCTTTCCCAGCTCCCCTGCCCTGCAGTGGTCTCCGAGACATCATCCCTATGTAATAAATCACACCTTCTCAGTTTACTGTCCCCAGCACCTAGAAGAGTGTCTGATGTGTAGTAGATGCTTCATAAATACTTGCTGAATAAAGGAGTTGAATAAAGGGATGGGTGGATGAATGAATGAAGGTTACAATGGAAGGAGGGGGGAGATTCCCTTTCTGGCTCTCGGGGGTTGGGAGATCAAGTGAGAGATCCTTCCTAAATAGGCTGACCAGCGTTCTGGTGTTCCCTGGGAATGAGGGTTTCCCCACAGTTCCAGCGCTCAAACCTGAGTGGTCCTGGGCAAACTGGGGGTGGGTGTTGGTCACCCTATGTAAACACAGTAACAATTCCAACTGCAATAGCAATGGCCAAGGACCTCTAGGGTCTTATTGACCAGGCAGAGTTCTTTACCTGGCAGGGAAAGTGGCACAGGAGGGAGGGAGGAGTCTAAGGAAGAACATCCCACACGACAATGTGTGCCAATGGCCCTGGGCCCAAGGTCATACCCGACCAGGGCTTGCTTTTTTTTCCAATTTACTTTTTCTCACATGGATATGCAATTGTCCTAATGCCATTTATTGAAAACTCCTTAATTTCCCCACTTTCTGTCATATCAAGTTCTCATATATCTGTTTCTGGACCTTTATTCTATACCATAGAGCTATATGTCCCATCCTAGCACCACTAGGGCTGTTTCATCACTATAACTTTATTTTTTATTCATTTATTTTTTTGGCCGTGCCGTGCGGCATGTGGAATTTTATTTCCCTGCCCAGGGATCGAACCCGCGCCCCCTGCAGTGGAAACTTGGAGTCTTAATCGCTGGACCTCCAGGGAAGTCCCCAGGGCTTGCTTTGTCATCCATCGAATGGTGGTGGGTGGACACAGGGAGCAGCTGTCTGTGAGCCATCCTGTGTAGAAATGCAGGGTGGAGGGCAGGCCAGCTGGAGCGGGAGGGGAAGAGGCGGAGGAGGGAGGGAGGGAGGGCGGGAGAGAGACAGAGGGTTTCCGGAGACAACAGCTCTGGCCCTGTCCTAGGGCATGAAAGCTGAGCTCCTAGTGCCAGGAGTCTTGGAGCCGCAGCCTGTGAGCCAGGGTGACTGGCTCTCCTCCCTGGTGTGTGTGTGTGTGGGTGGCTGTAGGCTTCTCAGGCTGGGAATGGGGTGCACGGAGCAGGGACAGAGTAGGGACCCTTCTCTCTGGGACCTCACGGGCCATCCTTAGCTCACAAAGCTGAGCCACTCCTGGCCCTAAGGGTGGGGGTCTTATCCTCCGTGTCCCCTGGACTGCACCCTCTCACACACAACTTCCCCATGTGTGCTCCCAGCAGCCAAGAGAATCTGTTTTTAAAAGATTTGGGGGAGGGGGGTAAACATACAAACAAGAGCAGAATGGATACTTTTTCAGAATGGGAATGGCTCTGTGTAACCCCACCCCCAGGGTGACCACAGTCCTGACCTCTAACACCGTTGACGAGTCAGCCTTGGTCTGGGCTTGCGGACCCACAGAAGCTTCCTCATCCCCTCCTTCAGACCCCGTCTCTCTCTCGGCGTCTTTGTGAGAAGCACCCAGGGAAGTGGGACTGCTAGGCTGTACTGCTGCTAGAACTCCACCTGGGCTCCACCAGGCTCCAGCTCCCCACGCTGTGCACCTCTCTGACCCTGAGGCACCTCAACTGGTAGGAGCGGCATCACCTTCCCTCCCGGGACTTGTGACACTTAAGGCAGCCACCGAAAAGACAAGTGTTTGGCTCCCTGTCTGGCAAAGGGCAGGTGCTCAATTGTCAGAAGTGTCCGTATCAGTGAGGGTTCTCCAGACAAACAGAATCCATAGGGTTTATGTGTGTATATATACACACACACGTACATATGTACATGCATACAAAAATATACAGCTGTGTATATATGCAGTATGCATACAGCCTTATACACATATAGTATATACAACACACACACATATATACACACATATAAAATGCACAGTTTGTATATATACAGTATGTATACACACATATACACATATACAATACACACATACATATACACTATACATACACACATAAAATGCATAGTTTATATATATACAGTATGTACACATACGTATAACATGCAATAGACACCTAGGTACATATATATCATACATATATACACACATACAAAGATATTTAGGTGTGTATATATGTATAGTATGCATACATATATAATATATGCAATACATACACGTACATATAGACACACATATACACCTACATATAAAAGCATGTAGCATAAAAATATATATGTACTGTATATATAAATTCATCATATATATACATATATATATAAGATATATATACACATACATATACACAATGTATACACACACATACACACCTATATGTAAATATGTGCATGTAAATACACATAAATACATACACAAGTGTGTCTATATATAGTTTATACATATATACATATAATACCTATACAACGTATACACATACAGGTATACAACATATATACACACCTATATATAAATATACACTGTATACATACATACATACAGTGTACATATACTGTATATATACACACACCCATATATCAATATATGGGTGTGTGTATATATACAGAATGTTCACATTTATAATATGTATACTATATATATACACATACATACATGCATACAATATATACACACACATATAGGCTTGTATGTATACTGTATATAGTACTTACACATATACTACAAACGCACACACATATAAACATGTGTATACATATATAATATGTATACACACATATACAAATTAATAGGCTTGTATATATTCAGTATTTTTACATATATAGTTTTGTTTTAAGGAGTTGACTCGTGACCGTGAGGCAGGCAAGTCAGGGCAGGACTCTGGGCTGGAGACACAGGGAAGAGCTGATGTCCCAAGGCCATTGGAGGAACAGTTCCCTCTTTCTAGGGAACCTCATTTTTCTCTCCAGTCCTTCAACTGATGGACGAGGCCCCCCCACGCCGCGGCACTGACAATCTCTTTTACGCAAAATGGACCAATTTCAGTGTTAATCTCTTCCGAAAAATACCTTCCTGGCCACATCTGGAATAATGTTTGTGGTTGCCGGGGACCCACCCAGTGCGCACATGAGATTAACCATCCCCGATGGGGATGTGGATGATGACACTTTATTTTCTCCCTTGACCATTGTCACTACTATTCCAATTAAAATGGCAGTGCCATGAGGGCAGGGCATTTCCTTTTTTGCCAGTACTGAGCGTCCGCGGTCTGGTGCCTAGCATAGGCTAAATACACGGCATTTTTGTGAACAGAAGCCGGGATTCCGGCTGTCATATTTAATGAGGAATTATAGTCTTCTTATTGGGGGGGAGGGGTGTGTGTGTGTGTCACGGTACGTCAAGGGCGGGAGTCGAACCCGCCACCCCAGGCCCCGAGGGCTCTCCTCGGGTCCCCACTTCGGGCCGCTGGGGGTGGCCGGGGGCAGCCGAAGACGTGCGGGCGTGCGTGCGTGTGTGCGTCGCGAGAGCGGCCGAGTTCACGGGGTGGGCCGCGCATGCCGTGAGTGGTTCGCCCCGGCCCCCGGCTCACTGTGCTCGCCTCACGCCGGCCCGAGTTCGCAGCAGCACTGGAGGCCCCGGGCCTGTGACCACAAAGAGGGAACCGGGGGCCGGACGGGAGCGCGACGGCGGCGGCGGCTGAGGCCCAGGCCAGGCCCCCTCCCCTCAGCCGCCCGCCTGCCCGTTTGCCCCGCCCTCACCGGCGGCGCCGCGCCCCTCCTCCAACCTCCAGAATAGCACGGTGCGGGGGCCGCGCGCGAAGACATAGGGGAGAAGCTGGAGCTGAGGCTAGAGTCTCTCGTGGGGGCCGAGCCCGCCATCTGCCTGTGGCCGCTGCAGGTCTACGTAAGTGCCACCCGTCCCCTCCTCCCAGACCCCCGCCCCTCTTCCCCCACGGCGCGCGCTGAGCCCACCGAGAAACAGAGCGACTCGAGTCGCCAGACCTTCTTTGGAGTCCCCCTTCCCCCCGCGCCGTGGTTCTCCACGGCCGTTTCCAGCCCCCGCGCGCAGGGTGGGCAGAGGGGAGCCGGCGCCGGCCGGGGGCGCAGACTCGGCCGCGGGGACCCCGCGCTTCCGAGGGGTGCCCGAGCCGGTCTGCGGTTGGCTCTGCAGGGCTGGGGACCCCGGTCCCCCCGGGCCTGGACTGCCGGCGGGCTTGCCCTTCTGTACTTTAGGATCTGACATGTAGGGATTCTGTTTCCTGGTAGTTTATTCTTAGCGCTGTCAACGTGCTTAGGTTTTTTTTATTTTTGAGGGCACCCTTTCCTCCCTCTCTCCAGTTTTTTGTGTTTCTGTTTTGTTTTGTTTTAGTTAGGCATTTTGTCCCTCTGATGTTGAGTGGGTGGGCTGGCAGGACACTTGGAGAGGAGGCGTTCTGTACCCTGATCTTGAGTGGCCTTTGGAAAATGACACGCCAAAGGGAAATTTACACAGACGTCCGGTGATTCCAGAAATGCAGGGTGTCGGGCCAGGTGGGCTCCCGGCCTCTCGTCCCCTGTGGCGGCGTGGTGTGCGTGTACCTTGTCTCAGGGTTTACGCTTGGGCCCCGCAGTCCACCTTCCGGAGGGAAAGCGCAGCGGGCGCCTTGGGCCGGCGCCTTTGGGGCGCCCTTTCGTGCGCTCAGCTTGCGGGGGACCGGCCTCCAGGCGACCCGGCGGGGAAGCCCGCGCGACCCGCCCCTCGCGCGGGCTCCGTGTGTGTCAGGTTTGTGGAAACTGTGTTGCGACCGGGGTCGGGGTTGGGACGCTGGGACCGCCTGGGAGCCGATGTTGACTCCGAGGCCCGGTTCTCCGCAGTTATCTGAGGTCCGAGGGTTTCCAGCCCTCCACTGCGCACTGGCGCTTTCTATTTTTGCCCTTCCTGTGCCTGGAGGCGTGGCTGAGCCTGGGCTCTGGCTTTTCCAGTTCGTAACTCCGGGTGTCCCAGGTGGGCGGCCTGAGCAGCAGTGGGCCGGGCGGGGAGACATGCCAGGGGAGGGAAACTGAAAGTGGGGAGAACCTTCAGAACTCCAGCTGATCCACTTGCCTCGCCTCCCCGCCCCTCTTACTGCACTTGTCATGCACGGGATGGCTGGCCGGCGCATTTTTCAAAATGTAATAATTTGTGTGTCCTTAGTAGCCGTGAAGCACAGTTCACTTGTAGTGCACAGTTGTAGGAGTTTTGATCGCCATCAGGCGGCAGAGCAATCCTGTCATCCCATTTGCTGCCCTTTGGCGCCAGGGTGCCTCTAGCCTCTTGGCCACTAATCTCCTCTCTGTCCCTAAGGTTTTGGCTTTTCCAGAAAGTCAGATAAACGGAACAACAGCATGTAGCTTTTTGATTCTGGCTGCTTTGGCTCAGCAAAACCTATGCGAGATTCCTCCCGGGTTTGTTTTTTTTGTTGTTGTTGTTTTAAATATTTATTTAGTTAGTTATTTACTTGGCTGTGCTGGGTCTTAGTTGCGGCACATGGGATCTTCATTGCCGCGTGCAGTATGTTTTAGTTGCGGCGTGGGGGATCTAGTTCCCTGAGCAGGGATGGACCCCGGGCCCCCTGCATTGGGAGCGCGGAGTCTTAGCCACTGGACCACCAGGGAAGTCCGTCATCCCTGTTGTTGTGGGTATGAGAAGCCACTCCTTTTTCTGGCTGTGTTGTATTCCATTTTCCGTTTGTCCATTCGCCTGCAGGTGGCAGGACTTGTGGGATGTTTCCACTTTTGAGGAGATCAGGAATAAAGCTGCTGTAAACATCCCAGGGCAGTTTTCCATGTGAACTTGGGTTTTTACCTCACTTGAGAAAATACTCAGGAGTGGGACTGGGGTCTGTGCTAAGTGTATGTTTAACAACCCTCCTGCATCTTAGAAATTGATATTTTTGAATATTCGAAGAGTTGAGAAATCCACTGTGACCCAGCACCCAGACACTTGAAACGAAGTTGGAAGTTCATCTGGAGATGGTCACGTTGTCCCCGTCACTGTCTTTTATTCGAGGCAGAGCAAGGCCACAGATTTGTAACCCTTGTAAGGAAGGCCTCATGTGTCCAGGCCCTGGCAGGACCTGGCTTTCTAGTGGTGGGCGGTTCTGAAGTGGAGAGCGTCTTTCCCTTGCTGGCCGGACCTCGCTTGGCAGGGTGCGGGGTGTGCTGCTTGCGTGGCCGGGCGCTCTTTCTGCCGGTCAGCAGCCATTCCTGGTGTGTCTGTCCTACTACCAGGCAGGCGGTCAGGGGCCCTAGTGAAGTGCTCAGCGAGCCGCAGCCTTCCTAAAGTTTGCGGGTAATGTCTGCTACCCTCCCATTTCCCTGCTGAGGAATTTTGCTCTCTCATGGGAAGTGAGGGGGCAGTACTTTTAATAAGAGTTCATATTTTGTGATGACTCGATGCTGAATACATTAAGAAAATGGGCTCCTTCCAGAAGCTTAACTTCTCAGAAGGTCAGATTACGCATGTGACTGCACGTTTGAAATGAGTGAGCTTGTTTGTTCATTGATTCATTCATTCTGCAAGCACCTCCTGGATATTTACAGTGAGTGTTCCAGGGGGCGTGGAGGACAGTAGACAGTATTCTTCTTTCTTTTGATTTTTGAATTTTACTTTATTTTTTTATACAGCATGTTCTTCTTAGTCATCAATTTTATACACATCAGTGTATACATGTCAATCCGACTCGCCTAGCTCAGCACACCACCATCCCCACCCCCCCGTGGCTTTCCTCCCTTGGTGTCCATACGTTTGTTCTCTACATCTGTGTCTCAACTTCTGCCCTGCAAACTGGTTCATCTGTTTGAGACAGCTTTGTACTTCCCGCTTCCAGGGGCTCTCATGTGGGCACTGCGAAGTGGGGTTTTAGATGGTGCAAGGTGGAGGGTGGGCACTAGAACTGGTGCCCAGTGCCCGGGTGTGTGTGCGCTAGATGGGGCATGCGGCCTAGGACTCCTGCCGGCTCGGTGACCCCGGCCGAGTGCCTTAAGGCTTCTAGGTCTCAGTGTTCTCATCTGTAGCATGGGCTGAACAGGACTCACTCTCTCTGGAGGTTACAAGGTCGCACTGTGTTAATGTTTGTAGACCCTACAATGTAGAACACTTAGGACAGTTTGGAGCATTGTTAATTGTTCCACAGATGTTACCTGGTCTGTTGAATGACTTTGCCTGGTACACGCCAAAGCGATTAGGAAATGGATATATCCCAGCTTCATTTCCTTTCCATTAAAACAGGGTTCAGGAAAAAAATCTGTTTTTCAGTAGTCGTATCATATAGTGGAAAGAGCACCAGTGTGAAGGCAGCTTAGGGTTTGAATTCCAGGGCTTATGCTGTCTGTGGCCTGGGCAGGTTTCTTTTGGACTACAATCCCCACACTTGTGAAATGACATTAATAACCACTCTTTCTGTGGGTTCTTAGAATTAATTAAGCAGGTTATGTGTGTAAAGTATCCTGGCACTTGAATGAGTTGTCAGAACCAAGGGCTGCTGGAGACGATGCTTCTGCCCTAGGTAATCTCCCCTTCTACTGGGTGGCAGGTAAACACAAGCACAGTAGTCAGTGCTCTGGAAGAAGTGAGTTCTGGTGCTACAGAGCACAGAATCTTTTTTTTTTAAATGTAATTATTATTTTATATTGGAGGTTACTTGATGTACAATATTGTGTTAGTTTCAGGTGTACAGCAAAGTGGTTTAGTTATTCATGTATCCATTCTTTTTCAGGTTCTTTTCCCGTACAGTTTGTTACAGGCTATGGAGTAGAGTTCCCTGTGCTATGCAGTAGGTCCTTGTTGATTATCTATTTGATACAGAGTCGTGTGTCTATGTTAATCCCAAACTCCCAATGGATCCCTCCCCCCCCACCTTTCCCCTTTGCAGAGCACAGAATCTTGGAAGGGAAAGTTCAGGGTAGGCTTCTTGGAGGAGGTGCCATTCTTTCTAAGGATATGTAGAAGCTCCTGTGGTGGCAGGAGGGAGCAGTGTGTATCAAAGTTTGAGAAATATAAGAAAATATGGCAAAACTAAGGTATAGAACTGGAACTCAGGGTTTGGGAAAGAAATGAGAGTTGATACTGGAAACGTAGTGGGGCTCAACAGAACGGGCCCTTCTTTATCTTGTCAGAATTTTGGATGCTTATCCTGAAGGCTGTGGGAAACACTGAAGAACAGTGAGATGGACTTGTGGTTTAGAGACTCACTCGGACCTCCATGTGCAAGGCAGTTGATTTGGTGCAGGCTGAGTTGTAATCTGAGGGTCCCACTTAAGTTATAAAAGGTGGGACTGGGTCTTGCAGATCTGAGAGAGAATGGGTGAGGCCTGGTGACCAGTTAGAAAAGGGAGGGAAGCAAGCGTGCGTGACAGTTTACAGCTGCATCTTTTTGTGAGATACAGAGCACAGTAGAAAGGGATTGGGGGTGGCGAGAGGATCTTACTTCATCTTCAGTGCTTTAGAGGGGCCTGGTAGACGGGTCTGGACCCAAGGTACAGATCTGGGCTTTTGGGGAGGAGAGGTGTTTGAAGGCATGGTAGAGACTTAGGTTACCCACAAGAAGATCCAAAGAATCATAGGTCTGAGGGCTTTGTAAGTGGGTATATTGAGGAAGTGTATAAGCTGAAAGAAAGCAGCCAGCAGAGAAAGGGTGTGAAGATCTAAGAGAGGAAATGATTGTTCATTTGTTTTTGAAAAGCTGAATACTTATCGTGTGCCTGGCCCTTTTCTAGGATCTGGGGTTCTCACCATGTGTTACCTCTTCTGCAAGGACAGTTCAACTCATCCCCTGGTGAAGAGAAGTCAGATTATTCTTTGCATCCCATTCAGGTGTAGGAACTGTTCTGTACCTCTGAAGGGACTTTACTTAACCAGAGTAATAAGTTAAAAATCAAAAGAAATTAGAGCTGGAAGGGACCTTAAAGGCCACTGTACTTAATTTTGCCTAATATTTTACATTGAATTTAAGGAAAATTTATTGCAGAGCCCATTCTCTTCAGAATTCCTTCCCTGAACTTTCTTTATGACTTTCATCCAGTGGGTCTAGCTTGTAAATTTTGGCCTCCTCCTAAATTTGCTTCTTCATCCACATTACATCTTGCCCCGACTATGGTAGAAACTCCTGGGTGGTTTCGCGGCCCCTGGTCTCAGTGCCTCTAAGTCCATCTGCCTACTCGGGTTGAGTGATCTTCTAACATGACAAGATATGCCTAAAATAATGCGGCTAATGGCTTGCCCACACAGAGTTAGTGCATACTAGCCGCCCAGCATGTGCTCTGCACAGAGGCCTGTAATCTGAACTGTGCTTTGCCAAGCCTCCTGGGGCTCTTTGGCCCTGAGGAAGGGGAGCTTTTTGTGATCACTCCCTTTATCTAGACGGTCCTTCAGTAGCAGGGCACCTTTTTCTAATCAGCGGAGGCACCCTTACTCAGCCAGTGGTAGCCCCAGGCCTCATCACTTGTGGGATACAAGCCATGCTCTCTCTCAGGCTTGCTTGGGCCAACATCTCTATTTTCATTTCTGTCTCTTCTCACACTTGGACCCCTGGCCTTTAGTCATCCCCACCTGCAGTATTTACAGTGCCCAGCAGGTGTCAGGCTCGAGTGTCTTTTCACAGATGTTTCCTCTGCAGTTAATGCACCTCCTACTCCACCTCTGCATAGCCTCATCTTTCTAGACTGTACTTCAGGGTTATCATGAAGCCGTCACTTAGATATAACTTTTGGCCTCCATAGGCACCTCTGTGCATAAAGGTTATGGTTCTTTATCTCATGTGATTGAAATTCTGAGTTTTTAGATCTTCCTCCTTAATGAGGCTTTAAGGACAGGAGTCATTTCTAATCCTTAGCACAGAGCAGGTGCTTTTTAATGGTGATAAAATTTATGGTTTAAATGACTTATTTTACAATAATTTTGCTTTAGCCTCCGATAGAAATAAAGTTTCCAGATGTTGTGTTCCTGCGATAAGAAATAAAGATGTGACATTCCAGTTGTATAAAGCTCATCAATGTTGTGTAAGTGCTTCGGGTGCGCTAAGGAACGTGGAGCCAAGTGGGCTAGTTGTGTGAGAGAGAGACTTAACTATGTTAACAAAGGTAAGCCTTCATTGTGTCCTGCCAACATTTGATAGTTGCTTTTGGGGCAAACTAAAGCAATAAAATTTTAAAGTGTTCCTCGCCATTAAAGCGATTGAATGTTGGGCCACTTTGGTGCATCTGTGTCTTGCGAATTGTCCAGTTGGAGATGGAGGTTTAGAAAGTGAGTTTCAGTCTTGTTTAAGTCTCTTCCCATCAGACTGGTCTCGTGATTTCCTACACACCATGTTACTTCCTGTCTACCTTTCCTTGGTGTTGTTCATACCTGGATTGTCTCCTGTACCTGCTCAAACCTTGGTCCATTCTCATTTGTACCATGGAAGTTTGTCATGCCGCATACTGTCAGAACTAATTTTACTTTAGTTTGTGTTAAGGTGCAAAGCACACGTTTTGTATATTATCTGATTTTTTGTGTTTGTCTATATTTTTATGGTTTCTCTTCAAGAAATATTATGAGTTGGGAAATAGCAAGATGTAAAGAGCAAAAAACTCATCATTCTCTTTTAAGATGTTAGAACATCTATCTGCAATCATAATGCACTGTGGTATGTGTTAAAATAGGAAATATATGTCATGTCCCATAGGAGCAGGAAAGCCAGTGGTGTTAGTGGGTGTGAGTCATGGAAGTAATCACAAAGCAGGTGACTGCTGGTTGGGGTCCTTAGTGTGTGTTCCCTGTGTCCAGTAGTGGTCTGGAGGGATCAGGAAGCATGCCTTTCAATTTGAGGGAACAGAGGGTTTGAGGTCCTCTCTGTTCTATTGCTCTAGTATAGTATACTGCATAGCAGCTCATAAAATACTGTGTTTATAGTTGACATTTAAATCGCTGATTGATCATCAAGATTGGGATGTATCATTGGAAATGAAAATAGGAAGAGTCTTATGCTTTTTAGGTTTTTCCTTTTTTTCCAATGTCTCAGAAGGCTCTTTGATGGGAGACTTTTTTTTTTTTTTAATTTTTTTTTTATTAGTTTCTGCTTTATAACAAAGTGAATCAGTCATACATATACATCTGTTCCCACATCCCCTCCCTCATGCATCTCCCTCCCTCCCACCCTCCCCATCCCACCCCTCCAGGCGGTCACAAAGCACCGAGCTGATCTCCCTGTGCTCTGCGGCTGCTTCCCACTATCTATCTACCTTACGTTTGGTCGTGTATATATGTCCATGCCTCTCTTTCCCTTTCTCACAGCTTACCCTTCCCCTTCCCCATATCCTCAAGTCCATTCTCAAGTAGGTCTGTGTCTTTATTCCCGTTTTACCCCTAGGTTCTTCATGACTTTTTTTTTTTTTAAATTCCATATATATGTGTTAGCATACGATATTTGTCTTTCTCTTTCTGACTTACTTCACTCTGTATGACAGACTCTAGGTCTATCCACCTCATTACAAATAGCTCAGTTTCGTTTCTTTTTATGGCTGAGTAATATTCCATTGTATATATGTGCCACATCTTCTTTATCCATTCATCCGATGATGGACACTTAGGTTGTTTCCAGCTCCGGGCTATTGTGAATAGAGCTGCAATGAACATTTTGGTACATGTCTCTTTTTGAATTATGGTTTTCTCAGGGTATATGCCTAGTAGTGGGATTGCTGGGTCATATGGTAGTTCTATTTTTAGTTTTTTAAGGAACCTCCATACTGTTCTCCATAGTGGCTGTACCAATTCACATTCCCACCAGCAGTGCAAGAGTGTTCCCTTTTCTCCACACCCTCTCCAGCATCTATTGTTTCTAGATTTCTTGATGATGGCCATTCTGACTGGTGTGAGATGATATCTCATTGTAGTTTTGATTTGCATTTCTCTAATGATTAATGATGTTGAGCATTCTTTCATGTGTTTGTTGGCAGTCTGTATATCTTCTTTGGAGAAATGCCTATTTAAGTCTTCTGCCCATTTTTGGATTGGGTTGTTTGTTTTCTTGCTATTGAGCTGCATGAGCTGTTTATAAATTTTGGAGATTAATCCTTTGTCAGTTGCTTCATTTGCAAATATTTTCTCCCATTCTGAGGGTTGTCTTTTGGTCTTGTTTATGGTTTCCTTTGCTGTGCAAAAGCTTTGAAGTTTCATTAGGTCCCATTTGTTTATCTTTGTTTTTATTTCCATTTCTCTAGGAGGTGGGTCCAAAAGGATCTTGCTGTGATTTATGTCATCGAGTGTTCTACCTATGTTTTCCTCTAAGAGTTTGATAGTTTCTGGCCTTACATTTAGGTCTTTAATCCATTTTGAGCTTATTTTTGTGTATGGTGTTAGGGAATGATCTAATCTCATACTTTTACATGTCCCTGTCCAGTTTTCCCAGCACCACTTATTGAAGAGGCTGTCCTTTCTCCACTGTACATTCCTGCCTCCTTTATCAAAGATAAGTTGGCCATATGTGCATGGGTTTATCTCTGGGCTTTCTATCCTGATCCACTGATCTATCTTTCTGTTTTTATGCCAGTACCACACTGTCTTAATTACTGTAGCTTTGTAGTATAGTCTGAAGTCAGGCAGCCTGATTCCTCCAGCTCCGTTTTTCGTTCTCAAGATTGCTTTGGCTATTCGGGGTCTTTTGTTTTGAAATTTTTTGTTCTACTTCTGTGAAAAATGCCAGTGGTAGTTTGATAGGGATTGCATTGAATCTGTAGATTGCTTTGGGTAGTAGAGTCATTTTCACAATATTGATTCTTCCAATCCAGGAGCATGGTATATCTCTCCATCTATTTAAATCATCTTTAATTTCTTTCATCAGTGTCTTATAATTTTCTGCATACAGGTCTTTTGTCTCCTTAGGTAGGTTTATTCCTAGATATTTTATTCTTTTTGTTGCAATGGTAAATGGGAGTGTTTTCTTGATTTCATTTTCAGATTTTTCATCATTAGTGTACAGGAATGCCAGAGATTTCTGTGCATTAATTTTGTATCCTGCTACTTTACCAAATTCATTGATTAGCTCTAGTAGTTTTTCGGTAGCATCTTTAGGATTCTCTATGTATAGTATCATGTCATCTGCAAACAGTGACAGCTTTACTTCTTCTTTTCCAATTTGGATTCCTTTTATTTCCTTTTCTTGTCTGATTGCTGTGGCTAAAACTTCCAAAACTATGTTGAATAAGAGTGGTGAGAGTGGGCAGCCTTGTCTTGTTCCTGATCTTAGTGGAAATGGTTTCAGTTTTTCACCATTGAGGACAATGTTTGCTGTGGGTTTGTCATATATGGCCTTTATTATGTTGAGGAAAGTTCCCTCTATGCCTACTTTCTGCAGGGCTTTTATCATAAATGGGTGTTGAATTTTGTCGAAAGCTTTCTCTGCATCTATTGAGATGATCATATGGTTTTTCTCCTTCAACTTGTTAATATGGTGTATCACATTGATTGATTTGCGTATATTGAAGAATCCTTGCATTCCTGGAATAAACCCCACTTGATCATGGTGTATGATCCTTTTAATGTGCTGTTGGATTCTGTTTGCTAGTATTTTGTTGAGGATTTTTGCATCTATGTTCATCAGTGATATTGGCCTGTAGTTTTCTTTCTTTGTGACATCCTTGCCTGGTTTTGGTATCAAGGTGATGGTGGCCTCGTAGAATGAGTTTGGGAGTGTTCCTTCCTCTGATATTGTTTGGAAGAGTTTGAGAAGGATGGGTGTTAGCTCTTCTCTAAATGTTTGATAGAATTCGCCTGTGAAGCCATCTGGTCCTGGGCTTTTGTTTGTTGGAAGATTTTTAATCACAGTTTCAATTTCAGTGCTTGTGATTGGTCTATTCATATTTTCTATTTCTTCCTGAGTCAGTCTTGGTAGGTTGTGCATTTCTAAGAATTTGTCCCTTTCTTCCAGGTTGTCCATTTTATTGGCATAGAGTTGCTTATAGTAATCTCTCATGATCTTTTGTATTTCTGCAGTGTCAGTTGTTACTTCTCCTTTTTCATTTCTAATTCTACTGATTTGAGTCTTCTCCCTTCTTTTCTTGATGAGTCTGGCTAATGGTTTGTCAATTTTGTTTATCTTCTCAAAGAACCAGCTTTTAGTTTGGTTGATCTTTGCTATCGTTTCCTTCATTTCTTTTTCATTTATTTCTGATCTGATCTTTATGATTTCTTTCCTTCTGCTAACTTTGGGGGTTTTTTGTTCTTCTTTCTCTAATTGCTTTAGGTGCAGGGTCAGGTTGTTTACTCGAAATGTTTCCTGTTTCTTAAGGTGGGATTGTATTGCTATAAACTTCCCCCTTAGAACTGCTTTCGCTGCGTCCCATAGGTTTTGGGTCGTCGTGTCTCCATTGTCATTTGTTTCTAGGTATTTTTTAATTTCCTCTTTGATTTCTTCAGTGATCACTTCGTTATTGAGTAGTGTATTGTTTAGCCTCCATGTGTTTGTATTTTTTACAGATCTTTTCCTGTAATTGATGTCTAGTCTCATAGCATTGTGGTCGGAAAAGATACTTGATACAATTTCAATTTTCTTAAATTTACCAAGGCTTGATTTGTGACCCAAGATATGATCTATCCTGGAGAATGTTCCATGAGCACTTGAGAAAAATGTGTATTCTGTTGTTTTTGGGTGGAATGTCCTATAAATATCAATTAAGTCCATCTTGTTTAATGTATCATTTAAAGCTTGTGTTTCCTTATTTATTTTCATTTTGGATGATCTGTCCATTGGTGAAAGTGGGGTGTTAAAGTCCCCTACTATGATTGTGTTACTGTCGATTTCCCCTTTTATGGCTGTTAGTATTTGCCTTATGTATTGAGGTGCTCCTATGTTGGGTGCATAAATATTTACAATTGTTATATCTTCTTCTTGGATCGATCCCTTTATCGTTATGTAGTGTCCTTCTTTGTCTCTTCTAATAGTCTTTATTTTAAAGTCTATTTTGTCTGATATAAGAATTGCTACTCCAGCTTTCTTTTGATTTCCATTTGCATGGAATATCTTTTTCCATCCCCTTACTTTCAATCTGTATGTGTCTCTAGGTCTGAAGTGGGTCTCTTGTAGACAGCATATATATGGGTCTTGTTTTTGTATCCATTCAGCCACTCTGTGTCTTTTGGTGGGAGCATTTAGTCCATTTACATTTAAGGTAATTATTGATATGTATGTTCCTATTCCCATTTCCTTAATGGCTTTGGGTTCGTTATTGTAGGTATAGTCCTTCTGTTGTGTTTCTTGCCTAGAGAAGTTCCTTTAGCATTTGTTGTAAAGCTGGTTTGGTGGTGCTGAACTCTCTCAGCTTTTGCTTGTCTGTAAAGGTTTTAATTTCTCCATCAAATCTGAATGAGATCCTTGCTGGGTAGAGTAATCTTGGTTGCAGGTTTCTCTCCTTCATCACTTTAATTATGTCCTGCCACTCCCTTCTGGCTTGTAGAGTTTCTGCTGAGAGATCAGCTGTTAACCTGATGGGGATTCCCTTGTGTGTTATTTGTTGTTTTTCCCTTGCTGCTTTTAATAGGATTTCTTTGTGTTTAATTTTTGACAGTTTGATTAATATGTGTCTTGGCGTATTTCTTCTTGGATTTATTCTGTATGGGACTCTCTGTGCCTCCTGGACTTGATTAACTATTTCCTTTCCCATATTAGGGAAGTTTTCAACTATAATCTCTTCAAATATTTTCTCAGTCCCTTTCTTTTTCTCTTCTTCTTCTGGAACCCCTATAATTCGAATGTTGGTGCGTTTAATGTTGTCCCAGAGGTCTCTGAGACTGTCCTCTGTTCTTTTCATTCTTTTTTCTTTATTTTTCTCTGCATCAGTTATTTCCACTATTTTATCTTCCACCTCACTTATCCGTTCTTCTGCCTCAGTTATTCTGCTATTGATCCCATCTAGAGTATTTTTCATTTCATTTATTGTGTTTTTAATCGATGCTTGATTCATCTTTAGTTCTTCTAGGTCCTTGTTAACTGTTTCTTGCATATTGTCTATTCTATTTCCAAGATTTTGGATCTGGGAAATAGAATCTTGGATCAGCTTTACTATCATTATTCTGAATTCTATTTCAGGTAGACTGCCTATTACCTCTTCATTTGTTAGGTCTGGTAGGTTTTTATCTTGCTCCTTCACCTGCTGTGTGTTTTTCTGCTTTCTCATTTTGCTTATGTTACTGTGTTTGGGGTCTCCTTTTTGCAGGCTGCAGATTCGTAGTTCCCGTTGTTTTTGGTGTCTGTCCCCCGTGGCTAAGGTTGTTTCAGTAGGTTGTGTAGGCTTCCTGGTGGGGGGGACTAATGCCTGTGTTCTGGTGGTTGAAGCTCGATCTTGTCTTTCTGGTGGACAGGTCCACGTCTGGTGGTGTGTTTTGGGGTGCCTGTGGCCTTATTATGTTTTTAGGTATCCTCTCTGCTAATGGGTGGGGTTGTGTTCCTGCCTTGCTATTTGCTTGGCCTAGGGTGACCAGCACTGTAGCTTGCTGGTCGTTGACTGAAGCTGGGTGCTGGTGTTGAGATGGAGATCCCTGGGAGATTTTCGCTGCTTGATATTATGTGGAGCTGGGAGGTCTCTTGTGGACCCGTGTCCTGAAGTTGGCTCTCCCACTTCAGAGGCACAGCACTAACTCCTGGCTGCAGCACCAAGAGCCTTTCATCCACCCGGCTCAGAATAACAGTGAGAAAAAGTAGAAAGAAATAATTAGTAGAAGAAAGAAAGAGAGATTGAAAGAAAGGAAGAAGGGAAGGAAGGAAGGAAGAAAGAAAGAAAGGAGGGAGGGAGGAAGGATGGAAAGAAAGGAAAGAAAGGAGGGAGGGAGGGAGGAATGAAAGCAAAAGGAAGAGTGAATGGAAGAAGAGAGGGAGGGAGGGAGGAAGGAAAGAAAGAAAGAAAGAAAGACAGGAGGGAGGGAGGGAGGGAGGAAGGAAAGAAAAAGAAAGTGGAAAGAAGAAGGGTGGGAGGGAGGGAGGGATGGAGGAAAGAAAAAGAAAGAAGGAAAGGAGGAGCGGAGGGAGGGAGGGAGGAAGGGAAGGGAGGAAAAAAAGAAAGAGCAGGTAAAGTACAATAGAATAAAGTATGAAATATAGTAGCGTTATTAAAATTAAAAAGTAATTATTGAAAAAAAACACGGACCGAAAGAACCCTGGGACATATGGTGGAAGCAAAGCTATACAGAGAGAATCTTACACAGAAGATTACACATACACATTCACAAAAAGAGAGCAGGGGGAAAAATCAAAAATCTTGCTCTCCAAGTCCACCTCCTCGATTTGGGATAATTCGTTGTAAAAAGAGGAAAAGGGCGAAAAGTCTGAAATCTTGCTAAGTCCACCTCCTTAATTTGAGATAATTCGTTGTAAAAAGAGGAAAAAAAAGGGGGGGAAACTCTTAAATCTTGTCCTCAAGGTCCACTTCCTCAATTTGGGATGATTCGCTGTCCATTCATGCACTCCACAGACGCAGGGCACATCAAATGGACCGTGGAGCTTTAATCCACTGCCTCGGAGCCTGCACAGAGAGATTTCCCTGTCTCTGCTCTCACAGCTCCCGGGTCTCAGCCTTGGACCTGGCCCCGCCTCTGCGCGTAGGTCGCCGGAGGGCGTCCGTTCTTCGCTCAGACAGGACGGGTTTAAAGGAGCCGCTGATTCGGGGGCTCTGGCTCACTCAGGCAGAGGGGAGGGAGGGGAATGCCCTCTCCTCGCGCACCAGGCAACAAAAGGGAAAAAAGTCTCTTGCCTCTCCGGTAGCTCCAGACCCTTTCCCCGGACTCCCTCCGGGCTAGCACTAACCCCTTCAGGGTCTCTTCCTGCCGCCAGCCCCAGACCTCTCCCTGCGCTCCGACTGAAAGCCGCTACCCGAGCCTCAGCTCCCAGCCCCGCCCGCCCTGGCGGCCGAGCAGACAAGTCTCTCGGGCTGGTGTGTGCCTGAGGGCACCGATCCTCTGTGCCAAAATCTCTCTGCTTTGCCCTCCACACCCCTGTTGCTGTGCTCTCCTCCGCTACTCCGAAGCTTTCCCCCTCCGCCACCTGCAGTCTCCGCCCTCGAAGGGGCTTGTAGTGTGTAGAAACCTTCCCTCCTTCACGGCTCCCTCCCACTGGTGCAGGTCCCGTCCATATCCTATTGTCTCTGTTTATTCTTTTTTTCTTTTGACCTACCCAGGTATGTGGGGAGTTTCTTGCCTTTTGGGGGGTCTGAGGTCTTCTGTCAGCGTTCAGTAGGTGTTCTGTTGGAGTTGTTCCACGTGTAGATGAATTTCTGATGTATCTGTGGGGAGGAAGGTGATCTCCGCGTCTTACTCTTCCGCCATCTTCCTCCGGCTCTCGATGGGAGACTTTTTATTCTCCCATACAATTCCATGAATACTTATAGCCTGACAATTATTTTAATGGCATTTTCAATTTATAAATGTCTTTGAAACACATACTGTAAACTATTTGAGGGTAATGACCATGGCCATTGATGGCACATGTTAAATGTGCATCGTGTTAATGTTTGAGTGTCAAGTGGTATACCATCAGTGCTTTCCTCTTTCACCCAGTTTTCTTCCTCATTTCCTTCTCCAAATTTGTCTCATTTTTCTACTCTCCCTTTTTCTTCTCTATTCTTGCTTTCTCTTTCCCATTGCATGTGTCATTCTTCTTCTTCTTCTTCTTCTCCTTCTGACTTCATTATTATGGCCCACCAAAACCTTTTCTAGGATTGACTCTATCTTCCTTTCCTCTTCATTGCCATCCACAATGTCTTAGAGAATATTCTTGCTTGACTCCCTTACTTCCTAGCATACCCATGTACTTCCTGATCACTTTAGAGCATTGAAAAGGGTTGGAATTTTTAAAAATAGGTAATTATAATCAGCCTTCTTTCACCTCTGGCATAAGACTCTTCTTTCTCAATCTGACCATTCTTAAATCTAGAAGTACTCCAGCTCATTGGTCTCCCTTACCCCCATGTTTAGGCCAAAGAACTTGTGAAACCTTATCCCTGATTAATACTTGAATTTATCAAACATAAGAGGGCTAATTCTGCCTAAGGGCACCAAAGAAGAATAAAGATGCCACAAATAAACGTTTAGTCCAGTTTTATAATGGACTCTTAAGTGCCTAGTTGAGCACTAACCGTTAACTCACTTGAACAACAGGGAGGTCATGACACAAACTAACATGTTAATTGTATAGACACTTCACTTCACCATTCCTCAATGTAGCTGATAAACTGCATCCAGTTAGCTTAAATACCATGAATGATGAATTTCCCTTTGTATATAAATTGGAACTTTCTAAAGTTTTCTTTTTCCCTTTGTACAACTACTGACTGCCACCTCGCTTGGTCAGTGCAATAGAAAATGATGACTAAGAAACACATTGTCTCAATATTAGTGGACATAATGTCCTAGTATTCTATAAAAATCTCAAAATTCTTAATCTAAAAGGTAGGTCTTCCAATATCTTACATCCTTTTCCTTTGTTAATATAAATATGCAATCTATGAAGGTCTCAGTTTCCATACATAGAATATGAGGTGGATAGATTTGCTAATATCTAGGGACCTTTCCAGTTTTAATATTCCGTAGTTATAAAGGCTGAGCCACATACAATGGCTCCCTTAATCATTAACCTCGCTCATGATGAAAGTTATCAGCAAGTTCTACTTGTAAGAGATCAAACATTCATATCCATGTATATTGTAGCACATTGACTTTTACAGAACTCAAAGTAACACAACATACTTACATTCACAGATTTAAGGTCACTGTGATATACTTTACAATTTTTCTTTTCCCTAGGAAGGAAATGTAGATCCCTAGGAAGGGATTTCTTTCTCTGCCTTTCAGTAATGTGAGCCTTTTATTATCTCTTGGATCCTAAAAATGGGTAGGGTTTTGGCAGGTGGAGCTTAGGACAGACATTCCAGGTGACAGGGACAACACGAGAAAGGGCAGAAGGAAGAATGGATTTTCAGAAAGACTTGATATCTTACATGATGAGAGCAGCGTTTCACAATCTCTGTCCTGCAGAACACTGGTTTTCGATGATATTAATGTAGTTACAAGACAGAAGCATTTGGGAAGAGCTGTACTCTACATCCCAACATGAAATTCAAGTTTCACTTTGTTACATTACATACTCTGAAAAGTTTTGGAGAAAGGAATTGATTTATTTTTGTTTCATTCAGTCTTACTCACAGTTACTTGACAAACCTATATTCAGCTGATGGGACTGTATTTTGTGAAAGGCCAGTCGGAGAAATGGTGAGATGGAGCTTAGGATATTTCTCTGTTGGGACAGGCATGTGATTCTTTTTCTTATAATTCTTTACTGTTTGTCCTAACAATTGTTACTTTGCAGGAGTCAGTTTTTTTGTTTTTTTTTACATCTTTATTGGAGTATAATTGCTTTACAGTGCTGTGTTAGTTTCTGCTGTATAACAAAGTGAATCAGCTATATGCATACATGTATCCCCAGGATTCAGTTTTAAGCCCTCTGTTTTTACCTGAGTTATTGGGACTCTTAGAAAACTCAACAATCCTGGAGTCTTCATCTCTGATGTAGTTTCCAGAAGCTCCTGGCACTTACCACTATTTCCTCTTGATTCTTTTCCTCCGACTTCAGACTTCTTACGATTATGAGCTGATGGTTTTCTCAGCCTCTAGTGTCAAAACCAGCTACCTCACTCATCTTCATTGTCTCAGTTACAAGGTGCAGTATTTCCCATGTTTATATGTGTCAAAATGTAAGTCAGGGATTGATACATAGCATATGTGTAATAAAAATTGGATTTCTTTTTTTTTCTTTGTTCAAAGGTATCCAAACACTGGCCAAGTTCTTTAATTGAAAGTAGAGTGATCTAATTTATTCAGCTCATCCAACCATCAATATTGAATATTTGTCTTTTTTCTTACACATATTTCTTGTATTCCAATTGTGACATTCTAGAGCACAGTGAGTACATTTATAACTTATTACTGCATTACTACCTTGGCTATTCCTTGACCAAAATTTACTTCATACAACTGACAGCTTAATTAACCTACCAGAGTTTTTTTTAATGTACGCATACATTAAAAAAAAACTCTAGTAGGTTAACTGCATTGCTAATAACTGAATTTTTACACCTCTATGCACCCATGTATCCAACACCAGATCAAGATATTATAAAATATTTCTAACACCCTATACGATTCTCTGTTACTTCTTTCTGTTCCATACTCTACCAGGGCAACACCTAAGCTGACCTCTATCTATCACCATATATGACATACGTGGAAACACACAGTGTGTATTCTTTGGTATCTGGCCTCTGGTTACATATCATTATATCAGTAGTTTATTCTTTTATTGTGTTTTCCTGATTTTTTAAACCTAGACATTCATACAGTGTCAAAGTACCACTGAGTTCTTCATATTATTATGCTGACCTCCATCTTCAGGGGCTTTCCACAGTCTTCCATGTGTCTTTCCACCTACTTTCTCTTCCATCTAATTATGTTTCATTTAAACAACCTCAGCCAGCCTTCCCCCATATTCCCCAACACGTAGCACTCCTGTGTTCAGCCAGTTTTGTCCCCTATTCCATAAGCCCTTTGTGTCATTCCTGACACTGTGCCTGTTCCCTGCCCGGAAGGCCTGTTCCCTACCCTCTATATACTTGTTCAAGACTCAGTTTAAATGCTACCTGTTCTGAGAAGTCTTCTCAGAAGAAGCCAGTAGTTTTTGGAATCCTTCTTTAATGAAATCCCATAGCAAGTGTAATCTGTCCTCCCTGATCTGGTAATTGATTATCCATTGTTCCTATCATATAGTGTTTTTTTCCCTTGTGTGCTGTTATTATTTATTGAAGCAGATTATAGTGACTTGAACCAGGCACTGGGTCATTTTCCTCTTCATTTTAGTGCAAGTTTCTGTGATATGAAGTTAAACTCTTTTCCCCTCACTTCCCATCCACCCTCAGCAGTTGTTAAACATGAAGTACAAGTGAAACTTACTGGTTAACAGGTTTTTGTGGTCCTTGGTTCTGGTCCCTAGGTCTAAGCTGCACTTATGTAGTGCTAATTTGACTGATTCCTTATTGTCACATAACTCAGGAATTAACTAAATCATTACAAATTTAGATACATATAAGATAGTATAAAAAACCCAGTGGATATCAAAAGTTTTGGCCTGGAGGAGAGTGTTGTATGAGTTCTAGTTTGGTGGGGCTCATACTTAATGATCGAGCCTTCCAATATTCCACTGTAAGTAAGAAAGAGGTATGCAAATATATGGTTAATATTTAAGAGTGTTGATAAAAAAGAGAAGAGAGAAAGGGACGACAGATACTTTGAGGGCTTTTTGGAATTCATGAACAATTATGATTGGATGGGGAAAAAGAAGAACCGAGGGCTAACCTCCCACAAGTGAGGTCAAGAAAGAGAGAAGGGCTCATCTGGTATGCAGGTAGAGAGGTTTGACCTACAGAATCTTAGAAAACCTCAACAATCTGAGCAGCATTGGCAAGAGGCAAACTAAAGGGCTAACAAAAGTCTGCAAAAGTCTCACACAAAGAACTTTGGCATGGTGTTCATCATCTAGCCAATCCTAACATGCAGACATTGATGAGAGTAAAGTCAGGTCTTTGCCAGAGTGGGTTTCTTATTTGGGAACCTGGGTCAAATGAAGAGAGGCAGATGTAGGCTGCCAGAGTAATATATAAGGAGAGGAAATAAGAAAAGAACGAGACATATCATTCATCAATGATTTCCCCCCAGTATTCTTAGCCTCCACCTTATCTCCATCTTACTGCTAACACAGGAACTAGACCGAACAGTGAGGTAAAAGGTCTCTACAGAAACTGAGGTAATATGGAAAATAAAAAAATAAAACATAAAATTGTAAATTTTCTTCCTAGCGGTAATTGAGATGATAGTTCAATAATAACATAAGATCAGGTGAAGTCTAAAGAAATTTTAGAAAAGCTGGATAAAGTAAGAAAACATCTGTTCACTGGCATCTGAATGTTAGAGAGACACCAAGACATGTGGGCCAAGTTATGGAGAGAAGGGACATTTGCTGATTCAAATCGTACAGCCTAGGAACTGAAAAGCCAAGGAGTTCAAAAGACTCTAACCACAGAAGCCAAAGGGCAACACCTCAAGCTAAAATCAACAACTAATGGAGTAACAAGCTAAGTGTATCTTTAGTATCACAGAGCTGGAGGAACCATTACATTTAAAGCCTAACAAATACAAGGGTAGTTGGGAATAGGGAGAGTCCATACTTTCACATGGTAATCCCAAAGGGCAACCAACACCCGTAGAGGAAGGCCAAGACAGAAAGAGAGCACCCTTCACACAGACTGAAAAACAGCTTTGAATGAGCTCAAAGTGATAATGGACTAAGGTTTCCAGTCCCTATAGTAACTCTCTGCCATGGGCCAAAGTAAATCTTTTCAAGAGAAAGATAACAACATCCAGAATGTGGAGGTATGTTCCCAATTTTAATATAAAAAATAATTGGACATACCAGGAAAAAGACTAAATGATCAAAAGTTCAAAAAAATAAGAAAGAAAGAAAAAACACAACATCAATATACACAGGAGGACAAGAGTTAGCAAGCCTTGGTTAAAAAGAAACAACAAACCTACTATGGTTAAACAAAGAAAATAGACACATGTAAAATAAGCATATGAAAAGATGCTACACATGCCATGTCATCAGTGAATTTTGAATTAGAACAATAATGAGATACCACTACACACCTATTTAAATGGCTAAAATCCCAAAACTGAAATACCGAAGTTGGTGGTGATGCAGAATAATTGGAATTCTCATTTGTGGCTAGCGGGATACTTGGCAGTTTCTTACAAAATAAACGTACTTTTACCATACAGTGATCTAGTAAGCATGCTCTTTGGTATTTACCCATATTAACTGAAAAGTTATGAAAAGTTATGAAAGTAAGAGTCTTTACAGTGAGAAAATTCTAAGATTCTATGGTTTTTCAACTCGTTAATTTGTGTAGTTCATCCATTTTACTCATTGTATACACTTAAGTATATTGTTCCTTGAAATGGCCATTCAAAGTTGTTTCCTGTGCCACACACTATGAATGTTAGGGTAGGTCCTGTGTAAATCTTACCCCCATTGAATTAGTATTAACCCTAAACAAGCAGCTTTCTTCCATAAGGAAACAAAAAAGAGGTTCAGAAATGTCCAAACTAAGTTTTTATAAAACTGTGTTATCAAATTTTATTTATCAAAAAACTTCAAACATAGCAGTATGAGTTCCCATATACCCTTTACTCAGCTCCCCCAAATGTTAACATTTTATATTACTAGAGTATAATTATTGAAATCAGAATGTTTATATTGTCACAATGCTACTAACGATTTATAGACTCGTATTCAAATATTGCCTATTGTCTTGTGGTCCAGATTCAAATCTAGGATCCCTTATTGCATTTGCTTGTCATATCTCCCCATTCTTCTCTAATCTAGGATAGTTCCTCAGCCTTTTTTTGTCTGTTATGACCTTGAACTAATGGAAAATCCTAGCCAGTCATTTTGTAGAATTTTTCTCAACTAGGGTTTGTTTGATATTTTCTCATGGTTAGACTGAGGATATGTATTTCTTGACAAGAACACTTCAGGAGAGATATTATGGCATTTTAAGTACATATTAGAGGTACAAACAAATCTGTGTGTCTCACTACTGGGGATGCTAACTTTGATGACTTAGTTATAATGATAGCTGCAAAATCACTATTTTTCCCTTTGTAATTATTTGAGATTGTTGAAATATTCTGCTTCTTGTTTAATTTTCCCATACTAATTTTAGCATCCATCAATAATTTTTGACTCCCCCAATTACTGTGGTGTTTGATGATTGTTCATTTTCTATTCCCATCATTCCCTCTACATTTATTAACTATAATTTGAGTATAAGAAAGAGCTGTTCTTCTCGTTCATTTATGTATTTATCTGGTTATTTGTTCATATATATACATACATCAGTGTGAACTTGTGGATATTTATTTTATTCTACGGGTTAAAATTTATTACTATCATTAATAGTTTTGTTTCTCAAAGTGTTCCATATTTGGTCACTGGTACTCCTTCCAGCTGTCTCCTATATTTTTCCTACATGGCCATACAATTTTTGTAGTAATATCTTACTTTCTGACACCACAAAATGCTCCAGACCCATCTTTTACTTTCCTCTGTCTCAGCCTTGAATCAGTCATTTCTCCGTGAAGTTCTTGTTCCTTGCATTAATAATGGTATTCAGAAACCAGAATCTTGGTATGAGGTGGATTTATCGCTATCCAAGCTACCTCATTGTGTTTTCAGCAGAGAGAGCTGAAAATATATGTACGAATACATAAAAATATACAAGTATCTCTATTTTCATATTATCTATCTGGGTGTGTGTGTATACACACACACGTGTGCACACACACATTATCTATCATCTATCTACATATATATATAACTTCAAATTGATATATGAATTCAACTTGATACCTTGATTCCAATCCAACACCACAGGGTTTATTCTAGCCTCCCTTACACTTTCCTTATTTGTAACTCTTTTCTTTAACAATTAGAAACCTGATTCTCATTATTTGCAGTCTATTTATTCATTTGCTCAATTCTGGAATACACATAAAATATTTAAAAATCATTAACCTGTACACGTGTGAAAAATAAATTTACTAACAAGTTCAATATATGTGTACATTTCTTTTTGTGTTCAGCTTTTCAATATATATTGTGCATGGTTAATTACAGTATATTAAAATACTATTTTCCAAAGTTACTTAGGTTAGCTCTTTCCCACCTCCTTCAGTGTGGTTTTTTTCTTCTGCAGTGTGAGAAAATCCAGTACTTTGTGTTCAACTCAGACTACCAAACCAGAAGTTCTAGCAGAAAAGGTGATAATCCATATGTGCAATAAGATCCCCAGGTGATTCTTTTCATTGGAGAAATATGAGGAACACTGCTTGACGTCTCTACAACTAAGATGTCTAAAATGAAACTTCAATTATTCCTTCTTCCAAACTGTCCCATCCTGCAAATCTTTTCTTCCTCAGTGAATGGTGCCATGATTCACACAAAAACTAACTCAGTGCAAAAACCTGGGAATGATCCTCAATTCCTTCCTTTTCTTCATTTTCTGCATAGACTGCATCATTAGGTCCTCTGGAATCTCATCTCTCTCTCTCTCTCTCTCTCTCTCTCTCTCTCATCACATACATAATGTTTCTCTTCATCTTAATTGCCACCATCTTAGCCACTACCATTTCTCATTTGCTCTAATTGAACATCCTAGTATCTACACAACTATCTTTTCATTTAATTGCTGTCTCTTGCATCTAAGATAAAGTCAAAATCCTTATCCTTATTGATTCTGGCTTTGCCTTTTCTTGTAAGTTGTATTTTCATACTTATAAGTACATGTACACTCACACACACACATGTATAGTTGGTATTGTTAGTTTAGGTTTTGTTTGCCCTCCCATCCTAGCATGAGAAAATTAAGAAACAAAGTCAAACCAAAAAAACCCTTAAAAAATAAATTTGAATAATATCCTTTCCCTCCAGAACATTTCTCTAAAGCAGTATATTATTATTAATGGCAGTACAAACCAGAATTTTTTCCCTTAGACATAAAGGCATGGTGAAGAAGTCTCATTAAAAACTGGAATCTAAGCTTTCAATGTCAAATTCTGTCTCTAATCTTCTGCAGTAAGCCATAATGATTAAAGTATAGGAATCTGAATGAGAGGTCTGGTTTAGTATAATCTTTTTTTGTAATAAGCTTTGTACCTTAGACAAGTCATTTATCTCTCCATTCCTTAATTTCTTCATTTATAAACGGAGATGTTAAGAGTATTGATATTCAAGGCTAATGAAAAAAGAATGCATCTAAGTACTGTATCAAACACTTTAAAAAGTAACCAGTTCAGGTTCTCTGCCCATTTTTAAATTGGAATATCTGGGGTTTTTTGATATTAAATTGTATGATTTCTTTAGATAATTTGGATATTAACTCCTTATCAGATATATCATTTGAAAAAATCTTTCATTCAGTAAGTTACCTTTTCATTTTGTGATGGTTTTCTCCTCTCTGCAAAAGGTTTTCAGTTTGATATAATCACACTTGTTTAATTTTACTTCTGTTGGCCATGCCTGAGGAGATAGACCCCCAAAAAATATTGCTAAGATCGATGTCAATGTATTTTTCCTAGGGGTTTTATGGTTTCAGGTCTTAAATGTGAGTCTTCAATCCATTTAAAATTTATGTTTATGTATAGTGTAAGGAAATAATTCAGTTTCACTCTTTTGCAAGTAGTTGTCCAATTTTCCTAACACCATTTATTGTCTTTATTTCATTGTATGTTCTTGCCTCCTTTGTTGTAGATTAATTGATCACATAACTGTGGGTTCATTTCTGGGCTCTGTATTCTATTCCAACAGACCTATGTGTCTGTTGTTATGCTAATACCATAGTGTTTTGATTACGATAGCTTTGTAGTATAGTCATCAGTGCATGTCATACCACCAGCTTTGTTTTTCTTTCTCAATATAGCTTTGGTTATTGGAGGTTTTTTGTTTGTTTGTTTGGATGATTCTATACAAATTTTAGGATTATTTGTTCTAATTCTGTGAAAAATACCATTGGTATTTTGATAGGGGATACACTGCATTGGGAATACATACAAATTACCAAAAGACACGTGAAAAGGTGCTCAATATCACTAATCATCTGGGAAATGCAAATCAAAACCACAGTGAAATATCACCTTACACCTGTCCGAATGGCCATCATCAAAAAGGGAACCCTTGTGCACTGTTAGTGGGAATGTAAATTGGTGCAGCCACTATGGAAATCAGTACAGAGGTTCCCCCAAATGTTAAAAATAGAATTACCATATGATGAAACAATTCAACTTCTGAGTATCTATCCAAAGAAAACAAAAACACTAATAAGAAAGGATGTATGCACCCCTCTGTTCATTGGAGCATTAGTTATAATAGCCAAAATATGGAAGAAACTAGTGTGCATAAATAGATGAATGGATAAAGAAGATGTGGTATATATATACACATATATATAATGAAATATTACTTAGTCCTAAAAAAGAATGAAATATCTTCACTTGCAACAACATGGTTTGACCTAGAGTACTAGGTGTGCTAAGTGAAATAAGTGAGACAGAGAAGAACAAATACTGTATGATTTCACTTACATGTGAAATCTAAAAAATAAAACAAAACAAAACAGAAACAAACTTGTAGATACAGAGAACAAACTGGTGATTACTAGAGGGGAAGGGGGATAAGGGATTGAGGGAAATAGGTGAAGGGGATTAAGTGGTGCAAATTTCCAGATGTAAAATAAATGTCTTGGGGGTGCAATCTACCGCATAAGGAATATAGCCAATAATACTGTAATAATTTTGTTTGGTGATATATGGTTACTAGACTTATCACGGTGACCAATTCAAATGTATTTAGATGTTGGATCACTATGTTTTTAAAAAAATTTTTTTTATAAGTTTCTGCTTTATAACAAAGTGAATCAGTCATACATATACATCCGTTCCCACATCCCTTCCCTCATGCATCTCCCTCCCTCCCACCCTCCCCATCCCACCCCTCCAGGCGGTCACAAAGCACCGAGCTGATCTCCCCGTGCTCTGCGGCTGCTTCCCACTATCTATCTACCTCACGTTTGGTAGTGTATACATGTCCATGCCGCTCTTTCGCTTTGTCACAGCTTACACTTCCCCTTCCCCATATCCTCAAGTCCATTCTCAAGTAGGTCTGTGTCTTTATTCCCGTTTTACCCCTAGGTTCTTCATGACATTTTTTTTAAATTCCATATATATGTGTTAGCATACGGTATTTGTCTTTCTCTTTCTGACTTACTTCACTCTGTATGACAGACTCTAGGTCTATCCACCTCATTACAAATAGCTCAGTTTCGTTTCTTTTTATGGCTGAGTAATATTCCATTGTATATATGTGCCACATCTTCTTGATCCATTCATCCGATGATGGACATTTAGGTTGTTTCCAGCTCCGGGCTATTGTGAATAGAGCTGCAATGAACATTTTGGTACATGTCTCTTTTTGAATTATGGTTTTCTCAGGGTATATGCCTAGTAGTGGGATTGCTGGGTCATATGGTAGTTCTATTTTTAGTTTTTTAAGGAACCTCCATACTGTTCTCCATAGTGGCTGTACCAATTCACATTCCCACCAGCAGTGCAAGAGTGTTCCCTTTTCTCCACACCCTCTCCAGCATTTATTGTTTCTAGATTTCTTGATGATGGCCATTCTGACTGGTGTGAGATGATATCTCATTGTAGTTTTGATTTGCATTTCTCTAATGATTAATGATGTTGAGCATTCTTTCATGTGTTTGTTGGCAGTCTGTATATCTTCTTTGGAGAAATGCCTATTTAAGTCTTCTGCCCATTTTTGGATTGGGTTGTTTGTTTTTTTTGCTATTGAGCTGCATGAGCTGTTTATAAATTTTGGAGATTAATCCGTTGTCAGTTGCTTCATTTGCAAATATTTTCTCCCATTCTGAGGGTTGTCTTTTGGTCTTCTTTATGGTTTCATTTGCTGTGCAAAAGCTTTGAAGTTTCATTAGGTCCCATTTGTTTATCTTTGTTTTTATTTCCATCTCTCTAGGAGGTGTGTCCAAAAGGATCTTGCTGTGATTTATGTCATAGAGTGTTCTGCCTATGTTTTCCTCTAAGAGTTTGATAGTTTCTGGCCTTACATTTAGGTCTTTAATCCATTTTGAGCTTATTTTTGTGTATGGTGTTAGGGAATGATCTAATCTCATACTTTTACATGTCCCTGTCCAGTTTTCCCAGCACCACTTATTGAAGAGGCTGTCCTTTCTCCACTGTACATTCCTGCCTCCTTTATCAAAGATAAGTTGACCATATGTGCGTGGGTTTATCTCTGGGCTTTCTATCGTGTTCCATTGATCTATCTTTCTGTTTTTATGCCAGTACCACACTGTCTTGATTACTGTAGCTTTGTAGTATAGTCTGAAGTCAGGGAGCCTGATTCCTCCAGCTCCGTTTTTCGTTCTCAAGATTTCTTTGGCTATTCGGGGTCTTATGTTTTTCCAAACAAATTTTGAAATTTTTTGTTCTAGTTCTGTGAAAAATGCCAGTGGTAGTTTGATAGGGATTGCATTGAATCTGTAGATTGCTTTGGGTAGTAGAGTCATTTTCACAATATTGATTCTTCCAATCCAGGGCATAGTATATCTCTCCATCTATTTGTATCATCTTTAATTTCTTTCATCAGTGTCTTATAATTTTCTGCATACAGGTCTTTTGTCTCCTTAGGTAGGTTTATTCCTAGATATTTTATTCTTTTTGTTGCAATGGTAAATGGGAGTGTTTTCTTGATTTCATTTTCAGATTTTTCATCATTAGTGTACAGGAATGCCAGAGATTTCTGTGCATTAATTTTGTATCCTGCTACTTTACCAAATTCATTGATTAGCTCTAGTAGTTTTCTGGTAGCATCTTTAGGATTCTCTATGTACAGTATCATGTCATCTGCAAACAGTGACAGCTTTACTTCTTCTTTTCCAATTTGGAGTCCTTTTATTTCCTTTTCTTCTCTGATTGCTGTGGCTAGAACTTCCAAAACTAGGTTGAATAAGAGTGGTGAGAGCGGGCAGCCTTCTCTTGTTCCTGATCTTAGTGGAAATGGTTTCAGTTTTTCACCATTGAGGGCAATGTTGGCTGTGGGTTTGTCATATATGGCCTTTATTATGTTGAGGAAAGTTCCCTCTATGCCTACTTTCTGCAGGGTTTTTATCATAAATGGGTGTTGAATTTTGTCGAAAGCTTTCTCTGCATCTATTGAGATGATCATATGGTTTTTCTCCTTCAACTTGTTAATATGGTGTATCACATTGATTGATTTGCGTATATTGAAGAATGCTTGCATTCCTGGAATAAACCCCACTTGATCATGGTGTATGATCCTTTTAATGTGCTGTTGGATTCTGTTTGCTAGTATTTTGTTGAGGATTTTTGCATCTATGTTCATCAGTGATATTGGCCTGTAGTTTTCTTTCTTTGTGACATCCTTGCCTGGATTTGGTATAAAGGTGATGGTGGCCTCGTAGAATGAGTTTGGGAGTGTTCCTTCCTCTGATATTGTTTGGAAGAGTTTGAGAAGGATGGGTGTTAGCTCTTCTCTAAATGTTTGATAGAATTCGCCTGTGAAGCCATCTGGTCCTGGGCTTTTGTTTGTTGGAAGATTTTTAATCACAGTTTCAATTTCAGTGCTTGTGATTGGTCTATTCATATTTTCTATTTCTTCCTGAGTCAGTCTTGGTAGGTTGTGCATTTCTAAGAATTTGTCCATTTCTTCCAGGTTGTCCATTTTATTGGCATAGAGTTGCTTGTAGTAATCTCTGATGATCTTTTGTATTTCTGCACTCTCAGTTGTTACTTCTCCTTTTGCATTTCTAATTGTATTGATTTGAGTCTTCTCCCTTCTTTTCTTGATGAGTCTGGCTAATGGTTTTTCAATTTTGTTTATCTTCTCAAAGAACCAGCTTTTAGTTTGGTTGATCTTTGCTATCGTTTCCTTCATTTCTTTTTCATTTATTTCTGATCTGATCTTTATGATTTCTTTCCTTCTGCTAACTTTGGGGGTTTTTTGTTCTTCTTTCTCTAATTGCTTTAGGTGCAGGGTCAGGTTGTTTACTCGAAATGTTTCCTGTTTCTTAAGGTGGGATTGTATTGCTATAAACTTCCCCCTTAGAACTGCTTTTGCTACGTCCCATAGGTTTTGGGTCGTCGTGTCTCCATTGTCATTTGTTTCTAGGTATTTTTTAATTTCCTCTTTGATTTCTTCAGTGATCACTTCGTTATTGAGTAGTGTATTGTTTAGCCTCCATGTGTTTGTATTTTTTACAGATCTTTTCCTGTAATTGATGTCTAGTCTCATAGCATTGTGGTCGGAAAAGATACTTGATACAATTTCAATTTTCTTAAATTTACCAAGGCTTGATTTGTGACCCAAGATATGATCTATCCTGGAGAATGTTCCATGAGCACTTGAGAAAAATGTGTATTCTGTTGTTTTTGGATGGAATGTCCTATCAATATCAACTAAGTCTATCTTTTTTAATGTATCATTTAAAGCTGGTGTTTCCTTATTTATTTTCATTTTGGATGATCTGTCCATTGGTGAAAGTGGGGTGTTAAAGTCTCCTACTATGATTGTGTTACTGTCGATTTCCCCTTTTATGGCTGTTAGTATTTGCCTTATGTATTGAGGTGCTCCTATGTTGGGTGCATAAATATTTACAATTGTTATATCTTCTTCTTGGATCGATCCCTTTATCGTTATGTAGTGTCCTTCTTTGTCTCTTTTAATAGTCTTTATTTTAAAGTCTATTTTGTCTGATATAAGAATTGCTACTCCAACTTTCTTTTGATTTCCATTTGCATGGAATATCTTTTTCCATCCCCTTACTTTCAATCTGTATGTGTCTCTAGGTCTGAAGTGGGTCTCTTGTAGACAGCATATATATGGGTCTTGTTTTTGTATCCATTCAGCCACTCTGTGTCTTTTGGTGGGAGCATTTTGTCCATTTACATTTAAGGTAATTATTGATATATATGTTCCTATTCCCATTTCCTTAATTGCTTTGGGTTCATTATTGTAGGTATATTCCTTCTGTTGTGTTTCTTTCCTAGAGAAGTTCCTTTAGCATTTGTTGTAAAGCTGGTTTGGTGGTGCTGAACTCTCTCAGCTTTTGCTTGTCTGTAAAGGTTTTAATTTCTCCATCAAATCTGAATGAGATCCTTGCTGGGTAGAGTAATCTTGGTTGCAGGTTTCTCTCCTTCATCACTTTAATTATGTCCTGCCACTCCCTTCTGGCTTGTAGAGTTTCTGCTGAGAGATCAGCTGTTAACCTGATGGGGATTCCCTTGTGTGTTATTTGTTGTTTTTGCCTTGCTGCTTTTAATATGATTTTTTTGTGTTTAATTTTTGACAGTTTGATTAATATGTGTCTTGGTGTATTTCTCCTTGGATTTATTCTGTATGGGACTCTCTGTGCCTCCTGGACTTGATTAACTATTTCCTTTCCCATATTAGGGAAGTTTTCAACTATAATCTCTTCAAATATTTTCTCAGTCCCTTTCTTTTTCTCTTCTTCTTCTGGAACCCCTATAATTCGAATGTTGGTGCGTTTAATGTTGTCCCAGAGGTCTCTGAGACTGTCCTCTGTTCTTTTCATTCTTTTTTCTTTATTTTGCTCTGCATCTGTTATTTCCACTATTTTATCTTCCACCTCACTTACCCGTTTTTCTGCCTCAGTTATTCTGCTATTGATCCCATCTAGAGTATTTTTCATTTCATTTATTTTGTTTTTAATCGATGCTTGATTCATCTTTAGTTCTTCTAGGTCCTTGTTATCTGTTTCTTGCATTTTGTGTATTCTATTTCCAAGATTTTGGATCATCTTTACTATCATTATTCTGAATTCTTTTTCAGGTAGACTGCCTATTACCTCTTCATTTGTTAGGTCTGGTAGGTTTTTATCTTGCTCCTTCACCTGCTGTGTGTTTTTCTGCCTTCTCATTTTGCTTATGTTACTGTGTTTGGGGTCTCCTTTTTGCAGGCTGCAGATTCGTAGTTCCCGTTGTTTTTGGTGTCTGTCCCCCGTGGCTAAGGTTGTTTCAGTAGGTTGTGTAGGCTTCCTGTTGGGGTGGACTAATGCCTGTGTTCTGGTGGTTGAGGCTCGATCTTGTCTTTGTGGTGGACAGGTCCACGTCTGGTGGTGTGTGTTGGGGTGCCTGTGGCCTTATTATGTTTTTAGGTAGCCTCTCTGCTAATGGGTGGGGTTGTGTTCCTGCCTTGCTAGTTGCTTGGCATAGGGTGACCAGCACTGTAGCTTGCTGGTCATTGACTGAAGCTGGGTGCTGGTGTTGAGATGGAGATCTCTGGGAGATTTTCGCTGCTTGATATTATGTGGGGCTGGGAGGTCTCTTGTGCACCCGTGTCCTGAAGTTGGCTCTCCCACTTCAGAGGCACAGCACTGACTCCTGGCTGCAGCACCAAGAGCCTTTCATCCACCCGGCTCAGAATAACAAGGAGAAAACATAGAAAGAAAGAATTAGTAGAAGAAAGAAAGAGAGAGGGAAAGAAAGGCAGAAGGGAAGGAAGGAAGAAAGAAAGGAGGGAGGGAGGGAGGAAGGATGGAAAGAAAGAAAGAAGGAAAGGAGGGAGAGAGGGCGGAATGAAAGCAAAAGGAAGAGTGAATGGAAGAAGGGAGGGAGGGAGGGAGGAAGGAAAGAAAGAAAGAAAGACAGGAGGGAGGGAGGGAGGAAGGAAAGAAAAAGAAAGTGGAAAGAAGGGTGGGAGGGAGGGAGGGAGGAAAGAAAAAGAAAGAAGGAAAGGAGGAGTGGAGGGAGGGAGGGAGGAAGGGAAGGTAGGAAAAAAGAAAGAGCAGGTAAAGTAAAATAGAATAAAGTAGGAAATATAGTAGTGTTTTTAAAATTAAAAAGTAATTATTGAAAAAAAAAAAGGACAGATAGAACCCTGGGACATATGGTGGAAGCAAAGCTATACAGAGAGAATCTTACACAAAAGATTACACATACACATTCACAAAAAGAGAGCAGGGGGAAAAATCAAATATCTTGCTCTCCAAGTCCACCTCCTCAATTTGGGATAATTCGTTGTAAAAAGAGGAAAAGGGCGAGAAGTCTGAAATCTTGCTCTCTAAGTCCACCTCCTTAATTTGGGATAATTCATTGTAAAAAGAGGAAAAGGGGGGAAAGTCTTAAATCTTGTCCTCAAAGTCCACTTCCTCAATTTGGGATGATTCGCTGTCCATTTTTGCACTCCACAGACGCAGGGCACATCAAATGGGCCGTGGAGCTTTAATCCGCTGCGTCCGAGGCTGCACAAGGAGATTTCACTGTCTCTGCTCTCACAGTTCCCGGGTCTCAGCCTTGGACCTGGCCACACCTCTGCACATAGGTCGCTGGAGGGCGTCCGTTCTTTGTTCAGACAGGATGGGTTTAAAGGAGCCGCTGATTCGGGGGCTCTGGCTCACTCAGGCAGAGGGGAGGGCGGGGCGCGCAGTGTGGGGTGGGCCTGCGGCGGCAGAGGCCTGGATCACTATGTTGAACACTTGAAACTAACATAATATTGTATGTCAACTCTACTTCAATAAAAAAGTGACCAGTTAACATTAATTGGTATTATAATTATGTTTTCTCTGCATAAAGGCACATTTTATTTATTTTTTCATTATAAAGTTTAAAAGTACCTTTTACTTTCAAGATGAGTTCTAAGATTACTTGTTAATGTTAATATGGTAATTTAAAAGATGCCTAGATATAATTTAATTTTAATTGCCTAACACAAATATGTCTGATATTCACCATTATGAATTCAAACCTATTAGTAAAGATGTCAAATGAGTCACCAAAACATTTTTGTGTATTGCCTCTCATTGAACCCTAAATGCTAACAAGACTTTTTGTTGGAATGAGGGATCAAAATTTTATACTCTTTAAGAACTAATGCCATAGCTATTTTATTTTTATAAATAAAGCTCTTTCCATTTACTTTGTAGTGTACAATTTTTGAATGGCCTGGAAAGAGAAAAATTATTCTTTGGGCTGACAAAAATGATAAAGAGGCTCATTGTTGTTGAAGGGAAGAAGACAAAGAAGAATAGAGAAAGAAGGATTTGTTCCTCTTTCAAAAGGGGGGAAATATACTAGAGCTTTCTGCAGGGAAACTGAAGCACACCTTTCTTTGTGAGATTTGAAAGGAAGAGATGCCCTACATTGAAGTATCTAGAATATATCTTCCATTTAAAAATGAACCTAGCTAATCATCCAGTGAGGAAGAAAAGAGTAAAATAGCCTTTGATCAAGTCCTTTCTGTGGTGTTAAATGCAACTAATTACAATGAATATCACATGTCTAATGAGTTCAAGAATTCCCTTTGGAAGAATTGGTCTGTCCTTTACAAAAAAAGAGAGTTTAAGTGAGTTATTTGCATTTGGTAGGGAAGCTCTACTGTCTAAATCATACTCATTTAAAGGTGAAGTTCAGGGCTTCCCTGGTGGTGCAGCGGTTGAGAGTCTGCCTGCTGATGCAAAGGAAACGGGTTCGTGCCCAGGTCTGCGAAGATCCCACATGCTGCAGAGCGGCTAGATCTGTGAGCCATGGCCGCTGAGCCTGCGTGTCCGGAGCCTGTGCTCCGCAACGGGAGAGGCCACAACAGTGAGAGGCCCGTGTACCAAAAAAAAAGGTCCAGTTCAAAGTCTGCCATAATTTGTTATTATATATGTAATTTTTGAATGTAATATACAGTTATATATGTATATAACATCAACAAGATAGTGACAGACTTTAGAATCAAGAAAATATATAGGTGAAGTGTAAAAGGGTTGGAATAGATATACCATAACAGTAGAAACAAAACAAAACAAGACAACAACAACAAAACTTGAGTGGCTAAGAAAATATCAGAAAAAATAATATTTTAAGACGAAAATTTTTACTAGAGACAAAGACATTTTAAAATGATACAATGATTATTCCATCTAGAATGTATAATAATTATAAACTCAATGTACTCAAGAGTACTCAATGATGAAGTGCCCATGGTGACAGTGCCTATGGTGATAGTGCACATAATGGCAGTGCAAAATAGTGACAGTACCAATGGTGACATTGCTCATTGTGACATTGCTTAACGTGATAGTACTTGCGGTGATAGAGCGCATGGTGACACTGCACACCATGACAGTGCTCTTGGTGACAGTGCACACGGTGACAACCCATGCTGACAGTGCTCATGGTGACAGTGCTCATGGTTGCATTACCCATGGTGACAGTGCTCACAGTGACAGTGCCTATGGTGGCAGTGCCCATGGTGACACTTCCCATGGTGACACTGCTCGTGATGACACTGCCCATGGTGAAAGTGCCCACGGTGACATTGCCTATGGTGACAGTGCTCACGGTGATAGTGCCCATGGTGACAGGGCTCTTTGTGAGAGTCCGAATTGTGCCAGTGCCCATGGTGAAAGTGCTAATGGTGATTGTGCTCACCGTAATAGTGCTCATGCTGACAGTGCAAATGGTGACAATACCTATGGTGAGAGTACTCATGGTCAATATACCCTTGGTGACAGTTCTCATAGCGACAGTTCTCATGGTGACAGCGCTCATAATAGCAGTGTGCAAGGTGGCAGTGCGTGTGGTGCCATTGCTGATGGTGACAGTACACTTGGTGGCAGTTCCCCTGTGGACAGTACCGAAGGTAACTCTGCACATTGTGACATTGCCCATGGTAAACTTGCTCACAGTGATAGTGCCCATGGTGACAGTGCCCATGGTCGTATTGTACCTGGTGACAGTGCCCATAATCACAATACTCACGGTGTAGTGCTCACGGTGAGAGTGCCCATGGTGACAGTGCCCATGGTCGTATTGTACCTGGTGACAGTGCCCATAATCACAATACTCACGGTGTAGTGCTCACGGTGACAGTGCCCATGGTGACAATACCCAGGGTGACATTACTCATGGTGACAGTGCTCATGGTGATAGTGCCTATGTTGACAGTGCCCATGATGATAATTCTCACGGTGATAGTGTCCACGGTGACAATACCCAGGGTGACAGAGCTCATGGTAACAATGCTCACGGTGAATGTGCCCATGGTCACAGTACCTAGGGTGCAATGCCCATGCTGAGAGTGCTCATGGTGACAGTGCCCATGGTGACAATACCCAGGGTGTCCTGCCCATGGTGACAGTGCTCATGGTGATAGTGCCAATAGTGACAGTGATCACGGTGAAACTGCCCATGGAGTCATTGCCCATGTTGATAGTGCTCATGGTAACAACCCCACGGTGACAGTGCCAATGGTGATAATCCCCGTGGTGACTGTTCTCAGGGTGAATGTGACCATGGTGACATTGCTCATGGTGACAGTGCTCATGGTGACTGTGCTCAAGGTGATAGTCTACATGTACACAGTGCCCATGGTGATACTGCCCATGGTGAGAGTCCTCACGTTGATAGTGCACATGGTGACAGTTCCCATTGTGAAAGTGCTCATGATGACAGTGCCCATGTTTGTAGTTCACATTGTGACAGTGCTCACGGTGATAGTGACTATGGTAACAGTATACATGGTGGCTGTGCCCTAGTGACAGTGCCCATGATGACAGTACACATGGTGACAGTGCTCATGGTGCTAGTGCTGACAACCCAAGCTGATAGTGCTTACGGTGACAGTGCTCATGGTTTCAGTACCTGTGGTGACAGTGCTCACAGTGACAGTACCCATGGTGGCAGTGCCCATGGTGACATTTCCTATGGTGACAGTGCTCAGGGTGATACTGCTCACAGTGATAGTGCGCACGGTGACAGTGCCCAAGATGACAATACCCACGGTGACAGTAATCATGATGAAAGTTCCCATTGTGGCAGTTCTCATAGTAACAGTTCTCATTGTGACAGTGCTCATGGTGGCAGTGCCCAAGGTGGCAGTGCTCTTGGTGACAGTGCTCATTGTAGCAGCGCCCATGGTGAGAGTACTGATGGTGACACTGCACATGGTGACAGTGCCCATGGTAACGATGCTCATGGTGATAGTGCCCATGGTGACAGTGCCCATGGTGGTAGTGCACCTGGTGGCAGTGGAAAATAGTGACAGTGCCCAAGGTGAGAGTTCTCATGGTGACATTGCTCATGGTGATAGTGCCCATGGTGGCAGTGCCCCTGGTAACAGTGCACACCTTGAGAGAGCCCATGGTGGCCATGCCAATCATGACAGTGCCCATGGTGACAGTCCTTCTGATGACAGTTCTAACGGGTTGCTGTGTTCATGGTAATAATGCTCATGGTGGCAGTGCCCACAGTGACAGTGCCCATGGTGGCAGTTATCACGGTGACAGTGCCCATGGCGACAGTTACCATGGTGAGACTCCTCACTGTGATAATACCAATTCTGACAGTGCTCATAGTGACAAAGCCCATGGCGACAGGGCCCATTATGACATTGCTCATGGTGATAGTTCTCACGGTGACAGTTCCCATGGTGATATTACCCATGGTGAAAGTACTCAATGATAAAGGGCCAATGGTGGCACTGCCCATGGTGATAGTGCACATGGTGACAGTGCCAAATGGTGACAGTGCCCATGGTGACATTGCTTATGGTGACATTGCTTACGGTGATAGTCCTTATGGTGATAGTGTGCATGGGGACACTGGACACAGTGACAGTGCTCATGGTGACAGTGCTCACGGTGACAGTGCTCATGGTTGCAATACCCATGGTGACAGTGCTCACAGTGACAGTTCCCATGGTAGCAGTGCAAATGATGACAGGGCCCATGGTGACAATGCCCATGGTGATATTCCCTGTGGTGACAGTGCTCATGGTGACAGTGGCCATGGTGACAGTGATCACAGTGAAAGTGCTCACGGTGACATTGCCCATGGAGACAGGGCTCATGGTGAAAGTCCACATTGTACCAGTGCCCGTGGTGATAGAGCTCACGGTGATAGTGCTCACGGTAATAGTGCTCATGGTGACAGTGCAAATGTTGACAATACCCATGGTGACAGTACTCATGTTGAAAATACCAATGGTGGCAGTTCTCATAGCGACATTTCTCAGGGTGACAGTGTTGATAATAGCAGGGCCCAAGGTGGCATTGCTCGTGGTGACTGTGCTCATGGTGACAGTGCACTTGGTGACAGTTCCCATGGGAACATTTCCGATGGTGACACTGCACTTGGTGAGAGATTCAATGGTAACCTTGCTCTCGGTGATAGTGCACATGGTGAGAGTGCTCATGGTGACATTGCCCATGGAGACACAGCTCACTGTGACAGTGCCCATGGTGACAGTGCTCATGGTGGAAGTGCCCATGATGATGATGATGACAGTGCTTATGGTGATAGAGTTCACAGTGGCTGTGCTCATGGTGATAGTGCTCACGGAGGCAGTGCCCTTAGTGACACTGCTCTTGCTGGCAATGCCCATGGTGATAGACGCATGGTGACAGTGCCCACCATCACAGTGCAATGGTGAGAGAGCTCACGGTGACAGTGAAAACAGTGACAGTGCCCACGAAGACAATGGACATGGTGACAGTGCTCATGGTGACAGTGTCCATTGTGACAGTGCCCATGATGACAGTGCCCATGGTGAAAATGCTCACCTGGAAAATGCCCATGATAACATTACCCACGGTGGTAGTGCCCCTGGTGACAGTGCCCATAGTGACAGTGCTAATGGTGAGAATGCCCATGGTGACAGCACCCATTTGACAAGGCCCATGGTGATAGTGCCCATGGTGACACTGCCCATGCTGTCAGTGCCCATGGTGATAGTGCCCATGGTTACAGTGCTCATGGTGACACTGCCCATGGTGGCAGTGCCCCTGGTGACAGTGCACACCATGAGTATGTGCATGGTGGCCATGCCAATTGTGACAGCATTTATGATGATACTGCTCACGGTAGCAGTGTTCATCATAATAATGCTCATGGTGGCAGTGCCCAAAGTGACAGTGCCCATGGACAGTGCCAAAAGTGACAGTGCCCATGGTGACAGTTCTCACAGTGACAGTGCCCATGGTGACAGATACCACAGTGAGACTGCTCACGGTGATAGTGCCCATTGTGACAGTGCACATAGTGACAAGGCCCATGGCACCAGGACGAATCATGATATTGCTCACGGTGATAGTTGTCACGGTGACAGTGATCATGGTGATATTACCCATGGTGAGAGTACTCAATAATAAAGTGACCATGGTGACAGTGCCTATGGTGATAGTGCACATGGTGGCATTGCAAAATGGTGAGAGTGTCCATGGTGATATTGCGCATGGTGACACTGCTTAAGGTGATAGTCCTTGCAGCGATTGTGCACATGGTGACAGTGCAAATGCTGACAATACCCATGGTGACAGTACTCATGGTGAAAATACCCATGGTGGCAGTATTCATAGCGACCGTTCTCAATGTGACAGTGCTCATAATAGCAGGGCCAAGGTGGCAGTGCTCGTGGTGACAGTGCACTTGGTGACAGTTCCCATGGGAAGAGTACCGATGGTGACACTGCACTTTGTGACAGAGCCAATGGTAACCTTGCTCTCGGTGATAGTGCACATGGTTAGAGTGCCCATGGTGATATTGCCCATGGAGACACGGCTCACTGTGACAGTGCTCATGGTGACAGTGCTCATGGTGGAAGTGCCCATGGTGACACTGCTCATTGTGGCAGTGCTCAGGGTGACAGTGCCGATGATGACAGTTCTTATGGTGATAGAGTTCACAGTGGCTGTGCTCATGGTGATAGTGCTCACGGAGGCAGTGCCCTTAGTGACACTGCTAATGCTGGCAATGCCCACGGTGATAGACGCATGGTGACAGTGCCCACGATCACAGTGCAAAGGTGAGAGAGCTCACGGTGACAGTGAAAATGGTGACATTGCCCACGAAGACAATGGCCATGGTGACAGTGCTCATGGTGACAATGCCCATGGTGACAGTGCCCATGATGACAGTGCCCATGGTGAATGTGCTCACCTGGAAAGTGCCAATGATAACATTACCCACGGTGGTAGTGCCCCTGGGGAGAGTGCCCATAGTGACAGTGCTAATGGTGAGAATGCCCATGGTGACAGTGCCCATGTGACAAGGCTCATGGTGACAGTGCCCACGGTGACACTGCCCATGCTGTCAGTGCCCATGGTGACAGTGCCCATGGTGGCAGTGCTCCTGTTGACAGTTCACACCATGAGTATGCCCATGGTGGCTGTGCCAGTTGTGACAGTGCCCATGGTGACAGTATTTATGATGATACTGCTCACGGTAGCAGTGTTCATCGTAATAATGCTCATGGTGGCAGTGCCCACAGTGACATTGCCCATGGACAGTGCCAAAACTGACAGTGCCTATGGTGACAGTTCTCATGGTGAAAGTGCCCATGGTGACAGATACCACAGTGAGACTGCTTACGGTGATAGTGCCCATTGTGACAGTGCTCATAGTGACAAGGTCCATGGCGCCAGGGCCAATCATGATATTGCTCACGGTGATAGTTGTCACGGTGACAGTGCCCATGGTGATATTACCCATGGTGAGAGTACTCAGTGATAAAGTGCCCATGGTGACAGTGCCTATGGTGATAGTGCATATGATGGCAGGGCAAAATGGTGACAGTACCAATGGTGACTTTGCTCATGGTGACATTGCTTAACGTGATAGTACTTGCAGTGATAGAGCACATGGTGACACTGCCCACCATGACAGTGCTTTGGTGACAGTGCACACACTGACAACGCATGCTGACAGTGCTCACGGTGACAGTGCTTATGGTTGCAATACCCATGGTGACAGTGCTCATGGGTACAGTGCCCATGATGACAGTTCCAATGGTGACAGTGCTCATGGTGACATTGCCTCTGGTGACTCTGCTCATGGTGACATTGCCCATGGTGACAGTGACCACAGTGAGAGTGCTCACGGTGATAGTGCCCATGGTGACAGTGCACATGGTGGCAGTGAAAAATGGTGACAGTTCACATGGTGAAAGTGCTCATGGTGACAGTGCACACGATGATAACCCATGCTGAGAGTACTCATGGTGACAGTTCTCTTGGTTGCAGTACCCATGGTGACAGTGCTCATAGTGATAGGGCCCATGGTGGCACTGCCCATGGTGACAGTGCTCACGGTGACACTGTCAATGATGACAGGGCCCATGGTGGCAGTGCCCACATGACATTGCCTATGGTGACAGTGCTTATGGTGACAGTGCCCATGGTGGCACTGAACACAGTGAGAGCGCTCATGGTGATAGTGCCCATGGTGACAGTGCCTATGTTGACAGTGACCATGGTGAGAGTACTCACGGTGATAGTGCTCATGCTGACAGTGCAAATGGTGACAATACCCATGGTGACAGTATTCATGGTGAAAATACCCATGGTGGCAGTCCTCATAGTGACAGTGCTCATGGTGGAAGTGCCCATGGTGACAGTGCTCATTGTGGCAGTGCTCATGGGGACAATGCCGATGATGACAGTGCTTATGGTGATAGTGTTCACAGTGTCTGTGTTCATGGGGATAGTGCTCATGGTGGCATTGCCCATAGTGACACTGCTCATGCTGGCAATGCACACGGTGATAGACACATAGTGACAGTGCCCACGATCAGAGTGTAATGGTGAGAGAGCTCACAGTGACAGTGACAATGGTGACAGTGCCCACGGAGGCAATGGCCATGGTGACATTGCTCATGGTGACAGTGCCCACGGTGACAGTGCCCATGATGACAGTGCCCATGGTGACAGTGCTCATGGGGAAAGTGCCAATGATAACAATAACCATGGTGATAGTGCCCCTGGTGACAGTGTCCATGGTGACATTGCTCATGGCGATAGTGCCTTTGGTGACAGTGCTCATGGTGAAATTGCCCATGCTGACAATGCTCATGGTGACATTGCCTTGGAGAGAGTACCCATGTTGACAGTGCCCATGGTGTCAAGCTCATGTTGACAGTGTTCAAAGCGATAGTTCCCATGGTGACATTGCCCATTGTAGAAGTGCCCACGGTGCCAGTGCCCACAGTGACAGTGCCCACACTGACAGTTCTCATGGTTGCAGTACCCATGGTGACAGAGCTCAAAATGACAGTGCCCATGGTGGCAGTGCCCATAGTGACAGTGCCCACGGTGACATTGCCTATGTTGACACTTCTAACGGTGACATTGCCCATGGTGACAGGGCTCATGGTGACAGTCCGCATTGTGCCAGTGCCCATGGTGACAGTGCTCACAATGAAAGTGCACATGGTAATACCGCTTACACTGACAGTGCCTAAGTTGAAAATACCCGTGCTGACAGTACTCACCGAAAAAGTGCCCATGGTGGCAATTCTCAGAGTGACAGTTCTCATGGTGACATTGATCACTCTGGCAGTGGCATGGGTGGCACTGCTCGTGGTAACAGTGCTCATGGTGGCAGTTCCCATGGTGAGAGTACCAATAGGGCAGTGCACATGTTGACAATGCCCATGGTAAACGTGCTCACAGTGATATGGCTCATGGTGACAGTTATCACGACTGTTGTGCCAATGCTAATAATGCTCCCATTGATAGTGCCCATGGTTAAGGTGCCCATGGTGACAGTCCTCACAGTAATAGTGAGCACAGTGATAGTGTACTTGGTTACCGTGCCCATGGTGACAGTGCCCATGGTGACAGTACACATGGTGATACTGCTCAATGTGATAGTGCCCTTGTTGACAATGCGCATGGTGACAGTTCTCACGGTGAGAGTGCCTATGGTGACAATGCTCATGGTGACAGTGCCCATGGTGAAAGTCCTCACGTTGAGAGTGCCCATGGTGAAAATGCCCATTGTTTGAGTTCGCATGGTGAAAGTGCTCATGATGACAGTGCCCATGTTGGTAGGTCCCATGGTGACAGTGCTCACAGTGATAGTGACCATGTTAAGATTGCAGATGGTGGCCGTGCCATTGGTGGCATTGCCCATGATGACAGTGCTCATGGTGACAGCACTCACGGTGATAGTGTCCATGGTGACAGTGCACATGTTTGTAGTGCACATGGTGGTAGTGAAAAGTGGTGACAGACCTCGTGGTGACATTTCTCATGGTGACAGTGCCCACGGTGACATTGCCTATGTTGACAGTGCTCATGGTGACAGTCCCCATTGTTCCAGTGCCCATGGTGATAGTGAACACGATGACAACCCATGCTGACAGTGCTCACGGTGACTGTTCTCATGGTTGCATTACCCATGGTGACAGTGCTCACAATTAGAGTGCCCATAGTAATCATGCTCACCATGATAGTGTCCATGTCCACAGTGATCACAGTGATAGTGCCGATGGTGATAGTGCTCATGGTGATAGTGCCCATGGTTAAGGTGCCCATGGTGACAGTACTCACGGTAATAGTGAGCATAGTGATAATGCACTTGTTGACTGTGCCCATGCTGACAGTACACATGGTGATAATTCTCAAGTTGGTAGTGCCCATGGTGACAGTGCCCATGGACACCACCCTCAGGTGATAGTGCTCATGGTGACAGGGCCCATGGGGACAGTGCAAACCCTGACTTTGCCTACCGTGACCGTGCTCAGTGAAAAAGCCCATGGTGACAGTGACCACCGTGACAGCTCTAATGCTGATAGTGCACATAGTGACAATACCCATGGTGACACTACTCATGGTGATAATGCTCAGGATGATAGTGCCCATGGCGATAGTGCCGATGGTGAGAGTCCTCACGCTGATAGTGCCCATGGTGACAGTTCACATGCTAAAATTGCTCATGATGACAGTGCCTATGTTGGTAGTTCCCATGGTGAGAGTGCTCACGGTGATACTGACAATGGTAACTTTTCACATGGTGACCATGCCCTTGGTGACAGTGCCCATGATGACAGTACTCATGGTGGCAGTGCTCACGGTGATAGTGCCCATGGTGAGAGTTCACATGATGGTAGTGCACATGGTGGCAGTGAAAATTGGTGACAATGCACATGGTGACAGTGCTCATGGTGACACTGCACACGGTGAAAACCCATGCTGACAGTACTCACGATGACACTGCTCATGGTTGCAGTACCCATGGTGACAGTGCCCACAGTGACATTGCCTATGGTGACAGTGCTCACGGTGACAGTGCCCCTGGTGACAGAAACCACAGTGAGAGTGCTCACGGTGATAGTGTCCATGGTAATAGTGACCATGGTGACAGAGCTCATTGTGACAGTCCCCATTGTGCCAGTGCCCATGGTGAACAGTGACCACGGTGAGAGTTCTTGCAGTGATAGTGCTCATGGTAATAGTGCCCATGGTGACAGAGCTCATGGTGACAGTCCCCATTGTGCCAGTGCCCATGGTGGCAGTTCTCAAGGTGATAGTGCTCACGGTAATAGTGTGCATGGTGACAGTGAAAATGGTGACAATACCCATGGTGACAATACTCATGGTGAAAATAACCATGGTGGCATTTCTCATGGTGACAGTGCTCATGGTGACAGTACTCATGGTGGAAATGCCCATGGTGACAGTGCTCACTGTGGCAGTGCTCATGGGGACAGTGCCAATGTTGACAGTGCTTATGGTGATAATGTTCACAGTGGCTGTGCTCATGGAGATAGTGCTCACGGTGGCAGTGCCCATTGTGACACTGCTCATGATAGCATTGCCCACGGTGATAGATGCATGGGGACAGTGCCCACGATCACAGTGCAATGGTGAGAGAGGTCACGGTGACAGTGACACTGGTGACAGTGCCCACGGAGACAATGGCCATGGTGACAGTGCTCATGGTGACACTGCCCATGGTGACAGTGTCTATGATGACAGTGCCCATGTTGATATTGCTAATGGTGAAATTGCCAAAGGTGACAATTCTTATGGTGACATTTCCCTTGGAGAGAGCACCTCTGTTGACAGTGCCCAAGGTGATGTGCTCATGTTCACAGTGCTCACAGTGATAGTGACCATGGTGACATTGCCCATGGTGGCAGTGCCCATGGTGCCATTGCACACAGTGACAGTGCCCATGCTGACAGTTCTCATTGTGATAGAGCCCATGGTGACGGTGCACATGGTGATACAGCCAATGGTGAGAATACTCATGATGACAGTGCACATGGTTGCAGTACCCATGGTGACAGTACTCACGGGTACAGTGCCCATGATGACAGTTCGAAAGGTGACAGCGCCCATGGTGACATTGCCTATGGTGACTCTGCTCATGGTGACAATGCCCATGGTGACAGTGAGCACGGTGAATTTTCTCACGGTGATAGTGCCCATGGTGACACGGCTCATGGTGAGAGTTCGCATGGTGCCAGTACCCATGGTGACAGTGCTCACAGTGAAAGTGCTCACGATAATACTGCTCACGGTGACAATGCCCACGGTGAAAATTCCCATGGTGACAGTATTCATCGTCAAAGTTCCCATGGTGGCAATTCTCATAGTGACTGTTCTCATGGTGACAGTACTCATGGTGAAAATACACACAGTGGCAGTTCTCATAGCGAGGGTTCTCATTGTGACAGTGCTCAAAATAGTGCCCAAGGTGGCAGTTCTCATGGGGTCATTACTCTTGGTGACGTTGCTCACGGTGATCCCTCTCATGGTGACAGTGCCCATGGTGATATTACCCATGGTGAGAGTACTCAATGATAAAGTGCCCATGGTGACAGTGCACATGGTGATAGTGCACATGGTGGTGGTGCAAAATGGTGACAGTGCCCATGGTGAAATTGCTCATGGTGACATTGCTTAAGGTGATACTCCTTGCGGTGACACTGCGCATGGTGACAGTTTAAATGGTGACAATACCCATGGTGACAGTACTCATGGTGAAAATACCCATGGTGGCAGTTCTCATAGCGACCATTCTCATGGTGACATTACTCATAATACCAGTGCCCATGGTGGCAGTGCTCGTGGTGACAGTGCTCATGGTGACAGTGCTCTTGGTGGCAGTTCCCATGGGAACTATGCCGATGGTGACACTGCACATTGTGACAGAGCCAAAGGTAAAATTGCTCTCGGTGATAGTGCACACGGTGAGAGTGCCCATTGTGACATTGCCCATGGAGACCCTACTCACTGTGACAATGCTCATGGTTACAGTGCTCATGGTGGAAGTGCCCATGGTGACAGTGCTCCTTGTGGCAGTGCTCATGGTGACAGTGCCGAAGATGACAGTGCTTATGTTAATAGTGTTCACAGTGTCTGTGCTCATGGTGATAGTGCTCATGGTTCCAGTGCCCATAGTGACACTGCTCATGCTGGCAATACCTACGGTGATAGACCAATGGTGACAGTGCCCACGATCACATTGCAATGGTGAGAGAGCTCACGGTGACAGTGAAAATGGTGACAGTCCCCATGGAGGCAATGGCCATGGTGACAGTGCTCATGGTGACAGTGCCCATGGTAACAGTGCCCATGATGACAGTGCCCATGGTGACAGTATTCACGGGGAAAGTGCCAATGATAACATTACCCAAGGTGATAGTGCCCCTGGTGACAGTGGCATGGTGACATTGCTCATGGTGATAGTGCCTTTTGTGACACTGCTCATGGTGAAATTGCCCATGCTGACAATGCTCATGGTGACATTGCCCTTGGAGAGAGTAACCATGTTGACAGTGCCCACGGTGACATGCTCATGTTGACAGTGCTCACAGTGATAGTGCCCATGGAGACATTGCCCATGGAGGAAGTGCCCACGGTGCCATTGCCCACAGTGACAGTCCTAACGCTGACAGTTCTCATGCTGATAGTGCCCATGGTGATACTGCCAATGGCGACAGTGAACATGGTGACAGTGCTCATGGTTGCAGTACCCATGGTGAGAGTGCTCAAAATGACAGTGCCAACGCTGGCAGTTCCCATGGTGACAGTGCCCACTGTGACATTGACTATGATGACACTTCTCATGGTGACATTGCCCATGGTGGCAGTGCCCATGGTGACAGTGCTCACAGTGAAAGTGCTCATGGTAATACTGCTCATGATGACAGTGCCCAAGGTGAAATTACCCATGGTGACAGTAGTCATCGAGAAAGTTCCCATAGTGGCAATTCTCATAGCGACAGTTCTCATGGAGACAGTGCCGTGTGTGACAGTGCTTGTGGTGACAGTGCTCATGGTGACAGTGGTCATGGTGGCAGTTTCCATGGTGATAGTACCGATGGGGCAGTGCACATGGTGACAGTGCCCATGGTAACCATGCTCACGTTGGTAGTGCACACGGTGAGAGTGCCCATTGTGACATTGCCCATGGAGACCCTCCTCATTGTGACAGTGCTCATGGTTAAAGTGCTCATGGTGGAAGTGCCCATGGTGACAGTGTTCACTGTGGCACTGCTCATGGTGACCCTGCCAAGGATGACAGTGCTTATGGTGATAGTGTTCACAGTGTCTGTGCTAAAGGTGATAGTGCTCATGGTGGCAGTGCCCATAGTGACACTGCTCATGCTGGCAATACCCACGGTGATAGACCCATGGTGACACTGCCCAAGATCGCAGTGAAATGGTGAGAGAGCTCACGGTGACAGTGACAATGGTGACAGTGCCCACAGAGGCAATGGTCATGGTGACAGTGCCCATGGTGACAGTTCCAATGATGACACTGCCCATCGTGACAGTGCTCAAGGGGAAAGTGCCCATGATAACATTAACCGCGGTCATAGTGCCCCTGGTGACAGTGCCCACGGTGACAGTACTCATGGTGAAATTGCGCATGTTGACAATGCTCATGATGACATTGCCTTTGGAGAGATTACCCATGTTGACAGTGTCCATGGTGACGTGCTCATGTTGACAGTGCTCACAGTGATAGTGCCCATGGTGACATTGCTCATGGAGGAAGTGCCCACGGTGTCATTGACCACAGTGACAGTGCCACGCTGACAGTTCTCATGGTGATAGTGCCCATGGTGACAGCGCACATGGTGATACTGCCAGTGGTGACAGTACTCATGGTGACAGTGCTCATGGTTGCAGGACCCATGGTGAAAGTGCTCAAAATGGAAGTGCCCATGGTGGCAGTGCCCATGGTGACAGTGCTCACGGTGATATCGCTTAAGGTGATACTCCTTGTGGTGGTATTGCGCATGGTGACAGTTCAAATGGTGACAATACCTATGGTGACATAACTCATGGTGAAAATACCCATGGTGGCAGTTCTCATAGCGACCGTTCACATGGTGACAGTACTCATAATAGCAGTGCCCAAGGTGGCAGTGTTTGTGGTGACAGTGCTCATGGTGACAGTGCCCTTGGGGGCTGTTCCCTTGGTAACAATGCCGAAGGTGACACTGCACATTGTAACAGTTCCAGTGGTAACCTTGCTCTCGGTGATAGTGAACACGGTGAGAGTGCTCATTGTGACACTGCCGAAGGAGACCCTCCTCATTGTGACAGTGCTCATGGTAACAGTGCTCATGGTGGAAGTGCCCATGGTGACAATGCTCATTGTGGCAGTGCTCATGGGGGCAGTGCCAATGATCACAGTACTTATGGTGATAGTATTCACAGTGTCTGTGTTCATGGTGATAGTGATCACGGTGGCAGTTCCCATAGAGACCCTGCTCATGCTGGCAATACCCACGGTGATAGACCCATGGTGACAATGCCCATGATCACAGTGCAATGGTGAGAGAGATCACGGTGACAGTGACAATGGTGACAGTGCCCATGGAGGCAATGGACATGGTGACAGTACTCATGGTGACAGTGCCCATGGTGACAGTGCCCATGATGACACTGCCCATGGTGACAGTGCTCACGGGGAAAGTGCCCATGATAACATTAATCACGGTGATAGTGCCCCTGGTGACAGTGCCCACGGTTTCACTGCTCTTGGTGATAGTGCCTTTGGTGACAATACTCATGGTGAAATTACCCATGCGGACAATGCTCATGGTGACATTGCCATTGGAGAGAGTGCCCATGTTGACAGTGCCCATGATGATGTGCTCATGTTGACAGTGATCACTGTGATAGTGCCCATGTTGACATTGCCCATGTTGGAAGTGCCCACGGTGCCAGTGCCCACAGTAACAGTGCCCACGCTGAGAGTTCTCATGGTGATAGTGCGCATGGTGACATTTCACATGTTGATACTGCCAATGATGACAGTGCACATGGTGACAGTTCTCATGATGGCAGTACCCCTGGTGACAGTGCTCAAAATGACACTGCCCCTGGTGGAAATGCCCATGGTGACAGTGCCCAGAGTGACATTGCCTATGGTGACACTCCTCACAGTGACATTGCCCATGGTGACAGGGCTCATGGTGACAATCCGCATTGTGCCAGTGCCCATGGTGATAGTGCTCACAGTGAAAGTGCTCATGGTAATGCTGCTTACGGTGACAGTGCCCAAGGTGAAAATACCCACAGTGACCGTACTCATTGAGAAAGTGCCCATGGTGACAATTCTCATACTGACCGTTCTAATGCTGACAGTGCTCATGGTGGTATTTACCATGGTGAGAGTACCGATGGGGCAGTGCACATGGTGACAGTGCCCATGGTAACCGTGCTCACAGTTATATGTCCCATGGTGACAGTTATCACGCATGTTGTGCCGATGCTGGAAATGCTTCCGGTCATAGTGCCCATGGTTAAGGTGCCCATGGTGACAGTTCTCACAGTAATAGTGAGCATAGTGATAGTATATTTTGTGACTGTGCCCATGGTGACAGTGCCCATGGTGACAGTACACATGGTGATACTGCTCAATGTGACAGTGCCCTTGTTGACAGTGCGTGTGGTGACAGTTCTTACGTTGATAGTGCCCATGGTGACAGTTTGCATGGTGAAATGGCTCATGATGACAGTGCCCATGTTGGTAGTTTCCTTGGTGACAGTGCTCACAGTGATAGTGACCATGGTAAGATTGCAGATGGTGGCCGTGCCATTGGTGACATTGCCCATGATGACAGTACTCATGGTGACAGCGCTCACGATGACTGTGTCCATGGTGACAGTGCATATGGTTGTAGTGCACATGGTGGCAGTGAAAACTGGTGACAGAGCCCATGGTAACAGTGTTCATGGTGGCAGTGCACACGCTGACAAACCATGCTGACAGTGCTCACGTGGACTGTGCTAATGGTTGCATTACCCATGGTGACAGTGCTCACAGTTAGAGGGCCCATGGTAATCGTGCTCACCATGATAGTGTCCATGGTGACAGTGATCACAGTGATAGTGCCGATGGTGATAGTGCTCACGGTAATAGTGAGCATAGTGATAGTGCACTTGTTGACCATGCCCATGCTGACAGTACACATGGTGATAATTCTGAAGTTGGTAGTGCCCATGGTGACAGTGCCCATGGACACCACCCTCAAGGTGATAGTGCTCATGGTGACAGGGAACATGGGGACAGTGCAAACCGTGACTTTGCCTATCGTGACAGTGCTCACAGTGACCAAGCCCATGGTGACAGTGACCACGGTGACAGTTCTAATGCTGATAGTGCCCATGGTGACAGTACTCATGGTGATAATGCTCAAGGTGGTAGTGCCCATGGCTATAGTGCCAATGGTGAGAGTCCTCATGCTGATAGTGCCCATGGTGACAGTTCCCATTCTCAAAGTGCTCATGATGACAGTGCCTATGTTGGTAGTTCCCATGGTGACAGTACTCATGGTGAAAATACACATAGTGGCAGTTCTCATAGCGAGGGTTCTCATAGTGACAGTGCTCATAATAGCAGTGCCCAAGGTGGCAGTGCTCGTGGTGATAGTGCTCTTGGTGACGTTGCTCACGGTGATACTTCTCATGGTGACAGTGCCCATGGTGATATTACCCATGGCGAGAGTACTTAATGATAAAGTGCCCATGGTGACAGTGCCCATGGTGATAGTGCACATGGTGGCAGTGCAAATTGGTGACATTGCCCATGGTGACATTGCTTAAGGTGATACTCCTTGTGGTGATATTGTGCATGGTGACTGTTCGAATGGTGACAATACCCATGGTGGCACTTCTCACAGCGACCGTTCTCATGGTGACAGTACTCATAGTAACACTGCCCAAGGTCGCAGTGCTCGTGGTGACAGTGCTCATGGTGACAGTGTTCTTGCTGGCACTTCCCATGGGAACAATGCCGATGGTGACACTGCACATGGTGACAGTGCCAATGGTAACCTTGCTCTCGGTGATAATGAACACAGTGAGAGTGCCCATTGTGACACTGCCGAAGAAGACCCTCCTCATTGTGACAGTGCTCATGGTAACAGTGCTCATAGTGGAAGTGCCCATGGTGACAATGCTCATTGTGGCAGTGCTCATGGTGATAGTGTTCACAGTGTCTGTGCTCATGGTGATAGTGCTCACAGTGGCAGTGCCCATAGTGACACTGCTCATGTTGGCAATACCCACGGTGATAGACCCATGATGACAGTGCCCATGATCACAGTGCAATGGTGAGAGAGCTCATGGTGACAGTGACAATGGTGACAATGCCCACGGAGGCAATGGCCATGGTGACAGTGCTCATGGTGACAGTGCCCATGGTGACAGTGACCATGATGACACTGCCCATGGTGACAGTGCTCACGGGGAAAGTGCCCATGATAACATTAACCACAGTGATAGTGCCCCTTGTGACAGTGCCCACGGTGACATTGCCCATAATGATAGAGTCCATGGTGACAGTACTCACAGTGAAATATTCCCTGGGGACACTGCCCATGGTGACTGTGCCCATGATCACCACCCTCACGGTGATAGAGGTCACTGTGAGAGTGCCCATGGTGACAGTGCAAACGGTGACATTACCTATCATGACCGTACTCACAGTGACAGTGCCCATGCTGACTGTGACCGCGGTGACTGTTCTAATGCTGACAGTGCTCATGGTGACTGTCTGCATAGTGACAGTGTCCAACGTGACCATGCTCATGGTGACAGTGCCCATAGTGAAAATACCCATGGAGACAGTACTCATAGTGAAAGTGCCCTTGGTGGCAATTCTCATAGTGACAGTTCTCATTGTGACAATGTTCATGGTGGTAGTGCCCTAGGTGGCAGTGCTCGTGGTGACAGAGCTCATGGTGACAGTGCTCATGGGGGCAGTTCCCATGGTGAGATTACCGATGGTGGCAGTGCACATGTGATAGTGCCAATGGCAACCGTGCTCACGGTGATAGTGCCCATGGTGACATTGTGCATGTTGACAGTTTTCACGGTGACACTGCCTATGGAGACAATGCTCATCGTGACAGTGCCCATGGTGAGACTACCACAGTGAGACTGCGACAGTGTAAGTGCTCACGGTGACAGTGCCCATAGTGGTAGTGTCCATGGTGACAGTAGTCCCAGTGAAACTGTCCATGGGGACACTGCCCATAGTGGCAGTGCCCATGGTCACAACCCTCACGTTGATAGTGCTCACAGTGACAGTGCAAACGGTGACATTGCCTACAGTGACAGGGCTCACAGTGAGAGTGCCCATGGTGACAGTGACCACGGTGACAGCTCTAACAGTGGTAGTGTCCATGGTGACAGTTCTCACGGTGACAGTGCCCATGGGAACAGTTAGCAGGGTGAGATTTCTCATGATGATAGTGCCTATTGTGACAGTGCTCATAGTGACAATGCCCATGGTGCCAGAGCCCATCGAGACATGCCGCACAGTGACAGTTCTCATGGTGACAGTGCCCATGGTGATATTACCCATGGTGACAGTACTCATGGTTAAAGTGCCCATTCTGACACGGCACATGGTCGCAGTGCAAAATGGTGACAGTGCCCATGGTGACTTTGCTCATGGTGACATTGCTTACAGTCATAGTCCTTATGGTGATATTGTGCATGATGACATTGCACACAGTGACAGTGCTCATGGTGACAGTCCTCACGGTGATAGTGCCCATTGTGAAAGTGCCCGTGGTGACAGTGCCCATAGTCACAATTCTCACAGTGAAGTGTTCACGGTGATAGTGCCCGTGGTGACTATACCCAGAGTGACAGTACTCACAGTGAAATTATCCAACGGGACACTGCCCATGGTGACAGTGACCATGGTGATAGTGCACATGGTGGCAGTGCAAAATGGTGACAGTGCCCATGGTGACATTGCTCATGGTGACATTGCTTAAAGTGATACTCCTTGCGGTGATACTGTGCATGGTGACAGTTCAAATGGTGACAATACCCATGGTGACACTACTCATGGTGAAAATACCCATGGTGGCAGTTCTCATAGTGACTGTTCTCATGGTGACAGTACTCATAATAGCAGTGCCCAAGGTGGCAGTGTTCATGGTGACAGTGCTCATGGTGACAGTGCTCTTTGTGGCAGTTCCCATGGGAACAATGTCGATGGTGACACAGCACATTGTGACAGTGCCAATGGTAAACTTCCTCTCGGTGATAGTGCACACGGTGAGAGTGCCCATTGTGACATTGCCCATGGAGACCATCCTCATTGTTACAGTGCTCATGGTTACAGTGCTCATGGTGGAAGTGCCCGTGGTGACAGTGCTCCTTGTGGCAGTGCTCATGGTGACAGTGCCGAAGATGACAGTGCTTATGTTGATAGTGTTCACAGTGTCTGTGCTCATGGTGATAGTGCTCATGGTGGCAGTGCCCATAGTGACACTGCTCATGCTGGCAATACCCACGGTGATAGACCAATGGTGACAGTGCCCACGATCACATTGCAATGGTGAGAGAGCTCACGGTGACAGTGACAATGGTGACAGTCCCCATGGAGGCAATGGCCATGGTGACAGTGCTCATGGTGACAGTGCCCATGACAGTGCCCATGGTGACAGTGTTCACGGGGAAAGTGCCAATGATAACGTTACCCAAGGTGATAGTGACCCTGGTGACAGTGCCCATGGTGACATTGCTCATGGTGATAGTGCCTTTTGTGACAGTGCTCATGGTGAAATTGCCCATGCTGACAATGCTCGTGGTGACATTGCCCTTGGAGAGAGTAACCATGTTGAGAGTGCCCATGGTGATGTGCTCATGTTGACAGTGCTCACAGTGATAGTGCCCATGGTGACATTGCCCATGGAGGAAGTGCCCACGGTGCCATTGCCCACAGTGACAGTCCCAACGCTGACAGTTCTCATGGTGATAGTGCCCATGGTGATACTGCCAATGGCGACAGTGAACATGTTGACAGTGCTCATGGTTGCAGTACCCATGGTGAGAGTGCTCAAAATGAAAGTGCCAATGCTGGCAGTTCCCATGGTGACAGTGCCCACTGTGACATTGACTATGATGACACTTCTCACAGTGACATTGCCCATGGTGACAGGGCTCATGGTGACAGTCTGCATTGTGCCAGTGCCCATGGTGACAGTGCTCTCAGTGAAAGTGCTCATGGTAATACTGCTCATGCTGACAGTGCCCAAGGTGAAATTACCCATGGTGACAGTAGTCATCGAGAAAGTGCCCATAGTGGCAATTCTCATAGCGACAGTTCTCATGGTGACAGTGCCCTGTGTGGCAGTGCTTGTGGTGACAGTGCTCATGGTGACAGTGGTCATGGTGGTAGTTTCCATGGTGATAGTACCGATGGGGCAGTGCACATGGTGACAGTGCCCATGGTAACCATGCTCACGTTGGTAGTGCACACGGTGAGAGTGCCCATTGTGACATTGCCCATGGAGACCCTCCTCATTGTGACAGTGCTCATGGTTACAGTGCTCATGGTTGAAGTGCCCATGGTGACACTGTTCACTGTGGCACTGCTCATGGTGACAGTGCCGAGGATGACAGTGCTTATGGTGATAGTGTTCACAGTGTCTGTGCTCAAGGTGATAGTGCTCATGGTGGCAGTGCCCATAGTGACACTGCTCATGCTGGCAATACCCACGGTGATAGACCCATGGTGACACTGCCCAAGATCACAGTGAAATGGTGAGAGAGCTCACGGTGACAGTGACAATGGTGACAGTGCCCACAGAGGCAATGGCCATGGTGACAGTGCCCATGGTGACAGTTCCAATGATGACACTGCCCATCGTGACAGTGCTCACGGGGAAAGTGCCCATGATAACATTAACCGCGGTCATAGTGCCCCTGGTGACAGTGCCCACGGTGACAGTACTCATGGTGAAATTGTGCATGCTGACAATGCTCATGGTGACATTGCCTTTGGAGAGATTACCCATGTTGACAGTGCCCATGGTGACGTGCTCATGTTGACAGTGCTCACAGTGATAGTGCCCATGGTGACATTGCCCATGGAGGCAGTGCCCACGGTGTCATTGACCACAGTGAAAGTGCCACGCTGACAGTTCTCATGGTGATAGTGCCCATGGTGACAGCGCACATGGTGATACTGCCAATGGTGACAGTACTCATGGTGACAGTGCTCATGGTTGCAGGACCCATGGTGACATTGCCTATGGTGATTGTGCCAATAGGGACCATGCTCAAGGTGAAACTGCCCATGGAGACATTGCCCATTGTGATAGTGCTCATGGTGACAATCCCACGTTGACAGAGCCAATTGTGATAGTCCCCATGGTGACAGATCTCAGGGTGAATGTGACCTCGGTGACATTGCTCATTGTGACAGTGCTCATGGTGATAGTGCTCAAGGTGATAGTCTCCGTGTTGACAGTGCCCATGGTGACAGTTCTCATGGTGACAATGCCTATTGTGATAATTCTCATAGTGACAGTGCTCATGTTGACAGTGCCCATGGTAACAGTGACCATGGTGACTGTTCTCACCGTGATAATGCCCATGGTGACAGTCCGCATTGTGGCTGTGCCCATGGTGACAGTGCTCACAGTGATAGTACTCACGGTGACAGTGCCCAAGGTGACAATACCCACGGTGACAGTAATCATGGTGAATGTGGCAATGGAGGCAGTTCTCATAGTGATAGTTCTCATTGTGACAGTGCTCATGGTGGCAGTTCCCATGGTGAGAGTACCGATGGTGGCAGTGCACATGGTGACAGTGCCCATGGTAACCATACTCACGTCAATAGTGCCCATGGTGACAGTGATCTTGGTGATAGTGCCGATGGTGATAGTGCTCACGGTGATAGTGCCCATGGTTAAGGTGCCCATGGTGACAGTGCTCACGGTAATATTGAGCATAGTGATAGTGCAGTTGGTGACCGTGCCCATGGTGAGAATACACATGGTGATACTGCTCAAGGTTATAGTGCCCGTGGTGACAGTGTGCACAGTGACAGTTCTCATGGTGACAGTGCATATCGTGATAATGATCATCGTGACAGTGCCCATGGTGACCCTGCCACAGTGACAGTGTCCATGGTGACAGTGGCCATGGTGATACTGCTCAAGGTGATACAGCCCATGGTGACAGTCTTAATGTTGATAGTGCCCATGGTGAATGTGCCCATGGTGACAGTTCACATGGTGAAAGTGCTCATGTTGACAGTGCTAATGTTGGTAGTTCCCATGGTGACAGTGCTCATGGTGGCAGTGTCCTAGGTGGCGGTGCTCGTGGTGACAGTGTTCGTGACATTGCTCATGGTGGCAGTTCCCATGGTGAGAGTACTGATGGTGGCAGCGCACATGGTGACAGTGCCCATGGTACCCGTGCTCATGGTGATAATGCCCATGGTGACAGTGCTCACAGTGATAGTGCCGATGGTGATAGTGCTCATGGTGATACTGCCCATTGTTAAGTTGCCCATGGTTACAGTGCTCACGGTAATAGTGAGCATAGTGATAGTGCACTTGGTGACAGTGCCCATTGTGACAGTACACATGGTGATACTGCTCAAGGTGATAGTGCCCATGGTGACAGTGCACATGGTGAAACTTCTCATGGTGACAGTGCCTATGATTACAATGCTCATCGTGACACTGCCCATGGTGACATTGCTACGGTGATAGTGTCAGTGGTGAGAGTGACCATGGTGATACTGTTCAAACTGATAGTGCCCATGGTGAGAATCCTCACGTTGATAGTGCCCATGGTGAAAGTGCCCATTGTGAGAGTTCCCATGGTGAAAGTGCTCATGATGATATTGCCCATGTTGGTAGTTCCAATGGTGACAGTGCTCACAGTGATACTGACCATAGTAAGAGTGCATATGGTGGCCATGCCCTTGGTGCAATGCCCATGATGACAGTACTGATGGTGACAGTGATCACGGGGATAGTGCCCATGGTACCAGTGCACATGGTTGTAGTGCACATGGTGGCAGTGAAAAATGCTCAAGGTGATAGTGCCCATGGTGACATTCCTCACATTGAGAGTGCCCATGGTGAAAGTGCCCAAGGTGAGAGTTCACATGCCGAAAGTTCTGATGATGACAGTGACCATGTTGGTAGTACCCATGGTGACAGTGCTCACAGTGATAGTGACCAAGGTGACAGTGCACATTGTGGCCGTGTCCTTGGTAAAAATGCCCATGATGACAAAACTTATGGTGACACTGCTCACGGTGATAGTGCCCATGGTGATTTTGCACATGATTGTAGTGTATATGGTGGCAGAGATAAATGGTGACTGCACATGATGACAGTGCTCACGGTTATAGTGCCCATGGGGACAGTGCACATGGTTGTAGTGCAATTGGTGACAGTGAAAATTGGTGATGGTGCCCATGGTAACCGTGCTTATGGTAATATTGCCCATAGTGGTAGTGCACTTGGTGGCCGTGCCCTTGGTGACACTGCCCATGGTGACAGTACACATGGTGATACTGCTCACGGTGATAGTGCCCGTGGTGACAGTGCACACAGTGACACTTCTCATGGTGATAGTGCCCATGGTGACAGTGCACATGGTGATAGTTCTCACTATGACAGTGCCTATGGTGAAAATTCTAATGGTGACAGTGCCCATGGTGAGAGTGCCCATGGTGAGAGTGCCCATGCTGAGAGTGCCCATGGTGATAGTCCTCACATTGATAGTACCCATGGTGACAGTTCCCATTGTGAAAGTGCTCAGGATGACAGTGCCCATGATGCTATTTCCCATTGTGACAGTGCTCACGGTGATATTGACCATAGTAAGAGTGCACATGGTGGCCGTGCCCTTGGTGACAGTGCCGATGATGACAGTACTCATGGTGACAATGCTCACGGAGATAGTGCCCATGGTAACAGTGCTCATGTTGGTAGTGCACATTGTGGCAATGAAAAATGGTGACAGTGCCCACAGTGAAAGTGCTCATGGTGACAGTGCAAATGGTGAGAACCAATGCTGAATTTGCTCACGGTGACAGTGCTCATGGTTGAAGTACCCATGGTGACACTGCTCACAGTGACAATGCCCATGGTGGCAGTGCCCATGGAGACACTGCTCACAGTGACAATGTCCATGGTGGCAGTGCCCATGGAGACAGTGCCCACAGTGACACTGCCCATGATGACAGTGCTCATGGTGACAGTGACCACAGTGAGACTGCTCACGGTGATAATGCCCATGGAGACTGGGCTCATGGTGACAGTCCGCATTGTGCCAGTGCCCATGGTGACAGTGCTCACGGTGACATGGCTCATGGTGGGAGTGCCCCTGGTGACATTGCACACCGTGAGAGTGCCCATGGTGGACGTGCCAATGGCGAGAGTGCCCATGGTGACAGTACTTATGATGATAGAGCTCATGGTATCAGTGTTCATGGAAATAATGCTCAGGGTGGCACTGCCCACAGTGACAGTGCCCATGGGCAGTGCCAACAGTGAGAGTGCCCATGGTGACAGTTCTCACAGTGACAGTGCGCATGGTGATAGTTACCACGGCGAGACTGCTCATGTTGATAGTGCCCATTGTGACACTGCTCATAGTGACAATGCCCATGGTGCCAGTGCCCATAGAGACATTCTGCACGGTGACAGTTCTCACGGTGAAGAGCCCATGGTGATATTACCCATGGTGACAGTACTCATTGTTAAAATGCCCATGGTGAGAGTGCCTATGGTGACAGTGATTATGGTGATAGTGGTTACAGTGACAGATCTCACGGTGATAGTGCTATGGTGACAGTGACCATGGTGACAGTGCACATGGTGACATTGCCTATCGTGACAGTGCACATGGTGAGAGTGCTCATGGTTGCAGTACCAATGGTGACAGTGCTCAAATTGCCAGTGCCCATGATGGCAGGGCCCATGGTAACAGTGCCCACAGTGACATTGCCTATGGTGAAACTGCTAATGGTGAGACTGCCCATGGTGACAGGGCTCAGGATGACATTCCGCCTTGTACCAGTGCCCAAGGCGACAGTGCTCACGGTGACAGTGCCCATAGTGAAAATACTCATTGTGACAATACTCATGGTGAAAGTGCCCACAGTGGTAGTTCTCACAGTTACAGTTCTCATGGTGACAGTGCTCATGGTGGCTGTGCCCATGGACAGTGCCGACAGTGAGGGTGCCCATGGTGACAGTTCTCACGGTGACAGTGCCCATGGTGATGGTTACCATGGTGAGACTGCTCACGGTGATAATGCCCATTGTGACAGTGCTCATTGTGACAAGGCCCATGGCTCAAGTGCCCATCATGAAATTGCTCACGGTGATAGTTCTCACGGTGACAGTGCCCATGGTGATATTAGCCATGCAGAGAGTACTCAATGATAAAGGGCCCATGGTGAAAGTGCCCATGGTGACAGAGCCCACGGTGACAGTGCCCATAGTGATAGTGTCCATGGTGACAGTACTCCCAGTGAAACTGTCCATGGGGACACTGCCCATAGTGGCAGTGCCCATGGTCACAACCCTCACGGTGATAGTGCTCACAGTGACAGTGCCCATGGTGACAGTGCAAACGGTGACATTGCCTACTGTGACAGGGCTCACAGTGAGAGTGCCCATGGTGACAGTGACCACGGTGACAGCTCTAACGGTGGTAGTGCCCATGGTGACAGTTCTCACGGTGACAGTGCCCATGGGAACAGTTAGCAGGGTGAGATTTCTCATGATGATAGTGCTTATTGTGACAGTGCTCATAGTGACAATGCCCATGGTGCCAGAGCCCATCGAGACATGCCACATGTTGACAGTTCTAACGATGACAGTGCCCATGGTGATATTAACCATGGTGACAGTACTCATGGTTAAAGTGCCCATTCTGACATGGCACATGGTAGCAGTGAAAAATGGTGACAGTGCCCATGCTGACATTGCTTACAGTGATAGTCCTTATGGTGATATTGTGCATGAGGACATTGCACACAGTGACAGTGCTCATGGTGACAGTGCTCACGGTGATAGTGTCCATTGTGAAAGTGCCTGTGGTGACAGTGCCCATAGTCACAATTCTCACCGTGAAGTGTTCACGGTGATAGTGCCCGTGGTGACTATACCCAGAGTGACAGAACTCATAGTGAAATTATCCAAGGGGACACTGCCCATGGTGACAGTGCCCATGGTCACAACCATCACGGTGATATTGCTCATGGTGACAGTGCCCATGGTGACAGTGCTCACACTGACAGTGCCCATGGTGACACTGAAAACGGTGACATTGCCTATCGTGACAGTGCTCACAGTGACAGTGTCCATGCTGAGAGTGACCACGGTGACAGGTCTAATGGTGATAGTGCCCATGGCGACAGTGCTCATGGTGACAGTCCGCATTGTGCCAGGGCCCAAGATGACAGTGCTCACGGTGAGAGTGCCCATAGTGACAATACCATGGTGACAGTACTCATGGTGAAAGTGCCCATGGTGACAATTCTCATAGTGACAGTTCTCATGGTGACAGTGCAAATGGTGGCAGTGTGCTAGGTGCCTGTGGTGAGAGTGCTCATGGTGATAGACATCACGGTGGCAGTGCCCACTGTGACAGTGCCCACACTAACAAAGCCCATGGTGATACTTCCCATTGTGACAGTGTCCACGGTGACAGTGCCCGAGGTGACCGTGCCCATGGTGACAGTGCTAATGGTGACTGTGCTGATGGTGACAGTGCCCAGTGTGAAAAGGCCCATGGTGACACTGCTCATAGTGACCGTGCCCATGGTGACAGTGCCTATGGTGATAGTGCCAATAGGGACCATGCTCACGGTGAAACTGCCCATGGAGACATTGCCCATTGTGATAGTGCTCATGGTGACAATCCCACGTTGACAGTGCCAATTGTGATAGCCCTCATGGTGGCAGATCTCAGGGTGGAAATGACCTTGGTGACATTGCTCATTGTGACAGTGCTCATGGTGATAGTGCTAATGGTGATAGTCCCCATGGTGACAGTGCACATGGTTATATTTCTCACTATGACAGTGCCTATGGTGACAATTCTCATGGTGACAGTGGCCATGGTGACAGTGCCCACGGTGACAGTGACCATGGTAAGAGTGCACAAGGTGGCCGTGCCCTTCATAACAATGCCCATGATGACAGAACTCATGGTGACACTGCTCACAGTGATAGTTCCCATGGTGACAGTGCACATGTTTGTAGTGCACATGGTGGCACAAATAAATGGTGACAGTGCACATGGTGAGAGTGCTCATGGTTATAGTACCCATGGAGAGAGTGCACATGGTTGTAGTGCACATGGTGGCTGTCAAAAATGGTGATGGTGCCCATGGTAACCGTACTCATGGTGATAGGGCCCATGGTGATTGTGCACACAGTGATAGTGCCCATGGAAAAATTGCCCATGGTGACAGTGCTCACGGAAATAGTGCCCATAGTGATAGTGCACTTTGTGGCCGTGCCCAAGGTGACAATGCCCTTAGTGACAGTACACATGGTGATATTTCTCACTATGACAATGCCTATGGTGACAATTCTCATGGTGACAGTGCCCATAGTGACAGTGCCCATGGTGACAGTGATCACGGTGAGAGTGCCCATGTTGATACTCCTCACGTTGATAGTGCCCATGGTGACAGTTCCCATTGTGAAAGTGCTCATAATGACATTGCCCAAAATGCTAATTCCCATGATGACAGTGCTCACGGTGATAGTGACCATAGTAAGAGTGCACATGGTGGCCGTGCCCTTGGTGACATTGCCCATGATGACAGTACTCATGGTGACAGTGCTCACAGGGATAGTGCCCATGGTGACAGTGCTCATGTTGGTAGTGCACATTGTGGCAGTAAAAAATGGTGACAGGCCCCATGGTGATAGTGCTCATGGTGACAGTGCACACAGTGAGAGCCCATGCTGAAAGTGATCACGGTGACAGTGCCCATGGTGGCAGTGGCCATGGTGACAGTGCCCACCGTGACACTGCCCATGATGACACGGCCTATGGTGACAGTGCATATGGTTACATTGCCTATGGTGACACTGTTCATGGTGACAGTGCCCATAGTGACAGTGACCACGGTGAGACTGCTCACGGTGACACTGCCCATGGAGACAGGGCTCATGGTGACAGTCTGCATTGTGCCAGTGCCCATGGTGACAGTTCTCACAGTGACATTGTTCATGGTGGCAGTGCCCTTGGTGACATCGCACACCGTGAAAGTGCCCATGCTGGCCATGCCAATGTTGACAGGGCCCATGGTGACAGTACGTATGATGATAGTGCTCACGGTAGCTGTGTTCATGGTAATAATGCTCACGGTGGCAGTGCCCATGGACAGTGCCGACAGTGAGAGTGCCCATGGTGACAGTTTTCACGGTGAGACTGCTCACGGTGATAGTGCCCATTTTGACAGTGCTCATAGTGACAATATCCATGGTGCCAGTTCCCATAGAGACATTCTGCATGGTGACAGTTCTCACGGTGAGAGTGCCCATGGTGATATTACCCATGCTGACAGTACTCATTGTTAAAATGCCCATGGTGAGAGTGCCCATGGTGACAGTGATTATGGTGATAGTGGTTACAGTGGCATTTCTCACGGTGATAGTGCTCATGGTGACACTGCCCACAGTGACAGTGCTCATGGTGACCGTGCTCATGGTGATAGTTCCCATGGTGAAAGTGCCCATGGAGACATTGCTTATGGTGATAGTGGTTACAGTGGCAGTTCTCATGGTGATAGTGATCATGGTGACACTGTACACAGTGACAGTGCTCATGGTGACAGTGTTCACGGTGATAGTGCCCATGGTGAAAGGGCCCATGGTGACAGTGCCCATAGTCACAATTCTCACGGTGTATTGCTCATGGTGACAATGCCCATGGTGTCAATACCCAGGGTGACAGTACTCATATTGACAGTGCTCATGGTGATAGGGCCTATGGTGACAGTGCACATGTTCACAATTCTCACAGTGATAGTGCCCATGGTGACAATACCCAGGGTGTCATGCCCATGGTGACACTGCTCATGGTGACACTGCTCATGGTGGCAGTGCCATAAGTGACAGTGTTCATTGTGGCAGTGCCCACGGTGACAGTGCCCACACTGACAAAGCGCATGGTGATACTTCCCATTGTGACAGTACCCAGGGTAACAGTGCCCATGGACACAGTGCCCAAGTTCGCATTGCCCATGGTGACAGTGCTAATGGTGACAATACACATGATGACAGTACTCTTGGTGAAAATACCCATGGTGGCAGTTCTCATAGCAACAGTTCTCATGGTGACAGTGCTCATAACAAGAGTGCCCAAGGTGGCAGTGCTCGTGGTGACAGTGCTAATGGTGACAGTGCTCTTGGTGGCAGTTCCCATGGGGACAGTACCGATGGTGACACTGCACATTGTGACAGTGCCCATGGTAACAGTGCTCATGGTGATAGATCTTTGTGATAGTGCTCATGGTGGTAGTGCAACTGGTGACAGTGCAAAATAGTGACATTGCACATGCTGACAGTGCTCATGATGATAGTGCCCATGGTGACAGTGCAGACGGTGAAAATGGACATTGTTACAATGTTCATGGTGACAGAACCCAAGGTGGCAGTTGACATGGTGACAGTGCAGATGGTGAAACTGGACACTGTTACAATGTTCATGGTGACAGAACCCAAGGTGGCAGTTGACATGGTGACAGTGCAGACGGTGAAAATGGACACTGTTACAATGTTCATGGTGACAGAACCCAAGGTGGCAGTTGCCTTGGTGACAGTGCACACCATGATAGTGCCCATGGTGGCAGTGCCAATGGTGAGAGTGCCCATGGTGACAGTCCTTTTGATCATAGTGCTCATGGTAACAGTGTTCATTTAGATAGTGCTCATGTTGGCAGTGCCCACAATATCAATGCCCATAGTAACAGTACCAACAGTTACAGTGCCCATGGTGACAGTTCTCACGGTGACAGCACCCATGGGGACAGTTAGCATGGTGAGATTTCTCACTGTGATAGCGCCCATTGTGACGGTGCTCACAGTGACAATGCCCATTGTGCCAGTGCCCATCGAGACATTCTGCACGGTCACATTTCTTACGGTGACAGTGCCCATGGTGATATGACCCATGGTGACAGTACTCATGGTTGAAGTGACCATGGTGACCCTGCACATGGTGGCAGTGCAAAATGGTGACAGTGCCCATGGTGACATTGCTCATGGTGCCATTGCTTATGGTGAGAGTCCTTACGGTGATAGTGCGCATAGTGACACTGCACACAGTGACAGTGCTCATGGTAACAGTGTTCACAGTGATGGAGCCGATGGTGATACTGCTCATGGTGATAGTGCTCATGGTGATATTTTCCGTGGTTAAGGTGCCGATGGTGACAGTGTTCATGGTAATAGTGAGCATAGTGTTAGTGCATGTGGTAACTGTGCCCATGGTGACACCACACATGGCGATACATCTCAAGGTGATAGAGCCCATGGTGACAGAGCGCATGCTGACAGTTCTCATGGTGACAGTGACTATGGTGACAATGCTCATCGTGACATTGCCCATGGTGACACTGTCATGGTGACAGTACCCATGGTGGCAGTGCCCCTGGTGACAGAGCACACAGTGAGAGTGCCCATGGTGGCCATGCCAATGGTGACAGTGCCCCTGGTGACTCTACTTATGATGATAGTGCACACGGTAGCAGTATTCATGGTAATAATGCTCACGGTGGCACTGCTCACAGTGACAGTGCCCATGGACACTGCCAACCATGACAGATCCCATGGTGAGAGTTCTCATGGTGACAGTGCCCATGCTAATATTGCTCATGGTGACATTGCTTACGGTGATAGTCCTAACGTTGATTTTGCGCATAGTGACACTGCACACAATGACAGTGATCATGGTGACAGTGCCCATGGTGACAGTGCCCAACATCACACTGCCCATGGTGACAGGGCTAATGGTGACAGTGTCAATGATGACAGTGCCAATGGTGACAGCACCCAGTTGGATAAAGCCCATGGTGACTGTACACATGGTGAAAGTTCCCATGGTAGCAATTCTCACAGTGAGATTTCTCTGGTGACAGTGCTCATGGTGGCAGTGCCCTAAGTTGCAGTGCTCGTGGTGACAGTGCTCATGGTTACAATGCTCATTCTGGAAGTTCCCATGGTGAGATTACTGGTGGGGGCAGTGCACATCGTGACAGTGCCCATGGTAACAGTGCTCATGGTGACAGTGCCCATGGTTACAGTGCCCAACATCACACTGCCCATGGTGAGGGTGCTAATGGTGACAGTGCCAATGGTGACAGCGCCCAGTTGGACAAGGGCCATGGTGACAAAACTCATGGTGAAAGTTCCCATGGTGGAAATTCACATAGTGAGAGTCCTCATGGTGACAGTGCTCATGGTGGCAGTGCCCTAGGTGACAGTGCTCATGGTGGCAGTTCCAATGGTGAGAGTACCGATGGTAGCTGTGCACATGGTGACAGTGCCCATGGTAACAGTGCTCATGGTTATAGTGCCCATGGTGACAGTGATCATGGTGATAGTGCAAATGGTGATAGTGCTCACAGTGATAGTGCCTGTGGTTAAGTTGCCCATGGTGATATTGTTCACGGTAATAGTGAGCATAGTGATAGTGCACTGGGTGACCATGCCCATGGTGACAGTACACATGGTGGTAATGCTCAAGGTGATAGTACCCATGGTGACAGTGCGCATGGTGACAGTTCTCATGGTGACAATAACTATGGTGACAATGCTCATCGTGACAGTGCCCATGGTGACACTGCCACGGTGACACTGCCATGGTGATAGTGACCAGGTTGATACTGCTTTACGTGATAGTGCCCATGGTGACAGTCCTCACATTGATAGTGCAAATGTTGAAAGTGCCCATGGCGACTGTTCCCATGGTGACCATCCTCACAGTGATAGTGCCAATGGTGATAGTACATTTGGTGGCCGTAGACATTGTGACAGTGCCAATGGTGACTTTACACATGTTGATACTGCTAACAGTAATAGTGCCCATGGTGACATTTTGCATGGTGATATTTGTAACTATGACAGTGCCTATGGTGAAAATTCTCATCGTGACAGTGCCCATGGTGACAGTTCCCATGGTGATAGTGCCCATGATGAGAGTCCTCACGTTAATAGTGCCCATGGTGACAGTTCCCATTGTGAAAGTGATCATGATGACAGTGCCCATGTTGGTAGTTCCCATGGTGATATTGCTCACGGTGATAGTGACCATGATAACAGTGCACATGGTGGCCGTGCCCTTGCTGACAGTTCCCATGATGACAGTTCTCATGGTGACAGTGCTCATAGTGATAGTGGCCATGGTGGTAGTGCACATGGTGACAGTGAAAAATCGTGACAGTGCCCATTGTGACCATCCTCATGGTGATAGTGTTCACGGTGATAGTGCCAATAGTGAAAGTGCCCATGGTGACAGTGCCCACGGTGACATTGATCATGGTGACAGTGCCTTTGGTGACAGTGCTCATGGTGAAATTGCCCATGCTGACAATGCTTACGGTGACATTGCCCTTGGAGAGAGTAGCCATGATGACAGTGCCCATGGTGATATGCTCATGTTGACAATGCTCACAGTGATAGTGCCCACGGTGACATTGCCTATGGTGACACTTCTAACGGTGACATTGCCGATGGTGACAGGGCTCATGGTGACAGTCCGCATTGTGCCAGTGCCTATGGTGACACTGCTCACAGTGAAAGTGCTCATGGTAATGCTGCTTACAGTGACAGTTCCCAAGGTGAAAATACCCATGGTGACAGTACTCATCGAGAAAGTGCCCATGGTGGCAATTCTCATAGTGACAGTTCTCATGGTGACAGTGCTCATGGTGGAATTTACCATGGTGAGAGTACCGATGGGGCAGTGCACATGGTGACAGTGCCCATGGTAAATGTGCTCACGGTGATATGACCCATGGTGACAGTTATCAAGACTGTTGTGCCGATGCTGATAAGGATCCCGGTCATAGTGCCCATGGTTAAGGTGCCCATGGTGACTGCTCACAGTAATAGTGAGAATAGTGATAGTGTACTTGGTGACCGTGCCGATGGTGACAGTGCCCATGGTGACAGTACACATAGTGATACTGTTCAACGTGATAGTGCCCTTGTTGACAGTGCGCATGGTGACAGTTCTCATGGTGACAGTGCCTATGGTGACTATTCTCCTCGTGACAGTGCCCATGGAGACAGTTCTCACGTGGATAGTGCCCATGGTGACATTGCCTATGGTGGAAGTGCCCACGGTGACAGTGCCCATGCTGAGAGTTTTCATGGTGAAAGAGCCCATGGTGAGAGTTCGCATGGTGAAAGTGTTCATGATGACAGTGCCAATGTTGGTAGTTCCCATGGTGACAATGCTCACAGTGGAAATGACAATTATAAGAGTGAAGATGGTGACCGTGCCCTTGGTGACATTGTCCATGATGAGAGTACTCATGGTGACAGACCTCATGGTGATAGTGTCCACGGTGACAGTGCACATGGTTGTGCATATGGTGGCAGTAAAAAATGGTGACAGTGCGCATGGTGACAGTGCTCATGGTGACAGTGCACAGGGTGACAACCCATGCTGACAGTGCTCATGGTGACTGTGCTCATGGTTGCATTACCCATGGTGACAGTGCTAACAATAACATTGCACATGGTAATCGTACTCAGGACAATAGTGCCCATGGTGACAGTGATCACAGTGATAGTGCCGATGGTGATAGTGCTCATGGTGATAGTGCCCATGGTTAAGGTGCCCATGGTGAAAGTGCTCACGGTAATAGTGAGCATAGTGATAGTGCACTTGTTGACCGTGCCAATGCTGACAGTATGCCTGGTGATAATTCTGAAGTTGGTAGAGCCCATGGTGACAATGCCCATGGAAACCACCCTCAAGTTTATAGTGCTCATGGTGACAGGGTCCATGGGAACAGAGCAAACTGTGACTTTGCCTATCATGACAGTGCTCACAGTGACAAAGCCCATGGTGAGAGTGACCACAGTGAGAGTTCTAATGAAGATAGTGCCCATAGTGACAATACCCATGGTGACAGTACTCATGGTGATAATGCTCAAGGTGATAGTACCCATGGCGATAGTGCCGATGGTGAGAGTCCTCATGCTGATAGTGCCCATGGTGACAGTTCCCATTCTGAAAGTGCTCATGATGACAGTGCCTATGTTGTTAGTTCCCATGGTGACAGTGCTCACGGTGATACTGACCATGGTAATATTTCACATGGTGGCCGTGTCCTTGGTGACAGTGCCCATGATGAAAGTACTCATGGTGAAAGCGCTCATGAGAGTGCCCATGGTGAGAGTGCACATGGTGGTAGTGCACACGGTGAGAACCCATGCTAAGAGTACTCATGGTGATATTGCTCATGGTTGCAGTAGGCATGGTGACAGTGATCACAGTGACAGTGCCCATGGTGGCACTGAGCATGGTGACAGTGCTCATGGTGACACTGCCCATGATGACAGTGCCCATGGTGACAGTTCCCACGGTGACATTCCCTATGGTGATAGTGCTCACAGTGACAGTGCCGATGGTGAGAGTACATATGTTGAGAATGCTCAAGGTGATAGTGCCCATGGTGACAGTGAGCAGGGTTAAAGTTCTCAAGGTGACAGTGCCTGTGGTGAAAATGATCATTGTGACAGTGCCCATGGTGACAGTGCCACGGTGACAGTGCTCACTGTGACAGTGACCATGGTAATACATGCTCATGGTGATAGTGCCCATTGTGACAGTCATCAAGTTGATAGTGCCCATGATGAAAGTGCCCATGGGGACAGTTCCCATGGGGAAAATACAAATGATGACAGTGCCCATGATGGTATTGCCCATGGTGACAGTGCTCACAGTGATAGTGACCATGGTAAGAGTGCACACTGTGGCCATGCCCTTGGTGACGATGCCCATGATGACAGTACTCATGGTGACAGTGCTCACGTTGATAGTGCCCCGGGTGACAGTGCCCATGGTAACAACCCTCATGGTGATAGTGCTCATGGTGACAGTGCCCATGGTGACATTTCATATCGTGACAGTGCTCATGGTGACAGTGCTCATGGTGATAGTGCCCATGGTGACATTGCACATGGTGACAGTGCCCATGTTGACAGTTCTCATGGTGACAGTGCCCATGGTGACAGTGCTCAAACTGACAGTGCCCATGATGACAGTACTCATGGTGACAGTTCTCATGGTGATAGTGCCCATGGTGACATTGCACATGGTGACAGTGCCCATGTTGACAGTTCTCATGGTGACAGTGCCCATGGTGACAGTGCTCAAACTGACAGTGCCCATGATGACAGTACTCATGGTGACAGTTCTCATGGTGATAGTGCCCATGGTGACATTGCACATGGTGACAGTGCCCATGTTGACAGTTCTCATGGTGACAGTGCCCATGGTGACAGTGCTCAAACTGACAGTGCCCATGATGACAGTACCTAAGGTGACAATACCCATGGTGAGAGTGCTCATGGTGACAGTGCCCATGGTGACAATACCCACAGTGTCATTCCCATGGTGACAGTGATCATGGTGACACTGCTCATGTGGACAGTGCCATAAGTGACAGTGCTCATTGTGGCAGTGCTCATGGTGAACGTGCTCATGGTGACAGTGCCCATGGTTACAGTGCTTATGGTGATCGATGTCACGGTAGCCGTGCACACGGTGACAGTGCCCACGCTGACAAAGTCCATGTTGATACTTCCCATTGTGACACTGCCCACGCTGACAGAGCCCATGGTGACAGTGCCCAAACTCACAGTGCCCATGGTGAGTGTGCTAATGGTGACTGTGTCCATGGTGACAGCACCCAGTGTGACAACGCCCATTGTGACAGTACTCACGGTGACTGTGCCGATGCTGACAGTGCCGATGTTGATAGTGCCAGTAGTGAGAGTGCTCATGGTGAAACTGCCCATGGTGATAGTGCTCATCATGACAACCCTTCCGAGGCAGTGCCAATGGTGAGAGTCCCCGTGGTGACAGTTCTCATGGTGAAAGTGACCCTGTTGAAATTGCTCATGGTGACAGTGCTCAAGGTAATAGTCTCCATGTTGACAGTGCGCATGGTGACTGTTCTCATGGTTACAGTGCCTATGGTGATATAGCTCTTAGAGACAGTGCTCACAGTGACAGTGCCCATGGTGTCAGTGACCACGGTGACTTTTCTCACCATGATAGTGCCCATGGTGACAGTGCAGACAGTGAGAGTGCCCATGGTGACAGTGCCAACAGTGACAGTGCCCATGGTGACACTTCTCACTGTGACAGTGCCCATGGGGACAGTTAGCATGGTGAGATTTCTCACAGTGATAGTGCCTGTTGTGACAGTGCTCACAGTGACAATTCCCATGGTGCCAGTGCCCATAGAGACATTCTGCACGGTCACATTTCTCACAGTGAAAGTGCCTATGGTGATATTACCCATGGTGACAGTGCACATGGTGGCAGTGCAAAATGGTGACAGTGCCCATGGTGGCATTACTCATGGTGACTTTGCTTACGGTGAGAGTCCTTACGGTGACAGTGTGCACGGTGACACTGCACGCAGTGACAGTGTTCATGTTGACAGTGTTCACGGTGATAGTTCCCACGGTGAGAGTGTCCATGGTGACAGTGCCCATAGTCACAATTCTCACGCTGTAGTGCTCACAGTGACAGTGCCCATGGTGAAAATACCCAGGGTGACATTACTCATGGTGACAGTGCTCATGGTGATAGTGCCCATGGTGACAGTGCCCATGGTGTCATGCCCATGGAGATATTGCTCATGGTGACAGTGCTCATGTTGGCAGTGCCATAAATAACAGTGCTCATTGTGGCAGTGTTCGTGGTGACCGTGCTCATGGTGACAGTGCCCATGGTTAGAGTGCACATGGTGGTAGTGCACACGGTGAGAACCCATGCTAAGAAAACTCATGGTGACAATGCTCATTGTTTCAGTACGCATGGTAACAGTGATCACAGTGACAGTGCACATGGTGGCACTTCCCATGTTGACAGTGCCCATGTTTACATTGCTCATGGTGAAATTGCCCATGGTGACAATTCTCACGGTGACATTGCCCTTGGAGAGAGCACCTATGTTGACAGTGCCAATGTTGACATGCTTATGTTGACAGTGCTCAGAGTGATAGTGCCCATGATGACATTGCCCATGATCGAAGTGCCCATGGTGCCAGTGCCCACAGTGACAGTGCCCACGCTGACAGTTCTCATGGTGATAGTGCCCATGGTGACATTTCACATGTTGATACTGCCAATGGTGACAGTGCACATGGTGACAGTGCTCAAAATGATGGGGCCCATGGTGGCAATGTCCATGGTGACAGTGCCCACAGTGACATTGCCTATGGTGACATTTTTCACGGTGACATTGCCCATGGTGACAGGGCTCATGGTGACAATCCGCATTGTGCCAGTGCCCATGGTGACAGAGCTCAGAGTGAAAGTGCTCATGGTAATGCTGCTTATGGTGACAGTGCCCAAGGTGAAAATACCCAAGGTGACAGTACTCATCGAGAAAGTGCCCATGGTGGCAATTCTCATAGTGACAGTTCTCATGGTGACAGTGCTCATGGTGGCATTTACCATGGTGAGTGTACCGATGGGGCAGTGCACATGGTGACAAGGCCCATGGTAACAGTGCTCACGGTGATATGACCCATGGCGACAGTTATCACGCCTGTTGTGCCAATGCTGATAATGCTCCTGGTGATAGTGCCCATGATTAAGGTGACCATGGTGACAGTGCTCACAGTTTAGTGAGCATAGTGATAGTGTACTTGGTGACCGTGCCCATGGTGACAGAACCCATGGTGACAGTACACATGGTGATACTGCTCAATGTGATAGTGCCCTTGTTGACAGTGCGCATGATGAAAGTTCTCACGGTGACAGTGATTATGGTGATAATGCTCATGGTGACACTGTCCAATGTGACAGTTCTAACGTTGATAGTGCCCATGGTGACAGTGCACATGGTTTTAGTGCACATGGTGGTAGTGAAAAATGGTGACAGAGCCCAAGGTGACAGTGCTCATGGTGACAGTGCACACGGTGACAACCCATGCTTACAGTGCTCACGGAGACTGTGCCCATGGTTGCATTACCCATGGTGACAGTGCTCACAGTTAGAGTGCCCATGGTAATCGTGCTCACCATTATAGTGTCTTTGGTGACAGTGATCACAGTGAGAGTGCCGATGGTGAAAGTGCTCACAGTGATAGTGCCCATGGTTAAGGTTTCCATGGTGACAGTGCTCACGGTAATAGTGAACATAGTGAGAGTGCACTTGTTGACCGTGCCCATGCTGACAGTACACATGGTGATAATTCTCAAGTTGGTAGTGCCCATGGTGACAGTGCCCAAGGACACCACCCTCAAGGTGATATTGCTCACGGTGACAGGGCCCATGTGGACAGAGCAAACCGTGACTTTGCCTATCGTGACAGTGCTCACAGTGACAAAGCCCATGGTGACAGTTACCACAGTGACAGTTCTAATGCTGATGGTGCCCAAAGTGACAATAACCATGGTGACAGTACTCATGGTGATAATGCTCAAGGTGATAGTGTCCATGGCGATAGTGCTGATGGAGAGAGTCCTCACGCTGATAGTGCCCATGGTGACAGTTTCCATTCTGAAAGTGCTCATGATGACAGTGTGTATGTTGGTAGTTCCCATGGTGACAGTGGTCATGGTGAAACTGACCATGGTAACAGCTCACATGGTGCCCGTGACCTTGGTGACATTGCCCATGATGACAGTACTCATGCTGAAAGTGCTCACGGTGATAGTGCCCATGGTTAGATTGCACATGGTGGTAGTACACATGGTGAGAACCCATGCTGAGAGTACTCATGGTGACAATGCTCATGGTTGCAGTACCCATGGTGACAGTGTTCACAGTGACAGTGGGCATGGTGGCACTGCCCATGGTAACAGTGCTCACAGTGAAAGTCTTCATGGTAATACTGCTCAAAGTGACAATACCCACAGTAAAAACACCCATGGGGACAGTATTCATCGTCAAAGAGCCCATGGTGGCAATTCACATAGTGACATTTCTCATGGTGACAGTGCTCATGGTGACAGTGCAAATGGTGACAATACCCATGGAGACAGTACTCATGGTGAAAATACACATAGTTGAATTTCTCATGGTGAGGGTTCTCATCGTGACAGTGCTCATAATAGTAGTGCCCAAGGTGGCAGTGCTCGTGGTGACAGTGCTCATGGTGATACTTGTCATGGTGACAGTGCCCATGGTGATATTACCCATAGTGAGAGTACTCAATGATAAAGTGCCCATGGTGACAGTGCCCATGGTGATAGTGCACATGGTGGCAGTGCAAAATGGTGACAGTGCCCATGGTGACATTGCTGAAGGTGATACTCCTGGCGGTGATATTGTGCATGGTGACAGTTCAAATGGAGACAATACCCATGGTGACAGTACTCATGGTGAAAATATCCATGGTGGCAGTTCTCATAGCAACTGTTCTCATGGTGACAGTGCTCATAATAGCAGTGCCCAAGGTGACAGTGCTCTTGGTGGCAGTTCCCATGGGAACAATGCCGATGGTGACACTGCACATTGTGACAGTGCCAATGGTAACCTTGCTCTCAGTGATAGTGAACACGGTGAGAGTGCCCATTGTGACACTGCCGCAGGAGACCCTCCTCATTGTGACAGTGCTCATGGTAACATTGCTCATGGTGGAAGTGCCCATGGTAACCATGCTCATTGTGGCAGTGCTCATGGTGACAGTGCCAATGATGACAGTTCTTATGGTGATAGTATTCACAGTGTCTGTGCTCATGGTGGTAGTGCTCACTGTGGCAGTGCCCATAGTGACACTGCTCATTCTGGGAATACCCAAGGTGATAGACCCATGGTGACAGTGCCCATGATCACAGTACAATGGTGAGAAAGCTCACGGTGACAGTGACAATGGTGACAGTGCCCACGGAGGCAATGGCCATGGTGACAGTGCTCATGGTGAAAATACCCATGGTGGTCGTTCCCATAGCGACCGTTCTCATGGTGACAATACTCATAATAGCAGTGCCCAAGGAGGCAGTGCTCGTGGTGACAATGCTCATGGTGACAGTGCTCTTGGTGGCAGTTTCCATGGGAACAATGCCAATGGTGACACTGCACATTGTGACAGTGCCAATGGTAACCTTGCTCTCGGTGATAGTGAACACGCTGAGAGTGCCCATTGTGACACTGCCGAAGGAGACCCTCCTCATTGTGACAGTGCCCATGGTGGCCGTACATATGGTGATACTGCTCAATGTGACAGTGCCCTTGTTGACAGTGCCCATAGTGACAGTTCTCACGTTGATAGTGCCCATGGTGAAAATGCCCATGGTAACAGTTCGCATGGGGAAAGTGCTCATGATGACAGTGCCCATGTTGGTAGTTCAAATGGTGAGAGTGCTCACAGTGATAGTGACCATGGTACGATTACAGATGGTGGCCGTGCCACTGGTGACATTGCCCATGATGACAGTACTCATGGTGACAGCGCATACGATGATAGCGTCCATGGTTTCAGTGCACATGGTGGCAGTGAAAAATGATGACAGAGCCCATGGTGTCAGTGCTCATGGTGACAGTGCACTCGGTGACAACCCATGCTGACAGTGCTCACGGTGATTGTGCTTATGGTTTCATTACCCATGGTGACAGTGCTCACAGTTAGATTGCCCATGGTAATCATGATAGTTTCCATGGTGACAGTGATCACAGTGATAGTGACGACGGTGATAGTGCTCATGGTGGTAGTGCCCATGGTTAAGGTGCCCATGGTGATAGTTCTAATGGTAATAGTGAGCATAGTGATAGTGCACTTGTTGACCGTGCCCATGCTGACAGTACACATGGTGATAATTCTCACGTTGGTAGTGCCCATGGTGACAGTGCGCAAGGACACCACCCTCAAGGTGATAGTGCTCATGGTGACAGGGCCCATGGGACAGTACAAACCGTGATGTTGCCTATCGTGACAGTGCTCACAGTGACAAAGCCCATGGTGACAGTGACCACGGTGACAGTTCTAATGCTGATAGTGCCATAGTGACAATACCCATGGTGACAGCACTCATGGTGATAATGCTCAAGGTGATAGTGTCCATGGCGATAGTGACAATGGTGAGAGTCCTCATGCTGATAGTGCCCATGGTGACAGTTTCCATTCTGAAAGTGCTCATGATGACAGTGCCTATACTGGTAGTTCCCATGGTGACAGTGCTCATGGTGAAACTGACCATGGTAACAGTTCACATGGTGCCCGTGCCCTTGGTGACACTGCCCGTGATGACAGTACTCATTGTGAAAGTGCTCACAGTGATAGTGCCTATGGTGAGAGTGCACATGGTGGTAGTGCACACAGTGAGAAACCATTGCTGAGAGTACTCATGTTGACAATGCTCATGGTTGCAGTACCCATGGTGACAGTGATCACAGTGACAGTGCCCATGGTGGCACTGCCCATGGTGACAGTGCTCATGGTGACACGGCCCATGTTGACAGTGCCCATGGTGACAGTTCCCACGGTGACATTGCCTATGATGACAGTTCTCACATTGATAGTGCCCATTGTGAAAATGCCCATGGTGACAGTTCGCATGGTGAAAGTGCTCATGATGACAGTGCCCATGTCGGTAGTTCCCGTGGTGACACTGCTCACAGTGATAGTGACCATGGTAAGATTGCAGATGGTGGCCGTGCCATTGGTGACATTGCCCATGATGACAGTACTTATGGTGACAGCGCTCACGATGATAGTGTCCATGGCGACAGTGCACATGGTTTTAGTGCACATGGTGGCAGTGAAAAATGGTGAGAGAACACATGGTGACAGTTTTCATGGTGACAGTGAACATGGTGAAAACCCATGCTGACAGTGCTCAGCGTGACAGCGGTCACGATGATAGTGTCCATGGTGATAGTGCACATGGTTTTAGTGCACATGGTGGCAGTGATAAATGGTGACAAAGCCCATGGTGACAGTGACCACGGTGACAGTTCTAATGCTGATAGTGCCCATAATGACAATACCCTTATTTACTTATGTTTTTGTTTTGCTTAATCAAAGTGTGTTTTTTAAATCTTTTCAAAGAATATTCTTTTGACTTACTAAAACACCTCAATTTTATACGTTTTCTGCTTTATTAAGTTCTGCTCATATCTTTATTTATATTTTTGCTATGTTCTCTGGGTTTACTGTTTTTATCTTCTGATGTCAATTAAAACACTTGTTTATTAACTTTAATAAATCTTTTTAATTATAAAGAGTTGAACTTTTTGAAGATTCCAGCTTACTTGTAAGTATCTAAGGGTCAGGTTCTACACATTGTTGCTGGCCTAAGGCTTAATTCACCATATAGCAATGTATATATTGACATATTTTCCCCTCGACTTTCTGTGTTTTCCTACTTCTCACGTTTCTTTGCAGACAAGCCCTTTGAAATAACCTTAACTTATTTTACAGCCAATAAGTCTTTAAATAATGTTTATTTTTAAGATAAATCTATTTATATAATTAGGCAGAAAATCTGATCTGCCATATTTTTCAAAACAGCATAATTTAACTCTCTCCATGATTAATCTGTTGTATTACACAACCTTAGAGTTTTAGCTTTATCAATGACATGTACTTTAAAAATGTTTTAATAAAAATAGAACTACCATATGACCCAGCAATCCCACTACTAGGCATATACCCTGAGAAAACCATAATTCAAAAAGAGACATGAACCAAAATTTTCATTGCAGCTCTATTCACAATAGCCCGGAGATGGAAACAACCTAAGTGTCCATCATCGGATGAATGGATAAAGATGTGGCACATATATACAATGGAATATTACTCAGCCATATAAAGAAAAAAAACTGAGCTATTTGGAATGAGTTGGAGAGACCTAGAGTCCGTCATACACAGTGAAGTAACTCAGAAAGAGAAAGACAAATACCATATGCTAACACATATATATGGAATTTAAGGAAAAAAATTGTCATGAAGAACCTAGGGGTAAAACAGGAATAAAGACACAGACCTACTTGAGAATGGACTTGAGGATATGGGGAGAGGGAAGGGTAAGCTGTGACAAAGCAAAAGAGAGGATGGACATATATACAATACCAAACGTAAGGGAGATAGATAGTGGGAAGCAGCCACATAGCAGAGGGAGATCAGCTCGGTGCTTCGTGAACACTTGGGGGGGTGGGATAGGGAGGGTGGGAGGGAGGGAGACACAAGAGGGAAGGGATGGGAGAACAGATATATATGTATGACTGATTCCCTTTGTTATAAAGCAGAAACTAATAAAAATATAAATAAAATAAAAATGTTTTAAAGATCCTACCAGTCTTTTAAAACATCCTTGTTCCTTGTTTCAGTTCTAGTTTTATGTATATTATCTGCCTTGCACGTGATTATTCCAACATCTGATGGATGGCCTTGGGAATCTAATTCTGGTATTGATGGTTTTTGCCAATTGTCTCCACTTGTAGCTGATTTCTTCATTATTGTGTAAATTTAGATCATGAGCTCATGTTTAGCTAAACAGCTGACCTTGTAAGAGGCATAGGTGTGAACACTCGTGAGCATCAGCAGAAAGTCGGCAAAGATTTATTTGTGTCCCTCCACTGAATTGCCCGCAAAGTCCCCGTTTTCTAGAAGTGTTGGGCCAATACTCCCTCTAGTGGCAGGGGACTCAGGGCTGATTTGCGGCCCCCGCTCTGGAGCATGGGCACTGAGCGGCCAAGGGGCCGGGCAGGAGCCTCTCCGCATGTGTCCCTGGGACCCACCTGCCTGTGACCTTCGGTCACCTGGCAGGAAGCTACGACACCCAGTCTTATGGTTACCTGTGCAGCGAGGTGTACTCTGGGGACACGTTCAACACACACTTCAAGTAGGAGTGCAGACTGCATGGAAAGGTGAGAGGCCGGACTGCCACGCAGACAAAGAAGGCGGTCTTTGGCCAGGACCTAAATTCTTGTGCCGCAACCCTGGGCCTACCAGGGTCTGAGAGCCCTGTCCTGGGCACCCTGCTCCCCTGCCATTTGTTCAGTCACAGCAGAGGTGGCCACACCCACACCCTCAGTGAGGGCAGTGTTCCACCCTCCTTCAGCCCCGCCCCCTCTCCGCAGGTTGCCATGGACTACGGAAGCTGAATCCTGAGGCCAGGGCATTCCGAAGATGCCAAGGTCAGACATGATGGCCTTAAATGAGTCACAGAGGCCTTATATGGGCTTTTAAGGTTGGGCTCACCTCTTATGTTTCAGTGAACTTTGTGAGAAGACAGGGCCTGGGAGCTGCAGCCGCACACTTGGGCTCCACAGTAAGATGTGTGGGACAGACCTCAAACTGACCCAAAACATGGAGCAATACCAGCATTCTAGCGGTCTAAAAGAGAGCCAGTGCAGCTAGCCCATAGGTCCAAGAAAAATAAATTCTTATTTATGTAACTGAGTTTGGCGGAGATTTGTTCCAAAGCAATATCACAGCAAGAGCTGACTAATACAACATCCTCCAAATGACTGCTATATACATGGCTGCCAACATGCCTACATGTAGAGAACCCACAACAGTGAGAGGCCCACGTACCACAAAAAAAGACAGAAATTTGGAAATATATTAAGAAATGGATATGCTTTCTTTACAACTTTTGAGAGAAGCACATGTTTCTTTTTCCTTTAACCTGTTATGTGGGTATTAATCTATAATGTAAGTGCATGAATGTTGCTTCACTTTCCTGGGGGTTAGAGTCTTAGCTAAGAAATGGAAGCAAAATAGATCTTTCCCCCAGGGATGATAGACGGTTTAAAGCAGTAAATATGTAAGTGACTTAGCACAGTGCCTAGTACAAGGGAGATCAATATAAGTACTTATCAATTTTTTAAAGACACAGATGAAAGAAATAAAATGTGGTGTTTTCAAACTATTGATATATATTCTTGACATTAAACTACCTTTTCATTCATTGGCTGATCTAACTTGCTCATGCTTTTTCTTACTCTAGTGAACTTGGGTAGCTAATATCATAGTTTAAAATTGTTGCTTTTATATTTACATGTAAATTTGACCTGTAAATTTCTTCTTCCTTACAGTCCTAATCTATTTTCAGAATTAGGATTATATAGACTTCATAAGATGAATAAAGGAGCATTCTACCTTTGCTACTCTCTAAATGTATTTCTTTGTTAATATTGATGTTATCTGTTAATAGAAGTTTGATAGAATTCACCTCCCAAATGATCTGGCTGGGTCTGGTACTTTCTTGGTGAAAGATTGCAAACTACTGACTTCATTCCTTAACTGGTGAAAGAACTCCAGCTATAGATTTCCTCTTGTGTCAGTTTTGGTAAACATTAGGAGCTAGGAAATTGTCCACTTTACAGAAATGTTCAAATTTACTGGCATTTTATATATTCTCTGCTATAACATTGTCCTGATTCTTTCTGTATATTATTATGTTTTTGTTTTGCTTAAGCAAAGTGTGTTTTTTAAATCTTTTCAAAGAATATTCTTTTGACTTACTAAATCACCTCAATTTTATGCGTTTTCAGTTTTATTAAGTTCTGCTCATATCTTTATTTATATTTTTTCTATGTTCTCTGGGTTTATTGTTTTGATCTTCTGATGTCAAATAAAACAGTTGGTTATTAATTTTAATAAATCTTTTTAATTATAAAGATTTAAACTTTTTGAAGATTCCAGCTTACTTGAAAGTATCTAAGGGTCAGGTCCTCCACATTGTTGCTGGCCTAAGGCTTAATTCACCATATAACAATGTATATATTGACATATTTTCCCCTTGACTTTCTGTGTTTTCCCACTTCTCACCTTTCTTTGCAGACAAGCCCTTTGATATAGCTTAACTTATTTTACAGCCAATAAGTCTTTAAAATAATGTGTATTTTTAAGATAAATCTTCTTATATAATTAGGCAGAAAATCTGATCTGCCATATTTTTCAAAACAACATAATTTCACTCTACTCCATGATTAATCTGTTGTATTACACCACCTTCAAATTTTTAGCTTTATCAATGACATGTACTTTAAAAATGTTTTAAAGATCCTACCAGTCTTTTAAAACATCCTTGTTCCTTGTCTCAGTTCTAGTTTGATGTATATTTTCTGCCTTGCACCTGATTATTCCAACATCTGATGGATGGCCTTGGGAATCTCATTCTGGTATTGTTTTTGCTGATGGTCTCCACTTGTAGCTGATTTCTTCATTATTGTGTAAATTTAGATCATGAGCTCATGTTTAGCTAAACAGCTGACCTTGTAAGATGCTTAGGTGTTAACGTGCATGAGCTTCAGCAGAAAGTCGGCAAAGATATATTTGTGTCCCTCCAATGAGTTGCCCGCAAGAACCCCGTTTTCTGGAAGTGTTGCGTTAATACTCCCTCTAGTGGCAGGGGACTCAGACAGGGCTGCTTTGTGGCCTCTGCTCTGGGGAAGGGGCACTAGGCGGCCAGGGGCCTAGGCAGGAGCCTCTCTGTGTGTGTCCCAGGGACCCGCCTGCCTGGAAATTTCGGTCACCTGGCAGGAAGATATGATGCCCAGACCTACTGTTACCTTTGCAGCGAGGTGTACTCCGCGGACACGTTCCACACACACTTCAAAGAGGAGGGCGGCCTGAGTGGAAAGGTGAGAGGCCGGGCTGCCATGCAGAGCAAGAAGTTGCTCTTTGTTCTGGGCCTAAATGCTTGTGCCACCGCCGTTGGCCTGTCGGGGTCTGAGGCCCCTGCCCTGGGCCCCCTGCTCTCCTGCCCTTTGTTCAGTCACAGCAGAGATGGCCACACCCACACCCTCAGTGAGGTCAGTGTTCCAAGCTCCTGCAGCCCCGCTCCCTCTCCGCAGGTTGCCATGGACAACAGAAGCTGCATCCTGAGGCCAGCGAATTCCGAGGATGCCAAGGGCACACATGATGGCATTAAATGATTTCCTCTTGTGTCAGTGGTGGTAAACTTTAGGAGCTAGGAAATTGTCCACTTTGCAGTAATATTCAAATTTACTGACATTTCGTATATTCTCTGCTATAACATTGTCCTGATTCTTTCTGTATATTATTTACTTATGTTTTTGTTTTGCTTAATCAAAGTGTGTTTTTCAAATCTTTTCAAAGAACATGCTTTTGACTTACTTAATCACCTCAATTTTATACGTTTTCTATTTTATTACGTTCTGCTCATATCTTTATATTTTTTCTATGTTCTCTGGGTTTATTGTTTTGATATTCTGATGTCAAATAAACCACTTCGTTATTAATTTTAATAAATATTTTTAAGTATAAAGATTTGAACTTTTTGAAGATTCCAGCTTACTTGTAAGTATCTACCGGTCAGGTCCTCCACGTTGTTGCTGGCCTAAGGCTTAATTCACCATATAGCAATGTATATATTTTCCCCTCGACTTTCTGTGTTTTCCCACTTCTCACCTTTCTTTGCAGACAAGCCCTTTGAAATACCCTTCACTTATTTTACAGCCAATAAGTCTTTAAAATAATGTGTATTTTTAAAAACAAATCTTCTTATATAATTAGGCAGGAAATCTGATTTGCCATATTTTTATAAACAACATAGTTTCACTCTTCTCCATGATTAATTTGTTGTGTTACACAACCTTCGAGTTTTTAGCTTTATCAATGACATGTACTTTAAAAATGTTTTAAAGATCCTACCAATCTTTTAAAACATCCTCGTTCCTTGTTTCAGTTCTAGTTTTATGTATATTTTCTGCCTTGCACCTGATTATTCCAACATCTGATGGATGGCCTTGGGAATCTCATTCTGGTACTGATTGTTTTTGCTGATTGTCTCCACTTGTAGCTGATTTCTTCATTATTGTGTAAATTTAGATCATGAGCTCATGTTTAGCTAAACAGCTGACCTTGTAAGAGGCTTAGGTGTAAATGCTCATGAGCTTCAGCAGAAAGTAAGCAACGATTTATTTGTGTCCCTCCAATGAGTTGCCCGCAAGTACCACGTTTTCTAGAAGTGTTGGGTCAATACACCCTCTAGTGGCAGGGGACTCAGACAGGGCTGCTTTTTGTCCCCCGCTCTGGGGAAGTGGCCCTGAGCACCCAGGGGCCTGGACGGCAGCCTCTCTGCGTGTGTCCCAGGGAGCCACCTGCCTGCAACATTCAGTCACCTGGCAGGAAACTACGACGCCCAGACCTATGGTTACCTGTGCAGTGAGGTGTACTCCACGGACAAGTTCCACACACACTTCAAGTAGGAGGGCGGCCTGAGTGGAAAGGTGAGAGGCCGGGCTGCTGTGCAGAGCAAGAAGTTGGTCTTTGGCCTGGGCCTAAATGCTTGTGCCACCCCCGTGGGCCTGCCTGGCTCTGAGGGCCCTGCCATGGGCCCCCTGCTCTCCTGCCCTTTGTTCAGTCACAGCAGAGATGGCCACACCGAAACCTTCAGTGAGGTCAGTGTTCCATCCTCCTGCAGCCCCGTCCCCTCTCTGCAGGTTGCCATGGATAACAGAAGCTGCAACCTGAGGCCAGGGCGTTCCGAGGATGCCAAGGGCACACATGGTGGCATTAAATGATTTCCTCTTGTTTCAGTTGTGGTAAACTTTAGGAGGTAGGAAATTGTCCACTTTGCAGTAATATTCAAATTTACTGACATTTCATATATTCTCTGCTATAACATTGTCCTGATTCTTTCTGTATATTATTTACTTATGTTTTTGTTTTGCTTAATCAAAGTGTGTTTTTTCAATCTTTTCAAAGAACATGCTTTTGACTTACTAACTCAACTCAATTTTATACGTTTTCTCTTTTATTACGTTCTGCTCATATCTTTATTTATATTTTTCTATGTTCTCTGGGTTTATTGTTTTGATATTCTGATGTCAAATAAAACACTTCGCTATTAATTTTAATAAATATTTTTAATTATAAAGAGTTGAACTTCTTGAAGATTCCAGCTTACTTGTAAGTATCTAAGGGTCAGGTCCTCCACATTGTTGCTGGACTAAGGCTTAATTCACCATACAGCAATGTATATATTGACATATTTTCCCATCGACTTTCTGTGTTTTCCCACTTCTACCTTTCTTTGCAGATAAGCCCTTTGAAATACCGTTACCTTATTTTACAGCCAATAAGTCTTTAAAATAATGTGTATTTTTAAGAAAAATCTTCTTATATAATTAGGCAGAAAATCTGATCTGCCATATTTTTCAAAACAACATAATTTCACTCTTCTCCATGATTAATCTGTTGTATTACACAACCTTCGAGTTTTTAGCTTTATCAATGACATGTACTTTAAAAATGTTTTAAAGATCCTACCAGTCTTTTAAAACATCCTCGTTCCTTGTTTCTGTTCTAGTTTTATGTATATTTGCTGCCTTGCACCTGATTATTCCAACCATCTGATGGATGGCCTTGGGAATCTCATGCTGGTATTGATTGTTTTTCTGATTGTCTCCACTTGTATCTGATTTCTTCATTATTGTGTAAATTAGATCATGAGCTCATGTTTAGCTAAACAGCTGACCTTGTAAGAGGCTTAGGTGTAAACGCTCCTGAGCTTCAGCAGAAAGTCGGCAAAGATTTATTTGTGTCCCTCCAATGAGTTGCCCGCAAGAACACTGTTTTCTGGAAGTGTTGGGTCAATACTCCCTCTAGTGGCAGGGGACTCAGACAGGGCTGCTCTGTGGCCCCCTCTCTGGGGTAGGGGCACTGAGCGGACATGGGCCCTGGCAGGAGCCTCTCCGCATGAGTCCCTGGTACCCACCTGCCTGCGACCTTCGGTGACCTGGCAGGAAGCTACGACGCCCAGACCTATGGTTACCTGTGCAGCGAGGTGTACTCCGCGGACACGTTCCACACACACTTCAAGTAGGGGGGCGGCCTGAGTGGAAAGGTGAGAGGCCGGGCTGCTATGCAGAGCAAGATGTTGCTATTTGGCCTGGTCCTAAATGCTTGTGCCACAACCATGGTCCTGCTGGGCTCTGAGGGCCATGCCTTCGGTTCCCTGCTCCCCTGTCCCTTGTTCAATCACAGCAGAGATGGCCACACCCACAACCTCAGTGAGGTCAGTGTTCCAACCTCCTGCATCCCCGCCCCCTCTCCGACGGTTGCCATGGAAAACAGAAGCTGCATCCTGAGGCCAGGGCATTCCGAGGATGCCAAGGGCAGACATGATGGCCTTAAATGATTTCCTCTTCTGTCAATTTTGCTAAACTTTAGGAGCTAGGAAATTGTCCACTTTACCGAAATATTCAAATTTACTGGCATTTTCTATATTCTCTGCTATAACATTGTCCTGATTCTTTCTGTATATTATTTACTTATGTTTTGGTTTTGCTTAATCAAAGTGTGTTTTTTAAATCTTTTCAAAGAATATCTTTTGACATACTAAATCACCTCAATTTTATACGTTTTCTGTTTTATTACCTTCTGCTCATATCTTTATTTATATTTTTGCTATGTTCTCTGGGTTTACTGTTTTTATCTTCTGATGTCAATTAAAACACTTGTTTATTAACTTTAATAAATCTTTTTAATTATAAAGAGTTGAACTTTTTGAAGATTCCAGCTTACTTGTAAGTATCTAAGGGTCAGGTTCTACACATTGTTGCTGGCCTAAGGCTTAATTCACCATATAGCAATGTATATATTGACATATTTTCCCCTCGACTTTCTGTGTTTTCCCACTTCTCACCTTTCTTTGCAGACAAGCCCTTTGAAGTACCCTTCACTTATTTTACAGCCAATAAGTCTTTAAAATAATGTGTATTTTTTAAGATAAATCTTCCTATATAATTAGGCAGAAAATCTGATCTGCCATATTTTTCAAAACAACATAATTTCACTCTTCTCCATGATTAATCTGTTGTATTACACAACCTTCGAGTTTTTAGCTTTATCAATGACATGTACTTTAAAAATGTTTTAAAGATCCTACCAGTCTTTTAAAACATCCTTGTTCCTTGTTTCAGTTCTAGTTTTATGTATATTTTCTGCCTTGCACCTGATTATTCCAACATCTGATGGATGGCCTTGGGAATCTCATTCTGGTATTGATTGTTTTTGCTGATTGTCTCCACTTGTATCTGATTTCTTCATTATTTTGTAAATTAGATCATGAGCTCATGTTTAGCTAAACAGCTGACCTTGGAAGAAGCTTAGGTGCAAACGCTCATGAGCTTCAGCAGAAAGTCGGCAAAGATTTATTTGTGTCCCTCCAATGAGTTGCCCGCAAGAACACCATTTCTAGAAGTGTTGAGTAAATACTCCCTCTAGTGGCAGGGGACTCAGGCAGGGCTGCTTTGTGGCCCCCACTCTGGGGCAGGGGCACGGAGCGGCCAGCGGCCCAGGTAGGAGCCTCTCCGCATGTGTCCCAGGGACCGAACTGCTTTCAACATTGTGTCACCTGGCAGGAAGCTACGATGCCCAGTCCTATTGTTACCTGTGCAGCGATGTGTACTCCGCGGACACGTTCCACACGCACTTCAAGGAGGATCGCGGCCTGAGTTGAAAGGTGAGAGGCCGGGGTGCCGTGGAGACCAAGAAGTTGCTCTTTGGCCTGGGCCTAAATTCTTGTGCCACCCCCGTGGGCCTGCCGGGCTCTGAGGGACCTGCCCTGGGCCCACTGCTCCCCTGCCCTTTGTTCAGTCACAGCAGAGATGGCCACACCCACACCCTCAGTGAGGGCAGTGTTCCAACCTCCTGGAGCCCCGCCCCCTCTCCTCAGTTTGCCATGGACAACAGAAGCTGCATCCTGAGGCCAGGGCATTCCGAGGATGCCAAGGGCAGACATAATTGCATTAAATGATTTCCTCTTGTGTCAGTTTTGGTAAACTTTAGGAGCTAGGAAATTGTCCACTTTACGGAAATGTTCAAATTTACTGGCATTTCATATAATCTCTGCTATAACATTGTCCTGATTCTTTCTGTATATTATTTACTTATGTTTTTGTTTTGCTTAAGCAAAGTGTGTTTTTTAAATATTTTCAAACAATATTATTTTGACTTACTAAATCACCTCAATTTTATATGTTTTCTGTTTTGTTAAGTTGTGCTCATATCTTTATTTATATATTTTCTATGTTCTCTGGGTTTATTGTTTTAATCTTCTCATGTCAGTTAAAACACTTGGTTATTAATTTTAATAAATCTTTTTAATTATAAAGAGTTGAACTTTTTGAAGATTCCAGCTTACTTGTAAGTATCTAAGGGTCAGGTCCTCCACATTGTTGCTGGCCTAAGGCTTAATTCACCATATAGCAATGTATATATTGACATATTTTCCCCTCGACTTTCTGTGTTTTCCCACTTCTCACCTTTCTTTGCAGACAAGCCCTTTGAAACACCCTTAACTTATTTTACAGCCAATAAGTCTTTAAAATAATGTGTATTTTTTAAGATAAATCTTCTTATATAATTAGGCAGAAAATCTGATCTGCCATATTTTTCAAAACAACATAATTTCACTCTTCTCCATGATTAATCTGTTGTGTTACACAACCTTCGAGTTTTTAGCTTTATCAATGACATGTACTTTAAAAATGTTTTAAAGATCCTACCAGTCTTTTAAAACATCCTTGTTCCTTGTTTCTGTTCTAGTTTTATGTATATTTGCTGCGTTGCAACTGATTATTCCATCATCTGATGGATAGCCTTGGGAATCTAATTCTGTTATTGTTTTTGCTGATGGTCTCCACCTGTAGCTGATGTCTTCATTATTGTGTAAATTTAGATCATGAGCTCATGTTTAGCTAAACAGCTGACCTTGTAAGAGGCTTAGGTGTTAACGCTCATGAGCTTCAGCAGGAAGTCGGCAAAGATTTATTTTTGTCCCTCCAATGAGTTGCCTGCAAGAACCTCGTTTTCTAGAAGTGTTATGGTCTATACTCCCTCTAGTGGCAGGGGACTCAGACAGGGCTGCTTTGTGGCCCCTGCTCTGGGGCAGGGGCACTGAGCGCACAGGGTCCTGGGCAGTAGCCACTCCGCTTGTGTTCTAGGGACCCACCTGCCTGCAACTTTCGGTCAACTGGCAGGAAGCTATGACGCCCAGACCTATGGTTAGCTTTGCAGCAAGGTGTATTCTGCAGACACGTTCCAATCACACTTCAAGTAGGAGGGTGGCCTGAGTGGAAAGGTGAGAGGCTGGGCTTCCGTGCAGACCAAGAATTTGCTCTTTGGCCTGGGCCTAAATGCCTGTGCCACCCCCCTGGGCCTGCCGGGCTCTGAGGGCCCTGCCCTGGGCCCCCTGCTCGCCTGCCTGTTGTTCAGTCACAGCAAAGATGGCCACCCCACACCCTCAGTGAGGGCAGTGTTCCAACCTGCTGCAGCCCCGCCCCCTTTCCTCAGGTTGCCATGGACTACAGAAACTGCATCCTTAGGCGAGGGCGTTCCGAGGATACCAAGGGCAGATATGATGGCATTAAATTATTACCACTCGTGTCAGTTTTGGTAAACTTTAGGAGCTAGAAAATTGTCCACTTTACCGAAATATTCAAATTTACTGGCATTTCATATATTCTCTGCTATAACATTGTCCAGATTCTTTCTGTATATTATTTACTTATGTTTTGGTTTTGCTTAATCAAAGTGTGTTTTTTAAATCTTTTCAAAGAATATTCTTTCGACTTACTAAATTACCTAAATTTTATATGTTTTCTGTTTTATTAACTTTTGCTCATATATTTATTATCTATTTTTCTATGTTCTCAGGGTTTATTGTTTTTATCTTCTGATGTCAATTAAAACACTTGTTTATTAACTTTAATAAATCTTTTTAATTATAAAGAGTTGAACTTTTTGAAGATTCCAGCTTACTTGTAAGTATCTAAGGGTCAGGTCCTCCACATTGTTGCTGGCCTAAAGCTTAGTCCACCATATAGCAATGTATATATTGACATATTTTCCCCTCGACTTTCTGTGTTTTCCCACTTCTCACCTTTCTTTGCAGACAAGCCCTTTGAAGTACCCTTCACTTATTTTACAGCCAATAAGTCTTTAAAATAATGTGTATTTTTTAAGATAAATCTTCCTATATAATTAGGCAGAAAATCTGATCTGCCATATTTTTCAAAACAACATAATTTCACTCTTCTCCATGATTAATCTGTTGTATTACACAACCTTCGAGTTTTTAGCTTTATCAATGACATGTACTTTAAAAATGTTTTAAAGATCCTACCAGTCTTTTAAAACATCCTTGTTCCTTGTTTCAATTCCAGTTTTATGTATATTTTCTGCCTTGCACCTGATTATTCCAACATCTGATGGATGCCCTTGGGAATCAAATTCTGTTGTTGATTGTTTTGGCTGATTGTCTCCACTTGTATCTGATTTCTTCATTATTATGTAAATTTAGATCATGAGCTCATGTTTAGCTAAACAGCTGACCTTGTAAGAGGCTTAGGTGTGAACGCTGGTGAGCTTCAGCAGAAAGTCAGCAAAGATTTATTTGTGTCCCTCCACTGAATTGTCCACACGGACCTCATTTTCTAGAAGTGTTGGGCCAATCCTCCCTCTAGAGGCAGGGGACTCAGAGAGGGCTGCTTTGCGGCCCTGGCTCTGCGGCAGGGGCACTGAGCGGCCTGGGGCCCAGGCAAGAGCCTCTCTACCTGTGTCCCATGGACCCACCTGCTTGCGACCTTCAGTCACCTGGCAGGAAGCTACGACGCCCTGACCTATGGTTACCTGTGCAGCGAGGTGTACTATGTGGACATGTTCCACACACACTTCAAGTAGGAGGGAGGCCTGAGTGGAAATGTGAGAGTTCGGGCTGATGTGCAGACCAAGGAGGCGCTCTTTGGCCTGGGCCTAAATGCTTGTGCCACCCCCCTGGGCCTGCCTGGCTCTGAGGGTCCTGGCCAGGGCCCCCTGCTCCCCTGCCATTTGTTCAGTCACAGCAGAGATGGCCAAACCCACACCATCTGTGAGGGCAGAGTTCCAACCCCCTGCAGCCCCACCCCCACTCCGCAGGTTGCCCTGGACTACAGAAGTTGCATCCTGAGGCCAGGGCGTTCCGAGGGTGCCAAGGGCAGACATGATGGCCTTAAATGATTTCCTCTTGTGTCAGTTTTGGTAAACTTTAGGAGCTAGGAAATTGTCCACTTAAAGAAATGTTCAAATTTACTGGCATTTCATACATTCTCTGCTATAACATTGTCCTGATTCTTTCTGTATATTATTTACTCATGTTTTTCTTTTGCTTAATGAAAGTGTGTTTTTTAAATCTTTTCAAAGAATATTCTTTTGACTTACTAAATCACCTCAATTTTATACGTTTTCTGTTTTATTACGTTCTCATATCTTTATTTATATTTTTTCTATGTTCTCAGGGTTTATTGTTTTAATCTTCTGATGTCAAATAAAACACTTGGTTATTAATTTTAATAAATATTTTTAATTATAATGAGTTGAACGTTTTGAAGATTCCAGCTTACTTGTAAGTATCTAAGGGTCAGGTCCTCCACATTGTTGCTGGCCTAAGGCTTAGTTCACCATATAGCAATGTATATATTGACATATTTTCCCCTCGACTTTCTGTGCTTTCCCACTTCTCACCTTTCTTTGAAAAGATGCCCTTTGAAATACCCTTAACTTATTTTACATCCAATAAGTCTTGAAAGTAATTTGTATTTTTGAAGATAAATCTTCTTATATAATTAGGCAGAAAATCTGATCTGCCATATTTTTCAAAACAGCATAATTTCACTCTTCTCCATGATTAATCTGTTGTATTACACAACATTCAGCTTTTTAGCTATATCAATGACATGTACTTTAAAAATGTTTTAAAGATCCTACCAGTCTTTGAAAATATCCTTGTTCCTTGTTTCTGTTCTAGTTTTATGTATATTTTCTGCCTCGCACCTGATTATTCCAACATCTGATGGATGGCCTTGGGAATCTCATTCTGGTATTGATTGTTTTTGCTGATTGTCTCCACTTGTAGCTGATTTCTTCATTATTGTGTAAATTTAGATCATGAGCTCATGTTTAGCTAAACAGATGACATTGTAAGAGGCTTAGGTGTGAACGCTCATGAGCTTCAGCAGAAAGTCAGCAAAGATTTATGCATGTTCCTCCACTGAGTTGTCCGCAAGGACCCCATTTTCTATAAGTGTGGGCCTAAACTCTGTCTAGTGGCAGGGGACTCAGATAGGGCTACTTTATTGCCCCCCCCTATGGGGCAGGGGCACTGAGCACACAGGTGCCCGGGAAGGAGCCTCTCCGCATGGGTCCCAGGGACCCACCTGCCTGCGACCTTCGGTCAACTTACAGGAAGCTACGACGCCCAGTCCTAAGGATACCTGTGCAGCGAGGCATACTCTGTGGACACGTTCCACACACTCTTCAAGTAGGAGGGCGGCCTGAATGGAAAGGTGAGAGGCCCGGCTGCCGTGCAGACCAAGAAGGCGCTCTTTCGCCGGCGTCTAAATGCTTGTGGCACTCCCTGGGGCCTGCCGTGCTCTGAGGTTCCTGCCCTGGGCACCCTGCTCCCCATCCATTTTTTCAGTCACAGCAGAGATGACCACACCCTCACCCTCAGGGCAGTGTTCCACCCTCCTGCACCCCCGCCCCCTCTCCGCAGCACTGACATGTGAACACTCTCACCATAAGCACTGTCCCTATGGGCACTTCCAACATGGGCAGTATCATCGTGAGCAATGTCAAGGGTGCCAGTGTCACCATGCACACGATCACCGCAAGGACTCTCACCTTAAGCAATGCCATCATGAGCAATTTCACCATGGGCACTGTCACCATTTGGCACTGCCATCATGTGCACTTTCACCATGGGCACGGTTACCATGGGCCCTTTATCATTGAGTACTGTCACCATAATATCACCATGGGCACTGTCACCTTGAGAAATATCACCATGAGCAATGTCATCATGCGCACTGGCGCCATGGGCCTTGTCACTATGAGCACTGTCAAAATGGGCAGTCTCACCGTGGTAACTGTCACCATGGGCACTGTCACCGTGAGAACTCTCACCATGGGCACTGTAACAGTCAGCAGTGTCCATGGGCACTGTCACCGTGGGCACTGCCACTGTGAGCATTATTACCATGAACACTGCTACCTTGAGCACTATCATCATAAGTAGTGTCACCATGGGCACTGTCACCATTGGCACGGCCACCATGGGCACTCTCACAGTGAGCACTGTCAGGGGCACTGCCACCATGGGCACGGTCACCATGAGCACTGTCACCATGGGCACTATCAACATGAGTACCATTTCCATGGGCACTGTCACCATGTGAAGTTTCACTATCTGTACTCTCACCATGGGCACTGTGAACATGAACACTGTCACCACGAGCACTGCCACCTTGGGCACTGCCACAATGAGCACTGTCACAATTAGAACTGTCTGTATGAGTAGTGCCACCATGGGCACTTTCACCATGATTACTATCACCGTGGGTATTGTCACCTTGGTCACTGTTACCCTGAGCACAATCACCATGAGTACTATCACCCTGAGGAATGTCACAATGGCACAGCCACAATGTGGACTGTCACCATGGGCACTATCACAGTGAGAATAGTCACCATGGGCACTGTCAACATGAGCACTGTCACTATGAGAATTATCACAATAGTCACTGTCACCATGAGAACTGTCACCATGCGCACTGTCACCATGGTCACTGTCAACTTGAGCGTTATCACCATGTGTACTGTCACCCTGGGCACGGTCACCAAGTGCACTACCACTATGCTCATATTACCGTGAGCACTGTCAACATGGCCACCTTAACCATAGGCAGTATCTCCATGAGCACTACCCACATCAGCATTATCACCGTTATCAGTGTCACCATGGGAAATATCATCGTGAGTACTTTAACCATGGGCACTGTCACTGTGAGCACTGTCGTCATGCGTAATGCAAGCATAAGCATGTTCACGGTGAGCACTGTCAGCATGGGTTGTCACCGTGTGCACTGTTCCCATGAGTACTGTCACCATGGGCACTGTCACCATTTTTCACTGACACCATGTGCACTACAACCATGTGCACTCTCACCATGGACACTATCACCGTGAGAGCTGTCACCCTGAGTACAGTTATCATGGGCAATGTCACCAAGGGCACAGCCACCATCTGCATTCTTACCATGGTCACTATCACTGTGAGAACTGTCACCATGGGAACTACAAACATGGGCACTGTCATCATGAGCACTTTCTCCATGCGAACTGTCACCATAGGCACTTTCACCATGGGAAGTATCAACGTGAGAACTGTCACCATGGGCACTGTCACGATGAGCATTGTCACCATAGGCACTCTCACTATAAGAACTGTCACCATGCGCACTGTCACTATGGGCACTATCACCTTGAACAGTATCACAATGTGTACTTTCACCATGGGCACTGTCACCATGGGCACTGGCACAATGCGGACTGTCCCCATGAGCCCTGTCACCATGGGCACTATCACCGTGAGCAATGTCACTGTGGTCACTGTCACCATTGGCAATGGCACCGTGGGCACTGTCACCTTGGGCACTGTCACCTGAGCTCTCTCAAGATTACACTGTGATCGTGGACACTGTCACCATGGACCTATCACTGTGGGCATTGCCAGCATTAGCAGTGTCACTATGGGCACTGCCACCGTGAGTACTATCACCATGAACAAAGCCAGTGTTAACAATATCACCATAAGCAATGTCATCATCGGCACTGTCAGCACCATGAGCACTGCTACAATGAGCATTGTCACCATGGGCACTTCCACCATGAGCACTGTCTCCATGAGCACTGTCACAATGAGCAGTGTCTACATGGGCAATGTCACCATGTGCACTATCACCATGAGCAAGATTACCATTGGTGCTGTCACAATGTGCAGTGTCACTATCGGTACTGTTCCCATGGGAATTGCCACCAAGAACATTGTCACCATTAACACTGTCACCACGAGCACTGCCACCTTGGGCACTGCTATTATGAGCACTGTCAGCATAAGAACTGTCGCTATGGGAAATGCCACCAAGGGTAATTTCACCATGAGTACTGTCACCATGGGTATTGTCACCATTTGCACTGTCACCATGAGCACTATTACCGTGAGGACTGTCACCATGAGCACTGTCACCATGGGCACTGGCACAATGCAGACTGTCATCATAAGCCTTGTCACCATGTGCACAATCTCCGTGAGCACTCTCATTGTCTTCACTGTCATCATGGGCACTGTCACAGTGAGCACTGTCACCATTGGCAATGTCACCGTGGACACTGTCACCATGGGCATTGCCACCATAGGCACTGTCACTGTGAGCACTGTCACCATGGGTACTGAAACCATGAGCACTGTCACCATAAGCACTGTCAGCATGGATTGTCACCATGTGCACTGTCACCATGAGCACAGTCACCATGGGCACTGTCACCATTTTTCACTGCCACCATGTGCACTACAATCATGTGCACTGTAACCATGGACACTATCACTGTGAGCACTGTCACCATGAGTGCTGTCATCATGGGCAATGTCAACAACTGCACGGCCACCATGTGCACTCTTACCATGGTCACAATCACCGTGAGAACTGTCACCATGGGAACTACCAAAATTGGCACTGTCAACTTGAGCACTTTCACCATGCGAACTCTCACCATGGGCACTTTCACCATGGGCACTATCAACGAGAGAACTGTCACCATGGGCACTGTCATGATGAGCACTGTCACCATAGGCACTTTCACTATGAGAACTGTCACCATGTGCACTGTCATCATGGGCACTATCAACTTGAGCAGTATCACCATGTGCACTGTCACCATGGGCACTATCATCATGAGAACTGTCAGCATGCGCACTGTCACTGTGGGCCCTGCCACTGTAGGCACTGCCACTGTAAGAAATGTCACCATGGACACTATCACTGTGAGCACTGTCAACATGAGAACGTCACCATGGGCACTGTCATCATGGGTATTCTCTCCAAGGGCAATCACCGTGAGCATTGTCACAATGGACAATTTCACCATGAGCACTGTCACCAAAGACACTAGCAGCATGAGCAATATCACCATGGGCACTGTCACCAGGGGCACTATCACTGTGGGTAATGTTATCATGGGCACTTTCCCCATGAGCACTGCCACCAGGACCATTGTCTCCGTGGACACTGTCACCATTTTCACTGTCACCGTGAGGTCTCTCACTATTGCACTGTGATCATGGGAAGTGTCACCATGCGTCTATCACCGTGGGCATTGCCAGCATGAGCCGTGTCACTAGGGGCACTGCCACAGTGAGCACTATCACCATAAGCACATCCAATGTGTACACTATCACCATAAGCATTGTCATCATCAGCACTGTCACCATGAGCACTGCCACAACGAGCACTGTCACCATGGGCACTTCCACCATGAGTACTGTCACCGTGAGCACTGTCACAATGAACAGTGTCTCCATGGGCAATGTCAACGTGGGCACTCTCAGCATGTGCACCATCACTGAGACCAAGTTTACCATTGGCAATGTCACAATGTGCAGTGTCACCATCTGTACTGTTCCCATGGGAACTGCCACCAAGAGCCCTGTCACCATGAGCAATATCACCAAGAGCACTGTCACCACGAGCACTGCCACCTTGGCACTGCTATTATGAGCAATGTCACCATGAGAATTCTCTCTATGAGAACTGCCACCATGGGTATTTTCACCATGAGTACTGTCACCATGCACACTATCACCGCTAGGACTATCACCTTAAGCAATGTCACTATGAGCAACGTCACCATGGGCACTGTCACCATTTTTCACTGACACCATGTGCACTACAACCATATGCACTCTCACCATGGACACTATCACCGTGAGCACTGTCACCCTGAGTACAGTCATCATGGGCAATGTCACCAAGGACACGGCCACCATCTGCATTCTTACCATGGTCACTATCACTGTGAGAACTGTCACCATGGGAACTACAAACATGGGCACTGTCATCATGAGCACTTTCTCCATGTGAACTGTCACCATAGGCACTTTCACCATGGGAAGTATCAACGTGAGAACTGTCACCATGGGCACTATCACGATGAGCATTGTCACCATAGGCACTCTCACTGTAAGAACTGTCACCATGAGCACTGTCACTATGGGCACTATCACCTTGAGCAGTATCACCATGTGTGCTTTCACCATGGGCACTCTTACCATGGGCATGGTCACCAAGTTCACTATCACTATGCACACTATTACTGTGAGCACTGTCACCGTGGGCACCTTAACCATGGGCACTAACACTGTGAGCACTTTCACCATTGGCACTATCACCGTGATCACTGTTACCATGGGTCCTATCACCATGAGCATGGTAAGGGCACGGTCACCATGTGCACTGCTACCATCGGTAATCTCCCCTAGGTCACTGCCACCATGAGCACTGTCACCATGAGCAATTTCACCATGGCCATTTTCTACGTGGGCACTGTCACCATTTCACTGTCACCGTGAGCTGTCTCACCATTGCACTGTGATCGTGGGGACTGTCACCATGGGTCTATCATGGTGGGCATTGCCAGCATGAGCAGTGTCACTATGGGCACTGGCACAGTGAGCACTATCCCCATAACAATGTCATCATCGGCACTGTCACAATGAGCACAGCCACAACGAGCACTGTCACCATGGGCAATTCCACCATGAGCACTGTCACAATGAACAGTGTCTCCATGGGCAATGTCAACATGGGCACTCTCACCATGTGCACCATCACTGAAAGCAAGTTTACCATTGGCACTGTCACAATGTGTGGTGTCACCATACGTAGTGTTCCCATGGGAACTGCCACGAAGAGCACTGTCACCATGAGCAATGTCACCAAGAGCACTGTCACCACGAGCACTGCCACCTTGGGCACTGCTATTATGAGCGCCATCATCATAAGAAATGTCACTATGGGAACTGCCACCATGGGTATTTTCACCATGAATACTGTCACCATGGGTATTGTCACCATTTGCACTGTCACCATGCACACTATCACCGCTAGGACTATCACCTTAAGCAATGTCACCATGAGCAATGTCACCATGGGCACTCTCACCATTTTGCACTGCCATAATGTGCACTATCACCTTGGGCACTATCACCCAGGGCACTTTATAGTGGAGTACTGTCACCATAGGTAATATCACCATTTCCACTCTCACCATGAGAACTATCACCGTGAACAATGTCACCAAGAGCATTTTCACCACGAGCACTGCCACCTTGGGCACTGCTTTTATGAGCAATATCACCATGAGAATTCTCTCTATCAGAACTGCCACCATGGGTATTTTCACCATGAGCACTGTCACCATGGGTATTGTCACCATTTGCACTGTTACCATGCACACTATCACCGCTAGGACTATCACCTTAAGCAATGTCCCTATGAGCAATATCACCATGAACACTGTCACCATTTTTCACTGACACAATGTGCACTGCAACCATGTGCACTCTCACCATGAACACTATCACAGTGAGTGCTGTCACTCTGAGTACACTCATCATGGGCAATGTCACCAAGGGCACGGCCACCATCTGCATTCTTACCATGGTCACTATCACTGTGAGCACTGTCACCATGGGAACTACAAACATGGGCACTGTCATCATGAGCACTTTCACCATGCTAACTGTCACCATGGGCAATTTCACCATGGAAAGTATCAACGTGAGAACTGTCACCATGGGCACTGTCACGATGAGCATTTTCACCACAGGCAGTGTAATCGTGAGAACTGTCACCATGCGCAGTGTCACCATGGGCACTATCACCTTGAGCAGTATCACCATGTGTAATGTCACCATGGGCACTGTCACCATGGGCACGGTCACCAAGTGCACTATCACTATGGGCACTAGTACCGTGAGCACTGTCACCATGGGCAGTTTAACCATAGACACTATCACCGTGAGCACTGTCACCATGGGCACTATCACCGTGAGCACGGTTACCATTGGCACTGTCAGCATGTGTAGTGTCACCATCGGTACTGTCACCATGGGAACTGCCAGCAGGAGCACTATCACCATGAGCACTGTCACCATGAGCACTGCAATCTTGTAACTGCCACCATGAGCACTGTCATCATGAGAACTGTCAGCGTGAGAACTGCCACCATGGGCACTTTCACCATGAGTACTGTCACCATGAGTATTGTCACTATGGGCACTGTCAACGGGTGCAATGTTGTGTTGGGCACTGGAACAATGCGGACTGTCACCATGAGCCCTGTTACCATGGGCTATGTGACCCTGAGCAATGTCAAAATAGGCAATGTCACTGTGGGCACTGTCACCATGAGCACTGCCGTCATGGGCACTGTCCCTTTGAGCACTGTCACCATGGGTACTGCAACCATGAGCACTGTCACCATGAGCATTGTCACTATAGGCATTGTCACCAATTGCACTGTCACCATGGGCACTGTCACCATGAGCACTATCATCGTGAGGGTTGTGACCATGGGCACTATCACCATGGGTACTGTCACCATGGGCACTGTCACCATTTTTCACTGCCACCATTTGCACTACAACCTTGTGCACTGTCACCATGGACACTATCACCGTGAGCACTGTCATCTTGAGTACTGTCATCATGGGCATTTTCACCAAGGGCACAGCCACCTTGTGCACTCTTACCATGGTCACTATCACTGTGAGCACTGTCACCATGGGTACTACCAACATGGGCTCTGTCATCATGAGCATTTCACCATGGGAACATTCACCATAGGCACTATCAACTTGAGCACTATCAACTTGAGGACTGTCACCATGGGCAGTATAACCATAAGCAGCATCACCATGGTCACTGTCTCCGTGGGCACTGTCACCGTGGCAGTGTCACCATGGGCAATGTCACCATGAGCATTGGCACCATAGACACTGACACCGTGAGAACTGTCACCATGCACACTGCCACCATGGGCCCTATCACCTTGAGCCGTATCACAATGTGTACTGTTACCATGGGCATGGTCATCAAGTGCACTATCACTATGCTCACTAATACCGTGTGCGCTTTCACCATGGACACCTTAACCATGGGCAATATCACTGTGAGCAATATCACAATCGGCACAATCACCATGATCACTGTTACCATGGGCACAATCCCTGTGAGCATTGTTACCATGGGAACTGTCACCATGTGAACTGCCACCATTGGTACTCTCACCATGGGAACTGCCACCATGATCACTGTCACCATGAGCACATTTACAACGAGCACTGTCACCTAGGGCACTGCCACCATGAGTACTGTGAACATGAGAACTGTCAATATGAGAATTGCCACCATGGGCACTTTCATGATGAGTACTGTCAGCATGGGAATTTTCACCTTGGGCACTATCACCATGAGCACTGTCACCGTGGTCACTGTCGCCATGGGCACTCTCATCATGGGCACTGTCACCATGGGTCTATCACCGTGGGTATTGCCAGCATGAGCAGTGTCACTATGGGCACTGCCACCTTGAGCACTATCACATGAGCACAGCCACTGTGAACACAATCACCATAAGCACTGTCATCATCGGCACTGTCACCATGAGCATTGCCACCATGAGCACTGTCACATGGGCACTTCCACCATGAGCACTCTCACCATGAGCACTGTCAAAATGAGCAGTGTCTCCATGGGCAATGTCACCATGGGCACTCTCACCATGTGCACTATCACCGAGAGCAAGGTTACCATTGGCACTGTCAAAATGTGCAGTGTCACCATCGGAAGTGTTCCCATGGGAACTGCCACCAAGAGCATTGTCACCTTGGCACCTTCTATTATGAGCATTGTCACCATGAGAACTATCGCTATGAGAAGTGCCACCATGGGTATTTTCATCATGAGTACTCTCACCATGGGTGTTGTCACCATTTGCACTGTCACCATGAGCATTGTCACCATGAGAACTGGCACTGTGAGAATTGCCACCATGGGCACTTTCACGATGAATATTGTCACCATGGGTATTTTCACCATGGGCACTGTCACCGTGAGCAGTATTATCATGAGCACTTTCACTGTGAGCACTGTCACCATGGGCACTGGCACAATGCGGACTATCACAATGAGCACTGTCACCATGGGCACTATCACCGTGAACAATGTCACTTTGGTCACTGTCAGCATGGGCAATGTCAGCGTGAGCAGTGTCACCATTGGCAATGAAACCATTGGCACTGTTACCTTGGTCACTGTCATCATGGGCACTGTCAACGTGGGCACTGTCACCATGGGCATTGCCACAATGGGCACTGTCAGTTTGAGCACTGTCATCATGGGTACTGCAACCATGAAAACGGTCACCATATTCACTGATAGCATGGGCTCTATCACCATGAGAACTGTCAGCATGGGCACTGTCAATGTGACCAGTAGCACCGTGAGCACTGTCACCATGGGCAATATCAACATGGGCTATATCACTGTGAGCACTGTCAACATGAGCATGTCACCATGGGCACTGTCAACATGGAACCCTATCCAAGGGCAATGTCACTGTGAGAATTGTCACCATGGTAAATTTCACCATGAGCACTGTCACCATGGCCATTGTCTCCGTGGGTACTCTCACCATTGTCATTGTCACCGTGAGCTCTCTCACCATTGCAATGTGATCGTGGGCACTGTCCTCATGTGTCTATCACCGTGGGCATTGCCAGCATGAGCAATGTCAGTATGGGCACTGCTACCGTGAGCACTATCTCCATGAGCACAGCCACTGTGAACACTATCACAATAAGAACTGTCATCATCAGCACTGTCACCATAAGCACAGGCACAATGAGCACAGTCACCATGAGCACTTCCACCATGAGCACTGTCACCATGAGAAATGTCACTATGAGAACTGCCACCATGTGTATTTTCACCATGAGTACTGTCACCATGGGTATTGTCACCATTTGCACAGTCACCATGAGCACTATTGCCGTGAGCAATATCAACGTGAGCACTGTCACCATGGGCACTGGCACCATGGGCACGGTCACCAAGTGCACAATCACTAGGGGCACTATTACCGTGAGAACTATCACCATGGGCACTATCACCGTGAGCACTGTCACCATGGGCACTATCACCATGTGTAGTGTCACCATCGATACTGTCACCATGGAAACTGCCACCAGGATCACTATCACCATGAGCACTGTCACTGTGAACACTGCCAACTCAGAACTGCCACCATGAGCACTGTCAACATGAGAACTGTCATTGTGAGAACTGACACCATGGGCACTTTCAACATGAGTATTTTCACCATGAGTATTTTCACCATGAGTATTTTCACAATGGGCAGTGTCACCATGAGCAGTGTCACCATAGGCAATGTCACTGTGGGCACTGTCACCATGGGCACTGCCATCATGGTCACTGCCAGTTTGAGCACTCTCACCATGGTTACTGCAACCATGAGCACTGTCACCATGGGCATTGTCACCGTGAGCACTATCACCGTGAGGGTTGTGACCATCGGCACTGTCACCATGGGCACTAGCAATGTGAGCACTGTCACCATGAGTACTATCATCATGTGCATTGTCACCAAGGGCATGGCCACCATGTGCACTGTTACCATGGTCACTATCACTGTGAGCACTGTCACCATGGGCAATACCATCATGGGCACGGTCATGATTAATATTTTCCCATTGGGAACTGTCACCATGGGCACTTCCAACATGGGCTCTATCAACTTGATGACTGTCACCATGGGAACTATCACCATGAGCAGTATCACCATGGTCAGTGTCACAGTAGGAACTGTCACCGTGGCACTGTCACCATGGGCAGTGTCACGATGAGCATTGTCACCATAGGCACTGTCACTGTGAGAAATGTAACCATGCACACTGTCACCATAGGCACTATCACCTTGAGCATTATCAAGATGTGTACTCTCACCATTGGCACGGTCACCAAGTGCACTATCACTATGATCACTATTACCATGAGCACTTTCACCATGGGCACCTTAACCACGGGCACTATCACCGTGAGCACTATCACCATCGGCACTATCACCATGATCACTGTCACCATGGGCACTATTGTCGTGAGTACGGTTACCATGGGCATTGTCACTGTTAGCACTATCATCATGGGTAATGCAACCATGAGCACAGTTACCATGAGCACTGTCAGCATGGGTTGTCACCCTGTTCACAGTCACCATGAGCACTGTCACCATGGGCACTGTCACCATTTTTTACTGCCACCATGTGCACTACAACCATGTGCACTGTCACTGTGGACACTATCACCGTGAGCTCTATCACCATGAGTACTCTCATCGTCGACAATGTCACCAAGGGCACGGCCACCATCTGCACTCTTACAATGGTCACTCTCACTGTGAGCACTGTCACCATGGGAACTACCAACATTGGCACTGTCATCATGAACACTTTCACCTTGCGAACTCTCACCATGGGCTCTTTCACCATGAGAACTCTCAGCATGAGCACTGGCACCGTGGGCACTTCCACCATAGGCAATGTCACCATGGGCACTATCCACGTGAGAACTGTCACCATGGGCACTGTCACGATGAGAATAGTCATCATAGGCACTGTCACCGTGATAACTGATACCATGTGCACTCTCACCATGGGCACTATCACCTTGAGCAGTATCAGCATATGTACTCTCACCATGGGCACTGTCACCATGAGCAGTGTCACCTCGAGCACTGCCACCTAGGGAATAACCACCATGAGCACTGTCACCATGAGAACTGTCACTATGAGAATTGACACCATTGGAACTTTCTCGATGAGTACTGTCACAATGGGTATTTTCACCTTGAGCACTGTCACTGTGAGATGTATGTCCGTGAGCACTTTCACTCTGAGCATTGTCACCATGGGCACTGGCACAATGTGGACTGTCACCTTGAGCCCTGTCACCATGGGCAATGTCACCATGAGAAGTGTCACCATAGGCAATGTCACCGTGGGCACTGTCACCATGGGCACTGCCACAATAGGCACTGTCTGTTTGAGCACTGTCACCATGGGTATTGCAACCATGAGCACTGTCACCATGTGCACTGTCACCATGAGAACTGTCAGCATGGGCACTATCACTGTGAGCACTGTCAACATGAGCACATCACCATGGGCACTGTCAACATGGGTACTCTCTCCAAGGGCAATGTCAACGTGAGAATTGTCACCATGGGCAATTTTACCATGAGCCCTGTCACCAAAGGCACTATCACCATGAGCAATGTCACCGTGGGCAACTTAACCACGGGCACTATCACCGTGAGCACTATCACCATTGGCACTATCACTGTGATCGCTGTCACCATGGGCACTATCATCATGAGCACTGTTACCATGGGCACTGTCACCATGTGCACTGCCACCATCGGTACTCTCACCATGGGAACTGCCACCATGAGCAATGTCACCATGAGAACACTCATTATGAGAATTGCCACCATGGGCACTTTCACCGTGAGTATTGTCACCATGGGCATTTTCACAATGGGCACTGTCATTGTGAGCACTGTCACATTGGGCACTGACACAATGTGGACTGTCACTATAAGCACTGTCACCATGACACTTTCAAATTTAGAACTGTCACCGTGGTCACTTTCACCATGGGCAGTGTCACTATGAGCACTGCCATGATAGGCAATGTCACCATTTGCACTGTCACCATGGGCACTGTCACCATGAGCACTATCACCATGAGGTTTTGAACCATGGGCACTGTCACCATGGGCGGTGTCCCCATGGACAATCTCACTAAGAGTACTGTCACCATGGATACTATCACAATGGGCACCAATACTTTGGGCTCTGTCACCATGGGCACTTTCACTGTGAACACTGCCACTGTGACCACTCTCACCATAAGCACTGTCACCATGGGAACATTCACCATGGGCACTTCCACCATGGGCACTATCACCATGAGCACTGTCACCAAGACCACTGTCATGGTGGGCAGTGTCACCATGTGAACAATCACCGCAAGGACTCTCTCCTTAACCAAGTCACCATGAGCAATGTCACCATGGGCACCATCACAATTTGGCACTGCCGCCATGTACACAATCACTGTGGGCACTGTCACCATGGGCCCTTTATCACTGAGTACTGTCACCATGGGTAATATCACCATGGGCACTGTCACCGTGAGAAATATCACCATGAGCAATGTCATGATGGGCACTGGTTCCATGGGCCTTGTCACTATGAGAACTGTTACAATGGTCATGATCAACATGAGCAGTCTCACCGTGGTAACTGTCACCATGGGCACTGTCACTGTTAGAACATTCACCATCGGAACTGTCACTGTCGGCAGTGTCCACGGGCACTGTCACTGTGGGCATTGCCACCGTGAGCATTATTACCATGAACACTGCTACTGTGAGCACTATCATCATAAGTACTGTCACCAGGGGCACTGTCAACATTTGCATGGCCACCATGGGCACTCTCACGGTGTGCACTGTCACCAGGGGCACTGCCACCATAGGCACTGTAACCATGAGCACTGTAACCATGGGCATTGTCACCATGGGCACTATTACCATGAGAACTGTTACCATGTGAACTGTCACCATGTGCACTGCCACCATCGGAACACTCACCATTGGAACTGACACCATGAGCACTGTCACCATGAGCACGGTCACCACGAGCACTGCCACTTAGGACACTGCCACCATGAGCACTGTCACCATGAGGACTCTCACTATGTGAATTGCCACCATGGGAACTTTCACCATGAGTATTGTCACCATGGGCCTTGTCCAACTGGGCGCTGTCACCATTGGTACTGTCACCATTAGCACTATCACCATAGGCAGTGTGATGTTGGACACTGTAACCATGGGCACTGTCACCATGGGCACTATCACCATGAGCACTGTTACCATGGGCACTGTCACGATGTGCACTGCCCCCACCAGTAATCTCACCATGGGAACTGCCAGCATGAGCATTGTCACCATGAGCACTGTCACCACGAGCACTGCAACTTAGGGCACTGCCACCATGAGCAATGACACCTTGAGAACTCTCACTGTGTGAATTGCCACCATGGGAACTTTCAGCATGAGTACTGTCACCATGGGCCTTGTCCAACTGGGCGCTGTCACCATTGGCACTGTCACCATTAGCACTGTCACTGTGGGCAGTGTGATGTTGGGCACTGTCACCATGGGCACTGTCACCATGAGCGCTGTCACTGTGTGCAGTGTCACCATGTGCAATATCACCATAAGGACTATCTCCATAAGCAATATCACCATTAGCAATGTCAGCATGGGCACTGTCACCGTGAGAACTGTCACCATGGGCACTGTCACTCTCAGTACTGTCACCATGGGCACTGACATTGTGGGCACTGCCACCGTGAGCACTATTACCATGAACACTGTTACCCTGAGCACTATGATCAAAAGCACTGTCACCATGGACACTCTCACCATTAGCAGTGCCTCCAGGGGCACTATCGCAGTGTGCACTGTCACCATGGCACCTGCCACCTTGGGCTCTGTCACCCTGAAGAATGTAACAATGCCCATTATCACTGTGTGCACTGTCACCATGGGCACTATAAACATGAGCACTGTCAGCATGTGCACTGTCACTATTTTGCTCTCTCACCAGGTGCACTACCACCATGGGCACTGTCACGATGTGCACTATCACAGTGCGCACGGTTACCATGGCCACTGTCACAAGTGCAGTGTCACCTTCAGTACTGTCCCCATGGGAACTGCCACCAAGAGCACTGTCACCACCAGATCTGCCACCTTGGGGACTGCTTTTATGAGCACTGTCACCATGAGAAATGTTGCTATGAGAACTGCCACCATTGGTATTTTCACCATGAGTACTGTCACCATGGGTATTGTCACCATTTGCACGGTCACCATGAGCACTATTACCGTGAGCACTATCACTGTGAGCACTGTCACCATGGGCACTGACACAATGCAGACTATCACCATGAGACTTGTCACCATGGGCACTATCACTGTGAGCACTCTCACCGTGGTCACTGTCACTATGGGCACTGTCACCATAGGCATTGTCACCATGGGCACTGTCATCATGGGCACTGCCACCATGGGAACTGTCACTGTGAGCACTGTCACCATGGGTACTGCAACCATGAGCACTCTCACCATGGGCACTGTCACCATTTTTCACTGCCACCATGTGCACTACCACCATGGGCACTGTCACCATGGGCAATATCACCATGAGCAGTGTCACCATGAGTACTGCCTTCATGGGCACTGTCAGCAAGGGCACGGCCAACATGTACACTGTTACCATGGTCTCTATCACCGTGAGCACTCTCGCCATGGGATCTACCAACAAGGGCACTGTCATCATGAGCAGTTTCACCATGGGAACTGTCACCATTTGCACTGTCACCTTGGGCACTAAAAACGTGAGAGCTGTCACCATGGGCACTTTCACCATGGGCACTATCACCGTGAACACTGTCACCATGAGCACTGTCACTGTGTGCAGTGTCACAATGCGCACTATCACCATAAGGACTATCACCATAAGCAATGTCACCATGAGCACTGACACCATTTCACACTGACACCATGTGCAGTATCACCATGGGCACTTTAAGCATGAGTACTGTCACCATGGGTTATATCACCATGGGCACTGCCACCGTGAGAACTGTCACTGTGCGGCATGTCTCGGGCACTGGCACCATGCGCGTTGTCACTAAGAGCACTGTCACAATAGGCATTATCATCATGAGAAATCTCACCGTGCTAACTGTCCCCATGGGCACTGTCAGCATGAGAACTGTCACCATGGGAACTGTCACGGTCGGCACTGTCACCATGAGCTCTGTCACCATGGGCACTATCACCGTTAGCACTGTCACCGTGGTTACTGTCACCATGGGCACTGTCACCGTGAGCACTAGCACCGTGAGGGTTGTGACCATGGGCACTCTCGCCAAGGGCAGTGTCCGCATGGAGAATTTCACGGGGAGTAATGTCACCATGGACACTATCACTTCGGGCACTGTTACCGTGGGCACTGTTACCATGGGCTCTATCACCATGAGCAATGTCACCAAGAGAACTGTCACCATGGGCACAGTAACTATTTTGCACTGCCACCAGGTGCACTACCACCATGGGAACTGTCACAATTGGCACTATCACCACGAGCACCATTACCATTGGCACTGTCACCATGTGCAGTGTCACCATCGGTACTCTCACCATGGGCAATGCCACCATGAGTACTGTCACCAAGAGCACTGTCACCAAGAGCACTGCCACCTTGCGCGCTGCCATCATGAGCACTGTCACAATGAGAACTGTTACTATGAGAACTGCCACCATGGGCACTTTCACCATGATTACTGTCACCGTGGGTATTGTCACCTTGGGCACTGTCACCATGAGCACTATAACGGTGAGCAGTATAACTCTGAGCACTGTCACCATGGGCACAGAAACAGTGAGGACTGTCACCATGAGCAGTGTCATCATGGGTATTATCACCGTGGGCACTGTCACCATGGTCACTGTCACCGTGAGCACTGTCACCATAGACAATGTCACCATGGGCACTGCCACCATGGGCACTGTCATTGTGAGCCATGTCACAACGGGTACTGCAACCATGAGCACTGTCACCGTGAGCACTGTCAGCATGTGTTGTCAGCACTAGCACTATTAGCACTGTCACCATGAGTACATTCATCATGGGCACTCTCACTAGGGAATGGCCACCATGTACACTGTAACCATGGTCACTATCACCGTGAGCACTGTCACAATGTGAACTACAAACATGGGCACTGTCATCATGAGCACTTTCATAATGGGAACTGTCACCATGTGCACTATCAACGTGAGGACTCTGACCATGGGCAGTACCACCATGGGCAATGTCAACATGGAGACTATCACCTTGAGCACTGTCACCATGAGCAATGTCACTATGGTCATTTTCACCCTGAGAACTCTCACCACGGGGACTATCACCATTGGCACTGTCACTGTGGGGTTGTCACCATGAGCACTATCACCGTGAGCAGTGTCTCCATGGGCAATGTCACCATGAGCATTGTCACCAAGAGCACTGCCACAATGAGCACTGTCACTTATGGTACTGCCAACATGAGCAGTGTCACCATGAGCACTGTCACCATGAGCACTCTCAGCATGGGCATTGCACCCTAGGTAATGTCACCATGGGCAGCTTCACCGTGAGCATTGTTAGCATGAGCTCTGTCACCCTGGGTATTGTCACCATGGGCACGGTCACCATGGACACTATCACCGTGAGCACTGTCACCATGGGCACTTTCACCATGGGCATTATCAACGTGAGAACTGTCACAATGAGCACTGTCACTGTGTGCAGTGTCACCATGAGCACTCTCACCATGGGCACTCTCACCATTTTTCACTGCCACCATGTGCACTACCACAATGTGCACTATCACTATGGGAATGAATAACATGGGCACTATCACTGTGAGCAGTGTTAACATGAGCACGTCAGCATCGGCACTGTCAACATGCGTAATCTCTCCAAGGGTAATGTCACTGTGAGCACTGTCACCATGGGCACTGTCACCATTTTTCACTGCCACCATGTTCACTACCACCAAGTGCAACTTCACCATGAGCACTGTCATCATGGGCAATGTGACCAAGGGCACGGCCAGCATGTGCACTCTTACCATGGTCACTATCACTGTGAGCACTGCCACCATGGAAACTACCAACATGGGCACTATCATCATGAGCACTTTCACCATGGGCACTATGAACGTGAGAACTCTCACCATGAGCACTGACACTGTGTGCAGTGTTACCATGAGCATTGTCACATGGGCACTCTCACCATTTTTCACTGCCACCATGTGCACTACCACAATGTGCACAGTCACCATGGGAACTACCAACATGAGCACTATCACTGTGAGCACTGTCAACATGAGCACATCACCATTGGCACTGGCAACATGGGTAATCTCTCCAAGGGCAATGTCACCGTGAGCATTGTCAACATGGGCAATTTCACCATGAGCACAGTCACCAAAGGCACTATCACCATGAGCAATGTCACCATGGGCACTGTCACCATGGGCACTTTCACCATGGGCACTATCACTGTGAACACTGTGACCATGAGCACTGTCACTGTGTGCAGTGTCACCATGAGCACTGTCATCTTGGGCACTGTCACCATTTTTCACTGCCACCATGTGCACTACCACCATGTGCACTGTCACCTTGGGCACTATCACCGTGAGCACTGTTACCATGAGTACTGTCATCATGGGCACTGTCACCCAGGGCATGGCCACCATGTGCACTCTTACCATGGTCAATATCACCGTGAGCACTATCACCATGTGAATTACCAACATGGGCACTCTCATCATAACTACTTTCACAATGGGAACTGTCACTATGGGAACTATCCACCTGAGGACTCTCACCATGGGCACTATCACCATGGGCACTGTCACAGTGAGCACTGTCACCATGGGTTCTTTCACCATGGGCACTGTCACCATGAGAATTTTCACCATAGGCACTGTCATAGTGACAACTATCACCATGCGTAATGTCACCATGGGCACTATCACCGTTAGCATCATCACATTGTATACTGTCACCTTGGGAACTGTCACAATGGATACGGCCACCAAGGGTACTATCAACATGGGCACTATCACTGTGAGGATGGTCACCATGGGAACTACCAACATTGGCACTGTCATCATGAGCATTTTCACCACAGGAACTCTCACCATGGGCACTATCAATGTGAGGACTGTCACCATGGGCACTATCACCTTGAGCAGTAACAACATGGTCAATATCACCATGGCAGTGTCACCATGGCAGTGTCACCATGGGCACTGTCACAATGAATATTGTCACCATAGTCACTGTCACCATGAGAACTGTCACCATGTGCAGTGTCACCATGGGCACTATCACCTTGAGCATTATCAACATGTGTACTGTCTCCATGGGCACGGTCACCAAGTGCACTATCTCTATGCTCACTATTACAGTGAGCAAAATCACCATGATCAGTGTCACCATGTGCATTATCACCATGAGCACTGTCACCATGGGCACTGTCACTATGTGCACTGCCACCAATGGTACTCTCATCATGGTAACTGCCACCATTAGCACTGTAACGATGAGCCCTGTCACCACGAGCACTGCCACCTAGGGCACTGCCACCATGAGCACTGTCACCATGGGAAATCTCATTTTGAGAATAGACACCATGGGCACTTTCACCATGAGTAATGTCACCACGGGTATTTTCACAATGGGCACTGTCACTGTGAGAAGTGTCACCTTCAACACTGGCACAATGCGGACTGTCACCATAAGCACTGTCACCATGGGCACGGTCACTGTGAGCATTGTCACGATAGGTAATGTCACCATTTGCACTGTCACAATGGGCACTGTCACCGTGAGCACTATCACCATGAGGGTTGTGACCATGGGCACTGTCACCATGGGTAGTGTCCCCATGGACAATTTCACTGTGAGTAGTGTCACCATGGACACTATCACTATTGGCACTGTCACCGTGGGCTCTGTCACCTTGGGCACTTTCACCGTGAACACTGCCACTGTGACCACTCTCAGCATAAGGACTGTCACCATGAGCACCTTCACCATGGGCACTTCCACCATGGGCACTAACACCGTGAGCACTGTCACCAAGAGCAGTGTCATGGTGGGCAGTGTCACCATGTGCACAATCACTGCACGGACTCTCACCTCAAGCAATGTCACCATGAGCAATGTCACCATGGGCACTGTTACCATTTGGCACTGCCACCATGTGCAGTATCACCATGGGCACTGTCACCATGGGCCGTTTATCATTGAGTACTGTCACCATGCGTAATATCACCACGGACACTGTCACTGTGAGAACTATCACCGTGAGCAATGTCATGATGGGCAATGACGCCATGGGCCTTGTCACTATAAGCACTCTCACAATGGGCACAATCACCATGTGCAGTCTCACCATTGTATCTGTCAACATGGGCACTGTCAGCTTGAAAACTGTAACCATGGGCACTGTCACTGTCAGCAGTGTCCATGGCCACTGTCACTGTGGGCAGTGCCATCGTGAGTATTTTTACCATGAAGATTGCTACCATGAGCACTATCATCATAAGTACTGTCATCAGGGGCACTGTCACAATTGGCATGGCCAAGATGGGCACTCTCATGATGTGCACTGTCACCAGGGGCACTGCCACCATAGGCACTGTCACCATGAGCACTGTAACCATGGGTACTGTCAACATAGGCACTATCACCATGAGCACTGTTACCATGGGCACTGTCATGATGTGCACTGCCCCCACCGGTAATCTCACCATGGGAACTGCGAGCATGAGCATTGTCACCATGAGCACTGTCACCACGAGCACTGCCACCTAGGACACTGCCACCATGAGGACTGTCACCATGAGAACTCTCACTATGAGAACTGCCACCATGGGCACTTTCACCATGAGTACTGTCACCATGAGCCTTGTCACACTGGGCTCTGACACAATTGGCACTGTCACCATTAGCACTGTCACCATGGGCATTGTGATGTTGGGCACCGTCACCATGGGCACTGTCATCATGGGCACTGCCACCATGGGAACTGTCACTGTGAGCATTGTCACCATGGGTACTGCAACCATGAGCACAGTCACCGTAAGCAATGTCACGATGAGCACTGTCAAAATGAGCACTGTCGCTGTGTGCACTGTCACCATGTGCACTATCACCATAAGCAATGTCACCATGGTGACTGTCACAGTGGCAGTGTCAGCATGGGCCCTGTCATGATGATCGTCACCATAGGGACTCTCACTGTGAGAACTGTCACCATGCGCACTGTCATCATGGGCACTATCACCTTGAGATGTATCACCATGTGTACTGTCAACATGGGCATGGTCACAAAGTGAACTATCACTATGCTCACTATTACCGTGAGCACTGTCACCATGTGCACCTTAACCATGGGCACTATCACTGTGAGCACTATAACCATCGGCACTATCACAGTGATCACTGTCACCATGGGCACTATCACCGTGAGCATGATTACCATGGGCACTGTCACCATGTGCACTGCCACCATCGGTACTGTCACCATGGGAGGTGCCACCATGTGCACTGTCACCATGTGAACTATCTCCACGAGCACTGCCACCTAGGGCACTGCCACCATGAGCAATATCACCATGAGAACTCTCACTATGAGAATTGCCACCATGGGCACTTTCACCATGATTAATGTCACCATGAGCAATGTCAACATGGGCACTCTGATATTGGGCACTGTCACCATGGGCACTCTCATCGTGGGCACTGTCACAATGGGAAGTATCACCATGGGCTTTGTCTGCATGGGCACTGCCACCATGACATCTATCACCATAAGCACTGGAATCATGGGCACTGTCACCATGAGCAACGTCACCATGACCACTGCCAAAATGAAAATCGTCACTTATGGCACTGCCAACATGAGCAGTGTCACCATGAGCAATGTTACCATGGACATGAAACCCTGTGTATTGTCACCATGGGCACTGTCACGATGAGCACTCTCACCCAGGGAATTGCCACCCTAGGTACTTTCACCATGGGCACTGTCACCGTCAGATCTGTTACCATGAGCTCTGTCACCCTGGGTATTGTCACCATGGGCACTATCACCGTAAGAATTGTGAACATGGGCACTGTCACCATGGGCACTATCACCATAAGCACTCTCACCATGAGTACTATCACCTTGGGTATTGTTACCATGGGCACTGTCACTGTGAGAACTACACTGTGAGAATTGTGACTATGGGCACTGTCACCATGGGCACTTCCACCATGGGCACTATCGCCATGAACACTGTCACCACGCCCACTATCACCGCAAGGACTATCACCATAAGCAATGTCACCATGAGCAATTTCACCATGGGCACTGTCACCATTTCGCACTGCCACCACATGCAGTATCACCATGGGCACTTTAACCATGAGTACTGTCACCATGGGTAAAATCACCATGGGCACAGACACCGTGAGAACTGTCACTGTGCGGCATGTCTCGATGGGCACTGGCACCATGGGCATTTTCACTATTAGCATTGTCACAATGGGCACTATCACCATGAGCCATCTCACCATGGTAACTGTCACCATGGGCACTGTCACTGTTGGCACAGTCCATGAGCCCTGTATCTGTGGGCACTGCCACCATGAGCATTATTACCATGAACAATGCTATGTTGAGCACTATCATCAAATGTAATGTCACCATGGGCAGTGTCACTTTTAGCACTGTCCATGGGCACTGTCACTGTGGGCAGTGCCACCGGGAGCATTATTACCATGAACACTGCTACCATGAGCATTATCATCATAAGTACTGACACCAGGTTCACTGTCACCGTGAGCACGGTTCCCATGGACACTGTCACAGTATGCAGTGTCACCATCGGTACTGTCCCCATGGGAACTGCCACCAAGTGCACTGTCACCATTAGCACTGTCATCACGAGCACTGCCACCTTGGGCACTGTTATTATGAGCACTGTCACCATGAGAACTGTCACTATGAGAACTGCCACAATGGGTATTTTCACCATGTGTACTCTCACCATGGGTGTTGTCACCATTTGCACTGTCACCATGAGCACTCTTACAGTGAGCACTATCACCGGGACAACTTTCACCATGGGCACTGGTACAATGTGCACTGTCACCATGAGCCCTGTCTCCATGGGCACTATCACCATGAGCACTCTCACCATGGTCACTGTCACCATGGGCAATGTCACCATGGGCACTGTCACCATGGGCCCTGTCATCATGGACAGTGTCACTGTGTGCACAGGCACCATGGGCACTCCCACCATGTTCACTCTTACTGTGAGCACTGTCAACATTTGTACTGCAACCATGAGCACTGTCACTGTGAGCACTTTCAGCATGAGTTCTCACCGTGTGCACTGTCACCATGAGCACTGTCACCATGGGCACTGTCACCATTTTTCACCGCCACAATGTGCACTACCAACATGAGCACTGTCACCATGGGCACTATCTCGTGAGCACTGTCACCATGAGGACTGTCATCATGGGCACTGTCAACAAAGGCACGGCTCTCATTTGCATTCTTACCATGGTCACAATCACCGTGAGCACTGTCATCATGGGAAGTAGCATCATAGGCACTGTCATCATGAGCATTTTCACAATGGGAACTGTCACCATGGGCACTATCAACGTGAGGACTATTAGCATGGGCACTAGCTGCATGGGTACTCTCACTGGGAGCACTGTCAACGTGGGCACTGTCACCATGAGAATTGTCACCATAGGCACTGTCATAGTGAGAACTATCACCATGCACACTGTCACCATTGGCACTATCACCGTTAGCACTATCACCATGTGTACTGTCACAATGGGCACTGTCACAATGGGCACGGCCAGCAAGTATACTCTCACCATGGGCACTATCACTTTTAGGACTGTAACCATGGGCACTATCACAATGAGATGTATCACCATGGGCACTCTCACCGTGAGAACTGTCACCGTGGGCACTGCCACCATTGGCACTATCACCGTGAGAAGTATCACCATGTGTACTGTCACCGTAGGCACTGTCACCATGGGCACGGCCACCAAGTGCACTATCACTATGGGCACTGTTACCGTGAGCACTGTCACCATGGGCACTTTATCCATGGGCCCTATCACCATGAGCACAGGTACCATGGGCACCGTCACCATTTTTCACTGCCACCATGTGCACTACAACTATGTGCACTGTCCCCATGAGCATTATAACCGTGAGCACTGTCACGATGTGCACTGTCACCATTTATCTCTGCCACAATATGCACTGTCACCATGGGCAATATCACTGTGAGCAGTGTCACCATTATTACTGTCATCATGGGCATTTTACCAAGGGCACGGCCACCATGTGCACCCTTTCCATGGTCAGTATCACTGTGAGCACTGTCACCATGGAAAATACCAACATGGGCACTGTCATCATGAGCACTTTCACCATGCAAACTGTCACCATGGGCACTCTCACTGTGAGCATGGTCACCATGAATACTGTCATCATGGGCACTGTCAACAAGGGGATGGCAACCATGTGCACTGTTACCGTGGTCACTATCACCCTGAGCACTATCACCATGGAAACTACCTACATGGGCACTGTCATCATGACCAAGTTCACAATGGGAACTGTCACCATGGGCGCTATCAAAGTGAGGACTCTCACCATGGGCACTATCACCATAGGAACTGTCACCATGAGCACTGTCACCGTGGGCACTGTCACCATGGGCACTTTCACTGTGAGCACTGCAACCATGAGTACTGTCGTCATGGGCACTTTCACCAATGGCACAGCCACTATGTGCACTGTTACCATGTTCACTATCACCATGAGGACTCTCACCATGGGCAGTATCACCATGGGCACTGTCACCTTGAGCACTGTCAATGTGGGCACTGTCACCATGGGCACTGTCACCATGAGAATGGTCACCATAGGCACTGTCATAGTGACAATTATCACCATGCGCAGTGTCACCATGGGCACTATCAGCATTAGCAGTATCACCATGTATGCTGTCACCATGGGCACTGTCACAATGGGTATGGCCAACAAGTGTACTACAACCATGGGCACTATCACTGTGAGGATGGTCACCATGGGAACTTACAACACGGACACTGTCATCATGAGCACTTTCACCATGGGAACTCTCAGCATGGGCAATTTCTCCATGGGCACTATCAATGTGAGGACTGCCACCATGGACACTATCACCTTGAGCAGTATCATCATGGTCAATGGCACCATGGACACTGCCACCATGGCAGTGTCACCATAGGCAATGTCACGATGAGCATTGTCACCATAGTCACTGTCACCATGAGAACTGTGAGCATGCGCACTGTCACCATGGGCTCTATCACCTTGAGACGTATCACCATGTGTGGTGTCACCATGGGCACAGTCACCACACGCACTATCACTATGCTCGCTATTACCATGAGCACTGTCACCATTGGCACCTTAACCACGGAAAATATTACCGTGAGCACTATCACCATCGGGTCCATCACCATGAACACTGTTAACATGAGCACTGTCACTGTGTGCAGTGTCACTATGAGCACTATCACCGTAAGGAATCTCACCATAAGCAATGTCACCATGGGCACTGTCACCATTTTGTACTGCCACTATGTGCAAGGTCACCATGGGCACTTTAACCATGATTACTGTCACCATGGGTCATATCACCATGGGCACTGTCACCGTAAGAAGTGTGACCATGCGGAATGTCTCGATGGGCACTGGCACAATGGGCACTATCACAGTGAGAAATCTCACCATGCTAACTGTCCCAATGGGTGCTGTCACTGTGAGAACTGTCACCATGGGCACTGTAACTGTTGGTACTGTCACTATGGGCATTGATATTGTGGGCACTGCCAACATGAGCTCTATTTAAATGAACACTGTTACCCTGAGCACTATGATCAAAAGGACTGTCACCATGGGCACTCTCACCATTGGCACTGCCACCATGGGCACTATCACAGTGTGCACTGTCACCATGGCAACTGCCACCTTGGGTTCTGTCACCATGAACATTGCAATAATGTCCATTTTCACCGTGTGCACTGTCATCATGAGCACTGTCAGCAAGTGCAATGTCACTATTTTGCACTGTCACCAGGTGCACTACCACCATGAGCACTATCACAAAGAACTATCACCGTGAGCACTGTTACCATGGGCACTGTCACAATGTGCAGTGTCACCTTCGGTACTGTCCCCATTGGAACTGCCACCAAGAGCACTGTCTCCATTATCACTGTCACCAGGAGCACTGCCACCTTGGCCACTGCAATTATGAGCACTGTCACCATGAGAACTGTTGCTATGAGAACTGCCACCATGGGTATTTTCACCAAGAGTACTGTCATCATGGGTATTGTCACCATTAGCACTGTCACCATTTGTCACTGCAAACTTGGGCACTGTCACCATGGGCGCTGTTACCGTGGACACTGTCACAATGGGAAGTATCACCATGCGCTTTGTCAGCGTGGGCACTGTCACCGTGTGCACTGCCACCGTGACATCTATCACCATAAACACTGAAACCATGGGCACTGTCACCATGAGCACTGCCACAATGAGCACTGTCACTTTTGGCACTGCCACCATAAGCAGTGTCACCATGAGCACTGTCACCATGGGCATGACACCCTGGGTATTGTCACCATGGGCACAATCACCGTGAGAATTGTGAACATGGGCACTGTCACCATAGGCGCTATCACCATGAGCACTGTCACCATGAGTACTGTCACCCTGGGTACTGACACCATGGGCACTGTCACCATGAGCAATACATCGTGAGAATTGTGACTATGGGCACTGTCACCATGGGCACTATCACTGTGAGTACTGTCACTGTGTACAGTGTCACCACGATCACTATCACTGTGAGAACTGTCACTGTAACCACTATCACCATAAGCAATGTCACCATGGGCACTTTCACCATGGGAACTATCACCATGAGCACTGTCACCATGAGCACTGTCACTGTGGGCAGTGGCACCATGAGCACTATCACTGTGAGAAATGCCACTGTAACCACTATCACCATAATCACTGTCACCATGGGCATTTTAACAATGAGTACTGTCACCATGGGTAATATCATCATGGGCACTGTCACTGTGAGAACTGTCACTGTGCGGAATGTCTCTATGGGAACTGGCACCATGGATATTGTCACTATGAGCACTGTCACAATGGGCAATATCACCATGAGCAGTCTCACCCTGATAACTGTCACCATGGGCACTCTCACTGTCAGAACTGTCCATGGGCACTGTCACTGTGGGCACTGCCACTGTGAGCATTATTACCATGAACACAGCTACCGTGAGCACTATCATCATAAGTACTGTCACCATGGGCCCTGTCACCATTGGCACGACCAGCATGGGCACTGTCATGGTGTGCAATGTCACCAGGGGCACACCCACCATGAGCAATGTCACCATGAGCACTGTCACCATGGGCACTAGCACAATGCAGACTGTCACCATGAGCCTTGTCTCCATGGGCACTATCACCGTGAGCAGTCTCACCGTGGTCACTGTCACTATGGGCACTGTCACCGTGAGCAGTGTCACCATAGGCTATGTAACCATATGCACTGTCACCATAGGCCATGTAATCATGGGCAGTGTCACTGTGGGCACTATCACCATGGGCACTGCCACCATGGGCACTGTCACCGTTGGCACTATCACCATTGGCACTGCCACCATGGGCACTGTCACCATGATCACTTTCAGCATGGGTTCTCACTATGTGCACTGTCACCATGAGCACTCTCACCATGGGCACTGTCACCATTTTTCACTGCCACAATTTGCACTACCAGCATGAGCACTGTCACCATGGGCACTATCTCTGTGAGCACTGTCATCATGAGTACTGTCATCATGGGCAATGTCACCAAGGGCACGGCCACCATGTGCACTCTTACTATGGTCACTATCACCGTGAGCACTGTCATCATGGGAACTAGCATTATGGGCAATGTCATTATGAGCACTTTCACAATGGGAACTCTCACCATGGGCACTATCAACGTGAGCACTGTCATCATGGGAACTAGCATTATGGGCAATGTCATTATGAGCACTTTCACAATGGGAACTGTCACCATGGGCACTATCAACGTGAGGAGTATCAACATGGGCACTATCAGCATGGGCACTCTCACCGTGATCACTGTCACGATGGGCACTGTCACTATGGGCAGTGTCACCATGAGAATTGTCACCATAGGCATTGTCATAGTGAGAAATATCACCATGTGTACTGTCACCATGGGCACTGTCACCTTGAGCACGGCCACAAAGTGCACTATCACTATGGGCACTATTTCCGTGAGCACTGTCACCATGGGCACTTTATCCATGGGCGCTATCACTGTGCGCACAATCACCATGGGCCCTATCACCATGAGCACGGATACCATGGGCACCATCACCATTTTTGACAGCCACCATGTGCACTACAACCATATGCACCGTCCCCATGGGCACTATAACCATGAGCACTGTCACCATGTGCACTGTCACCATTTATTTGTGCCACCATGTGCACTACAAACATGTGCACTGTCACCATGGGCACTATCACCGTGAGCAGTGTCACCATGAGTTCTGTCATCATGGGCATTGTTATGAAGGGCACAGCCACCTTGTGCACTCTTACCATGGTCACTCTCACTGAGAGCACTGTCACCATGGGTACTAACAACATGGGCACTGTCAGCATCAGAACTTTCAGCATGGGAACTCTCACCATGGGCACTATCAACGTGAGGACTGTCACCATGGGCACTATCACCTTGAGCAGTATCACCATGGTCACTGTCACCATGAGAATTGTCACCATAGGCACTGTCATAGTGAGAAATATAACCATGTGCACTGTCACCATGGGGACTATCACCGTTAGCACTATCACCATGTGCACTGTCTCCAGTGTCACTGTCACAATGGGCATGGCCACCATGTGTACTATCACCGTGGGCACAATTACTGTCAGGACAGTAACCATGGGCACTGTCACAATGGGAACTATCACCGTGAGTAGTATCACCATGTGTACTGTCACCATGGGCACTGTCGCCATGGGCATGACCACTAAGTGCACTATCATTATGGGCACTATTACAGTGAGCACTCTCACCATGGGCAGTTTAACCATGGGCACTATCACCGTGAGCACTGTCACCATGGGCACTGTCACCATGGGCATGACCGCTAAGTGCACTATCATTATGGGCACTATTACAGTGAGCACTCTCACCATGGGCAGTTTAACCATGGGCACTATCACCGTGAGCACTGTCACCATGGGCACTATCACCTTGAGTACGGTTACCATGGGCATTCTCACCATTTTTCACTGCCACCATGTGCACTACAACCATGTACACTGTCACCATGATCACTATCACTGTGAGTACTGTCACCATCTGTACTGTAATCATGGGCATTGTCACCAAGGTCACGGCCACCATATTCACTCTTGCCATGGTCAGTATCACTGTGAGCACTGTCACAATGGCAACTACCAACATGGGCAATGTCATCATGAGCACTTTCACCATTGGAACTCTCACAATGGGCACTTTCACCATGGCCACTATCAACGTGAGGACTGTCACCATGGGCACTATCACCTTGAGCATCATCAGCATGGACAATTTCACCATTGGCACTGTCATCATGGGCAGTGTCACAATGAGCATTGTCATCATCGGCACTGTCACCATGAGAAGTCTTACCATGCGCACTGTCACCATGGGCACTATCACCTTGAACAATGTCACCATGTGTACTGTCACCATGGGCACAGTCACCAAGTGCAATGTCACTATGCCCACTATTAAGGTGAGCACTGTCACCATGGGCAAATTAACAATGGGCATTATCACCGTGAGCACTATCATCATCGGCATTCTAACCGTGAGCACTGTCACCATGCGCACCTTATCATTGAGTACTCTCACTATGGGTAATATCACCATGGGCACTGTCACCATGAGAACTGTCACTGTGAGCAATATACTGATGGGCAGTGGCACCATGGGCCTTGTCACTATGAGTGCTCTCACAATGGGCATTATCACCATGAGCAGTCTCACCATGGTTACTATCACCATGGGAACAGTCACCATCGACACTGTCCATGAGCACCGTCATGGTGAGCACTGCCACCATGAGCATTATTACCATGAACACTGCTACCATGTGCACTATCATCATAAGTACTGTCACCATGGGCACTGTCAGTTTCCACGCTGTCCATGGGCACTGTCATTGTGGGCACTGCCACCGTGAGCATTATTACCATGAACACTGCTACTGTGAGCACTATCATCATAAGTACTGTCACCATGGGCACTGTCACAATTGCCATGGCCACCATGGACACTCTCACAGTGTGCACTGTCACAAGGGGCACTGCCTCCATGGGCACTGTCACCATGAGCACTGTCACCATTGGCACTATCATCATGGGCACTATCACCATGAGCAATGTCACCATGAGAACTGTCAACATGGGCACTTTCACTAATTTCCGCTGCCACCAGGTGCACTACCAACATGGGATCTGTCACCATGGGCACTATCACCATGAGCACCGTTACCATGAGCACTGTCACGATGTGCAGTGTCACCATCGGTACTCTCACCGTGGGCCCTGCCATCATGAGCACTGTCACCAAGAGCACTGTCACCACAAGCACTGCCACCTTGGGCACTGCCACCATGAGCACTGTCACAATGAGAACTCTCACTATGAGAACTGCCTCCATGGGCACATTCACCATGATTACTGTCACCGTGGGTATTGTCAACTTGGGCACTTTCACCGTGAGCACTATCACTGTGAGCACTGTCACCATGGGCACCACCACAATGCGGACTGTCACCATGGGCACTATCACGGTGAGAACAGTCACCATGGTCACTGTTACCATGGGCATTGTCAACATGAGCACTGTCACCATGAGAATTATCACCATAGGCATTGTCATCGTGAGAACTGTCACCATGGGCACTGTCAACATGGAGACTATCACCATGAGCACTGTCACAATGAACAATGTCACCAAGGTCATTTTCACCCTGAGATCTGTCACCATGAGGACTATCACAATTGACACTGTCAATGTGGGATTGTCACCATGAGCACTATCACAATGGGCAATGTCTCCATGGGCAGTTTCACCGTGAGCATGGCCACTATTGGCACTATCACCATTGGCACTGTCACCATGGGCACGGTCACTATGAGCACTGTCACCATGGGCCTTGTCACACTGGGCACTCTCACCATGGGCACAGTCGCCATTAGCACTGTCACCATGGGCACGGTCACCACGGGCACTGTCATTGTGGACACTGTCACAATGGGAAGTATCACCATGGGCTTTGTTAGCATGGGCACTGTCACAGTGGGCACTGCCACTGTGACATCTATCGCCATGAGCACTCTCACCACAGGCACTGCCACCTTTAGCACTGTCACCATGAGAACTGTCACTATGAGAATTGTCACCATGGGCACTTTCACCATGAGTACTGTCACCTTGAGCCCTGGCACAATGCGGACTGTCACCATGAGCACTGTCTCCATGGGCACTATCACCATTAGAGCTGTCACCGTGGTCACTCTCAGCATGGGCACTGTCACTGTGAGCACTGTCACGATAGGAAATGTCACCGTTTTCAGTGTCACCATGGGTACTGTCACCGTAAGCACTGTCACCATGGCCACTGTCACCGTGAGCAATATCACTGTGAGGGTTGTGACCATGGGCACTGTCAGCATGGGCAGTGTCTCCTTGGATAATTTCACTGTGAGCACTGTCACCATGAGTACTGTTACTCTGGGTATAGTCACCATGGGCACAATCGCCATGAACACTTCACCGTGAGAATTATGACTATGGGCACTGTCACCATGGGCACTTTCACAATGGGCACTATCACCATGAGCACTGTCACCATGAGCACTGTCACTGTGTGCAATGTCATCATGCACAATATCACCATAAGGACTATCACTGTAAGCAGTCACCATGAACAATGTCACCATGGGCACTGTCACCATTTTGCACTGCCACCATGTGCCATGTCAGAATGGGCATTTTAACGAGTACTGTCACCATGGGTAATATCACCATGGGCACTGTCACCATGAGAACTGTCACCGTGTGGCATGTCTTGATGGGCTCAGGCACCATGGGCATTGTCACTATGAGCACTGTCACAATAGGCACTATCATGATGAGAAATCTCACCCTGCTAACTGTTCCCATGGGCACTGTCACCGTGAGAACTGTCACCATGGGCACTACCACCATTAGAGCTGTCACCGTGGTCACTGTCACCATGGGCACTCTCACTGTGAGCCCTTTCATGGTAGGCAATGTCACCGTTTGCACTGTCACCATGGGCACTGTCACTGTGAGCACTATCACCGTGAGGATTGTGACCATGGGCACTGTCACTATGGGCAGTGTCCCCATGGACAGTTTCACTGGGAGTACTGTCACCATGGACACTGTCACTATGGGCACTGTCACCGTGAGCTCTGTCACCATGGGCACTTTCACCATAGGCACTTTCACCATGGGCACTATCACCGTGAGCACTGTCACCAAGAGCACTGTCACGGTGGGCTGTGTCATCATGCACACTATCACTGCAAGGACTATCACCTTAAGCAAGGTCACCGTGAGCAATGTCACCATGGGCACTGTCACATTTTGGAACTGCCACCATGTGCACTATCACCATGGGACTTTATCTTTGAGTACTCTCTGCATGGGTAATATCACCATGGGCACTGTCACCATGAGAACTATCACCGTGAGCAATGTCATGATGGGCACTTGCACCACGGGCCTTGTCATGATGAGCACTGTCACAATGGGCATTATCACCGTGAGCAGTCTCACCCTTGTAACCGTCACCATTGGCACTGTCACTGTGAGAACTGTCACCATGGGCACCCTCTCTGTCGGCACTGTCCATGGGCACAGCCACCATGAGCACTGTCACCATGAGAACTGTAACTGTGAGAACTACCACCGTGGGCACTTTCACCATGAGTATTGTCACAATGAGTATTTTCACTATGGACACTGTCACCGTGAGCCCTGTCACCATGGGCAGTGTCACCGTGAGCAGTTTCACCATAGGCAATGTCACTGTGGGCACCATTACCAGGGGCACTGCCATCATGGGCACTGTCAATTTGAGCACTGTCACCATTGGTACTGCAACCATGAGCACTCTCACCATGAGCACTGTTACAATAGGCAATGTCACCATTTGCACTGTCACCATGAGCACTATCACAGTGAGCACTGTCACCATGAGTACTGTCATCATGGGAATTGTCACCAAGGGCACGGACACCATGTGCACTCTTACCATGGTTACTATCACTGTGAGCACTGTCACCATGGGAAATACCAACATGGGCACTGTCATCATGAGCACTTTCACCATGGGAACTCTCACCATGGCCACTTTCACCATGGGCACTATCAACTTGAGAACTGTCACCATGGGCACTATCACCATGAGCAGTATCACAATGGTCACCATCATAGTGGGCACTGTCACCATGGGCACTGTCACGATGAGCATTGTCACCATAGGCACTGTCACCATGACAACTGTTACCATGTGCAATTTCACCATGGGCACAATCACCTTGAGCATTATCACCATGTGTAGTCTAACCATGGGCACAGTCACCAAGTGCACTATTACTATGCTCACTCTTACCATGAGCACTGTCACCATGGGCACCTTAACCATAGACACTATCACTGTGAGCACTATCACCATTGGCACTATCACCGTGATCACTGTCACCATGGGCACTATTATCATGAGCAAAGTTACCATGGGCAGTGTCAGTGTGAGCAATTTCACCATGGGTAATGCAACCATGAGCACAGTCACCATGAGCACTGTCCCCATGGGCACTATCACTGTCAGCACTGTCAACATGAGCACGTCACCATGGGCAATGTCAACATGGTTACTCTCTCCAAGGGCAATGTCACCGTGAGCATTGTCAGCATGGGCAATTTCACCATGGGCACTGTCACCAAAGGCACTATCACCATGAGCAATGTCACTGTGGGCACTCTCACCAGGGGCACTATCACCGTGGGTAATGTAATGATGGACACTTTCACTGTGAGCACTGTCACCATGGGCACTGTCATCATGGGCATTGACACCGTGGGCACTGTCACCATGAGCACTTTCACCATTGCCATCCTCTCCGTGCGTACTGTCACCATTGTCAATGTCACCGTGAGCTCTCTCACCATTGCCCTGTGATCGTTGGCACTGTCGCAATGCGTCTATCACTGTGGGTATTGCCAACATGTGCTGTGTCAGTATGGGCACTCCCACCATGAGCACTATCACCATGAGCACAGCCACTATGAACAATATCACCATAAGCACTGTCATCATCGGCACTGTCACGATGAACACTCCACAATGAGCATTGTCACCATGGGCACTTCCACCATGAGCACTATCACCATGAGCACTGTCAGAATGGGCAATGTCACCATGAGCACTCTCACCATGGGCACTATCACCGAGCACAAGTTTAGCATTGGCACTGTCACAATGTGCAGTGTCACCATCGGTACTGTTCCCATGGGAACTGCCACAAACTGCACTGGCACCATGAGCACTGTCACCACGAGCACTGCCAACTTTGGCACGGCTATTATGAGCAGTGTCACCATGAGAACTGTCGCTATGAGAACTGCCACCATGGGTATTTTCAATGTGAGTACTCTCACCATGGGTATTTTCACCATTTGCACTGTCACCATGTGCACTATCACCGCAAGGACTATCACCTTAAGCAATGTCACCATGAACAATGTTACCATGGGCACTGTCACTATTTTGCACTGCCACCATGTGAACTATCACCATGGGCACTCTCACCATGGGCACTTTATCGTTGAGTACTGTCACCATGGGTAATATCACCATGGGCACTTTCACCATGAGAACTATCACCATGAGCAATGTCACTAAGAGCACTGTCACCACGAGCACTGCCACCTTGGCCACTGCTATTATGAGCACTGTCACCATGAGAACTGTCGCTATGAGAAATGCCACCATGTGTATTTTCACAATGAGTACTGTCACCATGGGTATTGTCACCATTTGCACTGTCACCATGAGCACTGTCACCATGAGAACTGTCACTATGAGAATTGCCACCATGGGCACTTTCATGATGAATACTGTCACCATGGGTATTTCCACCATGGACAGTGTCACTGTGAGCAGTATTACCATGAGCACTTTCTCTTTGATCACTGTCACCATGGGCACTGGCACAATGTGGACTATCACCATGAGCCCTATCACCATGGGTACTATCACCATGGTCACTGTCACCATGGGCCATGTCACCATGAGCAGTGTCAGCATAGGCAATATCACGGTGGGCACTGTCACCGTGGGAAGTGTCACCATGGTCACTGCCACAATGGGCACTGTCAGTTTGAGCACTGTCACCAGGGGTACTGCATCCATGAGCACTGTCACTGTGAGTACTGTCACCATTGTCAGTATCACCATGTGCACTGTCACCATGGGCTCTATCACCATGAGAACTGTCACATGGGCACTGCCACCATGGGCACTGTCAACACGGGTAATCTCTCCAAGGGCAATGTCACTGTGAGAATTGTCACCATGGACAATTTAACCATGAGCACTGTCACCATTGGCAGTATCACCATGTTCACTGTCACCATTGGCTCTATCACCATGAGAACTGTCACAATGGATCTTTCACCATGGGCATTGTCAGCATGAGCAGTGTCTCTATGGGTTCTGCCACCGTGAGCCCTATCACCATAAGCACAGCCACTGTGAACTCTACAACCATAAGCACTGTCATCATCGGCACTATCACCACCATGAGCAATGCTACAATGAGCACCGTAACCATGGGAACTTCCACCATGAGCACCCTCACCATGAACACTGTCACAATGAGCAGTGTTTCCATGGGCAATGTCGCCATGGACACTGTCACCATGTGCACTATCACCGTGAGCATGGTTACCTTGGGCACTGTCACAATGTGCAGTGTCACTATCGGTACTATCCCCATGGGAACTGCCACCAAGAGCACTGTCACCAGAAACACTGTCACCACGAACACTGCCACCTTGGGTACTCTCATTATGAGCACTATCACCATGAGAACTGTCACTATGAGAAATGACACCATGGGTAACTTCACCATGAGGACTGTCAACATGGTTATTGTCACCATTTGCACTGTCACCATGAGCACTATTACCATGAGGACTATCACTGTGAGCACTGTCACCATGGGCACTGGCACATTGAGGACTGTCACCGTGAGCACTGTCACCATGGGCCTTGTCACACTGGGCACTGTCATCATTACCACTGTCACCATGGGCACTGCGATCTTGGGCACTGTCACTGTGGGCACTGTCACAATGGGTAGTATCACCATGGGCTTTGTCAGCATGGGCACTGTCACCATGTGCACTGCCCCCGTGACATCTATCACCATAAGCACTGTAACCATGGATACTGTCACCATGAGAACGGTCACCATGAGCACCGCCACAATGAGCACTGTCACTTATGGCACTGCCAGCATTAGCAGTGTCACCATGAACACTGTCACCATGGGCACAACACCCTCGGTATTGTCACCATGGGCACTATCACCATGAGAATTGTGAACATGGGCACTGTCACCATAGGCACTATCACCATGAGCACTGTCACCATGAGTACTGTCACCTTGGGTATTGCCACCATGGTTGCTGTCACCGTGAACATTACACCGTGAGAATTGTGACTATGGGCACTTTGACCATGGGCACTTTGACCATGGGCACTATCACCATGAACACTGTCACCATAAGCACTGTCACTGTGGGCAGTGTCACCATGAGCACTATCACCATGAGAACTGCCACAGTAACCACTATAACCATAATCACTGTCACCATCGGCACTCTCACCATGGGCATTTAAACAATGAGTACTCTCACCATGGGTAATATCACCATGGGCACTTCACCCTGAGAACTGTCACTGTGAAGAATGTCTCTATGGTCACTGGCACCATGGGCATTGTCATATGAGCACTGTCACAATGGGCACTATCTCTGTGAGCAGTCTCACCGTGGTAACTGTCACCATGCACACTGTCACTGTGAGAACTGTCACCATGGGCACTCTCACTGTCGACTCTGTCCATGGCACTGTCATTGTGGGCACTGCCACTGTGAGCATTATTTCCATGAACACTGCTACCGTGAGCTCTATCATCATAAGTACTGTCACTATGGGCACTCTCACCATTGGCACATCCACCATGGGCACTCTCACGGTGTGCAATGTCACCAGGGGCACTCCCACCATGAGCCATGTCACTGTGAGCACTGTCACCATGGGCACTTGCACAATGTGGACTGTCAGCATGAGCCCAGTCTCCATGGGCATTATCACCGTGAGCAGTCTCACCGTGGTCACAGTCACCGTGAGCACTGTCACCATAGGTAATGTCACCATGGGCACTGTCACCATGGGCACTGTCATCATGGGCAGTGTCACTGTGGGCACTGTCACTGTGGGCACTCTCACCATGGGCACTGCCACCATGGGCACTGTCACTGTGAGCAGTGTCACCATGGTTACTTCAACCATGAGCACTATCACCGTGAGCACTTTCAGCATGGGTTCTCCCCATGTGCACTGTCACCAAGAGCACTTTCACCATGGGCACTGTCACCATTTTTCACTGCCACATTGTGCACTACCAACATGAACACTGTCACCATAGGCACTATCTCTGTGAACACTGTCACCATGAGTACTGTCATCATGGGCACTGTCATCAAGGGCACGGCCACCATGTACACTCTTATTATGATCACTATCACCGTGAGCACCGTCATAATGGGAACTAGCTTCATGGGCACTGTCATCCTGAGCACTTTCACAATGGGAACTGTCACCATGGGCACTATGAACGTGAGGACTATCACCATGGGCACTATCAGCATGGGCACTCTTACCGTGGGCACTGTCACCATGAGAATTGTCACCATAGGCAATGTCATAGTGAGAACTATCACCATGCGCACTGTCACCATGGGCACTATCAACGTTAGCACTATCACCATGTGTACTGTCACCATGGGTACGGCCACCAAGTGTACTATTACCATGGGCACTATCACTGTGAGGACTGTCACCATGGGCAATATCACCATGATAAGTGTCAGGGTGTGCACTGTCACCATGGGCAGTATCACCGTGAGCAATATCACCATGTGTACTGTCACCATGGGCAGTGTCACCAAGGGCACGGCCACCCAGTGCACTATCAATATGGGCACTATTACCGTGAGCACTGTCACCATGGGCACTTTATCCATGGGCACTATCACCATGAGCACTGTCTCTATGGGCTCTATCACCGTGAGCACATTTACCATGGGCACCATCACCAATTTTCACTGTCACCATTTGCACTACAACCATGTGCACTGTCCCCATGGGCACTATAACCGTTAGCACTGTCACCATGTGCACTGTCACCATTTATCTCTGCCACCATATACACTACAACCATGTGCAAAATCACCATGGGCACTATTGCTGTGAGCAATTTCACCATGAGTACTGTCATCATGGGCATTTTTACCAAGGACATGGTCACAATGTGCACTCTTACCATGGTCACTATCACTGTGAGCACTGTGACCATGGGTACTACCAACATGGGCACTGTCATCATCAGAACTTTCAGCATGGGAACTCTCACCTTGGGCACTTTCACCATGGGCACTCTCAACGTGAGGACTGTCACAATGGGAACTATCACCTTTAGCAGTATCAACATGGTCACTGTCACCATGGCAGTGTCACCATGGCCACTGTCACCATGAGAATTTTCACCATAGGCAGTGTCATAGTGAGAAATATCACCATTCGCACTGTCACCATGGGGACTATCACTGTTAGCACTATCACCATGTGCACTGTCACCATGGGCACTGTCACAATGGGCACAGCCACCATGTGCACTATCACCATGGGCACTATCCCTGTGAGGACTCTAACCATGGGCACTATCACCATGAGCTGTATGTATCACCATGAGCTGTATGTATCACCATGGGCACACTCACCATGAGAAATGTCACCATGGGCACTGTCACCATGGGAACTATCACTGTGAGCAGTGTCAGCATGTGTAATCTCACCATGGGCACTGTCACCATGGGCACTGCCACTAAGTGCACTATCACTATGGGCACTATTACTGTGAGCACTGTCACCATGGGCAGTTTAACCATGGGCACTATCACCGTGAGCACTGTCACCATGGGCACTATCACCATGAGCCCGGTTACCATGGGCACTGTCACCATTTTTCACTGCCACCATGGGCACTATCATCGTGCGCACTGTCACCATCAGTACTGTCATCATGCACATTGTCACCAAGGGCACGGCCACTGTATTGACTCGTACTATGGTCAGTATAACTGTGAGCACTGTCACCATGGGAACTACCAACATGGGCAATGTCATCATGAGCACTTTCACCATGGGAACTCTCACAATGGGCACTTTCACCATGGGCACTATCAACGTGAGAACTCTCACCATGGGCACTATCACGTTGAGCAGTATCACCATGGTCACTTTCACCACTGGCACTGTCACCATGGCAGTGTCACCATGGGAAGTGTCACGATGAGCATTGTCATCATAGGCACTGTCACCATGAGAAGTTTCACCATGCACACTGTCACCATGGGCACAATCACCTTGAGCAGTATCACCATGTGTACTGTCACCATGGGCATGGTCACCAAGTGCACTGTCATTATGCTCACTATTACCATGAGCACTGTCACTATGGGTAACTTAACAATGGGCACTATCACCGTGAGCACTATCACCATCCGCACTATCACCGTGAGCACTGTCACCATGGGCACTATCACCGTGAGCACTGGTACCATGGGCACTGTCACCATGTGCACTGTCACCATCAGTACCCTCACCATGGGAACTGCCACCATGAGCAATGTCACCACGAGCACTGTCACCATGAACACTACCACCTAGGGCACTGCCACCATGAGCACGGTCACCATGGGTACTCCCAACATGGGCACTGTCATCATGAGCATTTTCACCATGGGAACTGTCACAATGGGCACATTCACCATGGGCACTATCAACGTTAGGACTGTCACCATGGGCTCTATCACCTTGAGCAGTATCACTATGGTCACTGTCACCATGCGCACTGTCACTGTGGCAGTATCACTGTGGGAACTGTCACGATGAGCATTGTCATCATAGGCACTGTCACCATGAGAACTGTCACCGTGCGCACTGTCACCATGGGCACTATCAACTTGAGCAGTATCACCATGTGCATTTTCACCATGGGCACGGTCACCAAGTGCACTATTGCTATGCTCAATATTACCGTGAGCACTGTCACCATGTGTACCTTAACCACAGGCACTATCACCGTGAGCAATATCACCATCGGCACTATCACTGTGATCACTCTCACCATGGGCACTATCACCGTGAGCATGATTACCATGGACACTGTCTCCATGTGCACTGCCACCTTCGGTAATCTCACCATGGGAACTGACACCATGAACACTGTCACCATCGGTACTCTCACCATGAGAACTGCCACCATGGGCAGTGTCACCATTTGGCACTGCCAACATGTGCACTCTCACCATGGGCATTGTCACTATGGGCACTTTATCATTGAGTATTGTCACCATGGGTAATATCACCATGGGAACTGTCACTGTGAGAACTATCACCGTGAGCAATATAATGATGGGCAATGGTGCCATGGGCCTTGTCACTATGAGCACTGTCACAATGGGCACTGCCACCATGAGCATTATTACCATGAACACTGCTACCGTGAGCACTATCATCATAAGTACTGTCACCATGGTCACTGTCAGTTTTGACACTGTCCATGGGCACTATCATTGTGGGCACTGCCACCGTGAGGATTATTGTCATAAACACTGCTACCGTGAGCACTATCATCATAAGTACTGTCACCATGGTCACTGTCACTTTTGACACTGTCCATGGGCACTGTCATTGTGGGCACTGACACCGTGAACATTATTACCATGAACACTGCTACCGTGAGCACTATCATCATAAATACTGTCACCATGGGCACTGTCACCATTTCCATGGCCACCATGGACACTCTCGCCCTGTGCACTGTAACCAGTGGCACTGCCACCATGGGCACTGTCACCATGAGCACTGTCACTGTGGACACTGTCACCATGGGCTCTCTCACTATTTTCCACTGCCACCAGGTGCACTACAACCATGGTCACTGTCACCATTGGCAGTATCACCATGAGCACCGTAACCATGGGCACTGTCACCATGTGCAGTGTCACCATCAGTACTCTCACCATGGGCACTGTCACTGTGAGTACCGTCACGATAGGCAATGTCACCATTTGCAGTGTCACCATGGGCACTGTCACTGTGAGTACTGTCACCATGGGCACATTCACTGTGACCACTATCACTGTGAGGGTTGTGACCATGGGCAGTGTCACCATGGGCAGTGTCTCCATGGACAATTTCACTGTGAGCACTGTCACCATGAGTACTGTCACCCTGGGTTTCGTCACCATGGGCACTATCACCATGAGAATTGTGAACATGGGCACTGTCACCATGGGCACTATCACCATGAGCAATGTCACCATGAGAACTGTCACCCTGTGTATTTTCACCATGGGCACTGTCACCATGAGCACTACACTGTGAGAATTGTGACTATGGGCACTGTTACCATGGGCACTTTCACAATAGGCACTATCACTGTGAGCACTGTCACCATGAGAACTGTCACTGTGTGCAGTGTCACCATGCACAATAACACCATAAGGACTATCACCATAAGCAATGTCACCATGAGCAATGGCACCATGGGCACTGTCACCATTTTGCACTGCCACCATGTGACGTGTCACAATGGGCACTTTAACCATGAGTACTGTCACCGTGGGCAATATCACCATGGGCACTGTCACCGTGAGAACTGTCACTGTGCAGCATGTCTCGATGGGAACTTGCACCATGGGCATTGTCACTATGAGCACTGTCACAATACGCACTATCTTCATGAGAAATCTCACCGTGCTAACTGTCCCTATGGGTACTGTCACCTTGAGAACTGTCACCATGGGCACTGTCATAGTGGGCACTGCCACCATGGGCAATGTCACCATGGGCACTATCACTGTGAGCACTGTCAAAATGAGCACGTCACCATGGTCAGTGTCAACATGGGTGCTCTCTCCAAGGGAAATTTCTCCATGAGCACTGTCACCAAAGGCTCTGTCATCCTGAGCATTGTCACCATGGACACTGTCACCAGGGGCACTGCACTATGGGCACTGTCAGTTTGAGCACTGTCACCATGGGTAATGCAACCATGAACACCGTTACCATTGGCAGTATCATCATGTGCACTGTCACCATGGGCACTGTCACCATGGGCACTATCCCCATGAGAACTGTCAGCATGGGCAATGTCACTGTGGGAACTGGCACCGTGGGCACTGCCACCATGGGCAATGTCACCATGGGCAATATCACTGTGAACATTGTCACTGTGTGCTGTGTCACCATGCACACTATCACCGCAAGGACAATCACCTTAAGCAATGTCACCATGACCAATGTCACCATGGGAACTGTCACCATTTTGCACTACCACCATGTGCAGTGTCACTATGGGCACTTTATCCATGAGTACTGTCATCGTGGGTAATAACACCATGAACAATGTCAGTGTGAGAACCGTCACCGTGCAGAATGTGTTGATGGGCCCTAGAACCATGGGCATTGTCACTATGAGCACTATAACAATGGGCACTATCACAGTGAGAATTCTCACCGTGCTAACTGTCCCCATGGGCACTGTCACTGTCAGTACTGTCACCATGGGCACTGACATTGTGGGCACTGCCACCGTGAGCACTATTACCATGAACACTGTTACCCTGAGCACTATGATCAAAAGCAGTGTTACCATGGGCACTCTCACTATTGGCACTGCCAGCATGGGCAATATTACGGTGTGCACTGTCACCATCGCAACTGCCACCTTGGGCTCTGTCACCCTGAACAATGTAACAATGCCCATTATCACCGTGTGCACTGTCACCATGGGCACTATCACCATGAGCACTCTCAGCATGTGCACTGTCAGTATTTTGCAGTCTCACCAGGTGCACTACCACCATGGGCCCTGTCACTATTAGCACTGTCACCACGAGAACTGCCACCTTGAGCAATGCGGTTATGACCACTGTCACCATGAGAAATGTTGCTTTGAGAACTGCCACCATTTGTATTTTCACCATGAGTACTGTCACCATGGGTATAGTCACCATTTGTACTGTCAACATGAGCACTATTACTGTGAGCACCATCACCGTGAGCACTCTCACCGTGGTCACTGTCACCATGGGTACTGTCACCGTGAGCAGTGTCACCATAGGCAATGTCATCATAGGCAGTGTCACCGTAGGCATGGTCACCATGTGCATTGCCACCATTGGAACTGTCACTGTGAGCACTGTCACCATGGTACTGAAACCATGAGCACTTTCACCGTGAGCACTGTCAGCATGGGTTGTCACCATGTGCACTCTCACCATGAGCACTGCCACCATGGGCCCTGTCACCATTTTTCACTTTCACCATGTGCAATACCACCAGGGGCACTCTCACCATGGGCAATATCACCATAAGCACTGTCACCATGAGTACTGCCATCCTGGGCATTGTGACCTAGGGCACGGCCACCATGTGCACTGTTTCCATGGTCACTATCACCGTGAGCACTCTCACCATGGGAACTACCAACATGGGAAGTGTCATCATGAGCACTTTCACCATGGGCACTGTCACCGTGGGCACAATCAACTTGAGAAATCTCACCATGAACAATATCACCATGAGCAGTATCACCAAGGGTACTGTTACCGTGGGCACTGTCACAATGGACACTGTCACCATGAGAATTTTCACCATAGGCACTGTCATAGTGAGAACTATCACCATGTGTACTGTCACCATGGGCACTGGAACAATAGGCACGGCCACCAAGTGTAGTATCACCATGGGTACTATCACTGTGAGGACTGTCATCATGGGCACTATCACAATGAGCTGTATCACCGTTTGTATTGTCAACATTGGCACTGTCAGCATGGGCACCACCACCAAGTGCACTATCACTATGGGCACTATTACTGTGAGCACCATCACCATGGGCACTTTAACCATGGGCACTATCACCGTGAGCAGGGTTACCATGGGCACTGTCACCATGTGTAGTGTCACCATCGGTACTGTCACCATGGGAAATGTCCCCAGGTGTACTATCACCATGAGCAGTGTCACCGTGAGCACTGCCAACTCAGAACTCCCGCCAGGAGCACTGATTCCATGAGTACTGTCACTGTGAGTACTGCCACCATGGGCACTTTCACCATCAGTACTGTCACCATAAGTATTGTCACTATGGGCAGTGTCACCATGAGAACTGTCTCTTTGGGTACTGGCAAAATGTGGACTGTCACCATGAGCCCTGTCCCCATGGGCACTATCACCGTTAGAACTGTCACCATGCTCACTGTCATCATGGGAACTGCCATCATGGACACTGTCAGTTTGAGCATTGTCAGCATGGGAATTGCAACCATGAACTGTGTCACCATGAGCACTGTCACGATAGGCAATATCACCGTTTGCACTGTCACCATGGACACTGTCACTGTTAGCAGTATCACCATGAGGGTTGTGACCATGGGCACTGTCACCATGGGCAATGTCACCATGGGAACTGTCACCATTTTTCACTGCCAACATTTGCACTACAACCATGTGCACTATCACCATGGACACTATCACCCTGAGCACTGTCAGCATGAGTACTGTCATCATGGGCATTTTCACCAAGGGCACGGCCACCATGTGCACTCTTACCATGGTCACTATCAATGTGCGCACTGTCACCATGGAAACTACCAACATGGGCACTGTCATCATGATCATTTTCACCATGGGAACTGTCACCATGGGCACTTTCACCATGGGCACTATCAACTTGAGGACTGTCACCATGGGCACTATCACCATGAACATTATCTCCATGGTCACTGTCACCGTGTACACTGTCACTGTGGCAGTGTCACCATGTTTACTGTCACGATGAGCATTGTCACCATAGGCACTGTCACTGTGAGAACAGTCACCGTGCGAATGTCTCGATGGGCTCTGGCACTATGGGCATTTTCACTATGAGCACTGTGAGAATAAGTACTATCACCATGAGAAATCTCACTGTGCTAACTGTACCCATGGGCACTGTCACCATGAGAACTGTCAACATGGGCACTGTCACTGTCGGTACTGTCACCATGGGCAATGTCATTGTGGGAACTGCCACCATGAGCACTATTATTATGAACACTGTTATCGTGAGCACTATGATGGAAAGCACTCTTAATATGGGCACTCTCACCATTGGCACTGCCATCATGGCCCTATCACTGTGTGTACTGTCACCATGGCCCTTGCCACCTTAGTCTCTATCACCATGAACACTGTAACAATTCACATTATCACGGTGTGCACTGTCACCATGCACACTATCACCATGAGCACTTTCAGCCTGTGCACTGTCACTGTTTTGCACTGTCACCAGGTACACTATCACCATGTGCACTATCACCACGTGCACTATCACCATGAGCACGGTTACCATGGGCATTGTCACAATGTGCAGTGTCACGATCGGTAATGTCCCCATGGGAACTGCCACCAAGAACACTGTCACCATGAGCACTGTCACCACGAGCACTGCCACCTTGGGCACTGCTATTATGAGTACTGTCACCATGAGAATTGCTGCTATGAGAACTGTCACCATGGGTATTTTCCACATGAGCATTGTCACCATGGGTATTGTCACCATTTGCACTTTCACCATGAGCACTATTACCATGAGGACTATCACTGTGAGCTCTGTCACCATGGCAATGTCATCATGGGCAGTATCACCGAGGACTCTGTCACCATGGGTGCTGCCACCATGGACACTTTCACTGTGAGCACTGTCATCATGGGTACTGCAACCATGAGCACTGTCACCATGAGCACTCAGCATGGGTTGTCACCGTGTGCACTCTCACCATGAGCACTGTCACCATGGGAACTGTCACCATTTTTCATTGCCACCATGTGCACTACAACCGTGTGCACTGTCACCATGGGCACTATCACCGTTTTCACTGTCACCATGAGTACTCTCATCACGGGCACTCTCACCAAGGGCACGGCAACCATGTGCATTGTTACCATGGTCCCTATCACCGTGAGCACTGTCACCATGGGAATTACCAACATGGGCATTGTCATTATGAGCACTTGCACAGTGGGAACTATCACCATGGGCACTATCAACATGAGGACTCTCACCATGGGCACTATCACCATGGGCACTGTCACCATGAGCACTGTCACCATGGCCAATGTCACCATGGGCAATGTTACCATGAGGATTGTCACCTCAGGCACTGTCATAGTGAGTACTATCACCATGGACACTGTCACCATGGGCATTATCAGTGTTAGCACTATCACCATGTGTTCTTTTACCATGGGCACTGTCACAATTGGCACAGCCAACAAGTGTACTATCACCATGGGCACTATCACTGTGAGGACTGTCACCATGTGCACTATCACCATGAGCTGTATCACCATGGGCACTATCACTGTGAGGACTGTCACCATGTGCACTATCACCATGAGCTGTATCACCATGGGCACTCTCACCATGAGAAGTGTCACCATGGGCATTGTCACCATGGGCACTATCACCGTGAGCAGTATCACCATGTGTACTGTCACCATGGGCACTGTCACGATAGGCACGGCCTCAATGTGCACTATCACTATGGGCACTATTACCATGAGCACTATAACCATGGGCACTATCACCCTGAGCACCATCACCATGGGCACTTTCACCATGAACACGGTTACCATGGGCACTGTCAACATTTTTTAATGCCACCATGTGCACTAAAACCATGTGCACTGTCTCCAAGTGCATTATCACCATGAGCACTGTCACCATGGGCACTGTCACCATTTTTCTCTGCCAACATGTGCACTAAGACAATGTGCACTGTCAACATGGCCACTATCACCGTGAGCAGTGGCACCACTGGTATTATCATCATGGGCATTTTCACCAAGGGCACGGCCAACATGTGTACTCTTACCATGGTCAGTATCACTGTGAGCACTTTCACCATGGGAACTGTCATCATGGGCACATTCACCATGGGCCCTATCAACTTGAGGACTGTCACCATGGTCACTATCACCATGAGCATTATCACCATGGGCACTGTCACCATGCGCATTTTCACCATGGGCACTATCACCTTGAGAAGTATCACCATGTGTACTGTCACCATGTGCATGGTCAGCAAGTGCACTCTCACTATGCTCACTATTACCGTGAGCACAGTCACCACGGGCACCTTAACCATGAGCACTTCCACCATGAGAACTATCACCATCAGCACTTTCACCGTGATCACTGTCACCATGGGCACTATCACCGTGAGCATGGTTACCATGGGCAATCTCACCATGTGCACTGCCACCATCGGTACTCTCACCATGGGAACTGCCACCACGAGCACTGTAACCACGAGCACTGCCACTTAGGGCACTGCCACAGTGATCACTGTCACCATTGGCACTATCACTGTGAGCATGGATACCATGGGCAATCTCACCATGTACACTGCCACCATCGGTAATCTCACCATGGGAAATGCCACCATGAGCACTGTCTCTATGAGCACTGCCACTTAGGGCACTGCCACCATGAGCACTGTCACCTTGAGAACTGTCACTATAAAAATCGCCACAATGGGCACTTTCACGATGAGTACTGTCACCATTGGTATTGTCACTTTGGGCACTGTCACTGTGAGCACTGTCACGTTGGGCACTGGCACAATGCGTACTGTCACCATGAGCACTGTCACCATGAGAACTGTCAATATAAAAACCGCCACAATGGGCACTTTCACAATGAGTAGTGTCAGCATGGGTGTTGTCACTATGGGCACTGTCACTGTGAGCACTGTCACGTTGGGCACTGGCACAATGCGGACTGTCACCATGAGCACTGTCACCATGGGCACTATCACCGTTAGAATTGTCACTGTGGTCACGGTCACCATGGACACTGTCACTGTGAGCACTGTCACAATAGGCAATATCACCGCTTGCAGTGTCACCATGGCCAGTGTCACCATGAAGGTTGTGACCATGGGCACTATCACCATGGGCAGTGTACCCATGGACAATTTCACTGGGAGTACTGTCACAATGGGCACTATCATATTGGGCACTGTCACCGTGGGCTCTGTCACCATGGGCACTTTCACCGTGAGCACTGCCACTGTAACCATTCTCACCATAAGCACTGTCACCATGGGCACTGTCAGCATTTTCCACTGCCACCATGTGCACTACCACCATGTGCACTGTCACCATGGGCACTATCACAGTTTTCACTGTCACCATGAGTATTCTCATCACGGGTACTCTCACCAAGGGCACGGCAACCATGTGCACTGTTACCATGGTCACTATCACTGTGAGCACAGTCACCATGGGAACTATCAACGTGGGCAATGTCATCATGAGCACTTTCACAATGGGAACTGTCACCATGGGCGCTCTCAATGTTAGGCCTCTCACCATGGGCACTGTCACCATGGGCACTGTCACCATGGGCACTGTCACCATGAGAATTGTTACCATAGGCACTGTCAGAGTGAGAAATGTCACCATGTACACTGTCACCATGGGCACTATCACTGTTAGCACTATCACCATGTGCACTGTCACCATGGGCACTGGCACAATGGGCACAGCCACAAAGTGTATTATCACCATGGGCACTATCACTGTGAGGACTGTCACCATGGGCAGTATCACCATGAGCTGTGTCACCATGGGCATTCTTACCGTGAGAACTGTCACCATGGGCATGGCCACTAAGTTCACTATCACTTTGGGCAGTATTACCGTGAGCACTGTCACCTTGGGCAGTTTAAACATGGGCACTATCATCGTGAGCATTGACACCATGGGCAGTATCACTGTGAGCATGGTTACCATGGGCACTGTCACCATTTTTCACTGCCACCATGTGCAGTACAACCATGTGCACTGGCACCATAGGCACTATCCCCGGGAGCACTGTCACCATCAGTACTGTCATCATGGGCATTGTCACCAAGGGCACAGCCACCGTATTCACTCTTACCATGGTTAGTATTACTGTGAGCACTGTCACCATGCGAACTACCAACATGGGCAATGTCATCATGAGCACTTTCACCATGGGAACACTCACAATGGGCACTTTCACCATGGGCACTATCAACGTGAGGATTCTCCCCATGGGCACTATCAGCTTGAGCAGTATCACCATGGTCACTGTCACCGTTGACACTGTCACCATAGCAATGTCACCATGGGCAGTGTCACGATGAGCATTGTGATCATAGGCACTGTCACTGTGAGCAGTTTCACCATGTGCACTGTCACCATGGGCACTATCACCTTGAGCAGTATCACCATGTGTACTGTCACCATGGGCACTGTCACCAAGTGCACTATCACTATGCTCACTATTACCGTGAGCACTGTCACAATGGGTAACTTAACAATGGACAGTATCACCATGAGCACTATCACCATCGGCACTATCACTGTGAGCACTGTCACCATGGGCACTATCACCATGAACATGGGTAGCATGGGGTATGTCACCATGTGTGCTGCCACAATCAGTACTCTCACCATGGGAATTGCCACGATGAGCAATGTCACCATGATCACTGTCACCACAAGCACTGCCACCTACGGCACTGCCACCATGAGCACTGTCACCATGGGAACTACCAACATTGGCACTTTCATCATGAGCACTTTCACCATGTGAACTGTCACCATGGGCACATTCACCATGGTCACTATCAATGTTAGGACTGTCACCATGGGCTGTATCACCTTGAGCATTATCATCATGGTCACTGTCACCATGTGCACTGTCACCATGGGAGGGTCACCATGGGCACCATCACAATGAGAATTGTCACCATAGGTACTGTCACCCTGAGAACTGTCTCTGTGCTCACTGTCACCACGGGCACTATAACCTTTAGCACTATCACCATGTGTATTCTCACCATGGGCACGGTCACCGAGTGCACTATCACTATGCTCAATATTACCGTGAGCACTGTCACCATGGGCACCTTAACCATGGGCACTATCACCATGAGCACTATCACCATCGGCACTATCATCGAGATCACTGTCACCATGGGCACTATCGCTGTGAGTATGGTTACCATGGGCACTGTCACCATGTGCACTGCCACCATCGGTACGCTCACCATGGGAACTGCCACCATGAGCACTGTCACCATGAGCGCTGTCACCGTGAGCACTGCCACCTAGGGCACTGCCACCATGAGCATTCTGATCACGAGAACTGTCACTATGAGAATTGCCACCATGGGCACATTCACCATGAGTACTGTCACCATGGCTATTGTCACCATGGGCACTGTAACCATGTGCTCTGTCACCACAAGCACTGCCTTCTAGGGCAGTGACACCATAAGCACTGTCACCATGAGAACTCTCATTATGAGAATTGCAACCATGGGCACTTTCACCATGAGTACTCTCACCATGAGCAATGTCACCATGAGCAATGTCACCGTGGGCACTTTCACCGTGCGAACTGTCAGCATGGGGACTATCACCTTAAGCACTGCCACCATGTGTAGTGTCACCATTGGCACTGTAACCATGAGTACTGTCACCATGGTTAATATCACCATGGGCACTGTCTCTATGAGAACTGTCACTGTGCAGCATGTCTCAATGGGCACTGGCACCAAGGGCATTGTCACTATGAGCACTGTGACAATGAGCACTCTCACCATTAGAAATCTCACCGTGCTACATTTTTCCATGGCACTGTAACCGTGAGAACTGTCACCATGGGCATTGTCACTGTCGGCACAGTCAGCATGGGCACTGTCAAAATGGGCACGGCCACCAAGTGTACTATCACCGTGGGCACTATCACTGTGAGGAATGTCACCATGGGCACTATCATCAAGAGCTGTATCACCATGGGCACTCTCACCGTGAGCAGTATCACCATGTGTACTGTCACAATGGGCTCAGCCACTAAGTGCACTATTACTATTGGCACTATTACCGTGAGTGCTGTCACCATGGGCAGTTTAACCATGGGCACTATCACTGTGAACACTGTCACCATAGGCAATGTCACCATGGGCATTGTCACCATGGGCACTGTCACCATGGGCACTGTCATCATGGGCAGTGTCACCGTGGGCACTGTCACCATGGGTACTGCAAACTTGAGCACTGTCACCATGAGGAATGTGAGCATGGGTTGTCACCGTGTGCACTGTAACCATGAGCACTGTCACCATGGTCACTGTCACCATGGGCACTATCACCGTGAGCACTCTCACCACCAGTACTGTCATCATGGGCATTGTCACCAAGGGCACAGCCACCATATGCACTGTTTCCATGGTCAGTATCATTGTGAGCACTGTCACCATGGGAACTACCAACATGGGCACAGTCATCATGAACACTTTCACCATGGGAACTCTCACCATGGGCACTTTCACCATGGGAACTATCAACGTGAGGACTATCACCATGGGCACTATCACCTTGTGCAGTATCACCATGGTCACTGTCACCATTGGCACTGTCACCGTGGCACTGTAACCATGGTCACTGTCACGATGAACATTGTCAGCATAGGCACTGTCACCATGAGAACTATCACCATGCGCACTGTCAACATGGGCACTATTACCTTGAGCAGTATCACCATGTGTTGTGTCACCATGGGCACGGTCACCAAGTGTACTATCACGATAGGCACTATCACCGTGAGGACAGTCACCATGGGCACTATCACCATGAGCTGTATCACCATGGGCATTCTCACCATGAGAAATGTCACCATGGACACGGCCACTAAGTTCACTATCACCGTGAGGACTGTCGCCATGGGCACTATCACCATGAGCTGTATCACCATGGGCATCCTCACCGTGAGAAATGTCACCATGGGCACAGTCACTAAGTTCACTATCACCATGAGCAGCATCAACATCAGCACTGTCACCATGGGCACTGTCACCATGGGCATTGTCACCATAAAAATTGTCACCATAGGCAATGTTATAGTGAGAACTATCACCATGCACACTGTCACATTGGCACTATCACCATTAGCAGTATCACCATGTGTACTGTCACCATGGCACTATCACCGTGAGCATTGTCACCATGAGTACAGTCATCATGGGCATTGTCACCAAGGACACGGCCAACATGTGCACACGTACCATGGTCAATATCACTGTTAGCACTGTCACCATGGGAACTATCAACATGGGCACTTTCATAATGAGCATTTTCATCATGGGAACTGTCACCATGGGCACGTTCAACATGGGCACCTTTAACTTGAGGACTGTCACCATGGGCCCTATCAGCATGATGTCTCTCACCATGGGCACTATTGCCATGGAGACTATCAACTTGAGCATTATCACCATGAGTAATGTCACCATGGGTATTGTCACTATGGTCCTTATCAGCATTAGAACTGTCACCGTGGACACTGTCACCATGGGCACTCTCACCCTGAGCACTGTCACAACAGGGAATGTCACCATTTGCACTGTCACCATGGGCCCTGTCTACGTGAGCACTCTCACCGTTAGAGTGTTGACCTTGGGCACTCTCACCATGGGCAGATACAACATGGAAAATTTCACTGTGAGTACTGTCACCATGGACACTCTACCTTTGGACACTGTCTCTGGGGGCTCTGTCACCATGGGCACTTTCACCATGGGCACTTCCACCATGGGCCCTATCACCATGAGCACTGTCACCAAGAGCACTGTCACGGTGGGGAGTGTCACCATGCACACTACCACCGCAAGGGCTATCACCCTAAGCTATACCACCATGGGCACTGTCACCATTTGGCACTGCCACCATGTGCACTATCACCATGGGCACTGTCACCGCGAGCTTTTATCATTGAGTAATGTCACGGTGGGTAATATCACCATGGGCACTGTCACCGTGAGAATTATCATCGTGAGCAATATCATGATGGGCACTGGCACCATGGGCATTGTCACTATGAGCACTGTCACAATGGGCACTATCACCGTGAGCAGTCTCACCGTGGTAAGTTTCACCATGGGCACTGTCACTGTGAGAAATATCACCAAGGACACTCTCACTGTTGGCACTGTCCATGGGCTCTGTCACTGTAGGCACATCAACCGTGAGCATTATTTCCATGAACATTGCTACCGTAAGAACTATCATCATAAGTACTGTCACCATGGGCACTGTCACCATTGGCATGGCCACCATGGGCACTCTCATGGTGTGCACTGTTACCAGGGACACTGCCACCGTGAGCACTGTAACCATGGGCACTGTCACCATGGGCACTATCACCATGAGCAATGTCATCATGAGAACTGTCACCTTGGGCACTGCCATTATTTTCCACTGCCACCAGGAGCACAACCACCATGGGCACTGTCACCATGGTCACCATCACCATGAGCAACGTTACCATGGGCACTGTCAACATGTGCAGTGTCACCATCGGTACTCTCACCATGGGCACTGCCACCATAAACAGTGTCACCAAAAGCACTGCTCCCTTGGGCAGTGCCACCATGAGCACTGTAAATATGAGAACTGTTAGTATGAGAAGAGCCACCATGGGCATTTTCACCATGATTACTGTCACCGTGGGTAGTATCACCTTGGGCACTGTCACCCTGAGCACTATCACCGTGAGCAATATCACTCTGAGCACTGTCACCATGGGCACAGAAACAATGAGGACTGTCACCATGAGCACTGTCACCATGGGCACTATCACCATGAGCACTCTCACTGTGATCACTGTCTCCATGGTCACTGTAACCGTGAGCACTGTCACCATAGAAAATCTCACCATGGGCACTGCCACCATGGACACTTCCACCATAGGCTCTGTCACTGTGAGCACTGTCACCACGGGTACTGCAACCATGACCACTGTCACCATGACCACTGTCACCATGAGTACTGTCATCATGGGCACTGACACCAGGGCATGGCTACCATGTACACTGTTACCATGGTCACTATCACCGTGTGCACTGTCACAACGGGAACTACAAACCTGGGCACTGTCATCATGAGCCCTTTCACAATGGGAACTGTCAACATGTGCACTATCAACGTGAGGAATCTCACCATGACCACTATCACCATGGGCATTGTCAACATTGAGACTATCACCTTGAGCACTTTCAGCATGAGCACTGTTCACCATGAGCAATGTCACCATGGTCACCTTCATGCTGAAACTGTCACAACGGGAAATATCACCTTTGGCACTGTCACCGTGAGGTTGTCTCCATGAGCACTATCACCATGGGCAATTTCACCAAGGGCAGTTTCACCATAAGCACTGTGACTATTGGCACTATCACCATCGGCACTGTCACCATTGGCACATTCACCATGAGCACTGTCAACATGGTCACTTTCACCATGAGCCCTGTCACCATGAGCACTGCCAAAATGACCACTGTCACTTATGGCACTGCCAACATGAGCAGTGTCATATTCAGCACTGTCACCATGTGCATGACACCCTCTGTATTGTCACCATGGGCACTGTCACCATGAGCACTCTCAGCATGGGCATTGCACCCTAGGTACTCTAACCATGGGCACTTTTACTGTGAGCACTGTTACCATGAGCTCTGTCACCCTGGGTATTGTCACCATGGGCACTATCACCATTAGAATTATGATCATGGGCACTGTCACCATGTACACTATCACCATGAGCACTGTCACCATGAGTACTGTCAACCTGGGTATTGTCACCATGGGCACTGTCACCGTGAGCCATACACTGTGAGAATTGTGACTATGGGCACTTTCACCAGGAACAATACCACCATGGGCACTGTCACCATGTGCACTATCACCGTGAGCAAGTTGACCATGGGCACTGTCACAATATGCGGAGTCACATTCGTTACTGTCCCCATTGGAACTGACACCATGAGCCCTGTTATCATTAGCAATGTCACCACAAGCACTGCCACCTTGGGCACTGTTACTATGAACACTGTCACCATGAGAACTGTCACTATGAAAACTGTCACCATGTGTATTTTCACCATGAGTACTCTCACTATAGGTATTGTCACCATTTGCACTGTCAGCATCAGCAATATTACAGTGAGCACTATCACCGTTAGCACTTTCACCATGGGCAGTTGCAAAATTCGGACTGTCACCATAAGCCTGTCACCAGGGGCACTATCACCGTAAGCACTGTCACCATAGGCAATGGCACCATGGGCACTGTCACCGTGGGAAATGTCATAACGGGCAGTGTCACCTTAGGAACTGTTAACATGGGCATTGCCACAATGGGCACTGTCACTGTGAGCACTGTCAACAAGAGCACTGTCATGGTGGGAAATGGCACCATGCGCTCTATCACCGCAAGTACTATCACCTTAAGCAATGTCACCAAGGGCACTTTCACCATGGGCAGTGTCACCGTGGGCAATGTCAACATGGGTACTGCAACCTTGAGCACTGTCACCGTGAGGAATGACAGCATGGGTTATCACCATGTGCACTGTAACCATGAGCACTGTCAACATGGGCATCATCACCATGAGCACTGTCACCATCGGAACTGTCATCATGGGCATTGTCACCAAGGGCACAGCCACCATATGCACTCTTTCCATGGTCAGTATCAATGTGAGCACTGTCACCATGGGAAATACCAACATGGGTCATGTCATCATGAGCACTTCCAGTGTGGGAACTCTCACCATGGGCACTTTCACCATGGGAACTATCAACGTGAGGAATGTAACCATGGGCACTATCACCTTGTGCAGTATCACCATGGTCACTGTCACCATTGGCACTGTCACTGTGGCAGTGTCACCATGGGCACTGTCACGATTATCATTGTCATCATAGGCACTGTCACCGTGAGAAGTGTCACCATGGGCACTGTCACCATGGCAGTTTCACCATGGGCAATGTCAGGATGAGCATTGTCAACATAGGCACTGTCACCGTGAGAACTGTCACCATGCGCACTGTCAACTTGGGCATTATCACCTTGAGCAGTATCACCATGTGTACTGTCACCATGGGCACGATCACCAAATGCACTATCACTATGCTCACTATCACCGTGAGCAGTGTCACCATGGGCACCTTAACCATGGGCACTATCACCATCGGCACTATCACTGTGAGCACTGTCACCATGGGAACTGTAACTGTGATCACGGTTACCATGGGGAATGTCACCTTGTGCACAGCTACCATCGATACTCTCACCATGGGAACTGCCACCATGAGCACTGTCACCATGAGTACTGTCACCATGAGCACTGCCACATAGGGCCCTGACACCATGAGCACTGTCACCATGGGAAATCCAAACATGGGCACTGTCATCATGAGCACTTTCTCCATGAGAACTGTCACCATGGACACTTTCACCATGGGCATTATCAACGTTAGGACAGCCACCATGGGCAATATCACCTTGAGCAGTATCACCATGGTCACTGTCATGATGAGCATCGTCTCCATAGGCAGTGTCATCGTGAGAAACGTCAACATGCACAATGTGACCGTGGACACTATCACCGTGAACACGGTTACCGTGGGCACTGTCACCATGTGCACTGCCACCATCGGTAATCTCACCATGGGAACTGCCCCTATGAGCACTGTCACCATGAGCTCTATCACCACGAGCACTGCCACCTAGGGAACTACTACCATGAACACTGTCACCATGAGAACTGTCACTATGAGAATTGCCACTATGGGCACTTTCACCATGAGTACTGTCTCCATGGGTATTTTGACTATGGGCACTGTCACCATGATCACGGTCACCTTGGCCACTGGCACAATGCGGACTGTAACCATGAGCACTGTCAGCATTCGAACTGTCACCACGGTCACAGTCAGCATGGGCACTGTCACTGTGAGCACTGTCACAATAGGCAATGTCACCGTTTGCACTGTCACCATGGGCACTCTCAGAGAGACATCTATCACCGTGAGGGTGGTAACCATTGGAACAGTAACCATTGGCAGTGTCCCCGTGGAATATTTCACTGTGAGCACTGTCACCATGGACACTATCATTATGGGCAATGTCACCGTGGGCTCTGTCACCATGGGCAGTTTCACCGGGAGCACTGCCAATGTGACTACTCTTACTATAAGCGCTGTCACCATGGGCAATTTCACCATGGGCACTTCCACCGTGGACCATATCAACATGAGCACTGTCACCAAGAGCACTGTCATGGTGGGAAGTGGCACCATGCGCACTATCACCACAAGGGCTATCACCTTAAGAAATGTCACCATGAGCAATGTTTCCATGTGCACTGTCACCATGGACACTATCACCATGAGCGATCTCACCATGAGTACTGTCATCATGGGCAAAGTCACCAAGGGCACGGCCACCATCTGCAATCTTACCATGGTCACTATCACTGTCAGCACTCTCACCATGGGAAATACCAACATGGGCACTCTCATCATGAGCACTTTCACCATGCGAACTATCACCATGGGCACTTTCACCATCAGCACTATCAACGTGAGAACTCTCACCATGGGCACGGTCACCATGAGCATTGTCACCATAGGCACACTCACCGTGAGAACTGTCACCATGTGCACTGTCAACAAGGGAACTATCACCTTGAACAGTATCACCATGTGTACTGTCACCATGGGCACTGTCACCATGGGCACGGTCACTGAGTACACTATCACTATGCTCACTCTTACTGTGAGCACTGTCACCATGGGCAACTTAATCATGGGCACTATCACCGTGGGCACTATCAGCATTGGCACTACCACCGTGATAACTGTCACCATGGGTCATATCATCATGAGCACGGTTACCATGGGCACTATCACCATGTGCACTGCCCCATCGGTACTCTCACCATGGGACATGCCACCATGAGAAATGTCACCATGATCACTGTCACCACGAGCACTTCCACCTAGGGCACTGCCACCATGAGCACTGTCACCATGAGAAATGTCACTATGAGAATTGCCACCATGGGTAATTTCTCGATGAGCATTCTCACCATGGGTATTTTCACCTTGGGCACTGTCACTGTGAGAAGTATTACCATGAGCACTTTCACTGTGAGCACTGTAACCATGGGCACTGGCACAATGGGGACTGTCACCATGAGCCCTGTCACCATGGGCAACGTCACCGTGAGGAGTGTCACCATAGGCAAAGTCACCGTGGGCACTGGCACCATGGGCACTGTCATTTTGAGCACTGTCACCGTGGGTAGTGCAACCATGAGCACTGTCACCATGAGCACTGTCACCATTGGCAGTATCACCATGTGCACTCTCACCATGGGCACTATCACCATGAGACTGTCAGCATGGGCACTCTCACTGCGTGCACTATCACCGAGAGCAAGGTTACCATTGGTACTATCACAATGTGCAGTGTCACCATCGGTACTGTTCCCATGGGAACTGCCATCAAGAGCACTGTCACCATGAGCACTCCCACCACGAGCACTGCCACCTTGGGCACTGCTATTATGACAAGTCTCACCATGAGAATTGTCGCTATGAGAACTGCCACCATGGGTATTTTCACCATGGTACTGTCACCATGGGTATTGTCATCATTCACACTGTCACCATGAGCAATATTACCGTGAACACTATCACCGTGTTAACTGCCACAATGGGCACTGGCACAATAAGGATTTTCACCATGAGCGCTGTCACCATGGGCACTATCACAGTGAGCACTCTCACTGTGGTCACTGTCACCATGGGCACTGTCACCATAAGCACTGTCACCATAGGCAATGTCACCATGGGCACTGTCATCATGGTCACTGTCACTGTGGGCACTGTTACCATGGGCATAGCTACCATGGGCAATGTCAGTCAGTACTGTAAACATGGGTACTGCAACGATGAAAACTGTCACCATGAGCACTGTCAACATTGGCAGTATCACCATGTGCACTGGCACCATGGGCTCTATCATCATGGGAACTGTCAGCATGTGCACTGGCACCATGGGCACTGCCACCACGGGCAATGTCACCATCGGCATTATCACTGTGAGCACTGTCAACATGAGTACATCACCATGGGCACTGTCAACATGAGTGCTCTCCAAGGGCAATGTCACCATGAGAATTGTCACCATGGGAAATTTCACCTTGAGCACTGTTACCAAAGTCATTACCACCATGAGAAATGTCACTGTGGGCACTGTCACCATGGGCACTGTCACCAAGGGAATTGTCACCATAGGCACTGTCATAGGGAGAACTATCACTAAGTGAACCGTGGTTTCAATCACTGTTAGCACTATCACCATGTGTACTGTCACCATGGGCAGTGTCGTAATGGCCACAGCCACCAACTGTACTATCACCATCGGCACGATCAGTGTGAAGACTGTCACCATGGGCACTATCACCATGAGCTGTATCACCATGGGCACTCTCACTGTGAAAATTGTCTCCATTGGCACTGTCACCATGGGCACTATCACCTTGAGCAGTATCACCATGTGTACTGTCACCAAGGGCACTGTCACCATGGACATAGCCACCAAGTGCACTATCAAGATGCTCACTATTACCGTGAGCACTATCACCATGGGCACTTTAACCATGGGCACTATCACTGTGAGCAATGTCTCCATGGGCAATATCACCGTGAGCACATTTACCATGGGAACTGTCACCATTTTTCACTGCCACCATGTACACTACAAAGATGTGCACTGTCACCATGAGCACTATCACCGTGAGCACTGTCACCATGAGTAATGTCATAATGGGTATTGTCACCAAGGGTACGGTCACCATGTGCACTCTTACGATGGTCAGTATCACTGTGAGCACTCTCACCACTGGAACTACTGACATGGGCAGTATCATCATGAGCACTTTCACCATGCGAACTGTCACCATGGGCACTTTCACCTTGGGTAGTATCAACGTGGGAACTGTCACCATGGGCAGTGTCACGATGAGAATTGTCCATAGGAACTGTCACCGTGAGAACTGTCACCATGTGCACTGTCACCATGGGCAGTATCACCTTGAGCAGTATCACCATGTGTACTCTCACCATGGGCACTCTCACCATGGGCATGGTCACCAAGTGCACTATCCCCATGCTCACTATTACTGTGAACACTGTCACCATGGGCAACTTTACCATGGGCTCCATCATAGTGAGCATTGTCACCATGGGCACTATAACCATGAGCACACTTACCATGGGCTTTGTCACCATGTGTAGTGTCACTATCAGTACTGTCACCATGAGAACTGCCACCAGAAGCACTATCACCATGAGTACTGTCACTGTGAGCACTGCCACCTCGGAACTGCCACCATGAGCACTGTCAGCATGAGAACTATCACTATGAGAACTGCCACCATGGGCACTTTCACCTTCAGCACTGTCACCATGGGTATTTTCACTATGGGCACTGTCAACGTGAGCACAGTCACCATGGGCACTGTCACCATTTTTCACTGCCAACATGTGCACTACAACCATGGGCACTGTCACCATGTGCACTATCACCATGAGCAGTGTCACCATGATTACTGTCACCATGGACACTGTCACCATGGGCACGGCCACCAAGTGCACTATCAGTATGGGCACTATTACAGTGAGCACAGTCACCATGGGCAGTTTAACCATGAGCACTATCACCATGAGCAATATCACCATGGGCACTATCACCGTAAGCACGGTTACCGTAGGCACTGTCACCATTTTTCACTGCCACCATGTGCACTACAAAAATGTGCACTGTCACCATGGGCACTATCACCGTGAGCACTGTCACCATCAGTACTGTTATCATGGGCATTGTCACCAAGGACACGGCCACCATCTTCACTCTTAACATAGTATCACAGTGAGCACTGTCACCATGGGAACTACCATCATGGGCAATGTCATCATGAGCACTGTCACCATGGGAACTCTCACAATGGGCAATTTCACCATGGGCACTATCAACTTGAGGACTCTCACCATGGGTACTATCACCTTGAGCAGTATCACCATGGTCATTTTCACCGTTGGCACTGTCACCGTAGCAGTGTCACCATGGGCATTGTCACGATGAGCCTTGTCATCATAGGCACTGTCATCATGAGAAGTTTCACCATGCGCACTGTCACCATGGGCACTATCACCTTGAGCGGTATCACCATGTGTACTGTCAGCATGGGCACGGTCACCAAGTGCACTATCAGTATGCTCACTATTACCATGAGCACTGTCACCATGGACAACTTAACAATGGGCACTATCAACGTGAGCACTATCACCATGGGCAAAATCACCATGAGCACTGTCACCATGGGCACTATCACCTTGAGCATGTGTACCATGGGCAGTTTCACCATGTGCACTGCCACCATCTGTACTCTCACCATGGGAACTGCCACCATGATCAATGTCACCATGTGCACTGTCACCACAAGCACTGCCACCTAGGGCACTGCCAACATAAGCACTCTCACCATGGGAACTATCACCATGGGCACATTCACCGTGGGCACTATCAACGTTAGGACTGTCACCATGGGCTGTATCACCATGAGCAGTATCACCATGGTCACTCTCACTGTGGGCCCTGTCACCGTGGCAGTGTCACCGTGGCCGGATCACCATGGGCTCTGTCATGATGAGCATTTTCACCATAGGCAGTGTCACCATGAGAACTGTCACCATGCGCACTGTCACCACGGGAACTATAAACTTGAGCTGTATCACCATTTGTATTGTCACTATCACCATTGGCACTATCACTGTGATCACTGTCACCATGGGCACTATCATGGTGAGCACGGTTACCATGGGCAGTGTCACTGCGAGCACTCTCACCATGGGTAATGAAACCATGAGTACAGTCACCATGAGCACTGTCACCATGGACACTGTCACCATTTTTCACTGCCACCATGTGCACTACAACCATGTGCACTGTCACCATGGGCGCTATCACTGTAAGTCACTGTCACCATGAGTACTGCCATCATGAGCACTGTCACCAAGTCCACGGCCACCATGTGCACTGTTACCTTGCTCACTATCACTGTGAGCACAATCACCATGGGAACTACCAAGATGGGCACTGTCATCATGAGCACTTTCACCATGGGAACTGTCACCATGGGCACTTTCACCTTAGGCACTATCAACATGAGAACTCTCATCATGGGCACTATCTTCATGAGCAGTATCACCATGGGCACTGTCACCGTTTGCACTGTCGCCATGGGCACTGTCACCATGAGAATTGTCACTATAGGCACTGTCATAGTGAGAACTATCACCATGCACACTGTCACCATGGGCAATATCACCATTAGCAATATCACCATGTGTACTGTCACCATGGGCACTGGCACAATGGGCACGACCACCAATTGTACTATCACCATGTGCACTATCACTGTGAGGACTGTGACCATGGGCACTGTCCCCATGGACAATTTCATTGTGAGTACTCTCACCATTGACACTATCACTATGGGCAATATAACCGTGGGGTCTGCCACCATATGAACTTTCACTGTGAGCACTGCCACTGTGACCACTGTTACCATAAGCACTGTCACCATGGGCACTTTCACCATGGGCACTTCCACAATGGGCACTCTCACCGTGAGCACTGTCACCAAGAGCACAGTCAAGGTGGGCAGTGTCACCATGTGCACTATCACTGCTTGGACTATCACCTTAAGCAATGTCACCATGAGCAATGTTACCATGTGCACTGTCACCATTTGGCAGTGCCACAATGTGTACTATCACCATGGGCACAGTCACCATGGGCCCTTTTTCATTGACTACTGTCACCATCAGTAATATTACCATGGGCACTGTCACTGTGAGAACTATCACCGTGAGCAATGTCAAGATGGGCACTGGTGCCATGGGCCTTGTCACTATGAGCACTGTCACAATGGGCACTATCACCATGAGCAGTCTCACCGTGGTAAATGTCACCATGGGCACAGTCACCGTGAGAACTCTCACCATGGGCACTGTCACTGTCTGCACTGTCCATGGGCACTGTCACTGTGGGCACTGCCACCATGAGTATTATTACCATGAACACTGCTACCGTGAGCACTATCATCATAAGTGCTATCACCATGGGCACTGTCACCAATGGCACAGCCACCATGGGCACTGTCAACATGAGGACTTTAACTATGGGCACTGTCACATTGGGCAATAACACCATGAGCACTGTCACCATTAGCACTGTCACCACGAGAACTGCCACCTTGTGCAATGCGGTTATGACCACTGTCACCATGAGAAATGTCGCTATGAGAAATGCCACCATTTGTATTTTCACCATGAGTACTGTCACCATGGGTATTGTCATTATTTGCACTGTCACCATGAGCACTATCACCGTGAGCACTATCACAGTGAGCACTGTCCCCATGGGCACTTGTACAATGTGGACTGTCACCATGAGCCTTGTCACCATGGGCTCTATCACCGTGAGGACTATCACCGTGGTTACTGTCACCATGGGCACTGTCACCGTGGTCACTGTCACCATTGGAACTGTCACTGTGAACACTGTCACCATGGGTATTGCAACCATGAGCACTGTCACCATCAGCACTGTCTCTGTGTGCAGTGTCACCATATGCAGTATCACCATAAGGACTATCACCATAAGCAATGTCACCATGGTCACTGTCACCATGGCAGTGTCAGCATGGGCACTGTCATGATGATAATTGTCACCATAGGGACTCTCACCGTGAAAACAATGAACATGGGCACTGTCAACATGGGCACTATCACCTTGAGCAGTATCACCATGTGTACTGTCAACATGGGCACGGTCACAAAGTGCATTATAACTTTGCTCACTATTACCGTGAGCATTGTCACAATGGGCACCTTAACCACAGGCACTTTCACCATGAGCACTATCACCATTTGCAGTATCACCATGAACACTGTCACCATGAGTACTATCACCGTGAGCATGATTACCATGGGCACTATCACCATGTGCACACCACCATCGGTACTCTCACCATGGGAACTGTCACCAAGAGCACTGTCACCATGAGCACTGTCATCACGAGCACTGCCACCTAGGGCACTGCCACAATGAGAACTGTCACCATGAGAACTCTCACTATGAGAATTGACACCATAGGCACTTTCACCATGAGTACTGTCATCATGAGCAATGTCAGCATGGGAACTCTGATCTTGGGCACTGTTAGCATGGGCACTGTCATCGTGAGGACTGTCACAATAGGATGTATCACCTTGGGCTTTATCAGCGTGGGCACTCTCACCGTGGGCACTGCCACCGTGACATCTATCACCATAAACACTGTAAGCATGCGCACTGTCACAATGAGCACCGTCACTTATATCACTGCCAACATGAGAAGTGTAACCATGAGCACTCTCACCATGGGCATGAAACTCTGGTTTTTTTCACCTTGGCCACTGTCATCATGAGCACTCTCACCATGGGCATTGTCACCCTAGGTACTGTCACCATGGGCACTGTCACTGTCAGATCTCTTACCATGATCTCTGTCACCCTGGGTATTGTCACAATGGACACTATCACGGTGAGAATTGTGAACATTGGCACTGTCACCATGAGCACTCTCACCATGAGTACTATCACCCTGGGTATTGTCACCATGGGAAATGTCATCGTAAGCACTACACCTTGAGAATTGTGACCATGGGCACTGTCACCATGGGGACTTTCACCAAGGGCACAGTCACTGTGAGCACTGTCACCACACGCAGTATCAACATAAGGACTATTACCATAAGCAATGTCACCATGGGCTCTGTCACCATTTCACACTGCCACCATGTGCAGTATCACCATGGGCACTTTAACCATGAGTACTGTCACCATGGGTAAAATCCCCATGGGCACTGTCACCGTGAGAACTGTCACCGTGTGGCATGTCTCGATGGGCACTGGCACCATGGGCATTGTCACTATGAGCACGGTCACAATGCGCACTATCACCGTGCGCAGTCTGACCGTGGTAACTGTCACCATGGGAAATGTCACTATCGGCCCTGTCTATGAGCATTGTCACTGTTTGCACTGCCACCATGAGAATTATTACCATGAAAACTGCTGCCGTGAGCACTATCATCATAAATACACTCACCATGGGCACCGTCACTTTCAGCACTGTCTATGGGCACAGTTACTGTGGGCACTGTCACCGTGAACATTATTACCATGAACACAGCTACTATGAGAACTATCATCATAAGTACTGTTACCATGGGCACTGTCACAATTGCCATTACCACCATGGACACTCTCACGGTGTGCACAGTCACCAGTTCCACTGCCACCGTGGGCACTGTCACCATGGGCACTATCACCATGAGCCATATTACCATGAGAACTGTCACCATGGCCACTGTCACTATTTTGCACTGCCACCAGGTGCACTACCACCATGTGCACTGTCACCATGGGCACTATCAACATGAGCACCATTACCATGGGCACTGCCACCATGAGCACTGCTACCAGGAGCACTGTCACCATGAGCACTGTCACCAAGAGCACTGTCACCACGAGCATTGCCACCTTGGGCACTGCCACCATGAGCACTGTCACAATAAGAACTGTCACTATGAGAACCGACACCATTGGCATTTTCACCATGATTACTGTCACCGTGGGTATTGTCACCTTGGGCACTGTCACCGTGAGCACTATCACTCTGAGTACCATCAAACTGAGCACTGTCACCTTGGGCACAGCCACAATGTGGACTGCCAGCATGGGCACTATCACTGTGAAAACGTTCACTGTGGTCACTGTCATCATGGGCACTGTCAATGTGAGCACTCTCATTATGAGAATTATCACCATAGGCACTGTCATCCTGAGAGCTGTCACCATGGGCACTGTCAATATGAGCAATATCACCATGGTCACTTTCACCCTGAGAACTATCACCACGGGGACTATCACCATTGGCACTGTCACCGTGGGGTTGTCACCATGAGCACTATCACAATGGGCAATGTGTACATGGGCAGTTTCACCATGAGCACTGTCACTATTGGCAGTATCAGCATCGGCACTGTCGCCATGGGCACGGTAAACGCGAGAAATGTCACCATGGGCCTTGTCACACTGGGTGCTGTCACCATGGGCATTGTCACACTGGGTGCTGTCACCATGGGCATTGTCACCATTAGCACTGTCACCATGGGCACTTCCACTATGACATCAATCACCCTAAGCACTGTAACCATGTGCAATGTCATGATGAGCACCGTCACCATGACCACAGCCACAATGAGCACTGTCACTTATGGCACTGCCAACATGAGCAGTGTCACCATCAGAATTGTCACCATGGGCATGGCACTCTGGATATTGTCAACATGGGTACTGTCACCATGAGCACTCTCACCATGGGCATTTTCACCCTAGGTACTCACACCATGGGCACTGTCACCATGAGAAATGTTACCATGAGCTCTGTCACCCTGGGTATTGTCACCATGGGCATTATCACATTGAGAATTGTGAACGTGGGCACTGTCACCATGGGCACTATCACCGTGAACACTACACCGTGAGAATTGTTACTATGGGCACTGTCACCATGGGCACTTTCACAATGCACACTATCACCGAGAGCACTGTCACCATGAGCACTGTCACTGTGTGCAGTGTCACCATGCACACTATCACCGTAAGGACTATCACTGTAAGCAATATCACCATGAGCAATGTCACGATGGGCACTGTCACCATTTTGCACTGCCACCATGAGCAGAGTCACCATGGGCACTTTAACCATGAGTACTGTCACCATGGGTATTATCACCATGGGCAGTGTCAACATGATAACTGTCAATGTGCGGCATGTCTCAATGGGCACTGGCACCAGGGGCAATGTCACTATGAGCACTGTGACAATGAGCACTATCACTGTGAGAAATCTCTCCGTGATAAAATTCTCCATGGCACTGTCACCGTGAGAACAGTCAACATGGGCGCTGACACTGTCAGCACTTTCACCATGGGTGCTGTCATTGTGGGCACTGCCACCATGTGCACTGTCACCATGGGCACTGTCACAATGGGCAAGGCCACCAAGGTTACTATCACCATGGGCACTATCACCATGAGGAATGTCACCATGGGCACTAACCTCATGAGCTTTATCACCATGGGCACTTTCACCGTGAGAACTGTCACCATGGATACTGTCACCATGGGCACTATCACCGTGAGCATTATCATTATGTGTACTGTCACCATGGGCATGGCCCCTAAGTGCACTATCACTATGGGCACTATTACCATGAGCGCTGTCACCATGTGCTGTTTAACCATGGGCACTATCACTGAGAGCATTGTCACAATAGGCAATGTCACCATGGGCAATGTCACCATGGGCCCTGTCATAGGCAGTGTCACCGTGGGCAGTGTCACTATGGGTACTGCAACCTTGAGCACTGTCACCATTAGGAATGTCAGCATATGTTCTCACCGTGTGTACTGTAACCATTTTTCACTGCCACCATGTGAACTAAAACCATGGGCATGTCACCATGGGCACTATCACCATGAGCACTGTCACCATCAATACTGTCATCATGGATATTGTCACCAAGGGCACGGCCACCATATGCACTCTTTCATTGGTCAGTGTCACTGTGATAACTGTCACCATGGACACTATCACCATGAGTGCTGTCACCATGAGTACTGTCATCATGGGCAATGTCACCAATGGCACGGCCACCATCTGCAGTCTTACCATGGTCACTATCACTGTGAGCACTGTCACCATGGGAACTACCAACATGGGCACTGTCATCATGAGCACTTTCACCATGCGAACTCTCAACATGGGCATTATCACCATGGGCACTCTGAACGTGAGGACTGTCACCATGGCACTGTCACCATGGGCACTGTCACCATAGGCACTGTCACCGTGAGAACTGTCACCATGCGCACTGTCAACGAGGGCACTATCACATTGAGCAGTATCACCATGTGTACTGTCACCATGGGCACTGTCACCATGGGCATGGTCACCAAGTACACTATCACTGTGAGCACTGTCACCATGGGCACCTTAACCATGGGCACTATCACCAGGAGCATTTTCAGCATCGGCACAACAGTCATGATAACTGTCACCATGAGTCATATCACCATGAGCACTGTCACCATGTGCACTGCCCCATCGGTACTCTCAACATGGGAACTGCCACCATGAGCACTGTCACCATGAGCACTGTCACCACGAGCACTGCCACACAGGGCACTGCCACCATGAGCACTGTCACCATGAGAACTGTCACTATGAGAATTGCCACAATGGGCACTTTTTCGATGAGTACTGTCACCATGGGTATTTTCACCTTGGGCACTGTCACTGTAAGCCGTATTACCATGTGCACTTTCACTGTGAGCACTGTCACCATAGGCATTGGCACAATGCGGACTTTCACCATGAGCCCTGTCACCATGGGCAATGTCACCGTGAGAAGTGTCACCATAGGCAATGTCACCATGGGCACTGTCACTATGGGCACTGACACTGTGGGCACTTCCACCATGGGCAATGTCACCTTGGGCACTATCACTGTGAGCACTGTCAACATGAACTCGTTACCATGGGCACTGTCAACATGGGTACTGTCACCATAGGAAATGTCACCGTGGGCACTGTCACCATGGGCACTGTCATTTTGAGCACTGTCACCATGGGTACTGCAAACATGAGGACTGTCAGCATGGGCACTGTCACTGTGGGCACTTCCACCATGGGCAATGTCACCATGGGCACTATCACTGTGAGCACTGTCAACATGAGCACGTCAACATGGGCACTATCAACATGGGTTCCCTCCCCAAGGGCAATGTCACCGTGAGAATTGTCAGCATGTGCAATTTCACCATGAGCACTGTCACCAAAGGCACTATCACCATGAGCAATGTCACCATGTGCACTGTCATCAGGGGCACTATCAATGTGGGTAATGTTATCATGGGCACTTTCCACATGAGCACTATCACCATGGGCACTGTTATCATGGGCAGTGTCACCATGGCCATTGCTTCCGTGGGCACTGTCACCATTGTCACTGTTGCCGTGAGGTCTCTCACCATTGTACTGTGATCGTGGGCACTGTCACCATGCATCTATCACTGTGTGTATTGCCAGCATGAGCAGTGTCACTATGGACACTGCCACGGTGAGCACAATCACCATGAGAACAGACCCTGTGAACACTATCACCATAAGCACTGTCATCATCGGCACTGTCACCATGAGCACTGCCACAATGAACACTGTCACCATGAGCACTGTCACAATGAGGAGGTTCTCCATGAGCAATGTCACAATGGGTACTCTCACCATGTGCACTATCACCGAGAGCAAGGTTTCCATTGGCACTGTCACAATGTGCAGTGTCCCCATTGGCATTGTTCCCATAGGAACTGCCACCAGGAGCACTGTCACCATGAGCAATGTCACCATGAGCAGTGCCACCTTGGGCACTTCTATTATGAGTACTGTCACCATGAGAACGGTCGCTATGGGAACTGCCACCATGGATATTTTCACCATGAGTACTGTCACCATGTGTATTGTCACCATTTGCAGTGTCACCACGTGCAATATCACCACAAGGAGTATCACCTTAAGCAATGTCACCATGAGCAATGTTACCATGGGCACTGTCACCATGGGCACTTGATCATTGAGTACTGTCACCATGGGTAATATCACCATGGGCACTGTCACCATGAGAAGTATTACCATGAGCAATGTCACCAAGAGCACTCTCACCACGAGAACTGCCACATTGGGCACTACTCTTATGAGCACTGTCATGATGAGAACTGTCACTATGAGAACAGCCACCATGGGTATTTTTACCATGAGTTCTGTCACCATGGGTATTGTCACCATTTGAACTGTCACCATGAGAACTGTCACTATGAGAATTGCCACCATGGGCACTATGAAGATGAATACTGTCAACATGGGTATTTTCACCATGGGCATTGTCACCATGAGCAGTATTACCGTGTGCACTTTCACTGTGAGCACTGTCACCATAGGCACTGGCACAATGTGGACTGTCACCATGAGACCTGTCTCCGTGGGCACTATCACCATGAGAAATATCACCATGGTCATTCTCAACATAGGCATTGTCACCATGGGTGCTGTGACCTTGGGCACTGTCATTATGGGCACTGTCAGTTTGAGCAGTGTCACCCTGGGTACTGCAACTATGAGGACTGTGACCATGAGTAAGGTCACCATTGGCAGAATCACCATGTACACTGTCACCATGGGCTCTATCACCATGAGAGCTGTCAGCATGGGCACTGTCACTGTGTGCACTGTCACCATGGGCACTGCCACCATGGGCAATGTCACCATGGGCATTATCACTGTGAGCACTATCAACATGAGCACGTCACCATGGGCACTGTCAATATGGGTGCTCTCTCCAATGGCAATGTCACCGTGAGAATTGTCACCATGGGCAATTTCACCATGAGCAATGTCAACATGGACACTGTCATCATGGGAACTGTCACCATGGGTAGTGTCACTATGGGCCCTGTCACTATGGACATGGTCAACAAGTACACTATCACTATGCTCACTATTACTGTGAACAATATCACCATGGGCACCTTAACCATGGGCACTATCACCGGGACCATTATCAGCATCGCCACAACAGTCGTGATAACTGTAACCATGGGTCATGTCACTGTGAGCATGGTTACCATAGGCACTGTCACCATGTGCACTGCCCCATCGGTACTCTCACCATGGGAACTGCCACCATGAGCACTATCAACACGAGGACTGCCACCCAGGGCACTGCCACCATGAGCACTGTCACCGTGGGCACTGTCTCCATGGGCACTATCACCATGAGCCATATTACCATGAGAACTGTCACCACGGCCACTGTCACTATTTTGAACTGCAACCATGTGCACTACCACCATGTGCCCTGTCACCATAGACACTATCAACATAAGCACCATTACCATGTGCACTGCCACCATGAGCACTGTCACAATAAGAACTGTCACTATGAGAACTGACACCATGGGCATTTTCACCATGATTACTGTCACCGTGGGTATTGTCACCTTGGGAACTGTCACCATGAGCACTATCACTGTGAGCACCATTTCCCTGAGCAGTGTCACCATGGGCACAGCCACAATGCAGACTGTCACCATGGGCAGCATCACAGTGAGAACAGTCACCGTGGTCATTCTCACCATGGGTAGTGTCAACGTGAGCACTCTCACTATGAGAAATATCACCATAGGCCCTGTCACCGTGAGAAGTGTCACCATGGTCACTGTCAACATGGAGACTATCACCTTGAGCACTGTCACCATGAGCAATGTCACCTTGGTCACTCTCACCCTGAGAAGTATCACCACGGTGACTATCACCATTGGCACTGACACCGTGCGGTTGTCACCATGAGCACTATAACAATTGGCAATGTCTACATAGGCAGTTTCACCGTGAGCACTGTCTATTTGCACTATCACCATTGGCACTCTCACCATGGGCATGGACAATGTGAGCACTGTCACCATGGGCATTGTCACACTGGGCGCTGTCACCATGGGCAATGTCACCATTAGCACTGTCACCATGGGCACTGTGATCTTGGGCACTGTCACCATGTGCACTTTCACTGTGGGCACTGTCACAATGGGAAGTATCACCATGGGATTTATCAGCGTGGGCACTGTCACCTTGGGCAATTACACCATGGCATCTATCACCACAAGCACTGTAATTATATGCACTGTCATCATGTGCACTGTCACCATGAGCACCGTCACAATGAGCACTGTCACTTATGGCACTGCCAACATGAGCAGTGTCACCATCAGCACTGTCACCATGGGCATGGCACCCTGGGTATTGTCACCATGGGCACTGTCACCATGAGCACTCTCACCATGGGCATTTTCACCCTAGGTACTCTCACCATGGGCACTGTCACCGTGAGAACTGTTAAAATGAGCTCTGTCAACCTGGGTATTGACACCATGGGCACTATCACAGTGAGAATTGAACACATGGGGACTCTCACCATGGGCACTATCACCATGAGTACTCTCACCCTGGGTATTGTCACTATGAACACTATCACCGAGAGCACTACACCATGAGAATTGTGACTGTGGGCACTGTCACCATGGGCACCTTCACAATGGGCACTATTACCGAGAGCACTGTCACTAAGAACACTGTCACTGTGTGCATTGTCACCATGCACACTATCACCGTAAGGACTATCACAGTAAGCAATGTCACCATGAGCAATGTCACCATGGGAACTGTTACCATTTCGTACTGCCACCATGAGCAGTGTCACCATGGGCATTTTAATCATGATTACTTTCACAATGGGTAATATTATGATGGGCACTGTCACTGTGAGAACTGTCACAGTGCGGCATGTCTTGATGGGAACTGGCACAAAGGGCATTGTCACTATGAGCATTGTGACAATGAGCAATATCACTGTGAGAAATCTCACCATGCTGTCTCCATGGCTCTGTCACCGTGAGAACTGTCACCATGGGCACTGTCACAGTCATCACTGTCACCATGGGCACTGTCACCATGGGCACTGTCACAATGGGCACGGCCACTAAGTTTACTATCCCCATGGGCACTATCAGTGTGAGGAATATCACCATGGGCACTATCATCATGAGCTGTATCACCATGGGCACTCTCACCGTGAGAACTGTCACCTTGGACACTGTCACCATGGGCACTATCACTGTGAGCAATATCACCATATGTACTGTCACCATGGGCACGACCACTAAGTGCACTATAACTATGGGCACTATTACTGTAAGTGCTGTCACCATGGGCAGTTTAACCATGGGCACTATCACTGTGAGCACTGTCACCAGAGGCAATGTGACCGTGGGCACTGTCACCATGGGCACTGTCATCATGGGCAGTGTCACTGTGGGCACTGTCACCATGGGTCCTGCAACCTTGTGCACTGTAACCGTGAGGAATGGCATCATGGGTTGTTACCGTGTGCACTGTAACCATGAGCACTGTCACCATGGGAACTGTCACCATGAGAATTGTGAACATGGCCACTGTCAGCATGGGGACTATCACCATGGGCACTGTCACCATGAGCACTACACCTTGAGAATTGTGACTATGGGCACTGTCACCATGTGCACTTTCACCAAGAGTACTATCACTGAGAGCACTGTCACCAGGTGCACTATCACCGTAAGGACTATCACCTTAAGGAATGTCACCATGAGCAATGTCACCATGGGCTCTTTCAACATTTGGCCCTGCCACCATGTGCAGTATCACCATGGGCAAATTAACCACGAGTACTGTCACCATGGGTAAAATCATCATGGGCACTGTCACTGTGAGAACTGTCACCGTGTGGCATGTCTCAATGGGCACTTGCACAATGGACATTGTCACTCTTAGCACTGTCACAATGGGCACTATCACAGTGAGCTGTGTCAGCAGGGCAACTATCACCATGGGCGCTGTCACTTTCACACTGTCCATGAGCACTGTCACTGTGGGCACTGCCACAGTGAGCATTATTACCATGAACACTGCTCCCATGAGCACTATCATCATAAGTACTGTCACCATGGGCACTGTCACTTTTGGCACTGTCTATGGGCACTGTCACTGTGGGCACTGCCACCGTGAGCATTATTACCATGAACACTGCTTCCGTGAGCACTATCATCATAAGTACTGTCACCATTGCCGTGACCACACTGGACCTTCTCACGGTGTGCACTGTCACCATGGGCACTGCCACCATGGGCAATGTCACCATGAGCACTGTCACCGTGGGCACTGTCTCCATGGACACTATCACCATGATCAATGTCACCATGAGAACTGTCACCATTGGCACTGTCACTATTTTGCACTGCCACCAGGTGCACTACCACCATGGGCACTGTCACCATCGGCACTATCACCATGAGCACCATTACCATGGGCACTGCAACCATGGGCACTGCAACCATGAGCACTGTCTCCAGGAGCAGTGTCAGCATGAGCATTGCCACCTTGGATACTGCCACCATGAGCACTGTTCACAATGAGCACTGTCACTATGAGAACAGCCACCATGGGCATTTTCACCATGATTACTGTCACAGTGGTTATTGTCACCTTGGGCACTGTCACCGTGAGCATTACACTGTGAGCACTATCACCCTGAGCAGTGTCACCATGGGCACAGCCACAATGCGGACTGTCACCATGGGCAGTATCACGGTGAGAACAGTCACCGTGGTCACTGTCACCATGGGCAGTGTCAACGTGAGCACTCTCACTATGAGAATGATCACCATAGGCACTGTCACCATGGGCACTGCCAAAATGGAGACTATCACCTTGAGACTGTCACTATGAGCACTGTGACCATGAACAATGTCACCTTGGTCACTTTCACCCTGAGAACTATCACCACGGTGACTATCACCATTGGCACTGACACTGTGGGGTTGTCACCATGAGCACTATCACAATGGGCAATGTCTACATGGGCAGTTTCACCATGAGCACTGTCACTATTGGCACTATCACCATCGGCACTGTCACCATGGGCACGGTCAACGTGAGCACTGTCACCATGGGCCTTGTCACACTGGGTGTTGTCACCATGGTCAATGTCACCATTAGCACTGTCACCATGGGCACTGTGATCTTGGGCACTGTCTCAGTGTGCACTTTTACCATGGGCACTGTCACAATGAGAAGTATCACCATGGGATTTATCAGCATTTGCACTGTCACCGTGGGCACTTACACCATGGCATCTATCACCATAAGCACTGTAATCATGCACACTGTCACCATGAGCACTGTCACCATGACCACTGCCACAATGAGCACTGTCACTTATGGCACTGCCAACATGAGCAGTGTCACCATCAGCACTGTCACCATGTGCATGGCACCCTGGGTATTGTCACCATGGGCACTGTCACCATGAGCACTCTCACCATGGGCATTTTCACCCTAGGTACTGTCACCATGGGCACTATCACCGTGAGAACTATTAAAATGAGCTCTGTCACCCTGGGTATTGTCACCATGGGCACTATCAGAGTGAGAATTGAGAACATGGGGACTGTCACCATGGGCACTATCACCATGAGCACTGTCACCATGAGTACTGTCACCATGAACACTATCACCGTGAGCACTACACCGTGAGAATTGTGACTGTGGGCACTGTCACCATGGGCACTTTCACAGTGGGCACTATTACCGAGAGCACTGTCACCATGAACACTGTCACTGTGTGCAGTGTCACCATGAACACTATCACCGTACGGACTATCACCATAAGCAATGTCACCATGAGCAATGTCACCATGGGCACTCACACGATTTCGCACTGCCACCATGAGCAGTGTCACCATGGGCACTTTTATCATGATTACTCTCACCATGGGTAATATCATCATGGGCACTGTCACCGTGACAACTGTCACAGTGCAGCATGTCTCAATGGGCACTGGCACAATGGGCATTGTCACTCTGAGCACTGTCACAATGGGCACTATAACCGTGAGCACTGTCACCATCAGTACTGTCATCATGAGCATTGTCACCAAGGGCACAGCCACCATATGCACTCTTTCATGGGTCAGTATCACTGTGAACACTGTCACCATGGGAACTACCAACATGGGCACTGTCATCATGAGCACTTTCAACATGGGAACTCTCACCATGGGCAATTTCACCATGGGAACTTTTAACATGAGGACTATCACCATGGGCACTATCACTTTGTGCTGTATCACCATGGCCAGTGTCACCATTGGCACTGTCACCATGGCAGTGTCACCATAGACACTGTCATGATGAACATTGTCATCATAGGCACTGTCACCATGAGAAGTGTCACCATGCGCACTGTCAACATGGGCACTATCATCTTGAGCAGTATCACCATGTGTACTGTCAACATGCGCACAGTCACCAAGTGCACTCTCACTATGCTCACAATTACCATGAGCACTGTCACCATGGGCACCTTAACCATGGGCACTATCACCGTGAGAACTATCACCATCGGCACTATCACCGTGAGCACTGTCACCATGGGCACTATCACTGTGAGCACGGTTACCATGGGCAATGTCACCATGTGCACAGCTACCATTGGTACTCTCACCATGGGAATTGCGACCATGAGCACTGTCACCAAGAGCACTGTCACAACGAGCACTGCCTCCTAGGGCACAGCCACCATGAGCTCTGTCACCACGAGAACTCTCACTATGAGAATTGCCACCATAGGCATTTTCACCATGAGTAATGTCACCATGAGCAATGTCAGCATGGGCACTCTGACCTTGGCACTGTCACATTTGGCACTGTCATCGTGGGCACTGTCACAATAGGAAATATCACCATGGGCTTTGTCAGCATGGGCACTCTCACCATGAGCTGTCTCACCATGGTAACTGTCACCATGGTCACTGTCATGATGAACATTGTCAGCATAGGCACTGTCACTGTGAGAAGTGTCACCATGCACAGTAGTCAACATGGGCACTATCACCTTGAGCAGTATCACCATGTGTACTATAAACATCGGTACGGTCACCAAGTGCACTATCACTATGCTCACAATTACCGTGAGCACTGTCACAATGGGCACCTTAACCATGGGCACTATCACCGTGAGAATATCACCATCGGCACTATCACCGTGAGCACTGTCACCATGGACACTATCACTGTGAGCACGGTTACCATGGGCAATGTCACCATGTGCACAGCTACCATCGGTACTCTCACCATGGGAATTTCCAACATGAGCACTGTCACTACGAGGACTGCCACCCAGGGCACTGCCGCCATGAGCACTGTTACCATGGGAATTCCAAACATGGGCACTGTAATCAGGAGCACTTTCACCATGGGAACTGTCACCATGGGAACTTTCACCATGGGCATTATCAATGTAAGGACAGCCAGCATGGGCACTATCACCTTGAACAGTATCACCATGGTCACTGTCACCGTGAGCACTTACACCGAGGCAGTGTCACCGTGGCAGTGTCACCATGGGCACTGTCACGATGAGCATTGTCACCATAGGCACTGTCACCATGAGAACAGTCACCATGCGCACTGCCACCATCGGTAATCTCACCATGGGAAATGCCACCATGAGCACTGTCACCAAGAGCACTGTCACCACGAGCACTGCTTCCTAGGTCACTGCCACCATGAGCACTGTCACCATGAGAACTCTCACTATGAGAATTGCCACCATCGGCATTTTCACCATGAGTACTGTCACCATGAGGAATGTAAGCATGGGCACTCTGATCTTGGGCACTGTCACCTTGGGCACTTTCACCGTGGGCACTGTCACAATGGGAAGTATCACCATGGGATTTATCAGCATGGACACTGTCACCGTGGGCACTTACACCATGGTATCTATCACCATAAGCACTGTAATCATGCACACTGTCACCATGAGCACTGTCACCATGACCACTGCCACAATGAACACTGTCACTTATGGCACTGCCAACATGAGCAGGGTCACCATCAGCACTGTCACCATGGGCATTGCACCCTGGGTATTGTCACCATGGGCACTGTCACCATGAGCACTCTCACCATGGGCATTTTCACCCTAGGTACTGTCACCATGGGCACTGTCACCGTGAGAACTGTAAACATGAGCTCCGTCACCCTGGGTATTGTCACCATGGGCACTATCAGAGTGAGAATTGAGAACATGGGGAATGTCACCATGGGCACTATCACAATGAGCACTGTCAACATGAGCACTGTTACCCTGGGTACTGTCACCATGAACACTATCACCGTGAGCACTACACCGTGAGAACTGTGACTGTGAGTACTGTCACCATGGGCACTTTCACAATGAGCACTATTACCGAGAGCACGGTCACCGTGAACACTGTCACTGTGTGCAGTGTCACCATGCACACTATCACCGTAAGGACTATCACAGTAAGCAATGTCACCATGAGCAATGTCACCACGGGCACTGCCACCATTTCGCACTGCTACCATGAGCAGTGTCACCATGAGCACTTTAATCATGATTACTCTCACCATGGGTAATATCATCATGGGCACTTTCACCGTGAGAACTGTCACAGTGCGGCTTGTATCGATGGGAACTTACACAAAGGGCATTGTTACTATGAGCACTATCACTGTGAGAAATCTCACCATGCTAACTGTTTCCATGGCACTGTCACTGTGAGAACTGTCACCATGGGAACTGTCACTGTTGTCACTGTCACCATGGGCACTGTCATTGTGGGCACTGCCACCATGGGCACTGTCACCATGGGCACTGTCACAATGGGCACGGCCACCAAGTGTACTATCACCTTGGGCACTATCAGTGTGAGGAATGTCACCATGGGCATTATCATCATGAGCTGTATCACCATGGGCACTCTCACCGTGAGAACTGTCACCATGGACACTGTCACCATGGGTACTATCACCGTGAGCTGTATCACCATGTGTACTGTCACCATGGGCACAGCCACTAAGTGCACTCTAACTATGGGCACTATTAAAGTGAGCACTGTCACCATGGGCAGTTTAACCATGGGCACTATCACTGTGAGCACTGTCACCAGAGGCAATGTGACCGTGTGCACTGTCACCATGGGCACTGTCATCATGGGCAGTGTCACTGTGGGCAGTGTCACCATGGGTACTGCAACCTTGTGCACTGTAACTGTGAGGAATGTCAGCATGGGTTGTTACCGTGTGTACTATAACCATGAGCACTGTCACCATGGCAACTGTCACAATTTTACACTGCCACCATGTGCACTACAACCATGTGCACTGTCACCATGGGCACTATCACCGTGAGCACTGTCACCCATCAGTACTATCATGGGCATTGTCACCAAGGGCACAGCCACCATATGCACTCTTTCCATGGTCAGTATCACTGTGAGCACTGTCACCATGGGAACTACCAACATGGGCACTGTCATCATGAGCACTTTCACCATAGGAACTCTCACCATGGGAACTATTAACGTGAGGACTATCACCATGGGCACTATCACTTTGCGCAGTATCACCATGGTCACTGTCACCATTGGCACTGTCACCGTGGCAGTGTCACCATGGGCACTATCATGATGAACATTGTCATCATTGGCACTGTCACTGTGAGAAGTGTCACCATGCGCACTGTCAACACGGGCACAATCACCTTGAGCAGTAACACCATGTGTACTGTCAACATGGGCATGATCACCAAGTGCACTATGACTATGCTCACAATTACCGTGAGCACTGTCACAATGGGCACTATCACTGTGAGCATGCTTACCATGGGCAATGTCACCGTGTGCACAGCTACCATCGGTACTCTCACCATGGGCACTGCCACCATGAGCATTGTCACAACGAGGACTGCCATCCAGGGCACAGCCACCATGAGCACTGTCACCATGGGAACTCCGAACATGGGCACTGTAATCAGGACCACTTTCACCATGGTAACTGTCACCTTGGGAACTTTCACCACGGCATTATCAACGTTAGGACAGCCACCATGGGCACTATCACCTTGAGCAGTATCACCATGGTCACTGTCACCATGAGCACTTACACCATGGCAGTGTCACCATGGGCACTGTCACGATGAGCATTGTCACCATACGCACTGTCACCGTGAGAACAGTCACCCTGTGCACTGTCACCATCAGTAATCTCACCATGTGCACTGCCACCAACAGTACGCTCACCATGGGAACTGCCACCATGGGCACTGTCACCATGAGAACTCTCACTATGAGAATTGCCACCATAGGCATTTTCACCATGAGTACTGTCACCATGAGCAATGTCAGCATGGGCACTGTCACCGTGGGCACTGTCACAATGGGAAGTATCACCATCGGATTGCTCAGCATGGGCTCTGTGACCATGGGCACTGCCACCGTGAGATCTGTTACTGTGAACTCTGTTACCCTGGATATTGTCACCATGAGCACTGTCACCGTGAGAATTGTGAACATGGGCACTGTCAGCATGGGGACTATCACCATGAACACTGTCACCATGAGTACTATCACCTTGGGTATTGTTACCATAGGTACTGTCACCGTGAGCACTACACCTTGAGAATTGTGACCATGGGCACTGTCACCATGGGCACTTTCACCAAAGGCACTATCACCGTGAGCACTGTCACCAGGCTCACTATCACCGTAAGGACCATCACCTGAAGCAATGTTACCTTGAGCAATGTCAACATGGACTCTGTCACCATTTCACACTGCCATCATGTGCAGTATCACCATGGGTACTTTAACCATGAGTACTGTCACCATGGGTAAAATCAACATGGGCACTGTCACCGTGAGAACTGTTACCGTGCGGCATGTCTCAATGGGTACTGGCACAATGGGAATAGTCACTCTGAGCACTGTCACAATGGGCACTATCACCGTGAGCTGTCTCACCATGGTAACTGTCACCATGGGCACTGTCAGTGTCGGCACTGTCCATGAGCACTGTCACTGTGGGCACTGCCACCGTGAGCATTATTACCATGAACACTGCTTATGTGAGCAATATCATCATAAGTATTGTCACCATGAGAACTGTCACCATTGCCGTGACCACCATGGACACTCTCACGGTGTACACTGTCACCAGGTGCACTGCCACCATGGGCAATGTCACCATGAGCACTGTCACTGTTAGCAGTGCCACCATGGGCAGTTTCACCATGAGCACTGTCACTATTGGCACTATCACCATCGGCACTGTCACCATGGGCACAGTCAACGTGAGCACTGTCACCATGGGCCTTGTCACACTGGGCGCTGTCACCATGGTCAAAGTCACCATTAGCACTGTCACCATAGGCACTGTTTTCTTGGGCACTGTCACCATGTACACTTTCACCGTGGGCACTGTCACAATGGGAAGTATCACCATGGGATTTATCAGTGTGGGCACTGTCACCGTGGGCACTTACACCATGGCATCTATCACCATAAGCACTGTTATCATGCGCACTGTCACCATGAGCACTGTCACCATGACCACTGCCACAATGAGCACTGTCACATATGGCACTGCCATCATGAGCAGTGTCACCATCAGCACTGTCACCATGGGCATGGCACCCTGGTTATTGTCACCATGGACGCTGTCACCATGAGCACTCTCATCATGGGCATTTTCACCCTAGGTACTGTCACCATGGGCACTATCACCATGAGAATTGTGAACATGGGCACTGTCAGCATGGGAACTATCACCATGAGCACTGTCACCATGAGTACTATCACCCTGGGTATTGTCACCATGGACACTGTCACCATGAGCCCTCTCACCATGGGCATTTTCATCCTAGGTACTCTCACCATGGGCACTGTCACCGTGAGAACTGTTAACATGAGCTCTGTCACCCTGGGTCTTTTCACCATGAGCACTTTCACAGTGAGAATTGAGAACATGGGGACTCTCACCATGGGCACTATCACCATGAGCACTGTCACCATGAATACTGTCACCCTGGGTATTGTCACCATGAACTCTATCACCGTGAGCACTACACCGTGAGAATTGTGACTGTGGGCACTGTCACCATGGGCACTTTCACAATGGGCACTATTACCGAGAGCACTGTCACCATGAACACTGTCACTGTGTGCAGTGTCACCATGCACACTCTCACTGTAAGGACTATCACTGTAAGCAATGTCACCATGAGCAATGTCACCATGGGCACTTTAATCATGAGTACTCTCACCATGGGTAATATCATCATGGGCACTGTCATCATGACAACTGTCACAGTGTGGCATGTCTTGATGGGAACTGGCACAAAGGGCATTGTCATTATGAGCATTGTAACAATGAGCACTATCACTGTGAGAAATCTCACCATGCAAACGGTCTCCATGGCACTGTCACCATGAGAACTGTCACCATGGGCACTGTCACTGTCTTCACTGTCACCATGGGCACTGCCACCATGGGCACTGTCACCATGGGCACTGTCAAAATGGGCACGGCCACCAAGTGTACTATCACCATGGGCACTATCACTGTGAGGAATGACACCATGGGCACTATCATCATGAGCTGTATCATCATGGGCACTCTCATCGTGAGAACTGTCACCATGGACACTGTCACCATGGGCACTATCACCGTGAGCAGTATCACCATAGGTACCATCACCATGGGCAAAGCCACTAAGTGCACTATAACTATGGGCAGTATTACTGTGAGCTCTGTCACCATGGGCAGTTTAACCATGGGCACTATCACTGTGAGCACTGTCACCAGAGGCAATGTGACTGTGGGCACTGTCACCATGGGCACTGTCATCATGGGCAGTGTCACTGTGGGCACTGTCACCATCTGTCCTGCAAACTGGTGCCCTGTAATCGTGAGGAATGTCAGCATGGGTTGTTACCGTGTGCACTGTAACCATGAGCACTGTCACCATGGGAAATGTCACCATTTTTCACTGCCACCATGCGCACTACAACCATGTGCACTGTCACCATGGGCACTATCACCGTGAGCACTGTCACCATCAGTACTGTCATCATGGGCATTGTCACCAAGGGCACAGCCACCATATGCACTCTTTCCATGGTCAGTATCACTGTGAGCACTGTCACCATGGGAACTACCAACATGGGCACTGCCATCATGAGCACTTTCACCATGGGAATTCTCACCATGGGCAATTTCACCACGGGAACTATTAACGTGAGGACTATCACCATGGGCAATATCACTTTGTGCAGTATCACCATGGTACTGTCACCATTGGCACTGTCACTGTGGCAGTGTCACCATGGGCACTGTCATGATGAGCATTGTCATCATAGGCGCTGTCACTGTGAGAAGTGTCACCATGTGTACTGTCAACATGGGCACGATCACCAAGTGCACTATGACTATGCCCACAATTACCTTGAGCACTGTCACAATGTGCACCTTAACCATGGGCACTATCACCATGAGAACTATCACCATCTGCACTATCACTGTGAGCACTGTCACCATGGGCACTATCACAGTGAGCAAGGTTACCATGGGCAATGTCACCATGTGCACAGCTACCATTGGTACTCTCACCATGGGAACTACCACCATGAGCACTGTCACCACCAGGACTGCCACCCAGGGCACAGCCATCATGAGCAGAGTCACCATGGGAACTCCGAATATGGGCACAGTAATCAGGAGCACTTTCCCCATGGGAACTTTCAACATGGGCATTATCAATGTTAGGACAGCCACCATGGGAACTATGAACTTGAGCAGTATCACCATGGTCACTGTCACCATAAGCACTTACACCGTGGCAGTGTCACTGTCGCAGTATCACCATGGGCACTGTCACGAAGAGCATTGTCACCATAGGCACTGTCACCGTGAGAACAGTCACCATGCACACTGCCACCATCGGTAATCTCACCATGTGCACTGCCACCATTAGTACTCTCACCATGGGAACTGCCAAAATGAGCACTGTCACCAAGAGCACTCTCACCACGAACACTGCTTCCTAGGGCCCTGCCACCATGAGCACTGTCACCATGAGAACTCTCACTATGAGAATTGCCACCATAGGCATTTTCACCATGAGTACTGTCACCATGCGCAATGTCAGCATGGGCACTCTGATCTTGGGCACTGTCACCATGGGCACTGTCATCGTGGGCACTGTCACAATGGGAAATATCACCATGGGCTTTGTCAGCATGGGCACTGTCACTGTGGGCACTGCCACCGTGAGATCTGTTACCGTGAGCTCTGTCACCCTGGGTATTGTCACCATGGGCACTATCACTCTGAGAATTGTGAACATGGGCACTCTCAGCATGGGGACTATCACGATGTGCACTGTCACCATGGAACCTTCACCAAGGGCACTATAAACATGAGTACTGTCACCAGGTGCACTATCACCGTAAGGACTATCACCTTAAGGAATGTCACCATGAGCAGTGTCACCATGGGCTCTGTCACCATTTCACACTGCCACTATGTGCAGTATCACCATGGGCACTTTAACCATGAGTACTGTCACCATGGGTAAAATCACCATGGGCACTGTCACTGTGAGAACTGTCACCATGTGGCATGTCTCAATGGGCACTGGCACAATGGACATTGTCACTCTGAGCACTGCCACAATGGGCACAATCACTGTGAGCTGTCTCACCATGGTAACTGTCACCATGGGCACTGTCACTTTTGGCACTGTCCATGAGCATTCTCACTGTGGTCACTGCCACCGTGAGCATTATTACCATGAACACTGCTCCCGTGAGCACTATCATCTTTAGTACTGTCACCATGGGCACTGTCACTTTCGGCACTGTCTATGGGCACTGTCACTGTGGGCACTGCCACCGTGAACATTATTACCATGTACACTGCTTCTGTGAGCACTATCATCATAAGAACTGTCTCCATGGGAACTGTCACCAATGCCGAGACCACCATGGACACTCTAACGGTGTGCACGGTCACCAGGGGCACTGCCACCATGGGCAATGTCACCATGAGCACTGTCACCGTGGGCACAGTCACCATGGGCACTATCACCATGAGCAATGTCACCATGAGAACTGTCACCATTGGCAGTGTCACTATATTGCACTGCCACCAGGTGCACTATGACCATGGACACTGTCACCATCGGCACTATCACCATGAGCACGATTACCATGGGCACTGCAACCATGAGCACTGTCTCCAAGAGCAGTGTCAGCACGAGCATTGCCACCTTGGATATTGCCACCATGAGCACTGTTCACAATGAGAACTGTCACTATGAGAACAGCCACCATGGGCATTTTCACCATGATTACTGTCACCGTGGGTATTGTCACCTTGGGCACTATCACCATGAGCACTATCACTGTGAGCACCATCACCCTGAGCAGTGTCACCATGGGCACAGCCACAGTGTGGACTGTCACCATGGGCAGTATCATGGTGAGAACAGTCACCGTGGTCACTGTCACCATGGGCAGTGTCAACGTGAGCACTCTCACTATGAGAATTATCACCATAGGCACTGCCACCATTAGCACTGTCACCATGGGCACTGTGATCTTGGGCACTGTCACCATGTGCACTTTCACCATGGGCACTGTCACAATGGGAAGCATCACCATGGGATTTATCAGCGTGGGCACTGTCACCGTGGGCACTTACACCATGGCATCTATCACCATAAGCACTGTAATTATGCGCACTGTCATCATGCGCACTGTCATCATGAGCACCGTCACCATGACCACTGCCACAATGAGCACTGTCACTTATGGCACTGCCAACATGAGCAGTGTCACCATCAGCACTGTCACCATGGGCATGGCAGTCTGGGTATTGTCACCATGGGCACTGTCACCATGAGCACTCTCACCATGGGCATTTTCACCCTAGGTACTGTCACCATGGGCACTGTCACCGTGAGAACTGTTAACATGAGCTCTGTCACCCTGGGTATTGTCACCATTGGCACTATCACAGTGAGAATTGAGAACATGGGGACTCTCACCATGGGCACTATCACCATGAGAACTGTCACCATGAATACTGTCACCCTGGGTACTGTCACCATGAACACTATCACCATGAGCACTACACTGTGAGAAGTGTGACTGTGGGCACTGTCACCATGGGCACTTTCACAATGGGCACTATTACCGAGAGCACTGTCACCATGAACACTGTCACTGTGTGCAGTGTCACCATTCACACTATCACCGTAAGGACTCTCACAGTAAGCAATATCACCATGAGCAATGTCACCATGGGCACTGTCACCATTTCGCACTGCCACCATGAGCAGTGTCACCATGGGCACTTTAATCATGATTACTCTCACAATGGGTAATATCATGAGGGGCACTGTCACTGTGGAACTGTCACAGTGTGGCATGTCTTGATGGGACCTGGCACAAAGGGCATTGTCACTATGAGCATTGTGACAATGAGCACTATCACTGTGAGAAATCTCACCATGCTAACTGTCTCCATGGCACTGTCACTGTGAGAACTGTCACCATGGGCACTGTCACAGTCGTCACTGTCACCATGGGCACTGTCATTGTGGGCACTGCCTCCATGGGCACTGTCACCATGGGCACTGTCACAATGGGCACAGCCACCCAGTGTACTATCACCATGGGCACTATCACTGTGAGGAATGTCACCATGGGCACTCTCATCATGAACTTTATCACCATGGGCACTCTCACTGTGAGAACCGTCACCATGGACACTGTCATCATGGGCACTATCACCATGAGCAATATCACCATGTGTACTGTTACCATGGGCACGACCACTAAGTGCACTATAACTATGGGCACTATTACTGTGAGCGCTGTCACCATGGGCAGCTTAACCATGGGCACTATCACAGTGAGCACTGTCACCAGAGGCAATGTGACCATGGGCACTCTCACCATGGGCACTGTCATCATGGGCAGTGTCACTGTGGACACTGTCAGTATGGCTCCTGCAAACTTGTGCCCTGTAACTGTGAGGAATGTCATCATGGGTGGTTACTGTGTGCACTTTAACCATGATCACTCTCACCGTGGGAACTGTCACCATTTTTCACTGCCACCATGTGCACTACAAACATGTACACTGTCACCATGGGCACTATCACCGTGAGCTCTGTCACCAACAGTACTGTCATCATGGGCATTGTCACCAAGGGCACAGCCAGCATATGCACTCTTTCCATGGTCAGTATCACTGTGAGCACTGTCACCATGGGATCTACCATCATGGGCACTGTCATCATGAGCACTTTCAACATGGGAAATCTCACCATGGGCAATTTCACCATGGGAACTATTAACGTGAGGACTATCACCATGGGCACTATCACTTTGTGCAGTATCACCATGGTCACTGTCACCATTGACACTGTCACCGTGGCAGTGTCACTATGGACACTGTCATGATGAACATTGTCATCATAGGCACTGTCACCATGAGAAGTGTCACCATGCACACTGTCAACATGGGCACTGTCATCTTGAGCAGTATCACCATGTGTACTGTCAACATGGTCACAGTCACCAAGTGCACTATCACTAGGCTCACAATTACCGTGAGCACTGTCACAATGGGCACCTTAACCTTGGGCACTATCACCGTGAGAACTATCACCATCGGCACTATCACCGTGAACACTGTCACATTAGGCTCTATCACTGTGAGCACGGTTACCATGGGCAGTGTCAGCATGTGGACAGCTAACATCGGTACCCTCACCATGGGAACTGCCACCATGAGCACTGTCACCACAAGGACTGCCACCCAGGGCACTGCCACCATGAGAACTGTCACGGTGGGAAATCCAAATATGGGCACTGTAATCAGGAGCACTTTCACCATGGGAACTGTCACCGTGGGAACTTTCACCATGGGCATTATCAATGTTAGGACAGCCACCATGGGCACTATCACCTTGAGCAGTATCACCATCGTCACTGTCACCATCAGCACTTACACCGTGGCAGGGTCACCATGGGAACTGTCACGATGAGCATTGTCACCATAAGCACTATCACCATGAAAACAGTCACCATGCGCACTGCCACCATCGGTAATCTCACCATGTGCACTCCCACCATCGGTACTCTCATCATGGGAACTGCCACCATGAGCACTGTCATCAAGAGCACTCTCACCACGAGCACTGCCTCCTAGGTCACTGCCACCATGAGCACTGTCACCATGAGAACTCTCACTATGAGAATTGCCACCATAGGCATTTTCACCATGAGTACTGTCACCATGCACAATGTCAGCATGGGCACTCTGATCTTGGGCACTGTCACCATGGGCACTGTCATCGTGGGCACTGTCACAATGGGAAGTATCACCATGGGCTTTGTCACCATGGGCACTGTCAACGTGGGAACTGCCACCGTGAGATCTGTTACCGTGAGCTCTGTCACCCTGGGTATTGTCACCATGGGCACTATCACCGTGAGAATTGTGAACATGGGCACTGTCAGCATGGGGACTATCACCATGAGCACTGTCACCATGAGTACTATCATCCTGGGTATTGTTACCATGGGCACTGTCACCATGAGCGCTACACCTTGAGAATTGTGACTATGGGCACTGTCACCATGGGCACTTTCACCAAGTGCACTATCACCGTGAGCACTGTCAGCAGGTGCACTATCACCTTAAGCAATGTCACCATGAGCAATGTTACCATGGGCTCTGTCACTATTTCGCCCTGCCACCATGTACAGTATCACCATGGGCAAATTAACCACGAGTACTGTCACCATGGGTAAAATCACCATGGGCACTGTCACTGTGAGAACTGTCACTGTGTGGCCTGTCTCAATGGGCACTGGCACAATGGGCATTGTCACTCTTAGCACTGTCACAATGGCACTATCACTGTGAGCTGTGTCATCAGGGCAACTCTCACCATGGGCACTGTCACTTTTGGCACTGTCCATGAGCACTGTCACTGTGGGCACTGCCACCGTGAGTATTATTACCATGAACACTTCTTCCGTGAGCACTATCATCAAAAGTACTGTCACCATGGGCACTGTCACAATTGGCATGGCCATCATGTGCATAGTCATGGTGTGCACTGTCACCAGGGGCACTGCCACCATGGGCAGTGTCACCATGAGCATTGTAAACATGGGCACTGTCACCATGGGCACTGTCACCATGGGCAGTGACATCATGGTCTGTGTCACCGTGGGCACTGTCACCATGGGCCTTGGCACATGGGCACTGTAACCATGGCCATTGTCTTCGTGGGCACTGTCACCAGTCTCACTGTCACCATAAGCTCTCTCACCATTGCACTGCGATGGTGGGCACTGTCACCATGCGTCTATCAACGTGGGCATTGCCAGCATGAGCAGTGTAACTGAGGGAACTGCCTCCGTGAGCACTATCACCATGAGCACAGCCACTGTGAACTCTATCACCACAAGTACTGTCATCATCGGCACTGTCACCATGAGCACTGCCACAATGAGCAGTGTCACCATGGGCACTTCCACCATGAGCACTGTCACCATGAGAACTGTCACAGTGAGCCGTGTCTCCATGGGCAATGTCACCATGGACACTCTCACCATGTGCAATATCCCCGAGACCAAGGTTACCATTGGCTCTGTCACAAAGTGCATTTTCACCATCGGTTCTGTTCCCATGGGAACTGTCACCAAATGCACTGTCACCATGAGCACTGTTACCAGGAGAACTGCCACCTTGGGCCCTGCTATTATGAGCACTGTCACCCTGAGAATTGTCGCTATGAGAACTGCCACCATGGGTATTTTCACCATGAGTACTGTCGCCATGGGTATTGTCACCATTTGCACTGTCACCATGTGCACTATCACCACAAGGACTATCACCTTAAGCAATGTCACCATGCACAATATCACCATGGACACTGTCACAATTTTGCACTGCCAGCATGTGCACTATCACCATAGGCACTGTCACCTTGGGTGCTTTATCATTGAGTAGTGTCACCATGGGTAATATCACCATGGCCACTGTCACTGTGAGAACTGTCACCGTGAACAATGTTACAAAGAGCACTGTCACCACGAGCATTGCCACCTTGAGCCCTGCTATTATGAGCACTGTTACCATGAGAACTGTCGCCATGATAACTGCCACCATGGGTATTTTCACTATGAGTACTGTCACCATGGGTATTGACACCATTTGTTGTGTCACCATGAGCTCTGTCACTGTGAGAACTGTTCACTATTAGAATTGCCACCATGCACACTTTTACGATGAATACTTTCACCATGGGCATTTTCAACATGGGCACTGTCACCGTAAGCAAAGTTACCATGGGAACCGTCACAATGTGCAGTGTCACATTCGGTACTGTCCCCATGGGAACTGACACCAAGAGCACTGTCACCACGAGCACTGCCACCTTGGGTATTTCCAATATGAGTACTGTCACCATGGGTATTTGCACCATTTGCACTGTCACCATGAGCACTATTACCATGAGTACTATCACCATGAGCACTGTCACCATGGGCACTGGTACAATGCAGACTTTCACCATGAGCCCGGTCACCATGGGCTCTATCTCTGTGGGCACTCTCAGCATGTTCACTGTCACAATGGGCACTGTCACCGTGAGCACTGTCACCATAGGCATTGTCACCGTGGGCATTATCACCCTGGGCCCTGTCATCATTGGCACTGCCACCATGGGAACTGTCACTGTGAGCACTGTCACCATGAGAACTGTCACTGTGTGCAGTGTCCCCATGTGCACTATCACCTTAAGGACTATCACAATAAGCAATGTCACCATGAGCAATGTCACCATGGGCACTGTCACCATTTGGCCCTGCCACCATGTGCACTATCACCATGGGCACTGTCACCATGTGCACTATCACCATGGGGACTGTCACCATGGGCCCTTTATCACTGAGTACTGTCACCATGGATAATATCACTATGGGAACTGTACATCGTGGCAGTGAAAAATGGTGACAGTGCCCATGTTGACAGTTCTCATGGTGACAGTGCACATGGTGACAACCAATGCAGACAGTACTCATGGTGACAGTTCTCATGGTTACAGCACCCATGGTGACAGTGATCACAGTGATAGTGCCCATTGTGGCAGTGCCAATGTTGACAGTGCCCATGGCACCATTGCCTATGGTGACAGTGCTCATGGTAACAGTGCCCATGGTGACAGTGACCATGGTGAGAGTGCTCACAGTGCTAGTGCCCATGGTGACAGGGCTCATGGTGCAGGCCGCATTGTGCCAGTACCCATGGCGACAGTGCTCATGGTGACAGTGACCACAGTGAGAGTGCTCATGGTGATAGTGCTCATGGTGACAGTGCAAATGGTGACAATACCCATGGTGAGAGTACTCATGATGAAAATACCCATGGTGGCAGTTCTCATAGCGACAGTTTTCATGGTGACAGTGCTCATAATAGCAGTGCCCAAGGTGGCAGTGCTCGTGGTGACAGTGCTCTTAGTGGGAGTTCCCATAGTGACAGTACCCATGGTGACACTGCACATTATTACAGTGCCCATGGTAACTGTGCTCACGGTGATAGTGCACATCGTGACAGTGCCCATGGTGGTAGTTCACCTGGTGACAGTGCTAAATAGTGACAGTGCCCATGCTGACAGTGCTCATGTTGATAGTGACCATGGTGACAGTGCACATGGTGATAATGGGCATTGTTACATTGTTCATGATAACAGAGCCCAAGGTGGCAGAGTCCATGGTGACACTGCCCACAATGACAGTGCCCTTGGTGACAGTGCCAACAGTGACAGTGCCCATGGTGACACTTCTCACGGAGACATGCCCATGGGGACAGTTAGCATGGTGAGATTTCTCACGGTGATAGTGCCCATTGTGACTGTGCTCACTGTGACAATGCCCATGGTGCCAGTGCCCATAGAGACATTCCGCATGGTCACATTTCTCACGGTGAAAGTGCCTATGGTGATATTGCCAATGGTGACACTGCACAGGGTGGCAGTGCAAAATGGTGACAGTGCCCATGGTGACATTGCTCAACGTGACTTTGCTTACAGTGATAGTACTTACGGTGACAGTGCGCATGGTGACACTGCACCCAGTGATAGTGTTCATGCTGACAGTGTTCACGGTGATAGTTCCCATGGTGAGAGTGTCCATGGTGACAGTGCCCATAGTCACAATTTTCATCGTGTATTGCTCACAGTGACAGTGCCCATGGTTAAAATAACCAGGGTGACAGTACTCATGGTGACAGTGCTCAGGGTGATAGTGCCCATGGTGATAGTGTCCATGTTCACAATTCTCACAGTGATAATGCCTATGGTCAGAGTACCTAGGGTGACAATGCCCATGGTGTCATGCCCATGGTGACAGTGCTCATGGTGAACGTGCTCATGGTGACAGTGCCCATGTTTACAGTGTCTATGGTGATAGATGTCACAGTGTCAGTGCCCACAGTGACAGTGCCCAGGCTGACAAAGCCCATGGTGATACTACCCATTGTGACAGTGCCCACAGTGAAAGTGCCCATGGTGACAGCACCCAGTGTGACAAGGCCCATGGTGACAGTGCTCATGGTGACCGTAACCATGGTGACAGTGCTGATGGTGAGAGTGCCAATAGTGACAGTGCTCATAGTGAAACTGCCCATGGAAACATTGGCCATGGTGATAGTTCTCATGGTGACAACCCCACGGTGACAGTGCCAATGGTGATAGTGCCCGTGGTGACAGTTCTTACGCTGAATGTGACCATAGTGACAGTTCTCATGGTGACAGTGCCTATGGTGAAAATTCTCATAGTGACAGAGCTCACGGTGACAGTGCCCATGGTGATATTACCCACGGTTACAGTACTCTTGGTAAAAGTGCCCATGGTGACACTGCACATGGTGGCAGTGCAAAATGGTGACAGTGCCCATGGTGATATTGCTCATGGTGATATTGTTTACAGTGATAGTCCTTACGGTGATAGTGTGTATGGTGAAACTGCGAGAGTGACAGTGCTCATTGTGACAGTGCTCATGGCGATAGTGCCGATGGTGAATGTGCCCATGGTGACAGTGCCCATAGTCACAATTCTCACGGTGTAGTGCTCACGGTGACAGTGACCATGGTGACAATACACAGGGTGACAGTATTCATGGTGACATTGCTCATGGTGATAGTGCCCATGGTGAGAGTGCCCATGTTCACAACACTCACGGTGATAGTGTCCATGGTGACAATATGCAGGGTGACAGAGCTCATGGTAAAAGTGTTCATGGTGACAGTGCCCATGGTGACAGTACCTAAGGTGACATCTCAAATGGTGAGAGTGCTCATGGTGACAGTGCCCATCGTGACAATACCCAGGGTGTCCTGCCCATGGTGACAGTGATCATGGTGACACTGCTCATGTGGACAGTGCCATAAGTGACAGTGCTCATTGTGGCAGTGTTCATGGTGACTGTGCTCATGGTGACAGTGCCCATGGTTAGAGTGATTATGGTGATAGATGTCACGGTGGCCATGCCCACGGTGACAGTGCCCACGCTGACAAAGCCCATGGTGATACTTCCCATTTTGACAGTGCCCACGGTGATAGAGCCCATGGTGACTGTGCCCAAGATCACAGTGCCCATGGTGAGAGTTCTAATGGTGACTGTGTCCATGGTGACAGTGTCCAGTGTGACAATGCCCATTATGACAGTGCTCACGGTGACTGTGCCGATGCTGACAGTGCCGATCGTCATAGTGCCAATAGTGAGAGGGCTCACGGTGAAACTGCCCATGGAGACACTGCCCATGGTGATAGTGCTCATCGTGACAACCCCTCAGAGGCAGTGCCAATGGTGAGAGTCCCCGTGGTTACAGTTCTCACGGTGAAAGTGACACTGTTGAAATTGCTCATGGTGACAGTGTTCAAGGTGATAGTCTCCATGTTGACAGTGCCATGGTGACTGTTCTCACGGTGACAGTGCCTATGGTGATAATGTTCTTAGTGACAGTGCTCATGGTGACGGTGCCCATAGTGACAGTGACCACGGTGACTGTTCATACCGTGATAGTGCCCATGGTGACAGTGTTCATGGTGACAGTCTGCATTGAGGCTGTGCCCGTGGTGACAGTGCTCAGGCTGATGGTGCTCATGGTGATAGTACTCACGTTGACAGGGAGAAGGTGACAGTACCCACGGTGACAGTAATCATGGTGAAAGTGCCCATGGTGGTAGTGCTCGTGGTGACAGTGCTCTTGGTGACAGTGCTCAGGGTGGCAGTGCCCATGGTGAGACTACCGATGGTGACACTGCCCATGGTGACAGTGCACATGGCCATGGTGCATCTAGTGGCAGTGCAAAATAGTGACAGTGCCCATGGTGATATTGCTCATCGTGATAGTGCCTATGGTGAGAGTGTCCATGGTTACAGTGCTCATGGTGACAGTGCCCATGGTGACAGTGCCCCACTTGACAGTGCACACCGTGAGAGTGCCCATGGTGGCCGTGCCCATGGTGACAGTTCTTATCATGATAGTGCTCACGGTAGCAGTTTTCATGGTAATAGTGCTCACGGTGACACTGCCCACAATGAGAGTGCCAATGGCGAGAATACTGACTGTTACAGTGCCCATGGTGACTTTTCTATCTGTGAGAGTGCCCTTGGGGACAGTTAGCATGGTGAGATTTCTCACGGTGATAGTGACCATTGATTCAGTGCTCATAGTGACAAGACCCATGGCGCCAGTGCCCATCATGGCATTGTTCATGGTGATAGTTCTCACGGTGACAGTGCCCATGGTGATATTACCCATGGTGACAGTATTCAGTTATAAAGTGCTCATGGTGACAGTGCCTAAGGTGGCAGTGCAAAATGGTGACAGTGACCAAGGTGACATTGCTTTATGTGATAGTTCTTGTGGTGTTAGTGTGCATGGTGACACTGCCCACCGTGACAGTGTTCTTGTTGACAGTGCTCATGGTGATAGTGCCAATGTTGGAAGTGCCCATCATGAAAGTGCCCATGGTGACAGGTCTTATGGTGACAGTGGTCAGAGTGGCAGTGCTCACGGTGAAAGTGCTCATGGTGACAGAGCTCACGGTGACAGTGCCCATAGTTATAGTGCACATGGTGAAAGTACTAACAGTGAAATTGTCCATGAGGACACTGCCCATGGTGACAGTGCCCATGGTGACAGTGACCAGGGTGACATTTCTAACGGTGATAGTGCCCATGATGACAGTGCTCATGGTGACAGTCCACATTGTGACAGGGCCCAAGGTGACAGTGCTCACGGTGACAGTGCCCAAAGTCACAATAACCATGGTGACAATGCCCAGGCTGACAGTTCTCATGGTGATAGTGCCCATGGTGACAGTGCACATGGTGATACTGAGAATGGTGACAGTGCTTATGGTGACAGTGTTCATGGTTGCAGTACCCATGGTGATAGTGCTGAAACTGACAGTGCCCTTGGTGATAGTGCCCATGGTGAGTGTGCTCACGTTAATTTTGCCCATGGTGGCAGTTCCCATTGTGAAAGTGCTCATGATGACAGTGCCCATGGTAACAGTGAACACGGTGAGAGTGCTCATGGTGATAGTGTCCATGGTGACAGGGCTCATTGTGACAGTCCGTGTTGTGCCAGTACCCATAGTGACAGTGCTCATGGTGACTGTGCCCATGGTGACAGAGACCACGGTTAGAGTGCTCACAGTGGTAGTGCTCACAGTAATAGTGCTCATGGTGACAGTGCGGATGGTGACAGTGCTCACAGTGACAGTGGCCATGGTGATAGTGCCCATGGTGAGAGTCCGCACGTTGATAGTGCCCATGGTGGCAGTTCCTACTGTGAAAGTGCTCCTGATGACATTGCCCATGTTGGTAGTCCCCAAGGTGACAGTGCTCACGGTGATAGTGACCATGGTAACAGTGCACATGGTGGCCGTGCCCTTGGTGACAGTGCCCATGATGACAGTACACATGGTGACAGTTCTCATGGTGATAGTGACCATGGTGACACTGCACATGGTGGCAGTGAAAAATGGTGAAAGTGCCCATGTTGACAGTTCTCATGGTGACAGTGCACATGGTGACAACCCATGCAGACAGTACTCACGGTGACAGTACTCACGGTGACAGTTCTCATGGTTGCAGTACCCATGGTGACAGTGCTCACAGTGATAGTGCCCATGGTGACACTGCCCATGATGACAGCGCCCATGGTGCCATTGCCTATGGTGACAGTGCTCATGGTAACAGTGCCCATGGTGAAAGGGACCATGGTGAGAGTGCTCACAGTGATAGTGCCCATGGTGACAGGGCTCATGGTGCTAGTCCGCATTGTGTCAGTGCCCATGGCGACAGTGCTCATGGTGACAGTGACCACGGTGAGAGTGCTTACGGTGATAGTGCTCACAGTAATAGTGCTCATGGTGACAGTGCAAATGGTGACAATACCCATGGTGACAGTACTCATGTTGAAAATACCCATGGTGGCAGTTCTCATAGCGACAGTTCTCATGGTGACATTGCTCATAATAGCAGTGCCCAAGGTGGCAATTCTCTTGGTGACAGTGCTAATGGTGACAGTGCTCTTGGTGGCAGTTCCCATCGGGACAGTACTGATGGTGACACTGTGCATTGTTACAGTGCCCATGGTAACCGTGCTCATGGTGATAGTGCACATCGTGACACTGCCCATGGTGGTAGTTCACCTGGTGACAGTGCTAAATAGTGACAGTGCACATGCTGACAGTGCTCATGGTGATATGCCCATGGTGACAGTGCACACGTTGATAATGGGCAGTGTTACAGTGTTCATGGTGACAGAGCCCAAGGTGGCAGTGGCCATGGTGACAGTGCCCACAATGACAGTGCCCATGGTGACAGTGCTGACAGTGACAGTGCCCATGGTGACAGAGCCCATGGTGACAGTGCCCAAGATCACAGTGCCAATGGTGAGAGTGCTAACGGTGACTGTGCCCATGGTGACAGCGCCCAGTGTGACAACGCCCATTGTGATTGTGCTCACGGTGGCCGTGCCGATGCTGACAGTGCCGATGGTGATAGTGCCAATAGTGAGAATGCTCACGGTGAAACTGCCAATGGAGACACTGCCCATGGTGATAGTGCTCATCGTGACAAACCCTCGGAGGCAGTGCCCATGGTGATAGTCCTTGTGGTCACAGATCTCACGGTGAAAGTGACCCTGTTGAAATTGCTCATGGTGACAGTGCTCATGGTGACAGTGCTCATGGTGACTGTGCTCAAGGTGATAGTCTCCATGTTGACAGTGCCCATGGTGACACTTCTCATGGTGACAGTGCCTATGGTGATAAGGCTCTTAGTGACAGTGCTCATGGTGACAGTGCCCATGGTGACAGTGACCACGGTGACTGTTCTCACTGTGATAGTGCCCATGGTGACAGTGTTCATGGTGACACTCTGCATTGAGGCTGTGCCCGTGGTGACAGTGCTCAGGGTGTTAGTGCTCACAGTGATAGTACTCACGTTGACAGTGCCCAAGGTGACAATACCCACGGTGAGAGTAATCATGGTGAAAGTGCCCATGGTGGCAGCTCTCATAGTGACAGTTCTTGTGACAGTGCTCTTGGTGGCAGTGCCCATGGTGAGACTAACGATGGTGACACTGCCCATGGTGATAGTGCACATAGTCATGGTGCATCTGGTGGCAGTGCAAAATAATGACAGTGCCCATGGTGATATTACTCATGGTGATAGTACCCATGGTGAGAGTGCCGATGGTTACAGTACTCATGGTGACAGTGCCCCTGGTGACAGGGCACACCGTTAGATTGCCCATGGTGGCTGTGCCCATGTTGACAGTTCTTATCATGATAGTGCTCACAGTAGCAGTGTTCATGGTAATAGTGCTCATGGTGGCAGTGCCCACAATGAGAGTGCCAAAGGGGAGAATACTGACTGTGACAGTGCCCATGGTGACTTTTCTATCTGTGACAGTGCCCTTGGGGACAGTTAGCCTGGTGAGATTTCTCACGATAAGATCTTTCACCATGGGCACGGCCACCATGGGCACTCTCACGGTGTGCACTGTCAACACGGGCACTGTCACTATGGGCACTGTCAGCATGAGCACTGTAAACATGGGCACTCTCACCATGGGCACTCTCTAAATGAGCAATATCACCATAGGCACTGTCACTATTTTGCACTGCCACCAGATGCACCATGACCATGTGCACTGTCAGCATGGGCAGTGTCACCATCGGTAGTCTCACCATGGGCACTGCCACCATGAGCACTGTCACCAAGAGCACTGTCACCACGAGCACTGCCACAATGAGCACTGTCACAAGAACTGTAACTATGAGAACTGCCACCATGGGCACTTTCACCATGATTAGTGTCACCGTGGGTATTGTCACCTTGGGCACTGTCAACGTGAGTACTATCACCGTGAGCACTATCACCCTGAGCATGGTCACCACGGGCACAGCCTCAATGCTGACTGTCACCATGAACACTGTCACCATGGGCACTATCACAGTGAGAACAGTCACCATGGTCACTGTCGCCATGGGCACTGTCACCGTGAGCACTGTCCCTAAGAGCATTATCACCATAGGCACTGTCACCGTGAGAACAGTCACCATGGGCTGTGTGAACATGGAGACTATCACCTTGAACACTGTCACCATGAGCACTGTCACCAAGAGCAATTTCAACGGGGTCACTTTCACCGTGAGAACTGTCATCACCGGGACTCTCACCATTGGCACTGCCTCCGAGAGGTTGTCACGATGAGCACTATCACCATGGGCAGTGTCTCCATGGGCAGTTTCACCATGAGCACCCTCACTATTGGCACTATCACCATTGGCACTGTCAACATCGGCACGGTCACTGTGAGCACTGTCACAATGGGCGTTGTCACACTGGGCACTGTCACCATGGGAACAGTCACCATTAGCAGTCTCACCATTGGCACTGTGATCTTGGACACTGACACCATGGGCTCTGTCACCGTGGGCACTGTCACAATGGGAAATATCACCATGGGCTTTGTCAGCGTGGGCACTGTCACCGTGGGCATGGCCACACTGACATCTATCACCATAAGCTCTGTAAACGTGGGCACTGTCACCATGAGCACGGTCACCATGAGCACTGCCACAATGAGCACTGTCACTTATGTCACTATCCACATGAGCAGTGTCACCATGATCACTGTCACCATGGGCAGGACACCCTGCGTATTGTCACCATGGGCACTGTCACTATGAGCACTCTCACCATGGGAATTGTCACCTTAGGCACTGTCACCATGGGCACTGTCACCGTGAGCACTTTTACCATGAACTCTGTCACCCTGGGTATTGTCACCATGGGCACTATCACCCTGAGAGTTGTAAACATGGGCACTCTCACCATGGACACTATCACCATGAGCAATGTCACCATGAATACTGTCACCCTATGTATTGTATCCATGGACACTGTCACCGCGAGCACTACACCATGAGAATTGTGACTATGGGCACTGTCACCATGGGCACATTCACCATCAGCACTATCGCCGTGAACACTGTCACCATGAGCACTGTCACTGTGTGCAGTTTCACCATACACACGATAACCGTAAGGACTATCACCGTAAGCAATGCCACCATGAGCAATATCACCATGGGCACTGTCACCATTTTTAACTGCCACCATGTGCACTACCACCATGTGCACTCTCACCATGTGCACTCTCACCGTGAGCACTGTTACCATGAGTACTGTCATCATGGGCACTGTCAGTTTGAGCACTGTCACCATGGGTATTGTCACTATGGGCACTATTAGCATTAGAACTATCACCGTGGTCACTGTCACCAAGAGCTTGGTCATTGTGAGCATTGTCACGATAGGCAAAGTCACAGTTTGCACTGTCCCCATGGGCCCTGTCAGAGCGAGCACTATCACCTTGAGGGTGGTGTCCATGGGCACTGCCACCATGGGCACTACCAACTTGAGAATTATCACCATGTGTACTGTCAGCATGGGCACGGTCAACAAGTGCACTATCACTATGCTCACTATTACCGTGAGCACTGTCACCATGGGCAACTTAACCATGGGCACTATCACTGTGAACAATATCACCATTGGCAGTGTCACTGTTATCACTGTCACCATGGACACTATCATGGTGAGCACAGTTACCATGGACACTCTAACTGTGAGCACTGTCACCATGGGTAATGCAACCATGAGCACAGTCACCATGAGCACTGTCAGCATGGGTTGTCACCATGTGCACTGTCACTATGAGCACTGAAACCATGGGCATCTTAACCATGGGCACAATCACGGGGAGAATGGTCACCATGGGCACTGTCACCATGAGCACTGTCACCATAGGCACTGTCACCGTGAGAACTGTCACCATGTGCAGTGTCAACAAGGGCACTATCACATGGAGCAGTATCACCATGTGTACTGTCACCATAGGCACTGTCACCATGGGCATAGTCACCAAGTACACTATCACTATGCTCACTATTACTGTGAACACTGTCACCATGGGCACCTTAACCATTGGCACTATCACCGGGAACATTATCAGCATTGGCACAACAGGCGTGATAACTGTAACCATGGGTCATATCACCGTGACCATGGTTACCATGGGCACTGTCACCATGTGCACTGCCCCATTGGTACTCTCACCATGGAAACCGCCACCATGAGCACTGTCACCATGAACACTGACACCACGAGCACTGCCACGCAGCGCACTGCCACCATGAGCACTGTCACCATGAGAACTGTTACTAAGAGAATTGTAACCATGGGCACTTTCTCGATGAGTATTGTCACCATCGGTATTTTCACCTTGGGCACTCTCACCGTAAACAGTTTTATCATGAGCAATTTCACTGTGAGCACTCTCACAATGGGCACTGGCACAATGTGGACTCTCACCATGAGCCCTTTCACCATGGGCAATGTCACTATAAGAAGTGTCACCATAGGCAATGTCACCATGGCAATGTCACCATGGTCACTGCCATTTTGAGCACTGTCACCATGAGTACAGTCACCATTGGCAGTATCAACATGTGCACTGTCACCATTGGTACTATCACCATGAGAACTGTCAGTGTGAGCACTGTCACTCTGAACACTGGCATCGTGAGCAATTCCACCATGGGCAATGTAACCATGGGAATTATCACTGTGTGCACTGTGAACATGAGCACGTCACCATGGGAACTCACAACATGGGTACTCTCTCCAATGGCAATGTCACCATGAGCATTGTCAGCATGGGCAATTTCACCATGAGTACTGTCACCAAAGACACTATCACCATGAGAAATGTCACCATGGGCACTGTCACCAGGGGCACTATCACTGTGGTTAATGTTATCATGGGCCCTTTCCCTGTGAGCACTGTCACCATGGGCAGTGTCATCATGGGCACTATCATCATTGTCACTGTCACCGTGAGCTCTCTCACCATTGCATTGTGATCTTGGGCACTCTCAACATGGGCCTATCACCGTGGGTATTGCCAACATGAGCATTGCCACAATGAGCACTGTCACAATGGGCACTTCCACCATGAGCAGTGTAACCATGAGCACTGTGACAATGGGGAGGGTCTCCTTTGGCAATGTCACAATGGACACTATCACCGTGTGCACTATCACCATGAGCATGGTTTCCATGGGCACTGTCACCTTGTGCACTACCCCATCGGTACTCTCACGATGGGAACTGCCAGCATGAGCACTGCCACCATTAGCACTGTCACCATGAGAACTGTCATTATGAGAATTGCCACCATGGGCACATTCTCAATGAGTACTGTCACCATGGGTAATTTCACCTTGGGCACTGTCACCATGGGCAGTATTACCATGAGCACTTTCACTGTGAGCACTGTCACAAAGGGCAATGGCACAATGCGGACTGTCACCACGAGCCCTGTCACTATGGGCACTATCACCGTGAGCACTCTCACCTTGGTCACTGTCACGATGGACACTGTCACCGTGAGTACTGTAAACTTCGGCTTTGGCACGATGCGGACTGTCACCATGAGCCCTGTCACCATGGGCAATGTCACCGTGAGAAGTGTCACCATAGGCAATGTCACCATGGGAACTGCCATTTTGAGCACTGTCACCATGGGTACTGCAACCATGAGTACTGTCACCATGAGTACTGTCACCATTGGCAGTATCACCATGTGCACTGCCACCATGGGCACTATCACCATGACAACTCTCAGCGTGAGCACTGTCACTGTGGGCACTGGCATCATGAGCAATTCCACCTTGGGCAATGTCACCATGTGCACTATCACTGTAAGCACTGTCAACATGAGCATGTAACCATGAGCCCTGTCACAATGGGCAATGTCACTGTGAGAAGTGTCACCATAGGCAATGTCACCGTGGGCACTGTCACCATGGTCACTGCCACCATTGGCACTGTCATTTTGAGCACTGTCACCATGGGTACTGCAACCATGAGCACTGTCACCATGAGCACTGTCGCCATTGGTGGTATCACCAAGTACACTCTCACCATGGGCACTCTCAAAATGAGAACTGACAGCGTGGGCACTGTCACTTTTGGCAAGGGCACCGTGGGCACTTTCACCATGGGCAATGTCACCATGGGCACTATCACTGTGAGCACTGTCAACATGAGCACGTCACCATGGGCACTGTCAACATGGGTACTCTCTCAAAGGGCAATGTCACCATGAGCATTGTCAGGATGGGCAATTTCACCATGAGCACTTTCACCAAAGGAACTATCACCATGTGCAATGTCACTGTGGGCTGTGTCACCAGGGGCAGTATCACCATGGTTAATGTTATCATTGGCACTTTCCCCGTGAGCACTGTCGCCCTGGGCAATGTCATCATGGGCACTGTCACCGTGAGCACTATCTCCATGAGCACAGCCACTGTAAACACCATCACCATAAGCACTGGCATCATCGGCACTGTCACCATGAGCACTGCCACAATGAGCAATGTCAGCATGGGCACTTCCAACATGAGCACTGTGACTATGAGAACTGCCACCATGGGTATTTTCACCATGAGTACTGTCACCCTGGGTGTTGTCACCATTTGCACTGTCACCATGAGTACTATTACTGTGAACACTATCACCATGAGATCTCTCACCATGGTCACTGTCAACATGGGATCTTGCACAATGGGGACTGTCACCATGAGTGTTGTCACCATGGGCACTATCACCATGAACACTCTCACTGTGGTCAGTGTCACCATGGGCACTGTCACCATAGGCAATATCACCGTGGGCAGTGTCACCATGAGCACTGTCACCATGGGCACTCATACCGTGGGCACTGTCACTGTGAGCACTGTCACCATCGGTACTGCAACCATGAGCAGTGTCTCTGTGAGTAGAGTCAGCATGGGTTTTCACTGTGTGCACTGTCACCATGAGCACTGTCACCATTTTTCACTGCCACCATGTGCACTACCACCATGTGCACTACCACCATGTGCACTACCACCATGTGCACTCTCACCATGGGCACTATCACCGTGAGAACTGTCCCCATGAGTACTGTCTTCATGGGCACTGTCACCAAGGGCACGGCCACCATGTGAACTGTTACCATCGTCAGTATCACTGTGAGCAGTGTCACCATGGGAATAACCAACATAGGCACTGTCATCATGACCACTTTCAGAATGGGAACTGTCACCATGGGCACTATCACCGTGAGGACTCTCACCAGGGGCACTGTGGCCATGGGCACTACCACATTGAGAATTATCACCATGAGTACTCTCACCATGGGTATTGTCACTATGGGCACTATCAGCATTAGAAATGTCACTGTGGTCACTGTCACGATGGAATTTGTCACTGTGAGCACTGTCACGATAGGCAAAGTCACGGTTTGCACTGTCCCCATGGGCCCTGTCAGAGTCAGCACTATCACCTTGAGGGTGGTGTCCATGGGCACTGCCACCATGGGCACTAACAACTTGAGAATTATCACCATGTGTACTCTCAGCATGGGCACAGTCAACAAGTGCACTCTCACTATGCTCACTATTACCGTGAGCACTGTCACCATGGGCAACTTAACCATGGGCACTATCACCGTCAGCACTATCACCGTCAGCACTATCACTGTGATCACTGTCACCATGGACACTATCATGCTGAGCACAGTTAATATGGGCATTGTAACTGTGAGCACTGTCACCATGGGTAATGCAAACATGAGCCCAGTCACCGTGAGCACTGTCAGCATGGGTTGTCACCTTGTTCACTGTCAGCATGAGCACTGTCAACATGGGCACTATAACCATTTTTCACTACCACCATGTGCATTACAACCATGTGCACTGTCACCATGGACACTATCACCATGAGTGCTGTCACCATGAGTACTGTCATCATGGGCAATGACACAGCCACCATCTGCAATCTTATCATGGTCTCTATCACTGTGAGCACTGTCACCAATGGAACTACCAACATGGGCACTGTCATCATGAGCACTTTCACCATGTGAACTGTCACCATGGGCACTATCAACGTGAGAATGGTCACCATGGGCACTGTCACCATGAGCATTGTCACCATAGGCACTGTCACCATGAGAACTGTCACCATGCGCACTGCCAACAAGGGCACTATCACGTTGAGCAGTATCACCATGTGTACTGTCATCATGGGCACTGTCACCATGAGCAATGTCACTGTGGGCCGTGTCACCAGGGGCACTATCACCATGGTTAATGTTATCATTGGCACTTTCTCTGTGAGCACTGTCATCATGGGCACTGTCACCGTGAGCACTATCTCCATGAGCACAGCCACTGTAAACACCATCACCATAAGCACTGGCATCATCGGCACTGTCACCATGAGCACTGCCACAATGAGCACTGTCAGCATGGGCACTTCCACCATGAGCACTGTGACTATGAGAACTGCCACCATGGGTATTTTCACCATGAGTACTGTCACCCTGGGTGTTGTCACCATTTGCACTGTCACCATGAGCACTATTACCGTGAGCACTATCACCGTGAGATATCTCACCATGGTCAGTGTCACCATGGGACCTTGCACAATGGGAACTGTCACCATGAGTGCTGTCACCATGGGCACTATCACCATGAACACTCTCACTGTGGTCAGTGTCACCATGGGCACTGTCACCGTGAGCACTGTCACCGTAGACAATGTCACCGTCGGCAGTGTCACCATGAGCACTGTCTCCATGGGCGCTCATAACGTGGGCACTGTCACCGTGAGCACTGTCACCATAGGCAATGTCACCGTGGGCAGTATCACCATGTGTACTGTCACCATGGGCACAGTCACCAAGTACACTATCACTGTGCTCACTATTATTCTGAACACTGTCACCATGGGCACCGTAACCATGGGCACTATCAGCGGGAGCATTATCAGCATCAGCACAACAGGCGTGATAACTGTAAACATGGGTCATATCACCGTCACCATGGTTGCCATTGGCACTGTCACCATGTGCAATGTCCCATTGGTACTCTCACCATGGGAACTGCCACGATGAGCACTTTCACCATGAGCACTGACACCACTAGCACTGCCACAAAGGGCACTGCCACCATGAGAACTGTTACCATGAGAATTGTAACCATTGGCAATTTCTCGATGAGTACTGTCACCATGGGTATATTCACCTTGGGCACTCTCATTGTAAACAATATTACCATGAGCACTTTCACTGTGAGCACTCTCACCATGGGCACTGGCACACTGTGGACTGTCACCATGAGCCCTGTCACCATGGGCGATGTAACCGTGAGAAGTGTCACCATGGGCAATGTCACCACTGGCAATGTCACCACGGGCAATGCCATTTTGAGCACTGTCACCATGGGTACTACAAACATGGGCACTGTCACCATGAGTACTGTCAACATTGGCAGTATGACCATGTGCACTGTCACCATGGGCACTATCACCATGAGAACTGTCAGCATGAGCATTGTCAATGTTGGCACTGGCATCGTGAGCAATTCCACCATGCGCAATGTCACCATGGGAACTATCACTGTGAGCACTGTAAACATGAGCACGTCACCATGGGAACTCTCAACATGGGTACTCTCTCCAATGGCAATGTCACGATGAGCATTGTCAGCATGGGTAATTTCACCATGAGTATGGTCACCAAAGGCACTATCACCATGAGCAATGTCACCGTGGGCACTGTCACCAGGGGCACTATCACCGTGGTTAATGTTATCATTGGCACTTTCCCCATGAGCACTGCCACCATGGGCAGTGTCATCATGGGAATTGTCACCATGGGCAGTGTCACCATGAGCATTGTCACCATGGCGATTGACTCTAGTGGCACTGTCAGCATTGTCACTGTCACCGTGCGCTCTCTCACCATTGCACTGTGATCTTGGGCACTGTCACCATGGGTCTATCACCGTGGTTATTGCCAGCATGAGCAGTGTCACTATGGGCACTGCCACCGTGAGCACTATCATCTTGAGCACAGACACTGTGAACACTATCACCATAAGCACTGTCATCATCGGCACTGTCCCCATGAGCACTGCCACAATGAGCACTGTCACCATGGGCACTTCCACCATGAGCACTGTAACCATGAGCCCTGTCACAATGAGGAAGGTCTCCATTGGCAATGTCACAATGGGCACTCTCACTGTGTGCACTATCACTGTGAGCACGGTTACCATGGGCACTGTCACCTTGTGCACTACCCCATCGGTACTCTCACCATGGAAACTGCCACCATGAGCATTGTCACCATGAGCACTGTCACCACGAACACTGCCACCTAGGGCATTGCCACCATGAGCACTGTCACCATGAGAACTGTCATTATGAGAATTGCCACCATGGGCAATTTCTCGATGAGTAGTCTCACCATGGGTAATTTCACCTTGCGCACTGTCACTGTGAGCAATATTACCATGAGCACTTTCACTGTGAGCACTGTCACCATGGGCAATGGCACAATGCGGACTGTCACCATGAGCCCTGTCACTATGGGCACTATCAACGTGAGCACTCTCACCTTGGTCACTGTCACCATGGGCACTGTCACCATGAGCACTGTCATCTTCAGCATTGGCACAATGCGGACTGTCACCATGAGTCCTGTCACAATGGGCAATGTCACCGTGAAAAGTGTCACCATAGGCAGTGTCACCATAGGCAATATCACCATGGACACTGTCACCATGCGCACTGCCACCATTGGCACTATCATTTTGAGCACTGTCACCATGGGTGCTGCAACCATGAGCACTGTCACCATGAGCACTGTCACCATTGGCAGTATCACCATGTGCACGGTCACCATGGGCACTATCACCATGAGAAATGTTAGAGTGGGCACTGTCACTGTAGGCAATGGCACAGTGGGCACTTCCACCCTGTGCAATGTGACCATGGGCACTATCACTGTGAGCACTGTCAACATGAGCACGTCACCATGGGCACTGTCAACATGGGTACTCTCTCGAAGGGCAATGTCACCATGAGCATTGTCAATATGGGCAATTTCACCATGAGCACTGTCACCAAAGGCACTATCACCATGAGCAATATCACAGTGGGCATTGTCACCAGGGGCACAATCACCGTTGTATATGTTATCATGGGCTCTTTCCCCATCAGCACTGTCACCATGGGCAGTCATCATGGGCACTGTCACCATGGGCACTGTCACTGTGAGCACTATCACTATGGCCATTGCCTCCGTGGACACTCCCACCATTGGCACTGTCATTTTGAGCACTGTCACCATGGGTACTGCAACCATGAGCACTGTCACCATTTTTCACTGCCGCCATGTGCACTGCCACCATGTGCACTCTTACCATGGGCACTATCACTGTGAGCACTGTCACCATGAGTACTGTCATCATGGACACTGTCACCAAGGGCACGGCTACCATTTGAATGGGTACCATCGTCAGTATCACCGTGAGCACTCTCACCATGGGAATTACCATCATAGGCACTGTCATCATGAGCTGTTTCAGAATGGGAACTGTCACCATGGGCACTATCACCGTGAGGACTCTCACCATGGGCACCATTGCCATGGGCACTATCACTTTGAGAATTATCACCATGAGTACTGTCACCATGGGTATTGTTACTATGGGCACTATCAGCGTTAGAACTGTCACCGTGGTCATTGTCACCATGGGCTTTGTCACTGTGAGCACTGTCACGACAGGCAAAGTCACGGTTTGCACTGTCCCCATGGGCACTGTCACAGTCAGCACTATCCCCTTGAGGGTGGTGTCCATGGGCACTGCCACCATGGGCACTACCAACTTGAGAAATATCACCATGTGTACTCTCAGCATGGGTGTGGTCAACAAGTGCACTCTCACTATGCTCACTATTACCGTGAGCCCTGTCACCAGGGGCAACTTAACCATGGGCACTATCACCTTGAGCCCTATCACCATTGGCACTATCACTGTGATCACTGTCACCATGAACACTATCATGGTGAGCACATTTACCATGGGCACTGTATCTGTGAGCACTGTCACCATGGGTAGTGCAACCATGAGACCAGTCACCGTGAGCACTGTCAGCATGGGTGGTCACCGTGTGCACTGTCACCATTAGCACGGTCACCATGGGCTCTGTCACCATTTTCCACTGCCACAATGTGCATTACAAACATGTGCACTGTCACCATGGACACTATCACCATGAGCGCTTTCACCATGAGTACTGTCATCATGGGCAATGTCATCAAATGCACTGCCAACATCTGCAGTCTTACCATGGTCACTATCACTGTGAGCACAGTCACCAATGGAACTACCAACATGTGCACTGTCATCATGAGCACTTTCACCATGCGAACTGTCACCATGGGCACTATCAATGTGAGAACCATCAACATGGGCACTGTCACCATGAGTATTGTCACCATAGGCACTGTCACCATGAGAACTGTCACCATGCACAGTGTCAACAAGGGCACCATCACATTGGGCAGTATCACCATGTGTACTGTCACCATGGGCACTGTCAACATGGGCACATTCACCAAGTACACTATCACTATGCTCACTATGACTGAGAACAATGTCACCATGGGCAGCTTAACCATGGACACTATCACCGGGATCATTATCAGCATCGGCACAACACTCGTGATATCTGTAACCATGGGTCATATCACCATGAACACGGTTACAATGGGCACTGTCACCATGTGCACTGCCCCATTGGTACTCTCACCATGGGAACTGCCACCATTAGCACTCTCACCATGAGCACTGACACCATGAGTACTGCCACCCAGGGCACTGCCACCATGAGCACTGTCACCATGAGCACTGTCACCATGAAACCTGTTACTATGAGAATTGTAACCATGGGCACTTTCTCGATGAGTACTGTCAACATGGTTATTTTCACCTTGGGCACTCTCACCATAAACAGTATTACCATGAGCACTTTCACTGTGAGCACTGTCAGCATGCTCACTGGCACAATGCAGACTGTCACCATGAGCCCTGTCACCATGGTCAATGTCACCGTGAAAATTGTAACCATAGGTAATGTCATCATGGGCAATGTCACCATGGGCTCTGCCACTTTAGCTCTGTCACCATTGGCAGTATCACCATGTGCACTGTCACCATGGGCACTATCACTATGAGAACTGTCAGCATGAGCACTGTCACTGTGGGCACTGGCATCATGAGCAATTCCACCGTGGGCAATGTCACCATAGGAACTATCACTGTGAGCACTGTAAACATGAGCACATCACCATGGGAACTCTCAACATGGGTACTCTCTCCAAGGGCAATGTCACCATGAGTATTGTCAACATGGGCAATTTCACCATGAGTACTGTCACCAAAGGCACTATCACCATGAGCAATGTCACCATGGACATTGTCACCAGGGGCACTATCACCGTGGTTAATGTTATCATGGGCACATTCCCCAGGAGTACTGTTACCATGGGCAGTGTCATCATGGGCACTGTCACCATGGGCACTGTCACCATGAGCACTGTCACCATGGCCATTGCCTCCATGGGCACTGTCACCATTGTCACTGTCACCGTGAGATCTCTCACCATTGCACTGTGATCTTGGGCACTGTTACCATGGGTCTATCACCGTGGGTATTGCCAGCATGAGCAGTGTCACTATGGGCACTGCCACCATGAGCACTATCACCTTGAGCACAGACACTGTGAACACTATCACCATAAGCACTGTCATCATCAGCACTGTCCCCATGAGCACTGCCACAATGAGCACTGTCACCATGAGCACTTCCACCATGAGCACTGTAACCATGAGCACTGTCACAATGAGGAAGGTCACCATTGGCAATGTCACAATGGGCACTCTCACCATGTGCACTATCACTGTAAGCACAGTTACCATGGGCACTGTCAACTTGTGCACCACCCTATTAGTACTCTCACGATGGGAACTGCCACCATGAGCACTGTCACCATGAGCACTGTCACCACGAGAACTGCCACCAAGGGCACGGCCACCATGAGCACTGTCATCATCAGAAATGTCATTATGAGAATTGCCACCATGGGCACTTTCTCGATGAGTATTTTCACCATGGGTAATTTCACCTTACGCACTGTCACCATGAGCAGTATTACCATGAGCACTTTCACTGTGAGCACTGTCACCATGGGCACTGGCACAATGCGGACTGTCACGATGAGCCCTGTCACCATGGGCACTATCACTGTGAGCACTATCACCTTGGTCACTGTCACCATGGACACTGTCACCCTGAACACTCTCACCTTCGGCACTGGCACATTGCGAACTGTCACCATGAACCCTGTCACCATGGGCAATGTCACCGTGAGAAGTGTCACCATATGCAATGTCTCCATGGGCACTGCCACCATTGGCACTGTCATTTTGAGCACTGTCACCATGGGTACTGCAACCATGAGCACTGTCACCATGAGCACTGTCGCCATTGGCAGTAGCACCATGGGCACTCTCACCATGGGCATTATCACCATGAGAACTGTCAGCATGGGCACTGTCACTGTTGGCAATGGCACCGTGGGCACTTCCACCATGGGCAATGTCACCATGGGCATTATCACTGTGAGCACTGTCAACATGAGCATATTACCATCGTCACTGTCAACATGGGTACTCTCTCGAAGGGCAATGTCACCATGAGCATTGTCAGGATGGGCAATTTCACCTTGAGCCTTGTCACCAAAGGCACTATCACCTTTAGCAATGTCACCTTGGGCACTGTCACCATGGTCACTATCACCATGGTTAATGTTATCATGGGCACTTTCCCCATGAGCACTGTCATCATGGGCACTGTCACCATGAGCACTATCTCCATGAGCACAGCCACTGTGAACACCATCACCATAAGCACTGGCATCATCGACACTGTCACCATGAGCACTGCCACAATGAGCACTGTCACCATGGGCACTTCCACCATGAGCACTGTGACTATGAGAACTGCCACCATGGGTGTTTTCACCATGAGTACTGTAACCCTGGGTATTGTCACCATTTGCACTGTCACCATGAGCACTATTACTGTGAGCACTATTACCGTGAGACCTCTCACCATGGTCACTGTCACCATGGGCACTCTCACCATTGGCACTGGCACAATGGGGACAGTCACCATGAGTGCTGTCACCATGGGCACTATCACCGTGAGCACTCTCACTGTGGTCAGTGTCACCATGGGCACTGTCACTGTGAGCACTGTCACCATATGCAATGTCACTGTGGGCACTGTCACCATGGGCACTGTCACCATGAGAACTGTCAGTATGAGAATTGCCACCATGGACACTTTCTCTATATCTACTGTCACCATGGTTAATTTCACCTTGGGCACTGTCACCGTGATTAATATTACCATGAACACTTTCACTGTGAGCACTGTCACCATGGGCACTGGCACAATGCGGACTGTATCAATGAGCTCTGTCACCATGGGCACTATCACCATGAGCACTCTCAACTTGGTCACTGTCACCATGGCCAGTGTCACCGTGAGCAGTGTCACCTTCGGCATTGGCACAGTGCGGACTGTCACCCTGAGCCCTCTCACCATGGGCAATGTCACCGTGAGAAGTGTCACCATAGGCAATGTCACAGTGGGCTCTGTCACCATGGGCACTGCCAGCACTGGCACTGTCATTTTGAGCTCTCTCACCACGTGTACTGCAACCATGAGCACTGTCACTATGAGCAATGTCTCCATTGTCATTATCACCATGTGCACTGTCACCAAGGGCACTATCACCATGAGAACTGTCAACGTGGGCACTGTCACTGTTGGCAATGGCACCGTGAGCACTTCCTCCATGGGCAATGTCACCATGGGCACTATCACTGTGAGCACTATCAACATAAGCACGTCACCATTGGCACTGTCAACATGGGTACTCTCTCCAAGGGCAATATCACCATGAGTGTTGTCAGCATGGGCAATTTCAGCATGAGCACTGTCACCATGGGCAATGTCTCCATGGGTAGTTTCACCATGAGCACTGTCACTATGGGCACTATCACCATCGGCACTGTCACCATGGGCACAGTCACTGTGAGCACTGTCTACATGGGCACTGTCACCATGAGCCCTGTCACCATGAGAATGGCCAGAATGAGCAGTGTCACTTATGGCACTGCCAAAATGAGCCGTGTCACATTGAGCACTCTCACTATGGGCATGACACCCTGGGTATTGTCACCATGGGCACTGTCACCATGAGAATTATGAACATGGGCACTATCACCATCGGCACTATCACCATGAGCACTGTCACCATGAGTAATGTCACCCTGGGTATTGTCACCATGGGCACTGTCACCGTGAGCACTACACCATGAGAATTGTGACGATTGGCACTGTCACCAGGTGTAATATCACCATGGGCACTGTCACCATGTGCACTATCACTGTGAGCAAGTTTACCATGGCCAATGTCACAATGTGCAGAGTCACCTACGGTACTGTCTCCATGGGAACTTCTACCAAGAAACATGTCACCATTAGCAATGTCACCACAAGCACTGCTACCTAGGACACTGCTATTATGAGCATTGTCACCATGAGAACTGTTGCTATGAAAACTGTCACCATGTTTATTTTCACCATGAGTACTGTCACTATAGGTATTCTCACCATTGGCACTGTCAGCATGAGCAATATTACGGTGAGCACTATCACCATTAGCTCTTTCATCATGGGCAGTGGCACAATTCAGACTGTCACCATGAGCCCTGTCACCATGGGCACTATCTCCATAAGCATTGTCACCATAGGCAATGGCACCGTGAGCACTGTCATCATGGACAGTGTCACCATCGGAACTGTTAACATGGGCACTGCCACATTGGGCAATGTCACTGTGAGCACTGTCAACAAGAGCACTGTCATGGTGGGCAGTGTCACCATGTGCTCTATCACCGCAAGTACTATCACCATAAGCAATGTCACCATGAGCAATGTCACCATGGGCACTGTCACCATTTTGCACTGCCATCATGTGCACTATCACCATAGGCACTGTCAACATGGGCACTTTATCACTGAGTACTCTCACCATGGGTAATATCACCATGGGCACTGTCACCATGACAACTATCACCATGAGAAATATCATGATGGGCACTGGCGCAATGGGCCTTGTCACTATGAGCACTGTCACAATGGGCACTATCACCATGAGCAGTCTCACAGTGGTAACTGTCACCATGGGCACTGTCACTGTGAGAAATGTTACCATGCGCACTGTCGGCACTGTCCATGGGTGCTGTCACTGTGGGCACTGCCACCGTGTGCATTATTACCATGAACACTGCTACCATGAGCACTGTCATCATAAGTACTGTCACCATGGGGACTATCACAATTGTCACGGCCCCCATGGGCATTCTCATGGTGCACACTGTAACCAGGGCACAGCCACCATGGGCAGTGTCAGCATGAGCACTGTAACCATGGGCATGGTCACCATGGGCACTATCACAATGGCCACTGTACTCATGGGCAGTGTCACCGTGGGCATTGTCACCATGGGCCTTGTCACATGGGCACTGTCACCATGGGCACTCTCACCATTCGCACTGTGACCATGGGCCCTGTCATTGTGGGCACTGCCACCGTGAGCACTATTACCATGAACACTGTTATCGTGAGCACTATCATCAAAAGCACTGTCACCATGGGCACTCTCACCATTGCCACTGCCACCCATGGGCACTATCATGGTGTACGCTATCACCATGGCCAACGCCACCTTGGGCTCTGTCACCATGAACACTGTAACAATGCCCGTTATCACCGTGTGCAGTGTCACCATGGGCATTATCACCATAAGCACTGTCAGCATGTGAATTGTCACCATTTTGCACCGTCAACAGGTGTAGTACCACCATGGGCACTGTCCCCATGTGCACTATCACTGTGAGCACGGTTACCATGGGCACTGTCACAATGTGCAGTGTCACCATTGGTACTGTCCCCATGGGAACTGCCACCAAGAGCACTGTAACCATTAGCACTGTCACCACGAGCACTGCCACCTTGGGTATTTTCACAATGAGTACTGTCACCATGGGTATTGTCACCATTTACATTGTCACCATGAGAACTCTTACCATGAGCACTATCACTGTGAGCACTGTCACCATGGGAACTGGCACAATGCAGACTCTCACCATGAGCCCTGTCACCCTGGACACTATCACTGTTGTCACTCTCACTGTGGTCAATGTCACCATGGGCACTGTCACCATGAGCATTGTCAGCATAGGCAATGTCACCATGGGCATGGCCACCATGGGAACTGTCACTGTGAGCACTGTCACCATGGGTAATGCAACCATGAGCACTGTCACCATGAGCACAGTCATCATGGGTTGTCACCGTGTGCACTCTCACCATGAGCACTTTCACCACGGGCACTGTCACCATTTTTCACTGCCACCATATGCACTACCATCATGTGCACTCTCACCATGGGCACTATTACCATAAGGATTGTCACCTTGAGTATTGCCATCATGGACACTGTCACCAAGGGCATGGCCACCATGTGCACTGTTACCTTGGTCACTATCACCGTGAGCACACCCACCATGGGAACTACCAACATGGGCAGTGTCATCATGAGCACTTTCACCATGGGGCTGTCACCATGGGCCCTTTCGCAATAGGCACTATCAACATGAGAACTCTAACCATGGGCACTATCACCATGAACAGTATCACCATGGGCACTGTCACCGTGGGCACTGTCACCATGGACACTGTCATCATGGGCATTGTAACCAAGGGCACGGCCGCCATGTGCCCACTTACCATGGTCACTATCACTGTGAGCAATGTCACCATGGGAACTACCAACCTGGGCACTGTCATAATGAGCATTTTCACAATGGGAACGGTCACCATGGGCACTTTCACAGTGGGCACTCTCAAATTGAGGACTGTCACCATGTGCACTATTACTATGAGCAGAATCATCATGGTCACTGTCACAGTGGGCACTGTCACCATGGCAGTGTCAGCATGGGCACTGTCACGATGAACATTGTCACCATAGGCACTCTCACCGTGAGAACTGTCACCATGCGCACTGTCACCATGGGCAGTGTCAACTTGAGCATTATCACCATGTGTACTGTCACCATGGGCACAGTCACCAAGTGCACTATCTCTATGCTCACTACTAGTGTGAGCACTGTCACCATGGGCACCTTAACATGGGCACTATCACCGTGAGCACTATCACCATCGGCACTAGCACCGTGATCACTGTCACCATGGGTCCTATCACCGTGAGCACGGTTACCATGGTCACTGTCACCATATGCACTGCCACCATCGGTACTCTTACCATGGGAACTGTCACCAGGAGCAATGTCACCACGAGCACTACCACCTAGGGCACTGCCACCATGAGCACTGTCATTATGAGAATGGTCACAATGAGAATTGCCACCATGGGCAATTTCTCGATGAGTACTGTCACCATGGGTTTTTCACCATGGACACTGTCAACATGAACATTATTACCGTGAGCACTTTCACTGTGAGCACTGTCACCATGGGTACTGGCACAATGTGGACTCTCACCATAAGCCCTGTCAACATGGGCAATGTCACCATGAGCAGTGTCACCATAGGCAATGTCACCGTGGACACTGTCACCTAGGGCACTGTCATCATGGGCACTGTCACCATGGGTACTGTCACCATGTGCATTACCACCATTGGTACAGTCAGTTTGAGCACTGTCACCATGGGTACTGCAATCATGAGAAATTTCACCATTGGCAGTATCACCATGTGCACTGTCACCATGGGCTCTATCACCATGGGAACTGTCAGCATGGGCACTGTCACTGTGGGCACTGGCACCGTGGGCACTGCCACCATGGGCAATATCACCATGTGCACTATCACCGAGAGCAAGGTTACCATTGTCACTGTCACAATGTGCAGTGTCACCATGGGTACAGTTCTCATGGGTACTGCCACCAAGCACACTGTCACCATGAGCACTGTCACCATGAGTACAGCCACCTTGGGACCTGCTATTATGAGCACTGTCACTATGAGAACTGTCGCTATGAGAACTGCCACCATGGGCATTTTCACCATGAGTACTGTCACCATGTGTATTGTCACCATTTGCACTGTCACCATGCGCATTATCACCGCAAGGAATATGACCTTAAGCAATGTCACCATGAGCAATCTCACCATGGACACTCTCACCATTTGGCACTGCCACCATGTGCACTATCAACATGGCCACTCTCACCATGGGCACTTTATCATTGAGTACTGTCACCATGGGTAATATCACCATGGGCACTGTCACCGTAATAACTGTCACCATGGGCACTGTCACTGTCACCACTGTCCATGGGCACTGTCACTATGGGCACTGCCACCATGAGCACTATCACCATGAGTACAACGCGTGTGAACACTATCACTATAAGCACTGTCATCATCGGCAGTGTCACCACCATGAGCACTGCTACAATAAGCACCTTCACCATGGACTCTTCCACCATGAGCACTGTCACCATGAGCACTGTCACAATGAGCAGTGTCTCCATGGGCACTGTCACCATGGACACTGCCACCATGTGAACTATCATCGTGAGCAATTTTACCATGGGCTCTGTCACAATGGGCAGTGTCACTATCGGTACTGTCCCCATGAGAACTGCCACCAAGTGGACTCTCACCATTAACAATGTCACCACGAGCACTACCACCTTGGGCACTGCTATTATGAGCACTGTCAACATGAGAAGTGTCGGTATGAGAAGTGCCACCAAGAGAAATTTCACCATGAGTACTGTCACCATGGGTATTGTCACCATTTGCACTGTCACCATAAGCACTATTACCGTGAGCACTATCACCGTGAGCACCCCACCATGGGCACTGTCACGATGAGCATTGTCACCATAGGCAGTTTCACCATGAGAACAGTCACCATGGGCACTATCAACTTGAGCAGTATCACCATGTGCACTATCACCATGAGCGCTGACACCATAGTTAATGTCACCGTGGGCACTGTCATCACGGGCAGTGTCACCGTGGGAAGTGTCACCATGGGCACTCCCAACATAGGTACTGTCACTGTGAGCACTGTCACCATGAGTAATGCAATGATGAGCACTGTCACCGTGAGCACTGTCAGCATGGGTTGTCATTGTGTGCACTGTCACCAAGAGCACTGTCATGGTGGCCAGTGTCACCATGCGCTCTATCACTGCAAGTACTATCACGTTAAGCAATGTCACCATGAGCAATGTCACCATTGGTACTGTCAGCATTTTGCACTGCCATCATGTGCACTATCACCATAGGCACTGTCACCATTGACACACTATCATTGAGTACTCTCACCATGGGTAATATCACCATGGGCACTGTCACCATGACAACTATCACTGTGAGCAGTATCATGATTGGACCTGGCGCCATGGGCCTTGTCACTATGAGCACTGTCACAATGGGCACTAACACCGTGAGCAGTCTCACTGTGGTATCTGTCACCATGGGCCCTGTCACCGTGAGAACTGTCACCATGGGCACTGTCACTTTCGGCACTGTCCATGGGCACTGTCACTGTGGGCACTGCCACCGTGAGCATTATTACGATGAACCCTGCTACCGTGAGCAGTATCATCATAAATACTGTCACCATGGGCACTGTCACAATAGGCACGGCCACATGTGCATACTCATGGTGTGAACTGTCACCAGGGGCACTGCCACCATGGGCAGTGTCACTATGAGCACTGTAACCATGGGCACTCTCACCATGGGCACTATCACCATGGGCACTGACATCATGGGCAGTGTCACCGTGGGCACTGTCACCATGGGCCTTGTCACATGGGTGCTGTCACCATGGGCATTCTCACCATTAGCACTTTCACTATGGGTACTGTCACCAGGGACACTACCACCATGGGTAATGTTATCAGGGGCACTTTCCAGGTGAGCACTTTCACAATGGGCACTGTCATCATGGGCACTGTCACCATGAGCACTGTGACCATGGCCATTGTCTTCGTGGGCACTGTCACAAGTTTCACTGTCACCGTAAGCTCTCTCACCATTGCACTGTGATGGTGGGCACTGTCACCATGCGTCTATAACCGTGGACATTGCCAGCATGAGCAGTGTCACTGAGGGCACTGCCTCCATGAGCACTATCACCATGAGCACAGACACTGTGAACTCTATCACCACAAGCACTGTCATCATCGGCGCTGCCCCCATGAGCACTGCCACAATGAGCAGTGTCACCATGGGCACTTCCACCATGAGCACTGTCACAGTGAGCCATGTCTCCATGGTCAATGTCACCATGTGCACTCTCACCAAGTGCACTATCACCGAGAGCAAGGTTACCATTGGCTCTGTCACAAAATGAAGTGTCACCATCGGTACTGTTCCCATGGAAACTGTCACCAAGTGCATTGTGACTATGAGCATTGTCATCATGAGCACTGCCACCTTGTGCCCTGCTATTATGAGTGCTGTCACCCTGAGAACTGTCGCTATAAAAACTGCCACGATGGATATTTTTACCATGAGTACTGTCACCATGGGTATTGTCACCATTTGTACTGTCACCATGTGCACTATCACCGCAAGGACTATCACCTTAAGCAATATCACCATGCACAATATCACCATGGACACTGTCACCATTTTGCACTGCCACCATGTGCACTATCACCATAATTAGTGTAACCATAGGCACTTTATCATTGAGTACTCTCACCATGGGTCATATCACCATGGGCATTTTCACCGTGACAAATATCACCATGAGCAATATCATGATTGGCCCTGATGCCATGGGACTTGTCACTATGAGCACGGTCACAATGGGCACTATCACTGTGAGCAGTCTCACTGCGGTATCTGTCACCATGGGCACTGTCACCATGAGAACTGTCACCATGGGCACTGTCACTTTTGGCACTGTGCCATGGGCACTGCCACCGTGAGCAATATTACGATGAACATTGCTATCATGAGCAGTATCACCATAAATACTGTCACCATGGGCACTGTCACAATTGGCACGGCCACCATGTGCATACTCATAGTGTGCACTGTCACCACGGGCACTGCCCACCATGGGCAGTGTCACCATGGGCACTATTACCATGGGTAATGTTATCATGGGCACTTTCCAGGTGAGCACTTTTCACCATGGCCATTGTCTCCGTGGGCACTGTCACCATTTTCACTCTCGCCGTGAGCTCTATCACCATTGCACTGTGATCATGGGCGCTGTCACAATGCGTCTATCACCATGGGCATTGCCAGAATGTGCAGGGCCACTAAGGTCCCTCCTTGCTTGAGCACTATCACCATGATCACAGCCACTGTGAACTCTATCACCTTAAGCACTGTCATCATCGGCACTGTCACGAAGAGCACTGCCACAATGAGCAGTGTCACCATGGGCACTCTCACCATGTGCACTATCACCGAGTGCAAGTTTACCATTGGCCCTGTCACAAAGTGCAGTGTCACCATCGGTTCTGTTCCCATGGAAACTGTCACCAAGTGCAGTGTCACCATGAGCACTGTCACAATGAGCACTGTCACCTTGGTCCCTGCTATTATGAGCGCTGTCACCCTGAGAACTGTCGCTATGAAAACTGCCACCATGGGTATTTTCCCCATGAGTACTGTCACCATGGGTATTGTCACCATTTGCACTGTCACCATGGGCACTATTACCGTGAGCACTATCACCGTGAGCACTCTCACCATGGGCACTTGCACAATGTGGACTTTCACCATGAGCCCTGTCACCATGGGCACTGTCACTGTGAGCACTGCCACCATGAGCACTGTCATCATAGGCAATGTCACCATGGGCATTGTCACCATGGGCCCTGTCATCATTGGCACTGCCACCATGGGAACTGTCAATGTGAGCACTGTCACCATGGGTACTGCAACCATGAGCACTGTCACCATGAGCACTGTCACTGTGTGCAGTGTCCCCATGCACACTATCACGATAAGGACTATCACCATAAGAAATATCACCATGAGCAATGTCACCATGGGCACTGTCACCATGTGCACTATCACCATGGGCAGTGCCACCATGGGCCTGTTATCATTGAGTACTGTCAACATGGGTAATATCACCATGCGAACTGTCACCGTGAGAACTATCACCGTGAGCAATGTCATAATGCGCCCTGTCGCCATGGGCCTTGTCACTATGAGCACTGTCAGAATTAGTATTATCACAGTGAGCAGTCTCACCATGGTAACTGTCACCATGGGCACTGTCACCGTGATAACTGTCACCATGGGCACTGTCACTGTTGGCACTGTCCATGGGCACTGTCACTGTGGCCACTGCCACCATAGGCATTATTACCATGAACACTGCAACCGTTAGAACTATCATCATAAGTACTGTCACCATGGGCACTGTCACGATTGGCATGGCCACCATGGGCACTCTCAAGGTGTGCACTGTTACCCAGGGCACTGCCACCATGGGCACTGTCACAGTGAGCACTGTCACCATGAGCAATGCCAGAATGAGCACTGTCACATATGGCACTGCCTAGATGAGCAGTGTCACCATGGGCATGACACCCTGGTTATTGTCACCATGGGCACTGTCACCATGAGCACTCTCAGCCTGGGCATTACACCCTAGGTACTGTGACCATGGGCACATTCACCGTGAGCATTACCATGAGCTCTGTCACCCTGGGAATTGTCACCATGGGCACTATCACCATGAGAATTATGATCATGGACACTGTCACCATAGGCACTATCACCATGAGTAATGTCACCCTGGGTATTGTCACCATGGGCTCTGTCACCGTGAGCACTACACCGTGGGTATTGTGACTATGGGCACTGTCACCAGGTGCAATACCACCATGGGCACTGTCACCATGTGCACGCTCACTGTGAGCAAGGTTACCATCGGCAATGTCACAATGTGCAGAGTCACCTTCGGTAATGTCCCCAGGGGATCTGCCACCAAGTGTACTGTCACCAGTAGCAATGACACCACGGGCACTGCCACCTTGGGCACTGCTATTAGGAGCACTGTCACCATGGGAACTGTCGCTATGAGAACTCTCACCATGGGTATTTTCACCATGAGTACTCTCACCATAGGTATTGTCACCATTTGCACTGTCAGCATGAGCACTATTACGGTGAGCACTGTCACCGTTAGCACTTTCACCATGGGCACAGGCACAATTCGGACTCTCACCAAGAGCCCTGTCACCATGGGCACTATCACTGTGAGCACTGTCACTATAGGCAATGTCAGCGTGGGCACTTTCACCATGGGCACTGTCATCACGGGCAGTGTCACCATAGGAAGTGTCACAATGGGCAATGTCACCATGGGCACTGCCACCATAGGCACTGTCACTGTGAGCACTGTCACCATGGGTAATGCAACCATGAGCACTGTCACCATGAGCACTGTCAGCTTGGGTTTCACCCTGTGCATTGTCACCAAGAGCACTGTCATGGTGGGCAGTGTTACCATGCACTCTATCAGCGCAAGTACTATCACGTTAAGCAATGTCACCATGAGCAATGTCAACATTGGTACTGTCACCATTTTGCACTGCCATCATGTGCACTATCACCATAGGCACTGTCACCATGGGCACTTTATCATTGAGTACTCTCACCATGGGTAATATCACCATGGACATTGTCACCGTGACAACTATCACTGTGAGCAATATCATGATTGGCTTTGGCGGCATGGACCTTGGCACTATGAGCACTGTCACAATGGGCACTATCACCGTGAGCAGTCTCACTGTGGTATCTGTCACCATGGACACTGTCTCCCTTAGAACTGTCACCATGGGCACTGTCACTTTCGGCACTGTCCATGGGCACTGTCACTGTGGGCACTGCCACCGTGAGCATTATTACGATGAACACTGATACTGTGAGCAGTATCATCATAAATACTGTCACCATGGACACTGTCACAGTTGGCACGGCCACCATGTACATACTCATTGTGTGCACTGTCACCAGGGGCACTGCCACCATGGGCTGTGTCACCATGAGCACTGTAACCATGGGCATTGTCACCATGGGCACTATCACCTTGGGCAGTGTCACCGTGGGCACTGTCACCATGGGCCTTGTCACATGGGTGCTGTCACCATGGGCATTCTCACCATCATCACTTTCACTATGGGCACTGTCACCAGGGGCACTACCACCATGGGTAATGTTATCAGGGGCACTTTCCAGGTGAGCACGTTCACCATGGGCACTGTCATCATGGGCACTGTCACCATGAGCACTGTCACCATGGCCATTGTCTTCATGGGCACTGTCACCATTTACACTGTCACCGTGAGCTCTCTCACCATTGCACTGTGATCGTGGACACTGTCACCATGCGTCTATCACCTTGGGCATTGCCAGCATGAGCAGTGTCACTACGAGCACAGCCACTGTGAACTCTATCACCATAAACACTGTCATCATCGGCACTGTCACCATGAGCACTGCCACAATGAGCTATGTCATCATGGGCACTTCCACCATGAGCACTGTCACCATGAACCCTGTCACAGTGAACCATGTCTCCATGGGCAATGTCACCATGGGCACTTTCACCATGTGCACTATCACTGAGAGCAAGGTTACCATTGGCTCTGTCACAATGTGCAGTGTCACCATCACTACTGTTCCTATGGAAACTGTCACCAAGTGCACTGTCACTATGAGCACTGTCACGAGGACTGCTACCTTGGTCCATGCTATTATGAGCACAGTCACCCTGAGAACTGGCTCTATGAGAACTGCCACCATGGGTATTTTCACCATGAGTACTGTCGCCATGGGTATTGTCACCATTTGCACTGTCACCATGTGCATATCACTGCAAGGACTATCACATTAAGCAATGTCACCATGCGCAATGTCACCATGGACACTGTAACCAATTTGCACTGCCACCATGTGGACTATCACCATGGGCACGGTCACCTTGGGAGATTTATCATTGAGTACTGTCACCATGGGTAATATCACCATGGCCACTGTCACCGTGAGAACTGTCACCATGAACAATGTTACCAAGAGCACTGTCACCACGAGCACTGCCACCTTGGGCCCTGCTATTATGAGCACTGTTACCATGAGCACTGTCGCCATGAGAACTGCCACCATGGGTATTTTCACTATGAGTACTGTCACCATGGGTGTTGACACCATTTGTTGTGTCACCATGAGCTCTGTCACAGTGAGAACTGTCACTGTTAGAATTGCCACCATGCGCACTTTTACGATGAATACTCTCACCATGGGCATTTTCAACATGGGCACTGTCACTATGAGCAAAGTTACCCTGGGCACTGTCACATTGTGCAGTGTCACAATGGGTACTGTCCCCATGGGAACTGACACCAAGAGCACTGTCACCACAAGCACTGCCACCTTGGGTATTTTCAATATGAGTACTGTCACCATGGGTATTGGCACCATTTGCACTGTCAACATGAGCACTATCACCGTGAGCACTGTCACCATGGGCATTGGAACAATGAGGACTTTCACCATGAGCCCGGTCACCATGGGATCTATCACTGTGAGCACTCTCTCCGTGTTCACTGTCACCATGGGCACTGTCACCGTGAGTACTGTCACCATAGGCAATGTCACCGTGGGTATTATCACCATGGGCCCTGTCATCATTGGCACTGCCACCATGGGAACTGTCAACATGAGCACTATCACCATGGGTACTGCAACCATGAGCACTGTCACCATGAGCACTGTCACCATGAGCACTATCATTGTGTGCCGTGTCCCCATGTGCACTATAACCATAAGGACTATCACCGTAAGCAATGTCACCATGAGCAATGTCACCATGGGCACTGTCACCATTTGGCCCTGCCACCATGTGCACTATCACCATGGGCACTGTCACCATGTGCACTATCACCATGGACACTGTCACCATGGGCCCTTTATCATTGAGTACTGTCACCATGGATAATATCACCATGGGAACTCTCACCATGAGAACTATCACCGTGAGCAATGTCATAATGGGCACTGGCGCCATGGGCCTTGTCACTATGAGCACTGTCAGAATTGGTATTATCACAGTGAGCAGTCTCACCATGTCAACTGTCACCATGGGCTCTGTAACCGTGATAACTGTCACCGTGGACACTGTCACTGTCGGCACTGTCCATGGGCCTGTCACTGTGGGCACTGCCACTGTGAGCATTATTACCATGAACACTGTAACCGTTAGAACTATCATCATAAGTACTTTCACCATGGGCACTGTCACCATTGGCATGGCCACCATGGGCACTCTCACGATGAGTACTATCACCATGGGTATTTTCACCATGGGCACTGTCACCGTGAGCAGTGTTACCATGAGCACTTTCACTGTGAGCACCGTCACCATGGGCAATGGCACAATGCGGAGTCTCACCATGAGCCATGTCAACATGGGCACGATCACCGTGAGCATTGATACCGTGGTCAGTGTCACCATGGGCAATGTCACTGTGAGCATTGTCACCATAGACAATGTCACCGTGGGCACTGTCACCTTGGGCACTGTCATCATAGGCATGGTCACTGTGGACACTGTCACCATGAGCACTGTCAGTTTGAGCACTGTCACCATGGGTACTGCAACCATGAGCAATATCACCATGAGCACTGTCACCATTGGCAGTATTACCATGTGCACTTGCCTGAGTCCAGCTCCAGTGAGTCCAGGGATACCCGAGGGATGGATAGCGTCGGCAAAGGAAATAATTCTATTACACTTCTTAAAGTATCAGCATTGCATGTTTCTCTTTCTCACGTCTTTATTCTTTATTCTTCTTCTATTGTTTACAATCACAGGTTTATATATTGTAGTTGATTCCATTACCACGTACGTGGCCAAACAGTTTTAGCACAATCAAACCTCAAAATATTCTATAAAGATTGTTTTTAAAAAATATCCCCTAGTTTCTAGATGTCCTATTAAAATATTTCCCCAAGTTCCCATTAATCACAGGTTATTTCTTAGTAACCAAGCCAAGCAGTTATATGATTATTTTAATTGTAAAAGTTGGAGCTACTTGTTCCTAATTCTCTTCTTGCATGGGCAGCCTTTTACAAGGGTTCCATGAAAATATTTACAATATACCCTGCATGCCATTTCTTGTTGTTTCCTCCAACTGAGACAGTGTTTTCTCCCTATCCTAACAACCAATTCTGCTCTAGTCATTTGCTTTTCTATAATTAATCTTCCTTTATAATAGAACCATAAGTTTCCTATGTCATCAGGAACTCCGGCCCATGGCCATAACTCCATACTAGAGGGTGTTTTTCATAAAAACATCCTCTTAGTTCCAGGCTCTTAATTCTTTAGCCATTTCCCCAGGGCTTTAGTGGGTACTTCCCATTCTGTTGTAGTTTCAAGAGGGGGAGTCCTAGAGGAATTTTTCTTTCACGTGGAGCAACATCCCCCCAAAATTACCCCTATATGTAAATTTATTTTCATAAAACATAACAACGGAGCTGTAGTCCACCTTCCTGGCACGGCGCTGCCTTGCAGTTTCGCCTTCCATTGCTCCATGACTTTGTCATGGTGCAATGGCTCCAGGATGGTTTCCAACATCTACCCCTTTCTTATTTTTTTTTAAAAGTGCAGTATGTAGCTCCACAAAAAGTTGTTTGATGCTTTTAATAATTATTCTGACAATGACTGGAAGTAAAAATATCAGAATTAGTACAACTCCTGCAATGATTCCTCCATTAAAGATCATTGAGTATAACGTTTTATGTGACACAAATGACTTAATACTTTCAAAAAAATTCTGAGCAGACTGTGCTGGATATACATCTAAATTTGTATTTCCTATGTCATGAATCTCTTGATGTAATTTAGTAAGGTCTAAACTAACATCTGTTTGGTTCCAAACTCCCATAATATGAGTCTGAATTTGTTCCCAAGAATATAATGATTAATTCACTTTTAGAGGAGTAACACAAATCCATGTATATTTTTTATGACACGTCAAAGTTAATCTTATTTTGAGCGCTGTTAATTCTTGCCCTATGGGTAAAATTGCTTCTTCTAAGGCATCCACCTTTGCTTCTAACTTTCTGTCTATAACTTCCTGAGTAGCCAGAGCTAAAGATACATTTTTTGAAAGCTCATTTACATGTTGAGCTGTATGTACTTGTTGAGCTAAGGAACTTATTGAAAGAGAAAATGATGCTATTACAGCTATAAATGTAGATATTCCTAGAATTAAAGCTGAAACAAATCTTTTTGAATGTAATAAAACTACAGTTTCATACAAAACTTGTAAGCCATAATCTTCATACCAGGCAGAGGACAATTTTACAGGCAACATAATGTATGGTGGTCGTTCAAGAATCATTAAAACTCGTACATTCATAGAGGGATTTATACAACTTGTCAAAATACAATCAAAGCAATGTGTCCAAAATGTAGAATCAGAAGTATTATGATAAATATTTAGATCCACATATTTTGGGGCTACCAAGAATACATAAGGTGCTGACACACAAGCCTGCATAGAATAATTGCCCATATTTTTAGGTCTATGAGAATAACTGGCGATGGTGCAGCAATAGCTTTCCAAAGCTGGGTCTGTGCATAATACATATTATCTTGAGCCATAGTTAGGATAGGAGGCACCCATCCTCCAGTGTGCCATGTATTAACACGCATAGAAGCAGGAATGAATGAATTAATCCAATCATAACGTGCATGATGTTGTAAATAAGATCTATAATCCTTAGATGGATCAGGATTACTCCAATCATGCACATTTTTTTGTGGTATCCTGTATGGGAATATCGATTCTTGAAGAATATATACAATAATTCCATGTAGGAAATCCTGTATTGGTATCTACAGCATCCCAGTTACTATCCGATTGGTCTTCCGGAGATTGTAATATAAATGATTGTATTCCTGTACAAATACCATAAGGAGGATTACAAGGAGGAAATTTAAAGAATGAAAGGAAGGTTGATTATAAGTTGGATCTTCTCTGGGTGCTAGATAAATCAAAGACCAAAGAAGTCTCTTATTAGATTGACTCAAAGGAGAAGCAGTAAGCTGTCCTTTAGGAAAAAACGGTATACAACCATCGTTACAAGAGACTACAGAATTATTAATTGATGGAAATATAAAACATATAGGATGGAACCCTGATTTTCCATGAAAAGTAAAATTATTTTTTTAAAATTTATTATATGGATAGGAGATTATGGCTCCTCCCATTAACCTGGGCATAGTAGTAGATACTGGTATATCCTCATTATCCCAGGCTACAGTTTGTAAAAATGGTGGCTCAGGGAGATAAGTCCAATAAGAATTACCCAAAGCACTTCCCCTAGTTACCTGGCAGGCCAATATAGCAAGCATAGCAACAAAAATGTTTCCAGGTGTTAAGGTAGCTCCCTGGTCTATTACCACTTTCTCGGCCTCATCAGGAAGTGGTTTAATATGACCCCAAATTGGTGGGTTTGAAGTTCTCATAGAGATGGCTTGTCTCTTGCGAGGTCTCGGGTGCGGACGTGGCAGACAAAGAATTGGTCTCTCTCCAATGGTGATTTTTTGTATCTGCTGCAGCAGCAGTTTCTATATGAGGAATGGTGACAGTGCACACGGTGACAACCCATGATGACAGTACTCATGGTAGCAGTACCCATGGTGACAGTGCTCACAGTGATAGTGCCCATGGTGGCAGTGCCCATGGTGACACTGCCCATGGTGACAATGCCCATGATGACAGTGCCCATGGTGACAGTTCCCATGGTGACATTGCTTAATGTGATAGTTCTGGTGGTGTTAGTGCACATGGTGACATTGCCCACTGTGACAGTGCTCTTGTGGACAGTGCTCATGGTGATAGTGCCAATGTTGGAAGTGCCCATCGTGAAAGTGCTCATGGTGACAGTTCTTATGGTGAGAGTGGTCAGAGTGGCAGTGCTCATGGTGAAAGTGCCCATGGTGACAGAGCTCATGGTGACAGTCCCCATAGTTATAGTGTCCATGGTGACAGTACTAACCATGAAATTGTCCATGGGGACACTGCCCATGGTGACAGTGCCAATGGTCACATCCCTCACGGTGATAGTGCTCATGGTGACAGTGCCCATGGTGACAGTAACCACAGTGTGAGTTCTAACGGTGATAGTGCCCAGGATGACAGTGCTCATGGTGACAGTCCACATTGTGCCAGTGCCCAAGGTGACAGTGTTCTCAGTGACAGTGCCCAAAGTCACAATACCCATGGTGACAGTGCCCAGGCTGACAGTTCTCATGGTGATAGTGCCCATGATGACAGTGCACATGGTGATACTGAGAATGGTGACAGTGCGTATGGTGACAGTGGTCATGGTTGCAGTACCCAGGGTGATAGTGCTGAAACTGACAGTGCCTTTGGTGATAGTGCCCATGGTGAGTGTGCTCACGTTAATAGTGCCCATGGTGGCAGTTCCCATTGTGAAAGTGTTCATGATGACTGTGCCCATGGTAACAGTGACCACAGTGAGAGTCCTCATGGTGAGAGTGTCCATGGTGACAGGGCTTATTGTGACAGTCCGCGTTGTGCCAGTACCCATAGTGACAGTGCTCATGGTTACAGTGCCCATGGTGACAGTGACCACGGTGAGTGTTTACGGTGGTAGTTCTCACAGTAATAGTGCTCACAGTGACAGTGCCGACGGTGACAGTGCTCACGGTGACAGTGTGCATGGTGATAGTGCCCATGGTGAGAGTGCCCATGTTCACAACTGTGACGGTGATAGTTCCCATGGTGACAATACCCAGGGTAACAGAGCTCATGGTAAAAGTGTTCACGGTGACAGTGCCCATGGTGACAGTACCTAAGGTGACAATTCCCATGGTGAGAGTGCTCATAGAGACTGTGCCCATGGTGACAATACCCAGGGTGTCCTGCCCATGGTGACAGTGATCATGGTGACACTTCTCATGAGGACAGTGCCATAAGTGACAGTGCTCATTGTGGCAGTGCTCATGGTGACCGTGCTCATGGTGACAGTGCCCATGGTGACAGTGCTCATGGCGATAGACGTCATGGTGGCCGTGCCCAGGGTGACATTGCCCACGCTGACAAAGCCCATGGTGATACTTCCCATTGTGACAGTGCCAACGGTGGCAGAGCCCATGGTGACAGTGCCCAAGATCACAGTGCCCATGGTGAGAGTGCTAACGGTGACTGTGCCCATGGTGACAGCACCCAGTGTGACAATGCCCATTGTGACACTGCTCACGGTGACCATGCCGATGCTGACAGTGCCGATGGTGATAGTGCCAATAGTGAGAGTGCTCACGGTGACACTGCCCATGGAGACACTGCCCATGGTTATAGTGCTTATCATGACAACCCCTCGGAGGCAGTGCCAATGGTGAGAGTCCCCGTGGTGACAGTTCTCACGGTGAAAGTGATCCTGTTGAAATTGCTCATGGTGACAGTGCTCATGGTGACTGTGCTCAAGGTGATAGTCTCCATGTTGACAGTGCCCATGGTGACTGTTCTCATGGTGACAGTGCCTATGATGATTATGCTCTTAGTGACAGTGCTCACGGTGACAGTGCCCATGGTGAGACTACCGATGGTGACACTGCCCATGGTGACAGTGCACATGGTCATGGTGCATCTGGTGGCAGTGCAAAATAGTGAGAGTGCCCATGGTGATATTGCTCATGGTGATAGTTCCCATGGTGAGAGTGCCCATGGTTACAGTGCTCATTGTGACAGTGCCCATTGTGACAGTGCCCCTGGTGACAGTGCACACCGTGAGAGTGCCCATGGTGTCTGTGCCCATGGTGACAGTTCTTATCATGATAGTGTTCACGGTAGCAGTGTTCATGGTAATAGTGCTCACGGAGGCATTGCCCACAATGAGAGTGCCCATGGTGAGAATACTGACTGTGACAGTGCCCATGATGAATTTTCTCTCTGTGACAGTGCCCTTGGGGACAGTTAGCATGCTGAGATTTCTCACAGTGATAGTGCACATTGTTTCAGTGCTAATAGTGAAAAGACCCACGGCGCCAGTGCCCATCATGGAATTGCTCACGGTGATAGTTCTCACGGTGACAGTGCCCATGGTGATATTACCCATGGTGACAGTACTCAGTGATAAAGTGCTCATGGTGACAGTGCCTAAGGTGATAGTGCACATGGTGGCAGTGCAAAATGGTGACAGTGCCCATGGTGACATTGCTTAATGTGATAGTCCTTGTGGTGACATTGCACATGGTGACATTGCGCACCGTGACAGTGCTCTTGTTGACAGTGCTCATGGTGATAGTGCCAATGTTGGAAGTGCCCATCGTGAAAGTGCCCATGGTGACAGTTCTTATGATGAGAGTGGTCAGAGTGGCAGTGCTCATGGTGAAAGTGCCCATGGTGACACAGCCCACGGTGACAGTGCCCATAGTTATAGTGTCCATGGTGACAGTACTAACAGTGAAATTGTCCATGGGGACACTGCCCATGGTGAAAGTGCCCATGGTCACAACACTCACGGTGATAGTGCTCACGGTGAGAGTGGCCATGGTGACAGTGACCACAGTGACAGTTCTAATGGTGATACTGCCCATGATGACAGTGCTCATGGTGACAGTCCACATTGTGCCAGTGCCCAAGGTGACAGTGCTCATGGTGACAGTGCCCAAAGTCACAATACCCATGGTGACAGTGCCCAGGCTGACAGTTCTCAAGGTCATAGTGCCCATGGTGACACTGCACTTGGTGATACAGAGAATGGTGAAAGTGCTTATGGTGACAGTGGTCATGTTTGCAGTACCCGTGGTGATAGTGCTGAAACTGACAGTGCTCTTGGTGATAGTGCCCATGGTGAGTGTGCTCATGTTAATGGTGCCCATGGTGGCAGTTCCCCTTGTGAAAGTGCTCATGATGACAGTGCCCATGTTGGTAGTTCCCATGGTGACAGTGACCATGGTAAGAGTGCACATGGTGGCTGTGCCCTTGGTGACAGTGCCCACTATGACAGTACTCATGGTGACAGTGCTCACGGTGATAGTGCCCATGGTGACAGTGCACATGGTGGTAGTGCACATGGTGGCAGTGAAAAATGGTGACAGTTCCCATACTGACAGTTCTCATTGTGACAATGCACATGGTCACAACCGATGCTGACACTGCTCATGGTAGCTGTACCCGTGGTGACAATGCTCACAGTGATAGTGCCCATGGTGGCAGTGCCCATGGTGACACTGCCCATGGTGACAATGCCCATGATGAGAGTGCCCAGGGAGTCAGTGACCACGGTGCCATTGCCTATGGTAACAGTGCTCACAGTGACAGTACCCATGGTAACAGTGACCATGGTGAGAGTGCTCATGGTGATAGTGTCCATGGTGACAGGTCACATTGTGACAGTCCGCATTGTGCCAGTACCAATAGTGACAGTGCCCATGGTGACAGTGACCATGGTGAGAGTACTCACAGTGCTAGTGCTCACAGTAATAGTGCTCATGGTGACAGTGCCGACAGTGACAGTGCTCACGGTGACAGTGCCCATGGTGATAGTGCCCATGGTGAGTGTCTGCCCATTGATAGTGCCCATGGTGGCAGTTCCTATTGTGAAAGTGCTCATGATGACATTGCCCATGTTGGTGGTTCCCATGGTGACAGCGCTCACGGTGATAGTGACCATGGTAACTGTGCACATGGTGGCCGTGCCCTTGGTGACAGTGCCAATGATGACGGTACTCATGGTGACAGTTCTCACGGTAATAGTGCCCATGGTGACAAGGCACATGTTGGCAGTGAAAAATCGTGAAAGTGCCCATGTTGACAGTTCTCATGGTGACAGTGCACACGGTGACAACCCATGCAGACAGTACTCACGGTGACAGTTCTCATGGTTGCAGTACCCATGGTGACAGTGCTCACAGTGATACTGCCCATGGTGGCAGTGCCCATGGTGACAGTGCCCATGGTGACACTGCCCATGATGACAGTGCCCATGGTGAAAGTTCCCACGGCGCCATTGCCTATGGTGACAGTGCTCATGGTAACAGTGCCCATGGTGACAGTGATCATGGTGAGAGTGCTCACACTGATAGTCCCCATGGTGACAGGACTCATGGTGCCAGTCCGCATTGTGCCAGTACCCATGGCGACAGTGGTCATGGTGACACTGACCACAGTGAGAGTGCTCACTGTGATAGGGCTCACAGTAATAGTGTTCATGGTGACAGTGCAAATGGTGACAATACCCATGGTGACAGTACTCATGTTGAAAATACCCATGGTGGCAGTTCTCATAGCGACAGTTCTCATGGTGACAGTGCTCATAATAGCAGTGCCCAGGTGGCAGTGCTCGTGGTGACAGTGCTAATGGTGACAGTGCTCTTAGTGGCAGTTTCCATGGGGACAGTACTGATGGTGACACTGTGCATTGTTACAGTGCCCATGGTAACCGTGCTCACAGTGATAGTGCACATCGTGACAGTGCACATGGTGGTAGTTCACATGGTGACAGTGCTAAATAGTGACTGTGCACATGCTGACAGTGCTCATGGTGATAGTGCCCATGGTGACAGTGCACACGGTGATAATGAGCATTGTTACAGTGTTCATGGTGACAGAGCCCAAGGAGGCAGTGGCCATGGTGACAGTGCCCATGGTGACAGTGCCGACAGTGACAGTGCCCATGGTGACACTTCTCACAGTGATAGTGCCCATGGGGACAGTTAGCATGGTGATATTTCTCACGGTGATAGTGCCCATTGTGACAGTGCTCACAGTGACAATGCCCATGGTGCCAGTACCCATATAGACATTCCGCATGGTCACATTTCTCACGGTGAAAGTGCCTATGGTGATATTAACCATGGTGACACTGCACATGGTGGCAGTGCAAAATGGTGACAGCGCCCATGGTGACATTGCTCATGGTGACTTTGCTTATGGTGATAGTCCTTACAGTGCACATGGTGACACTGCACACAGTGACAGTGTTCATGGTGACAGTGTTCACAGTGATAGTTCCCATGGTGAGAGTGTCCATGGTAACAGTGGCCATAGTCACAATTCTCATGGTGTAGTGCTCACAGTGAGAGTGACCATGGTGGAAATACCCAGGGTGACAGTACTCATGGTGAGAGTGCCCACGTTCACAATTCTCACAGTGATCATGCCTATGGTGAGAGTACCTAGGGTGACAATGCCCATGGTGACAGTGCCCATGGTGTCATGCCCATGGTGACAGTGCTCATGGTGACAGTGCTCATGTTGGCAGTGCCATAAATAACAGTGCTCATTGTGGCAGTGCTCATGGTGACAGTGCCCATGTATACAGTGTTTATGGTGAGAGATGTCACGGTGTCAGTGCCCACGGGGACAGTGCCCACGCTGACAAAGCCCATGGCGATACTTCCCATTGTGACAGTGCTCACGGTGACCGTGCCCATGTTGACAGTGCCAATGGTGAGAGTGCCAATAATGACAGTGCTCATTGTGAAACTGCCCATGGAGACATTTCCCATGGTGATATTGCTCCTCGTGACAACCTCACGGTGTCAGTGCCAATGGTGATAGTCCCCGTGGTGACATTTCTTACGTTGAATGTGACCATGGTGAGAGTTCTCACTGTGACTTTGCCTATGGTGAAAATTCTCATAGTGAAGTGCTCAGGGTGACATTGCCCATGGTGATATTACCCATGGTGACAGTACTCACGGTAAAAGTGCCCATGGTGACACTGAACATGGCGGCAGTGTAAAATGGTGAGAGTGCCCATGGTGATATTGCTCATGCTGACATTGCTTACGGTGATAGTCCTTACGGTGATAGTGTGTATGGTGAAAATGCAGAGTGACAGTGCTCATGGTGACAGTGTTCATGGTGATAGTGCCGTTGGTGAATGTGCCCATGGTGACAGTGCCCATAGTCACAATTCTCACGGTGCTGTGCTCACGGTGACAGTGCCCATGGTGACAATACACAGGGTGACAGTATTCATGGTGACATTGCTCATGGTGATAGTGCCCATGTTCACAACTCTCAAGGTGGTAGTGCCCATGGGGACAATACCCAGGGTGAGAAAGCTGATGGTAAAAGTGCTCACGGTGACAGTGCCCATCGTGACAGTACCTAAGGTGGCAATTCCCATGGTGAGAGTGATCATGGTGACAGTGCCCATGGTGACAATACCAAGGCTGTCCTGCCCATGGTGACAGTGATCATTGTGACACTGCTCATGTGGACAGTGCCTTAAGTGACAGTGCTTATTGTGGCAGTGCTCATGGTGACCATGCTCATGGTGACAGTGCCCATGTTTACAGTGTTTATGGTGATAGATGTCACAGTGTCTGTGCCCAAGGGGACAGTGCCAAGGGTGACAAAGTCCATGGTGATACTTCCCATTGTGACAGTGCCCACGGTGACAGTGCCCATCGTGACAGTGCCCAGTGTGACAAGGCCCATGGTGACAGTGCACACGGTGATAATGGGCATTGTTACAGAGTTCATGGTGACAGAGCCCAAGGTGGCAGTGGCCATGGTGACAGTGCCCACAATGACAGTACCCATGGTGACAGTGCCGACAGTGACAGTGCCCATGGTGACACTTCTCATGGTGACAGTGCCCATTGGGACAGTTAGCATGGTGAGATTTCTCATGGTGATAGTGCCCGTTGTGACAGTGCTCACATTTACAAGGCTTATGGTGCCACTGCCCATAGAGACATTCCGGACAGTCACATTTCTCACGGTGAAAGTGCCTATGGTGATATTACCCATGGTGACACTGCACATGGTGGCAGTGCAAAATGGTGACAGTGCCCATGGTGACATTGCTCATGGTGACTTTGCTTACAGTGATAGTCCTTATGGTGACAGTGTGCATGGTGACACTGCACACAGTGACAGTGTTCATTGTGACAGTGTTCACAGTGATAGTTCCCATGGTGAGAGTGTCCATGGTAACAGTGGCCATAGTCACAATTCTCATGGTGTACTGCTCACAGTGACAGTGCCCATGGTGAAAATACACAGGGTGACAGTGCTCATGGTGATAGTGCTTATGGTGACCGTGCTCATGGTGACAGTCCCCATGTTTACAGTGTTTATGGTGATAGATGTCACGATGTCAGTGCCCACGAGGACAGTACCCACGCTGACAAAGCACATGCTGATAATTCCCATTGTGACAGTGCCCACGGTGACATTACCCACGGTGACAGCGCCCAGTGTGACAAGGCCCATGGTGACAGTGCTCACGTTGACGGTGCCCATGGTGACAGTGCCGATAGTGATAGTGACAGTGTTTATGGTGAAACTGTCCATGGAGACAGTGCCCATGGTGATAGTGCTCATGGGGACAACCCCACAGTGACAGTGCCAGTGGTGATAGTCCCCGTGGTGACAGTTCTTACGTTGAATGTGACCATGGTGACATTGCTCATGGTGACAGTGGTCATCGTGACAGTGCTCAAGGTGATGGTCTCCATGTTGACAGTGCCCATGGTGAAATTTCTCACGGTGACAGTGCCTATGGTGAAAATTCTCATAGTGACACTGCTCACGGTGACAGTGCCCATGGTGATATTACACATGGTGACAGTACTCATGGTAAAAGTGCCCATGGTGACACTGCACATGAGGCAGTGCAAAATGGTGACAGTGCCCATGGTGATATTGCTTACGGTGATAGTCCTTACGGTGATAGTGTGTATGGTGAAACTGCACACAGTGACAGTGCTCATGGTGACAGTGTTCACGGCGATAGTGCCGATGGTGAATGTGCCGATCGTGACAGTGCCCATAGTCACAGTTCCCATGGTGTAGTGCTCACGGTGACAGTGCCCATGGTGACAATACACAGGGTGACGGTATTCATGGTGACATTGCTCATGGTGATAGTGTCCACCGTGAGAGTGCCTATGTTCACAACTCTCACGGTGATAGTGCCCATGGTGACAATACCCAGGGTGACAGAGCTCATGGAAAAAGTGCTAACGTGACAGTGCCCATGGTGATAGTACCCATGGTGAGAGTCCGCACATTGATAGTACCCATGGTGTCAGTTCCCATTGTGAAAGTGCTCATGATGACATTGCCCATGTTGGTAGTTCCCATGGTGAGTGTGCTCACGGTGATAGTGACCATGGTAACAGTGCACATGGTGGCTGTGCCCTTGGTGATGGTGCCCGTGATGACAGGACTCATGGTGACAGTTCTCATGGTGGTAGTGCCCATGGTGACATTTCACATGGTGACAGTGCACACGGTGACAACCCATGCAGACAGTACTCATGGTGACAGTTATCTTCGTTGCAGTACCCATGGTGACAGTGCTCACAGTGATATTGTCCATGGTTGCAGTGCCCTTGGTTACAGTTCCCATAGTGACACTGCCCATGATGACAGTACCCATGGTGACAGTGCCCAGGGCACCATTGCCTATGGTGACATTGCTCATGGTAACAGTGCCCATGGTCACAGTGACCACGGTGAGAATGCTCACAGTGTTAGTGCCCATGGTGACAGGGTTCATGGTGCCAGTCCGCAATGTGCCAGTACCCATGGCAACAGTGCTCATGGTGACAGCGACCACAGTGAGAGTGCTCACGGTGATAGTGCTCAAGGTAATAGTGCTCATGGTGACAGTGCAAATGGTGACATTACCCATGGTGACTACTCATGTTGAAAATCCCCATTGTGGCAGTTCTCATAGCGACAGTTTTCATGGTGACAGTGCTCATAATAGCAGTGCCCAAGGTGGCAGTGCTCGTGGTGACAGTGCTAATGGTGGCAGTTCCCATGGGGACAGTACCGATGGTGACACTGTGCATTGTTACAGTGCCCATGGTAACCGTGCTCACGGTGATAGTGCACATCGTGACAGTGCCCATGGTGGTAGTTCACCTGGTGACAGGGCTAAGTAGTGACAGTGCACATGCTGACAGTGCTCATGGTGATAGTGCCCATTGTGAGAGTTCACACGGTGATAATGGGCATTGTTACAGAGTTCATGGTGACACAGCCCAAGGTGGCAGTGGCCATGGTGACAGTGCCCACAATGACAGTGATGACAGTGACAGTGCCCATGGTGACACTTCTCACGGTGACAGTGCCCATGGGGACATTTAGCATGGTGAGATTTCTCACGGTGATAGTGCCCATTGTGACAGTGCTCACAGTGACAATGCCCATTGTGCCAGTGCCCATAGAGACATATTGCATGGTCACATTTCTCATGGTGAAAGTGCCTATGGTAATATTACCCATGGTGACACTGCACATGGTGGCAGTGCAAAATGGTGACATTGCTCATGGTGACTTTTCTTATGGTGATAGTCCGTATGGTGAGAGTGCACATGGTGACACTGCACACAGTGACAGTGTTCACGGTCATAGTTCCCATGGTGAGAGTGTCCATGGTGACACTGCCCACAGTCACAATTCTCATGGTGTAGTGCTCACAGTGACAGTGCCCATGGTGAAAATACCCAGGGTGACAGTACTCATGGTGACACTGTTCATGGTGTTAGTGCCCATGGTGACAGTGCCCATGGTCACAATTCTCACAGTGATAATGCTGATGGTGAGAGTGCCTAGGGTGACAATGCCGATGGTGACAGTGCCCATGGGGTCATGCCCATGGTGACGGTGCTCATGGTGACAGTGCTCATGTTGGCAGTGCCACAAATTACAGTGCTCATTTGGCAGTGCTCATGGTGACCGTGCTCATGGTGACAGTGCCCATGGTGACAGTGCACGTGGTGATACTGAGAATGGTGAGAGTGCTTATGGTGACAGTGGTCATGGTTGCAGTACCCATGGTGATACTGCTGAAACTGACAGTGCCCTTGGTGATAGTGCCCATGGTGAGTGTGCTCACGTTAATAGTGCCCATGGTGGCAGTTCCCATTGTGAAATTGCTCATGATGACAGTGCCCATGCTGACAGTTCACATGGTGACAATGCACACGGTGACAACCCATGCTGAGAGTGCTCACAGTGACATTGCTCATGGTAGCAGTACCCGTGGTGACAGTGCCTACAGTGGTAGTGCCCATGGTGACACTGCCCACGGTGACAATGCCCATGATGACAGTGCCCATGGTGCAATTGCCTATGGTGACAGTGCTCACAGTGACAGTACCCATGGAAACAGTGACCACAGTGAGAGTGCTCATGGTGATAGTGTCCAAAGTGACAGGGCTCATTGTGACAGTCCGCATTGTGCCTGTATGCATAGTGACAGTGCTCACGGTGACAGTGCCCATGATGACAGTGACCAACGTGAGAGTGCTCACGGTGGTAGTGCTCACAGTAATAGTGCTCATGGTGACAGTGCCAATGGTGACAGTGCTCACGGTGACAGTGCCCATGGTGATAGTGCCCATGGTGGGAGTCTGCACGTTGATAGTGCCCATGATGGCAGTTCCCATTGTGAAAGTGCTCATGATGACAGTGCCCATGTTGGTAGTTCCCATGGTGACAATACTCATGGTGATAGTGCCCATGGTAACAGTGCACATGGTGGCCATGCCCTTGGTGACAGTGTCCATGATGTGAGTACTCATGGTGACAGTTCTCACGGTGATAGTGCCCATGGTGACATTGCACATGGTGGCAGTGAAAAATGGTGACCGTGCCCACGTTGACAGTTCTCATGGTGACAGTGCACATGGTGACAACACATGCAGACAGTACTCACGGAGACACTTCTCATGGTTGCAGTACTCATGGTGACAGTGCTCACAGTGATAGTGCCATTGATGGCAGAGCCCATGGTAACAGTGCCCATGGTTACAATGCCCATGATGACAGTGCCCATGTTGACAATGCCCATGGTGCCATTGCCTATGGTGACAGTGCTCATCGTAACAGTGCCCATGATGACAGTGACCACAGTGAGAGTGCTCACAGTGATACTGCCCATGGTGACAGGGCTCATGGTGCCAGTCCGAATTGTGCCAGTACCCATGGTGACAGTGCTCATAGTGACAGTGACCACAGTGAGTTTGCTCACAGTGATATTGCTCACAGTAATTGTGCTCATGGTGACAATGCAAATGGTGACAATACCCATGGTGACAGTACTCATGGTGAAAATACACACGGTGGCGGTTCTCATAGCGACAGTTCTCATGGTGACAGTGCAAATGGTGACAATACCCATGGTGAGAGTACTCATGTTGAAAATACCCATGGTGGCAGTTCTCATAGCGACATTTCTCATGGTGACAGTGCTCATAATAGCAGTGTCCAGGTGGCAGTGCTCGTGCTGACAGTGCTAATGGTGACAGTGCTCTTGGTGGCAGTTCCCATCAGGACAATACTGATGGTGACACTGTGCATTGTTACAGTGCCCATGGTTACCGTGCTCATGGTGATAGTGCACATCGTGACAGTGCCCATGGTAGTAGTTCACCTGGTGACAGTGCTAAATAGTGACAGTGCACATGCTGACAGTGCTCATGGTGATAGTGCCCATGGTGACAGTGCACATGGTGATAATGGGCATTGTTACAGAGTTCATGGTGACAGAGCACACGGTGGCAGTGGCCATGGTGACAGTGCCCACAATGACAGTGCCCATGGTGATGGTGACGATAGTGATAGTGCCCATGGTGACACTTCTCACGGTGACAGTGCCCATGGGGACAGTTAGCATGGTGAGATTTCTCACGGTGATAGTGCCCATTGTGACAGTGCTCACAGTGACAATGCCCATGGTGCCAGTGCCGATAGAGACATTCTGCACGGTCATATTTCTCAGGGTAAAAGTGCCTATGGTGATATTACACATGGTGACACTGCACATGGTGGCAGTGCAAAATGGTGACAGTGCTCATGGTGACAGTGCTCATGGTGACTTTGCTTACGGTGATAGTCCTTATTGTGACAGTTTGCATGGTGACACTGCACACAGTGACAGTGTTCATGGTGACAGTGTTCATGGTGATAGTTCCCATGGTGAGAGTGTCCATGGTGATAGTGCCCATAGTCACAATTCTCATGGTATAGTGCTCACAGTGACAGTGCCCATTGTAAAAATACCCTGGGTGACAGTACTCATGGTGACAGTGCTCATGGTGATAATGCCCATGGAGACAGTGTCCATGTTCACAATTCTCACAGTGATCATTCCTATGGTGAGAGTGCCTAGGGTGACAATGCCCATGATGACAGTGCCCATGGTGTCATGCCCATAATGACAGTGCTCATGGTGACAGTGCTCATGTTGGCAGTGCCATAAATAACAGTGCTCATTGTGGCAATGCTCTTGGTGACCGTGCTCATGGCGACAGTGCCCATGTTTACAGTGTTTATGGTGATAGATGTCACGGTGTCAGTGCCCACGGGGACACTGCCTAGGCTGACAAAGCCCATGGTTATACTTCCCATTGGGACAGTGCCCACAGTGAAGTGCCCATGCTGACAGCACCCAGTGTGACAAGGCCCATGGTGACAGTGCTCATGGTGACGGTGCCCATTGTGACAGTGCCCATGCTGAGAGTGCCAATAGTGACAGTGCTCATGGTGAAACTGCCCATGGAGACATTGCCCACGGTGATATGCTCATGGTGACAACCCCACTGTGACATTGCCAATGGTGATAGTCCCCGTGGTGACAGTTCTTACATTGAATGTGACCATGGTGACATTGCTCATGGTGACAGTGCTCATGGTGATATTACCCATGGTGACAGTACTCATTGTAAAAGTGTCCATGGTGACACTGCACATGGTGGCAGTGCAAAATGGTGACAGTGCCCATGGAGATATTGCTCATGGTGACATTGCTTACGGGGATAGTGTGTATGGTGAAACTGAAAACAGTGACAGTGCTCATGGTGACAGTGTTCACGGCGATAGTGCCGATGGCGAATGTGCCCATGGTTACAGTGCCCAGAGTCACAATTCTCATGGTATAATGCTCATGGTGACAGTGCCCATGGTGACAATACACAGGGTGACAGTATTCATGGTGACATTGCTCATAGTGAGAGTGTCCATGTACACAACACTCACAGTGTTAGTGCCCAGGGTGACAGAGCTCATGGTAAAAGTGCTCATGGTGACAGTGCCCATAGTGACAGTACCTAAGGTGACAATTCCCATGGTGAGAGTGCTCATGGTGACAGTGCCCATGGTGACAATACCCAGGGTGTCCTGCCCATGGTGACAGTGATCATGGTGACACTCCTCATGCGGACAGTGCCATAAGTGACAGTTCTCATTGTGGCAGTGCTCATGGTAACCGTGCTCATGGTGACAGGGCCCAAGGTTACAGTGCTTATGGTGCTAGATGTCACGGTGGCCATGCCCACCGTGACAGTGCCCACGCTGACAAAGCCCATGGTTATACTTCCCATTGTGACAGTGCCCACGGTGACAGAGCCCATGGTGGCAGTGACCAAGATCACAGTGCCCATGGTGAGAGTGGAATGGTGACTGTGCCCCTGGTGACAGCACCCAGTGTGACAACACCCATTGTGACAGTGCTCACGGTGACCGTGCCGATGATGACAGTGCCGATGGTGATAGTGCCAATAGTGAGAGTGCTCATGGTGAAACTGCCCATGGAGACACTGCCCATGGTGATAGTGCTCATCGTGACAACCCCTCGGAGGCAGTGTCAATGGTGAGAGTCCCCGTGTTGACAGTTCTCATGGTGAAAGTGACCCTGTTGATATATCTCATGGTGACAGTGCTCATGGTGACAGGGCTCAAGGTGATAGTCTCCATGTTGACAGTGCCCATGGTGACTGTTCTCACAGTGATAGTGCCCATGGTGACAGTGTTCATGGTGACAGTGCCAACAGTGACAGTGCCCATGGTGACACTTCTCACGGTGACAGTGCCCATGGGGACAGTTAGCATGGTGAGATTTCTCACGGTGCTAGTGCCCGTTGTGACAGTGCTCACAGTTACAATGCCCATGGTGTCAGTGCCCATTGAGACACTGCGCATGGTCACATTTCTCACGGTGAAAGTGCCTATGGTGATATTACCCATGGTGACACTGCACATGGTGGCAGTGCAAAATGGTGACAGTGCCCATGGTGACATTGCTCATGGTGACTTTGCTTATGGTGATAGTCCTTATGGTGACATTGTGCATGGTGACACTGCACACAGTGACAGTGTTCATGGTGACAGTGTTCACGTTGATAGTTCCCATGATGAGAGTGTCCATGGTGACAGGGCCCATAGTAACAATTCTCATGGTGTAGTGCTCACAGTGCCAGTGCCCATGGTGGAAATACCCAGGGTGACAGTACTCATGGTGACAGTGCTCATGGTGACAGTGCCCATGTTCACAATTCTCACAGTGATAATGCCTATGGCGAGAGTACCTAGGGTGACAATGGCCATGGTGACAGTGCCCATGGTGCCATGCCCATGGTGACAGTGCTCATGTTGGCAGTGACATAAATAACAGTGCTCATTGTGGCAGTGCTCATGGTGACCGTGCCCATGTTTACAGTGTTTATGGTGATAGATGTCATGGTGTCAGTGCCCACGGGGACAGTGCTCAGGCTGACAAAGCCCATGGTGATACTTCCCATTGTGACAGTGCTCACGGTGACATTGCCCATGGTGACAGCGCCCAGTGTGACAAGGCCCATGGTGACAGTGCTCATGGTGACGGTGCCCATGGTGACAGTGCCGATGGTGAGAGTGCCAATAGTGACAGTGCTCATGGTGAAACTGCCCATGGAGACATCGCCCATGGTGATAGTGCTCATGGTGACAACCCCATGGTGACAGTGCCAATGGTGATAGTCCCCTTGGTGACAACTCTTACGTTGAATGTGACCATGGTTAAAGGTCTCCTGGTAACAGTGCCCAAGGTGACAGTGACCACGGTGAGAGTGCTCACAGTGATAGTGGCCATGGTGACAGGGCTCATGGTGCCAGTCCGCATTGTGCCAGTACCCATGGCGACAGTGCTCATGGTGACAGTGACCACAGTGAGAGTGCTCATGGTAATAGTGCTCATGGTGACAGTGCAAGTGATGACAATACCCACAGTGACAGTACTCTTGTTGAAAATACCCATGGTGGCAGTTCTCGTAGCGACAGTTCTCATGCTGACCGTGCTCATAATAGCAGTGCCCAAGGTGGTGACAGTGCTAGTGGTGACAGTGCTGTTGGTGGCAGTTCCCATGGGGACAGTACCTATGGTGACACTGCACATTGTTACAGTGCCCATGGTAACCGTGCTCATGGTGATAGTGCACATCGTGACAGTGCCCACGGTGGTAGTTCACCTGGTGACAGTGCTAAATAGTGACAGTGCACATGCTGACAGTGCTCATGGTGATAGTGCCCATGGTGAGAGTGCACACGTTGATAATGGGCATTGTTACAGAGTTCATGGTGACAGAGCACACGGTGGCAGTGGCCATGGTGACAGTGCCCACAATGATAGTGCCCATGGTGACAGTGACCACAGTGACAGGGCCCATGGTGACACTTCTAACGGTGACAGTGTCCATGGGGACAGTTAGCATGGTGAGATTTCTCACAGTGATAGTGCCTGTTGTGACAGTGCTCATAGTGACAATGCCCGTGGTGCCAGTGCCCATAGAGACATTCTGCACGGTCACATTTCTCAGGGTAAAAGTGCCTATGGTGATAATACACATGGTGACACTGCACATGGTGGCAGTGCAAAATGGTGACAGTGCTCATGGTGACAGTTCTCATGGTGACTTTGCTTACGGTGATAGTCCTTATTGTGACAGTGCGCATTGTGACACTGCACACAGTGACAGTGCTCATTGTGACAGTGTTCATGGTGATAGTTCCCATGGTGAGAGTGTCCATGTTGACAGGGCCCATAGTCACAATTCTCATGGTGTAGTGCTCACAGTGACAGTGCCCATTGTAAAAATACCCAGGGTGATAGTACTCATGGTGACAGTGCTAATGGTGATAATGCCCATGGAGACAGTGTCCATGTTCACAATTCTCACATGGATAATGCCTATGGTGAGAGTGCCTAGGGTGACAATGCCCATGGTGGCAGTGCCCATGGTGTCATGCCCATGGTGACAGTGCTCATGTTGGCAGTGCCATAAATAACAGTGCTCATTGTGGCAATGCTCATGGTGACCGTGCTCATGGCGACAGTGCCCATGTTTACAGTGTTTATGGTGATAGATGTCACGGTGTCAGTGCCCACGGGGACACTGCCTAGGATGACAAATCCCATGGTGAAACTTCCCATTGGGACAGTGCCCACGGTGACAGTGCCCATGCTAACAGCACCCAGTGTGACAATGCCCATGGTGACAGTGCTCACGGTGATGGTGCCCATTGTGACAGTGCCCATGTTGAGAGTGCCAATAGTGACAGTGCTCATGGTGAAACTACCCATGGAGACATTGCCCACGGTTTTAGTGCTCATGGTGACAACCCCACTGTGACATTGCCAATGGTGATAGTCCCCGTGGTGACATTTCTTACATTGAATGTGACCATGGTGACATTGCTATGGTGACAGTGCTCATGTTGGCAGTGCTCAAGTTGATGGTCTCCATGTTGACAGTGCCGATGGTGACAGTTATCATGTTGACAGGGCCAGTGGTGTAAATTCTCATAGTGACAGTGCTCATGGTGACAGTGCCCATGGTGATATTACCCATGGTGACAGTACTCATAGTGAAATTGCCCATGGTGACATTGCACATGGTGGCAGTGCAAAATGGTGACAGTGCCCATGGTGATATTGCTCATGGTGACATTGCTTATGGTGATATTCCCTACGGTGAGAGTGTGTATTGTGAAACTGCACACAGTGACAGTGCTCATGGTGACAGTGTTCACGGCGATAGTGCCGATGGTGAATGTGCCCATGGTGACAGTGCCCATAGTCACAATTCTCACGGTGTATTGCTCACGGTGACAGTGCCCATGGTGACAATACACAGGGTGACAGTATTCATGGTGACATTGCTCATGGTGATAGTGCCCACGGTGAGAGTGCCCATGTTCACAACTCTCACGGTGATAGTGCCCATGGTGACAATACCCAGGGTGACATAGCTCATGGTAAAAGTGTTCATGGTGACAGTGCCCATGGTTACAGTACCTAAGGTGATAATTCCCATGGTGAGAGTGCTCATGGTGACAGTGTCCATGGTGACAATACCCAGGGTGTCCTGCCCTTGGTGACAGTGATCAGGGCAACACTGCTCATGTGGACAGTGCCATAAATGACAGTGCTCATTGTGGCAGTGCTCATGGTGACCATGCTCATGGGACAGTGCCCATGGTTACAGGGCTTATGGTGATAGATTTCATGGTGGCCGTGCCCATGGTGACAGTGCCCACGCTGACAAAGCCCATGGTGATACTTCCCACTGTGACAGTGCCCACGGTGACAGTGCCCATTGTGACAGCACGCAGTGTGAGAAGGCCCATGGTGACAGTGCTCAAGGTGACCATGCCCATGGTGACAGTGCCCATGCTGAGAGTGCCAATAGTGACAGTGCTCATGGTGATAATGCCCATAGAGACATTGCCAATGGTGATAGTGCTCATGGTGACAACCCCACAGTGACAATGCCAATGGTGATAGTCTCCGAGGTGACAGTTCTTACATTGAATGTGACCATGGTGACAGATCTCATGGTGACAGTGCCTATGGTGAAAAATCTCATACTGACAGTGCTCACGGTGACAGTGCCCATGGTGATATTACCCATGGTGACATCATTCATGGTAAAAGTGCCCATGGTGAAAATGCACATAGTGGCAATGCAAAATGGTGACAGTGCCCATGGTGATTTTGCTCATGGTGACATTGCTTAAGGTGATAGTCCTTACGGTGATAGTGTGTATGCTGAAACTGCACACAGTGACAGTGCTCATGGTGACAGTGTTCACAGCGATAGTGCTGATGGTGAATGTGCCCATGGTGACAGTGCCCATAGTCACAATTCTCATGGTGTAGTGCTCAAGGTGACAGTGCCCATGGTGACAATACACAGGGTGACAGTATTCATGGTGATATTGCTCATGGTGATAGTGCCCATGGTGAGAAAGCACATGTACACGACTCTCACGGTGATAGTGCCCATGGTGACAATACCCAGGGTGACAGAGCTCATGGTAAAAGTGCTCAAGGTGACAGTGCCCATGGTGACAGTACCTAAGGTGAGAATTCCTACGGTGCGAGAGCTCATGGTGAAAGTGCCCATGGTGAAAACACCCAGGGTGTCCTGCCCATTGTGAGAGTGGTCATGTTGACACTGCTCATGTGGACAGTGCCATAAGTGACAGTTCTCATGTGGACAGTGCCCATAGTTACAGTGCTTATGGTGATAGATGTTATGGTGGCCATGCTCACAGTGACAGTGTCCACTATGACAAATCCCAAAGAGATACTTCCCATTGTGACAGTGCCCACAGTGACAGAACAATGGTGAAAGTGCCCAAGATCACAGTGCCTATGGAGACAGTGCTAACGGTAACTGTGCCTAAGGTGACATCGCCCAGTGTGACAACGACCATTGTGACAGTGCTCACGGTGACCATGTCGATTCTGACATTGCTGATGGTGATAGTGCCAATAGTGAGAGTGCTCACGGTGAAACTGCCCATGGAGACACTGCCCATGGTGATTGTGCTCATCGTGACAAATCCTCAGAGGCAGTGCCAATGGTGAGAGTTCCCGTGGTGACAGTTCTCACGGAGAAAGTGACCCTGTTGAAATTGCTCATGGTGACAATGCTCATGGTGACAGTGTTCATGGTGACAGTGCTCAAGGTGATAGTCTCCAAGTTGACAGTGCCCATGGTGACTGTTCACACGGTGACAGTTCTGATGGTGATAATGCTCTTAGTGACAGTGCTCACGGTGAAAGTGCCCATGGTGACAGTGACCACGGTGACTGTTATTACCGTAATAGTGCCCATGGTGAGAGTGTTCATGGTGACAGTCCGCATTGAGGCTGTGCCCATGGTGACAGTGCTCAGGGTGATAGTGCTCACAGTGATATTACTCACGTTGACACTGCCCAAGGTGACAATACCCATGGTGACAGTAGTCATGGTGAAAGTGCCCATGGTGGCAGTTCTCATAGTGGCAGCTCTTGTGACAGTGCTCATGGTGGCAGTGCTCGTGGTGACAGTGCTCTTGGTGACAGTACTCATGGTGGCAGTGCCCATGGTGAGACTACTAATGGTGACACTGCCCATGGTGACAGTACACATGGTCATGGTGCATCTGGTGGCAGTGCAAAATAGTGACAGTGCCCATGGTGATATTGCTCATGGTGATAGTGCCCATGGTGAGAGTGCCCATGGTTACAGTGCTCATGGTGACAGTGCCAAGGGTGAAAGTGCCCCTGGTTACAGTGCACACCGTGAGAGTGCCAGTGGTTTCCGTGCCCACGGTGACAGTTCTTATCATGATAGTGCTCACGGTAGCAGTGTTCATGGTGATAGTGCTCACGGTGACAGTGCCCACAATGAGAGTGCCCATGGTGAGAATACTGATTGTGACAGAGCCCATGGTGGTATTTTTCCCTGTGACAGTGCCCTGGGGGACAGTTAGCATGGTGAAATTTCTCACAGTGATAGTGCCCATTGTTTCAGTGCACATAGTGACAAGATGCATGGCGCTAGTGCCCATCATGGCATCGCTCACGGTGATAGTCCTCACGGTGACAGTACCCATGGTGCTAGTACCCATGGTGACAGTACTCAGTGATAAAGTGCTTATGGTGACAGTGCCTATGGTGATAGTGCACATGGTGGCAGTGCAAAATGGTGACAGTGCCCATGGTGACAATGCTTAATGTGATAGTCCTTGCGGTGAGAGTGCACATGGTGACACTGCCCACTGTGACAGTACTCTTGTTGACAGTGCTCACGGTGATAGTGCCAATGTTGGAAGTGCCCATCGTTAAAGGGCCCATGGTGACAGTTCTTTTGGTGAGTGTGGTCAGAGTGTCAGTGCTCATGTTGAAAGTGCCCATGGTGACAGATCTCACGGTGACAGTGCCCATAGTTATAGTGTCCATGGTGAGAGTACTAACAGTGAAATTGTCCATGGGGTCACTGCCCATGGTGACAGTGCCCATGGTCACAACCCTCACGGTGATAGTGCTCACCGTGACAGTGCCCATGGTGACAGTGACCACGGTGACAGTTCTAACGGTAATAGTGCCCATGATGACAGTGCTCATGGTGACAGTCCACATTGTGCCAGTGCCCAAGGTCACAGTGCTCAAGGTGACAGTGCCTAAAGTCACAATACCCATGGTGACAGTGCCCAGGCTGACAGTTCTCATGGTGATAGTGACCATGGTGACAGTGCGCATGGTGATACTGAGAATGGTGACAGTGCTTATGGTGACAGTGGTTATGGTTGCAGTACCCATGGTGATAGTGCTGAAACTGACAGTGCCCTTGGTGATAGTGCCCATGGTGAGTGTGCTCACGTCAATAGTGACCATGGTGGCACTGCCCATTGTGAAAGTGCTCATGGTGACAGAGCTCACGGTGACAGTGCCCATAGTTATAGTGTCCATGGTGACACTACAAACAGTGAAATTGTCCATGGGGTCACTGCCCATGGTGAAAGTGCCCATGGTCACAACCCTCACGGTGATAGTGATCACCGTGACAGTGCCCATGGTGACAGTGACCATGGTGACAGTTCTAACAGTGATAGTGCCCATGATGACAGTGCTCATGGTGACAGTCCACATTGTGCCAGGGCCCAAGGTGACTGTGCTCATGGTGACAATGCCCAAAGTCACAATACTCATGGTGACAGTGCCCAGGCTGACAGTTCTCATGATGATAGTGCCCATGTTGACAGTGCACATGGTGATACTGAGAGTGGTGACAGTGCTTATGGTGACGGTCACGGTTGCAGTACCCATGGTGATAGTGCTGAAACTGACAGTGCCCTTGGTGATAGTGCCCATGGTGAATGTGTTCACGTTAATAGTGACCATGGTGGCAGTTCCCATCGTGAAATTGCTCATGGTGACAGTGCCCATGGTGGCAGTTCCCATTGTGAAATTGTTCATGGTGACAGTGCCCATGTTGTTAGTTCCCATGCTGACAGTGCTCACAGTGATAGTGACCATGGTAACAATGCACATGGTAGCTGTGACCTTGGTGACACTGCTCATGATGACAGTCCTCATGGTGACAGTGCCCAGGGTGACAGTGCACATGGTGGTAGTGAAAATGGTGACAGTGCCCATGCTGACAGTTCTCATGGTGACAGTGCACACGGTCACAACCCATGCTGACAGTGCTCATGGTAGCAGTACCCATGGTCACAGTGCTCACTGTGATAGTGTCCATGGTAACAGTGACCATGGTGAGAGTGCTCATGGTGATAGTGTCCATGGTGACAGGTCTCATTGTGCCAGTCCACACTGTGCCAGTACCCATAGTGAAAGTGCTCATGATGACAGTGTCCATGGTGAGAGTGACCACAGTGAGAGTGCTCATGGTGGTAGTGCTCACAGTAATAGTGCTCATGATGACAGTGCCGACGGTGACAGTGCTCACGGTGACAGTGCCCATGGTGATAGTGCCCATGGTGAGAGTCCGCATGTTGATAGTGCCGAAAGTGGCAGTTCCCATTGTGAAATTGTTCATGATGACATTGACCATGGTGGTAGTTCCCATGGTGATAATGCTCACGGTGATAGTGACCATGGTGGCAGTGCCCTTGGTGACAGTGCCCATGATGACAGGACTCATTGTGACAGTTCTTAGTGTAATAGTGCCCACGGTGACATTACACATGGTGGCAGTGAAAAATGGTGACAGTGCCTATGTTGACAGTTCTCATGGTGACAGTGCACACGGTGACAACCCATGCAGACAGTACTCATGGTGACAGTTCTCTTTGTTGCAGTACCCATGGTGACAGTGCTCACAGTGATATTGCCCATGGTGGAAGTGCCCATGCTTACAGTTCCCATGGTGACCCTGCCCATGATGACAGTGTCCGTGGTGACAGTGCCCACACAACCATTGCCTATAGTGACAGTGCTCATGGTAACAGTGCCCATGGTGACAGTGACCATGGTGAGAATGATCACAGTGATATTGCTAATGGTGACAGGTCTCATGGTGCCAGTCTGCCTTGTGCCAGTCCCCATGGCGACAGTGCTCATGGTGACAGTGACCACAGTGAGAGTGCTCACGGTGATAGTGCTCACGGTAATAGTGCTCAGGGTGACAGTGCTAATGGTGACAATACCCATGGTGAGAGTACTCATGTTGAAAATACCCATGGTGGCAGTTCTCATAGAGACAGTTCTCATGGTGACAGTGCTCATAATAGCAGTGCCCAAGGTGGCAGTGCTCGTGGTGACAGTGTAATTGGTGACACTGCTCTTGGTGGCAGTTCCCATGGGGACAGTACCGATGGTGACACTGCACATTGTTACAGTGCCCACGGTAACTGTGCTTATGGTGATAGTGCACATCGTGAAAGTGCCCATGTTGGTAGTTCACCTAGTGACAGTGCTAAATAGTGACAGTGCACATGCTGACAGTGCTCATGGTGATAGTGCCCATGGTGAAAGTGCACACGGTGATAATGGCATTGTTACAGTGTTCATGGTGACAGAGCCCAAGAAGGCAGTGGCCACGGTGACATTGCCCACAATGACAGTGCCGATGGTGACAGTGTAGACAGTGACAGTGCCCATGGTGACACTTCTCACGGTGACAGTGCCCATGGGGACAGTTAACATGGTGAGATTTCTCATGGTGATAGTGCCCTTTGTGACAGTGCTCACAGTGACAATGCCCATGGTAGCAGTGCCCATAGAGACATTCCGCATGGTCACATTTCTCACGGTGAAATTACCTATGTTGATATTACACATGGTGACACTGCACATGGTGGCAGTGCAAAATGGTGACAGAGCCCATGGTGACATTGCTCATGGTGACTTTGCTTACAGTGATCATCCTTACGGTCACCATGTGCATGGTGACACTGCACACAGTGACAGTGTTCATGGTGACAGTGTTCACGGTGATAGTTCCCATGGTGAGAGTGTCCATGGTGACAGTGCTCATAGTCACAATTCTAATGGTGTAGTGCTCACAGTAACAGTACCCATGGTGAAAATACCCAGGGTGACAGTACTCATGGTGACAGTGCTCATGGTGATAGTGCCCATGGAGACAGTGCCCATGTTCACAATTCTCACAGTGATAATGCTTATGGTGAGAGTACCTAGGTTGACAATGCCCGTGGTGACAGTGCCCATGGTGTCATGCTCATGGTGACAGTGCTCATGGTGATAGTGCTCATGTTGGCAGTGCCATAAATAACAGTGCTCATTGTGGCAATGCTCATGGTGCCCGTGCTCATGGTGACCTTGCCCGTGTTTACAGTGATTATGGTGATAGATGTTACGGTGTCACTGCCCACGGGGACAGTGCCCACACTGACAAAGCCCATGGTTAAACTTCCCATTGTGACAGTGCCCACGGTGACAGTACCCATGGTGACAGAGCCCAGTGTGACAAGGCCCATGGAGACAGTGCTCAAGGTGACCGTGCCCATGGTGGCATTGCCGACGGTGAGAGTGCCAATAGTGACAGTGCTCATGGCGATACTGCCCATGGAGATATTGCCCATGGTGATAGTGCTCATGGTGACAACCCCACGGTGACATTGCCAATGTTGATAGTCCCTGAGGTGACAGTTCTTACGTTGAATGTGACCATGGTGACAGATCTCATGGTGACAGTGCCTACAGTGAAAATTCTCATAGTGACAGTGCTCATGGTGACAGTGCTCATGGTGACAGTGCCCATGGTGATATTACCCATGGTGACAGTACTCATGGTAAAAGTGCCCATGGTGACACTCCACATGGTGGCAGTGCAATGTGGTGACAGTGCCCATGGTGATATTGCTCATGGTGACATTGCTTATTGTGATAATCCTTACAGTGATAGTGTGTATGGTGAAACTGCACACAGTGACATTGCTTGTGGTGACACTTTTAACGGTGATAGTGCTGATGGTGAATGTGCTCATGGTGACAGTGCCCACAGTCACAATTCTCAAGGTGTAATGCTCACGGTGACAGTGCCCATGGTGACAATACACAGGGTGACATTTTTCATGGTGACATTGCTCATGGTGGTAGTGCCCATGGTGAGACTGCCCATGTACACAACTCTCACAGTGATAGTGCCCATGGTGACAATACCCAGGGTGACAGAGCTCATGTTAAATGTGCTCAAGGTGACAGTGCCCATGGTGACAGTACCTAAGGTGAGAATTCCCATGGTGAGAGAGCTCATGGTGACAGTGCCCATGGTGAAAACACCCAGGGTGTCCTGCCCATAGTGAGAGTGATCATGGTGACACTGCTCATGTGGACAGTGCCATAAGTGACAGTGCTCACTGTGGCACTGCTCATGTGGACAGTGCTCATGGTTACAGTGCTTATGGTGATAGATGTTACAGTGGCCATGCTCACAATGACAGTGCCCACGATGACAAAGCCCATGGTGATACTTCCCATTGTGAGAGTGCCCATGGTGAAAGAGCCCATGGTGAAAGTGCCCAGGATCACAGTGCCCATGGTGACAGTGCTAATGGTGACTGTGCCCATGGTGAAAGCGCCCAGTGTGACAACACCCATTGTGACAGTGCTCACGGTGACTGTGCTGATGCTGAGAGTGCCGATGGTGATAGTGCCAATAGTGAGAGTGCTCACGGTGAAACTGCCCATGGAGACAATGCCCATGGTGATAGTGCTCATCATGACAATCCCAGGGAGGCAGTGCCAATGGTGAGAGTTCCCGTGGTGACAGTTCTCACGGTGAAAGTGACACTGTTGAAATTGCTCATGGTGACAATGCTCATGGTGACAGTGTTCATGGTGACAGTGCTCAAGGTCATAGTCTCCATGTTGACAGTGCACTTGGTGACTGTTCTCATGGTGACAGTGCCTATGGTGATAATGCTCTTAGTGACAGTGCTCACGGTAAATGTGCCCATGGTGACAGTGATGACGGTGACTGTTCTCACTGTGATAGTGCCCATGGTGACAGTGTTCATGGTGACAGTCCGCATTGAGGCTGTGCCCATGGTGACAGTGCTCAGGGTGATAGTGCTCACAGTGATATTACTCACGTTGACACTGCTCAAGGTGACAATACCCACGGTGACAGTAGTCATGGTGAAAGTGCCCATGGTGGCAGTTCTCATAGTGGCAGCTCTTGTGACAGTGCTCATGGTGGCAGTGCTCGTGGTGACAGTGCTCTTGGTGACAGTGCTCATGGTGCAGTGCCCATGGTGAGACACCCGATGGTCACACTGCCCATGGTGACATTGCACATGGTCATGGTGCATCTGGTGGCAGTGCAAAATAGTGACAGTGCCCATGGTGATATTGCTCATGGTGATAGTGCCCATGGTGAGAGTGCCCATGGTTACAGTGCGCATGGTGACAGTGCCCATGGTGACAGTTCCCCTGGTGACAGTGCACACCGTGAGACTGCCCATGTTGTCTGTGCCCATGGTGACAGTTCTTATCATGATAGTGGTCACGGTAGCAGTGTTCATGGTAATAGTGCTCACGGTGGCAGTGCCCACAATGAGAGTGCCCATGGTGAGAATACTGACTGTGACAGAGCCCATGGCGACATTTCTCTCTGTCACAGAGCCTTTGGGTACAGTTAGCATGGTGAAATTTCTCACGGTGATAGTGCCCATTGTTTAAGTGCTCATAGTGACAAGACCCATGGCGCCAGTGCCCATCATGGCATATCTGACAGTGATAGTGATAACGGTGACAGTGCCCATGGTGATATTACCCATGGTGACAGTACGCAGTGATAAAGTGCTCATGGTGACAGTGCCTAAGGTGATAGTGCACATGCTGGCAGTGCAAAATGGTGACAGTGCCTGTGGTGACATTGCTTAATGTGATAGTCCTTGTGGTGATAGTGCGCATGGTGACACTGCCCACCGTGACAGTGATCTTGTTGACAGTGCTCACAGTGATAGTGCCAATGTTGGAAGTGCCCATCGTTAAAGGGCCCATGGTGACAGTTCTTATGGTGAGAGTGGTCAGAGTGGCACTGCTCATGGTGAAAGTGCCCATGGTGACAGAGCTCACGGTGACAGTGCCCATAGTTATAGTGTCCATGGTGACAGTACAAACAGTGAAATTGTCCATGGGGTCACTGCCCATGGTGACAGTGCCCATGGTCACAACCCTCACTGTGATAGTGCTCACTGTGACAGTGCCCATGGTGACAGTAACCATGGTGACAGTTCTAACGGTAATTGTGCCCATGATGACAGTGCTCATGGTGACAGTCCACATTGTGCCAGTGCCCAAGGTGACAGTGCTCATGGTGACATTGCCCAAAGTCACAATACCCATGGTGACAGTGCCCAGGCTGACAGTTCTCATGGTGATAGTGCCCATGGTGACAGTGCGCATGGTGATACTGAGAATGGTGACAGTGCTTATGGTGACAGTGGTAATGGTTGCAGTACTCACGGTGATAGTGCTGAAAGTGACAGTACCCTTGGTGATAGTGCCCATGGTGAGTGTGCTCACATTAATAGTGCCCATGGTGGAAGTTCCCATTGTCAAAGTGATCATGGTGACAGTGCCCATGTTGGTAGTTCTCATGGTGACAGTGCTCACGGTGATAGTGACCATGGTAAGAGTGCACATGGTGGCTGTGCCCTTGGTGACACTGCCCATGATGACATTAATCATGGTGACAGTGCTTACGGTGATAGTGCCCATGGTGACAGTGCACATGGTGGTAGTGCACATGGCGGCAGTGAAAAATGGTGACAGTGCCCATGCTGACAGTTCTCATAGTGACAGTGCACATGGTGACAACCCATGCTGACAGTGCTCATGGTAGCAGTAAGCGTGGTGACAGTGCTCATAGTGACAGTGCTCATGGTAGCAGTACCCGTGGTGACAGAGCTCACAGTGATAGTGCCCATGGTTGAACTGCCCATGGTGACACTGAAAATGGGGACAATGTCCATGATGACAGCGCCCATGGTGACAGTGCCCACAGTGCCATTGCCTATGTTGACAGTGCTGACAGTGACAATACCCATAGTAACAGTTACCACGGTGAGATTGCTCATGGTGGTAGTGTCCATGGTGACATGGCTCATTGTGACAGTCCGCATTGTGCCAGTACCCATAGGAAAGTGCTCACGGTGACAGTGTGCATGGTGACAGTGACCATGGTGAGAGTGCTCACGGTGGTAGTACTCACAGTAATAGTGCTGATGGTGACAGTGCTGATGGTGACAGTGCTCACGGTGACAGTGCCCATGGTGATAGTGCCCATGGTGAGAGTCTGCACGTTGGTAGTGCCCATGGTGGCAGTTCCCATGGTGAAAGTGTTCATGATGACATTGCCCATGTTGGTAGTTCCCATGGTGAGAGTGCTCACGGTGATAGTGACCATGGTAACAGTGCACATGGTGGCCGTGCCCTTGGTGACAGTGCCCGTGTTGACAGGACTCAGGGTGACAGTTCTCATGGTGATAGTGCCCACGGTGACATTTCAGATGGTGGCAGTGAAAAATGGTGACAGTGCCCATGTTGACAGTTCTCATGGTGACAGTGCACACACGGTGACAACTCATGAAGACAGTACTCACGGTGAGAGTTATCTTTGTTGCAGTACCCATGGTGACAGTGCTCACAGTGATATTGCCCATGGTGGCAGTGCCCATGTTTACAGTTCCCATGGTGACACTGCCCCTGATGACAGTGACCATGGTGACAGTGCCCATGTTCACAATTCTCACAGTGATAATGCCTATGGTGAGAGTACCTAGGTTGACAATGCACATGGTGACAGTGCACATCGTGTCATGCCTATGGTGACAGTGCTCATGGTGACAGTTCTCATGTTGGCAGTGCCATAAATAACAGTGCTCATTGTGGCAGTGCTTATGGTGACCGTGCTCATGGTGACAGTGCCCATGTTTACAGTGTTTATGGTGATAGATGTCACGGTGACTGTGCCCACAGGGACAGTGCCCAGCGTGACAAAGCCCATGGTGATACTTCCCATTGTGACAGTGCCCACGGTGACAGTGCCCATGGTGACAGTGCCCAGTGTGACAAGGCCCATGGTGACAGTGCTCAAGGTGACTGTGCTCATGGTGACAGTGCGCACGTTTACAGTCTTTATGCTGATAGATGTAACGGTGTCAGTGCCAAGGGGACAGTGCCCAGGCTGACAACTTCCATGGTGATACTTCCCATTGTGAAAGTGCCCATGGTGTCAGCGCCCAGTGTGACAAGGCCCAAGGTGACACTGCTCATGGTGACTGTGACCATGGTGACAGTGGCGATGGTGAGAGTGCCAATAGTGACAGTGCTCATGGTGAAACTGCCCATGGAGATATTGCCCATGGTGATAGTGCTCATGGTGACAACCCCACGGTGACAGTGCCAATGGTGATAGTCCCCGTGGTGACAGTTCTTACATTGAATGTGACTATGGTGACAGTTCTCATGGTGACAGCGCCTATGGTGAAAATTCTCATAGTGACAGTGCTCATGGTGACAGTGCCCATGGTGATATTACCCATGGTGACAGTACTCATGGTAAAAGTGCTCATGGTGACACTGCGCATGGTGGCAGTGCAAAATGGTGACAGTGCCCATGGTGATATTGCTCATGGTGACATTGCTTATGGTGATAGTCCTTCCGGTGATAGTGTGTATGGTGAAACTGCACACAGTGACAGTGCCCTTGGTGGCTGTTCCCATGGGGACAGTACCGATGGTGACACTTTGCATTGTTACAGTTCCCATGGTAATCGTGCTCACGGTGATAGTGCACGTCGTGACAGTGCCCATGGTGGTAGTTCACCTGGTGACAGTGATAAATAGTGACAGTGCACATGCTGACAGTGCTCATGGTGATAGTGCCCATGGTGACAGTGCACACGGTGATAATAGGCATTGTTACAGTGTTCATGGTGACAGAGCCCAAGGTGGCAGTAGCCATGGTGACAGTGCCCACAATGACAGTGCCCAAAGTGACAGTGCCGACAGTGACAGTTCCCATGGTGACACTTCTCACGGTGACGGTGCCCATGGGGAGAGTTAGCATGGTGAGATTTCTCATGGTGATAGTGCCCGTTGTGACAGTGCTCTCAGTGAGAAGGCCCATAGTGCCAGTGCCCATAGAGACATTCCGCTCGGTCACATTTCTCACGGTGAAAGTGCCTATAGTGATATTACTCATGGTGACACTGCACATGGTGGCTGTGCAAGATGGTGACAGTGCCCATGGTGACATTGCTCATGGTGACATTGCTTACAGTGATAATCCTTATGTTGACTGTGTGCATGGTGACAATGCACACAGTGACAGTGTTCATTGTGACAGTGTTCATGGTGATAGTTCCCATGGTGAGAGTGTCCATGGTAACAGTGGCCATAGTCACAATTCTCATGGTGTAGTGCTCACAGTGAGACTGACCATGGTGAAAATACCCAGGGTGACAGTACTCATGGTGACAGTGCTCATGGTGATAGTGCTTATGGTGACCGTGTTCATGGTGACACTGCCCACCATGACAGTGCTCTTGTTGACAGTGCTCAAGGTGATAGTGCCAATGTTGGAAGTGCTCATCATGAAAGTGCCCACGGTGACAGTTCTTATCGTGAGAGTGGTCACAGTGGCACTGCTCATGGTGAAAGTGCCCAAGGTGACAGAGATCACGGTGACAGTGCCCTTAGTTATAGTGTCCATGGTGACAGTACTAACAGTGAAATTGACCATGGGGACACTTCCCATAGTGACAGTGCACATGGTCAGAACCCTCACAGTGATAGTGCTCACAGTGACAGTGCCCTTGGTGACAGTGACCACAGTGACCGTTATAATGGTGATAGAGCCCGTGATGACAGTGCTCATGGTGACAGTCCACATTGTGCCAGTGCCCAAGGTGACAGTGCTCAGAGTGACAGTGCCCAAAGTCACAATACTCATGGTGACAGTGCCCATGCTGACAGTTCTCATGGTGATAGTGCCCATGGTGACAGTGCACATGGTGATACTGAGAATGGTGACAGTGATAATGGTGACAGTGGTCATGGTTGCAGTACCCATGGTGATAGTTCTGAAACTGACAGTGCCCTTGGTGATAGTGCCCATGGTGAGTGTGCTCACGTTAATAGTGCCATGGTGGCAGTTCCCATTGTGAAAGTGCTCATGATGACAGTGCCCATGTTGGTAGTTCCCATGGTGACAGTGCTCACGGTGATAGTGACCATGGTAACAGTGCACATGGTGGCCGTGCCTTTGGTGACAGTGCCCATGATGAGAGTGCTCATGATGACAGTGCTCATAATAGCAGTGCCCAAGGTGCCAGTGCTCATGGTGACAGTGCTAATGGTGACAGTGCTCTTGGTGGCAGTTCCCATGGGGACATTATCGATGGTAACACTGCGCATTGTTACAGTGCCAATGGTAACAGTACTCACGGTGATAGTGCACATCGTGACAGTGCTCATTGTGGTAGTTCACCTAGTGACAGTGCTAAATAGTGACAGTGCACATGCTGAGAGTGCTCATGGTGATATTGCCCATGGTGACAGTGAACACGGTGATAATGGGCATTGTTACAGTGCTCATGGTGAGAGAGCACAAGGTGGCAGTAGCCATGGTGACAGTGCCCACAAAGACAGTACCCATGTTGACAGTGCCAACAGTGACAGTGCCCATAATGACCATGCTCATGGTGACAGTGCCCATGGTTACAGTGATTATGGTGATAGATGTTACAGTGGCCATGCTCACAGTGACAGTGCCCACCCCGACAAAGCCCATGGTGATACTTCCCATTGTGACAGTGCCGACTGTGACAGAGCCCATGGTGACAGTGCCCAAGATCACAGTGCCCATGATGTGAGTGCTAATGGTGACTGTGCCCATGGTGAGAGCGCCCAGTGTGACAACACCCATTGTGACAGTGCTCACGATGACCCTGCCAATGCTGACAGTTCCGATGGTGATAGTGCCAATAGTGAGAGTGCTCATGGTGAAACTGCCCATGGAGACACTGCCCATGGTGATAGTGCTCATCGTGTCAACCCTTCAGAGGCAGTGCCAATGGTGAGAGTCCCCGTGGTGACAGTTCTCATGGTGAAAGTGACACTGTTGAAATTGCTCATGGTGACAGTGCTCATGGTGACAGTGCGCAAGGTGATAGTCTCCAGGTTGACAGTGCCCATGGTGACTGTTCTCATGGTGACAGTGCTTATGGTGATAATGCTCTTAGTGACAGTGCTCACAGTGACAGTGCCCATGGTGACAGTGACCATGGTGAGTGTCCTCACCGTAATAGTGCCCATGGTGACAGTGTTCATTGTGACAGTCCACATTGAGGCTGTGCCCATTGTGACATTGCTCAGGGTGATAGAGCTCACAGTGATAGTACTCACATTGACAGTGCCCAAGGTGACGATACCCACAGTGACAGTAATCATGGTGAAAGTTCCCATGGTGGCAGTTCTCATAGTGACACTTCTTGTGACAGTGCTCATGGTGGCAATGGTCGTGGTGACAGTGCTCTTGGTGACAGTGCTCATGGTGGCAGTGCCCATGGTGAGACTACCGATGGTGACACTGCCCATGGTGAGAGTGCACATGGTGACAGTGAACACGGTGACAGCTCTAACAGTGATAGTGCCCATGATGACAATGCTCATGGTGACAGTCCACATTGTGCCATTGCCCAAGGTGACAGTGCTCACAGTGACAGTGCCCAAAGTCACAATACACATGGTGACAGTGCCCAGGCTGACAGTACTCATGGTGATAGTGCCCATGGTGACAGTGCACATGGTGATACTGAGAATGGTGATGGTGCTTATGGTGACAGTGTTCATGGTTGCAGCACCCATGGTGATACTGCTGAAAGTGACAGAGCCCTTGGTGATAGTGCCCATGGTGAGTGTGCTTCATTAATAGTGTGCATGGTGGCAGTTCCCATTGTGAAAGTGCGCATGGTGACAGTGCCTATGTTGGTAATTCCCATGGCGACAGTGCTCACGGTGATAGTGACCATGGTAAGAGTGCACATGGTGGCTGTGCCCTTGGTGACAGTACTCATGGTGACAGTGCTCACAGTGATAGTTCCCATGGTGACAGTGCACATGGTGGTAGTGCACATGGTGGCAGTGAAAAATGGTGACAGTGTCCATGGTGACAATGCACATGGTGACAACCCATGCTGACAGTGCTCACAGTGACAGTGCTCATGGTAGCAGTACCCGTGGTGACAGTGCTCACAGTGGTAGTGCCCTTGGTGGCAGTGCCCAAGGTGACACTGACCACGGTGACAATGCCCATGATGACAGTGCCCACAGTGCCAGTACCCATAGTGACAGTGCTCACGGTGACAGTACCCATGTTGACAGTGACCATGGTGAGAGTGCTCACGGTGGTAGTGCTCACAGTAATAGTACTCATGGTGACAGTACCGATGGTGACAATGCTCACGGTGACAGTGTCCATGGTGATAGTGACCATGGTGAGAGTCCGCACTTTGATAGTGCCCATGGTGGCAGTTCCAATTGTGAAAGTGCTCATGATGATATTTCCCAAGTTGGTAGTTCCCATGATGACAGTGCTCACGGTGATAGTGACCATGGTAACAGTGCACATGGTGGCCATGCCCTTGTTGAAAATGCGAATAATGACAGTACTCATAGTGACAGTTGTCATGGTGATAGTGCCCATGGTGACATTGCACATGGTGGCAGTGAAAAATGGTGACAGTGCCCATGTTGACAATTCTCATGGTGACTGTGCACATGGTGACAACCCATGCTGACATTGCTCATGGTAGTAGTACCCGTGGTGTTAGTGCACACAGTGATAGTGCCCATGGTGGCAGTGCCCATGGTGACATTGCCACGGTGCCATTGCCTATGGTGACAGTGAGCACAATGACAGTGCCCATGGTGACAGTGCTGACAGTGACAGTGCCCATGGTGACACTTCTCATGGTGACAGTGCCCATGGGGACAGTTAGCATGGTGAGATTTCTCACAGTGATAGTGCCCATTGTGACAGTGCTCACAGTGACAATGCCCATGGTGCCAGTTCCATGGAGAGATTCTGCACGGTCACAGTTCTCACAGTGAAAGTGCCTATGTTGATATTACCCATGGTGACACTGCACATGGTGGCAGTGCAAAATGGTGACAGTTCCCCTGGTGATATTGCTCATGGTGACTTTGCTTACGGTGATAGTCCTTACGGTGACAGTGCGCATGGTGACACTGCACACAGTGACAGTGTTCACGGTGACAGTGTTCACGGAGGTAGTTCCTATGGTGAGAGTGTCCATGGTGACAGTGCCCATAGTCTCAATTCTCATGGTGCAGTGCTCACAGTGACAGTGCCCATGGTGAAAATACCCAGGATGACAATAGTCATGTTGACAGTGCTCATGGTGAGAGTGCCCATGGTGACAGTGCCCATGTTCACAATTCTCATAGTGATAATGCCTATGGTGAGAGTACCTAGGGTGACAATGCCCATGTTGACAGTGCCCATGGTGTCATGCCCACGGTGACAGTGCCATAAATAACAGTGTTCATTGTAGCAGTGCTCATGGTGACCGTGCTCATGGTGATAGTGCTCAAGTTTACAGTGTTTATGGTGATAGATGTCACGGTGTCAATGCCACGGGGACAGTGCCCACGCTGACAAAGCCCATGGTGATACTTCCCATTGTGAGAGTACCCACGGTGACAGTGCCCATGGTGACAGCACACTGTGTGACAAGGCCCATGGTGAAAGTGCTTACGGTGACAGTGTTCATGGTGAAACTGTCCATGAAGACATTGCCCATGGTGATAGTGCTCATGGTGACAACCCCACTGTGACAATGCCCATGGTGATAGTGCTCATGGTGAAAACCCCACGGTGACAATGCCAATGGTGACAGTCCCCGTGGTAACAGTTCTTACATTGAATGTAATCATGGTGACAGTGCTCATGGTGACAGTGCTCAAGGTGATGGTCTCCATGTTGACAGTGCTCATGGTGACAGTTCTCATGGTGACAGTGCCTATGGAGAAAATTCTCGTAGTTACAGTGCGCACAGTGACAGTGCCCATGGTGATATTACCCATGGTGACAGTACTCATGGTAAAAGTGCCCATGGTGACACTGCCCATGGTGGGAGTGCAAAATGGTGACAGATCTTATCGTGAGAAATGTCACCGTGCTAACTGTCCCCAAGGGCACTGTCACGGAGAGAAAAGTCACCATGGGCACTATCACAGTTAGTATTCTCCCCTTTGGAACTCTCATTGTGGGCACTGCCACCGTGAGCACTATTACCATGAGCACTGCTACCGTGAGCACTATTATGATAAGAACTGTCACCATGGGCACAGCCACCATGGGCAATCTCACGGTGTGCTGTGTCACCAGGGGCACTGTCACCATGGGCACTGTCACCATGAGCACTGTAACCATGGGCACTCTCACCATGGGCACTATCACCATGAGCAATATCACCATGGGCACTGTCACTATTTTGCACTGCCACCAGATGCACCATGACCATGTGCACTGTCACCATGGGCAGTGTCACCATTGGTAGTCTCACCATGGGCACTGCCACCAAGGGCACTGTCACAAGAACTGTCACTATGAGAGCTGCCACCATGGGCACTTTCACCATGATTACTGTCACCGTGGGTATTGTCACATTTGGCACTGTCAACGTGCGTACTATCACCGTGAGAACTATCACCATGCGCACTGTCACCACGGGCACAGCCTCAATGCGGACTGTCATCATGAACACTGGCACCATGGGCACTATCATGGTGAGAATAGTCACCGTGGTCACTGTCACCATGGGCACTGTCACCGTGAGCACTGTCACTAAGAGCATAATCACCATAGTCACTGTCACCATAAGAACAGTCACCATGGGCACTGTCAACATGGAGACTATCACCTTGAGCAATGTCACCATGAGCACTGTCACCATGAGCAATTTCAACAGGATCACTTTCACCGTGAGAACTGTCACCACGGGGACTCTCACCATTGGCACTGCCTCCGAGGGGTTGTCATGATGAGCACTATCACCATGGGCAGTGTCTCCATGGGCAGTGTCACCGTGAGCACTCTCACTATTGGCACTATCACCATCGGCACTGTCAGTATCGGCATGGTCACCGTGAGCACTGTCACAATGGGTATTGTCACACTGGGTGCTGTCACCATGGGCACATTCACCATCGGCACTATCGCCATGAACACTGTCACCATGAGCACTGTCACTGTGTGCAGTTTCACCATACACACTATCACCGTAAGGACTATCACCATAATCAATGTCATCATGATCAATATCACCATGGGCAGTGTTATCATTTTGTACTGCCACCATGTACAGTGTCACCATGGGCACTTTTACCATGAGTACTGTCACCATGGGTAATATCACCATGGGCTCTGTTACCACGAGCACTGTCACTATGAGAATTTTCACCATAGGCTCTGTCACCATGAGAACTGTCACCATGGTCACATTCAACGTAAGAACTCTCACCACGGGGACTATCACCATTGGCACTGTCACCGTGGGGTTGTCACCATGAGCACTATCACCATGGGCAATGTCTCCATGGGCAGTTTCACCATGAGCTCTGTAACTATTGGCACTCCCACCATTGGCACTGTCACCATGGGCACAGTCACCATGGGCCTTGTCACACTGGGCGCTGTCATCATGGGCACTGTCACCGTGGGCACTGTTACAATGGGAAATATCACCATGGGCTTTGTCAGCATGGGCACTGTCCCCGTGGGCACTGACACTGTTACTCTATCACCATAAACACTGTAAACATGGGCACTGTAATCATGAGCACTGCCACCATGTGCAGTGTCACCATGGGTAATATCACCATAGGCACTATCACCATGAGAAATGTGACCTTGCGGAATGTCTCTATGGGCACTGGCACCATGGGCATTGTCACTGTGAGCACTGTCACAACGGGCACTATCACCGTGAGAAATCTCATCATGCTAACTGTCCCCATGGGCACTGTCATCGTGAGAAGTGTCACCATGGGCACTGTCACTGTTGCCACTGTCAGCATGGGCACTGTCATTGTGGGCACTGTCACTATGGCCACTGCCACCTTGGGCTCTTTCACCATGAACACTGTAACAATGCCCATTATCACCGTGTGCACTTTCACCATGGGCACTATCACCATGAGCACTGTCAGCATGTGCACAGTCACTATTTAGCACTGTCACCATGTGAACTACCACCATGGGCACTGTCATGATGTGCACTATCACCGTGAGCACGGTTACCATGGGCACTGTAACAATGCACAGTGTCACCATCAGTACTGTTCCCATGGGAACTGCCACCAAGAGCACTGTCACCATTAGCACTGTCACCACCTTGGGCACTGCTATTATGAGCACTTTCACCATGAGAACTGTCGCTATGAGAACTGCCACCATGGGTATTTTCAACATGAGTACTGTCACCATGGGTATTGTCAACATTTTCACTGTCACCATGAGCACTCTTACTGTGAGCATTATCACCGTGAGCACTCTCACTGTGGTCACTGTCAGCATGAGCACTGTCGCCATGGGTACTGGCACAATGCGGACTGGCACCATGAGCCCTGTCACCATGGGCACTATCACTGTGAGCACTCTCACCATGGTCACTGACACCATGGGCACTGTTACCATGAGCACTGTCACCATAGGCAATGGTGCCGTGGGCCCTGTCACTATGGGACCTGTCATCATGGGCAGTATCACCATGGGCACTGCCACCATGGGCATTATCACTGTGAGCACTGTCACCATGGGTACTCCAACCATGAGAACTGTCACTGTGAGTTCTGTCTGCATGGGTTTTCACCATGTGCACTGTCACAATGAGAACTGTCAACATGGGCAGTGTCACCATTTTTCACTGCCACCATGTGCAATGTCACCATGGGCACTTTCACCGTGAGAACTGTCACCATGAGCAATGTCATCATGGGCACTGTCACCAAGGGCACGTCTACCATGTGCACTGTTACCATGGTCACTATCACCGTGAGCACTGTCACCATGGGAACTACCAACATGGGCAATATCATCATGAGCACTTTCACAATAGGAACTGCCACCATGGGAACTATCAACATGCGGACTCTCACCATGGACACTATCACCATGGGCACTGTCACCGTGAGCACTGTCACCGTCGGCACTGTCACCACGAACACTATTACTGTGAGCATTACCACCGTGAGCACTCTCATCGTGGTCACTGTCACCATGGGCAATGTCACCGTGAGCACTGTCACTATGGGTACTGGCACAATGCGGACTGTCACAATGAGCCCTGTCACCATGGACACTATCACCATGAGCACTCTCACCATGGTCACTGTTACCATGGGTCCTGTCACTGTGAGCACTGTCACCAAAGGCAATGGTACCGTGGGCACTGTCACCATGGGCAATGTCATCATGGGCTTTGTCACCGTGGGCAGTGTCACCATGGGCACTGCCACCATGGGCTCTATCACTGTGAGCACTGTCACCCCGGTACTGCTACCATGAGCACCCTCAGCACGGGTAGTCACCATGTGCACTGTCACCATGAGAAGTTTCAGCATTGGCACTTTCACCATTATTCACTGCCATCATGCGCACTACCACCATGTGCACTGTCACCATGGGTATTGTGACTTTGAGCACTGTCACCATAAGCACTGTCACCTTGGACACTGGCACAATGTGGACTGTCACCATGAGCAATGTCATCATGGGCACTAACACCGTTAGAACTGCCACCGCGGTCACTTTCACCATGTGCACTGTCACCGTCAGCACTTTCACCGTGATGCTTGTGACCATGGGCAGTGTAACCATGGGCAGTGTCCCCATGGACAATTTCACTGTTAGTACTGCCACAATGGACACTATAACTATGGGCACTGTCACTGTGAGCTCTGTCACCATGGGCACTTTCACCACAAGCACAGCCACTCTGACCACTCTAACCATAAGAACTGTCACCATGGGCACTTTCACGATGGGCACTTCCAACATTGGCGCTATCACCGTGAGCACTGTCAATGAGAGCACTGTCACAGTGGGCAGTGTCACCATGCGCACTATCACCGCAAGGACTATCACAGTAAGCAATGTCACCATGGTCACTGTCACCATTTTGCACTGCCACCTTAGGCACTGTCACCATGAGCACTTTATCACTGAGTACTGTCACCATGGGTAATATCACCATGGGCACTGTCACTGTGAGAACTATCACCATGAGCAGTGCCAGGATGGGCACTGGCGCCATGGGTCTTGTCACTATGAGCACTGAAAAAATGGGCACTATCACTGAGAGAAATCTCACCGTGCTAACTGTCCCCAAGGGCCCTGTCACAGACAGAAAAGTCACCATGGGCACTGTCACAGTTTTGTAACCATTGGCACTCTCATTGTGGGCACTGCCACTGTGAGCACTATTATATGAACACTGCTACCGTGAGCATTATCATGATAAGATCTGTCACCATGGGCACAGCCACCATGGGCAATCTCACGGTGTGCACTGTCACCAGGGGCACTGTCACCATGGGCACTCCCACCATGAGCACTGTAACCATGGGCACTCCCACCATGGGCACTATCACCATGAGCAATATCACCATGGGCACTGTCACTATTTTGCACGGCCACCAAATGCTCCATGACCATGTGCACTGTCACCATGGGCAGTGTCACCATCGGTAGTCTACCATGGACAATGCCACCATGAGCACTGTCACCACAAACACTGCCACCATGCGCACTGTCACAAGAACTGTCTACTATGAGAACTGCCACCATGGGCACTTTCACCATGATTACTGTCACCGTGGGTATTGTCACCTTGGGCATTTTCAACGTGAGTATTATCACCGTGAGCACTGTCACCCTGAGCACTGTCACCACGGGCACAGCCTCAATGCGGTCTGTCACCACGAACACTGTCACCATGGGCACTATCACGGTGAGAACAGTCATCGTGGTCACTGTCACCATGGGCACTGTCACCGTGAGCACTGTCACTAAGAGCATTATCACCATAGGCAATGTCACCATGAGAACAGTCACCATGAGTACTGTCAACATGGAGACCATCGTCTTGAGCACTGTCACCATGAGCACTGTCACCATGAGCAATTTCAACAGGGTTACTTTCACCATAAGAACTGTCACCACAGGGACTCTCACCATTGGCACTGCCTCTGAGGGGTTGTCACGATGAGCACTATCACCATGGGCAGTGTTTCCATGGGCAGTTTCACCATGAGCACTCTCACTATTGGCACTATCACCATCGGCACTGTCACCATCGGCTCAGTCACCGTTAGCACTCTCACCATGGGCACTGTGATCTTGGCCTTGTCACCATGGGCTCTGTCACCGTGGGCACTGCCACAATGGGAGATATCACCATGGGCTTTGTCAGCGTGGGCACTGTCACCGTGCGCATGGCCACCATGACTTCTATCACCATAAGCACTGTAACCATGGGCACTGTCACCATGAGCATGTTCACCATGAGCATTCCACAATGAGCACTGTCACTTAAGGCACTGTCCACATGAGCAGTGTCACCATGATCACTGACACCATGGGCAGGACACCCTGGGTATTGTCACCATGGGCAATATCACCATGTGCACTCTCACCATGGGAATTGTCACCTTAGGTACTGTCACTATGGGCACTGTCACCGTGAGAACTTTTACCATGATCTCTGTCACCCTGGGTATTGTCACCATGGGCACTCTCACCGTGAGAGTTGTGAACATCAGCACTATGACCATGAGCAATGTCACCATGAATACTGTCAACCTGTGTATTGTCACCATGGGCACTGTCACCATGAGCACTACACCGTGAGAATTGTGACTATGGGCACTGTCACCATGGGCACATTCACCATCGGCACTATCGCCATGAACACTGTCGCCATGAGCACTGTCACTGTGTGCAGTTTCAGCATACACACTATCACCGTAAGGACTATCACCATAAGCAATGTCACCATGAGCAATATCACCATGGGCACTGTCAACATTTTGAACTGCCTCCATGTGCAGTGTCACCATGGGCACTTTTACCATGAGTACTGTCACCATGGGTAATATCACCATGGGCACTGTCACCGTGAGCACTGTCACTATGACAATTTTCACCATAGACACTGTCATCGTGAGAACTGTCACCATGGTCACATTCAATGTAAGAACTGTCAAAACGGGGACTTTCACCATTGGCACTGTCACCGTGGGGTTGTCACCATGAGCACTGTCACCATGGGCAATGTCTCCATGCACAGTTTAACCATGAGCTATGTCACTATTGGCACTCTCAGCATCGGCACTGTAACCATGGGCACGGTCACCGTGAGGACTGTCACAACGGGCGTTGTCATACTGGACACTGTTACCATGGGCACAGTCACCATGGGCACAGTCACCATTAGCACTCTCCACATGGGTACTGTGATCTTCGGCAGTGTCACCATGGGCTCTGTCACCGTGGGCACTGTCACAATGGGAAGTATCACCATGGGCTTTGTCAGCGTGGGCACTGTCACCATGGGCACTGTCATCGTGTGCACGGCCACCGTGACATCTATCACCATAAGCACTGTCACCATGAGCAAGTTCACCATGAGCACTGCCACAATGAGCTCTGTCACTTATGGCACTGTCCACATGAGCAGTGTCACCATGATCTCTGTCACCATGGGCAGGACACCCTGCGTATTGTCACCATGGGCACTTTCACCATGAGAACTCTCATCATGGGAATTGTCACCTTAGATACTGTCACCATGGACACTGTCACCGTGAGTACTTTTACCATGAGCTCTGTCACCCTGGGTATTGTCACCATGGGCACTATCACTGTGAGAGTTGTGAACATGGGCACTCTCACCATGCACAATGTCACCATGAATACTGTCACCCTGGGCACTGTCACTGTGAGCAGTACACCGTGAGAATTGTGACTGTGCGCACTGTCACCATGGGCACATCCACCATTGGCACTATCAACGTGAACACTGTCACCATGAGCACTGTCACTGTGTGCAGTGTCACCATGTGCACTGTCACTGTAAGGATTATCACCATAAGCAATGTCACCATGAGCAAAATCACCATGGGCACTGTCACCATTTTGCACTGCCACCATGTGCAGTGTCACCATGGGCACTTTTACATGAGTAATGTCACCATGGGTAATATCACCATGTGCACGGTTACCATGAGCACTGTCACTATGAGAATTTTCACCATAGGCACTGTCACTGTGAGAATTATCACCATGGTCACATTCAACATAATAACTGTCACCACGCTGACTATCACCATTGGCAATGTCACCTTGGGGTTGTCACCATGAGCACTGTCACCATGTGCAGTGTCACCATTGGTAATATCACCATAGGCACTTTCACGGTGAGAAATGTGACCGTGCAGAATGTCTCTATGGGCACTGGCACCATGGGCATTGTCACTGTGAGCACTGTCACAACGGGCACTATCACCATGAGAAATCTCACCATGCTAACTGTCCCCATGGCACTGTCACCGTGAGAAGTGTCACCATGGGCACTGTCACTGTTGGCACTGTCACCATGGGCATTGTCATTGTGGGCACCGTCACCATGGCCACTGCCACCTTGGGCTCTTTCACCATGAACACTGTAACAATGCCCATTATCACCGTGTGCACTTTCACCATGGGCACTATCACCATGAGCACTGTCAGCATGTGCACTGTCACTATTTAGCACTGTCACCAGGTGAACTACCCCCATGGGCACTGTCACGATGTGCACTATCACCATGAGCATGGTTATCATGGACACTGTAACAATGTGCAGTGTCACCATCGGTACTGTCCCCATGGGAACTGCCACCAACAGCACTGTCACCTTTAACACAGTCACTACCTTGGGCACTGCTATTATGAGCACTGTCACAATGAGAACTCTTGCTATGAGAACTACCACCATGGGTATTTTCAACATGAGTAGGGTCACCATGGGTATTGTCACCATTTTCACTGTCACCATGAGCACTATTACCGTGAGCAATATCACCATGAGCACTCTCACTGTGGTCACTGTCACCATGGGCACTGTCACCGTGGTGCTGGCACAATGCGGACTGGCACCATGCGCCCTCTCCCCATGGGCATTATCACTGTGAGCACTCTCACCATGGTTACTGACACCATGGGCACTGTTACCATGAGCACTGTCACCATAGGCAATGGTGCCATGGTCACTGTCATCATGGGCACTGTCATCATGGGCAGTGTCACCGTGGGCACTGTCACCATGAGCACTGCCACCATCGGCATTATCACTGTGGTCACTGTCACCATGGGTACTGCAACCATGAGAACTGTCACCGTGAGTACTGTCTGCATGTGTTGTCACCATGTGCACTGTGACCATGAGAACTGTCAACATGTGCACTGTCACCATTTTTCACTGCCACCATGTGCAATATCACCATGGGCACTATCACCGTGAGAACTGTCACCATGAGTACTGTCATCATGGGCACTGTCACCAAAGGCACGGCCACCATGTGCACTGTTACCATGGTCACTATCACCGTGAGCACTGCCACCATGGGAACTACCAACATGGACACTGTCATTATGAGCACTTTCACAATGGGAACTGCCACCATGGGCACTATTAACGTGAGCACACTCACCATGGACACTATCACCAAGGGCACTGTCAGTTTCAGCACTATCACCATGGGTACTGCAACCATGACCACTGTCACCATAAGCACTGTCACCATTCTCAGTATCACCATGTGCACTGTCACCATGGGAACTTTCACCGTGAGGGTTGTGAGCATGAGCACTGTCACCGTGAGCACTGTCACCTTGGGCACTGGCACAATGTGGACTGTCACCATGAGCACTGTCATCATGGTCCCTATCACTGGTAGAACTCTCACTGTGGTCACTGTCACCAGGGGCAATGTCACCATGAGCACTGTCTCTGTGAGAAGTGTCACCATGGGCACTGTCACTGTGAGCACTGTCACCTTGGGCACTGGCACAATGTGGACTATCACCATGAGCACTGTCATCAGGGGCACTATCACTTTTAGAACTGTCACCGTGGTCACTGTTACAATGGGCACTGTCACCATGAGCACTGCCACTCTGAGCACTCTCACCATAAGAACTGTCACCGTGGGCACATTCACGATGGGCCCTTCCAACATTGGCACTATCAACGTGAGCACTGTCAACGAGAGCACTGTCACGGTGGGCAGTGTCACCATACGCACTATCACCGCAAGGACTATCACATTAAGCAATGTCACCATGGACACTGTCACCATTTTGCACTGCCACCATGTGCACTATCACCTTAGGCACTGTCACCATGAGCACTTTATCACTGCGTACTGTCACCATTGGTAAGAGCACCATGGGCACTGTCACCGTGAGAACTATCACCGTGAGCAATGCCATGATGGGCACTAGCGCCACGGGTCTTGACACTATGAGCACTGAAACAATGGGCACTATCACTGTGAGAAATTTCACCATGCTAACTGTCCCAAAGGGCATTGTCAACGGTAGAACTTTCACCATGGGCTGTGTCACAGTCAGTATTCTCACCATGGGCACTCTCATTGTGGGCACTGCCACCGTGAGCACTATTACCATGAACACTGCTACCATGAGCACTATCATGATAAGAACTGTCACTATGGGCCCAGCCACCATGGGCAGTCTCACAGTGTGCACTGTCATCAGGGACACGGTCACCATGGGCAGTGTCTCCATGAGCACTAACCATGGGCACTATCACGATGAGCAATATCACCATGGGCACTGTCACTATTTTGCACTGCCACCAGATGCACCATGACCATGTGCACTGTCACCATGGGCAGTGTCACCATCGGTACTCTCACCATGGGCACTGTCACCATGAGCACTGTCACCAAGAGCACTGTTACCACGAGCACTGCCACAATGAGGACTGTCACAAGAACTGTCACTATGAGAACTGCCACCATCGGCACTTTCACAATGATTACTGTCACAGTGGGTCTTGGAGCATTGTGATGACAAGGGTCATGGAGCCTTTTGATGACAAGGCCGTGGAACATTGTGATGGCAGGGGTCATGGAGCATTGTTATGACAGGGGAAATGGAGCATTGTGATGACAAGAGCATGGAGCATTGGTCTGAAAAGTTTCATGGATTATTGTGATGAGAGTGTTCATGGAGCTTTGTGATGACAAGGGTGTGGTGCATTGTGATGAGAAGGGCAGGGAGCATTGTGATGACAGGATCATGGAGAAATTTGATGAAAAGGGTCATGGAACATTTTGATGAGAGGGGTTAGGGAACATTGTGATGTCAGGGGTCATGGAGCATTGTGATGAAAAGGGCATGTAGCATTGTGATGACACGGGTCATGGAACATTGTGATGACAGGTGTGATGGAGTATTGTGATGACTAGAGATGGAACAGTGTGATATCAGTGGTGAGAGAGCATTTTGATGAGAACTGCATGGAGCATTGTGATGAGAAGTTTTATGGAGCACTGTGATGACAATGTTGTGGGCATTGTGATGACAGGTGCATGGTGCATTGTGATGACATGGGTCATGGAGCATTGTGATGACAAGTGCATGGAGCATTGTGATGACAAGGGTCATGGAGCATTGTGCTGACAAAGGCATAGAGCATTGTGATGACAAGGGTCATGGAGCATTGTGCTGACAAAGGCATGGAGCATTGTGATGACAAGAGTCACAGAGCATTGTGATGAAAAGTTCATGGAGCATTGTGGTGACAAAGGTCACAGAGCCTTGTGATGATGAGGGCATAGACCATTGTGGTGACAAAGGTCATGAAGCATTGTGATGACTGGAGTTACGGAGCATTGTGATGACAGGGGTCATGGAGCACTGGTCAGACAAATTTCATGGATTATTGTGATGACAGTGGGCATGGCGCATTGTGATGACAAGAGCATGGAGCCTTGTGATGCCAAGTGTCATGGAGGATTGTGATTACAAAGGTAATGGAGCATTGTGATGACAAGGGTTTGGAGCATTGTGATGAAAAGGGCCATTGAGAATTTAGATGACAAGCTCATGAAGCATTGTGATGACAAATGCATGGAGCTTGATATGACAGGGGTCATGGAGCATTGTGATGAAAAGTGTCATGGAGCATTCTGATGACAAGCTTGTGGAGTATTGTGATGACAATGGCATGGAGCATTGTGATGAAAAGGGCATGGAGCATTGTGATGAAAAAGGCATGGAGCCTTTTCATGGCAGGTTTCAAGGAGCATTCTGATGACAAGTGTCAGGGAGCATTGTGATGACAAGTGTATTGAGCATTGTGATGACAAGAGTATGTAAGATTGTGATTAGAAGTGTAATGGAGCATTGTGATGACAAGGACGTGGAGAATTGTGATGACAAGGGACATGGAACATTGTGATGACCAGGGCATGGAGCATTGTAATTGCAAACCGTGGAACATTGTAATGAGAAGACCATGGAAAAAAATGATGATGAGCGTCATGGAACACTGTAAAGACAGGGGAATGGAGCATTGTGATGACAGGTGTCATGGAGCATTGTGATGACAAGGGTCATGGAGCATTGTGATGACAAGGGTCATAGAGCATTCTTATGACAAGCTTATGGAGTGTTGTGATGAAAATGGCATGGAGCATTGTGATGAAAAAGGCATGGAACATTGTGATGAAAAAGCCATGGAGCCTTTTCATGACAGGGTTCAAGGAGCATTTTGATGACAAGTGTCAGGGAGCATTGTGATGACAAAAGTCATGGAGCATTGTGATGACAAGCACATGGAGTATTGTGATGACAGGCATCATGGAGCATTGTGATAAGTGTTATGGAACATTGTGATGACAAAGGGCTTGGAGCATTGTGATGACAGAGGCCATGGATCATTTTGAGTTCAAGGAACATGGAGCATTGTGATAACAAGGGCATGAAGCAATGTGATCCCAAGTTTCAGGGAGGATTGTGATGACAAGCGCATGGAGCATTGTGATGATAAGGTCATGCAGCATTTTGCTGACAAAGGCATGGAGCATTGTGATGACAACTGTCATGGAGCATTGTGGTGAGAAGACCATGGATAATTGTGATGACGAGCGTCATGGGGCGTTGTGATGACAAGTGTTATGGAAGATTGTGATCACAAGGGTTTGGAGCATTGTGATGACAGAGGTCATGGAACATTTTGATTTCATTATGATGACAATAGCATGAAGCATTATGATGATGGGCATGGTGCATTGTGATGACAGGGTTCATGGAGCATTGAGATGAAAAGGGGCATGGAGCATTGTGATTACAGGGGTCTTGGAGCATTGTGATGACAAGGGTCATGGAGCCTTTTGAAGACAAGACCGTGGAACATTGTAATAGCAGGGGTCATGGAGCATTGTTATGACAGGGGTAATGGAGCATTGTGATGACAAGGGCATGGAGAATTGGTCTGAAAAGTTTCATGGATTATTGTGATGAGAGTGGGCATGGAGCATTGTGATGACAAGGGCACGGAACACTGTGGTACATGGGTCATGGAGGATTCTAATGACAAGGGCATTGAGCATTGTGATGAGAAGGGCATCGAGCATTGTGATGACAAGCGTCATGGAGCTTTGTGATGACAAAGGCATGGAGCAATGTGATGAGAGTTTTCATAGAGCATTGTGATGACAATGGTATGGAGCATTGTGATGCCAAGAGTCATGGAACTTTGTGATGACAAAGGTCATGGAGCATTTTGATGACAAGGGCGTGGTGCATTGTGATGAGAAAGCCAGTGAGCATTGTGATGACAGGGTCATGGAGCAATTTGATGAAAATAGTCATGGAACATTTTGATGACAGGGGTTATGGAACATTGTGATGTTAGGAGTCATGGGGCATTGTGATGAAAAGTGTCATGGAGCATTTTGATGACAGGGGTTATGGAATATTGTGATGTCATGGGTCATGGAGCATTGTGATGACAGGGGTGAGAGAGTATTGTGATGACTAGTGATGGAACGTTGTGATATCAGTGGTAAGAGAGCATTGTGATGAGAAGTGCATGGAGCATTGTGATGACAAGGTGTATGGAGCATTGTGATGACAAGGTTGTGGAGCATTGTGATGACAAGCGCATGGCACATTGTGATGACATGGGTCATGTAACATTGTGATGAAAAGTTCATGGAGCATGGTGGTGACAAAGGTTCCAGAGCCTTGTGATGACGAGGGCATGAACAATTTTGATGACAAAGGTCATTAAGCATTGTGATGACTGCAGTCATGGAGCATTGTGATGACAGGGGTCATGGAGCATTGTGATGACAAGGGCATGGAGCATTGTGATGACAGGGTTAAGGAGCATTGGTCTGATATGTTTCATGGATTATTGTGATGACAGAGGGCATGGCACATTGTGATGACAAGGGCATGTAGCATTTTGCTGATAAAGGCATGGAACATTCTGATGACAAGGGTCATGGAGTACTGTGATGACAAGCGTCACGTAGCATTGTGATTACAGGGGTCATGGAGCATTGGGATGACAAGGGCATGGATCATTGTGATGACAAGAGTCATGGAGCATTTTGATGACAAGAGTCCCGGATCATTGTGTTGTCAGGGGTCATGGAGCGTTGTGATGACAGTGGTCATGGAGCATTGTGACGACAGTGGTCATGGATCATTGTGATGAGAAGGTCATGGACCATGGGGCTGAATATATTAATGGAGTATTGTGATGACAGGGGTCATTGAGCATTGTGATGACAAGGGAATGGCGCATTGTGAAGACAAAGTCCTAGAGCATTGTCATAAGAAGGCCATGGCGCCTTGTGATGACAAGTTTCATGGAGCATTCTGATGAAAAGGGGCATGGAGCATTTTGATTACAGGGATCTTGGAGCATTGTGATGACAAGGGCATGGAGCACTGTGATAAGAAGGCCATGGAGCATTGTGATGACAGGCATCATGGAGCGTTGTGATGACAAGTGTTATGGAACATTGTGATAACAAGTGTTTGGAGCATTGTGATGACAGACGTCATGGATCATTTTGATTTCAAGGAGCATGGAGCATTGTGATGACAAGTGTATTGAGAATTGTGATGACAAATGTCATGGAATATTGTGAGGAGAAGACCATTGATAATTGTGATGACGAGCGTCATGGGGCGTTGTGATGACAAGTGTTATGGAACATTGTGATCACAAGGGTTTGGAGCATTTTGATGACAGAGGTCATGGAGCATTTTGATTTCATTGTGATGACAGTAGCATGAAGCATTATGATGATGGGCATGGTGCATTGTGATGACAGGGTTCATGGAGCATTGAGATGATAAGGGGCATGGAGCGTTGTGATTACAGGGTTCTTGGAGCATTGTGATGACAAGGGCATGGAGCATTGTGATGAGAAGGCCATGGAGCATTCTGATGACATGCGTCATAGAGCTTTGTGATGACAAGGGCATGGAGCATTGTGATTAACGGGGTCTTGGAGCATTGTGATGACAGGGGTCATGGAGCCTTGTGATGACAGGGCCATGGAAAATGGTGATGGCAGTGGTCATGGAGCATTGTTTTCACAGGGGTAATGGAGCATTGTGATGACAAGAGCATGGAGCATTGGTCTGAAAAGTTTCATGGATTATTGTGATGAGAGTGGGCATGGGACATTGTGATGACAAGGGCATGGAACACTGTGATACATGGGTCATGGAGGATTGTAATGACAAGGGCATGGAGCATTGTGATGTGAAGGGCATTGAGCATTGTGATGACAAGCGTCATGGAGCTTTGTGATGACAATGGCATGGAGCAATGTGGTGAGAGGGTTCAAGGATCATTGTGATGACAAGGGCACGGAACACTGTGATACATGGGTCATGGAGGATTGTAATGACAAGGGCATGGAGCATTGTGATGTGAAGGGCATTGAGCATTGTGATGACAAGCGTCATGGAGCTTTGTGATGACAATGGCATGGAGCAATGTGGTGAGAGGGTTCATGGATCATTGTGATGACAATGGCATGGAGCATTGTGATGAAAAGGGCATGGAGCATTGTGATGAAAAAGGCATGGAGCCTTTTCATGACAGGGTTCAAGGAGCATTCTGATGACAAGGGTCAGGGAGCATTGTGATGACAAGTGTATTGAGCATTGTGATGAGAAGGCCATGGAGCATTCTGATGACATGCGTCATGGAGCATTGTGATGACAGGCATCATGGAGCGTTGTGATGACAAGTGTTATGGAACATTGTGATCACAAGTGTTTGGAGCATTGTGATGACGGAAGTCATGGATCATTTTGATTTCAAAGAGCATGGAGCATTGTGATGACAAGGGCATGAAGCAATGTGATCCCAAGGTTCATGGAGGATTGTGATGACAATCGCATGGAGCATTGTGATGACAAGGTCATGGAGCATTTTGCTGACAAAGGCATGGAACACTGTGATGACAAGGCTCATGGAGAACTGTGATGACAAGCGTCACGGGGCATTGTGATTACAGGGGTCATGGAGCATTGGGATGACAAGAGTATGGATCATTGTGATAACAAGGGTCATGGAGCCTTTTGATGACAAGAGTCCCGGATCATTGTGTTGTCAGGGGTCATGGAGCGTTGTGATGACACTGGTCAAGGAGCATTGCGATGACAGGGTCAAGGAGCATTGTGAGGAAAAGGGAATGGAGCATTGTGATGACAAGTTCCTGGAGCATTTTGATGAGAAGACCATGGAGCCTTGTGATGACAAGCCTCATGGAGCATTCTGATGAAATGGGGCATGGAGAATTGTGATTACAGGAGTCGTGGAGCATTGTGGTGACAAGGGCATGGAGCACTGTGATGAGAAGGCCATGGAGCATTCTGATGACATGCATCATGGAGTTTTGTGATGACAAGGACATGGAGCTTTGTGATTACAGGGGTCATGGAGCATTGTGATGAAAAGGGCAAGCATCATTGTGATGAAAAAGGCATGGAGCCTTGTCATGACAGGGTTCAAGGAGCATACTGACGACAAGTGTCAGGGAGCATTGTGATGACAAGTGTATTGAGCATTGCGATGACAAAGATCATGGAGCATTGTGATGAGAAGACAATGGATAATTGTGATGATGGGCGTCATGGGGCGTTGTGATGACAAGTGTTATGGAACGTTGTGATCACAAGGGTTTGGAGCATTGTGATGACACAGGTCATGGAGCATTTTGATTTCATTGTGATGACAATAGCATGAAGCATTATGATGATGAGCATGGTGCATTGTGATGACAGGGTTCATGGAGCATTGAGATAAAAAGGGGCATGGAGCGTTGTGATTACAGGGTTCTTGGAGCATTGTGATGACAAGGGCAGGAAGCATTGTGATGAGAAGGCCATCGAGCATTCTGATGACATGCATCATGGAGTTTTGTGATGACAAGGGCATGGAGCTTTGTGATCACAGGGGTCTTGGAGCATTGTGATGACAAGGTTCATGGAGCCTTTTGATGACAAGACCGTGGAACATTGTGATGGCAGGGGTCATGGAGCATTGTTATGATAGGGTTAATGGAGCATTGTGATGACAAGGGCATGGACCATTGGTCTGATAAGTTTCATGGATTATTGTGATGAGAGTGGGCATGGAGCTATGTGATGACAAGGGCATGGAACACAGTGAAACATGGGTCATGGAGGAATGGAATGACAAGTGCATGGAACATTGTGATGTGAAGGGAATCGAGCATTGTGATGACAAGCGTCATGGAGCTTTGTGATGATAATGGCATGGAGCAATGTGATGAGAGGGTTCATGGATCATTGTGATGACAATGTCATGGAGCATTGTGATGAAAAGGGCATGGAGCATTGTGATGAAAAAGGCAAGGAGCCTTTTCATGACAGGGTTCAAGGAGCATTCTGATGACAAGGGTCAGGGAGCATTGCGATGACAAGTGTATTGAGCATTGTGATGAGAAGACCATGGAGCATTCTGATGACATGCGTCATGGAGCATTGTGATGACAGGCATCATGGAGCGTTGTGATGACAAGTGTTATGGAACATTGTGATAACAAGTGTTTGGAGCATTGTGATGACAGATGTCATGGATCATTTTGATTTCAAGGAGCATGGAGCATTGTGATGACAAGGGCACGAAGCACTGTGATCCCAAGATTCATGGAGGATTGTGATGACAATGTCATGTAGAATTTTGCTGACAAAGGCATGGAGCATTGTGATGACAAAGGTCATGGAGCACTGTGATGACAAGCGTCACGGAGCATTGTGATTACAGGGGTCATGGAGCATTGGGATGACAAGGGCATGGATCATTGTGATGACAAGGGTCATGGAGTATTTTGATGACAAGAGTCCTGGATCATTGTGCTGTCAGGGGTCTTGGAGCATTGTGATGACAGTGGTCATGGAGCACTGTGATGACAGGGGTTATTGAGCATTGTGATGAGAAGGTCATGGAGCATTGGGCTGAAAATGTTCATGGAGTATTGTGATGACATGGGTCATGGAGCATTGTGATGACAAGGGAATGGAGTATTGTGATGACAAGTTCCTAGAGCATTGTGATGAGAAGACCATGGAGCCTTGTGATGACAAGTCTCATGGAGAATTCTGATGAAAAGGGGCATGGAGCATTGTGATTACAGGGGTCTTGGTGCATTGTGATGACAAGGGCATGGAGCATTGTGATGAGAAGGCCATGGAGCATTCTGATGACATGCGTCACGGACCTTTGTGATGACAAGGGCATGGAGCATTTTGATTACATTGTCTTGGAGCATTGTGATGAAAAGGGCATGGATCATTGTGATGAAAATGCATGGAGCCTTGTCCTGACAGGGTTTAAGGACCATACTGACGACAAGTGTCATGGAGCATTGTGATGACAAGTGTATTGAGAATTGTGATGACAAATGTCATGGAACATTGTGAGGAGAAGACCATGGATAATTGTGATGACGAGCGTCATGGGGCGTTGTGATGGCAAGTGTTATGGAACATTGTGATCACAAGGGTTTGGAGCATTTTGATGACAGAGGTCATGGAGCATTTTGATTTCATTGTGATGACAGTAGCATGAAGCATTATGATGATGGGCATGGTGCATTGTGATGACGGGGGTCATGGAGCATTGAGATGATAAGGGGCATGGAGCGTTGTGATTACAGGGTTCTTGGAGCATTGTGATGACAAGGGCGTGGAGCATTGTGATGAGAAGGCCATGGAGCATTCTGATGACATGCGTCATAGAGCTTTGTGATGACAAGGGCATGGAGCATTGTGATTAACGGGGTCTTGGAGCATTGTGATGACAGGGTTCATGGAGCCTTGTGATGACAGGGCCATGGAAAATGGTGATGGCAGGGGTCATGGAGCATTGTTGTCACAGGGGTAATGGAGCATTGTGATGACAAGAGCATGGAGCATTGGTCTGAAAAGTTTCATGGATTATTGTGATGAGAGTGGGCATGGGACATTGTGATGACAAGGGCACGGAACACTGTGATACATGGGTCATGGAGGATTGTAATGACAAGGGCATGGAGCATTGTGATGTGATGGGCATTGAGCATTGTGATGACAAGTGTCATGGAGCTTTGTGATGACAAAGGCATGGAGCAGTGTGATGAGAGGTTTCATGGAGCATTGTGAAGACAACGGCATGGAGCATTGTGATGCCAAGAGTCATGGAACTTTGTGATGACAAAGGTCATGGAGCATTTTGATGACAAGGGCGTGGTGCATTGTGATGAGAAGGGCAGGGAGCATTGTGATGACAGGGTCATGGAGCAATTTGATGAAAATAGTCATGGAACATTTTGATGATAGGGGCTATGGAACATTGTGATGTCGGAGTCATGGAGCATTGTGATGAAAAGGTTCATGGAGCATTGTGATGACAGGGGTCATGGAACATTGTGATGACATGGGTGAGGGAGTATTGTGATAACTAGTGATGGAACATTGTGATATCAGTGGTGAGAGAGCATTTTGATGAGAAGTGCATGGAGCATTGTGATGACAAGGTTTATGGAGCATTGTGATGACAAGGTTTATGGAGCATTGTGATGACAAGGTTGTGGAGCATTGTGATGACAAGTGCATGGCGCATTGTGATGACATGTTTCATGGAGCATTGTGATGAAAAGTTCATGGAGCATTATGGTGACAAATGTCACAGAGCTTTGTGATGACAAGGGCATTGACCGTTGTGGTTACACAGGTCATTACGCATTGTGATGACTGTAGTCATGGAGCATTGTGATGACAGGGGTCGTGGAGCATTGTGATGACAAGGGCATGGAGCATTGTGATGACAGGGTTAAGGAGCATTGTTCTGACAAGTTTCATGGATTATTGTGATGACAGTTGGCATGGCGCATTTTGATGACAAGGGCATGGAGCATTGTGATGACAAGGTCATGGAGTATTGTGAAGACAGGTGTCAGGGAGCATTGTGATGACAACGGTCATGGAGCATTGTGATGACAATGGCATGGAGCATTGTGATGTGAAGTGTCATGGAGGATTGAGATGACAAAGGTAATGGAGCATTGTGATGACAAGGGCTTCTAGCATTGTGATGACAACGGTCATGGAGCATTGTGATGACAAGGGCATGGAGCATTGTGATGACAAGGGCCATTGAGAATTTTGATGACAAGGTCGTGAAGCATTGTGATGACAAGTGCATGGAGCTTGCTATGACAGGGTTCATGGAGAATTGCGATGACATGTGCATGGAGAATTGTGATGACAAGAGCATGTAACATTGTGATAAGAAGTGCCATGGAGCATTGTGATGACAAGGACGTGGAGAATTGTGATGACAAGGGACATGGAGCATTGAGATGACCAGGTCATGGAGCATTGTGATGGCAAGACCGTGGAGCATGGTGATGAGAAGACCATGAATAATTGTGATGACGAACGTCATGGAGCACTGTAATGACAGGGGAATGGAGCATTGTGATGACAGGTGTCATGGAGCATTGTGATGACAGGGGTCCTGGAGCATTGTGATGACCAGGGTCATGGAGCATTCTGATGAAAAGGTTGTGGAGTATGGTGATGACAATGGCAAGGAGCATTATGATGAAAAGGGCATGGATCATTGTGATGAAAAAGGCATGGAGCCTTTTCATGACAGGGTTCAAGGAGCATTTTGACGACATGTGTCAGGGAGCATTGTGATGACAAGTGTATTGAGCATTGTGATGACAAAGGTCACGGAGCATTGTGATGACAAGAGCATGGAGTATTGTGATGACAGGCATCATGGAGTGTTGTGACGACAAGTGTTATGGAACATTGTGATCACAAGTGTTTGGAGCATTGTGGTGACAGAAGTCATGGATCATTTTGATTTCAAAGAGCATGGAGCATTGTGATGACAAGGGCATGAAGCAATGTGATCCCAAGGTTCATGGAGGATTGTGATGACAATCGCATGGAGCATTGTGATGACAAGGTCATGGAGCATTTTGCTGACAAAGGCATAGAACATTGTGATGACAAGGCTCATGGAGAACTGTGATGACAAGTGTCACGGAGCATTGTGATTACAGGGGTCATGGAGCATTGGGATGACAAGTGTATGGATCGTTGTGATAACAAGGGTCATGGAGCATTTTGATGACAATGGTTCCGGATCATTGTGTTGTCAGGGGTCATGGAGCCTTGTGATGACACTGGTCAGGGAGCATTGTGATGACAGGGTCAAGGAGCATTGTGATGAAAAGGGAATGGAGCCTTGTGATGACAAGGCTCATGGAGCATTCTGATGAAATGGGACATGGAGTATTGTGATTAGAAGAGTCTTGGAGCATTGTGATGACAAGGGCATGGAACACTGTGATGAGAAGGCCATGGAGCATTCTGATGACATGCATCATGAGCTTTGTGATGACAATGGCATAGAGCTTTGTGATTACAGGGGTCTTGGAGCATTGTGATGACAAGGGTCGTGGAGCCTTTTGATGACAAGGCCGTGGAACATTGTGATGGCAGAGTCATGGAGCATTGTTTTGACAGGGGTAATGGAGCATTGTGATGACAAGGGCATGGATCATTGTGATGAAAAAGGCATTGAGTCTTGTCATAACAGGATTCAAGGAGCATACTGACGACAAGTGTCAGGGAGCATTGTGATGACAAGTGTATTGAGCATTGTGATGACAAGGGCATGGAGAATTGTGATGAGAAGACCATGGATAATTGTGTTGAAGAGCGTCATGGGGCGTTGTGATGACAAGTGTTATGGAACATTATGATCACAAGGGTTTGGAGCATTGTGATGACAGAGGTCATGGAGCATTTTGATTTCATTGTGATGACAATAGCATGAAGCATTATGATGATGGGCATGGTGCATTGTGATGACAGGGTTCATGGAGCATTGAGATGCAAAGGGGCATGGAGCATGTTAATTACAGGTGTCTTGGAGCATTGTGATGACAAGGGAAAGGAGCATTGTGATGAGAATGCCATTGAGCATTCTGATAACATGCGTCATGAGCTTTGTGATGACAATGGCATAGATCATTGTGATTAAAGTGGTCTTGGAGCATTGTGATGACAAGGGTCATGTAGCCTTTTGATGACAAGGCCGTGGAACATTGTGATGGCAGGGTCATGGAGCATTGGTATGAAATGTTTCATGGATTATTGTGATGAGAGTGGGCATGGAGCTTTGTGATGACAAGGGCACGGAACACTGTGATACATGGGTCATGGAGGATTGTAATGACAAGGGCATGGAGCAATGTGATGAGAGGTTTCATGGATCATTTTGATGACAATTTCATGGAGCATTGTGATGAAAAGAGGATGGAGCATTGTGATGAAAAGGCATGGAGCCTTTTCATGACAGGGTTCAAGGATCATTCTGATGCCAAGTGTCAGGGAGCATTGTAATGACAACTGTATTGAGCATTGTGATGACAAAAGTCATGGATCATTTTGATGACAAGGGCATGGAGTGTTGTGATGAGAGGCATCATGGAGCATTGTGATGACAAGTGTTATGGAACATTGTGATCACAAGGGTTTGGAGCATTGTGATGACAGTGGTCATGGATCATTTTTATTTCAAGGAGCATGGAGCATTGTGATGACAAGGGCATGAAGCAATTCGATCCCAATGTTCATGGAGGATTGTGATGACAATGGTAATGGAGTATTGTGATGACCAGAGCATGAAGCATTGTGATGACAAGGTCATGTAGCATTTTGCTGACAAAGGCATGGAGCATTGTGATGAAAAGTGTCATGGAGAACTGTGTTGACCAGCGTCACAGAGCATTGTGATTACAGGGGTCATGGAGCATTCTGTTGACAAGAGTCCCGGATCATTGTGTTGTCAGGGGTCATGGAGCGTTGTGATGACAGTGGTCATGGAGCATTGTGATGACAGGGGTCATGGAGCATTGTGATGAGAAAGTCATGGAGCATTGGGCTGAAAATATTCATGGAGTATTGAGGTGACAGGGGTCATGGAGCATTGTGATGACAAGGGAATGGAGCATTGTGGTGACAAGGTCCTGGAGCATTGTGATGAGAAGAACATGGGGCCTTGTGATGACAAGTCTCATGAAGCATTCTGATGAAAAGAGGCATGGAGCATTGTGATTACAGGGTTCTTGGAGCATTGTGATGACAAGGGCATGGAGCATTGTGATGAGAAGGCCATGGAGCATTCTGATGACATGCGTCATGGAGTTTGTGATGACAAGGGCATGGAGCATTGTGATTACAGGGGTCTTGGATCATTGTGATGAAAAGGGCATGGATCATTGGGAAAAAAAAAGATATGGAGCCTTGTGATGACAGGGTTCAAGGAGCATACTGACGGCAAGTGTCAGGGAGCATTGTGATGACAAGTGTGTTGAGCATTGTATTGACAAAAGTCATGGAGCATTTTGATGACAAGGGCATGGAGCATTGTGACTACAGGTGTCTTGGAGCATTGTGATGACAATGGTTATGGAGCCTTGTGATGACAAGGCCGTGGAACATTGTGATGGCAGGGGTCATGGAGCATTGTTATGACAGGGGTAATGGAGCATTGTGATGACAAGGGCATGGAGCATTGGTCTGAAAAGTTTCATGGATTATTGTGATGAGAGTGGGAATGGAGGATTGTGATGACAAGGGCACGAGCTGTGATACATGGGTCATGGAGGATTGTAATGACAAGGACATGGAGCATTGTGATGAGAAGGGCATTGAGCATTGTTATGACAAGCGTCATTGTGCTTTGTGATGACAAGGGCATAGAGCAATGTGATGAGAGGGTTCATGGAGCATTGTGATGACAACGGCATGGAGCATTGTGATGCCAAGGGTCATGGACATTTGTGATGACAAAGGTCATGGAGCATTTTGATGACAAGGGCGTGGTGCATTGTGATGAGAATGGCAGGGAGCACTGAGATGACAGGGTCATGGAGCAATTTGATGAAAATAGTCATGGAACATTTTGATGACAGGTGTTATGGAACATTGTGATGTCAGCGGTCATGGAAAATTTTGATGACAAGGGTGAGGGAGTATTGTGATGACTAGTGATGGAATATTGTAATATCAGTGGTGAGAGAGCATTTTGATGAGAAGTGCATGGAGCATTGTGATGACAAGGTTTTTGGAGCATTGTGATGACAAGGTTGTGGAGCATTGTGATGACAAGCGCATGGCGCATTGTGATGTCATGTGTCATGGAGCATTGTGCTGACAAGCGCATGGAGCATTGTGAAGACAAGGGTCATGGAGCATTGTGCTGACAGAGGCATGGAGCATTATGATTACAAGGTTCGTGGAGCATTTTGATGACAAGAGTCCCAGATCATTGTGTTGTCAGGGTTCATGGAGCATTGTGATGACCGTGGATATGGAGCATTGTGATGACAAGGGCGTGGAGCACTGTGATGAGAAAGCCATGGAGCATTCTGATGACATGCATCATGGAGCTTTTTGATGACAAGTGCATAGAGCATTGTGACTACAGGGATCTTGGAGCATTGTGATGAAAGGGGCATGGATCATTGTGATAAAAAAGGCATGGAGCTTTGTCTTGACAGGGTTCAAGGAGCATACTGATGACAAGTGTTGGAACACTGTGATATCAGTGAGCATTGTGATGACAAGTGTAATGAGCATTGTGATGACGAAGGTCATGGAGCATTGTGATGAGAAGGGCATGGAGCATTCTGATGACATGCATCTTGGAGCTTTGTGATGACAAGGGCATGGAGCATTGTGATTACAGTGGTCTTGGCGCATTGTGATGACAAGCGTCATGGAGCCTTGTGATGACAAGGCCATGGAACATTGTGATGGCAGGGGTCATGGAGCATTGTTATGACAGGGGTAATTGAGCATTGTGATGACAAGGGCATGGAGTATTGGTCTGAAAAATTTCATGGATTATTGTGATGAGAGTGGGAATGGAGCATTGTGATGACAAGGGCACGGAACACTGTGATACATGGGTCATGGAGGATTGTAATGACAAGGGCATGGAGCATTGTGATGAGAAGGGCATTGAGCATTGTGATGAAAAAGGTCATGGAGCTTTGTGATGACAAGGGCATGGAGCAATGTGATGAGAGGGTTCATGGAGCATTGTGATGACAATGGCATGGAGCACTGTGTTGCCAAGCATCATGGAGCTTTGTGATGACAAAGGTCATGGAGCATTTTGTTGACAAGGGCGTGGTGCATTGTGATGAGAAGGACAGGGAGCATTGTGATGACAGGGTCATGGAGCAATTTGATGAAAATAGTCATGGAACATTTTGATGACAGGGGTTATGGAACATTGTGATGTCAGGGGACGTGGAGCACTGTGATGATAAGAGCATGTAGCATTGTGATGACAGGGGTCATGGAACATTGTGATGACAGGGGTGAGGGAGTATTGTGATAACTAGTGATGGAGCATTGTGATATCAGTGGTGAGAGAGCATTTTGATGAGAAGTGCATGGAGCATTGTGATGACAAGGTTTATGGAGCATTGTGATGACAATGTTGTGGAGCATGGTGATGACATACGCATGGCTCTTTGTGATGACATGTGTCATGGAGCATTGTGCTGACAAGTGCATGGAGCATTTTGATGACAAAGGCATGAACCATTGTGATGAAAAGGATCACAGGGTATTGTGATGAAAAGTTAATGGAGCATTGTGGTGACAAAGGTGACAGAGCCTAGTGATGATGATGGCATGGACTATTGTGATGACACAGGTCATGAAGCATTGTGATGAATGGAGTCACGGAGCATTGTGATGACAGGGGTCATGGAGCATTGTGATGACAAGGGCATGGAGCATTGTGATGACAGGGGCATGGAGCATTGGTCTGACAAGTTTCATGGATTATTGTGATGAAAGTGGGCATGGCGCATTGTGATGACAAGGGCATGGAGCATTGTGATGACAAGGTCATGGAATATTGTGAAGACAGGTGTCAGGGAGCATTGTGATGACATATGTCATAGTCCATTGTGATGATAATGGCATGGAGCATTGTGATGCCAAGTGTAATGAGGACTATGATGACAAAGGTAATGGAGCATTGTGATGACAAGGTCTTGGAGCATTGTGATGACAAGGGTCATGGAGCATTGTGATGACAACGACGTGGAGAATTGTGATGACAAGGGACATGGAGCATTGTGATGACCAGGGCATGGTGCATTGTGATGGCAAGACTGTGGAGCATTGTACTGAAAAGTCCTTGGATAATTGTGATGTCGAACGTCATGGAGCACTGTAATGACAAGGGACATGGAGCATTGTGATGACAGGTGTCATGGAGCATTGTGATGACAGGGGTCATGGAGCATTGTGATGACTAGGGCATGGAGCATTTTGATGACAGGGGCAAGGAGCATTGGTCTGACAAGTTTCATGGATTATTGTGATGACAGTGGGCATGGCGCATTGTGATGACAAGGGCATGGAGCATTGTGATGACGAGGTCATGGAGTATTGTGAAGACATGTGTCAGGGAGCATGTGATGACATATGTCATGGTCCATTGTGATGACAATGGCATGGAGCATTGTGATGCCAAGTGTCATGGAGGATTGTGATGACAAAAGTAATGGAGCATTGTGATGACAAGGTCTTGGAGCATTGTGATAACAAGGGTCATGGAGCATTGTGATGACAAGGGCATGGAGCATTGTGATGACAATAGCCATTGAGAATTTTGATGACAAGATCGTGAAGCATTGTGATGACAAGCTCATGGAGCTTGCTATGAAAGGGTTCATGGAGCATTGCGATGACAAGAGCATGTAACATTGTGATGAGAAGTGCATGGAGCATTCTGATGACAAGCCTGTGGAGTATTGTGATGACAATTGCATGGAGCATTGTGAGGAAAAGGGCATGGAGCATTGTGATGAAAAAGGCATGGAGCCTTTTCATGACAGGGTTCAAGGAGCATTCTGACAACAAGTGTCAGCGAGCATTGTGATGACAAGTATATTGAGCATTGTGATGACAAATGTCATGGAGCATTTTGATGACAAGGGCATGGAGTATGGTGATGACAGGCATCATGTAGTATGGTGATGACAGGCATCATGGAGCACTGTGATGACAAGTGTTATGGAACATTGTGATCACAAGAGTTTGGAGCATTGTGATGACAGAGGTCATGGATCATTTTGATTTCAAGGAGCATGGAGCATTGTGATGACAAGGGCATGAAGCAATGTGATCCCAATGTTCATGGAGGATTGTGATGACAATGATATTAGACTATTGTGATGACAAGCGCATGGAGCATTGTGATCACAAGGTCATGTAGCATTTTGCTGAAAAAGGCATGGAGCATTGTGATGACAAGGGTCATGGAGCACTGTGATGACATGCTTCACGGAACATTTTGATTACAGGTGTCATGGAGCATTGGGATGACAAGGGCACAGATCATTGTGATGACAAGGGTCATGGAGCATTTTGATGACAAGAGTCCCGGATCATTGTGTTGTCAGGGTTCATGGAGCATTGTGATGACCGTGGAGATGGAGCATTGTGATGACAACGGCGTGGAGCACTGTGATGAGAAAGCCATGGAGCATTTTGATGACATGCGTCATGGAGCTTTTTGATGACAATTGCATAGAGCATTGTGACTACAGGGATCTTGTAGCATTGTGATGAAAGGGACATGGATCATTGTGATGAAAAAGGCATGGAGCCTTGTCATGACAGGGTTCAAGGAGCATACTGATGACATGTGATGGAACATTGTGATATCAGTGAGCATTGTGATGACAAGTGTAATAAGCATTGTGATGATGAAGGTCATGGAGCATTGTGATGAGAAGGGCATGGAGCATTCTGATGACATGCGTCTTGGAGCTTTGTGATGACAGGAGCATGGAGCATTGTGATTACAGGGGTCTTGGAGCATTGTGATGACAAGCGTCATGGAGCCTTGTGATGACAAGGCCATGGAACATTGTGATGGCAGGGGTCATGGAGCATTGTTATGACAGGGGTAATGGAGCATTGTGATGACAAGGGCATGGAGAATTGGTCTGAAAAGTTTCATGGATTATTGTGATGAGAGTGGGAATGGAGCATTGTGATGACAAGGGCATGGAACACTGTGATACATGGGTCATGGAGGATTGTAATGACAAGGGTATGGAGCACTGTGATGAGAAGACAATGGATAATTGTGATGACGAGCGTCATGGGGCGTTGTGATGACAAGTGTTATGGAACATTGTGATCACAAGGGTTTGGAGCATTGTGATGAGAGAAGTCATGGTGCATTTTGATTTCATTGTGATGACAATAGCATGAAGCATTATGATGATGGACATGGTGCATTGTGATGACAGGGTTCATGGAGCATTGAGATGAAAAGGGGCATGGAGCATTGTGATTACAGGGTTCTTGGAGCATTGTGATGACAAGGGCCTGGAGCATTGTGATGAGAAGGCCATGGAGCATTCTGATGACATGTGTCATGGATCTTTGTGACGACAAGGGCATGGAGCATTGTGATTACAGGGGTCTTGGAGCATTGTGATGACAAGGGTCATGGAGCCTTGTGATGACAAACCCATGGAACACTGTGATGGCAGGGGTAATGGAGCATTGTTATGACAGGGGTAATGGAGCATTGTGATGACAAGAGCATGGAGCATTGTTCTGAAAGGTTTCATGGATTTTTGTGATGAGAGTGGGCATGGAACATTGTGATGACAAGGGCACGGAACACTGTGATACGTGGGTCATGGAGGATTGTAATGACAAGGGCATGGAGCATTGTGATGAAAAAGGTCATGGAGCTTTGTGATGACAATGGCATGGAGCACTGTGATGCCAAGCATCATGGAGCTTTGTGATGACAAAGGTCATGGAGCATTTTGATGACAAGGGCGTGGTGCATTGTGATGAGAAAGACAGGGAGCATTGTGATGACAGGGTCTTGGAGCAATTTGATGACAGTGGTTATGGAAAATTGTGATGTCAGGGGACATGGAGCATTGTGATGATAAGAGCATGTATCTTTGTGATGACAGGGGTCATGGAACATTGTGATGACAGGGGTGAGGGTGTATTGTGATGACTAGTGATGGAATATTGTGATATCAGTGGTGAGAGAGCATTTTGATGAGAAGTGCATGGAGCATTGTGATGACATGGTTTATGGAGCATTGTGATGACAAGGTTGTGGAGCATTGTGATGACAAAGGCATGGCGCTTTGTGATGATATGTGTCATGGAGCATTGTGCTGACAAATGCATAGAGCATTTTGATGACAAAGGCATGGATCATTTTGATGACAAGGGTCACAGAGCATTGTGATGAAAATTTCATGGAGCATTGTGGTGACAAAGGTCACAGAGCCTTGTGATGACGACGGCATGGACTATTGTGATGACACATGTCATGAAGCATTGTGATGACTGGAGTCACGGAGCATTGTGATGACAGGGGTCATGGAGCATTGTGATGACTAGGGCATGGAGCACTGTGATGACAGGTGCATGGAGCATTGGTCTGACAAGTTTCATGGATTATTGTGATGAAAGTGGGCATGGCGCATTGTGATGACAAGGGCATGGAGTATTGTGAAGACAGGTCAGGGAGCACTGTGATGGCAAGACCGTGGAGCATTATGATGAGAAGACCATGTATAATTGTGATCACGAGCATCATGGAGCACTGTAATGACAAGGGGCATGGAGTGTTGTGATGACAGGTGTCATGGAGCATTGTGATGACAGGGGACATGGAGCATTGTAATGAAAAGGAACATGGAGGATTCTGATAACAAACTTGTGGAGTACTGTGATGACAATGCATGCAGCATTGTGATGAAAAGGGCATGGAGCATTGTGATGAAAAAGGCATGGAGTCTTTTCATGACAGGGTTCAAGGAGCATTCTGACAACAAGTGTCAGGGAGCATTGTGATGACAAGTGTATTGAGCATTATGATGACAAAGGTCTTGGAGCATTGTGATAACAAGGGCATGGAGTATTGTGATGACAGGCATCGTGGAGCGTTGTAATGACAAGTGTTATGGAACACTGTGATCACAAGGGTTTGGAGCATTGTGATTACAGAGGTCATGGATCATTTTGATTTCAAGGAGCATGGAACATTGTGATGACAAGGGCATGAAGCAATGTGATCCCAAGCTTCATGGAGGACTGTGATGACAATGGAAATGGAGTATTGTAATGACAAGTGCATGGAGTATTGTGATGACAAGGTCATGTAGCATTTTGCTGACAAAGGCATGGAGCATTGTGATGAGAAGGATCATGGAGCACTGTGATGACAAGTGTCACGGAGCATTGTTATTACAAGGGTTATGGAGTATTGGGATGACAAGGGCATGGATCATTGTGATGACAAGTGTCATGGATCATTTTGATAACAAGAGTCCCGGATCATTGTGTTGTCAGGGGTCATGGAGCACTGTGATGACAGTGTACATGGATCATTTTGATGACAAGAGTCCCGGATCATTGTGTTGTCAGGGGTCATGGAGCATTGTGATGACAGTGTACATGGAGCATTGTGATGACAGGGGTCATGGATCATTGTGATGAGAAGGTCTTGGAGCATTTGGCTGAAAATATTCATGAGTATTGTGATGACAGGGGTCATGGAGCATTGTGATGACAAGAGAATGGAACATTGTGATGACAAGTTCCTGGAGCATTGTGATGAGAAGACCATGGAGCATTCTGATGACATGCATCATTGATCTTTGTGATGACAAGGGCCTGGAACATTGTGATTACAGGAGTCTTGAAGCATTGTGATGAAATGGGCATGGATCATTGTGATGAAAATGGCATGGAGCCTTGTCATGACAGGGTTCAAGGAGCATACTGATGACAAGTGTCAGGGAGCATTGTGATGACAAGTATTTTGAGCATTGTGATGACAAATGTCATGGAGCATTGTGATGAGAAGACAATGGATAATTGTGATGACGAGCGTCATGGGGCGTTGTGAGGACAAGTGTTATGGAACATTGTGATAAGAACGGTTTGGAGCATTGTGATGACAGAGATCCTGGAACATTTTGATTTCATTGTGATGACAATAGCATGAACAATTATGATGATGATCATGGTGCATTTTGATGATAGGGTTCATGAAGCATTGAGATGAAAACTGGCATGGAGCATTGTGATTACAGGGGTCTTGGGACATTGTGATGACAAGGGCAAGTAGCTTGTGATGAGAACGCCATGGAGCATTCTGATGACATGCGTCATGGAGCTTTGTGATGACAAGGGCATGGAGCATTGTGATTACAGGGGTCTTGGAGCATTGTGATGAAAAAGGCATGGATCATTGTGATGAAAAAGGCATGGAACCTTGTCATGACATGGTTCAAGGAGCATACTGATGACAAGTGTCAGGGAGCATTGTGATGACAAGTGTATTGAGCATTGTGATGACAAAGGCCATTGAGTATTGGGATGAGAAGACCATGGATAATTGTGATGATGAGCATCATAGGGCGTTGTCAGGACAAGTGTTGTGGAACATGGTGATCACAAGGGTTTGGTGCATTATGATGACAGAGGTCATGGAGCATTTTGATTTCATTGTGATGACAATAGCATGAACTATTATGAGGATGGGCATGGTGCATTGTGATGACAGGGTTCAGGGAGCATTGAGATGAAAAGTGGCAGGGAGCATTGTGATTACAGGGGTCTTTGAGCATTGTGATGACAAGGGCAAGGAGCATTGTGATGAGAAGTCCATGGAGCATTCTGATGACATGCGTCATGGAGCTTTGTGATGACAAGGGCATGGGCATTGTGAATACAGGGGTCTTGGAGCATTGTGATGACAAGGCTCATGGAGCCTTCTGATGACAAGGCCGTGGAACATTGTGATGGCAGGGTCATGGAGCATTGTTATGACAGCGGTAATGGAGCATTGTGATGACAAGTGCATGGAGCATTGGTCTGAAAAGTTTCATGGATTATTGTGATGAGAGTGGGCATGGAGCAATGTGATGACAAGGGCATGGAGCATTGTGATGCCAAGGGTCATGGAGTTTTGTGATGACAGAGGTCATGGATCATTTTGATTTCAAGGAGCATGGAGCATTGTGATGACAAGGGCATGAAACAATGTGATCCCAAGGTTCATGGAGGATGGTGATGACAAGCGCATGGAGCATTGTGATGACAAAGATCATGGAGCATTGTGATGAGAAGACCATGCATAATTGTGATGACGAGCGTCCTGGGACGTTGTGATGACAAGTGTTATGGAACATTGTGATCACAAGGGTGTGGAGCCTTGTGATGACAGAGGTCATGGAGCATTTTGATTTCATTGTCATGACAATAGCATGAAGCATTATGATGATGGGCATGGTGCATTGTCATGACAGTGTTCATGGAGCATTGAGATGAAAAGGGGCATGGAGCACTGTGATTACAGGGGTCTTGGAGTATTGTGAGGACAAGGGCATGGAGCATTGTGATGAGATGGCCATGGAGGGTTCTGATGACATGCACCATGGAGCTTTGTGATGAAAAGGGCATGGAGCTTTGCGATTACAGGGGTCTTGGAACATTGTGATGACAAGTGTCTTGGAACCTTGTGATAAGAAGGCCGTGGAACATTGTGATGGGAGTGGTCATGGAGCATTGTTATGACAGGGGTAATGGAGCATTGTGATGACAAGAGCATGGAGCATTGTTCTGAAATGTTTCATGGATTATTGTGATGAGAGTGGTCATGGAGCTTTGTGATGACAAGGGCATGGAAAACTGTGATACATGGGTCATGGAGGATTGTAATGACAAGGGCATGGAGCATTGTGATGTGAATGGCATCGAGCATTGTGATGACAAGCGTCATGGAGCTTTGTGATGACAAGGGCATGGAGCAATGTGATGAGAGGTTTCATGGAGCATTGTGATGACAATGGCATGGAGCATTGTGATGCCAAGGGTCATGAACTTTTGTGATGACAAAGGTCATGGAGCATTTTGATGACAAGGGTGTGGTGCATTGTGATGAGAAGGGCAGGGAGCATTGTGATGACAGGGTCATGGAGAAATTTGATGAAAAGTGTCATGGAATATTTTGATGACAGGTGTTATGGAACATTGTGATGTCAGAGGTCATGGAGCATTGTGATTATAAGGGCATGTCGCATTGTGATAACAGGGGTCATGGAATATTGCGATGACACTGTTGAAGGAGTATTGTGAAGACTAGTGATGGAACATTGTGATATCAGTGGTGAGAGTGCATTTTGATGAGAATTGCATGGAGCATTGTGATGACAAGGTTTATGGAGCATTGTGATGACAAGATTGTGGAGCATTTTGATGACAAGTGCATGGCACATAGTGATGACATGGGTCATGGAGCATTGTGCTGACAAGCGCATGGAGCATTGTGATGACAAGGGTCATGGAGCATTGTGCTGACAAAGGCATAGAGCCATTTGATGACAAGGGTCACAGAGCATTGTGATGAAAAGTTCATGGAGCATTGTGGTGACAAACGTCACAGAGCCTTGTGATGACGAGGGTATGGACCATTGTGATGAAATAGTTCATGAAGCATTGTGATGAGTGGAGTCAGAGAGCTTTGTCATGACAGGGGTCATGGAGCATTGTGATGACAAGGGCATGGAGCATTGTGATGACAGGGGCAGTGAGCATTGGTATGACAAGTTTCATGGATTATTGCAATGACAGTGGTCATGGCGCATTGTGATGACAAGGGCATGGACCATTTTGATGACAAGGTCATGGAGGAATGTGATGACAAATGTAATGGAGCATTGTGATGACAAGGGCTTGGAGCAGTGTGATGACAAGGGTCATGGAGAATTGTGATGACAAGGGCCATTGAGAAATTTGATGTTAAGGTCGTGGAGCATTGTGATGACAAGTGCATGGAGCTTTCTATGACAGGGGTCATGAAGCATTGCGATGACAAGTGCATGGAGAATTGTGATGACAAGAGCATGTAACATTGTGATGAGAAGTGTCATGGAGCATTGTGATGACAGGGACGTGGAGAATTGTGATGACAAGGGACAAGGAGTGTTGTGATGGCAAGACCGTGGAGCATTGTGATGAGAAGACCATGGATAATTGTGATGACGAGAGTCATGGGACACTGTAATGACAAGGGTCATGGATCATTGTGATGACAGGTGTCATAGAGCATTGTGATGACACGGGTCATGGAGCATTGTGATGACAAGAGTCATGGAGCATTTTGATGACAAGCTTGTGGAGTATTGTGATGACAATGGCATGAAGTAATGTGATCCCAAGGTTCATGTAAGATTGTGATGACAATGGTAATGGAGTATTGTGATGACAAGCATCACGGAGCATTGTGATTACAGGGGTCATGGAGCATTGGGATGACAAGGGCATGGATCATTTGATGACAAGGGTCATGGAGAATTTTGATGACAAGAGTCCCGGATCATTGTATTGTCAGTGGTCATGGAGCATTGTGCTGACCTTGGTCATGGAGCATTGTGTTGACAGGGGTCATGGAGCATTGTGATAAGAAGGTCATGGATCATTCGGCTGAAAATGTTCATGGAGCATTGTGATGACAAGGGAATGGAGCATTGTGATGAGAAGACCATGGAGCGTTGTGATGACAAGTCTCATGGAGCATTCTGATGAAAAGGGGCATGGAGCATTGTGATTACAGGGGTCTTGGAGCATTGTGATGACAAGGGCATGGAGTATTGTGATGAGAAGGCCATGGAGCATTCTGATGACATGCGTCATGGAGCATTGTGATGACAAGGGCATGGAGATTTGTGATTACAGGGGCCTTGGAGCATTGTGATGAAAAGGGCATGGATGATTGTGATGAAAAAGGCATGGAGCCTTGTCATGACAGGGTTCAAGGAGCATACTGACGACAAGTGTAAGTGAGCATTGTGATGACAAGTGTATTGAGCATTGTGATGACAAAGGTCATGGAGCATTGGGATGAGAAGACCATGGATAATTGTGATGATGAGTGTAATGGGGCGTTGTCAGGACAAGTGTTATGGAACATTGTGATCACAAGGGATTGGAGCATTTTCATGACAGAGGTCATGGAGAATTTTGGTTTCATTGTGATGAAATTATCATGAAGCATAATGATGATGGGCATGGTGCATTGTGATCACAGGGTTCATGGAGCATGGAGATGAAAAGGGCCATGGAGCATTGTGATTAGAGGGGTCTTGGAGCATTGTGATGAGAAGGGCATGGAGCATTGTGATGAGAAGACCATGGAGCATTCTGATGACATGCGTCCTGGAGGTTTGTGATGACAAGGGCATGGAGCATTGTGATTAAAGGGGTCTTGGAGCATTGTGATGACAAGGGTCATGGAGCCTTTGATGACAGGTCCGTGGAACACTGTGATGGCAGGGTTCATGGAGCATTGTTATGACAAGGTCATGGAATATTGTGAAGAGAGGTGTCAGGGAGCATTGTGATGACATATGTCATGGTCCATTGTGATGACAAGGGCATGGAGCATTGTGATGACAAGGGCCATTGAGAATTTTGATAACAAGGTCGTGAAGCATTGTGATTACAAGCTCATGGAGCTTGCTATGACAGGGTCATGGAGCATTGCAATAACAAGAGCATGTAACATTGTGATGAGAAGTGTCATGGAGCATTGTGATGACAAGGACGTGGAGAATTGTGATGACAAGGGACATGGAGCATTGTGATGACCAGGACATGGAGCATTGTGATGGCAAGACCGTGGAGAATTGTGATGAGAAGACCATGTATAATTGTGATGACGAGCGTCATGAAGTACTGTAATGACAAGGGGCATGGAGCATTGTGATGACAGGTGTCATGGAGCATGGTGATGACAGGGGTCATGCAGCATTGTGATGACAAGGGTCATTGAGCATTCTGATGACAAGCTTGTGGAGTATTGTGATGACAATGGCATGGAGCATTGTGAGGAAAAGGGCATGGATCATTGTGATGAAAAAGGCAATGGGCCTTTTCATGACAGGGTTCAAGGACCATTCTGACGACAAGTGTCAGGGAGAATTGCGATGACAAGTGTATTGAGCATTGTGATGACAACGGTCATGGAGCACTGTGATGAAAAGGGCATGGAGTATTGTGATGACAGGCATCATGGAGCGTTGTGATGACAAGTGTTATGGAACATTGTGATCACAAGGGTTTGGAGCATTGTCATGACAGAGGTCATGGATAATTTTGATTTCAAGGAGCATGGAGGATTTTGATGAAAAGGGAGGGCATGAAGCAATGTGAACCCAAGATTCATGGAGGACTGTGATGACAATGGTAATGGAGTATTGTGATGACAAGCGCAAGGAGCATTGTGATGACAAGGTCATGTAGCATTTTGCTGACAAAGGCATGGAGCATTGTGATGACAAGGGTCATGGAGCACTGTGATGACAAGCGTCACGGAGCATTGTTATTACAAGGGTCATGGAGCATTGGGATGACAAGGGCATGGATCATTGTGATGACAAGTGTCATGGAGAATTTTGATGACAAGACTCCCAGATCAATTTGTTGTCAGGGGTCATGAAGCGTTGTGATGATAGTAGTCATGGAGCATTGTGATGACAGTGGTCATGGAGCATCATGATGAGAAGGTAATGGATCATCGGGCTGAAAATATTTTTGGAGAATTGTGATGACAGTGGTCATGGAGCATTGTGATGACAAGGGAATGGAGCATTGTGATGACAAGGTCCTGGAGCATTGTGATGAGAAGACCATGGAGCATTGTGATGACAAGTCTCATGGAGCATTCTGATGAAAAGGGGCATGGAGCATTGTGACTACAGGGGTTTTGAAGCATTGTGATGAGAAGGGAATGGAGCATTGTGATGAGAAGGCCATGGAGCATTCTGATGGCATGCGTCATGGAGCTTTGTGATGACAAGGGCATGGTGCATTGTGATGACAAGGGCATGGAGCATTGTGATGACAAGGTCATGGAGGATTGTGATGACAAATGTAATGGAGCATTGTGATGACCAGGGCATGGAGCGTTGTGATGGCAAGACTGTGGAGCATTGTGATGAGAAGACCATGGATAATTGTGATGACGAGCATCATGAGACACTGTAATGAAAAGTGTCATGGATCTTTGTGATGACAGGTTTCATGGAGCACTGTGATGACAATTCTCATGTAGCATTCTGATGACAAGCTTGTGGAGTATTGTGATGACAATGGCATGAAGCAATGTGATTCCGAGTTTCATGGAGGATTGTGATGACAATGGTAATGGACAATTGTGATGACAAGCATCACGGAGCATTGTGATTACAGGGGTCATGGAGCATTGGGATGAAAAGGGCATGGATCATTGTGATGACAAGCGTCATGGAGAATTTTGATGACAAGAGTCCCAGATCATTGTGCTGTCAGGGGTCATGGAGCGTTGTGATGACCTTGGTCATGGAGCATTGTGATGACAGGGGTCAAGGAGCATTGTGATGAGAAGGTCATGGAGCATTAGGCTGAAATATCCATGGAGTATTGTGATTACAGGGGTCTTGGAGCATTGTGATGACAAGGGAATGGAGTATTGTCATGAGAAGTCCATGGAGCATTCTGATGACACGCGTCATGGAGCATTGTGATGACAAGGGCATGGAGCTTTGTGATTACATGGGTCTTAGAGCACTGTGATGGAAAGGGCATGGATCATTGTGATGAAAAAGGCATGGAGCCTTGTCATGACAGGGTTCAAGGAGCATACTGACGACAAGTGTCAGGGTGCATTGTGATCACAAGTGTATTGAGCATTGTGATGACAAAGGTCATGGAGCATTGGGATGAGAAGACCATGGATAATTGTGATGATGAGTGTAATGGGGCGTTGTCAGGACAAGTGTTATGGAACATTGTGATCACAAGGGATTGGAGCATTTTCATGACAGAGGTCATGGAGAATTTTGATTTCATTGTGATGAAATTATCATGAAGCATAATGATGATGGGCATGGTGCATTGTGATCACAGGGTTCATGGAGCATTGAGATGAAAAGGGGCATGGATCATTGTGATTACAAGGGTCTTGGAGCATTGTGATGACAAGGGCATGGAGCATTGTGATGAGAAGGCCATGGAGCATTCTGATGACATGCGTCATGGAGCTATGTGATGACAAGGGCATGGAGCATCGTGATTGAAGGGGTCTTGGAGCATTGTGATGACAAGGGTCATGGAACCTTTGATGACAGGGCCTTGGAACATTGTGATGGCAGGGGTCATGGAGCATTGTTATGACAGGGGTAATGGAGCATTGTGATGACAAGGTCATGGAGTATTGTGAAGAGAGGTGTCAGGGAGCATTGTGATGATGTATGTCATGGTCCATTGTGATGACAATGGCATGGAGCATTGCGATGCCAAGTGTCATGGAGGATTGTGATGACAAATGTAATGAAGCATTGTGATGACAAGGTCATGGAGCATTGTGATGACAAGGGCCATTGAGAATTTTGATAACAAGGTCGTGAAGCATTGTGATGTCAAGCGCATGGAGCTTGCTATGAGAGGGTTCATGGAGCATTGCGATGACAAGGGCATGTAACATTGTGATGAGAAGTGTCATGGAGCATTGTGATGACAAGGACGTGGAGAATTGTGGTGACAAGGGACATGGAGCATTGTGATGACCAGGGCATGGAGCATTGTGATGGCAAGACCGTGGAGCATTGTGATGAGAAGACCATGTATAATTGTGATGACGAGCGTCATGGAGCACTGTAATGACAAGGGTCATGGAGCATTGTGATGACAGGGGTCATGGAGCATTGTGATGACTAGGAACATGGAGCATTCTGATGACAAGCTTGTGGAGTATTGTGATGACAATGGCATGGAGCATTGCGATGAAAAGGGCATGGATCATTGTGATGAAAAAGGCATGGAGCCTTTTCATGACAGGGTTCTAGGAGCATTCTGACGAAAAGTGTCAGGGAGCATTGTGATGACAAGTGTATTGAGCATTGTGATGACAAAGGTCATGGAGCATTGTGGTGACAAGTGCATGGAGTATTGTGATGACAGGCATCATGGAGCACTGTGATGACAAGTATTATGGAACATAGTGATCACAAGTGTTTGGAACATTGTGATGAAAGAGGTTCTGGATCATTTTGATTTCAAAGAGCATGGAGCATTGTGATGACAAGGGCATGAAGCAATGTGATCCCAAGGTTCATGGAGGATTGTGATGACAATTGTAATGGAGTATTGTGATGACAAGCGCATGGAGCATTGTGCTGAGAAAGTCATGTAGCATTTTGCTGACAAAGGCATGGAGCATTGTGATGACAAGTGTCATGGAGCACTGTGATGACAAGCGTCACGGAGCATTTTGATTACAGGGGTCATGGAGCATTGGGATGACAAGGGCAAGGGTCATTTTGATGACAAGTGTCATGGAGCATTTTGATGACAAGAGTCCCGGATCATTGTGTTGTCAGGGGTCATGGAGCATTGTGATGATAGTGTTCATGGAGAATTGTGATGACAGGGGTCATGGAGCATTTTGATGGGAAGGTCATGGAGCATTGGCTTGAAAATGTTCTTGGAGTATTGTGATGACAGGGATCATGGAGCATTGTGATGACAAGGGAATGGAGTATTGTGATGACAAGTTCCTGGAGCTTTGTGATGAGAAGACCATGGAGCCTTGTGATGAAAAGTCTCATGGAGCATTCTGATGTAAAGGGACATGGAGCATTGTGATTACAGGGTTCTTGGTGTATTGTGATGACAAGGGCATGGAGCATTTTGATGACAAAGGAATGGAGCCTTGTGATGACAAGGCCGTGGAACATTGTGATGACAAGGGAATGGAGCATTGTGATGACCAGGGCATGGAGCGTTGTGATGGCAAGACCGTGGAGCATTGTGATGAGAAGAACATGGATAATTGTGATGACGAGCGTCATGGGACACTGCAATGACAAGTGTCACGGATCTTTGTGATGACAGGTGTCATGGAGAATTGTGATGACAGAGGTCATGAAGCATTGTGATGACAATGGTCATGTAGCGTTCTGATGACAAGGTTGTGGAGTATTGTGATGAAAATGGCATGAAGCAATGTGATCCCGAGTTTCATGGAGGATTGTGATGACAATGGTAATGGACTATTGTAATGACAAGCATCAAGGAGCATTGTGATTACAGGGGTCATGGAGCATTGGGAAGAAAAGGGCATGGATCATTGTGATGACAAGGGTCATGGAGAATTTTGATGACAAGAGTCCCAGATCATTGTGTTGTCAGGGGTCATGGAGCGTTGTGATGACCTTGGTAATGGAGCATTGTGATGACAGGGATCAAGGAGCATTGTGATGAGAAGGTCATGGAGCATTGGGCTGAAAATATTCATGGAGTATTGTGATGACAGGGGTCATGGAGCATTGTGATGACAAGGGAAAGGAGCATTGTGATGACAAGGTCCTGGAGCATTGTGATGAGAAGACAATGGAGCCTTGTGATGACAAGTCTCATGGAGCATTCTGATGAAAAGGGGCATGTAGCATTGTGATTACAGGGGTCTTGGAACATTGTGATGACAAGGGCACGGAGTATTGTGATGAGAAGGCCATGGAGCATTCTGATGACATGAGTCATGGAGCATTGTTATGAAAAGGGCATGGAGCTTTGTGATTACAGGGGTCTTGGAGCATTGTGATGAAAAGGGCATGGATCATTGTGATGAAAAAGGCATGGAGCCTTGTCATGACAGGGTTCAAGGATCATACTGACGACAAGTGTCAGTGAACATTGTGATGACAAGTGTATTGAGCATTGTGATGACAAAGGTCATGGAGCATTGTGATGAGAAGACCATGGATAATTGTGATGACGACCGTCATGGGGCGTTATCAGGAAAAGTGTTATGGGACATTGTGATCACAAGGGATTGGAGCATTTTGATGACAGAGGTCATGGAGAATTTTGATTTCATTGTGATGAAATTATCATGAAGCATAATGATGATGGGCATGCTGCATTTTAATCACAGGGTTCATGGAGCATTGTGATGAAAAGGGGCATGGAGCATTGTGATTACAGGGGTCTTGGAACATTGTGATGACAAGCGGATGGAGCATTGTGATGAGAAGGCCAGGGAGCATTCTGATGACATGCGTCATGGAGCTTTGTGATGACAAGGACATGGAGCATTGTGATTAAAGGGGTCTTGCATCATTGTGATGACAAGGGTCATGGAGCCTTGTGATGACAGGGCCGTGGAACATTGTGATGGCAGGGTTCATGGAGCATTGTTATGACAAGGGTAATGTAGCATTGTGATGACAAGGTCATGGATTATTGTGAAGAGAGGTGCCAGGGAGCATTGTGATGACGTATGTCATGGTCCATTGTGATGACAATGGCATGGAGTATTGTGATGCCAAGTGTCATGGAAGATTGTGATGACAAAGGTAATGGAGCATTGTGATGACAAGGGCATGAAGCATTGTGATGACAAGGGCCATTGAGAATTTTGATAACAAGTTCGTGAAGCATTGTGATGACAAGCGCATGGAGCTTGCTATGACAGGGTTCAAGGAGCATTGCGATGACAAGAGCATGTAACATTGTGATGAGAAGTGTCATGGAGCATTGTGATGACAAGGACGTGGAGAATTGTGATGACAAGGGACATGGAGCATTGTGATGACCAGGGCATGGAGCATTGTGATGGCAAGACCGTGGAGCATTGTGATGAGAAGACCATGTATAATTGTGATGACGAGCGTCATGGAGCACTGTAATGACAAGGGGCATGGAGCATTGTGATGACAGGTGTCATGGAGCATTGTGATGACAGGGGTCATGGAGCATTGTGATGACAAGGAACATGGAGAATTCTGATGACAAGCTTGTGGAGTATTGTGATGACAATGGCATGGAACATTGCAATGAAAAGGGCATGGATCATTGTGATGAAAAAGGCATGGAGCCTTCTCATGACAGGGTTCAAGGAGCATTCTGACGACAAGTGTCAGGGAGCATTGTGATGACAAGTGCATGGAGTATTGTGATGACAGGCATCATGGAGCGTTGTGATGACAAGTGATATGGAACATAGTGATCAAAAGTGGTTGGAGCATTGTGATGACAGAGGTCATGGATCATTTTCATTTCAAGGAGCATGGAGCATTTTGATGACAAGGGCATGAAGCAATGTGATCCCAAGTTTCATGGAGGATTGTGATGACAAGTGTAATGGAGTATTGTGATGACAAGCACATGGAGAATTGTGATGAGAAAGTCATGTAGCATTTTTCTGACAAAGGCATGGAGCATTTTGATGACAAGGGTCATGGAGCACTGTGATGACAAGCGTCACAGAGCATTGTGATTACAGGGGTCATGGAACATTGGGATGACAAGGGTCATGGAGCAGTTTGATGACAAGAGTCCCGGATCATTGTGTTGTCAGGGGTCATGGAGCATTGTGATGATAGTGTTCATGGAGAATTGTGATGACAGGGGTCATGGAACATTGTGATGAGAAGGTCATGGAGCATTGGGTAGAAAATATTCTTGGAGTATTGTTATGACAGGGGTCATGGAGCATTGTGATGACAAGGGAATGGAGCATTGTGATGACAAGGTCCTGGAGCATTGTGATGAGAAGACCATGGAGCCTTGTGATGACAAGTCTCATGGAGAATTCTGATGAAAAGGGGCATGGAGCATTGTGACTACAGGGGTCTTGGAGCATTGTGATGACAAGGGCATGGAACATTGTGATGAGAAGGCCATGGAGCATTCTGATGACATGCGTCATGGAGCTTTGTGATGACAAGGGCATGGAGCCTTGTGATTACAGGGGTCTTGGAGCATTGTGATGAAAAGGGCATGGATCATTGTGATGAAAAAGGCATGGAGCCTTGTCATGACAGGGTTCAAGGAGCATACTCACGACAAGTGTCAGGGAGTATTGTGATGACAAGTGTATTGAGCATTGTGATGACAAAGATCATGGAGCATTGTGATGAGAAGACCATGGATAATTGTGCTGATGACCGTCATGGGACGTTGTGATGACAAGTGTTATGGAACATTGTGATCACAAGAGTTTGGAGCATTGGGATGACACAGGTCATGGAGCATTTTGATTTCATTGTGATGACAATAGCATGAAGCATTATGATGATGGGCATGGTGCATTGTGATGACAGGGTTCATGGAGCATTGAGATGAAAAGGGGCATGGAGCATTGTGATTACAGGGGTCTTGGAGCATTGTGATGACAAGGGTCATGGAGCCTTCTGATGACAAGGCCGTTGAATATTGTGATGGTAAGGGTCATGGAGCATTGTTATGACAGGTGTAATGGAGCATTGTAATTACAAGGGCATGGAGCATTGGTCTGAAAAATTTCATGGATTATTGTGATGAGAGTGGACATGGAGCATTGTCATGACAAGGGCACGGAACACTGTGATACATGGGTCATGGAGGATTCTAATGATAAGGGCATGGAGCATTGTGATGAGAAGGGCATCAAGCATTGTGATGACAAGCGTCATGGAGCTTTGTGATGACAAGGGCAAGGAGCAATGTGCTGAGAGGGTTCATGGAGCATTTTGATGAGAATGGCATGGAGCATTGTGATGCCAAGCATCATGGAGCTTTGTCATGACAAAGGTCATGGAACATTTTGATGACAAGGGTGTGGTGCATTGTGATGAGAATGGCAGGGAGCATTGTGATGACAGGGTCATGGAGAAATTTGAGGAAAAGGGTCATGGAACATGTTGATGACAGAATTTATGGAACATTTTGATATCAGGGGTCATGGAGCATTGTGATGATAAGGGCATGTAGCATTGTGATGACAGGGGTCATGGAACATTGTGATGACAGGGTTGAGGGAGTCTTGTGATGACTAGTGATGGAACATTGTGATATCAGTGGTGTGAGAGCATTTTGATTAGAAGTGCATGGAGCATTGTGATGACAAGGTTTATGGAGCATTGTGATGACAAGGTTGTGGAGCATTTTGATGACAAGCGCATGGCACATTGTGATGACATGGGTCATGGAGCATTGTGCTGACAAGCGCATGGAGCACGGTGATGACAATGGTCATGGAGCATTGTGGTGACAAAGGCATGGAGCCTTTTGATGACAAGGGTCACAGAGCATTGTGATGAAAAGTTTATGGAGCATTGTGGTGACAAAGGTCACAGAGCCTTGTGAGAATGAGGGCATGGACCATTGTGATGAAAAAGGTCATGAAGCCTTGTGATGACAAGATCCTGGCGCATTGTGATGAGTAGACTATGGAACCTAGTAATGACAAGTCTAAAAGAGCATTCTTATGAAAAGGAGCATGGAGCATTGTGATTACAGGGGTCTTGGACCATTGTGATGAAAAGGGCATGGATCATTGTGATGAAAAAGGCATGGAGCCTTGTCATGACAGGGTTCAAGGAGCATACTGACCACAAGTGTCAGGGAGCATTGTGATGACAAATGTATTGAGCATTGTGATGACAAAGATCATGAAGCATTGTGATGAGAAGACCATGGATAATGGTTATGACGAGCGTCATGGGGCGTTGTGATGACAAGTGTTATGGAACATTGTGATCACAAGGGTTTGGAACATTGTGATGACAGAGGTCATGGAGCATTTTGATTTCATTGTGATGACAATAACATGAAGCATTATGATGATGGGCATGGCGCATTGTGATGACAGAGTTCATGGACCATTGAGATGAAAAGGGGTATGGAGCATTGTGATTACAGGGGTCTTGGAGCATTGTGATGACAAGGGCATTGAGCATTGTGATGAGAAGGCCATGGAGCATTCTGGTGATATGCGTCATGGAGCATTGTGATGACAAGAGTCATGGAGCATTGTGATAACAAGGCCGTGGAACATTGTGACGGCCGGGGTCATGGCGCATTGTGATGACTAGGGCATGGAGAATTGGACTGAAAAGTTTCAGGGATTATTGTGATGAGAGTGGGCATGGAGCATTGTGATGACAAGGGCACAGAACTCTGTGATACATGGGTCATGGTGGATTGTAATGACAAGGGCATGGAGCACTGTGATGAGAAGGGCATCGAGCATTGTGATGACAAGCGTCATGTAACGTTGTGATAAAAAGGGCATGGAGCAATGTGCTGAGACGGTTCATGGAGCATTGTGATGATAATGGCATGGAGCATTGTGATGCCAGGGGTCATGGAGATTTGTGATGACAAAGGTCATGGAGCATTTTGATGACAAGGGTGTGGTGCATTGTCATGAGAAGGGCAGGGAGCATTGTGATGACAGGGTCATGGAGCAATTTGATGAAAAGGGCCATGGAGCATATTGGTGACAAGGGTTATGGAACATTGTGATGTCAGGGGTCATGGAGCATTGTGATGATAAGGGCATGTAGCATTTTGATGACAGGGATCATGGACATTGTGATGACAGAGGTGAGGGAGTATTGTGATGACTTGTAATGGAACATTGTGATATCAGTGGTGACAGAGCATTTTGATGAGAAGTGCATGGAGCATTGTGATGACAAAGTTAATGGAGCATTATGATGACAAGGTGGTGGAGCATTGTGATGACAAGCACATGGTGAATTGTGATGACATGGGTCATGGAGCATTGTGCTGACAAGCGCATGGAGCATTGTGATGACAAGGGTCATGGAGCATTGAGATGAAAAGTTCATGGAGGATTGTGGTGACAAATGTCACAGAGCCTTGTGATGACGATGGCATGCACCATTGTGATGAAAAAGGTCATGAAGCATTGTGATGACTGGAGTCACGGAGTATTGTGATGACAGGGGTCATGGAGCATTGCGATGACAAGTGCCTGGAGAATTGTGATGACAAGAGCATGTAACATTGTGATGAGAAGTGTCATGGAGCATTGTGATGACAAGGACGTGGAGAATTCTGATGACAAGTGACATGGAGCATTGTGATGACCAGGGCATGGAGCATTGTGATGGCAAGACCGTGGATCATTGTGATGAGAAGAGCGTGGGTAATTGTGATGATGAGCATCATGGAGCACTGTAATGAGAAGGAGCATCGAACATTGTGATCACACAGGTCATGGAGCATTGTGATGACAGGGGTCATGGAGCTTTGTGATGACAAGGGCATGGCGCATTGTGATGACAGGGGCACGGAGCATTGATCTGACAAGTTTCATGGATTATTGCGATGAGAGTGGGCATGGCGCATTGTGATGACAAGGGCGTGGAGCATTGTGATGACAAGGACGTGGAGAATTGTGATGAAAAGGGACATGGAGCATTGTGATGACCAGGGCATGGAGTATTGTGATGGCAAGACTGTGGAGAATTGTGATGAGAAGACCATGGATAATTGTGATGACGAGTGTCATGGGGCACTGTAATGACAAGGGTCATGGAGCATTGTGATGACAGGTGTCATGGAGCATTGTGATGACAGGGGTCATGGAGCATTGTGATGACAAGTGTTATGGAGCATTCTGATGACAAGCTTGTGGAGTATTGTGATGACAATGGCATGGAGCATTGTGATGAAAAGGGCATGGAGCATAGTGATGAAAAAGGCATGGAGCCTTTTCATGACAGGTTTCAAGAATCATTCTGAGGACAATTGTCTGGGAGCATTGTGATGACAAGTGTATTGAGCATTGTGATGACAAAGGTCATGGAGCATTGTGATGACATGGCATGCAGTATTGTGATGACAAGCATCATGGAGCGTTGTGATGACAAGTGTTATGGAAAATTGTGATCACAAGGTTTTCGAGCATTGTGATGATAGAGGTCATGGATCATTTTGATCTCAAGGAGCATGGAGCATTGTTATGACAAGGGCATGAAGCAATGTGATCCCAAGGTTCATGGAGGATTGTGATGACAATGGTAATGGAGTATTGTGATGACAAGCGCATGGAGCATTGTGATGACAAGGTCATGTTGCATTTTGCTGACAAAGGCATGGAGCATTGTGATGACAAGGGTCATGGAGCACTGTGATGACAAGCGTCACGGAGCATTGTGATTACAGGGGTCATGGAGCATTGGGATGACAAGGGCATGGATCATTGTGATGACAAGGGTCATGGAGCATTGTGATGACAAGAGTCCCGGATCATTGTGTTGTCAGGGGTCATGGAGCGTTGTGATGACAGTGGTCATGGAGCATTGTGATGACAGGGTTCATGGAGCATTGTGATGACAAGGGAATGGAGAATTGTGATGACAGGGGTCATGGAACATTGTGATGACAGGGGTGAAGGAGTATTGTGAAGACTAGTGATGGAACATTGTAATATCAGTGGTGAGAGAGCATTTTGATGAGAAGTGCATGGAACATTGTGATGAGAAGTTTGTGGAGCATTGTGATGACAAACGCATGGAGCTTTGTGATGACAAGGGCCATGGAGAATTGTGCTGACAAAGGCATGGAGCATTGTGATGACAAGGGTAATGGAGCATTGTGATGAAAAGAGTCCCGGATCATTGTGTTGTCAGGGGTCATGGAGCGTTGTGATGACAGTGGTCATGGAGCATTGTGATGAAAGGGGTAATGGAGCATTGTGATGAGAAGGTCATTGAGCATTGGGCTGAAAATGTTCATGATGTATTGTGATGACAGGGGTCATGGATCATTGTGATGACAAGGGAATGGAGCATTGTGATGACAAGGTCCTGGAGCATTATGATGAGAAGACCATGGAGCCTTGTCATGACAAGTCTCATGGAGCATTGTGATTATAGGGGTTTGGAGCTTTGTGATGACAATGGCATGGAGTATTGTGATGACAGGCATCATGGAGCATTTTGATGACAAGGTCATGTTGCATTTTGCTGACAAAGGCATGGAGCATTGTGATGACAAGTGTCATGGAGCACTGTGATGACCAGCGTCACGGAACATTGTGATTACAGGCGTCTTGGAGCATTGTCATGAAAAGGCATGGATCATTGTGATGAAAAAGGCATGGAGCCTTGTCATGATAGGGTTCAAGGAGCATACTGACCACAGGTGTCAGGGAGCATTGTGATGACAAGTGTATTGAGCATTGTGATGACAAAGGTCATGGAACATTGTGATGAGAAGACCATGGATAATGGTGATGACGAGCGTCATGGGGCGTTGTGATGACAAGTGTTATGGAACATTGTGATCACAAGGGTTTGGAGCATTGTGATGACAGAGGTCATGGAGCATTTTGATTTCATTGTGATGACAATAGCATGAAGCATTATGATGATGGGCATGGTGCATTGTGATGATAGGGTTAATGGAGCATTGAGATGAAAAGGGACATGGAGCATTGTGATTACAGGGGTCTTGGAGCATTGTGATTACAAGGGCATGGAGCATTGTGATGAGTAGGCCATGGAGGATTCTGATGACATGTATCATGGAGATTTGTGACGACAAGGGCATGCAGCATTGTGATTACAGGGGTCTTGGAGCATTGTGATGACAATGGTCATGGAGCCTTGTGATGACAAGGCCGTGGAACATTGTGATGGCAGGGGTCATGGAGCATTGTTATGACAGGGGTAATGGAGCATTTTGATGACAAGGGCATGGAACATTGTGATGACAAATGTCATGAAGCATTGTGATGACTGGAGTCACGGAGCATTTTGATGACAGTGGTCATGGAGCATTGTGATGACTAGGGCATGGAGCATTCTGATGACAGGGGCATGGAGCATTGGTCTGACATGTTTCATGGATTACTGTTATGACAGTGGGCTTGGCGCATTGTGATGAGAAGTCATGGAGCATTGTGATGACAAGGTAATGGAGTATTGTGGAAACAGGTGTCACGGAGCAATGTGATGACACATGTCATGGTCCATTGTGATGACAATGGCATGGAGCATTGTGATGCCAAGTGTCATGCTGGATTGTGATGACAAAGGTAATGGACCATTGTGATGACAAGGGCTTGGAGCATTGTGATGACAGGTGTTATGGAACATTGTAAAGTCAGGCGTCATGGAGTATTTTGATGAAAAGGGTCATGGAGCTTTTTGATGATATGTGTTATGGAGCATTTTGATGACAAGTGTCCCGGATCATTGTTTTGTCAGGGGTCATGGATCGTTGTGATGACAGTGGTCATGGAGCATTGTGATGACAGGGATCATGGAGCATTGTGATGAAAAGGTCATGGAGCATAGGGCTGAAAATATTCATGGAGTATTGTGATGACAGGGGTCATGGAGCATTGTGATAACAAGGGGAAGGAGCATTGTGATGACAAGGTCCTGGATCATTGTGATGAGAAAACCATGGAGCCTTCTGATGACAAGTCTCATGGAGCATTCTGTTGAAAAAGGGCATGGAGCATTGTGATTACAGGGGTCTTGGAGTATTGTGATGACAAGGGCATGGAGCATTGTGATGACAAGGGCCATTGAGAATTTTGATGACAAGGTCGTGAAGCATTGTGATGACAAGCACAAGGAGCTTGCTATGACAGTGGTCATGGAGCATTGCGATGACAAGTGCATGGAGGATTGTGATGACAATAGCATGTAACACTGTGATGAGAAGTGTCATGGAGCATTGTGATGACCAGGGCATGGAGCATTCTTATGGCAAGACCACGGAGCATTGTGATGAAAATACCATGCATAATTTTGATGATGAGCATCATGGAGCACTGTAACGACAAGGGGCATGGAGCATTGTGATGACAGGTGTCATGGAGCATTTTGATGACAAAGGTCATGGAGAATTCTGATGACAAGCTTGTGGAGTATTATGATGACAATGGCATGGAGCATTGTGATGAAAAGGGCATGTTTCATTGTGATGAAAGAGGCATGGAGCCTTTTCATGACAGGGTTCAAGGAGCATTCTGATGACAAGTGTCAGGGAGCATTGTGATGACAAGTGTATTGAGCATTTTGAGGACAAAGGTCATGGAGTATTGTGACGAAAAGGGCATGCAGTATTGTGAAGACAGACATCATGGAGCCTTGTGATGACAAGTGTTATGGAACATTGTGATCACAAGGGTTTGGGTCATTGTGATGACAGAGGTCATGGATCATTTTGATTTCAAGAAGCATGGAGCATTGTGATGACAAGGGCATGAAGAAATGTGATCCCAAGGTTCATAGAGGATTGTGATGAAAATGGTAATGGAGTATTGTTATGACAAGCGCATGGAGCATTGTGATGACAATGTCATGTACCATTTTGCTGACAAAGGCATGGAGCATTGTGAGGACAAGTGTCATGGAGCATTTTGATGACATGTGTCATGGAGCATTTTGATGACAAGAGTCCCAGATCATTGTGTTGTCAGGGGTCATGGAGCATTGTGATGACAGTGGTCATGGAGCATTGTGATGACAGGGGTCATGGAGCATTGTGATGAGAAGGTCATGGAGCATTGGGCTGAAAATTTTCATGGAGTATTGTGATGACGGGGTCATGGAGCTTTGTGATGGCTAGGGAATGGAGCATTGTGATTACAAGTCCTGGAGCATTTTGATGAGAAGACCATGGAGCCTTGTGATGACAAGTCTCATGGAGCATTCTGATGAAAAGGGGGATGGAGCATTGTGATTACAGGGGTCTTGGAGCATTGTAATGACAAGGGCATGGAGCATTGTGATGAGAAGACCATGGCGCATTCTGATGACATGCGTCATGGAGCTTTCTGATGACAAGAGCATGGAGCATTGTGATTACAGGGGTCTTGGAGCATTGTGATGAAAATTGCATGTATCACTGTGATGAAAAAGGCATGGAGCCTTGTCATGACAGGGTTCAAGGAGCATACTGATGGTAAGTGTCAGGGAGCATTGTGATGACAAGTGTATTGAGCATTGTGATGACAAAGTCATGGAGCATTGTGATGAGAAGACCATGGATAATTGTGATGACGAGCATCATGGGGCGTTGGGATGACAAGTGTTATGGAACATTGTGATCACAAGGGTTTGGAGCATTGTGATGACAGAAGTCATGGAGCATTTTGATTTCATTGTGATGACAATAGCATGAAGCATTATGATGATGGGCATGGTGCATTGTGATGACAGGGATCATGGAGCATTGAGATGAAAAGGGGCATGGAGCATTGTGATTACAGGGTTCTTGGAGCATTGTGATGACAAGGGCATGGAGCATTGTGATGAGAAGGCCATGGAGCATTCTGATGATATGTGTCATGTAGCTTTGTGATGACAAGGGCATGAAGCATTGTGATTACAGGGGTCTTGGAGCATTGTGATGACAAGGTTCATGGAGCCTTGTGATGACAAGGCCGTGGAACATTGTGATGGCAGGGGTCATGGAGCATTGTTATGACAGGGGTAATGGAGCATTGTGATGACAATGGCATGGAGCATTGGTCTGAAATGTTTCATGGATTATTGTGATGAGAGTGGGCATGGAACATTGTGATGACAAGGGCATGGAGCATTGTGATGACAAAGTCATGGAGTATTGTGCAGGCAGGTGTCAGGGAGCATTGTGATGGCATATGTCATGGTCCATTGTGATGACAATGGCATGGAGCATTGTGATGCCAAGTGTCATGGAGGATTGTGATGACAAAGGTAATGGAGCATTGTGATGACAAGCGCTTGGAGTATTGTGATGACAGGGCTTATGGAACATTGTGATGTCAGGGGTCATGGAGCGTTGTGATGACAGTGGTCATGGAGCATTGTGGTGACAGGGATCATGGAGCATTGTGATGAGAATTTCATGGAGCATTGGGCTGAAAATATTCATGGAGTATTGTGATGACAGGGTTCATGGAGCATTGTGATGACAAGTGAATGGAGCATTGTGATGACAAGGGCATTGAGCATTGTGATGAGAAGGCCATGGAGCATTCTGATGATATGCGTCATGGAGCATTGTGATGACAAGGGCACGGAACTCTGTGATACATGGGTCATGGTGGATTGTAATGACAAGGGCATGGAGCACTGTGATGAGAAGGGCATCGAACATTGTGATGACAAGCATCATGTAGCGTTGTGATAAAAAGGGCATGGAGCAATGTGCTGAGACGGTTCATGGAGCATTGTGATGATAATGGCATGGAGCATTGTGATGCCAGGGGTCATGGAGATTTGTGATGACAAAGGTCATGGAGCATTTTGATGACAAGGGCGTGGTGCATTGTCATGAGAAGGGCAGGGAGCATTGTGATGACAGGGTCATGGAGCAATTTGATGTAAAGGGCCATGGAGCATATTGGTGACAAGGGTTATGGAACATTGTGATGTCAGGGGTCATGGAGCATTGTGATGATAAGGGCATGTAGCATTTTGATGACAGGGATCATGGACATTGTGATGACAGGGGTGAGGGAGTATTGTGATGACCTGTAATGGAACATTGTGATATCAGTGGTGACAGAGCATTGTGATGACAAGTGAATGGAGCATTGTGATGACAATGTCCTGGAGTATTGTGATGATTAGACCATGGAGCTTTGTGGTGACAAGTCTCATGGAGCATTCTGTAGAAAAGGGGTATGGAGCATTGTGATTACAGGGGACTTGGAGCATTGTGATGACAAGGGCAGGAAGCATTGTGATGAGAAGGCCATGGAGCATTCTGATGACATGTGTCTTGGAGCTTTGTGATGATAAGGGCATGGAGCATTATGATGACAAGTGCCATTGAGAATTTTGATGACAATGTCGTGAAGCATTGTGATGACAATTGCATGGAGCTTGCTATGACAGGGGTCATGGAACATTGCGATGACAAGTGCATGAAGAATTGTGATGACAATAGCATTTAACATTGTGATGAGAATTGTCATGGAGCATGGGTCACTTTCACCTTGAAAATTGTGACCATGTGGAATGTCCCTATGGACACTGGCACCACTGGAATTATCACTGTGAGCACTGTCACAACGGGCACTACCACCGTGAGAAATCTCACCATGTTAACTGTCCCCATGGGCACTGTCACTGTGAAAAGTGTCACCATGGGCACTGTCACAGTTGGCACTGTCACCATGGGCAGTGTCATTGTGGGCACTGTCACCATGGCCACTGCCACCTTGGGCTCTGTCAACATGAACACTGTAACAATGCCCATTATCACTGTGTGCACTGTCAACATGGGCACTATCACCATGAGCACTGTCAACATATGCACTGTCACTACTTATCACTGTCACAAGGTGAACAACCACCATGGGCACTGTCACCATGTGCACTATCACCGTGAGCATGGTTACCATGGGCACTGTAACAATGCGCAGTGTCACCATCAGTCCTTTCCCCATGGGAACTGCCACCAAGAGCACTGTCACCATTAGCACTGTCTCCACCAGCTCTGCCACCTTAGGCACTGCTATTATGAGCACTGTCACCATGAGAACTGTCATTAGGGGAACTGCCACCATGGGTATTTTCAACATGAGTACTGTCACCATGGGTATTGTCACCATTTGCACTGTCAGCATGAGCACTATTACCGTGAGCACTATCACCGTGAGCACTCTAACTGTGGTCACTTTCACCATGAGCACTGTCGCCATGGGTACTGGCACAATGCGGACTGGCACCATGAGCCCTGTCACCGTGGGCACCATCACTGTGAGCACTCTCACCATCATCACTATCACCATGGGCACTCTTACCATGAGATGTGTCACCATAGGCAATCACGCAATGGGCACTGTCACCGTGAGCACTATCACCATGAGCAATGCCATGATGGGCACTGGCGCCATGGATCTTGTCACTGTGAGCACTGAAACAATGGGCACTATCACCGTGAGAAATCTCACCATGCTAACTGTCCCCAAGGGCACTGTCACAGAGAGAAAAGTCTCCACGGGAACTGTCACAGTCAGTATTCACACAATTGGCACTCTCATTGTGGGAACTGCCGCCGTGGTCACTATTACCATGAACACTGCTACCATGAGCACTATCATGATAAGAACTGTCACCATGGGCACGGACACCATGGGCACTCTCACGGTGTGCACTGTCACCAGGTGCACTGTCAACATAGGCACTGTCACCAAGAGCACTGTAAACATGGGCACTCTCACCATGGGCATTCTCACCATGAGCAATATCACCATGGGCACTGTCACTATTTTGCGCTGCCACCAGATGCACCATGACCATGTGCACTGTCAACATGGGCAGTGTCACCATCGGTAGTCTCACCATGGGCACGGCCACCATGAGCACTCTCACCAAGAGTACTGTCACCACGAGCACTGCCACCATGAGCACTGTCAAAAGAACTGTCACTATGAGAACTGCCACCATGGGCACTTTCACCATCTGTGGAGGTGTCATTACAAAACAAAGTGATTATTAGTAACGACGATCATATCCTGAATACACTGAACATGTCACCATTTGCCAACAACCATGTAAAATCAGCAGGGAACAGAATTAAGAGCTCTCTGCAAAAATCCACACACCCATGCAACAGGTAACAGATCACAGGAAGACGTTCACTAAGCCTTTCATGTGTCCCTCACGGAGTGCACGCTCTCTCCTAGGCGGGGCGAGCACAGACACTTAGCGGCAGTTTAATGACTTTTTAAATGCATTGATACAACCTTGTCTCACTGTTGTTTGGATCAGTCACCAAACACTTTTTGTAAACCCAAAACTCTCAACACCTCCTACCTTACAAGCCACCCTAGTCTCGAATCTCTTGCCCCTGCTCCTCAGGCTGGGTCACCATGGGAGACGAGGCTGCATGCTGACACACAGCGGACCGGGCATACGTCTTCGAGCCCTGCCCCCACTGTGCCACAGGAGAGCTTGAACCTCAGCATGGAGAGAAAAGATATCTGAGCCAACGTGAGTGCGGCATCGAGGTGTCTGCCTAGCTGGGTCCAGTGGCCCTGTGTCTTCTGCCTGTGACGCGGGTCCTGCGCACGCTGCACCTGAGGACACGGAAGGTGAGTCAGGGCCCCCAGGCAGGTGTGTGCACCGTGTACGCAGCCAGCGTCCCCGAGGCCACGCTGCGGCAATGATCACTTGGTGAAGCTGAGGTGCGACAGCGCGGGAATATATCAGGGAAGTGCTGGAGAAAAACAGAAAGCAGGGAAGGGAGATGGAGATTGGTAGCTGCTAGGAGGAGGCTGCTAGCTGAAACTAAGTGATCCCTGAGGACTTTCTGGGGAAGATAACATTTAAGAGGGAGCAAGGAGCATATCTGGGAAGTGAATAGTACAGGTAGAGGGAACAGCCAGATGGAAAGTCAATGAGGCAAGAGTAGGCTGGAGTACCCAAGGAGCAGAAAGGATGTCAGTGTGTGGAAAACAGAGCAAGCAAAGTGGAGAGAAGAAGGAAACAGTCAGACACGAAACAGAGGTCCACATTTCCAGGGCTCTGGAGGCACTTTGAGGACTTTGCTTCTTCTGTGAAGAAGCCATTCAAGAGATTTCAATGACATGATCTGACTTATGTTTTAACAGGATCTCTCTGGATGCCATGTTGATTAGAGAGTGTAGGAGAGTAAGGACAAGCCCCAGAAGATCAAGAGTTGATTCAAAGCAGTGATTACTCAAACATGGTCGCCCTCCTCAGTGAGGACGCAGAGCAGGAATCGGCAAATAATGGCCACAAATCAAATCAGGCTCTCAGCCTGGATCTGTGCGACTGTGAGCTAATAATGGTTCTCACGTTTAGAAAGCTTGTTGAAGAAGAAAGAGGAGAAGCTACAGAAGCTGTATATGGCCCACAAAGCCTAAGATATTTAAAATCCAGAAAATGCTTTCCAACACCTGATGTAAAGCATGTGGCTCGTAGGAGGTGCTCAACAAAATTTGGAAGAGGAATACATGTGTCAATTAGTTCCTGAAAACATTGTATAGTGATAGGTGTCAAGAAACATTTATCCCTTCACCCTTAACCTTCACAAATGATGCCATTTCCATCGAGCTATTGAAAACTATATTCTGGCTTTCAAAACAATAAACAAGGGGGATTTTATCACATAAGCATGGTCATAAACAACTGTCGAGTAAAGTTGAAATACCAACAAATCAAATAAAAACAAAAAACATTTTGATAGATTTTTAAGCCTTACAAAGCATTTTCATGTTCATTATCTAATTTAATCCTCAAATCTACTCCAAGAGATAGTTATTATTTTCCCTTTAGAAATGACCACATATTACAATCCTCAGTGATTGCTCAAGAAAAGCTGAAATCTTGAGTGTCACATCAATTAATGCCAAGGTTGGGTTTTTTCCCATGGGGACATTGGATGCTAAAATCCACAGGGATTTTCAGCTCAAGATGGCAGACAAGGAAACATATTCACTTTCTGTTCCTCCTGAAACCATATTTAAACAATACTGTAGAAATACCAAAATTAATCAACCAATCAAAGCCAAGACACTTTGGAAGTCATCCACCACAGAAAGATTTCAACACATTTCGAGAAGGCATACAATGAAATGGAGGAGCCATGAATAAAATAATGAAGAAAAGACTAACCCTAAGTAAGGTCTGAACAAACCCAGTCAGCTTTTGCTGAGCTCTGGTTATAGTAAAGGGCAGAGGAAAGAAGAGGGGCTGAAAACAAGGAGACAAAAGTCATTTAAGGAAAAAAAGGTCATTTAATGAGCTCCAGGGAACACTCAGCCTACTGCCATTCTAACTCATGAATTACAATGGATTGTTGGTAAGCAAGATGAGAAAACAGGGAAGAAACCAAACAAACAAAAATCAAGACATTGTTTCTTACTGAACTCTTCTCAAATGAGATCGAGGAATTAGGGTTCAATGCCACAGCTGTAAATCATTCCTGCTCTTGGAGAGGTTAGAAAGGGCTTATAATATTTACCCTTTTCCTTCAGACATAATTTAGGTGTGAGCAAAAGCTTTTTGTGTCCTCCAACCCCAAAGTTTTTTGGGGATGGAAGTCCAAATTTGCTGTGACATACCATAAAAAGAATCTCATGAGCAGAGGGTCCAACTAATTTTGGAATATATGAATTATGCCCAGTGTTATTTTCAATACACTTTGAACAAAAATATATAAATACATTTTGACGGATCTATACGATTCTGGGTCCTGAAACTTCTACATGTCACCTGTGTGATACATAACACACAATGTCAGCCCCAGGAGAGAGAAAACACTCCAATGAAGCAAGCCAAAGACACAAGTTTTAAACAAGGTCAAGTGATGTGTAGACCATCAGCTTCCAGCTCCTGAATAACAACACATGTTTCCCTTGTCCTAGACACCCAAGAGTACGTCTCCTCTCTTGGGCATAAGAATCTCTCAAGTTACATATGTGTAATAAAGAGTGGACCCAGCTGGCATACTCACAATGACCAAATTGTGTTGATGGTACTTTAAACCAATACATCGCTCCACGCTGAAGTTGCAATAAAGGATATATTTGCTTTCTAGACATGAATGAGACGCCTTGCTGGATATACGCCAGGAAGGCCAGAGAAACTGGCTTCTAATCCATACGGAACAATTCACTGGTGAATTTCTTTCAGGATAGCCCATGATTTATCTAGACTACAATCTTTACATATCTGGATCCTTCAAACTAGACAAAGGGAAAATCCGGCCTTCAAGCCTCAGTTAGAAATGTGGAATGGCAGCACCAATGGTAGTACCAGCTGACAAGTGCTGGTCTTTGACCTGTATCCTCTGAGATTAGAACGCAGTGTGGTGGATGACCAATTCATGTGTTGAACAAAAGAAGGCCTCCTAAAGGGTAGTGTAGCTGTTCGTTACAGGTATGGCACTTAGGGCTAAGTACCATAAGGACTACAAGAAAAACTGAAAAACAAGTAACACATGAAGCATATATGATAAGGTGGCACCACAGTCCAGAACACGAGCTCTGGAATCACACAGGCTTGCTTCGAATCCCGGCTAAGCCAATACCATCTGTATACCGTGAAGAACGGTGCAAGGTTTAAATGTTGTTTGACCAAATTTCAAAAAAGAAATGAAGAAAGAACCTACCTGCCAGGAAGGGACATCGTGGGGTGCAGCATGCAGTCAGATCACGGCTCTGCATCTCCTGCACAGAAAACTTCGCCACCTGGCTCATGGTGATGCTGGCAGCTGAGCAGCCCTGGAGAAGGTGATCCTGTCTCCAGGCCTCGCAGAGATCCTGGGGAGGTCCCCGGAGGAGGTGGCCCACACCCTGGCAAGCTCTGGGTGCCTCCTGCCCTCAGCTCTGAGCAGGCTCTGGCCTCTGGGACCCGTAGTGGGGAAGGGCTGGCTGATACATACGCGCGGCTGAGGGGCCTGAAGAGCCCGAGCCCAGGTAGGGTGAGCTATGAAGGAGAAGGCTTCCACAGTCCCCAACAATCTCTGCATGGTGGCCCATCCCATGCCAAACATCTGCCACCCACAGCGAGAAGACCCAGCCACTAGAAAGTCCAGAAGGGGCCCCGCCTTTTGCCTTTGGGCTGGGGTTTCTCCACCAGCTGGGCTCGCATGTGCCCCCTGCCTCACCCCCTGCCCCGCCCGCCCTTTCTCTGTGACACGTACAATGGACATGTCACAGAGGCAGGCAGAGCCGTCAGATATAAAAGGAGTGAGAAGCTCTCACACTGTCACTCTCTGCTCTCAGATCAGGCACGCAGCAGCTCTGATATGGAACCCATGGACACCACACCTCCTTCCCACGCCATCATCTACCATTCTGCTCCTGTTTTCCCCAGCACCACATTTACGGCTTTGCCGGGCATTGGTGCTTCAGCAGGCAGCACGTCTGACCCCGAATCTATGGACACCACACATCCTTCCCACGCCGTCATCTTCCGTTCTGCTCCTGTTTTCTCCAGCACCCCATTTACTGCTTTGCCGGGCATCGGTGCTTCAGCAGGCAACATCTCAGACCCCCAACCTATGGACATCACACCTCCTTCCCACGCCGTCATCTTCCATTCTGCTCCTGCTTTCTCCAGCACCCGTTCACGGCTTTGGCGGTCACGGCATTGGGGAGCATCGGTGCTTCGGCAGGCAGCACGTCTGACACCAAAGCTACGGAAACTTCACCTCCTTTACAGGCTGACAAGACCCAACACATAGACCAACACTTCAAAGTTATGACAGAAAGTTGAGTAAGGTATACATTTGGAATTTCATTTATTATTATTAAAAAGCACAACTGTAATGCTTAGACTATAACAAGTACTATCCTAAGTTCGTACCAAATATTAACCCACATATTCCTCATAATGGCAACCCTATAGGCAGGTAATGTTCTTTTTTTTGTGGTACGCAGGCCTCTCACTGTTGTGGCCTCTCCAGCTGCAGATCACAGGCTCTGGACTCGCAGGCTCAGTGTCCATGGCTCACGGGCCCTGCCGCTCCACGGCATGTGGGATCCTCCCAGAACGGGGCACGAACCCGTGCCCCCTGCATCAGCAGGCGGACTCGAACCACTGCACCACTATGGAAACCCGGCAGGTAATATTCATAATATTCACTTTTGGGGAGAAACTGAGGCCCAGAGACGTTGAATAGCTTGCCTAATGCCACACAGCAAGTAGCTGGCGAAAACCCAGGAGTAAAACCAGACCTTCTTGACTTTCATGCCTTTGCTGTGTCACCTTATTATAAGTTGTGGTTAGGGAAGGGACTAAATTGGCAAGACTCTGAACTCAAAGGAGAAGGGAGAAATGAGAAAATGAGTGATCCTAGAAACTAGAGAAGATTTAGGCTCAGAAATTTCTGATGATGAGACCCAGAAGATCAAGAACTTGGTTGGAATATTAACTTGGGGTAGTATCTGAATCCATTGAGAAATTGTTTTGTTTTGTGTAAAATTTAGAAAGGCCGGGCTTCCCTGGTGGCGCAGTGGTTGAGAGTCCGCCTGCCGATGCAGGGGATACGGGTTCGTGCCCCGGTCTGGGAAGATCCCACATGCCGCGGAGCGGCTGGGCCCTTGAGCCATGGCCGCTGAGCCTGCGCGTCCGGAGCCTGTGCTCTGCAACGGGAGTGGCCACAACAGTGAGAGGCCCGCGTACTGCAAAAAAAAAAAAAAAAAAAAAAAATTTAGAAAGGCCAGTTGGATGAAGATTAATGAAGAAAAACGAAGGAAGGAAAAGGAAAAGGTGCCTTAAGTGAGACATAACCACTTCACTCTAAGTACTAGGGGTGTGGTCCTGTGGGAAAGGATAGAGCTCTCTCTACAAGGTTTGTCACCAGGATGAACAAGGAGAAACACGGCAAGCATTGTACTGGTTTTGATGATCCCTCAAAACCACGGCTTCAGTTTCCAAGAATGACCTACGGTAGCATAACTACTGTGTGTCAGACATGCCACTAAGTGTGTTTCCAGTCACACCTTTTAATTGGAGAAAAGGATCAATAGTCTATCTACATAGGATCACACAGAGGGTGGGGGAGCCCGTTTTTAAACCATCTGCCTCCAATTCCAGGTGCCAGGAGCCAGACTCAGCCTACAGGTCTCTTCTGCTCACCTGGAAGTGAAACCATGTGTCATGATTAGTGAAATCCTGTCTTCACTCATCAAGGTACCTTGAACACTTGCACGTCCTCCAAGTAGCATGTAGCATAAGCAAAAAGATGTTTGCCCCGGTATTGTCCAGGAACTTGGAATCAGCTGTGCCTAGTTAGGCGGAGCTGGTTTAGAGTGGAGAGGACCACCGATCTTCCACCTGGGCAAGTGCCTTTTGACCTTCTGCCATCAGAGGGCCCAAAACTCCAGCCTGAGGATGTGCTGAGCCCTGTAGCCTATTACACTAGCTCAGAACAATGAGGAACACATCTTTTTCCAATCACCTTGCCTAAAGCTCCCCATGACCCATACTGCCCTGCTTCTTTATTCTTTATCCCACAGATACCCCAAGCCCCTTGCTTTCGGGAAGGAGGATTTGAGACCTATTTTCACGTCACTTCCTCGCATGGCTGGCTGTGAATAAACCTTCTCTTTGCTTCAAACCTCAGCATCTCAGTGTTTTGGCTTGCTGCGCCTCAGACACAATGGTTGGGAGCAGTGGTAAAGGTCCCTTGCCTGTAAGGGAAGCTGGTGCCTAGTAGTCACTTTGTGGATGTTTTCTCCTCCCGGGGGGCAGACGTCCTGCTCTTCCGGAAAGGGAGAAATGCAGGAGCTGGACCCTTGCCCTCAGCATCACCGTCACCTAGGAGCTTCTTAGAAGGACAGAATCCAGACCCCACCCAGAACTACTGAATACCAGCCTGCATTTAACAAGATCCTCAAGGGAGGCACAGCCATGTGAAATTTGGAGAGGCACCAAGCTGTCATCCTCTTCTGCGCAGCTAATGAAAACCAAGCAAAGATTCATCCCAAGCCTACTCTGCCTCAGTCAATTGGATATCATATGAGCTCATTTAATCCTCCCCAGAATCTGCAAATGAGACTGCACAGGCCACGGAGCAACTAAGACCGTGCGCCACAACTACCGAGCCTGCGATCTAGAGCCCGTGAACCAAAACTACTGAAGCCCACACACCTACACTCCATGCTCAGCAACAACGAGAAGCCACCCCAATGAGAAGCCTGCGCACTGCAACAAAGAGTAGCCCCCGCTCACCGCAACTAGAGAAAGACCACACACAGCAATGAAGAGCCTATGCAGCCAAAAGTAAATAAATAAATAAACCTGTTAAAAAATAAATCGTGTTTTAGTAACTTACTAAAAGGCACACAATCAGTAAATCTGAGCAAGAATTCAATCCCAAATCTGTCACACTGAAGTTTAAGCTAGTACTTGAGATTAATAAAAACAGCACTAAATTAAAAGTTCAGAGATATTTTTTATTTCATACTCTTTCACTAACACTCTTTGGAGATAAATCATTTCATTTATATGGGCCTTAGTTTTTACAACTATAACAGTTGGAAGCTTGACTAGATGATCTGTATGTAGTTTTCCAATTCTAAAATGTTCCACTAATTTGGATTCCTACAATAATTGCTCTTGCAATACATGCATGCTGCCACCAAGTAGCAGTAGAGACTACTAGTTCCTTTTTTATCCCTAGTGGGGAGTGCATTTTGACATCAGACTTATCCGTCAATCGTACAACCTGTTAGTATAACTATAAAATAACAGAATAATCTGGTATTCTCTCCTGCAAAGCAGAAGCTTTACATTGTGTCTGTGAGTCATATCAGAATCACCTGTATGTTTTGAAACATAGAGGAAATCCAGAACCCATTGAATGAGAATCTTCAGAGACAGGACTTGGGCATCTGGATTTTGGGTCTCCCATCATTTGTATATTTTATTTCATTTTATTTTTGCCTATGTACAATATTAGTCACATACTTTTGAATCTTGAAAAGTTTCTTTTTGTTTTAAATGTTAGAATATTCCATAATCTTCACCTACTTTTCATAAGGTGTTATCTGTTATGTTTATTCGATCTTGTGCTTCTCCTGGTTAAGACTTCATTACTTTTTTTTCGGGGCCCTGCCTCATGTCTTGGAGGATCTTATTTCCCTGACCTGGGATTGGACACCAGGGCCCCAGCAGTGAAAGCGCCAAGTTCTAACCACTGGAAAACCAGGGAATTCCCAAGGCTTCTGTTTTAAATGACTTCTTTTCCCACTCTAATTCATTCCTGGGATGAATTTCATGTTTGAACATTAAAGCAACCTGGCATTCCCAAATGAATCTACTTTGATTCTGATATATGATTGTTTTACATACCATGGGTACAGTTTGTGCTTCTGTTTACACATTTTGCATGCATTTTCAAAAGAGAAACTGGCCTGTGATTCTATTCTTGTAATATTCTTTATAGGTTTTGTTTTGTTTTTAAGATTCTATACTTTATTTTTTATTTATTTATTTATGGCTGCATTGGGTCTTCATTGTTGCACGCGAGCTTTCTGTAGTTGCGGTGAGCGGGGGGCTATTCTTTGTTGTGGTGAGTAGGCTTCTCCTTGCGGTGGCCTGTCTTGTTGTGGAGCACGGGCTCTAGGCATGCAGGCTTCAGTAGTTGCGGCACGCGGGCTCAGCAGATGTGGCTCACAGGCTCCAGAGCGCAGGCTCAGCAGTTGTGGCACGTGGGCGTAGTTGCTCGACGGCATGTGGGATCTTCCCCCACAAGGGCTCGAACCCGTGTCCCCTGCATTGGGAGGCGGATTCTTAACCACTGCACCATCAGGGAAGCCCTTCTTTGTACTTTTGATCTGAAGCTTACGTTGGCCTTATGAATACTTGAGCAATATATAGTTTTCTGTTTCCTGGAAGATTTTTATGTAAGATTACCAATACTTCTTCCCTAAATATTTGGAAGAAGTTACTTGGACACACATTTATCCCAGGAAATCATTTTCTGTAAAGGTACTTAACTATACAAACAACTTTTTGAGTAGATACAGGTGTTTTAGATATTTTTTCTTTGTTGGGTTAATCTCGTTAGGTTGCATTTGTTAAGAATGTGTAATTTTGGATGAATTTTCTAATTTATACCTATAAAATTATCATAATTTTAACAGCTTTATTGGGATGTAATTTCCATACCATAATTTCAACTCTGTTATGTATACAATTCAGTGGTTCTTAGTGTAACCACTAAAAGACTTGTGTAACCATCACAACAATCCAATTGTAGATTTTTGTCCCCCCGCAAAAAACCCATTACACATTAACAAGGTTTTTTCATTCTCCTCAACCCTCTCAGCCCTTGGCAACCACTAATCGACTTCCTGTCTCTACAGATTGGCTATTCTGGGCATTTCATATAAATGGCACCATACAATATGTGATCTTTTGTGATTGGCTGCTTTAACTTTACATAATGCTTTCATGGTTCATTCATGTTGTAACATGGATAAATATTTCAGTCCTTTTTATAGCTGAATGCTATTCTATTGTACGGCTATTCCACATTTTGTTTCTTCATTTATCAGATTGACATTTGAATTATTTCCACCTTTTGTTTTTAGAAATATGCTTCTCTGAAAATTCACGTACAAGCTTTGGTGCAGACATAAGTTTTTATTTCTCTTTAGGCATATATTTAGTAATGGAACTGCTGGGGCATAGGGTAACTCGATGTTTAACACTTGCAGGAACTCTCAAGCTGTTTTGTAAAATGGCCGCACCATTTTACATTCCCACCAGCAATGTATGTGGCTTTTAATCTCTTGTCTTACAGCCTAGCATGTCGTCTATGCTGGGAAACGTTTCACATGTAGTTGAGCAGGATGAGCATTTTACTATTCGGTTGAGTGTTCTCTAGACATTTAATAGGTCTTGTTAATTCATAGTCTTGTCCAAGTCTTCTATATCGTTGTTGATCTTCTGCCTAATTGTTCTATCCATTATTGACCGTGGAGTACTGAAGCCTCTACCTAATATTGTGCAATTATCTACTTCTTCCTTCAATTCTTCATGGGTTTTGGTATTTTCTTCTTCACGTAGTTTGGTTTTATCTTATTCACGGCACATATGTTAAAAATTTTGGTATCTTCCCTTTTTTTATCATAAAATGTCCCTTTTCATATCTAGTAACTTTTTTGTTTGTTTTAAAGTCTATATTTTCTGGTATTAGTATAGCCACTTCAGCATGCTTATGGTTGCTATTTGCATGCACCACTTATGTTTCAGTGAACTTTGTGAGAAGACAGGGCCTGGGAGCTGCAGCCTCACACTCGGGCTCCAGAGGAAGATGTGTGTGACAGACCTCAAACTGACCCAAAACACGGAGCAAAACCAGCCATCTAGAGGTCTAAATGAGAGCCACAGCAGCTAGCCCATAAGTCCAAGGAAAATAAATTCTTCTTTATGTAACTGAGTTTTGGGGCGACTTCTTCCAAAGCATTATCACAGCAAGAGTTGACTACACCACATCCTCCAAATCATTGATATGTAAATGGCTGCCACTAGGCCTACATGTAAGCTAATTGTGTACTCAAAATGTGAGAATTCTTGAACTCTCGGTGCCTCTCCAACACAATGTACATGGCTAAATTTCCGCCTATAAGTTCACTAATATACCACACAGATCTCCCTAAACTTTTATTAAATGCAATGCAAAGTTCTTTCTTTTCATTTTCTGCTTCGGCATAGTTAAAATGCTTTTTATCAATGTAAAACGGCTCTTGCTGTTTGGCTTCTGTGGTTAGAGTCTTTTGAACTCTTTGGCTTTTCAGCTCCTAGGCTGTAAGGTTAGAATCAGCAAATGCCCCAAGGAGAAAAGCGGCAGCAAATGTCAAGCTTGCGCCTGTGTTTCCCTTCTCTCCACAACTTGGCCCACATGTCTTGGTGTCTCTCCAACATTCAGATGCCAGAGAACAGATGTTTTCTTACTTTATCCAGGTTTTCTAACATTTCTTTAGACTTCACCTGATCTTATGTTATTATTGAACTATCATCTCAATTACCACTAGGAAGAAAATTTACAATTTTTAGAGAAAAGGGAACCCTGGTACACTGTTGGTAGGGACGTAAACTGGTGCAGCCACTGTGGAAAACAGTATGGAGGGTTCTCCAAAACCTAAAAAGAGAACTACTATATGACCTCGCAACTCCACTCTTAGGTAGAAATCTGAAAAAAACCAAAAACACATGTTCTCAATAACATGTATTGGAAAAGATACATGCACCCCAATGTTCGCAGCCTCCTTGTGTACAATTACCAAGATATGGAAACAACCTAAGTGTCATCAAGAGATGAATAGATAAAGAAGATGTGGTACATATAACCAAAGGCATACTACTCAGCCTTAAAAAAGAACTAAATTTTGCCATTTGCAGCAACATAGATGGACTTGGAGGGCACTGTGGTATTTGAAATATGTCAAACAGAAACAAATACTGTAGGATATCACCTCTATATGGAATCTAAAAAATACAACAATCTACCAAATATAACAAAACAGAAGGACAGTTACAGATATAGAGAACAAACTAATGGTTGCCACCGCGGAGGGGGAGGAAGGGGAAATACAGAGGTCGGGAAGTGAGAGATGTAAACTACTAGGTCCACAATAGGCTCAAGGATGTATTGTACAACACAGGGAATATAGGCAATATTTTGTAATAACTGTAAATGTAAAGTAACCTTTAAAAAGTATATAAAAATGTTCTTAAAAGAAATCATACTGAAAATTGGAAACAATTTAAATATCCATCAACAGGAAAATGCACATATAAATTATTGTATTTCCGTACATGGGAATCCTACATAGCGAGGAAAGTACATGAACTAGACAGATCTTTACGTGTCAGCATGGATGAACCTAGCAAAGGTAAAACTAAATAAAGCAAGTAAGAAGACAAAATATAGAATACTATATGCAGTTTACGAGTACTTAAAAATGTAGCATAAATAGAAAGACGTCCATGTCAGTGATGGAGACCAAGTTCAGAACAGTGGTTACCCAGGGTCAGCTGGGGAGTGGCTGTGTTTGGGAAAGTGGTCACACCAGACTCTTCAACAGGAATGGAAATGTTTCAGTTCACACACTCGCTGGAAGACAGAGGAGTGTCTGTGATGTTATAATGTGAGCATCTAGGGGATCTGATGTTCGGGAGCTGGTAGAGGTTGGAGGCATCCAGAAGGTGGTGGCAGAAGAGGAACGTTGTACACAGAACGCCTAAGGCCTGACCAGAGGACGACCACTGTTCTAGAAACTGGACACAAATCCAACTTCTACGGCCAACCTTAAAAGAAAAACTGAGGCATATTTAAAATTTTAAGACTTTATGTGAGCAAAATTAGATTCAATTCAGGCACCACCAAAGTGGAAGAGGTGAGTAGCACTCCAGCGACAGGAGCTTCAGAGATGTTTATTTTAAAAGGGCAGAAGCAAAGCAAGGAAATGACTGATTTGCTATAGCTTTAAAGCCTAGTTGGTGGTTTGTGACTGGTTGTCCACGATCCTGAGCCATTGACAGGCTTAGATTTCGTTGCTTTACATAGGCGGCCGCATCACTAGAGTCACCACAGTCTAACGGCCCCCTGCAGGGTTAATTTACTAACACCAATTGTCTGAGTCCTTCCTCTTACTCAGTCACTTCACTTCCTATGCCTCAGTTTCTCTTCTGTAAAGTGGACATTCAGTAGTAAATTCTCTGTGGAGGTGTCAGTGCCAAAAAAAGTGATTATTAGTAACCATGATCATGTCCTGAATACACTGAACACGTCACTGTTTGCCAACCACCGTGTCAAGTCAGCTGAGACAACAGAAATTAAGAGCTCTCTGCAAAATTCACACACCCGTGCACCAGGTAACGGGCCTCAGGCAGACGTTCACTCAGCCTTTCATGTGTCCCTCACGGAGTGCACGCTCTCTCCTAGGCGGGGCGAGCACAGACACTTAGCGGCAGTTTAATGACTTTTTAAATGCGTTGATACAACCATGTCTCACTTTTGTTTGGATCAGTCAGCAAACACTTTTCATAAACCCCAAACTCTCCACACCTCCTACCTTTTGCGCAACCCTAGTCTCAAATCTCCCGCCCCTGCTCCGCAGGCTGTGTCCCCATGGGAGGAAGGGCTGCGTGCTGACACACACAGGAGCAGGTGGAGATCTTCTAACCCTGCCCACACTGCGCTGCCCTCAGGTTTGAACCGCAGCGTGGAGAGCGAAGAGGTATGAGCCAACGTGAGCACGGCATTGAGGGGCCTGCCTAGCTGGGGCCAGTGGCCCTGTGTTTTCTGCCTGCAACACGTGTCCTGCACACCCTGCACCTGAGGGCCTGGGAAGTGAGCCGGGGCTCCCAGCCAGGTGTAAGCATCGTGTCCGCAGCCAGCTTCCCCGAGGCCACCCTGCGGCAATGATTACTTGGTGAAGCTGAGCCGCAACAGCGCGGGAATATATCAGGAAAATGCTGGAGAAAAACAGAAAGCAGGGAAGGGAGATGGAGATTGTTAGCTGCTAGGAGGAGGATGCTAGCTGAAACTAAGTCATCCCTGAGGACTTTCTGAGGAAGATAAAATTTAAGAGGGAGCAAGGAGCATATCTGGGAAGTGAATAGTACAGGTAGAGGGAACAGTCAGATGGAAAGTCAATGAGGCAAGAGTAGGCTGGAGTACCCAAGGAGCAGAAAGGATGTCAGTGTGTGGAAAACAGAGCAAGCAAAGTGGAGAGGAGAAGGAAACAGTCAGACACGAAACAGAGGTCCACATTTCTAGGGCTCTGGAGGCACTTTGAGGACTTTGCTTCTTCTGTGAAGAAGCCATTGAAGAGATTTCAGTGACATGATCTGACTTATGTTTTAACAGGATCTCTCTGGATGCCATGTTGATTAGAGAGTGTAGGAGAGTAAGGACAAGCCGCAGAAGATCAGGAGTTGATTCAAAGCAGTGATTACTCAAACATGGTCCCCCTCCTCAGTGAGGACGCAGAGCAGGAATCGGCAAATAATGGCCACAAATCAAATCAGGCTCTCAGCCTGGATCTGTGGGACTGTGAGCTAATAATGGTTCTCACGTTTAGAAAGCTTGTTGAAGAAGAAAGAGGAGAAGCTACAGAAGCTGTATATGGCCCACAAAGCCTAAGATATTTAAAATCCAGAAAATGCTTTCCAACACCTGATGTAAAGCATGTGGCTCGTAGGAGGTGCTCAACAAAATTTGAAAGAGGAATACATGTGTCAATTAGTTCCTGAAAACATTGTAAAGTGATAGGTGTCAAGAAACATTTATCCCTTCACCCTTAACCTTCACAAATGATGCCATTTCCATCGAGCTATTGAAAATATATTCTGGCTTTCAAAACAATAAACCAGGGTGCATTTTATCACATAAGCAAGGTCATGAACAACTGTCGAGTAAAGTGGAAAGAGCAACAAATCAAATAATAACAGAAAACATTTTGATAGATTTTTTAAGCCTTACAAAGCATTTTCATGTTCATTCTCTAATTTAATCCTCAAATCTACTCCATGCGATAGTTATTATTTTCCCTTTAGAAATGACCACATATTACAATCCTCAGTGATTGCTCAAGAAAAGCTGAAATCTTGAGTGTCACATCAATTAATGACAAGGTTGGGTTTTTTCACATGGGGACATTGGATGCTAAAATCCACAGGGATTTTCAGCTCAAGATGGCAGACGAGGAAACATATTCACTTTCTGTTCCTCCTGAAACCATATTTAAACAATACTGTAGAAATACCAAAATTAATCAACCAATCAAAGCCAAGACACTTTGGAAGTCATCCACCACAGAAAGATTTCAACACATTTCGAGAAGGCAAACAATGAAATGGAGGGGCCATGAATAAAATAATGAAGAAAAGACTAACCCTAAGTAAGGTCTGAACAAACCCAGTCAGCTTTTGCTGAGCTCTGGTTATAGTAAAGGGCAGAGGAAAGAAGAGGGTCTGAAAACAAGGAGACAAAAGTCATTTTAGGAAAAAAAGGTCATTTCATGAGCTCCAGGGAACACTCAGCCTGCTGCCATGCTAACTCATGAATTACAATGGATTGTTGGTAAGCAAGATGAGAAAACAGGGAAGAAACCAAACAAACAAAAATCAAGACATTGTTTCTTACTGAACTCTTCTCAAATGAGATCGAGGAATTAGGGTTCAAAGCCACAGCTGTAAATCATTCCTGCTCTTGGAGAGGTTAGAAAGGGCTTATAATATTTACCCTTTTCCTTCAGACATAATTTAGGTGTGAGCAAAAGCTTTTTGTGTCCTCCAACCCCGAAGTTTTTTGGGGATGGAAGTCCAAATTTGCTGTGACATACCATAAAAAGAATCTCATGAGCAGAGGGTCCAACTAATTCTGGAATATATGAATTATGCCCAGTGTTATTTTCAATAGACTTTGAACAAACATATATAAATACATTTTGACTGATCTATACGATTCTGGGTCCTGAAACTTCTACATGTCACCTGTGTGATACATAACACACAATGTCAGCCCCAGGAGAGAGAAAACACTCCAATGAAGCAAGCCAAAGACACAAGTTTTAAACAAGGTCAAGTGATGTGTAGACCATCAGCTTCAAGCTCCTGAATAACAACACATGTTTCCCTTGTCCTAGACACCCAAGAGTATGTCTCCTCTCTTGGGCATAAGAATCTCTCGTGTTACATATGTGTAATAAAGAGTGGACCCAGCTGGCATACTCACAATGACCAAATTGTGTTGATGGTACTTTAAACCAATACATCGCTCCACGCTGAAGTTGCAATAAAGGATATATTCGCTTTCTAGACATGAATGAGACGCCTTGCTGGATATACTCCAGGAAGGCCAGAGAAACTGCCTTCTAATCCATACGGAACAATTCACTGGTGAATTTCTTTTAGGATAGCCCGTGATTTATCTAGACTACTATCTTTACATATCTGGATCCTTCAAACTAGACAAAGGGAAAATCCGACCTTCAAGCCTCAGTTAGAAATGTGGAATGGCAGCACCAATTGTACCACCAGCTGACAACTGGTGGTCTTTGACTTGTATCTTCTGAGATTAGAACACAGTGTGGTGGATGACCATTTCATGTGTTGAACAAAAGAAGACCTCCTACAGGGCAGTGTAGCTGTTCGTTACAAGTATGGCACTTAGGGCTAAGTACCATAACGACTACAAGAAAAAATGAAAAACAAGTAACACATGAAGCATATATGATAAGGTGGCACCGCAGTCCAGAACACGAGCTCTGGAATCACACAGGCTTGCTTCAAATCCCAGCTAAGCCAGTACCATCTGTATACCCTGAAGAATGGTGCAAGGTTTAAATGCTGTTTGACCAAATTTCAAAAAAGAAGTGAAGAAAGAACCTACCTGCCAGGAAGGGACATCGTGGGGTGCAGCATCCAGTCGGATCAGGGCTCTGCATCTCCAGCTCAGAAAACTTCGCCACCTGGCTCATGGTGATGCGGGCAGCTGAGCAGCCCTGGAGAAGGTGATCCTGTCTCCAGGCCTCACAGAGAAGCTGGGGAGGTCCCTGGAGGAGGTGGCCCACACCCTGGCAAGCTCTGGGTGCCTCCGGCCCTCAGCTCTGAGCAGGCGCTGGCCTCTGTCCCCGTAGTGCGGAAGGGCTGGCCGATACATACGCGCGGCTGAGGGGCCTGAAGAGCCGAGCCCAGGCAGGGTGAGCTCTGAAGGAGAAGGCTTCCACAGTCCCCAACAGTCTCTGCATGCTGGCCCATCCCGTGCCAAACACCTGCCACCCACAGCGAGAAGACCCAGCCACTAGAAAGTCCAGAAGGGGCCCCGCCTTTTGCCTTTGGGCTGGGGTTTCTCCACCAGCTGGGCTCGCATGTGCCCCCTGCCTCACCCCCTGCCCCGCCCGCCCTTTCTCTGTGACACATACAATGGACATGTCACAGAGGCAGGCGCAGCCGTCACATATAAAAGGAGTGAGAAGCTCTCCCACTGTCACTCTCTGCTCTCAGATCAGGCACGCAGCAGCTCTGATATGGAACCCATGGACACCACACCTCCTTCCCACGCCATCATCTACCATTCTGCTCCTGTTTTCCCCAGCACCCCATTTACGACTTTGCCGAGCATCGGTGCTTCAGCAGGCAGCACGTCTGACCCCGAACCTATGGACACCACACCTCCTTCCCACGCCGTCATCTTCCGTTCTGCTCCTGTTTTCTCCAGCACCCCAGTTACGGCTTTGCCGGGCATCGGTGCTTCAGCAGGCAGCACCTCAGACCCCGAACCTATGGACACCACACCTCCTTCCCACGCCGTCATCTTCCATTCTGCTCCTGCTTTCTCCAGCACCCGTTCACGGCTTTGGCGGTCACGGCGTTGGCGGGCATCGGTGCTTCGGCAGGCAGCACGTCTGACACCAAAGCTACGGACACCTCACCTCCTTTACAGGCTGACAAGACCCAACACATAGACCAACACTTCAAAGTTATGACAGAAAGTTGAGTAAGGTATACATTTGGAATTTCTTTTATTATTATTAAAAAGCACAACAGTAGTGCTTAGACTATAACAAGTACTATTCTAAGTTCTTACCAAATATTAACCCACATATTCCTCATAATGGCAACCCTATAAGCAGGTAATGATCTTTTTTTTGTGTGGTACGCAGGCCTCTCACTGTTGTGGCCTCTCCCGCTGCAGATCACAGTCTCTGGATGCACTGGCTCAGTGGCCATGACTCACGGGCCCAGCCGCTCCATGGCATGTGGGATCCTCCCGGACAGGGGCACGAACCCGTGCCCCCTGCATCAGCAGGCGGACTCCCAACCACTGCACCACTATGAAATCCCAGCAGGTAATTTTCATAATATTCACTTTTGGGGGGAAACTGAGGCCCAGAGACGTTGAATAGCTTGCCTAATGCCACACAGTAAGTAGGTGGCAAAAACCCAGGAGTAAAACCAGACCTTCTTGACTTTCATCCCTTTGCTGTGTCACCTTATTATAAGTTGTGGTTAGGGAAGGGATTAAATTGGCAAGACTCTGAACTCAAAGGAGAAGGGAGAAATGAGAAAATGAGTGATTCTAGAAACTAGAGATGATTTAGGCTCAGAAATTTCTGATGATGAGACCCGGAAGATCAAGAACTTGGTTAGAATATTAACTTGGGGTAGTATCTGAATCCATTGAGAAATTGTTTTGTTTTGTGTAAAATTTAGAAAGGCCAGTTGGATGAAGATTAATGAAGACAAAAGAAGGAAGGAAAAGGAAAAGGTGCCTTAAGTGAGACATAACCACTTCACTCTAAGTACTAGGGGTGTGGTCCTGTGGGAAAGGATGGAGCTCTCTCTACCAGGTTTGTCACCAGGATGAACAAGGAGAAGCATGGCAAGCATTGTACTGGTTTTGATGATCCCTCAAAACCATGGCTTCAGTATCCAAGAATGACCTACGGTAGCATAGCTACTGTGTGTCAGACATGCCACTAAGTGTGTTTCCAGTCACACATTTTAATTGGAGAAAAGGATCAATAGTCTATCTACCTAAGATCACGCAGAGGGTGGGGGAGCCCGTTTTTAAACCACCTGCCTCCAATTCCAGGTGCCAGGAGCCAGACTCAGCCTACAGGTCTCTTCTGCTCACCTGGAAGTGAAACCATGTGTCATGATTAGTGAAATCCTGTCTTCACTCATCAAGGTACCTTGAACACTTGCACGTCCTCCAAGTAGCATGTAGCATAAGCAAAAAATGTTTGCCCCGGTATTGTCCAGGAACTTGGAATCAGCTGTTCCTAGTTAGGCGGAGCTGGTTTAGAGTGGAGAGGACCACCGATCTTCCACCTGGGCAAGTGCCTTTTGACCTTCTGCCATCAGAGGGCCAAAAACTCCAGCCTGAGAATGTGCTGAGCCCTGTAGCCTATTACACCAGCTCAGAACAATGAGGAGCACATCTTTTTCCAATCACCTTGCCTCAAGCTCCCCATGACCCATACTGCCCTGCTTCTTTATTCTTTATCCCACAGATACCCCAAGCCCCTTGCTTTCGGGAAGGAGGATTTGAGACCTATTTTCACGTCACTTCCTCGCATGGCTGCCCTGTGAATAAACCTCCTCTTTGCTGCAAACCTCAGCATCTCAGTGTTTTGGCTTGCTGCGCCTCAGACACAATGGTTGGGAGCAGTGGTAAAGGTCCCTTGCCTGTAAGGGAAGCTGGTGCCTAGTAGTCACTTTGTGGATGGTTTCTCCTCCTGCGGGGCAGACATCCTGCTCTTCCGGAAAGGGAGAAACGCAGGAGCTGGACCCTTGCCCTCAGCATCACCGTCACCTAGGAGCTTCTTAGAAGGACAGAATCCAGACCCCACCCAGAACTACTGAATACCAGCCTGCATTTAACAAGATCCTCAAGGGAGGCACACTCATGTGAAATTTGGAGAGGCACCAAGCTGTCATCCTCTTCTCTGAAGCTAATGAAAACCAAGCAAAGATTCATCCCAAGCCTACTCTGCCTCAGTCAATTGGATATCATATGAGCTCATTTAATCCTCCCCAGAACCTGCAAATGAGACTGCACATGCCACGGAGCAACTATGACCGTGCACCACAACTACCGAGCCTGCGCTTTAGAGCCCGTGAACCAAAACTACTGAAGCCCACACACCTACACTCCATGCTCAGCAACAACGAGAAGCCACCCCAATGAGAAGCATGCGCACTGCAACAAAGAGTAGCCCCCGCTCACTGCAACTAGAGAAAGCCCACACACAGCAATGAAGAGCCTATGCAGCCAAAAATAAATAAATAAATAAACCTGTTAAAAAATAAATCGTGTTTTAGTAACTTACTAAAAGGCACACAATCAGTAAATCTGAGCAAGAATTCAATCCCAAATCTGTCACACTGAAGTTTAGGCTAGTACTTGAGATTAATAAAAACAGCACTAAATTAAAAGTTCAGAGATATTTTTTATTTCATACTCTTTCACTAACACTCTTTGGAGATAAATCATTTCATTTATATGGGCCTTAGTTTTTACAACTATAACAGTTGGAAGCTTGACTAGATGATCTGTATGTAGTTTTCCAATTCTAAAATGGTCCACTAATTTGGATTCCTACAATAATTGCTCTTGCAATACATGCATGCTGCCACCAAGTAGCAGTAGAGACTACTAGTTCCTTTTTTATCCCTAGTGGGGAGTGCATTTTGATATCAGACTTATCCGTCAATAGTACAACCTGTTAGTAGAACTGTAAAATAACAGAATCTGGTATTGTCTCCTGCAAAGCAGAAGCTTTACATTGTGTCTGTGAGTCATATCAGAATCACCTGTAGGTTTTGAAACATAGAGGAAATCCAGAACCCATTGAATGAGAATCTTCAGAGACAGGACTTGGGCATCTGGATTCTGGGTCTCCCATCATTTGTATATTTTATTTCATTTTATTTTTGCCTATGTACAATATTAGTCACATACTTTACAACCTTTAAAAGTTTCTTTTGTTTTAAATGTTAGAATATTCCATAATCTTCACCTACTTTTCATAAGGTGTTATCTGTTATGTTTATTCGATCTTGTGCTTCTCCTGGTTAAGACTTCATTATTTTTTTTTCGGGGCCCTGCCTCATGTCTTGGAGGATCTTATTTCCCTGACCTGGGATTGGACCCCAGGGCCCCAGCAGTGAAAGCGCCAAGTTCTAACCACTGGAAAACCAGGGAATTCCCAAGGCTTCTGTTTTAAATGACTTCTTTTCCCACTCTAATTCATTCCTGGGATGAATTTCTTGTTTGAACATTAAAGCAACCTGGCATTACCAAAATAAAGCTACTTTGATTCTGATATATGATTATTTTACATACCATGGGTAGAGTTTGTGCTTCTCTTTACACAGTTTGCATGCATTTTCCAAAGAGAAACTGGCCTGTGATTCTATTCTTGTAATATTCTTTATAGATTTTGCTTTGTTTTGTTTTTAAGATTCTATACTTTATTTTTTATTTATTTATTTTTGGCTGCATTGGGCCTTCATTGTTGCACGCAAGCTTTCTGTAGTTGCGGTGAGCGGGGGGCTATTCTTTGTTGTGGTGAGTAGGCTTCTCCTTGCGGTGGCCTGTCTTGTTGTGGAGCACGGGCTCTAGGCATGCAGGCTTCAGTAGTTGCAGCACACGGGCTCAGCAGTTGTGGCTCGCAGGCTCCAGAGCGCAGGCTCAGCAGTTGTGGCACGTGGGCCTAGTTGCTCCACGGCATGTGGGATCTTCCCCCACAAGGGCTCGAACCCGTGTCCCCTGCATTGGGAGGCGGATTCTTAACCACTGCACCATCAGGGAAGCCCTTCTTTGTACTTTTGATCTGAAGCTTATGTTTTCCTTATGAATACTTTGAGCAATATATCGTTTTCTGTTTCCTGGATGATTTTTATGTAAGATTACCAATACTTCTTCCCTAAATATTTGGAAGAAGTTACTTGGAAACCCATTTATCCCTGGAAATCATTTTCTGTAAAGGTACTTAACTATACAAACAACTTTTTGAGTAGATACAGGTGTTTTAGATATTTTTTCTTTGTTGGGTTAGTCTTCTTAGGTTGCATTTGTTAAGAATGTGTAATTTTGGATGAATTTTCAAATTTATAACTATAAAATTATCATAATTTTAACAGCTTTATTGGGATGTAATTTACATACCATAATTTCAACACTTTTATGTATACAATTCAGTGGTTCTTAGTGTAACCACTAAAAGACTTGTGTAACCATCACAACAATCCAATTGTAGATTTTTGTCCCCCCGCAAAAAACCCATTACACATTAACAAGGTTTTTTCATTCTCCTCAACCCTCTCAGCCCTAGGCAACCACTAATCGACTTCCTGTCTCTACAGATTGGCTATTCTGGGCATTTCATATAAATGGCACCATACAATATGTGATCTTTTGTGATTGGCTGCTTTAACTTTACATAATGCTTTCATGGTTCATTCATGTTGTAACATGGATCAATATTTCACTCCTTTTTATAGCTGAATGCTATTCTATTGTACGGCTATTCCACATTTTGTTTCTTCATTTATCAGATTGACATTTGAATTATTTCCACCTTTTGTTTTTAGAAATATGCCTCTCTGAACATTCACGTACAAGCTTTGGTGCAGACATAAGTTTTTATTTCTCTTAGGCATATATTTAGTAATGGAACTGCTGGGTCATAGGGTAACTCGATGTTTAACACTTGCAGGAACTCTCAAGCTCTTTTGTAAAATGGCCACGCCATTTTACATTCCCACCAGCAATGTATGTGGCTTTTAATCTCTTGCTTACAGCCTAGCATGTCGTCTATGCTGGGAAACGTTTCACATGTAGTTGAGCAGGATGAGCATTTTACTGTTCAGTTGAGTGTTCTCTAGATATTTAGTAGGTCTTTTTAATTCATAGTCTTGTCCAAGTCTTCTATATCTTTTTTGATCTTCTGCCTAATTTTTCTATCCATTATTGACCGTGGAGTACTGAAGCCTCTACCTAATATTGTGCAATTATCTACTTCTTCCTTCAATTCTTCATGGGTTTTGGTATTTTCTTCTTCATGTAGTTTGGTTTTATCTTATTCAGGGCAAATATGTTAAAACTTTTGGTATCTTCCCTTTTTTATCATAAAATGTCCCTTTTCATATCTAGTAACTTTTTTGTTTGTTTTAAAGTCTATATTTTCTGGTATTAGTATAGCCACTTCAGCATGCTTATGGTTGCTATTTGCATGCACCTCTTATGTTTCAGTGAACTTTGTGAGAAGACAGGGCCTGGGAGCTGCGGCCTCACACTCGGGCTCCAGAGGAAGATGTGTGTGACACACCTCAAACTGACCCAAAACACGGAGCAAAACCAGCCATCTAGAGGTCTAAAAGAGAGCCACTGCAGCTAGCCCATAGGTCCAAGGAAAATAAATTCTTTCCGATTTCTTCCAAAGCATTTTCACAGCAAGAGCTGACTAACACCACATCCTCCAAATCATTGTTATGTAAATGGCTGCCACCAGGCCTCCATGTAAGGTCATTGTGTACTCAAAATGTGAGAATTCTTGAACTCTCGGTGCCTCTCCAACACAATGTACATGGCTAAATTTCCGCCAATAAGTTCACTAATATACCACACAGATCTCCCTAAACTTTTATTAAATGCAATGCAAAGTTCTTTCTTTTCATTTTCTGCTTCGGCATAGTTAAAATGCTTTTTATCAATGTAAAACGGCTCTTGCTGTTTGGCTTCTGTGGTTAGAGTCTTTTGAACTCTTTGGCTTTTCAGCTCCTAGGCTGTAAGGTTTGAATCAGCAAATGGCCCAAGGAGAAAAGCGGCAGCAAATGTCAAGCTTGCATCTGTGTTTCCCTTCTCTCCACAACTTGGCCCGCATGTCTTGGTGTCTCTCCAACATTCAGATGCCAGAGAACAGATGTTTTCTTACTTTATCCAGGTTTTCTAACATTTCTTTAGACTTCACCTGATCTTATGTTATTATTGAACTATCATCTCAATTACCACTAGGAAGAAAATTTACAATTTTTAGAGAAAAGGGAACCCTGGTATACTGTTGGTAGGGACATAAACTGGTGCAGCCACTGTGGAAAACAGTATGGAGGGTTCTCCAAAACCTAAAAAGAGAACTACTATATGACCTCGCAACTCCACTCTTAGGTATAAATCTGAAAAAACCAAAAACACGTGTTCTCAATAACATGTATTGGAAAAGATACATGCACCCCAATGTTCGCAGCCTCCTTGTGTACAATTACCAAGATATGGAAGCAACCTAAGTGTCATCAAGAGATGAACAGATAAATAAGATGTGGTACATATAACCAATGGCATACTACTCAGCCTTAAAAATGAACAAAATTTTGCCATTTGCAGCAACATAGATGGACTTGGAGGGCATTGTGGTAAGTGAAATAAGTCAAACAGAAACAAATACTGTAGGATATCACCTCTATATGGAATCTAAAAAATACAACAATCTACCAAATATAACAAAACAGAAGGAGAGTTACAGATATAGAGAACAAACCAATGGTTGCCAGCGCGGGGGGGGGAGGAGGGGGCAATACAGGGGTTGGGAAGTGAGAGATGTGAACTAGTAGGTCCACAATAGCCTCAAGGATGTATTGTACAACACAGGGAATATAGGCAATATTTTGTAATAACTGTAAATGTAAAGTAACCTTTAAAAAGTATATAAAAATGTTTTTAAAAGAAATCATACTGAAAATTGGAAACAATTTAAATATCCATCAACAGGAAAATGCACATATAAATTATTGTATTTCCGTACATGGGAATCCTACATAGCGAGGAAAGTACATGAACTAGACAGATCTTTACGTGTCAGCATGGATGAACCTAGCAAAGATAACACTAAATAAAGCAAGTAAGAAGACAAAAATAGAATACACTATGCGCTTTACGAGTACTTAAAAATGTAGCATAAATAGAAAGACGTCCATGTCAGTGATGGAGACCAAGTTCAGAAGAGTGGTTACCCAGGGTCAGCTGGGGAGTGGCTGTGTTTGGGAAAGTGGTCACACCAGACTCTTCAACAGGAATGGAAATGTTTCAGTTCACACGCTGGCTGGAAGACAGAGGAGTGTCTGCGATGTTATAATGTGAGCATCTAGGGGATCTGATGCGCGGGAGCTGGTAGAGGGTGGAGGCATCCAGAAGGTGGTGGCAGAAGAGGAACGTTGTACACAGCACACCTAAGGCCTGACCAGAGGACGACCACTGTTCTAGAAACTGGACACAAACCCAACTTCTACGGCCCACCTTAAAAGACAAACTGAGGCATATTTAAAATTTTAAGACTTTATGTGAGCAAAATTAGATTCAATTCAGGCACCACCAAAGTGGAAGTGGTGAGGAGCACTCCAGCCAGAGGAGCTGCAGAGATGTTTATTTTAAAAGGGCAGAAGCAAAGCAAGGAAATGACTGATTTGCTATAGCTTTAAAGCCTAGTTGGTGGTTTGTGACTGGTTGTCCACAGCGGTTTCCGTCACCCTGAGCCGTTGACAGGCTTAGATTTTCGTTGCTTTACATAGGCGGCCGCATCACTAGAGTCACCACAGTCTAACGGACCCTTGAAGGGTTTATTTACTAAAAACCAATTGTCTGAGTCCTTCCTCTTACTCAGTCACTTCACTTCATATGCCTCAGTTTCTCTTCTGTAAAGTGGACATTCAGTAGTAAATTCTCTGTGGAGGTGTCAGTGCAAAACAAAGTGATTATTAGTAACCATGATCATGTCCTGAATACACTGAACACGTCACCGTTTGCCAACTATCGTGTCAAGTCAGCAGAGACAACAGAAATTAAGAGCTCTCTGCAAAATTCACACACCCGTGCACCAGGAAACGGACCACAGGCAGACGTTCACTCAGCCTTTCATGTGTCCCTCACGGAGTGCACGCTCTCTCCTAGGCGGGGCGAGCACAGACACTTAGCGGCAGTTTAATGAGTTTTTAAATGCGTTGATACAACCATGTCTCACTTTTGTTTGGATCAGTCAGCAAACACTTTTCGTAAACCCCAAACTCTTATCACCTCCTACCTTTTGCGCCACCATAGTCTCGAATCTCCAGCCCCTGCTCCTCAGGCTGGGTCCCCATGGGAGGCGTGGCTGCGTGCTGACACACAGAGGAGCAGGTGGAGATCTTCGATCCCTGCCCAACTGCGCTGCCTTCAGGTTTGAACCGCAGCGGGAAGAGCGAAGAGTTCTGAGCCAACGTGAGCACGGCATTGAGGGGCCTGCCTAGCTGGGGCCAGTGGCCCTGTGTTTTCTGCCTGCAACACGTGTCCTGCACACCCTGCACCTGAGGGCCTGGGAGGTGAGCCGGGTCTCCCAGCCAAGTGAAAGCATCGTGTCCGGAGCCAGCTTCCCCGAAGCCACCCGGCGGCAATGATCACTTGGTGAAGCTGAGCCACAACAGCGCGGGAATATATCAGGGAAATGCTGGAGAAAAACAGAAAGCAGGGAAGGGAGATGGAGATTGTTAGCTGCTAGGAGGAGGCTGCTAGCTGAAACTAAGTGATCCCTGAGGACTTTCTGGGGAAGATAAAATTTAAGAGGGAGCAAGGAGCATATCTGGGAAGTGAATAGTACAGGTAGAGGGAACAGTCAGATGGAAAGTCAATGAGGCAAGAGTAGGCTGGAGTACCCAAGGAGCAGAAAGGATGTCACTGTGTGGAAAACAGAGCAAGCAAAGTGGAGAGAAGAAGGAAACAGTCAGACGTGAAACAGAGTTCCACATTTCTAGGGCTCTGGAGGCACTTTGAGGACTTTGCTTCTTCTGTGAAGAAGCCATTCAAGAGATTTCAATGACATGATCTGACTTATGTTTTAACAGGATCTCTCTGGATGCCATGTTGATTAGAGAGTGTAGGAGAGTAAGGACAAGCCCCAGAAAATCAAGAGTTGATTCAAAGAAGTGATTACTCAAACATGGTCCCCCTCTTCAGTGAGGACGCAGAGCAGGAATCGGCAAATAATGGCCACAAATCAAATCAGGCTCTCAGCCTGGATCTGTGGGACTGTGAGCTAATAATGGTTCTCACGTTTAGAAAGCTTGTTGAAGAAGAAAGAGGAGAAGCTACAGAAGCTGTATATGGCCCACAAAGCCTAAGATATTTAAAATCCAGAAAATGCTTTCCAACACCTGATGTAAAGCATGTGGCTCGTAGGAGGTGCTCAACAAAATTTGGAAGAGAAATACATGTGTCAATTAGTTCCTGAAAACATTGTATAGTGATAGGTGTCAAGAAACATTTATCCCTTCACCCTTAACCTTCACAAATGATGCCATTTCCATCGAGCTATTGAAAACTATATTCTGGCTTTCAAAACAATAAACCAGGGTGCATTTTATCACATAAGCATGGTCATAAACAACTGTCGAGTAAAGTTGAAAGAGCAACAGATCAAATAATAACAAAAAACATTTTTATAGATTTTTAAGCCTTACAAAGCATTTTCATGTTCATTCTCTAATTTAATCCTCAAATCTACTCCATGAGATAGTTATTATTTTCCCTTTAGAAAGGACCACATATTACAATCCTCAGTGATTGCTCAAGAAAAGCTGAAATCTTGAGTGTCACATCAATTAATGCCAAGGTTGGGTTTTTTCCCATGGGGACATTGGATGCTAAAATCCACAGGGATTTTCAGCTCAAGATGGCAGACAATGAAACATATTCACTTTCTGTTCCTCCTGAAACCATATTTAAACAATACTGTAGAAATACCAAAATTAATCAATCAATCAAACCAAGACACTTTGGAAGTCATCCACCACAGAGAGATTTCAACACATTTCGAGAAGGCAAACAATGAAATGGAGGAGCCATGAATAAAATAATGAAGAAAAGGCTAACTCTAAGTAAGGTCTGAACAAACCCAGTCAGCTTTTGCTGAGCTCTGGTTATAGCAAAGGGCAGAGGAAAGAAGAGGGTCTGAAAACAAGGAGACAAAAGTCATTTTAGGAAAAAAAGGTCATTTCATGAGCTCCAGGGAACACTCAGCCTGCTGCCATACTAACTCATGAATTACAATGGATTGTTGGTAAGCAAGATGAGAAAACAGGGAAGAAACCAAACAAACAAAAATCAAGACATTGTTTCTTACTGAACTCTTCTCAAATGAGATCGAGGAATTAGGGTTCAATGCCACAGCTGTAAATCATTCCTGCTCTTCTAGAGGTTAGAAAGGGCTTATAATATTTACCCTTTTCCTTCAGACATAATTTAGGTGTGAGCAAAAGCTTTTTGTGTCCTCCAACCCCAAAGTTTTTTGGGGATGGAAGTCCAAATTTGCTGTGACATACCATAAAAAGAATCTCATGAGCAGAGGGTCCAACTAATTTTGGAATATATGAATTATGCCCAGTGTTATTTTCAATAGACTTTGAACAAAAATATATAAATACATTTTGACGGATCTATACGATTCTGGGTCCTGAAACTTCTACATGTCACCTGTGTGATACATAACACACAATGTCAGCCCCAGGAGAGAGAAAACACTCCAATGAAGCAAGCCAAAGACACAAGTTTTAAACAAGGTCAAGTGATGTGTAGAACATCAGCTTCCAGCTCCTGAATAACAACACATGTTTCCCTTGTCCTAGACACCCAAGAGTACGTCTCCTCTCTTGGGCATAAGAATCTCTCGAGTTACATATGTATAATAAAGAGTGGACCCAGCTGGCATACTCACAATGACCAAATTGTGTTGATGGTACTTTAAACCAATACATCGCTCCATGCTGAGGTTGCAATAAAAGTTATATTTGCTTTCTAGACATGAATGAGACGCCTTGCTGGATATACGCCAGGAAGGCCAGAGAAACTGCCTTCTAATCCATACGGAACAATTCACTGGTGAATTTCTTTCAGGATAGCCCATGATTTATCTAGACTACAATCTTTACATATCTGGATCCTTCAAACTAGACAAAGGGAAAATCCGGCCTTCAAGCCTCAGTTAGAAATGTGGAAGGGCAGCACCAATGGTAGCACCAGCTGACAACTGGTGGTCTGTGACCTGTATCTTCTGAGATTAGAACACAGTGTGGTGGATGACCGATTCATGTGTTGAACAAAAGAAGACCTCCTACAGGGCAGTGTAGCTGTTCGTTACAGGTATGAAACTTAGGGCTAAGTACCATAAAGACTACAAGAAAAAATGAAAAACAAGTAACACATGAAGCCTATATGATAAGGTGGCACCACAGTCCAGAACACGAGCTCTGGAATCACACAGGCTTGCTTCAATTCCCAGCTAAGCCACTACCATCTTTATACCCTGAAAAACGGTGCAAGGTTTAAATGCTGTTTGACCAAATTTCAAAAAAGAAGTGAAGAAAGAACCTACCTGCCAGGAAGGGACATCGTGGGGTGCAGCATCCAGTCGGATCAGGGCTCTGCATCTCCTGCTCAGAAACCTTCGCCACCTGTCTCATGGTGATGCTGGCAGCTGAGCAGCCCTGGAGAAGGTGATCCTGTCTCCAGGCCTCGCAGAGAAGCTGGGGAGGTCCCCGGAGGAGGTGGCCCACACCCTGGCAAGCTCTGGGTGCCTCCGGCCCTCAGCTCTGAGCAGGCTCTGGGCTCTGGGCCCCGTAGTGCGGAAGGGCTGGCTGATACATACGCGCGGCTGAGGGGCCTGCAGAGCCGTTGCCCAGGTAGGGTGACCTCTGAAGGAGAAGGCTTCCACAGTACCCAACAATCTCTGCATGCTGGCCCATCCCGTGCCAAACACCTGCCACCCACAGCGAGAAGACCCAGCCACTAGAAAGTACAGAGGGAGCCCCGCATTTTGCCTTTGCGCTGGGATTTCTCCACCAGCTGGGCTCGCATGTGCCCCCTGCCTCACCCCCTGCCCCGCCCGCCGTTTCTCTGTGACACGTAAAGTGGACATGTCACAGAGGCAGGTGGAGCCGTCACATATAAAAGGAGTGAGAAGCTCTCCCACTGTCACTCTCTGCTCTCAGATCAGGCATGCAGCAGCTCTGATATGGAACCCATGGACACCACACCTCCTTCCCACGCCATCATCTACCATTCTGCTCCTGTTTTCCCCAGCACCCCATTTACGGCTTTGCCGGGCATCGGTGCTTCAGCAGGCAGCACGTGTAACCCCGAACCTATGGACACCACACCTCCTTCCCACGCCATCATCTTCCGTTCTGCTCCTGTTTTCTCCAGCACCCCAGTTACGGCTTTGCCGGGCATCGGTGCTTCAGCAGGCAGCACCTCAGACCCCGAACCTATGGACACCACACCTCCTTCCCACGCCGTCATCTTCCATTCTGCTCCTGCTTTCTCCAGCACCCGTTCATGGCTTTGGCGGTCACGGCGTTGGCGGGTATCGGTGCTTCGGCAGGCAGCACGTCTGACACCAAAGCTACGGACACCTCACCTCCTTTACAGGCTGACAAGACCCAACACATAGACCAACACTTCAAAGTTATGACAGAAAGTTGAGTAAGGTATACATTTGGAATTTCATTTATTATTATTAAAAAGCACAACTGTAGTGCTTAGACTATAACAAGTACTATTCTAAGTTCTTACCAAATATTAACCCACATATTCCTCGTAATGGCAACCCTATAGGCAGGTAATGTTCTTTTTTTTGTGGTACGCAGGCCTCTCACTGTTGTGGCCTCTTCCGCTGCAGATCACAGGCTCTGGACGCGCAGGCTCAGCGGCCATGTCTCACAGGCCCAGCCGCTCCACGACTTGTGGGATCCTCCCGGACTGGGGCACGAACCCGTGCCCTTGGCATCAGCAGGCGGACTCCCAAACACTGCAACACTATGGAAGCCCGGCAGGTAATTTTCATAATATTCACTTTTGGGGGGAAACTGAGGCCCAGAGACTTTGAATAGCTTGCCTAATGCCACACAGTAAGTAGGTGGCAAAAACCCAGGAGTAAAACCAGACCTTCTTGACTTTCATCACTTTGCTGTGTCACCTTATTATAAGTTGTGCTTAGGGAAGGGACTAAATTGGGAAGACTCTGAACTCAAAGGAGAAGGGAGAAATGAGAAAATGAGTGATCCTAGAAACTAGAGAAGATTTAGGCTCAGAAATTTCTGATGATGAGACCCGGAAGATCAAGAACTTGGTTGGAATATTAACTTGGGGTAGTATCTGAATCCATTGAGAAATGGTTTTGTTTTGTGTAAAATTTAGAAAGGCCAGTTGGATGAAGATTAATGAAGAAAAAAGAAGGAAGGAAAAGGAAAAGGTGCCTTAAGTGAGACATAACCACTTCACTCTAAGTACTAGGGGTGTGGTCCTGTGGGAAAGGATGGAGCTCTCTCTACCAGGTTTGTCACCGGGATGAACAAGGAGAAACATGGCAAGCATTGTACTGGTTTTGATGATCCCTCAAAACCACGGCTTCAGTTTCCAAGAATGACCTACGGTAGCATAACTACTGTGTGTCAGACATGCCACTAAGTGTGTTTCCAGTCACACCTTTTAATTGGAGAAAAGGATCAACAGTCTATCTACCTAAGATCATGCAGAGGGTGGGGGAGCCCGTTTTTAAACCACCTGCCTCCAATTCCAGGTGCCAGGAGCCAGACTCAGCCTACAGGTCTCTTCTGCTCACCTGGAAGTGAAACCATGTGTCATGTTTAGTGAAATCCTGTCTTCACTCATCAAGGTACCTTGAACACTTGCACGTCCTCCAAGTAGCATGTAGCATAAGCAAAAAGATGTTTGCCCCGGTATTGTCCAGGAACTTGGAATCAGCTGTTCCTAGTTAGGCGGAGCTGGTTTAGAGTGGAGAGGACCACCGATCTTCCACCTGGGCAAGTGCCTTTTGATCTTCTGCCATCAGAGGGCCAAAAACTCCAGCCTGAGAATGTGCTGAGCCCTGTAGCCTATTACACCGGCTCAGAACAGTGAGGAGCACATCTTTTTCCAATCACCTTGCCTCAAGCTCCCCATTACCCATACTGCCCTGCTTCTTTATTCTTTATCCCACAGATACCCCAAGCCCCTTGCTTTCGGGAAGGAGGATTTGAGACCTATTTTCATGTCACTTCCTCGCATGGCTGCCCTGTGAATAAACCTTCTCTTTGCTGCAAACCTCAGCATCTCAGTGTTTTGGCTTGCTGCGCCTCAGACACAATGGTTGGGAGCAGTGGTAAAGGTCCCTTGCCTGTAAGGGAAGCTGGTGCCTAGTAGTCACTTTGTGGATGTTTTCTCCTCCCGAGGGGCAGACGTCCTGCTCTTCCGGAAAGGGAGAAATGCAGGAGCTGGACCCTTGCCCTCAGCATCACCGTCACCTAGGAGCTTCTTAGAAGGACAGAATCCAGACCCCACCCAGAACTACTGAATACCAGCCTGCATTTAACAAGATCCTCAAGGGAGGCACAGCCATGTGAAATTTGGAGAGGCACCAAGCTGTCATCCTCTTCTGCGCAGCTAATGAAAACCAAGCAAAGATTCATCCCAAGCCTACTCTGCCTCAGTCAATTGGATATCATATGAGCTCATTTAATCCTCCCCAGAACCTGCAAATGAGACTGCACATGCCACGGAGCAACTAAGACCGTGCGCCACAACTACCGAGCCTGCGCTCTAGAGCCCGTGAACCAAAACTACTGAAGCCCACACACCTACACTCCATGCTCGGCAACAAAGAGAAGCCACCCCAATGAGAAGCCTGCGCACTGCAACAAAGAGTAGCCCCCGCTCACTGCAACTAGAGAAAGCCCACACACAGCAATGAAGAGCCTATGCAGCCAAAAATAAATAAATAAATAAACCTGTTAAAAAATAAATCGTGTTTTAGTAACTTACTAAAAGGCACACAATCAGTAAATCTGAGCAAGAATTCAATCCCAAATCTGTCACACTGAAGTTTAAGCTAGTACTTGAGATTAATAAAAACAGCACTAAATTAAAAGTTCAGAGATATTTTTTATTTCATACTCTTTCACTAACACTCTTTGGAGATAAATCATTTCATTTATATGGGCCTTAGTTTTTACAACTATAACAGTTGGAAGCTTGACTAGATGATCTGTATGTAGTTTTCCAATTCTAAAATGGTCCACTAATTTGGATTCCTACAACAACTGCTCTTGCAATACATGCATGCTGCCACCAAGTAGCAGTAGAGACTACTAGTTCCTTTTTTATCCCTAGTGGGGAGTGCATTTTGACATCAGACTTATCCGTCAATAGTACAACCTGTTAGTAGAACTGTAAAATAACAGAATCTGGTATTGTCTCCTGCAAAGCAGAAGCTTTACATTGTGTCTGTGAGTCATATCAGAATCACCTGTAGGTTTTGAAACATAGAGGAAATCCAGAACCCATTGAATGAGAATCTTCAGAGACAGGACTTGGGCATCTGGATTTTGGGTCTCCCATCATTTGTATATTTTATTTCATTTTATTTTTTGCCTATGTACAATATTAGTCACATCCTTTTGAATTTTGAAAAGTTTCTTTTTGTTTTAAATGTTAGAATATTCCGTAACCTTCACCTACTTTTCATAAGGTGTTATCTGTTATGTTTATTTGATCTTGTGCTTCTCCTGGTTAAGACTTCATGATATTTTTTTTCGGGGCCCTGCCTCATGTCTTGGAGGATCTTATTTCCCTGACCTGGGATTGGACCCCAGGGCCCCAGCAGTGAAAGCGCCAAGTTCTAACCACTGGAAAACCAGGGAATTCCCAAGGCTTCTGTTTTAAATGACTTCTTTTCCCACTCTAATTCATTCCTGGGATGAATTTCATGTTTGAACATTAAAGCAACCTGGCATTACCAAAATAAAGCTACTTTGATTCTGATATATGATTGTTTTACATACCATGGGTACAGTTTGTGCTTCTGTTTACACATTTTGCATGCATTTTCAAAAGAGAAACTGGCCTGTGATTCTATTCTTGTAATATTCTTTATAGTTTTGTTTTGTTTTGTTTTTAAGATTCTATACTTCATTTTTTATTTATTTATTTTTGGCTGCATTGGGTCTTCATTGTTGCACGCGAGCTTTCTGTAGTTGCGGTGAGCGGTGGGCTATTCTTTGTTGTGGTGAGTAGGCTTCTCTTTGCGGTGGCCTGTCTTGTTGTGGAGCACGGGCTCTAGGCATGCAGGCTTCAGTAGTTGCGGCACGCGGGCTCAGCAGTTGTGGCTCGCAGGCTCCAGAGCGCAGGCTCAGCAGTTGTGGCACGTGGGCGTAGTTGCTCCACGGCATGTGGGATCTTCCCCCACAAGGGCTCGAACCCGTGTCCCCTGCATTGGGAGGCGGATTCTTAACCACTGCACCATCAGGGAAGCCCTTCTTTGTACTTTTGATCTGAAGCTTATGTTGGCCTTATAAATACTTTGAGCAATATATAGTTTTCTGTTTCCTGGAAGATTTTTATGTAAGATTACCAATACTTCTTCCCTAAATATTAGGAGAAAGTTACTTGGAAACCCATGTAACCCTAGAAATCATTTTCTGTAAAGGTACTTAACTATACAAACAACTTTTTGAGTAGATACAGGCTTTTTAGATATTTTCTCTTTGTTGGGTTAGTCTTGTTAGGTTGCATTTGTTAAGAATGTGTAATTTTGGATGAATTTTCAAATTTATAACTATAAAATTATCATAATTTTAACAGCTTTATTGGGATGTAATTTACATACCATAATTTCAACTCTTTTATGTATACAATTCAGTGGTGCTTAGTGTAACCACTAAAAGACTTGTGTAACCATCACAACAAGCCAATTGTAGATTTTTGTCCCCCCACCAAAAACCCATTATACATTAACAAGGTTTTTTCATTCTCCTCAACCCTCTCAGCCCTAGGCAACCACTAATCGACTTCCTGTCTCTACAGATTGGCTATTCTGGGCATTTCATATAAATGGCACCATACAATATGTGATCTTTTGTGATTGGCTGCTTTAACTTTACATAATGCTTTCATGGTTCATTCATGTTGTAACATGGATCAACATTTCAGTCCTATTTATAGCTGAATGCTATTCTATTGTACGGCTATTCCACATTTTGTTTCTTCATTTATCAGATTGACATTTGAATTATTTCCACCTTTTGTTTTTAGAAATATGCTTCTCTGAACATTCACGTACAAGCTTTGGTGCAGACATAAGTTTTTATTTTTCTTAGTTATATATTTAGTAATGGAACTGCTGGGTCATAGGGTAACTCGATGTTTAACACTTGCAGGAACTCTCAAGCTGTTTTGTAAAATGGCCACGCCATTTTACATTCCCACCAGCAATGTATGTGGCTTTTAATCTCTTGTCTTACAGCCTAGCATGTCGTCTATGTTGGGAAACGTTTCACATGTAGTTGAGCAGGATGAGCATTTTACTGTTCGGTTGAGTGTTCTCTAGACATTTAGTAGGTCTTGTTAATTCATAGTCTTGTCCAAGTCTTCTATATCGTTGTTGATCTTCTGCCTAATTGTCATATCCATTATTGACCGTGGAGTACTGAAGCCTCTACCTAATATTGTGCAATTATCTATTTCTTCCTTCAATTCTTCATGGGTTTTGGTATTTTCTTCTTCATGTAGTTTGGTTTTATCTTATTCAGGGCAAATATGTTAAAAATTTTGGTATCTTCCCTTTTTTATCATAAAATGTCCCTTTTCATATCTAGTAACTTTTTTGTTTGTTTTAAAGTCTATATTTTCTGGTATTAGTATAGCCACTTCAGCATGCTTATGGTTGCTATTTGCATGCACCTCTTATGTTTCAGTGAACTTTGTGAGAAGACAGGGCCTGGGAGCTGCGGCCTCACACTCGGGCTCCAGAGGAAGATGTGTGTGACACACCTCAAACTGACCCAAAACACGGAGCAAAACCAGCCATCTAGAGGTCTAAAAGAGAGCCACTGCAGCTAGCCCATAGGTCCAAGGAAAATAAATTCTTTCCGATTTCTTCCAAAGCATTTTCACAGCAAGAGCTGACTAACACCACATCCTCCAAATCATTGTTATGTAAATGGCTGCCACCAGGCCTCCATGTAAGGTCATTGTGTACTCAAAATGTGAGAATTCTTGAACTCTCGGTGCCTCTCCAACACAATGTACATGGCTAAATTTCCGCCAATAAGTTCACTAATATACCACACAGATCTCCCTAAACTTTTATTAAATGCAATGCAAAGTTCTTTCTTTTCATTTTCTGCTTCGGCATAGTTAAAATGCTTTTTATCAATGTAAAACGGCTCTTGCTGTTTGGCTTCTGTGGTTAGAGTCTTTTGAACTCTTTGGCTTTCCAGCTCCTAGGCTGTAAGGTTTGAATCAGCAAATGCCCCAAGGAGAAAAGCGGCAGCAAATGTCAAGCTTGCGTCTCTGTTTCCCTTCTCTCCACAACTTGGCCCACATGTCTTGGTGTCTCTCCAACATTCAGATGCCAGAGAACAGATGTTTTCTTACTTTATCCAGGTTTTCTAAAATTTCTTTAGACTTCACCTGATCTTATGTTATTATTGAACTATCATCTCAATTACCACTAGGAAGAAAATTTACAATTTTTAGAGAAAAGAGAACCCTGGTACACTGTTGGTAGGGACGTAAACTGGTGCAGCCACTGTGGAAAACAGTATGGAGGGTTCTCCAAAACCTAAAAAGAGAACTACTATATGACCTCGCAACTCCACTCTTAGGTATAAATCTGAAAAAACCAAAAACACGTGTTCTCAATAACATGTATTGGAAAAGATACATGCACCCCAATGTTCGCAGCCTCCTTGTGTACAATTACCAAGATATGGAAGCAACCTAAGTGTCATCAAGAGATGAATAGATAAAGAAGATGTGTTCCATATAACCAAAGGCATACTAATTAGCCTTACAAAAGAACAAAATTTTGCCATTTGCAGCAACATAGATGGACTTTGAGGGCATTGTGGTAAGAGAAATAAGTCAAACAGAAACAAATACTGTAGGATATCACCTCTATATGGAATCTAAAAAATACAACAATCTACCAAATATAACAAAACAGAAGGACAGTTACAGATATAGAGAACAAACTAATGGTTGCCAGCGCGGAGGGGGAGGAGGGGGCAATACAGGGGTCGGGAAGAGAGAGATGAAAACTACTAGGGCCACAATAGGCTCAAGGAAGTATTGTACAACACAGGGAATATAGGCAATATTTTGTAATAACTGTAAATGTAAAGTAACCTTTAAAATTATATAAAAATGTTTTTAAAAGAAATCATACTGAAAATTGGAAACAATTTAAATATCCATCAACAGGAAAATGCACATATAAATTATTGTATTTCCGTATATGGGAATCCTCCATAGCGAGGAAAGTACACGAACTAGACAGTTCTTTACGTGTCAGCATGGATGAACCTAGAAAAGATAACACTAAATAAAGCAAGTAAGAAGACAAAATATAGAATACACTATGCGCTTTACGAGTACTTAAAAATGTAGCATAAATAGAAAGACGTCCATGTCAGTGATGGAGACCAAGTTCAGAAGAGTGGTTACCCAGGGTCAGCTGGGGAGTGGCTGTGTTTGGGAAAGTGGTCACACCAGACTCTTCAACAGGAATGGAAATGTTTCAGTTCACACGCTGGCTGGAAGACAGAGGAGTGTCTGCGATGTTATAATGTGAGCATCTAGGGGATCTGATGCGCGGGAGCTGGTAGAGGGTGGAGGCATCCAGAAGGTGGTGGCAGAAGAGGAACGTTGTACACAGAACGCCTAAGGCCTGACCAGAGGAGGACCACTGTTCTAGAAACTGGACACAAATCCAACTTCTACGGCCAACCTTAAAAGACAAACTGAGGCATATTTAAACTTTTAAGACTTTATGTGAGCAAAATTAGATTCAATTCAGGCACCACCAAAGTGGAAGCGGTGAGGAACACTCCAGCCACAGGAGCTGCAGAGATGTTTATTTTAAAAGGGCAGAAGCAAAGCAAGGAAATGACTGATTTGCTATAGCTTTAAAGCCTAGTTGGTGGTTTGTGACCGGTTGTCCTCAGCGGTGTCCGTCACCCTGAGCCATTGACAGGCTTAGATTTTCATTGCGTTACATAGGCGGCCGCATCACTAGAGCCACCACAGTCTAACGGCCCCATGCAGGATTAATTTACTAACACCAATTGTCTCAGTCCTTCCTCTTACTCAGTCACTTCACTTCCTATGCCTCAGTTTCTCTTCTGTAAAGTGGACATTCAGTAGTAAATTCTCTGTGGAGGTGTCAGTGCAAAACAAAGTGATTATTAGTAACCATGATCATGTCCTGAATACACTGAACATGTCACCGTTTGCCAACCACTGTGTCAAGTCAGCAGAGACAACAGAAATTCAGAGCTCTCCGCTAAAATTCACACACCCGTGCACCAGGTAACGGACCACAGGCAGACGTTCACTCAGCCTTTCATGTGTCCCTCACGGAGTGCACGCTCTCTCCTAGGCGGGGCGAGCACAGACACTTAGCGGCAGTTTAATGACTTTTTAAATGCATTGATACAACCATGTCTCACTTTTGTTTGGATCAGTCAGCAAACACTTTTTGTAAACCCCAAACTTTCCACACCTCCTACCTTTTGCACCACCCTAGTCTCGAATCTCGCACCCCTGCTCCCCAGGCTGCGTCCCCATGGGAGGCGGGGCTGCGTGCTGACACACAGAGGAGCAGGTGGAGATCTTCGATCCCCGCCCACACTGCACTGCCCGCAGGTTTGAAGCGCAGCGCGGAGAGCGAAGTGGTCTGAGCCAACGTGAGCACGGCATTGAGGGGTCTGCCTAGCTGGGGCCAGTGGCCCTGTGTCTTCTGCCTGAAACGCCTGTCCTGCGCACCCTGCACCTGAGGGCCTGGGAGGTGAGCTGGGGCCCCCAGGCAGGTGTAAGCATCGTGTCCGCAGCCAGCGTCCCCGAGGCCACGCTGCGGCAATGATCACTTGGTGAAGCTGAGCCACAACAGCACGGGAATATATCAGGGAAGTGCTGGAGAAAAACAGAAAGCAGGGAAGGGAGATGGAGATTGTTAGCTGCTAGGAGGAGGCTGCTAGCTGAAACTAAGTGATCCCTGAGGACTTTCTGGGGAAGATAAAATTTAAGAGGGAGCAAGGAGCATATCTGGGAAGTGAATAGTACAGGTAGAGGGAACAGCCAGATGGAAAGTCAGTGAGGCAAGAGTAGGCTGGAGTACCCAAGGAACAAAAAGGATGTCCGTGTGTGGAAAACAGAGCAAGCCAAGTGGAGAGGAGAAGGAAACAGTCAGACATGAAACAGAGTTCCACATTTCTAGGGCTCTGGAGGCACGTTGAGGACTTTGCTTCTTCTGTGAAGAAGCCATTCAAGAGATTTCAGTGACATGATCTGACTTATGTTTTAACAGGATCTCTCTGGATGCCATGTTGATTAGAGAGTGTAGGAGAGTAATGACAAGCCGCAGAAGGTCAAGAGTTGATTCAAAGAAGTGATTACTCAAACATGGTCCCCCTTCTCAGTGAGGACGCAGAGCAGGAATTGGCAAATAATGGCCACAAATCAAATCAGGCTCTCAGCCTGGATCTGTAGGACTGTGAGCTAATAATGCTTCTCACGTTTAGAAAGCTTGTTGAAGAAGAAAGAGGAGAAGCTACAGAAGCTGTATATGGCCCACAAAGCCTAAGATATTTAAAATCCAGAAAATGATTTCCAACACCTGATGTAAAGCATGTGGCTCATAGGAGGTGCTCAACAAAATTTGGAAGAGGAATACATGTGTCAATTAGTTCCTGAAAACATTGTAAAGTGATAGGTGTCAAGAAACATTTATCCCTTCACCCTTAACCTTCACAAATGATGCCATTTCCATCGAGCTTTTGAAAAATATATTCTGGCTTTCAAGACAATAAACCAGGGGGCATTTTATCACATAAGCAAGGTCATAAACAACTGTCGAGTAAAGTTGAAAGAGCAACAGATCAAATAATAACAAAAAACATTTTGATAGATTTTTAAGCCTTACAAAGCATTTTCATGTTCATTCTCTAATTTAATCCTCAAATCTACTCCATGAGATAGTTATTATTTTCCCTTTAGAAATGACCACATATTACAATCCTCAGTGATTGCTCAAGAAAAGCTGAAATCTTGAGTGTCACATCAATTAATGCCAAGGTTGGGTTTTTTCCCATGGGAACATTGGATGCTAAACTCCACAGGGATTTTCAGCTCAAGATGGCAGACGAGGAAACATATTCACTTTCTGTTCCTCCTGAAACCATATTTAAACAATACTGTAGAAATACCAAAATTAATCAACCAATCAAAGCCAAGACACTTTGGAAGTCATCCACCACAGAAAGATTTCAACACATTTCGAGAAGGCAAACAATGAAATGGAGGAGCCATGAATAAAATAATGAAGAAAAGACTAACCCTAAGTAAGGTCTGAACAAACCCAGTCAGCTTTTGCTGAGCTCTGGTTATAGTAAAGGGCAGAGGAAAGAAGAGGGTCTGAAAACAAGGAGACAAAAGTCATTTTAGGAAAAAAAGGTCATTTCATGAGCTCCAGGGAACACTCAGCCTGCTGCCATACTAACTCATGAATTACAATGGATTGTTGGTAAGCAAGATGAGAAAACAGGGAAGAAACCAAACAAACAAAAATCAAGACATTGTTTCTTACTGAACTCTTCTCAAATGAGATCGAGGAATTAGGGTCCAATGCCACAGCTGTAAAACATCTCTGCTCTTGGAGAGGTTAGAAAGGGCTTATAATATTTACCCTTTTCTTTCAGACATCATTTAGGTGTGAGCAAAAGCTTTTTGTGTCCTCCAACCCCAAAGTTTATTGGGGATGGAAGTCCAAATTTGCTGTGACATACCATAAAAAGAATCTCATGAGCAAAGGGTCCAACTAATTCTGGAATATATGAATTACGCCCAGTGTTATTTTCAATAGACTTTGAACAAAAATATATAAATACACTTTGACTGATCTATACGATTCTGGGTCCTGAAACTTCTACATGTCACCTGTGTGATACATAACACACAATGTCAGCCCCAGGAGAGAGAAAACACTCCAATGAAGCAAGCCAAAGACACAAGTTTTAAACAAGGTCAAGTGATGTGTAGACCATCAGCTTCCAGCTCCTGAATAACAACACATGTTTCCCTTGTCCTAGACACCCAAGAGAACGTCTCCTCTCTTGTGTGTAAGAATCTCTCGAGTTACATATGTGTAATAAAGAGTGGACCCAGCTGGCATACTCACAATGACCAAATTGTGTTGATGGTACTTTAAACCAATACATCGCTCCACGCTGAAGTTGCAATAAAGGATATATTTGCTTTCTAGACATGAATGAGACGCCTTGCTGGATATACGCCAGGAAGGCCAGAGAAACTGGCTTCTAATCCATACGGAACAATTCACTGGTGAATTCCTTTCAGGATAGCCCATGATTTATCTAGACTACAATCTTTACATATCTGGATCCTTCAATCTAGACAAAGGGAAAATCCGGCCTTCAAGCCTCAGTTAGAAATGTGGAAGGGCAGCACCAATGGTAGCACCAGCTGACAACTGGTGGTCTTTGACCTGTATCTTCTGAGATTAGAACACAGTGTGGTGGATGACCAATTCATGTGTTGAACAAAAGAAGACCTCCTACAGGACAGTGTAGCTGTTCGTTACAGGTATGGCACTTAGGGCTAAGTACCATAAGGACTACAAGAAAAAATGAAAAACAAGTAACACAGGAAGCATATATGATAAGGTGGCACCGCAGTCCAGAACACGAGCTCTGGAATCACACAGGCTTGCTTCGAATCCCGGCTAAGCCACTACCATCTGTATACCCTGAAGAACAGTGCAAGGTTTAAATGTTGTTTGACCAAATTTCAAAAAAGAAGTGAAGAAAGAACCTACCTGCCAGGAAGGGACATCGTGGGGTGCAGCATCCAGTCGGATCAGGACTCTGCATCTCCTGCTCAGAAACCTTCGCCACCTGGCTCATGGTGATGCGGGCAGCTGAGCAGCCCTGGAGAAGGTGATCCTGTCTCCAGGCCTCGCAGAGAAGCTGGGGAGGTCCCCGGAGGAGGTGGCCCACAGACTGGCAAGATCTGGTTGCCTCCTGCCCTCAGATCTGAGCAGGCTCTGGCCTCTGGGCCCCGTAGTGGGGAAGAGATGACCGATACATACGCGCGGCTGAGGGGCCTGCAGGGCCGGTGCCCAGGCAGGGTGAGCTCTGAAGGAGAAGGCTTCCACAGTCCCCAACAGTCTCTGCATGCTGGCCCATCCCGTGCCAAACACCTGCCACCCACAGCGAGAAGACCCAGGCACTAGAAAGTCCAGAAGGGGCCCCGCCTTTTGCCTTTGGGCTGGGGTTTCTCCACCAGCTGGGCTCGCATGTGCCCCCTGCCTCACCCCCTGCCCCGCCCGCCCTTTCTCTGTGACACGTACAATGGACATGTCACAGAGGCAGGCGGAGCCGTCACATATAAAAGGAGTGAGAAGCTCTCCCACTGTCACTCTCTGCTCTCAGATCAGGCACGCAGCAGCTCTGATATGGAACCCATGGACACCACACCTCCTTCCCACGCCATCATCTACCATTCTGCTCCTGTTTTCCCCAGCACCCCATTTACGGCTTTGCCGGGCATCAGTGCTTCAGCAGGCAGCACGTCTGACCCCGAACCTATGGACACCACACCTCCTTCCCACGCCGTCATCTTCCGTTCTGCTCCTGTTTTCTCCAGCACCCCAGTTACGGCTTTGCCGGGCATCGGTGCTTCAGCAGGCAGCACCTCAGACCCCGAACCTATGGACACCACACCTCCTTCCCACGCCGTCATCTTCCATTCTGCTCCTGCTTTCTCCAGCACCCGTTCATGGCTTTGGCGGTCACGGCGTTGGCGGGTATCTGTGCTTCGGCAGGCAGCACGTCTGACACCAAAGCTACGGACACCTCACCTCCTTTACAGGCTGACAAGACCCAACACATAGACCAACACTTCAAAGTTATGACAGAAAGTTGAGTAAGGTATACATTTGGAATTTCATTTATTATTATTAAAAAGCACAACTGTAGTGCTTAGACTATAACAAGTACTATTCTAAGTTCTTACCAAATATTAACCCACATATTCCTCATAATGGCAACCCTATAGGCAGGTAATGTTCTTTTTTTTGTGTGGTACGCAGGCCTCTCACTGTTGTGGCCTCTTCCGCTGCAGATCACAGGCTCTGGACGCGCAGGCTCAGCGGCCATGTCTCACAGGCCCAGCCGCTCCACGACTTGTGGGATCCTCCCGGACTGGGGCACGAACCCGTGCCCCTGGCATCAGCAGGCGGACTCCCAAACACTGCAACACTATGGAAGCCCGGCAGGTAATTTTCATAATATTCACTTTTGGGGGGAAACTGAGGCCCAGAGACTTTGAATAGCTTGCCTAATGCCACACAGTAAGTAGGTGGCAAAAACCCAGGAGAAAAACCAGACCTTCTTGACTTTCATCACTTTGCTGTGTCACCTTATTATAAGTTGTGCTTAGGGAAGGGACTAAGTTGGCAAGACTCTGAACTCAAAGGAGAAGGGAGAAATGAGAAAATGAGTGATCCTAGAAACTAGAGAAGATTTAGGCTCAGAAATTTCTGATGATGAGACCCGGAAGATCAAGAACTTGGTTGGAATATTAACTTGGGGTAGTATCTGAATCCATTGAGAAATGGTTTTGTTTTGTGTAAAATTTAGAAAGGCCAGTTGGATGAAGATTAATGAAGAAAACAGAAGGAAGGAAAAGGAAAAGGTGCCTTAAGTGAGACATAACCACTTCACTCTAAGTACTAGGGGTGTGGTCCTGTGGGAAAGGATGGAGCTCTCTCTACCAGGTTTGTCACCGGGATGAACAAGGAGAAACATGGCAAGCATTGTACTGGTTTTGATGATCCCTCAAAACCACGGCTTCAGTTTCCAAGAATGACCTACGGTAGCATAACTACTGTGTGTCAGACATGCCACTAAGTGTGTTTCCAGTCACACCTTTTAATTGGAGAAAAGGATCAATAGTCTATCTACCTAAGATCACGCAGAGGGTGGGGGAGCCCGTTTTTAAACCACCTGCCTCCAATTCCAGGTGCCAGGAGCCAGACTCAGCCTACAGGTCTCTTCTGCTCACCTGGAAGTGAAACCATGTGTCATGATTAGTGAAATCCTGTCTTCACTCATCAAGGTACCTTGAACACTTGCACGTCCTCCAAGTAGCATGTAGCATAAGCAAAAAGATGTTTGCCCCGGTATTGTCCAGGAACTTGGAATCAGCTGTTCCTAGTTAGGCGGAGCTGGTTTAGAGTGGAGAGGACCACCGATCTTCCACCTGGGCAAGTGCCTTTTGATCTTCTGCCATCAGAGGGCCAAAAACTCCAGCCTGAGAATGTGCTGAGCCCTGTAGCCTATTACACCGGCTCAGAACAGTGAGGAGCACATCTTTTTCCAATCACCTTGCCTCAAGCTCCCCATGACCCATACTGCCCTGCTTCTTTATTCTTTATCCCACAGATACCCCAAGCCCCTTGCTTTCGGGAAGGAGGATTTGAGACCTATTTTCACGTCACTTCCTCGCATGGCTGCCCTGTGAATAAACCTTCTCTTTGCTGCAAACCTCAGCATCTCAGTGTTTTGGCTTGCTGCGCCTCAGACACAATGGTTGGGAGCAGTGGTAAAGGTCCCTTGCCTGTAAGGGAAGCTGGTGCCTAGTAGTCACTTTGTGGATGTTTTCTCCTCCCGAGGGGCAGACGTCCTGCTCTTCCGGAAAGGGAGAAATGCAGGAGCTGGACCCTTGCCCTCAGCATCACCGTCACCTAGGAGCTTCTTAGAAGGACAGAATCCAGACCCCACCCAGAACTACTGAATACCAGCCTGCATTTAACAAGATCCTCAAGGGAGGCACAGCCATGTGAAATTTGGAGAGGCACCAAGCTGTCATCCTCTTCTGCGCAGCTAATGAAAACCAAGCAAAGATTCATCCCAAGCCTACTCTGCCTCAGTCAATTGGATATCATATGAGCTCATTTAATCCTCCCCAGAACCTGCAAATGAGACTGCACATGCCACGGAGCAACTAAGACCGTGCGCCACAACTACCGAGCCTGTGCTCTAGAGCCCGTGAACCAAAACTACTGAAGCCCACACACCTACACTCCATGCTCGGCAACAACGAGAAGCCACCCCAATGAGAAGCCTGCGCACTGCAACAAAGAGTAGCCCCCGCTCACTGCAACTAGAGAAAGCCCACACACAGCAATGAAGAGCCTATGCAGCCAAAAATAAATAAATAAATAAACCTGTTAAAAAATAAATCGTGTTTTAGTAACTTACTAAAAGGCACACAATCAGTAAATCTGAGCAAGAATTCAATCCCAAATCTGTCACACTGAAGTTTAAGCTAGTACTTGAGATTAATAAAAACAGCACTAAATTAAAAGTTCAGAGATATTTTTTATTTCATACTCTTTCACTAACACTCTTTGGAGATAAATCATTTCATTTATATGGGCCTTAGTTTTTACAACTATAACAGTTGGAAGCTTGACTAGATGATCTGTATGTAGTTTTCCAATTCTAAAATGTTCCACTAATTTGGATTCCTACAATAACTGCTCTTGCAATACATGCATGCTGCCACCAAGTAGCAGTAGAGACTACTAGTTCCTTTTTTATCCCTAGTGGGGAGTGCATTTTGACATCAGACTTATCCGTCAATAGTACAACCTGTTAGTAGAACTGTAAAATAACAGAATCTGGTATTGTCTCCTGCAAAGCAGAAGCTTTACATTGTGTCTGTGAGTCATATCAGAATCACCTGTAGGTTTTGAAACATAGAGGAAATCCAGAACCCATTGAATGAGAATCTTCAGAGACAGGACTTGGGCATCTGGATTTTGGGTCTCCCATCATTTGTATATTTTATTTCATTTTATTTTTTGCCTATGTACAATATTAGTCACATCCTTTTGAATCTTGAAAAGTTTCTTTTTGTTTTAAATGTTAGAATATTCCGTAATCTTCACCTACTTTTCATAAGGTGTTATCTGTTATGTTTATTTGATCTTGTGCTTCTCCTGGTTAAGACTTCATGATATTTTTTTTCGGGGCCCTGCCTCATGTCTTGGAGGAACTTATTTCCCTGACCTGGGATTGGACCCCAGGGCCCCAGCAGTGAAAGCGCCAAGTTCTAACCACTGGAAAACCAGGGAATTCCCAAGGCTTCTGTTTAAAATGACTTCTTTTCCCACTCTAATTCATTCCTGGGATGAATTTCATGTTTGAACATTAAAGCAACCTGGCATTACCAAAATAAAGCTACTTTGATTCTGATATATGATTGTTTTACATACCATGGGTACAGTTTGTGCTTCTGTTTACACATTTTGCATGCATTTTCAAAAGAGAAACTGGCCTGTGATTCTATTCTTGTAATATTCTTTATAGTTTTGTTTTGTTTTGTTTTTAAGATTCTATACTTCATTTTTTATTTATTTATTTTTGGCTGCATTGGGTCTTCATTGTTGCACGCGAGCTTTCTGTAGTTGCGGTGAGCGGTGGGCTATTCTTTGTTGTGGTGAGTAGGCTTCTCCTTGCGGTGGCCTGTCTTGTTGTGGAGCACGGGCTCTAGGCATGCAGGCTTCAGTAGTTGCGGCACGCGGGCTCAGCAGTTGTGGCTCGCAGGCTCCAGAGCGCAGGCTCAGCAGTTGTGGCACGTGGGCGTAGTTGCTCCACGGCATGTGGGATCTTCCCCCACAAGGGCTCGAACCCGTGTCCCCTGCATTGGGAGGCGGATTCTTAACCACTGCACCATCAGGGAAGCCCTTCTTTGTACTTTTGATCTGAAGCTTATGTTGGCCTTATAAATACTTTGAGCAATATATAGTTTTCTGTTTCCTGGAAGATTTTTATGTAAGATTACCAATACTTCTTCCCTAAATATTAGGAGAAAGTTACTTGGAAACCCATGTAACCCTAGAAGTCATTTTCTGTAAAGGTACTTAACTATACAAACAACTTTTTGAGTAGATACAGGCTTTTTAGATATTTTCTCTTTGTTGGGTTAGTCTTGTTATGTTGCATTGTTAAGAATGTGTAATTTTGGATGAATTTTCAAATTTATAACTATAAAATTATCATAATTTTAACAGCTTTATTGGGATGTAATTTACATACCATAATTTCAACTCTTTTATGTATACAATTCAGTGGTGCTTAGTGTAACCACTAAAAGACTTGTGTAACCATCACAACAAGCCAATTGTAGATTTTTGTGCCCCCACCAAAAACCCATTACACATTAACAAGGTTTTTTCATTCTCCTCAACCCTCTCAGCCCTAGGTAACCACTAATCGACTTCCTGTCTCTACAGATTGGCTATTCTGGGCATTTCATATAAATGGCACCAAACAATATGTGATCTTTTGTGATTGGCTGCTTTAACTTTACATAATGCTTTCATGGTTCATTCATGTTGTAACATGGATCAACATTTCAGTCCTATTTATAGCTGAATGCTATTCTATTTACGGCTATTCCACATTTTGTTTCTTCATTTATCAGATTGACATTTGAATTATTTCCACCTTTTGTTTTTAGAAATATGCTTCTCTGAACATTCACGTACAAGCTTTGGTGCAGACATAAGTTTTTATTTTTCTTAGTTATATATTTAGTAATGGAACTGCTGGGTCATAGGGTAACTCGATGTTTAACACTTGCAGGAACTCTCAAGCTGTTTTGTAAAATGGCCGCACCATTTTACATTCCCACCAGCAATGTATGTGGCTTTTAATCTCTTGTCTTACAGCCTAGCATGTCGTGTATGTTGGGAAACGTTTCACATGTAGTTGAGCAGGATGAGCATTTTACTGTTCGGTTGAGTGTTCTCTAGACATTTAGTAGGTCTTGTTAATTCATAGTCTTGTCCAAGTCTTCTATATCGTTGTTGATCTTCTGCCTAATTGTTCTATCCATTATTGACCGTGGAGTACTGAAGCCTCTACCTAGTATTGTGCAATTATCTATTTCTTCCTTCAATTCTTCATGGGTTTTGGTATTTTCTTCTTCATGTAGTTTGGTTTTATCTTATTCAGGGCAAATATGTTAAAACTATTGGTATCTTCCCTTTTTTATCATAAAATGTCCCTTTTCATATCTAGTAACTTTTTTGTTTGTTTTAAAGTCTATATTTTCTGGTATTAGTATAGCCACTTCAGCATGCTTATGGTTGCTATTTGCATGCACCTCTTATGTTTCAGTGAACTTTGTGAGAAGACAGGGCCTGGGAGCTGCGGCCTCACACTCGGGCTCCAGAGGAAGATGTGTGTGACACACCTCAAACTGACCCAAAACACGGAGCAAAACCAGCCATCTAGAGGTCTAAAAGAGAGCCACTGCAGCTAGCCCATAGGTCCAAGGAAAATAACTTCTTTCCGATTTCTTCCAAAGCATTTTCACAGCAAGAGCTGACTAACACCACATCCTCCAAATCATTGTTATGTAAATGGCTGCCACCAGGCCTCCATGTAAGGTCATTGTGTACTCAAAATGTGAGAATTCTTGAACTCTCGGTGCCTCTCCAACACAATGTACATGGCTAAATTTCCGCCAATAAGTTCACTAATATACCACACAGATCTCCCTAAACTTTTATTAAATGCAATGCAAAGTTCTTTCTTTTCATTTTCTGCTTCGGCATAGTTAAAATGCTTTTTATCAATGTAAAACGGCTCTTGCTGTTTGGCTTCTGTGGTTAGAGTCTTTTGAACTCTTTGGCTTTTCAGCTCCTAGGCTGTAAGGTTTGAATCAGCAAATGCCCCAAGGAGAAAAGCGGCAGCAAATGTCAAGCTTGCATCTGTGTTTCCCTTCTCTCCACAACTTGGCCCACATGTCTTGGTGTCTCTCCAACATTCAGATGCCAGAGAACAGATGTTTTCTTACCTTATCCAGGTTTTCTAACATTTCTTTAGACTTCACCTGATCTTATGTTATTATTGAACTATCATCTCAATTACCACTAGGAAGAAAATTTACAATTTTTAGAGAAAAGGGAACCCTGGTACACTGTTGGTAGGGACATAAACTGGTGCAGCCACTGTGGAAAACAGTATGGAGGGTCCTCCAAAACCTAAAAAGAGAACTACTATATGACCTCACAACTCCAGCCTTAGGTATAAATCTGAAAAAACCAAAAACACGTGTTCTCAATAACATGTATTGGAAAAGATACATGCACCCCAATGTTCGCAGCCTCCTTGTGTACAATTACCAAGATATGGAAGCAACCTAAGTGTCATCAAGAGATGAATAGATAAAGAAGATGTGGTATATATAACCAATGGCTTACTACTCAGCCTTACAAAAGAACAAAATTTTGCCATTTGCAGCAACATAGATGGACTTGGAGGGCATTGTGGTAAGTGAAATAAGTCAAACAGAATCAAATACTGTAGGATATCACCTCTATATGGAATCTAAAAAATGCAACAATCTACCAAATATAACAAAACAGAAGGACAGTTACAGATATAGAGAACAAACTAATGGTTGCCAGCGCGGAGGGGGAGGAGGGGGCAATACAGGGCTCGGTAAGTGAGAGATGTAAACTACTAGGTCCACAATAGGCTCAAGGATGTATTGTACAACACAGGGAATATAGGCAATATTTTGTAATAACTGTAAATGTAAAGTAACCTTTAAAAAGTATATAAAAATGTTTTTAAAAGAAATCATACTGAAAATTGGAAACAATTTAAATATCCATCAACAGGAAAATGCACATATAAATTATTGTATTTCCGTACATGGGAATCCTACATAGCGAGGAAAGTACATGAACTAGACAGATCTTTACGTGTCAGCATGGATGAACCTAGCAAAGATAACACTAAATAAAGCAAGTAAGAAGACAAAATATAGAATACTATATGCGGTTTACGAGTACTTAAAAATGTAGCATAAATAGAAAGACGTCCATGTCAGTGATGGAGACCAAGATCAGAACAGTGGTTACCCAGGGTCAGCTGGGGAGTGGCTGTGTTTGGGAAAGTGGTCACACCAGACTCTTCAACAGGAATGGAAATGTTTCAGTTCACACGCTGGCTGGAAGACAGAGGAGTGTCTGCGATGTTATAATGTGAGCATCTAGGGGATCTGATGCGCGGGAGCTGGTAGAGGGTGGAGGCATCCAGAAGGTGGTGGCAGAAGAGGAACGTTGTACACAGAACGCCTAAGGCCTGACCAGAGGAGGACCACTGTTCTAGAAACTGGACACAAATCCAACTTCTACGGCCAACCTTAAAAGACAAACTGAGGCATATTTAAACTTTTAAGACTTTATGTGAGCAAAATTAGATTCAATTCAGGCACCACCAAAGTGGAAGCGGTGAGGAACACTCCAGCCACAGGAGCTGCAGAGATGTTTATTTTAAAAGGGCAGAAGCAAAGCAAGGAAATGACTGATTTGCTATAGCTTTAAAGCCTAGTTGGTGGTTTGTGACTGGTTGTCCTCAGCGGTGTCTGTCACCCTGAGCCGTTGACAGGCTTAGATTTTCGTTGCGTTACATAGGCGGCCGCATCACTAGAGCCACCACAGTCTAATGTCCCCCTGCAGGGTTAATTTACTAACACCAGTTGTCTCAGTCCTTCCTCTTACTCAGTCACTTCACTTCCTACGCCTCAGTTTCTCTTCTGTAAAGTGGAAATTCAGTGGTAAATTCTCTGTGCAGGTGTCAGTGCCAAACAAAGTGATTATTAGTAACCATGATCATGTCCTGAATACACTGAACACGTCACCATTTGCCAACCACCGTGTCAAGTCAGCAGAGACAACAGAAATTAAGAGCTCTCGGGGCTTCCCTGGTGGCGCAGTGGTTGCGAGGCCGCCTGCCGATGCAGGGGACGCGGGTTCGTGCCCCGGTCTGGGAAGATCCCACATGCCGCGGAGCGGCTGGGCCCGTGAGCCATGGCCGCTGAGCCTGCGCATCCGGAGCCTGTGCTCCGCAACGGGAGAGGCCACAGCAGTGAGAAGCCCGCGTACCGAAAAAAAAAAAAAAAAAAAAAAAAAAAAAAAAAAAGAAATTAAGAGCTCTCTGCAAAAATTCACACACCCGTGCACCAGGTAACGGACCACAGGCAGACGTTCACTCAGCCTTTCATGTGTCCCTCACGGAGTGCACGCTCTCTCCTAGGCGGGGCAAGCACAGACACTTAGCGGCAGTTTAATGACTTTTTAAATGTGTTGATACAACCATGTCTCACTTTTGTTTGGATCAGTCAGCAAACACTTTTTGTAAACCCCAAAGTCTCCACACCTCCTACCTTTTGCGCCACCATAGTCTCGAATCTGCCACCCCTGCACCACAGGCTGGGTCCCCATGGGAGGCGGGCCTGCGTGCTGACACACAGAGGAGCAGGTGGAGGTCTTCGATCTCCGCCCACACTGCGCTGCCCGCAGGTTTGAACCGCAGCGTGGAGAGCGAAGAGGTCTGAGCCAACGTGAGCACAGCATCGAGGGGCCTGCCTAGCTGGGGCCAGTGGCCCTGTGTCTTCTGCCTTCAACGCGGGTCCTGCGCATGCTGCACCTGAGGGGCTGGGAGGTGAGCCGGGGCCCCCGGCAGGTGTGAGCATCGTGTCTGCATCCAGCGTCCCCGAGGCCACACTGCTCAATGATCACTTGGTGAAGCTGAGCCGTGACAGCGCGGGAATATATCAGGGAAGTGCTGGAGAAAAACAGAAAGCAGGGAAGGGAGATGGAGATTGTTAGCTGCTAGGAGGAGGCTGCTAGCTGAAACTAAGTCATCCCTGAGGACTTTCTGGGGAAGATAAAATTTAAGAGGGAGCAAGGAGCATATCTGGGAAGTGAATAGTACAGGTAGAGGGAACAGCCAGATGGAAAGTCAATGAGGCAAGAGTAGGCTGGAGTACCCAAGGAGCAGAAAGGATGTCAGTGTGTGGAAAACAGAGCAAGCAAAGTGGAGAGGAGAAGGAAACAGTCAGACACGAAACAGAGGTCCACATTTCTAGGGCTCTGGAGGCATTTTGAGGACTTTGCTTCTTCTGTGAAGAAGCCATTGAAGAGATTTCAGTGACATGATCTGACTTATGTTTAAACAGGATCTCTCTGGATGCCATGTTGATTAGAGAGTGTAGGAGAGTAAGGACAAGCCCCAGAAGACCAAGAGTTGATTCAAAGCAGTGATTACTCAAACATGGTCCCCCTCCTCAGTGAGGACGCAGAGCAGGAATCGGCAAATAATGGCCACAAATCAAATCAGGCTCTCAGCCTGGATCTGTGGGACTGTGAGCTAATAATGGTTCTCACGTTTAGAAAGCTTGTTGAAGAAGAAAGAGGAGAAGCTACAGAAGCTGTATATGGCCCACAGAGCATAAGATATTTAAAATCCAGAAAATGATTTCCAACACCTGATGTAAAGCATGTGGCTCGTAGGAGGTGCTCAACAAAATTTGGAAGAGGAATACATGTGTCAATTAGTTCCTGAAAACATTGTAAAGTGATAGGTGTCAAGAAACATTTATCCCTTCACCCTTAACCTTCACAAATGATGCCATTTCCATCGAGCTATTGAAAACTATATTCTGGCTTTCAAAACAATAAACCAGGGGGCATTTTATCACATAAGCAAGGTCATAAACAACTGTCGAGTAAAGTTGAAAGAGCAACAGATCAAATAATAACAAAAACATTTTGATAGATTTTTAAGCCTTACAAAGCATTTTCATGTTCATTCTCTAATTTAATCCTCAAATCTACTCCATGAGATAATTATTATTTTCCCTTTAGAAATGACCACATATTACAATCCTCAGTGATTGCTCAAGAAAAGCTGAAATCTTGAGTGTCACATCAATTAATGCCAAGGTTGGGTTTTTTCCCATGGGAACATTGGATGCTAAAATCCACAGGGATTTTCAGCTCAAGATGGCAGACGAGGAAACATATTCACTTTCTGTTCCTCCTGAAACCATATTTAAACAATACTGTAGAAATACCAAAATTAATCAACCAATCAAAGCCAAGACACTTTGGAAGTCATCCACCACAGAAAGATTTCAACACATTTCGAGAAGGCAAACAATGAAATGGAGGAGCCATGAATAAGATAATGAAGAAAACACTAACCCTAAGTAAGGTCTGAACAAACCCAGTCAGCTTTTGCTGAGCTCTGGTTATAGTAAAGGGCAGAGGAAAGAAGAGGGGCTGAAAACAAGGAGACAAAAGTCATTTTAGGAAAAAAAGGTCATTTCATGAGCTCCAGGGAACACTCAGCCTGCCGCCATACTAACTCATGAATTACAATGGATTGTTGGTAAGCAAGATGAGAAAACAGGGAAGAAACCAAACAAACAAAAATCAAAACATTGTTTCTTACTGAACTCTTCTCAAATGAGATCGAGGAATTAGGGTTCAATGCCACAGCTGTAAATCATCTCTGCTCTTGGAGAGGTTAGAAAGGGCTTATAATATTTACCCTTTTCTTTCAGACATAATTTAGGTGTGAGCAAAAGCTTTTTGTGTCCTCCAACCCCAAAGTTTATTGGGGATGGAAGTCCAAACTTGCTGTGACATACCATAAAAAGAATCTCATGAGCAAAGTGTCCAACTAATTCTGGAATATATGAATTATGCCCAGTGTTATTTTCAATAGACTTTGAACAAAAATATATAAATACATTTTGACTGATCTATACGATTCTGGGTCCTGAAACTTCTACATGTCACCTGTGTGATACATAACACACAATGTCAGCCCCAGGAGAGAGAAAACACTCCAATGAAGCAAGCCAAAGACACAAGTTTTAAACAAGGTCAAGTGATGTGTAGACCATCAGCTTCCAGCTCCTGAATAACAACACATGTTTCCCTTGTCCTAGACACCCAAGAGTACGTCTCCTCTCTTGGGCGTAAGAATCTCTCGAGTTACATATGTGTAATAAAGAGTGGACCCAGCTGGCATACTCACAATGACCAAATTGTGTTGATGGTACTTTAAACCAATACATCGCTCCACGCTGAAGTTGCAATAAAGGATATATTTGCTTTCTAGACATGAATGAGACGCCTTGCTGGATATACGCCAGGAAGGCCAGAGAAACTGGCTTCTAATCCATACGGAACAATTCACTGGTGAATTTCTTTCAGGATAGCCCATGATTTATCTAGACTACAATCTTTACATATCTGGATCCTTCAATCTAGACAAAGGGAAAATCCGGCCTTCAAGCCTCAGTTAGAAATGTGGAAGGGCAGCACCAATGGTAGCACCAGCTGACAACTGGTGGTCTGTGACCTGTATCTTCTGAGATTAGAACACAGTGTGGTGGATGACCAATTCATGTGTTGAACAAAAGAAGACCTCCTACAGGATAGTGTAGCTGTTCGTTACAGGTATGGCACTTAGGGCTAAGTACCATAAGGACTACAAGAAAAAATGAAAAACAAGTAACACATGAAGCATATATGATAAGGTGGCACCGCATTCCAGAACACGAGCTCTGGAATCACACAGGCTTGCTTCGAATCCCGGCTAAGCCACTACCATCTGTATACCCTGAAGAACAGTGCAAGGTTTAAATGTTGTTTGACCAAATTTCAAAAAAGAAGTGAAGAAAGAACCTACCTGCCAGGAAGGGACATCGTGGGGTGCAGCATCCAGTCGGATCAGGGCTCTGCATCTCCTGCTCAGAAACCTTCGCCACCTGGCTCATGGTGATGCTGGCAGCTGAGCAGCCCTGGAGAAGGCGATCCTGTCTCCAGGCCTCGCAAAGAAGCTGGGGAGGTCCCCGGAGGAGGTGGCCCACACCCTGGCAAGCTCTGGGTGCCTCCTGCCCTCAGATCTGAGCAGGCTCTGACCTCTGGGCCCCGTAGTGCGGAAGGGCTGGCCGATACATACGTGCGGCTGAGGGGCCTGCGGGGCCGGTGCCCAGGCAGGGCGAGCTCTGAAGGAGAAGGCTTCCACAGTCCCCAACAGTCTCTGCATGGTGGCCCATCCCGTGCCAAACACCTGCCACCCACAGCGAGAAGACCCAGCCACTAGAAAGTCCAGAAGGGGCCCCGCCTTTTGCCTTTGGGCTGGGGTTTCTCCACCAGCTGGGCTCGCATGTGCCCCCTGCCTCCACCCCTGCCCCGCCCGCCCTTTCTCTGTGACACGTACAATGGACATGTCACAGAGGCAGGCGCAGCCGTCACATATAAAAGGAGTGAGAAGCTCTCCCACTGTCACTCTCTGCTCTCAGATCAGGCACGCAGCAGCTCTGATATGGAACCCATGGACACCACACCTCCTTCCCACGCCATCATCTACCATTCTGCTCCTGTTTTCCCCAGCACCCCATTTACGACTTTGCCGAGCATCGGTGCTTCAGCAGGCAGCACGTCTGACCCCGAACCTATGGACACCACACCTCCTTCCCACGCCGTCATCTTCCGTTCTGCTCCTGTTTTCTCCAGCACCCCAGTTACGGCTTTGCCGGGCATCGGTGCTTCAGCAGGCAGCACCTCAGACCCCGAACCTATGGACACCACACCTCCTTCCCACGCCGTCATCTTCCATTCTGCTCCTGCTTTCTCCAGCACCCGTTCACGGCTTTGGCGGTCACGGCGTTGGCGGGCATCGGTGCTTCGGCAGGCAGCACGTCTGACACCAAAGCTACGGACACCTCACCTCCTTTACAGGCTGACAAGACCCAACACATAGACCAACACTTCAAAGTTATGACAGAAAGTTGAGTAAGGTATACATTTGGAATTTCATTTATTATTATTAAAAAGCACAACTGTAGTGCTTAGACTATAACAAGTACTATTCTAAGTTCTTACCAAATATTAACCCACATATTCCTCATAATGGCAACCCTATAGGCAGGTAATGTTCTTTTTTTTGTGGTACGCAGGACTCTCACTGTTGTGTCCTCTCCCGCTGCAGATCACAGGCTCTGGACGCGCAGGCTCAGCGGCCATGGCTCACGGGCCCAGCCGCTCCACGGCATGTGGGATCCTCCCGGACCGGGACACGAACCCGTGCCCCCTGCATCAGCAGGCGGACTCCCAACCACTGCACCACTATGGAAGCCCGGCAGGTAATATTCATAATATTCACTTTTGGGAGGAAACTGAGGCCCAGAGACGTTGAATAGCTTGCCTAATGCCACACAGTAAGTAGGTGGCAAAAACCCAGGAGTAAAACCAGACCTTCTTGACTTTCATCCCTTTGCTGTGTCACCTTATTATAAGTTGTGGTTAGGGAAGGGACTAAATTGGCAAGACTCTGAACTCAAAGGAGAAGGGAGAAATGAGAAAATGAGTGATCCTATAAACTAGAGAAGATTTAGGCTCAGAAATTTCTGATGATGAGACCCGGAAGATCAAGAACTTGGTTGGAATATTAACTTGGGGTAGTATCTGAATCCATTGAGAAAAGGTTTTGTTTTGTGTAAAATTTAGAAAGGCCAGTTGGATGAAGATTAATGAAGAAAAAAGAAGGACGGAAAAGGAAAAGGTGCCTTAAGTGAGACATAACCACTTCACTCTAAGTACTAAGGGTGTGGTCCTGTGGGAAAGGATGGAGCTCTCTCTACCAGGTTTGTCACCAGGATGAACAAGGAGAAACATGGCAAGCATTGTACTGGTTTTGATGATCCCTCAAAACCACGGCTTCAGTTTCCAAGAATGACCTACGGTAGCATAACTACTGTGTGTCAGACATGCCACTAAGTGTGTTTCCAGTCACACCTTTTAATTGGAGAAAAGGATCAATATTCTATCTACCTAGGATCACACAGAGGGTGGGGGAGCCCGTTTTTAAACCATCTGCCTCCAATTCCAGGTGCCAGGAGCCAGACTCAGCCTACAGGTCTCTTCTGCTCACCTGGAAGTGAAACCATGTGTCATGATTAGTGAAATCCTGTCTTCACTCATCCAGGTACCTTGGACACTTGCACGTCCTTCAAGTAGCATGTAGCATAAGCAAAAAGATGTTTGCCCCAGTATTGTCCAGGAACTTGGAATCAGCTGTGCCTACTTAGGCGGAGCTGGTTTAGAGTGGAGAGGACCACCGATCTGCCACCTGTGCAAGTGTCTTTTGAGTTTCTGCCATCAGAGGGCCATAAACTCCAGCCTGAGAATGTGCTGAGCCCTGTAGCCTATTACACCAGCTCAGAACAATGAGGAGCACATCTTTTTCCAATCACCTTGCCTCAAGCTCCCCATGACACATACTGCCCTGCTTCTTTATTCTTTATCCCACAGATACCCCAAGCCCCTTGCTTTCAGGAAGGAGGATTTGAGACCTATTTTCACGTCACTTCCTTGCATGGCTGCCCTGTGAATAAATCTTCTCTTTGCTGCAAACCTCAGCATCTCAGTGTTTTGGCTTGCTGCGCCTCAGACACAGTGGTTGGGAGCAGTGGTAAAGGTCCCTTGCCTGTAAGGGAAGCTGGTGCCTAATAGTCACTTTGTGGATATTTTCTCCTCCCGTGGGGCAGACATCCTGCTCTTCCGGAAAGGCAGAAATGCAGGAGCTGGACCCTTGCCCTCAGCATCACCGTCACCTAGGAGCTTCTCAGAAGGACAGAATCCAGACCCCACCCAGAACTACTGAATACCAGCCTGCATTTAACAAGATCCTCAAGGGAGGCACACCCATGTGAAATTTGGAGAGGCACCAAGCTGTCATCCTCTTCTCCGCAGCTAATGAAAACCAAGCAAAGATTCATCCCAAGCCTACTCTGCCTCAGTCAATTGGATATCATATGAGCTCATTTAATCCTCCCCAGAACCTGCAAATGAGACCGCACATGCCACGGAGCAACTAAGACCGTGTGCCACAACTACCGAGCCTGCATTCTAGAGCCCATGAACCAAAACTACTAAAGCCAACACACCTACACTCCATGCTCAGCAACAACGAGAAGCCACCCCAATGAGAAGCCTGCGTACTGCAACAAAGAGTAGCCCCCGCTCACTGCAACTAGAGAAAGCCCACACACAGCAATGAAGAGCCTATGCAGCCAAAAATAAATAAATAAATAAACCTGTTAAAAAATAAATCGTGTTTTAGTAACTTACTAAAAGGCACACAATCAGTAAATCTGAGCAAGAATTCAATCCCAAATCTGTCACACTGAAGTTTAAGCTAGTACTTGAGATTAATAAAAAAAGCACTAAATTAAAAGTTCAGAGATATTTTTTATTTCATACTCTTTCACTAACACTCTTTGGAGATAAATCATTTCATTTATATGGACCTTAGTTTTTACAACTATAACAGTTGGAAGCTTGACTAGATGATCTGTATGTAGTTTTCCAATTCTAAAATGTTCCACTAATTTGGATTCCTACAATAACTGCTCTTGCAATACATGCATGCTGCCACCAAGTAGCAGTAGAGACTACTAGTTCCTTTTTTATCCCTAGTGGGGAGTGCATTTTGACATCAGACTTATCTGTCAATAGTACAACCTGTTAGTATAACTATAAAATAACAGAATAATCTGGTATTGTCTCCTGCAAAGCAGAAGCTTTACATTGTGTCTGTGAGTCATATCAGAATCACCTGTAGGTTTTGAAACATAGAGGAAATCCAGAACCCATTGAATGAGAATCTTCAGAGACAGGACTTGGGCATCTGGATTTTGGGTCTCCCATCATTTGTATATTTTATTTCATTTTATTTTTGCCTATGTACAATATTAGTCACATCCTTTAGAATCTTGAAAAGTTTCTTTTTGTTTTAAATGTTAGAATATTCCGTAATCTTCACCTACTTTTCATAAGGTGTTATCTGTTATGTTTATTTGATCTTGTGTTTCTCCTGGTTAAGACTTCATTATTTTTTTTCGGGGCCCTGCCTCATGTCTTGGAGGATCTTATTTCCCTGACCTGGGATTGGACCCCAGGGCCCCAGCAGTGAAAGCGCCAAGTTCTAACCAATGGAAAACCAGGGAATTCCCAAGGCTTCTGTTTTAAATGACTTCTTTTCCCACTCTAATTCATTCCTGGGATGAATTTCATGTTTGAACATTAAAGCAACCTGACATTACCAAAATAAAGCTACTTTGATTCTGATATATGATTGTTTTACATACCATGGGTACAGTTTGTGCTTCTGTTTACACATTTTGCATGCATTTTCAAAAGAGAAACTGGCCTGTGATTCTATTCTTGTAATATTCTTTATAGATTTTGTTTTGTTTTGTTTTTAAGATTCTGTACATTATTTTTTATTTATTTATTTTTGGCTGCATTGGTTCTTCATTGTTGCACGCGACCTTTCTGTAGTTGCGGTGAGCGGGGGGCTATTCTTTGTTGTGGTGAGTAGGCTTCTCCTTGCGGTGGCCTGTCTTGTTGTGGAGCACGGGCTCTAGGCATGCAGGCTTCAGTAGTTGCGGCACGCGGGCTCAGCAGTTGTGGCTCGCAGGCTCCAGAGCGCAGGCTCAGCAGTTGTGGCACGTGGGCGTAGTTGCTCCACGGCATGTGGGATCTTCCCCCACAAGGGCTCAAACCCGTGTCCCCTGCATTGGGAGGCGGATTCTTAACCACTGCACCATCAGGGAAGCCCTTCTTTGTACTTTTGATCTGAAGCTTAGGTTGGCCTTATAAATACTTTGAGCAATATATAGTTTTCTCTTTCCTGGAAGATTTTTATGTAAGATTACCAATACTTCTTCCCTAAATATTTGGAAGAAGTTACTTGGAAACCCATGTATCCCTGGAAATCATTTTCTGTAAAGGTACTTAATTATACAAACAACTTTTTCAGTAGATGGAGGATTTTTAGATATTTTTTCTTTGTTGGGTTAGTCTTGTTAGGTTGCATTGGTTAAGAATGTGTAATTTTGGATGAATTTTCAAATTTATAACTATAAAATTATCATAATTTTAACAGCTTTATTGGGATGTAATTTATATACCATAATTTCAACTCTTTTATGTATCCAATTCAGTGGTTCTTAGTGTAACCACTAAAAGACTTGTGTAACCATCACAAAAATCCAATTGTAGAATTTTGTCCCCCCACGAAAAACCCATTACACATTAACAAGGTTTTTTCATTCTCCTCAACCCTCTCAGCCCTAGGCAACCACTAATCGACTTCCTGTCTCTACAGATTGGCTATTCTGGGCATTTCATATAAATGGCACCATACAATATGTGATCTTTTGTGATTGGCTGCTTTAACTTTACGTAATGCTTTCATGGTTCATTCATGTTGTAACATGGATCAATATTTCATTCCTTTTTATAGCTGAATGCTATTCTATTGTACGGCTATTCCACATTTTGTTTCTCCATTTATCAGATTGACATTTGAATTATTTCCACCTTTTGTTTTTAGAAATATGCTTCTCTGAACATTCACGTACAAGCTTTGGTGCAGACATAAGTTTTTATTTCTCTTAGGTATATATTTAGTAATGGAACTGCTGGGTCATAGGGTAACTCGATGTTTAACACTTGCAGGAACTCTCAAGCTGTTTTGTAAAATGGCCGCGCCATGTTAATTTCCCACCAGCAATGTATGTGGCTTTTAATCTCTTGTCTTACAGCCTAGCATGTCGTCTATGCTGGGAAACGTTTCACATGTAGTTGAGCAGGATGAGCATTTTACTGTTCAGTTGAGTGTTCTCTAGACATTTAGTAGGTCTTGTTAATTCATAGTCTTGTCCAAGTCTTCTATATTGTTTTTGATCTTCTGCCTAATTGTTCTATCCATTATTGACCGTGGAGGACTGAAGCCTCTACCTAATATTGTGCAATTATCTATTTCTTCCTTCAATTCTTCATGGGTTTTGGTATTTTCTTCTTCATGTAGTTTGGTTTTATCTTATTCAGGGCAAATATGTTAAAAATTTTGGTATCTTCCCTTTTTTATCATAAAATGTCCCTTTTCATACCTAGTAACTTTTTTGTTTGTTTTAAAGTCTATATTTTCTGGTATTAGTATAGCTACTTCAGCATGCATATTATGGTTGCTATTTGCATGCACCTCTTATGTTTCAGTGAACTTTGTGAGAAGACAGGGCCTGGGAGCTGCGGCCTCACACTCGGGCTCCAGAGGAAGATGTGTGTGACACACCTCAAACTGACCCAAAACACGGAGCAAAACCAGCCATCTAGAGGTCTAAAAGAGAGCCACTGCAGCTAGCCCATAGGTCCAAGGAAAATAACTTCTTTCCGATTTCTTCCAAAGCATTTTCACAGCAAGAGCTGACTAACACCACATCCTCCAAATCATTGTTATGTAAATGGCTGCCACCAGGCCTCCATGTAAGGTCATTGTGTACTCAAAATGTGAGAATTCTTGAACTCTCGGTGCCTCTCCAACACAATGTACATGGCTAAATTTCCGCCAATAAGTTCACTAATATACCACACAGATCTCCCTAAACTTTTATTAAATGCAATGCAAAGTTCTTTCTTTTCATTTTCTGCTTCGGCATAGTTAAAATGCTTTTTATCAATGTAAAACGGCTCTTGCTGTTTGGCTTCTGTGGTTAGAGTCTTTTGAACTCTTTGGCTTTTCAGCTCCTAGGCTGTAAGGTTTGAATCAGCAAATGCCCCAAGGAGAAAAGCGGCAGCAAATGTCAAGCTTGCGTCTGTGTTTCCCTTCTCTCCACAACTTGGCCCACATGTCTTGGTGTCTCTCCAACATTCAGATGCCAGAGAACAGATGTTTTCTTACTTTATCCAGGTTTTCTAAAATTTCCTTAGACTTCACCTGATCTTATGTTATTATTGAACTATCATCTCAATTACCACTAGGAAGAAAATTTACAATTTTTGAGAAAAGGGAACCCCGGTACACTGTTGGTAGGGATGTAAACTGGTGCAGCCACTGTGGAAAACAGTATGGAGGGTTCTCCAAAACCTAAAAAGAGAACTACTATATGACCTCGCAACTCCACTCTTAGGTAGAAATCTGAAAAAACCAAAAACACGTGTTCTCAATAACATGTATTGGAAAAGATACATGCACCCCAATGTTCGCAGCCTCCTTGTGTACAATTACCAAAATATGGAAGCAACCTAAGTGTCATCAAGAGATGAATAGATAAAGAAGATGTGGTACATATAACCAATGGCTTACTACTCAGCCTTACAAAAGAACAAAATTTTGCCATTTGCAGCAACATAGATGGACTTGGAGGGCATTGTGGTAAGTGAAATAAGTCAAACAGAAACAAATACTGATGGATATCACCTCTATATGGCATCTAAAAAATACAACAATCTACCAAATATAACAAAACAGAAGGAGAGTTACAGATATAGAGAACAAACTAATGGTTGCCAGCGCGGAGGGGAAGCAGGGGGCAATCCAGGGGTCGGGAAGTGAGAGATGTAAACTACTAGGGCCACAATAGGCTCAAGGATGTACTGTGCAATACAGAGAATATAGGCAATATTTTGTAATAACTGTAAATGTAAAGTAACCTTTAAAAAGTATATAAAAATGTTTTTAAAAGAAATCATACTGAAAATTGGAAACAATTTAAATATCCATCAACAGGAAAATGCACATATAAATTATTGTATTTCCGTACATGGGAATCCTACATAGTGAGGAAAGTACATGAACTAGACAGATCTTTACGTGTCAGCATGGATGAACCTAGCAAAGATAACACTAAGTAAAGCAAGTAAGAAGACAAAATATAGAATACTATATGCGGTTTATGAGTACTAAAAAATGTAGCATAAATAGAAAGACGTCCATGTCAGTGATGGAGACCAAGTTCAGAACAGTGGTTACCCAGGGTCAGCTGGGGAGTGGCTGTGTTTGGGAAAGTGGTCACACCAGACTCTTCAACAGGAATGGAAATGTTTCAGTTCACACGCTGGCTGGAAGACAGAGGAGTGTCTGCGATGTTATAATGTGAGCATCTAGGGGATCTGATGCGCGGGAGCTGGTAGAGGGTGGAGGTATCCAGAAGGTGGTGGCAGAAGAGGAACGTTGTACCCAGAACGCCTAAGGCCTGACCAGAGGACGACCACTGTTCTAGAAATTGGACACAAATCCAACTTCTACGGCCAACCTTAAAAGACAAACTGAGGCATATTTAAAATTTTAAGACTTTATGTGAGCAAAATTAGATTCAATTCAGGCACCACCAAAGTGGAAGTGGTGAGGAGCACTCCAGCCACAGGAGCTGCAGAGATGTTTATTTTAAAAGGGCAGAAGCAAAGCAAGGAAATGACTGATTTGCTATAGCTTTAAAGCCTAGTTGGTGGTTTGTGACTGGTTGTCCTCAGCGGTGTCCGTCACACTGAGCCATTGACAAGCTTAGATTTTCATTGCTTTACATAGGCAGCCGCATCACTAGAGCCACCACAGTCTATCGGCCCCCTGCAGGGTTAATTTACTAACACCAATTGTCTGAGTCCTTCCTCTTACTCAGTCACTTCACTTCCTATGCCTCAGTTTCTCTTCTGTAAAGTGGACATTCAGTAGTAAATTCTCTGTGGAGGTGTCAGTGCCAAACAAAGTGATTATTAGTAACCATGATCATGTCCTGAATACACTGAACACGTCACCGTTTGCCAACCACCGTGTCAAGTCAGCAGAGACAACAGAAATTAAGAGCTCTCCGCAAAAATTCACACACCCATGCACCAGGTAACGGGCCACAGGCAGACGTTCACTCAGCATTTCATGTGTCCCTCACGGAGTGCACGCTCTCTCCTAGGCGGGGCGAGCACAGACACTTAGCGGCAGTTTAATGACTTTTTAAATGCGTTGATACAACCATGTCTCACTTTTGTTTGGATCAGTCAGCAAACAATTTTTGTAAACCCCAAACTCTCCACACCTCCTACCTTTTGCGCCACCATAGTCTCGAATCTCCAGCCCCTGCTCCTCAGGCTGGGTCCCCATGGGAGGCGGGGCTGCGTGCTGACACACAGAGGAGCAGGTGGAGATCTTCGATCCCCACCAACACTGCGCTGCCCGCAGGTTTGAACTGCAGCGTGGAGAGCGAAGAGGTCTGAGACAACGTGAGCACAGCATCGAGGGGCCTGCCTAGCTGGGGCCAGTTGCCCAGTGTCTTCTGCCTGCTACACGTGTCCTGCGCACCCTGCTACTGAGGGCCTGGGAGGTGAGCCGGGGACCCCAGGCAGGTGTGAGCATCATGTCCACAGCCAGCGTCCCCGAGGCCACGCTGCGGCAATGATCACTTGGTGAAGCTGAGCCGCAACAGCACGGGAATATATCAGGGAAATGCTGGAGAAAAACAGAAAGCAGGGAAGGGAGATGGAGATTGTTAGCTGCTAGGAGGAGGCTTCTAGCTGAAACTAAGTGATCGCTGAGGGCTTTCTGGGGAAGATAACATTTAAGAGGGAGCAAGGAGCATATCTGGGAAGTGAATAGTACAGGTAGAGGGAACAGCCAGATGGAAAGTCAATGAGGCAAGAGTAGGCTGGAGTACCCAAGGAGCAGAAAGGATGTCAGTGTGTGGAAAACAGAGCAAGCAAAGTGGAGAGGAGAAGGAAACAGTCAGACACGAAACAGAGGTCCACATTTCTAGGGCTCTGGAGGCACTTTGAGGACTTTGCTTCTTCTGTGAAGAAGCCATTGAAGAGATTTCAGTGACATGATCTGACTTATGTTTTAACAGGATCTCTCTGGATGCCATGTTGATTAGAGAGTGTAGGAGAGTAAGGACAAGCCCCAGAAGACCAAGAGTTGATTCAAAGAAGTGATTACTCAAACATGGTCCCCCTCCTCAGTGAGGACGCAGAGCAGGAATCGGCAAATAATGGCCACAAATCAAATCAGGCTCTCAGCCTGGATCTGTGGGACTGTGAGCTAATAATGGTTCTCACGTTTAGAAAGCTTGTTGAAGAAGAAAGAGGAGAAGCTACAGAAGCTGTATATGGCCCACAGAGCATAAGATATTTAAAATCCAGAAAATGATTTCCAACACCTGATGTAAAGCATGTGGCTCGTAGGAGGTGCTCAACAAAATTTGAAAGAGGAATACATGTGTCAATTAGTTCCTGAAAACATTGTAAAGTGATAGGTGTCAAGAAACATTTATCCCTTCACCCTTAACCTTCACAAATGATGCCATTTCCATCGAGCTATTGAAAAATATATTCTGGCTTTCAAAACAATAAACCAGGGGGCATTTTATCACATAAGCAAGGTCATAAACAACTGTCGAGTAAAGTTGAAAGAGCAACAAATCAAATAATAACAAAAAACATTGTGATAGATTTTTAAGCCTTACAAAGCATTTTCATGTTCATTCTCTAATTTAATCCTCAAATCTACTCCATGAGATAGTTATTATTTTCCCTTTAGAAATGACCACATATTACAATCCTCAGTGATTGCTCAAGAAAAGCTGAAATCTTGAGTGTCACATCAATTAATGCCAAGGTTGGGTTTTTTCCCATGGGGACATTGGATGCTAAAATCCACAGGGATTTTCAGCTCAAGATGGCAGACAAGGAAACATATTCACTTTCTGTTCCTCCTGAAACCATATTTAAACAATACTGTAGAAATACCAAAATTAATCAACCTATCAAAGCCAAGACACTTTGGAAGTCATCCACCACAGAAAGATTTCAACACATTTCGAGAAGGCAAACAATGAAATGGAGGGGCCATGAATAAAATAATGAAGAAAAGACTAACCCTAAGTAAGGTCTGAACAAACGCAGTCAGCTTTTGCTGAGCTCTGGTTATAGTAAAGGGCAGAGGAAAGAAGAGGGTCTGAAAACAAGGAGACAAAAGTCATTTTAGGAAAAAAAGGTCATTTCATGAGCTCCAGGGAACACTCAGCCTGCTGCCATGCTAACTCATGAATTACAATGGATTGTTGGTAAGCAAGATGAGAAAACAGGGAAGAAACCAAACAAACAAAAATCAAGACATTGTTTCTTACTGAACTCTTCTCAAATGAGATCGAGGAATTAGGGTTCAATGCCACAGCTGTAAATCATCTCTGCTCTTGGAGAGGTTAGAAAGGGCTTATAATATTTACCCTTTTCTTTCAGACATAATTTAGGTGTGAGCAAAAGCTTTTTGTGTCCTCCAACCCCAAAGTTTATTGGGGATGGAAGTCCAAATTTGCTGTGACATACCATAAAAAGAATCTCATGAGCAGAGGGTCCAACTAATTCTGGAATATATGAATTATGCCCAGTGTTATTTTCAATAGACTTTGAACAAACATATATAAATACATTTTGACTGATCTATACGATTCTGGGTCCTGAAACTTCTACATGTCACCTGTGTGATACATAACACACAATGTCAGCCCCAGGAGAGAGAAAACACTCCAATGAAGCAAGCCAAAGACACAAGTTTTAAACAAGGTCAAGTGATGTGTAGACCATCAGCTTCAAGCTCCTGAATAACAACACATGTTTCCCTTGTCCTAGACACCCAAGAGTACGTCTCCTCTCTTGGGCATAAGAATCTCTCAAGTTACATATGTGTAATAAAGAGTGGACCCAGCTGGCATACTCACAATGACCAAATTGTGTTGATGGTACTTTAAACCAATTCATCGCTCCACGCTGAAGTTGCAATAAAGGATATATTCGCTTTCTAGACATGAATGAGACGCCTTGCTGGATATACGCCAGGAAGGCCAGAGAAACTGGCTTCTAATCCATACGGAACAATTCACTGGTGAATTTCTTTCAGTATAGCCCGTGATTTATCTAGACTATAATCTTTACATATCTGGATCCTTCAAACTAGACAAAGGGAAAATCCGACCTTCAAGCCTCAGTTAGAATTGTGGAATGGCAGCACCAATGGTAGCACCAGCTGACAACTGGTGGTCTTTGACTTGTATCTTCTGAGATTAGAACACAGTGTGGTGGATGACCAATTCATGTGTTGAACAAAAGAAGACCTCCTACAGGGCAGTGTAGCTCTTCGTTACAGGTATGGCACTTAGGGCTAAGTACCATAAGGACTACAAGAAAAAATGAAAAACAAGTAACACATGAAGCATATATGATAAGGTGGCACCGCAGTCCAGAACACGAGCTCTGGAATCACACAGGCTTGCTTCGAATCCCGGCTAAGCCACTACCATCTGTATACCCTGAAGAACAGTGCAAGGTTTAAATGTTGTTTGACCAAATTTCAAAAAAGAAGTGAAGAAAGAACCTACCTGCCAGGAAGGGACATCGTGGGGTGCAGCATTCAGTCGGATCAGGGCTCTGCATCTCCTGCTCAGAAACCTTCGCCACCTGGCTCATGGTGATGCGGGCAGCTGAGCAGCCCTGGAGAAGGCGATCCTGTCTCCAGGCCTCGCAGAGAAGCTGGCGAGGTCCCCGGAGGAGGTGGCCCACACCCTGGCAAGCTCTGGGTGCCTCCTGCCCTCAGCTCTGAGCAGGCTCTGACCTCTGGGCCCCGTAGTGCGGAAGGGCTGGCCGATACATACGCGCGGCTGAGGGGCCTGCAGGGCCGGTGCCCAGGCAGGGTGAGCTCTGAAGGAGAAGGCTTCCACAGTCCCCAACAGTCTCTGCATGGTGGCCCATACCGTGCCAAACACCTGCCACCCACAGCGAGAAGACCCAGCCACTAGAAAGTCCAGAAGGGGCCCCGCCTTTTGCCTTTGGGCTGGGGTTTCTCCACCAGCTAGGCTCGCATGTGCCCCCTGCCTCACCCCCTGCCCCGCCCGCCCTTTCTCTGTGACACGTACAATGGACATGTCACAGAGGCAGGCGGAGCCGTCACATATAAAAGGAGTGAGAAGCTCTCCCGCTGTCACACTCTGCTCTCAGATCAGGCACGCAGCAGCTCTGATATGGAACCCATGGACACCACACCTCCTTCCCACGCCATCATCTACCATTCTGCTCCTGCTTTCCCCAGCACCCCAGTTACGGCTTTGCCGGGCATCGGTGCTTCAGCAGGCAGCACGTCTGACCCCGAACCTATGGACACCACACCTCCTTCCCACGCCGTCATCTTCCGTTCTGCTCCTGTTTTCTCCAGCACCCCAGTTACGGCTTTGCCGGGCATCGGTGCTTCAGCAGGCAGCACCTCAGACCCCGAACCTATGGACACCACACCTCCTTCCCACGCCGTCATCTTCCATTCTGCTCCTGCTTTCTCCAGCACCCGTTCACGGCTTTGGCGGTCACGGCGTTGGCGGGCATCGGTGCTTCGGCAGGCAGCACGTCTGACACCAAAGCTACGGACACCTCACCTCCTTTACAGGCTGACAAGACCCAACACATAGACCAACACTTCAAAGTTATGACAGAAAGTTGAGTAAGGTATACATTTGGAATTTCATTTATTATTATTAAAAAGCACAACTGTAGTGCTTAGACTATAACAAGTACTATTCTAAGTTCTTACCAAATATTAACCCACATATTCCTCATAATGGCAACCCTATAGGCAGGTAATGTTCTTTTTTTTGTGTGGTACGCAGGCCTCTCACTGTTGTGGCCTCTCCCGCTGCAGATCACAGGCTCTGGACGCGCAGGCTTAGCGGCCATGGCTCACAGGCCCAGCCGCTCCACGACATGTGGGATCCTCCCGGACTGGGGCACGAACCCGTGCCCCTGGCATCAGCAGGCGGACTCCCAAACACTGCACCACTATGGAAGCCCGGCAGGTAATTTTCATAATATTCACTTTTGGGGGGAAACTGAGGCCCAGAGACGTTGAATAGCTTGCCTAATGCCACACAGTAAGTAGGTGGCAAAAACCCAGGAGAAAAACCAGACCTTCTTGACTTTCATCATTTTGCTGTGTCACCTTATTATAAGTTGTGCTTAGGGAAGGGACTAAATTGGCAAGACTCTGAACTCAAAGGAGAAGGGAGAAATGAGAAAATGAGTGATCCTAGAAACTAGAGAAGATTTAGGCTCAGAAATTTCTGATGATGAGACCCGGAAGATCAAGAACTTGGTTGGAATATTAACTTGGGGTAGTATCTGAATCCATTGAGAAATGGTTTTGTTTTGTGTAAAATTTAGAAAGGCCAGTTGGATGAAGATTAATGAAGAAAAAAGAAGGAAGGAAAAGGAAAAGGTGCCTTAAGTGAGACATAACCACTTCACTCTAAGTACTAGGGGTGTGGTCCTGTGGGAAAGGATGGAGCTCTCTCTACGAGGTTTGTCACCGGGATGAACAAGGAGAAACATGGCAAGCATTGTACTGGTTTTGATGATCCCTCAAAACCACGGCTTCAGTTTCCAAGAATGACCTACGGTAGCATAACTACTGTGTGTCAGACATGCCACTAAGTGTGTTTCCAGTCACACCTTTTAATTGGAGAAAAGGATCAATAGTCTATCTACCTAAGATCATGCAGAGGGTGGGGGAGCCCGTTTTTAAACCACCTGCCTCCAATTCCAGGTGCCAGGAGCCAGACTCAGCCTACAGGTCTCTTCTGCTCACCTGGAAGTGAAACCATGTGTCATGATTAGTGAAACCCTGTCTTCACTCATCAAGGTACCTTGAACACTTGCACGTCCTCGAAGTAGCATGTAGCATAAGCAAAAAGATGTTTGCCCCGGTATTGTCCAGGAACTTGGAATCAGCTGTGCCTAGTTAGGCGGAGCTGGTTTAGAGTGGAGAGGACCACCGATCTTCCACCTGGGCAAGTGCCTTTTGACCTTCTGCCATCAGAGGGCCAAAAACTCCAGCCTGAGAATGTGCTGAGCCCTGTAGCCTATTACACCGGCTCAGAACAATGAGGAGCACATCTTTTTCCAATCACCTTGCCTCAAGCTCCCCATGACCCATACTGCCCTGCTTCTTTATTCTTTATCCCACACATACCCCAAGCCCCTTGCTTTCGGGAAGGAGGATTTGAGACCTATTTTCACGTCACTTCCTCGCATGGATGCCCTGTGAATAAACCTCCTCTTTGCTGCAAACCTCAGCATCTCAGTGTTTTGGCTTGCTGCGCCTCAGACACAATGGTTGGGAGCAGTGGTAAAGGTCCCTTGCCTGTAAGGGAAGCTGGCGCCTAGTAGTCACTTTGTGGATGTTTTCTCCTCCCGGGGGGCAGACGTCCTGCTCTTCCGGAAAGGGAGAAATGCAGGAGCTGGACCCTTACCCTCAGCATCACCGTCACCTAGGAGCTTCTTAGAAGGACAGAATCCAGACCCCACCCAGAACTACTGAATACCGGCCTGCATTTAACAAGATCCTCAAGGGAGGCACAGCCATGTGAAATTTGGAGAGGCACCAAGCTGTCATCCTCTTCTCCGCAGCTAATGAAAACCAAGCAAAGATTCATCCCAAGCCTACTCTGCCTCAGTCAATTGGATATCATATGAGCTCATTTAATCCTCCCCAGAACCTGCAAATGAGACTGCACATGCCACGGAGCAACTAAGACCGTGCGCCACAACTACCGAGCCTGCGCTCTAGAGCCCGTGAACCAAAACTACTGAAGCCCACACACCTACACTCCATGCTCGGCAACAACGAGAAGCCACCCCAATGAGAAGCCTGCGCACTGCAACAAAGAGTAGCCCCCGCTCACTGCAACTAGAGAAAGCCCACACACAGCAATGAAGAGCCTATGCAGCCAAAAATAAATAAATAAATAAACCTGTTAAAAAATAAATCGTGTTTTAGTAACTTACTAAAAGGCACACAATCAGTAAATCTGAGCAAGAATTCAATCCCAAATCTGTCACACTGAAGTTTAAGCTAGTACTTGAGATTAATAAAAACAGCACTAAATTAAAAGTTCAGAGATATTTTTTATTTCATACTCTTTCACTAACACTCTTTGGAGATAAATCATTTCATTTATATGGGCCTTAGTTTTTACAACTATAACAGTTGGAAGCTTGACTAGATGATCTGTATGTAGTTTTCCAATTCTAAAATGTTCCACTAAGTTGGATTCCTACAATAACTGCTCTTGCAATACATGCATGCTGCCACCAAGTAGCAGTGGAGACTACTAGTTCCTTTTTTATCCCTGGTGGGGAGTGCATTTTGACATCAGACTTATCCGTCAATAGTACAACCTGTTAGTATAACTGTAAAATAACAGAATAATCTGGTATCCTCTCCTGCAAAGCAGAAGCTTTACATTGTGTCTGTGAGTCATATCAGAATCACCTGTAGGTTTTGAAACATAGAGGAAATCCAGAACCCATTGAATGAGAATCTTCAGAGACAGGACATGGGCATCTGGATTTTGGGTCTCCCATCATTTGTATATTTTATTTCATTTTATTTTTTGCCTATGTACAATATTAGTCACATCCTTTTGAATCTTTAAAAGTTTCTTTTTGTTTTAAATTTTAGAATATTCCATAATCTTCACCTACTTTTCATAAGGTGTTATCTGTTATGTTTATTCGATCTTGTGCTTCTCCTGGTTAAGACTTCATTATATTTTTTTTCGGGGCCCTGCCTCATGTCTTGGAGGATCTTATTTCCCTGACCTGGGATTGGACCCCAGGGCCCCAGCAGTGAAAGCGCCAAGTTCTAACCACTGGAAAACCAGGGAATTCCCAAGGCTTCTGTTTTAAATGACTTCTTTTCCCACTCTAATTCATTCCTGGGATGAATTTCATGTTTGAACATTAAAGCAACCTGGCATTACCAAAATAAAGCTACTTTGATTCTGATATATGATTGTTTTACATACCATGGGTACAGTTTGTGCTTCTGTTTACACATTTTGCATGCATTTTCAAAAGAGAAACTGGCCTGTGATTCTATTCTTGTGATATTCTTTATAGTTTTGTTTTGTTTTGTTTTTAAGATCCTATACTTTATTTTTTATTTATTTATTTTTGGCTGCATTCGGCCTTCATTGTTGCACGCGAGATTTCTGTAGTTGCGGTGAGCGGGGGGCTATTCTTTGTTGTGGTGAGTAGGCTTCTCCTTGTGGTGGCCTGTCTTGTTGTGGAGCACGGGTTCTAGGCATGCAGGCTTCAGTAGTTGCGGCACGCGGGCTCAGCAGTTGTGGCTCGCAGGCTCCAGAGCGCAGGCTCAGCAGTGGTGGCACTTGGGCGTAGTTGCTCCACGGCATGTGGGATCTTCCCCCACAAGGGCTCGAACCCGTGTCCCCTGCATTGGGAGGCGGATTCTTAACCACTGCAAAGTCGGGAAAGCCCTTCTTTGTACTTTTGATCTGAAGCTTATGTTGGCCTTATAGATACTTTGAGCAATATATAGTTTTCTGTTTCCGGAAGATTTTTATGTAAGATTACCAATACTTCTTCCCTAAATATTTGGAAAAAGTTACTTGGAAACCCATGTATCCCTGGAAATCATTTTCTGTAAATGTACTTAACTATACAAACAACTTTTTGAGTAGATACAGGCTTTTTAGATATTTTTTCTTTGTTGGGTTAGTCTTCTTATGTTGCATTTGTTAAGAATGTGTAATTTTGGATGAATTTTCAAATTTATAACTATAAAATTATCATAATTTTAACAGCTTTATTGGGATGTAATTTACATACCATAATTTCAACTCTTTTATGTATCCAATTCAGTGGTTCTTAGTGTAACCACTAAAAGACTTGTGTAACCATCACAAAAATCCAAATGTAGATTTTTGTCCCCCCACCAAAAACCCATTACACATTAACAAGGTTTTTTCATTCTCCTCAACCCTCTCAGCCCTAGGCAACCACTAATCGAATTCCTGTCTCTACAGATTGGTTATTCTGGGAATTTCATATAAATGGCACCATACAATATGTGATCTTTTGTGATTGGCTGCTTTAACTTTACATAATGCTTTCATGGTTCATTCATGTTGTAACATGGATCAACATTTCAGTCCTTTTTATAGCTGAATGCTATTCTATTGTACGGCTATTCCACATTTTGTTTCTTCATTTATCAGATTGACATTTGAATTATTTCCACCTTTTGTTTTTAGAAATATGCTTCTCTGAACATTCACGTACAAGCTTTGGTGCAGACATAAGTTTTTATTTCTCTTAGGTATATATTTAGTAATGGAACTGCTGGGTCATAGGGTAACTCGATGTTTAACACTTGCAGGAACTCTCAAGCTGTTTTGTAAAATGGCCGCGCCATTTTACATTCCCACCAGCAATGTATGTGGCTTTTAATCTCTTGTCTTACAGCCTAGCATGTCGTCTATGTTGGGAAACGTTTCACATGTAGTTGAGCAGGATGAGCATTTTACTGTTCGGTTGAGTGTTCTCTAGACATTTAGTAGGTCTTGTTAATTCATAGTCTTGTCCAGGTCTTCTATATCGTTGTTGATCTTCTGCCTAATTGTTCTATCCATTATTGACCGTAGAGTACTGAAGCCTCTACCTAATATTGTGCAATTATCTATTTCTTCCTTCAATTCTTCATGGGTTTTGGTATTTTCTTCTTCATGTAGTTTGGTTTTATCTTATTCAGGGCAAATATGTTAAAAATTTTGGTATCTTCCCTTTTTTATCATAAAATGTCCCTTTTCATATCTAGTAACTTTTTCGTTTGTTTAAAAGTCTATATTTTCTGGTATTAGTATAGCCACTTCAGCATGCTTATGGTTGCTATTTGCATGCACCTCTTATGTTTCAGTGAACTTTGTGAGAAGACAGGGCCTGGGAGCTGCGGCCTCACACTTGGGCTCCAGAGGAAGATGTGTGTGACAGACCTCAAACTGACCCAAAACACGGAGCAAAACCAGCCATCTAGAGGTCTACAAGAGAGCCACTGCAGCTAGCCCATAGGTCCAAGGAAAATAAATTCTTTCCGATTTCTTCCAAAGCATTTTCACAGCAAGAGCTGACTAACACCACATCCTCCAAATCATTGTTATGTAAATGGCTGCCACCAGGCCTCCATGTAAGGTCATTGTGTACTCAAAATGTGAGAATTCTTGAACTCTCGGTGCCTCTCCAACACAATGTACATGGCTAAATTTCCGCCAATAAGTTCACTAATATACCACACAGATCTCCCTAAACTTTTATTAAATGCAATGCAAAGTTCTTTCTTTTCATTTTCTGCTTCGGCATAGTTAAAATGCTTTTTATCAATGTAAAACGGCTCTTGCTGTTTGGCTTCTGTGGTTAGAGTCTTTTGAACTCTTTGTCTTTTCAGCTCCTAGGCTGTAAGATTTGAATCAGCAAATGCCTAAGTAAAAAAGCTGCAGCAAATGTCAAGCTTGCATCTGTGTTTCCCTTCTCTCCACATCTTGGCCCACATGTCTTGGTGTCTCTCCAACATTCAGATGCCAGAGAACAGATGTTTTCTTACTTTATCCAGTTTTTCTAAAATTTCTTTAGACTTCACCTGATCTTATGTTATTATTGAACTATCATCTCAATTACCACTAGGAAGAAAATTTACAATTTTTAGAGACAATGGAACCCTGGTACACTGTTGGTAGGGATGTAAACTGGTGCAGCCACTGTGGAAAACAGTATGGAGGGTTCTCCAAAACCTAAAAAGAGAACTACTATATGACCTCGCAACTCCACTCTTAGGTAGAAATCTGAAAAAAACAAAAACACGTGTTCTCAATAACATGTATTGGAAAAGATACATGCACCCCAATGTTCGCAGCCTCCTTGTGTACAATTACCAAGATATGGAAGCAACCTAAGTGTCATCAAGAGATTAATAGATAAAGAAGATGTGGTACATATAACCAATGGCATACTACTCAGCCTTAAAAAAGAACACAATTTTGCCATTTGCAGCAACATAGATGGACTTGGAGGGCATTGTGGTAAGTGAAATAAGTCAAACAGAAACAAATACTGTTCGATATCACCTCTATATGGAATCTAACAAATACAACAATCTACCAAATATAACAAAACAGAAGGAGAGTTACAGATATAGAGAACAAACTAATGGTTGCCAGTGCGGAGGGGGAGGAGGGGGCAATACAGGGGTCGGGAAGTGAGAGATGTGAACTACTAGGTCCACAATAGGCTCAAGGATGTATTGTACAACACAGGGAATATAGGCAATATTTTGTAATAACTGTAAATGTAAAGTAACCTTTAAAAAGTATATAAAAATGTTTTTAAAAGAAATCATACTGAAAATTGGAAACAATTTAAATATCCATCAACAGGAAAATGCACATATAAATTATTGTATTTCCGTACATGGAAATCCTACATAGCGAGGAAAGTACATGAACTAGACAGATTTTTACGTGTCAGCATGGATGAACCTAGCAAAGTAACACTAAATAAAGCAAGTAAGAAGACAAAATATAGAATACTATATGCGGTTTACGAGTACTAAAAAATGTAGCATAAATAGAAAGACGTCCATGTCAGTGATGGAGACCAAGTTCAGAATTGTGGTTACCCAGGGTCAGCTGGGGAGTGGCTGTGTTTGGGGAAGTGGTCACACCAGACTCTTCAAAAGGAATGGAAACGTTTCACTTCACACGCTCGCTGGAAGACAGAGGAGTGTCTGCGATGTTATAATGTGAGCATCTAGGGGATCTGATGCGCGGGAGCTGGTAGAGGGTGGAGGCATCCAGAAGGTGGTGGTAGAAGAGGAACGGTGTACACAGAACGCCTAAGGCCTGACCAGAGGACGACCACTGTTCTAGAAACTGGACACAAATCCAACTTCTACGGCCAACCTTAAAAGACAAACTGAGGCATATTTAAAATTTTAAGACTTTATGTGAGCAAAATTAGATTCAATTCAGGCACCACCAAAGTGGAAGCAGTGAGGAGCACTCCAGCCACAGGAGCTGCAGAGATGTTTATTTTAAAAGGGCAGAAGCAAAGCAAGGAAATGACTGATTTGCTATAGCTTTAAAGCCTAGTTGGTGGTTTGTGACCGGTTGTCCTCAGCGGTGTCTGTCACCCTGAGCCGTTGACAGGCTTAGATTTTCGTTGCTTTACATAGGTGGCCGCATCACTAGAGCCACCACAGTCTAATGGCCCCCTGCAGGGTTAATTTACTAACACCAGTTGTCTCAGTCCTTCCTCTTACTCAGTCACTTCACTTCCTACGCCTCAGTTTCTCGTCTGTAAAGAGGACCTTCAGTAGTAAATTCTCTGTCGAGGTGTCAGTGCCAAACAAAGTGATTATTAGTAACCATGATCATGTCCTGAATACACTGAACACGTCACCGTTTGCCAACCACCGTGTCAAGTCAGCAGAGACAAAAGAAATTAAGAGCTCTCCGCAAAAATTCACACACCCGTGCACCAGGTAACGGACCACAGGCAGACGTTCACTCAGCCTTTCATGTGTCCCTCACGGAGTGCACGCTCTCTCCTAGGCGGGGCGAGCACAGACACTTTGCGGCAGTTTAATGAATTTTTAAATGCGTTGATACAACCATGTCTCACTTTTGTTTGGATCAGTCAGCAAGCACTTTTTGTAAACCCCACCCCAAACTCTCCACACCTCCTACCTTTCACGCCACACTAGTCTCAAATCTCCCGCCCCTGCTCTTCAGGCTGGGTCCCCATGGGAGGCGGTTCTGCGGGCTGACACACAGAGGAGCAGGTGGAGGTCTTCGATCCCCGCCCACACTGCGCTGCCCGCAGGTTTCAACCGCAGCGTGGAGAGCGAAGAGGTCTGAGCCAACGTGAGCACAGCATCGAGGGGCCTGCCTAGCTGGGGCCAGTGGCCCTGTGTCTTCTGCCTGCAACGCGGGTCCTGCGCACGCTGCACCTGAGGGGCTGCGATGTGAGCCGTGGCCCCCAGGCAGGTGTTAGCATCGTGTCCGCAGCCAGCGTCCCCGAGGCCACGCTGCGGCAATGATCACTTGGTGAAGCTGAACCGTGACAGCGTGGGAATATATCAGGGAAGTGCTGGAGAAAAAGAGAAAGCAGGGAAGGGAGATGGAGACTGTTAGCTGCTAGGAGGAGGCTGCTAGCTGAAACTAAGTGGTCCCTGAGGACTTTCTGGGGAAGATAAAATTAAAGAGGGAGCAAGGGCCATATCTGGGAAGTGAATAGTACAGGTAGAGGGAACAGCCAGATGGAAAGTCAATGAGGCAAGAGTAGGCTGGAGTACCCAAGGAGCAGAAAGGATGTCAGTGTGTGGAAAACAGAGCAAGCAAAGTGGAGAGGAGAAGGAAACAGTCAGACACGAAACAGAGTCCAAATTTCTAGGGCTCTGGAGGCACTTTGAGGACTTTGCTTCTTCTGTGAAGAAGCCATTGAAGAGATTTCAGTGACATGATCTGACTTATGTTTAAACAGGATCTCTCTGGATGCCATGTTGATTAGAGAGTGTAGGAGAGTAAGGACAAGCCCCAGAAGACCAAGAGTTGATTCAAAGAAGTGATTACTCAAACATGGTCCCCCTCCTCAGTGAGGACGCAGAGCAGGAATCGGCAAATAATGGCCACAAATCAAATCAGGCTCTCAGCCTGGATCTGTGGGACTGTGAGCTAATAATGGTTCTCACGTTTAGAAAGCTTGTTGAAGAAGAAAGAGGAGAAGCTACAGAAGCTGTATATGGCCCACAAAGCCTAAGATATTTAAAATCCAGAAAATGATTTCCAACACCTGATGTAAAGCATGTGGCTCGTAGGAGGTGCTCAACAAAATTTGGAAGAGGAATACATGTGTCAATTAGTTCCTGAAAACATTGTAAAGTGATAGGTGTCAAGAAACATTTATCCCTTCACCCTTAACCTTCACAAATGATGCCATTTCCATCGAGCTATTGAATACTATATTCTGGCTTTCAAAACAATAAACCAGGGGGCATTTTATCACATAAGCAAGGTCATAAACAACTGTCGAGTAAAGTTGAAAGAGCAACAGATCAAATAATAACACAAAACATTTTGATAGATTTTTAAGCCTTACAAAGCATTTTCATGTTCATTCTCTAATTTAATCCTCAAATCTACTCCATGAGATAGTTATTATTTTCCCTTTAGAAATGACCACATATTACAATCCTCAGTGATTGCTCAAGAAAAGCTGAAATCTTGAGTGCCACATCAATTAATGCCATGGTTGGGTTTTTTCCCATGGGAACATTGGATGCTAAAATCCACAGGGATTTTCAGCTCAAGATGGCAGACGAGGAAACATATTCACTTTCTGTTCCTCCTGAAACCATATTTAAACAATACTGTAGAAATACCAAAATTAATCAACCAATCAAAGCCAAGACACTTTGGAAGTCATCCACCACAGAAAGATTTCAACACATTTCGAGAAGGCAAACAATGAAATGGAGGAGCCATGAATAAAATAATGAAGAAAAGACTAACCGTAAGTAAGGTCTGAACAAACCCAGTCAGCTTTTGCTGAGCTCTGGTTACAGTAAAGGGCAGAGGAAAGAAGAGGGGCTGAAAACAAGGAGACAAAAGTCATTTTAGGAAAAAAAGGTCATTTCATGAGCTCCAGGGAACACTCCGCCTGCTGCCATACTAACTCATGAATTACAATGGATTGTTGGTAAGCAAGATGAGAAAACAGGGAAGAAACCAAACAAACAAAAATCAAGACATTGTTTCTTACTGAACTCTTCTCAAATGAGATCGAGGAATTAGGGCTCAATGCCACAGCTGTAAATCATCTCTGCTCTTGGAGAGGTTAGAAAGGGCTTATAATATTTACCCTTTTCTTTCAGACATAATTTAGGTGTGAGCAAAAGCTTTTTGTGTCCTCCAACCCCAAAGTTTATTGGGGATGGAAGTCCCAATTTGCTGCGACATACCATAAAAAGAATCTCATGAGCAAAGTGTCCAACTAATTCTGGAATATATGAATTACGCCCAGTGTTATTTTCAATAGACTTTGAACAAAAATATATAAATACATTTTGACTGATCTATACGATTCTGGGTCCTGAAACTTCTACATGTCACCTGTGTGATACATAACACACAATGTCAGCCCCAGGAGAGAGAAAACACTCCAATGAAGCAAGCCAAAGACACAAGTTTTAAACAAGCTCAAGTGATGTGTAGACCATCAGCTTCCAGCTCCTGAATAACAACACATGTTTCCCTTGTCCTAGACACCCAAGAGTACGTCTCCTCTCTTGGGCGTAAGAATCTCTCGAGTTACATATGTGTAATAAAGAGTGGACCCAGCTGGCATACTCACAATGACCAAATTGTGTTGATGGTACTTTAAACCAATACATCGCTCCACGCTGAAGTTGCAATAAAGGATATATTTGCTTTCTAGACATGAATGAGACGCCTTGCTGGATATATGCCAGGAAGGCCAGAGAAACTGGCTTCTAATCCATACGGAACAATTCACTGGTGAATTTCTTTCAGGATAGCCCATGATTTATCTAGACTACAATCTTTACATATCTGGATCCTTCAATCTAGACAAAGGGAAAATCCGGCCTTCAAGCCTCAGTTAGAAATATGGAAGGGCAGCACCAATGGTAGCACCAGCTGACAACTGGTGGTCTTTGACCTGTATCTTCTGAGATTAGAACACAGTGTGGTGGATGACCAATTCATGTGTTGAACAAAAGAAGACCTCCTACAGGACAGTGTAGCTGTTCATTACAGGTATGGCACTGAGAGCTAATTACCATAAGGACTACAAGAAAAAATGAAAAACAAATAACACATGAAGCATATATGATAAGGTGGCACCGCAGTCCAGAACACAAGCTCTGGAATCACACAGGCTTGCTTTGAATCCCGGCTAAGCCACTACCATCTGTATACCCTGAAGAACAGTGCAAGGTTTAAATGTTGTTTGACCAAATTTCAAAAAAGAAGTGAAGAAAGAACCTACCTGCCAGGAAGGGGCATCGTGGGGTGCAGCATCCAGTCGGATCAGGGCTCTGCATCTCCTGCTCAGAAATCTTCGCCACCTGGCTCATGGTGATGCTGGCAGCTGAGCAGCCCTGGAGAAGGCGATCCTGTCTCCAGGCCTCGCAGAGAAGCTGGGGAGGTCCCCGGAGGAGGTGGCCCACACCCTGGCAAGCTCTGGGTGCCTCCTGCCCTCAGCTCTGAGCAGGCTCTGGGCTCTGGGCCCCGTAGTGCAGAAGGGCTGGCCGATATATACGCATGGCTGAGGGGCCTGCAGGGCCTGTGCCCAGGGAGGGTGAGCTCTGAAGGAGAAGGCTTCCACAGTCCTCAACAGTCTCTGCATGGTGGCCCATCCCGTGCCAAACACCTGCCACCCACAGCGAGCAGACCCAGGCACTAGAAAGTCCAGAAGGGGCCCCGACTTTTGCCTTTGGGCTGGGGTTTCTCCACCAGCTGGGCTCGCATGTGCCCCCTGCCTCACCCCCTGCCCCGCCCGCCCTTTCTCTGTGACACGTAAAATGGGCATGTCACAGTGGCAGGTGGAGCCGTCAGATATAAAAGGAGTGAGAAGCTCTCCCACCGTCACTCTCTGCTCTCAGATCAGGCACGCAGCAGCTCTGATATGGAACCCATGGACACCACACCTCCTTCCCACGCCGTCATCTTCCGTTCTGCTCCTGTTTTCTCCAGCACCCCAGTTACGGCTTTGCCGGGCATCGGTGCTTCAGCAGGCAGCACCTCAGACCCCGAACCTATGGACACCACACCTCCTTCCCACGCCGTCATCTTCCATTCTGTTCCTGCTTTCTCCAGCACCCGTTCACGGCTTTGGCGGTCACGGCGTTGGCGGGCATCGGTGCTTCGGCAGGCAGCACGTCTGACACCAAAGCTACGGACACCTCACCTCCTTTACAGGCTGACAAGACCCAACACATAGACCAACACTTCAAAGTTATGACAGAAAGTTGAGTAAGGTATACATTTGGAATTTCATTTATTATTATTAAAAAGCACAACTGTAGTGCTTAGACTATAACAAGTAGTATTCTAAGTTCTTACCAAATATTAACCCACATATTCCTCATAATGGCAACCCTATAGGCAGGTAATGTTCTTTTTTTTGTGGTACGCAGGCCTCTCACTGTTGTGGCCTCTCCCGCTGCAGATCACAGGCTCTGGACGCGCAGGCTCAGCGGCCATGGCTCACGGGCCCAGCCGCTGCACGGCATGTGGGATCCTCCCGGACCGGGGCACGAACCCGTGTCCCCTGGATCAGCAGGCGGACTCCAAACCACTGCACCACTATGGAAGCCCGGCAGGTAATATTCATAATATTCACTTTGGGGGGGAAACTGAGGCCCAGAGACGTTGAATAGCTTGCCTAATGCCACACAGTAAGTAGGTGGCAAAAACCCAGGAGTAAAACCAGACCTTCTTGACTTTCATCACTTTGCTGTGTCACCTTAGTATAAGTTGTGGTTAGGGAAGGGACTAAATTGGCAAGACTCTGAACTCAAAGGAGAAGGGAGAAATGAGAAGATGAGTGATCCTAGAAACTAGAGAAGATTTAGGCTCAGAAATTTCTGATGATGAGACCCAGAAGATCAAGAACTTGGTTGGAATATTAACTTGGGGTAGTATCTGAATCCATTGAGAAATGGTTTTGTTTTGTGTAAAATTTAGAAAGGCCAGTTGGATGAAGATTAATGAAGAAAAAAGAAGGAAGGAAAAGGAAAAGGTGCCTTAAGTGAGATATAACCACTTCACTCTAAGTACTAGGGGTGTGGTCCTGTGGGAAAGGATGGAACTTTCTCTACCAGGTTTGTCACCAGGATGAACAAGGAGAAACATGGCAAGCATTGTACTGGTTTTGATGATCCCTCAAAACCACGGCTTCAGTTTCCAAGAATGACCTACGGTAGCATAACTACTGTGTGTCAGACATGCCACTAAGTGTGTTTCCAGTCACACCTTTTAATTGGAGAAAAGGATCAATAGTCTATCTACCTAGGATCACACAGAGGGTGGGGGAGCCCGTTTTTAAACCACATGCCTCCAATTCCAGGTGCCAGGAGCCAGACTCAGCCTACAGGTCTCTTCTGCTCACCTGGAAGTGAAACCATGTGTCATGATTAGTGCAATCCGGTCTTCACTCATCAAGGTACCTTGAACACTTGCACGTCCTCCAAGTAGCATGTAGCATAAGCAAAAAGATGTTTGCCCCGGTATTGTCCAGGAACTTGGAATCAGCTGTGCCTAGTTAGGCGGAGCTGGTTTAGAGTGGAGAGGACCACCGATCTTCCACCTGGGCAAGTGCCTTTTGACCTTCTGCCATCAGAGGGCCAAAAACTCCAGCCTGAGAATGTGCTGAGCCCTGTAGCCTATTACACCGGCTCAGAACAATGAGGAGCACATCTTTTTCCAATCACCTTGCCTCAAGCTCCCCATGACCCATACTGCCCTGCTTCTTTATTCTTTATCCCACAGATACCCCAAGCCCCTTGCTTTCGGGAAGGAGGATTTTAGACCTGTTTTCACGTCACTTCCTCGCATGGCTGCCCTGTGAATAAACCTCCTCTTTGCTGCAAACCTCAGCATCTCAGTGTTTTGGCTTGCTGCGCCTCAGACACAATGGTTGGGAGCAGTGCTAAAGGTCCCTTGCCTGTAAGGGAAGCTGGTGCCTAGTAGTCACTTTGTGGATGTTTTCTCCTCCCGGGGGGCAGACGTCCTGCTCTTCCAGAAAGGGAGAAATGCAGGAGCTGGACCCTTGCCCTCAGCATCACCGTCACCTAGGAGATTCTCAGAAGGACAGAATCCAGACCCCACCCAGAACTACTGAATACCAGCCTGCATTTAACAAGATCCTCAAGGGAGGCACAGCCATGTGAAATTTGGAGAGGCACCAAGCTGTCATCCTCTTCTCCACAGCTAATGAAAACCAAGCAAAGATTCATCCCAAGCCTACTCTGCCTCAGTCAATTGGATATCATAGGAGCTCATTTAATCCTCCCCAGAACCTGCAAATGAGACTGCACATGCCACGGAGCAACTAAGACCGTGCGCCACAACTACCGAGCCTGTGCTCTAGAGCCCGTGAACCAAAACTACTGAAGCCCACACACCTACACTCCATGCTCGGCAACAACGAGAAGCCACCCCAATGAGAAGCCTGCGCACTGCAACAAAGAGTAGCCCCCGCTCACTGCAACTAGAGAAAGCCCACACACAGCAATGAAGAGCCTATGCAGCCAAAAATAAATAAATAAATAAACCTGTTAAAAAATAAATCGTGTTTTAGTAACTTACTAAAAGGCACACAAACAGTAAATCTGAGCAAGAATTCAATCCCAAATCTGTCACACTGAAGTTTAAGCTAGTACTTGAGATTAATAAAAACAGCACTAAATTAAAAGTTCAGAGATATTTTTTATTTCATACTCTTTCACTAACACTCTTTGGAGATAAATCATTTCATTTATATGGGCCTTAGTTTTTACAACTATAACAGTTGGAAGCTTGACTAGATGATCTGTATGTAGTTTTCCAATTCTAAAATGTTCCACTAAGTTGGATTCCTACAATAACTGCTCTTGCAATACATGCATGCTGCCACCAAGTAGCAGTAGAGACTACTAGTTCCTTTTTTATCCCTAGTGGGGAGTGCATTTTGACATCAGACTTATCCGTCAATAGTACAACCTGTTAGTAGAACTGTAAAATAACAGAATAATCTGGTATCCTCTCCTGCAAAGCAGAAGCTTTACATTGTGTCTGTGAGTCATATCAGAATCACCTGTAGGTTTTGAAACATAGAGGAAATCCAGAACCCATTGAATGAGAATCTTCAGAGACAGGACTTGGGCATCTGGATTTTGGGTCTCCCATCATTTGTATATTTTATTTCATTTTATTTTTTGCCTATGTACAATATTAGTCACATCCTTTTGAATCTTTAAAAGTTTCTTTTTGTTTTAAATTTTAGAATATTCCATAATCTTCACCTACTTTTCATAAGGTGTTATCTGTTATGTTTATTCGATCTTGTGCTTCTCCTGGTTAAGACTTCATTATATTTTTTTTCGGGGACCTGCCTCATGTCTTGGAGGATCTTATTTCCCTGACCTGGGATTGGACCCCAGGGCCCCAGCAGTGAAAGCGCCAAGTTCTAACCACTGGAAAACCAGGGAATTCCCAAGGCTTCTGTTTTAAATGACTTCTTTTCCCACTCTAATTCATTCCTGGGATGAATTTCATGTTTGAACATTAAAGCAACCTGGCATTACCAAAATGAAGCTACTTTGATTCTGATATATGATTGTTTTACATACCATGGGTACAGTTTGTGCTTCTGTTTACACATTTTGCATGCATTTTCAAAAGAGAAACTGGCCTGTGATTCTATTCTCATAATATTCTTTACAGATTTTGTTTTGTTTTGTTTTTAAGATTCTATACTTCATTTTTTATTTATTTATTTTTGGCTGCATTGGGTCTTCATTGTTGCACGCGAGCTTTCTGTAGTTGCGGTGAGCGGGGGGCTATTCCTTGTTGTGGTGAGTAGGCTTCTCCTTGCGGTGGCCTGTCTTGTTGTGGAGCACGGGCTCTAGGCATGCAGGCTTCAGTAGTTGCGGCACGCGGGCTCAGCAGTTGTGGCTCGCAGGCTCCAGAGCGCAGGCTCAGCAGTTGTGGCACGTGGGCGTAGTTGCTCCACGGCATGTGGGATCTTCCCCCACAAGGGCTCGAACCCGTGTCCCCTGCATTGGGAGGCGGATTCTTAACCACTGCACCATCAGGGAAGCCCTTCTTTGTACTTTTGATCTGAAGCTTATGTTGGCCTTATAAATACTTTCAGCAATATATAGTTTTCTGTTTCCTGGAAGATTTTTATGTAAGATTACCAATACTTCTTCCCTAAATATTTGGAAGAAGTTACGTGGAAACCCATGTATCCCTGGAAATCATTTTCTGTAAAGGTACTTAACTATACAAACAACTTTTTGAGTAGATACAGGCTTTTTAGATATTTTTTCTTTGTTGGGTTAGTCTTGTTAGGTTGCATTTGTTAAGAATGTGTAATTTTGGATGAATTTTCAAATTTATAACTATAAAATTATCATAATTTTAACAGCTTTATTGGGATGTAATTTACATACCATAATTTCAACTCTTTTATGTATACAATTCAGTGGTTCTTAGTGTAACCACTAAAAGACTTGTGTAACCATCACAACAACCCAATTGTAGATTTTTGTCCCCCCACCAAAAACCCATTACACATTAACAAGGTTTTTTCATTCTCCTCAACCCTCTCAGCCCTAGGCAACCACTAATCGACTTCCTGTCTCTACAGATTGGCTATTCTGGGCATTTCATATAAATGGCACCATACAATATGTGATCTTTTGTGATTGGCTGCTTTAACTTTACATAATGCTTTCATGGTTCATTCATGTTGTAACATGGATCAACATTTCAGTCCTTTTTATAGCTGAATGCTATTCTATTGTACGGCTATTCCACATTTTGTTTCTTCATTTATCAGATTGACATTTGAATTATTTCCACCTTTTGTTTTTAGAAATATGCTTCTCTGAACATTCACGTACAAGCTTTGGTGCAGACATAAGTTTTTATTTCTCTTAGGTATATATTTAGTAATGGAACTGCTGGGTCATAGGGTAACTCGATGTTTAACACTTGCAGGAACTCTCAAGCTGTTTTGTAAAATGGCCGCGCCATTTTACATTCCCACCAGCAATGTATGTGGCTTTTAATCTCTTGTCTTACAGCCTAGCATGTCGTCTATGCTGGGAAACGTTTCACATGTAGTTCAGCAGGATGAGCATTTTACTGTTCGGTTGAGTGTTCTCTAGACATTTAGTAGGTCTTGTTAATTCATAGTCTTGTCCAAGTCTTCTATATCGTTGTTGATCTTCTGCCTAATTGTTCTATCCATTATTGACCGTGGAGTACTGAAGCCTCTACCTAGTATTGTGCAATTATCTATTTCTTCCTTCAATTCTTCATGGGTTTTGGTATTTTCTTCTTCATGTAGTTTGGTTTTATCTTATTCCGGGCAAATATGTTAAAAATTTTGGTATCTTCCCTTTTTTATCATAAAATGTCCCTTTTCATATCTAGTAACTTTTTCGTTTGTTTTAAAGTCTATATTTTCTGGTATTAGTATAGCCACTTCAGCATGCTTATGGTTGCTATTTGCATGCACCTCTTATGTTTCAGTGAACTTTGTGAGAAGACAAGGCCTGGGAGCTGCGGCCTCACACTCGGGCTCCAGAGGAAGATGTGTGTGACACACCTCAAACTGACCCAAAACACGGAGCAAAACCAGCCATCTAGAGGTCTAAAAGAGAGCCACTGCAGCTAGCCCATAGGTCCAAGGAAAATAAATTCTTTCCGATTTCTTCCAAAGCATTTTCACAGCAAGAGCTGACTAACACCACATCCTCCAAATCATTGTTATGTAAATGGATGCCACCAGGCCTCCATGTAAGGTCATTGTGTACTCAAAATGTGAGAATTCTTGAACTCTCGGTGCCTCTCCAACACAATGTACATGGCTAAATTTCCGCCAGTAAGTTCACTAATATACCACACAGATCTCCCTAAACTTTTATTAAATGCAATGCAAAGTTCTTTCTTTTCATTTTCTGCTTCGGCATAGTTAAAATGCTTTTTATCAATGTAAAACGGCTCTTGCTGTTTGGCTTCTGTGGTTAGAGTCTTTTGAACTCTTTGGCTTTTCAGCTCCTAGGCTGTAAGGTTTGAATCAGCAAATGCCCCAAGGAGAAAAGCGGCAGCAAATGTCAAGCTTGCATCTGTGTTTCCCTTCTCTCCACAACTTGGCCCGCATGTCTTGGTGTCTCTCCAACATTCAGATGCCAGAGAACAGATGTTTTCTTACTTTATCCAGGTTTTCTAACATTTCTTTAGACTTCACCTGATCTTATGTTATTATTGAACTATCATCTCAATTACCACTAGGAAGAAAATTTACAATTTTTAGAGAAAAGGGAACCCTGGTACACTGTTGGTAGGGACATAAACTGGTGCAGCCACTGTGGAAAACAGTATGGAGTGTTCTCCAAAACCTAAAAAGAGAACTACTATATGACCTCGCAACTCCACTCTTAGGTAGAAATCTGAAAAAACCAAAAACACGTGTTCTCAATAACATGTATTGGAAAAGATACATGCACCCCAATGTTCGCAGCCTCCTTGTGTACAATTACCAAGATATGGAAGCAACCTAAGTGTCATCAAGAGATGAATAGATAACGAAGATGTGGTACATATAACCAATGGCATACTACTCAGCCTTACAAAAGAACAAAATTTTGCCATTTGCAGCAACATAGATGGACTTGGAGGGCATTGTGGTAAGTGAAATAAGTCAAACAGAAACAAATACTGTAGGATATCACCTCTATATGGAAGCTAAAAAATACAACAATCTACCAAATATAACAAAACAGAAGGAGAGTTACAGATATAGAGAACAAACTAATGGTTGCCAGCGCGGAGGGGGAGGAGGGGGCAATACAGGGGTCGGGAAGTGAGAGCTGTGAACTACTAGGTCCACAATAGGCTCAAGGATGTATTGTACAACACAGGGAATATAGGCAATACTTTGTAATAACTGTAAATGTAAAGTAACCTTTAAAAAGTATATAAAAATGTTTTTAAAAGAAATCATACTGAAAATTGGAAACAATTTAAATATCCATCAAAAGGAAAATGCACATATATATTATTGTAGTTCCGTACATGGGAATCCTACATAGCGACGAAAGTACATGAACTAGACAGATCTTTACGTGTCAGCATGGATGAACCTAGCAAAGATAACACTAATAAAAGCAAGTAAGAAGACAAAATATAGAATACTATATGCGGTTTATGAGTACTTAAAAATGTAGCATAAATAGAAAGGCATCCATATCAGTGATGGAGACCAAGTTCAGAAGAGTGGTTACCCAGGGTCAGCTGGGGAGTGGCTGTGTTTGGGAAAGTGGTCACACCAGACTCTTCAACAGGAATGGAAATGTTTCAGTTCACACGCTCGCTGGAAGACAGAGGAGTGTCTGCGATGTTATAATGTGAGCATCTAGGGGATCTGATGCGCGGGAGCTGGTAGAGGGTGGAGGCATCCAGAAGGTGGTGGTAGAAGAGGAACGTTGTACACAGAACGCCTAAGGCCTGACCAGAGGACGACCACTGTTCTAGAAACTGGACACAAATCCAACTTCTACGGCCAACCTTAAAAGACAAACTGAGGCATATTTAAAATTTTAAGACTTTATGTGAGCAAAATTAGATTCAATTCAGGCACCACCAAAGTGGAAGCGGTGAGGAGCACTCCAGCCACAGGAGCTGCAGAGATGTTTATTTTAAAAGGGCAGAAGCAAAGCAAGGAAAGGACTGATTTGCTATAGCTTTAAAGCCTAGTTGGTGGTTTGTGACCGGTTGTCCTCAGCGGTGTCCGTCACCCTGAGCCGTTGACAGGCTTAGATTTTCGTTGCTTTACATAGGCGGCCGCATCACTAGAGCCACCACAGTCTAATGGCCCCCTGCAGGGTTAATTTACTAACACCAGTTGTCTCAGTCCTTCCTCTTACTCAGTCACTTCACTTCCTACGCCTCAGTTTCTCTTGTGTAAAGAGGACATTCAGTAGTAAATTCTCTGTGGAGGTGTCAGTGCCAAACAAAGTGATTATTAGTAACCATGATCATGTCCTGAATACACTGAACACGTCACCGTTTGCCAACCACCGTGTCAAGTCAGCAGAGACAACAGAAATTAAGAGCTCTCCGCAAAAATTCACACACCCGTGCACCAGGTAACGGACCACAGGCAGACGTTCACTCAGCCTTTCATGTGTCCCTCACGGAGTGCACGCTCTCTCCTAGGCGGGGCGAGCACAGACACTTAGCGGCAGTTTAATGACTTTTTAAATGTGTTGATACAACCATGTCTCACTTTTGTTTGGATCAGTCAGCAAACACTTTTTGTAAACCCCAAACTCTCCACATCTCCTACCTTTCGCGCCACCCTAGTCTCGAATCTCCCGCCCCTGCTCCTCAGGCTGGGTCCCCATGGGAGGCGGGGCTGCGTGCTGACACACAGAGGAGCAGGTGGAGGTCTTCGATCCCCGCCCACATTGCGCTGCCCGCAGGTTTGAACCGCAGCGTGGAGAGCGAAGAGGTCTGAGCCAACGTGAGCACAGCATCGAGGGGCCTGCCTAGCTGGGGCCAGTGGTCCTGTGTCTTCTGCCTGCAACGCGAGTCCTGCGCATGCTGCACCTGAGGCGCTGGGAGGTGAGCCGGGGCCCCCAGGCAGCTGTGAGCATCGTGTCCGCATCCAACGTCCCCGAGGCCACGCTGCGGCAATGATCACTTGGTGAAGCTGAGCCGTGACAGCACGGGAATATATCAGGCAAGTGCTGGAGAAAAACAGAAAGCAGGGAAGGGAGATGGAGATTGTTAGCTGCTAGGAGGAGGCTGCTAGCTGAAACTAAGTGATCCCTGAGGACTTTCTGGGGAAGATAAAATTTAAGAGGGAGCAAGGAGCATATCTGGGAAGTGAATAGTACAGGTAGAGGGAACAGCCAGATGGAAAGTCAATGAGGCAAGAGTAGGCTGGAGTACCCAAGGAGCAGAAAGGATGTCAGTGTGTGGAAAACAGAGCAAGCAAAGTGGAGAGGAGAAGGAAACAGTCAGACACGAAACAGAGGTCCACATTTCTAGGGCTCTGGAGGCACTTTGAGGACTTTGCTTCTTCTGTGAAGAAGCCATTGAAGAGATTTCAGTGACATGATCTGACTTATGTTTAAACAGGATCTCTCTGGATGCCATGTTGATTAGAGAGTGTAGGAGAGTAAGGACAAGCCCCAGAAGACCAAGAGTTGATTCAAAGAAGTGATTACTCAAACATGGTCGCCCTCCTCAGTGAGGACGCAGAGCAGGAATCGGCAAATAATGGCCACAAATCAAATCAGGCTCTCAGCCTGGATCTGTGGGACTGTGAGATAATAATGGTTCTCACGTTTAGAAAGCTTGTTGAAGAAGAAAGAGGAGAAGCTACAGAAGCTGTATATGGCCCACAAAGCCTAAGATATTTAAAATCCAGAAAATGCTCTCCAACACCTGATGTAAAGCATGTGGCTCGTAGGAGGTGCTCAACAAAATTTGGAAGAGGAATACATGTGTCAATTAGTTCCTGAAAACATTGTAAAGTGATAGGTGTCAAGAAACATTTATCCCTTCACCCTTAACCTTCACAAATGATGCCATTTCCATCGAGCTATTGAAAACTATATTCTGGCTTTCAAAACAATAAACCAGGGGGCATTTTATCACATAAGCAAGGTCATAAACAACTGTCGAGTAAAGTTGAAAGAGCAACAGATCAAATAGTAACAAAAACATTTTGATAGATTTTTAAGCCTTACAAAGCATTTTCATGTTCATTCTCTAATTTAATCCTCAAATCTACTCCATGAGATAGTTATTATTTTCCCTTTAGAAATGACCACATATTACAATCCTCAGTGATTGCTCAAGAAAAGCTGAAATCTTGAGTGTCACATCAATTAATGCCAAGGTTGGGTTTTTTCCCATGGGAACATTGGATGCTAAAATCCACAGGGATTTTCAGCTCAAGATGGCAGACGAGGAAACATATTCACTTTCTGTTCCTCCTGAAACCATATTTAAACAATACTGTAGAAATACCAAAATTAATCAACCAATCAAAGCCAAGACACTTTGGAAGTCATCCACCACAGAAAGATTTCAACACATTTCGAGAAGGCAAACAATGAAATGGAGGAGCCATGAATAAAATAATGAAGAAAAGACTAACCGTAAGTAAGGTCTGAACAAACCCAGTCAGCTTTTGCTGAGCTCTGGTTACAGTAAAGGGCAGAGGAAAGAAGAGGGGCTGAAAACAAGGAGACAAAAGTCATTTTAGGAAAAAAAGGTCATTTCATGAGCTCCAGGGAACACTCCGCCTGCTGCCATACTAACTCATGAATTACAATGGATTGTTGGTAAGCAAGATGAGAAAACAGGGAAGAAACCAAACAAACAAAAATCAAGACATTGTTTCTTACTGAACTCTTCTCAAATGAGATCGAGGAATTAGGGTTCAATGCCACAGCTGTAAATCATCTCTGCTCTTGGAGAGGTTAGAAAGGGCTTATAATATTTACCCTTTTCTTTCAGACATAATTTAGGTGTGAGCAAAAGCTTTTTGTGTCCTCCAACCCCAAAGTTTATTGGGGATGGAAGTCCCAATTTGCTGCGACATACCATAAAAAGAATCTCATGAGCAAAGTGTCCAACTAATTCTGGAATATATGAATTACGCCCAGTGTTATTTTCAATAGACTTTGAACAAAAATATATAAATACATTTTGACTGATCTATACGATTCTGGGTCCTGAAACTTCTACATGTCACCTGTGTGATACATAACACACAATGTCAGCCCCAGGAGAGAGAAAACACTCCAATGAAGCAAGCCAAAGACACAAGTTTTAAACAAGCTCAAGTGATGTGTAGACCATCAGCTTCCAGCTCCTGAATAACAACACATGTTTCCCTTGTCCTAGACACCCAAGAGTACGTCTCCTCTCTTGGGCGTAAGAATCTCTCGAGTTACATATGTGTAATAAAGAGTGGACCCAGCTGGCATACTCACAATGACCAAATTGTGTTGATGGTACTTTAAACCAATACATCGCTCCACGCTGAAGTTGCAATAAAGGATATATTTGCTTTCTAGACATGAATGAGACGCCTTGCTGGATATATGCCAGGAAGGCCAGAGAAACTGGCTTCTAATCCATACGGAACAATTCACTGGTGAATTTCTTTCAGGATAGCCCATGATTTATCTAGACTACAATCTTTACATATCTGGATCCTTCAATCTAGACAAAGGGAAAATCCGGCCTTCAAGCCTCAGTTAGAAATATGGAAGGGCAGCACCAATGGTAGCACCAGCTGACAACTGGTGGTCTTTGACCTGTATCTTCTGAGATTAGAACACAGTGTGGTGGATGACCAATTCATGTGTTGAACAAAAGAAGACCTCCTACAGGACAGTGTAGCTGTTCATTACAGGTATGGCACTGAGAGCTAATTACCATAAGGACTACAAGAAAAAATGAAAAACAAATAACACATGAAGCATATATGATAAGGTGGCACCGCAGTCCAGAACACAAGCTCTGGAATCACACAGGCTTGCTTTGAATCCCGGCTAAGCCACTACCATCTGTATACCCTGAAGAACAGTGCAAGGTTTAAATGTTGTTTGACCAAATTTCAAAAAAGAAGTGAAGAAAGAACCTACCTGCCAGGAAGGGGCATCGTGGGGTGCAGCATCCAGTCGGATCAGGGCTCTGCATCTCCTGCTCAGAAATCTTCGCCACCTGGCTCATGGTGATGCTGGCAGCTGAGCAGCCCTGGAGAAGGCGATCCTGTCTCCAGGCCTCGCAGAGAAGCTGGGGAGGTCCCCGGAGGAGGTGGCCCACACCCTGGCAAGCTCTGGGTGCCTCCTGCCCTCAGCTCTGAGCAGGCTCTGGGCTCTGGGCCCCGTAGTGCAGAAGGGCTGGCCGATATATACGCATGGCTGAGGGGCCTGCAGGGCCTGTGCCCAGGGAGGGTGAGCTCTGAAGGAGAAGGCTTCCACAGTCCTCAACAGTCTCTGCATGGTGGCCCATCCCGTGCCAAACACCTGCCACCCACAGCGAGCAGACCCAGGCACTAGAAAGTCCAGAAGGGGCCCCGACTTTTGCCTTTGGGCTGGGGTTTCTCCACCAGCTGGGCTCGCATGTGCCCCCTGCCTCACCCCCTGCCCCGCCCGCCCTTTCTCTGTGACACGTAAAATGGGCATGTCACAGTGGCAGGTGGAGCCGTCAGATATAAAAGGAGTGAGAAGCTCTCCCACTGTCACTCTCTGCTCTCAGATCAGGCACGCAGCAGCTCTGATATGGAACCCATGGACACCACACCTCCTTCCCACGCCGTCATCTTCCGTTCTGCTCCTGTTTTCTCCAGCACCCCAGTTACGGCTTTGCCGGGCATCGGTGCTTCAGCAGGCAGCACCTCAGACCCCGAACCTATGGACACCACACCTCCTTCCCACGCCGTCATCTTCCATTCTGTTCCTGCTTTCTCCAGCACCCGTTCACGGCTTTGGCGGTCACGGCGTTGGCGGGCATCGGTGCTTCGGCAGGCAGCACGTCTGACACCAAAGCTACGGACACCTCACCTCCTTTACAGGCTGACAAGACCCAACACATAGACCAACACTTCAAAGTTATGACAGAAAGTTGAGTAAGGTATACATTTGGAATTTCATTTATTATTATTAAAAAGCACAACTGTAGTGCTTAGACTATAACAAGTAGTATTCTAAGTTCTTACCAAATATTAACCCACATATTCCTCATAATGGCAACCCTATAGGCAGGTAATGTTCTTTTTTTTGTGGTACGCAGGCCTCTCACTGTTGTGGCCTCTCCCGCTGCAGATCACAGGCTCTGGACGCGCAGGCTCAGCGGCCATGGCTCACGGGCCCAGCCGCTGCACGGCATGTGGGATCCTCCCGGACCGGGGCACGAACCCGTGTCCCCTGGATCAGCAGGCGGACTCCAAACCACTGCACCACTATGGAAGCCCGGCAGGTAATATTCATAATATTCACTTTGGGGGGGAAACTGAGGCCCAGAGACGTTGAATAGCTTGCCTAATGCCACACAGTAAGTAGGTGGCAAAAACCCAGGAGTAAAACCAGACCTTCTTGACTTTCATCACTTTGCTGTGTCACCTTAGTATAAGTTGTGGTTAGGGAAGGGACTAAATTGGCAAGACTCTGAACTCAAAGGAGAAGGGAGAAATGAGAAGATGAGTGATCCTAGAAACTAGAGAAGATTTAGGCTCAGAAATTTCTGATGATGAGACCCAGAAGATCAAGAACTTGGTTGGAATATTAACTTGGGGTAGTATCTGAATCCATTGAGAAATGGTTTTGTTTTGTGTAAAATTTAGAAAGGCCAGTTGGATGAAGATTAATGAAGAAAAAAGAAGGAAGGAAAAGGAAAAGGTGCCTTAAGTGAGATATAACCACTTCACTCTAAGTACTAGGGGTGTGGTCCTGTGGGAAAGGATGGAACTTTCTCTACCAGGTTTGTCACCAGGATGAACAAGGAGAAACATGGCAAGCATTGTACTGGTTTTGATGATCCCTCAAAACCACGGCTTCAGTTTCCAAGAATGACCTACGGTAGCATAACTACTGTGTGTCAGACATGCCACTAAGTGTGTTTCCAGTCACACCTTTTAATTGGAGAAAAGGATCAATAGTCTATCTACCTAGGATCACACAGAGGGTGGGGGAGCCCGTTTTTAAACCACATGCCTCCAATTCCAGGTGCCAGGAGCCAGACTCAGCCTACAGGTCTCTTCTGCTCACCTGGAAGTGAAACCATGTGTCATGATTAGTGCAATCCGGTCTTCACTCATCAAGGTACCTTGAACACTTGCACGTCCTCCAAGTAGCATGTAGCATAAGCAAAAAGATGTTTGCCCCGGTATTGTCCAGGAACTTGGAATCAGCTGTGCCTAGTTAGGCGGAGCTGGTTTAGAGTGGAGAGGACCACCGATCTTCCACCTGGGCAAGTGCCTTTTGACCTTCTGCCATCAGAGGGCCAAAAACTCCAGCCTGAGAATGTGCTGAGCCCTGTAGCCTATTACACCGGCTCAGAACAATGAGGAGCACATCTTTTTCCAATCACCTTGCCTCAAGCTCCCCATGACCCATACTGCCCTGCTTCTTTATTCTTTATCCCACAGATACCCCAAGCCCCTTGCTTTCGGGAAGGAGGATTTTAGACCTGTTTTCACGTCACTTCCTCGCATGGCTGCCCTGTGAATAAACCTCCTCTTTGTTGCAAACCTCAGCATCTCAGTGTTTTGGCTTGCTGCGCCTCAGACACAATGGTTGGGAGCAGTGCTAAAGGTCCCTTGCCTGTAAGGGAAGCTGGTGCCTAGTAGTCACTTTGTGGATGTTTTCTCCTCCCGGGGGGCAGACGTCCTGCTCTTCCGGAAAGGGAGAAATGCAGGAGCTGGACCCTTGCCCTCAGCATCACCGTCACCTAGGAGATTCTCAGAAGGACAGAATCCAGACCCCACCCAGAACTACTGAATACCAGCCTGCATTTAACAAGATCCTCAAGGGAGGCACAGCCATGTGAAATTTGGAGAGGCACCAAGCTGTCATCCTCTTCTCCACAGCTAATGAAAACCAAGCAAAGATTCATCCCAAGCCTACTCTGCCTCAGTCAATTGGATATCATAGGAGCTCATTTAATCCTCCCCAGAACCTGCAAATGAGACTGCACATGCCACGGAGCAACTAAGACCGTGCGCCACAACTACCGAGCCTGTGCTCTAGAGCCCGTGAACCAAAACTACTGAAGCCCACACACCTACACTCCATGCTCGGCAACAACGAGAAGCCACCCCAATGAGAAGCCTGCGCACTGCAACAAAGAGTAGCCCCCGCTCACTGCAACTAGAGAAAGCCCACACACAGCAATGAAGAGCCTATGCAGCCAAAAATAAATAAATAAATAAACCTGTTAAAAAATAAATCGTGTTTTAGTAACTTACTAAAAGGCACACAAACAGTAAATCTGAGCAAGAATTCAATCCCAAATCTGTCACACTGAAGTTTAAGCTAGTACTTGAGATTAATAAAAACAGCACTAAATTAAAAGTTCAGAGATATTTTTTATTTCATACTCTTTCACTAACACTCTTTGGAGATAAATCATTTCATTTATATGGGCCTTAGTTTTTACAACTATAACAGTTGGAAGCTTGACTAGATGATCTGTATGTAGTTTTCCAATTCTAAAATGTTCCACTAAGTTGGATTCCTACAATAACTGCTCTTGCAATACATGCATGCTGCCACCAAGTAGCAGTAGAGACTACTAGTTCCTTTTTTATCCCTAGTGGGGAGTGCATTTTGACATCAGACTTATCCGTCAATAGTACAACCTGTTAGTATAACTGTAAAATAACAGAATAATCTGGTATCCTCTCCTGCAAAGCAGAAGCTTTACATTGTGTCTGTGAGTCATATCAGAATCACCTGTAGGTTTTGAAACATAGAGGAAATCCAGAACCCATTGAATGAGAATCTTCAGAGACAGGACTTGGGCATCTGGATTTTGGGTCTCCCATCATTTGTATATTTTATTTCATTTTATTTTTTGCCTATGTACAATATTAGTCACATCCTTTTGAATCTTTAAAAGTTTCTTTTTGTTTTAAATTTTAGAATATTCCATAATCTTCACCTACTTTTCATAAGGTGTTATCTGTTATGTTTATTCGATCTTGTGCTTCTCCTGGTTAAGACTTCATTATATTTTTTTTCGGGGCCCTGCCTCATGTCTTGGAGGATCTTATTTCCCTGACCTGGGATTGGACCCCAGGGCCCCAGCAGTGAAAGCGCCAAGTTCTAACCACTGGAAAACCAGGGAATTCCCAAGGCTTCTGTTTTAAATGACTTCTTTTCCCACTCTAATTCATTCCTGGGATGAATTTCATGTTTGAACATTAAAGCAACCTGGCATTACCAAAATAAAGCTACTTTGATTCTGATATATGATTGTTTTACATACCATGGGTACAGTTTGTGCTTCTGTTTACACATTTTGCATGCATTTTCAAAAGAGAAACTGGCCTGTGATTCTATTCTCATAATATTCTTTACAGATTTTGTTTTGTTTTGTTTTTAAGATTCTATACTTCATTTTTTATTTATTTATTTTTGGCTGCATTGGGTCTTCATTGTTGCACGCGAGCTTTCTGTAGTTGCGGTGAGCGGGGGGCTATTCCTTGTTGTGGTGAGTAGGCTTCTCCTTGCGGTGGCCTGTCTTGTTGTGGAGCACGGGCTCTAGGCATGCAGGCTTCAGTAGTTGCGGCACGCGGGCTCAGCAGTTGTGGCTCGCAGGCTCCAGAGCGCAGGCTCAGCAGTTGTGGCACGTGGGCGTAGTTGCTCCACGGCATGTGGGATCTTCCCCCACAAGGGCTCGAACCCGTGTCCCCTGCATTGGGAGGCGGATTCTTAACCACTGCACCATCAGGGAAGCCCTTCTTTGTACTTTTGATCTGAAGCTTATGTTGGCCTTATAAATACTTTCAGCAATATATAGTTTTCTGTTTCCTGGAAGATTTTTATGTAAGATTACCAATACTTCTTCCCTAAATATTTGGAAGAAGTTACGTGGAAACCCATGTATCCCTGGAAATCATTTTCTGTAAAGGTACTTAACTATACAAACAACTTTTTGAGTAGATACAGGCTTTTTAGATATTTTTTCTTTGTTGGGTTAGTCTTGTTAGGTTGCATTTGTTAAGAATGTGTAATTTTGGATGAATTTTCAAATTTATAACTATAAAATTATCATAATTTTAACAGCTTTATTGGGATGTAATTTACATACCATAATTTCAACTCTTTTATGTATACAATTCAGTGGTTCTTAGTGTAACCACTAAAAGACTTGTGTAACCATCACAACAATCCAATTGTAGATTTTTGTCCCCCCACCAAAAACCCATTACACATTAACAAGGTTTTTTCATTCTCCTCAACCCTCTCAGCCCTAGGCAACCACTAATCGACTTCCTGTCTCTACAGATTGGCTATTCTGGGCATTTCATATAAATGGCACCATACAATATGTGATCTTTTGTGATTGGCTGCTTTAACTTTACATAATGCTTTCATGGTTCATTCATGTTGTAACATGGATCAACATTTCAGTCCTTTTTATAGCTGAATGCTATTCTATTGTACGGCTATTCCACATTTTGTTTCTTCATTTATCAGATTGACATTTGAATTATTTCCACCTTTTGTTTTTAGAAATATGCTTCTCTGAACATTCACGTACAAGCTTTGGTGCAAACATAAGATTTTATTTCTCTTAGGTATATATTTAGTAATGGAACTGCTGGGTCATAGGGTAACTCGATGTTTAACACTTGCAGGAACTCTCAAGCTGTTTTGTAAAATGGCCGCGCCATTTTACATTCCCACCAGCAATGTATGTGGCTTTTAATCTCTTGTCTTACAGCCTAGCATGTCGTCTATGCTGGGAAACGTTTCACATGTAGTTCAGCAGGATGAGCATTTTACTGTTCGGTTGAGTGTTCTCTAGACATTTAGTAGGTCTTGTTAATTCATAGTCTTGTCCAAATCTTCTATATCGTTGTTGATCTTCTGCCTAATTGTTCTATCCATTATTGACCGTGGAGTACTGAAGCCTCTACATAATATTGTGCAATTATCTACTTCTTCCTTCAATTCTTCATGGGTTTTGGTGTTTTCTTCTTCATGTAGTTTGGTTTTATCTTATTCAGGGCAAATATGTTAAAAATTTTGGTATCTTCCCTTTTTTATCATAAAATGTCCCTTTTCATATCTAGTAACTTTTTTGTTTGTTTTAAAGTCTATATTTTCTGGTATTAGTATAGCCACTTCAGCATGCTTATGGTTGCTATTTGCATGCACCTCTTATGTTTCAGTGAACTTTGTGAGAAGACAGGGCCTGGGAGCTGCGGCCTCACACTCGGGCTCCAGAGGAAGATGTGTGTGACACACCTCAAACTGACCCAAAACACGGAGCAAAACCAGCCATCTAGAGGTCTACAAGAGAGCCACTGCAGCTAGCCCATAGGTCCAAGGAAAATAAATTCTTTCCGATTTCTTCCAAAGCATTTTCACAGCAAGAGCTGACTAACACCACATCCTCCAAATCATTGTTATGTAAATGGCTGCCACCAGGACTACATGTAAGGTCATTGTGTACTCAAAATGTGAGAATTCTTGAACTCTCGGTGCCTCTCCAACACAATGTACATGGCTAAATTTCCGCCAATAAGTTCACTAATATACCACACAGATCTCCCTAAACTTTAATTAAATGCAATGCAAAGTTCTTTCTTTTCATTTTCTGCTTCGGCATAGTTAAAATGCTTTTTATCAATGTAAAACGGCTCTTGCTGTTTGGCTTCTGTGGTTAGAGTCTTTTGAACTCTTTGGCTTTTCAGCTCCTAGGCTGTAAGGTTTGAATCAGCAAATGCCCCAAGGAGAAAAGTGGCAGCAAATGTCAAGCTTGCATCTGTGTTTCCCTTCTCTCCACAACTTGGCCCGCATGTCTTGGTGTCTCTCCAACATTCAGATGCCAGAGAACAGATGTTTTCTTACTTTATCCAGGTTTTCTAACATTTCTTTAGACTTCACCTGATCTTATGTTATTATTGAACTATCATCTCAATTACCACTAGGAAGAAAATTTACAATTTTTAGAGAAAAGGGAACCCTGGTACACTCTTGGTAGGGACATAAACTGGTGCAGCCACTGTGGAAAACAGTATGGAGGGTTCTCCAAAACCTAAAAAGAGAACTACTATATGACCTCGCAACTCCACTCTTAGGTATAAATCTGAAAAAAACAAAAACACGTGTTCTCAATAACATGTATTGGAAAAGATACATGCACCCCAATGTTCGCAGCCTCCTTGTGTACAATTACCAAGATATGGAAGCAACCTAAGTGTCATCAAGAGATGAATAGATAAAGAAGATGTGGTCCATATAACCAATGGCATACTACTCAGCCTTACAAAAGAACAAAATTTTGCCATTTGCAGCAACATAGATGGACTTGGAGGGCATTGTGGTAAGTGAAATAAGTCAAACAGAATCAAATACTGTAGGATATCACCTCTATATGGAATCTAAAAAATACAACAATCTACCAAATATAACAAAACAGAAGGACAGTTACAGATATAGAGAACAAACTAATGGTTGCCAGCGCGGAGGGGGAGGAGGGGGCAATACAGGGGTCGGGAAGTGAGAGATGTAAACTACTACGTCCACAATAGCCTCAAGGATGTATTGTACAACACAGGGAATATAGGCAATATTTTGTAATAACTGTAAATGTAAAGTAACCTTTAAAAAGTATATAAAAATGTTTTTAAAAGAAATCATACTGAAAATTGGAAACAATTTAAATATCCATCAACAGGAAAATGCACATATAAATTATTGTATTTCCATACATGGGAATCCTACATAGCGAGGAAAGTACATGAACTAGACAGATCTTTACGTGTCAGCATGGATGAACCTAGCAAAGATAACACTAAATAAAGCAAGTAAGAAGACAAAATATAGAATACTATATGCGGTTTACGAGTACTAAAAAATGTAGCATAAATAGAAAGACGTCCATGTCAGTGATGGAGACCAAGTTCAGAAGAGTGGTTACCCAGGGTCAGCTGGGGAGTGGCTGTGTTTGGGAAAGTGGTCACACCAGACTCTTCAACAGGAATGGAAATGTTTCAGTTCACACGCTCGCTGGAAGACAGAGGAGTGTCTGTGATGTTATAATGTGAGCATCTAGGGGATCTGATGCGCGGGAGCTGGTAGAGGGTGGAGGCATCCAGAAGGTGGTGGTAGAAGAGGAACGTTGTACACAGAACGCCTAAGGCCTGACCAGAGGACGACCACTGTTCTAGAAACTGGACACAAATCCAACTTCTACGGCCAACCTTAAAAGACAAACTGAGGCATATTTAAACTTTTAAGACTTTATGTGAGCAAAATTAGATTCAATTCAGGCACCACCAAAGTGGAAGCGGTGAGGAGCACTCCAGCCACAGGAGCTGCAGAGATGTTTATTTTAAAAGGGCAGAAGCAAAGCAAGGAAATGACTGATTTGCTATAGCTTTAAAGCCTAGTTGGTGGTTTGTGACCGGTTGTCCTCAGCGGTGTCCGTCACCCTGAGCCGTTGACAGGCTTAGATTTTCGTTGCTTTACATAGGCGGCCGCATCACTAGAGCCACCACAGTCTAATGGCCCCCTGCAGGGTTAATTTACTAACACCAGTTGTCTCAGTCCTTCCTCTTACTCAGTCACTTCACTTCCTACGCCTCAGTTTCGCTTCTGTAAAGGGGACATTCAGTAGTAAATTCTCTGTGCAGGTGTCAGTGCCAAACAAAGTGATTATTAGTAACCATGATCATGTCCTGAATACACTGAACACGTCACCATTTGCCAACCACCGTGTCAAGTCAGCAGAGACAACAGAAATTAAGAGCTCTCCGCAAAAATTCACACACCCGTGCACCAGGTAACGGACCACAGGCAGACGTTCACTCAGCCTTTCATGTGTCCCTCACGGAGTGCACGCTCTCTCCTAGGCGGGGCGAGCACAGACACTTAGCGGCAGTTTAATGACTTTTTAAATGCGTTGATACAACCATGTCTCACTTTTGTTTGGATCAGTCAGCAAACACTTTTTGTAAACCCCAAACTCTCCACACCTCCTACCTTTCACGCCACCCTAGTCTCGAATCTCCCGCCCCTGCTCCTCAGGCTGGGTCCCCATGGGAGGCGGGGCTGCGTGCTGACAAACAGAGGAGCAGGTGGAGGTCTTCGATACCTGCCCACACTGCGCTGCCCGCAGGTTTGAACCGCAGCGTGGACAGCGAAGAGGTCTGAGCCAACGTGAGCACAGCATCGAGGGGCCTGCCTAGCTGGGGCCAGTGGCCCTGTGTCTTCTGCCTGCAACGCGGGTCCTGCGCACGCTGCACCTGAGGGTCTGGGAGGTGAGCCGGGGCCCCCAGGCAGGTGTGAGCATCGTGTCCGCAGCCAGCGTCCCCGAGGAGACGCTGCGGCAATGATCACTTGGTGAAGCTGAGCCGTGACAGCGCGGGAATATATCAGGGAAGTGCTGGAGAAAAACAGAAAGCAGGGAAGGGGGATGGAGATTGTTAGCTGCTAGGAGGAGGCTGCTAGCTGAAACTAAGTGATCCCTGAGGACTTTCTGGGGAAGATAAAATTTAAGAGGGAACAAGGAGCATATCTGGGAAGTGAATAGTACAGGTAGAGGGAACAGCCAGATGGAAAGTCAATGAGGCTAGAGTAGGCTGGTGTACCCAAGGAGCAGAAAGGATGTCAGTGTGTGGAAAACAGAGCAAGCAAAGTGGAGAGGAGAAGGAAACAGTCAGACACGAAACAGAGGTCCACATTTCTAGGGCTCTGGAGGCACTTTGAGGACTTTGCTTCTTCTGTGAAGAAGCCATTGAAGAGATTTCAGTGACATGATCTGACTTATGTTTAAACAGGATCTCTCTGGATGCCATGTTGATTAGAGAGTGTAGGAGAGTAAGGACAAGCCCCAGAAGACCAAGAGTTGATTCACAGAAGTCATTACTCAAACATGGTCCCCCTCCTCAGTGAGGACGCAGAGCAGGAATCGGCAAATAATGGCCACAAATCAAATCAGGCTCTCAGCCTGGATCTGTGGGACTGTGAGCTAATAATGGTTCTCACGTTTAGAAAGCTTGTTGAAGAAGAAAGAGGAGAAGCTACAGAAGCTGTATATGGCCCACAAAGCCTAAGATATTTAAAATCCAGAAAATGCTTTCCAACACCTGATGTAAAGCATGTGGCTCGTAGGAGGTGCTCAACAAAATTTGGAAGAGGAATACATGTGTCAATTAGTTCCTGAAAACATTGTAAAGTGATAGGTGTCAAGAAACATTTATCCCTTCACCCTTAACCTTCACAAATGATGCCATTTCCATCGAGCTATTGAAAACTATATTCTGGCTTTCAAAACAATAAACCAGGGGGCATTTTATCACCTAAGCAAGGTCATAAACAACTGTCGAGTAAAGTTGAAAGAGCAACAGATCAAATAATAACAAAAAACATCTTTATAGATTTTTAAGCCTTACAAAGCATTTTCATGTTCATTCTCTAATTTAATCCTCAAATCTACTCCATGAGATAGTTATTATTTTCCCTTTAGAAATGACCACATATTACAATCCTCAGTGATTGCTCAAGAAAAGCTGAAATCTTGAGTGCCACATCAATTAATGCCAAGGTTGGGTTTTTTCCCATGGGAACATTGGCTGCTAAAATCCACAGGGATTTTCAGCTCAAGATGGCAGACGAGGAAACATATTCACTTTCTGTTCCTCCTGAAACCATATTTAAACAATACTGTAGAAATACCAAAATTAATCAACCAATCAAAGCCAAGACACTTTGGAAGTCATCCACCACAGAAAGATTTCAACACATTTCGAGAAGGCAAACAATGAAATGGAGGAGCCATGAATAAAATAATGAAGAAAAGACTAACCCTAAGTAAGGTCTGAACAAACCCAGTCAGCTTTTGCTGAGCTCTGGTTATAGTAAAGGGCAGAGGAAAGAAGAGGGGCTGAAAACAAGGAGACAAAAGTCATTTTAGGAAAAAAAGGTCATTTCATGAGCTCCAGGGAACACTCAGCCTGCTGCCATACTAACTCATGAATTACAATGGATTGTTGGTAAGCAAGATGAGAAAACAGGGAAGAAACCAAACAAACAAAAATCAAGACATTGTTTCTTACTGAACTCTTCTCAAATGAGATCGAGGAATTAGGGTTCAATGCCACAGCTGTAAATCATCTCTGCTCTTGGAGAGGTTAGAAAGGGCTTATAATATTTACCTTTTTCTTTCAGACATAATTTAGGTGTGAGCAAAAGCTTTTTGTGTCCTCCAACCCCAAAGTTTATTGGGGATGGAAGTCCAAATTTGATGTGACATACTATAAAAAGAATCTCATGAGCAGAGGGTCCAACTAATTCTGGAATATATGAATTACGCCCAGTGTTATTTTCAATAGACTTTGAACAAAAATATATAAATACATTTTGACTGATCTATACGATTCTGGGTCCTGAAACTTCTACATGTCACCTGTGTGATACATAACACACAATGTCAGCCCCAGGAGAGAGAAAACACTCCAATGAAGCAAGCCAAAGACACAAGTTTTAAACAAGGTCAAGTGATGTGTAGACCATCAGCTTCCAGCTCCTGAATAACAACACATGTTTCCCTTGTCCTAGACACCCAAGAGTACGTCTCCTCTCTTGGGCGTAAGAATCTCTCGAGTTACATATGTGTAATAAAGAGTGGACCCAGCTGGCATACTCACAATGACCAAATTGTGTTGATGGTACTTTAAACCAATACATCGCTCCACGCTGAAGTTGCAATAAAGGATATATTTGCTTTCTAGACATGAATGAGACGCCTTGCTGGATATACGCCAGGAAGGCCAGAGAAACTGCCTTCTAATCCATACGGAACAATTCACTGGTGAATTCCTTTCAGGATAGCCCATGATTTACCTAGACTACAATCTTTACATATCTGGATCCTTCAATCTAGACAAAGGGAAAATCCGGCCTTCAAGCCTCAGTTAGAAATGTGGAAGGGCAGCACCAATGGTAGCACCAGCTGACAACTGGTGGTCTGTGACCTGTATCTTCTGAGATTAGAACACAGTGTGGTGGATGACCAATTCATGTGTTGAACAAAAGAAGACCTCCTACAGGACAGTGTAGCTGTTCGTTACAGGTATGGCACTTAGGGCTAAGTACCATAAGGACTACAAGAAAAAATGAAAAACAAGTAACACATGAAGCATATATGATAAGGTGGCACCGCAGTCCAGAACACGAGCTCTGGAATCACACAGGCTTGCTTCGAATCCCGGCTAAGCCACTACCATCTGTATACCCTGAAGAACAGTGCAAGGTTTAAATGTTGTTTGACCAAATTTCAAAAAAGAAGTGAAGAAAGAACCTACCTGCCAGGAAGGGACATCGTGGGGTGCAGCATCCAGTCGGATCAGGGCTCTGCATCTCCTGCTCAGAAACCTTCGCCACCTGGCTCATGGTGATGCTGGCAGCTGAGCAGCCCTGGAGAAGGCGATCCTGTCTCCAGGCCTCGCAGAGAAGCTGGGGAGGTCCCCGGAGGAGGTGGCCCACACCCTGGCAAGCTCTGGGTGCCTCCTGCCCTCAGCTCTGAGCAGGCTCTGGCCTCTGGGCCCCATAGTGGGGAAGGGCAGGCCGATACATACGCGCGGCTGACTGGCCTGCAGGGCCGGTGCCCAGGCAGGGTGAGCTCTGAAGGAGAAGGCTTCCACAGTCCCCAACAGTCTCTGCATGGTGGCCCATCCCGTGCCAAACACCTGCCACCCACAGCGAGAAGACCCAGCCACTAGAAAGTCCAGAAGGGGCCCCGCCTTTTGCCTTTGGGCTGGGGTTTCTCCACCAGCTGGGCTCGCATGTGCCCCCTGCCTCACCCCCTGCCCCGCCCGCCCTTTCTCTGTGACACGTACAATGGACATGTCACAGAGGCAGGCGGAGCCGTCAGATATAAAAGGAGTGAGAAGCTCTCCCACTGTCACTCTCTGCTCTCAGATCAGGCACACAGCAGCTCTGATATGGAACCCATGGACACCACACCTCCTTCCCACGCCATCATCTACCATTCTGCTCCTGTTTTCCCCAGCACCCCATTTACGGCTTTGCCGGGCATCGGTGCTTCAGCAGGCAGCACGTCTGACCCCGAACCTATGGACACCACACCTCCTTCCCACGCCGTCATCTTCCGTTCTGCTCCTGTTTTCTGCAGCACCCCAGTTACGGCTTTGCCGGGCATCGGGGCTTCAGCAGGCAGCACCTCAGACCCCGAACCTATGGACACCACACCTCCTTCCCACGCCGTCATCTTCCATTCTGCTCCTGCTTTCTCCAGCACCCGTTCACGGCTTTGGCGGTCACGGCGTTGGCGGGCATCGGTGCTTCGGCAGGCAGCACGTCTGACACCAAAGCTACGGACACCTCACCTCCTTTACAGGCTGACAAGACCCAACACATAGACCAACACTTCAAAGTTATGACAGAAAGTTGAGTAAGGTATACATTTGGAATTTCATTTATTATTATTAAAAAGCACAACTGTAGTGCTTAGACTATAACAAGTACTATTCTAAGTTCTTACCAAATATTAACCCACATATTCCTCATAATGGCAACCCTATAGGCAGGTAATGTTCTTTTTTTTGTGGTACGCAGGCCTCTCACTGTTGTGGCCTCTCCCGCTGCAGATCACAGGCTCTGGACGCGCAGGCTCAGCGGCCATGGCTCACAGGCCCAGCCGCTCCACGGCATGTGGGATCCTCCCGGACCGGGGCACGAACCCGTGCCCCCTGCATCAGCAGGCGGACTCCCAACCACTGCACCACTATGGAAGCCCGGCAGGTAATATTCATAATATTCACTTTTGGGGGGAAACTGAGGCCCAGAGACGTTGATTAGCTTGCCTAATGCCACACAGTAAGTAGGTGGCAAAAACCCAGGAGTAAAACCAGACCTTCTTGACTTTCATCACTTTGCTGTGTCACCTTATTATAAGTTGTGGTTAGGGAAGGGACTCAATTGGCAAGACTCTGAGCTCAAAGGGGAAGGGAGAAATGAGAAAATGAGTGATCCTAGAAACTAGAGAAGATTTAGGCTCAGAAATTTCTGATGATGAGACCCGGAAGATCAAGAACTTGGTTGGAATATTAACTTGGGGTAGTATCTGAATCCATTGAGAAATGGTTTTGTTTTGTGTAAAATTTCGAAAGGCCAGTTGGATGAAGATTAATGAAGAAAAAAGAAGGAAGGAAAAGGAAAAGGTGCCTTAAGTGAGACATAACCACTTCACTCTAAGTACTAGGGGTGTGGTCCTGTGGGAAAGGATGGAGCTCTCTCTACCAGGTTTGTCACCAGGATGAACAAGGAGAAACATGGCAAGCATTGTACTGGTTTTGATGATCCCTCAAAACCACGGCTTCAGTTTCCAAGAATGACCTACGGTAGCATAACTACTGTGTGTCAGACATGCCACTAAGTGTGTTTCCAGTCACACCTTTTAATTGGAGAAAAGGATCAATAGTCTATCTACCTAAGATCACACAGAGGGTGGGGGAGCCCGTTTTTAAACCACCTGCCTCCAATTCCAGGTGCCAGGAGCCAGACTCAGCCTACAGGTCTCTTCTGCTCACCTGGAAGTGAAACCATGTGTCATGATTAGTGAAATCCTGTCTTCACTCATCAAGGTACCTTGAACACTTGCACGTCCTCCAAGTAGCATGTAGCATAAGCAAAAAGATGTTCGCCCCGGTATTGTCCAGGAACTTGGAATCAGCTGTGCCTAGTTAGGCGGAGCTGGTTTAGAGTGGAGAGGACCACCGATCTTCCACCTGGGCAAGTGCCTTTTGACCTTCTGCCATCAGAGGGCCAAAAACTCCAGCCTGAGAATGTGCTGAGCCCTGTAGCCTATTACACCGGCTCAGAACAATGAGGAGCACATCTTTTTCCAATCACCTTGCCTCAAGCTCCCCATGACCCATACTGCCCTGCTTCTTTATTCTTTATCCCACAGATACCCCAAGCCCCTTGCTTTTGGGAAGGAGGATTTGAGACCTATTTTCACGTCACTTCCTCGCATGGCTGCCCTGTGAATAAACCTCCTCTTTGCTGCAAACCTCAGCATCTCAGTGTTTTGGCTTGCTGCACCTCAGACACAATGGTTGGGAGCAGTGGTAAAGGTCCCTTGCCTGTAAGGGAAGCTGGTGCCTAGTAGTCACTTTGTGGATGTTTTCTCCTCCCGGGGGGCAGACGTCCTGCTCTTCCGGAAAGGGAGAAATGCAGGAGCTGGACCCTTGCCCTCAGCATCACCGTCACCTAGGAGCTTCTCAGAAGGACAGAATCCAGACCCCACCCAGAACTACTGAATACCAGCCTGCATTTAACAAGATTCTCAAGGGAGGCACAGCCATGTGAAATTTGGAGAGGCACCAAGCTGTCATCCTCTTCTCCGCAGCTAATGAAAGCCAAGCAAAGATTCATCCCAAGCCTACTCTGCTTCAGTCAATTGGATATCATATGAGCTCATTTAATCCTCCCCAGAACCTGCAAATGAGACTGCACATGCCACGGAGCAACTAAGACCGTGCGCCACAACTACTGAGCCTGCGCTCTAGAGCCCGTGAACCAAAATTACTGAAGCCCACACACCTACACTCCATGCTCAGCAACAACGAGAAGCCACCCCAATGAGAAGCCTGCGCACTGCAACAAAGAGTAGCCCCCGCTCACTGCAACTAGAGAAAGCCCACACACAGCAATGAAGAGCCTATGCAGCCAAAAATAAATAAATAAATAAACCTGTTAAAAAATAAATCGTGTTTTAGTAACTTACTAAAAGGCACACAATCAGTAAATCTGAGCAAGAATTCAATCCCAAATCTGTCACACTGAAGTTTAAGCTAGTACTTGAGATTAATAAAAACAGCACTAAATTAAAAGTTCAGAGATATTTTTTATTTCATACTCTTTCACTAACACTCTTTGGAGATAAATCATTTCATTTATATGGGCCTTAGTTTTTACAACTATAACAGTTGGAAGCTTGACTAGATGATCTGTATGTAGTTTTCCAATTCTATAATGTTCCACTAATTTGGATTCCTACAATAATTGCTCTTGCAATACATGCATGCTGCCACCAAGTAGCAGTAGAGACTACTAGTTCCTTTTTTATCCCTAGTGGGGAGTGCATTTTGACATCAGACTCATCCGTCAATAGTACAACCTGTTAGTAGAACTATAAAATAACAGAATCTGGTATTGTCTCCTGCAAAGCAGAAGCTTTACATTGTGTCTGTGAGTCATATCAGAATCACCTGTAGGTTTTGAAACATAGAGGAAATCCAGAACCCATTGAATGAGAATCTTCAGAGACAGGACTTGGGCATCTGGATTTTGGGTCTCCCATCATTTGTATATTTTATTTCATTTTATTTTTTGCCTATGTACAATATTAGTCACATCCTTTTGAATCTTTAAAAGTTTCTTTGTGTTTTAAATTTTACAATATTCCATAATCTTCACCTACTTTTCATAAGGTGTTATCTGGTATGTTTATTCGATCTTGTGCTTCTCCTGGTTAAGACTTCATTATATTTTTTTTCGGGGCCCTGCCTCATGTCTTGGAGGATCTTATTTCCCTGACCTGGGATTGGACCCCAGGGCCCCAGCAGTGAAAGCGCCAAGTTCTAACCACTGGAAAACCAGGGAATTCCCAAGGCTTCTGTTTTAAACGACTTCTTTTCCCACTCTAATTCATTCCTGGGATGAATTTCATGTTTGAACATTAAAGCAACCTGGCATTACCAAAATAAAGCTACTTTGATTCTGATATATGATTGTTTTACATACCATGGGTACAGTTTGTGCTTCTGTTTACACATTTTGCATGCATTTTCAAAAGAGAAACTGGCCTGTGATTCTATTCTTGTAATATTCTTTATAGTTTTGTTTTGTTTTGTTTTTAAGATTCTATACTTCATTTTTTATTTATTTATTTTTGGCTGCATTGGGTCTTCATTGTTGCACGCGAGCTTTCTGTAGTTGCGGTGAGCGGGGGGCTATTCTTTGTTGTGGTGAGTAGGCTTCTCCTTGCGGTGGCCTGTCTTGTTGTGGAGCACGGGCTCTAGGCATGCAGGCTTCAGTAGTTGCGGCACGCGGGCTCAGCAGTTGTGGCTCGCAGGCTCCAGAGCGCAGGCTCAGCAGTTGTGGCACGTGGGCGTAGTTGCTCCACGGCATGTGGGATCTTCCCCCACAAGGGCTCGAACCCGTGTCCCCTGCATTGGGAGGCGGATTCTTAACCACTGCACCATCAGGGAAGCCCTTCTTTGTACTTTTGATCTGAAGCTTATGTTGGCCTTATAAATACTTTCAGCAATATATAGTTTTCTGTTTCCTGGAAGATTTTTATGTAAGATTACCAATACTTCTTCCCTAAATATTTGGAAGAAGTTATGTGGAAACCCATGTATCCCTGGAAATCATTTTCTGTAAAGGTACTTAACTATACAAACAACTTTTTGAGTAGATACAGGCTTTGTAGATATTTTTTCTTTGTTGGGTTAGTCTTGTTAGGTTGCATTTGTTAAGAATGTGTAATTTTGGATGAATTTTCAAATTTATAACTATAAAATTATCATAATTTTAACAGCTTTATTGGGATGTAATTTACATACCATAATTTCAACTCTTTTATGTATACAATTCAGTGGTTCTTAGTGTAACCACTAAAAGACTTGTGTAACCATCACAACAATCCAATTGTAGATTTTTGTCCCCCCACCAAAAACCCATTACACATTAACAAGGTTTTTTCATTCTCCTCAACCCTCTCAGCCCTAGGCAACCACTAATCGACTTCCTGTCTCTACAGATTGGCTATTCTGGGCATTTCATATAAATGGCACCATACAATATGTGATCTTTTGTGATTGGCTGCTTTAACTTTACATAATGCTTTCATGGTTCATTCATGTTGTAACATGGATCAACATTTCAGTCCTTTTTATAGCTGAATGCTATTCTATTGTACGGCTATTCCACATTTTGTTTCTTCATTTATCAGATTGACATTTGAATTATTTCCACCTTTTGTTTTTAGAAATATGCTTCTCTGAACATTCACGTACAAGCTTTGGTGCAGACATAAGTTTTTATTTCTCTTAGGTATATATTTAGTAATGGAACTGCTGGGTCATAGGGTAACTCGATGTTTAACACTTGCAGGAACTCTCAAGCTGTTTTGTAAAATGGCCGCGCCATTTTACATTCCCACCAGCAATGTATGTGGCTTTTAATCTCTTGTCTTACAGCCTACCATGTCGTCTATGTTGGGAAACGTTTCACATGTAGTTGAGCAGGATGAGCATTTTACTGTTCGGTTGAGTGTTCTCTAGACATTTAGTAGGTCTTGTTAATTCATAGTCTTGTCCAAGTCTTCTATATCGTTGTTGATCTTCTGCCTAATTGTTCTATCCATTATTGACCGTGGAGTACTGAAGCCTCTACCTAATATTGTGCAATTATCTACTTCTTCCTTCAATTCTTCATGGGTTTTGGTATTTTCTTCTTCATGTAGTTTGGTTTTATCTTATTCAGGGCAAATATGTTAAAAATTTTGGTATCTTCCCTTTTTTATCATAAAATGTCCCTTTTCATATCTAGTAACTTTTTTGTTTGTTTTAAAGTCTATATTTTCTGGTATTAGTATAGCCACTTCAGCATGCTTATGGTTGCTATTTGCATGCACCTCTTATGTTTCAGTGAACTTTGTGAGAAGACAGGGCCTGGGAGCTGCGGCCTCACACTCGGGCTCCAGAGGAAGATGTGTGTGACACACCTCAAACTGACCCAAAACACGGAGCAAAACCAGCCATCTAGAGGTCTACAAGAGAGCCACTGCAGCTAGCCCATAGGTCCAAGGAAAATAAATTCTTTCCGATTTCTTCCAAAGCATTTTCACAGCAAGAGCTGACTAACACCACATCCTCCAAATCATTGTTATGTAAATGGCTGCCACCAGGACTACATGTAAGGTCATTGTGTACTCAAAATGTGAGAATTCTTGAACTCTCGGTGCCTCTCCAACACAATGTACATGGCTAAATTTCCGCCAATAAGTTCACTAATATACCACACAGATCTCCCTAAACTTTTATTAAATGCAATGCAAAGTTCTTTCTTTTCATTTTCTGCTTCGGCATAGTTAAAATGCTTTTTATCAATGTAAAACGGCTCTTGCTGTTTGGCTTCTGTGGTTAGAGTCTTTTGAACTCTTTGGCTTTTCAGCTCCTAGGCTGTAAGGTTTGAATCAGCAAATGCCCCAAGGAGAAAAGCGGCAGCAAATGTCAAGCTTGCGCCTGTGTTTCCCTTCTCTCCACAACTTGACCCACATGTCTTGGTGTCTCTCCAACATTCAGATGCCAGAGAACAGATGTTTTCTTACTTTATCCAGGTTTTCTAACATTTCTTTAGACTTCACCTGATCTTATGTTATTATTGAACTATCATCTCAATTACCACTAGGAAGAAAATTTACAATTTTTAGAGAAAAGGGAACCCTGGTACACTGTTGGTAGGGACGTAAACTGGAGCAGCCACTGTGGAAAACAGTATGGAGGGTTCTCCAAAACCTAAAAAGAGAACTACTATATGACCTCGCAACTCCACTCTTAGGTATAAATCTGAAAAAACCAAAAACACGTGTTCTCAATAACATGTATTGGAAAAGATACATGCACCCCAATGTTCGCAGCCTCCTTGTGTACAATTACCAAGATATGGAAGCAACCTAAGTGTCATCAAGAGATGAATAGATAAAGAAGATGTGGTACATATAACCAATGGCATACTACTCAGCCTTACAAAAGAACAAAATTTTGCCATTTGCAGCAACATAGATGGACTTGGAGGGCATTGTGGTAAGTGAAATAAGTCAAACAGAAACAAATACTGTAGGATATCACCTCTATATGGAAGCTAAAAAATACAACAATCTACCAAATATAACAAAACAGAAGGAGAGTTACAGATATAGAGAACAAACTAATGGTTGCCAGCGCGGAGGGGGAGGAGGGGGCAATACAGGGGTCGGGAAGTGAGAGATGTGAACTACTAGGTCCACAATAGGCTCAAGGATGTATTGTACAACACAGGGAATATAGGCAATATTTTGTAATAACTGTAAATGTAAAGTAACCTTTAAAAAGTATATAAAAATGTTTTTAAAAGAAATCATACTGAAACTTGGAAACAACTTAAATATCCATCAACAGGAAAATGCACATATAAATTATTGTATTTTCCTACATGGGAATCCTACATAGCGAGGAAAGTACATGAACTAGACAGATCTTTACGTGTCAGCATGGATGAACCTAGCAAAGATAACACTAAATAAAGCAAGTAAGAAGACAAAATACAGAATACTATATGCGGTTTACGAGTACTTAAAAATGTAGCATAAATAGAAAGATGTCCATGTCAGTGATGGAGACCAAGTTCAGAAGAGTGGTTACCCAGGGTCAGCTGGGGAGTGGCTGTGTTTGGGAAAGTGGTCACACCAGACTCTTCAACAGGAATGGAAATGTTTCAGTTCACACGCTCGCTGGAAGACAGAGGAGTGTCTGCGATGTTATAATGTGAGCATCTAGGGGATCTGATGCGCAGGAGCTGGTAGAGGGTGGAGGCATCCAGAAGGTGGTGGTAGAAGAGGAACGTTGTACACAGAACGCCTAAGGCCTGACCAGAGGACGACCACTGTTCTAGAAACTAGACACAAATCCAACTTGTATGGGCAACCTTAAAAGACAAACTGAGGCATATTTAAAATTTTAAGACTTTATGTGAGCAAAATTAGATTCAATTCAGGCACCACCAAAGTGGAAGCGGTGAGGAGCACTCCAGCCACAGGAGCTGCAGAGATGTTTATTTTAAAAGGGCAGAAGCAAAGCAAGGAAATGACTGATTTGCTATAGCTTTAAAGCCTAGTTGGTGGTTTGTGACCGGTTGTCCTCAGCGGTGTCCGTCACCCTGAGCCGTTGACAGGCTTAGATTTTCGTTGCTCTACATAGGCGGCCGCATCACTAGAGCCACCACAGTCTAATGGCCCCCTGCAGGGTTAATTTACTAACACCAGTTGTCTCAGTCCTTCCTCTTACTCAGTCACTTCACTTCCTACGCCTCAGTTTCGCTTCTGTAAAGGGGACATTCAGTAGTAAATTCTCTGTGCAGGTGTCAGTGCCAAACAAAGTGATTATTAGTAACCATGATCATGTCCTGAATACACTGAACACGTCACCGTTTGCCAACCACCGTGTCAAGTCAGCAGAGACAACAGAAATTAAGAGCTCTCCGCAAAAATTCACACACCCGTGCACCAGGTAACGGACCACAGGCAGACGTTCACTCAGCCTTTCATGTGTCCCTCACGGAGTGCACGCTCTCTCCTAGGCGGGGCGAGCACAGACACTTAGCGGCAGTTTAATGACTTTTTAAATGTGTTGATACAACCATGTCTCACTTTTGTTTGGATCAGTCAGCAAACACTTTTTGTAAACCCCAAACTCTCCACACCTCCTACCTTTCGCGCCACCCTAGTCTCGAATCTCCCGCCCCTGCTCCTCAGGCTGGGTCCCCATGGGAGGCGGGGCTGCGTGCTGACACACAGAGGAGCAGGTGGAGGTCTTCGATCCCCGCCCACACTGCGCTGCCCGCAGATTTGAACCGCAGCGTGGACAGCGAAGAGGTCTGAGCCAACGTGAGCACAGCATCGAGGGGCCTGCCTAGCTGGGGCCAGTGGCCCTGTGTCTTCTGCCTGCAACGCGGGTCCTGCGCACGCTGCACCTGAGGGGCTGGGAGGTGAGCCGGGGCCCCCAGGCAGGTGTGAGCATCATGTCCCCAGCCAGGGTCCCCGAGGCCACGCTGCGGCAATGATCACTTGGTGAAGCTGAGCCGTGACAGCGTGGGAATATATCAGGGAAGTGCTGGAGAAAAACAGAAAGCAGGGAAGGGAGATGGAGATTGTTAGCTGCTAGGAGGAGGCTGCTAGCTGAAACTAAGTCATCCCTGAGGACTTTCTGAGGAAGATAAAATTTAAGAGGGAGCAAGGAGCATATCTGGGAAGTGAGTAGTACAGGTAGAGGGAACAGCCAGATGGAAAGTCAATGAGGCAAGAGTAGGCTGGAGTACCCAAGGAGCAGAAAGGATGTCAGTGTGTGGAAAACAGAGCAAGCAAAGTGGAGAGGAGAAGGAAACAGTCAGACACGAAACAGAGGTCCACATTTCTAGGGCTCTGGAGGCACTTTGAGGACTTTGCTTCTTCTGTGAAGAAGCCATTGAAGAGATTTCAGTGACATGATCTGACTTATGTTTAAACAGGATCTCTCTGGATGCCATGTTGATCAGAGAGTGTAGGAGAGTAAGGACAAGCCCCAGAAGACCAAGAGTTGATTCAAAGAAGTGATTACTCAAACATGGTCCCCCTCCTCAGTGAGGACGCAGAGCAGGAATCGGCAAATAATGGCCACAAATCAAATCAGGCTCTCAGCCTGGATCTGTGGGACTGTGAGTTAATAATGGTTCTCACGTTTAGAAAGCTTGTTGAAGAAGAAAGAGGAGAAGCTACAGAAGCTGTATATGGCCCACAAAGCCTAAGATATTTAAAATCCAGAAAATGCTCTCCAACACCTGATGTAAAGCATGTGGCTCGTAGGAGGTGCTCAGCAAAATTTGGAAGAGGAATACATGTGTCAATTAGTTCCTGAAAACATTGTAAAGTGATAGGTGTCAAGAAACATTTATCCCTTCACCCTTAACCTTCACAAATGATGCCATTTCCATCGAGCTATTGAAAACTATATTCTGGCTTTCAAAACAATAAACCAGGGGGCATTTTATCACATAAGCAAGGTCATAAACAACTGTCGAGTAAAGTTGAAAGAGCAACAAATCAAATAATAACACAAAACATTTTGATAGATTTTTAAGCCTTACAAAGCATTTTCATGTTCATTCTCTAATTTAATCCTCAAATCTACTCCATGAGATAGTTATTATTTTCCCTTTAGAAATGACCACATATTACAATCCTCAGTGATTGCTCAAGAAAAGCTGAAATCTTGAGTGTCACATCAATTAATGCCAAGGTTGGGTTTTTTCCCATGGGAACATTGGATGCTAAAATCCACAGGGATTTTCAGCTCAAGATGGCAGACGAGGAAACATATTCACTTTCTGTTCCTCCTGAAACCATATTTAAACAATACTGTAGAAATACCAAAATTAATCAACCAATCAAAGCCAAGACACTTTGGAAGTCATCCACCACAGAAAGATTTCAACACATTTCGAGAAGGCAAACAATGAAATGGAGGAGCCATGAATAAAATAATGAAGAAAAGACTAACCCTAAGTAAGGTCTGAACAAACCCAGTCAGCTTTTGCTGAGCTCTGGTTATAGTAAAGGGCAGAGGAAAGAAGAGGGGCTGAAAACAAGGAGACAAAAGTCATTTTAGGAAAAAGAGGTCATTTCATGAGCTCCAGGGAACACTCAGCCTGCTGCCATACTAACTCATGAATTACAATGGATTGTTGGTAAGCAAGATGAGAAAACAGGGAAGAAACCAAACAAACAAAAATCAAGACATTGTTTCTTACTGAACTCTTCTCAAATGAGATCGAGGAATTAGGGTTCAATGCCACAGCTGTAAATCATCTCTGCTCTTGGAGAGGTTAGAAAGGGCTTATAATATTTACCCTTTTCTTTCAGACATAATTTAGGTGTGAGCAAAAGCTTTTTGTGTCCTCCAACCCCAAAGTTTATTGGGGATGGAAGTCCAAATTTGCTGTGACATACCATAAAAAGAATCTCATGAGCAGAGGGTCCAACTAATTCTGGAATATATGAATTAGGCCCAGTGTTATTTTCAATAGACTTTGAACAAAAATATATAAATACATTTTGACTGATCTATACGATTCTGGGTCCTGAAACTTCTACATGTCACCTGTGTGATACATAACACACAATGTCAGCCCCAGGAGAGAGAAAACACTCCAATGAAGCAAGCCAAAGACACAAGTTTTAAACAAGGTCAAGTGATGTGTAGACCATCAGCTTCCAGCTCCTGAATAACAACACATGTTTCCCTTGTCCTAGACACCCAAGAGTACGTCTCCTTTCTTGGGCGTAAGAATCTCTCGAGTTACATATGTGTAATAAAGAGTGGACCCAGCTGGCATACTCACAATGACCAAATTGTGTTGATGGTACTTTAAACCAATACATCGCTCCACGCTGAAGTTGCAATAAAGGATATATTTGCTTTCTAGACATGAATGAGACGCCTTGCTGGATATACGCCAGGAAGGCCAGAGAAACTGGCTTCTAATCCATACGGAACAATTCACTGGTGAATTTCTTTCAGGATAGCCCATGATTTATCTAGACTACAATCTTTACATATCTGGATCCTTCAATCTAGACAAAGGGAAAATCCGGCCTTCAAGCCTCAGTTAGAAATGTGGAAGGGCAGCACCAATGGTAGCACCAGCTGACAACTGGTGGTCTGTGACCTGTATCTTCTGAGATTAGAACACAGTGTGGTGGATGACCAATTCATGTGTTGAACAAAAGAAGACCTCCTACAGGACAGTGTAGCTGTTCGTTACAGGTATGGCACTTAGGGCTAAGTACCATAAGGACTACAAGAAAAAATGAAAAACAAGTAACACATGAAGCATATATGATAAGGTGGCACCGCAGTCCAGAACACGAGCTCTGGAATCACACAGGCTTGCTTCGAATCCCGGCTAAGCCACTACCATCTGTATACCCTGAAGAACAGTGCAAGGTTTAAATGTTGTTTGACCAAATTTCAAAAAAGAAGTGAAGAAAGAACCTACCTGCCAGGAAGGGACATCGTGGGGTGCAGCATCCAGTCGGATCAGGGCTCTGCATCTCCTGCTCAGAAACCTTCGCCACCTGGCTCATGGTGATGCTGGCAGCTGAGCAGCCCTGGAGAAGGCGATCCTGTCTCCAGGCCTCGCAGAGAAGCTGGGGAGGTCCCCGGAGGAGGTGGCCCACACCCTGGCAAGCTCTGGGTGCCTCCTGCCCTCAGCTCTGAGCAGGCTCTGGCCTCTGGGCCCCATAGTGGGGAAGGGCAGGCCGATACATACGCACGGCTGACTGGCCTGCAGGGCCGGTGCCCAGGCAGGGTGAGCTCTGAAGGAGAAGGCTTCCACAGTCCCCAACAGTCTCTGCATGGTGGCCCATCCCGTGCCAAACACCTGCCACCCACAGCGAGAAGACCCAGCCACTAGAAAGTCCAGAAGGGGCCCCGCCTTTTGCCTTTGGGCTGGGGTTTCTCCACCAGCTGGGCTCGCATGTGCCCCCTGCCTCACCCCCTGCCCCGCCCGCCCTTTCTCTGTGACACGTACAATGGACATGTCACAGAGGCAGGCGGAGCCGTCGGATATAAAAGGAGTGAGAAGCTCTCCCACTGTCACTCTCTGCTCTCAGATCAGGCACGCAGCAGCTCTGATATGGAACCCATGGACACCACACCTCCTTCCCACGCCATCATCTACCATTCTGCTCCTGTTTTCCCCAGCACCCCATTGACGGCTTTGCCGGGCATCGGTGCTTCAGCAGGCAGCACGTCTGACCCCGAACCTATGGACACCACACCTCCTTCCCACGCCGTCATCTTCCGTTCTGCTCCTGTTTTCTCCAGCACCCCAGTTACGGCTTTGCCGGGCATCAGTGCTTCAGCAGGCAGCACCTCAGACCCCGAACCTATGGACACCACACCTCCTTCCCACGCCGTCATCTTCCATTCTGCTCCTGCTTTCTCCAGCACCCGTTCACGGCTTTGGCGGTCACGGCGTTGGCGGGCATCGGTGCTTCGGCAGGCAGCACGTCTGACACCAAAGCTACGGACACCTCACCTCCTTTACAGGCTGACAAGACCCAACACATAGACCAACACTTCAAAGTTATGACAGAAAGTTGAGTAAGGTATACATTTGGAATTTCATTTATTATTATTAAAAAGCACAACTGTAGTGCTTAGACTATAACAAGTACTATTCTAAGTTCTTACCAAATATTAACCCACATATTCCTCATAATGGCAACCCTATAGGCAGGTAATGTTCTTTTTTTTGTGGTACGCAGGCCTCTCACTGTTGTGGCCTCTCCCGCTGCAGATCACAGGCTCTGGACGCGCAGGCTCAGCGGCCATGGCTCACGGGCCCAGCCGCTCCACGGCATGTGGGATCCTCCCGGACCGGGGCACAAACCCGTGCCCCCTGCATCAGCAGGCGGACTCCCAACCACTGCACCACTATGGAAGCCCGGCAGGTAATATTCATAATATTCACTTTTGGGGGGAAACTGAGGCCCAGAGACGTTGAATAGCTTGCCTAATGCCACACAGTAAGTAGGTGGCAAAAACCCAGGAGTAAAACCAGACCTTCTTGACTTTCATCACTTTGCTGTGTCACCTTATTATAAGTTGTGGTTAGGGAAGGGACTCAATTGGCAAGACTCTGAACTCAAAGGAGAAGGGAGAAATGAGAAAATGAGTGATCCTAGAAACTAGAGAAGATTTAGGCTCAGAGATTTCTGATGATGAGACCCGGAAGATCAAGAACTTGGTTGGAATATTAACTTGGGGTAGTATCTGAATCCATTGAGAAATGGTTTCGTTTTGTGTAAAATTTCGAAAGGCCAGTTGGATGAAGATTAATGAAGAAAAAAGAAGGAAGGAAAAGGAAAAGGTGCCTTAAGTGAGACATAACCACTTCACTCTAAGTACTAGGGGTGTGGTCCTGTGGGAAAGGATGGAGCTATCTCTACCAGGTTTGTCACCAGGATGAACAAGGAGAAACATGGCAAGCATTGTACTGGTTTTGATGATCCCTCAAAACCACGGCTTCAGTTTCCAAGAATGACCTACGGTAGCATAACTACTGTGTGTCAGACATGCCACTAAGTGTGTTTCCAGTCACACCTTTTAATTGGAGAAAAGGATCAATAGTCTATCTACCTAGGATCACACAGAGGGTGGGGGAGCCCGTTTTTAAACCATCTGCCTCCAATTCCAGGTGCCAGGAGCCAGACTCAGCCTACAGGTCTCTTCTGCTCACCTGGAAGTGAAACCATGTGTCATGATTAGTGAAATCCTGTCTTCACTCATCAAGGTACCTTGAACACTTGCACGTCCTCCAAGTAGCATGTAGCATAAGCAAAAAGATGTTCGCCCCGGTATTGTCCAGGAACTTGGAATCAGCTGTGCCTAGTTAGGCGGAGCTGGTTTAGAGTGGAGAGGACCACCGATCTTCCACCTGGGCAAGTGCCTTTTGACCTTCTGCCATCAGAGGGCCAAAAACTCCAGCCTGAGAATGTGCTGAGCCCTGTAGCCTATTACACCGGCTCAGAACAATGAGGAGCACATCTTTTTCCAATCACCTTGCCTCAAGCTCCCCATGACCCATACTGCCCTGCTTCTTTATTCTTTATCCCACAGATACCCCAAGCCCCTTGCTTTCGGGAAGGAGGATTTGAGACCTATTTTCACGTCACTTCCTCGCATGGCTGCCCTGTGAATAAACCTCCTCTTTGCTGCAAACCTCAGCATCTCAGTGTTTTGGCTTGCTGCGCCTCAGACACAATGGTTGGGAGCAGTGCTAAAGGTCCCTTGCCTGTAAGGGAAGCTGGTGCCTAGTAGTCACTTTGTGGATGTTTTCTCCTCCCGGGGGGCAGACGTCCTGCTCTTCCGGAAAGGGAGAAATGCAGGAGCTGGACCCTTGCCCTCAGCATCACCGTCACCTAGGAGCTTCTCAGAAGGACAGAATCCAGACCCCACCCAGAACTACTGAATACCAGCCTGCATTTAACAAGATCCTCAAGGGAGACACACCCATGTGAAATTTGGAGAGGCACCAAGCTGTCATCCTCTTCTCCGCAGCTAATGAAAACCAAGCAAAGATTCATCCCAAGCCTACTCTGCCTCAGTCAATTGGATATCATATGAGCTCATTTAATCCTCCCCAGAACCTGCAAATGAGACTGCACATGCCACGGAGCAACTAAGACCGTGCGCCACAACTACCGAGCCTGCGCTCTAGAGCCCGTGAACCAAAACTACTGAAGCCCACACACCTACACTCCATGCTCGGCAACAACGAGAAGGCACCCCAATGAGAAGCCTGCGCACTGCAACAAAGAGTAGCCCCCGCTCACTGCAACTAGAGAAAGCCCACACACAGCAATGAAGAGCCTATGCAGCCAAAAATAAATAAATAAATAAACCTGTTAAAAAATAAATCGTGTTTTAGTAACTTACTAAAAGGCACACAATCAGTAAATCTGAGCAAGAATTCAATCCCAAATCTGTCACACTGAAGTTTAAGCTAGTACTTGAGATTAATAAAAACAGCACTAAATTAAAAGTTCAGAGATATTTTTTATTTCATACTCTTTCACTAACACTCTTTGGAGATAAATCATTTCATTTATATGGGCCTTAGTTTTTACAACTATAACAGTTGGAAGCTTGACTAGATGATCTGTATGTAGTTTTCCAATTCTAAAATGTTCCACTAATTTGGATTCCTACAATAACTGCTCTTGCAATACATGCATGCTGCCACCAAGTAGCAGTAGAGACTACTAGTTCCTTTTTTATCCCTAGTGGGGAGTGCATTTTGACATCAGACTTATCCGTCAATAGTACAACCTGTTAGTAGAACTGTAAAATAACAGAATAATCTGGTATCCTCTCCTGCAAAGCAGAAGCTTTACATTGTGTCTGTGAGTCATATCAGAATCACCTGTAGGTTTTGAAACATAGAGGAAATCCAGAACCCATTGAATGAGAATCTTCAGAGACAGGACTTGGGCATCTGGATTTTGGGTCTCCCATCATTTGTATATTTTATTTCATTTTATTTTTTGCCTATGTACAATATTAGTCACATCCTTTAGAATCTTTAAAAGATTCTTTGTGTTTTAAATTTTAGAATATTCCATAATCTTCACCTACTTTTCATAAGGTGTTATCTGGTATGTTTATTCGATCTTTTGCTTCTCCTGGTTAAGACTTCATTATATATTTTTTTCGGGGCCCTGCCTCATGTCTTGGAGGATCTTATTTCCCTGACCTGGGATTGGACCCCAGGGCCCCAGCAGTGAAAGCGCCAAGTTCTAACCACTGGAAAACCAGGGAATTCCCAAGGCTTCTGTTTTAAACGACTTCTTTTCCCACTCTAATTCATTCCTGGGATGAATTTCATGTTTGAACATTAAAGCAACCTGGCATTACCAAAATAAAGCTACTTTGATTCTGATATATGATTGTTTTACATACCATGGGTACAGTTTGTGCTTCTGATTACACATTTTGCATGCATTTTCAAAAGAGAAACTGGCCTGTGATTCTATTCTTGTAATATTCTTTATAGTTTTGTTTTGTTTTGTTTTTAAGATTCTATACTTCATTTTTTATTTATTTATTTTTGGCTGCATTGGGTCTTCATTGTTGCACGCGAGCTTTCTGTAGTTGCGGTGAGCGGGGGGCTATTCTTTGTTGTGGTGAGTAGGCTTCTCCTTGCGGTGGCCTGTCTTGTTGTGGAGCACGGGCTCTAGGCATGCAGGCTTCAGTAGTTGCGGCACGCGGGCTCAGCAGTTGTGGCTCGCAGGCTCCAGAGCGCAGGCTCAGCAGTTGTGGCACGTGGGCGTAGTTGCTCCACGGCATGTGGGATCTTCCCCCACAAGGGCTCGAACCCGTGTCCCCTGCATTGGGAGGCGGATTCTTAACCACTGCACCATCAGGGAAGCCCTTCTTTGTACTTTTGATCTGAAGCTTATGTTGGCCTTATAAATACTTTCAGCAATATATAGTTTTCTGTTTCCTGGAAGATTTTTATGTAAGATTACCAATACTTCTTCCCTAAATATTTGGAAGAAGTTACGTGGAAACCCATGTATCCCTGGAAATCATTTTCTGTAAAGGTACTTAACTATACAAACAACTTTTTGAGTAGATACAGGCTTTTTAGATATTTTTTCTTTGTTGGGTTAGTCTTGTTAGGTTGCATTTGTTAAGAATGTGTAATTTTGGATGAATTTTCAAATTTATAACTATAAAATTATCATAATTTTAACAGCTTTATTGGGATGTAATTTACATACCATAATTTCAACTCTTTTATGTATACAATTCAGTGGTTCTTAGTGTAACCACTAAAAGACTTGTGTAACCATCACAACAATCCAATTGTAGATTTTTGTCCCCCCACCAAAAACCCATTACACATTAACAAGGTTTTTTTCATTCTCCTCAACCCTCTCAGCCCTAGGCAACCACTAATCGACTTCCTGTCTCTACAGATTGGCTATTCTGGGCATTTCGTATAAATGGCACCATACAATATGTGATCTTTTGTGATTGGCTGCTTTAACTTTACATAATGCTTTCATGGTTCATTCATGTTGTAACATGGATCAACATTTCAGTCCTTTTTATAGCTGAATGCTATTCTATTGTACGGCTATTCCACATTTTGTTTCTTCATTTATCAGATTGACATTTGAATTATTTCCACCTTTTGTTTTTAGAAATATGCTTCTCTGAACATTCACGTACAAGCTTTGGTGCAGACATAAGTTTTTATTTCTCTTAGGTATATATTTAGTAATGGAACTGCTGGGTCATAGGGTAACTCGATGTTTAACACTTGCAGGAACTCTCAAGCTGTTTTGTAAAATGGCCGCGCCATTTTACATTCCCACCAGCAATGTATGTGGCTTTTAATCTCTTGTCTTACAGCCTAGCATGTCGTCTATGTTGGGAAACGTTTCACATGTAGTTGAGCAGGATGAGCATTTTACTGTTCGGTTGAGTGTTCTCTAGACATTTAGTAGGTCTTGTTAATTCATAGTCTTGTCCAAGTCTTCTATATCATTGTTGATCTTCTGCCTAATTGTTCTATCCATTATTGACCGTGGAGTACTGAAGCCTCTACCTAATATTGTGCAATTATCTACTTCTTCCTTCAATTCTTCATGGGTTTTGGTATTTTCTTCTTCATGTAGTTTGGTTTTATCTTATTCAGGGCAAATATGTTAAAAATTTTGGTATCTTCCCTTTTTTATCATAAAATGTCCCTTTTCATATCTAGTAACTTTTTTGTTTGTTTTAAAGTCTATATTTTCTGGTATTAGTATAGCCACTTCAGCATGCTTATGGTTGCTATTTGCATGCACCTCTTATGTTTCAGTGAACTTTGTGAGAAGACAGGGCCTGGGAGCTGCGGCCTCACACTCGGGCTCCAGAGGAAGATGTGTGTGACACACCTCAAACTGACCCAAAACACGGAGCAAAACCAGCCATCTAGAGGTCTACAAGAGAGCCACTGCAGCTAGCCCATAGGTCCAAGGAAAATAAATTCTTTCCGATTTCTTCCAAAGCATTTTCACAGCAAGAGCTGACTAACACCACATCCTCCAAATCATTGTTATGTAAATGGCTGCCACCAGGACTACATGTAAGGTCATTGTGTACTCAAAATGTGAGAATTCTTGAACTCTCGGTGCCTCTCCAACACAATGTACATGGCTAAATTTCCGCCAATAAGTTCACTAATATACCACACAGATCTCCCTAAACTTTTATTAAATGCAATGCAAAGTTCTTTCTTTTCATTTTCTGCTTCGGCATAGTTAAAATGCTTTTTATCAATGTAAAACGGCTCTTGCTGTTTGGCTTCTGTGGTTAGAGTCTTTTGAACTCTTTGGCTTTTCAGCTCCTAGGCTGTAAGGTTTGAATCAGCAAATGCCCCAAGGAGAAAAGCGGCAGCAAATGTCAAGCTTGCATCTGTGTTTCCCTTCTCTCCACAACTTGACCCACATGTCTTGGTGTCTCTCCAACATTCAGATGCCAGAGAACAGATGTTTTCTTACTTTATCCAGGTTTTCTAACATTTCTTTAGACTTCACCTGATCTTATGTTATTATTGAACTATCATCTCAATTACCACTAGGAAGAAAATTTACAATTTTTAGAGAAAAGGGAACCCTGGTACACTGTTGGTAGGGACGTAAACTGGTGCAGCCACTGTGGAAAACAGTATGGAGGGTTCTCCAAAACCTAAAAAGAGAACTACTATATGACCTCGCAACTCCACTCTTAGGTAGAAATCTGAAAAAACCAAAAACACGTGTTCTCAATAACATGTATTGGAAAAGATACATGCACCCCAATGTTCGCAGCCTCCTTGTGTACAATTACCAAGATATGGAAGCAACCTAAGTGTCATCAAGAGATGAATAGATAAAGAAGATGTGGTACATATAACCAATGGCATACTACTCAGCCTTACAAAAGAACAAAATTTTGCCATTTGCAGCAACATAGATGGACTTGGAGGGCATTGTGGTAAGTGAAATAAGTCAAACAGAAACAAATACTGTAGGATATCACCTCTATATGGAAGCTAAAAAATACAACAATCTACCAAATATAACAAAACAGAAGGAGAGTTACAGATATAGAGAACAAACTAATGGTTGCCAGCGCGGAGGGGGAGGAGGGGGCAATACAGGGGTCGGGAAGTGAGAGATGTGAACTACTAGGTCCACAATAGGCTCAAGGATGTATTGTACAACACAGGGAATATAGGCAATATTTTGTAATAACTGTAAATGTAAAGTAACCTTTAAAAAGTATATAAAAATGTTTTTAAAAGAAATCATACTGAAACTTGGAAACAATTTAAATATCCATCAACAGGAAAATGCACATATAAATTATTGTATTTTCCTACATGGGAATCCTACATAGCGAGGAAAGTACATGAACTAGACAGATCTTTACGTGTCAGCATGGATGAACCTAGCAAAGATAACACTAAATAAAGCAAGTAAGAAGACAAAATACAGAATACTATATGCGGTTTACGAGTACTTAAAAATGTAGCATAAATAGAAAGATGTCCATGTCAGTGATGGAGACCAAGTTCAGAAGAGTGGTTACCCAGGGTCAGCTGGGGAGTGGCTGTGTTTGGGAAAGTGGTCACACCAGACTCTTCAACAGGAATGGAAATGTTTCAGTTCACACGCTCGCTGGAAGACAGAGGAGTGTCTGCGATGTTATAATGTGAGCATCTAGGGGATCTGATGCGCAGGAGCTGGTAGAGGGTGGAGGCATCCAGAAGGTGGTGGTAGAAGAGGAACGTTGTACACAGAACGCCTAAGGCCTGACCAGAGGACGACCACTGTTCTAGAAACTAGACACAAATCCAACTTGTATGGGCAACCTTAAAAGACAAACTGAGGCATATTTAAAATTTTAAGACTTTATGTGAGCAAAATTAGATTCAATTCAGGCACCACCAAAGTGGAAGCGGTGAGGAGCACTCCAGCCACAGGAGCTGCAGAGATGTTTATTTTAAAAGGGCAAAAGCAAAGCAAGGAAATGACTGATTTGCTATAGCTTTAAAGCCTAGTTGGTGGTTTGTGACCGGTTGTCCTCAGCGGTGTCCGTCACCCTGAGCCGTTGACAGGCTTAGATTTTCGTTGCTCTACATAGGCGGCCGCATCACTAGAGCCACCACAGTCTAATGGCCCCCTGCAGGGTTAATTTACTAACACCAGTTGTCTCAGTCCTTCCTCTTACTCAGTCACTTCACTTCCTACGCCTCAGTTTCGCTTCTGTAAAGGGGACATTCAGTAGTAAATTCTCTGTGCAGGTGTCAGTGCCAAACAAAGTGATTATTAGTAACCATGATCATGTCCTGAATACACTGAACACGTCACCGTTTGCCAACCACCGTGTCAAGTCAGCAGAGACAACAGAAATTAAGAGCTCTCCGCAAAAATTCACACACCCGTGCACCAGGTAACGGACCACAGGCAGACGTTCACTCAGCCTTTCATGTGTCCCTCACGGAGTGCACGCTCTCTCCTAGGCGGGGCGAGCACAGACACTTAGCGGCAGTTTAATGACTTTTTAAATGTGTTGATACAACCATGTCTCACTTTTGTTTGGATCAGTCAGCAAACACTTTTTGTAAACCCCAAACTCTCCACACCTCCTACCTTTCGCGCCACCCTAGTCTCGAATCTCCCGCCCCTGCTCCTCAGGCTGGGTCCCCATGGGAGGCGGGGCTGCGTGCTGACACACAGAGGAGCAGGTGGAGGTCTTCGATCCCCGCCCACACTGCGCTGCCCGCAGATTTGAACCGCAGCGTGGACAGCGAAGAGGTCTGAGCCAACGTGAGCACAGCATCGAGGGGCCTGCCTAGCTGGGGCCAGTGGCCCTGTGTCTTCTGCCTGCAACGCGGGTCCTGCGCACGCTGCACCTGAGGGGCTGGGAGGTGAGCCGGGGCCCCCAGGCAGGTGTGAGCATCATGTCCCCAGCCAGGGTCCCCGAGGCCACGCTGCGGCAATGATCACTTGGTGAAGCTGAGCCGTGACAGCGTGGGAATATATCAGGGAAGTGCTGGAGAAAAATAGAAAGCAGGGAAGGGAGATGGAGATTGTTAGCTGCTAGGAGGAGGCTGCTAGCTGAAACTAAGTCATCCCTGAGGACTTTCTGAGGAAGATAAAATTTAAGAGGGAGCAAGGAGCATATCTGGGAAGTGAGTAGTACAGGTAGAGGGAACAGCCAGATGGAAAGTCAATGAGGCAAGAGTAGGCTGGAGTACCCAAGGAGCAGAAAGGATGTCAGTGTGTGGAAAACAGAGCAAGCAAAGTGGAGAGGAGAAGGAAACAGTCAGACACGAAACAGAGGTCCACATTTCTAGGGCTCTGGAGGCACTTTGAGGACTTTGCTTCTTCTGTGAAGAAGCCATTGAAGAGATTTCAGTGACATGATCTGACTTATGTTTAAACAGGATCTCTCTGGATGCCATGTTGATCAGAGAGTGTAGGAGAGTAAGGACAAGCCCCAGAAGACCAAGAGTTGATTCAAAGAAGTGATTACTCAAACATGGTCCCCCTCCTCAGTGAGGACGCAGAGCAGGAATCGGCAAATAATGGCCACAAATCAAATCAGGCTCTCAGCCTGGATCTGTGGGACTGTGAGCTAATAATGGTTCTCACGTTTAGAAAGCTTGTTGAAGAAGAAAGAGGAGAAGCTACAGAAGCTGTATATGGCCCACAAAGCCTAAGATATTTAAAATCCAGAAAATGCTCTCCAACACCTGATGTAAAGCATGTGGCACGTAGGAGGTGCTCAACAAAATCTGGAAGAGGAATACATGTGTCAATTAGTTCCTGAAAACATTGTAAAGTGATAGGTGTCAAGAAACATTTATCCCTTCACCCTTAACCTTCACAAATGATGCCATTTCCATCGAGCTATTGAAAACTATATTCTGGCTTTCAAAACAATAAACCAGGGGGCATTTTATCACATAAGCAAGGTCATAAACAACTGTCGAGTAAAGTTGAAAGAGCAACAGATCAAATAATAACACAAAACATTTTGATAGATTTTTAAGCCTTACAAAGCATTTTCATGTTCATTCTCTAATTTAATCCTCAAATCTACTCCATGAGATAGTTATTATTTTCCCTTTAGAAATGACCACATATTACAATCCTCAGTGATTGCTCAAGAAAAGCTGAAATCTTGAGTGTCACATCAATTAATGACAAGGTTGGGTTTTTTCCCATGGGAACATTGGATGCTAAACTCCACAGGGATTTTCAGCTCAAGATGGCAGACGAGGAAACATATTCACTTTCTGTTCCTCCTGAAACCATATTTAAACAATACTGTAGAAATACCAAAATTAATCAACCAATCAAAGCCAAGACACTTTGGAAGTCATCCACCACAGAAAGATTTCAACACATTTCGAGAAGGCAAACAATGAAATGGAGGAGCCATGAATAAAATAATGAAGAAAAGACTAACCCTAAGTAAGGTCTGAACAAACCCAGTCAGCTTTTGCTGAGCTCTGGTTATAGTAAAGGGCAGAGGAAAGAAGAGGGGCTGAAAACAAGGAGACAAAAGTCATTTTAGGAAAAAGAGGTCATTTCATGAGCTCCAGGGAACACTCAGCCTGCTGCCATACTAACTCATGAATTACAATGGATTGTTGGTAAGCAAGATGAGAAAACAGGGAAGAAACCAAACAAACAAAAATCAAGACATTGTTTCTTACTGAACTCTTCTCAAATGAGATCGAGGAATTAGGGTTCAATGCCACAGCTGTAAATCATCTCTGCTCTTGGAGAGGTTAGAAAGGGCTTATAATATTTACCCTTTTCTTTCAGACATAATTTAGGTGTGAGCAAAAGCTTTTTGTGTCCTCCAACCCCAAAGTTTATTGGGGATGGAAGTCCAAATTTGCTGTGACATACCATAAAAAGAATCTCATGAGCAGAGGGTCCAACTAATTCTGGAATATATGAATTAGGCCCAGTGTTATTTTCAATAGACTTTGAACAAAAATATATAAATACATTTTGACTGATCTATACGATTCTGGGTCCTGAAACTTCTACATGTCACCTGTGTGATACATAACACACAATGTCAGCCCCAGGAGAGAGAAAACACTCCAATGAAGCAAGCCAAAGACACAAGTTTTAAACAAGGTCAAGTGATGTGTAGACCATCAGCTTCCAGCTCCTGAATAACAACACATGTTTCCCTTGTCCTAGACACCCAAGAGTACGTCTCCTCTCTTGGGCGTAAGAATCTCTCGAGTTACATATGTGTAATAAAGAGTGGACCCAGCTGGCATACTCACAATGACCAAATTGTGTTGATGGTACTTTAAACCAATACATCGCTCCACGCTGAAGTTGCAATAAAGGATATATTTGCTTTCTAGACATGAATGAGACGCCTTGCTGGATATACGCCAGGAAGGCCAGAGAAACTGCCTTCTAATCCATACGGAACAATTCACTGGTGAATTCCTTTCAGGATAGCCCATGATTTATCTAGACTACAATCTTTACATATCTGGATCCTTCAATCTAGACAAAGGGAAAATCCGGCCTTCAAGCCTCAGTTAGAAATGTGGAAGGGCAGCACCAATGGTAGCACCAGCTGACAACTGGTGGTCTGTGACCTGTATCTTCTGAGATTAGAACACAGTGTGGTGGATGACCAATTCATGTGTTGAACAAAAGAAGACCTCCTACAGGACAGTGTAGCTGTTCGTTACAGGTATGGCACTTAGGGCTAAGTACCATAAGGACTACAAGAAAAAATGAAAAACAAGTAACACATGAAGCATATATGATAAGGTGGCACCGCAGTCCAGAACACGAGCTCTGGAATCACACAGGCTTGCTTCGAATCCCGGCTAAGCCACTACCATCTGTATACCCTGAAGAACAGTGCAAGGTTTAAATGTTGTTTGACCAAATTTCAAAAAAGAAGTGAAGAAAGAACCTACCTGCCAGGAAGGGACATCGTGGGGTGCAGCATCCAGTCGGATCAGGGCTCTGCATCTCCTGCTCAGAAACCTTCGCCACCTGGCTCATGGTGATGCTGGCAGCTGAGCAGCCCTGGAGAAGGCGATCCTGTCTCCAGGCCTCGCAGAGAAGCTGGGGAGGTCCCCGGAGGAGGTGGCCCACACCCTGGCAAGCTCTGGGTGCCTCCTGCCCTCAGCTCTGAGCAGGCTCTGGCCTCTGGGCCCCGTAGTGCGGAAGGGCTGGCCGATACATACGCGTGGCTGAGGGGCCTGCAGGGCCGGTGCCCAGGCAGGGCGAGCTCTGAAGGAGAAGGCTTCCACAGTCCCCAACAGTCTCTGCATGGTGGCCCATCCCGTGCCAAACATCTGCCACCCACAGCGAGAAGACCCAGCCACTAGAAAGTCCAGAAGGGGCCCCGCCTTTTGCCTTTGGGCTGGGGTTTCTCCACCAGCTGGGCTCGCATGTGCCCCCTGCCTCACCCCCTGCCCCGCCCGCCCTTTCTCTGTGACACGTACAATGGACATGTCACAGAGGCAGGCGGAGCCGTCGGATATAAAAGGAGTGAGAAGCTCTCCCACTGTCACTCTCTGCTCTCAGATCAGGCACGCAGCAGCTCTGATATGGAACCCATGGACACCACACCTCCTTCCCACGCCATCATCTACCATTCTGCTCCTGTTTTCCCCAGCACCCCATTGACGGCTTTGCCGGGCATCGGTGCTTCAGCAGGCAGCACGTCTGACCCCGAACCTATGGACACCACACCTCCTTCCCACGCCGTCATCTTCCGTTCTGCTCCTGTTTTCTCCAGCACCCCAGTTACGGCTTTGCCGGGCATCGGTGCTTCAGCAGGCAGCACCTCAGACCCCGAACCTATGGACACCACACCTCCTTCCCACGCCGTCATCTTCCATTCTGCTCCTGCTTTCTCCAGCACCCGTTCACGGCTTTGGCGGTCACGGCGTTGGCGGGCATCGGTGCTTCGGCAGGCAGCACGTCTGACACCAAAGCTACGGACACCTCACCTCCTTTACAGGCTGACAAGACCCAACACATAGACCAACACTTCAAAGTTATGACAGAAAGTTGAGTAAGGTATACATTTGGAATTTCATTTATTATTATTAAAAAGCACAACTGTAGTGCTTAGACTATAACAAGTACTATTCTAAGTTCTTACCAAATATTAACCCACATATTCCTCATAATGGCAACCCTATAGGCAGGTAATGTTCTTTTTTTTGTGGTACGCAGGCCTCTCACTGTTGTGGCCTCTCCCGCTGCAGATCACAGGCTCTGGACGCGCAGGCTCAGCGGCCATGGCTCACGGGCCCAGCCGCTCCACGGCATGTGGGATCCTCCCGGACCGGGGCACAAACCCGTGCCCCCTGCATCAGCAGGCGGACTCCCAACCACTGCACCACTATGGAAGCCCGGCAGGTAATATTCATAATATTCACTTTTGGGGGGAAACTGAGGCCCAGAGACGTTGAATAGCTTGCCTAATGCCACACAGTAAGTAGGTGGCAAAAACCCAGGAGTAAAACCAGACCTTCTTGACTTTCATCACTTTGCTGTGTCACCTTATTATAAGTTGTGGTTAGGGAAGGGACTCAATTGGCAAGACTCTGAACTCAAAGGAGAAGGGAGAAATGAGAAAATGAGTGATCCTAGAAACTAGAGAAGATTTAGGCTCAGAAATTTCTGATGATGAGACCCGGAAGATCAAGAACTTGGTTGGAATATTAACTTGGGGTAGTATCTGAATCCATTGAGAAATGGTTTCGTTTTGTGTAAAATTTCGAAAGGCCAGTTGGATGAAGATTAATGAAGAAAAAAGAAGGAAGGAAAAGGAAAAGGTGCCTTAAGTGAGACATAACCACTTCACTCTAAGTACTAGGGGTGTGGTCCTGTGGGAAAGGATGGAGCTCTCTCTACCAGGTTTGTCACCAGGATGAACAAGGAGAAACATGGCAAGCATTGTACTGGTTTTGATGATCCCTCAAAACCACGGCTTCAGTTTCCAAGAATGACCTACGGTAGCATAACTACTGTGTGTCAGACATGCCACTAAGTGTGTTTCCAGTCACACCTTTTAATTGGAGAAAAGGATCAATAGTCTATCTACATAGGATCACACAGAGGGTGGGGGAGCCCGTTTTTAAACCATCTGCCTCCAATTCCAGGTGCCAGGAGCCAGACTCAGCCTACAGGTCTCTTCTGCTCACCTGGAAGTGAAACCATGTGTCATGATTAGTGAAATCCTGTCTTCACTCATCAAGGTACCTTGAACACTTGCACGTCCTCCAAGTAGCATGTAGCATAAGCAAAAAGATGTTCGCCCCGGTATTGTCCAGGAACTTGGAATCAGCTGTGCCTAGTTAGGCGGAGCTGGTTTAGAGTGGAGAGGACCACCGATCTTCCACCTGGGCAAGTGCCTTTTGACCTTCTGCCATCAGAGGGCCAAAAACTCCAGCCTGAGAATGTGCTGAGCCCTGTAGCCTATTACACCGGCTCAGAACAATGAGGAGCACATCTTTTTCCAATCACCTTGCCTCAAGCTCCCCATGACCCATACTGCCCTGCTTCTTTATTCTTTATCCCACAGATACCCCAAGCCCCTTGCTTTTGGGAAGGAGGATTTGAGACCTATTTTCACGTCACTTCCTCGCATGGCTGCCCTGTGAATAAACCTCCTCTTTGCTGCAAACCTCAGCATCTCAGTGTTTTGGCTTGCTGCGCCTCAGACACAATGGTTGGGAGCAGTGCTAAAGGTCCCTTGCCTGTAAGGGAAGCTGGTGCCTAGTAGTCACTTTGTGGATGTTTTCTCCTCCCGGGGGGCAGACGTCCTGCTCTTCCGGAAAGGGAGAAATGCAGGAGCTGGACCCTTGCCCTCAGCATCACCGTCACCTAGGAGCTTCTCAGAAGGACAGAATCCAGACCCCACCCAGAACTACTGAATACCAGCCTGCATTCAACAAGATCCTCAAGGGAGGCACACCCATGTGAAATTTGGAGAGGCACCAAGCTGTCATCCTCTTCTCCGCAGCTAATGAAAACCAAGCAAAGATTCATCCCAAGCCTACTCTGCTTCAGTCAATTGGATATCATATGAGCTCATTTAATCCTCCCCAGAACCTGCAAATGAGACCGCACATGCCACGGAGCAACTAAGACCGTGCGCCACAACTACCGAGCCTGCGCTCTAGAGCCCGTGAACCAAAACTACTGAAGCCCACACACCTACACTCCATGCTCGGCAACAACGAGAAGCCACCCCAATGAGAAGCCTGCGCACTGCAACAAAGAGTAGCCCCCGCTCACTGCAACTAGAGAAAGCCCACACACAGCAATGAAGAGCCTATGCAGCCAAAAATAAATAAATAAATAAACCTGTTAAAAAATAAATCGTGTTTTAGTAACTTACTAAAAGGCACACAATCAGTAAATCTGAGCAAGAATTCAATCCCAAATCTGTCACACTGAAGTTTAAGCTAGTACTTGAGATTAATAAAAACAGCACTAAATTAAAAGTTCAGAGATATTTTTTATTTCATACTCTTTCACTAACACTCTTTGGAGATAAATCATTTCATTTATATGGGCCTTAGTTTTTACAACTATAACAGTTGGAAGCTTGACTAGATGATCTGTATGTAGTTTTCCAATTCTAAAATGTTCCACTAATTTGGATTCCTACAATAACTGCTCTTGCAATACATGCATGCTGCCACCAAGTAGCAGTAGAGACTACTAGTTCCTTTTTTATCCCTAGTGGGGAGTGCATTTTGACATCAGACTTATCCGTCAATAGTACAACCTGTTAGTATAACTGTAAAATAACAGAATAATCTGGTATCCTCTCCTGCAAAGCAGAAGCTTTACATTGTGTCTGTGAGTCATATCAGAATCACCTGTAGGTTTTGAAACATAGAGGAAATCCAGAACCCATTGAATGAGAATCTTCAGAGACAGGACTTGGGCATCTGGATTTTGGGTCTCCCATCATTTGTATATTTTATTTCATTTTATTTTTTGCCTATGTACAATATTAGTCACATTCTTTTGAATCTTTGAAAGTTTCTTTTTGTTTTAAATTTTAGAATATTCCATAATCTTCACCTACTTTTCATAAGGTGTTATCTGGTATGTTTATTCGATCTTGTGCTTCTCCTGGTTAAGACTTCATTATTTTTTTTTCGGGGCCCTGCCTCATGTCTTGGAGGATCTTATTTCCCTGACCTGGGATTGGACCCCAGGGCCCCAGCAGTGAAAGCGCCAAGTTCTAACCACTGGAAAACCAGGGAATTCCCAAGGCTTCTGTTTTAAATGACTTCTTTTCCCACTCTAATTCATTCCTGGGATGAATTTCATGTTTGAACATTAAAGCAACCTGGCATTACCAAAATAAAGCTACTTTGATTCTGATATATGATTGTTTTACATACCATGGGTACAGTTTGTGCTTCTGTTTACACATTTTGCATGCATTTTCAAAAGAGAAACTGGCCTGTGATTCTATTCTTGTAATATTCTTTATGGATTTTGTTTTGTTTCGTTTTTAAGATTCTATACTTCATTTTTTATTTATTTATTTTTGGCTGCATTGGGTCTTCGTTGTTGCACGTGAGCTTTCTGTAGTTGCGGTGAGCGGGGGGCTATTCTTTGTTGTGGTGAGTAGGCTTCTCCTTGCGGTGGCCTGTCTTGTTGTGGAGCACGGGCTCTAGGCATGCAGGCTTCAGTAGTTGCGGCACGCGGGCTCAGCAGTTGTGGCTCGCAGGCTCCAGAGCGCAGGCTCAGCAGTTGTGGCACGTGGGCGTAGTTGCTCCACGGCATGTGGGATCTTCCCCCACAAGGGCTCGAACCCGTGTCCCCTGCATTGGGAGGCGGATTCTTAACCACTGCACCATCAGGGAAGCCCTTCTTTGTACTTTTGATCTGAAGCTTATGTTGGCCTTATAAATACTTTCAGCAATATATAGTTTTCTGTTTCCTGGAAGATTTTTATGTAAGATTACCAATACTTCTTCCCTAAATATTTGGAAGAAGTTACGTGGAAACCCATGTATCCCTGGAAATCATTTTCTGTAAAGGTACTTAACTATACAAACAACTTTTTGAGTAGATACAGGCTTTTTAGATATTTTTTCTTTGTTGGGTTAGTCTTGTTAGGTTGCATTTGTTAAGAATGTGTAATTTTGGATGAATTTTCAAATTTATAACTATAAAATTATCATAATTTTAACAGCTTTATTGGGATGTAATTTACATACCATAATTTCAACTCTTTTATGTATACAATTCAGTGGTTCTTAGTGTAACCACTAAAAGACTTGTGTAACCATCACAACAATCCAATTGTAGATTTTTGTCCCCCCACCAAAAAAAACCCATTACACATTAACAAGGTTTTTTCATTCTCCTCAACCCTCTCAGCCCTAGGCAACCACTAATCGACTTCCTGTCTCTACAGATTGGCTATTCTGGGCATTTCATATAAATGGCACCATACAATATGTGATCTTTTGTGATTGGCTGCTTTAACTTTACATAATGCTTTCATGGTTCATTCATGTTGTAACATGGATCAACATTTCAGTCCTTTTTATAGCTGAATGCTATTCTATTGTACGGCTATTCCACATTTTGTTTCTTCATTTATCAGATTGACATTTGAATTATTTCCACCTTTTGTTTTTAGAAATATGCTTCTCTGAACATTCACGTACAAGCTTTGGTGCAGACATAAGTTTTTATTTCTCTTAGGTATATATTTAGTAATGGAACTGCTGGGTCATAGGGTAACCCGACGTTTAACACTTGCAGGAACTCTCAAGCTGTTTTGTAAAATGGCCACGCCATTTTACATTCCCACCAGCAATGTATGTGGCTTTTAATCTCTTGTCTTACAGCCTAGCATGTCGTCTATGTTGGGAAACGTTTCACATGTAGTTGAGCAGGATGAGCATTTTACTGTTCGGTTGAGTGTTCTCTAGACATTTAGTAGGTCTTGTTAATTCATAGTCTTGTCCAAGTCTTCTATATCGTTGTTGATCTTCTGCCTAATTGTCATATCCATTATTGACCGTGGAGTACTGAAGCCTCTACCTAATATTGTGCAATTATCTATTTCTTCCTTCAATTCTTCATGGGTTTTGGTATTTTCTTCTTCATGTAGTTTGGTTTTATCTTATTCAGGGCAAATATGTTAAAAATTTTGGTATCTTCCCTTTTTTATCATAAAATGTCCCTTTTCATATCTAGTAACTTTTTTGTTTGTTTTAAAGTCTATATTTTCTGGTATTAGTATAGCCACTTCAGCATGCTTATGGTTGCTATTTGCATGCACCTCTTATGTTTCAGTGAACTTTGTGAGAAGACAGGGCCTGGGAGCTGCGGCCTCACACTCGGGCTCCAGAGGAAGATGTGTGTGACACACCTCAAACTGACCCAAAACACGGAGCAAAACCAGCCATCTAGAGGTCTACAAGAGAGCCACTGCAGCTAGCCCATAGGTCCAAGGAAAATAAATTCTTTCCGATTTCTTCCAAAGCATTTTCACAGCAAGAGCTGACTAACACCACATCCTCCAAATCATTGTTATGTAAATGGCTGCCACCAGGACTACATGTAAGGTCATTGTGTACTCAAAATGTGAGAATTCTTGAACTCTCGGTGCCTCTCCAACACAATGTACATGGCTAAATTTCCGCCAATAAGTTCACTAATATACCACACAGATCTCCCTAAACTTTTATTAAATGCAATGCAAAGTTCTTTCTTTTCATTTTCTGCTTCGGCATAGTTAAAATGCTTTTTATCAATGTAAAACGGCTCTTGCTGTTTGGCTTCTGTGGTTAGAGTCTTTTGAACTCTTTGGCTTTTCAGCTCCTAGGCTGTAAGGTTTGAATCAGCAAATGCCCCAAGGAGAAAAGCGGCAGCAAATGTCAACCTTGCGCCTGTGTTTCCCTTCTCTCCACAACTTGGCCCACATGTCTTGGTGTCTCTCCAACATTCAGATGCCAGAGAACAGATGTTTTCTTACTTTATCCAGGTTTTCTAACATTTCTTTAGACTTCACCTGATCTTATGTTATTATTGAACTATCATCTCAATTACCACTAGGAAGAAAATTTACAATTTTTAGAGAAAAGGGAACCCTGGTACACTGTTGGTAGGGACGTAAACTGGAGCAGCCACTGTGGAAAACAGTATGGAGGGTTCTCCAAAACCTAAAAAGAGAACTACTATATGACCTCGCAACTCCACTCTTAGGTATAAATCTGAAAAAACCAAAAACACGTGTTCTCAATAACATGTATTGGAAAAGATACATGCACCCCAATGTTCGCAGCCTCCTTGTGTACAATTACCAAGATATGGAAGCAACCTAAGTGTCATCAAGAGATGAACAGATAAATAAGATGTGGTACATATAATCAATGGCATACTACTCAGCCTTACAAAAGAACAAAATTTTGACATTTGCAGCAACATAGATGGACTTGGAGGGCATTGTGGTAAGTGATATAAGTCAAACAGAAACAAATACTGTAGGATATCACCTCTATATGGAAGCTAAAAAATACAACAATCTACCAAATATAACAAAACAGAAGGAGAGTTACAGATATAGAGAACAAACTAATGGTTGCCAGCGCGGAGGGGGAGGAGGGGGCAATACAGGGGTCGGGAAGTGAGAGATGTGAACTACTAGGTCCACAATAGGCTCAAGGATGTATTGTACAACACAGGGAATATAGGCAATATTTTGTAATAACTGTAAATGTAAAGTAACCTTTAAAAAGTATATAAAAATGTTTTTAAAAGAAATCATACTGAAACTTGGAAACAATTTAAATATCCATCAACAGGAAAATGCACATATAAATTATTGTATTTCCCTACATGGGAATCCTACATAGCGAGGAAAGTACATGGACTAGACAGATCTTTACGTGTCAGCATTGGTGAACCTAGCAAAGATAACACTAAATAAAGCAAGTAAGAAGACAAAATATAGAATACTATATGCGGTTTACGAATACTAAAAAATGTAGCATAAATAGAAAGACGTCCATGTCAGTGATGGAGACCAAGTTCAGAAGAGTGGTTACCCAGGGTCAGCTGGGGAGTGGCTGTGTTTGGGAAAGTGGTCACACAAGACTCTTCAACAGGAATGGAAATATTTCAGTTCACACGCTCGCTGGAAGACAGAGGAGTGTCTGCGATGCTATAATGTGAGCATCTAGGGGATCTGATGCGTGGGAGCTGGTAGAGGGTGGAGGCATCCAGAAGGTGGTGGTAGAAGAGGAACGTTGTACACAGAACGCCTAAGGCCTGACCAGAGGACGACCACTGTTCTAGAAACTGGACACAAATCCAACTTCTACGGCCAACCTTAAAAGACAAACTGAGGCATATTTAAAATTTTAAGACTTTATGTGAGCAAAATTAGATTCAATTCAGGCACCACCAAAGTGGAAGCGGTGAGGAGCACTCCAGCCACAGGAGCTGCAGAGATGTTTATTTTAAAAGGGCAGAAGCAAAGCAAGGAAAGGACTGATTTGCTATAGCTTTAAAGCCTAGTTGGTGGTTTGTGACCGGTTGTCCTCAGCGGTGTCCGTCACCCTGAGCCGTTGACAGGCTTAGATTTTCGTTGCTCTACATAGGCGGCCGCATCACTAGAGCCACCACAGTCTAATGGCCCCCTGCAGGGTTAATTTACTAACACCAGTTGTCTCAGTCCTTCCTCTTACTCAGTCACTTCACTTCCTACGCCTCAGTTTCTCTTCTGTAAGGTGGACATTCAGTAGTAAATTCTCTGTGCAGGTGTCACTGCCAAACAAAGTGATTATTAGTAACCATGATCATGTCCTGAATACACTGAACACGTCACCGTTTGCCAACCACCGTGTCAAGTCAGCAGAGACAACAGAAATTAAGAGCTCTCCGCAAAAATTCACACACCCGTGCACCAGGTAACGGACCACAGGCAGACGTTCACTCAGCCTTTCATGTGTCCCTCACGGAGTGCACGCTCTCTCCTAGGCGGGGCGAGCACAGACACTTAGCGGCAGTTTAATGACTTTTTAAATGCGTTGATACAACCATGTCTCACTTTTGTTTGGATCAGTCAGCAAACACTTTTTGTAAACCCCAAACTCTCCACACATCCTACCTTTCATGCCACCCTAGTCTCGAATCTCCCGCCCCTGCTCCTCAGGCTGGGTCCCCATGGGAGGCGGGGCTGCGTGCTGACACACAGAGGAGCAGGTGGAGGTCTTCGATCCCTGCCCACACTGCGCTGCCCGCACGTTTGAACCGCAGCGTGGACAGCGAAGAGGTCTGAGCCAACGTGAGCACAGCATCGAGGGGCCTGCCTAGCTGGGGCCAGTGGCCCTGTGTCTTCTGCCTGCAACGCGGGTCCTGCGCACGCTGCACCTGAGGGGCTGGGAGGTGAGCCGGGGCCCCCAGGCAGGTGTGAGCATCATGTCCCCAGCCAGCGTCCCCGAGGCCACGCTGCGGCAATGATCACTTGGTGAAGCTGAGCCGTGACAGCGTGGGAATATATCAGGGAAGTGCTGGAGAAAAACAGAAAGCAGGGAAGGGAGATGGAGATTGTTAGCTGCTAGGAGGAGGCTGCTAGCTGAAACTAAGTCATCCCTGAGGACTTTCTGAGGAAGATAAAATTTAAGAGGGAGCAAGGAGCATATCTGGGAAGTGAGTAGTACAGGTAGAGGGAACAGCCAGATGGAAAGTCAATGAGGCAAGAGTAGGCTGGAGTACCCAAGGAGCAGAAAGGATGTCAGTGTGTGGAAAACAGAGCAAGCAAAGTGGAGAGGAGAAGGAAACAGTCAGACACGAAACAGAGGTCCACATTTCTAGGGCTCTGGAGGCACTTTGAGGACTTTGCTTCTTCTGTGAAGAAGCCATTGAAGAGATTTCAGTGACATGATCTGACTTATGTTTAAACAGGATCTCTCTGGATGCCATGTTGATCAGAGAGTGTAGGAGAGTAAGGACAAGCCCCAGAAGACCAAGAGTTGATTCAAAGAAGCGATTACTCAAACATGGTCCCCCTCCTCAGTGAGGACGCAGAGCAGGAATTGGCAAATAATGGCCACAAATCAAATCAGGCTCTCAGCCTGGATCTGTGGGACTGTGAGCTAATAATGGTTCTCACGTTTAGAAAGCTTGTTGAAGAAGAAAGAGGAGAAGCTACAGAAGCTGTATATGGCCCACAAAGCCTAAGATATTTAAAATCCAGAAAATGCTCTCCAACACCTGATGTAAAGCATGTGGCACGTAGGAGGTGCTCAACAAAATCTGGAAGAGGAATACATGTGTCAATTAGTTCCTGAAAACATTGTAAAGTGATAGGTGTCAAGAAACATTCATCCCTTCACCCTTAACCTTCACAAATGATGCCATTTCCATCGAGCTATTGAAAACTATATTCTGGCTTTCAAAACAATAAACCAGGGGGCATTTTATCACATAAGCAAGGTCATAAACAACTGTCGAGTAAAGTTGAAAGAGCAACAAATCAAATAATAACAAAAAACATTTTGATAGATTTTTAAGCCTTACAAAGCATTTTCATGTTCATTCTCTAATTTAATCCTCAAATCTACTCCATGAGATAGTTATTATTTTCCCTTTAGAAATGACCACATATTACAATCCTCAGTGATTGCTCAAGAAAAGCTGAAATCTTGAGTGTCACATCAATTAATGCCAAGGTTGGGTTTTTTCCCATGGGAACATTGGATGCTAAAATCCACAGGGATTTTCAGCTCAAGATGGCAGACGAGGAAACATATTCACTTTCTGTTCCTCCTGAAACCATATTTAAACAATACTGTAGAAATACCAAAATTAATCAACCAATCAAAGCCAAGACACTTTGGAAGTCATCCACCACAGAAAGATTTCAACACATTTCGAGAAGGCAAACAATGAAATGGAGGAGCCATGAATAAAATAATGAAGAAAAGACTAACCCTAAGTAAGGTCTGAACAAACCCAGTCAGCTTTTGCTGAGCTCTGCTTATAGTAAAGGGCAGAGGGAAGAAGAGGGGCTGAAAACAAGGAGACAAAAGTCATTTTAGGAAAAAAAGGTCATTTCATGAGCTCCAGGGAACACTCAGCCTGCTGCCATACTAACTCATGAATTACAATGGATTGTTGGTAAGCAAGATGAGAAAACAGGGAAGAAACCAAACAAACAAAAATCAAGACATTATTTCTTACTGAATTCTTCTCAAATGAGATCGAGGAACTAGGGTTCAGTGCCACAGCTGTAAATCATCTCTGCTCTTGGAGAGGTTAGAAAGGGCTTATAATATTTACCCTTTTCTTTCAGACATAATTTAGGTGTGAGCAAAAGCTTTTTGTGTCCTCCAACCCCAAAGTTTATTGGGGATGGAAGTCCAAATTTGCTGTGACATACCATAAAAAGTATCTCATGAGCAAAGGGTCCAACTAATTCTGGAATATATGAATTACGCCCAGTGTTATTTTCAATAGACTTTGAACAAAAATATATAAATACATTTTGACTGATCTATACGATTCTGGGTCCTGAAACTTCTACATGTCACCTGTGTGATACATAACACACAATGTCAGCCCCAGGAGAGAGAAAACACTCCAATGAAGCAAGCCAAAGACACAAGTTTTAAACAAGGTCAAGTGATGTGTAGACCATCAGCTTCCAGCTCCTGAATAACAACACATGTTTCCCTTGTCCTAGACACCCAAGAGTACGTCTCCTCTCTTGGGCGTAAGAATCTCTCGAGTTACATATGTGTAATAAAGAGTGGACCCAGCTGGCATACTCACAATGACCAAACTGTGTTGATGGTACTTTAAACCAATACATCGCTCCACGCTGAAGTTGCAATAAAGGATATATTTGCTTTCTAGACATGAATGAGACGCCTTGCTGGATATACGCCAGGAAGGCCAGAGAAACTGCCTTCTAATCCATACGGAACAATTCACTGGTGAATTCCTTTCAGGATAGCCCATGATTTATCTAGACTACAATCTTTACATATCTGGATCCTTCAATCTAGACAAAGGGAAAATCCGGCCTTCAAGCCTCAGTTAGAAATGTGGAAGGGCAGCACCAATGGTAGCACCAGCTGACAACTGGTGGTCTGTGACCTGTATCTTCTGAGATTAGAACACAGTGTGGTGGATGACCAATTCATGTGTTGAACAAAAGAAGACCTCCTACTGGGCAGTGTAGCTGATCCTTACAGGTATGGCACTTAGGGCTAAGTACCATAAGGACTGCAAGAAAAAATGAAAAACAAGTAACACATGAAGCATATATGATAAGGTGGCACCACAGTCCAGAACACGAGCTCTGGAATCACACAGGCTTGCTTCGAATCCCGGCCTAGCCACTACCATTTGTATACTGCTGTGACTGAACAAAGGGCAGGGGAGCAGGGGGCCCAGTGTAGGGCCATCAGAGCCCGGCAGGCCCAGGGCGGTGGCACAAGCATTTATGCCCAGGCCAAAGATTGCCTTCTTGCTCTGCACAGCAGCCCGGTCTCTCACTTTTCCACTCAGGCCACCCTCCTACTTGAAGTGTGCGTGGAACCTGTCTGTGGAGTACACGTCCATGCACAGGTAACCATAGGTCTGGGCATCAGAGCTTCCTGCCAGGTGACCGAAGGTCGCAGGCAGGTGAATCCCTGGGACACACGCAGAGAGCCTCCTGCCCAGACGCTGTCCGCTCAGTGCCCCTGCCCCAGAGCGGGGTCCACAAAGCAGCCCTGTCTGAGTCCCCTGCCAGTAGAGGGAGTATTGGTCCGACACTTCTAGAAAACGGGGTCCTTGCGGGCAACTCATTGGAGGGACACAAATAAATCTTTTCCGACTTTCTGCTGAAGCTCACGAGCGTTCACACCTAAGCCTCTTACAAGGTCAGCTGTTTAGCTAAACATGGGCTCATGATCTAAATTTACACAATAATGAAGTAATCAGCTACAAGTGGAGACAATCAGCAAAAACAATGAATACCAGAATTAGATTCCCAAGGCCATCCATCAGATGTTGGAATAATCAGGTGCAAGGCAGAAAATATACATAAAACTAGAACTGAAACAAGGAACAAGGATGTTTTAAAAGACTGGTAGGATCTTTAAAACATTTTTAAAGTACGTGTCATTGATAAAGCGAAAAACTCGAAGGTTGTGTAATACAACAGATTAATCATGGAGAAGAGTGAAATTATGCTGTTTTGAAAAATATGGCAGATCAGATTTTCTGCCTAATTATAAAAGAAGATTTATCTTAAAAAATTCACATTAGTTTAAAGACTTATTGGCTAAAATTAGATAATGGTATTTCAAAGGGCTTGTCTGCAAAGAAAGGTGAGAAGTGGGAAAACACAGAAAGTCGAGGGGAAAATATGTCAATATATACATTGCTATATGGGGAACTAAGCCTTAGGCCAGCAACAATGTGGAGGACCTGACCCTTAGATAGTTACATGAAAGCTGGAATCTTCAAAAAGTTCAACTCTTTATAATTAAGAAGATTTATTAAAATTAATAACCAAGTGTTTTAATTGACATCAGAAGATCAAAACAATAAACCCTGAGAACACAGAAAAAATATAAATAAAGATATGATCAGAACTTAATAAAACAGAAAACGTATAAAATTGAGGTGATTTAGTAGGTCAAAAGAATATTCTTTGTAAAGATTTTAAAAACACACTTTGATTAAGCAAAACAAAAACATAAGTAAATAATATACAGAAAGAATCAGGACAATGTTATACTAGAGAATATATGAAATACCACTAAATTTGAACATTTATGTAAAGTGGACAATTTCCTAGCTCCTAAAGTTTACCGAAACTGACACAAGAGGAAATCATTTAACGTTATCATGTCTGCCCTTGGCATCCTCGGAACGCACTGGACTCAGGATACAGCTTCTGTGGTCCATGGCAACCTGCGGAGAGGGGGCGGGGCTACAGGAGGTTGGAACACTGCCCCAACTGAGGGTGTGGGTGTGGCCCTCCCTGCTGTGACTGAACAAAGGGCAGGGGAGCAGGGGGCCAAAGGCAGGGCCCTCACAGCCACAAAGTCCTAGGGGGGTGGCACAAGCATTTAGGCCCTGGCCATAGTGCGCCTTCTTGGTCTGCGCGGCAGCCCGGCCTCTCACCTTTCCACTCAGGACGCCCTCCTACTTGAAGTGTGTGTGGAACGTGTCCCCAGAGTACGCCTCGCACAGTTAACCATAGGTCTGGGCATCATAGTTTCCTGCCAGGGGACCGCAGGTTGCAGTCAGGTGGGTCCCTGGGACACATGCGGAATGGCTCCTGCCCGGGCCCCTGGCTGCTCAGTGCCCCTGCCCCAGAGCGGGGGACACAAAGCCGCCCTGTCTGAACTGAGTCCCCTGCAACTAGAGGGAGTATTGGCCAACACTTCTAGAAAACGGGGTCCTTGCGGGCAACTCATTGGTGGGACACAAATAAATCTTTGCTGACTTTCTGCTGAAGCTCACGAGCGTTCACACCTAAGCCTGTTACAAGGTCAGCTGTTTAGCTAAACATGAGCTCATGATCTAAATTTACACAATAATGAAGAAATCAGCTACAAGTGGAGACAATCAGAAAAAACAATCAATACCAGAATTAGATTCCCAAGGCCATCCATCTGATGTTGGAATAATCAGGTGCAAGGCAGAAAATATACATAAAACGAGAACTGAAACAAGGAACAAGGATGTTTTAAAAGACTGGTAGGATCTTTAAAACATTTTTAAAATACATGTCATTGATAAAGCTAAAAAATCGAAGGTTGTGTAATACAACAGATTAATCATAGAGAAGAGTGAATTTATGCTGTTTTGAAAACTATGGCAGATCAGATTTTCTGCCTAATTATATTAGAAGATTTATCTTTAAAAATACATATTATTTTAAAGACTTATTGGCTGTAAAATAAGTTAAGGGTATTTCAAAGGACCTGTCTTCAAAGAAAGGTGAGAAGTTGGAAAACACAGAAAGTCGAGGGGAAAATATGTCAATATATACATTGCAATATGTTGAATTAAGCCTTAACACAGCAACAATGTGGAGGACCTGACCATTAGATACTTACAAGTAAGCTGGAATCTTCAAAATTTTCAAATCTTTATAATTTATTAAAATTAATAACCAAGTGTTTTATTTGACATCAGAAGATCAAAATAATAAATCCTGAGAACATAGAAAAAATACAAATAAACATATGAGCAGAACTTAATAAAACAGAAAACGTATAAAATTGAGGTAATTTAGTAAGTCAAAAGAATATTCTTTGAAAAGATTTTAATAACACACTTTGATTAAGCAAAACAAAAACATAAGTAAATAATATACAGAGAGAATCAGGACAATGTTATAGCAGAGAATATATGAAATGCCAGTAAATTTGAACATTTCTGTAAAGTGGACAATTTCCTGGCTCCTAAAATTACCAAAACTGACACAAGAGGAAATTATTTAAGGCCATCATGTCTGCCCTAGGCACCCTCGGAATGCCCTGGCCTCAGGATGCAACTTCTGTAGTCCATGGCAACCTGCGGAGAGGGGGCGGAGCTCCAGGAGTTTGGAACACTTCCCTCAGTGAGGGTGTGTGTGTGGCCATCTCTGCGGTGACTGAACAAAGGGCAGGGGAGCAGGGGGCCCATGGTAGGGCCCTCAGAGCCTTCAAGGCCCAGGGGGGAGTCACAAGTATTTATGCCCTGGCCAAAGGACGCCTTCTTGGTCTGCGTGGCAGCCTGGCCTCTCACCTTTCCACTCAGGCCGCCCTCCTACTTGAAGTGTGTGTGGAACGTGTCCGCGGAGTACTCCTCTCTGCACATTTAACCATAGGTCTGGGCGTCATAGCTTCCTGCCAGGTGACCGAAGGTAGGTGGGACCCTGGGACGCTCTTTGGCCTGGCCCTAAATGCTTGTGCCACACCCCTGGGCCTGCCGGGTTTTCAGGGCCCTGCCCTGGGACCCCTGCTCCCCTGCACTTTTTTCAGTCACAGCAGAGATGGCCACACCCACACCCTCAGTGAGGGCAGTGTTCCAACCTCCTGCATCCCCGAACCCTCTCCGCTCGTTGCCATGGACTACAGAAGCTGCATCCTGAGGCCAGGGCATTCCGAGGGTGCCTAGGGCAGACATGATGGCCTTAAATAATTTCCTCTTGTGTCAGTTTTGGTAAACTTTAGGAGGTAGGAAATTGTCCACTTTACAGAAATGTTCAAATTTACTGGCATTTCATATATTCTCTGCTATAACATTGTCCTGATTCTTTCTGTATATTATTTACTTATGTTTTTGTTTTGCTAAATCAAAGTGTGTTTTTTTTTTTTTTTTTTCATTTTTTTTTTTTTATTTTTTTTTATTTTTTGCTTTATCACAAATTTAATCAGTTATATGTATACATATGTTCCCATATCCCCTCCCTTTTGCGTCTCCCTCCCACCCTCCCTATCCCACCCCTCCAGGCGGTCACAAAGCACCGAGCTGATCTCCCTGTGCTATGCGGCTGCTTCCCACTAGCTATCTACCTTACGTTTGGTAGTGTATATATGTCCATGCCGCTCTTTCACTTTGTCACAGCTTACCCTTCCCCCTCCCCATATCCTCAAGTCCATTCTCTAGTAGGTCTGTGTCTTTATTCCTGTCTTACCCCTATGTTCTTCATGACCTTTTTTTTTCTTAAATTCCATATATATGTGTCAGCATACAGTATTTGTCTTTCTCTTTCTGACTTACTTCACTCTGTATGACAGACTCTAGGTCCATCCACCTCATTACAAATAGTTCAATTTCATTTCTTTTTATGGCTGAGTAATATTCCATTGTATGTATGTGCCACATCTTCTTTACCCATTCATCCGATGATGGACACTTAGGTTGTTTCCATCTCCGGGCTATTGTAAATAGGGCTGCTATGAACATTTTGGTACATGTCTCTTTTTGAATTATGGTTTTCTCAGGGTATATGCCCAGTAGTGGGATTGCAGGGTCATATGGTAGTTCTATTTGTAGTTTTTTAAGGAACCTCCATACCGTTCTCCATAGTGGCTGTACCAATTCACATTCCCACCAGCAGTGCAAGAGTGTTCCCTTTTTTTCCACACCCTCTCCAGCATTTATTGTTTCTAGATTTTTTGATGATGGCCATTCTGACTGGTGTGAGATGATATCTCATTGTAGTTTTGATTTGCATTTCTCTAATTAGTAAAGATGTTGAGCATCCTTTCATGTGTTTGTTGGCAGTCTGTATATCTTCTGTGGAGAAATGTCTATTTAGGTCTTCTGCCCATTTTTGGATTGGGTTGTTTGTTTTTTTGTTATTGAGCTGCATGAGCTGCTTATAAATTTTGGAGATTAATCCTTTGTCAGTTGCTTCATTTGCAAATATTTTCTCCCATTCTGAGGGTTGTCTTTTGGTCTTGTTTATGGTTTCCTTTGCTGTGCAAAAGCTTTTAAGTTTCATTAGGTCCCATGTGTTTATTTTTGTCTTTATTTCCATTTCTCTAGGAGGTGGGTCAAAAAGGATCTTGCTGTGATTTATGTCATAGAGTGTTCTGCCTATGTTGTCCTCTAAGAGTTTGATAGTGTCTGGCCTTACATTTAGGTCTTTAATCCATTTTGAGCTTATTTTTGTGTATGGTGTTAGGGAGTGATCGAATCTCATACTTTTACATGTCCCTCTCCAGTTTTCCCAGCACCACTTATTGAAGAGACTGTCCTTTCTCCACTGTACATTCCTGCCTCCTTTATCAAAGATAAGGTGACCATATGTCCGTGGGTTTATCTCTGGGCTTTCTATCCTGTTCCATTGATCTATCTTTCTGTTTCTGTGCCAGTACCATACTGTCTTGATTACTGCAGCTTTGTAGTATAGTCTGAAGTCAGGGAGCCTGATTCCTCCAGCTCCATTTTTCGTTCTCAAGATTGCTTTGGCTATTCGGGGTCTTTTGTGTTTCCATACAAATTGTGAAATTTTTTGTTCTAGTTCTGTGAAAAATGCCAGTGGTATTTTGATAGGGATTGCATTGAATCTGTAGATTGCTTTGGGTAGTAGAGTCATTTTCACAATGTTGATTCTTCCAATCCAAGAACATGGTACATCTCTCCATCTATTTGTATCATCTTTAATTTCTTTCATCAGTGTCTTATAATTTTCTGCATACAGGTCTTTTGTCTCCTTAGGTAGGTTTATTCCTAGATATTTTATTCTTTTTGTTGCAATGGTAAATGGGAGTGTTTCCTTGATTTCACTTTCAGATTTTTCATCATTAGTATATAGGAATGCCAGAGATTTCTGTGCATTAATTTTGTATCCTGCAACTTTACCAAATTCATTGATTAGCTCTAGTAGTTTTCTGGTAGCATCTTTAGGATTCTCTATGTATAGTATCATGTCATCTGCAAACAGTGACAGCTTTACTTCTTCTTTTCCAATTTGGATTCCTTTTATTTGCTTTTCTTCTCGGATTGCTGTGGCTAAAACTTCCAAAACTATGTTGAATAAGAGTGGTGAGAGTGGGCAACCTTGTCTTGTTCCTGATCTTAGTGGAAATGGTTTCAGTTTTTCACCATTGAGGACGATGCTGGCTGTGGGTTTGTCATATATGGCCTTTATTATGTTGAGGAAAGTTCCATCTATGCCTACTTTCTGCAGGGTTTTTATCATGAATGGGTGTTGAATTTTGTCGAAAGCTTTCTCTGCATCTATTGAGATGATCATATGGTTTTTCTCCTTCAATTTGTTAATATGGTGTATCACGTTGATTGATTTGCGTATATTGAAGAATCCTTGCATTCCTGGGATAAACCCCACTTGATCATGGTGTATGATCCTTTTAATGTGCTGTTGGATTCTGTTTGCTAGTATTTTGTTGAGGATTTTTGCATCTATGTTCATCAGTGATATTGGCCTGTAGTTTTCTTTCTTTGTGACATCCTTGCCTGGTTTTGGTATCAAGGTGATGGTGGCCTCGTAGAATGAGTTTGGGAGTGTTCCTTCCTCTGATATTGTTTGGAAGAGTTTGAGAAGGATGGGTGTTAGCTCTTCTCTAAATGTTTGATAGAATTCGCCTGTGAAGCCATCTGGTCCTGGGCTTTTGTTTGTTGGAAGATTTTTAATCACAGTTTCAATTTCAGTGCTTGTGATTGGTCTATTCATATTTTCTATTTCTTCCTGAGTCAGTCTTGGTAGGTTGTGCATTTCTAAGAATTTGTCCATTTCTTCCAGGTTGTCCATTTTATTGGCATAGAGTTGCTTATAGTAATCTCTCATGATCTTTTGTATTTCTGCACTCTCAGTTGTTACTTCTCCTTTTGCATTTCTAATTCTACTGATTTGAGTCTTCTCCCTTCTTTTCTTGATGAGTCTGGCTAATGGTTTGTCAATTTTGTTTATATTCTCAAAGAACCAGCTTTTAGTTTGGTTGATCTTTGCTATCGTTTCCTTCATTTCTTTTTCATTTATTTCTGATCTGATCTTTATGATTTCTTTCCTTCTGCTAACTTTGGGGGTTTTTTGTTCTTCTTTCTCTAATTGCTTTAGGTGCAGGGTCAGGTTGTTTACTCGAAATGTTTCCTGTTTCTTAAGGTGGGATTGTATTGCTATAAACTTCCCCCTTAGAACTGCTTTCGCTGCGTCCCATAGGTTTTGGGTCGTCGTGTCTCCATTGTCATTTGTTTCTAGGTATTTTTAAATTTCCTCTTTGATTTCTTCAGTGATCACTTCGTTATTGAGTAGTGTATTGTTTAGCCTCCATGTGTTTGTATTTTTTACAGATCTTTTCCTGTAATTGATGTCTAGTCTCATAGCATTGTGGTCGGAAAAGATACTTGATACAATTTCAATTTTCTTAAATTTACCAAGGCTTGATTTGTGACCCAAGATATGATCTATCCTGGAGAATGTTCCATGAGCACTTGAGAAAAATGTGTATTCTGTTGTTTTTGGGTGGAATGTCCTATAAATATCAATTAAGTCCATCTTGTTTAATGTATCATTTAAAGCTTGTGTTTCCTTATTTATTTTCATTTTGGATGATCTGTCCATTGGTGAAAGTGGGGTGTTAAAGTCCCCTACTATGATTGTGTTACTGTCGATTTCCCCTTTTATGGCTGTTAGTATTTGCCTTATGTATTGAGGTGCTCCTATGTTGGGTGCATAAATATTTACAATTGTTATATCTTCTTCTTGGATCGATCCCTTTATCGTTATGTAGTGTCCTTCTTTGTCTCTTCTAATAGTCTTTATTTTAAAGTCTATTTTGTCTGATATAAGAATTGCTACTCCAGCTTTCTTTTGATTTCCATTTGAATGGAATATCTTTTTCCATCCCCTTACTTTCAATCTGTATGTGTCTCTAGGTCTGAAGTGGGTCTCTTGTAGACAGCATATATATGGGTCTTGTTTTTGTATCCATTCAGCCACTCTGTGTCTTTTGGTGGGAGCATTTAGTCCATTTACATTTAAGGTAATTATTGATATGTATGTTCCTATTCCCATTTCCTTAATGGCTTTGGGTTCGTTATTGTAGGTATAGTCCTTCTGTTGTGTTTCTTGCCTAGAGAAGTTCCTTTAGCATTTGTTGTAAAGCTGGTTTGGTGGTGCTGAACTCTCTCAGCTTTTGCTTGTCTGTAAACGTTTTAATTTCTCCATCAAATCTGAATGAGATCCTTGCTGGGTAGAGTAATCTTGGTTGCAGGTTTCTCTCCTTCATCACTTTAATTATGTCCTGCCACTCCCTTCTGGCTTGTAGAGTTTCTGCTGAGAGATCAGCTGTTAACCTGATGGGGATTCCCTTGTGTGTTATTTGTTGTTTTTCCCTTGCTGCTTTTAATAGGATTTCTTTGTGTTTAATTTTTGACAGTTTGATTAATATGTGTCTTGGCGTATTTCTTCTTGGATTTATTCTGTATGGGACTCTCTGTGCCTCCTGGACTTGATTAACTATTTCCTTTCCCATATTAGGGAAGTTTTCAACTATAATCTCTTCAAATATTATTTACTTATGTTTTTGTTTTGCTAAATCAAAGTGTGTTTTTTAAATCTTTTCAAAGAATATTCTTTTCACTTACTAAATCACCTCAAGTTTCTACGTTTTTTGTTTTATTAAGTTCTGCTTATATCTTTATTTATATTTTTTCTGTGTTCTCAGGGTTTATTGTTTTGATCTTCTGATGTCAAATAAAACACTTGGTTATTAATTTTAATAAATTTTTTAGTTATAAAGAGTTGAACTTTTTATAGTGTTTATTTTTACTTGTTGACAGTTTGCTTTATTTATTTATTTATTTTTGGCTGTGTTGGGTCTTTGTTTCTGTGCGAGGGCTTTCTCTAATTGTGGAGAGCGGGGGCCACTCTTCATCGCGGTGCACGGGCCTCTCACTATCGCGGCCTCTCTTCTTGCGGAGCACAGGCTCCAGACACGCAGGCTCAGTAATTTTGGCTCACGGGCCCAGTTGCTGCGCGGCATGTGGGATCTTCCCAGACCGGGGCACGAACCCGTGTCCCCTGCATCGGCAGGCAGACTCTCAACCACTGCGCCACCAGGGAAGCCCCAAGAGTTGAACTTTTTGAAGATTCCAGCTTATCTGTAAGTATCTAAAGGTCAGGTCCTCCACATTGTTGCGGGCCTAAGCCTTAGTTCACCATATAGCAATGTATATATTGACATATTTTCTGCTCGACTTTCTGTGTTTTCCCACTTCTCACCTTTCTTTGCAGACAAGCACTTTGAAATACCCTTAACTTATTTTACAGCCAATGTGTCTTTAAAATAATGTGTATTTTTTAAGATAAACCTTCTTATATAATTAGGCAGAAAATCTGATCTGCCATATTTTTCAAAACAGCATAATTACACTCTTTTCCATGATTAATCTGTTGTATTACACAACCTTCGAGTTTTTAGCTTTATCAATGACATGTATTTTAAAAATGTTTTAAAAATCATGCCAGTCTTTTAAAACATCCTTGTTCCTTGTTTCATGCGCAGTGTCAACAAGGGCTCTATCACATGGAGCAGTATCACCATGTGCAATGTCACCACAGGCACTCTCACCATGGGCACGGTCAGCAAGTACACTATCACTATGTTCACTATTACTGTGAACACTGTCACCATGGGCACCTTAACCATGGGCACTATCACCAGAAGCATTATCAGCATCGGCACAACATTAGTGATAACTGTAACCATGTGTCATATCACCGTGAGCACGGTTACCATGGGCACTGTCACCATGTGCACTGCCCCATCTGTACTCTCACCATGGGAACTGCCACCATGAGCACTGTCACCATGAACACTGACACCAGGAGCTCTGCCACGCAGGGCACTGCCACCATGAGCACTGTCACCATGAGAACTATTACTATGAAAATTGTCACCATGGGCACTTTCTCTATGAGTACTGTCACCATCAGTATTTTCACCTTGGGCACTCTCACCGTAAACAGTATTACCATCAGCAATTTCACTGTGAGCACTCTCACCATGGGCACTGGCACAATGCGGACTGTCACCCTGAGCCCTGTCACCATGGGCAATGTCACCGTAAGGAGTGTCACCATAGGCAAGGTCACGATGGCAATGTCACCATGGGCACTGCCATTTTGAGCACTGTCACCTTGAGTACTGTCACCATTGGCAGTATCAACATGTGCACTGTCACCATGGGCACTATCACCATGAGAACTGTCAGCGTGAGCACTGTCACTGTAGGCACTGCCATCCTGAGCAATTCCACCATGGGCAATGTAACCATGGGAATTATCAATGCGAGCACTGTGAACATGAGCATGTCACCATGGGAACTCTCAACATGGGTACTCTCTCCAAGGGCAATGTCACCATGAGCATTGTCAACATAGGCAATTTCACCATGAGTACTGTCACCAAAGGCACTATCACCATGAGAAATGTCACCGTGGGCACTGTCACCAGGGCCACTATCACCGTGGTTAATGTTATCATGGGCCCTTTCCCCGTGAGCACTGTCACCATGGGCAGTGTCATCATGGGCACTATCATCATTGTCACTGTCACCGTGAGCTCTCTCACCATTGCATTGTGATCTTGGGCACTCTCAACATGGGTCTATCACCGTGGGTATTGCCAGCATGAGCAGTGTCACTATGGGCACTGCCACCATGAGCACTATCACCTTGAGCACAGACACTGTGAAAACTATCACCATAAGCACTGTCATCATCGGCACTGTCCCCATGAGCACTGCCACAATGAGCACTGTCACCATGGGCACTTCCACCATGAGCACTGTAACCATGAGCACTGTCACAATGAGGATGATCCCCATTGGCAATGTCACACTGGACACTATTGTCATGTGCACTATCACCCTGAACATGGTTACCATGGGCACTGTCACCTTGTGCACTACCCCATCGGTACTCTCACCATGGGAACTGCCACCATGAGCACTGTCACCATGAGAACTGTCATTATGAGAATTGCCACCATGGGCACATTCTCGATGAGTACTGTCACCATGGGTAATTTCACCTTGGGCACTGTCACCGTGAGCAGTATTACCATGAGCACTTTCACTGTGAGCACTGTCACAAAGGGCAATGGCACAATGCGGACTGTCATCATGAGCCCTGTCACAATGGGCACTATCACCGTGAGCACTCTCACCTTGGTCACTGTCACCATGGACACTGTCACCGTGAGCACTGTCACCTTCGGCACTGGCACAATGCGGACTGTCACATTGAGGGCTGTCACCATAGGCAATATCACCGTGAGAAGTGTCACCATAGGCAATGTCACCGTGGGCACTGTCACCTTGGGCACAGTCATTTTGAGCACTGTCACCATGGGTACTGCAACCATGAGCACTGTCACCATGAGCACTGTCACCATTTGCAGTATCACCATGTGCACTGTCACCATGGGCACTATCACCAAGAGCAAAGTCACCGTGGGCACTGTCAACAGGGGCACTATCACCATGGTTAATATTATCATGGGCACTTTCCCCGTGAGCACTGTCACCATGGGCAGTCTCATGGGCACTGTCACCATGGGCACTGTCACCGTGAGTACTGTCACCATGGTCATTGCCTCCGTGGGCACTGTCACCATTATCACTGTCACCGTGAGCTCTCTCACCATTGCACTGTAATCATGGGCACTGTCACCATGGGTCAATCACCGTGGGTGGTGCCAGCATGAACAGGGTCACTATGGGCACTGCCACGGTGAGCACTCTCACCATGAGCACAGACACTGTGAATACTATCACCATAAGAACTGTCATCATTGGCACTTTCACCATGAGTACTGCCACAATGAGCACTGGGACCATGGGCACTTCCACCAAGAGCAATGTCACCATGAGCACTGTCACCACGAGCACTGCCACCTTGGGCACTGCTATTATGAGGAGAGTCACCATGTGAACGGTCGCTATGAGAACTGCCACCATGGGTATTTTCACCATGAGTACTGTCACCAGGTGTATTGTCACCATTTGAACTGTCGCCATGTGCAATATCACCGCAAGGATTATCACCTTAAGCATTGTCACCATGAACAATGTCACCATGGGCACTGTCACAATTTTGCACTGCCACCATGTGCACTATCACCTTGGGCACTTTCACCATGGGCACTTTATCACTGAGTACTCTCACCATGGGTAATATCACCATGGGCACCGTCACCATGAGAAGTATTACCGTGAGCAATGTCACCACGAGCACTGCCACCTTGGGCACTACTATTATGAGCACTGTCATGATGAGAACCCTCGCTATGAGAACTGCCACTATGTGTATTTTCACCGTGAGTACGGTCTCCATGGGTATTGTCACCATTTGCACTGTCACCATGAGCACTGTCACCATGAGAACTGTCACTATGAGAATTGCCACCATGGGCACTTTGACAATGAATACTGTCACCATGGGTATTTTCACCGTGGGCATTGTCACTGTGAGCAGTATTACCGTGAGCACTTTCACTGTGAGCACTGTCACCATGGGCACTGCACAATGCGGACTGTCACCATGAGAACTGTCACCATGGGCACTATCACCATGAGAAATATCACCATAGTCACTGGCACCATGGGCAATGTCACCGTGAGCAGAGTCACCATAGGCAATGTCACCTTGGGCACTGTCAGAGTGAGCACTGTCACCATGGATACTGCAAACATGAGCACTGTCCCCATGAGTACTGTCACCATTGGCAGTATCACCATGTGCACTGTCACCATGGGCTCTATCACCATGAGAACTGTCAGCATGGGCACCATCACTGTGTGCACTGACACCGTGGTCACTGCCATCATGGGCAATGTCACCATGGGCACTATCATTGTGAGCAATGTCAACATGAGCACATCACCATGGGCACTGTCATCATGGGTGCTCTCTCCAAGGGCAATTGCACCGTGAGAATTTTCACAATGGGCAATTTCACCATGAGCAATGTCAACATGGGCACTATCATCATGGGCATTGCCACCATGAGCACTGTCACCATGGGCACTGTCAAAATGGGTACTCTCTCCAATGGCCATGTCACCATGAGCATTGTCAGCATGGGCAATTTCACCATGAGCACTGTCACCAAAGGCACTATCATCAAGAGCAATGTCACCATAAGCACTATCACCAGGGTCACTATCACCATGGTTAATGTTATCATGGGCCCTTTCCCCGTGAGCACTGTCACCATGGGCAGTGTCATCATGGGCACTGTCACCATGAGCACTGTCACCACGGCCATTGACTCCGTGGGCACTGTCACCATTGTCACTGTCACCGTGAGCTCTCTCACCATTGCACTGTGATCATGGGCACTATCACCATGGGTCTATCACCGTGGGTATTGACAGCATGAACAAGGTCACTATGGGCACTGCAACTGTGAGCAATATCACCATGAGCACAGACACTGTGAACACTATCACCATAAAAACTGTCATCATTGGCACTGTCACCATGAGCAGTGCCACAATGAGCATTGTCACCATTGGCACTTCCACCACGAGCACTGTTACCATGAGCACTGTCAAAATGAGGTGCGTCTCCTTCGGCAGTGTCACAATGGGCACTCTCACCGTGTTCACTATCACCGAGAACAAGGTTTCCATTGGCACGGTCACAATATACAGTGTCACCATCGGCATTGTTCCCATGGGAACTGCCACCAAGAGCACTGTCATCATGAGCACTGTCACCACAAGCACTGCCACCTTGGGCACTGCTATTATGAGTACTATCACCATGAGAACAGTCGCTATGAGAACTACCTCCATGGGTTTTTTCACCATGAGTACTGTCACCATGGGAATTTTCACCATTTGAACTGTCATCATGCGCAATATCACTGCAAGGAGTATCACCTTAAGCAATGTCACCATGAGCAATGTCACCATGGGCACGCTCAACATTTTGCACTGCCACCATGTGCACTATCACCATGGGCACTGTCACCATGGGCAGTTTACCACTGAGTACTCTTTCCATGGTTAATATCACCATGGGCACTGTCCCCATGAGAAGTATCACCATGAGCAATGTCACCAAGAGCACTGTCACCACGAGCACTGCCACCTTGCTCACTACTATTATAAGCACTGTCACGATGAGAACCCTCGCTATGAGAACTGCCACTATGTGTATTTTCACCATGAGTACTGTCACCATGGGTATTGTCACCATTTGCACTGTCACCATGAGCACTGTCACCATGAGAACTGTCACTGTCAGAATTGACACCATGGTCACTTTGACGATGAATACTGTAACCATGGGTATTTTCACCATGGGCATTCTCACCGTGAGCAGAATTACCATTTGAACTTTCACTGTGAGCACTGTCACCATGGGCACTGTCACAATGTGGACTATCACCATGAGCCCTGTCACCATGGGCACTATCACCGTGAGAAATATCCCCATAGTCACTGTCACCATGGGCAATGTCACCGTGAGCAGAGTCACCACAGGCAATGTCACCATGGGCGCTGTCAGTGTGAGCACTGTCACCAGGGGTACTGCAAACATGAGCACTGTCCCCATGAGTACTGTCACCATTGGCAGTATCACCGTGTGCGGTGTCACCATGGGCTCTATCGCCATGAGAACTGTCAGCATGGGTGCCGTCACTGTGTGCATTGGCACCGTGAGCACTGCCACCATGGGCAATGTCACCATGGGCACTATCATTGTGAGCACTGTCAACATGAGCACGTCACCATGGGCACTGTCAACATGGGTGCTCTCTCCAACGGCAATGTCTCCATGAGAATTGTCACCATGGGCAATTTCACCATGAACAATATCAACATGGGCTCTGTCATCACGGGCACTGTCACCATGAGAAGTATCACCGTGAGCAATGTCACCAAAAGCACTCTCACTACGAGCACTGCCACCTTGGGCACTACTATTATGAGCACTGTCACGAGAACCCTCACTATGAGAACTGCCACTATGTGTATTTTCACCATGAGTACTGTCACCATGGTTATTGTCACCATTTGAACTGTCACCGTGAGCACTGTCACCATGAGAACTGCCATGAGTATTGCCACCATGGGCATTTTCACTGTGGGCATGTCAGTGTGAGCAGTATTACCGTGAGCGCTTTCACTGTGAGCACTGTCACCATGGGCAGTGCCACCATGTTCACTGTCACCATGGGCTCTATCACCATGGACACTGTCACTGTGGGCACTGGCACCATGGGCACCGCCACCATGGGCAATATCACCATGCGCAGTATCATCACAAAGAATATCACCTTAAGCAATGTCACCATGAGCAATGTCACCGTGGTCACTGTCACCATTTGGCACTGCCACCATGTGCACTATCAACATGGCCACTCTCACCATGGGCACTTTATCATTGAGTACTGTTACCATGGGTAGTATCACCATGGGCACTGTCACCGTAATAACTGTCACCATAGGCACTGTCACTTTTGACACTCTCCATGGGCACTGTCACTATGGGCCCTGCCACCATGAGCACTATCACCATGAGTACAGCACGTGTGAACACTATCACCATAAGCACTGTCATCATCGGCAGTGTCACCAACATGAGCACTGCTACAATAAGCACTGTCACTGTGGGCTCTTCCACCATGAGCACTGTCACCATGAGCACTGTCACAATGAGCAGTGTCTCCATGGGCAATGTCATCATGGACACTGTCACCATGTGCACTATCACCGTGAGCAAGGTTACCATTGGCACTGTCACAATGTGCAGTGTCACCATTGGTACTGTTCCCATGGGAACTGCCACCAAGTGCAGTCACCATGAGCACTGTCACCACGAGCACAGCCACCCTGGGACCTGCTATTATGAGCACTGTCACTATAAGAAGTGTCACTATGAGAACTGCCACCATGGGCATTTTCACCATGAGCACTGTCACCATGGACACTGGCACAAAGTGAACTGTCACCATGAGTCCTTTCACCATGGGCACTATCACCATGAGCAATGTCACCAGGAGAACTGTCAGCATGGGCACTGTCACTATTTTACACTTCCACCTGGTTCACTACCACCATGGGCAGTGTCACCATGGGCACTATCGCCATGAGCACCGTTACCACGGGCCCTGCCACAATGAGCACTGTCACCAAGAGCACTGTCACCACAAGCACTGCCACCTTGGGCACTGCCAACATGAGCACTTTCACAATGAGATCTGTCACTATGAGAACTGCCACCATGGGCATTTTCACCCTAGGTACTGAGACCATGGGCACATTCACCCTGAGCATTGTTACCATGAGCTCTGTCACCCTGGGTATTGTCACCATGGGCATTATCACCGTGAGAATTATGATCATGGACACTGTCACCACAGGCACTATCACCATGAGCACTGTCACCATGAGTAATGTCACCCTGGGTATTGTCACCATGGGCACTGTCACCGTGAGCACTACACCGTGAGAATTGTGATTATGGGCACTGTCACCAGGTGCAATACCACCAAGGGCACTGTCACCATGTGCACTATCACTGTGAGCAAGGTTACCATGGGCAATGTCACAATGTGCAGAGTCACCTTCGGTACTGTCCACAGGGGAACTGCCACCAAGTGTACTATCACCATTAGCAATGGCACCACGCACACTGCCACCTTGAGCATTGCTATTATGAGCACTGTCACCATGAGAACTGTCACTATAACTGTCACCATGGGTATATTCACCATGAGTACTCTCACCATAGATACTGTCACCATTTGCACTGCCAGCATGAGCACTATTACGGTGAGCACTATCACCATTACCATTTTCACCATGGGCACTGGCACAATTCGGACTCTCACAAAGAGCCCTGTTACCATGGACGCTATCACCGTGAGCACTGTCACCATAGGCAATGTCACCGTGGGCACTTTCACCGTGGGCAGTGTCATCACGGGCAGTGTCACTGTGGGAAGTGTCACCATGGGCACTGTCACCATGGGCACTGCCACCATAGGCACTGTCACTGTGAGCACTGTCAGCATGGGTTGTCACCGTGTGCACTGTCACCAAGAGCACTGTCATGGTGGGCAGTGTCACCATGCGCTCTATCTCCACAAGTACTATCACGTTAAGCAATGTCACCATGAGCAATGTCACCATTGGTACTGTCACTATTTTGACTGGCATTATGTGCACTATCAGCATAGGCACTGTCACCGTGGGCACTTCATCATTGAGTACTCTTGAGTACATTGAGTTTATAATTATACATTCTAGATGGAATAATCATTTTATCATTTAAAAACGTCTTTGTCTCTAGTAAAAATTTTCGTCTTAAAACATTTTTTTTCTGATATTTTCTTAGCCACTCCAGTTTTGTTGTTGTTGTCTTGTTTTGTTGTGTTCTTACTGTTATGGTATATCTATTCCAACCCTTTTACACTTCACCTATATATTTTCTTGACTCTAAAGCCTGTCACTTTCTTGTTGATATTATACACATATATAACTATATATTACATTCAAAAATTACATATATAATAACAAATTATGGCAGACTTTGAACTGGAACTTTTTTTTTCGGTACATGGGCCTCTCACTGTTGTGGCCTCTCCCGTTGCGGAGCACAGGCTCTGGACGCGCAGGCTCAGTGGCCATGGCTCACAGACCTAGCTGCTCCGCGGGATGTGGAATCTTCCCAGACCCGGGCACGAACTCGTGTCCCTTGCATCAGCAGGCAGACTCTCAACCACTGCACCACCAGGGAAGCCCTGAACTGGACCCTTAAATGAGTATGATTTAGACAGTAGAGCTTCCCTACCAAATGCAAATAACTCACTTGAACTCTCTTTTTTGTAAAGGACAGACCAATTCTTCCAAGGGGAATTCTTGAACTCATTAGATATGTGATATTCATTATAATTAGTTGCATTTAACACCACAGAAAGGACTTGATCAAAGGCTATTTTACTCTTTTCTCCCCACTGGATGATTAGCCAGGTTCATTTTTAAATGGAAGATATACTCTAGATATTTAAATGTAGGGCATCTCTTCCTTTCGAATCTCAGAAAGAAAGGTGTGCTTCAGTTTCCCTGCAGAAAGCTCTAGTATCTTGCCCCCCTTTTGAAAGAGGAACTAATCCTTCTTTCTCTATTGTTTTTAGTCTTCTTCCCTTCATCAGCAATGAGCCTCTTTATCATTTTTGTCAGCACAAAGAATAATTTTTCTCTTTCCAGGCCATTCAAAAAGTATACACTATAAAGTAAACAGGAAGAGCTTTATTTATAAAAATAAAACAGCTATGGCATTAGTTCTTAAAGAGTATAAAATTTTGATCCCTCATTCCAACAAAAAATCTTGCTAGCATTTAGGGTTCAATGAGAGGCAATAAGCAAAAATGTTTTGGTGACTCATTTGACATCTTTACTAATAGGTTTGAATTCATACTGGTGAATATCAGACATATTTGTGTTAGGCAATTAAAATTAAATTATATCTAGACGTCTTTTAAATTACCATATTAACATTAACAAGTACTCTTAGAACTCATCTTGAAAGTAAAAGGTACTTTTATACTTTATAATGAAAAAATCAATAAAATGTGCCTTTATGCAGAGAAACTGTAATTATAATACCAATTAATGTTAACTGGTCACTTTTTTATTGAAGTAGAGTTGACATACAATATTATGTTAGTTTCAAGTGTTCAACATAGTGATCCAACATCTAAATACATTTGAATTGGTCACCATGATAAGTCTAGTAACCATATATCACAAAATTATTACAGTATTACTGACTATATTCCTTACGCGGTAGATTGCATCCCCAAGACTTTTATTTTATAACTGGAGATTTGTACCACTTAATCCCCTTCAACTATTTCTCTCAATCCCTTATCCCCCTTCCCCTCTAGTAATCACCAGTTTGTTCTCTGTATCTACGAGTTTGTTTCTGTTTTGTTTTGTTTTATTTTTTAGATTTCACATATAAGTGAAATCATACAGTATTTGTTCTTCTCTGTCTGACTTATTTCACTTAGCGCACCTAGTACTCTAGGTCAATCCATGTTGTTGCAAGTGAAGATATTTCATTTTTTTTAGGACTAAGTAATATTTCATTATATATATGTGTATATATATACCACATCTTCTTTATCCATTCATCTATTTATGGACACTAGTTTCTTCCATATTTTGGCTATTATAACTAATGCTCCAATGAACAGATGGGTGCATACATCCTTTCTTATTAGTGTTTTTGTTTTCTTTGGATAGATACCCAGAAGTTGAATTGTTTCATCATATGGTAATTCTATTTTTAACTTTTGGAGTAACCTCTGTACTGATTTCCATAGTGGCTGCACCAATTTACATTCCCACTAACAGTGCACAAAGGTTCCCTTTTTGATGATGGCCATTCGGACAGGTGTAAGGTGATATCTCACTGTGGTTTTGATTTGCATTTCCCAGATGATTAGTGATATTGAGCATCTTTTCATGTGTCTTTTGGTCATTTGTATGTATTCCCAAAGCAATGTAACCCCAATCAAAATACCAATGGTATTTTTCACAGAATTAGAACAAATAATCCTAAAATTTGTATAGAATCATCCAAACAAACAAACAAAAAACCTCCAATAACCAAAGCTATATTGAGAAAGAAAAACAAAGCTGGTAGTATGACATGCACTGATCTCAGACTATACTATACAAAGCTATACTAATCAAAACAGTATGGTATTAGAATAACAACAGACATACAGGTCAGTGGAATGGAACAGAGAGCCAAGAAATGAACCCACAGTTATGTGATCAATTAATCTACAACAAAGGAGGCAAGAACATACAATGAAATAAAGACAATAAATGGTGTTAGGAAAATTGGACAACTACTTGCAAAAGAGTGAAACTGAATTATTTCCTTATACCATACATGAAAATAAATTTAAAATGGATTGAAGACTCACATTTAAGACCTGAAACCATAAAACCCCTAGGAAAAATACACTGACATCGATCTTAGCAATATTTTTGGGGGTCTCTCTCCTCAGGCAAGGCCAACAGAAGTAAAATTAAACAAGTGTGATTATGTCAAACTGAAAAGCTTTTGCAGAGAGGAGAAAGCCATCACAAAATGAAAAGGTAACTTACCGAAAGAAAGATTTTTTCAAATGATATATCTGATAAGGAGTTAATATCCAAATTATCTAAAGAAATCATACAATTTAATATCAAAAACCCCCAAATATTCCAATTTAAAAATGGGCAGAGAACCTGAACTGGTCACTTTTTAAAGTGTTTGATACAGTACTTAGATGCATTCTTTTTTCATTAGCCTTGAATATCAATACTCTTAACATCTCCGTTTATAAATGAAGAAATTAAGGAAAGGAGAGAAAAATGACTTGTCTAAGGTACAAAGCTTATTACAAAAAAAGATTGTACTAAACCAGACCTCTGGATCAGATTCCTATACTTTATAATCATTATGGCTTACTGCAGAAGATTAGAGACAGAATTTGACATTGAAAGCTTAGATTCCAGTTTTTAATGAGACTTCTTCACCATGCCTTTATGTCTAAGGGAAAAAATTCTGGTCTGTACTGCCATTAATGATAATACTGCTTTAGAGAAATGTTCTGGAGGGAAAGGATATTATTCAAATTTATTTTTTAAGGTTTTTTTTGGTTTGACTTTGTTTCTTAATTTTCTCATGCTAGGATGGGAGGGCAAACAAAACCTAAACTAAAAATACCAACTATACGTGTGTGTGTGTGAGTGTGCATGTACTTATAAGTATGAAAATACAACTTACAAGAAAAGGCAAGGCCAGAATCTACAAGGCTGAGGATTTTGACTTTATCTTAGATGCAAGAGACAGCAAATAAATGAAAAGATAGTTGTGTAGATACTAGGCTGTTCAAGTAGAGCAAAGGAGAAATGGTAGTGGCTAAGATGGTGGCAATGAAGATGAAGAGAAACATTATGTATGTGATGAGAAAAAGAGAGAGAGATGAGATTCCAGAGAACCTAATGATGCAGTCTATGCAGAAAGTGAAGCAAAGGAAGGAATTGAGGATCATTCCCAGGTTTTTGCACTGAGTAAGTTTTTGTGTGAATCATGGCACCATACACTGAGGAAGAAAAGATTTGCAGGATGGGACAGTTTGGAAGAAGGAATAATTGAAGTTTCATTTTAGACATCTTAGTTGTAGAGACGTCAAGCAGTGTTCCTCATATTTCTCCAATGAAAAGAATCACCTGGGGATCTTATTGAACATATGGATTACCACCTTTTCTGCTAGAACTTCTGGTTTCGTAGTCTCAGTTGAACACAAAGTACTGGATTTTCTCACACTGCAGAAGAAAAAAAACACACTGAAGGAGGTGGGAAAGAGCTAACCTAAGTAACTTTGGAAAATAGTATTTTAATATACTGTAATTAACCATGAACAATAGATACTGAAAGGCTAAAGACAAAAAGAAATGTACACATATATTGAACTTGTTAGTAAATTTATTTTTCACATGTGTACAGGTTAATGATTTTTAAATATTTTATGTGTATTCCAGAATTAAGCAAATGAATAAATAGACTGCAAATAATGAGAATCAGGTTTCTAATTGTTAAAGAAAAGAGTTACAAGTAAGGAAAGTGTAAGGGAGGCTAGAATAAACCCTGTGGTGTTGGATTGGAATCAAGGTATCAATTTGAATTCATATATCAATTTGAAGTTATATATGTAGATAGATGATAGATAATGTGTGTGTGTGCACCTGTGTGTGTGTATACACACACACCCAGATAGATATTATGAAAATAGAGATACTTGTATATTTTTATGTATTCGTATATATATTTTCAGTTCTCTCTGCTGAAAACACAATGAGGTAGCTTGGATAGCGATAAATCCACCTCATACCAAGATTCTGGTTTCTGAATACCATTATTAATGCAAGGAACAAGAACTTCACGGAGAAATGACTGATTCAAGGCTGAGACAGAGGAAAGTAAAAGATGGGTCTGGAGCATTTTGTGGTGTCAGAAAGTAAGATATTACTCCAAAAATTGTATGGCCATGTAGGAAAAATATAGGAGACACCTGGAAGGAGTACCAGTGACCAAATATGGAACACTTTGAGAAACAAAACTATTAATGATAGTAATAAATTTTAACCCGTAGAATAAAATAAATATCCACAAGTTCACACTGATGTATGTATATATATGAACAAATAACCAGATTAATACATAAATGAAGGAGAAGAACAGCTCTTTCTTATACTCAAATTAGAGTTAATAAATGTAGATGGAATGATGGGAATAGAAAATGAACAATCATCAAACACCACAGTAATTGGGGGAGTCAAAAATTATTGATGGATGCTAAAATTAGTATGGGAAAATTAAACAAGAAGCAGAATACTTGAACAATCTCAAATAATTACAAAGGGAAAAATAGTGATTTTGCAGCTATCATTATAACATTATATCATCAAAGTTAGCATCCCCAGTAGTGAGACACACAGATTTGTTTGTACCTTTAATATGTACTTAAAATGCCATAATATCTCTCCTGAAGTGTTCTTGTCAAGAAATACATATCCTCAGCCTAACCATGAGAAAATATCAAACAAACCCTATTTGAGAAAAATTCTACAAAATGACTGGCTAGGATTTTCCATTAGTTCAAGGTCATAACAGACAAAAAAAAGACTGAGGAACTATCCTAGATTAGAGAAGAATGGGGAGATATGACAAGCAAATGCAATAAGCGATCCTAGATTTGAATCTGGACCACAAGACAATAAGCAATATTTGAATACGAGTCTATAAATCGTTAGTAGCATTGTGACAATATAAACTTTCTGCTTTCAATAATTATACTCTAGTACTATAAAATGTTAACATTTGGGGAAGCTGAGTAAAGGGTATATGGGAACTCATACTGCTATATTTGAAGTTTTTTGATAAATAAGATTTGATAACACAGTTTTATAAAAACTTAGTTTGGACATTTCTGAACCTCTTTTTTGTTTCCTTATGGAACAAAGTTGCTTGTTTAGGGATAATACTAATTCAATGGGGGTAAGATTTACACAGGACCAACCCTAACATTCATAGTGTGTGGCACAGGAAACAACTTTGAATGGCCATTTCAAGGAACAATATACTTAAGTGTACACAATGAGTAAAATGGATGAACTACACAAATTAATGAGTTGAAAAACCAGAGAATCATAGAACTTTCTCACTGTAAAGGCTCTTACTTTCATAACTTTTCATAACTTTTCAGTTCCTATGGGTAAATACCAAAGAGCATGATTACTAGATCACTGTATGGTAGAAGTACGTTTATTTTGTAAGAAACTGCCAAGTATCCCACTAGCCACAAATGAGAATTCCAATTGTTCTGATTATCACCAACTTCGGTATTTCAGTTTTGGGATTTTAGCCATTTAAATAGGTGTGTAGTGGTATCTCATTATTGTTCTAATTCAAAATTCACTGATGACATCGAATGTGTAGCATATTTTCATATGCTTATTTCACATGTGTCTATTTTCTTTGTTTAACCATAGTAGGTTTGTTGTTTTTTTTAACCAAGGCCTGCTAACTCTTGTCCTCCTGTGTCTATTAATGTTGTCTTTTTTCTTTCTTCCTTCTTTTTTTGAACTTTTGATCATTTAGTCTTTTTCCTGGTATGTCCAATTATTTTTTCTATTAAAATTGGGAAGATACCTCCACATTCTGGATGTTGTTATCTTTCTCCTGAAAAGATGTACTATGGCCCATGGCAGACAGTTACTATAGGGACTGGAAACCTTAGTCCATTCTCAGTTTGAGCTCCTTCAAAGCTGTTTTTTTTTGTTTTTTTTTTTGTTTTTTTTTTTGCGGTATGTGGGCCTCTCATTGTTGTGGCCTCTCCCGTAGCGGAGCACAGGCTCCGGACGCGCAGGCTCAGCGGCCATGGCTCACGGGCCCAGCCACTCCGCGGCATGTGGGATCTTCCCAGACCGGGGCACAAACCTGTGTCCCCTGCATCGGTAGGCGGACTCTCAACCACTGCGCCACCAGGGAAGCCCCAAAGCTGTTTTTAAGTCTCTGTGAAGGGTGCTCTCTTTCTGTCTTGGCCTTCCTCTACGGGTGTTGGTTGCCCTTTGGGATTACCATGTGAAAGTATGGATTCTCCCTATTCCCAACTACCCTTGTATTTGTTAGGCTTTAAATGTAATGGTTCCCGCAGCCCTGTGAGACTAAAGATACACTTAGCTTGTCATTCCATTAGTTGTAGCTTTTAGCTTGAGCTGTTGCCCTTTGGCTTCTGCGGTTATAGTCTTTTGAACTACTTGGCTTTTCAGTTCCTAGGCTGTACGATTTGAATCAGCAAATGCCCAAAGGAGAAAAGCTGCACCAAATGTCAAGCTTGCATCAGTGTTTCCCTTCTCTCCATAACTTGGCCCACATGTCTTGGTGTCTCTCTAACATTCAGATGCCAGCGAACAGATGTTTTCTTACTTTATCCAGCTTTTCTAAAATTTCTTTAGACTTCACCTGATCTTATGCTATTATTGAACTATCATCTCAATTACCCCGAGGAAGAAAATTTACAATTTTATGGGGTTTTTTTAAATTTTCTATATTACCTCAGTTTCTCTAGAGACCTTTTACTTCACTGTTTGGTCTAGTTCCTGTGTTACCAGTGAGATGGAGATAAGGTGGAGGCTAAGAATACTAGGGGGAAATCACTGATGAATGATATGTCTCGTTCTTTTTGTTTTTCCTCTCCTTATTTATTACTCTGGCAGCCTAAACCTGCCTTTCTTCATTTGACCCAGTTGCCCAAATAAGAAACCCACTCTGGTAAAGAGCTGACTTTACTCTCATAAATGTCTGCATGTTAAGATTAGCTAGATGATGAACACCATGCCAGAGTTCTTTGTGTGAGACTTTTGCAGACTTTTGTTAGCCCTTTAGTTTGCCTCTTGCAAATGCTGCTCAGATTGTTGAGGTTTTCTAAGATTCTGTAGGTCAAACCTCTCTACCTGCATACCAGATGAGCCCTTCTCTCTTTCCTGACTTCACTTGTGGGAGGTTAGCCCTCGGTTCTTCTTTTTCCCCATCCAATCATAATTGTTCATGAATTCCAAAAGGCCCTCAAAGTATCTGTCATCCCTTTCTCTCTTCTCTTTTTTATCAACACTCTTAAATATTAACCATGTATTTGCATACCTCTTTCTTACTTACAGTGGAATATTGGAAGGCTTGATCATTAAGTGTGAGCCCCACCAAACTAGGACTCATACAACACTCTCCTCCAGGCCAAAATTTTTGATATCCACTGGGTTTTTGAATACTATCTTATATGTATCTAAATTTGTAATGATTTAGTTAATTCCTGAGTTATGTGACAATAAGAAATCAGTCAAATTAGCACTACAGAAGTGCAGCTTAGACCTAGGGACCAGAACCAAGGACCACAAAAACCTGTTAACCAATAAGTTTCACTTGTACTTCATGTTTAACAACTGCTGAGGGTGAATGGGAAGTGAGGGGAAAAGAGTTTAACTTCATATCACAGAAACTTGCACTAAAATGAAGAGGAAAATGACCCAGTTCCTAGTTCAAGTCACTGCAATCTGCTTCAATAAATAATAACAGCACACAAGGAAAACAAACACTATATGATAGGAACAATGGATAATTAATTACCAGATCAGGGAGGACAGATTACACTTGCTATGGGATTTCATTAAAGAAGGATTCCAAAAACTACTGGCTTCTTCTGAGAAGACTTCTCAGAACAGGTAGCATTTAAACTGAGTCTTGAACAAGTATATAGAGGGTAGGGAACAGGCCTTCCGGGCAGGGAACAGGCACAGTGTCAGGAATGGCACAAAGGCCTTATGGAATAGGGGACAAAACTGGCTGAACACAGGAGTGCTACGTGTTGGGGAATATGGGGGAAGGCTGGCTGAGCTTGGTTAAATGAAACATAATTAGACGGAAGAGATAGTAGGTGGAAAGACACATGGAAGACTGTGGAAAGCCCCTGAAGATGGAGGTCAGCATAATAATATGAAGAACTCAGTGGTACTTTGACACTGTATGAATGTCTAGGTTTAAAAAATCAGGAAAACACAACAAAAGAATAAACTACTGATATAATGGTATGTAACCAGAGGCCAGATACCAAAGAATACACACTGTGTCTTTCCATGTATGTCATATATGGTGATAGAGGTCAGCTTAGGTGTTGCCATGGGAGAGTATGGAACAGAAAGAAGTAACAGAGAACCGTGTAGGGTGTTAGAAATATTTTATAATATCTTGATCTGGTGTTGGATACATGGGTCCATAGAGATGTAAAAATTCAGTTATTAGCAATGCAGTTAACCTAGTAGAGTTTTTTTTAATATATGCGTACATTAAAAAAACTCTAGTAGCTTCATTAGGCTGTCAGTTGTATGAAGTAAATTTTGGTCAAGGAATAGCCAAGGTAGTAATGCAGTAATAAGTTATAAATGTATTCACTGTGCTCTAGAATGTCACAATTGGAATTCAAGAAATATGTGTAAGACAAAAGACAAATATTCAATATTGATGGTTGGATGAGCTGAAAAAATTAGGTCACTCTACTTTCAATTTAAGAACTTGGCCAGTGTTTGGATACGTTTGAACAAAGAAAAAAAAGAAATACAATTTTTATTACGCATATGCTATGTATCAATCCGTGACTTATATTTTGACACATATAAACATGGGAAATATTGCACCTTGTAACTGAGACAATGAAGATGAGGGAGGTAGCTGGTTTTGACACTACAGGCTTAGAAAATCATCAGCTCATAATCGTAAGAAGTCTTAAGTCGGAGGAGAAGAATCAAGAGGAAATAGTGGTAAGTGCCAGGAGCTTCTGGAAACTAAATCAGAAATGAAGACTCCAGGATTGTTGAGCTTTCTAAGAGTCCCAATGACTCAGGTAAAAACAGAGGGCTTAAAACTGAATCCTAGGGATATATGTATGCATACAGCTGGTTCACTTTGTTATACAGCAGAAACTAACACAACACCGTAAAGCAATTATACTCCAATAAAGATGTAAAAAAAAAAAACAAAACCAAAAAACTGACTCCTGCAAAGTAACAATTGTTAGGACAAACAGTAAAGAATTATAAGAAAAATAATCACATGCCTGTCCCAACAGAGAAATAGCCTAAGCTCCATCTCACCATTTCTCCGATTGGCCTTTCACAAAATACAGTCCCATCAGCTGAATATAGGTTTGTCAAGTAACTGTGAGTAAGACTGAATTAAACAAAAATAAATCAATTCCTTCCTCCAAAACTTTTCAGAGTATGTAATGTAACAAAGTGAAACTTGAATTTCATGTCAGGATGTAGAGTACGGCTCTTCCCAAATGCTTCTGTCTTGTAACTACATTAACATCATCTAAAACCAGTGTTCTGCAAGACAGAGATTGTGAAACACTGCTCTCATCATGTAAGATATCAAGTCCTTCTGAAAATCCATTCTTCCTTCTGCCCTTTCTCGTGTTGTCCCTGTCACCTGGAATGTCTGTCCTAAGCTCCACCTGCCAAAACCCTACCCATTTTTAGGATCCAAGAGATAATAAAAGGCTTACATTACTAAAAGGCAGAGAAAGAAATCCCTTCCTAGGGATCTACATTTCCTTCCTAGGGAAAAGAAAAATTGTAAAGTATATCACAGTGACCTTAAGTCTGTGAATATAACTATGTTGTGTTACTTTGAGTTCTGTAAAGGTCAATGTGCTACAATATACATGGATATGAATGTTTGATCTCTTACAAGTAGAACTTACTGATAACTTTCATCATGAGCGAGGTTAATGATTACGGGAGCCATTGTATTTGGCTCAGCCCTTATAACTAGGGAATATTAAAATTGGAAAGGTCCCTAGATATTAGCAAATCTATCCACCTCATATTCTAAGTATGGAAACTGAGACCTTCATAGATTGGATATCTATATTAACAAAGGAAAAGGATATAAGATATTGGCAGACCTACCTTTTAGATTAAGAATTTTGAGATTTTTATAGAATACTAGGACATTATGTCCACTGATATTGAGACAATGTGTTTGTTGGTCATCATTTTCTATTGCACTGACCAAGCGAGGTGGCAGTCAGTAGTTGTACAAAGGGAAAAAGAAAACTTTAGAAACTCCCAATTTATATACACAGGGAAATTCATCATTCATGTTATTTAAACTAACTGGATGCAGTTTATCAGCTACATTGAGGAATGCTGAAGTGAAGTGTCTATACAACTAACATGTTAGTTTGTGTCATGACCTCCCTGTTGTTCAAGTGAGTTAATGGTTAGCACTCAACTAGGCACTTAAGAGTCCATTATAAATCTGGACTAAACTTTTATTTGTGGCATCTTTATTCTTCTTTGGTGCCCTTAGGCAGAATTAGCCCTCTTCTGTTTGATAAATTCAAGTATTAAACAGGGCTAAAGTTTCACAAGTTCTTTGGCCTAAACATGGGGGTAAGGGAGACCAATGAGCTGGAGTACTTCTAGATTTAAGAATGGTCAGATAGAGGAAGAAGAGTCTTATGCCATAGGTGAAAGAAGACTGATTATATTTACCTATTTTTAAAAATTAAAACCCTTTTCAATGTTCTAAAGTGATCAGGAAGTACATGGGTATGCTAGGAAGTAAGGGAGTCAAGCAAGAATATTCTCTCAGAGTTTGTGGATGCCAATGAAGAGGAAAGGAAGATAGAGTCAATCCTAGAAAAGGTTTTGGTTGGCCATAATAATGAAGTCAAAAGGAGAAGACGAAGACGAAGACGAAGACGAAGACGAAGAATGACACATGCAATGGGAAAGAGAAAGCAAGAATAGAGAAGCAAAAGGGAGAGTAGAAAAATGAGACAAATTTGGAGAAGGAAATGAGGAAGAAAACTGGGTGAAAGAAGGAAGCACTGATGGTAGACCACTTGACACTCAAACATTAACACGATGCACATTTAAGATGTGCCATCAATGGCCATGGTCATTACCCTCAAATAGTTTACAGTATGTGTTTCAAAGACATTTATAAATTGAAAATGCCATTAAAATAAGTGCCAGGGTATAAGTATTCATGGAATTATATGGGAGAATAAAAAGTCCCCCGTCAAAGAGCCTTCTGAGACATAGGGAAAAAAGGAAAAACCTAAAAAGCATAAGACTCTTCCTATTTTCATTTCCAATGATACATCCCAATCTTGATGATCAATCAGCGATTTAAATGTCAACCATAAACACAGTATTTTACGAGCTGCTATGCAGTATACTATACTAGAGCAATAGAACAGAGAGGACCTCAAACCCTCTGTTCCCTCAAATTGAAAGGCACGCTTCCTGACCCCTCCAGACCACTACTGGACACAGGGAACACACACTGTTTCAGGACCCCATCCAGCAGTCACCTGCTTTGTGATTACTTCCATGACACACCCCCACTAACACCACTGACTTTCCTGCTCCTACAGGACATGACATATATTTCCTATTTTAACACATACCACAGTGCATTATGATTGCAGATAGATGTTCTAACAACTTAAAATAGAATGATGACTTTTTTGCTCTTTACATCTTGTTGTTTCCCTACTCATAATACTTCTTGAAGAGAAACAATAAAAATATAAACAAACACAAAAAACAGATAATATACAAAACGTGTGCTTTGCACCTTAACACAAACTTAAGTAAAATTAGTCCTGACAGTATCCGGCATGACAAACTTCCATGGTACAAATGAGAATGGACCAAGGTTTGAGCAGGTACAGGAGACAATCCCGGCATGAACAACACCAAGGAAAGGTAGACAGACATGGTGTGTAGGAAATCACAAGACCAGTGCGATGGGAAGAGACTTAAACAAGACTGAAACTCACTTTCTAAACCTCCATCTCCAATTGGACAATTCGCAAGACACAGGTGCACCAAAGTGGCCCAATACTCAATCCCTTTAATGGGGAGGAACAGTTTAAAATTTTATTGCTTTAGTTTGCCCCAAAAGCAACTATCAAATGTTGGCAGGACACAATGAAGGCTTACCTTTGTTAACATAGTTAAGTCTCTCTCTCACACAACTAGCCCACTTGGCTCCACGTTCCTTAGCACACCCGACGCACTTACACAGCATTGATGAGCTTTAAACAACTGGAAGGTCACATCTTTTTTTTTTTTTTTTTTTGCGGTACGCGGGCCTCTCACTGTTGCGGTCTCTCCCGTTGCAGAGCACAGGCTCTGGACGCGCAGGCTCAGCGGCCACGGCTCACGGGCCTAGCCGCTCCGCGGCATGTGGGATCTTCCCGGACCGGGGCACGAACCCATGTCCCCTGCATTGGCAGGCGAACTCCCAACCACTGCGCCACCAGGGAAGCCCGGAAGGTCACATCTTTATTTCTTATCGCAGGAACACAATATCTGGAAACTTTATTGCTATCAGAAGATAAAGCAAAATTACTGTAAAATGAGTCATTTAAACCATACATTTTATCACCATTAAAAAGTATCTGCTCTGTGCGAAGGATTAGAAATGACTCCTGTCCTTAAAGCCTCATTAAGGACGAAGATCTAAAAACTCAAAATTTCAATGACATGAGATAAAGAACCATAACCTTTATGCACAGATGTGCCTATGGAGGCCAAAAGATATATCTAAGTAACGGCTTCATGATAACCCTGAAGTACAATCAAGACAGATGAGGCTATTCAGAGTTGGAGTAGGAGGTGCATTAACTGCACAGGGAGCACCTGTGCAAAGATACTCAAGCCTGTCACCTGCTGGGCACTGTAAATACTGCAGGTGGGGATGACTAAAGACCAGGAGTCCAAGTGTGAGAAGAGACAGAAATAAAAATAGAGATGTTGGCCCAAGCAAGCCTGGGAGAGAGCATGGCTTGTATCCCACAGGTGATGAGGCCTGGGGCTACCACTGGCTGAGTAAGGGTGCCTCCGCTGATTAGAAAAAGGCGCTCCGCTACTGAAGGACCAATTAGATAAAGGGAGTGATCACAAAACGCTCCCCTTCCTCAGGGCCAAAGAGCCCAGGAGGCTTGGCCGAGCACAGTTCAGATTACAGGCCTCTGTGCAGAGCACATGCTGGGCAGCTAGTATGCACTAACTCTGTGTGGGCAAGCCATTAGCAGCATTATTTTAGGCATATCTTGTCATGTTAGAAGATCACTCAACCCGAGTAGGCAGATGAACTTAGAGGAACTGAGACCAGGGGCCGCGAAACCACCCAGGAGTTTCTACCATAGTCGGGGCAAAATGTAATGTGGATGAAGAAGCAAATTTAGGAGGAGGCCAAAATTTACAAGCTAGACCCACTGGATGAAAGTCATAAAGAAAGTTCAGTGAAGGAATTCTGAAGAGAATGGGCTCTGCATTTTTCTTACAATCAATGTAAAATATTAGGCAAAATTAAGTACAGTGGCTTTTAAGGTCCCTTCCAGCTCTAATTTCTTTTGATTTCTAACTTATTACTCTGGTTAAGTAAAGTCCCTTCAGAGGTACAGAACAGTTCCTACACCTGAATGGGATGCAAAGAATAATCTGACTTCTCTTCACCAGGGGATGAGTTGAACTGTCCTTGCAGAAGAGGTAACACATGGTGAGAACCCCAGATCCTAGAAAAGGGCCAGGCACACGATAAGTATTCAGCTTTTTGAAAACAAATGAACAATCATTTCCTCTCCTACATCTTCACACCCTTCCTCTGCTGGCTGCTTTCTTTCAGCTTATAAACTTCCTCAATATACCCACTTAAAAAGCCCTCAGACCTATGATTCTTTGGATCTTCTTGTGGGTAACCTAAGTCTCTCCCATGCCTTCAAACACCTCTCCTCCCCAAAAGCCCAGATCTGAACCTTGGGCCCAGACCTGTCTACCAGGCCCCTCTAAAGCACTGAAGATGAAGTAAGATCCTCTCCCCACCCCCAATCCCTTCCTACTGTGCTCTGTATCTCTCAAAAAGATGCAGCTGTAAACTGTCACCCACGCTTGCTGCCCTCCCTTTTCTAACTGGTCACCAGGCCTCACCCATTCTCTCTCAGATCTGCAAGACCCAGTCCCACCTTTTATAACTTAAGTGGGACCCTCAGATTACAACTCAGCCTGCACCAAATCAACTGCCTTGCACATGGAGGTCCGAGTGAGTCTCTAAACCACAAGTCCATCTCACTGTTCTTTAGGGTTTCCCACAGCCCTCAGGATAAACATCTAAACTTCTGACAGGACAAACAAGGCCCCCTTCTCTTGGGCCCCACTAAGTTTCCAGTATCAACTCTCATTTCTTTCCCAAACCCTGAGTTCCAGTCATATACGTTAGTTTTGCCATATTTTCTTATATTTCTCAAACTTTGACACACACTGCTCCCTCCTGCCACCCCAGGACCTTCTACATATCCTTAGAAAGGATGGCACCTCCTCCAAGAAGCCTACCCTGAACTTTCCCTTCCAAGATTCTGTGCTCTGCAAAGGGGAAAGGTGGGGGGGGAGGGATCCATTGGGAGTTTGGGATTAACATAGACACACGACTCTATATCAAATAGATAATCAACAAGGACCTACTGCAAAGCACAGGGAACTCTACTCCATATCCTGTAACAAACTGTGCGGGAAAAGAATCTGAAAAAGAATGGATATATGAATAACTAAATCACTTTGCTGTACACCTGAAACTAACACAATATTGTACATCAACTAACCTCCAATATAAAATAATAATTAAATTTTAAAAAAAGATTCTATGCTCTGTAGCACCAGAACTCACTTCTTCCACAGCACTGACTACTGTGCTTCTGTTTACCTGCCACTCAGTAGAAGGGGAGATTACCTAGGGCAGAAGCATTGTCTCCAGCAGCCCTTGGTTCTGACAACTCATTCAAGTGCCAGGCTACTTTACACACATAACCTGCTTAATTAATTCTAAGAACCCACAGAAAGAGTGGTTTTTAATGTCATTCTACAAGTGTGGGGATTGCAGTTCAAAAGTAACCTGCCCAGGCCACAGACAGCATAAGCCCTGGAATTCAAACGCTAAGCTGCCTTCACACCGGTGCTCTTTGCACTATATGATACGACTACTGAAAAACAGATTTTTTTCCTGAACCCTGTTTTAATGGAAAGGAAATGAAGCTGGGATATACCAATTTCCTAATCGCTTTGGCGTGTACCAGGCAAAGTCGTTCAACAGGCCAGGTAACATCTGTGGAACAATTAACGATGCTCCAAACTGTCCTAAGTGTTCTACATTATAGGGTCTACAAACATTAACACAGTGCGACCTTGTAACCTCCAGAGAGAGTGAGTCCTGTTCAGCCCATGCTACAGATGAGAACACTGAGACCTAGAAGCCTTAAGGCACTCGGCCGGGGTCACCGAGCCGGCAGGAGTCCTAGGCCGCATGCCCCATCTAGCGCACACACACCCGGGCACTGGGCACCGGTTCTAGTGCCCACCCTCCACCTTGCACCATCTAAAACCCCACTTCGCAGCACCCACATGAGAGCCCCTGGAAGCGGGAAGTACAAAGCTGTCTCAAACAGATGAACCAGTTTGCAGGGCAGAAGTTGAGACACAGATGTAGAGAACAAATGTATGGACACCAAGGGAGGAAAGCCGCAGGGGGGTGGGGATGGTGGTGTGCTGAGCTGGGCGAGTCGGATTGACATGTATACACTGATGTGTATGAAATTGATGACTAATAAGAACATGCTGTATAAAAAAATAAAGTAAAATTCAAAAATCAAAAAAAAGAAGAATACTGTCTACTGTCCTCCATGCCCCCTGGAACACTCACTGTAAATATCCAGGAGGTGCTTGCAGAATGAATGAATCAATGAACAAACAAGCTCACTCATTTCAAACGTGCAGTCACATGCGTAATCTGACCTTCTGAGAAGTTAAGCTTCTGGAAGGAGCCCATTTTCTTAATGTATTCAGCATCGAGTCATCACAAAATATGAACTCTTATAAAGTACTGCCCCCTCACTTCCCATCAGAGAGCAAAATTCCTCAGCAGGGAAATGGGAGGGTAGCAGACATTACCCGCAAACTTTAGGAAGGCTGCGGCTCGCTGAGCACTTCACTAGGGCCCCTGACCGCCTGCCTGGTAGTAGGACAGACACACAAGGAACGGCTGCTGACCAGCAGAAAGAGCGCCCGGCCACGCAGGCAGCACACCCCGCACCCTGCCAAGCGAGGTCCGGCCAGCAAGGGAAAGACGCTCTCCACTTCAGAACCGCCCACCACTAGAAAGCCAGGTCCTGCCAGGGCCTGGACACACGAGGCCTTCCTTACAAGGGTTACAAATCTGTGGCCTTGCTCTGCCTCGAATAAAAGACAGTGACGGGGACAACGTGACCATCTCCAAATGAACTTTCAACTTCGTTTCAAGTGCCTGGGTGCTGGGTCACAGTGGATTTCTAAACTCTTCCAATATTCAAAAATATCAATTTCTAAGATGCAGGAGAGTTGTTAAACACACACTTAGCACAGACCCCAGTCCCACTCCTGAGTATTTTCTCAAGTGAGGTAAAAACCCAAGTTCACATGGAAAACTGCCCTGGGATGTTTACAGCAGCTTTATTCCTGATCCCCTCAAAAGTGGAAACATCCCACAAGTCCTGCCACCCGCAGGCGAATGGACAAACGGAAAATGGAATACAGCACAGCCAGAAAAAGGAGTGGCTTCTCATACCCGCAACAGCAGGGATGACGGACTTCCCTGGTGGTCCAGTGGTTAAGACTCCACGCTCCCAATGCAGGGGGTCCGGGGTCCATCCCTGCTCAGGGAACTAGATCCCCCACGCCGCAACTAAAACATACTGCACGTGGCAATGAAGATCCCATGTGCCGCAACTAAGACCCAGCACAGCCAAGTAAATAACTAACTAAATAAATATTTAAAACAACAACAACAAAAAAACAAACCCGGGAGGAATCTCGCATAGGTTTTGCTGAGCCAAAGCAGCCAGAATCAAAAAGCTACATGCTGTTGTTCCGCTTATCTGACTTTCTGGAAAAGCCAAAACCTTAGGGACAGAGAGGAGATTAGTGGCCAAGAGGCTAGAGGCACCCTGACGCCAAAGGGCAGCAAATGGGATGACAGGATTGCTCTGCTGCCTGATGGCGATCAAAATTCCTACAACTGTGCACTACAAGTGAACTATGCTTCACGGCTACTAAGGACACACAAATTATTACATTTTGAAAAATGCGCCGGCCAGCCATCCCGTGCATGACAAGTGCAGTAAGAGGGGCGGGGAGGCGAGGCAAGTGGATCAGCTGGAGTTCTGAAGGTTCTCCCCACTTTCAGTTTCCCTCCCCTGGCATGTCTCCCCGCCCGGCCCACTGCTGCTCAGGCCGCCCACCCGGGACACCCGGAGTTACCCAACCGGAAAAGCCAGAGCCCAGGCTCAGCCACGCCTCCAGGCACAGGAAGGGCAAAAATAGAAAGCGCCAGTGCGCAGTGGAGGGCTGGAAACCCTCGGACCTCAGATAACTGCAGAGAACCGGGCCTCGGAGTCAACATCGGCTCCCAGGCGGTCCCAGCGTCCCAACCCCGACCCCGGTCGTGAAACAGTTTCCACAAAACTGACACACATGGAGCCCGCGCGAGGGGCGGGTCGCGCGGGCTTCCCCGCCGGGTCGCCTGGAGGCCGGTCCCCCGCAAGCTGAGCGCACGAAAGGGCGCCCCAAAGGCGCCGGCCCAAGGCGCCCGCTGCGCTTTCCCTCCGGAAGGTGGGCTGCGGGGCCCAAGCGTAAACCCTGAGACAAGGTACACGCACACCACGCCGCCACAGGGGACGAGAGGCCGGGCGCCCACCTGGCCGGACACCCTGCATTTCTGGAATCACCGGACTTCTGTGTAAATTTCCCTTTGGCGTGTCATTTTCCAAAGGCCACTCAAGATCAGGGGACGGAACGCCTCCTCTCCAAGTGTCCTGCCAGCCCACCCACTCAACATCAGAGGGACAAAATGCCTAACTAAAACAAAACAAAACAGAAACACAAAAAACTGGAGAGAGGGAGGAAAGGGTGCCCTCAAAAATAAAAAAAACCTACGCACGTTGACAGCGCTAAGAATAAACTACCAGGAAACAGAATCCCTACATGTCAGATCCTAAAGTACAGAAGGGCAAGCCCGCCGGCAGTCCAGGCCCGGGGGGACCGTGGTCCCCAGCCCTGCAGAGCCAACCGCAGACCGGCTCGGACGCCCCTCGGAAGCGCGGGGTCCCCGCGGCCGAGTCTGCGCCCCCGGCCGGCGCCGGCTCCCCTCTGCCCACCCTGCGCGCGGGGGCTGGAAACGGCCGCGGAGAACCACGGCGCGGGGGGAAGGGGGGCTCCAAAGAAGGTCTGGCGACTCGAGTCGCTCCGTTTCTCGGTGGGCTCAGCGCGCGCCGTGGGGGAAGAGGGGCGGGGGTCCGGGAGGAGGGGACGGGTGGCACTTACGTAGACCTGCAGCGGCCACAGGCAGACGGCGGGCTCGGCCCCCACGAGCGACTCCAGCCTCAGCTCCAGCTTCTCCTCCATGTCTTCGCGTGCGGCCCCCGCACCGTGCTAGTCTGGCGGTTGGGGGAGGGGCGCGGCGCCGCCGGCGGGGGCGGGGCAAACGGGCAGGCGGGCGGCTGAGGGGAGGGGGCCTGGCCTGGGCCTCAGCCGCCGCCGCCGCCGCCGCCGCCGCCGCCGCCGCCGCCGCCGCCGCCGCCGCCGCCGCCGCCGCCGCCGCCGCCGCCGCCGCCGCCGCCGCCGCGCTCCCGTCCGGCCCCCGGCTACCTCTTTGTGGTCACAGAGCCCGGGCCTCCAGCGCTGCTGCGAACTCGGGCCGGCGTGAGGCAAGCACAGTGAGCCGGGGGCCGGGGTGAAACACTCACGGCGCGCGCGGCCCACCCCGTGAACTCGCCCGCTCTCACGACGCACGCACGCACGCACGCACGCACGTCTTCGGCTGACCCCGGCCACCCCCACCGGCCCGAAGTGGGGACCCGAGGAGAGCCCTCGGGGCCTGGGGTGGCGGGTTCGACTTCCGCCCTTGACGTACCGTGACACACACGCACCCCCTCCCCCCCCAATAAGAAGACTATAATTCCTCATTAAATATGACAGCCGGAATCCCTGCTTCTGTTCACAAAAATGCTGTGTATTTAGCCTATGCTAGGCACCAGACTGAGGACGCTCAGTACTGGCAAAAAAGGAAATGCCCTAACCTCATGGCACTGCCATTTTAATTGGAATAGTAGTGACAATGGTCAAGGGAGAAAATAAAGTGTCATCGTCGCCACGGGGATGGTTAATCTCATGTGCGCACTGCGTGGGGCCCCGCCAACCACAAACATTATTCCAGATGTGGCCAGGAAGGTATTTTTCGGAAGAGATTAACACTGAAATTGGTCCATTTTGCGTAAAGGAGATTGTCAATGCCACGGCGTGGGTGGGCCTCGTCCATCAGTTGAAGGACTGGAGAGAAAAATGAGGTTCCCTAGAAAGAGGGAACTGTTCCTCCAATGGCCTTGGGACATCAGCTCTTCCCTGTGTCTCCAGCCCAGAGTCCTGCCCTGACTTGCCTGCCTCACGGTCATGAGTCAACTCCTTAAAACAAAACTATATATGTAAAAATACTGAATATATACAAGCCTATTAATTTGTATATGTGTGTATACATATTATATATGTATACACGTTTATATGTGCGTGCGTTTGTAGTATATGTGTAAGTACTATATACAGTATACATACAAGCCTATATGTGTGTGTATATATTATATGCATGTATGTATGTATATATATATAGTATACATATTACAAATGTGAACATGCTGTATATATACACACACCATATATTGATATATGGGTGTGTGTATATATACAGTATATGTACACTGTATGTATGTATGTATACAGTGTATATTTATATATGTGTGTATATATGTTGTATACCTGTATGTGTATACGTTGTATAGGTATTATATGTATATATGTATATACTATATATAGACACACTTGTGTATGTATTTATATGTGTATTTACATGCACATATTTACATATAGGTGTGTATGTGTGTGTATACGTTGTGTATATGTATGTGTATATATCTTATATATATGATATATGTATATATATGATGAATTTATATATACAGTACATATATATTTTTATGCTACATGCTTTTATATGTAGGTGTATATGTGTGTCTATATGTACGTGTATGTATTGCATATATTATATATGTATGCATACTATATATATACACACCTAAATATCTTTGTATGTGTGTATATATGTATGATATATATGTACCTAGGTGTCTATTGCATGTTATACGTATGTGTACATACTGTATATATATAAACTATGCATTTTATGTGTGTATGTATAGTGTATATGTATGTGTGTATTGTATATGTGTATATGTGTGTATACATACTGTATATATACAAACTGTGCATTTTATATGTGTGTATATATGTGTGTGTGTTGTATATACTATATGTGTATATGTCTGTATGCATACTGCATATATACACAGCTGTATATTTTTGTATGCATGTACATATGTACGTGTGTGTGTATATATACACACATAAACCCTATGGATTCTGTTTGTCTGGAGAACCCTCACTGACATGGACACTTATGACAATTGAGCACCTGCCCTTTGCCAGCCAGGGAGCCAAACACTTGTCTTTTCGGTGTCTGCCTTAAGTGTCACAAGTCCCGGGAGGGAAGGTGATGCCGCTCCTACCAGTTGAGGTGCCTCAGGGTCAGAGAGGTGCACAGGGCTGGGGGCTGGAGCCTGGTGGAGCCCAGGTGGAGTTCTAGCAGCAGTACAGCCTAGCAGTCCCACTTCCCCGGGTGCTTCTCACAAAGACGCCGAGGGAGAGACTGGGTCTGAAGGAGGGGATGAGGAAGCTTCCGTGGGTCCGCAAGCCCAGACCAAGGCTGACTCGTCAAGGGTGTTAGAGGTCAGGACTGTGGTCACCCTGGGGGTGGGGTTACACAGAGCCATTCCCATTCTGGAAAAGTATCCATTCTGCTCTTGTTTGTATGTTTACCCCCCTCCCCCAAATCTTTTACAAACAGATTCTCTTGGCTGCTGGGAGCACACACGGGGAAGTTGTGTGTGAGAGGGTGCAGTCCAGGGGACAGGGAGGATAAGCCCCGCACCCTTAGGGCCAGAAGTGGCTCAGCTTTGTGAGCTAAGGATGGCCCGCGAGGTCCCAGAGAGAAGGGTCCCTACTCCGTCCCTGCTCCGTGCACCCCATTCCCAGCCTGAGAAGCCTAGAGCCACCCCCACACACACACACCAGGGAGGAGAGCCAGTCACCCTGGCTCACAGGCTGCGGCTCCAAGACTCCTGGCACTAGAAGCTCAGCTTTCATGCCCTAGGACAGGGCCAGAGCTGTTATCTCCGGAAACCCTCTGTCTCTCGCCCGCCCTCCCTCCCTCCCTCCTCCGCCTCTTCCCCTCCCGCTCCAGCTGGCCTGCCCTCCACCCTGCATTTCTACACAGGATGGCTCACAGACAGCTGCTCCCTGTGTCCACCCACCGCCATTCGATGGATGTCAAAGCAAGCCCTGGGGACTTCCCTGGAGGTCCAGCGATTAAGACTCCGAGTTTCCACTGCAGGGGGGCGCAGTTTCGATCCCTGGTCAGGGAAATAAAATCCCACATGCTGCACAGCACGGCCAAAAAAATAAATGAATAAAAAATAAAGGTATAGTGATGAAACAGCCCTAGTGGTGCTAGGATGGGACATACAGCTCTATGGTATAGAATAAAGGTCCAGAAACAGATATATGAGAACTTGATATGACAGAAAGTGGGGAAATTAAGGAGTTTTCAATAAATGGCATTAGGACAATTGCATATCCATGTGGGAAAAAGTAAATTAGAAAAAAAAAAGCAAGCCCTGGTCAGGTGTGACCTTGGGCCCAGGGCCATTGGCACACATTGTCGTGTGGGATGTTCTTCCTTAGACTCCTCCCTCCCTCCTGTGCCACTTTCCCCGCCAGGTAAAGAACTCTGCCTGGTCAATAAGACCCTAGAGGTCCTTGGCCATTGCTATTGCAGTTGGAATTGTTACTGTGTTTACATAGGGTGACCAACACCCACCCCCAGTTTGCCCAGGACCGCTCAGGTTTGAGAGCTGGAACTGTGGGGAAACCCTCATTCCCGGGGAACCCCAGAAGGCTGGTCAGCCTATTTAGGATGGATCTCTCACTTGATCTCCCAACCCCCGAGAGCCAGAAAGGGAATCTCCCCCCTCCTTCCATTGTAACCTTCATTCATTCATCCACCCATCCCTTTATTCAACTCCTTTATTCAGCAAGTATTTATGAAGCATCTACTACACATCAGACACTCTTCTAGGTGCTGGGGACAGTAAACTGAGAAGGTGTGATTTATTACATAGGGATGATGTCTCGGAGACCACTGCAGGGCAGGGGAGCTGGGAAAGGGAAGGGGCAGTTCTAAATGCAGGCTCTGACGGGATTGGGGCAGACCTTGCCCTGGGACAGGCTGGTTGCTTCAACACAGCTGTCCTCACCCAGGGCCATCCTGCCCCCGCCTCACCCAGTTCTTTGGTCATGTCTGGGGAAAATCTGTGGTGGTCACAACTGGGTGGGAGGGGCCCCTGGAATCAAATGGGTGGGGCCAGGGATGCTGCTGAACCCCACACAGTGCCCAGGAGGGGCCCCCAGCAGAGGATGACCCACCCCAAATAACCCCAGTGCTGTGGGGGAGACCCTGCACTAATATTATTCAGACCCACTGGTGCCCCTAGATTCCTGCACAGGCAGGGCCTCTAACTGGGTCATCTCTGTATCACGAGGTGACCTAGAGTGGGGCAGCCAGGAGGGCTGAGTATCGGGGGTGAAATGACAAATCTCTGTGCCCACTCTCCCCGCCGCACCCCAGGGTCGATGGCCTCTATCTTCTCCCTGTGCAGGTAGCTTTTCCCTGAGCCATTTCTTCTTGTCAAGGTCCCTGTCACAGGTTGGGTTCCCCGAAGATGACGTTGAGAGCAAGGATTGGAGTGCAGGTGGTTGATGTGAGACGTGAAGACAACACATACAGCTGCCATAGGGTCCCGCAATTCCACTCCTGGGCATAGATCCGGAGAAAACTCTAATTCAAAAATATACGTACACCCCTGGGATTTCCCTGGTGTTCCAGTGGTTAACACTCTGTGCTTGGGCTTCCCTGGTGGCGCAGTGGTTGAGAGTCCGCCTGCCGATGCAGGGGACGCGGGTTCGTGCCCCGGTCTGGGAGGATCCCATATGCCGCGGAGCGGCTGGGTCCGTGCGCCATGGCCGCTGAGCCTGCGCATCCAGGAACCTGTGCTCCGCAATGGGAGAGGCCACAGCAGTGAGAAGCCCGCGTAACGCAAAAAAAAAAAAAAAAAAAAAAGACTCTGTGCTTCCAGTGCAGGGAGCATGGGTTCCATCTCTGGCCAGGGAACTAAGATCCCACATGCCGTGTGACAAAAAAAAAAAAAAGAAAAGAAAGAGAGAAAGAAAGAAAGAAAGAAAAAGAAAGAAAGAAAGAAAAGATACATGCACCCTAATGTTCATTGCAGCACTATTTACAATAGCCAAGATGTGGAAGCTACCTAAATGTTCACTGATGGATGAATGGGTAAACAAGATATGGTACAGGGCTTCCCTGGAGGCGCAGTGGTTGAGAGTCCGCCTGCCGATGCAGGGGATACGGGTTCGTTCCCCAGTCTGGGAAGATCCCACATGCCGCGGAGCGGCTGGGCCCGTGAGCCATGGCCGCTGAGCCTGCGCGTCCGGAGCCTGTGCTCTGCAACGGGAGTGGCCACAACAGTGAGAGGCCCGCGTACCGCAAAAAAAAAAAAAAAAAAGAAGATATGGTACATATATACAATGGAATATTATTCAGCCATAAAAAGAATGAAATAATGCTATCTGCAGCAACGTCGTGGATGGCCCTAGAGATCATCATACTAAGCACTGTGAAGTGCCTGGGGCAGCCACTCAGAGCAAAGTGGCCACCAACCCTGCTGCAGCTGCCTGAACAGAGAGTGGAGGGCGAGGGAAAAATACGTTGGCTTCTCCCATCCCCCTGCCCTCCAACCTCTGGCCAAAGTTTTCCACTGGCTGAACCTACCTGGAAAAGAGTTGGCGAGGAAATCTGGGCGATGGGGTTTGCAGGATCAGCCCTGTGACACGGAGAACAGCAGTGGAAAGACAGGGAGCCAGTCTGAGGCAAACAGGCCAATGGCAGCGCAGTACCCACTGCTCCCTACCTCTCCTGTGCCACTGAGTGGAACCATCTTCATGCGCGACCTTTCTCTTCCCTCATCTCCCACATCTACCCATCCATCCTCTAAGGAGCTCATCCATTCCTCTCTCTTCCTCACAGCCACCGCCATCACTCACTATCGTTACTGCAGCAAGCACCGCTCTGCCTTCTCCTGTCTCCAGACTCCCTCTTCTAATCAGTCACTACACTCCAGCCAGAAGGATTTTTCTCAGATGCCTATCTTACGTCACTCTGCCGCTTCGAGTCCTACAATGGCTGGCCCGTTGTGCTTAGGAACCAGTCCACATTCCATGGCAGGACTTCATCACATCTCCAGTCTCCCCTCCCCTTACATACGCTTCCATCCTCCACATTCCCACATCCTGAACCTCAGGCCCCTGAATTTCCTGGGGCGGCTCTCAAGTCAGGGCCTTCACACGTGCTATTCGCTGTCTTCACAGAGCCCTCCCCTATCCTGCACCTCTTCGGACTTAAGCCCTCTCATGTTGGCCTCAATGGCAGTACTTCTAGGAAGACGTCCCTGGTCCTCCTCACCTGTGTTCCCTTGCACCCAAGACTTTCCCTGGTGGTAGGGGTATCAGATTTAACAAATAAACCATGCAAGTTTAACCGGGTGTCCTGTATTTTATCTGCAACCCTACCTGATCGGCACTTGTTTCAGAGTATGACAATTGCATGTTGACATTTTAATTTCCCTACTAGGCTCCAAATCGCTTAAGGATAATGATCTTGTCAATATGATTCCCCATTTTGCTAACTAACTAGGTAAGGTTGGATGAATGGATCAGTGACTTGTGGATGGGAGTTTTTACTTGAAATCGTATAGAACTAGACTTCAGCCCTAAACAGGAGAGATGCTTAAGAGACTCAAGGGAGGCTAATGACAATTACTCACCCAAGTGGAGGCTCCTAGGTTAGTTCTGGGCCAGCCTCTCAGGGTGTAAGAGAAGAACTTGGAGGTGGAAACTGTACACTAAAGGGAAATGACCAGAAGGTATGACTGGAAATGATTATGTAAAGCTTTCAGCCTGCACAAAGCTAACAGACTAACTTCAGCTGGTTTGGGGATTGCTCTGGCTCAGTTCTGAGTGCTGCACACAGCTGGAAAGTTTATGCTCCTGCTGCTGGGGTTAAAACAGTGGAAAAGGCCAGAAGGGTGATGCCAAAGATCATCGTACTCTTTTGACCTCGCGATGGTTTTCTAATAGAAAGCTCAAATCTTGCTATTTTCAGACCCGGTACCCAAGGGCAAGTATGTAACAAATATGAAAAAAGTGAGAAAGGTGGAAGAAAGGCAAATTAGAGCCCACCATCTGAAGAGGCAGCCTCTACTGGCTGCAGACAAACCTCCATGCTGCAATGCAGGCCCAAATTTTCTCCCCCTTCAAGAAAACACGGGAATCAAGATGTTAATGCTTCATCTCATGATTTTTTTTAACATGCCCATTAAGTCAATAAGTATTAAATGGTTCAAAAAGAACACAACTATAAGTTTATTACTCCGTGCAGGCTTCCAACACTTTACGTGGAATCAACATGTGTCTCCAGGCTGAGATTCCCCTCAACTTGCAAACCTCAGGCAGATGCTGATTCAAATCCCAGAAGCCTCTAGTTGAAAATCAATGTCTAAGATGCTCTGTGGAATCTAGGGAAGCATTTGCTAATTTGCTCTGGGGCGAAATCTTCTATCAATATCAATCAGGCATGAATGTAGATAATTTTCCCACGCTATCAATATAGTCATCTATATGTTTAGTCAACATTTATTGACTATCGCATGGGGAGGTTTGGTGGTCAGTAAACAGTGGAAAGAGGCCCAGAAAAAAGGGGGTACACTCAGGCTTGAAATCCACCAGGTACACGCCTCTGCTGCCATACCAGTTATTTAGATACTTATCTACTACTTCCATCCTAGTTGGTTAACAGTCTCTGCCCCAGCCCTAGCCCTGTGGGCCTCAGACCCCACCAGTGGGCCACTCATCTGTGGCCACCTACGGCAAGGTGGTGCTTTCCTGGAGTCATCCTCCTTTGGCCACTTGTAATTTGGCCCTCTTTAGGGTACCATACTAGTTGTTCAATATTTTGAGCATCACACACCAACTCTCCAAAGAGAAAGTAAAGTGAGAAAGGTTCCCCCAAATGCTCACGTGGCTTTTGTCTCTCCCTAACCTCTTTTCTTGATTAACTCCTGCGCAACCATTCAGATCTCAACTCAAATGTCACCTCCCATTTCGCCGTCTGGACCGTGTCTCCCTGACATTTATTCTTGCAGCTCTGTTCTTTCACTTCATATCTTGTATCCATTTGCTTATTTGTTTGTCTGCCTCCCTGATGAAGCTGTAAACTCCATAAGGGCAACAAAAAGCAGAACTTATTTGGCAAACTGCACAGGCTTCTATATGGTTTACGTGGGATTGGCCACCTACCCAGCTCCAAAGATGGGTCCTGTTGTATTCCAGCCAGTTAGCATGTCCCTTCCTCCAGGTCCTACTCATTGGCACAGGAACGAGAACCTGATCTAAGGCAGCCCAAGCAGAGTGAGGCTGGACACTCTGGCGAGGAAAGTAGAGCTACAGACCCGTTCTAAAGAGGCAATGTCACCAATGTGGTTATCACAAAGCATGACACGAAGGAGGACAAAGACGCAGAGTCCCAGAAAGATGGCTCCAAAAGATACACAACATGGGCCTCTCGAGTAAACCAGATCTGGGCTGGCCCTTGTGTTTGGACTGTTCAGTTACATCAACCAATAATTTTTTTCTTTTTTTTTTTTTTTTGCTTTAGCCAGTTGGGACTAAGGTTTCTATGTATTGTGACCAACAAAATCCTAACTGATATATCTTGTCCCTGTATCCACAAGAACCTTGCTCATGGAAGACACCATATCTTGAACAATATGCCATTGGGAGAACTGGAGATGGCTTAATGGGGGAGGTGACTGGGTAACATCAGCTGGAGCCTTAATTTGAACATACTTCTTTAGAAAATATGTTAGACTGTCCAAGATTTAAATTCATCAGAAATTCAGGAGTATTTTCCCCGGTGTGTTTTACAGCAGAATTGTTCCTACCTGAGGTTACTAACCTGCTCACCTGTCATTTCCTAAGAACTCCTAAAGATTTCTGCTTCAAATCCTGGACTTTCAACCTACAGAACCTATGGTTTTAAATTGGGGGAAGGGAACAGGAAAGAATGATTCAGCCTCTAGCCGCTTTTTACTCTGCTGGATAAGATCATTAATTTTTTCCCCCAGAATGACCTGTGACTTCCTACATTTCTTACATTTCAACTTCAAGTTTCATTTCTCGGGATGCCTACAGCTTTTCACCTGGCTAGATGGAAGCCAAGATTTTACTTTTCTCTTGGGGGCTATTCTGCTGGGCTAGAGTCATTAGAAGCAACTTTAACTTCAGGTTATTATAAATATCACATCTTTTAAAGCATAATCAGGCTATGTGGTTCGTGATCTGGTTATTAGATTAAAGGTCTGTGTGGCCAAAGGGCTGTACTTCTACAACTATTGAGAAATAAACAACCTTGACTAGTCAGGGAAGGAAAAGTCTGCAAGTCGGTCCCCATAGCCTGATCAGGGGATTCTTTTCCTCCTTCCCTGATTCACCAGAAAGCACACTTGCTCATACTGTTCACATTCTCAAAGTATGTTTGTTACTCTCAGAGCTCCTGGAATACATATCCTCCAACGGTTGCCTTTTGTCAATGAACTGTTCTGCACAGCTCCGCTGCTTATATTTTAGGATTTTTTTTCCTTTGGGAGAGAGAAGTGGCTTGTAAAACTACTAGTGGAAAATAAGCGTTAAGAATCACTTCACCTTCTTCATCAAATAAATCCACCTCAATTACTGGTTCTATGAACCAGTATGTAATTCAAAAGTTTGATGAAGAACAGAATACTTTGTGTCTCAAAATATCTCTCCATAAATTACTTATTAACTACAAAGAGACAAATAATAACTTCACAGTGGAGAAAGTGCGGGGGCACCACCTTAACCAAGATGCTAATGAGACAGATGACCATCAAGGGGCTCCTGTAAGGATGCACAGAGAGACACACCGTCACCTCTGTGGAACCCCATCCAAAGCACAGAACATGAAAGAACCATGAGGAAACAGGACAAACCCAGAATGAGGATCATTCTACACAACAACCAGCCTATACTCGTCACAAACTCTCATAATATGAGGAACAAAGAGGCTGAAGAATTATTTCATACTTAGACCAAAGTGACATGAGAACTAAGTGCAATGCATGATTGTAGACTGGTTCCTGGCCTGAAAAATTTAGCCATTAAGGATGTTACTGGAATAACTGGCAAAATTTGAATATGGATGGTAGATCAGTCAACAGTATCAATGTTACATTTCTGACTTAGACCACTGTGCTGTGGTTTGGTAAGAAAATGTTGTTTCGCTTAGGAAGTAATCACTATTTCCAGGGAAAAGGGCAAAATGTGTCCTTACCCTTAAGGGGTTCAGGAGAAAAAAACATGTATATATGGAAAGACAGTGAATGCCAAAGCAAATAAAGCTAAATATTAATAATTGGTGAATCTAGGTAAAGCACATACAAGAGTTCTTTGTACTAATCTTGCAACTTTTCTTTAAGTTTGAAATTATATCTATAACTATATATCTACATCTATATAGATATATAAAAATCAACACACACAATTCAAAATAAGTTGCATCAAGCTAAAATCCAGCCTATTCTTCAGGTATTGTTGGCAATCTGAAGAGAAACAAAGGCTAGGATACCAAAAGGGACTGGGTCAGTAGATTCATTCATTAGGACCCTGAGTACATTTCTACTAACTTAAATTATGCTTTCATTTGAATCAAACATTTTGGACTGCCTTCAACTTAGTGCCAATTACTTATACATTTAAACACTCAAAGGATGAATTCCATACTTTTCCCCAAGTGAGGCACAAGGCTGTCAGTATTCTCGTGTGCTAACAAGTAAGCAAGGCCAATTTCTATAACCTAACTATAGGACTTCTGGGTACGTAAATTTTTTCTCATATGCCCAGTTCCCTATTTTCTTAGAAAATCCAATTTGCTCTGGGATTTCAAATACCACAGGCTCTTGTTTTTGTCACAACAAATGAACTATTTTATTCTGTAGATTCTTAAAAAGAAATTCAAAGAATCTTTGCTCACTGCTAGCTTTTCGAGATCTCTCCCAATATCTCTCTGATCAAGCTTTTCCACCCACTCTGGAATAATCCAGGGGTAATTAGAACTTCTTACCTTCTTGAGCCCAAAAGGAGCCAATTCATCACAAGCTGTCATGGATTCTGATTCTAAATTACCAAGAGCCCCATTACTAACAGAGGCAGGGAATCTTCTTTGCAATTAAAGTGATTGATTTCTTTGCAGACGCAGTAGCATTTCACTTTTTAATTATGTTCATTCGGATCAAATGTGAGAAAATTCTTCCTCATTTTATTTTCCATCCAAAGGACACGATACAACAAACATTAATCCCAGAGTGATACAAGGCCAGACCTGCAAGGGCCTTAGGCAGAGCTGGACATCTATCAATGGGTCTTGTCCATTTTACAGGGTCTTAGTGGCTCCTTAAGCTCTAAAGGGGAGAAAAGGGACTAATTATTTGTTACATCACATACTTCACCTAAGGGCTGGCCAAACCTTCCAGCATCTGCTAAGTTGTGAAGAGACAGCATTAGATGTTTAGATAAACATAGACTAGCGCCGAACAGAACAATTTTGTTTCTTGTGCAGGCAAAGAACAGAGCCACAGTGCTGGGGATAAAGCAGTGTGTGCAGGTAAACATAAGCAACGTGCGAACAAATCTGTTTTTTCTCACTTAGGTGGTATTAACATGGTTATGTGTTGTCAAATTTTGAAAGAGAAAAATAAACAAAAACAGTTTGGGAGAAGAAGGAGGACACTCCGGAGGATCTGAAGGAACGTGAGGCCACCAAGGCTTACACAGATTTCCCAAGGCCTGAAAGACACCTGTCTGTCCACTTTGCTTTTAACCTTAAAGACTGGCCAGTTGTGGCTCCCGCAGCCTGTAGACCCGGGGCCTGCATCCTTATCTCCCCTTCCCCACTCGCCACGTGGTCAGCAGACTGGCGTCCGTTCACTCACTTGAGACATTCAAAGGTCAAGGTTTTCGCTCAATGAGTATCTTCCAGCGATCTGTGCTCCAGACAACAGTGACTACCCTTTGTCCTGGTACGAATGCAGTTGCTCGCCGTTTTCCAAACACTTTCACACATATGTAAAGAAGAGTCTGGGAGCCCTCCAAGATTTTAAATTTTAGTTAAAAATGAAATTATATAGTAAGCTTTTGAAAAATTAAAACATCCACGTATGTGAGATTGTACCTCTGCCTTTACTGCAGGCTGTTTGCAAAATTCAGGAAGCCCTGCCTTTCCATTCATTAAACACATAGTCGTTGAGCACCTCCTAAGGGCAAGGCAGGATGCCAGGTGATGGAGGTGGAGAAACAGGGCTTGTTCCTTGCTCCGATGGGGAAGGCACGTAAGCAGACACCCTCGGCACAGGAAAACACAGAATGGAGGTGCTGTGATGGGATAAAAGGGTCACGCTTATAAGAACAAAGGAAAAGCGCATCCTTCCAATGCAGGAGACACAAACAAGCTCAGGAGGTTGGCAGGTGTCTTGAAGGAACATCAGTCTTGCTGAGGGGGGGGAAGAAACTCCAGGCTTACCCGACGTAGCACGGGCATATACACTCGCCACATCCCAAGAACCAGAAACACAAGGAAGAAGAAGCCAGACCAGACACCACAAAGCTGTGACCGTTGGGCTCAGAAGTCTGAGATTTTTATGAACCAAGGAGGAGCATGAAGGGGAAGTGATGGTCCAACTGGCTGTGCTGGTAGGGGCAGGTGGGGGCAGATGAGGCTGCTGAAATGATCTGCTGAGGGCTGACAGAGCTGGCTGTGGCAATGGGAATGGAAATAAGTGGAGATTCAAGAGATTTGGGGCCGGTACAAACCTCAGGGACTTGGAACCATCATATGAATGGATGAGGAAGTAGGCAAAGTAGACTCTGAGCACTATTATATGTGAACACTTGGATGGCGTCCATGGACTGGCCAGCTTTTGCTGTTGAAACATTTACTGTGTTTAAACAGTCACATCATGCACTGAGCCCTTGTTTTAAGCTCTTCAAACATCCCTGAGATAAGTGGGGGAGTTATTTCAATCCTCCTTTTTACAGATGAGAGAACCATGACTGGCAAGGTTTAGCCCTAAGCAGGAAACCCAACTAACCCAACTAATTGGTGCAGAGCTGGGACGAAAGATCAGTGTAGTCCTCATTACACAATCCAGCGAAACACAAAGATGGCTCAAAACTGTCCTAGTGGCATGTTTCCAGCCTAAGTGGGACAAAGTTCATACAACTTTATATCGTGAGCTGTGTTGTAAGGTGGTTTGTTGATAATGTCCATTCCAAAAGCCAACGGAAAGCTACCAGTACGCTGAATCATTAAAAACATGGAGGTACACGACTCAAGTCTTACACATTTCTGAAAAAAATACCCTTCACAGATGCTATTTTTAGCAAGTTTTCCCAGCATAAAGTTTTTAAAAGAACAATCTGTCTAAAAAAAGCATGTAAAGAAATTCATTGACAAAGGTTTAGATGTTTTAGGACTTTAAGGTCCTTCACACGGTCAACATAAAACACTGACAATGGATGAACAATAGGGGAAAAGACTATTCAGCAAAGATCTTCCTTCTTCAGCATCACTGGTCAAACACCAGAAAGAGAACAATCACGTGAAGCAACAGTAAGGGAATTTAACACAGATTTTTAGTTTAACAGCATAACTGAAAAACAAAACCAACCAACCAACCAACTGATCTTCTACCCACTGAAAGGAAAGGAAAAGTGACTCAGGGAGCTTCCAAACCTTGTGAAGCAGCTTAAAAAGGGAGGGGGAGGGGGAAGGGGAGGCACACGACTGTTGAGAACCTAACACTCTAATGCACAAGGTCAAGGATCCTAACAAATTCTCAAAGTCTCAACATATACCAACAAGAACCGTATTAATAGAAATATAAAGGCACAGAGATATAAATGCATAGAGATATAAACTATTTGGTAGTAAAAACAGACCTTGCTATATAAGCATATAGTAAGTCACTTCTATCGCTTTATGAGAGCAACCGTATAAAGAAAGAATCCAGAAGACCCCACTGCTGTCATCTTGCAAAGGATCAAAATTCAGCACCTAGAGGGCCCCACCCACCCTCCATGCTGTGTGTCTGTGTTTCTCTAAAAATAATAACCTGCAATTGGCATATAATTAAACCCATAGGCAGCTTTGAATATGAGATCTAGGCAGAAAAAGTAGCAGCAAAGACAACAGTAGCTGGAATTTGGTAGAAAAGTAAGAGAAGACTTTTTAAAAGCTTCCAGTTCAAGTCAGAATTAAGGTTAAGTTTCAACAGCTTGGGATAGCTGTGGATGCTTTTCTGTTCTCTGAAAAAAGAAGAAAATCTATCATAAGTATGTTCATTCGAAAAAAATACTGTGTTTTTTAGCCATGCCCAGGTGACTTTCAATTTTGTACACGGTTCAAGGGCAGAGTGTATATTAGTTAGGATGTGCTCATAGCTGGTGCATCTCCAAAAAATGCTTCATGAAGGCTGCCAGCTTCTGACATCTTCGATGGTGACAGCATTATACAGAGAGGCCTGAATGCCTCCAACGGACCCAGAAGAACCACCGATGCAGCCGTTAAGAACAGGAGCATCTGGTTGAGCATCAGGATGACCCTCCTTCCCGTCACCAGCTCCTGCGAGAGTCACGGCACCTGAGGCCGTCGTGTCCAACCTCCCACCTGAAAGCCCCTGCAGGTGGCCAGGAGTGTCACACAGCTCAGTCATTAGAAAATTCCTTTCCAACAGCAGTGAAGGACCGTCACGCTCACAGGTAACCTAGGTTAGCTCAACTCTTCAATGAGCCTGCTGTGCAGGGGGCAGGGAGCGGGCAGCTATTCTCATGCGTGAAAACATACATCTTCCATGGAGCTCACAGAATTAACTACTCTCTCTGATGTTCAGGGGAGCAACAGTGTCTGTTCTTACACTGAACAGGCTTATGCCAGCTGCACTAGAGATGGGATGGCACCCTTTGTGCTGTCAGAGCAGAGATTTTCAAAGGAAATTTTGACCAAAGCTCCTAGAAGGTGTGGCTCCCCCACCCCTTGCTCTCGGCCGTGGAATCGTGCTAAGGGGCCTGTAAGCAGCAGCAGGAGCACCCCCGTAACAAACGGTCTTTCCCAACTAGTTACAATAACTGCTACTCCAGGATGGACAGGCTCCTAGATGTGTCTCCTTCAGCGTCTGAAAACTAAACCAATTCTCTGACAAGCTTCTGGATGGGACACGTACTCACCACCTATGCCCTTTCAGGGAGATCATACTGAGTTCAAGAGCTTTATCGAGAAATCTTTTTTCTAAAGCATCATCTCCTTTGGTGTTGCCAATGCGGAATGAAATATTCAACTTGCTTCTATTCTGGGCCTGCACTGGACATCTGAAAAACATGTTTTTTCTTCCAGCTATTTTTCTGCAATGTGCAACTGCCATTAACAAAGCAACAGAAAAGTTTTAAAAACCATTTTCCAGATGCAAACAAGAGATTAAAAAAAAGATCTGTGCCAGCACATTTATCATTTACTTAGGGAGATCACTCTTGCATATGGAACAGTGAGTTAACATTCTCTTATACGACTCATACTTAATTTCCAAGAGCCTCAGTTTCCTCATCTGAATATTAGCAATAATAATAATATCTCCATTTCATACTAGTTATGACAGTTCAGTGGTACAACATAGATGAAGCTTTCAACCCATGGCAGCCACACAGCAATGTGAATGACCCTTTCTCTACAAGGCTGCAGAGAAAAAACATAAGTTGGTCCCAATAGTGGCGGTAAGATTTAAAAATAATGAGCAGCAGCTTTCAAAGCACTTAAAACACTGTATTGTCCCAAGCTGTGTGACCTTGAACAAGTTACTAAATCTTTCTGTTGTGCCTCTCTGATGTGAGGACTAAATGGCCACAAATTCTCTGCAGCCCTCCCAGCAAGAGGTGGGGTCTAGTGCTCCACACCTTTTGAATCTGGGCTGGCCTTGTGGACTTGCTTTGACCAAGAGACTGCAACAAGAGTGATGTTGTGCAACTTCCAAGCTGAGGCCTCAAGGGGCATGAGGCTTCTATACCTGCCCTCTTAAAACATCACTGCCATGGAAGCAAGCCCGAGCTAGCCTGCTGGAAATAACAGGCGCAGCCCACAGCCAGCACCAGCTGCCAGACAGATGAGGGGGGCCATTTAGACTCTAGGTGGATCGCCAGATGACTTTGGTTGAGTAAGTGATCTCAGATGAGACCAGCAGAAGAAACCACCCCACTGAGCCCAGCCCCACCTGCTGACTGAAAAGAATCCTGAGCAAAAGAAATGGCTGTGGTTTTCAGTCACAGTCTTGAAGTGTTCTATGATGCAAAAGTAGATAACTGACAGAATTTAGAACAGCATCTGGAACACATTCAATGCTATGTAAATATCGATTGAAGTCAACAGAGCTGTCTTTTCATTCTCCACACCTTGCACAGGGATCATACAGACTCTCAAAAATGAGTGGGTCAAGTTTCATCTAGGATACGTTAGTATTGGACTTCAGTTTCTGATTTGGAGAGTGAGCAAGCCAAAATTATCTTCCGCTGACAACCAAAGGAGACAAACAGAAGAAGAGCTGACATGCTATTCTGGATTACAAGCAAAATATGTCATAACTCTCTCAATTCTCTCAAGCACAGCCTATTTTATTCTTCCACTTCTACAGGGTGGGATTCATTAAAAGTAAACAGCAAAGAAAAGCAGTGTGAGGAAGCCCCCATTAAAAGCTATGCTCGGCCCTCAGGGCACACACATAATTCCTGTTAAAGTTAATAGGAGTCAAGTGCACGTCGACAGACAGAAGAGACGCAAGCAGGGAAACCAAGTATCTGGTAATAGGCTTTGAGCCTGAATTCCGGGCCCCCCTTTGCACAGGTAGTAGGTATCCTGGTTGACATTGACATTAAAAATGTAGTGTCTACCCTCTTTGATATTCTGCTGCCTCAGGCTCCCCAGGTGACAGTCCAATTATAGAGCTGGAGCAGCAAAAAGGACACGTGATTTAAGGGGAAAAATATTAAAAGGGGGAAGAATTAAGAACCTGGATTTACAAAGAATCTGTATTTACAGTCGTCCCCCACACATTTACCCATCCTACTGTGAATGTAGGTGGTATCCTGAAAGCAACAATGTCATAACAACTAGAAATTGAAGATTAAATTTGCACGGTGCCTGAGAGTGTCCCTGCTGTGGGGCTGAGGGAAGGAAGAAAAAGATGAAGGGGAATCAGCTGCTCCCAACCTAGCAAGACGGCTGTGGAGGGAATTCAGATTCCACAGGATAAGCGCTGTGGAAGCACAGAGCTGAGCAAGTACCTCTGCCCAAGGGAAGGTTGAAGGTTTCAGCGGAAGGGAGGTGGGAAGGGTCAGGACAGGGGGAGACAAAGGAAGGGCATCTGGCAGAGAGCTGTCTCTGCCAAGGCACGTGGGACCGCAGCAAGTTCTCTGCAGCGCCTGGGGTGCTGGGTACCTGGCTGGGGGCAGGACTGCAGACTGCAGAGGGCCCTGCAGACACGCTCTCCTGGGAACTGGATCCATCGGATCCTGGAGCATGAGGAGCAATCAGGTCTGCACAACAAGGAGTTCTGCGTTGTAGAAAAAGCACTAGGACACAGGGGCTGGAGGGTGGGGACACTGGGGGAGAGGCCTGCTAGAAAGCTCCCACAAAAAACTTTCTAGGTCAACAGAATTAGGGCTCATGATCAAGACAGGGACACTGGGGAGTTTCAAGCATGGGCAGTAAGTGAAAATGCCAATAAGGACCCAACGGTCATATAAATGAGTATAACAGGCCCAACATGACAGACTCAGCACAAACCCCCTACGTTACCTGTTAACTGTGAGGGCCCGTTCTTTACTTCCACAGAGAAACAGTCTCCCTTTTGCTTGAAACATACGGCCCTCCCAGTCTGTTTCTCCCACTTTCAGAGACACGGGGATTATGAAATAAGACAGCTGGATTTAAATCATCTTCCCGTGTTCCAGTAAGGGCTCAAATTGTGTGTTTTAAACCCTGTGAGCCACACCGAGCAGTGCCGTGGGCTGTGCTGGGCCACCGCTCCCAGGAGTTATCACTAAATCCCACAGCAGGGGCAGGGCCTGTGGCCGAATGAGTTGGGGGCAGGGAGAAGGTGCCAGGCTGACAGAGCGCTAGCAGGGGGCCGGGTGGGTGTGGAAGCAGCAGGTAATCCTGGGACTACAAAGCTTCCAGGACAGAGTCTGAGCAGCACTCCCCAGGGAGTCTAGGACGGAAGCTGATAAGGATGGTTGTGACTGGAAAAGCGGTGCCACAGCCAGTCATAGAAATTTAGGAAATCCTGAATTAACAGGGCTACACGGGTTTCTTGACTCAACTTCCTAGAGCGTCTCAAGAGCTCAGATGAATCGTGAACTCCCAAGAGGATAATTCATACAGGAACAGAGTTTTCCCCAAATGCATGTGGCTGAAAAACCCACTGCATCTCTGGGATGAGTATTCTAGAATGCCCACTGAGAAACCCCTGGACTTCCCAAGGTACCAGAGGGGTGTGTGTGAGGGGAAAGGCACCATCTCAGTGCGAAACAGCATCTCACAAAGGTGGTGACGGTTAGTAGGGCGCAAGAAAACCGCAGGCAGCTGGCAAGCGATGACAAGACGCTCGTTTCAGTGGTGTCTGCTCCAAAAGACAAACCAGAAACAAGAAGGGCGCGAAGAGTGCATCCTGAGGTGAGAGAAGCCCACAAAACAGTCACTAGGCCTCTCCTGACTGCCTAACTTTTAAATAAAAAATTAACTCTAAATTTGCACACGATTAGGAAAACTAGAGTAAAAATATAAAGATCTATTCCCTTCCATAGAGGTGGTTGCCAGTAACAGCCTTTTGTGCATTCTCAGGATCAGATACACAAATGTGTATACGTGTATATATGCGTGTTTCCGTATGTACATATATACATATATAGTATTTACAAATACAAACACTGTGGGTTTCTAAGTGGAATCATAGAAATGTCCTTTTCTACACCTGCTCTTTTTCCTTTTGACCTCATGACATATCAGGTCATCTTCCCAGTTTGCTCACAGACCTTCCCCGTTCTCCACACACACATTACTCCATACCACGGATGGATCCTAATTTCCTTCATCAGACCCCTCCTGAAGGGCATCCGGGTTGTCTCTAGATTTTCCCCATTATGTAAGTATCCCTCATTGGACTTGCAGGTGCCTGATTTTATGCACACTTCTGTGCAAGGCAGAGTACTGGCAGAGGGCAGGTGCCTAGAAGTAAAAGTCTTTGGTCAAAGAGCAAGAGAGTTTTGAACTTTGATGGACGCTGCAAACCTCGCTCCAAAATTGAACACATTTATTATACTTAACATAGGCAAAGTGTGTTTGTTCCCTCGTCTACACCAGATGTTATCAGTCTTTAGAATTTCTGCCCATCAGAGGGGAAGAAAATCCCATGGTTTTAATCTGCATTTCCTAAAGAAGTTGGCCCCTCCTCAACTGTCTAGTAGCCAGCTGTGTTTCTTCTGAGTTGTTTGCTCATACAGGTAGAAACCACCCCCTGCCTTTTTAAAATTTGCTTATCCTTTTTCATTTATTTGTGGGTTCTTCTCTATATCAACAGTAACCTTTAGATGTTAATACACTACCCAACTTTGGTGTCTGTCATTTTGTTTTGTTTACGTCTTGAACTGTAGAAAAGTTTTAAATTTTCATGGAATTAAATATCTTTTACTTTATGGCTTCTGAGTTTTATGGCTTACTTAGGAAGGCTTCTGTACTCCCTACACTTACACAGAAATTCTCTCCTGTATTTTATATTTGCTTCTTGCATTTAGCTGCCTTTGCATCTTTTCGACTGACTAGAATTTGTGTATGCTATGATGCAAATATCTAATTTCTGTTTAAATGAATTATCAATGCTTCAATCAATCAATTAGACAAAAAGTCAAGTTAGACTGTAAAATTGTCTAAGTTAAAATACAATTCTCAAGTAAACAGGGACCTGTTTCTGGACTTTTCCTCCGATCTCTGTTTCCCTCTGCCAGTGGCTTTATATATTAATAGATCGTATGTTAACATTACATTTTATTAATGTTAACATATATGTTTAAAATGTTTCATCTATCCTTTTGCACTAACTTTTTCAGGAGAACACTGAACTGGCTTCTAGATATTTACTAATTTTTGTGACTATTGCAAATGGGATCTTTCCTTGTTTTTCAGTGTTATTTCTGGCTTATGGGAAAGTAACTGACTTCTACATACTTAGACACAACTGATCACAATTCTGAACATGATCATTTCTAGTTTTTCCACTGATTCCTGCATTTTGAAAAAACAGTCATGATCATCTGTGATTTTTGTTGTTTCCTTAGTAAAGGCTCTGGAAACAGCCCCCCCCACCAATCTCCCCATGTTCTTATCCTGCCTGATCCCACTTCCCCACTGCACCTGACCCTAACCTGTCTGCACTGCTGTAAAACACTGTCTGTTCACAGGGTTCTGATGACAATAAAAGGTATTCATATCTGTAAAGTGCCAAGGGCTCTGCCTACTTTATTTTATTTTGGGGTTGTCAACAGACACATCACATGCTTCCCTCTTTCCTAAGGCCTGGACCCCACATGAAAGGGAGAAAACGTGACCTCGTATCTGGATATGGATTTTGTCACTTCAAGAGCTTTATCATATTAAAATTAATATCTAATAAATATTAAACACTATGTGTCAGGAACATCCTAGGTACGTTCCATAAGAACCACAAATAATATTAACAGCTAATCGTTAAGGAAGTAATTAACCGTTAAGGAATAACCATTAAAGCTGTTTTAATTTTAGCACACCAGAAAATATAAGGGGTATAAGTTCCAGTAGCATTAAAAAAAAGACAGAGGGCTTCCATGGTGGCGCAGTGGTTGACAGTCCGCCTGCCGATGCAGGGGACACGGGTTCGTGCCCCGGTCCGGGAGGATCCCACATGCCGCGGAACTGCTGGGCCCGTGAGCCATGGCCGCTGAGCCTGTGCGTCCGGAGCCTGTGCTCCACAACAGTGAGAGGCATGCGTACCGCAAAAAAAAAAAAAAAAGAGAGTTACCAATTCTAATAGTAGCTTTTCCTTTTCGACCACTTTCCAAAATTATAGTTCTCTTTTTCTGTCTAGAAGCTTTGGATGGTTCCTTCACCGATGGAGAAGTTATCCACTGGTACTGAGAGAGAAATGATAAATATGCCATTTAAGTTACAGGTAATTTAGGAGGGTTTGATCTTCATTAGAAATTAAGATATTTTAAGTTAATAAAAGGTCTTCAATCTGCATTTCTGGGAAGCTAAATTAAAGCATCACACAACATTTTCAAAAACAGAAAAGCCATTTCATTTGACCAAAAACTTAGTTTTAAGATGGCAGAAAGTACCTTGATAATTTTCTTTTAAGAAGGAAAGAAAAACAAGCCATTAAAGAGAAATTCTTCCGAGAGAATTAAAACATGTTATATACCTCTGACTTGGCACTCCTTCCATTCTGGAGACCTTTTTTGGTAACTGCTTTCAGCACAGAATGATTTAAAGTAAAATAAATTGAAATTAGAGTAATTATTTCCCAATGAGTGGCTATTTCCATTTAAAACCAAAAGCCAACTAATTATTGATTTTCCCATAAAATTAAATATGAAATCTACATTATGTAATTATACACTTAGTTCCCCCTTTGTGTATTCTAATTTCTTCCTCAAAAACCTAAGATGCCATCTTGCAGACTGCCCCCAGTGGCTACTATTTTGGCAGCAGCAAAGGTCAGCTTTAAACATTTTGCATCTAAAGTGGCTTTAGATACCTTTGGATAGAAAGTACAGTCTGAGCACCATCCAGACGCTTAGATACCTAAAGGGCGTCCAAGATAACAAACCAACCACTTTTCACTTGCTCCAAACTTCCAACCTAACCTAGGCCATAAACTTCTCTTATTTGGAGCACTGTGGCAGTCTCCTAACTGGTCTCCCTGTTTCTCTTCTTTATCCTTCCAAGTCCATTCTCTATACCAGGTCACCTTATTGAGATACTATTTGGATCATGCCTTTTTCCAGTTCAAACCCCTCTACTCATTTAGAATAATCCACATCTTTACTCTGGCCTTCAAGACTTTACAAGAGCAGACCCCTGGCTAGCTCCTTGACCTCATGTCATACCACACTCTTCTTCACTCGGTACTCTGGCCATATTGGCCTCCTTGCTTTTCCTTAAATACTCCACCCACCTACATGCCTGCATACTCATTGCCTCCTTGTCCTGGAACGTGCTTACTCCAGTTCTTCCATGGCTTGCTCCTCTCTTCATTCATGTCTCTGTTCAAATGCCACTTCTCCAGTGAAGCTGTCCCCTAACAAACCTATCCAATGGAGTCCTACCTGCTCTCCCTCGCTCTCCTTACTTTAAGATATTCTTGCACTTCCTACCCTCTAAAATTATATTACTTACCTGTTTACTCATTTCTATCTGAACTCCCTCACTCTCCTTACTTTAAGATATTTTTGCACTTCCTACTCTCTAAAATTATATTACTTATCTGTTTACTCATTTCTATCTGAACTCCTTCACTAGAATGTAAGCTCCACAAGGGCAAGACTTTTGTCTGTCTGGTTCACTGCTTTATCCCTAGTGCCTAAACCCATATCTGGCACACAGAAGATATTTTAAAAATTGCTTGTGATTCTGACAAATGAATAAAGTGCTCCTGGCAAGAATTCAGAGGTTGCACAGGAAAGAAAGAATGCTCTTGGTGGAAGTAGGCTTAGTATCTAGGTTCACCTCTATTCAGAGTAGAGATAAGAACAATTTACAAGTAAAATTCACTTTAACTAGTACATTATCTGCTAAAAACATAAGGGAAGTGCAACACTAGAAAAGTACAGTTGAAGCTTGAACAACATGGGTTTGAACCTCGTGGGTCCACTGACACACGCATATTTTTCAATAAATATGTACTATCGTCCTACACGATCCAAGGTTGGTTGAATCCACAGATGTGGAACCACTGACTATAAACTTATACCCAGATTTTCAACTGCGTAGGGGTCGGCACCCCTAACTCCACGTTGTTCAAGGGCCAACTGTGTGTGATGAGGAAAGTTAAACACATTAAATTTTTAAAAACTGTCAATACGTAAACAAATTCTTTTTGTTTTGCTACGTGTTTATCAATTTCAAAAAAGTGACCGGGGGAGCCGGAGGAAGATGGCGGAAGAGTAAGACGCGGAGATCACCTTCCTCCCCACAGATACATCAGAAATTCATCTACACGTGGAACAACTCCAACAGAACACCTACTGAACGCTGACAGAAGACCTCAGACCCCCCAAAAGGCAAGAAACTCCCCACATACCTGGGTAGGTCAAAAGAAAAAAAGAACAAACAGAGACAATAGGATATGGACGGGACCTGCACCAGTGGGAGGGAGCCGTGAAGGAGGGAAGGTTTCTACACACTACAAGCCCCTTCGAGGGCGGAGACTGCAGGTGGCGGAGGGGGAAAGCTTCGGAGTAGCGGAGGAGAGCACAGCAACAGGGGTGTGGAGGGCAAAGCAGAGAGATTTTGGCACAGAGGATCGGTGCCCTCAGGCACACACCAGCCCGAGAGACTTGTCTGCTCGGCCGCCAGAGCGGGCGGGGCTGGGAGCTGAGGCTCGGGTAGCGGCTTTCAGTCGGAGCGCAGGGAGAGGTCTGGGGCTGGCGGCAGGAAGAGACCCTGAAGGGGTTAGTGCTAGCCCGGAGGGAGTCCGGGGAAAGGGTCTGGAGCTACTGGAGAGGCAAGAGACTTTTTTCCCTTTTGTTGCCTGGTGCGCGAGGAGAGGGCATTCCCCTCCCTCCCCTCTGCCTGAGTGAGCCAGAGCCCCCGAATCAGCGGCTCCTTTAAACCCGTCCTGTCTGAGCGAAGAACAGACGCCCTCCGGCGACCTACGCACAGAGGCGGGGCCAGGTCCAAGGCTGAGACCCGGGAGCTGTGAGAGCAGAGACAGGGAAATCTCTCTGTGCAGCCTGCGAGGCAGCGGATTAAAGCTCCACGGTCCACTTGATGTGCCCTGCGTCTATGGAGTGCATGAATGGACAGCGAATCATCCCAAATTGAGGAAGTGGACCTTGAGGACAAGATTTAAGACTTTCCCCCCTTTTTTTTCCCTCTTTTTACAACGAATTATCTCAAATTAAGGAGGTGGACTTAGCAAGATTTCAGACTTTTCGCCCTTTTCCTCTTTTTACAACGAATTATCCCAAATCGAGGAGGTGGACTTGGAGAGCAAGATTTTTGATTTTTCCCCCTGCTCTCTTTTTGTGAATGTGTATGTGTAATCTTCTGTGTAAGATTCTCTCTGTATAGCTTTGCTTCCACCATATGTCCCAGGGTTCTTTCGGTCCGTGTTTTTTTTCAATAATTACTTTTTAATTTTAATAACGCTACTATATTTCATACTTTATTCTATTGTACTTTACCTGCTCTTTCTTTTTTTCCTCCCTTCCCTTCCTCCCTCCCTCCCTCCGCTCCTCCTTTCCTTCTTTCTTTTTCTTTCCTCCATCCCTCCCTCCCTCCCACCCTTCTTCTTTCCACTTTCTTTTTCTTTCCTTCCTCCCTCCCTCCCTCCCTCCTGTCTTTCTTTCTTTCTTTCCTTCCTCCCTCCCTCCCTCTCTTCTTCCATTCACTCTTCCTTTTGCTTTCATTCCTCCCTCCCTCCCTCCTTTCTTTCCTTTCTTTCCATCCTTCCTCCCTCCCTCCTTTCTTTCTTTCTTCCTTCCTTCCTTCCTTACTTCCCTTCTTCCTTTCTTTCAATCTCTCTTTCTTTCTTCTACTAATTATTTCTTTCTACTTTTTCTCACTGTTATTCTGAGCCGGGTGGATGAAAGGCTCTTGGTGCTGCAGCCAGGAGTTAGTGCTGTGCCTCTGAAGTGGGAGAGCCAACTTCAGGACACGGGTCCACAAGAGACCTCCCAGCTCCACATAATATCAAGCAGCGAAAATCTCCCAGGGATCTCCATCTCAACACCAGCACCCAGCTTCAGTCAACGACCAGCAAGCTACAGTGCTGGTCACCCTATGCCAAGCAACTAGCAAGGCAGGAACACAACCCCACCCATCAGCAGAGAGGATACCTAAAAACATAATAAGGCCACAGGCACCCCAAAACACACCACCAGACGTGGACCTGTCCACCAGAAAGACAAGATTGAGCTTCAACCACCAGAACACAGGCATTAGTCCCCCCCACCAGGAAGCCTACACAACCTACTGAAACAACCTTAGCCACGGGGGACAGATACCAAAAACAACGGGAACTATGAATCTGCAGCCTGCAAAAAGGAGACCCCAAACACAGTAACATAAGCAAAATGAGAAAGCAGAAAAACACACAGCAGGTGAAGGAGCAAGATAAAAACCTACCAGACCTAACAAATGAAGAGGTAATAGGCAGTCTACCTGAAAAAGAATTCAGAATAATGATAGTAAAGCTGATCCAAGATTCTATTTCCCAGATCCAAAATCTTGGAAATAGAATAGACAATATGCAAGAAACAGTTAACAAGGACCTAGAAGAACTAAAGATGAATCAAGCATCGATTAAAAACACAATAAATGAAATGAAAAATACTCTAGATGGGATCAATAGCAGAATAACTGAGGCAGAAGAACGGATAAGTGAGGTGGAAGATAAAATAGTGGAAATAACTGATGCAGAGAAAAATAAAGAAAAAAGAATGAAAAGAACAGAGGACAGTCTCAGAGACCTCTGGGACAACATTAAACGCACCAACATTCGAATTATAGGGGTTCCAGAAGAAGAAGAGAAAAAGAAAGGGACTGAGAAAATATTTGAAGAGATTATAGTTGAAAACTTCCCTAATATGGGAAAGGAAATAGTTAATCAAGTCCAGGAGGCACAGAGAGTCCCATACAGAATAAATCCAAGAAGAAATACGCCAAGACACATATTAATCAAACTGTCAAAAATTAAACACAAAGAAATCATATTAAAAGCAGCAAGGGAAAAACAACAAATAACACACAAGGGAATCCCCATCAGGTTAACAGCTGATCTCTCAGCAGAAACTCTACAAGCCAGAAGGGAGTGGCAGGACATAATTAAAGTGATGAAGGAGAGAAACCTGCAACCAAGATTACTCTACCCAGCAAGGATCTCATTCAGATTTGATGGAGAAATTAAAACCTTTACAGACAAGCAAAAGCTGAGAGAGTTCAGCACCACCAAACCAGCTTTACAACAAATGCTAAAGGAACTTCTCTAGGCAAGAAACACAACAGAAGGACTATACCTACAATAACGAACCCAAAGCCATTAAGGAAATGGGAATAGGAACATACATATCTATAATTACCTTAAATGTAAATGGACTAAATGCTCCCACCAAAAGACACAGAGTGGCTGAATGGATACAAAAACAAGACCCATATATATGCTGTCTACAAGAGACCCACTTCAGACCTAGAGACACATACAGATTGAAAGTAAGGGGATGGAAAAAGATATTCCATGCAAATGGAAATCAAAAGAAAGCTGGAGTAGCAATTCTTATATCAGACAAAATAGACTTTAAAATAAAGACTATTAGAAGAGACAAAGAAGGACACTACATAACGATAAAGGGATCGATCCAAGAAGAAGATATAACAATTGTAAATATTTATGCACCCAACATAGGAGCACCTCAATACATAAGGCAAATACTAACAGCCATAAAAGGGGAAATCGACAGTAACACAATCATAGTAGGGGACTTTAACACCCCACTTTCACCAATGGACAGATCATCCAAAATGAAAATAAATAAGGAAACACAAGCTTTAAATGATACATTAAACAAGATGGACTTAATTGATATTTATAGGACATTCCACCCAAAAACAACAGAATACACATTTTTCTCAAGTGCTCATGGAACATTCTCCAGGATAGATCATATCTTGGGTCACAAATCAAGCCTTGGTAAATTTAAGAAAATTGAAATTGTATCAAGTATCTTTTCCGACCACAATGCTATGAGACTAGACATCAATTACAGGAAAAGATCTGTAAAAAATACAAACACATGGAGGCTAAACAATACACTACTCAATAATGAAGTGATCACTGAAGAAATCAAAGAGGAAATTAAGAAATACTTAGAAACAAATGACAATGGAGACACGACGACCCAAAACCTATGGGACGCAGCGAAAGCAGTTCTAAGGGGGAAGTTTATAGCAATACAATCCCACCTTAAGAAACAGGAAACATTTCGAGTAAACAACCTGACCCTGCACCTAAAGCAATTAGAGAAAGAAGAACAAAAATCCCCCAAAGTTAGCAGAAGGAAAGAAATCATAAAGATCAGATCAGAAATAAATGAAAAAGAAATGAAGGAAACGATAGCAAAGATCAACCAAACTAAAAGCTGGTTCTTTGAGAAGATAAACAAAATTGACAAACCATTAGCCAGACTCATCAAGAAAAGAAGGGAGAAGACTCAAATCAGTAGAATTAGAAATGAAAAAGGAGAAGTAACAACTGACACTGCAGAAATACAAAAGATCATGAGAGATTACTATAAGCAACTCTATGCCAATAAAATGGACAACCTGGAAGAAATGGACAAATTCTTAGAAATGCACAACCTACCAAGACTGACTCAGGAAGAAATAGAAAATATGAATAGACCAATCACAAGCACTGAAATTGAAACTGTGATTAAAAATCTTCCATCAAACAAAAGCCCAGGACCAGATGGCTTCACAGGCGAATTCTATCAAACATTTAGAGAAGAGCTAACACCCATCCTTCTCAAACTCTTCCAAACAATATCAGAGGAAGGAACACTCCCAAACTCATTCTACGAGGCCACCATCACCTTGATACCAAAACCAGGCAAGGATGTCACAAAGAAAGAAAACTACAGGCCAATATCACTGATGAACATAGATGCAAAAATCCTCAACAAAATACTAGCAAACAGAATCCAACAGCACATTAAAAGGATCATACACCATGATCAAGTGGGGTTTATTCCAGGAATGCAAGGATTCTTCAATATACGCAAATCAATCAATGTGATACACCATATTAACAAGTTGAAGGAGAAAAACCATATGATCATCTCAATAGATGCAGAGAAAGCTTTCGACAAAATTCAACACCCATTTATGATAAAAACCCTGCAGAAAGTAGGCATAGAGGGAACTTTCCTCAACATAATAAAGGCCATATATGACAAACCCACAGCCAACATTGTCCTCAATGGTGAAAAACTGAAACCATTTCCACTAAGATCAGGAACAAGACAAGGCTGCCCACTCTCACCACTCTTATTCAACCTAGTTTTGGAAGTTTTAGCCACAGCAATCAGAGAAGAAAAGGAAATAAAAGGAATCCAAATTGGAAAAGGAGAAGTAAAGCTGTCACTGTTTGCAGATGACATGATACTATACATAGAGAATCCTAAAGATGCTACCGAAAAACTACTAGAGCTAATCAATGAATTTGGTAAAGTAGCAGGATACAAAATTAATGCACAGAAATCTCTGGCATTCCTGTACACTAATGATGAAAAATCTGAAAATGAAATCAAGAAAACACTCCCATTTACCATTGCAACAAAAAGAATAAAATATCTAGGAATAAACCTACCTAAGGAGACAAAAGACCTGTATGCAGAAAATTATAAGACACTGATGAAAGAAATTAAAGATGATATAAATAGATGGAGAGATATACCATGCTCCTGGATTGGAAGAATCAATATTGTGAAAATGACTCTACTACCCAAAGCAATCTACAGATTCAATGCAATCCCTATCAAACTACCACTGGCATTTTTCACAGAAGTAGAACAAAAAATTTCAAAATTTGTTTGGAAAAACAAAAGACCCCGAATAGCCAAAGCAATCTTGAGAACGAAAAACGGAGCTGGAGGAATCAGGCTGCCTGACTTCAGACTATACTACAAAGCTACAGTAATTAAGACAGTGTGGTACTGGCATAAAAACAGAAAGATAGATCAGTGGATCAGGATAGAAAGCCCAGAGATAAACCCACGCACATATGGCCAACTTATCTTTGATAAAGGAGGCAGGAATGTACAGTGGAGAAAGGACAGCCTCTTCAATAAGTGGTGCTGGGAAAACTGGACAGGGACATGTAAAAGTATGAGATTAGATCATTCCCTAACACCATACACAAAAATAAGCTCAAAATGGATTAAAGACCTAAATGTAAGGCCAGAAACTATCAAACTCTTAGAGGAAAACATAGGTAGAACACTCTATGACATAAATCACAGCAAGATCCTTTTGGACCCACCTCCTAGAGAAATGGAAATAAAAACAAAGATAAACAAATGGGACCTAATGAAACTTCAAAGCTTTTGCACAGCAAAGGAAACCATAAACAAGACCAAAAGACAACCCTCAGAATGGGAGAAAATATTTGCAAATGAAGCAACTGACAAAGGATTAATCTCCAAAATTTATAAACAGCTCATGCAGCTCAATAGCAAAAAAACAAACAACCCAATCCAAAAATGGGCAGAAGACTTAAATAGGCATTTCTCCAAAGAAGATATACAGACTGCCAACAAACACATGAAAGAATGCTCAACATCATTAATCATTAGAGAAATGCAAATCAAAACTACAATGAGATATCATCTCACACCAGTCAGAATGGCCATCATCAAGAAATCTAGAAACAATAAATGCTGGAGAGGGTGTGGAGAAAAGGGAACACTCTTGCACTGCTGGTGGGAATGTGAATTGGTACAGCCACTATGGAGAACAGTATGGAGGTTCCTTAAAAAACTAAAAATAGAACTACCATATGACCCAGCAATCCCACTACTAGGCATATACCCTGAGAAAACCATAATTCAAAAAGAGACATGTACCAAAATGTTCATTGCAGCTCTATTCACAATAGCCCGGAGCTGGAAACAACCTAAGTGTCCATCATCGGATGAATGGATAAAGAAGATGTGGCACATATATACAATGGAATATTACTCAGCCATAAAAAGAAACGAAACTGAGCTATTTGTAATGAGGTGGATAGACCTAGAGTCTGTCATACAGAGTGAAGTAAGTCAGAAAGAGAAAGACAAATACCGTATGCTAACACATATATATGGAATTTTAAAAAAAAAAATGTCATGAAGAACCTAGGGGTAAAACGGGAATAAAGACACAGACCTACTTGAGAATGGACTTGAGGATATGGGGAAGGGGAAGGGTAAGCTGTGACAAAGGGAAAGAGAGGCATGGACATATATACACTACCAAACGTAAGGTAGATAGATAGTGGGAAGCAGCCGCAGAGCACAGGGAGATCAGCTCGGTGCTTTGTGACCGCCTGGAGGGGTGGGATGGGGAGGGTGGGAGGGAGGGAGATGCATGAGGGAGGGGATGTGGGAACAGATGTATATGTATGACTGATTCACTTTGTTATAAAGCAGAAACTAATAAAAAAAAAAAACTAAAAAAAAAAAAAAAAAAAAAAAAAGAAAGACATGGAAAAGTATGGTCCATTTAAGAAAACAAATTAATTGATGAAACCATCCCTAAGGAAGCCCAGACATTTCTCCACTGCATATTCTGGTCTCCTTTGTCATAGATTCATTGACCATAAGTGCATGGGTTTCTTTCTGGGCTCTCTATTCTGTTCCAGTGATGGATGTTTTTGTGCCAGTACCATACTGTTTTGATTACTGTAGGTTTGTAGCACAGTCTGAAGCCAGGGAGCATGATTCCTCCAGTTGTGTTCTTCTTTCTCAAGACTGTTTTAACTATTCAGGATCTTTTGTGTTTCCATACAAACTTTAAAATTATTTGTTCTAGGTCTGTGGAAAATGCCCTTGATATGTTGATACAGACTGCATTGAATCCGTCGATTTCCTTGGGTATGATGGTCACTTTAACAATATTAATTCTTCCAATCCGTGACCATGGTATATCTTTCCAGCTGTTTGTGTCATCTTTAATTTCTTGTATCAGTGTCATATAGTTCCCTGGGTACAGGTCTTTTACCTCCTTAGGCAGATTTATTCTTATGTATTTTATTCTTTTTTACGTGATTGTAAATGGGATTGTTTCCTTAATTTCTCTTTCTGATAGTTCACTGTTAGTGTATAGAAATACAGTAGATTTCTAGATATAAATTTTGTATCCTGCAAATTTACCAAGTTCATTTGTGAGCTCTAATAATTTTTTGATGGTGTCTTTCAGATTTTCTATGTATCATGCCATCTGCAAACAGTGACAGTTTTACTTTTTCCTTTCCATTTTGGAGTCCTTTTATTTATTGACTTTTCTTGTCTGATTGCTGTGGCTAGGACTTCCAAAAGTACCTTCAATAAAAGTGGTGAGGGCTTCCCTGGTGGTGCAGTGGTTGAGAGTCCGCCTGCCGATGAAGAGGACACGGGTTCGTGCCCCGGTGTGGGAGGATCCCACATACCACGGAGCGACTGGGCCCATGAGCCATGGCCACTTAGCCTGTGAGTCCGGAGCCTGTGCTCCGCAACAGGAGAGGCCACAGCAGTGAGAGGCCCGCGTACAACAACAACAACAACAAAAAAGTGGTGGGAGTGGGCATCCTTGTCTTGTTCGTGATCTTAGGGGAAATGCTTTCAGCTTTTCACCATTGAGTATTTTAGCTATGAGCTTGTCGTATATGGCCTTTATTATGTTGAGGTATGTTCCCTCTATGCCCACTTTCTGAAGAGTTTTTACCATGAATGGATATTGAATTTTTTTCAAAAGCTTTTTCTTCATCTATTGAGATGATCATATGGTTTTTAGTCTTCAATTTGTTACTGTGATGATAAGAGACCTAAGAGAGCTACAGAGGCTAAGTGACCTTTCCTTCCCTGAATGGGTAGGTATCCTTGTTCTGCCTTCTAATTGAGTTAGTATCTGAGTAAAGAACTGCCAGGTGTCATTTAGTTCACAATACACTGTTGTGGCAATATAGAAATGAATTTGCCTAAATCATTTTGCTTTTCTAAATTATAGTAAATGAATATACTGAATGAATACTTCAACTTAAGGAAATGTTCTTAAAAATATATTAATGTAGGCACTTCAGCGGAGAATTGAAAACAAAACAAATAATTCAGGTAAAATTAAAGTACACTCAGTTGTATCCAGTTTCCTCTTGTAAATCTCTCTTTTTCATTTGAGTGGACAATCACTGGAGAATATCTGACTTGGGGCTAAGGAAATCTAAGCCTTCTTGGCCACACTGTATTCTCTTATGTCGTTTAATAAAGACACCAGTTGGGTTGCTCAAAAAAATAGTGGGAAAAATCAATCCCTCACATCCAAAGGGCAGCTCTTGAAAATATGTGGATTGTTGTAGTCATTTTGCTCTTCTGGCCTCAGAAGTTCTAATCTTAACCTTAGCCCCTCATGCAGAGAGACTTTTTAAACCAATTCGCACATTACTCATTATGTGACTGTTGAATAAGAGAAACCCAGCTCTTTTCCTGTGCTTTCAAGCAGTTATCTTCTTCAAAACTTTGTTTGGATTGTTATACCTTAATCTTGCCTGGCAAGGGACTTATGGGAAGGTTCTTATTGTTTGAAAGTTTGGTGCCAGTATCTGCAAAGAAAGAAGAAAGTAAAGAAGGAAAGGTGTGTTTATCAAACATCCCAATAGTGAAGGTGTGTGAAAGCAACTTTTGAAAAAGTGAATCTGTCAGAGTTTAGCCATATTATTACATTTTATTTTATTCATTGAACATAAATAATTATCAGTGAATCCTTTCTAGATTTTCTAGTTTCCCAAAGTTGCCTGTATTCACATTCTAAGGTGAAAATGGTATTTTAAGTCACTGCTCTCCACCTTATATTATTTATAATCACTCCTCATGACCTCTTCCTTCAAAGAAACGTGATCCTGAGAAGTGTCCTTTGTTTGTCTTTGTGGAATAAGTGATGGGGATGCATCCTGGAGACCTGTGAGATGTTTAAATTGTGGCCTAATGAAACTAGGATGGAGAGTTCTGGAAAGATCTGGAAAGATGGCTGGTAGAGTGTGGCCAGATGTGGGAGAAGAGACACGTACAGAGAGAGGGAGAGGAAATTTTCAGAGGGAGACAATTAAACAAAGAATTCAATAAGTTTTGTTGTGTGGTGTGGGATGCAAGCCTTTCTCTCCCCCTTTCCTTCACAATCTCTTTGTTAAAGACTGTGTTTTTCATTAGTTTTACTAAGATAGGATTTGCCGTTTTCTTTGGATACTGAGAATGGACCCATGGAAACAGTTACATTTGGGTTATCTCTGACTATCTTTAATGAAGAACATAAATATCGGCCACACTATCTATGCACATGCTGTCACCATGCCTTTTTTGTTCTCTGTTCATATATCTAAGTCCTCTTCTTTGCGGTCAATCTCAAATCTCATCTGAAATGTACATTTATTGATAGATTCAACCCATAATGAACTGTCCCTTCTTTGTGCTCCTTAGGCTCTGATTATTTATAAAAACTCATTTTTGAACTTAGACACTGTCCAATATGATATATTAGTTATTTCATCAGCATATGTTATATCCTCAACACAGTTATAAGCTTTTGTGGGGCTGGGGTCATACATTCTGTAATTTTTCTCAGTACTTACACTTACTTTGATAGAAAGCGCATTCATTCATCTAAACATCATTTATTGAGTGTTAATTAAATGTCTCAACTCAGTCAATATTGTTTGAATGAATGCATGCATGAATGAGGGAGTATGCAATAGGTAGCCTAATGTACCGCCCGATGTGAAAAAACCAAAAACATAAACACAAAAGCAAGCCGAAAAGTGGCCCAGGACTTTCTGTAAAATATCCTGCTTTTGTTGGATGAGGCCATGAAAATCAAAATGCTCCTGAAAGGTCTTAAGAGCTGACCAAGAATAGTAAACAATTGAAATTCTCTCAGGCTTATTCAACCCTATCACTGGACACATTTATACCTCTCAGGAATGTTATTGAAAGAAGAGATTAATAAAGCTTTTATAGATGAGTTGATAAATCTCTAAATATTTAAATCTTCATTTCCTCCTAGGTTTCTCTAGTTTGGGTTTCCAAAAGATTTCAAGAAACCACAGGATAATTAAAAAATTAGACATTACCTTTCTTACCTTCATGTTTTTTGATGGTAAACACATTGTATTTTCTCCATAGTGCTGCCCAATTTCCACCAGTACAGTTCTTAAGTGAATTTTGCTCTGGATGGTGGGATATATAAGATGTAAATGAATTGTTTGTATATGTTTTAGAATTCTTCAAAAGGGCCTGGCCATGGCAATGCATTGAATCTTACTTAAATAAGTAAAGTAACTTCCTCAGAATTATTATTTTATTCTGGTTAGGATACTCTCTGCCCTGGTTTGTTAAAATTTCCCTCTAGAGTGGTTTTAATTTTGTTTCTGATAGGGTCCTAGGATTTATTGCCACACCCATCCTGCATCTGGTTTTCTTTGAATTACTCTCCTTGCAGTTTCTGATTCATACAGGGCCTTACAGGTTAGTGACAACCTGGCCGTCACAACTCTGGGAAAGACAGGCCTACTTTTCAGAGGTGTTGATGTTTTCTGTACCTGAAGGTTTTCAAGAGATATCAATCTTCCTCACCACCTCCCTTGGCCCTCTTAATGGACTAAGCAGTTCCTCATGAAAGTTCTGTAGGATATCTGTACTAACTTCTCCATATTTTCCCATCCTGAGTCTAAATTCCTGGCCTCAAGGTAATGTTAGATTTCTAGCTCCAGCCCCTATTTACATAAGGCCTATACTAAGGAACGGAACCCATACACATCAGTCTGCTCTTATTTCTCTGGATTTAATTTCTCTGTTACTTTCTGAAACATGCAGGTGTTCCTTTCTTTCTTTTAATCTCAGCTATGTGCTTTTAACATTTTCAAAACTGACCCAGAATTTACATGTGTCTCCCGTAAGAGTACATTAAATTGAGCTTAGTCTGCTCTTCTACTGGCATATTTGAGATCCAAATAATTTGCTACTTAACTGGATTCAGTTACCTGTATATTTCAGGCACCTAAAAACGCACGATGTTCCAAATTTCCCCCTTTATTGTTAGTAATTTTCTTGGGAATCTGGATAACATTAGATGGAATAAAGTTAGTGAGTGGCCCAGGATTTCCTGAAATTTTGTTTGTCAGAGTGGCCAGGGAAAGTTAAGCAAAGAAGAAAACCAAATGAAAAACAGAATCACATTATTATGGCTGAGACAAGATTCCATGCAGAACTCTCTGTAGAGCTGGGTTGGGTCATAACTTATGCCAGAGCTCTAGGTGGGGTTGACACCATCTCATGCCAAGCTCTCAGTTCTGGGCTAACGTCATCTCTGGTCCACTCTATGGAGTGGAAACTTTGGAGGAATGGCCAATGTGTTCCACAGTGTAGGAAGAGAGGAATTGTGAAAGTTACTTTCTAAATTGTGGAGGAACTAACCACTGTAAATGTGCCTTGAAATATGGTGTTTAATTTGACCAGTCAGATCAATGACTTTCCCCTTGAATGAAATGCTGCTACGTATATGAGCAGAAAAACAAAACTGCTATAAGGAATAGATAGCTAGTGGGAAGCAGCCACATAGCACAGGAAGATCAGCTCTGTGCTTTGTGACCACCTAGAGGGCTGAGATAGGGAGGGTGGGAGGGAGGGAGATGCAAGAGGGAAGAGATATGGGGACATATGTATATGTATAACTGATTTACTTTGTTATAAAGCGGAAACTAACACACCATTGTAAAGCAATTATACTCCAATAAAGATGTTTAAAAAAAAAACTAGTGTAAGGAGATGGAGAGACTGGGAGTCTTATTTTCCCAGCAATTAACTTTTCCTCGACCATGACCTTCCCTTTGAGTCTCCTAGACCTTGGGGATGATAGCAACCCCTTGGGCTGGGTGATGGCAACCCCATCTTCACTAGAACCTCTATAGTTAACTTTGATTTTTCCCACTCCGTCTATCCATCCCATGTATGCAGCCAGACATTTGATCTTGGACTTTTACTGACAAAATATCCTTGAATATAACCATTTCTTTTCACTGCCACTGCTACTGCTTTTGTCACTGCCTTAACTAGGGCTTTATCTTTAAGTTCTTTATATAAATATATAAATATCTATATATAAATAAAATATACAAATAAATAAAATGTAATATTAATTCTGATGATTTTAAAGTCTTTTCTTGATAAAGACTTTTCCTGATAAATATACACAATATCTTATATAAATATTTTTGTATTATCTGTTCTTTTCTTAGAATTTTAGTCATATGATTCTATCTCTTGGTATGTCTAGAACTTTCTTATTTAATGCTGACTATTTTATTTGGCTTTTAAAATTTTTCTCAGTGGAAATGTTGTTTTGCTTCAAAATATTTTACTCTACCTGGAAGTAGCAAATCTTCAAATTACAATTTTTTAAATGCTTTCAAATATCAATACTATAGGTGTCACAAAATCTAGAAAAATGACATTTGAAAATTAACTACTGCCAGATGTGTCTCTATAAAACTTTTTCCGCACTCTTGTAGCTATATATTCTTTAACTGCCTCCTCATATGACAGTTTATGTGTTTTAGAAATAAAATTTTAAGAAATAAACTTTGTAGTTTATAGACATAGATTTCTTTTCACATGGTTGATTAGAGTTTGCTTTTAGTTATTAATAGTTTAGAAAAGTTTATTTCAGCATCACAATTTATTATTGATAATGTCGCATTAATGTTCATTGTTAACTTTGAGAAAACCTCTATGGATTACTTCCTCATAAATATTTACTATTATAAATGCATTACTGATTTCAGTGCTGCTATAGGTTTGTGCATTACAGGAATTCTGATAAAATACTCATTCACACCATTCCATTACACACATTATTGATGGGGTATATTCTTTTATTTCTTTCTTTATTTATTTTTGACTGTGTTGTGTCTTCGTTGCTGTGCGCAGGCTTTCTCTAGTTGCAGCGACTGTGGGATACTCTTTGTTGCGGTGTGCAGGCTTCTTATTGCGGTGGCTTCTCTTGTTGCAAAGCACAGGCTCTAGGCACACAAGCTTCAGTAGTTGTGGCTCGCAGGCTCAGTAGTTGTGGCTCACGGGCTCTAGAGCGCAGGCTCCATAGTTGTGGCACACGGTCTTAGTTGCTCCGCGGCATGTGGGATCTTCCCGGACCAGGGCTCGAACCCGTGTCCCCTGCATTGGCAGGTGGCTTCCTAACCACTGTGCCATCAGAGAAGCCCCTGGAGTATATTGTTGTTTTTTTTTTTGCGGTATGCTGGCCTCTCACTGTTGTGTCCTCTCCCCTTTGTGGGGCACAGGCGCCGGACATGCAGGCTCAGTGCCCATGGCTCACGGACCTAGCCGCTACGTGGCATTTGGGATCTTCCTAGACTGGGGCATGAACCCGTGTCCCCTGCATCGGCAGGCAGACTCGCAACCACTGCACCACCAGGGAAGCCCTGGAGTATATTCTTGACAGAAGGAAATTTCCGTTTTGACTAAGCATTGAAGAAAACTGAATCTTTGACTTATCTTTCACATGCCTGATGATTGAAATAATTTTCCACAAAATAACTTCTGGTTTTATACTTTTCAGTTCTTTTTTTCTTCTTCAAACGCACATGCTTTGAGAGCTGTGAAGTGCAAGACATGGCTATATTGTAAGGTGGTTTTTGTCCTTACGCTTCTGTGTCTTGTGCTAGTTAAGTCAATAGAGTAGTCAGTAAGAGTACTGGAAGTTATTCCTGTAATGGGATATTATATAGTCAATTACATATGGTGGTGTCTGAAAATCACATAATAGCCTCACTTAAAACATCTCCTTAGCCAGATTTCAAAAAAGGCTGTAACCAATCCAATATGATCCAACATAGCAGAATATGATAGAAGGAAAATTGACAAAGAAATAGACGCTGGAATTACCTGATATAAATTAAAATATCTCACTTTTGACAATTTTGCAAAAACCTATAATTACATGAAGTAATTTCTAGGGTTCTTCGTAGGACCTAAAAAGGAACCCATAGAGTTGTGGAACAACAATAGAAGCTACTGTGATGAGAAGCCCGGGCACCGCAACAAAGAGTAGCCCCCGCTCGCCGCAACTAGAGAAAACCTGCACGCAGCACTGAAGACCCAACGCAGCCAATATAAAAATAAATAAATAAAAATAAATAAATTTATCTTTTAAAAAGTAATACTCAGGTTTGAGGCATGAGAAATTTGATGAGGAGAAATTAGCTAATGTTTGCAGAACTTTTAAAATATCAAACTCAGTCTCTAAGATTTTAGCATTCTATACAACATCGGTTACTTATTAGTGGTTTGGGAAGGCCAATTTAAAATTTTCTCATCTTACTGTATTGAAATTCACGGCCCTAATGTTTTCCACGTTGACTATATGATTGATGAAGAAAAGTCAATCATGTATTTCATTTCCAACTGGACAGAAAACAATATTTTAAAAAGTGTTTGGCCTACTGACTTTTGATTTCTTCTAAGGCAAATGGATAGGTAATTTTTATTCCCTGATTAGGAGAAAAATAGTGGAAGAGGGCAGGGTTAAGAATTAAGATTTCAAGAGCATGAGAGGTAGATGGCCAACCATAGCTCCTAAGGTTCGGTGCCTGTAACTGTTGCCGCCGCTTAAGCCTGCCAAAGCAGTGGTACGGCTGCTGTGCTCGTGTTTGCTACCACTAGAAACATTCTTGCCAGTAGTGGCGGCAGCGGGACTCAGTTACCCCCTTTTCTCACTCTCTCCAGAAGCTCCAGATGGCGTCTTCCATGGGCAACGTGGCCGACAGCACAGAACCAACGAAACGTATGCTTTCCTTCCAAGGGTTAGCTGAGCTGGCACATGGAGAATATCAGGCAGGAGATTTTGAGACAGCTGAGAGACACTGCATGCAGCTCTGGAGACAAGAGCCAGGCAATACTGGTGTACTTTTATTACTTTCATCTATACACTTCCAGTGTCGAAGGCTGGACAGATCTGCCCACTTTAGTACTCCGGCAATTAAACAGAACCCTCTTCTGGCAGAAGCCTATTCGAATTTGGGGAATGTGTACAAGGAAAGAGGGCAGTTGCAGGAAGCAATTGAGCATTACCGGCATGCATTGCGTGTCAAACCAGATTTCATCGATGGTTATATTAACCTGGCAGCCGCTTTGGTAGCAGCAGGCGACATGGAAGGGGCAGTACAAGCTTACATCTCTGCTCTTCAGTAAAATCCTTATTTGTACTGTGTTCGCAGTGACCTGGGGAACCTGCTCAAAGCCATGGGTGGCTTAGAAGAAGCCAAGGCATGTTATTTGAAAGCAATTGAGATGCAACCGAACTTTGCAGTAGCTTGGAGTAATCTTGGCTGTGTTTTCAATGCACAAGGGGAGATTTGGCTTGCAATTCATCACTTTGAAAAGGCTGTCACCCTTGACCCCAGTTTTCTGGATGCTTATATCAATTTAGGAAATGTCTTCAATGAGGCACGGATTTTTGGCAGAGCTGTGGCAGCTTACCTTCGTGCCCTAAGCTTGAGTCCAAATCACGCAGTGGTACATGGCAACCTGGCTTGTGTATACTATGAGCAAGGCCTGATGGATCTGGCAATAGACACCTACAGGCGAGCTATTGAATTGCAACCACATTTCCCTGATGCTTACTGCAACCTAGCCAACGCTCTCAAAGAGAAGGGCAGTGTTGCTGAAGCAGAAGATTGTTATCATACAGCTCTCCGGCTGTGTCCCACCCATGCAGACTCTCTGAATAACCTAGCCAATATCAAAGGAGAACAGGGAAACAGTGAAGAGGCAGTTCGCTTGTATCGTAAAGCATTAGAGCTCTGCCCAGACTTTGCTGATGCCCATTCAAATTTAGCAAGTGTATTGAAGCAGCAGGGAAAACTGCACGAAGCTCTGATGCATTATAAGGAGGCTATTCGAATCAGTCCTACCTTTGCTGATGCGTCCTGTAATATGGGAAACACTCTATGGGAGATGCAGGATGTTCAGGGAGCCTTGCAGTGTTATACTCGTGCCGTTCAGATCAACCCTGCATTTGCGGATGCCCACAGCAATCTGGCTTCCATTCACCAGGATTCAGGGAATATTCCAGAAGCAATTGCTTCTTATCGCACTGTTCTGAAGCTTCAACCTGATTTTGCTGACGCTTATTGTAATTTGGCTCATTGCCTGCAGGTTGTCTGTGATTGGACAGACTATGATGAGCGAATGAAGAAGTTGGTCAGCATTGTGGCTGACCAGTTGGAGAAGAATAGGTTGCCTTCTGTGCAGCCTCATCATAGTATGCTCTATCCTCTTCCTCATGGCTTCAGAAAGGCTATTGCTGAGAGGCATGGGAACCTCTGCTTGGCTAATGTAAGTGTCCTTCATAAACCACCGTATGAACATCCAAAAGACTTGAAGCTCAGTGATGGTCGACTGCGTGTAGGATACGTGAGTTCTGACTTTGGGAACCATCCTACTTCTCACCTTATGCAGTCTATTCCAGGCATGCACAATTCTGATAAATTTGAGATATTCTGTTATGCCCTGAGCCCACATGATGGCACAAACTTCCGAGCGAAGGTGATGGCAGAAGCCAATCATTTCACTGATCTTTCTCAGATTCCATGCAATGGGAAAGCAGCTGATCGCATCCATCAAGATGGTATACACATCCTTGTAAATATGAATGGTTATACCAGGGGTGCTCGAAATGAACTCTTTGCTCTCAGGCCAGCTCCTATTCAGGCAATGTGGCTGGGGTACCCTGGGACTAGTGGTGCGCTTTTCATGGATTATATAATCACTGATCAGGAAACGTCACCTGCTGAAGTTGCTGAGCAGTATTCTGAGAAACTGGCTTATATGCCCCATACGTTCTTTATTGGTGATCATGCTAATAGGTTCCCTCACCTGAAGAAAAAAGCCGTCATCGATTTTCAGTCCAATGGGCACCTTTATGACAATCGGATTGTGCTGAATGGCATCGACCTCCAAGCATTTCTTGATAGTCTATCAGATGTGCAAATAGTCAAGATGAAATGTCCTGATGGAGAAGACAACGCAGACAGCAGTAATACAGCTCTTAATATGCCTGTCATTCCTATGAATACTGTTGCAGAAGCAGTTATTGAAATGATTAACAGAGGACAAATTCAGATTACAATTAATGGATTCAGTATTAGCCATGGACTGGCAACTACCCTGATCAACAATAAGGCTGCCACTGGAGAGGAGGTTCCCCGTACCATTATTGTAACCACACGTTCTCAGTACGGGTTACCGGAAGATGCCATTGTGTACTGTAACTTTAATCAGTTATACAAAATTGACCCATCTACTTTGCAGATGTGGGCAAATATTCTGAAGCGTGTTCCCAATAGTGTACTGTGGCTGTTGCGTTTTCCAGCAGCAGGAGAAGCTAATATTCAACAGTACGCACAAAATATGGGCCTTCCCCCGAGCCGTATCATTTTTTCACCTGTTGCTCCTAAAGAGGAACATGTTCGGAGAGGCCAGCTGGCTGATGTCTGCTTGGACACTCCACTCTGTAATGGCCACACCACAGGGATGGATGTCCTTTGGGCAGGGACCCCCATGGTGACTATGCCAGGAGAGACTCTTGCTTCCCGAGTTGCAGGTTCCCAGCTCACTTGTTTAGGCTGTCTTGAGCTGATTGCTAAAAATCGACAAGAATATGAAGAGATAGCTGTGAAACTGGGAACTGATCTCGAATACCTGAAGAAAATTCGTAGCAAAGTCTGGAAGCAGAGAACATCTAGCCCTCTGTTCAACACCAAACAATACACAATGGAACTAGAGCGGCTCTATCTACAGATGTGGGAGCATTATGCAGCTGGCAACAAACCTGATAACATGATTAAGCCTGTTGAAGTCACTGAGTCGGCCTAAATAATGACTGTGTGCCCAGGAGAATTACCCCTGTAGCTGAGCCTCAACCTTCTGGGGGAAAGGGAACTACTTTTTCAATATCATGGTGCAGATGGGTGACAGACAATGATAAGAAATAGCACAGCCAGACTTGCTTGCTGCATGATCACGATAGGGAGAGACCCAAGAGATGTGAAACTGCTGTTCCACAAGGAGTCTCCATCGAATTTTGCAACAGCCAGGTGTCTGGAAGGTCTGGAAGGTAAGTCTGGGAGGTAAGTCTGGAAGGTCTGATCTCCCTTGGTCTTCCAGGGGATGGATGGTTAGTGTGGAAGGGAGATAGAGATTGCCCAGCTGTTTTGTGATTATCATGGATTGATTGAGTCTTCTGAATTAATTTTTTTCTTTATATTTTGGGTATTGGAGCTTTTAAAAATGTTTGGTTTCAGGTATTTTTATTCATGTGAAGTGTATATGATTCTCTTGAGATAAGGTTTTAAGCTAAAATACTCCTTGTTTTAGTTTCTGAACTCTACAGATAAATGGGGACTTTGCTGGTGTAGTCTTTTTATAGGTTTTATAAACCACTTGAGCCTCTATCAGTCACTTTAGTGTCTGACATAACGTTTGGAACTCTCAGTGCTTTGTTGGTCTGTAGATGATGGCTTCAATTCTTTTTCTGGTCCGTTTCCTTCTTCCCTTCCCCCCACTTTAAAAATTCTCCTGTAACTTGGCTAACAAAATACCAAGTGTGATTCAAAACCTCCCAGAGTGTTTCTCTTCAACACATCATCTGGTGCCAAATGAAGATTCTTAGGAGTGCTTATTAATTATGAAGGGCACAGTTGTGCTACTGTCACTGACGATAATAATAATGGATTTTTGGCCTAGAGTTTTGACCTATTTCACCAGTGTTTTACCGTTGACTGCCCCTCTATGCTGCTTCCAAAAGTGATAGTGTGTGATAAGATTTTTACTTTCATTTCTAAAGTTTGTTTTTTTTAGGTGAGTCCTGTTCTTCCTTTTTCTTTCAGCAAAAATGAAATCCCAGGTAAGTATAAGTATTCAAATATTTGATCAGTAAGTCACAGTTATCTCCAGTACATTACATAACTTTCATCAAAAAATATGTTCTAGGTAAAAAGCTCTGAAGGACCAGCTATGTATATGATAATTATGTTTCAGGCCTTCTAGGGTATTATATATAATAACTTGTCTTCTGGTCGTGGTCTTGAAGTCTTTATGGATTCAGCCTCAGTAGTAGCGAACTGCACTGCTACTTGGTTTGGAGTACAAATTAGACTTTAGCCCTCCTGGAGGTTGAGTTTTTGGTATTGAAAACCATAGGAATGAAATTATTGTATTTCAACAAAGGATCGAGGGCTTGAGGCTTAAACAAGCCAACATATGTGTGGGAAGCAGTCAGCCTTGAGAGCAGGCTACGGACATGCCAGGCATGCCACCGCTGCTCGGAGGGACTGTCCCTACTTCTTCCCCTCCTTGTTCCATTCCATGGGAGATAAATCACCAGGGCCCAGAAATCAGAAAGAATGTAAAATGAGACAAGCAAATCTGTCTCCACCCTGCACGTGCAGGTTATTTTGGATGATTCTGGGTTTATGGGTTTTCTCCCAGGGAAGTTAACCTTGAGCCGAGACAGTCATTAGATAATGTAAACCACCGTCTGGCAACCTTCCCTTTTCTAGTCTATATAATCTGCAACTGTAGCATAATAAAACTTGCCTTGCAACCATCAGTTGTCTTGGTCCTTCTGACCACATTCGTCGGTGCTATTTCAGTTCCTTACCCCGTCCCTTCTGACCCTGGGTGGTGAAATCCTCTTTCTGAGGCTGGTCCGTGGCACATATGAATATGTTTTTGTCTTGCTGTACTGCACATATGCTGTCTAGTAACAGATATTTTGTCTGCTATTAGTGTTTTAGATTATGTCTTTCCAAAGCGCTGAGGCAGTGCACCTATTTTGAAGTTGTAGCTGATGCCTGAACGTATCCTAGCTGACAAATTATTGATTAATAAAAACATGAATGTCTGAAAGATTTGTACTGTTAACCAAAATCTGAGCAAGGAGTGTCAAATGTAATTCTTAGCAAGAATTACATATTAATGAACCATTTAACAGTGTAAATCAAGGAACATCAATGTAGGGATTTCTTTTCATTTATTTCTTACCTGCTTGAAATATCAGTTAAAGGTTGCCAGCTTGGTTGCAGATGAACGGACGTTTGAAGTTCCCCGAACTACTTAATGTGGAATAGGATACTAGACTTCCAACGCCCTCAAGGCTGTGACCTTGCAGCCATTTTACATAGCACATCATCCTCCTATAGGGATGAACCTTTCCCTGGCCCGAAAAGTAGCCACTGCGTTGAAGCTTTGCTTAATGTAACAGGCTTTTGTTTCCAGGTTACATGTCTGTGGAAGACTTAATTCTGAATAGAGATATAGATATTACTGGAAACTAATTGTTTTTGCTATTATACTCTGCTTTATCAAAAAAAGTAAAACATTTAAATTGTGCTACAAAAATTCAGATGTTGTCTTGCAATCTTTAAACAATAAATGAATGAATTGCCCTTAAAAAAAAAGAATTAAGCAGTTAGTTAAGCTGTTGGTCCCACATCAGACAAATTATCCTTATACCTCCTGTCAATATTGTTAACAGAGACTGTTATTTTATTAATCCTTATGATCCCGTGATTCTTTCTTTCATGTTTTGGGGCACAGCAGGTGAGAGAGTGGGTTTGTTAAGCTGGGTGGGTTTATCTTTCTTTTATGCGTTCATTCAATTTTATGTTCATTTACTTATTGTATACATATGGCAATAGAAACTGCTAAGGCAATCATTGTTATTCTGCAAAACAACAAGGCACAGAAGCAGATGTCTTATTTCTGAGATTTCTCCCCCCAGGATTATTATGATTAAAGATCCTTTCTCCCCACTCCCTGGAGAGGACAAGGGGCTGCTCGCTGGAGGATTTTTAATGACTTGGGGAAAGGCTCAAATATCTTCCCATTATGGTAATCCACCCCAGGGGCAAACCACACAAGAATATTATGAATTTATTTTTTTTTTCTATCCTTGCAAAGGTAATACTCAGCTCATTAGAATATGAAAACTATACTGTCAAATTTCAGAATTACATGGATGAAGAAAAGCACCAAAGTGGCATCATATCATGTGTGTTATAGTTGTATTTACTATATTGACTATATTAAATATGTTGTGTTAACAATGTATTGTATAACTATATATTGAAAAGGCAAAATGCTGTAATGTATTTCAGAGAAAATAATTATGTTGGCCAACCCCAAATTGTACATTGTAGATGGGTCCTAGGAAAAGAATATTTAATTCATAGTGAACAAGAGGTTAGCTTCTGTTTTCAGCCATGTGCTATTTCAAGAATTAAACATCATGAATAATACAGGATATAAGAGGAATAGTCTAAAGATGGAAAAGCACATTTTGATTAGGAAAGAGAATTTAAGGCTTAAGTCTTTTTTTTAAGGAAAACTGCCTTATTACTATGAGATAAGAAAATTGTTTCCTTCTTTTCTTCCTTGCTTTCTTCTTCTTTTTTTACTCTTTTTAATTTTGGATATTTGACCTCTAAGCTGAGAAGACTGAAAATGCCTCCTCTGGGCATCAACCTTTTTGAAAGACTTTTTCCCCCTCCCTGAGGGCTATTTGTCTCTTGGAGGCTTTGTCTACATTACTCCTCAAGAGGCGAGCATTTGTCCTTGCGCTAAATGCTAATATCTCCTGATAAGTGGGAAGCTGCAAAGTAGAAGAATTGAAGGTCAGTATGTTGATATTGGTCTCAAGCGCATTGATGTACATTTGTGTATTGGGGAAGGGGAGTGAAGCTTGAGAGTGGGCCAGTGGGGAGGGGTAAATATTTTGTGATGCTGTCTACCTATGAGCTTATAAAGTTTACAGCTGCATTAGGAGGACAAGCATTACCATTAGGATGAAAAGTAGGGCAGACCTCAGTTGCAAAAGCTTCTAGCCATACACATAGGGCAATACGTAAATGATACATCTTATTGCATTCACCCATTCACCCTCCCCTGTTCACGCTAATTGGAAATTTCCATCCATTTCAGAGAAGTAACACAACTATCAATCATTTTCCCTGGCACGAATCTTCCAGGAGGAAGAAAATGGAATACACCTAGCGACAGAGCTCACGCACTAGTAGTCCATGTGTCTTAGATTTAATATCTGATGACTAGCTGCATTGAAGCCAAGAGGTGGTTCACAAAGTTGCTGCACATTAGAATCACCTGGGGAACTCTGAGACCTCTCCGTGCCCAGGCTCCTCCCTAGACCTACTGAATCAAAATCTCTGGGGCTGGGACCCAGACACCAATGTTTTTCTTCAAGGCTCTTTAGGTAATTCAAACGAGGAGCAAAGCTTGAGAACCAGCCCAATAATGGGAACAAACTTATTTCACACAGATAAAGTGGGGCAATTCATATGTTAAAAGAACGTGAATATATGTATATATTTCTCTTTTTTTTTTGCTTTATTCTGTTTGTATTTCAAATAGGCTTTTTTTTTCCTTCTGCAAAAAGCGTTATTGTTTCCATCTGGTCCAAGGCTTGGGAGAGGGCTCCAGGGCGGTTACAAAGCTGCCTAGTGGCTGCAGAGCGGGGCTTCAGGCAAAAGCTCTGACGCCAGAGGGTCTCCTCAGACGCGGCTGGACTTCAGAGACTCCTGTTTGGCTCGAGGGTGAGCCTTTCAAAGAGATACTCGCCCAGCACAGCCTGCGGACCAGCCAGCCTGCGGAGGTTGGTCAGGTGGTCACCCATCTTCTGGATGAGTTTCACCTGCTCCTCCAGGAAGCGGCTCTCCAGGAAGTCACAGAGCAGGGAATCTGCACGAGCAGGACCCAGGGTTCGCAGATCCGATACTGCCTGGTTCCGATTCTTCTCCCTAAGAATGGCGGCTTCCACAGCATCCTGGGTTTTACCCCACTCATCCTGAGAAGGCTTCCGCGCATCCTGGAAGAGGGCGCGGCCGCAGCACTGGTTTTGCATTTTCAAGAGGCGCTGGGCGCCCTCACACTTCTCCTCAGCCAGTTGGCAAAAAATGTGGCCCATACTGTCCAGAGTCCCATTGTTGCTGTCGAAATAGATGCTCAGAGAGAGGTTAGTGTCCACAGATGCATGTTGAACAGGCGGTGGACGGCGGCCTCCACCTCGGTGGAATAATTCTGACGAACCTGGGAACTCGTGGTTGATCAGTGATAAGGAGCTAAGCTCAAAAAATGGTGTTGGCCTGTCCTGGAGGCTGAGGATAGCTGAGTGTCTGATTCCAAAGGTTGCGAAAGGAAGAAAGGTTGGAGGGTGGTCGGGGGCTGGAGCAAGGAGCGTCCCTGGGTCTGTTCATTCCAAACACTGTTGAAGCAAAAGACAGATCTGCAGGACTGCCGAACGCACTGCCTCAAATAGGCTTTGATATAAATGAACAAGAAGTCCAAGCAAGGACAAAACTTACCCTTCCTCCCACCAAAATAGCTGGTGATACTAGAATCTAGGTCTGGGAAGGGATTCTTCCATTACTTTCTTAACATTCCAAGCCACTAGAGCAGTGGTTCTCAAAGTATGGTCACCTTGTAACCAAGCAGTACCCTATGGGGCCTTCCTAGGACAGACCCATCCCCCATATCCTCTATTGTAGTTTCTCTCTGAAGTACTCAGATAATAGTATCTCAGGCATATTTCTTGAGTTTTCAGATGCTAAAAACCACCACCCAATGGAAGAAATGAACTCCTTGATGATCATGAGCACGTAGCCCCCAGACCTTCTGGCACCTAAGGATGGATAATGTTACCTGCCTTGTGGCCTCAACATCAGCCAATCAGAGGATTGTGCACGAGCTGATCACATGCCCTGGGATGTCCCTCCCTCACCTGGCCTTTAAAAATGCTTTGCTGAAATCCTTTGGAGATTTCAGGGGTTTGGGAACATAGACCACCCCTCTCCTTGCTCGATCCTGCAATAAACCTTTCTCTTCTCCAGACTCCAACCTTTAGGTTTGTTTGGCCTCACTGTGCTTCAGACACACGAACCTGCATTCGGTAACAAGCTGACCAGCTTTACCAGCGTCCCCTGATAATGTGTCAGATATTCAAGTTTTAGGGCCCTATCCCAGCCCTATGGAATCAGCAACTCTAGTGGGGCTCAGTGATCTCTGTTATAACAGGCCCTCCATATGATTTTTATTCACCTTAAAGTTTGAAAATATCTGCATTGTCAGCTGGCCAAAGCGTCCACCAGCAGGTGAAGGGGAGTGACGCCTGGAAAAGATAGGGACTAGCCAAGGCAAGTACAGCAGCATTTGCCGTGGTAGTAATGGAGAATGCCTTTTCTCCACTGGTTGGCACAGACTAGTATCTGGGAGCAGTGGCAGGGTTATTTAGGATGCTTTACATTTCAATGTAGAGTGACCGCTGTCCTGGTTTGCCAGGGTCTTCCCCTGTGTGAACACTTAAAATCTCATCCTGGCAAAACCCTTAGTCCTGGATTTGAAAAACTTAGGGAATAACATGAAATTTAGGGGAAACATGATCTAGGATTTGGGCAAGTCACAAGTGCTAATTAAAGCTAAGCAAGTATGGACAACATCTAGCCTTCTTTACCCCTTTGTGGGAAGGTAAATCTGATTGGGTGAAAGGACTTATTGTTAAGAAATCTTTGTAGAAACATCCCCTTCTGCTTAGTCCGCTGGTTCTCAGTTCTGGCTAGACACTGGCATCGTCTGAGGAGATTTAAAGTTATTTTATTGGTCTAGGATGACCAACAGTCAGTGTGAGGGTTTTTAAAAAGTGCTTCAGATGATTCTAATATGCAGCCAAATTTAGGTGCCACTGCTTAAGCTTTTGAACCACTGCTACTTTTTTCACCTCATCTTCCTATGAGAATATCCAACTGTAGTTGAGGTTTGTTGTTTTTTCTTTTTCTTTTTTTAACTCTCTTATTATAAGATTTACTGTCTTAAATAAGATTGAATGTACAGAAAATCCTGCTAGTCCATCTGGTATAGCTAGACACTTAGAATAATATCATTAAGATATATACCATTTAAGTACTGTGACTGGCCTTTTTAAAATTAACATATGCATTGAATTAGTACAATCTCTTTTGAAGTTGTCATGTTGGGGAGCTATACCTGTATTCTGCTGCCATTGCTAAATATCTGGACACCTCTTATTAGGAATTGTTTTTAAAAATCTTTAGGGATTAAAACCAAGAGTGCTGTATTATTTGTACTGGGACCACAAAAACCTCACAAAGTTTCCCCACTGTACCTTCTACCCCCATCTCTAACCCTTGGCAACTTCTAATCTGTTCTCCATCTCCACAGTTTTGTTATTTTAAGAATAATACGTAAACATAATCATGAATTACTTAATCTTCAGAGATTGGCTTCTAAAAATTTTTTCTTCGGCATCATTCCCTTGAAGTTCATTTTAATTTTTGCATATATTAATAATTTGTTCCTTTTCGTTGCTCCGTAGTATTCTATCATAAGATTTTATCACAATTTGTTTCAACATTCATCCATTGAAAGACATTTGGGTAGTTACCAGTTTTTGGCTATTATAAATAAAACTGCTATGAACATTTATGTGTAAGTTTCTGTGGGAACTTAATTAAGTTTTTGTTTCTTTTGGATAAATGCTCAAGAGTACAAGTACTGCGTTGTGGAGTGAATCTACTTTTAGGATTAAAAGAGACTGTCAAGCTGTTTCTCAGAGTGGCTAAACCATTTTATTTTCCCACCAGTGACGTGATATAACTTTTCTACGTACTCGCCAGCATTTGATGTTGTCACTATAATTTTAGTTATTCTCTGATATCTCATTATGGTCTTAATTTGCATTTCCCTAATGCTAATGATGTTGAGCATCTTTTCATGTGCTTCTTTGCCATGTGTATATTCTCTTCCATGAAATGTCTGTTCCTGTCTTCTGCCTATTTTCTAGTTGGATTTTTTTAAGTTGTTTGGAGAGTTCTTTGTATATTATAGATACAAGTCATCTGTCTCATATGGGATTTTCAAATATGTTTTCCCACTGTGTAATTTGAGTTTTCATCCACTTAAAAGGATCTTCTATGAAGCATTTTTAACTCATTTTGATGAGATCCAATTGATCAGTTTTTGCTTTTATTGATCATACTTTCGGTGTCAAGTCTAAGAATTATTCACCTACTTCTAGATGCCAAAGATTTTCTCCTATTTCTTTTTCTAAAAATGTCCTGCTTTTACATTTAAGATTATGATCCACTTTGATTTAATTTTTGTGTAAGGTGTGGAGGTTTAGGTTAAGGTTCATTTTTTGTTTGTTTTTGTCGAGGGATGTCCAACTGTTTCAGTACCATTTTTGAAATGTCTATTCTTCCTTGATAGCTTTTGCACTGCTGTCAAAAACAGGTTAAATGTATTTATGTCAGTCTATTTCTGGGTTCTCTATTCCATTCCATTGATCTATGTATCTACCCTCCAAAATTACTGGGAAGTCTTGAAATTGGGTGGATTAATTCCTCCCATTTTAATCTTCCTTTACAAATTGTTTTAGCTATTCTTCAGCCTCTTCTTACCATATAAATCTTAGAAAAAGCTTGTCTATATCCGCAAAAACCTTGAGGGCATTTTAAGAGTAATTGTGTTAAGCCTCTTAACTTGGGGAGAATTGACATCTTTATTATGTTGTGTTTTCTAATCCATGAACAAGGTATGTCTCCTTATTTGTTTGGGACTTTAAATTTTTTCTTCATCAGCATTTTGTAATTTTCAGTATAGAGGTCCTATAAATGTCTTATTGGGCTTGTATTTAAGTATGTATTTAGGTCAGTTGTAAATGGCATCACATATTTTAATTTAAGCTTCTACACATTTGTTATTAATATATAATGTGATAAAATTGTGTTGATCTTGTACTCTAAAACATTTACAAACTAATATTATTTCTCAAGCTTTTTGTGGATTCCTTGGTATTTTCTCCATTTAGATTATCATCTCGCCTTCAGACACAGACAGTTTTACTTTTCCTTAGGCAATATAATAGGATATATTACTATTCAACATTCAGTAGGATATATTCCTTCCTATTCAACGTAGTAGGAATAGTCCTTTTATCTTTTAAATGAACTTTTTAAAAATTTAACTTTTAAATTTATGTATTTATTTATTTTTGCTTTATTTTCTTACTAGAACCTCCAGTAATATATTTAATAAAAGTGGTGAGAGCAGATATCCGTGCCTTGTTTCTGATCTTACAGAGAAAGCATTCAGTCTTTCACAGTTAAATATAATCTCGGTATAGGTTGTTTGTAGATCATCCTTATGAGTTTCAGTATGTTCCTTTTCTATTCCTAGTTCGCTTGGAGTTCTTTTTTCTTCTTTTTTTACAATCACGAATGGGATTGGATTTTGTCAAGTGCTTTCTCTGCCTTATTGGATAGGATCACATGACTTTTCCCTTTAATCTATTGGATATGGTGGATAACATTGTTTGATTTTCAAATATTTAACCAACTTCGCATAACTAGAATAAATGCCGCATGGTCATGCTATATTATTCTTTTTATATATTTCTGGATTTAATTTGCTAATATTTGGCAGAGGATTTTTTACAGCCAATTTCATAAAAAATATTGGTCTGTAGTTTTCTTCTTTCTATACTATCCCTGTCCGGTTTTGGTATCAAGGTAATACTGGCTTCATAAATTTAATTAGGAACTGTTCCTTCTACTTCTCTTTCTTATCAAATCATGTAAAATTGGTGTTAATTCTTTATGTCTTGGGTAAAAGTGAAACATCTAAGCCTGAATATTCCTTTTGGGAGTTTTTAAATGAAAAACCAGTGTTTCTAATGGTTACAGGAAAATTGAGATTATCTATTTCATCTTGGCTGAGTTTTGGTAGTTTTGAGTGTAGAAGCATTGGCCCATTTCACCTACATTTTTGAATTTATAGTGTAGACTTGCTCATAACAACTTGTCCCATATTACCCTGCAGGATATGTCATGGTATCCCTGGTTGCATTTCTGATATCTGTGATTTGTGCCATCCATCTTTTCATCTTTATCAGTCTTGCTAGATCTTTATTGATTAGATTGTTTATTTCCAAGAACCAGCCTTTTGTTTCATTGATTTTTCCCCCCTATTTTCCTGTTTTCAGTTTCATGGATTTCTATTTCATCTTTATTATTTCCTTCTTTCTGCTTGTTTAGTGTTTTTTTCCTCTTCCTTTTTTACTGTTGTAATATAGAAAATTAGATTATTGCTTTGAAATACTTTCTTTCCCAATTTAGTGCTATAAACTTCCCTTTCAGCATTGCTTTCACTTCATTCTGCAAACTTTGATCTGTTATATCTCCATTTTCTTTTATTCTATGCATTAAAAAATATTTCCTTGATGCTGTCTTTTTTACCCATGAGTTATTTGGAATTGTGATGTTTAGTTTTCACGTGACTGAAGAGTTTCCTGTTGTCTTTCCGTTATTGATTTCTAGTCTGATTCCATTATGGCTAGAGAACATACTCTATGATTTTAATTCTTTTAAATCTGCTAATTTTTTATGAATATATAAATGAAAGAAATAAGAAAACCTCTGAGCCTTAGCATCCAACACTTAGGCACATTACAATTTAAATCTGCTAAGGTTCTTTTTATTGCCCAGTATATAGTATATGAGTGAATATTCCATGGACACTTGAATATGTATTCTGCTGTTACTGAGTGTGTTCTTTAAATGTCAGTTATATCCTATTGATTGATGATGTTTTCATTTCTTCCATATTCTTGCTGATTTTTCTCTCTGGTAGTTCTATAAATTGCTGTGCTGAAGTCTCAAATAATAATTGTGGATTTAAAATTTTCTCCTTTTACTACTTTTTTCAGTGTTTGCTTCATGTATTTTGAAGTTCTGTTGTTTGGTGCACACACGTTTAGTATCATTAGGTCATCTAGGTGGATTATTCCTGTTATCTTTATGTAATGACCCTGTTTGCCCCTAATAATTTCCTTTGCTCTGAAGTCTACTTTATCTGCTATTAATATAGCCATTCCTGCTTTTTCTGATTAACGTTCACATGATATATCATTATCTTCCTTTTACTTTGAACTACCTATATCATGATGTTTAAAGTAAACTTCTTATAGACAGTATATAGTTGGATCATGCTTGTGAATTTTTAATCTGCTCTTCCAATCTCTGTCTTTGACTTGGTTATTTAGATCATTTACAGTTAATGTAATTATTGCTGTTAAAGATTAGGTCTACCATTTTATTTTTTGTTTTGTCTTTTACCTTAATTTTTCAATCCTGTGTTTCTCTTATTTTGCCTGGTGGGTTACTTAAACATTTTTTAATAAGTCCATTTTAATTTAATTTATTTATAATCATTTGTGTATACTGTTTGTATAGTTTTCTTAGTGGTTGCTTTTGGCATCACAGTATACATATGTAACTTACCATAGCCTACTGGAATCAGTGTTTTATTACTTCAAGTGAAGTTCCAAAATTTTACTTCCATTTAGTCTCTTAATATTCCCCAGTTTTAAAGTATGATTTTCTGTAGTATTTCCTTTCTCTACATTGAGAACCACATCAGATGGTGTCATAATATTTGCTTTGACCATCAGATAGTATTTAAGAAACTCATGAGGCTAATGATAGTCTCTTATATTTACCCCATTTGTTTTCACCCATTCCATTGTTCCCCGTTTCTTTCTGAAGTTCCCAGTCTTCTGTTATTGTTTTTTTTTAATGTTTTCATAACATTAGGTGATATCTGGGCTTTCCAGTGCCATTGGATATGAGTTTCAGGAAACACTGAGTCTGGCTCACTTAATGCTGCTGAGTTGGAGGGTTTGTATATGTTGGGCCTGTTGGCGCAGCAGGTGCTAGCAGATTAGACTAATGTTGATGGGACTAGTGCCACAGGAGGATGGGTTCCCATTCAGGCTATGCTGCTGCTACAGTAGATCAAGTCCCCCTCTACCCCAAGTGTGGGGCAGTGACCTGCTGCTGTCACTGCTTTGTATTAGGCTGCTTTTGCCTCAGGTGTGTGGTGGGATCCCTTGGAAGCTGCTGCTGCTGTCAATCACAAGGTTAAATTCATTTCAGAAATACTTACGTATAAATATATAGCCTGGCTCCTGTAGGACCCCTGTAATAGTTTTTTATTGCTTTCATACAAATTACCACAAATATAGTGACTCAAAACAATGTAAATTTATTACCTTACAAGCCTGATATTGGTCTCAATTGAGTAAAGTAAAAGTGTTGGCAGGATCGACAGATGAATGGATAAAGATGTGGCACATATATACAATGGAATATTACTTAGCCATAAAAAGAAATGAAATTGAGTTATTTGTAGTGAGGTGAATTGACCTAGAGACTGTCATACAGAGTGAAGTAAGTCAGAAAGAGAAAAACAAATACCGTATGCTAACACATATATATGGAATCTAAAAAAAAGAAAAAATGGTTATGAAGAACCTAGGGGGCAGGGCAGGAATAAAGACGCAGCCATAGAGAGTGGACTTGTGGACACAGGGGGGGGGAAGGGTAATCTGGGATGAAGTGAGAGAGTGGCATGGACATATATACACTACCAAATGTAAAATAGATAGCTAGTGGGAAGCAGCCGCAAAGCACAGGGAGATCAGCTCTGTGCTTTGTGTCCACCTACAGGGGTGCGATCGGGAATGGAGGGTGGTAGGGAGATGCAAGAGGGAAGAGCTATGGGGATATATGTATATGTATAGCTGATTCACTTTGTTATGAAGCAGAAACTAACACACCATTGTAAATCAGCTATACTCCAATATAGATGGTTAAAAAAGAAAAAGAAAGTGTTGGCAGAGCTACATTCTTTTCTGGAGGCTCTTAGGGGTGTTTCTGTTCCCTGAACTTTATCCACTTCCAGCGGTCACTTGTAGTCCTTGACTCAGAGACCCCTTTCTCCACCTACAGAACCCAAAATGTTGCATCTCTCTGATTCTGCTTCTATTAGAACATCTCTCTCTCTTTCTCTTTCTACAGTTGGGAATGGTTTTCTACTTTTAAGGACTCATGCAATTAGATTTGTTCCATGAGGTAATCCAGGATAATCTTTCTATCTCAAGGTCTATAACTTCAGTCATATCTGCAAAGTCCCCTTCACCATGTAAGGTAACATATTAATAGGTTCTAGGGATTAGGGTGAGGGCATTTTTAGGAGCCATTATGCTGCCTACCACACCCTTAACAAGTGACCTTGAGAAAATTACTGAGATTTTTAAAGCCTTACTTTCCTCAAACATAAAATGGAAAGAAAGCTGACTAGTTAATATCATGAAAGTGAAACAGTATATATGAATTCAACTAATTCAAAAAATAAGATTTCTTCTTTTTCTTTATGATTTACATGATTCTCAGAGTTCAGTTACTTGAAGAGTTACTTTTTTTAAACAGAACTAAGGAATTTCAGGGTTCAGGGGCTGTAAGATTGTCTGAATTATCTGAGTAACAATTAGCTAAGCACAGGTGTAAAGCATTTGATTTACTCCCTGGTTTTCTTTATCTTCTCATCCCAATAAATGCCTATCCCTTTTCTAGCTCCAGCCAGTAGAGTCAGAGCTTGTTTTACTGTTTAACTAAAGTTCAATTTAAATTCTCTCTACATCTCCAGATTCTCAGCCCTGGTTGCATATTATAATCACCTGGGGAGATTTCAAGAACTACTGATGCCAAATTTCTACCTATCATGGATATTTGAGAAGGGACCTGGAATGAAATGCTCTAGCTTATGGTTTTTGGAATCAAATCATAGTCTACACTGAGCCAAATTATTTGCGAGATCACCTCTAAAAAGGAATTTATCTGTGGTGACTAATGCTCTTCCTTTGTCAGTATGCTTGATTTGTCCCTCTTTGGGGGAAAAAAGAGGGGGAAAAAACCCACAGCAGTTGTGCTCCCTGAATTATAACCTGATGCTGTGGAATTAGTGTTGGCTTAGAGCGCACATCTTCGGATACCCATTCTCTCTCCTGCTTCCTTGCATGAACGTATATCCTTGGGCAGTGTTTCATCCACCACCCTCCTTTGCTTCTAATCTTAGCAAGTAAAGTCTCCCCTTAATGAAGTAGCATTTCATGAGGCCTACTGGGAGCATAGGTCTGTTCCAGACCTATCCTATGTTAGCTAAAGCAGATATAAGTGATGTATTTTTGGCATTCATCCTTGTGGGTTGGAAAGAGAAGACAGAATTTTATCCTTTAGGTGTCATCTGACTGGACAAATGGGCTCTTTCCCTCTGCTGCCTACCATGTAAAAACCTGAGGGTGTTACCTCTAGAAGGTATCTTCTAGTTATCAAAATAGTTCAGATAAGTCAAATTTCTCAGTAAAAGATGAAAAAACTATGGCTTAGGTGGTTAATTTTCTATGTCAATTTGTCTGGGCCACCATGCCCAGTTATTTGGTCAGATATTATTCTGGATATTTCTGTGATGGTGTTTTCGTGTTTTTTACAATTTTTACTTATTTATTTATTTATTTATTTATATTTTTGGCTGCATTGGGTCTTCGTTGTCACACATGGGCTTTCTCTATTTGCAGCAAGCGAGGGCTACTCTTTGTTGTGGTGTGCAGGCTTCTCATTGCGGTGGCTTCTCTTGTTGCAGAGCATGGGCTCTAGGTGCACGGGCTCAGTAGCTGTGGTGCACGGGCTTATTTGCTCCACGGCACATGGGATCTTCCCAGACCAGGGCTCAAACCTGTGTCCCCTGCATTTGCAGGCGGATTCTTAACCACTGCGCCACCAGGGTAGTCTCTGTGATGGTGTTTTTGGATGAAATTCATATTTACATTGGTGTTGGACTTTGAGTAAAGCAGATTATCCTCCATAGTATGGGTGCGCCTCATCCAATCAGTTGCAGCTCTTAATAAAACAAAGACGGACCTCCCTGTCGCAAAAAGGAATTCTGCCAGAAGACTTACAGAAATTGAACTGCAACTCTTCCTAGAGTCTCTAGACAGCCTAACCTGCAGATTTTGAATTGACCAAGCCTCTATTATTGTGTGAACCAATTGTTTAAATTATCTCTCTCTCTTTCTCTATCTTTATATAGATATGGATATAGATCTAGGTATCAATATTGATATCTAGATCTATATCTATCAATATATATGGGCACATTGTATACACATGCTGTTGGTTCTGTTTTTCTGGAGAAGCTTGACTAATATAGTGGCCCATATAAATAAAAGGATGAACCCAAGTTCACCCAGGTAGAAAGTAGTACAATGAGAACTGGAACTTAAGGCCTCATGACTCATTCAGCTGTGAACACTGACCCAGAACTGGGGTCCGCAAACTCTGGCCCACTGATCAGATCTCGCTTGACTCCTGGTTTTGTACATAACATTTTGCTTGAACACAGCTGCACCCATTCATTAACGTATGGTGCATGGCTGTTTCTGTGCTACAGCAGCAGATAGGCAGTTGCAACGGAGAGGTATGGTACACAAAATCCAAAATATTTACTATCTGACCCTTTACAGAAAAGATCTGCTGACCCTTGCTCTAGGATGCCATCTGATTTCTGATAACACAGAGGAGAATAATTCATGCACATTGGGGTTGATTGTTAATCTCATGTCCTCCTTAGGTCAAAGATCTCTTAAATGCTCCCCCTTGCAATAGCCAGCTTGGGGAGCATTGTCTGAGGATGCAGAAATATTTCTTGCCAGGTCTTTCCAATCCACACTGCTCCCTGACTATGGTTCTTAAAACCTATTTTTAAAAAAATTTTATTGGAATATAGTTGATTTACAGTGTTGTGTTAATTTCACGTGTACAGCAAAGTGAATCCGTTATACATATACATATATCCACTTTTATTTTTTTAGAGTCATTTCCAAATAGCCCGTTACAGAGTATTGAGTGGAGTTCCCTGTGCTAATAAGAAGAGCAGGTTCTTATTAGTTATCTATTTTATGTATAGCAGTGTGTATATTTCAGCCCCAATCTCCCAATTTAGCCTCCCCACCACAATCCCCTGGTAACCCTAAGTTTGTTTTCTACATCCCTGCCTCTACTTCTAAAACCTGTCTATTTTAACCAACTACCACTCATTGCTTACTGTCTCTGGCTTCATGTACTTCATAATAAATCTACCTCTTGTTCAATCCTGGATGACATGTTCCAAAGACTGAGATAATATCTTATTCTACATAACTTGTGCTTGATATTGTCTAACTTGGGGTCTTTATCTATGTCCCAAAGAAGACAGTCACACTCTGTCTTCTAGTACTACTAATAATACCAGATTTTATGGCATGAATTTGACCCAATGCACTGAACTATCCCTTTAGAAACTGTACGCAACCTGTCACTGGGTTTTAGCACCGGGATAGAGCTCAAATTAGTGTTCATATTTAAACAAATCTACTTGACCAGAAACTTTTTGTCTCACCATTTATTTTATGACACAAGTAACTTCTCTCTTTGCATCTATGATGTAAATATTTTTAATTTCCTAAATTATCTGAAAAATTATTTAGAGCTTCCATTTCAGTAGGCATTGGAATTGCTGTGTTATGACTATTTCATTATTTTATTTCCAAATGTTAAATTAGGCTTCAAGCTTTGGCCAGGAGTAGACAGGAAAGGGTTTTAAAAGAAATGAAGAATGGGAAAGACTTCTGATGCAACGGAGACTTAATAAAGATTTGATTTTGAATCAAGAATTTATAATAAAGGTTTGATTTTGAATCAATAAGTTATGTCATTGCAAAATAGCTCCCTGGTAAAATTCCATTCTTTTGTCATCATTAAGTACAGAAATTAACCATCAAAATATGCAGTGATCTTTTTCATTTTCTAAAAACAAACCTATATCTAGATGAGAGGAGAATTCATTTCATAACTCAGGCTCTGGACTTACGACTCCAAGTCCTGTTTTCTTTCAACCATGCCTGCTAAGTTTCTGTCTAACTTCTTGAGCATGAGGTAATGGCTTCAGCTTTCATCTCCTTACTCAGTATATAGCTTGGTGACTAAGAGTAAGGGATCTAAACCTTGAGAACTTGGGTTCCAATCTTGACTCTAAAATTTACTTGTTGAGTACTCTTGAGCATGTTATCTGTTTTTGCCTCACTTTTCTCATCTATAATATAGAGATAACATTACTTCTCTCAGCGAGATGCTATGAGGGTTAAAAGAGAAAATTCACACAATGCAAGAATTTATCAGTTCTTGGAACACAATAAATACCGAAAAGAAATGTTAGCCATTATCAAGGGCCCCTCATTTTATAGATAATATAGATTAGTTTATATAGGTCTAATATTTACCTATACATAAATATTTTGTACCTATATGTGTGTATACATTCTTCTTAGAAATTGAGCAGTCAACATTCACATCTAAAAGTATGTGCTGTGTGAAATGTAGATCTCCTGTGTACAGACACAGTGCTGTAGTTATCTATTGCTACATAATAAAGAAGTCCAAACTTAGTGGTGAAATAAACAAAAATTTTAATATGTGCCCAGATTCTGTGGGTCAGCAATTCAAACAGTACGCAGAGGAGATGGCTTGTCTCTACTCTGTGACTGATGTCTGAAACCTCAGCTCATGAGGATTCAAATGGCTGGGGCTGCAATCATCTAGATCATTTTAATTCACATGTCTGGCCCTTGAGATGGGATGACTTGAACACTGCGCCCAACAAGGACTGTTGCCTGGAGTGCCTATAGATGGCTGCCCATGTGGCTTGGACTTCTCATAACGTGGTCGTTAGGATTCAAGATAGAGTATCCCAAGAATGAGCGTTCAGGGTTGAAGCATTCCAGGAGAATCATGCCAAAGCTGCATGACCTTTTATGACCTAGTCTTAGATGTTACATAGCATCACTTTATACTATTGCAGGCGTTGGAGACCTTTTTCCATAAAGTGTGAGACGGTCAATATTTTAGGCTTTACACGCCATACAGTCTCTTTTGCAACTACTTAGCTCCGCTGCTGTGATGTGAAAACAGACACAAACAATACATATACTAAGGAACGTGGCTGTGTTCCAATAAAGCTTCATTTATAAAAGCCGGTAGAGGCCTAGATTTGGCCCACCAGCCATAATTTACTGACCCCTGCTCTATTGTTTGAAGCCATGGAAAGCCTGCCCAAATTCAAGGGAAAATGCCCACATCTGGATGTGAAGAATGGCAACGAATCTGAGACCTTGTATTAAAACTACTACATATGGGATACTTAGAAGAAGATGTGTCTGCATACCTTATTTCTCCCATGTATGGTGGATATGAGATATTGGCACATGTTACATCTCTGTAAGCCTGGGTCAAGGTCAAAGTTGGAATGTGAACTCAATGAGCTTGATTTCTGGAATAATTGGTAACTCTACTTATGATATCCTTACACTCCTTACCCATATAAATACACCACAAAAGATAGATTTCAAGTAAAGAGTTGCTTTATGGCAGATTTTTATTATGTCTCCATTGACTGAATTATTCCATTTTGGTTAGAAACATGAGTTTTGTTTCTTTCCTAAAGAGATCTGAAAGTTTTCAGATGTGGCATTTCATTCTAATGAGAGGATGATGTAGGTTTTTATAAACGGAAAAAGCAGGGCAGGCTGAGTTCACTCAGATCATACCAATGCTTACAGGAATAACCGAAACTGGAACACAGGCTTCCAGGTTTTCCTGTCCTGTGCTCTTTCCAGTAGGTGCCATTGTCTGCTGGGCCTGGCAGTAATAAGTTTTGACCTTTACCTCTCTACACTATTGTGAAGTGGTTTTAGGCTTTGTTAGCTTTCTTATGAGTTTGTACTAAATTGTGTCCATAAAGTAGGCTGAATTCCTCAGGGAAGGATGATAGCTGTTACTGTGTTATTACTGCAAATGTTGTGTTGGTTACTTTTTTTTCTTTTCTTTTGTCCAGTTGTATCCTGAACTTAAAAGTTATATTATCTGAAATGAACGATGTGCATCTGGTGGAAAACACTAATTTAAGGGATGAAAATTCCTGATGATTGCTTCAGTCAACCCTTAATACACACTGAGCTTCATTAGTAAATAGACAACTCTCAGACCTTTCCCTTGGAAGAGGTCGCATAATCAGACTTTGTGTTGATTTCGCATTCTGTTCGTTAGAGACAGAACAAAGTAGAATAATTGGCTGGTACAGGGAAAGCAGAAAGAACTTTCTTCTATTTTGGTGATGCATCCCGTAATAAGGGTTGAAAATGAGACTGCAGGTAAAAACGTGAAACTCAGAAGAGCAAAGGAGAGAGGATATTGTTTCTTTGAAAATATTCTTTCAGTGTTGGCCCAGATGAAATATGAAGCTGAGGAAATTTTTTTTTAAATGATGATTTTTGTGTTAACAATGTGAGTGTGGAATTAGTAAGAATCAGAAAGCAAGCATCCTTTTCCACCAAGGACTTGGGAGCAAGTGAAACCATAAATACTCCCGGTTCTTGGAAACCCTTTTGGAGCAGTAATCAGAGAAGGGTAAAGGCAAAGCCTCAGAGCAGAGGTGTTCAGAGCAAAGGGATAGGAGGAGAACAAAAGGAGAGTGGATATTTTTAGAGCTGTCATTTTGAAATTTACCTGCTTCTGATTCAGTGCTGCTTTGCTACTGTGTTGATCCCGTGAAAATCCTGAAAGCAGGAGCAGCCCTATTTTAAAATAATAAGGTTAGAGCAAGTGACTTGAATCCAGGTCTCTTTAGGTCAAGAGCACAGAGGAGAGTGTGAGGAAAGAGTGAGGCCACAAGGAATTGTTCACTGGGTACATTTTCCCCAAACCTCACTAACTGGGAGAAACTGACCACTGGATTATGTGGCTTGAAGGAAAGCAAAAATGTTGAAAGCAAAGAGTGTGGAGCTTGTTTAGAAAGCAAGCTCTATCATTTGGTCACCTGCTGATGATAATAGCATTGGCTGAGTCCTGACCATTTACAACGAAGGCACTTCTGTAGGTCATAAGTTCCAGGAGGGCCAGAACTGAGTATGTCTGTTTCAGCATTTAGCATGGTTTAGCATCTTAGAGCCCGGTACATTATTGGCATATAGTAGACTTAAAAGTGAATATTTGTGCATTGTCTGAATGAGTGGATGGATGTGTGTGATTCATATCCTATTTGCAGGTCCTATGCCCTACAGTGGATTTTCAGTGTCAGATTTTGAACGTATTTATGATGGGGATTGGCATTGTTCCCTATCTAATGGATAAAGATTACACATCAAAGGACTTTACATTGACATCCCAAAAACCTCATAGGAATTACTTAACAAAAAAATAAAATTGGATTCTGTATAATTTCTAGTTTATAAGCTGGCCAGACCACTGGTATTTCTGCCAGTCCTCTGGTAGTTCCGATGATGTCCCCCTGATGACCCAGGCATAATCAGAATGGCTTTAGGATTTGGGAGCCAAAATGTTCCTCAGTATTTACTGCTTTGCTAGTCCATTTAAGAAAATGGACTATTGAAAAAATAGCTTCAGATACTATATGGCATTTTATGATTTAGCATAAAATCTGAGAAATATAGAGGTTATCTGAAGCCTGCAATGGTAAAGTTCCCTCTGCTATTGAAGTTATTGTCTTTAAATAAAGATTCTGCATCAGTAATGCTATATATATATTTGTTTTTTTTCTGATATTCAGGTTAATTTCCTATTCTCTCTAAGGAAGTAATTGGTTGGTTGGTATGAGAGATAGTGTGGCTTCCAAAAGTGAAAAGTATTATTTTGTTGTAATTTCCAGCTACCTAAGGATGGGAGAGGCCCAGGACACTGCAGTCAGTATATTATGTGGAGCAGGTTATATTGTGGTTTATTTATGACCTTTTACATGTTTATTTTCTATGCAATTTTGTGTGCTCCTTTTTGAGTTTTGGTAGATAAGTGTTTTGTAACTTCGGAATACTTGGAGTTATATATATATATATATGTATATGACATATATATATATATATATATATATATATATATATGACATATATATATATATATATATATATATGACATATATATATATATATATATATATATATATATATGACATATATATATATATATATATATATATATATATATATATATATATATATATTATCATAGTAGTTAAAGCCGTGGACAGTGTACTAGTCTACCTAGGTTCAAATTCTGGCTTTACCCTATGACTTCCCTGTGGCTTCCTCTGCTCACCTATTTAAAAGGAGTATAATAAGACTGCTGTGGTGAGTTATATACTAAGTGCTATTTAAGCATTTGCTATAATGATTATGTATACTCGAAGGCAAGGAACTTGCCCCTTGATTGTCTCTGTATTCCTAGTGCTTAAGAATTCCTAGTGCTTTCCTAGTGCATTGTCTTAGGATAGAGATAGCTCAGTATAGTTCTTCTCACTATAAAGTACTGTTACGTTGAAAGTCTTTGCTTGTGTACTAATAATCTATGACATATCTGCTGAGGACAAGGAAAGGAATAGTTTTAAAACTGTAATGGATAACAAAAGATTGTATGATGTAATGCCTTTATTATGTAATTATAAAACTAACAAATGATCATGGTAGAAAATTTGAAAAACTCCTAGACAAAATAGAGATCAATAAAATTTGGAGTAACGTTCAGAGTGTAGAGTTGTCCATGAATATTAGTGCTTTCACATTTTCCAGGACTTTAAGTAGACTCTGCTTCTTAAGAGTCTATTCATGATATTTTATTTTAATGATGCTTTCATCATGGGGTCACACACACACACACACACAGAAATCTGTTAAAAAAAAAGAAAGACATGTAAATCACTGATGTTTCACATAGCCACATGAAATAAAGAGAGAAAGGTCAACAAGCTGAAAGAATGTGGAGTAGCATCTCCTTAATTGCTTACATAATTCTGATAATTACCTCTCTGTGGATAATGTAATTAATGGGGAATCTAATTCAAGAAAAATGTATGACCTTCAAGCCTTCTCGAAGCCAAGTATTTCTTTCCACAAAAGTTTAATCTCCACGGCCGTGCTTCCTTATTACCTGACAGGGAAAGTGTATTGTATGGCAAAGGATCTTCCCGAAGGAGGGTGCTTCCCACACTGATCGTCATAAATGACTTCGGAATTACTGTTGCTATATTACCAAAATCTTAAACTAGGGTATTTTTGACAAATGCGGTCCTTAGTTAATTTTTAGAGCTACAAACTGTCAGATGGCTCTGCAATAACAATTGTCTGGCTGTTCTTCAGGGTGATCACAATATGGTAATGACCTTGAGGTACCACTAAAAAGCAGGAAGGTGTGAGTCTTCCTTTGGTTCCAGAGTGAAATGCGAGTTGGAGTTGGAGTTGGAAAAGAGGCCGACAACCAAGTGATAGAGAAGGAAATGTGAGGTCATTAATGAAAAACCAGGTTTAAGTTAAGGTGAAGAGGCGTGAGGAAATGGTCAGCTGTTACAGTATTACAAAGATCATGAAGAAGCATACCCATGAATGTGGTTTGTATTGCAATCTGCTGAAAAAAAAATATCCTGGCCTTGCCTTCATGGAGATTATTTTTATTGATTCTGATAATAGATTATTGTTGAAAAGGGCCTCCTATAAATTATAACCATGCAAAGGCAGCAAGATAATTTGTCTTTTCTTTATGTATGTGTTTCTCATTCCTACTCACTTCTCTCTTAGGGGAAGAGAAAATCACAAAAAACAAAAATGTCAAATCTCAGCTATTCATTTTCAAAATAATTTTTTTTCCAAATTCCAAAGGAGGCAATAGGTTAACTGTTAAGATTTGTGAGGCTCAAAAAACTAGATTTTTAGAAAGTGTAGCCAAATTTTGTTCCATAAACAGTAGCTTTGGAAAGAATATGTGATGATGCAAAGTTGGAAAAAGCTGGTTTTTCTTCCGTAAATGACTTCACCGTGTGGGAGAAGAGGCAGAGAAGAAATCAAAGTAATTAAACATGGGGTGAGTTTTTCTGATAGGGGACTCTAGTGCTTTAAAATTGACTAGATAATCCTCGGGATAATCTGAGGGTCGAACAGACCAGTGCCTCATTTCCAATCTGGTACCCTGGAAGAAAACAGTGTATTTCCTTTGAGGTCTTGAGAGGTTTTTCTTCTTCTTTGTTTTGTTTTTGGTTCATTTTGTAATCAACTTTATTAAGGTATCATTTACACACAATAAAATGCAGACATTTTTAGTCAACGGTTCAATGACTTTTAATTAATGTACACATTTGTATAACTACCACCCCCATAAGATCGATAACAATTCTAAAACCCTAGAAAGTTTCCTCCTAGGCTTTTGCAAAAGTATCCCCATCTCCCACCCCAAGGCAACCACGGATCTGATTTTTATCTTTAGAGATGAATTTTGCCCAGTTTAGAATTTCATGTAAGTTGAATAATACAGTAGGTGCCCTTTTGATCTGGCTTCACTTGCTCAGCATATGGTTTTTGAGATTCATTCATGTTGGGATGTTTTAAACCAGGACTTTAGCCTGAGTGGCTGATGTTGTCTGAAGGCACCTATAGGTACATCTGAGTCTCTGGCATTGTCACTGTCTGTTCTTGGCTCAGTATTTTCAACTTTACTAAGAAGCACAAGGTTGAAGTAAGGAAGATCATTGTCAGTATAATGGAGGTGAAGTGGGGTCTGTTATATAATATTCTCAGCATAAATTGACCTGCTTGGAATCATTGTGTTGATAATCGACAAGGATACTCTTCCTCCAAAAACCTTGATACTATAAAATTTCTACAGGACGCTGTCCTAGGACTCTTTTAGTTTTCATTTTTTGTGAAACATTTCTGGAAAACTGAAATGCTCACAACCTGAAAGAAGCAATTATTCACCTGAAGGCTAACTCTGCTAAAGTTGAGTTGTCCGACCTTTACATGCTGATAGAACCCAAATAGCCTTGCAAAACAATGCTCTCTTATTGGATATAAGCATATAGATTGTTTAAAACGGACGTGTATATGCAGTAAAGTGAAAAAACAAAGAATCTTTCAGTTTTCCCTGCTGTTTTTTTTTTCATTTACGCTTCTATATCATATGCTAATAATTTAGGGTAACCTCAGGTTAGTTTTAGGTCCACTCTTTACGTAAATGTTGATGTACTCCATACGCAACTTTTTTCTACCTTCCTTCTTTTCTTCCATCTTTCCTTTCTAACTTCTTATAATCCATTATACTTAATCCTGCATTTGTTGAGGTGGCAATTACTGTAGGAAAATTGAAAGCAGTGTGAAACTTTGCTGTTCAGAATGCATGTTTACCAAATTCTATATTGAGAAAAGGTCTGAATTTACCCACAGTAACCGTTTCTCAGCGTCTCTGAATAAAGGCCATAGAAACTGGGCTCTATATAATATCCTGACAGGTATGTAGAATTCATAGCAATTGCCCTCAAAGAGCTTACCTAGCGTAGATGCATATGAATGCATTTAATGATTGCTTTATTGGCATCAGTGCCAACATACACAGTCTATTTTGTTTTATATCATTATCATTACCTGCTGTTTACCACTGTATACATTGCTAACGGTGTGGTTTCTATGGCTTGTGAATTTCACGGCCCAATATTATGTAATTTATTGCACACTTTAGTGTAGAAGATGGAGACTCCATAAATTTTCGTGTGCTCTTTGCCCCTTTGGAATGTATTACACTGAGATCAGGCAAAGTAATAAATTTATTTCAAATGTGCGTGATAGCTAAACATCAATTAGGACTTGATGGGAAATATTTCTTCTTCCAGCAACATAACAGTTTTTAAAGACTAAGCCATTGAACGTGGAGTTCCTGAACATGGGACTCAGTTCACTGGGATCCCTCCTTAGAAAAATAAAGGAAACCTTGAATTGGATATGTGTGGCTTATTCAAGTAGTAACTAATCAGCTACATCTTGGTTAACTTAATTTGTCACAATGGTTTGGTATTTTATTAACTCTCTTCCCCTTCTTCCCCTGACTCTCACGAGAATGGATCATGAGTATCTTAAAACATACTAAGTCGTCTTCCATCCCTGTTAATCTAACTACAAAAACACACTTTCCTTATCCAATGTAACATACTGTCTTTTAGAGTAGCTGTGGTTTTAATTCTCTACAAAATTAAAACCAGCAAAGAGAAACATTTTCAAGGAGCCACCACATTGTAGAGCTTTAGAAACAAGACTTTAGAATTAAGGGCAACTATATCATTTTATAGCTAAAGCACCTGAGACCTAAAGTAGGAAGGTAACCATCGAGGTCAGGGAAAGGGGTTGAAGATCAGGTTTCAAGCTGAGAAAGAGTCTACAGGGACTCAATCTGAGCAGGTCAAAAACTGAAATGAGACCACGAATGTTCTGGGAAGGCTGGCATCTGGCCTCAAGTGTGGGATTCAGACAGGGAATGGGCCCCGGGGGTACTGAGCTTCTGCAGTAGGCAGAGAAGTCCACCTCATCTCTGGAAAGTGCCACTGACATCAGGGAGTTGAGGGGAAAGAGCAATGAATTCCAGTCCACCTGAGAAAGCAGGCCAATCTGATTAACTCTGAATTTAGGCTTATTTCAGATACTTCTTGAGAAAGAACTTGGACAAGAGCAAGTCCCGCACAGCCTCTTTAAATCCATGCCCAGTATTTTCCGGTGGAGCTGCTTAAACCCTCCAAGTGACTCCAGTATTTTAATTTCACGTTATATTTAATTCTGACAGTTCTATGATTGATTATTTAATGGGCAAATAAGTAGGGTCACAAAAGAGTGTGAATGTATTTTACAGGATGAGGATGGGCGGAGTGGAGCAGTCTGGAATAGGACACCAATAAAAAGGGATCTTGGTAAATAAGAACGTCTATTAGAAATGGAGAGGAATTTGCAAGGAAATTAGTGCCTGGCACCACGCCCTTCTCTCTGCATGTTTAGAAGCTAGTTTCTAATTTTATTTTCATAGGAGATGTCCCTGTGATGAATTGTCTTTTACCTCCACACTATTTATCAAGTGACATATTGTGAAGTTTGTGTGAGAGAAAGTAAGTATTAGCATTTGTCTTGGAAGCAGCTATAAACATTTCCTGGAACAATCTAGGGTAGAAGGAAAAGGAAAGGAAGGTGGAAACAAAGGAGAAAGACAGCTAATGCTGCTGGAGTCTCTCGCTGGGATTTGTGGTGTCTCTTTTTGAAACTAAGTACAGAAAGTCAGAACTTGACTGATTGTTTCTTGATCACGGTTTGTTTTCATTTTTGTTTTTTTCTTGCTCTCTCATCAGTTATTCCAGCCAGTGCTATGTCATTTTCAGTTTCATTAAGCATGCCTGTCTTGTTTCCATTTGCATTATTCATGCAAACGTTGATTGAACTGATGACCCCAAGTTATCACGGAAACATTAGATACACCAGTGGATACATTTCTTAATTTTAGAAAAAAATTACCGAGTGAAGGTTAAAATAACTCCTCTTAAATTTGTCATTTAAAAAAAACTTCTCCTAACATACAATACCTCATTGCCTAATAATGTCAGATAAATGAAGAATTCCTATGTATTCATGAATGCAGGCTAGTCCGTATATTTTTTGGCAGGTATGACCATTACCGACGGTAACGGCCTGGTTTGCTAGCCATGTCCTGTCTCCTAGAAAGTTGTAGTTTCTGTTGTCTTTCAGTTGGTCCATTGGATATCAGAGGTGAATTTATAAAACTATACTTCCCTTTACACTTACTTTGTTTTGTTTTGTTTTTTACTTGAAGTATAGTTGATTGACAGTGTTGTGTTTCAGGTGTACAGCCAAGTGATTCATATATATATATATATATGTGTATATATATATATTTCTTTTTCAGATCCTTTTCCACTATAGGTTATTACAAGGTATTGAATATAGTTGCCTGTGCTATAGAGTAGGACCTCGTAGTTTATCTACTTTATATATAGTGTACACTTACTTTGTGTGATCCAGGCTGGTCAGACCACATAATTATTTTCGCTTCTGACATAATTTTTTCAGGTTCAACCTCAAATCTTTGATAAGAAGATATTTTAAAATAAGTTTAGCATGTGTGTGCTCTAAATCCAACAGTAGTTATTAGAGATATGGTTTTGCACTATGTATTCCTCTCTTTTTTGTTCTTGGCCAACCAATTGAAAATTAGCTTTTATTTTCTGGTTGGTTTTCTAGATGTTTATGACTATAATAAAAGTCTTAAATTTTGTCTCATATCTTAAAACACAATCTGAATTAGCAATGGATATTGTGCTATACATAGGGGCTGTGATATAAATATAGTTTCTAACTTCAAAAACATATAACCTAGAAGAGAACACAGACACATAGGCAGCAATTATGGCAACTGCATTTGTTTACTAAGTGAAGTAGTACTGAGATGGATAAAGTGCTAGCAAGCCTTGAACAGACAAATCAGCTTCAAAAATAGATGTGCAGTTCTTTAAAAATATTTTTAACATTTTTCCAGCTACATGTAGAATATAACAGCATAAAAACGGTATGGGTTTTATTTTAAGTAATTAAGCATTTTGACATCCTCATAATGAAATTAAATCCAGAAGGAGGTTTCTCTCCATGATCTCTTGAAATGGTCCTTGATCATCCACAATATTTCCCATCATCACAATGGTGATACCAAGGGCAGGGAGCTCCAACATTATTAAAGTTTCATAAAGCAAAGTCAATTTTAAGAATATAATGTCCCCTAACTGATAAAGGTCTTGACAGATAATTTCAAGGGAAGCATAAATTATTTTCTGTTTGTCAGAGGGCAAAAATATTTAGATTGAGTTAATGAATGGTAGAGTTTTTGAGTGGAGAGTGTCCTTAAAATATTATGTAGATCTGTACTGTCAACAGATGCTAGCTATGTGGCATTATTTATATGTAAACAAATTTAAAAATAAGATTAAAAATTCAGTTCCTCAGTTGCATTTGCCATATTTCAAAGATGTTTATTAGCTCCATGTAGCTATTGAATACTGCTTTGCATAGTACAGATATAGAATATTTTCATTATCACCAAAAATTCTATTGAGCAATACTAAAATTATACCCAGATATTCACAGAGAAGGCAACCAAGTCTCAAGGAAATAATATAACTTCCCCAAGGTCACACAGCTATGTTTTTAAAGAAAAACAAAATGACACAAAGGAAATAGTAACAGAGGCATTAAAGAAACCCAGTAAGTTTCTGGAGCAGTCAAAGTAGGGTTTAAAAGTGCATACTTAGCTGTTAGCAGGGTTGAAGCTCTTGATGGTTGGTAAGATCTACCTGCCTGAATTTGGACATTAGCATTTTATGCAATGAATTAAAAGCAAAAAATCATTTCAACGTGTGGCTGCCAGCTCCATATTTTTAGCCACTGCCATGCTTCCAGATTATGTTTATCACTTTCATATAGAGGGCACCACTGTGAAATGTGATGGTTTATCTGACCCCAGAGAAATCAAGAAATCTTGTGGGGGCTATGGCTATATTTGAAAAGGTTGATTTTTAAATGCATCATGCAGACTGGCCCTGTTTTAAAAGGGATTCCTGCCATCAATAATCACAATGTAAACTCTCTTCTCACCTTGAAAAAGTCAAAGATAGTCCCTGCATCTTTATTATTTCCTTGAAATCCAAATATTATTTTTCCATTCTCTAACTTGTTTTCCTCACAGTGTGATCAACTATTGCCAAGGAAAGAAAGGTGAGATTTATCAATCAAAGTTTGCTGAAGGTCCCCTAGGTAATTGAACGCTCAGGAAAAACAATCCTCATGTATTCTTTTTCTGTTGTTTCAATAGCTTTGTTTCAGTATGTTTTGTTCTGTAGCAGAGGTTCTGTGACGTGCTTATCTTCCTCAGAGGTCCAGAAAGCCTGCGAGTCTGTGGGTAAAGAAGGGTAAGGAGAGAGAGGGAAGGAGGATAGAGAGCGGCTCAGGGCTGAGATAAGGACAGTGATCTACAGCCTCCTGGGGGTGAGGCTGGGGTGCACAGACACCCACAACTAATCTAGACAGAAACTGAGTAATCAAGGGGACGACCACTGTGAGGTCATGTGGTCACTTCTCCCTCTAGAAATAAACATTGCCCTCAGTAAGTCTCCTCCCACCCCAGAAGAGAATTAGGAAGGTCTGGAGAGGGGGCTTATTGGCAGAAATGGAAAAAGCAGGTTGAAGGGATTAGCCTGGAGCAGAGAGACCAAGAAACCCAAGCCAGTAGGTGGAAGGCAGACTTTTCATGGAAGTCTCCAAGCCCAAGTCAAGTTCTGGAACCACCAAGTGCAAGTCAAAGAGTGCTCATTTAGCCCCTTTGGGCCCCCATGTGAGTGGAGGAAGACTGGACAGGGAGGGAGAATTGGAGGTACAGTATTTACTAAGGGATTTAACTCCTGAAAGTTCTCCCAGTAGCTTCAGATCTGCTCAAGAATCCTTCATGTCCTGCTGGTTTGCAGTGAGTGGCTCACAGCTTCAAGGCCTCCTCTGCCAGATGGAGAACTATTTCAAACATCCTGCCTCTATTTTGGACTGTAGCAATGCAGACAGGAAACTTGACCCCATTTTCAGGTTCTAAAGAGAAATTCTAAGTACCTGAAAGACTGAGGAACATGGTGGCTTTTATTTAAGATGGGGAGCTAGAGAGCACATACCTGGACTTGGGCCTGCAGCAGCACCACATTGCACCAAGAGTTCCCTTTATTTTCTCTCGCATCTCTGTTTCTCCTTTTCTCTCTGCTGGATTAGCCACGGGGACTCCAAGTTCTTCATTATGTGGTCCTGGTACCAAGATTCTCCTGGGAATTGTAAAGCTATTCACCTTCTACATAGAGCACTTCTTATTTTTTCCCCAGCAAAGTTAAGTCATCCTTAAGAGGAGTCAGGGTCCTAGCTCTTAAATATATTTTAGTCATCCCTTTGTACATTAAATGCTCTTTCTTGGAGACTGCTCCTGACGTGGCGTTCACCATGCTCTCAGCTGGCCTCCTGAAGTTCTGCCCTGCCTTCCGCACCAGGTACAGTTCAGGAGCTGCCTACCTCAGGGTGATAGGTTATCTTCTAGTTGCTTTATTCCTTTCCCTTTTACATTTAGAAAATATAATTTGAATACATAAACTTCTCTGTGACCACGGTTTTATTTCTAACCCACAGGTTTCGTTATGGCATATTTTCATTATCATTCAATTAATAAAATTCTAATTCCCATCGTGACTTTATCTTTGACCTACATAATGATCAGAAGTATGTTTTTTTTTTTTTTTTTGCGGTACACAGGCCTCTCACTGTTGTGGCCTCTCCTGTTGCAGAGCACAGGCCCCGGATGCGCAGGCTCAGTGGCCATGGCTCACGGGCCCAGCCGCTCCACGGCATATGGGATCCTCCCGGACCGGGTTACGAACCCATATCCCCTGCATCGGCAGGCGGACTCTCAACCACTTCACCACCAGGGAGGCCCCAGAAGTATGTTTTCAATATCCAACTATTTGGTAAAATATTGGTTATATATTTTTAAATTTCTTGCTTATTCGGAGTCTTGTTTTATAACTGGAATATAGTCAATTTTGTAAATGTGCCATGTGCACCTAAAAATTTCTGTGAAATATATATATTCCATCATTGTTGGTGCAGTTTTTTATGTAAATTTAGGCCAAAGTTATTAATGATGGTATTCAGATCTTCTCTAATCTGCTGATTTGTTGTGGTGGTTCTATATTACTGATCTTGGTAATTTAGATTTTTCTATTTCTACTTAGATTTTTGGAATTTCCCTTCACCTATTGCATTGAAGTTTAGATTTATAATATATTCCTTGTAAAGTAACAGTGGGTTTTATTATCCTGCCTTATCACCAGTGATACTTTTTGCTTTCAAATCTATGTTAACATTAAAAAATCTTCTTCAATTTTACTTATTGTTGTTAGGACATAAGTTTTGAATCCTTTAATTTTCAATCTGACTCTTGTCTCTTGTAGGTGGCATAGAATTAGGTTTTTTGTTTGTTTCAATAATGCTTGTCCTTTAATTTGAGTATTTACAGTTAATGTATTTTCTTATAGACCGTTTACTCCTCGTTTACTATTTGTCCCACCTTGTTATGTTCTTTTTCCTCTTCTTTCTTCCTTTTAGATTTCTTCAAATTCCATTTTCCCTTGTATTAGCTTGTTATTTTTACATAAGTAGCAGTTACACATGTACCATGACTTATTAGCTCTTTTACTGCTTCTCAAGCAATGCTGATCTCTTAAATTTCTTTTACTACTTTTCCTCTTCCATTTGTTTTAATGCATTCTAATTTTTGATATATTTTATTATTACTCTTTTGTGCAGTTAGATTTTATTTAGGTTTATCCACTTATTTATCCTTTCTGTTACACATAATTCTTTATAAAGTCCTTATTTTCGTCTGTGATAATCTTCCTTCTGCCTGTGGGTCTCCCTTTATAATTTAATTCAGTCAGTTCTGATGAGAACATATTTTTCTAAATTTTCTTTGTCTGCAAATTTCTTATTTCATCTTTCCTTCCAAACAACATTTTCTCTGCCTCTAGTATTCCCAATGGGCAGTTCTTTTCTTTAGCACTTAAAAATGTTATTCCATTATTTTCTAGTATCCAGTTTCATTGAGGAGAAAGCTGTAATCTTAATCCTATTGTTCCTTTGAAAGTAATCTCTCTCTTTTTCGTCGGGCTGCTTTTAAGATGTCATGTTTTTCTTTACTATTCATGAATTGTACTGTGGTGATCTTAGGTGTGCTTTTCTTTGTATTTGTTCTTGTTGCATTCTTTAGTGCTTATTGAATTTATGGCTCCACATATTCTTTTTAGTTTTAGAGAACTCTCAGCTGTTAATATTTCTGAAATATTGTTTTCATCCCAATCTCTCTCTCCTTTTTTCTGTGGACTCCAGTTTACACATATGATAAAAATGTTTACTGTGGCCCATATGTCTCAAATGCGCTTTTGTGTACTTTTTATTCTTTTCGTTTCCCATGTTTTAGTCTTAATATTGTCACTACTCTATCTTCCAGTTCACTTACCTCTCTTTGCCTGTGTCCAATCCACTACCGAGTTTTAAATTTCATATAATTTTTAATTCTATCAGTTCAAATTCAATCAGTTTATAGTTTCTAGTTGTCAAGTTAAGTTCTCCACCTTGTCATCTATTTTCTTGAACTTGATAATATTTACCAAAATATATATGAACTTTAATGTTTAGGTCATCTATGATTCTGATTCCGTTTTGTTTTTTATTCTAATTCTCCGTTTCTTTGTAGTCTTCTTGGTTCTTCAGTGAATACCAGACTTGGGATATGACAAGTTGTAGAGAATCTGAATAACATTACAGTCATTAAACAACCTGGGTTTGAACTGCACAGATCCACTTATACATGGATATTTTTTCAATAAGCAATACAGTACTACATGATCTGTGGCTGGTTGAATCCTCAGATTCAGAACCACAGATAAGAAGGGCCGACCATAAAGTTGTATGTGGATTTTTGACTGCACAGGGAGTCAGCGTGTCTAACCCCTACATTGTTCAAGGGTCAACTGTATTTACTTGAGGAGAGAATTTCCTGTTCTTAGGTAGGGAGCAGAGGGGAAGATCACCTCAGTCACTGGACCAACTTCATACTCATTTTCCTTCTTTATAAGGTTCAATGTAGATGTTGCCTCAACCTTCCTAACTCACAGACACACACACACAAACACAGAGACACACACACAGACAGACACACACACATATGTAGAGACTTTCAATGTCCTAATTCATATCATTCATTTTCCATTGGGCCACAAATCTTTCATAGGTTCTGAACCCCAATTTTGTCTCTTCAGCATTATGAGCCAACTAAGTCTTTGCTTTGACTTCAGTTAGCTTTTGTTTGACTTCTTAGCATCTTGCCTTATCTACCTATTATACATGGAAAATACTGCAAGGGAACAGTGTTGCTGAATCCAGCTCTGTTCTCTGAATCTTTACTCTCTCTGTGATTTTGGTCCTTAAAATTCTAGCTGCCTTGTTATTTCTCAATTCCAACTCTGGTTTCCTTAATCCTATGACATTGTCCTAAGATCTACTGGCTTTTCTACCTCTTAGGAACCACATTTGGTTTCTCAGACATTTGCTCTTCATCAGTAGTTTCTAAATGACTGGGCTAGAAAAGCATGTGCAGGATATTGTTCTCACTTCAGTGAGTTTCTTTCTCTATTTTACTTTTCTAGGTCATGGCTACCTCAGTAGCTTTCTAACGCTCACAGTCCAATGTTGCTTATGATTTATCTGGCCTTTCTAGTACGTTTTCCTAAGGTAAACTGATATAGTTGGAAACAGAAGTTTGTAGCCACCATTTAAAAAATTCTGTTTTGTCTTTCTATGAATTCTTTTTTTGTCCCATCTTCTGTCACTTTTTCCTACCCAAAATTCCCATTCTCACAGATAGATTATTTTAAGATTAAAAATTAAGATTTTTCATTTTATTTTTAATTATTTTAATTTTTAATCTTATTTTAAGATTAAAAATTAAGGTAATATGGTAATTTTGAAAGGAAATAATTTTGCTTTGAACAAGAACACAGATTGGTGAATGGAATACAGAAGGTTCCTTAAGAGCTTTTTCATCTCTAAGAGTAGTATCCAACCATTGGTACCATTATAAGTTTGTCAACTATGGAATAAAGCATTCTTTATAAAATCAGCATTATTCAATAATCTCAAAAACTGCTTCACTTTCCTGCTCATGCCACCAATTTCCAAATGTTCAATAGGAGCAGAGAATCATGGGATGGGACGTGGAGAAATCGCCTGTCATAGTAACTATAAATATTGGAAGAATGAAATTACAAATATAGAGGGTTTTCTATGAATATATTTGAAGTGTTTGTTCCTAAAGAACTTCTAGAATAAGACTCAAAAGTTTAACATAGAAACACCTCTTGGTAAGTATGAAACTCAGTAAAATTTATCTCATCATAGTTTTTTCTTTTGTATTATGTGATTGTCAGAGTCACACAAAACTATGATTTTCTGGACTTCACAGATCTTCTTATTTTTACTATGGGATCAGTGACCCTACATTTTTCAAACGTGGTAAAATCGTTAAAATTGGAACATTTCCCCAGAATCCAGGGCATATGATTACATTTCTGTAGAAGGCAATATTATATTTCTGTCTAGTTCTAGGGTAAACATTTTCCTAACTGCCAATCCAATTTGACTAATGTATCGTTTTTACAGTGCATTAGTGTAAATTAAATGGTAAATTCTGTCACAGTCATTTCATACATCAAAAAGGAAAATCAGTCAACACAACTGTCTGACTGAAATGAATGAAGAAAACAATTCAAGGCAAACAACTGTCCCAGTAGACTTGTATAAACACAGTAGTGGTGTCATGTGCAGAATTAATCTTCCCTCACCCTTAACTGGAGAACACTCTGCCAGCCAATTCAGTCACTCAAATGATACTGAATTGTAATATTCCAGTTTCATTTACTCTCAGTTACTGGTGACTGCCCTTCCTTCTCCTTCATCTGTCCATCAGTGGAGAATGTCAGAGCAGGAGAATAGTAATATTGGCATATTGTAATGTACTGTCTTGAATTCTACAGCTTCAAAATTCTTAGGCTAACTCAATGATCTTAAGAGTCTGGTGCAGAAAGGATATGTGAATTAAATCGCAGACCACTGGCTGACCCTTCCAGCACTAACATCCCTTATTCCTGGTTCTAATATATCACAGAATACTCAAGAGGAAGGTTTTGAGTGGTCAACAGAAATATGGCTCCAAAGCAGGCACATGGAAAAGAAATGTTGTCATCTCTGATCCACTTTAAAGTTGACTTGTCTTTTACTCATAAACCAGATTCAGTGTGAATTCTGTTCTGCTAAAGGTTAGAGAATCTGTTGGAGGAGTGTGGCCAATTCTTTTGAATTTTTTTACTCTCTAACTTTTTGTTTTTTTAACATCTTTATTGGAGGAGAATTGCTTTACAATGCTGTGTTAGTTTCTGCTTTATAACAAAGTGAATCAGTTATACATATACATATATCCCCATATCTCCTCCCTCTTGTGTCTCCCTCCCACCCTCCCTACCCCACCCCTCTAGGTGGTCACAAAGCACCGAGCTGATCTCCCTGTGCTATGCGGCGGCTTCCCACTAGTATCTATTTTACATTTGGGAGTGTATATATGTCCAAGCCACTCTGTTACTTCATCCCAACTTCCCCTTTCCCCTCCCCATGTCCTCAAGTCCATTCTCTATGTCTGCGTCTTTATTCCTGTCCTGCCCCTAGGTTCTTCAGAATAATTTTTTTTTTGATTCCATATATCTGTGTTAGCATACGATATTAGTTTTTCTCTTTCTGACTTACTTCACTCTGTATGACAGTCTCTAGGTCCATCCACCTCGCTGAAAATAACTCAATTTCATTTCTTTTTATGGCTGAGTAATATTCCATTGTATATATGTGCCACATCTTTATCATTCATCTGTCGATGGACACTTAGGTTGTTTCCATGTCCTGGCAATTGTAAATACTGCCGCAATGAACATGGTGGTACATGTCTCTTCTAATTACGTTTTTTTTAGGGTATATGCCCAGTAGTGGGATTGCTGGGTCGTACATTAGTTCTATGTTTAGTTTTTTAGGGAACCTCCATACTGTACTCCATAGTGGCTGTATCAATGTACATTCCCACCAGCAGTGCAAGAGGGTTCCCTTTTCTCCACAGCCTCTCCAGCATTTATTGTTTGTAGATTTTTTGATGATGGCCATTCTGACTGGTCACACAAAGAACTTTGGCATGGTGTTCATCATCTAGCTTATCCTAACATGCAGACATTTATGAGAGTAAAGTCAGGTCTTTGCCAGAGTGGGTTGCTTATTTGGGCAACTGGGTCAAATCAAGAAGGACAAATGTAGGCTGCCAGAGTAAATAAGGAGAGGAAAAACAAAAAGAATGAGACATATCATTCATCAGTGATTTTCCCCCAATATTCTTAGCCTCCACCTATCTCCATCTTACCGGTAACACAGGAACTAGACTGAACTATCAGGTAAAAGGTCTCTACAGTAACTGAGGTAATATAGAAAATAAAAAAATAAAATATAAAATTGTAAATTTTCTTCCTAAGGATAATTGAGATGATGCTTCAATAATAACATAAGATCAGGGGAAGTCTAAAGAAATTTTAGAAAACTTGGATAAAGTAAGAAAACATCTGTTCACCAGCATCCGAATGTTTGAGAGACACCAAGACATGTGGGCCAAGTTCTGGAGAGAAGGGAAACACAGACGCAAGCTTGACATTTGGTGCAGCTTTTCTCCTTGGGACATTTGCTGATTCAACTCATACAGCCTAGGAGCTGAAAAGCCAAGGAGTTCAAAAGACTGTAACCACAGAAGCCAAAGGGCAAAAGCTCAAGCTAAAGGCAACAACTAATGGAATGACAAGCTACACGTATTCTTAGTCTCACGGGGCTGGGGGAACCATTACATTTAAAGCCTAACAAATACAAGTGTAATTGGGAATAGGGAGAATACAAACTTCCACATGGTAATCCCAAAGGGCAACCAACACCTGTAGAGGAAGGACAAGATAGAAATAGAGCACCCTTCACACAGACTGAAAAACAGCTTTCAATGAGCTCAAACTGAGAATGGACTAAGGTTTCCAGTCCCTATAGTAACTGTCTGCCATGGGCAAAAGGAAATCTTTTCAAGAGAACAATAACAACATCCAGAATGTGGAGGTATCTTTATAGTTTCCTAAAATAAGTTAAGCCCAATTTTAATAGAAAAAATAATTGGACATACCAGGAAAAAGACTAAATGATCAAAAGCTCAAAAAAAAAATAAAAGAAAGAAAGAAAAAAGACAATATAAATAGACAAGGAGGACAAGAGTTAGTAGGCTTTGGTTAAAAAACAAAACAACTATGATTAAACAAAGAAAATAGACACATGGCAACTACGCATATGAAAAGATGCTACACATTCCACGTCATCAGGGAATTTTAAATTAGAACAATAATGAGATACCACTATACACCTATTCAAATGGCTAAAATCCAAATACTGAAATACCAAAGTTGTTGACGATGCAGAACAACTGAAATTCTCATTTGCTGCTAGCAGGATACTTGGCAGTTTCTTACAAAACTAAACATACTTTTACCATACAGTGATCGAGTAATCATGCTCTTTGGTATTTACCCATAGGAACTGAAAAGTTATGTCCGCATAAATCCTGCACATGGATATTTATAGCAGTTTCTTTCATAATTGCCAAAACTTGAAATTAACCAAATGTTTTTCAATAGGGGAATGGATAAACAAACCATGGTATATTGGTACAAAGGAATAGCATTGAGCAATAAAGAGAAAAGGCTATGAAGCCATGAAAAGACATGGAAGAAGCTTAAATGCATATTGCTAAGTGAAAAAAAGCCAATCTGCAAAGGCTACATGCATATTATATGATTGCAGCTATATGAACTTTAGGAAAAGGCCAAAGTGTGGAGAGAGTCAAAAGATCAGTGGTTGCCAGAGGTTGTGGGGAGGGAGAAAAGGCTGGGTGAAGCGCAGAATTTTAAAGGCAAAGAAACTCCTGTGTATGGTTCTGTAATGGTGGATACAGGTTATTGCACATTTGTCCAAAAATCACATAATGTACAAAACAAAGAGTGAAGTCTAAAGTAAACCATGGACATTCGTTAGTAATAATGTATCAATATGGGTTCATTAACTATAACAAATGTATTACGCTAATGTAAGATGTTAATAATAGGGGAAACTGGCTAGAGAGGTAAGGAGGTATGAGAACTCTGTCCTTTCTGCTTAATTTTTCTGTAAACCAGAAACTGCTCCGAAATAGTCTGTTAATTGAAAAAACAAATCTAGACCTGCATACAAAACTTGCACGTAAATCCAACCACAGCAGCATTATTCATAAGAGCCCCAAGGTGGAAATAACCCAAATGGCCATTTACTGTGAATGGATAAATGAAACATAGTAACATCCACACCATGGAATATTATTCAGCCATAAAAAGACATCAAGTACTGATGCATGCTACAACATGGATGAACCTTGAAAACATGCTAAGTAATTGTATGATTCCATTTGTATGCAATGTCCAGTCTAGACAAATCTGTAGAGACAGATTAGTGGCTGCCTAGGGTTTGGAGAAATGGGGGAGTGAGTGACCTATAATAGATTCTTTTTCTTTTGGGGGGTGGATGAAAGTTCTAAAATTCATTGTGGTGGTAGATGCATAACACATTAAATTGTACACTTTAAATAATATGGAAAGTAAATTATATCTCAATGAAACTATTATTTAAAATTATGATTAATGTATTAAGAAAAGGACAACATGTACAATTTAAGCAAAAATTATCTGTGAAATGCAACCAAAAGAAACTTCTAGAATTAAAAAAGCTGAAATTAAGCACTCAGAAGATCAGTTGAACAGTACCTTAGTCAAACAAAGGAAAGGATTACAAACGTCAATTAAAAAATAACTACACAAAAATTTGGAGGGAAAATGATGGAAACCAGAGAAATAAGTACTTAAGACATATAGAGTATATGTAAAACACTGTGTCTAGCCAGCCCCAAGTCACACAGCCTAGGGAGGAGACACACAGCCTACCTGAATCACAAGGACTTCTCCAAAGTAAAAATGAGGTTCTGATGCCAGAAGTGGAAGGAATGAATTACAAAGAAAAATAACAATGGTAAACTATAATGTAGATATACATCAGTAAATACATAGGTTCCCTGGGGTTGTGATCTGGTACAACAATAAAAAAAAAGATAAGATTCATAGTAGAGGCTGCTAGATTCTGCTGAGGAAAATGTCCACAGAGGGAAGAGTTGATTTATTTCATTATTTTTTTAGAGTCCACATATAAGTGACATCATGCACTATTTGTCTTTGTCTTATTTCACTTAGCATCATGGCCTCCAGTTTTATCCATGTTGACTTAAATGATAGGATTTTCTTCTTTTCTAAGGTTGAATAATATTCTATTTTATATATATACCATATTTCCTTTATCCATTAATCTACTGTGGACACTTAGGTTGTTTCCATACCTTGGCTCTTGTGCATACAATGAACATGGGAGTACAGATATCTCTTCAAATCATGATGATGTTTCCTTTGGATATATACTCAGAAGTGGGAGTGAGGAAGAACTTATGACACAAATCGACCATGTGTAAAAGATGTTTTAGGAATGAAAAAGTCTGAACACCTAGGAAGAGTGTGGAGTATCTGGAAAGGTCATTGTTCCAGGTCATACATAGTTTAAAATTATGACATTTCAGTGAGCCTGTGTGCATGAAGGCTTGCTTATATTTTGGGATTTGAATACAGTGCAAAGAAGTGTTGCTAAATTTTCGATCAACATCAAAAAAAGGGTGGAAATGTTTTTTCTTTGACTATGAAACTACAGGAAAGGCGAGCCTAGAATTCTAGGCCCACTAGAATTTTCCCTGATGATAGTGCTAATTTAGGAGAAGAAGAAGGATCCAAGGCTATAGAACAATTTTGAAAGCAAAATAAGACTGCTGAGTCTTCACCCAGTGTATGAGATTAAGTTTTAATGGCATATGATGAAGTGGCCATGACACAGCTGGCAGAGCTCATTGAGTTGTTGAAAATGGCTCTTGAAGCTAGAGGAAATGGACAGTAGACATAGAAAAAGAACAAGGTAAATCCCAAAGAGTAGAAGGACAAAATTAATCAAGAGAAAAGTCAAAAATAGAGAAGAAAAGCAGTAAACGTGACAAATAAACCCAAAAGCTTGTTCTTTACAAAGACCAATAAAATAAGCAATATTTGCCAAATATGATAGAGATGGGACTAGCTATAAAACAGAGTGAATTTTTTTTAATTACCAAAGAATACTATGGTAGCTTTATACCAACACATTTGAAAATCTGGACAAAATGGCTGATTATTGATTAGTTACATGCAGCCATTATTTACACATGTTTTGAGTAGAGAATACAAGAAGCTTTATGAAAATAGAAAAGATAATCAAAGATATACACCTTAGAAAGACATGAGTTATTTTCCAATGTATATAAAATTTAGAAGAGTCCTAATACAAGAATCAGATATGGGGCTTCCCTGGTGGCGCAGTGGTTGAGAGTCCGCCTTCCGATGTAGGGGACACGGGTTCGTGCCACGGTCCGGGAAGATCCCACATGCCGTGGAGTGGCTAGGCCCGTGAGCCATGGCCGCTGAGCCTGCGCGTCCAGAGCCTGTGCTCTGCAACGGGAGAGGCCACAACAGTGAGAGGCCCACGTACCGCAAAAAAAAAAAAAGTGAGTGACAACTTAAATGATATATGGAATATTTTGCTGACTTACAAGAGCATGCAGAATTAACTATGACCCAGTTGAAATGTTAATTTTATTTTAATGTGTATGTTGGGGTGGAGTCTTCAAGGTGCCATAAAACAAGCATTCACCCATCCTGTTTGGAACTGCAGCACACAGACACCTTCAGTTACCAGTTCCGTTCATTCCACAGAATCATCTTGAGAAAACATACTGTTTTTTATGGACCTGGTATATATTTTAATTAGTTTGAAGAATTTCCCAAATACCTGTTAATATGTACTTCTCCAATTCCAATCTTGCCACATCCTGTACCAGTGACACAGCACATAGGAGTTTTATTTCTCTTTCTTTCTCTGGGTTGTTCAGAACCCAACGAAAGAACAATGGAATGGCAACAAAGAGATCAGGGTTCTTGTCCCAGATTTACCATAAAATAATAGTGTCCTCTTAGGAAAATTATAGTTATTCTAGGCCCTTTTCCTTTTCTTTACTTTGACAGAGCTGCACTAGATGACCCCAAGTAACATTGCACTCTTTGCAGTAGTAGCTTAGATGTTATTGGTTTTCTGAAACAAATGAAGGCAATGACACATGAAACTGTGCAACATCTGTGTAACTATGTTTTCTTAGAGTTGCCTCCATTTTACAGATGATAAGATGGCTGAGCACAGAAGTAAATGTTTTGACCAGAGGTTCCAGAGTAGATGGAACTGAACCACAAGTTTCCTTCTTTCCTGAAGCTCACTTAGCCAAAACATAGGCTTCTGAATATTAAGCTGTAAAGCATACTATCAGTATGCTTTAAAAGAAGCGGTTCTTCTAGGATTTCCAATTAATAGCAGGAGGTTTTGAAATTCTTCAAAGATCATCTAATTTTGTGAGATTTACAGCTCTATTTTCCTGTCAAGCAAGTTGTATTAGTGCCAGTCATCTGAGCTTCTCTGATCCTCTTGAAGTTTTCTTCTTGCTGTCTGAAATTCATGCCAGATAAGCCTTTTTCTAGAGCGTATATACAGACTTGTGTATTTTTATACAGAAAAGCGATGCAGTGAGTCAGGACGGGGGTTAAGCCCTCATTCTCAGAGTGGTATTGAGCTCCTGGTGAAATATAATCATCATTTCCTCAGAATCGAAAAGCAGTTATCTCTAGTTTTTAATCCCATTAACTATTTATATATTTATGTATGATACATGTATTTATTGTACCTACTAGGTGTGTTCTCTTTGGGAAGTACAAAGCTCTTTGAGACATAGGTTGTTCATTTTTTTGTTTTCCCACAAATACTGCAACCTTTTGAGCAGGAAGGTCTATATTTTACTAACATCTAGAACCAGCAGTTAACAAGGTGTCTAAGATGTAGTCAATAAATATGAAATACATAAATGAACACATTTTTAAGGAAGGGCCAGGACATGAACAAATAGAAAAATTTCATTTTCAGTCACAAAGCAACCACAGACATAAAAATAATACAGACAACGAGTGCTACGGTCATTCAAATAAGGCATAGAATAGATACAACAAGGATCTCCTCTATGGCACAGGGAACTCTACTCAATATTTTATAATAACTTATAAGGGAAAAGAATGTGAAAAAGGAATCACTGTGCTGTACACCTGAAAGTAACACAACATTGTAAAGCAACTGTACTTAAATTAAAAAACAGACAACAACAACAACAAAAACCCGAAGAGGTCTTAGAAGTTTTTATGAGATTCCATAAGAGAAGCCATATGAGGATGGGAGAGACGGCTTTTGAATCAATTCGGAGGAGAAGTCACAGAGAAACTTGTCTTTGACCTGAACTTGACTTTCCATTAAGATTGCAACGCAGGGATGTTACAGATGAAGGTAATCACATAAACTTACTATACTGAAACTTGCAGAGGTTATGAGCTTTGTTCAAGATCCCAAAGCAAGTGCATTGTGGAATCAGAATTTTAAGTGAGGCCTAATGAACTAAAAACAAAGAAACAAAAAATCAAGCCCTTTCTGTGATACCATGTTGCCTCTGAAGTCATTATTTTGGTGGGTTGGTAGAAACTGGTTCCAGTGTTTCTTGCAGGAATGACTAGTTCTATCCCCCCGCGGCCCCCCACCCCCGAGTTGATCCTCAAAGTTTCCTTTAGAATGGACTTGCTAAAATGCAGACATGCAAGTATTCATGACGCCTGTGTCCAATCATTTCTCCTGCCATTGCCTACTTCACTTCTGGATTATATGAACAATACAATATCTTCATTTATGCTTTTCCCTCCTCCAAGAATTCCTTCCTCCCTATGGGGTACCTGGGCAACCCTCTTCATTTTTCAAACCTCAGTTTACATATTATGTCTTTTGTGCGGTCTTCTTTTTAGTGTTGTGATCACACGCTCCTTTTTGCTACCCTTGCACTTCTGCATGCCTGATTGTTGCACTCGCTACACTGTATTGTGATTGTATTTTTAACATATTATCTGTGTTCTCCTGGGCAACATGCCTTGGGGCCAGGGACTACCTTTTTTCATCTATTGATGTTGCCTTAGCATGTTACTTGTTGTGAAGTAGTTAGTTACAAAAATGAGATTTGATTAAATTGAAAATTGTTATGTACATATTAGTTATTATCATTCACAGATATAACAGGAAAAAAATATTAATGTTGGTGCTGAAAGTTCACTACTAGTAAATGGTGGTGGTACTTGACTTCACTTATATTATTTTCCCCACTATTTTATATCTTTCTACCTGATATCTCTTCTTTATTTCCATCTATGTTTCTTTATTACTAAACCAAGAAAAACAGGGATGAGGGTAGGGCTAGGCCATACTTGGCTGAAATAGTAAAGAAATTGTGTGGGGTTTTGGTGAGAAAATCCTGAAGCATACAGGTCTGCATCTTCTCTCTTTTTTTTGCTGTACGCGGGCCTCTCACTGTTGTGGCCTCTCCCGTTGCGGAGCACAGGCTCCGGACGCGCAGGCTCAGCAGCCATGGCTCACAGGCCCAGCCGCTCCGCGGCATGTGGGATCTTCCCAGACCAGGTCACGAACCTGTGTTCCCTGCATTGGCAGGCGGACTCTCAACCACTGTGCCACCGGGGAAGCCCCTATTTGAAGTTTTTTGATAAATTAGATTTGATAACACAGTTTTTGTTTTGTTTTGTTTTTTGTTTTTTGCGTTATGTGGGCCTCTCACTGTTGTGGCCTCTCCCGTTGCGGAGCACAGGCTCCGGACGCACAGGCCCAGCGGCCATGGCTCATGGGCCCAGCCGCTCCGTGGCATGTGGGATCTTCCCAGACCGGGGCACGAAACCATGTCCCCTGCATCGGCAGGCGGACTCTCAACCACTGCGCCACCAGGGAAGCCCGATAACACAGTTTTATAAAAACTTAGTTTGGACATTTCTGAACCTCTTTTTTTGTTTCCTTATGTAAGAAAGCTGCTTGTTTAGGGTTAATACTAATTCAATGGGGGTAAGATTTACACAGGACCAACCCTAACATTCATAGTGTGTGGCACAGGAAACAACTTTGAATGGCCATTTCAAGGAACAATATACTTAAGCGTATACAATGAGTAAAATGGATGAACTACACAAATTTATGAGTTGAAAACCATAGAATCATAGAATTTTCTCACTGTAAAGGCTCTTACTTTTCCAACTGCTGAACTTCAACCTCTGTTAAAGCACTTCAGTAACAGGGAGTTCTTGAGTTTAAAATGCAGTCAGTCCATTTTCTAGTTGAAAGGTTCTACTTGTCAAAATATTCATCCTTTTATCAACCTAAACCTGTCTACTTGGTCTAAAATCTTCAGTGTGGGACAGTCTAAACCCTTTTTCATAGGACAACTCCTAAAATAGTTTAGAGCGACCACCTACTTCTCTCCTGGTCTTGCTTCATGTCATCTATTCCCAGTTCCTTCAATTACTTCTTATTTTAGATTCCAGACACTTTACTGAATTCATCACTTTCTTCAGTATAATAACTCATTTGCTGAATGTGATATTTCAAGCCTAAAAGGATTTGTTTACTGTTTTCTGTAAATAATTAAAACATAAAATGTCCAATCAACCAATAATTCTTCACCTAACATGATTCATATACACCAATTGATAAGGAAAATTTAAAAATTCAAATTACTTCATTCTTAAAGAGTGATCATAGTATGTCCTTATCTATAATGTACAGCAAATATGAATTTTCTTTCTGTGCATCTATAACAGTGCCCTCTTGCAGGGTACAGAGGATCTTCCATTGATGCTGCCTAATGATGTGTATGTGATATCCTGATATTTACTAAGAAGTTAGACATTCAGGAGGATTTTTTGTTCCCAACAGACATACATATATGAATTTTTCTTCTCTATTTTTGTGTGTTTCTAACTTTTATTATTCATCTATTGGCACTTAAGTGCATTCACCAAACTGCATCATAAACATCAAAGCAGATTACTTCACTTTACCTTTTATGAGATTATTATACTTATCAACCAATATTTGAGCCCTTAATATGGGCAAATCATCCTAGCCTGTTAAGCACAGAGGTACAGAGCATGGAGTTGAAAGGGTAGACACCAAGATTTGAACAAATTACTTAATCTCTCTAAGTCTTCATTTTTGTATGTGAAAAATGAGCATAATTACAATGATTGAACTCATAAGGCAGATCGTAGAAAACATCTAGGTGCTACACGTAAAGAGCTTGTTTGACTACCTGGCAAAAATATCCATTCTTTATTAACATGATGGTGATGATGATGTTGATGGTGATGATGATGATGATGATGATGAAGCTACCAGCAGGTGTCCTTATTAGGTCGGTAAGAATGGTGAATAAGCCACAAGATCATGTTTGTGAACATTTGCATTCTAAGGCTACACTGCCTTTGCCTTCCCAACTCCGGCTCCACTCCTCATCTGTTTAAACATCTCCCAAGATAGCTCAGGTCTTCTCCTCTGTGAAGCTATTCTGAACTACTCCTCTAGAATGAACTTAAAATACATTGCTTGCACTTATATTAATTTATATCAAGTACAAACTTCTGCAGTGGAATTTATTACGCTTTATTGCAATTTTTGTCTCTATATCCACTTGCACCGCTTTTGAGGAAAGAAACTGGGTCTTATTCCTAGAAACAAAAACAGTGACAAGCAAGTAAGTCATAAATGTCTAATTCAGCACATTGAAGTTAATTTTTCTAGGATGTTAGGGAAAACACTTAAGGGAAAGTCAGATTCATTGTTGTTCACACAGTCCTAAGAATGGACTTTCTCATAACTTGTATAATTCTATATGTAGCAAGTGAAGATTAATCAATGGCATGTTTTCTTTTATTTATATTTATATAATCTTAAACTAATTTAAGAAAAGCCATCTCATCCTTCTGAGTTAAGTTACAAACATTAAGCACTTTAATATTTAAATAAGAGTGAGACTAGCTTTCTTCACAATTCTGTGTTCTCATAGTTTAAAAGGATGTCAAAATTTAAACTTTTTGTCTATCATCTTCTTCCAGACTCACTTAAAGTGTGGTTCTTAACATAATCCCAAGTTCTGAAACTAATTGAAGAAGGTTAAACATCTAGTGATTTCAACCTCTTTTGGTCAGCCTCAACCTTTCCTTCAAAAATAATTCCCATTGACCACAATATCTATACTTTCAGTCTATTTTTCCCTAATAAAAACAAGAAAAAATTCATGGTGACAGTTCCAGATTCATCCGTGAGGGGGCAAACATGTCTCATACACACAATGAAGGGAAAACTAGTAATAAACTAGTTACACTGGGAAAAAAATGGACATGGTGTCAATAGCAAGATTTGGCCCATATTAGAAAGAAAACAGTGATCCATATCTGTTTGAAGATAATATGGTTGTTTAATTTTTACATTTTACTCCTATTTTCAATGCCAGAGGAAGAACACCTGAAGGATGGTGCTCGGTGTAATAGTCAAACAAATGTCTCTTTAGAGAAAAGAAAAGCACTTGAAAACATTGCAAGCTCTGTTAAACTTATTTCTAGTCTAACAACTTTAAAATTAAAAGTAGTCTTATAAAATGCATTTCTGAAAGACTTTATCAAAAATGCATACCTCACCTCAGAAAATGTCACTGAATTAAGGATCAAGAAATTACAGACAGGAATTCAGCTGAAAGAAACATGGAGAATTCCTGTGTAACAGAGTGAAATGAGGAGGTTCTAGCTGTGTTTGCTCTTACCATACCATTATCAGTCAAGATTTTCAGTCTTGTGTTCCAACATGCAGTTAAAATCAAGTGTAGCGCTCAAGGCGTAATTCCTCCGTTCTCTGCTTACCCTGATTAGAGCCCATGGTCTGTCATTAGAATCACTCTTTTGCACAGACACTGTGAAGTCCCTTGGCCCTCACTCTCAGTCATATTGGCAGTGCAAAATGCCAGCCCTAGTGAAATAGAACTTATGCCAATTCAGCATCTGGGCCAAACAACTAAACATGGCTGGAGAAAGAAACGAGCAACCTTTCTAATTTGCCTCATTTAAATTCATAATCATTTTACCCCATGTGAACTCTTAGTACTTACTAGAAAACTGATTGCTTAATCAATTCTCTTTTCTTCTGTCCTAGAGAACAATTTCATAACTCCCCTTTCTTTACATCTATAACATGTCTTCCTCTAAATTCTGAGCTGCTTCCTAATTCACTGAGAATACGGGAGGGATCAAAATCGAATATCCGTGAACTCCAAACACCAAGTCTACCATCCTACCTGGATCTATCTGAAACCACCTGTTCTGCCTTCCTTCTGCCTTTGGCAGAAGAAATGTTTGTCCTCTGTTCTAAGGCCGAACCCTCTACTTTGCACTGGATACCTCCCTTCTGGCCTAATCAGGGATTTCTCTTCTACTGTGTCTCCTTTTCCCTGTATCTTCCATTATTTGCTCTCTACCAGATGCTTTCATTAGCATGCAAAGATCTAATACCTCCCATCTTAAAGGGAAAAATCCTTTCTTGCTTCCCATATCCATTTCTAATCATTGCCCCATTGCTCTGCTCCTCTTTAGAGCAAAACTACTGAAAAAATATAGCTCTACTTAGTGTTTCATTTCCTCATCTCCCACTTACCTATTTTTGTCCTCTCCACTACATAGAAACTATTCTTCTTAAGGTTATTAGTGATATCTATTATATGTTGCCAAGTCCTATATTAAATGATCAGTTCTCATCTTAATCTACCAGTAGGACTAATAATAACTCCCTCTTCCTTCTAACACCTACCACTTGGCTCATGAGACAATTCCTCTTATCTCACTGCTCACTTCTTATATCCTTTGCCGAATCCTCTAGATGATGGAGTGTCTCCTGGCTCCTCTCCTGGCAATACATGACAACGTCATGTATTCTCTGCCTACACCTACATATAAAGTGATTTCATCTTTAAATCTAAAGACTTTAAATACCATGATGATTTACCGATTTTCATCTACAGCCATGATAATCTCTTGCTGCTGAATTTCAGACTAGTATATCCAGTTGTCTACTTCACATGTCCACACATGCCATCACAAATTTAGTATGTCCAAAAACAAATTCTTAATCCTCTAAAGTTCTCTCTTGACCATCGCCCAAAAGACCCTAAGTGATTTTTCACTAACCTAGCTTTCAAACCTTATCTTCTAACAATTTCCCCTTTGATCATTTCACTACAAACAAACTAACCTCCTAGTCTCTGGAACAAATAAAGTATAAGCCCACCCACCTGCATACACCAAGCCTCTCTTTCATTGTATTCATACGGTTTGCTCCCATACTTCTTTCAAATCTCTGCTCAAATGTTCCCTGACCACCCTATATACTTGCTCTAAACCTTGCCTCATTACGCTGCTCCTTCATGGTCCTTCCACTAATTAACATGCTATATTTATGTATTTTTGGTGGTCTCCTAACACTGGAACGTAAGATCCATAAAGAAGAGATTTATTTGTTCACTCCTACAGCCTAGTGCTCTAGTGCCTAGAACAGCAGCACATATTACACACTCCATCAATATCTGCTGAATGGATGAACATCAACTTGCCTGATGACCAAACACAGTTCATTGAAACTTACTTTTTAATCAAATTTCAATTTCCTCTTCTTATTAGCTTAAATTTGATTTGAAAAGTTGAATATTCATTTTTATATAAAATGAATAACTATAGAGACATAATTCTTTATAAATACTATTTAATAATCTATTCATTACAACACAAAAGTTTTAATCAAAGTATACCTTTCTCCAGAATGGATTTTTTGGTTTTCTTAGATTCTTTAAAAACTTAAGGTTAAAAAATTTAAAGAGCAATGCCTAAGTACATTGTTTTATTTCATGACTTTTACATGATGATTTTTTTTTAAAAAAGGGTTTATTTGAGAATTACTTACACCACACTATTGAATGTATCATATGCCATTTACCAAGCATCTCACTTGTGTACACATACATTTCACAATTAAATCTAGACTTCCAATTATAGAATACTACCTGTATTATATAGATCTGGTATTATATGTCAACTCCTTACCAGTAAAAACAAGGTGAATTCTTAGCGATGTCTAAAGAAACAGTTACTGTTCTGTTTGTAGTCATTTCCCTTCTTCCATTTTCCTATTTCTGTTACAGATATTCAATATGAAATATCAATCTTCATATGAATGATCATTTTCTTGTACTCTTGTATCAGTGCTTTCATATTAATGCAGGAAATTTTTAGTCCAGCTATAATTACTTGAACGCAATTCTATTTCTATTACTATAGCTTTGCCATCCCTGGACTACATTTGTGCATATTTTACATGATATACTTTCTGGCCTCATTGAAAGGGTAGATGTTTATCATAAAATTTTAAGATTTCTGTAGAGTATGATTAATCAACCTAAGCTGAGCAGCTACCACACACACACACACACACACACACACACACACACAAAGGTACTATTATTATAGAAATTCTCCTCCTACCCTTTCTCATAAGTCAAAATTATGTAAAACAATATTGATTGTCATGCAATGAGTGCCCAATTCTTTCCTAGTAAAGTAAGTTCCCAGCTTTAGGCAGATTCCTATGTAGTGAAGAGGGCAGGAGACCTGGCTGTCAGTGGATGACAGATGCCTGGGCCAAATCACCCTGACAACTCCTCTCCATAATAAATCTGAGAAGCTAATCTCTGCTAAATTGTTAATGGCTGCTAATCAGATACTGGATACATGGTTAGCCCTCTTGATAGTATATTTGCATTTAAATGAGTTCTTTCTGTAAGGACTCCTTAACCCAGAGGAGTGGTTCTAATGCTGACAGCTTCAGGCACCCAGCGCCTCTGGCTCAGGTTTTCATATTGTCCTTTGCAGAGACCCATGATTATCATGAGACCATTTGATCTCTAATTCCAGAATATCAGAAATGAATTACTGCAGACCTTAAAGTCATGATCCGAAGATTGTTTTTTAAAAAAGAGTTGTTCAATGAAAAGTCATAGATTAAAAAACTGATCTATTTCACCTCACCCTAGCCACTATTCATTAAATTAAATTATCTGGCATACTGGCGTATGTCAAGTTCCAAGCAGATAGATTCAAACCGTACATGTTGACATAAGCCATTTCTCATTTCATTTTTTTTCTTTCTCTTTCCCCTATGTCTCTCGCCATGGTATAGCATCTGAAGCAGTTAATTCCTGCCATTTAATATCTTTAATTTTTGTTTTTCCCAAGCACCATCAACACTGATTGTCTTCTATGAGTAAACAGCAACTGGCAAGAGTACTTTCATGGATGAAGGAGCCTGAATTATCATGAGAAACTATCTATACCTCCAGTGAGTCTGGCTTCACAGAGTGAAAACTATACAAGGAAGGACAATTCAATATGTTATGTAACTGTCCCAAATCGCCACACTTAATCCCCACTGTCTCAAACAAATTGAAAGAAAAGATTAAACATCTACTTTCACTCTTAAGGACAAGCCTATGTAATAGCCATTGTTCTCCTTATTTCAAAAATGAGACAAAGTCAGGCTGTGAATGGAAGGACCCGATCCCCAGTCTGCTCAACGACAAAACCCCTGACCTTCAGGGTCATCCTTGTCTTCTTCTCATCCTCCGTCAACCTTATACGGGCCTTTACCTCCAACACTGATACCTAGCAAATCCTTCCACTACATTATAAATTATTAACCATAAGGTTTAGCATGTTCTCTCTTCCAAGGTATTTAGAACTTTAGAGGAGAAAGAAGCCTGCCCAAGTGGACAAAGCTAACACTTATCAAGCATGAGCTCCCAACATTTGCACCAGACAATTTCACATCATCTCATTATAAACTGACAATAATCTTTGTGAGGTTCAGATCCTAACCTTCCTTTTACTGTGGATCCCTTTGACAATATGGAGTAGCCCATTTAAAGAGTCTTAAAATAACACTTTTAAATTCATAAAATATAATACATAGAATCTCAAAAGAAACTAGTTACTATGTTTTAAATGCAGTCATTAGAATATTTAAAAAACCAAATTTGTGATATAGAAACGAATGGGTATTTAAACTCATTAAATAACAAGATATAACAGAGACTCTATTAACTACTATACTTAAAAATACTGATGTTGGGGTGATGGGTTAACCATTCTGATACATGTGTACTGAAATTGAACAATTAAATAAATAGATGGTGGATGGTGGTAGCCACATTTCTCAATATTGAAGTATGAATTTCCAGATAAACAAGGAGAAAGCTAAACTAATCTCAGCGTTAATGGATTATAGTTGCAGACATCAGTATACACTCAGCTCAATATAGATATAGATAGTTATATATAGAAATATTTATTGATACGTGTATATACGTGGGTTAGTATACATATATATTTCTTTGTTCTCTCAGTTAAGAGAGCCTAATCAAATAATAGCCCATTAGCAACAGCACATCTAGAGCCCAGATCTTGGTTTCTATTACTACTCTCCAATAAAAGGAATCAGGGCTCCTCAGAGAAATGACTGATTCTAGGACTGGGGCAGGAAATACACAAAATGAGCCTGGAGCATCTTGTGGTACCAGAAAGTCAGGAAGTGTTAAACACACACACAAACATGCATGCTAAACACAGATACACACAGATACACACACACACACAAACTCACACACCCCAAAGGGAGTATGTCAAAGGAGCACAGGCACCAAAAGCAAAAGCTCCCAATGGCCAAAGCTGGAACAATTCAAACAACAAAATAAAGTAGTATTGGATTATAACCCAAAGGATAAAATAGATATCCACGAGTCTATACTGATATAAATAAATATCAATAATTGAATAAATTAATATTTAGGGGAAAATAGACAAATCTGTGTGGAAGAATTCCAAATACTTTATGTACATACTCTGTCCTCAAGGAGGTGGATCATAACTCTCCACTCTGCATTTGTGCTTCACATAGTGACTTCCTTCCAACAAGTGTAGTGTGGAAGGGGTGGAGGAATAACTTTACAGTGGAGAAATCTGAGACACGACCTCAGCCAGGTTATCAAGGTCAACATCAACAGTCAAATCACGTTGATAGCATGTACCCTTGATAAGATGTTATAAAAAAGGCACTTTATCTGGTTGTCCTCCCAACAAACCATAATCCCAGTCTTACCATGAGAAAAGCATTGGACAGTTTACATTAGTGAGGTATGCTACAAAACACTTGATCACTGCTCCTCAAAACCCTCAAGGTTGGGGCTTCCCTGGTGGCGCAGTGGTTGAGAGTCCGCCTGCCAATGCAGGGGACACGGGTTCGAGCCCTGGCCTGGGAAGATCCCACATGCCAGGGAGCAACTAAACCCGGGCGCCACAACTACTGAGTCTGCGCTCTAGAGCCCGTGAACCACAACTACTGAGCCCATGTGCTGCAACTACGGAGGCCCACGCGCCTACAGCCCGTGCTCCACAACGAGAGAGGCCACTGAAATGAGAGGCCTGCGCACTGCAACCAAGAGTAGCCCCCACTTTCCTCAACTAGAGAAAGCCCACGCGCAGCAACGAACACCCAACACAGCCAAAAATAAATAAATTAAACTAATAAATTTAAAAAAGAAACTGTCAAGGTTATCAAAAACAAGAAAAGCCTGAGAAACTACCACAGCCCAGAGGAGCCTAAGGGGGCTTGATAACTAAACGTAATGTGGTGTCCTGGATGGAAGCCTGAAATGGAATTAAGGACACTAGGCAAAAGCCAAGGAAATCTGAATAAAGTACAGACTCTGGTTAATATTATTGTATTAATATTGGCTCATTAATTGTAAAAAAGGTACCACACTAGTGTATGGTGTCAATAATAGAGGAAATTGGGAATGAGATATATAAGAACACTGTATTATCCCCTTAATTTTTCTGTATATCTAAAACCATTCTAAAATAGATATAGTCTATTAGATAAAACAAAAAAGGTAATGATGATTTGATTGTAACATCAGAGTAGTGATATTTTGAGATATCTATAAAAAAGTGCCTTAGGAAATTGTCTGTGATATCTGCTGGAGATAGAGTCACAGGTACTCCTAATATTATTGTGGTTTGTTGTCTGCATTTAGATTTAAAGGACATGCTAAATACTATATTGCAGTTAGAGGTTAGTGAAATTAAAGATGTAATATTCCCATCCAGATTCCACATACATTTTGATACATATTAAGAATCCCCTGCTCTTTGGTGAGGTCTAATTTTATGAAAGTGAAACTCAGAGAGATGAATTAGGTTGTTCCAGCTTTTAAAAAGCCCACATTCTAGGGTCAAGAATTCTTACTGAGCCTTGTTGAAACTGTTTGCTATGCTACCTCCTAATTTTGGAACTGCTAAACAGAGAGTTGGGAACTCTTCCTAGATTAAAAGTACTGCCTTGGCCTTGTGCAATTATACTGTTTAGGTTGCTGGACAAATCCAAGGATAAAACTGGCCTGGACCTAGTGATGGGCAATTCCAAAAGCAAGCTGAATGTGAGAAGTTCACTCACAGAGAACCCTAGTGTCAAAGAGCCTCTCTACCTGGGAATGGTTCAACACTGGGAAAATAAACCCTGGTTCAGCTGTAAAGAGAGCACATCCTTGGCCATTTTTCCCCCTTAAGTCCGGAAACTGATGATCTGGTCAGCTTAGGAGAGGGAGGGAGGGAAGGAGGGAGGGAGGAAGATGAGAGAGAGAGAGAAACCTGTTAATAGCTGGTGCCAATTTAAAGAGAGAAGGAAAGGGCTTATTATATACGTATATGCTAATATTATTCTTAAAGCCAATTCTGATAAATACTTCGGGAAAGAAAGAGATGCAGTCATCTGTTAATGTGGCTTCAGCTTCTTTGTTTCCAAATGTTACAGCTGTCACCAGACCAGCCATTCCACTTGGGGCGAGGCCAGGGGTTTAGAGGGGGAACATCTGTCCACTAAGGACACCACTAAACAGCAACAAAATCTTGGGGCGACCCCTCTCTCTTTCCTCGAGTGCTTTTGCTAGCCGGTCCTACTTCCCTGTCGGAAGCCATCCTGGAGCCATTGCACCATGACAAAGTCATGAGCAACGGAAGGCGAAACTGCAAGGCAGTGCCGTGCCAGGAGGGTGGACTACAGCTCCGTGGTTATGTTTTATGATAATAAATTTACATACAGGGGCAATTTTGGGGGGATGTTGCTCCACGTGAAAGAACAATTCCTCTAGGACTCCCCCTCCTGAAACTACCACAGAATGGGAAGTACCCACTAAAGCCCCGGGGAAATAGGGAAAGAATTAAGAGCCTGGAACTAAGGGGATGTTTTTATGAAAAACACCCTCTAGTATGGAGTTATGGCCATGGGCCAGAGTTTCTGATGACATAGGAAATTTATGGTTCTATTATAAAGGAAGATTAATTATAGAAAAGCAAATGACTAGAGCAGAATTGGTTGCCAGGATAGGGAGAAAACACTATCTCAGTTGAAGGAAACAACGAGAAAGAGCATGCAGGTACATTGTAAATATTTTCATGGAACCATTGTAAAAGGTTGCCCATGCAAGAAGAGAAATAGGAACAAGTAGCTCCAACTTTTACAATTAAAATAATCATATAACTGCTTGGCTTGGTTACTAAGAAATAACCTGTGATTAATGGGAACTTGGGGAAATAATAGGACATCTATAAACTAGGCGATTTAAAAAAAAAATCTGTATAGAACATTTTGCGGTTTGATTGTGCTAAGGTTGTTTGGCCACGTACCTGGTAATGTAATCAACTACATTATATAAACCTGTGATTGTAAACAATAGAAGAATGAAGAATAAAGCCATGAGAAAGAGAAACATGCAATGCTGATACTTTAAGAAGTGTAAGAGAATTATTTCCTTTGCCAACGCTATCCATCCCTCGGGTATCCCTGGACTCGCTGGAGCTGGACTCCGGCAAGTGGCGCCCGAACAGGGACCTGAAGGGTAAGTGTAAATAGAGTGAGTTCGGGATAGCTAGGCTTCCACCTAGGGTGCTGCCGACCCCCTTGCAGAGTATAGGCAAGGTAAGTGAAGGGTGGATAATCTAATAAGTACTATAAAAGGTAAGTTAACTATGGGTCATAAGGAATCTAAAGAGAGAAAATTATTTATTGATATTATTAAACATATGTTATCTGGAAGAGGTATTAAGGTAACTACTAGTCAATTAGCTAACTTTTTAAACTTTATTCAAGAACAATGTCCATGGTTCCCAGAGGAAGGTACAGTTAATTTGGATACATGGGCTAAGGTAGGGGATCAATTAAAAACGTATGATTCACTTCATGGACCTGAAAAAGTCCCTGTAGATACTTTTGCTCTATGGAATCTCATTAGAGATACCTTAGATCCAGTACAAGAAAGACAGAGAATACCTTATATGGGAACTCCAGATGAAAGTACTCCCTTAATACCTCCAAAACCACCTCCTAAGAAAGTATTGGCAGCTACATTTGAAAAATGTAAAATAGATGATGATGATGATGAGTTGTCGCCTCAGGACCAAAAAGACCTGGAGGAGGCTGCTGCTGCTTATCATAGAGAGCCAAATCCTTGGGATTTTCCTGTTATTAATTCTGAGACAAAAACACCTTTGCCAAAAATTAGTTATCCTGCATTACCAGATTATAAACAAGAGATGCCTTTGAGACCACCTCCACCTCCTCCAACTAACAAAATTATTAAAAATACATTTAATATTAAGCCAAAGACGCATTCCAGAAGAATGCAGGTCTCTGATGATCCAGAATTTGCTGCTTGTTTCCCTGTAGGTTTTGAAGGAGCCTTTGATGATGGGGTGACATGGGAACCTCTGCCTTATAAGATTCTCAAAGAATTAAAGGCTGCATGTGCTGATTATGGACCACTAGCTCCCTATACACTCACTTTGCTAGATGCTCTTGCTAACAGATGGATGACACCATATGATTGGGTCCAAGTGGCTCGAGTCTGTCTCTCAGGTGGGCAATATCTGTTGTGGAGAAGAGAATATGAAGACTTAGCTAGAAAACAAACTGCAATTAATAAAAGACAAAGGAAAGCTGATATCTTGTTGGATATGTTAATAGGTGAGGGCGATTATGATACTGCACAAAGTCAAATGTACCTAGATAAGGAAGTCTTGATGCAGGTCACTAGTTGTGCTGTTAATGCCTGGAAATCTCTTCCTTTGGTGGCTGGGAAAGCAACGACCTTGGGGGAAATTAAGCAAAGGGCTGATGAAGCATATGAAGACTTTGTGTCAAGATTAACACAGGCAGTACAGAGAGTAATTACCAATCAAGAGGCAGCTGATATACTTGTTAAGCAATTGGCATTTGAAAATGCAAACAGTACCTGTCAAGCATTATTGAGACCTATTAGGAAAACTGGAAATATAACTGATTTTATTAAACAATGTGCAGACGTAGGACCTGCCTTTATACAGGGCATTGCTATAGCAGCTGCATTAAAAGGGGAAATGTATCCACAATATGTACAAAATATAATAAAGAAAAAAGGAGCTCCTGTCATTATGGCTGGGGGTACTCCCGGAAATTATTGCTATGCCTGTGGTAAGCCAGGTCATTTTAGTAGAGCATGTCCTTATAAGAATGCAGATAACCAACAAGAAGCACCTAACATGCCTCCACTATCGGTTCCTTCACCTATAAATTCAAAAGTCAATCTTGCAAAGACTTTATGTCCACGGTGTCAGAAGGGTTATCATTGGGCAAAAGAATGTAGATCTAAATTTCATGAGAATGGACAACTTTTACCACCTAATTCTGACACAGGGAATTCGGGAAACTTCCAGGGGGGCCTGCCCCAGGCCCCAAAAATGATAGGGGCAACACAAATAAATACATCCCAACATCTGAACCCCTTCCTTCCTTTTGTTCCATCTCAGAACTCTTCAGAGCAACCCCAGACAGTGCAGGATTGGACCTGTGTTCCACCACCTCAACAATATTAACTCCTGATGCTCCTCCAATAAAAATTCCTACTGGAATCAAAGGGCCATTGCCAGAAGGTGTATTGGGTCTCATATTGGGAAGAAGTTCGTCATCCCTTGCAGGATTAACAGTTTTGCCAGGTGTTATAGATTCTGACTATACAGGAGAACTACAAATTATGGTGGCTCCCCCTACAACAACGCAACAAATATTTAAAGGTCAAAGAATAGCTCACTTGCTTTTGCTCCCATATTATCAGACGGGACAATCTGTAATTGATAAACCTAGAAATGAAGGAGGTTTTGGATCTAGTGATATGGCTTTTTGGGTAGAGGAAATTACCCAGTCTACACCTACAAAAGCACTAAGGGTTAATGGAAAAGAGATTATAGGATTATTGGATACTGGAGCAGATGTGTCCTGTGCGGCTGGTAAGGATTGGCCTCCAGCCTGGCCAACTAAAAGTACTCATAATGAGCTTACAGGTTTGGGGAAAGCTCCATCTGCAGCAAAAATTTCACAAATATTGCATTGGACCAATGAGGAAGGTCAATCAGGTACATTTTGTCCCTATGTAATACCTTCTTTGCCATTTACCCTTTGGGGAAGAGATATATTGGCACAAATGGGAATGCTATTATATAGCCCAGATGAAAAGGTTACTTCTCAAATGTTAAATATGAGATATGATCCCAATAAGGGATTAGGTAAGGAACAACAGGGTGATATGTTGCCCATACTAACTAAACAACATAAATTTAGGCAAGGTTTGGGTTATCCAAATTTATAAATATGGCCATTGCTCGAGCTGCTGACCCCATATCTTGGAAATCAGATCTTCTGGTATGGGTAGAACAATGGCCGTTAACTATGGAAAAATTGTCAGCAGCAAGACAATTGGTACAACAGCAATTAGAAGCAGGACATATTGAAAGTTCTAACAGTCCATGGAATACACCAATTTTTGTAATAAAGAAGAAATCAGGAAAATGGAGACTCTTACAAGATCTAACGGCAATTAATAATACTATGGAAGATATGGGAGCTTTACAGCCTGGATTGCCCTCTCCTGTTGCTGTTCCAATAAATTATAATTATTATAGGCTTACAAGATTGCTTTTTTACTATTCCTTTGGACCCTCAAGATAGAAAAAGATTTGCTTTTAGTGTACCCTCTACTAACTTTAAACAACCTTATCAAAGATATCAGTGGAAAGTATTACCTCAGGGAATGAAAAATAGTCCAACCTTATGTCAAAAATTTGTGGATAAGGCTATAACAGAAATAAGAATTAATAATCCGGAAGTATATATGATACACTATATGGATGATATATTGTTGGCCCATTCACATAGAGGATATTTACAAGAAGTCTTACAGCATTTAACAGAGGCATTGCAAGAAAATGGACTCCAAATAGCTCCGGAAAAGATTCAAACTGAACCACCTATGACTTATTTAGGGAGAATAATACATACATAAACTGTGACACATCAACCATTACAACTTCGGAAAGATAATTTACGAACATTAAATGACTATCAAAAACTATTGGGAGATATTAATTGGATTAGGCCTTATTTAAAAATAACTACAGCAGAATTGAAGCCTTTATTTAACATATTACAGGGAAATTCAGATCCAACCTCATCTAGAAATATGACTCCTGAAGCAGAAAAGGCTTTACAGTCTATTGAATCTGCTTTAAACAACTGCTTCTTACAAAGAATAGATTCCACAAAAGAATGGTGTTTGCTAATCTTGCCCACTCCAGTTACACCTACAGGTATACTTTGGCAGGAAGGACCTTTGGAATGGATCCATTTACCAGCTACTTCAAAGAAAATAGTTAGTTCCTATCCTATGTTAACAGCAACTTGAATAGCTAAAGGAAGAAAAAGAAGTAAGGAATTGTTTGGAAAGGATGTAACTAATATAATTATCCCTTATAATAAAGATCAACTACAAATTTTATTACAGAATGATGAAGACTGGCAAATAGCTCTTAGTTCTTATACTGGACAAATTCTGTTTCATTTGCCAAAACATCCGCTATTACAATTTTTTGCTACACATCCAGTTATATTTCCTAAATGCTACGTTGATCAGCCAATAGAAGGTGCAGCTTTAGTTTTTACAGATGGATCATCTAATGGAAAAGCTGCTTTACTTATTAATAATGTTCCAAAGGTAATTCAAACTCAGGAAACTTCTGCTCAAAAAGCAGAATTAATGGCAATAATACATGCTTTCGCTGAGCTGCAGAACCAGACTTTTAATTTATATTCAGACTCACAGTATGTGGTTAAGCTATTTCCTCATATAGAAACCGCTGCTGCAGCAGATACAAAACCTCACCATCGGAGACAGACCAATTCTTTGGCTGCCGCGTCCGCGCCCGAGACCTCGCAAGAGACAAGCCATCTCTATGAGAACTTCGAATCCACCAACTTGGGGTCAGATTAAACGACTTGCTGACGACGCCGAGAAAGTGGTAACAGACCAGGGAGCTACCTTAACACCTGGAAATCTTTTTGTTGCTATGCTTGCTATATTGGCCTGCCAGGTAACTAGGGGAAATGTTTTGGGTAATTCTTATTGGACTTATCTCCCTGATCCACCGATTTTACAAACTGTAGCCTGGGATAATGAGGATATACCAGTATCTACTACTATGCCCAGGTTAATGGGAGGAGCCCTAAGCTCCTATCCATATAATAAATTTAAAACAAATAATAATTTTACCTTTCATGGAAAATCAGGGTTCCATCCTATATGTTTTTTATTTCCATCAATTAATAATTCTGTAGCCTCTCGTAAGGATGGATGTATACCGGTTTTTCTTAAAGGACAGCTTACTGCTTCTCCTTCGAGTCAATCTAATAAGAGACTTCTTTGGTCTTTGATTTATCTAGCACCTGGAGAAGATCCAACTTATAATCAACCTTCCTCTCATCCTTTAAAATTTCCTCCTTGTAATCCTCCTTATGGTATTCGTACAGGAGTACAATCATCTATATTACAATCTCCGGAAGACCAATCGGATAGTAACTGGGATGCTGTAGATACCAATACAGGATTTCCTACATGGAATTATTGTATATATTCTTCAAGAATCGATATTCCCATACAGGATACCACAGAAAATGTGCATGATTGGAGTAATCCTGATCCATCTAAGGATTATAGATCTTATTTACAACATCATGCACGTTATGATTGGAATAATTCATTCATTCCTGCTTCTATGCGTGTTAATACATGGCACACTGGAGGATGGGTGCCTCCTATCCTAACTATGGCTCAAGATAATATGTATTATGCACAGACCCAGCTTTGGAAAGCTATTGCTGCACCATCGCCAGTTATTCTTCATAGACCTAAAAATATGGGCATTTATTTTATGCAAGGTTGTATGTCAGCGCCTTATGTATTCTTGGTAGCCCCAAAATATGTGGATCTAAATATTTGTCATAATACTTCTGGTTCTACTTTTTGGACACATTGCTATGATTGTATTTTGACAAGTTGTATAAATCCCTCTATGAATGTACGAGTTTTAATGATTCTTAAACGACCACCATACATTATGTTGCCTGTAAAATTATCCTCTGCCTGCTATGATGATTATGGCTTACAAGTTTTGCATGAAACTGAAGTTTTATTACATTCAAAGAGATTTGTTGCAGCTTTGATTCTAGGAATATCTACATTTATAGCTGTAATAGCATCATTTTCTCTTTCAATAAGTTCCTTAGCTCAACAAGTACATACAGCTCAACATGTAAATGAGCTTTCAAAAAATGTATCTTTAGCTCTGGCTACTCAGGAAGTTATAGACAGAAAGTTAGAAGCAAAGGTGGACGCCTTAGAAGAAGCAATTTTACACATAGGGCAGGAATTAACAGCGCTCAAAGTAAGATTAGCTTTGAGGTGTCATAAAAAATATAGATGGATTTGTGTTACTCCTCTAAAAGTGAATGAATCATTATATTCTTGGGAACAAATTCAGACTCATATTATGGGAGTTTGGAACCAAACAGATGTTAGTTTAGACCTTACTAAATTACATCAAGAGATTCATGACATAGGAAATACAAACTTAGATTTATCTCCGGCACAGTCTGCTCAGAACTTTTTTGAAAGTATTAAGTCATTTGTGTCACATAAAACCTTATTCTCAATGCTCATTAATGGAGGAATCATTGCAGTAGTTGTACTAATTCTGATATTTTTACTTCCAGTCATCGTCAGAATAATTATTAAAAGCATCAAACAACTTTCCGTGGAGCTACATACTGCACTTTTAAAAAATAAAAAAGGGGGAGATGTCGGAAGCCATCCTGGAGCCATTGCACCATGACAAAGTCATGAGCAACGGAAGGCGAAACTGCAAGGCAGCGCCGTGCCAGGAAGGTGGACTACAGCTCCGTGGTTATGTTTTATGATAATAAATTTACATACAGGGGCAATTTTGGGGGGATGTTGCTCCACGTGAAAGAAAAATTCCTCTAGGACTCCCCCTCCTGAAACTACCACAGAATGGGAAGTACCCACTAAAGCCCCGGGGAAATAGGGAAAGAATTAAGAGCCTGGAACTAAGGGGATGTTTTTATGAAAAACACCCTCTAGTATGGAGTTATGGCCATGGGCCGGAGTTTCTGATGACATAGGAAATTTATGGTTCTATTATAAAGGAAGATTAATTATAGAAAAGCAAATGACTAGAGCAGAATTGGTTGCTAGGGTAGGGAGAAAACGCTGTCTCAGTTGAAGGAAACAAGGAGAAAGAGCATGCAGGGCATATTGTAAATATTTTCATGGAACCATTGTAATAGGTTGCGCATGCAAGAAGAGAAATAGGAACAAGTAGCTCAAACTTTTACAATTGAAATAATCATATAACTGCTTGGCTTGGTTACTAAGCAATAACCTGTGATTAATGGGAACTTGGGGAAATATTTTAATAGGACATCTAGAAACTAGGGGATATTTTTTAAAAAAATCTTTATAGAACATTTTGCGGTTCGATTGTGCTAAGATTGTTTGGCCACGTACCTGGTAATGTAATCAACTACAATATATAAACCTGTGATTGTGAAGAATAAAGACATAAGAGAAACATGCAATGCTGATACTTTAAGAAGTGTAATAGAATTATTTCCTTCACCGACGCTATCCATCCCTCGGGTATCCCTGGACTCGCTGGAGCTGGACTCCGGCACACGTTTAGCATAAAAAGAGCCTATCCAGCAACGGAGTGGGGTCACCTTTTGCGGCGGTGTCCGGGCCCGGTTAGGCCGGAACACCCCTCCCCCGCTCCCACCCCTTCCCGCCCACTTCACGAACTGGGGCTTCTCGGCTCGCCCAAGAGGCTCTGCGCTCTGGGGAGGCCGGAACCTCGCCTCTCCGCTTCCCCCTCTCGCCTGCCTGCCCCTGCCCACCCCCCGCGCCCAGCGCCGCGCCGGGTGCGCTGGAGAAGCTCAACACGTGTCAATTGAATTGAACTGCCGCGGGCGCAGGCTGTACGCCGCCGCCGAGCTCCGATCAGCACGACGTTACCGAGTGGAAATTTATGGAGCGAACGGTGTAAGCCAAAAGTTGCTCCCTGCCAAGGAAAATAAAACGCGGGAGATAATCTCCCAAGGCAGGGGTGAGGGGCCAGGACAGACCCTCTAATCATCTGAGATGCAGACTGTGAAATGCCCGAGAACGGGGAGAAATTCTGGTGGATCTCCACTCCCTTACCGCCCCCACTCCCGCCTCCTTGTGCCCCACGGGCTGCCTCCTCCATCCCCCGCCTCTCCAAACAATTCCCACACAATCGAAACGTCCGGGGAACTCGGGCGCGGAGTTTTGGCGGAACGGCCACCGTTGCCCACGGTAGTGTTTTCAGGTAGCTCTTGACACCGAAAGGGTAAAGGGCTTCTCCGGGAGGAAGGGGGGACCCAGTGTGGGGATGGGCACCGACGCGCACTCGCCAGGCTCTGCTTGTTCTCGGAGGGGACGCACGACCGGGAGAGCGCAGCGCTGGTGGCGAGAGGAGGCAGCGGCGGCTGCCGCTGGGGTTTGACAGCTTTGGCTGAGCCGAGGGCTAGGCGCTTTACGGTAATTGCGGTCCTCCACCGGCCTTCTGGGTAGCGAGGGGAGTCACGGCGCGCGGCTGGGAGAGCCGTCCCCGCCGCCCCCCATCCCCTCGGCTCAGGATCAACGGGCCGCCCGCGCCGCCGCCGCCGCCGCCCAAGTCGGTCTCTCGCTCGCCCAGGACGCGCGCCCGGGCGGGGTGTGCGCAGCCAACGCGGTCCAAGCGGGGGAGGGGAGGACAAGGGGCGAGGGGGACGCCACCCAAGTGGTCTGGGGTTCGAACCCAGATAGGCGAAACGCGCCGGGCATCGATGACGGCTGGGGAAACTCGGGCAAACCTTTCTTGGGGAATCACCCCTCCGACACCCCACCGCCCAGGCGCTGCAACGGAGGGTGAGCGGAGGGTGAGCGGAGGCTGGGGGAGCTCAAACTTGCGAGAGCTGGAGGCGGTGGCGGGCGGGCGGCTGGCTGTCGCCCGAGCGCTGCGCCTGCGGGGGGAGGGGAAGGCGGCTGCTGGGAGGGAGGGCGGGCGGGCGAGAGGGCGGAGGGAGGGGGAGGAGGAAGAGGAGGGAACCAGGGAAGGGGGACGCGTTGGGATCGCTCCGTGCGGCGGCAGACGGAGCCTGGGCTCCTAGCGGCGAGGGGAGGCAGAGCTACGCTCCTTGCTGAACGCGGACCGAGCTCAGCGGCAGCGGGGAAGACGCGCCGGAGCCCAGACCGCGACCGAGAGCGGGAGCGAGGCGGCAGCGGCGGCGGATGGGGAGCCCGCGAACTGCCGGGCGGGGAGGCCAAGCCGCGCTGTCGCCGCGCAGGGAAGACTTGGCCAACACACTCACACACACATAAACACCCAGCCCGAGCGGGTGCTCGCGGCTAATCGTCAGCATGGCTCTGGGGCTCCTGCCCGAGCGCAGGCGGCAGCAGCGGCGACGCGAGAGCTGCTGAGCCCGGCCCAGCCGCCGGAGCCCGGAGGATCGCGCGGGGCTGTCGCCACCTGCCCAGAGGCTTTGAGCCCACCCCCGCCCCCACCCGGCCCAGAGCCCACCCCTCGGCGTGGCCGACCCCGAGGGCAGCCGGCTGGCAGCAGACGGCAAGGGAGGCGAGCGAGCGCTGCGCCGCGAGCGGGTTGTGAGCAGCGGGGGACGGCAAACTTTGCTGTTCGCCGCGCTTCCCCGGCCCGGCCCCTTCTCCCATCGCCAACGTCGCCACCCCACTTTCCTCCAACCCCGCACACCTCTCCCCACCCACCCCACCTCCCGTCGCTCCTCCTCGCCTCCTCGACTCTGCTCCGGGGAAAACTTCAAAGCGCCGGATCGCAGGCTCCCTGCTTACTCCCCGGCTGGGGATTTCAGGTCAGTGCCCGGAACACCTTTCCCCGCGGAGGCCGCGCGGGCTGGCGGGCGTGCGTGCGGCGGGCTGCAGTCGGCCCCCTCCCTCGGGGCCCAGACTAGCGGCGGGTGGCTCCTCTGACTCTCTCGCGTACCCCTCGAAGCTTGTGCCTCGCGCTTCACTTTGGCTGCTTTGCTCGCTTTCGTTTTTATTTCCTAGCTGTAAGTTATTAAAAATGCAGCCAACCTAAGCGGCCCGGCGTGGGCTTCGGGGAGAGAGGGGCGCGGCGGGGGGGTGGCTGCCGCCCCCCTGGGGGCTGGGAGGAGAGCAGGGAGTTCGCGGATTGGAAGTTTGCAGGCAGTGTGTGTCTGTGTGCGCGGGAGCGCGGTCGTCGCTGAGTGCCGCGAGTCGGGCGTGGGGGGCGTGGGGGTGAGCTGGGCTGGAAGCTGGGAAGCTCGGCTCGGCGTTAGCTCGCTAGCAGGAAGGGGAGGGCGGCGGGTTCCCGTCTGCTTTCTTTTTCGACTCGGGAAAGAACTGTAAAAACCTCCAGCCGCCGCTGCCTCGTCTCACCTCTCCGGGGCAGCTCGTTCTTGCTTGTGGAACGACGGCGTGTGCGTGCGCGAGGGTGTGTGTGGCGGGCGCCCCGGGCCGAGCCGAGCTCGACCTGCCGCCGCTGCCGCGCGACTCGGGAGGGGAGTCCCGGTTTTGGGGGGTTTTTTGGCTTTTTTTGGATTGCTCCAAAGCGTGAATCACATGGATTTAAAAAAAATACTAGGAAATCGAGCAGAGCGAGGGGTTCCGACTCGGCCCGCCCGCCAGCCAGCCAGTCAGGTCAGACGCTTTGTTTTGTAAATGTTCTTTAAAAATTTTAATCTGCCACCCTGGTCCACCCGCACCTTCCCCGCGACGTCGTGGGGTTGGTTTTAAGTTGGTTTTAAGTTTAAGATCTACCCCCAGGGGTGGGGGTAGATCGTGCGGGGGCGGCGGCGGGCGGCGGGGGGCGAGACCTGGGTCCTCCTCTGGGTAGCGTGGAGTCTGGTGGAAAGCCCTGTAGGGTGTGTGCGAGTCTGCGGCCGGAGGAAGTTGGTCCCACTCAGAGGGCGTGCGGCGCAGAGGCTGAGGGCGAAGAGGAACTTGCGCACCCGGGCGCGATCCTCGGCCGAGGCTGGGAGGGCGAGGCGCCGCTGCACCACGGGGCCCGCGCTCGGAGCAGGCGGGCGGCTGCGCTGCAGAGCCTCCGCCAACTAGGGGGCTCGGGGCGGCGGCGACGTGCTCCTGCTGTTGACCAAGCAAGCCCCGGGGCGCCGTGTGCGGAGTAGGGCGGCTCGAGGCACGCGTGGTCCCGGCGGGCTTCCCGCCGCCTGCACTCTCGAGTGGGCACGTCCCCGGGTCCCTGAGACGGCTGAGCCTGGCCGCGTGTAGGCCGAAGCCGGGGCGAGGCTTAATTTGCAGTTAATGAACCTTTTCCAGAAAGTCCGCGATCTCCAGCTAGAGGCTGTGAGTGCCCGCGCGCGAGGGCGCGCGCCGCCGGCGTCCAAAGGGTTGGGGGGTTGCGGGGATGGAAGAGCGAAGGAGGGGGGAGGGTTATGTGTATTTAAAAACAAACCTTAAAAAAAGAAACCAGCGCGCTTCAAATAGGTATTCGTACAGCCTCTTGTGTCTAGAGTAGACAGCTCAGGGTTTTAGCTGGGTTATTTTGTTTGTTTGTTTCTTTTTTGAGAGAAGGCCAGAGGAGGGGTAGTGGTATTTGATTCTAGGGGTAGTCTCTGGAGAAAAATCCTTAAAATGACTTGGGAATAAAAACGAGGAGGAAATGGCCCACCCCAGAAGGTGGTGGGTGGTGAACGCAGACAGACTTGGGTATTTGTAGCCATCTGACACTTCCTGTGGCACTGGAAACGGACACCGCGGGCCGAAATCAATCCTTACGAGGTGTTGGATTCGGTTTGGCCAACAGAATTGCTTGTGTGGAAGTCATTTTAATTGTCGGCCTCCGAGACTCCTGTACGTGGACACTTGGAAAATACGTTTGCTTCTCGACCCTTCCCACTCCACCCCCGACCTGTTATCTGGTCTGGGCTTTGTAGTGTTGGTTCCCGTGTTTATTTTGGGCATGATTTCACCGCGAGGAGGAAGGGGGGAGATGGCGGTGATTAATATGCCGTCCAGGTTTAACCTGAGGCTGGCCTTTAGTGTGCGGGTTTACGCCGCCACTCACCGGGGTTGCCTGGGGTAGTGGGGTGGGGGGGCGCGCGGGGTTCGGGCGCCAGGCGCTCCGCGGGCAGGTCGGGGTTAGGGCTCGGACGGCCCCAGCTCTGTCCTTTGAGGCGCTGTCACCAGTAGGTGACTGAGAGTTAATTAGGAAGTGTTCGGATCAATGGGCCGCACAGCTCATTAGCGATTCTCTCCAGCCCTTTGCAGGGCCGGCCGGGCCTGTGCCTCCCACAGAGGCCGGGGCCCCGCGGCCCGGGCTGCGGAGAGCGCCTCTGGGAAGTGGGGAGGGATGGGCGGCGAGGGGCGACCGGGAGGCGAGTGTAATTTGGCCGGGCGGCGCGTTGCGTGCGGCGCCTCGAGGCCCGCGCAGCCCGCTCTTTCTTCCTGCTCTCGGTCGCCTCGACTGTGTCTTTAACTCGCTCCCGCTCGCGTCGCTGCCTGGCTGCTCCTCCCCGCCTCCCTGGCCTATCTCTTGTTCTCTAAGCACGACGCCTGTGCTCCCCGCCCAGTTTGGGATTAGACAAGATAAAAATAGGACTGCCCAGCGCACAGAGCTGTGACTGTGCCCCGGCAGCCGTGCTGGCGGGAGCGCTGTGGGCCGGGGCCGGGGCGGACCCGCTGTGCGCTCGGCGCAGCCCGAGCCCGTAGAGTCCCACCCCGACCCTGCAGGCGCGGTCACGCTCTAGCGTTCTGTCCGCCGGGAACCGTGCAGGCAGGGGCACCTGGGTAGGGTCTCCGCGCTCTCGCGGGTGTTGTTGGTGTGCCTGTGATAGATGGGTCTAGACAGGCATGCAGGCTCCCTCCCGGCTGAAGAACGGGCCGCGGAGGCGGCGGCAGACTCCCGTGAGCGAGCGAGCCTTCGGGCCCAGCGACCAGGGTGGAGGGAAGGCTGCGAGGGTTTCTCTTAACCCTTTAAAGACGATAGGGAGAGTGGGGGTGGGGAGTGTAGTAGAAATCCCTGGAGGCAAAGTAGCCCCCTGGGGAGAGGAGGCGGGAGTGTGGGCTTAGGGTTTTCCTTTCTCTTCTGTGTATGCAGTCTCACATCCTGGTACATTGGGCTCGATTCTTCGACGAACCAAACGCAGCTGCTAGGTGATCTAATTTGACCCGATACTTCTCACTGGGGAAGGTGTGAACACACACAGTGGGCACCCTCACTTAAGGAACTGAGTTGGGGAGATGCAGAGGTTAGACCTTACCGTTCCCAGCGGCCCAGTATGTGAAGGTCTGCTCAGAGCTTTAGTCAGTGGGGCCTCTGACCGAGAGTGTTGCCTACCAAAGACCCAAGCCTGAAATGCCTGGCCAGTGCGTACAGGTATGCGTCGGAGAGAGCAAAGGGGTCCTTGAGTTGTCTATGTAAATAAAAACACTTTTAACCATGAACTTGTGGAGAGTTCAAATAAGATATGTGCAGGGAGGCAGCCTCCAAACAGGAGTTGGACAGTGATGTGTACAAGATCGATCATTTGTATACACATCCATGGGGTCAACATGGAATGGGTCTAAAAATTTAATACAACTCTGCAGGCATTCGTCTCGTTCTTTCCCTGAGGTAGAAATTGGTGGGTGGGTTACCCTATAGAGAAATGAATCATTAGTCACACTCCTCTCTCCTTCCCCCTCCTCTTCCTTTTAGGGTTTGTAGTCTTAGGGGATCCTCTAGTTACATTAAACTGCAAACCCATATTGGTCTGGGAACGAGCCCCGTTATAGGCAAAGCAAGAATGTAAGTCGTGGGGAGGTGTACGTGTTAGACAGGGATGCCCAGATTAAGATGTGCGCCTGAATGACATGTGCTGAGACAAATCAAGACACTTGGGCTCTGGTGCCCACATGGAACAAGAGATACAGAAGAGAGAAAGAACTGTCCGCGAGGAATGTAAACATGGGTATGCAAATACTGAGACCTAGAGCGAGATTCTAGGAGAAAATCCCAGACTTTGTTGAGCTGGAAACTGGAGCAGAATTTCTGTAAGTTCGTTCGAGAGACAAAAGCCCATTTAAAGGTGTGAAGAGGGTCACTTGGAAACACAAAAAGCATTCACATGCATACATCCATGCTTAGATACACAGGCTGAATGACAAAAACTCCTCATTGCCTGATGAAGATTTTCCTGCCCGGTGAGACAGAGCAGGGCACGGAAGTGTGGGCCACACAACCACATTCGCACACTCATTCACTGGGAAATACTGTGTCTTCGGCTAGAGGGAAACTGAGGGCGACGGTGCCTAGCTAAGGGTGGATGGCCCTTGGTTACTAAGATTGCTTCTGGTTATAGTTTCTTCCCATCTAGAGTGGGGAAGAGAGTATGTCTTGAGCAGGTAGGAGGATTTCTGAAAGATTTTTGAGTTCTGGACCCTGAGAGGATGGATGGTGGAGGAAAAAGAGTAGTAGCTTTGCATTCTGGGTCGGAAGCAAGGGATGTTGCGCTCCTCTAAGCCCTGTTTGCTAAGGTGGCGCAGGGCCTAGTGAACTGAGAGAGACTGAACCGAAAGAAGTGCGAAGCTTGGCCTCTGGGCGGAATCAAGGGGAGGTGTGCTTTCTTTCCCTTTTTTTTCCCCCTTGAGGAGACCGTGCGGGGACGGCCAGCGTAGGGAGGATTAGCAGGCGCCTCTGTGACCCCAGACGCGCGCGTAAACTCGGCTTGGGTTTGGTTTGCCCGCGGCGTCGATTTGCCGCGGTCCCTCTTTGTCTGAGCCCAGCCGGGAATTCCAGCTTTTATTGGGAAGACCGCACTCGGGTGGAGCCCGCGCTGGGTCGGCACGACAGCCGGGCCCGCGGGGCTGGGCAGGAGGCTCGCCGGCCTCCGAGCCGCCCGAACCCCAGGACGGTCCTCGGGAGTGCCCAGCGGCCCCGGCAATGCCACCTCGGTGGTTTCTTCGAGGGCGGCGGGCCCGGCAGACCCAGCCCGGCGGGGCGGGGGGCCTCACTTGGGCCGCCGTACCGCCCCGCCCCCGCTGGCCCCACCGCTCCCCCGCCCGCCTGAGGAGCTCTGAAGGCCCTTTGTTAAGCTCCAGGGTCACACCCGTGCCCCGGGGGCCGCGCAGGGGCGGGAGGACCTTCTCCTGGCTGGAGGCCTCCAGCCCTCGGCTCACACGGTTCGGGCCTGGAGGGGCCTCGCCCAGTCAGGGGGCCCGGCCCGACGGGGCTGCCTCGCCCGAGTGAACGGCCGGCAGGATTCCGTCTGTTTGCAAGGCTGGCTGCGCTGCCGGGGCCTAGATGGTGGCGCTGGCTTGAAAAGCAGCCGGGGCAGGAGTGGAAGGTCTTCTCAGGCAACCCCCGTGGCAGCCAAGCCGCCTGTGCCCCGAGCACTTGGCCGTGGACGTCTCCCAACCTCCAGCCCGGCCCGACGGCTTCCGCTGGTTGCCCCCCATGTGTTCCTCCGGAAGGGATAGCTGACTTTCTGTTGGATGGGAATTAACCAACGAGCTTCCCCCCCCGCACCGTTTCTGTAGAACGCCCCCTTTCCCAGCGCAGGCTCATTTCCGCCGGCCCCTAGTCGAGGGTGTTGGAATTGGGGGGGGGGCGTCCCCGCACTTTGTTATTTCTTAGAACCGTGTCTCCCCGGCCAGCCATCGCCCCTCAGCACCCATGGGCTCCGGCGCCCCGTGATTAGACTAGCGGGGAAGTCCGCTAAGAGAAGATCCTGACAGCATAAAATAGAATTTGATCTAAAAGGCAGTTTCCAGTATAATCTCGTTATGCATCACAGACTCCCGGTGTTACTTTGTGGAAGGCGGACAACGATCAATTTACATTGACCCGGGGCTGGGCGAGCTTTTAGATGGTAATTGCCATATTGATTTGCATGCAGAAAGGAGACCTGCTAAAATTAAAGACCGGAAGCTAAATGAAACTAAATTTCTTGTCTAGGTGCAAACCAGAGGAACTACTGGGGGGAAGAGGGTGAGTCAGGTCAGGGTGCCAGGGGCAAGAGCAGGTGAGAGGCCCAAGAGCTCCGGGAGGTCACAGATTTGGGAGCGATCTTTGCCCTGGTGATTTCAAAACGTGAGGAGGGGGCTTGTATAGGGTATGGGGACCCAGCAGGGAAAAGTTATAAACAGGCACTATTGCATTGAAGGCACTGGGATCTTTTAATGCTAGTAGTAACTGCGAGGGGGGAGGAGAGGTTTATAGGGTTATAGGGGTCTTCCTGCACCATTTCCGGCACCCCCCATTTCTGTTGTTCTACCCGAGCGCTCATAACCGTGCCAAGGGCACCCAAATTCTTGCATCTGAAGAGTTAAATTTTTTTTTTAAAGACGGGCCTTAAACTTCCCCCGCCCCCCTCCCCCCGCGTCTGGTCTTTCGAAGAGAGCGCGAGTAGGGGGCGGTTCTGCATGCCGCTGCGGGCAGGCCTGGACCTTTGGAGGCTGCGGGAGTTCCTCCCCGGACGCAGCAGCAGCCCCAGACTCGGCCGCACGCCGATCGCTTTGGGAAGCGGCTCGCTCCAGGTGGCCCAAGTGGCGGGGGCGGGGGAGGGTCTGCCGGGGCCAGGGACTCACGGTGCCCGGGGGCGGGGGTCACCTCCCTGGAGGTTGGAAGGGCCTGCACGGAGGGTGTGGAGGAGGGAAGGCGGGGGCTGGAAATCCTGTCCCAATCGGCGGTGATCGCCAAGGCCGGAAAGTTTAAAAAAGAGAGAAAGCCGCTGGCTGCGAGCCAGGGGCTGCCGGGCCGCCGGGGCGTGTTTGGCTGACTAGAGGGGTGAGGACCCGGCTCCGCCATCTCCTCGGTCCCTCCCGCTGCGGAGGCCCTGGCCTGCCCGAGGCGCTCCTGGAGCCATTTCACACATCCGGAGCCTCGGCCACTGGAGGAGCCACCCGCCCGGGGCCGGGAAGCCGCAGGGGCGGCTGAGTGTCCGGCGCTCCTGCCCGTTCCCCTTCCCACCGAGCTGAGCTGGAGACGGCCCTCGGTCGTGGAGCCTGTGGCGTCTGTGGCATCGGGTGTGGATGGTTCCCGGAGCTTCTGAAAGCCCGGGGCAGACCAGGAAATTGAAGATGGGGTGGGGAGGGGATGTTGAGCGCTGACCCTGCGCTGCTGGGATGAGAAGTTGGGGAGAGGAGAGATAACCCCAACCTCCGGCTTGTCTCGGCACTTGGCTTTTTGTGGGGACCCCCAGGAGTCCAGGAGGGTCCAGCATCTTGCAAGCCGCTTCCCCCTCAGTTGCCTCCCCAGCCCACTTTGGTCCCTGGGTTTCTCATTAAAGTCCTAGGAAAGGTAGATGTAGGCAGTCTTTCCAAAGGGCTTTTGCTCTGTCTAGATAATTTGATTTATTGCTTTATGTGGCAAAACTAGTGTGGCAAGCCTTCTTCTAGTTGCAGGTGTCAGCACTTTTTCCAGAGACCTAAGAGTAGCACCCACCTCCCACTGCCTGTTCTGGGCTCCTGGAGGAGGGGAAAGTGGAGCCTTGTTGGGAACCCCTGGCCTCACAGCAGGGTGTTCCGGTGTAGGGAGATGGGTAGGATGTTGGCAGAAATTTCGAAAGACTTCACATGGACCAAGAGATTTCTGGGTGCAGGAGAAGCTAGGGTGCGGGTTCCTTGTGGACCGAATTTCATAGGTGTTAAGTGCTATCCTTTTACTCTGTATTGGAGTACAAGGGCTAAGGAAGCCTTCCGAACTTCTTGGGGATTCTGGATGGCACAATTTGACCAATAATTGGCTCCTCTCCGCAACTCCAGGACTGAGTTTGACCGTGGCCCATTTTTACTAGCTGTGTGACCTTGGGGGCAGGTTATTTATGGCCTCTGAGCCTCAGTAAGTTTCTTCATTTGTAAGACTGGGAATGATTTTCCACCTTTAGGATCAAAGAATACTTGACACATAGTAGGCCCGGAGGATTAGTAATTGCTTTGAATGACTGGTCAGATTCCTATAGGTTGCTTCTCCGTTCCCTGCTGCCCCTGAGATGCCCGCCGCCCCCCCAACCAAGACCTGCGTAGGCCAGTGTCTGGGGACCAAACTGCAGGTTAAGCTCCCCTCCAAGGGTATTCCTGAGGCTATTCCTCCAGGTCTGCCTCCGTGGGTTCCTCTTTCCCTTTGTTACAGTTCTTTGCATTCTGGGCTTTAAAGGAATCCATATGAAAAGGCTGGGATTTTTTTTTCTCCCCCTAAGTGGGATCATTTATATGGTTAGGAATTGATTCCAGAACCGGTATCTAGGTGCTCTTTGGCAAGTCCTCCCGTCATTCTTTCGGGGAGAGGGAACAGCAGCGGCTGGAGGGGAGAGACCTGGTGGGAAGAGGTGAAAGGGTCTGGCCCGCTGCAGAGGCCAGAGGTGCTGTGGTTTGTCTGATAGGGATTAAGTCCGGATGTTATGAGGTCTCAGTGTGGTTTTCAATAAAAGTCTGTCGGGGATTGCTTCTTTTCTATCGATATGTATTTTTAAAAATTACTAGCATGAGAAGAAAACCATACCTGTATGGATCCAGGCCGGTAGTAAGCTACTGTGATCAGGTTTCCTACTAGACTCCCAGAGGGGAAGTCAGCATTTGATTGAAGCTACACTTGGTTCTTGACTCTCTGGGGATGCCTGCTCTGAAACAGGAGCCCTCCCTTTCTCTCCTCCCCCCCACCCCCCTTTTCCCTTCTTCCCCTAAAAGGCTTTGTGCTGAAAGAGCTTCAGTGGGCATGAGTCCCTGGTACCTCTCTAAAGAATGCCTTCCAGCCTTTGCTGACATTGTTTTGTGAACGGCGGGTTTTACCAGGCCAGCAGTTTTCCCCCCATCTTAGCTCACTATTTTAGAGGTTCGAGTATGCCCAGGATGCGCCCAACTGCAGTGCTTTCCAGTGTGTGTAGCCAGGGCCTTGCCTGTAATCTGAAGACACCTTAACCTTTGCCCTAGGTGCCCCCCCGGGGGTGGGGGTGGTGAAGGTGGGGAGAGCAAGGACAGGGGATCGTTGTTGAGTGTCTGTTTGTTTTCTCCAGCCACAGAGGCAGAGGGGTGGAGTGGGGCGAGCCCGAGAGTACGTTCCAGCCTTGGGTCTGATTTAAAACTTGGTTTAGTTGGAGAAACTCTTAGGCATTTAACAGTTCTGTACAAATGCAAACTTGAAATAGCTCTAGGCCTACGTCAATTAGGAAAGAATAAATGAAGTACAGAGATGTCCAAACTATGTAAATCCTAGAGTTGTCTGCCCTCCCATAAAGACATGACAAGTGCCAAGGCATTTCCAGTCAAAACACCCATGGAACCAGCAGCCTCCATCCTTTGTATTTATTATTTTATTAACAGCATTTTACACAGCATTTAACAAGCACAGCCTGCCTGCTTTCCACCACGGCTCTCAGCAGACTGAGGGGTGGAAAACAGATGGGGGTGGCGAGGAGTGGTCTCTAGAAGAGACTTCTAAGCTGGAGAAATCTCTTCAGATGGGCAAGGAAAAGGAACATTTGGGGTTCCTTTCTCCTGGCCCCAAAGAGAAGACAAAAGTAATGCTTCGGAGGAAGAAATCCCCTCTCCCTGCTCCGGAGGAAAGTTGTGCAGATGTGGTCTGTCTCGTCTCCACTTGGATTCCAGAAGGTGTGAAGCAGGGTCTGCTTTCCCAACACTCTGCCCATCAGTTATTGGTGCTTTTCAAAGAATAAGTATTCGTCTGCTATCATTATTCTATACCCTGGTGGAAAGTTTATAACGAAAACTAATGCCTTTCTTAAGTCATAAAATGAGCCTTGTATGATTATTTAATTAAAATCTATTTAAGGACCGATTAGGCATGTAATTTGCGCTAATAATGACGATTATGGAAATGTTCGACTTAACCAAAAATCATAAAAGGAGACATTTTGGTCAGTGGGGCGACCAGGAAGGATTCAGGGAGTTGGACGGTTTTCCGAAACACACGAGGCTTTGGGCTGCAGAAAGTGCCGAGCTGCCTAGCCTCTGGGGCCACGGTAGAGAGGACTGCAGGACCCCAGGCCTGGCCGGGGCAGGCCGACCCACACTTTGCTGAGCAGAGAAACCGACCCTGGGAGTCTGAACAACCTTTATTCCCAGCTGAGGAAATGGGGGAGGGGGCCTGGGAGGAGGACACTCTGGGAGAGCTGATGAACCGCACAGAACTCTGCGCGACATGGCTGTGTTCTGTTGCTTTAACAGTCAGCAGCGACACACGCGTTGCTGCCTCGGCCAGCCGTGGCTGGAGCCTGGAGGGGTCGGGGGAGGGTGGTCTCTTGTTCCGGAGAAGCCTGCCAGCTGCTGGGCTTGGTGCGAAGGCAGACGCAATGCTGCTGTTGTTGGTTTGATCTCTAACTGGATGGTTAGTCTGGCTTTAACTGTGTGGTGAGGGGGGAACGTGAAGGCTGTTTACAGCGAGTGCAAAGAATGTGACAGCTGTTGGTGCACGAGCAGCGCTGTGCCTCCTCGGCGCTCACACAAAGCGCGCACTGTGCAGGCCCGCGGAGAGCTGCAGAGGTGGCCGCCCCTTGCTGGCCCGGGAGCCCTCGGATGCGCTGCGAGAGAGCCCTCCGGCGGCGGCACCCGCACCCCCGCACCCCGCGACACGCATCTTTCTGGCTCCTGGGATCGTGGTGGACGTGCGCGCTGGCTGGTGTGTTGTGGTTTAGGGAACTTGTTAGGCAGAGGTGGCAGGAGAAGGCCTGCGGGGTCATGAGTGTCAACTGTCTGGAGGGGTTTGGCCGGGATCTGTTGACCTGGGGCCTCAGTGGCTTGTGACCGGGTTGTTAAGATTTGGGAAAATAACTTTCCGCCCTAAAGCAAGCCTGTTGGAAAGAATGTATTATTAACTGAAGGCTTTCTGGAAATTGCAGAGGCTCTGAAGGCCGTTGTTCTTCCTCTGAAATGGCCCTGTTATTCAGACAAGTTCAAGAGACGGGCGGCCGCTGTGTTCTATGCCCTCGGCCCTGTTTCCTGGATTGGAAACACAAGTGTGTAGGTTCAGGACCCGAAGGGGGGTGAATGGGGGTGGCGAGGGGTGCAAGTCGGCTTTTGGTCACCCGCCTCCCTTTGCCTTCCCGGTTTTTAAGAGCGCGCTTGCCTTTCAGCTGCAGGACCAACGGTGCTGTCTTGAGGTCTGCCCACAGCGCCACCCACTCTGTGACTTAATCAACTAAATGCCCACAGCCCGGCCTTCTCTGAGTTCCTGGTCCTCTGCCAGGCACTGCGGGGAGGCGCCAGGGTGGGAGGGAGAGCAGTTGGTGGGTGGCAGCAATATCCCGCTGGGCCGGTCCAAGCTGGCGGGCTCAGGATGGTCCTCAGGATGGTCCAGAAGATGGGCCTGCCCCTGGGCTGTCCTGGGGCAAGCTGGGTGTAAACACCACTCCCCCCAACCTCAAGGTTGAAGGCTTCCGCAGGCCTGGGCCCCGGGCTTTGGAGGATCATTTAGAGCTGACTTAATTCTATATCCTGCCCTTCTGTGTGACTTCGGCCCCTGAGTGTACAGCTTGCAGGATATCTGCAAATTATGGGTCCACCTCCGCCCCACCCTGCCCCCAGATCTACTCTCTGAGTTATAATGTGGACTTCTACATCTAGTTGGGTTCCCTAGTGGGGAGCTGGGAGATGCTTCTGGAATGATACATGAACTTCGGTGCCAGTTCTATAAATTGGTCTCTTTTTATGACGTGTGCCATTTTCTGTAGGAATGTTGCTTGCAAAACGAGTTTCGCCTTGGAGGAAAGGCGGAAAGATAAACAAGCCTGCAACGCCAAAGCGCTGGCAGTCTTTCCCTCCTTCCAGCTCTCTTAAAGCAGCCGGGCTGCATTTCCAGGATTAGACTCGTGCTTGTGAAGAGGGACTCTGGTTGGCTTTTTTTTTCCCCCGAAGCAAATGCAAATCAGAGAAAAATAATTTTCTTTCAACGATATGCAACGTATTAGTCACTTGTTATCGTGCTCCGAGGCAGGCCTCATTTGCGCGTCTGCCAGCTCGCTCACATCTGCTCGGCGCTGTTTGGGGCATTTTAACCTTGGTGGTGTCGTGTCTGGTCCCACGGATCAAGGAGGAGTAATTAAGCTCTGAACAGCTAGAAAAATTCACGGGCCCCCACGTCTACCGCAGTTTTCCCACAGCTTTGTTTGGGGGTGTTCCGGGTTCCAAGATGAACAGACGTGGGGTTCCTATTGTTCCTCGTAAAGAAAGTGGGAGCCCCTGTCCTCCTCTGACCCTCATCCCCAGCCTTCCCAGGACTCGCAGGCTGCACACAATCAGCAGGGAAGCCGGGTGCAGATCACAGGACCCTGTGTTTTATGCATCTTTTATTCGTAAAAAGTTCCTTTGTGCTTCCTGTGTGTACTAATGATAGCTGTCGTTAATAGCTTTCTGGTATAGCTTGTTCCTTGTGGGGGGAGGAGTTTGCAGTGAGTTCACTTTATTTCTACAAAGCCCTGATGGAGGCTGCAGTGCAGTGACACCCCCTCTAGAGTTGTGGTCTATGGATCGTTTATTCTGGATTTGTTTCCAGGTTGTGTAGACTCCAAGTGGGATCCCAGCCTGTAGGGACCAGACCCGAGGTGGGTGTGGAGGATGGGTTGGCGGGGAGGAGTGGAGTAAGGTTGATTAATTGCATTCAACCTAGGTTTCCTGTCCTGGGCTGCTGCCTCCTGTTGAGGGACACCAGCTTCCAAATGGGGCCCCCTCTTGCATACACGCGTGGTTGTGTGTGGCACAACCGTGAAAGAAAGTGAAAGGAACAAAAAGCCGAGGCCTGGCGTCGGGGGGTGGGGGGTGGGGGGTGGGGGGTGGGGTGTGGGCGGGTTGGCGGGGGGAAGGGGAAGTGTCTGAGGTTGGTCCAAGAGCTGACGGGGGGCCACGGCTCTGTTTTTGGGAAAGGGGGTGTGTGGCGGGCAGCCCCGGTTTGGCAGCGGCTCTCCCGGTCGACCCTTGCTGGTGCCCCCCTCCCCAAGCCCCCGAGCCCCCTTTTACAGTTGGCTACACCTGGCTTGCATCTTTGAATCGGGGAAGGTGGGGGAGGCGTCCACGGAGAGAACACTCCAGACTGGCCGAAGGGAGCGCAGGACGATGGGCCGGAGCGGTCTCCAGTCAGTGCCCACTCCCCTGGGGCGCGCCGCCGCACATCCTGGGTTCTCCGTGCGCCCACCCAAAGTTGCTTTTTGTCAGAGATTCAGCGGCAGGCGCCTGGGAAGGGGGAGCCCAGAGGAGCGCGCGGGCGGGGTGAGCTGGGGTCGGGGGCTGGCCGAGAGAGCCGGGGGTCCTGGAAGGTCGGGCGGGGGGTGCGTGTGCGGGGTCGGCCCCGCGCGGGGACCTGGCGGAGGAGGGGCGCGGAGCCTGCGGCAGCGCGGGGGTGTGTGGTGGGAGAGAAAATCCCTTTGTTGCCGACCGATCCGTGCTCGGGGCTGAGGCGGGGGAGGGGGCGCCCCTCCCCCACTCGCCGCCGCCGCCGCCGCTGCGGGCCAAGTTCACTCCCGACTGAGCCGAGTGGCTCGCGGCGCTATCCTGGCGCCCTGGGAGGAGGCAGGGAAGGTTCTGGTTGCTCAAAAGGTCAGGGCCAGCCGCGTGAGTTTCCCGTCCCCCACCCCGTCACACCCGCACTCCTGCTCCGCAGCTCTGTTACTAATGCAAAACTTGGGTCGTGAGTGGGGACGCCTCTGGAGGCGGCGGCAGCCATGACTTGGAGTGTGCCAAGAGACAGCGCCTGGGCAGGCTGGATCACTCCTCCCACCCCCCACTCCCCCCCAGCACCCATGCCCGGCTGCAGGACCCAGTCGGGCGACCTCCTTCAGCCACACCCCAGGAAGCCTGCGACCCTCGCCCCGACCTGGGGGCATCCTTGGGGTTCCCTTCTCCCCACTGCTACACATACTGGGGAAAACATCCCAGGAGGACTTGCTCCAACGCTGCACACCCTGGACCGCTTTTTCTCATCTCCCACCTCCTCGCGGCCCCCAGTGCTAAAATAGGAACTTCTTCATCCCTCCCTTCCTTGACGCCAGTAGAGAAGTGCCTGTGTGTGACTCAGTCTGCGCTTGGAGCAGTCCCAGGAAGGGCTCCCGCGCCATGAGCTTTGGGCTTCCATGAAAGCCACACACTCTGCAGAAGGTCACCCCTCCCTGGCCCCCTCTGTGTCCCTGCCTCAGCCTTCCCTCTGCCACAAGGAAACTATGTAGCCATTCTGGGGTTTGTTTGTTACGTAGAATGTTTAGTGGAGTCAGATGCTGTTTAATGGGTTAGATGTGGCCTGCACCAGCTATTGCCAGGCAGAACTCAAGTCCATAGTGCAGTTTAATCCTCTGGAAAACACGGTGCCAAAGATTTACAGATGAGGGGGTCAGAGTTGAAGAGGTCCGGCCACCTGCCCAGAGACGCGCCGTGGATGAGAGTGGGAGCTGGGAGGCTGTGGTGACTGCGCGCGCGCGCGTGTCCTCCACAGAGAACCAGCCATGCCGGTGCAGTGAGAGACACCCCTTCCCCGAAGAGGTCCCCAGCCTACGGAGGACCGTGGCACATGGCATGCTGGCTGGGAGCCCTGCCGTCTGCCCGGCCTTCTGAGCCAGAAGCTCCCCAAAACCCGTCCAGGTCTTCTTGGTCACTAACTGGATAAGTGCCTGATGCGGCATGGGGTGCCTAGAGAGTGAGGCCCTAGGAAGGGGCACCGTTAGTATTGGAGTGGAGTTGGGATGGTTTGGTGGCGCTGCTTCCCATTCCGTCGCTGTCACTTGACAAGCGTGCTGTGCAGACTTGAACCAATCCATCAGCGCCTCAAGGGCGGAGGCAGTGGAAAGTGGCCCGGTGCCAGGAGGAGCTGGGGTGGAGAGAAAGGAGAGGTGGCAGGAGTGGCCTGGTGCTGCCTTCCTCACTGCGCTCACGCCAGCCTCTCACGGCCACTGCTCCTTCCTTTGCAATCTGTTTGTTGCCTGCCAAGGGAAGTCGCCTTTAAAGAAAAAAAAACAAAACAAACGTTCTCTCCTTCTCCTCATTCCATAATGGTGTCTTCATGGCAGGAATCGGCAGAACGGTGGTGGGTACAGCTGGGGACCCGTGTGCCCCCTCGTGTCTTTTCACAGAGGGCCAAGGTGCCCTCACTCAGGGATGCCGAGGTTGGGGGGACAGCTCCTAATCTTGGTCCCTCTGACCTCTTTCTGCCAATCAGGCTCTTCTCCCCAGCGTCCAGGCCAAGCTCGGATGCTAATCATAACTCTTGGCTCCCGGACCGGATGACTGCCCAAGTCTGTCGAGGAGACTCAAGCTCTCCTGTGCTTGGCCCTAGGGCCAGACCGAAAGCCGGAGACCACGCGGCGAGTCTGCGTTTTGCAAGCCGGGTCTCTCCCAGAACTGGGTGTTCAGCGGGCAGCCACCACAATTCCTGGTCTGTTCTTCAGAAACCAGACGCTCCTCCGTCTCCCCGGCTGACCCCTTCTCTTGGCCACCTTCCCTCTTCATCCCTATCCCACATCCTTGCCCCCTTCTCTCCACTGCTGGAAAAAAGGGTTAAAGCCCAGAGCCAAGGTGTAGCTTAGCAGCTCCCACTGGAAACAGGTTGGTGCTTGTAAAGTGCTTTTCATGACTGACTTCACACATCTTGGCACTTCCAGAAGCATCACCCACCTGTGGAAGAAAAGGGGGAGGTCGTTGAGAAATAAGGGCAGATGAGCCTCTTACATACAGCAGCAAAGCGCCTGCTCTGTCTGCCATCTAAATCACGTCATTTGCCCCCTGCAGCATGACCCACAGCCAAGGGTGAGGGAAGTCACTTTTGAAGAACTTTTCCTTGGAGGTTAAAAAAAAAAGAAGAAGAAGAAAGAAAGACCCCCAACTATTTCAATAGCCGCTTCTAGAAGAGGAATGGGGTGAGCGTGGCGGTGTCTCTGACCCTATCTCTGTGTCTCTTGTGCCCAAGATCCCCTTAGTTAGTTCTACATCCCAGAGAGATGGGGCGTGGGCCCGTTTCTCAGGGATGGTGGGGTGTACGCAGTACGGCCTTTGCCCAGGATGAGGGTGTTCCTGCCCAGGATTTGGGCTGTCACTCTGGAGAAGGGCCTCACGCCAGGCAGGGCCCCCGGCTCCTTGCCCTTTCCGCTCAGGTCCACCTTTGGCCTGGAACCTGAAGAGTTAAGAGTCTTTAGCTCGTTGCAATGAAATTATGTCTGGCAGTGGCGCCGCTGTTTGTTGAACAGACCTCCAGTTTTAAACAGTTCACAAAAAGTTCACGGGGCAGCTGAAGATTATAAGTGTGTGTGTGTGTGTGTGTGTGGGTGTGTGGGTGTGTGTGTGTGTGTGTGTGTGGGTGTGTGTGGGGTGTAGTCAGCAGGATCCAGTACTGAGCCTTGCCCCTCCTCCTCTTGTTTCTTCACGGCCAGCCCCGCCCCCACTCCCGTGACACCGGACCACGCTCGGGGCCTCAACCCTCCATCTGACCCTGTGCACGTAAGAACACTTCATCCTGACACTGGGTGTTATTTATCTGTGCGGCGTTAATATTGAAAACCCCACCAGACAAGACCTGGAAGGGCGGGGAGAGGCTTTGAAAGCACCCCGCGGTCCCAGGTGTCTCTAAACTGCATTCCCCTCTCATGCTAAGTCCAGGCCGCCCTTTCTAAAGAAAAGCCCTTTCAAGGGAAGGGGGCTGCTGGCCCTTTTTGAGGGGAGGGGAGAGGGTTCAGTAGGATGATTGTGGCAGCGGCCTTTCTGTTTCCTCAGTCAGGTGCTCAGAGGTCCTTGTCCCAAGGTGACAGCTAAAGGAGACATGTAAGAGGCACTTGTGTAAGTTTTGAAGACTGGAGCACCAGAAGATTGGGGCTTCGAGGGCACACATGCTTCGTCCCTGATCCTTTTCTTAAGGGTTTGATGGAGTGACCCTTTGGCTTCTGGTATAATGTCCAAATTTCATCATGACACCCAGCCACGGCCAGGACACTTGCACCGAGGAATGTTGCTCCTCCACCTTTTAGATGAGGCTTCCCTGGACATCTTCCTTTTGGTCTTCCTTTTGTTAGAAGGGGCTGCAGGGGTTAGGGAGGGGACACTTTGTTGAACGTGCCTTGTGGTCGGCCCTGCACTAGTGGTGGCCTGCCCCCAACTTGATTTGTATGTTCGAAACACGGAAGAACAGCCTGTGAGCCCCCCACAGAACCTTCCTTGATGCCCAAGTCCATCTGAGTCCACCTTTTCGGGGCACTGTGGCCAGCCACTGGAAATGCCCCAGTCTGTCTGAAGAAAGGGACGCTTCCTAAAGAAATAGCTTCTCTAAAATCCCACCAGGCCGGACACAACTGGGAGATCCCTGCCTCTCCTCCAGCTTCATCGTTGAGCTCTAACTCCGCGCCGTGTGTCTGTGGCGTGGGGCTCTTGATGAACAGACGGTGTTCTCTTCTGTATAGGGGCCGACGGGGATGCTGGTGGACAAAAGCCTGTGTTAGGACAAAGAAACGCAGAGGGATAGCCTGGCTGGCTTTGGGATTCATAACATAACTTTGGGATCATAACATATCTAACAAGATATAGCAATCTTTTTTGATTTTTTTGAAGTTTAAACAAATAGTGTACTCTGCATGAATTTTCTTTCAACTGAATCATTCTACTGTGGAATTTATGATGCTATAGTACTAGTTTACGAAGAAAGTGTAGTAGGCTTCACATATCTCCATATCTTATATTGATGGCATTTAAATTCTAATACCAAACTGTTATTGTTTCATAAACTAGGAGAAAATTGCGCTGATAACAAGCAGGAGAAGCTGGCAGAAACAATAGATTTTCTACTCTTTGCTTTCTATTGTTTGTAAGCCTAGTTACCCTAGTTGACCAGTTAATGACAACACATAATGAAATTTTCCTGGCTGCTAATTAATTAGCTCTAATTTCACTAGTTTTGTTACTGGTAAGGCTTCCACTAATTCTATGTGTGAATGTCTTCTTACCCTACTCATCCTGCTTTCCTCTTTGAGCTTCCTCATATGTAGAGAACCCATTTGATTGACTTAAGAGTCAGAAGATACTTATAATCAGAGAAAAAGCAAAAAAGAATGACTATAATGCCAACTAGTATAACTATTAATTAGAACTTATGTTTTGAGGATTTTCAGACAGAAGAGGGGTAGAAATGATAATAGTTTAGTTTTAGGAAAGCTGTAGTACACAAATAGAACCCCAAATCACACCACAGATAATTTTCCAGGAATTTAATATATCTGATATACACTCAATTTGTGCCCATGAATGGTGAGCAACTAGAAGTAAAGGAGAATCACATAGTTATATTTCTGGACAAATCAGGTTATCAGAATGATGCAATAATGGCAGTTTACCTCAGTCACTTCTTAGGCTTTCTTATTTACTACGCTAAATGTTAAATGAGATTCCTGAGTAAAAGCATTACAATGACTTCAGCATTGTGGGACATGAAACACAGTGAGAACTCAGAGCAGGGAAGGAAATAAGTCAGGTAAGCAGGAAAAAGAATTGAAAGAGCTGAAAGATGTATTACTTGGCTGTCAGGTGTTAGGAGAGTTTATTTGTGCTTTTTCTGAATCTTCATAACGCTCTTGTCAGAATGGTAGTAACATACCCATGTTTTTAGATGAGCGACCTTTAACTGTAGGTTGCACTTGATTGTCTGCCAGGTTTTCAAGTCTGTGATGGGGACAGTAATGTCAGAAATGTCAATCCCAGTCAAATCAAGACCTGGTAGAAACACCATTAAGGAAGTGCATAGTTTTGACCCAAATTTAACCACATTAAAATGTTGTTCTTTCTTCTCCAGGATGATAGTCTGTATTTCAAGAAGAATTCTGATTCTTGCCCGATAACAATTTCTCTGAGTTCTTTGTGCCAACTAAAGCCTTTGATTGATTTTCATATTAGCAAAGCCCTGGAATTCTATGCAAAATGCTATGAATAGTTATCTACCTATCTAATTATTTTTAGCAAAAGGATGCAGAGCCGTTATCAGATTCTCAAAACTCAATCAGATTATCTAAGAGTTTACATTAAATGAGGTAATGAATGCCCTTTCTGGATCCAAACATTATAATATTTTTAATCCTTACCGTGGTCCCTGAAATGTCTATTATCTCTAATTATCAGTAAGGGAACTGAGGCGTCGTAAAGTCTAAGTAAGTGAGAGGTCTGGAATTCAAATCCAGGTCAGTTTCAGTCTTGAACACCACTAATTCTATAGCCTACACTGCATTCTATACTCTCACTGTAGATAATCAATAAATGTTCATTTATTTCCTTTACCCCAGTTGGGGACAAAGAACATGGGTGTGTGAAAGAAAGTACAGATTAGTTTTAATGTACATGATATAATAATAATGCTAGTCAGCAGTTATGGAATATTCATATTGTGCTAGGAGTTGAGCATTAAGTACTTTACAGGCATTCTTTTATTTAAAATCTCATATATATAATACCTACCTTAGGAAGTAGGTAATATAAATGTTGCCAAGGTGATTGAAATAACGTGGTCACGTACAGTCAATGAAACTGGGAGGGAGTTTTCTGGGCTGATGGTTGAATTTTGGCCAAGACATTAAGGGGAGAAGGGATGAGCACTGGTGGGGAGACTGAAAACTTATTCATCGTAGGGAGAAAGCACTGGTGGAAGCATTGTACTGCTTGCTTAAGAACTGTTATCCTCATAACCCGAAAACTGAGGTTTTGCTGAAAGCTGAAGGCAGATTTCTTGCAGTGTGAAAAAGAATTTACTGGTATCTCTTCACCTCTTCACGTTTGAACACGACTGTTTTGCAGATTTGTTGAAATGACTCAAGTTCTCTTTCAGATCTGGACTAAATGTCTGTATCACAGCATTAGGGCCCATGGAGCAGCATTTGCAAGCCCATACTCACCTCCCCCCTTTTTAGTGTTTTGGACTCTGGAAAAGCAAACAACAGCAACAACAATATCTTATTTCCTTTTATCTATAGTTATTATTAATCTTGTCAGGAAACCCAATTTGATATATTTATGCTAAAATATACATGAGATTTTTCCAGTTTTATTGAGATTTAATTGATATATAATAGTGTATCTGTCCAAGGTGTACAATGTGATGATTGATATATATATATATAGTGTGAAATGATGACCACAATAAGTTTAGTTAACCTTAATTCACATAATTACAAATTTTATTTTTGTGATGAGAACATTCAAGATCTACTCTCTTAGAAACTTTCAAACGTAAAATACGGTATTGTTAACTGTAGTGACCAAGCTGTACATGACATCACCATTACTCACTTATCTTATAACTAAAAGTTTTTATCTTTTGATCATCTTCACTCATTTTCCTCACCTCCAACCCCCAGCTCTGGCAGCCATCATTCCATTCTTTCTATCATGAGTTCAGTATTTTAGATGTCACATATGAGATCATAAAGTATTTATCTTTCTCTGTCTGACATTTCATTTAGCATAATGCCTCCCAAATCCACCCATGTGGTCACAAATAGCCAGATTTCCTTCTTTATCATGGCTGAATAATAGTAGGTTGTATGCACCCCATTGTCTTCATCCATTCATCCACAAAAAAACACTGAGGATGTTTCCATGTCTTGGCTACTGTATTGGGTTGGCCAGAAAGTTCATACAGTTAATGAATACACTGTTCAATAAAACTTGGTGAAAATGAAAATTGTGTCTTTTATTTTTACTTAAAATAAATCTTTGACAAAGCCAGCTAGGCATCCCTTTGAGTAATGACTTATATCATGTTGAAATATTTTAAACATATGAACAGTAATAGCTTAAATGACAAATGTTACTAATATTGACACAATTGATCAAGGAGAATATGTTAGAATATGTTAAAATGCAGATGGACCGTGAAAGAACAAATATAACTTTTAACTAAATATTGTCTTGATATTTAGACCATTGGTTAAGAACATGATAACAGGTTTCATCCATTTGAAGAAAGCAGAATATTTGCAGATCACTTAACATTTACTAGGTATGTTCTCAGTCTGGAAGGATATATTTCATTTACATGTGTCATTTAATTTAACCACATATCTCTTTAATAGTGTTATCCCTATTTGCAGATAGGAAACAGGCTCAGAAAGATTAAGAATGTTACCTAATTCTAGTAGGTAACCAAACCTAAACTGATCTAATTCCAGGGCACAACTCCTTCTGACACGTCAGTGTGGGTCTTTATCTCTTTGAGAATTGTTGAACATTAAAAGCCTTCTTCCAGGTAAATGCATAAAGAAACAACGTGAGCAATGATATAACAATACAAGTCTCACTAAATAATTAGTGTGTTTGGCCTTGCTTTTGCTGACAGATCTTTTGCAAAATTGCTTTTCTCTGAGATAGTGGACTTTAAATATTTTCTTTGAAGACTTTCCTAAACTATACATATCAGAAAGCTATTTTGCTTTAAGGCTAAAGAAAAATGAAAGCTTACTTAACTACACTTAGGTGCCAGGGTCATACTATGAACTCTACACCTGCCAGGATTCACGCTAAGATAGGGTGGCTCCACAAACTGTCCATAGTCCTGTGATTTCTTTCTGATATTTTGAAGGAGAAATAATTTAATAACTATTCACAAAAGAGAGAAACACTGTTTCTTGGTCCTCAATATCATACTGCTGTAGGCTAATTCTCTCTTGTTACCCCTTAGTATAGAGAGTGTGTTTTGGGGACCCTCCTTCACGATCTTCTCCATTCCAAGAGCATCTTACATAAATCCAGGACTTCTCAAGCAGCCAGTTTTGCCAGATGGTCTTAGGGTTGGTTGTACCCATATATGTATAATCCTGAACTTCTCAAGTAAGGTCCTTATAGAGCATAGTGGCTAAGAGAATTGGTGCTGATACCAGACCTGAGTCCAAATACTGCCTATGCCCCTAACTAGCTGTGTAACCTTGGAGAAGTAACTTAAGCCCCTTAAACGGATTAGATTTCTCACCTGGAAAATGGTATAATAAATGCATCTACCCTATATGGTTAGTGTGTAAATTAATCTAACTTGAGATGGTGCATGTTAAGCATTAGCACAGTGCCTGTCTCTTATTAGGAATACCTGCTTTTATTATTAATTATTCTCTATATTCCCAGGTTCAGCAAGGTGCCTAATATATAATAGTTGTTCAGCAAATATTTACTGGATTGAACTAGCTCTGAAATTTAAGCATTGGGTCAACAGCAAAGTAGTCACCCCACCATCATTTCTCCCACAGAAAGGGAGAATAGATGGAAGCCAGCCATCATACTTTCTTTTCTTGTTCTAAACTTCCCATCCAGGCCCAGCAATAAAATAATCTTCCTGAACCCCAACAATTTCGAGAATTTTTCAAATCACACTATTTGAAAATAGTTGGGTTTCCCTAATCTAATATGTCCCAGGACCCCAAGGTCACCAAGCTTATATTAATGAAATCTAGTTAAGATAAATGATTACAGTTAGTAAACCAACTACCTATGAGCTCATTGGGCTTTTTAAAATTTACTATCTTCACTTCATAGAGACACAAGTAGTTTGCTTTTGTAGGACACTCAACAGTCAAAGTAGTCTTTTAAAAAGCACAAATCAGATGCTATTATTGCACTGCTTCTAACCTCTAAAGGCTGTCTATTGTAAAGAGATTAAATTTTCAACTACTTAGCCAGGCTCACAGGGACCACGTGGTCTGGTCACTTACTACATCTTTCCCTGACCTTCATGCGGTTCGAGGCACAGTTATCTTTTTCAGTCCCTCAGATGCAACAAGCTCTACTTCTTGCTCTCCCAGCTTTAGATTGGCTAATCCTTCTACCCAGACCAATTTCCCTCTGATCACTAAGGCCTCGGTTCAAACGCCACCACTACTATCTTGACCAAAGAGACCTGCCTCCTCACTGCCTCTCCATCCCATTGTCCAGTTGTATTTCTGTCACTGTACAAAGTTTATTTACATGTTTACTCTGTCTTCCTCCACCACTGGACATTTGCTTAAGAGCAAGGACTTTGTAATTTTTTGCTCACCACTGAATCTTCCAAGGCTTGCAGCAGACACTGGCACATAGAAGGTGTGTAGGAAATGTGCATCTAATAAATGAATAAATATGTGAATGAAAGAAAACTGTAAAACACAAGAATGTTCTTCTTTCAAAAGAATAATGAAAAATAATTTCATTCAATAAGCGTTATTCTTAGTTACTGATACATGACTTAGTAGTTCCCATTCAATTTTAAATGTTCCATTTTTTTCTGATACTTCACAAGTCATTAATTAAATGTTGCTCACTTTTAAGGCCAATCTGTGAGACATTATTTAACTTGTCCAGCATTAACTCAGCATTAACTTAGGTAGGGCTCCACCAAGTACTGATCATGTGACCTTGGCCTCTCATTGCCTCAGTTTTCTCATTTGTAACATGGGTATAATAATAGGCTTATTTCATAGGCCTATGAGGAGGAAAACCTCATATATATATGTGTGTGTATATATATATATGTACTTAAACAGTGTCTTAGAATAGTGTCTGGCACATGATAAGCATTATAGAGTATTGACTGCTGATACTAGTACTGTTATTATGAGAACTAACTGTTGAGAATAATCCTTCATATACTGGTTTATTCCACTGAAGATAAAGGAAACGAATAGAATATTAGAAATCTGATTAAATACAGAAAGCCAGTAAAATATACCAAGACAGAAGATGATGAGAGTGTAAAAGCATAGAAGAAAAAAAAACGGTTTTTGTTTTTCTTTTTCTTTTTTAAAGAAGGAAAAAGCCTAGAAATAGGACAAAAACTATTCATTGGCTATACTGACATGGAGATCGCTGGTGACCTTCATAAGTAAAATTTCAGGACAGTGGGCAAAGAGCTTACGGTGAGAGAAGTCAGATGGATGTAAATTATAGAGTAAATGGGACGTGAGGAAATGGAAACAGTATATGAAGATAACAATTTTGAAAAGTTCAGACAGGAATTGGCTAAAGAAGATATGCAGGGATTAGGGGAGGAGGGAGGCTTTCATGTTACACGTATAGTTTTTAACATTTTAAGTTGGAGTTACTAGTCTAGAATGAGGTTGAATTTTGGCAAGAATCATTCCTAAGGAGTAGATGGGTTGTAGAAAATGCAGTGCTGTGAAGTACTTGAGAAGATGAGAGAAAATGAAATGCTATCTGTAGTGCACGTGGCCTTTTAACTTTAAGTCCTGTAGTAAAAGGGAATACAAAGATCAACGCAAATGCTAATGAATTAATGGATTTGGCAGTGGACTATTTACTGACTTCTGTGTTCTTAATGAGCTATGAAGCACCTCACCAGCTCAGAGTGCAGGAAGTAGAGAGGATGGAGGGACATTTGAGGAGGGCAGGTAAAGCTTCTCAGAAAATAGTCCTTAAGGAGAATTAGAAAGAACGTACTGTAAGTCAGAGCAATATTTCCAGTCTTGAAAATCCATTTGAAGTTGGTGATTATTAATTTATTGGAATACCAATTTGCCCTGCCACATGATTTTTCTCCAGCTACCTGGATATAAGTTACACAGAGGCAGAAAAGAGTGAGAGATAACAATCGAGGGAAAATACAATTAATATTTTTTTTACCTTTTTCCACTTCCCCGCTCCAACTCTGGGGAGCCTTCACGGACATGGCTGCCCTCCCAGCCTCCAGCAGCACTCTGTTATCAAAGAATTCAAAGAAATGGAACATAGGTTTCCAACTTATTAATTTAGCAAAATCAAAAATTATATATAATGTCTTCTGTTGGCAAAGATTTTTGCAATATAATTTGGTTCCATCTTTTGACAAGTAATTTGGCAATGTCTAGCAAGATAAAAATGTTAATAGCTTTTTACACATTAATTCTAATTCTGGAAGCTTATGCCAATAAATAATTTATAATCCAGAAAATTATTATATAAAGATGCTCATTGTCATGTCATTTGTAATAACAAAAAATTGGAAACACCTTTAATTGTTAACAATAGGAAAATAGTTAAGGAAATTATATCCACTTAGTAGAAAGCTACACAGTTACTATATTACAATTACAAGATGATGGAGCAAAATAGAATAATGCTTAATAAAGAAAGAATGAAGAAAGCTGACCTAAAATTGTGTCTTCCTTATGACAGTAATTATGTAAACATATAAATATTTATTAAAACTTAAAACCAAAATAAGGTTTTAAAAGCTCTGTACCAGTAATGGGGATTTTATGTTTGTTTCAAAATATTTTTTAACATAACTCTTATAATTTTGTTTTTTCTACTCCTTTTCTTAAGATTTTCTGATTATTACCTCATTTTTCATTTCATAGTTTCAAATAAAGTCAGCAATTTTATCATCAGAGGAGATTAGACTTATTTGACAGTTCATAATTCCAAGTTATTTGGTATAAAAAGACCATATACACTTGTAGGTGCTTTCAAAATAAAATTTCGAGAATTTTTTTTTTTTTTTTTTTTTTTTTGCTTAGTCTTTCCTAGTATGGAGATTAAGCAAACTACCTAAAATTGCCAGCCATTTTTTTTCATTTTTCTCATTTTATTCACAGAAATGATAACAAATGAGTCTGCAGTTGCCTCTGCCAATTTCTTAAATCCTCTATTATCCACATTATGAAATCATACTAATATGAATGCTTCCAGTATTTTCAGAGCTCTTTAGTTATTATACTTTAGCATTCTGTATGAAGTATCTTATGTAAGTGTAAAATTTAGACTCAAATTCTGGATGCTTTTGATTTCTTAGTTCAAAAGTGAGAGATCCTTAGTTCAGCCATATGATTAACAATTACTTGTATAGTAGGAATCTCCTAAATTATTGTTTTATGGATACCTGGCAGTTTTCTTGCCATTTCTCAGAAGTTCTCTATTAAACACATTCTCTCTCTCGCTCTCTCTCTCTCTCTCTCTCTCTCTCGCTCTCTCTCTCTCATACACACACACACACACACACACACACACACACACACATTGTGATTAAAAGCACAGACTTTGGCATTATGAAGTCTAGGGTTCAGTTTCCAGTTCTTTAGTTTCTGGGCCACCTCACTTTAGGCAAGTAACCTAATGTCTCTGAACCTTGTTATTTTCATCTGTAAAATGGATATTACAATTATATCAGATAATCCTCAAAACATCCGTAATGATTTTAGAGTTTCAGAGTCAGGTACAAGCAGGCACTCAGTAAATGGCTAGTGCTTTTATTACTTTATTATTATTTAGGTTTTGGTTTTCCTTGAGTCTGTGAGTCCCCATAATGAAATGTAATTTCCAGTTGATTGAGTAACACCTGTTTTCACCAAAAATTTTAACTGAGTTCATTACTTTCGGTGAAACCCAGATTAGTTTTCTGCCTTCTTTTCTGTGCCATATGTAGGTGTTCAATAGATTTATTTAATAAATGTATGAATGCATGAGTGCGTAGATGAATTTTTAAATGCTTCTTTTTGAGAAGGTAGAACAAATGTGACACAGTAGAACAGATAAGAAAATAGTCCATGGAAAAAATGGCAAAGTCACGTATGTGCCCAGGGCCAGCCTAAAGAGAATTACTTTTTTTTTTTTTAAGGGGAAATGTGTTGAATAGCTTATTTTAATTATTTTTAAAAGTTAAGTACAGGGACTTCCCGGGCGGTCCAGTGGTTAAGACTTCGCCTTCCAATGCAGGGGGTGTGGGTTCAATCTCTAGTCGGGGAGCTATGGTCCCACATGCCTCACAGCCAAAAAACCAAAACATAAAACAGAATCAGTATTGTAACAAATTCAACAAAGACTTTAAAAAGTGGTCCACATCAAAGAAAAAAAGTTAAGTACAAAAATTTGCTGATGATTTACATATTTAGCACCAATAAGATAATGTGAGATTAGCTGTACTAAAACAGAATGTTGAGCTACATTCACATTAAGTGACATTATATAGTCTAAATTTGTGGAAAACTTCTGAGATGGCTGATAAAAAGTAAGGTGGTGAGTGACCTTTGAGCAGAAAAAGACAGAAAGAGAAATGGCCTTTTCTACATCCTATTGCGCCTCTAAGTAAAATGCTTGGTAATCTAGCTACAAAGCTATATGTCATTTGGCTTTGGGCACCTACTGTGATTTACCTTGTGAAGATCAGCTTTTGCCATGGAGAGCATTTGTAAAAGTGTCACACTTTCCAGTACCATTGGCAACCACAGCTACCAAAAACTCCAATTTAAATTGATGAACCTAATATCAGATGATAGTATCATTTCCTTGTGGGTGTTTTGGGAAAAGGTGGGTAGGAAATGTATAAAAGTGAATACTTTATTAACTGAAAAAACAATTCATCATTTTGAAAACATAAAATACGTTAAAGTTGTTATAGCATCAGGCATTAATATTTCACTGTACGTTAGTCATTGCCTACAATCAACATTTTCTGCCCTTGGAAACAGAATCATGCTTGTGGTATGCATTAATCATATAAAAGATTAAGCACTGAAAAGAAATTCAGCCTTTAAAGACAATTTGCTTTGATTTATTAAGTGGGTTCTTCCAAAAAGTTAATAGCAAGAATTATTGCTTGTTGAATTGGAGTTACAAATTCTTTCAGAGTTACTTAGTATTTTCTGTAATATCAGTATCAAGGAAGGTAAAGCAAATTTACATATTTATTAGGAAATACAGGCACATAATCATAAAACAAGAAAACACAGCGTTTTTATAGACTTTATTTTTTAGAAGTGTTTTAATTTTCCAGAAAAATTGAGAAGATAATATAAAGTGTTTCCATATACACTATACCCATTTCCCTCTATGATGATCCACTTATATTAGTATGTTACATTGTTACAATCAATTAACAAATATTGATACATATAATTTACTATAGTCCAGTTCCTTAGTTTTTTTTTTTTTTTTTTTTTTTTTTTTTTTTTTTTTTTTTTTTTTTTTTTTTGTGGTATGCGGGCCTCTCACTGTTGTGGCCTCTCCCGTTGCGGAGCACAGGCTCCGGATGCGCAGGCTCAGCAGCCATGGCTCACGGGCCCAGCCGCTCCGCGAGTTCCTTAGTTTTTACCTAATGTCCTTTTTCTATTCCAGGATTTCATCCAAAACATCACATTACATTTAGTTGCCGTGTTTCCTTAGGCTCCTCTTGGGTTTGATAGCTTCTCAGATTTTCCTTGGATGACCTTGACAATTTTGAGTAGTTAGGTTTTTGTAGGATGCCCACTACTAGAATTTGATACATTTTTCATGATAATATTGGGATTATGTGTTTTGGGGAGGAAGACCACAGAGTAGAAAGGTTATTTTGTCAGATCACATCAAGTGTACAAAGTATCAATATGCATTATGAATGCTGAGGTGGACCTTGATCACCAGGCTGAGGTAGTGTTTTTCAGGTTTCTCCATTGTAAGATTACTGTTTTCCCTTTTTCATACTGTACTTTTTTGGAAGGAAGTCAATATGCTCAGCCCACAACTAAGGAATAGGGAGTTATGCTTAAGATGGAGTACTACATAAACTATTTGGAATTCCTTTGCACTGGAGATTTATCTATTCTCCTGCATTTATGTATCCAATTATTTATTTATATCAGAAGAACTCATGGATTTTTATTTTATACTTTGCGTTATAATCTAATTCTACTTTAGTTACTTTGTTCCTCAAATTGCTCTAGTCCTGACCCTTGTGAACTCTTTTCAGTTGACTCTTGTCCCACTCTGAGGTATCCCCATCCTATATATTTTTTTGGAACTTCCTTACTTTCTGACACTATAAGATGGTCTTGTATATAAATCTTGTATATTTACTGCCCCAGTCCTAGAATCAGCTATTTCTTCAAGGATAACTAGGTCTTTTTAGTGGAGAACGGTATTAGACAGCAGGATCTGGGTGTGGGGTGTGCTAATTGCTGCTCAGATGTCATTGCTTCTAGATCTTCTCAGCTGACAGAGCAAAGAGATAATATGTGTGTACATTTCCCATGTATATGCACATATCTCTAAGTATCTCTCTATATGACCATGTGTAGTAAGGTAATATGAAGCAATATTAAGCTAAACATGAATGTATATTGATGTTTCCAACTTTAATCTGTTACCACATAGATCATCTTAGCCTCATCTCTTGCTTATCTTTAAATTTCAACTCCAGCAAAACACTTGGCTTCTAGAAGTATGAAAATCAAATTGTAGCAACTTTGGGAAGCCACATCATCTAGCAGAATAATTCTTAAAGGGCAAGGTGTGTATCATCAAATTTTAATTTACAGTCAGCAGTACTTTTTAACATCAAAAGACCTCCAGACCTCTGCTTCCAAGAAGATGAAGTAGCCCATTTCTCCCAGGTTCTCCCACTTAAAACTAAAACCCTGAACATAACAACAAACAAACATAGGAAGACGCTGAAAGGTGGGAATGAGAAGGCAGACTTAACTAGGGACTTTGGGATTGAGGAATAACATGGTGATGAGTCCGCTGTGTTTCCTGTTGCTTCCCATACATCCTGGAGAGGGTATTACAGGAACCCCCAATCAATAACCACCAACAGAACAACAGACAAAAAAACTTGAAAAAAAACCCCCACAAAACACTGTTCCCCCTAGCCAAAGTATGAGGAAAGGGGTTGCTAAAGACAGAAGACCATTTGGGCAATAATATACACACTACTCGAGCCAAGTGCCAGTGGAATATTGCACCCATCCCCTATGTCCTGTTGTTTCAGTTGGACCAAGGTAGGATTTGATCTTCCACACCACCCCACTCCTGCCCTCCAGGAGAGCCAGTGCTCTGATTCCCCACCAGGGTTGTTTCAGTGAGGTCCAGTGGTGAGCTGAGGCTCCACCCCTTTCCATTAGCAAACAGACTTTAAAAGGTGGTGCCTGACAGGCTAGTTAACACCGGGCTGCCCTCACACAGTCATAGGGTCCAATGGTGGGACTTAGCCTCCATCTCTCCCTGACATCAATAAGAATAGGATGTTACAGGTTGGAGGGAGTAGGCACCCCACTAACCCCCAACACATGATGTCAGTGAGACCCAATGGGGTGCTGAATCCCCATAACCATCCTGAGGCAGTAAGACAGAATAAGATGGCACAAGCAGGGCTAGTTGGCACTTCTCTTCCTCTTACCCTGATGTCAGTGGGGCCAGCAGGTAGCTGACCCTCTACCCACACCCGGCATCAACAAGAAGGAATGAAGCGGGAGGAAGGACAGCAAACAGTTCACTTCTCCCCTCCCCTGGTGTCAAGAAATCTACTGGGGAGATGAACTTCCACTCCTACTAAAAGGCAACCCAATGATATTAATGTTCCCACTTTGGGGGGAAGGTGTCAGAAGGGGCAATAAGCTAGCTGAACTTCTACTTGATCTGTCTGCAGTGAGACAATGTAAGTGCCCACTTTTGCTGCGGTATTGTCAGTAGGGCCCAATGGAAATCTGTACGTAACCCCCCAGTCCTCATACTACGCCGCAAATAGGATGACTTCCTTCTAAAAAGTAATAATAAAATTAAATGGGATACAGAGTCATATAATAACTCACAATGTTTAGAATACAATGGAAAAATACTCATGACACCAAGAACCAGGAAATCACAGAATAAATGAGAAAAGACAATAAACATACACCAACACTGAGATAAACATCTATTGAAATGATCAGACAAAGATTTTAAATAAGCTGTCACATAAATGCTTCAGTTAGCAATTATGTGTTCCTTGACAGAAATGGGAAAAATAGAAAATGTAAACAAAGAACTAGAAGTTATAACAATAAAAACAAATGAGAACAGTAGAATTGAAAAATACAACAATCAAAAAACTTTGCTCAAGAGTAGAGTGGAGATTACAAAGCATAGAATCATGAACTTAGAAGAGATCAATACAATCCACCAAATGTAGAGAGAAAATAGACTGAGGGGTAAAGATGGGAGAAAGAACAGGATCTCAAGAACGTGTAAACAGTAACAAAAGCACTAACATTCATATCATCAAGGTTCCAGAATGAAAAAAGAGAACAAATAGGACTGACAAAATATTCAAAGAAATCACGACTAAAAAGTTCCCAATTTTTTAGAAGACATAAATACAAATTCAAGAATCTGAACAAACCCAAAGAGGAAAAACGCAAAGATATCCTTGCCAAGACGCGTCATAATTAAACTTCTGAAAAGTAGAGACAAAAAAATTCTCGCAAGTGGACAGGCAGAAACAATGCATCACTTATTGAGAAACACCAATTCCAATGACAGCATATTTCTTGTCTAAAACTCTGGAGTCAGAAGCATTGACATAACATTTTTCAAGGGCTAAAAGAAAAGAACGCTCAGCCACAAATTCACACTTTTTATATCCACTTTCTTGTTTGACTTACATTAATGGACTACTACCTCATCTTTCTATATCCGGGACTGCCATCACCCTTCTCCAAAAATCTAGTCACAGTATTTCCAGAGTGATCTTTCTGAAAATGAAACAAATTTTTCTTATAAAAATACCTGATTGTGTTATGAAACTTGTCTCTCTTCTAAGTTACCAGTTAAAATCCTTCAGTGGATTCCCATCTTTCTTGGAGTAAAATCTCACATCCAAACTCTCTTTGTCCTTTTGGGCTGCTGTAAGATTATATTGCAGGTTGGGTGGCTCATAAACAACAGGCATTTTTTTCTCACAGTTCTGGAGGCTGCAAGTGCAAGAATAGGGTGGCAGTATGGTCAGATGAGGGCCCTCTTTTGAGTTCCAGACTTCTCATTGTAACCTCACATGGCAGAAGAGCTTCAGGAGCTCTGTGGAGTCTCTTTTGTAAGAGCACTAATACCATAATCACTTCCCAAAGGCCCCACCTACTAATACTATCACCTCCGGAAATTAAGATTTCAACGTATAAATTTGGAGGGGAACACAAAGACTAGACCATAGCACTTACTATACATACATGGACCACTCATGGTCTGGCTTCTACCACCCTCTCCACTGTCTTCTTTTCTTACACTCCAGTGAGCATTTCTTGTTTGTTTGTTTTTTTGCGGTACGCGGGCCTCTCCCTGTTGTGGCCTCTCCCGTTGCGGAGCACAGGCTCCGGACGCGCAGGCTCAGCAGCCATGGCTCACAGGCCCAGCCGCTCTGTGGCATGTGGGATCTTCCCAGACCGGGGCACGAACCCGTGTCCCCTGCATCGGCAGGCGGACTCTCAACCACTGCGCCACCAGGGAAGCCCCAGTAAGCATTTCTTATACTGATTATGAATGGAACTCCTTTCTGGACTGATCCTTAACCATTCATTTTCTGGCAAACATGAATTTATCTTCTCTTTTCCTCAAAAATTCACCCTTCCTTCATGTTACATATCCATTTCAATTGCCTTCTACAGGAAGCCCTACTGATATCCCCCATATACTACTCTCCACAGAATGCATTAAGGTCTTACCGTGTCTTCCTATAGCATTCTTTAATAATTTTTATGGTAACTATGGATTTTCTTATTTGAGTGTCACAATACATTGACTTCTAGGTGGCACGATAATGATTTTAGTAACAGTAACACTGGTGCCTAGTTTAACCCATGGCATACTTTAGGTGTTCAATAAATGTTTGTTGAATGAGTGAATGAATGAATGAATGGTCAATTTGAAATCTTAATCATGTTACTTTTCAAAAATCTGTTAAAAGATACCCACAGTTTTCCAGAAGATTAGGGACTTAGGATCTTAAACTTGATTTAATAGAAGAATTTTTACTCATACATCATGTTGAAATACTGCAAAGTAAAACCATTAACCCAGGAATTTAAGGTTATCCATTTTGACTTGCAAGCCAATAATTAATATATTCTGCCCCAACTGTATTAGATGGTTTCATTGCTCCACTCATATCTCCCCAGCACTCATCATTCCAGTATATGCTGATAGAATCATGCTACCACCTGCAATTATCCACCTTAGGGCAGGCCAGAAGTGTACAGGAGTTAATGTATCTGGGTGTAGCTTTCAACCAAGGACAGAGGGGACTGGAAGATAAGTACTTCAAGTTTCTCACCGATTCTTGGGATAACTCTGAGACATGTTCTGTAGAGTTTCACAGAACTCCCCTGAAGTACTGGCAGCAGTTCCCTACAGGAGTAATTTATTCAGTAATGCACCTCTTTTGGCTTCCTTCCATGCCTCCATTCTCAATTCCCACTCCACTTCTGAGTTTTCTGGAAGCACCTCCCAGATGAACAGTTTGCATTCAAATTATTGCCTCAGGTTCTGCTTCTAGGGGAATTCAATTTATATCCTCCTAACAATCCGGTGCTCCTTACAGAGCCATCACTGGTACAAGTACCAAGGCATGGCACATTATGTATCACTCCTCCTAAATCCTAATATTTTTAAACAGATAGGAAAGTGTATGACCTTGAAGAGAAAAATCGTTTATATGAGAATGGCCAATGGATAAAGGGAAGGAGAGACAGTGCCATTTGTTTTCCATTAATGATAGTGTGAAATTTATGGGCAGATGGTCTAACAGGTGTGACTATAATTTGAGGAGCCTGCTCCCTTGGTTACAGAAGACTGCTATTGTTATTATTATGGAAGCACAACCTCATGACTTTATTGCTTCGCTTGATGTAGCCTTTTCCTTTACCCTTAAATCTTTCTACATCACTGAATTGCAGCCAATAGCTTTATTTTCTCCCTATGGCTCCATCACAAAAAAGACACACACATGTGTGCGCGCACACACACACACACACACACACACAGAGTTTTGTGTATGCCAGTGCTCGAAAAGACAAGCTCATGGTGCATGTATGCAATGGATACTGTACATTACAGGTCTCTGTGAAATAGTCTTCTGCAGGTTCCTATGTTTATTTTATGAATAATTAACTTTAGTAAAGTTAATTTCCTGAAGATCTTGATGAAGACTGAAGAAAGGAAGTAAATTTTAAAGAAAAAGACTTAGAAACTTGCCCTTTTTGCCCTCTCTTTGTGTCTTAATGAGCAAAGGATAACTGGGCCTTTTTTGAAGTCTTTGCTTGAGTTGAAGACACAAAATGCAACCTGTACTCTTATCATAATATGTTCAGTTCATGAGTACACAAACTTATAAACCGTGAATTTCCCTAAAGTTATTATACCATTTAGAAGATGTTTGCTTGGACGTTTACTTAAAACCAAACAATTGAGGTCTATATGTCCAAATAATTTCCTTCTCTCTTGCTGTCTCCATTTCAGTTTCCTGAGTTTCTGGGAAGGCCTGGTTTCCCCAAAGGAACGACTTCCGGTAGAAGTCTGAAGGTCTGACCCAAGAAAAATAATCCAGTATAGCCAATGAATTGAGGACAAGAAGGTTTCCAATCAGGTAGGAACATTTAATCTCATACATTACAATCACCTTAAGTAAGGTGTGCTGATAGCTGGATATGATTTAACTGCTTGGAAAAAGATGCATATATAACCTACCCCACAAGGAAGCTGTTCTCAATTCCCTTAGAGGTTGTGGTGTTTATCGGAGAGTGCCTTGGGGGAAAATGAATACAATAACAGTATGATGCTTTTTTTTTCATTTTTATCTCATTGTTGCCAAGTACACATGGTGATCTTGGTGCCTGTGGTTTAATCCCAGGAGGTTAGACATGTGGAACAGCACATTAACCTTTTTTAGTATTTTCTCCCAAGACAAATCATTTTTATAGGTTGTCTCCATGGTCTTCTAGTTGCTTATCAAAATTAAGCATCAAGTCTTCTAAGTGAGCAAAGCCCCAGTCAGTGTGAGGAAATCAGCTTAGTTCTTATTGGGGCACATCTTCTTGGTCTTGGCACAAAGTGAGTTCACATAGGGAGTTAGAAGGAGGAGAATGGGGCATGCGAAAGGGGAGTTCTCTGTTCTCATTTACCTGTGCATGTTGAAACTCCACTAACAGTTTTATTTTCATTAGCAATTTGTGATAAAAACTTAGGGTAAAGGGAATAATGAAGCTGTCCCATTATATGGCAGGACAAAAGATAGTAGTGACATCAAAATCAGGGCCTATCCATCTCATTTGCAGTTATATACTCAGTGTTTAGCATGGCATTTGACCCCTCATTAGTATTCAATAAGAAGATGCGTGTTGAATGACTTAGGGATGAATTAATGAATGAAGAAAGTTAATATGGTAGAAAATGTGTTTTATCCTTGTATTTTCGTGTGTTGACTTCTATATTCCAAGACCCAGAACTGTAAATGACACATAGAATATAATCAATAAAATTTTGTTGAAAGAATGAATGAGTTCCCACAATTCTAAGAATAATTTTAAGACCAACACAGACACCATATCTGCCAAGGTCTATGACAGAAGTATCCAGAGATGAAAGCCTGGATCTCAGCTAGTGGTAGAGCTGACAGAATTTATCTAGTTTTAATAATTTACATCTCATCCCATTACATCTAGGCATAGTACCTACGTAAGCCATACAATTAAATGTTGACTGAAAAAAAATGCACAACCTAAAAGTTGAGAATTATGTTTTATTTGGAGGACATACTGAGGACTTAAATCAGGAGACAGCCTCTCAGATAGCTCTGAGGGACCGTTCTGAAAAGGTAAGGGAGGGCACAGGATATTTAGGGGTTCTTGCAAAAAAAAACCCAGGTAGTTGGAACATCAAAAGATTACTGTTAATTAAAGAAACTAAGTTAAGTTAATAAATTTAGCACTTTTCTATATATGGTGAGATGCAGGGATCTGGTCTCATGGAAATCTTTCCCTTGATATGCACTTTAATTATCTAGGGCCAGTATCCTGTTTTCTCCATCCTGAATCCCCTCAGGGTGCTGATGGCTTGATGGCTGTAACATCCTTTGTTACTGATACCGCAGGCTACATTCTTTGTCCACGTAAATGACTTGAATATGGATAGTAAATCTGTGGATTTGCAAAACGTAATTCTTGGAGCATTTTTAGAAGGGCAAAGTTAAGGGCAATTTCGGAATCAGTAGCAGCTAAAATTGCTGTTTATACTTTTCCACCGGTAGGTGGTAATCTGCTGTTGCTATCTTCAGTATTCCCAAGGGATAACAAAAGCAATTTAATTCAAGAAAGAAATGTAAAATTTAGCACAATGCAACTTCCCCAAAACCAAACACACAAACACACACCCAACTCTCGCAGATATGAAGTAATAATCTAAAATAGAATCCTGGAACTAATTGCAAAAAAAGAGCAAATGTACTCACATTGGATAATTTCATTCTTTTATTAATGTTTGATATATATACATATATGTATTTATTAATAAAATTCAGAGTTGCTATATGGAGAAATAGCTCTGTACCAATATTGTCTTTGTATGTGTTTATCAATAATGTATGAGATTGCCTCCTATGCTCCTTTTCCTTTATTCTCTTGCAGGCAGTAGATGTAGTTATCGGTTGTTTTTAAAATTTCTAGGCAGCCAAAGGACTAGTATCACTTAAATAAAGAAGGCAAATTGTCCCAAAGTAGGAACAATTTTCCTTCATTATGGAACATAAAGTCCTCATATGAAGGGGGAAGAATTTCATAGCTAAAAGCTTTCAACTACAGAAGATTTATGAGTAACTATGTATGTTGTGTCAAAGTGGACTCTCTATAATTAATGTCTAAGGGTTATCTTTGGTATACAATGGATTTTGATTTTTTAAATATTATTAGATAATATACAAAAGAATATATTTAATTGTATGTAAGTTATGATAAATAATAAAAACTCCTGCAAACACACCACCGAAACTAAGAACTAGAATCAAAACTGCTGAGTCTTCTCTCTGTTCTCTACCCTGATCCCACCTTCCTGCTTTCACCAAAGAAATCACTCTGATCTTGGCTTTATGTTCAACATCCACATAATTTTTATCTGATTTTGCTTATTATTGAGATTTATAAAATTGATATCATACTTTAGTCTTCTGTGCTTGCTTTTTTTACTCAACATTATATTTCTAAGGTTCACCCACTTTACTTTAACTAGTGTTCATTCATTTGTACTACTGTATAATATTTTATTGTATAAATACAAGAAAATGTCTTTATTATTCTATTAATGATATTTGGGTTGTTTTGGGCCTATTACGGACAGTACTTCCATGAACATTTATTTTAATGTTTCCTGGTACACATGTGCAAGATTTAACATAAGTAAAAGAGTAGACATACTAAGAGTAGAATTGCTGAGTTGTAGGGAATTCAAATATTCAACTTTAAAAACTAACGTCAGAATGTTTTCCAAAGATATGGAATCAATTTTCAGCCCTTTTGCTCTATAGCTTCACCAGTTAGAATGGCCATTCTAGTCTTTTGTTCCTTGTATTAGTCTGCTCAGGTTGTCCTAGCAAAATACCTCAGATTCAGTGGCTTAAAAAACGAGATTTATCTTCTCACAGTTCTGGAGGCTGGAAGTCCAGGATCAAGATGTTGGCAGTTTTGGGTCCTCCTGAGGCCTCTTTTCTTGACTTGCAGGTGACCACTGCTTTCTTGCTATGTCCTCACATGGCCTTTTCTCTGTGTGTATACATCCCTCGTATCTCTTCCTCTTCTTACAAGGACACCAGTCATATCAGTTAGGGCCCCACCATTATGACCTCATTTAACCATAATTATGTTTTTAAAGTCCCTGTCTCCAAACAGCCACATTGGGAGATGGGGCATCAACATACGAATTTTAGGGAACACAATTCAGTCCATAACAATTTTAATTTGTATTTCCCTAATTACCGATAGGTTGAGAATCCTTTCATTTGTTTAATAGTTGCCTATGTTTCCTATTCTATGAAAGTCCAGAGAATATCTTTTGTCCATTTTTCTACTGTTTATCTTTTTCTTACTTATTTCTATTGTTTTTTAAATACAAGCAAATAATCCTTGGTCAGCTATATATGACACAAATAAGTTACTTCATGCCTTCTCACTTTTTCAATGTTGTCTTGTGATAAATAGCAGCTCTCAATTTTAATGAAATCAAATTTATCTTTTAGCTTAGTGTCTTTTTGTTCTACTTAAAATGTCCTTCCCTAGTTTAATGCTACCCAGATATAGTATATTTTCTTCTGAAAGTTCTAGTGTATCTTTGTTTTCTATTCAAGCCATTAATTCACTTACAATCGACTTGTCTGTATTATCCAATTTCTTTGTTTTCTTATGAATAATTAAGTTTTCTAGGACCATTTTGGAATGAATGGATTTTTTAGGTGTGTCTGAGCTGTTCTTGACCATTCACATAAATTTCAGAATTGGCAATCCTGTAAAACCTCTATTAAGTATTTTTATTATAATTGTATTGACTATATAAATTAAGTTGGGGAAAATTTACATCATTATGATGAGTCTTTTCTATCCATAAACAAGATGTACCTCTCCATTTATTTAAGACTTCTTTAATATCTTTCAATAAGGTTTTATTTTCTCCATAAATGTCTTGCACATTTTTATTTAGATTTATTCCTAGGTAGGTTTTTTTTTTTCCATTCTAAATAATTTTTAAGCTCTCTCTTTGTTCCTGGATTATAGAAATCCAATAGACTTTTGCATCTTGAGCTTATATCTAGACATCTTGCTAATATATTTTTTTGTGTGTGTGGTACGCGGGCCTCTCGCTGTTGTGGCCTCTCCAGTTCGGGAGCACAGGCTCTGGACGCACAGGCTCAGCGGCCATGGCTCACGGGCCCAACCGCTCCACGGCATGTGGGATCTTCCCGGACCGGGGCACGAACCCGTGTCCCCTGCATCGGCAGGCGGACTCTCAACCACTGCGCCACCAGGGAAGCCCCCTTGCTAATATTGTTTTTTAGTAAGAGAGAGGATTTTCTTAGGAAAGAGGAATAAATGTAAAATTAAATAAAAATGTTGTGGGTCAGCTCTGGTCAATAGAACTTTCCATGTTAATGGAAATGTTCTTAGTGCTGTCAAAAACTATAGCCATTAGTCACATATGTTTTTAAATTTTTAAATGTAAGTTCAATAAAAGTAAAATTTAAGTTCCTAAGTCAAACTTGCCCACATTTCAAGTATTTAATAGCAACTTGTGACTAATGGACACTATACTGGACATTGTAGCTCTAGACTATTAGACTGTGAAGCCATGGCGTCCCGGGATTTTATCTTTGTCAATGGCATAGTGAGATCTTTCATGTGACAGTTATTCTGTTATTAAAAAGAGAAGTTACTTAACCTAGTCATCCCTAACTTTTTGAAATAATCCAACATAGCTTTCACCATCCATGAATTTCTTGAATCATATTTATGTTTCTAAACTATTTCTTGTGTCAAGTGTTCACTTTGTAGCAAGTTCATTGTCCTAAAATGGCACAAGAGGTTCCCTTATTCCTGATAAGCTGTGATTGGATGAAGAAGACCTTGTTACCCTGCCTATCTGATTTTTATTATAATCAGATGTTAATCTGTATCAGTCTCCATATTCAAAATTCACCAGCAAAATTATATGTTATTCACATAATGGTTGTCTTTATTTCATTTAGCTAGTATCATGACCTTATAAATGCAGTTTTGGTCATTTTCTCCTAAAATATCATATTTATCCATGTGGAAATACATCTCCTACTTCTTTGCCCCCTTTAAACTCTTCCTGTAATTTAATCCTCATGAGCTTTATTTCCCCTAATTTTAATTACTTAATATTTTGTAAACCATTTAAGAGATCACTGGTATGCTCTTTTTTTCAATCATCTATACATTTAAACAGTGTGTTGCAATAAGAAATAGTACTGGTAATCAGAAGACTAGAGTCCTAGTTTTACCCATAAAAATGAACTATATGTGCATTTAAATAAGGCTTGTATAAGGTTTATTCTGATTCTAAAATTGTTATGATTATTTAGAAAATTATGTTTGAAATATGACATTATTCAAAACCAATAGAGGTTTGAAATCTATTAAAAATCTACAAAGAATTCAACTATTTCACCTTTTTCCCTGATTTGATATTAAACTGTAATCCTTCATCTTTCACTTACAGCATGCTGTAGCTGCTGTTGACACAAAGACAAAATATAATGTCTAAATATTGTGTACTTGTTTTTTAAATGAATACTTTTGTTTAAAATTGTCTTTTACATAAATTCTTGATTCCCTTTTCACAACTTTTCCATTTCCCATGCTACTGCAATCAATCACTCATGATAGAAAATTATTCTCTTTTCTGTTTGCTAAAGCTCTTTTTAAAATACCAAGTTTCAAATGATCATCAATTCAAGAAACTTTGGAAAATGAACTTCATAATTTCCAGAATGAATATTTTGTTTCACTGGCTACCAGGACACCATCCTCTCCTAGATTTCTCCCCTCCTCACTCACCATTCCTTGGAAGTCTCCCTTGGTGATGCCTCCCATCCCTCAAAGTCTGTTAGAATGCCCTAAGGCTCATTCCTGGCCCCCTTCACTCTCCATCTACCTTAACTACTCATGAGTTTTAATCTAGTCCCATTACTTCAATGGGAAGATGACTTATGACTCCCCAATTCATACTTCTAGCCCTAACCACTCACCTAACCTCCAGACTCCTAATTCCAATTTCCCACTAAATATCTCCAATATATGCATAATAGACATTTCAAACTTAGCAAATAAAACTAAATATTTTGCTTTGATCCATCCATTGCACTCCAGTTTTTCCTGGCTCCATAACTCATCCAGTTGCTCAGGCCAAAAATGTTAGATTCATCCTTAAACTCTCACTTTCCCACAATTCCTATGTCCAGTCCATCAGAAATTCTTGCCAGTCTAACCTGAAAATACATCCTGAATCCACCTACCTCTCACCTTACTCTTGCCGTCTTTACTTACTCCAAGCCATCATTGCTTGCCTCATCTAATGCAATAGGCAGCCTCTTCCACAACCTCCTTGCTTCTTCCCCTCTTGCCCCAATCCTTATAGTCTATAAGCAATACAATAGCCAGAATAATTAAAAAACCCATAAATCATATCACATTATTTTGCAAAACCCGTTCCCATCACTTAAGAATAAAAATTAAACTTCTTACGTGTCCTACATGCTTTATTCAATATTGCTTCTGCCCTACTCTCCAAGCTCGTTTACTACTACTATTCTCTCACACACACATCCAGATTTTCTTTCTGCAGTGGCTTTCCCAACATCAGGGCCTTTGCACTTGCTATTCCCTAAAACCCGGAAGATTTTTAAAATCTGTAAGATTCCTCCAAGCAAGATCTTAGAAGGTATTTACATTTCATTTTGTAGAGATATTTGGTAGAAGACATTTTTGCAGAAGATAGATACATTTTACTTTGGCGGCTATTCACACATCTAGCAATTTCCAAGTTGGTTAAATAACAAATGTGAATTGATGAAGCTAAAATAAAAGAACTGTAGTTGGTGAGACCTATGTGTTTTAAACCGTGAACTTTGAGGAATTGTAGACATGCAAACTACACCATGGTTTCAGTGTTAATGTGTGAGAATTAGCTAAGGTATTTTCCAAATACTCATTACTCTCTAAAGAGCTTCTGAGCAGGAAATCAGAACAGGGCCTGTGGACCTGAATTTTATCTAGTACCACAGTTGATTCTGTTGCAGATGGTTTTCAGTCAGCCCTTTGAGAGACACCAAGCTGGGGTATTTGCCCAGATATGATTAGCAAAGGTCATGCAAGTCACCAATGAGATACAATGGAGAATCAACAAATGACTGAAAAGAGTGACAGGAGAAGAAGAGGATCCAGTAGGACCAGTAGAGACGCTATCCCAAGCACTCTTGGCTAGGAGTTTTACAAATCCATTCATATAAATGGACTGATAGTTAACAGCCAAATGGCACTGCATATTTTTTTAAGTTGCTGAGTATTAAAGTGTATGGCTAAGCATCATATGTTTTTTTAAATTATATTTTGGTTGCTATAAAATTAGGTGTACATTGTGTGTCATAGATGTAGGGATATAGATGTGTAAATATATGTCGTTTCAGTTCTTCAGCTGATACTTCATAATGTCTTTGTAACTTCTAAATGAAGGACCTCTTCAAATATTGTTTAGAAAAAAAAGATACCTGTTCATCCCTGTCCACCTCCCTTCATCCCCTTCCTTGTCCCTTCCCTTCTTTTTTTTTATATCTTTATTGGAGTATAACTGCTTTATAGTATTGTGATCCCTTCCCTTCTTGAACAAATTAGTCCATTAAGTGAGGTAAAATAACCCTTTGTCAGCATGGGGGAGGTGGGCATTCAAGGAACCACATGACTTGGCACTGGGTCTCAGAGTCTGAGAAAGGGGAGAGGATGTCTGCATACGGGAGCCTGGAGTTGACTGCTGAAGTCTGATTCGTGTGAAAGGGCATCCACATGAGGAAGTGGCCTTGGCAACCACTCTGTACAGATTGTCATAACCCGTGCCAGGTGGAGAAAATGTGTGGATGGGAAAGTGGCAGCTACAAGAATTTACTTAAATACAGGAAGATTGATCAAATAAGTAAGGATATTAAGGATATGGTAATCAGTGTTATTTTAATATCTGTGGAGGGAGTTAAAATATGAAAAGGGAAAAAACTAGAATGAAAGGGTGTTGAAAGGGAATGGAGGATGTTAATGTGAACACATGATTTTCAATATAGAGACATTATAGAAATAAACATAGACAATATGTTTGCATATGTTTATGAATGTGTTTGTGAATATGTGTAAATGGTTATGAATATGTGTTTTCATATGTGTGTATGTATATATGTACCTAAATCCCCTAGCTCTGCCTATTGAGAGTACCTGGGACCACTACTTCCCAAGAGCAATGAATACACCTAGTGTCCAGATCTTGGTTTCTAAATACAGCTCTCCAACTGAAGGAACAAAAGCTCTTTGGAGAAATGGCTGATTCTAGAACCACTACAGGGAAAATATAAGATGACCCTAGAACATATTATTGTTTCAAGAAGTAAGGGATCAGCCATAAAAAGAAACGAAATTGAGTTATTTGTAGTGAGGTGGATGGACCTAGAGTCTGTCATACAGAGTGAAGTAAGTCAGAAAGAGAAAGACAAATACCGTATGCTAACACATATATATGGAATCTAAAAACAAAAAATTGTCATGAAGAACCTAAGGGTAAGACAAGAATAAAGACACAGACCTACTAGAGAATGGACTTGAGGATATGGACAGGGGGAAGGGTAAGCTGTGACAAAGTGAGAAAGTGGCATGGACATATATACACTAACAAATGTAAAATAGATAGCTAGTGGGAAGCAGCCGCATAGCACAGTGAGATCAGTTCGGTGCTTTGTGACCTAGAGGGGTGGGATTGGGAGGGTGGGAAGGAGAGCGATGCAAGAGGGAAGAGATATGAGGATACATGTATAACTGATTTACTTTGTTATAAAGCAGAAACTAACACACCATTGTAAAGCAATTATACTCCAATAAAGATGTTAAAAAAAAAAAGAAGGGAGATATCACAGAATAATTGGGAAACATCAAAGGATATAGAAGCCAAACTGAAGGGGTTTCCACTGGACAAATCTTGAACAATCTAAGCCTCAAAATAAATAATGGTAGAAACGTATTATAGTCAATTGAATAAAATAGGAGTCTATGAGTTCATACTGATTTAAATAATTAAATTGAATAAATTATGTTTGATGAGGAACAGGATATTTACATAATTACAAAGTGCCTTACCACAAAAATTATTAATAATGAAGGAGAAAAAAATAACTTTACAATGGAGAAGACTGGGTGATACACCTTAATCAAATGAGTAACATAATATTCCAGTAAGGTTACAAGTTAAAAGTTTGCTGAAATTGTTTGATAAGAAGCAGTGAGAAGAGCAGAGCTTCACCACTGTGTTATTCCTGCCAACGACACATATCCTGAATAATCATGAGACAAATACAAACAGCTAAATCCTACAAAATAACTGATCCATATTCTTTAAAATTTTCTAGTTCATGATGAAATTCAAGGGAAGCCTGAGAAAATTTTCCAGATTAAAAAACTAAAGAGACAGGACAGCTAAATGCAACATGTGACACTGGGCTGATCCTTTTATTATGAAGGACATGATGGGGATAATTGACAAAACTTGAAAGGGGTCTGAGGATTAGTAGCTCTGTGGTCATGTGTCAGTGTTAATTTCCTGATTTTCATGATTATATTTGGATATATGTTTGTAGGAAATACTAGAGGATTTGGGGGAGACATTGCATTGTGTTGGCAACTACTCTCAAATGGTTTGGGAAATAAATTATTTTTATTGTCATTTCAATCTTTCTTTAATTTTCGAGATTGTTAAAAGAAGGCAAAGAAAGAGGAGAAGACCCCTGAGTCAGGTAACCCTCCTTTTCCTGGCGACTCCCATAGTTAAAAGCTCAGTTTACAATGGTGGTCAGTTTTTCAGTCCATTTGTGCTAATTTCTGTTACTAACAACATAGCATCTTATTTTCTATTTGAGGTTTTTGGATTTTTCCTAATTATGCTTTTGCTTTTTATTCTATCAAATGTCTATGAATTTGATAAAGTCCTTGGTATTAAAACAAAATCAGAAAGATTCATAAAAATAAAAATAAGTTCTTGGAGAAATTTATAAATTTCTACCTACATTCAAATTGGAGTAAGTTGGCAAGAAATTTATAAGGGGAAAATACTATAAGGAGCACTCCCATTCAGAAACTCAAAATGGTTGCACATGTTTATCTTGTAAGAGGCCTGTGATGAAACAGCAGGATGAAGGCTATATGTCCAAACTTAAATGTAATCTTTTAAATCACCTTTCATGTCAGGCCATGTAAGAACTGGGCAATTCAAGAAGTAAATTAGAACAATTCTTACTTTCAATAATTTCTTAGGTCAACACTTAGAATAATGAAAAACTTATCTTTTTTTTTTTATTTATTTATTTATTTTTTTTTGGGGGGTACGCGGGCCTCTCACTGTTGTGGCCTCTCCCGTTGCGGAGCACAGGCTCCGGACGCGCAGGCTCAGCAGCCATGGCCCACGGGCCTAGCCTCTCCGCGGCATGTGGGATCCCCCCGGACCGGGGCACGAACCCGTGTCCCCTGCATCGGCAGGCAGACTCCCAACCACTGCGCCACCAGGGAAGCCCCGAAAAACTTATCTTTAACTCCAAGAAATCTGGACAGTTATTAAAGCAAATGTGTTGTCCTACTGGCCTACACCTGGTTATAAACAGCAGTACGACTTCAGAAAACCTTGGACACTGAGTGGACCTTCTAAATATAGCTTTTTCTTTCTATAAAGGTGTTTTACAAGAATGCTATTTTTTGTGAAAATGTGGCCTTTATAAAGGGTACACTAAGGTCTGTGACTTTTAGACCTGGAAAAGATTTGAAATATTTTCTTAGCCTGGGAATCCACATTTTAGAGGCATAGAAAGAGAAACCCAATGAAATTAAATATTTTGCCCACCATCAAATGGCAAACAAGTAATAACGACAGCACTCAAGCCTCTGTCTTCTAAATCCATCAAGTGCAGCATAAATAGATTGCAATAACTGCTTATTTTCATTGTCCTCAACACTACATTTCTTCTGTGCCTTATCCCTCTTCTTTTAAGAGGGATGACAACATTATCTGCAAACTTTATAACTATTTTTTTTTAATTTTGCTGCTTTGTAACTCATTTTTGAAAAATTCTGTTTCTATTTTGAAAATGTGTAAGGACATTTACCTTCTTTCTTGAAACACCTTTGCCTGCATTTATCACATTTTATTGTTGAACTATTGTGTAGCAATAAGTACAAAAGGGCGTCTAGTAGAGGAGATAATGTTGGAGGCAACAAGGTGTATGTATGGGAGGGTCGGGGTTAGAGTTGACATACCTTAAGGGAGATGAGGAGAGAGGGAAGAGAATAGAAATTTTATTTATTTGAAAAAATATGATGGCAAGTTAGACAATGTTTGGCTAAACTTAATACAATATACGTTTCCTTAACTTAAATTCCGGGTTAACTTCCACTGTTTACATTGCCACAGACTAGGGAATAAACAAAGCAAAAAGCTTTTTGGTACCACCATTTTGTGTTAATTTCATAAAGATTTCTACAAGACTTTTTAAAAATAAATTGAAAAACGAAAGTCTTGTCTTTAGCTTATTTTCCCTGCATGCTTGCACTTTAATAAGTTGATAAATGACATTTAAACTCAATAGTTATGATTAATTCTGTCCCACAATTTTTAAAAGCACTGGGGATTGTGTGCGCGTGCATGCACGCACCTTTACAACCAGTAAAATAAAGTTCTTGATCAAAAAATTATTATCACTTAGACTATTGAATAAAATCAGATATGATAGAGGGGCCAGCTGTTGGTAGGTTTAAAAGTCACCCTAGGTGATTAATTCATGCAGCAGTGTTGCACGTCTCTCTTTAGATGAAGCACTTAGAAGTATAACCAAGCATGGCTCTAATTTCATATCTGACACCTGTTTTATTTAGAGTTCTTTGGCAAGTGCTTGCTCTATGTGTTTTTATAGTCTTTGGTTGTGCTATAAAAATGTCAAAATTATGAATTAACAGATATGCAAAAGTGAAATCCTAGAAGATAGGATAAACATGAAGTCCTCTAATTATCACTCAAATAAGTTTGGTTGACACAGAACTGAGAATCAGATAAAGACATTAATAATTCATAATGCTGAAGTTAAAATCTTCTTGTTACAGTACAAAAGAAATCCTAATTTGTACCACAAGGTAATGAATTCAGTACTTTTCATTTGTTCAATATTTGCTTATTACCCTGCACCGTGCATATAACACTATTTCCAAATTTGGAGGGCAAACAGGAAAAACAGACACTCTCTACCCTCAAGTTGTTTATGCTGCAGTCAGTGAAATTTCTCTACTTTGAGATCTTTTAATTCCTCAGTTCATTGTAACATCTTCTTCAGATGAATTGTTTTTTGTTAAAACCAATGTTTAGCACTTTAGTTTCTTCAATGTTCCTGATAGTGAAATAGTCATTATGCTAATTTCCAATATTAATTATAGAGTTGATAGGAGAAATGCTCAAGATTGATAGTAAAGTGATTTCGATAATCTACAAAATGTCTTGAGGTTTCCCAGATAACACCTTGTCTCCCAGACAAAAATGCACTTATTATTTATATTCCAAGCTTATAAAAATTTTTGTACTTTAATCATATAGAGATTTTACAACATCTTTTCATTCTCATTTTAAGATATTTTGTTCAATAGATTATCTCATTTTGAAACTATTGATTTATATATACATACTATGTAAATATTATATATTTCTCAATGACTAGATTAGTGCTTTCTTAACTACTTAATTTTGTTTAATTCATATTGTTCTTCAGCATTTCTTTTGCTCAGTGGAGCCTATCCTACTGACTTCAAAAAGCCTGAAAAATCTGAAAATCCCATTTGAAGTAACTGTATGGAAAATCGTTAAAATAACATATAATAATGGTAGAGAAGAAGAGTATTTAACATTGTGCTGAGATCATTCCATTAATAAAGAGATTAATCAATAATTTTAACATTCAGACATATAATAAAAATGAAAAACAATCATAATACTGAGCAATGACATTTTCAATAAAGGGAGATATTAAAGATTGTATAGGAAACTAGTATCTGCAAAGCAGGTAAGTTGGCAATGATTATACATATATTTAAAATATGTTGAAACAGTCATAGACAGTTTTTCTTTTTGGCTGAAAAGAGGTATATTGCAGTGTTTAAGCACTACTTCAACTGGAATAGATATTTAGACACTATACAGAAAACACATGATTGCAGAAGAGCAGATATTAGCAGGTGTGTGAACGTGTATGTCTTTAATTAATGCATTTTCATTCATTCAAAAAGAAGAATGCCAAATTTACTTTAAAGGTGGCATTGTGATATGTTAAAGTTCCATTCTTAGACTTTTGCTGCTGTTGCTGTTCCTTTAGTATTCACCAAAGAGTACCGTCCTGTCATTTATCCAAGTTAGAAATCTAGGAGCAATCCTAGGATTCTCATTATAGGGCCCACTACCTTCATGCTCCCTGCTCAATAAGTAACAAATTCTTGGCTCTCCTATATAGGAAAGCTCTCTCCAATGTACGCCTGCTCTGTAACTCTCTGGGTCCAGCATCTCTGCCTCAGCCTCCCATTCAAGTCACTTCTAGTTCATTCTGTGCAGGGCCATTTTTAAACCTTCCTCAGTCCTAGGCAATTGCCCTTTTAGAAGCTTTACCCTAAATGTTATCAAATGCATTAATATGTGCCCAAGTCACATATCCAATATAATTTATAGATAACTATATGAAAGCTGAGTAACATTGCTGTTGTAGTAATATTAGTTGAAAATATTAATTACACAAGTTTTGATCTCAATTTTGCAGATTTTTTTTCATATTCTGGAGCCATTTTTTTCAGGTGTCAAACAATTTTCTAAGTCCTTCTCAAACTCCTAGTCCCTAGTGAGTGTGCTTTTACTGTCACAGTGTTGAACAGCTCAGAGAGCAAGATGTCTGAAGATGAAGACCATCACATGGATGAGTAAATAAGATACGTGGAAGATGGAATGCATAGTGTTTGTAGAAAAAAATATACAAATCAAGGAAGAAATTGCAGTGTCAATTAATATGATGTATATCAGATGATAGTACTAAAAAGCCAGGTTAAAATAAAATAACTTAATAATGTACATATTTGTCAGATTGTTCACTAGTGATATACTGCTCAGTGTAAGGTGAGAACCACAGATATTATCTTCTGGAAAAAAACCCTTTAAGCCCTAACAGATTCAGTTTATAAATTTCCTCTCTAATAAATGAGGAATAAAATAATTTACAATAAATTAATTATTTCCTCTTCTGAAGGTACTAATAACACAAATTCAGTCAGAAGATGGATCAAGTTTTTCGTACATTTCTCTCATTTCACATTTTTTAAATAAATGAGACTATATTTTGTCTAATGACTACTAGAACAACTATCTGGAAACTGTGCCTTCATTATATGTGAGACAGTATTTTAGGAGATATAGATGTATATTTAGATGGAGATATAAATACATAGCATATATACACAATATTTAATAAGACACAGGAAATGTGGGATAGCTCCAGACTGCTACACCCTATGTTCTGAGCTGCTCCGAAATGCAGTTCCTTTTTTTTTTTTTTTCTTATCATCTTTATTGGAGTATAATTGCTTTACAATAGTGTGTTAGTTTCTGCTTTATAACAAAGTGAATCAGTTATACATATACACATGTTCCCATATCACTTCCCTCTTGCGTCTCCCTCCCTCCCACCCTCCCTATCCCACCCCTCTAGGTGGTCACAAAGCACCCATCTGATCTCCCTGTGCTATGTGGCTGCTTCCCACTAGCTATCTGTTCTAATGGGAGTTCTCTGGGCACAAAGAGCAGTATTTTCTGTAATGAGATTAGAAGAAAGGATTTGCTAATAATTGCTTCTATAGCAACTAAAAATCTTGGAATCCCACCTTTCAGCATTTTGAAAATCTTAAAGGGGATGTTGTCAGTAACAGAAAAATTGAAGACTGATAATGTATTCAAATTAATCATTCTTTAAATTCATCTGCCCATTCGCCTTTTAAATTGATTCATGCTTCTCAGAAAATAAAATATGCTAATCCATATATCATTTTTCCACTGTGTAGAGCAACTATATCTAAAAACAAAAATACTATTTTACTTTCCTTTACTATATTCCTCCACAACTTGTGTTGTACTTTCACATCTTCTTTTCATTCTGCTAGTGAGATATATATACATATATGTATATATACATATATGTATATATACACATAATATTTAGATTTTATATATTTGCATTATGCAGGGCAATCCATAAGATGGATAGATGCTTAATATTAATACCATTGAATACAATTTTCATAATTTTATACTTAATTATTTTTGAAAGGGTAAAGCAAATTCGAAATGAAAAAAGGTGACCAAGCTGGCATTTTTCATTTCAGACTTTATATTTGGACTACTCAGTGGGACAGATTATAATAACAAAATTTTGCTTTTGCAGGGAGGTCAATCTTTGCTTCTGCATTGCCTCATCTCTTTTAATCCCATCCGGTTTATTTTTCATCTCAGAAACTATATTTTTCATCTCTAGGAACTCAATTTGGGTTATTTTTATATCCTCTATATGTCTATTTAAGATGTTGATGCTTTCCTTTAACCTTTTTGAACCTATGAAAATTAGTTATAATAACTGTTTGAATGTCTTTGTTTACTGATTGTACCATTTTTCAGTGTGTTTTCATTAATTAATTTTTCTCCTTGTTATGGGTTATATTTTCCTTTGTCTTTGCATCCCTGGTAATTCTAGATTGCATGTCAGATATTGTGAATTTTACTTTACTGGTTGCAGGGCGTTTTTGTATTTTTTAAAATATTTGTAACTTTGCTCAAAGAGGTAGTTGAGAAATAGTTTGATCATTTTGAGGCTTCCTTGTAAGCCTTATTAGGCTGCAACTGAAACAATTTAGTCTAGGGCTAATTTGGTCCCACTACTAAGGCTATACCCATTGAATACTCTGTGTATTGAATACTCTAGTTGATGCTGCATGTATTAAATTATATCAAAACATATTTGTATAATCTTAAAGCAATAAATGCAACACATAAAAATATTTAAAAAATTTTAAAATTAACTTTTATTAAATAAAACAAAAATGTTTTCTTCTAGTAACTGTAGTATTTTAACATATTTAAATACTGTATCCCTATGAAATTCATTTTGTTAATAAATATGAAAAGAGAATCCACCTTTATTTTTTACAGGTGACCAGGGACTTGTTCAAACACCAATATTTAACTGTATTACATAAAACATTATGCCACTGGTTTTTATGGGTTATCATTATAATTAACAGCTTTATACAACCGTTGTCTTGTGCTGTTTGTTGTTCAATGTCTAAAATTATTGTTTAATATATATATTTTTTTACTTTTAGCAGTTTAAGCCAGGAGAGTAAATCCAGTTCCTATTACTCCATCCTGTCCAGAAGCACAGGTCTTAAGTGAAATTGAATACCAAAGAAACAGTTCCAAATTTTACAACGGATCTATCACTGGTTGTTAGCATATCTTCCCACACCCAAGACACCAAGATAACTTCTACTCACTGTTAAAGCTTTATGATGAGCAAAACTTCCACCACTGTGCTTCCTTAGCATGTGAGTATATTTTTAATTTACTGGTTATATATATTCTCTAATTATCCATTATTTTGTCCTTCTTTTTGATTAGATATTGATATCCACATTTTCTTTTCTAATAGCTCACAGAAATTTCTCATTAACAACACCAATAGAAATCACATTAAAAATCGCCTTGGGGGACCAAATTTATATCACATTACCAAGTTTTTATTTTGCTCCCATAAAACTTCTGCAAAATACAGCCACTATCTATCATCAGTATCATTAGAACAAAAACAAGGCATTCTAATCTCAAAAGCAAAATATTTTATTTAACTTAATAAATTTCACATTATAAAAATTTTCTCATAGCATCATCCTTAATTCCTCAGTATTCACTAATATTGGGGGATTTTTCTTTCAGTTATTTGAGACTAAGGATGATTTTATTCATCTCTACAGCCTGGTACATATATGTACAGTGTTTGTCAAAAGGTGGATATTCAAAAAAATTCTTGACTAAATTATGGTAATTCATGTGATCAGTTCTGCAGTTCTTAAAACTTTAAATTACTTGTTAATTCTAAGAGAAAGTCAGATAATTTTTAGAAGGATTTCCAAACCATGCTAAAGTGTCAGCCTTCATTTCCTTGTCTGAGAGAAACAGGATAGAAATAGATGGTTTTAAAGTTCTCCAAGCTTCTGTGTCCTTTATACATCCACAATTTTAATCCTTATCATTTTCAAGATTTGCTAAATTATTTGAGGTGATCCATTCTCTTATTAAAGTTACATATTTTATGTCACATACTGAGCATATTAACAAATAACTTACTGATAAATGACAATGCCCATAACACCAGGTTAATCTGATTTCCATGAAATGAGCTGTAACTTCAAGAATATTAATTCATCTAATAAGGGTGATGATTTACATAATGTTGCCTAAAATATTTCTCTTGATTATTTAAGAGAGTTTTCCTAGGGGTAAATAGCTGGGAAGTCAATAGAAAAAAAAATACAACCATGATTAATTTAATTCCAGTCTAAAGGACTCCATATATAATGTATTTGAGAAAACCAAGTCACTATTATAGATTCAGATAAATGGCTGTATATATGAGATATTTTTAATGTAACCCAAATTATAAGAAATAGTTTTTTGGTATAGAAGCAACCACTCTTTTACCTAAAGGAAAATATAAAATCTGAGTTCATTGTAAATTTGCCTCATTGCCCTCTGTTAGTTTGTGCCTGCCCCATCCTTAGGGGCCCAGTTAAGGACTATTGTATCATCCATACATCAGAAGAGAATGTCTGTGTTCTATGTTGATAGTCAGTCTAAACAAATATTTATACAGTTGTGATCAGAGATATAAAATGTCAGTTCCAAATCCACCCATGATGGCACATATACCAGACAGATGACAAAGGTTATAAAGGCCTGTGAAATACTTGAATCATATTTTGCAACCCTTGAAAGAATTCAAGTTGGAGATTAGCAGAAAGCAGGCTCGGTTCTGTCCATAATCCCCTTTATCTGTCTTCTAGCCAACAAAATGAAAACCTGAAGCCAAGCTGACAAATAGAGTGTGAAGGGCCTTCTACTGCATTTAAGAAAAAACTGAGACTTGCTATAGGTAGAAATTATCTTTTCTATTACTATTATTGTTGATGTTGTTGTTATTCATAGAAATAATGAAAAAAAAAACCTAAATAACATTATTCTGCTGGATTCTTTACTATATGTAACACAATAAATTAACTCGCTTCATATTACACTGGGCATATAACATGAAAACATGTGCAGAGAACAGAAATCAGTATCTGTAAAGACAAATTCCCCTGTGATAGAGAAATCTATTATTTTAAGTCCAGACAATTAGATCTATTAAGGTGTAAGAGTGTTTCAGTACAGTCCTGCTAAAAGTAAAGCTTAAAAGTAAATCGAAAAAAAACCCGGAAAACTGATGCCAGTTAGATACAAAATATAAGATTATGCTATGTATATGGGACAGGATAGAACTCTGAATGAGGTCACATGTAGGGAAAGCAATATTAGTGACAAATCAACTAATGTCCTTATTGAGCATAGACATTCCAAGAAGGGTGAAGAGTACTGTATAGATGTAAGACTCATAATATTCAAGTTAGTTGTAAAAGAAACAAGGTAAATGCTTTCAGTCAATACGATAGGCTGAACAGATATTGAGAATCCTCTCTTCCAATCTGAACACACAGTTTGTTATACTTGTGTTTTCTTTTATATGTTGCTTTTACATGTAGCAACATATAAAAAGCAAATGAACAAGCTTACAAAAAAGGGGGGGGGGAATCCCCAGTCTCAGGATTTAAGGGGAAAAAACAAATTCAACATTAGAATAGTGAGGAGGAGTTGAAACCAAGAAATTCAAGGGGGCCCTGGAAATAATAAGCCTTGTTTTTGAGGGCTGGCTTTAAATATTCGTTGCCTTATCAGAAAACAGGTAGATGTTGTTGTCTTATCAGAAAACAGGTAGATGCTGGAAAACAATAGAATAATATCTTCAAAGTACTGAGGACATATAGCTGTCCAAATTAAAATTCTACACCTCATTTTAAAAAACTACTCAAGAACAAGAAGTAAAGAAATTTTCATTAATAGACAAAGAGGAATTACCCCCCACAAACTGTAACAACAACAACAAAAAATGACTAAACCAGTAGCAGCAGCTATTGGAATTGTCTGAAGGCATTAAAAAATATTCTGATGCCTAAAGCCAATACTTTGAGATTTTTTTTTTTAACCAAAGTGATCTAGGCGGTGTTTCAATAATGGGAGCTTTAAAAAGTTCTCACATAATTCTCATGTGTTTTAGGCAAGATTGGAGACCATTGTACAAAGAATGTTCCTCAGTAAGAAAGAAAATAAGCATAAAAAGAAGTAGGAAGGTGCACTGAACAGTGACCAGCAAAGAAATTTGTAATGTTGGAATGAATCTGAATAATGGTTGAGTGTAAAAAATAATAGCCAATGGGGGTATATACAAAGTAAAACTAAAACACTAGATAATATACTGAAATACTGGAGATCAGATTTAAAATTTGAGGGGTCCATGAACCGCTTAGGAGGAAGATGAGATAATTAGTTTTAGACTTTTTAAAGTTAGAAATATATGTCAAATTTTTCAGAAAACACTAAAAATGAATACTTCATATATGATTCATAAAAAGGTAGACCATAAAAAGAGAATGAAAAATGTGTTTAAACGAAGTTAGTACCGGGAGGGATAAAACATAGAAAAATAAAGGAGAGATAGATCAATAATCACAATACATTTGATCACAGAGACAATAAAAATAAATTTAAAAATTCCAGTTTTTGCTGCTTACAAAAGACATATATAAACTATTTTTAAGATGCAATGCAATACTTCACTCGAAATAATTAATTATATACATGATAAATGATTTTCAAGATTACATATTTGGCATGATGACATGTATACAAATTTTTAAAACTCAAAGCAATCATGTATTTTTCATGGATTCATTTGCATATTGTAAAAACTTCAAGCATGGATTCAAAGTATTTATATTAAATTCATGATACCAGTTACCTAAGAAAAGGAAAAATGGGACTGAAATGAGAATAGAGAGGAGAGAAAAGAAATGTGTGTATCTGTGTGTTTGTGTGTGTGTGTGTGTGAACACATGTACAACAGTCAAATATGTGCTTCTTTCACAGCATGATTCACTGTATTCCATCACAATATTAATAAGATTTCATACGATATGGGCATCTCTGCAGAAATTAAAATTGTCACAGGCTTATGTGTATTGGGCAATGAGCTCACCTTACTATTTCCATCCATTCTTCAATTAAAATCTAGAAATGTGAATGGGCTGTTAGAATTTAGTTAGTGAGCCAATTATCTTTATGGAACATGCTAGTTATGCATAGCTTTTCCTTGGCTTAATTATGTTTTAAAATAGCAGGCATTCATTTTACGTCTTTAATTGATGGCTATCACACACAATTCGTTTGAAATTTCTTATCAATATGCTTGAAATATATTTGGTTGAATCATTGGAGTAATCTTTTTTGAACTTACCCAAAAGTATGTGTTTAGCCTTCCTAAACACAGTGGCACATTTCCAAATACAAAGTAGTTGCATTAGAATTATTCCTAATATGAAGACATTCAATATTTGTGGAAACAAATTTTCTCTTGAAAACTTAGCTCCCAGATGGAAGAAAAATAGGGGTAGAAATGTATTTAAAGGCAAATTTGAAGATGAGAAATCAAAATTCACATTCCATAGTGAAAGAAAAAGGGTTAGTAATTACAGAGAGAAAGGCAAATACAATGCAAAAATTATTGGAACATATTTTGCTCAATTACAAACAAACTTACATGGTAAGTTGTAGCTTCCATTATTGCACCAATTTTTAGCATATTTTAATATTTTCATTTTGAAATGAAAATTTTAAAAAGTCATCTATTGTTTTTTTTAGAAAGTATCTAGAGTGGTTGAAGTGAAATAACTTTCAGAAAATGTGTTAAAATGGGGCTACAAAAGACTTAGGAGGACATAAGCTTGGTTCTCATTATTGACAGTTTGCAAATCAGCCATGGGGATACACATTATTTCCAATTTAAAATGAATGATGATTCTATATACATATATATGCATCTTATCATATTGATTATAAACCAAGTAAAATCTCATGAAATCTAAGTATGTTTGAAAAACTTAAACCTATTTTTATGTTTTTCCAAACACTAGAAAATGAAAGCAATTTCTGTTGTTTGTCATTTTCTTTTGGACTCTCTTGGCTTCCTGAAAATGATTATGTCAAGATATTGGAGAAGTATTCATAGGAAGCAACAGAGGCCATGAGAATAGAGACCTACACTGCTTCCTCATTAGAAAAAATAAAATAAAAATTCCTGTCTATCCATTTCAAATTACACTCAGGGATGCTTATAATATAGAATTTGAAAGTTGAATACATACTAGTTGTCAAGTAGTCAGCCCCGTTGATTATTCATGCATTCCCTCCTAAGTACGTTGTTCTTAGAATTCAGAGGGGTCCTTTAATCACACCCCCCATCTTGACCACTCACATCTCCAGATTTTCCTACTTCACGGCATATTGGTGTTTAACTTATTAAACAAATATTTGTTGAACAATTACTATGCATGCTAAGCAATGGGGATCAAAGATGAATGAATATTCATTTGTCTTTAAGGAGACACAGTCTACTGGAGAGAGGCAGAACTGTGAACAGATGACTGCATAAAGAGGCAAAGTCAAGTCTTATTTATTCAGAGGAAGAAGTCCCCGTGATCAAGCAACAAGTAAAATCATTTCATTGTGCAAGACATGGATTTGTGATTGAAAATGCACAAGCATATTTATCTTATTATCCATCATAGATGATCACCTATTATAATCAGAGAGATTTCTTAATGGCACAGCATCTAGAGGAGGACGTCATGCATGAACCTGTCATATTCAGAAAGTAAGGAAGTGGCACAGTGGGAACAATTCAGGAAAGTAAATAAACATGACAGTAGATTTAAAATCTACTTTAACTGTTCTTACTATTATTAATCTATTTGGGCAAGTAGTAGTTTTCATTGATGTTAGCATTTTTTCATCCATGACTTGAAATCAGGCATTAAATATTAATATTATAAAAAAATGTTACTAATTGAATTCATTCACAAATTTATAAAAATAGATCAGCACCAGAGACCTATTTATTGGAAACAAAGTAGGTAGAACAATTAAACTCATTTATAGTTCCTCCTCAACCAAAGTGGACAGAAGTTTTATATGTAGAGGTCAATCCTGGGCCAGAGGCTACTTAGTATTTTCATCAAGTCTAGGATGATAGAAAAGCATGTGGATTTAGTAATTTACAGTTCTCTTTAGTTGATAAGACTGATTAATACTTTGTCAAGATCAAAATTCAACATGACCATAATATGACCTTGACAAATTGGAGAAGTGGTTTAAAACAATGCAATTTAATAAGTCTAAGGGTCAGATGTGGGCTTTAAAGGGATTGGGAAGGAAATGGAAATTATAATAATGTAGGTGATACCATGCCAGTGAGAATGCATTTGTGTGTGTAATATTATATGTAACAAATAATATTGAGTATGACTTGAGTCAAGAATATAGCAATAGCTTTTATTTTTTTTCTCTCTCTCACCATGGCATAGTGCTTACTCACTCACAAATATTTCTAATACATTTCATCAAAATTTCATCATTAAATCCTGTATCCCTGCTGATAAAATTAAAAGTAATTCTAAGATATATAAATGAAGAGAAGGGTATAAAGGTACAAATAAGTGGGTGAATATTAATGAAATTACTTTGTATTGTGCTTTACAAATACGATTTATGCATTTATCTTGTTACTAACACATTCGTTCATTCATTCATTCATCAATCATTACATATTTATAGAACTTCTACTATGTCCCAGGCACTGCATTAGGTGCTGGTAATACAAGGTGTGGAAAAGCAAGCATTGTCCATATTTCTTAGAGCCTGCAGTCTAAAGAATAATTACTAATTGTAGTAAATATAGACAGGGTACTATGAGCCATGGAACAGGGAGCCTTTCTCACCTGGAAAGATGAGGAAAGGCATCCCTTGTGAAATGTCTTCTTAACTGATGTATGACGTAGGTAGCCTAAGGGGACAAGGGAGTAAAGGATTAAGTACTTCTTGCAAAGGGGAAAGCAAGTATTAAGAATTTGAGCTTCAAAAAAGGAATGCTTCACGTTGATATTACAGTCTCAACAAATACAATTAAATTTCTGGCTGTTAATACATTGCATAAAAGTGGAGGAGTGGATTTCTGCCAAAATTAGGGCATATAGTTAGGATTAGAAATGTGCTCTGTGATATCAGTGACTTTAACATTGCAGTGAGACTGGGAGAAAAAAACGTACAAAGAGGCTATCCTCTGGACCCAATGGCACTGATGTACATCAAGGCTTTTGCTGAAGTAGAAAACCTGCTATTGATATTGAGATGCTCTTGAATGAAACAATGACTTCAAATAAGAGTTCCAAACTGAAACTCAGAAAGACCACCAATCTGACATGACTTAAATTTGAACTGCTTCTCAGATAGGCGATTTATACTTTGGGGTAAATGGAAACTGGGCTTGGTTTCACTAATGATATCAATGACATTTTGCTATTAAATTTGGTTTAATATTTTCATTTTACAAATCCCTAACTTCAAAAACTCTCTAAGGGAAAGTAAGGGGAAAAGGGTAGGACTAACTTGTTTAGTTACATTACCTTGAATTTTAAATTTAAATTGAGCTGCGCTATCTCCACCAATGCTTGACTAGAAGCCTGCACAGTAAGTAGTTGTAATGGAGGAGATTGGCTCATTTTAATGGCCACATCTGATGGATCTCAAAGAAATTCAGGTAAAACAACTCTCTGCATAGTTCATAGTCAATTATTTATACTTACAGAAAAATGCCAAAGCCTAGAAAACTTTAAATGGTGGATAATCAGCAACATTCACATTTTTCCTTGAGGTTTTCAGGATTGTACAAACACATTTAGGCTTTGAAAGACACGTTTTGGAACTTTACTGGAGGTATTCTAAGAAATACCTTCATGTTAAAACAATCTCCAAATATTTTAGGAATAACTAGTATCTCTCCGTAAATAATTCATGCCTTAATTAATTATTATCATTGTTAGAAATTAATACTGAAGTATTTCAGAAAAAGATGACATATTAAGAATGTGACACTGCTTCCATGTCATATAAGAGCATGAGGATATCTCTATTATGAAACTTACTGCATTTTGCTACAACATTTTTGTCTATCTTCTCTTCCAGATTACAAGCTTCTTAAAAAATAGACTGTGCACAGATCTAACTTTCTGGCCTACATTTGCAGCACTGGAGACTACTATTGAAATATTAATTCAAAGGATATTTTAGAAAACATTATAGACAACTCTACCATAAAAGAGCATATATAAATATAGCATATTTTCTGATGTTATTGAATCATCTTAAGTATTGGTTAATGCAGATTTCAATCTCTAAGGCACTTCTACAACATACCTGAAAAATGATCGTCATCTTGTACTTGAATGTCCTCACTGAGAAAGAAATTGCAACTCAAAATAAGTTTATTTCATTTTTAGGAAGCTCTAATTGTTAGAAAACTCACTCTTAAAATAAGTTAAAATCTCTATTCCTCAACTTCTATGCATTTTCTTGGTTTTTAAATTAGGGGCAACTTGATCTTTTTTTGATTTTACAGCTCTAACATAGCTAAAGCTGGCGTTCAGGTCCTTTGCCCACTTACCTACTCTTCATAATTATTTTTATTAAAAGAAATATATTGTGGTATAATATAAAAAATATACTAACTTGAATGTACACTTTAATGAATTTTGACAAATGTAAATATTTTGTAACTCTGTTTCCATCAAGGTAGACAATTTTCCTATTACCCCCCTTTGCAGTTTTCCCTTTCCTCTTTGCAGTCACTCTCTACTTCATCTTTGATACAGGCAACTGCTGATATGTTTTCTGTCGCCATAGATTCATTTTTCCTTTTCTAGAAAGTCATATAAACAGAAACATAAAGTACATACTCTTGTGTGTCTAGCTTTTTTCTCAGCATAGTGTTTCTGAGATTCATCCTTGTTGCATTCCTCATAATTCTATCCTTCTACTGCTGTATGATATGACATTGTATGGATATACCACAACTGGTTCAACCATATAAATCTTGTTGGAGATTTTCTGATGATGGCCATTCTGACAGGTGTGAGGTGATACCTCAATGTAATTTTGATTTGCATTTCTCTAATGATTAGTGATGTTGAGCATCCTTTCATGTGTTTGTTGGCAGTCTGTATATCTTCTTTGGAGAAATGTCTATTTAGGTCTTTTGCCCATTTTTAGATTGGGTTGTTTGTTTCTTTGATATTGAGCTGCATGAGCTGCTTCTAAATTTGGGAGATAAATCCTGTGTCAGTTGCTTCATTTGCAAATATTTTCTCCCATTCTGAGGGTTGTCTTTTCGTCTTGTTTATGGTTTCCTTTGCTGTGCAAAAGCTTTTAAGTTTCATTAGATCCCATTTGTTTATTTTTGTTTTTATTTCCATTTCTCTAGGAGGTGGGTCAAAAAGGATCTTGCTGTGATTTATGTCATAGAGTGTTCTGCCTATGTTTTCCTCTAGGAGTTTGATAGTGTCTGGCTTTACATTTAGGACTTTAATCCATTTTGAGTTTATTTTTGTGTATGGTGTCAGGGAGTGTTCTAATTTCATACTTTTACATGTACCTGTCCAGTTTTCCCAGCACCACTTATTGAAGAGGCTGTCTTTTCTCCACTGTATATTCTTGCCTCCTTTATCAAAGATAAGGTGACCATATGTGTGTGGGGTTATCTCTGGGCTTTCTATCCTGTTCCATTGATCTATATTTCTGTTTTTGTGCCAGTACCATATAAATGCTGGAGAGCGTGTGGAGAAAAGGGAACCCTATTGCACTGTTGGTGGGAATGTAAATTGATACAGCCACCATGGAGAACTGTATGGAGGTTCCTTGAAAAACTAAAAATAGAACTACCATACGACCCCGCAATCCCAGTACTGGGCCTATACCCTGAGAAAACCATAATTCAAAAAGAGTCATGTACCAAAATGTTCACTGCAGCTCTATTTACAATAGCCAGGACATGGAAGCAACATAAGTGTCCATCATCGGATGAATGGATAAAGAAGATGTGGCACATATATACAATGGAATATTACTCAGCCATAAAAAGATACGAAATTGATGTATTTGTAGTGAGGTGGATGGACCTAGAGTCTGTCATACAGAGTGAAATAAGTCAGAAAGAGAAAAACAAATACCGTATGCTAACACATATATATGGAATCCAAGAAAAAAAAAAGGTCATGAAGAACCTAGGGGTAAGACGGCAATAAAGACACAGACCTACTAGAGAATGGACTTGAGGATATGGGGAGGGGGAAGGGTAAGCTGTGACAAACTGAGAGCGTGGCATGGACATATATACACTACCAAACGTAAAATAGCTAGCTAGTGGGAAGCAGCCGCATAGCACAGGGAAATCAGCTCGGTGTTTTGTGACCACCTAGAGAGGTGGGATAGGGAGGGTGGGAGGGAGGGAGATGCAAGAGGGAAGAGATATGGGAACATATGTATATGTATAACTGATTCACTTTGTTATAAAGCAGAAACTAACACACCACTGTAAAGCAATTATACTCCAATAAAGATGTTTAAAAAAAATCTTGGATATTTTGGTCATATCCAGTTTTACCTATTATGAATAATGGTGTTACACATTTTTGTGAACAAATTTGTGTGACATAAGACTTCATATCTCTTGGATAAGTATGAACTATTAGGTAATTGCTCAGTCATATGTAAATGTATATTTAACTTTAAAGCTTTCATGCTACAAGCCCATTAACAATGTATTCATGTTTCTCTAGGTCCACACCAAAACTTGATATTAACAGTTTTAAAAATTTTAGACATTATAGTGGTATGTAGTGGTATCTCATTATAATTATAATTTATACGTCTTTGATGGAGCAATCTCTAAATATATATAAATTATATATACTTAATATATATGTTGTATACAATATATGTAAACATTTTAATTAATTTTTATTGGAGTATAGTTGATTTACAATGTTGTGTTAGTTTCTGCTGTACAGCAAAGTGAGTCTTATACATATACATATATCCACTCTTTTTTAGTTTCTATTCCCATATAGGTCATTACAGAGTACTGAATAGAGTTCCCTGTGCTATACAGTAGGTTCTTATTAGTTATCTATTTTATATGTAATAGTGTGTATACATATAAAAAATATAATTAGGCACTTAAAAATAAAAGGAAGACATGCAAATAGCCAATAGGCATATATTCATAGATACATATACTTTACATTTATATATATAACATATCCATAAATATATTTTTGCCATTTTCTCCCATTGGATTGTCTTTTTATTTTTGAAGTGTAAAAATTCTTTAATCTGTATGTAAGTTCTTTGCCAGATATTGATATTGCAAACTTTTTCCAAGTTTGATCTTTCCTGTTGATTTTCTTAATTTTGATTTTTATTCAGCAGAAATTTCCCTTTCCTCTGTGGTTGTCACTGCCTTGTCAGGGTTGGGTCCTGACCCCTAGTCGTTGGAGTAGAGGCCGTCAGGTCTGTTTCTTAGCTGTGTTTCTGATCTGCGGTATGAGGTCGGGAGGACTGGAGCACTCCCACTGGGATAGAAGCCATTGAGTATTCCTCCTCTGGAGGTGTTCACCTGTGGGTATGCTCTGTTTGGTCTCCTTTCGCCCATTGTGTAGGCTTACAAAGTACACAGCTTTTGGTACTGCTCTCAGTCCCACCTTAACCATGGTTATGCCGGCAACTGGCCCTGGTGACTCTGGCATCATTTTTACTAGGCCACTGGCCCAGATCCACTGAGGTCAGGTCCCAGGACTGCAGTAATTATGTACCTGGACCCACTATGTGAGATATGGAGGCAGCTCAGGCTCTGGCCTGGCCAAACCCCAGCATGTATGTGCCCACAAAACCCACAGCTGCTAAAGCCAGACCTGTCTCAGCTGCAGGAGCACTTGTCCATTGGGATGTTCCCAGGTGCTGAATTTAGGAAGCCATCAGAGGAAGTGTAATGCCATGATTTGCACAGCCATGAGGAGAGATTTCAGCTCTTCTTCCTTAGTTGCATGTTCCCTGGAACTCAGCTGTGGTTTCAGCCCCATCTCTGCATGTGGGCCACCCACTGGTGTCTGCTCCCAAGGCTGCTGGAGCACACGAGCTTGTCAGGCAGGAGGATGTAGAAGCGGCAATCAGGGCAGGCAGGCTGCCCAGGTGAGAGGGTGCTGGGTGGCTATGGGATGTACGAGCCTGTCAGGCAGGAGGGAGTCAAGGTGGCAAGCTGGGCAAATGGGCCACCCAAGCAGGAGAGTGCTGAGGTGATGATGGCTGGGGGCATGTGAGCCACTCTGGCAGGAGCCCTTCCTAGTGCCTGTGGAGGCAGGGGCTGGTGTGTGAGGAGAGAGGCTGCAATGGTGGCCCCGCCCTTTGTGCATCACTCATCAGTGGCACTTTGCTTCTATGCTTGTCTGGGCTTCCTCCAGGAGCATTCCTTGTTGTGGAGCTCCTCACTCCTATCCCCTTGAGCTGTCTCCTCACAGCCAACATCATTCCCCTTCCTGGGTCTGCTCTTCAAACCCCACATTCCAACACTCAGCCCTCGTGTGCACCAGTGGTCACCAGTGTCTGGGGCATGCAGAGCTGTGGCCAGACCATCTGTGTAGGCCTCACTCTCTCCTGCCTGCCACAGACTGGCTGCTGCACTGTTCTCTGAGCCACCAAATTTCTCCTTCTGCCCCAGCTTCTCTCCCCGCTGCTTCCCCAGATGCGGGAACCTCTTCTCACCTTCAGCTCCGCTCCCCCGCCCAGGGTCACAGGTCACGTCCCACTTCATCTGCTCTTCCTTTTCCCTTCTTCTTTCTTTCGTCCTACCTGGTTACGTGGGGATCTTTCTTGTCCTTTCAGGTGCCTGAGGTCCTCTGCTAGTGTTTATCAGGCACTCTGGGAGAATTGTTCCATTGTAGATGTTTTCTTGATGCATTTGTGGGGAGATATGAACTCCACATCTTCCTACTCCTCCGTCTTCTTGACTGACTAATCAGCACTTTGAGTTTTAAAAGGCCACTTTTTCCCCTTTTTTAACCTTGGTTTCAGGTTCTACCTAATTTACCTAATTAGGCTCAGTCTCAGGTCATTGTGGTCTGTATTTACATTTCTGATTTGTACCGATTTGCAAGACAAAGACAGTTGCTTTTAATTCCCCAAAGAACTGGCCTGTCACCTAAATAATATTGAAAGATTGATTTGCCCAACTACGTTTTCTTTAATTTGCTTTTCTGTATCAGTGAGAAGATTTCCAACTAGACTGAAATTTCAGAATTCTATAGTCTAGAACTTTATGGTTTAATTTATCATACCTTCAAAACTTGCATAAGGCATTCAACAAAGACCCTCTTTCTGAGTGCACAGATTAGACCCAGAGTAAAGTCTCCATTATTTATTTTTATTATCCCTTAAATATTAGCTGTCAGTTTTTACTTTATATTGTATAGGCTCAGGTAATCCCACTTGTTTCCTTTAGTATGTTTAATTAATATTTCCTTCATATGCCGTCTTATAATATCAAGCAGGGGAAGAATTCCCCAGTGAAACATGTCTATCCCACACAATATAATTAGGCAAAAGAGAGGTAATTATCTTATACAATGCCCATTTAAACACACCAATTTTTATAAAGATTCTGGGGTCCCCAGAGAGTGGTTGAGCCAAGGGACTCAGGCACTTTTGTCAATCTTTTAACTTGATTAATTGGTCTAACTTTTGCCCCAAGTAATTTTTGGTCAGGTATCTCAGTGTAATTTTACGTGTATAAAATTTATATGTAATAAAATATACGTATTTTAAACTGGGGTAAATAGGGCAGACTTGTTTGGGTCTGGCCCTTTAATGTTGATGACAAGTAGGAGATACCTTTGGCCCATCCAATCTTAGGTAGTATTGTATCCAATCTTTGATTTATCTCATTAATGTCTGTTTTATTTATCCCACTTTAAAATAACCATCTAAAGATTTCTTATTCATTTAGAAGTCCCTTTAAAATTTTCACCTTGTTGGGAAAAAGTTTTTAGACTTTTCCTTCAGTTTTTTTCCCTGTTACTTAGCCTAATTAACAATAATTATTCTAATGTTTTTATTAGCATCTGTAAGACCCATTTAGGGGAAGCAGAGACCACAAATAAGGTTTCCCAAACCAATTTTTTGGGTTTGTTTGAAACTAAAGGAGTTTTTAGTTAACCATTATATGTCTAATTTCCCACATTTCCTCCCCATAGGAGCCAATGAAACAGCTGTTTATAATGAGAGCTCTCTAAAAATTTACCAATTTAGAAGTTTCTCCAATTTGAAGGATCCATGATCTGCCCATAAATGAGGTATACCTTAATAGTGACTCAAACCAATAAGATGCAAGAGGCTTCCCCAGAAAAGAGTGTAAACGATGCCGTCTAAATAAGATCCAGAAAGTTTACACCCAAAAGTAGTTTAAGAAAGTAATGGTCTTTGTTGTACAGGCTGACACAATGAAGGTTAAGATGGCAAAAAGCCCCTGAGAGTCGTACAGTCAGAGAAAAGACTGCTCAGAATCCCAGTCTATTTGACTGGCTGCCAAATGTACACCATATAAGCACTTTTGGATGGTAGTGACCAAGTTCTCAAAACACACACACACACACACACACACACACTGAAGAATATCAGAACACTTACATTTCAAAGACACAGGAAGAGAAATGCAAGTTTCCCCTAGAAAGCCTTTTGTTTTTTTGAAGTCAGAATTCTGAAAAGATGTTTTTGTCAAGCCAGCTTTTTCTAACTTAACTGCATATGCAATAAAAGAGTCCTATCTTAGTCATTTTTAGGGCAAGATTTTCTTTAAGTCCCAAGTAAGTAAGCACTTGTAAATGTAAATTTTGTATGTACATAAACCTGGCCAGGATATCCGTTGGAGGCTGGAAATCTGTTGTTCCTTTTTCTTTTGTATTGAAAGCTAAGTTCCCCATTCTGAGTTCAATTTGTGAAGATCACTTTTATTTTGACAAACTCTATTAAAGTAGCCAATTCAAGGAAGACAGGTTAGTCTTCCACCTAATTACCCAGTCCAACTTTTACTCAATGTCTTTCACCTGAGCAAAGTCTCCCCAGTCTTTCAACTGAGGATAAACCACGCAGTGTCTAAACTGAGCAAGATCTTCCCAGTGTCTTTTAAGTGAGGCTAACCCACTTGAGCAAAAGTCTTCCCAGTGTTTTTCTACTGAGGATAAGCTCTCAGTGTTTAAACTGAGTAAAAATCTTCCCAGTGTCTTTCACTGAGGATGACCCAGGTACTTCTTGAAACCAAGTTTCAAGGATAACCTACTACTCAAGAGAAGAGTTTAACACCACTGAATAAAACTTAGGATCATCAACCAAAACTGGAGATCCAAGAACCAGGAGATACCCAAATTCGTCTGGACACTCTGAGAAAGCGGACAGGCCCAAGAAGCCTCTGCTGGTGCCAGGACTCTGGATCCTCATAGAGTTCAGGCAAAGAAGAAAAGTCTGCTCTGGGCCCCTTCATTGGTTGCCAAGACTGCTGACTGAAAAATATGCACAACCCAAAAGGAGAATTATGTTTTATTTGGCAGATTTTCTGAGGATTTAAGCCCAGAACACAGCCTGTCAGATCACTCTGAGGAACTGCTCAGAAGACCTAAGGGAGGAGTCAACAAAAACTAGGTAGTCAGAACATCAAAAGATTACTATTAATTAAAGAAAACTAGACATCTCAAGTTAAGGTCTTTAGCACTTTTCTATGTATGAGAAGATGAAAGAATCTGGGCTCCGTGAAATCATTCCTTTGATATGCACCTTAACTCTAGAATCAGTACCCTGTTTTTCTCCATCCCGAATCCCCTCAAGGTGCACAGTTGAGGGTTCCTGCTTTGACGTCTGACTTGACGACTGCAACATCCTTTGTCTACTAATATGGCAGGGAACATTTTTCATCCACGGGTAAGAAATTGAGGAGAAAATTAACATAATTCAAGATATAAAACAATTACAATATTAAAAATTCCCAAATGTCAAACAAACATAAGTACCCTAGACCTGTAAAATGGAAGATGCCAAAGAAGGGAAAAAAAGAAACAATAAAGAAAATGTAGAAAATAAAGCATAAAATAAGATGGCAGAAATCAATAACAGTAGAACAATAATTAAATAAATCAAGGTAAATGTTATCATAAGATTTTTAAATTTCAAAAAAAACCCCATCAAACAAAACATATTGAAAATAAAGTAATAGAGAAAATTTAGAGAGCAAATATGAATGCAAAGAAGACCTGTTAGGTAGTTAGTCAGACATTAGCAGCAAGGAGGTGACAGTGGTGAGAAAGACAAGAAGAAGAAATTGAGTCACACCCAGCCATCTGGGGACTCTCCCTTGAATCCACCCAGAACGGGAGAAACTATGGTCGGGTGGTGGGCAGCTTATCCTGATAAAGAGAGGCACAGTAACACAAGGCGACTTCTCCAGGCTGTGCATGCCCAGACCAGACAGGCGTATAACCTATAGTAAATCCAGACTCATTAGACCATAATTACAATAAATTACATGTGGTTTTGCCCCTCCCCCCACCCAGTAGGCATTTCTTGGGGATTCAAGGATGAGAGCATGCGCAGCAGAAAACTTGTTCCATAGCTCAGGACTGTCAATCAAATAATGATCCTTGTCACTCACCCCCACCTCTCTGCAAAATGCTCCTTAAAAGCGCTCGTAAGCCTTTATAGGAATGCTGCTTTCAATTTGCAGAAACAGTACACCCATCCCCCCCGCCCCCTGAGAGTGTACCTTTGCTTCGATATACTTTGCTTTGCTTTGGGCTTGCTTCACTTCGCTGAAATAGCCTGTTCTCAGAAACAGCCTGCTCTTTCTCTCCTTCTCTCTCTCCCTCTCTGAGAGTGTACCTATGCTTAAATAAACTTTGCTTTGTGCTTAAGCTTAACATGGGAGTTTGCGATCCTTTGCTTACTATCATGGAACCAAGGTAGCTGGTCCAGGCCTTCCACTGACCTCCTCGGTTGAAGCTATTTTGTTACAAAGCATGTCCACATGGTGAGAGACCTAAGTCTAAATTTTGATAAAAGGTTGAATTAAGGTGAGAATAGCATATGGGAGGAAAATACTGTAGGAAAAATAGTAGATGTAGGAGATATGTTTGTGAAAGTGCACATTCATAGCAATATAGCCAAATAAACTCACATGCCCACGTTCCCACTAAAACTGTATAAAATGATGACCAACAAGCAGAGAATACACATTATTTTAAAGCCCTCATGGGGCATTAAGACATATTTACCATGTGAATCCTTCAGTGAATCTTGTGTTACTGCTAAGGGATAGAAAGTGGTGTCATAAGGGAATTTTGTGTAAGACTCAAAGCTCCCTTTCTATATGGTTCAGGCTGGACTTGAAGCTTCAGGGGCCTGGGAGGATGGGGCAGGAAAGGCAAGGCACACTCAGAAAAGAGAATACATACATAACACACTAGGAATATCTGAAGAGGCTGCTCAAGACCTGGCTCAGCCCCAAGGGTTTGACCCCTAGTCCTACTCTTCACCCTACAGCCCTTTAGGGTCAGGACCTTGGCTCACCCTAACCCATTCCTAGCTTCCGGGTATAGAAGGAGTGCACATGTCTGAATGTTAATGTTCTCTCAAAATTTACATGTTGAAATCCTACCTCTTACAGAAAGGAGGCGGGGCCATGCAAAAGTGCTTATGAGCTTTCATGAATGGGATTAGTGCCTTATAAAAGAGACTCCAGAGATATCTCTAGCCTCCTCCCATCATATGAGGATACAGAGAGAAGGCTCCAGCTGTGAACCAGGAAGAGAGCTCTCACTACGAGGTGGCCATACTGGTGACTTGATCTTGGGCTTCCCAGCCTCCAGAACTGTGATAATAAATGTCTGTTGTTTTTAATCTACCCAGTCTATGGTATATTGTTATAGCAGCCCTAATGGATTAAGACCACATATTTCAAAATTTATCTGGAGAGTGGGGACTGTTTTATCGTGGCAAACTAAGAAGTTGGGTTGAGACAACATATGAAAGATTTTTTTAAGTAGAAAATTATGGATTATTGGATTTGAAAGTACTAGATTGGTTAAGGAAAATGAGTACGTGTGTGTGTGCATGTTTGCAGTGTGTCCCAAAAGTTTTTGTGCAGTTTAAAGATTTACTAACTCCAGAATTATAAACACTACAAACTTACAAAAACATCATTTGAAGGTTTAACTGTTACCAGATGCAAGTCTGTGTGCCTGATGCACAGTGAGGCTAAATACTGAAACATCAGAGTTTGGAGCAGAGAAGGGTTTACACAGTGCCATGCAAGAAGACATGTGGCTCATGCCCAGGAAAAACCCCAAACTCCCTGAAGGCTTTCAGCAAAGCCTTTTTAAAGTCAAGGTGAGGGAGGGGCATGGCTAATTGTTGCAAATATCTTGGTGTTGGATCCTTTGTTCTAGCAGCTGGCCAGATGGGTCAGATCCTGGTCAGGTCATGTGTTCCTGTAAGCCTCCAACAAAACAATTATTATTCTCTGTTCTGCAACTTTTTATCTCCATGAATGGGCTCTTAAAAGTCAGAGCCTTAGAAATAGTCTATCCTGTATATTTCAGGCTATAGGCAACATTGTTTTCCAAAAAGTGCAGAGCCAGCCTGGGTTACAGGGATGGACAGAGTTAACTCCAGCAGCAAAGCATAAAGATTAAAGTAAAAAAGATCTAATGTGGAGTCAGATTTGTTCTTCCCTATTACATAACTATTTATAATTCTTTCATACTTATGAATTTTGAAAAATAAATTATTTTAATTTTTGTGTGTAGTTCCCTCTGATAGAAAATGAGGCAAAACATACACTATTCAAAATTCACAAAACTAAATAAGTGTAAAAGAAATTCAAGTTCTATCCCTGGGTTTACACAAGACACAAACATGATGTGGGAAAGTTGGAGCTGAGGACAAAGGAAATCCTGAGTAAAAATGTCTGTGAAACAGCCAGTCTTCCAGGGTCAGCTTAAGATGTTCAAGAGTTATCAAATTGGTGGACCTCAAGTAAAGGTCTCTAATGGATGAAGGAACCAGGTTCCAGATGCAATGAACAGAAAATTGGCTAGGGTCTCTCTGACAGGATGAGAGTAGTTGGAAGGAGGGATCTGGAAGCCCCAGGAGGGTGCAGGTGTCTGTGGGTCTGGATGGGAAGGCGGGGCAGTGATTCAGCCTGTTTCTCTTATTGCCCCTCCCCCACACTCAGGAGCCCTTTGTGACAAGGCCACAGCTCTGTGATGCAGGCCAGGAGCCCTTTGTGACAAGGCCACAGCTCTGTGATGCAGGCCTGGGGTTCTGCCATCAAGTGAACTCCCAGTGCTCTGTTGCCTGAGGGCAGCAATGCAATTCAGAAGATGGAGAATCTCTTTTCTTCGAAAAACATTGTTGCTATCTGGCTGAGATCCAGCCCAACTTCCTGGGTGATTAATATCATCCTTGGGTTCCTGTGTGGACTGGTGCTCTTCCTAATGTTACTCCCCTGCTTCCAGAGTAATCCATTCTTAGCACCACCTAGGAAACATAGAAACATCAGGAAGGTAAGAAACCTTTGGCTTAATCCCAGCAGAGATTATCTCTTTTTTTCTTATTCTTTTTTTTTTTTTTTTAAATTTTTATTTATTTATTTATTTTTGGCTGTGTTGGGTCTTCATTTCTGTGCGTGGGCTTTCTCTAGTTGCGGCGAGCGGGGGTCACTCTTCATCGTGGTACGCGGGCCTCTCACTGTCGCGGCCTCTCTTGTGGAGCACAAGCTCCAGACGCGCAGGCTCAGTAGTTGTGGCTCACAGGCCTAGTTGCTCCGTAGCATGTGGGATCTTCCCAGACCAGGGCTCGAACCCGTGTCCCCTGCATTGGCAGGTGGATTCTCAGCCACTGTGCCACCAGGGAAGCCCTCTTTTTTTCTTATTCTTATTTCCACTTTTCTAAACCACTTAGAGAGACTCCTGAGATGGGAACTCTCAGAAAAGTATAGAACATCATCCTTCTAGGGAAAAGCCAGGCCAGAGAGGGGTTAGAGTGGGCATGAGGATTTCTAGCCTAAGATCTTAGACCAGGAGTTCAGGTATGGTAGAGGGCTCCAGGGCAAGTCCCAAATGCAGTGACTAATAATGGTCAAGGACTGGATTACTAAGAGCTCAATCTCTGCAGGAAGGCTGACCCCTGAGCCCTGGTTCACCAGCCACCTACCCACAGCGGGTGTCACAAGTGAGACCTTCCTCTGTGTTGGGGCTGAGCCCCTGAGAGCATGAGAGAAGAGGCTGGAGTGGAGGTCTGGCCTTGGGAAGCAGAATCCTATCTGACAAAGCTCACGTGGGCATTTAGGTCTGAGAATGTGTGTGTTTCTTGATCAGAGGAACAGTGACAGAAGAAATCTATGGTGATTAAAACTTAAAAAATCCTTCTTGGGCTTCCCTGGTGGTGCAGTGGTTGAGAGTCCCCCTGCCAATGCAGGGGACGCGGGTTTGTGCCCCGGTCCGGGAAGATCCCACGTGCCACGGAGCCGCTGGGCCTGTGTGTCCGGAGCCTGTGCTCCGCAACGGGAGAGGCCACAGCAGTGAGAGGCCCGCGTACCGCAAAAAAAAAAAAAAAAAAAAAAACCTTCTTTGCACTCTTCAAAGAAGAAAAACTGAAAATATTGTTATCCACTTTAAAAATAAGTAAAAGGGGAAAAAAACCCACAGAGTTTTAGTTAAATGTAGAAAGTCATGTTGTTCATGAACACAGCTTGCCTAGATAGAGGACAGTGAGAGTTGGGTGTTCGCCCCTCATTTTTTCTTATCTCTCAGCATCAAGTAGAGCTGAAGGGGAGGAGCAGGAGTAGGAAGAAAAGTGGATCTTTGAAAGGTAAGCCTTTGCCATTCAGCCCTGCGCGCCCCCGAGAGTTAGCTTCCATCTCTCCTAGTCCTGAGGGCCCAGCTTCACGGTCTCTGAGGATGCCAGTGGCAGAGCTTATTCCTCAGGAAACAGAGCCTGAGCCTAATTAACGTGGAAGCACTTTGCAAAGGACAAACCCTTTTCAAGTGAGACTTACCATCACTGTCAGGGACATGTGGCCTTGGACACTGATGCTTGGTCTCCAGAGTCTAATCCTCCAAAGATTTCCCTTAAAGGGCCATTGCACTCAGCCTCCTGAAAGACTCTTAGGCCTCTGCCTTCACCACCATGACCCAGTCTCCTGATTTCCAGCTTGCAGAGATTGCCTGGAAGAACTGGAGGGGACTCACAACCTGGTTTCACTTCGGCAAAGGTAAAGAATCTTTCCCCTTCTCTCCTGGGTCGTCCTTCCTCCCAGAGCCTATAATGTGACCCCAGCCCTGGGAGGGGGAGCCATGGGAGGGCGTGGCTAAGGCCCTAGAGTGAGGGAGAGCAGGAGCTTTATGAAGTCAGTGTGGGGGCAGAGGAGGGTTCTTGGGCTGCAGGTGCCCACCCCTGCCTGTCCTGTCCAGCCATCCTGGCCCCATCTGCTCTCCTACAGCTGCCTGGGGAGGCTTCCTGGCAAGGACAACTTTCATCAGCTCTCATGTCAAGACCCTCCTGGTGAGACGTGCAAAGCAGTGCCTGCTGGAGCCTGTGGAAGATACTGCTTGAAGGGTTGGGAACCCTGCATGAACACCTCCTGTAGGGTTTCCTTCCTTGATCCAGACACTCGAGAGGTGCTGGAAGCACATATTATAAGGTTTGGGGTGAAGCACAGGTGGACCCTACCACTCAAGGTCCTCAAGGCCATAAATGTCTTTAAGTTGAAAAAGTTCCAACCCTCCACCGTTCTGCAGTTTGCCTCTTCCCCTGCAGCCACCTGTGTGTCTGGGTCCCACTCAACAGTCCAGTTTGCTGAGTTCCTGGAGAAACCTCCTCAGGCTCATTCAGGAGAGAAGGTGATAACAGAAGAGTCAGTTCCTACCCTGAAGAGGCCTCTCCTTGTCCCCTCAACTGAGTGTAAGGAAATCCAGAGTGCCCTGGGAGCGATTCCATCTGGTGACTACCATGGGCCCTCAAAGGCTTCTCTGACTGGACAGGAGGGCAGGCCACCTTCTCAGTCCCTCACACTCAGCCTTGTGGGCAGAACCTGGAAGAGTGAGACTGTGCAATGGGTCAAGAGGGACAGCCTGGAGCCAGGTCCAAGTTCAGCAATGGTCAGGAATGAGCCAAGAGAGGAGAGTGGTGGTCAGGCCTCAGGAGACCCCTGCCATAGGGTAACAGTGATGGAGGTGAACTTAGGATCCCAGTCTTTGAGAGGTGAAGAGGCCAGGGAGGCTGTGGAGGACAAGGAGTCTCCTGCTCTTCAACCACAGTCTCGTGTTATCTTGGAAACCAAAGTGTTGACAAAGTCCCAAACCACAAATGTACATATGAGGAGTTTAGAGGTGCCAGGGGCCAGTAAAAGTTTCCTACTACCTAGAATGTCTGTTTTCCAACATCCAGGTGAGCCATGCCTTAACATGGAGGTTGCTAGTGAGTTTAACTCCAAAGGAAAGGTACAGTCAGACAACCAGCTTCAGGACTTTCCCAAACACAGGTTCCTTGCTGCAGACAACTTGGCTTCTCAGGTGCCTCAGTGCCATCCCCAGAGAGTCCCCACCAGAGACAGGTTAGCTTCCCAGGAGCCAAGTGGCCTTATGGAAGCCCAAAGGAGCAACCTAGGGCAGCAGGAGACCAAAACTTCAAAACTCCAAGACTCATGGAAGAGCCAGAGCAAGATGATTGCCCCTACTTACAAAAGAGAGGACTGTAGGAGGCATAAACCAGGAGAGCATGAAGAAAGGTTTAAAGAATTAGGGACCTCTCAAGCTGGAAGTATGCGCCACCCTGCCCAGGTCAGGGGAATAACGGACTCTATTGGGAGCAGATGTCTCCAGCGCATGCCAGAGAAGAAACATAGCCCTCCAGAAAGCCTCTTCAGAAAAAGGATGATGCTATTTTTAAAGTGGATTTTCCCCAAGAAAAAAGTCAATGGTCGAGATGCTCTGCAAAAAAAGAGCCCATATCAGCCACTGCCCAGAGTCACGGATCAGTCAAAAGCAGATCAATCTTGAAGAGTGAGACTGCTGAGGGTCAGGCACGCATGGCAGCTGTTGGACAGATCCTAGAAGAAAAAAGAGCAATTCACCATGGACTTCATGCCACAAAGTTAAATGAACACAAACTGGAATTCCAAGTCCCAGTATGTGGGTGTTTCTGCTACCATAGGCTTACCTCCTACCCAGAGCACGGGAGAATGATGGGTTATACAGCCTGCAGTCATAAAGCCACCTCCAAGGGCCAGAGTTGTTCTATCAGGGAAAGGAAAGTCAGACACCAACATAGTTTGAAAAGTGTAAGGTTCGAAGGTGAGCAGCTGGGCCTAAGGTGCCTCCCATCCTTGCCCCCCAAGAAGAGTTTGTTTCCAGTTAGTACCTGCCAGTATGGGCCAAGGATTCCAGGTGCCCCAGCCCGCCATCAACACTGTCCAAGGTATTGTCATCTTTGGGGAGGTGTCTTGCCTGGTCGACAGTAAAATCCTTCTTTAGTCTTCCCTTTAGTAGGAAAAAATGTCTCCAAGTAAAAATTCAGTCCATGTAGAGAAAATGATTTTCTCATTAGCACATCCAAGATATTTAATGTTCCCCAATACATATATATATATATATATATATTTTTTTTTTTTTTCTAATAAAAGCATAGTGTAATGGCTGCTGTCTGTGCTGTGCACTTTGTCTTCTAGAAGGGAAGGGCATGGAGGGAGGTTGACAGTAGCATCACAAGCTTGCTCCTTGTCTCGTGTCCCTTCATTGCACCTTATAATACTGTCATTACACAAACCAAAATTACTCTAACAATGAGATGGGAAAAACCTATGAAACCCACACCCAAGGATCTGGTTCAACCAGTCTTTCTCCTTCTTCTATGCTACTTTGAACTTTATGCAACTGTAGTGGATAGGTTTACACGATAGGGCCGGAGATTCCAATTCAGGCTCCAGGAAGTGTCAGAGCCAAGTGGATGGAAGTTTGGGGGGAATAGAGTATGGGCTCTGAGTTCAGAAACAGGAGAAAGCTTGCCCCTGGATCTCTTGGTAGGGAATATACAACATCTGCTCTTAAGAGTTCCTTCTCTCTCTGATGAAGGCTGGGATTGAGATATGCCCTATGAACCCCTTTTAGCTTAGCCATAATAAAATGTACAGCATCACCCTCCCCCACCTCTGTTTTTCCTATACTTTAGAGCAGCAGCAAGGATGGCATTTCCAGCTGTGTGTGTGTAGGTGGGGGGAGTATCAGGGAGGCTGTTGAGGGCTGTGTTGAGTCCAGTCCCATATAAATGAATGGCTATGTTCATGGGTCACCTACCTTCCACTCTATGTTAACCCCAGAGAAGGAGTTTTGGATGAATGGAATAGGGGTGTGACTGTAGGTAGTAACTACCTGATGGTCAAACACTGAATTTAGGGTGGGATGTAGGTGTAGAAAAATCACTGGATCCAAGGAAGGAGGCAAAGTGGTACCAGATTCCCATAAATGTGCAGTTCTGAAAGAGCAGCCCCCTGACATACAACCACCATCTAAAGGCCTAAAGGGGAGGAAAAGTTAAGGGTCCAGCAGCTCATCATGGCCCCACCCCAGGGTCTCTACCCTATTCCAACTCTAAGATCACAGACCTAGAGAAACCACCTTTAGGTCAAAACAGAAAGTCAAACTTATAGAAGTAAAGCAAATCAGGGAAGGTTAATCTCTTAATACTATATTTAATAAGCTTACACATCATCACCTCTTGACTTTTAGAAAGGATAACTTAACAATAGGTGTAAAAGCCAGGACTAGGGAACTTGGGATGTGACTCCTAGTCTGGTGACCTTCACATAAACACATGGCCCAAGGACTGCTCCAGGGGAGAGGTGGGGACTGGCTTGTGATTGTGTAGTAAGCCTTGCCTGTCTCCCAGTCCTTGATCACCCCAGAGCCTGGCAGGTGAAGAAGCAATCAGACAGGATTTGTGGTGGTGTGGAGGTGACCTGTGCAAAGTGGATGGGGCAGGGTGCAATCCAGGAGTGTTCCACTGATCTGCTTCTGGCACAGCTTTTCTTGTCTCCTGACCCTCATCCATATGGAAAAGCAGGGAGATGAGGAAGAATTTCTCTAGAGTGATTTAGTGCTTTCTGCCATGTGCAGGGCGCATGGTGGACACAGCTCCAGGTGGTGTCTTTCTCATTGTGGAGATTTCTGTTCCAGCTGATGCCCCTGATCCAGATGACAACAGAAATGGACCCCATCCCCCATCCCTGTCAGGCCCCTCAACACGTGGAAATGCTGTGACCTGGGGTGGAGGGGGCAGAGTGAGCACAGGACTGCTCGCACCCCTGGTTTCTCCCTGGAGCCAGGCCCTACCTGTGGGCCCCAATTCCCAAGGCAGCCTCCAGAATGGGCACAGCAGTGAGAGTGGAGCCAGGACTTGTGGGAGGGGTCGGTACCCAGAGGAAAGAGTTGACAGGGCTGGGACCTGAGCCTGGCTGCTGCTGGGTCCTCTCAGGGGCACCCAGAAGTGAGTTCTGGGAATATGGGGAAGCTGGACTTGGACCCCCCGGCTCCTGCTGGGAGAATGCCACAGACAGGTGATGCTGATGGAACAGCAAGAAAACAGAAAGAAGCAAGTCCCTTTGCCCTTCTCTTGCTGCTCCGTCTTCCATAAGGTACAGTAAGACAAGAAATTGAGAGACCAAAAGAAAAAAAGAAATGGAGAGACCCAGAGACAATACACTAAGACTTCACAGACACACCTCTCAAGAGAGACTTCTCACGCAAACACCTTTCTCAGAGATCACATACTGAGACCTCACACAGGGACTTCATGTTGCTTCACAGACCCTCAGACAGGAACCTAGCACAGATTTAACAGATTTCCCAGAGATACCTTCCAAAGGGACCTCATACAGAGACTTCACACAGAGATCTCACCCAGAGACAACACACAGAGACTTGGCACAAAGACCTCACAGAGACCTCACATCTATTCTTCAGTATCCATTGCCAAGTCTTTCTTAGTGAATATGAAACCACTTAGCAAACTGGCAGCATGATAAATATATTATCAGTTGTGCCCCTCTGAGATCCACCAGACACTCACTGTCAGCATTACTCTAAATGGGGATATGTTTGAGAAGTTTTGTTCTTTTGTAATGTCACTGCCTCTGAACAAAAGAATTATACATTCCAAATGTAGATTTGCAAATTTCATTGTTAGGTGTTCATTAGCTTGAAAATCACAAATTACATTTTTTTATTTCTATTTATTTTAGAAGAATGAAAAAAATAATGTTTATTTCTTAGAAATGCATGTAGTACTCTATTTTTTTATTTTTAAAAATTTTTATTGGAGTATAGTTGATTTACAAATTTGTGTTAGTTTCAGGTGTACAGCAAAGTGAGCCAGTTATACATATACATATGTCCACTTTTTTTAAAGATTCTTTTCCCATATAGGCCATTACAGAGTATTGAGTAGAGTTCCCCGTGCTATACAGTAGGTTATTATTATCTATTTTATATATAGTAGTGTGTATATGTCAATCCCAATCTCCCAATTTATCCTTCCCCCCTTATCTCCTGGTAACCATAAGTTTTCATTTGTACTCTTTTTTTTAGGAGAATCACAAATTTTAAGCACAACTAAAACACTGTCAGTCTCCAGTGAGGGAAAATATTTGTCCAGTTTTAGTTATCATCCAGTCAGAAGGTATCTGGCACATTTTTTACTTTATTGAGGACAAAACTTAAACTTGAGATGGCTTACTTGTTTCCTTTGGAAACATAAGAAAAACATGCAACAAAGGTACTCTAGGAATGAAATAAACCAAGAAAGAAGCATCCGGACTCACATTCACTTCCCAGAGGGCTGTGTAACTAGCACATTATTTTGCACATAATAGCTTGCATCAGGTTTGTGGGGTTTGCTTTATTTTTTAACAGGCCAATAATCATGTGAGGATTTTTCACAAGTCAAATTTCTGGTTTTAAATTTTACATTCTGGCAAAATTATGCTTCTGAATATTATTTTATTTCTTAAAATGTGGTAATGCCCTAAAATGATATTACACAATCATAACGTTCAGCTAACATACTTAAAAAGATGGGCTATTAAGGCTTCATTCTTAAATAATTCTATGAAATGCACATTTTCTAAGACATGTAGTTAGGATCCATTTTATATTCATTATAGGGTTAACACATTGCTTTAAAAATTTTTGAAAGATTATAAAATATATGACTTAGCCTATGCTTGACATTATACATGTTACCTCATAAAATTACTGAGGGAAGGATATCTTAATATCTGAATTGAAGGTAGTCTACATTTAATCTACATTTGGCTTATAACAATGAATAATGAAAGGCTTTCATTTATAATATATCTCACACTTTCCAAAGGGTACACTTCTAAAAGACTACTGATTTCTCACTGCTAATAAGCAACCTATTGTCCTTGCCTTGGTAAAATCGATTTTAATGACAGCTGGTTGTCTCCCAGATTATCCATTGGTATTACAGCATCACGGTCTTTTAAGAGGAGCAGGGCTGACACGAGGACTCTTTGGGCTTATTTCTACAAGAAATTTAGTTTTTCTATTCTCCTAATTAAAAAATGCATAAGTATTAATTTTTCACTTTACTCCCTTATGTCGTTGAATCAGAAAACAATGGACTATGGTCATGTATGTCATCTAATACTCTATCAGATCACTTTTTTTTAATAGTGCAGCTTACTCAGGTAACTTTACTGATCAGAACAAAATGGAATCAATTAGGAAAAAGTTCATACAGGAAAATATCCTTTTCAAAGTTGACTATTTTAACACAGTTAAATAAGCGATTATTTTTTAATCCTTTGAGTTAAAATTGTTCAGGATGGCCAAGAAAGTCTGGAAACATGAAAAATGTCCATAAAAGCACTTTATTACTATAATACATTGAATGTGTTGCTCCTCATTATTAATTCACAGTTCATTAAGCTGGGCAAAATTACAATGAGCAATGTGCATTAAAGCAAAATTCCCATCAATCATTTTCCATCTGTCATACATTGTGTCAGATGATTTGTGTGTCTAATTTTCATGGAAAAACTTGTACTTTTACTCCAGAATAAGAAATCAAGGGGGATCAATCTATTAAAAAGATATTAATATTCCCAGACTCTGTGGCCTTCAGTATTTTCTTTTTAAGAAGATTCACCTACTGCAAATCTTATAAATATTTTTACCATTTAATATGCCCAGACAAAATGGATACAAAAATTAGATAAAAGAGAAAACAACAAAAACAGATCCCCTTTGTTTTCAAAACACTTGATGTTTACATCAAAATATTTTGTTGAAAATGAAGTGATTTTTAATCTATAGTTAAAAGACACTATAACGATATTTAGAACATATTACAGATCTGGATTTTTACAAATAGATTTTTATTTAAAACAGGTCTCACACTGATATCAATAAACCAGGCACTCTAGAACAAAATGTGGAGAGATGGCAATTATGCGATGACTTCTTAATACTCCAAGGGAAAAAGAGTTTTTCCAAAGTAGTCCATCTACAATATTAACCCTTAAGATCTACTCCCCTTGATGGGTTTCAATATTATTTTCTGTTTTATACACATTTACTTTATAATTAATTCCTACAGGAGGACATTTCTGGAAATGTTCCCAGATATCTACAGCCACACTTTCTGTCATGATCACACCGTGGAAAAAGTAGGGAACATCCAGATCCTGATGATCCAGGGGTTTCATAATTACCCCTTTGAGGTCAGTCAGAATCATAATCATTCCCAGAACAGGGTAGGTCTTTACATTTGTGCCCCTAGACATGCAGATTGTAACACTACCCACCCAAAGGCAAGTCGTCTTCCTTACTCAGGTTTGCAGGGGCACCACTCACTGTGGTAGCTAGAAGAGTCCGTTGCCCCCACCCCGGACCTGCATTCTGTACTCTCCACAGACACATCGTACTACAAATATACAAGTGGTGCTGATGAAACTTCCAGAAAGCTATAAAATAATGCATGCCAGGCACGGTAGATGAGGATTTAGAAAATGCTAACATCTTCTCTAGGAAATAAAGGTGACATACCTATGTGGCTTTAAGCATTTTTGTGCATTAGCTGGCCCCCTGGATCTGGGAAAGAGCATCTGATTTTAAAGTTTCTCAGCCTCATTCTCCGCAATGAAATCTGAAGCTCTTCCTTCCTTCTCTGAGTCCAGAAGCTGGAATTGATACAGTCTGCTCTCTGTGATTTCTCTCTACCATTTGTTTCCAATGACCACTTCAACTCAGATATCTCTCAATTCAGGGATCACTCCTAAACTTCAGGAGGAAGGTCACTGCCCTTTTTATTCCCACCACAATTTTATGCTAGTAACCCTTTACAGTGTCAATAAATTTATTTTGTAGAATGTGCCCCCTGGACTCCACCTGCTCAATCTGTTTTTTGGGCAAATCATTTGTTACTTAGCTATACAAATTTTATAAAATCATATTTCATAAAATTGTATTTTATAAAATGTTATTTTCTTATTTTATAAAATAGGTAAATCTAGGGATTTAGGCTTAATTATTATTTTTAAAAATGTTGGTACTCATTTTGCCAATTTTTCTCTTTTTACATATATCAGAAAATATGTTAAGAACTCAACTGTGAAGATACCACTATTTTTATTTTTTTTCACTTTTCGTACTTAACTTTTATAACAAACCTTTATTATTGCACAGGAAACATGAAAGTTTGTTCCTTGGAAAACATCAGTCTTAAGAACGTACTAAGTTAAAGCTTAGCATGTTAGATCTGCGAGTAGCCTTGCCTTTTTTTTTTTTTTTTTTTTGCGGTACGCGGGCCTCTCACTGTTGTGGCCTCTCCCATTGCGGAGCACAGGCTCCGGACGCGCAGGCCCAGCGGCCATGGCTCACAGGCCCAGCCGCTCCGCGGTATGTGGGATCTTCCCAGACCAGGTCACGAACCCGTGTTCCCTGCATCGGCAGGCGGACTCTCAACCACTGTGCCACCAGGGAAGCCCCTATTTGAAGTTTTTTGATAAATTAGATTTGATAACACAGTTTTTTTGTTTGTTTTGTTTTTGTTTTTTGCGTTATGTGGGCCTCTCACTGTTGTGGCCTCTCCCGTTGCAGAGCACAGGCTCCGGACGCACAGGCCCAGCGGCCATGGCTCATGGGCCCAGCCGCTCCGCGGCATGTGGGATCTTCCCAGACCGGGGCACGAACCCGTGTCCCCTGCATCGGCAGGCGGACTCTCAACCACTGTGCCACCAGGGAAGCCCAACCTTGTCTTTTTTTAATGATGTTTTTTCTGAATTGTTAAAAAAAAAAAAAAAAGCCTTAAGAGCTTAGGAACAGAAGCAAATTGAGAATTAAAATCCAAATCATTCAAATGAAGTTTGTCAGAACAGTTTGTGTGTGGAGAGGACAGCTTCTAGGCACTTCAGAGAAACCAGCAGGACAGAATTGAGAATATCCAGCACCTTACAGGGCTTCTCACAGAAATGCTTTAATGCAAAGAGGTGACTAGATTTCACAGGGAGACCAGGGAGAGGATGCAGAGATAATTAAATCACATTCAAGCACCTGTTTACCTGGGAGGTAAGTTCCTTCATATTGTGGTCAGATGCTGTTTAGGGGGACACTGGTGCAGGGGAGGTGTTGGGAGGATGAACTCTTTTCTGAGTGATTTTGCAAGTGTGAAAATTCATCCAACAGAGATGCTAGAAAATTTTGCTCCTAGTAGCGAGCATCCAACATGATATTTTGGGACAAAAATATGTATTTGGAAGAATTTTTCACAAAAGAGCAGTGATGGGAGGAAAAGATACATATGGGCCTGGCTAGTAATATTCTTCCTTCACAATTTTCTTGTGGGTTCCTGAGGCCTGTTGTGACTGCTTGGAGACCTGGTCCCCAAGCAATGGCCCTCTTTGTCATACTCAGGGTAACCCAGGAAGTTGCTTGTCTGAAGCAGAAAAGGTTCTCCCTTCCACTCATGTCCTCTTGCTGATCAGATGAACACATGGCATCATCTACAGCTGAGAGGTGTTTGTTAACTAGCTTTGTTTCATAGGACACAACTCATATATACTCTACAGTAATGTTTATCACTGTCTTTTATAATCTCAAGGTAAGAAGTAATCAGTGTTAAAATCATTCTACTGGAATAACAAAGCACATGATTTTTTTTCCCTAATAGTGATTGTATTTGTTTGCTAGGGCTGCCATAACAAAATACCACACTGGCTACTAGGTGGCTTAAACAACAAAAATATATTTTCTCATAGTTCTAGAGGCTAGAAGTCCAAGATCAAAGTATCAAGTTTAGTTTCCTTGAGGTCTCTCTCCTTTGATGGCTACCTTCTTGCTGTGTCCTCACATGGTTGCCCCTCAGTCTGTGCATGTCTGTGTTCTAATATTCCCCCCTTATAAAGATACAAGTCATATTGGATTAGAGTCCATCCATGTGATCATTTTACCTTAATTTTCTCTTCCAAAGCAGTATTTCCAAGTAGAAGTTAAGCTTACTGTACAAGCAATCAGGTATTTAATAAGAGGCATTGCTATGGAGACAAAAAAACAATGGTTAATAATTGAGGCAAATTTCGTATCAGTTTTTGAGTTCTGAGGGTAGACAGTTGAGAAGATCTCTAAATGTCAGGGTTAAAGCATCTTTTGTAGTTTGAATGTCCATCAGATGTTCACGTAAACTTTCTGAGTGGTCCATATAGCAACAGGAACGAAGAAGATTGTCTAAACATGAGCTGCTGTGGAGATTTCTCTGAAGTTTATATTAAGGTATCTACCTTCAGTATGCAGGACTTCAGAAAAAAAGGCAGTTTTAGTTGCAATGATTCCAAGTCAAAAGGGTGGGAGAAAATTTGGAAACACTAGTTTGGAGAGTTGTAGTCAGGTAGTGGAGGAAACTAGAAAAATTCAGGATACAGTCCAGTTTTCAGGTAATTAACAAAACTTCAAGGAAAATTAATAGCACTAGAATCTAATATCCACAATACGTATTTTGGTTTCTATTGAAAGATAATTTTTCCCTCTAAAATCACCCTCATTTCTATCAAAGATAGCCAAATTAAGACAAATTTGTTTGCAAAGTAAGTCTAGATTCAATAAACTTGGTCTTATTTATATAAGTATAGCAAGGATTGTGACTGACCATATAGCCTTGTTTTTTATGTTTATTTTTTGCTTTTATTAAGAGAATTTATTGCCTCTCTCTCCTCCCAATAGCTCAAACATGAAGAAGCAACATCAGAGGAAGACAGACAGACAAATAGCTCTTTGAGTTTGTCCTTCTTGGCATTGGTGAAGGAAGAGGCAGCTTTCTCAAAGTTTTTATCTGCTTAATTGGATGTAGTGGAGCAAGGGAACAAGGAAAGTCAGAGGATAAGTGAACAGGCTCTGCACCTACCAAGGATGTGTTATCCTCCTAATCGTCCCAGTAGGAATATTCCATTCATGTTCTTTGATCTGATCCTTGCATTGGAAGACACTTCTTTTTTTAATCTCTTTTTAAAATTTAATTTTTATTTTATATTGAAGTATAGTTGATTTACAATGTTGAATTAGTTTCAGGTGTACAGCAAAATGATTCAGTTATACATATACATATATCCATTCTTTTTCAGATTCTTTTGCCATATAGGTTATTACAGAATATTGAGTAGAGTTCCCTTTGCTATACAGTAGGCTCTTGTGGATTATCTATTTTATATATAGTAGTGTGTATATGTGAATCCAAACTCCTAATTTATCCCTCCCCATACCTTTTCCCTTTAGTAACCATAAGTTTGTTTTTTAAGTCTGTGAGTCTGTTTCTCTTTTGTAATTAAGTTCATTTGTATCATTTGTTTAGATTCCACAGATAAGTGATATCATATGATATTTGTCTTTCTCTGAATTACTTCACTTAGTATGATAATCTCTACATCAATTCATGTTACTGCAAATGGCATTATTTCATTCATTTTTATGGCTGAGTAATATTCCATTGTATATATGTTCCACATCTTCTTTATCCATTCATCTGTCAATGGACATTTAAATTGCTTTCATATCCTGGTTATTGTGAATAGTGCTGCACTGAACACTGGGGTGCATGTATCTTTTGGAAGTATAATTTTCTCCAGATACATGCCTAAGAGTAGGATTGCTGGATCATATGGTAGTTCTATTTTTAGTTTTTTAAGGAATCCCATAATATTCTCCATAGTGGTTGAATCAATTTACATTCCCACCAACAGTGTAGGAGGACTCCTTTTCTCCACACCCTCTCCAACATTTTTGTAGTCTACAGTTTGTAGACTTTTTGATGATGGTTACTCTGACTGGTGTGAGGTGATACCTCATTGTAGTTTTGATTTGCATTTCTCTAATAATTAGCGATGTTGAGCAGATTTTCATGTGCTTTTTGCCCATCAGTATGTCTTCTTTGGAGAAATGTCTGTTTAGATCTTCTGTCCATTTTTTGATTGGGTTGTTTGCTTTTCTGATATTGAGCTGCATAAGCTATTTGTATACTTTGGAGATTATTCCATTGTCAGTCTCATCATTTGCAAATATTTTCTCCCATTCTGTAGGTTGTCTTTTTGTTTTGTTTATGGTTTCCTTTGCTGTGCAAAAGCTTTTAAGTTTTATTAGGTCCCATTTGTTTATTTTAGTTTTTGTTTTCTTTCCTCTAGGAGGTGGATCCAAAAAGATATTGCTGCTGTGAAAGAGTGTTCTGCCTGGATTTTCCTCTAAGAGTTTTATAATATCCCATCTTACATTTAGGTCTTTAATGCATTTTGAGTTTATTTTTGTCTGTGGTGTTAGAAAATTGTTCTAATTTCATTTTTTTTACATGTAGCTGTCCAGTTTTCCCAGCACCACTTATTGAAGAGACTGTCTTTTCTCCATTGTATATTCCTGCCTCCTTTGTCATAGATTAATTGACCATAGTTGTGTGGGTTTATTTCTGGGCTTTCTATTCTGTTCCATTGATCTATATTTCTGTTTTTGTGCAAGTACCATACTGATTACTGTAGCTTTGTAATATAGTCTGAAGACAGTGAGCCTGATTTCTCCAGCTCCATTTTGCTTTCATAGTATGCTTTGGCTATGTGGGGGTTTGTGTTTCTATATAAATTTAAAATTTTTCTGTTCTAGTTCTGTGAAAAATGCCATTGGTGGGGGCTTCCCTGGCAGTCCGGTCATTGGGACTTCACCTTCCAATGAGGAGGATGCAGCTTCGATCCCTGGTCAGGGAGTTGGGATCCCACATGCCATGCAACCAAAGAAAAAAAAACAAACAAAAACCAAAAATCAAAACATAAAACAGAAGCAATATTGTAACAAATTCAATAAAGACTTTAAAAATGGTCCACATGAAAAAAATCTAAAAAAAAAAAAATTCCACTGGTAATTTAACAGGGATTGCATTGAATCTGTAGATTGCCTTAAGTAGTATAGTCATTTTGACAGTATTGATTCTTCCAATCCAAGCACATGGTATATCTCTCCATCTGTTTGTGTCACTTTCGATTTCTTTCATCAGCATCTTAGAGTTTTCAGAGTACAGGTCTTTTATCTCCTTAGGTAGATTTATTCATAGCTATTTTTTTCTTTTTGATGTGATGGTAAATGGGATTCCTTCCATAATTTCTCTTTCTGATCTTTTGTTTTTAGTGTATAGGAATGAAAGAGATTTTTGTGTATTAATTTTGTATTCTGTGACTTTACTGAATTCATTGATGTGGTGTATCACACTGATTGATATGTGGATATTGAAAAATCCTTGCATCCTTGGGATAAATCCCACTTGATCATGGTGTCTGATCCTTTTAATGTGTTGTTGGATTCACTTTGCTAGTATTTTGTAAATGATTTTTGAGTCTATGTTCATCAGTGATATTGACTTCTTTTTCTTTTTTTGTAGTACCTTTGTTTGGTTTTGGTATCAGGGTGATTATGGCCTCATAGGATGAGTTTGGGAATGTTTCTTCTTCTGAAATTTTATGGAATAGTTTCAGAAGAACAGGTGTTTAGTGTTCTCTAAATGCTTGAGAGAATTCACCTGTGAAGCCATCTGATCTTGGACTTCTGTTTGTTGGGAGTTTCTTTTTTTTAATAAATTTTAATAAATTTTTTAAAATAAATTTATTTATTTATTTTATTTTTGGCTGCATTGGGTGTTTGTTGCTGTATGTAGGCTTTCTTTTTTTAGTTGTGGCAAGCGGGGGCTACTCTTCATTGCGGTGCATGGGCTTCTCATTGCGGTGGCTTCTCTTGTTGCAGAGCATGGGATCTAGGCACGTGAGCTTCAGTAGTTGTGGCATGCAGGCTCAGCAGCTGTGGTTCGTGGGCTCTAGAGAGCAGGCTTAGTAGTTGTGACCCATGGGCTTAGTTGCTCTGTGACATGTGGGATCTTCCTGGACCAGGGTTCAAACCCGTGTCCCCTGCCTTGGCAGGTGGTTTCTTAACAACTGCGCCACCAGGGATGCCCTGTTGGAGTTTCTTAATCACAGTTTCAATTTCAGGACTTGTGATTTGTCTGTTCATATTTTCTATTTCTTCCTGGTTCAGACTTCAAAGGTTGTACCTTTCTAAGAATTTGTCCATTTCTTCTAGGTTGTGCATTTTACAGGCATAGAGTTTCTTGTAGTAGTCTCTTATGAGCTTTTGTATTTCTGTGGTGTCCGTTGTAACTTCTTTTTTATTTCTAATTTTATTGATTTGAGCTCTCCCCATTTTTTTCTCGATGATGCTGGCTAATGAATGGTTTATCAATTTTATCTTTTCAAAGAACCAGCTTCTAGTTTCATTGATCTTTCCTACTGTTTTCTTTGTCTCTCATTTATTTCTGCTCTGATCTATATGATTTCTTTCCTTCTACTAAATTTGGGTTTTGTTTGTTCTCCTTTCTCTAGTTGCTTTACTTATAAGGTTAGGTTGTTTATTTGAGATTTTTCTTGTTTCCTGAGGTAAGATTTTATCACTATAAACTTCCCTTTTAGAAATGCTTCTGCTGCATCCCATAGGTTTTGGATCTTCATGTTTTTGTTTTCATTTGTAGGTATATTTTTAATTTTTGCTTTGATTTCTTCAGTGATACATTGGTTGCTTATAGCATATTGTTTAGCCTCCATGTATTTGTGTTTTTTACAGTTTTTTTCTCGTAGTTGATTTCTAATCTCATAGCATTGTGTTTGGAATAGGTGCTTCATATGATTTCAATTTTCTTAAATTTACCAAGGCTCACTTTGTGGCCCAGTGTGTGATCTATCCTGGAGAATGTTTCGTGTGCACTTGAGAAGAATGTGTATTCTGCTGCTTTCAGATGGAATGCTCTATAAATATCAATTAAGTCCTTCTGGTCTAATGTGTCATTCAAGGCCTGTGTTTTCATATTGATTTTCTGTCTGGATGATCTGTCCATTGATGAAAGTGGGGTGTTAACATCCCCCAATACTACTGTGTTACTGTCAATTTCTCCTTTTATGGCTATTAGCATTAGCCTTATATATTGAGGCGTTCCTATGTTGGGTGAATATATATTTACAATTGTTGTATCTTCTTCTTGGATTGATTCCTTGATCATTATGCAGTGTCCTTCTTGGTCCTTGTTACAGTCTTTATTTTAGAGTCTATTTTGTCTTATATGACTATTGCTACTCTGGCTTTCCTTTGATTTCCATTTGTATGGAATACCTTTCTTTTACCCTCTCACTTTCAGTCTGTGTGGGTGTCTAGATCTAAAGTGAGTTTCTAGTAGGCAGCATATATATGGTTCTTGCTTTTGTATCTATTCAGCCAGTCTATGTCTTTTGGTTGGAGCATTTAGTCTATTTACTTTTAATGTAATTATCAATATGTATGTTCTTATTGTCATTTTGTTCATTGTTTTGGGTTTGTTTTTGTAGCCCTTTTTTCTTCCCTTCCTCTTTTGTTCTCTTCCCTTGTGGTTTGATGACCATCTTTAGTGTTGCATTTGGGTTGCTTTTTCTTTGTGTATCTATTGTAGATACCTGGTTTGTATTTCCCATGAGGTTTTGATATAGCAGAGTATATATATATATATATATATATATATATATATATATATATATATATATATATATATATGTATATATATATATATATATATACACACGAAAAGTTGTTTTAAGTTGCTGGTCTCTTAATTTCAAATGCATTTCCAATATCCTGCATTTGTACTCTCCTCTTCTCATGATTGCTTGTTTTGATATCATATTTGTGAGTGGATGATTTCCTACCTTGACTGTATGTTTGCCTTTAATGGTGAGCTTTCCCATTCATAATTTTCTTTTTTTCTAGTTGTGGCATTTTCTTTTTCATCTAGAGAAGTTCCTTTAGCATTTGTTGTAAAGCTGGTTTGATGGTGCTGAATTCTCTTAGCTTTTGTTTGTCTATAGAGCTTTTGATTTCTCTGTCAGGTCTGAATAAGAGCCTTGCTGGGTAGAGTATTTTTGGTCGTAGGTTTTTGCCTTTCATCACTGTAAATATAGTGGGCCACTCCCTTCTGGCCTGCAGAGTTTCTGCTGAAAAAATCAGCTGATAACCTTACTGGGGTTTCCTTGTATGTTATTTGTTGTTTTTCTTTTGTTGCTTTTAATGTTTTGTCTTTAATTTTTGTCAATTTGATTTATGTGTGTTGGCATGTTCCTCTTTGGGTTTGTCCTGTATTTGACTCTCTGTGCTTCCTGGACTTCAGTGACTGTTCCTTTTCCATGTTAGGGACGTTTATGGCTATTATCTCTTCAAATATTTTTTCAGCCCCTCTGTCTCTCTCTTCTCCTTCTGGGACCCCTATAATGTGAATGTTGGCACATTTAATGTTGTCCCAGAGGTCTCTTAGACTGTCCTCATTTGTTTTCATTTTTTTTCTTTATTCGGTTCCAAAGCAGTGATTTTCACCAATCTGTCTACCAGCTCACTTATTTATTCTTCTGCCTCATTTATTCTGCTATTGATTACTTGTAGAGTATTTTTCATTTCAGTTATTGTTTATCTCTCTTTGTTTTTTAAAACTTCTAGCTCTTTGTTAAAAATTTCATCTATGTTCTTGGCCTGTGCCTCCATTCTTTTTCCAGTTACTTGTATCATCTTTACTATCATTACCCTGAATTCTTTTTCTGGAAGATTGCCTATCTCCACTCCACTTAGTTGTTCTTCTGGAGTTTGATGATGTTCCTTCATCTGGAACACATTTCTCTGCCTTCCGTGTTTGTAGCCTCCTTTCCTCAGGCTGCAGGATCATGGCTCCTCTCACTTCTGGTGCCTGCCCCCTGATGGGTGAGGTTGGTTCAGGAGCTTGTGCACTCTTCCTGGTGGTAGGGACTGGTGCCTGCCCACTGGTGGGTGGAGCTGGGTCTTCTCCCTCTAGTGGGCAGGGCTGTGTCAAGTGGTGTTTAGAGGCGGCTGTGGGATCAGAATAACTTTAGGCAGCCTGTCTGCTCATGGGAGGGTCTGTGTTCCCATCCTGTTGGTTGTTTGCCCTGAGGCATCCCAGAACTGGAGACTGCAGGCTATTGGGTGGGGCCAGGTCTCAGTGCCCAAATGGTGACCTCCAGGAGAGCTCACAACAAAAAATATTCCCTGGGTCCTCTGCCACCAGTGTCCTTGCCCCCACAGTGAGCCACAGCCAACTTCTTCCTCCCCAGGAGACCCTCCAAGACCCTCAGGTAGGTCTGGCCCAGGCTTTTACGGAGTTACTGCTTTGCCCTGGGTCCCAGTACACATGAAACCTTGTGTGCACCCTCCGAAAGTGGAGTCTCTGTTTCCCCCAATCCTGTGGAGCTCCTGCCCTCAAGTCCCACTGGCCTTCAAGATCAAATGCTCTGGGATCTCCTCCTCTCATTGCCATGTCCCCAGGCTGAGGAGCCTCACGTGGGTCTCAGAACTCTCACTCCTGTGGGAGAACCTCTGTGATATGATGATTATTTTCCACTTTCTGGGTCGCCCACCCAGCAGGTATGAGATTTGATTATATCACGAAAGCACCCCTCCTACCATCTAGTTGTAGCTTCTTCTTTGTCTTTGGATGTAGAATGTCTTTTTTGTATGTTCAAGTCTTTTTTGTTGATGGTTGTTCAGCAGTTAGTTGTGATTTGGGTGGTTTCATGAGAGGAGGTGAGCTCACGTCCTTCTACTCTGCCATCTTTGTCTCTACCCTCTCTCCTGAATGTCACTGTGAGGAGTTCTGGCTTCTTAAAGTCCAATTTTGATTGAAATTCATGAAGGACTTCAGGCTTTACCTCTGGTCAACCACTATCTATGCAGAATATCTCCAGGGTTAGAGGGAAATCTCATATGGGCTCTTTTAAATCTGCTTTGCTGGAACTTTTTATAAGGAATCTCCAGATTAAACTTTTAATAGTCCCTTGAGGCTAAGAAGCCAAGCCAATCATTTGACATCCATAGATTTGCGTGAATTTTTCTCCTCAATGTCCCCCAAATATTCTGAGGTTCTTGCATTTGCCAGGAAGTGACCTTCCTTACTCAGCTAGTAAGGCTGCTGGGAACTCTGTAAGCAAGGTACCACACTATTTTCCCAAGGGGCTTTATTGGCTCCATGAAGTCAACCTTAGTTTCTTAAAGCTGTTTGGTCAAATCTAAGTTTATGTATATCTCTCTCAAGTATGACATTCTAGGCAAAACTTTAGTAATATAATCAATGTTTGCAATTACGTGCTATTATAAGGAGAACAGATTCTTATTGAAATTATGCAAATAACTATATTGCCAAGAAAATAAGAATGTTCACTGAAAGCCTCTGAATTCTGGAGGAATCGGGTAGGGAGAAAAAGACAAATGATTCAATTTTGCTTACAAGGGTATAATTTACCAAATTGCTCTAAGCTTACGAGAGAAAAACAGGGCTTCCCTTGTGGCGCACTGGTGGAGAGTCCGCCTGCCGATGAAGGGGACACAGGTTCGTGCCCTGGTCCGGGAAGATCCCACATGCCACGGAGCGGCTGGGCCCGTGAGCCATGGCTGCTGAGCCTGCTCGTCCGGAGCCTATGCTCCGCAACAGGAGAGGCCACAACAGTGAGAGGCCCGTGTACCACGAAAAAGAAATCATAAAATGGGGCTTTCCTGGTGGCACAGTGGTTAAGAATCTGCCTGCCAGTGCAGGGGACATGGGTTTGAGCCATGGTCCAGGAAGATCCCACAAGCCCCAGAGCAACTAAGCCCACACGCCACAACTACTGAGCCTGCGTTCTAGAGCCCATGAGCCACAACTACTGAAGTCCATGAGCCACAACTACTGAAGCCCATGCACGTAGAGCCCATGCTCCACAACATGAGAAGGCCACGCACCACAACGAAGAGTAGCTGCCGTTCGCCGCAACTAGAGAAAGCCCACACACAGCAACAAAGACCCAATGCAGCCAAAGATAAATAAAATAAATAAATTTATTTTTAAAATCATAAAACATTATAACCATCTTCTTCAGTTTACTTAGTCCCATGTAATTAATTCTTGTTTTGTTTGATCTTTTGTTAGAAGTTTTATGAAACCATCAATTTCTCCATTAGGGTTTTGTAAATTCTTACTCAGTTCAGTGTAATGATTTGAAATTCATCGGAAACTTGTGTTCTAGAATACTTGTTAGATCCTTTTCCAAGAATTTCTCTGAACATGAAACACATTTTCAGGAAGCTTTTGTAAAAGCATCTGAGTAAAACCATTGTCTAAGTAATAAAAGACAAATATCCATTAATAAAAACTTGATTCATTCTAATGGAATTGACAAGAAAATTTATCTCTGTGACACAAAACATTTAAGATAATAATTAGAATTATGACTGATAACATTATACTAGGACATATCCAATTTTAGGAATTTCATATACTTTCTAGAACATTTATATTAATAACATTCACCCTTATGATATAACCTAGAGTTTATGATCATTTATTTAGCAATGCTTCCCATGTAAGTAACATACCAAATAAGCCTAATGAGTTTCATAGTTCTCTTTTCTAATAAGATAAAACAAATCTTTTAAGGTGTTCCAGGGGGCCTCTGGAAAACCTGAACGTTATTTCCAGGTCAATAAGACTTCATGTAGAATTTGATTTGGGGGAAAATCTACTTTTTCAAAAATAAAAATGTTTTAAAACACTTTGTCAAATATGATCATATGTCACTGTGAATTAATATTTAGTTATCAATTTAATCAAAGTGACAAAGATTCACATGTAAATACAGATAGTTAAATAGTTGTACAAAGACTTAGCTCTTTTAATATTGAAAGCACTCAGTTTTTCTTCAAAATTATCAAAGACTCATAAAGACAAAATGTACAATATTTGTTTTGCTAGACAGATTACATTAAATGTAAAAAAAAGTCTTTGTTTACAATTTCTCATTAATAGCAGACTAATAATTAAGAAAATTTTGCAAAAAGAGAGAAAAAACAAATTTTAATTTTCTACCAGCTTACATTGGATATTAAAACTCAATCAATCACTTTATTAAATTCATTCCAATCTTAGACCTGACTCCACATAAAATTCCTTTCTAAAGATTCCTTTTTAACAAACCTCTTACAACTTTTATGTCCATTTTGGTTTGTCCCTTGTTCTCTTTCCCATTTAGAAGTAACCGGCTTTAGGACAAAAATCACTTAACAAAGTTTTTACATTAACAAAAACATCTCCATACCTTACACTTTTTCTTACCCCAAAACACATTCTAATTTCCTTATAATTCCTAGTAGCTTTAACCAGATATATTATTTACAATTCTTAATCCTTTGAAGCTTTAATTTTTTTGTAAAGATAAAGTTAAAATTATTAACTGTGTAAGTATTTTGTGGCTTGGCAAACTTATAAATATATTTCATAATTTCTAGAAACATATTCTACTTCATAGTACAAGCTTTTAATGAAGCACAAGACATGTTTACTAATAGAACCAAACATATTTAGTGTGTAATAAGAGGTCAAAAGTAGGTAAACTTAGACTCGTTCAGCAATTAATATTTCAGTATTTTGTCTTAGTTGGAAATGATCTAGACATTCAATTCATTTAATTTAACTTAGCAAAACTCTAAGGGTACAATTTATCAAAGACATTTAGAAAACTATTTAAGTTGACATAGCAAAAACAATTATTGCTAAAAAAAGTTTACCTAAAAGAATTCTTATCTTATGTCTATTTAATTAATTTGTTCTTAACAATCACTCAGATTACTCATGACAATTTCATAAGATGTTAGTGTTAGCCATCATCTTAAATTATTATTATTATTACTTTTTTCTGAGAAATTTTGTAAAAGAGATAACATGAGCTTATTTGCCTTTTAGTAAAACTACATAGAATAAAGCTATTATACTTAATGCTGATAACTCTTAAGATATGTCTATATTAATTAAACCTAAACCTGAACTAGATTTTACTTACCAAAAATTATCCTAGATCATGTGAATTTGAAAAATATTTGTATTCATTTTTGTTATATTTTTGAGAATTTTTATATTGCTTGTTGGAATAAATTAAGTTTACTCACTCAGATAGCTACAGTCTTTTATTATTTATGGAGAAGACTTTTAAGTCTTCTTGCCCTTTAAGTGTACTTGCCCTTGATAAACAATTTTAAGGAGACTGTGATTTAGAGTTTGAGCAAGAGAGGGTTTTTGTTTAAAAAAAAACCTCTTTCTTTTTTTCTTTAAATTTTAGTTTCAGGTTCTAACAGTTGAGCTAATCTGGGCTCAGTCTCAGGCAATGTGGCTGTGTTTACATTTCAAAGACATGGTAAGATTTATAACTTTAAGGGACAGAGGGAAAAAAAATGTAAATTTTCTTCTATGAGTTTTGGAGTGTATTTTTCTATTATCATAAGTCTCAGGGTAATTATTATTTAAAAAACTTTTTCTTCTTAAGTACAGGACAATTTTGTTCCAATTATCCTCAACTTTTATAATATCTACAAGAATTTGAGAGGAATAGGTTTCAGGGTTGGTGAAGATAAATGGGCCTTGACTTGTTCCTAAGTTGCATTTCTGGTTTTGTAGAGATTTGGAAGACAAAGATAATTGTTTCTATTAGCTCTTGAATATTGGCTTCCAACTGATCTTTTCCTAATTATTTGTAGGAGGGCCTAAGGAATTGCTGAGGAGATGGGGCAATTTTTAAAATTTTTCTTAAAAAGGGGAATTCATGTTGGATCTTTAAGTCTAATTTCTGTTATTTCATCTTAATAACGACTCCCTAAGGCTAGCTGTTATACATTATTTTTCCTTTCGATTTGATCCTTCCATAAATATCAATATGACAGCTGTTTATGATGAGAGCTCTCAAAAAGGCAATCTTTTAAATACAGCAAATTTAAAGGATCCATCATCTGACCATTGAGGAGTAAGACCTTACATTAATTTCAAATAGTGACTCAAATCAGTAAGCCTTTTTATCGAACGACCCAGAGGTAACTTTTCAGGCTTAGAATAAATCCTTACCATGGATGAAATAAGCATACTTTCAGATGGAGAGGGCACAGATGATATAGCCCCTATAATGTGAAAATTCATTTCCAAGGATAATCTAAGAAAGCAAAGGCCTTCATTGCACAGGCAGTAAGGGGGGTATAATGCAAACTGTGTCCCTGGTCTCTCCTGGGAATTTGAGGCACCTCTGATCCCAAACCTACTAATCTGTGACATCAGGCATAGGCTACTGGAATGGGACTTTTCCAACACTAACAAGGCAATGAAGGTTGAAACAACAAAGGCCCCTTATGGACTGGGTCCCCTTAGGACAAACTCCTCTGACAGCTGGCACAACAAGACTAGAGTGTGCTGTTTATGACTTTGTGTCTCAGAACCCCAGTCAATTCAACGGGTTACCAGATGCACCCCAGTAAATACACCATCCAGATGGTGGAGACCAGAGAGAATATTCTCACTGGACAAAAAGCCAAACTCTCAGGACATAGAAAAATACAGAAGGAAAAATCTCATCCAGTTTTTATACAGAGGACTGACAGCAAAGTTTGTCCTAACAGGCACTGGACTGGAGAGAACTGTTAACTCACCAGTCTGTGAGGCTGTCTCAAACAGCAGGCTTATAGGGCCTATGCCTGTATTCTGCCCTATGGTTCTTGCTTCTTATGAAACATGACTCAGGAGACAGAGACAAAGAAAAACAGTGACTGTCTCTGGGAGGAAAGGATTAAGAAAAACTGAGACGAGATTACTCATTTCCAAATACCAGATTTCTATGTCACAAGGATCTTGCTCCATAAGTATTTTCTTCTGCTAATCTAAATTTAGAGATAGAGAAAATGAGACTCTTAAGCACTTTCCCTCCCACCAGACCTTAAAGGCCTGGGAAGTTGAGGCGATAAGAAATTTTACCTTCTGCTGGCCTTTGTCATGTGTCCTAGGATCTCTCAGCTGCAGCAGTCTTGTGGTGGGAAGCAGGGTTTAGCCAGCCTCCTGGTTGTCTTGTCAGCTGTTGAGGAGGAAGAAATGTCCCTGCCAACCTTCTTGAGTTAAAGAAGTAACAAGGTTTATACAGTCTTCTTGACCCTGCATTCCCTATCTCTGGTGCTAATGATGTCTTTCTACCTCCTGGTACAGGGAGGGCACCATTCACATGAGATATTAATTTCCTGCTTTCATGGAGACAGATAGGAAGGTCAGTGTGTCTCTCTTGCATCAGTCATTTCTTCAGTAACTTTAATTCAAAGTAATATTCCACTGAGGCATACTTTGGAGCATCCTGCCCTGGGCACCAACAAAGTCAAATGGTTTAGAGAGAAAGCAAGTCCCTAGGTCAGCAGTGACCTGTGCTCATGGTGATTGTTATTCTGTCTCCACAATACCATTGGGCTGGGTGCTCAAGAAACAGAGCTGTGAAAACATGGCTCCTGTCTCTTATAATTTATAGTACCAATGTTTCAAATAAAAAGTTTTATTTAGTGCTTCCTTTGTGTTAGACAATAATGCTGGTATATTTTCAAGATATACAAATAATAGAAAGAGACATGTATGGTACTTGAATTGTAGTGAGACATTAAAAATTTCTCCCCCCCAAAAAATCTTTTTCTTTATACTTATAAGAAAAAAAAATGTAGATTCATTTTGGATAAGATAAAGAAAATTTATGAAGTGATAAATCTAACCTGAGAAAGTAGAAAAGAACACAGTACACAGGCTCTGAGCATTCTACTCACAGAAAATATTGTCCTGTTCTTTTGCAATATGGACTTGTTCCCCTGTCCCTATGTCTGTCTCTTCCCCTCTCTGTTTCTGCCCCTCTTCTCTCTCTCCCTCACACATACACACATTCACTCCCCTACAAAAAAACCCATTGACTAAATGCTAATTGGTAGGCACTGTGCTCAAACTGAGGCTACAGTGGTGAGTTAAAAAAAGAGATAATTTTTCCATCCTCATCAAACTTATATTCCAAGATGGAGAAAGTGAATACTAACCAAAGAGTCACACAACCATAATATTGCAACCACAACTAACAACCATAACCACTGAGTTAAGCTAAGCAAGCCACTATTGTCAGCTTTCTCTCAACCCTCAGTAGAGTGTGTTCCACTTAAAGGCCTTGAGTAAGTCAATATTCTGTTGAGAAAATCCAGGAAATTTCTCAGTCTTCCACATCTGAAATTATACAGTTTGGAATGTCAGGAACAAGAGTGAGGGGAAAGGTCATTCAGAACTGCAACTAACCAGTTTCTCTCTTTCTGACTGCTGCAATAACCTCCTAGTCTATCCTGTGTTTACTCCCATTCCTCTGGCCTGTTCAGAGCTGCCAAAGTGGTCCCTTAAAATTTAAGCCTGATTGTGCCACTCTATACTCAAAATCATCCAGTGAATTCAATTCAATTACAATAAATCCAAAGTTCTCACCAAGGCCTCAAAGTCCTTTTTGATCTGTTCTCCCCTTCTCCCATGTCTCTCTTGGCCTCATTCCTACCACTATCCCCCTTCTTTTCTGTAATCCAGCCAAACTTGCTTCTTCTCCAGCTTTTACTAAAACACTACTTAGTAGACAAACAATTTAATTTAAATTGGGCAAAAAAATTAATAAGACACTTAACCAAAGAAGATACATGAATGGAAAATAAGCAACTTTTTTATTTATTTTTATTTTTATTTTTATTTTTTTGCGGTACGCGGGCCTCTCACTGTTGTGGTCTCTCCCGCTGCGGAGCACAGGCTCCGGATGCGCAGGCTCAGCGGCCATGGCTCACGGGCCCAGCCGCTCCGCGGCATGTGGGATCCTCCCGGACCGGGGCACGAACCCATGTCCCCTGCATCGGCAGGCGGACTCCCAAGCACTGCGCCACCAGGGAAGCCCTAAGCAACTTTTTTAAATGTTCAGCATTATTAGTCATCAAAGAAAAATTAAAACCACAATGCAAATAACTTCACATCTACTAGAATGACTAAAATTAAAAAGATTCATAGCATCAAATGTTAGTAAGGATGGAGAACAACCAGAAGTCTCATACATTCCTGAAGAAAATGTGAAATGACGTACTACTTTGGAAAACAGTTTGGCATTAATACAACCCCCTAATTTCACCCCCTAGGAATTTAAATGAGAAAAATATGTCCACACAAAATTTGTACATGAACGTTCATAGAAACAACTTTATTCATGATTGTGAAACTGAGTAGAATCCTGTGGGGCCTTCCCAGTGACAGACTCCCAGTGTTCCCTGCTTCTTGTTTGTAGAAAAAAGCTTTAGTCTCCTAGGCCTCCCTTGATTTCCAAAGAGCAGTTAATGATTATAGAACTGACAAAATTCAGAAACAAAGGAAAAGCAGTCAAGCAAGAAAAGTAACAATAGATTGAAAAACAGTGTTATCTATATCCCTTTCTCCTCAAGGGATATAGATAACAGTCTGACACATATCCTTGATGTGGTGCTCCAAGGACAATGGTGCTTCAAGGACAAAGGACAACCCGCTCTGAAAAAGTGTCAGCGTTACACCCCTTAACAGACCCTTAATTGCCCTCCCCACCATGTTGTGATGGTTATGAAATTCCTGAGCCCAGCTGGGCCATGAGACCTGTCCCAAATAAGAAAAGGCATCTTCCCTGTCCCACTGCCACCCTACAGAAGGAAAGTATATGTGCCTCCACCAATTAGTAAACGAAATTTTCACCTTGAACCATTCCTTTGTTTTCTGGCTATAAAAACTGATCAATAGCACATGTTTGGGGTCGACTCCCCCAGACTACTAGGAAGTCAGCCTGCTGTTCTGGCAGAGACACTTTCCTCTAATAAATTCTATCTTCTTTACATTCTGCCTTGTGTCTGGAAATTCTTTTCCAACCCACGTTTGGACCACGACACTTGAGCGTTTTTTGTAGACACTAAGGCTCTCCACCTGATGGAGGATTTGACTACATGCTGATCACAAGCATGTAGGTCCCAGACTGGTTGGAACAAGAAGGCTGATGATTAAGGTTCCCAAAACATCACCCTGTCACCTCTCCACCAACTAATCAAAAGAATGTCCATGAACTGATAATTCACCCTGAGACCCTCACTCCTAATGTTGCCTTTAGAAACACTTGCCCAAAAGTCCTCAGGGAGTTTGGGTCTTTTGAGCATTAGCTGCTTGTTATCCTTGCTTGGCATCCTGCAAATAAACCCTGTACTTTCCTTCACCACAACTGCTATCAGTAGATTGGCTTTGCTCTGTATTGGGTGAGTGAATCTGTGTTTGGTTTGGCAATAATTTTGGCAACCATGAAGGGGCCACCATCCCTAGTGGGCATCTCAACCATAGCACACTGGCCCCTGACCAGTGGCAGCTCATGGATACCACTCAGCAGCTGCTTGAGCACTTTTGTCTCAGAGATGGCCCTGAACACTTGCCACTGACCAGGCATCATTGGCCCATGGCACGTTTCATTTCTGTGGTAAAGGGAAAAAGACACATGCTTTGCTGGTTGAGATTTCTCTAGTAAGTAGTGGAACTTGTGTGTGATAATACCAGGGTATTCATTCTCTTAGCCATTTGGGTCTGTCAGTGGCTAAACATTTTTGGGATTTTCCCTTTTGGGCTGAGGAGTTTGCAACACTGAGAGACTACATTTGTTTGTTTGTTTGAGATTTTAAGATTACCAGCCATAAACAACTGAGAATGGGTAATCAGAGCTCTGTTTCATCTTATATTCCCTACGGTGTATTTTGCAGAATTGGGAAATTCTTAGCTCTTCGTTTCATGGGCTCATACCCATGAAAAGGAGAAGGTGATATTTTTCTAAAATCATGTGGTCACAGTATTCTTTAGGCTCTGGAGAATAATGACCCAGATGGGGCACTTTTTGACATTCTAAAACTTGTTTTTGCATATGAAAAAGCTGGCTTGTTAAAAGTATCTCTTCACTATTCTGACCAGAAGGAAACGAATCTTACTAGGAGGAACTCACATTTTTCTCCCTGTGCCTTTGAAATGTAAATGTTCTACCCTGGGCTCTAATGTACTCTCACTCACTCTTGTCTATACCATCGCCAATTCCTGAGACTGAGGGGGGAAAAAAAGGGAGAAGAGTCCTTTTTAAACTCAGGCAGGAAAACTGTGAGATCTCTGTTTGTCTGGATGTATGTATGTCCATGTGTACATTATAAATATATCTCTTTTCCTTTGGATGGTATTATCAAAGTTAGTTTGTAAATGAGCTCTATTTAATTGACTTAAAGGAAATTAAGCACTTATAGAAATTCTCAGAAATATAAAAGAAACTAACTTGAATGAATTTCAGATTCATGTGATCTGAAAAATATTCAATAGTAAATGTGGGATAATGGCTGACTTGGTCTAATGTCTCATAAAGTTTTCTTGGGTAATCTAAACATAATTTTTGAGAACAAGTGAATAAAATAGAGGTAAATGAGACAAGAGTTTTTAGGTGAACTCTGGGAATAATTATGTTTTAGGAATGTCTACTTAAAAATAGCTTTTCTGGAAGTTTTAGTAACTTGAAATTTTAGAGTTTAACTAAATTAAGCTAAATGATGAGAATTCATTGAATATCGAGGTCTTTTCCAAATAAAATAATATACTGAAATATTAATTACTAAACATTGGCTTCCTTTTACAGAGAAAGTAAAGATATTTAAGACTATTAATAAATATGTTTGCTGTCACACTGAGACATTTTCCATAAGAAAACACATATTTTTAGAAATTATAAATAGCAGTTATTTATAAATTTGCCAATCTACAGAATGCTAATGTAAAGAACAGCTCATAATTGCTTACTTCTTAATTTTCACTAGGAATTTAGGTTTTTAAGACTTGAGAATTCTAATTAAATATGTAATTAAAGCTACTAGAAATAATGAGAACATTTTAGTATACAGGGTATTAGGATGTGTGTTTTCATTAAAAGAAGGTATGAAGAATAGAAATTTATTTTGTTAAAGAAAAAGGAAGTAATTTTGTCTTAATGCTGGTTATTTCTAAATAGGAAATAAAATAAAGGGCAAGTTAATATGAATATAGAAAGTTGTAGATTTCTGGGGAAAAAGTAATCTTTAGAAAGAAATTCTATGTGTTGTCAGGACTCACTAAGATTAGAATGAATTTAATTGAGTAAATGAATTTTAAGATTAAAAGTAAAGTGGTACAAAAACTTGAAATTTTTTTCTCTCTCTGTTAAGAGAAAAAAGTTTTCTTGGAATACTGATTTGCTTTTGATTACAGATTGTAAATTTTCTTTACCTTTTAAATAATCTGTTATAACTTTCTGTATTTGCTTTTAAAATCTTTCATTGTCACTTTGGTTAAATGGATAAGCATTGTTTCACAGTGATCTGTAATCCTATTTGACCAAGTGTTTTGAAACTTTTTAACATTTTGGATAAACTTCTCAAGGATAGAATCCTAATTAAAGTTAGTTTGACCTCTAGATAGCTTTGAGATGTTTCAGAGGACCCCTAAGTTATCTCAAAGAGAGATATTAAACTAATTAGGATTATTTGGTATGTTATAGGAGGCACTGTCAATTGATTAGAGATAAATGTATCTCCAACCTTCTTAGGTTATACACTTAGATTATACTAAATATCATTAATATAGATATTCTTATAAGTTATATGAAATTAAATAAAATTTCTAAAATTTGAATATATCAAATTTGTATGTTACAGCAGTAAACAAATATTTTTTTGTCAATTGCATTTTAACCAGATCTTTAACTGTGTCTTTTTAAATCTTTTTATCATTCATAGATGCTTTTGCAAAAATGCTTCATCTTCAGGAAGATTCATACTAAAGACTTTCTGACAAGTGCAGGTTTCTGATAACTTTCAAATCATACTGTTGAATTGGGTAAGAAATTAAAGAATTCTAATGGAAATCCCAGTGGTTTCGTAAAGGTTAAGGCTGCAAACTGTAAACAGCTCAAATGTTCATCATCAAGTGAATGAGTAATTCACATCCGCAGTAAAGGGGAATGAAATATTAATATACATAACATGGATGAATCTCAAAACATGCTGAGTGAAAGAAAACAGGAACCAAGTACACACTGTTAGATTCTATTTATGTAAATTTGAGAATGGGAAAACTACAGTCACTGAAAGCAAATCATCATATCACTTTTGTAGGAAGGTGAGGATTGACCACAAAGGAGCCTAAGGAAACTTTCTGGGTAATGGAAATTTTCTGTATCATGACTGTGGTAGTGATTACACAACTGTATATATTTGTCAAAATTTATCTAGCTGTGCTATACACTTAACATGAGTACTATTAGTTGTATGTAAATTGTACCCCAATAGGGGTGATTAAAAAGAAATATACATTATGTATGACATATAAATAAATGTTTACATATATTACATATATATCATGACAATAGAATAAAATATGTTCTTAGTGATTAAATTGCCATTTAGCCAACATCCAGAATGCCACACATCCTTATTTTTTTCTTGTTTTTCCTTTCTCTAACCTTTCAAAAAGCATCATTTTTAATAGTCACATCAACATTGCTGATTAGATTTGCAGTAATTTGAAAACACAGAAGACATTCCTTTTAAAAATATACACAAAAGCTTCTTTCATCTGCTCTCTAGATCTTTTTATTCTTATGCCACATTCTTTATACCAGTCGATCAATTGAGTTAGGCACTCATTTACTTTTCCACAAATCTTTGTTGTGCTTCTGCTAGTTCTACATTAGGGACTATTAAGGAGGAAAACCACTGACACAAAATGGTTTCATTTGTGCTAAAGCCCACGATACCACGCATATATTTAATACTTAACCTACTTGCAATTTCGACCTTCACCAGAAATGTTATCTTAATTCTGAAATCTGGAATTTTCTGGTCAGCACCAATGTGGTAATCTGTCACAGGGGCCCTCTCCATCTCCCCCAACCCAAGAAGAAGAGGCAATCTGCATGATAAAACTCAAGGCTTCCCTTCCCTACAAAGAGAAGATAGTACTGGTCCCAAATAACCTTTTTTTCTTTTGCTAATGACTTTCTTGCCCACCCTCCTTTCTATAAAAACCTTCCATTCTGTATAACTTCTCAAAGTGCCCTTCTATTTACTAGATGAGATGCTGCCCAATTCATAAAGCATCAAATAAGGCCAATCAGATTTTCAAATTGACTCAGTTGAATTTTGTTTTTTAACAAGACATGACCTTAAACAAGATAAACATTGCCCCTGTTTTCATCTCAGGTGGCCTCAGCCTGCAGCTGCTTGAAGCAGGATTTTGGTTCCTGACCAGAGATTGAAGTCAGGCCGGGGCAGTGAAAGCACTAAATCCTAGCCACTAGACCACTAGGAACTAATAGCCAGTGACAAGGTCCTGGCCTGTCTGCTGTGTAGAAATGAATTTCCACAGAGATGGAAAGTAGTGAAACAAGTAAAGTGTTTATTAGGAGGACAAAGAATACATGTGGATAGACACATGGGCGGGCTCAGAGAGAGAGTTGCGCTCGCATGGTAGTTTGAATCACTTTTATGGGGAATTTCTTCCAGGTTTCCTTTGACCAATCATCTTGCTTTGCCTGGTTCTGAGTCCATATTTGGTATACCTCAGGGTCCTCCCGTGTTCATGTGCATCTCTTAGCCAAGATGGATTCTAGCGAAGAGGCCTATGGGTAGTTGACATCACTTACTATGGGGTGGTGCCCTCTCCCTTTTTGACCTCCAAGGAACCCTTCTGCACATGTGTAGCTGGGAAGGTCTCCTTGACTTGAGAATGAGGAATATCTAGTCTTTTATCTCTTATCTGGGCAGGGCACAGCCTCCTTTCTCTATTGTCCTGTTATTGATATTTTGGAGTTTCTGTCCAGAGGGAATGAACTCCTGCTGCTTACCCTGGGGCCCATCTATCTCCTGCCTCACTTTCACAGAACTCACAATCTGCTGGGAGAGACAGTCAGAATATGAGCACACACACACAAATAATTTTAAAGCCCGATAGATCTGAAGTCAATAGAAAAGACATTGAAAAAGAAATGGGCCTCCTTTTGATAAGGAAGTCAGAGGTTTCTCTGTAACTTCTTTTGAGAACAATAAGCCATGTCTTTTCCTTCTTCTACATTTTCTCTCCCCACTGCTGACCCCAACAAAATGCTGAAGACAGAATTTGCACTCAACAGATTACTTTTTAAATTGATGTAAAAGTATAAAGTATATTTATGTGCATTAAAGTATGGAAGGGCCTACATTTGGAGCATAAAAGCTCAGTACCTGCTGGAAATATCACATAATTGATGAATATAACACTAATTATATAATAGGGAAATTAAAAAGAAATTTCAGGCTGTGTAGAGACTAAATTAAGAGAACAATAACATATATAATAGCTGAATATTTTGGCATTTGAAATTGGAATTTAAAAAATAGATAAGAGAGGAAGAAATAGGAGTCTTAATTAATAACTGAAGGACAGAGGGGGGATAGGTAGCTTATTTAGCTTATTTCTGCCTTTTTAGTTGCAGAAAATATCAGTTTTGAAACCAGATATGGTTGCAATGTATTAGTTCTGCACAAAGTGCTAGGATGAGTTTCCCCACACCCACAGTTTGGGGATAGTGCTTTACTCATAACTCATCTTTCATGCATTTGCCTAAATTCTTGTGGAATACAGTTGGACTTGCAGCTCATAAATATGACCTTTGGATGTGTTTTAAACACTACTGAACTCCATTTTAATTTTACGTATTAAAGCCTCTGGGCTCTATTTACTCTTTCATTATATAACATTCATTTATCTTATGAAAAACGCTGTGTTTCACTGTTGGTCTAGCATTTTTTTTTTCACTTATTTGGATGATTTTTAGAATCCAAACTGTATTGTTATTTATCTTGGAAAACAGAAACACTTTCGGGAGTCAATTCTCTGAGTCCCAAACCCTTCACCTGACAGCCTCTTGTGGTGTTGGGCCCTGGAGGGAGGAGACAGCAGGATCTGCAGGTGGAGAGGCCTAGAGAGCTGAGGGTATTATGTGTCTGGTTTATCGCCAAGATTAGTCAAGTCCCAAATTATAGTGTTGAGGGAGAAAATTTTCACGTAATGAGGTATGGGGAAGCCATTTAGGCTTATACATGGTTCAGTCTAAACTTTGTGTGAACTGAAAGAGCCTGTCAAACACACATAGCACATCTGCTTTAACCATTAAGGAAAAGAAATGTCTGATTCAAAAATAAGGATAAATGACTCCCTTCTTATGATGTCCATGTTAACACCCTCTCGAAGATGAGCTTCCTTTCCCAGGTACCAGGATCCTACTGTCTCACTATATATGTACTCAATCTGTCTCTTTTGAAATCTTTAAGGAATATACCCCTGTCATGTTTGATATATGTTCTTTGTTCTGATAAAGTATAAGACTACCATGCTTCAGTGGAGAAGTTCCTTAGAGCCTTTTGAGGGGCTGCCTCCTAGATTATAGCCCTCAGCTTGGCTCAAATAAAACTGTTTTCTGTTCCTATTATAAATTCTTTATTATTTCCCTCCACAGTGTGTTACTCCTTATGAAGTCCAGCTGTTCTAGGCTGACACCAAGCCACCCTGAAGCAGCCATCGTGTCTTCATTGCCTCTTTCTTACATCTGGGTCCTTGAAAGTTGCTGAGATCATGCTTGCTTGTCTGTGTCCATGGAACCCAGGGCAGAGCCCAGGTCCTCCCACCAGGGCCCTGGATTCTGGTACCAAACCCAGGAGAAGGTGTGCTCTAGTTATATCAGCCTCACCTGGCACCAAGGCCAAGATCGTCATGTGTTTTTTCCCAGACTTCTTCTGTGGGAAAGGGTTTTGTGATGTCTTGTTTTCCCTAGTTCACCCTAGAGAGATGCAAGGAGGAAGTCTGATGCAGACTTTCCAGCTTACAAACATCTGAGGGCTGTGTCTCAGGTCAGGATCAAAGTTCCCTTTTCCATGGGCATTCAAGTCAGTGAGGCAGCCTGACTTGAGGGCCAGGACTCTGCCTCTGTAGTCCTGGAGTTGATGGCTGAAGGCTGGGGACAGGGGCGCTGCAGTTCTGCCCAAGGGGAATTAAAGGCCAGAAAGCCCTGGTTTCTGCAGGAGTGTGATAATCTCCTGGAATGTATGCCAGTTAACATATAATTTCTTTATCCTATTTATTCATTATTGTTATTTCTCATTGTACTTTGGGACTCAATTTTTTATTGTTATAGAAATCCAATGTTTTCAAAGATTCTCCCTCAAGGATTCTACTGTTAACATTTTTCATTAAGAGAAATGCCTGTCTATTCCAATCTTTTTTTCCCTCCATTATTTACTGTCTTTTCTAGGTCTTGTCCTTGTCTCCTGGGCCACAGTCAGTAATGTCTCCACTTATGTATTCTGAGTGTGTGATCATTTGGTCCAAGGGATTCTGCTGAATGAAGTATAAATTCTGATATCTTTCTCTTGCAAACTTCCAAAAACTACAAATAAAATGAAGATATGGGCAATATAAAATGAAAATATGGTTTTACATTCTTATTAATATCTATCTCTATATTTCAATAGAATTCAATTATCGGCCCCTGATGACTATATTTTTCAAAAGAATTCCCTAAATAATTATCAGTAATTCACTACTCCACAATGTAATGTAGAAGATATTCTTAGTGTATTCTTCAAATTCGTGTTGATGGAATGCTCAAGTTCCCTATAACAAATTGAGCTCCTATATTCCCTCTGAATAATAAAACTAAGATATGTTTGCTAAAGATTGTTGAAAAACAACATTTTAGCTTGACATGGACAGTACAAATATAGTATCACTAAGGGTGAAAATTTAGTATATGTCCTGTGGACTACCAATTTCATGTTCCACAATCACAATCTAACCATTTAAATACAGAATTATTTCCTAATTCTCTGTTATATAAATCTCATTATAAATAACAAGCATTTTGAAAGCTTTAAATTTTTAACTATAGCTAATTAATTTGTACCTTTTCTTTCCTATCAACAAAAATTGACTTTCATGGTTAACTCAGTTAAAAAATAAAACAGCACAATAGGAAAGAAGTAAAATATCTCCATTGCCTACAATATATAATAATATATATAAATATGCTGATGAAAAAAACGTGGGTCTGCTCTCCCATGTGCAGTAAAGCAAATCTACTGACACCAGGTTATGGCAAAGGAAAGTGCAGCGTTTACTGCAGGTGCCAGGCAGGGAGTTCAGGTCAGCTAGTGCTCAAAACCCCTGAACTCCCTTTCCTGATGGGTTTCATGAAAGCATTTTTAAATACCAGGTGAGAGAGGGGAATCACAGGGTATGTGATCAGCTCCTGCACAATTCTTTGATTGGTTGATGTGAGGTAACAGAGCAGTGTCACAGTGGTTAACATTATCAATCCTCAGGCTCCAGTAAAAGATCTCCTACTTAAAACAGTTTTAAAACTTAATAAAAATAAACATTAACTGAGTAGAGGGAAGGTATCCTCAATTTCAGAACAGTGTAAAGTCAGCAAATATCACAACTGGTGCGCCCCTTGAAGATACTGATCTTGACTGGTTGCAATTTTTAAGAAAACACATTTGGGTAAAATTAACTCTGCACTTAAAAAAATTGAGTCACAGGTTTTAGGTTTTCTAAATGCTCTAAAAGTACTTATTTTTCCTTTCCAAGAAGGGACTTTCAACCTCCCCCAAAGTAAAAGGGCAGTGCCTCTTGTATTGCTTTCTCTCACTGAACACACCGAAGAAAAATTGCATCATGTTGGTGTCTAACTGAATAATGTGCTCAGGGCTCTCCCTGAGTCATTGCATGGTTCTCATTTGCACGTGGGAGCCAATGGGTCTAAGTGCAGGCCACCACAAGATGTGCCACTATGGCATGTGGATTATTTTGAGCTGAAAACAATCAAGGCCCAAAAGACTCAGGAAGAGCCTTTGAACTTCCCCCTTATTCCCTAAAATAATTTAAGACAGGAGGCCTGTCCCAGGAAGAAGCTATCACTAGAGATAAATGTAGTATAATACTAGGTGTGGTAGAACAGGAGGAACATTGAAAAGCCCATTTGATCAAAATCCTCTCTGTGGGGCTTCCCTGGTGGCGCAGTGGTTGAGAGTCTGCCTGCCGATGCAGGGGACACGGGTTCGTGCCCCAGTCTGGGAAGATCCCACATGCCGTGGAGCCTGCGCGTCGGGAGCCTGTGCTCCGCAATGGGAGAGGCCACAACAGTGAGAGGCCCGCGTACCACAAAAAAAATAAATAAATAAAAATAAAAAAATCCTCTCTGTGTCTCATTGTCTTTGGATGGCTCAGCAAACATTTGTTTACCAAACATTCACTCTTTTTAACTTCCTGTGAATTACCTTACTTCCCCTTGAAATTTCAGACCCATACCTCCTTCCGATGCCGAAATTTGGCCTCTGTGCACTGGTATGGAATCGAATTCGGAGGCAGAGTTTAGGTGAAGTAGAAAAGAATAGGTTTATTGCGTTGCCAGGCAAAGGGGGACACAGCAGGCTAATGCCCTCAAAACTGTGTGTCCCAACCTGGGGGGATTTGGTGACGAGTTTTATAGCAATGGTTCAAGGTCAGGGTTGCTGATAAGGATTATGGTGTGTTCAGGGCCTGCAATCCTTTAATCTGGCCTCAGGTGGTCTCCTGATGAGCTTCTATGCTTCTCAAGGTTATCAAACTGTGACCTTCTCTCTAGAATGAAGGATGCTTCATCAAGTAGTTAACATCTTCCATTTGTTGGGGGTTTTAGTTCTGTAGAAGAGCTCAAAGTTATTGTTGTATGTTTCCCTTGAGGCAGAACCAGGATCTTGTCCCAAAGCTGCACTATTGTTTCTTGACAGTTCCTCCCTTGTCTCTGCAGCCCCTCCCTTCCCTGATTAGCAACTATTTGACCCTACCCTTTGGAATTCAGGGAAGGTTGTGGAGGCTGAAGCCTAGTCCCTGCAAAAAAGAAATGGGGGACACAGAAAGACTTTAGTGCCCAGGAGCCCCACAGGGTCCTGCTCAGTTTCACTTCTCTTTAGTCAAGAATATATATATGTCACCTTGTCTTGCTGTCTTTGGAATTCTTCATACTTATGTGAATTCCCCATGTGCACATAATAATTTAATTTTCTCTTGTTAATCTGCCTTATGTCATTTTCATTGCCAGCCAAAGAGCTAATGTTACCCAAAAACCTGGGTTTGCCTCTTGGTGGGTGTCAAGCTGAAAGGCACATCAAAAACAAAGATTGGGAGAAGAAAGGATTTATTACTTGCAGCAAGTAAAGAGAACACCGGGGGTCTTTCCCAAAGCAGTGTCTTCCTGAACAGCAAAACTGGGGAATTTTTAAGCTAAGGGTATATGCATATTCATGAAGGGGTTTGGGTGGTCCATAGAGTCCAAGTTTTAGTGGACTGAAGTCATGAGGGTCAGAAAAGGTCAATATCATCATTCCTTATGTTCCCAGTTGATCAGGCTAATCTTTACCATTGAAAGAGAACTGGGAGTCTTTACAATTATCTTTGTTATTGTTACTTTCTTTGACCTGAAAACAGTCCTTTGATTCGGCATTATTTTGTTCCCTTAAGATCATTAATTACTGAGACCCTTTCAATGGCAAGCATCCTGGCCAGGCTTAGATGGCAAAATGGCTTAGGCCAAAAATGACTCCTAGATATACATATTACTTAACTTTTGTTTTATTTTCTCCTGTTAATCAGTCTCATGTCAATTTAATTCTTAGACCAGCTAAAAGTGTTACCTGAAACACTTCTTTTGTTGAGCCAAAAGACACAACCAAGCCAAAGGGCAGGAGAAGGAAGGGTTTATTACTTGCAGCAAGTAAGGAGAACACCAGGGATTTTCCCAAAACAGTGTCTCCTTGAACAGCCAAATTGGGAAAGTTTTAAACTGTCAACTGAAAAAAAAAAAAAGCACAAACTGAGAGTTGTGAGTTAAGTTTTATTTGGGGCAAAATGAGGACTATTGCCAAGGAAGCAGCCTCTCAGATAGCTCTGAGGAACTGCTCGAAAGAGTTAGGGGGAAGGTCACAGTATGTATGTGATTTTGGTGAAGGGGGACACATGTAATCAGGGACACATTTTGGCAGAAATTTGCTACTAGTCACAGAATGGTGGCTGCTAGTCACAAGGAGCAGATGTCTCCATTAACGATTTTAGTGCTTTTCTAGATATGAGAAGATAAAAGAAACTGGGCTCATAAAATCTTCTGAAGGGCTTCCCTGGTGGCGCGGTGGTTGGGAGTCCGCCTGCCGATGCAGGGGATGCGGGTTCGTGCCCCGGTCTGGGAGGATCCCGCATGCCGTGGAGCGGCGGGGCCCGTGAGCCATGGCCGCTGGGCCTGCGCGTCCGGAGCCTGTGCTCCGCAACGGGAGAGGCCACAACAGTGAGAGGCCCGCGTACCACAAAAAAAAAAAAAAAATCTTCTGAAAATATCTAACTATCTGAAGGCCTGTTCTGCCGGGTTTTCCCAGAGCATAGACTGCCTCATTCCTGATCTCTGTCCTGAATTCCATTCAGGGTGTGTTGAAGGTTGTGAAACAAAATTTATATTTTATAGCAAGACAAGAGAAATTTAAACATAAATTCTTCTCTGCCCTTTGGTCTCCTCTCTCCCCACACTGTGCATCGTGCATCTGCATTATACATTGACCAAAACTCCCCCATAGGCAGGAACACTTGCTCAACCATAAAGAGCAACATTCTCCTAACATCAACAAGACAACTCCCTCCTTAAGAGATAACATTTCTTCTTGACCTTGTAAGGGGTTACATGACCAGCAGGATGGCACTTAGATCTGAATTATGTAAACGTTCAATAAAATGTCATTTGATGTACAGCCCTCTGTCTCAAAAAAAAACTTATACACCTCCCTGGATTTCTAATGGGCAGAACAGTTTTCAGAGTTTTCGGAGATGCTCTTCCCAGGTTATAATCCTCAAATTTGGCTCAAAGAAAAATTTCCAGTTCTCCTTTAGATCAAGTGATTACTTTTTGTCAAGGTCAGAGACTACAGTGGCTAGTGACTTCATTCTTATAGAACCAGATGGTAAGGGACAATTTTATTTCACAAGATCATTAATTACTGAGACCTGTTCAAGAGCAAGCATCATGACCAGGCTGAGATCACAAATGATTTAGGCTTAAAATGGCTTCTCTTATGTCAAAAAGTTATATTTGATTCTTTTTCTTTGGGGACCCCCTACTCCCTTTGCCTACAGAAGGGCAGAGGCAAAGTTCTTCCTCTCTGACAGTCTTCATGACTGCCTTGAGAAACAATGATGGACTCAGGAGTTCTGCTCAGCCTCGATGTGCACAGAAATCTTTATGCCTGTGGTAAAGGGGCATGGAAAGGAGAGGGTTCTCAATGTGTAGAAGTTCAGATGCTTTCAAAGGCAGGCAATGTGCCCTGCACTATAATGCCTGTTGGGCAGGAAGAAAGTTTCCTGTACCCTTCTAGATTTTTCTGGTTAGTCTAGGAATTAAATTGATATGAGACAGATTAAGATGAACAGGAGAAAATCAAACAAAATTTAATAATATGTATACATGGAAGAGACCCAGGAGAACTCAGTAAATCTCCCAAATGGCTGAAATCCTCACCTTAAATACCACTTTCAACTAAAGACAAAGATGTTGGCTGTAGTGGTTTGGGACTTCAAAGGGGAGGAAGGCAATTCTTCCTCAGACCTCATACGTGAAGTCACCATACCTCAAGGGGAAATTCAGCTTGCACTGCAACTTCAACTAAAGAACAGTTCTTCGTGCAACACTGCCGGATATTGGAAGATACACAGGCCCCTCGGCCGACCAAAGGCATCCCTTCATTGAGGCAGTTCGCTAGTCGCAGAACACCCTGCTTTAAAAAGTTGATTCAGTTTAGGGCACAGTGGGTAGCTTGTGTCTCTTTTACTTGTTAGAAAACACACGTATTTAGGCTGTGTGTCAATCTAGACATGGCGTCTATAGCGAAAAGCCTGGTTTTCCCATTTTGAAAGCTCCATTCTTGCGGCCAGAAAGAAACTGAAAAACACTGTTGTTGCCGTGTTTCTAGTCCCTGCAGGCATGGCTCTGAGGAAAAAAAGAGTTTTAAAGAAAGAAACACAGTGCTTCCTGCTCCTGGTTGGGAGCTCATCCTCCCTGCTCTATAGCTAAAGGGAAATTCAACTGAGCAGCAGCCCCGAAATAAGGCCCTGAACTGCATGCAGAATGAAAGGCGTGCAGCAGTTTCCATTAGGCAGTAGTCGCCGTTCTGCTTTAGTCGAACTGTAGTAAGATTGTCAGGACTCCTAGACTCCTCGCGAAAGCACCCGTTTCCGTGCCAGGGCCCTGAGTACCCCCAGGCTCTCCTCAGTTGAAGAGTGACATTCAGACACGGAGACAATTCGGAGCACCCGTGTGTGTGCCGAGTGAACGGCAGCATGTTGCACACGTCCTCAGGGGAGCTAGATTTCCTCAGCTCACCAGCAGCCTCAGGAAGATGACTGTAGCAGCTGCAGCAGGCCATGGAAGTCTGCCTCATTGTCATCGCTGGCCCCATTGCCACAGTCGGAGTTATACTGAGAAAAACACTTTGCTTACAATTCCTCCCAGTACTTCATACCTGAAGTCAACCTGCCTCAAGGAGAAAGTCGGCTTGCGGTCCAAGTGCATCTAGAGCACAGTGTCTACTGTAACGCTGCAGGCTTTTGGAAGATTCGCAGGACCCTAGGAGCCCTAGCGCATTCTTTCGTTTAGGCAGTTCACCTCAGGAAGAACACGCTGCCTAGCAAAGTTGATTGTGGAAGGACTCAGTGAGAAGCTTGGTCTTTTTGGCTTGGTACAAGCCACTGAAGATTCTGCCCCATGTCAACCTGGAAATGTTGGCCGTTTGAGACAGGCCTTGTTTTCCCGCCTTGAAAGCTGCATTTATGCGGCCTTGAAGCTACGTGAAAAACACTGATGTGGCCCGGATGCTCATCCGTGTAGGCATGGCTCTGAGAAGAAAAAGAGTTTTCTCGAAAGAAAGAGGGTGTTTTCAGGTCCTGGGTGGGAGCTCTTCCTGCCCTGCTCTAGAGCTAAGGGGAATCTCAACGTGGGCCCTAGCCTCGACGTAAGGTCTTGATTTGCCATCCAGAAGGGTAGGCGTGAAGCAGGTTCCCTGAGGCCTTAGTCGCAGTTCTGCATTCGTTTAACGGCAGTAAGCGTCTAGAGACTCGTGGCCCCATCGCGTCAGCGCCAGTTTCAGGACAAGAACTCTGAGGACCCGCCGGCTCCCCTGGGCTTGCTGGGACACACTCAGACCCGTAGGCCCTTCAGGGTGCCCCAGGGTAGGCCGAGGAAAGGGTAACACACTGCAGTCTACCTTGGGGGAGCTAGATGTTGATGTTCCAACTATCTGTTTTCTGTTTTTTTTTTGCAAAACCCCCTAAATATCCTGTGCCCTCCCTTACCTTTTCAGAACGGTCCCTCAGAGCTATCTGAGAGGCTGTCTCCTGACTTAAGTCCTCAGTATGTCCTCCAAATAAAACATAATAATTATTATTTTTTTTTAATAAAATAATTCTCAACTTTTAGGTTGTGCATTTTTTTTCAGTCAACATTTAATTGTATGGCTCATGTAGGTACTATGCCTAAATGTAATGGGATGAGCTGTAAATTATTAAAACTAGATAAATTCTGTCAGCTCTACCACTAGCTGAGATCAGGCTTTCTTCTCTGGATACTTCTGTCATAGACCTTGGCAGATATGGGGTCTGTGTTGGTCTTAAAATTATTCTTAGAATTGTGGGGAATCATTCATTCTTTCAACAAATTTTACTGCTTATATTCTATGTGTCAGTTACAGTGCTGGGTCTTGAAATACAGAAGTCAACACACGAAAATACAAGGATAAAACACATTTTCTACCATATTAACTTTCTTCATTCATTAATTCATCCTTAAGTCATTCAACACGCATCTTCTTATTGAATACTGATGAGGGGTCAAATGCTATGCTAAACACTGAGTATATAACTGCAAATGAGGTGGATAGGCCCTGATTTTGATGTCACTACTATCTTTTGTCCTGCCATATAATGGGACAGCTTCATTATTCCCTTTACCCTAAGTTTTTTTTTTTTTTTTTTTTTTTTGCGGTACGCGGGCCTCTCACTGTTGTGGCCTCTCCCATTGCGGAGCACAGGCTCCGGACACGCAGGCTCAGCGGCCATGGCTCACGGGCCCAGCCGCTCCACGGAATGTGGGATCTTCCCAGACCGGGGCACGAACCCATGTCACTGCATCGGCAGGCGGACTCTCAAGCACTGCGCCACCAGGGAAGCCCTACCCTAAGTTTTTAGCACAAATTGCTAATGAAAATAAAACTGTTAGAGGAGGTTCAACATGCATAGGTAAATGAGAACACAGAACTCCCCTTTCGCATGCCCCATTCTCCACCTTCTAACTCCCTATGTGAACTCACTTTGTGCCAAGACCAAGAAGATGTGCCCCAATAAGAACTAAGCTGATTTCCTCACACTGACTGGGGCTTTGCTCACTTAGAAGACTTGATGCTTAATTTTGATAAGCAACTAGAAGACCATGGAGACAACCTATAAAAATGATTTGTCTTGGGAGAAAATACTAAAAAAGGTTAATGTGCTGTTCCACATGTCTAACCTCCTGGGATTAAACCACAGGCACCAAGATCACCATGTGTACTTGGCAACAATGAGATAAAAATGAAAAAAAAAGCATCATACTGTTATTGTATTCATTTTCCCCCAAGGCACTCTCCGATAAACACCACAACCTCTAAGGGAATTGAGAACAGCTTCCTTGTGGGGTAGGTTATATATGCATCTTTTTCCAAGCAGTTAAATCATATCCAGCTATCAGCACACCTTACTTAAGGTGATTGTAATGTATGAGATTAAATGTTCCTACCTGATTGGAAACCTTCTTGTCCTCAATTCATTGGCTATACTGGATTATTTTTCTTGGGTCAGACCTTCAGACTTCTACCGGAAGTCGTTCCTTTGGGGAAACCAGGCCTTCCCAGAAACTCAGGAAACTGAAATGGAGACAGCAAGAGAGAAGGAAATTATTTGGACATATAGACCTCAATTGTTTGGTTTTAAGTAAACGTCCAAGCAAACATCTTCTAAATGGTATAATAACTTTAGGGAAATTCACGGTTTATAAGTTTGTGTACTCATGAACTGAACATATTATGATAAGAGTACAGGTTGCATTTTGTGTCTTCAACTCAAGCAAAGACTTCAAAAAAGGCCCAGTTATCCTTTGCTCATTAAGACACAAAGAGAGGGCAAAAAGGGCAAGTTTCTAAGTCTTTTTCTTTAAAATTTACTTCCTTTCTTCAGTCTTCATCAAGATCTTCAGGAAATTAACTTTACTAAAGTTAATTATTCATAAAATAAACATAGGAACCTGCAGAAGACTATTTCACAGAGACCTGTAATGTACAGTATCCATTGCATACATGCACCATGAGCTTGTCTTTTCGAGCACTGGCATACACAAAACTCTGTGTGTGTGTGTGTGTGTGTGTGTGTGTGCGCACACACATGTGTGTCTTTTTTGTGATGGAGCCATAGGGAGAAAATAAAGCTATTGGCTGCAATTCAGTGATGTAGAAAGATTTAAGGGTAAAGGAAAAGGCTACATCAAGCGAAGCAATAAAGTCATGAGGTTGTGCTTCCATAATAATAACAATAGCAGTCTTCTGTAACCAAGGGAGCAGGCTCCTCAAATTATAGTCACACCTGTTAGACCATCTGCCCATAAATTTCACACTATCATTAATGGAAAACAACTGGCACTGTCTCTCCTTCCCTTTATCCATTGGCCATTCTCATATAAACGATTTTTCTCTTCAAGGTCATACACTTTCCTATCTGTTTAAAAATATTAGGATTTAGGAGGAGTGATACATAATGTGCCATGCCTTGGTACTTGTACCAGTGATGGCTCTGTAAGGAGCACCGGATTGTTAGGAGGATATAAATTGAATTCCCCTAGAAGCAGAACCTGAGGCAATAATTTGAATGCAAACTGTTCATCTGGGAGGTGCTTCCAGAAAACTCAGAAGTGGAGTGGGAATTGAGAATGGAGGCATGGAAGGAAGCCAAAAGAGGTGCATTACTGAATAAATTACTCCTGTAGGGAACTGCTGCCAGTACTTCAGGGGAGTTCTGTGAAACTCTACAGAACATGTCTCAGAGTTATCCCAAGAATCGGTGAGAAACTTGAAGTACTTATCTTCCAGTCCCCTCTGTCCTTGGTTGAAAGCTACACCCAGATACATTAACTCCTGTACACTTCTGGCCTGCCCTAAGGTGGATAATTGCAGGTGGTAGCATGATTCTATCAGCATATACTGGAATGATGAGTGCTGGGGAGATATGAGTGGAGCAATGAAACCATCTAATACAGTTGGGGCAGAATATATTAATTATTGGCTTGCAAGTCAAAATGGATAACCTTAAATTCCTGGGTTAATGGTTTTACTTTGCAGTATTTCAACATGATGTATGAGTAAAAATTCTTCTATTAAATCAAGTTTAAGATCCTAAGTCCCTAATCTTCTGGAAAACTGTGGGTATCTTTTAACAGATTTTTGAAAAGTAACATGATTAAGATTTCAAATTGACCATTCATTCATTCATTCACTCATTCAACAAACATTTATTGAACACCTAAAGTATGCCATGGGTTAAACTAGGCACCAGTGTTACTGTTACTAAAATCATTATCGTGCCACCTAGAAGTCAATGTATTGTGACACTCAAATAAGAAAATCCATAGTTACCATAAAAATTATTAAAGAATGCTATAGGAAGACACGGTAAGACCTTAATGCATTCTGTGGAGAGTAGTATATGGGGGATATCAGTAGGGCTTCCTGTAGAAGGCAATTGAAATGGATATGTAACATGAAGGAAGGGTGAATTTTTGAGGAAAAGAGAAGATAAATTCATGTTTGCCAGAAAATGAATGGTTAAGGATCAGTCCAGAAAGGAGTTCCATTCATAATCAGTATAAGAAATGCTTACTGGGGCTTCCCTGGTGGCGCAGTGGTTGAGAGTCCGCCTGCCGATGCAGGGGACACGGGTTCGTGCCCCGGTCTGGGAAGATCCCACATGCCACAGAGCGGCTGGGCCTGTGAGCCATGGCTGCTGAGCCTGCGCGTCCGGAGCCTGTGCTCCGCAACGGGAGAGGCCACAACAGGGAGAGGCCCGCGTACCGCAAAAAAACAAACAAACAAGAAATGCTCACTGGAGTGTAAGAAAAGAAGACAGTGGAGAGGGTGGTAGAAGCCAGACCATGAGTGGTCCATGTATGTATAGTAAGTGCTATGGTCTAGTCTTTGTGTTCCCCTCCAAATTTATACGTTGAAATCTTAATTTCCGGAGGTGATAGTATTAGTAGGTGGGGCCTTTGGGAAGTGATTATGGTATTAGTGCTCTTACAAAAGAGACTCCACAGAGCTCCTGAAGCTCTTCTGCCATGTGAGGTTACAATGAGAAGTCTGGAACTCAAAAGAGGGCCCTCATCTGACCATACTGCCACCCTATTCTTGCACTTGCAGCCTCCAGAACTGTGAGAAAAAAATGCCTGTTGTTTATGAGCCACCCAACCTGCAATATAATCTTACAGCAGCCCAAAAGGACAAAGAGAGTTTGGATGTGAGATTTTACTCCAAGAAAGATGGGAATCCACTGAAGGATTTTAACTGGTAACTTAGAAGAGAGACAAGTTTCATAACACAATCAGGTATTTTTATAAGAAAAATTTGTTTCATTTTCAGAAAGATCACTCTGGAAATACTGTGACTAGATTTTTGGAGAAGGGTGATGGCAGTCCCGGATATAGAAAGATGAGGTAGTAGTCCATTAATGTAAGTCAAACAAGAAAGTGGATATAAAAAGTGTGAATTTGTGGCTGAGCGTTCTTTTCTTTTAGCCCTTGAAAAATGTTATGTCAATGCTTCTGACTCCAGAGTTTTAGACAAGAAATATGCTGTCATTGGAATTGGTGTTTCTCAATAAGTGATGCATTGTTTCTGCCTGTCCACTTGCTGTCTCTACTTTTCAGAAGTTTAATTATGACGCGTCTTGGCAAGGATTTCTTTGCGTTTTTCCTCTTTGGGTTTGTTCAGATTCTTGAATTTGTATTTATGTCTTCTAAAAATTTGGGAACTTTTTAGTCGTGATTTCTTTGAATATTTTGTCAGTCCTATTTGTTCTCTTTTTTCATTCTGGAACTTTGATGATATGAATGTTAGTGCTTTTGTTACTGTTTACACGTTCTTGAGATCCTGTTCTTTCTCCCATCTTTACCCCTCAGTCTACTTTCTCTGTACATTTGGTGGATTGTATTGATCTCTTCTAAGTTCATGATTCTATGCTTTGTAATCTCCACTCTACTCTTGAGCAAAGTTTTTTGATTGTTGTATTTTTCAATTCTACTGTTCTCATTTGTTTTTATTGTTATAACTTCTAGTTCTTTGTTTACATTTTCTATTTTTCCCATTTTTGTCAAGGAACACATAATTGCTAATTGAAGCATTTATGTGACAGCTTATTTAAAATCCTTGTCTGATCATTTCAATAGATGTTTATCTCAGTGTTGGTGTGTGTTTATTGTCTTTTCTCATTTATTCTGTGATTTCCTGGTTCTTGGTGTCATGAGTTTTTTCCATGGTATTCTAAATATTGTGAGTTATTATATGACTCTGTATCCCATTTAATTTTATTATTACTTTTTAGAAGGAAGTCATCCTATTTGAGGCGTAGTATGAGGACTGGGGGGTTACGTACAGATTTCCATTGGGCCCTACTGACAATACCCCAGCAAAAGTGGGCACTTACATTGTCTCACTGCAGACAGATCAAGTAGAAGTTCAGCTGGCCTATTGGCCCTTCTGACACCTTCCCCCCAAAGTGGGAACATTAATATCATTGTGTTGCCTTTTAGTAGGAGTGGAAGTTCATCTCCCCAGTAGATTTCTTGACACCAGGGGAGGGGAGAAGTGAACTGTTTGCTGTCCTTCCTCCCGCTTCATTCCTTCTTGTTGATGCCAGGTGTGGGTAGAGGGTCAGCTACCTGCTGGCCCCACTGACACCAGGGTAAGAGGAAGAGAAGTGCCAACTAGCCCTGCTTGTGCCATCTCATTCTGTCTTACTGCCTCAGGATGGTTATGGGGATTCAGCACCCCAGTGGGTCTCACTGACATCATGTGTTGGGGGTTAGTGGGGTGCCTACTCCCTCCAACCTGTAACATCCTATTCTTATTGATGTCAGGGAGAGATGGAGGCTAAGTCCCACCATTGGACCCTATGACTGTGTGAGGGCAGCCCGGTGTTAACTAGTCTGTCAGGCACCACCTTTTAAAGTCTGTTTGCTAATGGAAAGGGGTGGAGCCTCAGCTCACCACTGGACCTCACTGAAACAACCCTGGTGGGGAATCAGAGCACTGGCGCTTCTGGAGGGCAGGAGTGGGGTGGTGTGGAAGATCAAATCCTACCTTGGCCCAAGTGAAACGACAGGACATAGGGGATGGGTGCAATATTCCACTGGCACTTGGCTCGAGTAGTGTGTATATTATTGCCCAAATGGTCTTCTGTCTTTAGCAACCCCTTTCCTCATACTTTGGCTAGGGGGAACAGGGTTTTGTGGGGGTTTTTTTGAAGTTTTTTTGTCTGTTGTTCTGTTGGTGGTTATTGATTGGGGGGTTCCTGTAATACCCTCTCCAGGATGTATGGGAAGCAACAGGAAACACAGCAGACTCATCACCATGTTATTCCTCAAGTCCCAAAGTCCCTAGTTAAGTCTGCCTTCTCATTTCCACCTTTCAGCGTCTTCCTATGTTTGTTTGTTATTATGTTCAGGGTTTTAGTTTTAAGTGGGAGAACCTGGGAGAAATGGGCTACTTCCTCTTCTTGGAAGCAGAGGTCTGGAGGTCTTTTGATGTTAAAATGTACTGCTGACTGTAAATTAAAATTTGATGATACATACCTTGCCCTTTAAGAATTATTCTGCTAGATGATGTGGCTTCCCAAAGTTGCTACAATTTGATTTTCATACTTCCAGAAGCCAAGTGTTTTGCTGGAGTTGAAATTTAAAGATAAGCAAGAGATGAGGCTAAGATGATCTATGTGGTAACAGATTAAAGTTGGAAACATCAATATACATTCATGTTTAGCTTAATATTGCTTCATATTACCTTAATACACATGGTCATGTAGAGAGATACTTATAGATATGTGCATATACATGGGAAATGTACACACATATTATCTCTTTGCTCTGTCAGCTGAGAAGATCTAGAAGCAATGACATCTGAGCAGCAATTAGCACACCCCACACCCAGATCCTGCTGTCTAATACCATTCTCCACTAAAAAGACCTAGTTATCTTTGAAGAAATAGCTGATTCTAGGACTAGGGCAGTAAATATACAAGATTTATAGACAAGACCATCTTATAGTGTCAGAAAGTAAGGAAGTTCCAAAAAAATATATAGGATGGGGATACCTCAGAGTGGCACAAGAGCCAACTGAAAAGAGTTCACAAGGGTCAGGACTAGAGCAATTTGAGGAACAAAGTAACTAAAGTAGAATTAGATTATAACCCAAAGTATAAAATAAAAATCCATGAGTTCTTCTGATATAAATAAATAATTGGATACATAAATACAGGAGAATAGATAAATCTCCAGTGCAAAGGAATTCCAAATAGTTTATGTAGTACTCCATCTTAAGCATAACTCCCTATTCCTTAGTTGTGGGCTGAGCATATTGGCTTCCTTCCAAAAAAGTACAGTATGAAAAAGGGAAAACAGTAATCTTACAATGGAGAAGCCTGAAAAACACTACCTCAGCCTGGTGATCAAGGTGCACCTCAGCATTCATAATGCATATTGATACTTTATACACTTGATGTGATCTGACAAAATAACCCTTCTACTCTGTGGTCTTCCTCCCCAAAACACATAATCCCAATATTATCATGAAAAATGCATCAAACAAATTCTAGTAGTGGGCATCCTACAAAAACCTAGCTACTCAAAATTGTCAAGGTCATCCAAGGAAAATCTGAGAAGCTATCAAACCCAAGAGGAGCCTAAGGAAACACGGCAACTAAATGTAATGTGATGTTTTGGATGAAATCCTGGAATAGAAAAAGGACATTAGGTAAAAACTAAGGAACTGGACTATAGTAAATGATAATGTATCAATATTTGTTAATTGATTGTAACAATGTAACATACTAATATAAGTGGATCATCATAGAGGGAAATGGGTATAGTGTATATGGAAACACTTTATACTATCTTCTCAATTTTTCTGTAAAATTAAAACACTTCTAAAAAATAAAGTCTATAAAAACGAGGTGTTTTCTTGTTTTATGATTATGTGCCTGTATTTCCTAATAAATATGTAAATTTGCTTTACCTTCCTTGATACTGATATTACAGAAAATACTAAGTAACTCTGAAAGAATTTGTAACTCCAATTCAACAAGCAATAATTCTTGCTATTAACTTTTTGGAAGAACCCACTGAATAAATCAAAGCAAATTGTCTTTAAAGGCTGAATTTCTTTTCAGTGCTTAATCTTTTATATGATTAATGCATACCACAAGCATGATTCTGTTTCCAAGGGCAGAAAATGTTGATTGTAGGCAATGATTAAAGTACAGTGAAATATTAATGCCTGATGCTATAACAACTTTAATGTATTTTATGTTTTCAAAATGATGAATTTTTTTTTCAGTTAATAAAGTATTCACTTTTATACATTTCCTACCCACCTTTTCCCAAAACACCCACAAGGAAATGATACTATCATCTGATATTAGGTTCATCAATTTAAATTGGAGTTTTTGGTAGCTGTGGTTGCCAATGGTACTGGAATGTGTGACACTTTTACAAATCCTCTCCATGGCAAAAGCTGATCTTCACAAGGTAAATCACAGTAGGTGCCTAAAGCCAAATGACATATAGCTTTGTAGCTAGATTACCAAGCATTTTACTTAGAGGCGCAATAGGATGTAGAAAAGGCCATTTCTCTTTCTGTCTTTTTCTGCTCAAAGGTCACTCACCACCTTACTTTTTATCAGCCATCTCAGAAGTTTTCCACAAATTTAGACTATATAATGTCACTTAATGTGAATGTAGCTCAACATTCTGTTTTAGTACAGCTAATCTCACATTATCTTATTGGTGCTAAATATGTAAATCATCAGCAAATTTTTGTACTTAACTTTTTTTCTTTGATGTGGACCACTTTTTAAAGTCTTTGTTGAATTTGTTACAATACTGCTTCTATTTTATGTTTTGGTTTTTTGGCTGTGAGGCATGTGGGACCATAGCTCCCCGACTAGAGATTGAACCCACACCCCCTGCATTGGAAGGCGAAGTCTTAACCACTGGACCGCCAGGGAAGTCCCTGTACTTAACTTTTAAAAATAATTAAAATAAGCTATTCAACACATTTCCCCTTAAAAAAAAAAAAAGTAATTCTCTTTAGGCTGGCCCTGGGCACATACGTGACTTTGCCATTTTTTCCATGCACTATTTTCTTATCTGTTCTACTGTGTCACATTTGTTCTACCTTCTCAAAAAGAAGCATTTAAAAATTCATCTACGCACTCATGCATTCATACATTTATTAAATAAATCTATTGAACACCTACATATGGCACAGAAAAGAAGGCAGAAAACTAATCTGGGTTTTACAGAAAGTAATGAACTCAGTTAAAATTTTTGGTGAAAACAGGTGTTACTCAATCAACTGGAAATTACATTTCATTATGGGGACTCACAGACTCAAGGAAAACCAAAACCTAAATAATAATAAAGTAATAAAAGCACTAGCCATTTACTGAGTGCCTGCTTGTACCTGACTCTGAAACTCTAAAATCATTATGGATGTTTTGAGGATTATCTGATATAATTGTAATCTCCATTTTACAGATGAAAATAACAAGGTTCACAGACATTAGGTTACTTGCCTAAAGTGAGGTGGCCCAGAAACTAAAGAACTGGAAATTGAACCTTAGACTTCATAATGCCAAAGTCTATGCTTTTAATCACAATGTGTGTGTGTGTGTGTGTGTGTGTGTGTGTGAGAGAGAGAGAGAGAGAGAGAGAGAGAGAGAGAGAGAGAATGTGTTTAATAGAGAACTTCTGAGAAATGGCAAGAAAACTACCAGGTATCCATAAAACAATAATTTAGGAGCTTCCTACTATACAAGTAATTGTTAATCATATGGCTGAACTAAGGATCTCTCACTTTTGAACTAAGAAATCAAAAGCTTCCAGAAGTTGAGTCTAAATTTTACACTTACATAAGATATTTCATACAGAATGCTAAAGTATAATAACTAAAGAGCTCTGAAAATACTGGAAGCATTCATATTAGTATGATTTCATAATGTGGATAATAGAGGATTTAAGAAATTGGCAGAGGCAACTGCAGACTCATTTGTTATCATTTCTGTGAATAAAATGAGAAAAATGAAAAAAGAATGGCTAGCAATTTTAGGTAGTTTGCTTAATCTCCATACTAGGAAAGACTAAGCAAAAAAAAAAAAAAATTCTCGAAATTTTATTTTGAAAGCACCTACAAGTGTATATGGTCTTTTTATACCAAATAACTTGGAATTATGAACTGTCAAAAAAGTCTAATCTCCTCTGATGATAAAATTGCTGACTTTATTTGAAACTATGAAATGAAAAATGAGGTAATAAGAAATTCTTAAGAAAAGGAGTAGAAAAAACAAAATTATAAGAGTTATGTTAAAAAATATTTTGAAACAAACATAAAATCCCCATTACTGGTACAGAGCTTTTAAAACCTTATTTTGGTTTTAAGTTTTAATAAATATTTATATGTTTACATAATTACTGTCATAAGGAAGACAAATTTAGGTCAGCTTTCTTCATTCTTTCTTTATTAAGCATTATTCTATTTTGCTCCATCATCTTGTAATTATAATATAGTAACTGTGTAGCTTTCTACTAAATGGATATAATTTCCTTAACTATTTTCCTATTGTTAACAATTAAAGGTGTTTCCAATTTTTTGTTTTACAAATGACATGACAATGAGCATCTTTATATAATAATTTTCTGGATTATAAATTATTTATTGGCATAAGCTTCCAGAATTAGAATTAATGTGTAAAAAGCTATTAACATTTTTATCTTGCTAGACATTGCCAAATTACTTGTCAAAAGATGGAACCAAATTATATTGCAAGAATCTTTGCCAACAGAAGACATTATATATAATTTTTGATTTTGCTAAATTAATAAGTTGGAAACCTATGTTCCATTTCTTTGGATTCTTTGATAACAGAGTGCTGCTGGAGGCTGGGAGGGCAGCCATGTCCATGAAGGCTCCCCAGAGTTGGAGCGGGGAAGTGGAAGAAGGTAAAAAAAATACTAATTGTATTTTCCCTCGATTGTTATCTCTCACTCTTTTCTGCCTCTGTGTAACTTATATCCAGGTAGCTGGAGAAAAATCATGTGGCAGGGCAAATTGGTATTCCAATAAATTAATAATCACCAACTTCAAATGGATTTTCAAGACTGGAAATATTGCTCTGACTTACAGTACGTTCTTTCTAATTCTCCTTAAGGACTATTTTCTGAGAAGCTTTACCTGCCCTCCTCAAATGTCCCTCCATCCTCTCTACTTCCTGCACTCTGAGCTGGTGAGGTGCTTCATAGCTCATTAAGAACACAGAAGTCAGTAAATAGTCCACTGCCAAATCCATTAATTCATTAGCATTTGCGTTGATCTTTGTATTCCCTTTTACTACAGGACTTAAAGTTAAAAGGCCACGAGCACTACAGATAGCATTTCATTTTCTCTCATCTTCTCAAGTACTTCACAGCACTGCATTTTCTACAACCCATCTACTCCTTATGAATGATTCTTGCCAAAATTCAACCTCATTCTAGACTAGTAACTCCAACTTAAAATGTTAAAAACTATACGTGTAACATGAAAGCCTCCCTCCTCCCCTAATCCCTGCATATCTTCTTTAGCCAATTCCTGTCTGAACTTTTCAAAATTGTTATCTTCATATACTGTTTCCATTTCCTCATGTCCCATTTACTCTATAATTTACATCCATCTGACTTCTCTCACTGTAATCGCTTTGCCCACTGTCCTGAAATTTTACTTATGAAGGTCACCAGCGATCTCCATGTCAGTATAGCCAATGAATAGTTTTTGTCCTATTTCTAGGCTTTTTCCTTCTTTAAAAAAGAAAAAGAAAAACAAAAACCGTTTTTTTTCTTCTATGCTTTTACACTCTCATCATCTTCTGTCTTGGTATATTTTACTGGCTTTCTGTGTTTAATCTGATTTCTAATATTCTATTAGTTTCCTTTATCTTCAGTGGAATAAACCAGTATATGAAGGATTATTCTCAACAGTTAGTTCTCATAATAACAGTACTAGTAGCAGCAGTCAATACTCTATAATGCTTATCATGTGCCAGACACTATTCTAAGACACTGTTTAAATACATATATATATATACACACATATATATATGAGGTTTTCCTCCTCATAGGCCTATGAAATAAGCCTACTATTATACCCATGTTACAAATGAGAAAACTGAGGCAATGAGAGGCCAAGGTCACATGATCAGTACTTGGTGAAGCCCCGCCTGAGTTAATGCCGGAACTTTAGAGTAGACAAGTTAAATAATGTCTCACAGATTGGCCTTAAAAGCGAGCAACATTTAATTAATGACCTGTGAAGTATCAGAAAAAAAATGGAACATTTTAAATTGAATGGGAACTACTAAGTCATGTATCAGTAACTAAGATTGGCTCTTATTGAATGAAATTATTTTTCATTATTCTTTTGAAAGAAGAATATTCTTGTGTTAGTGTTTCACAGTATTTTTTCATTCACATATTTATTCATTTATTAGACACACATTTCCTCCACACCTTCTATGTGCCAGTGTCTCCTGCAAGCTTTGGAAGATTCAGTGGTGAGCAAAAAATTACAAAGTCCTTGCTCTTAAGCAAATGTCCAGTGGTGGAGGAAGACAGAGTAAACATGTAAATAAACTTTGTACAGTGACAGAAATACGACTGGACAATGGGATGGAGAGGCAGTGAGGAGGCAGATCTCTTTGGTCAAGATAGTAGTGGTGGCGTTTGAACCGAGGCCTTAGTGATCAGAGGGAAATTGGTCTGCGTAGAAGGATTAGCCAATCTAAAGCTGGGAGAGCAAGAAGTAGAGCTTGTTGCATCTGAGGGATTGAAAAAGACAACTGTGCCTTGAACCCCATGAAGGTCAGGGAAAGATGTAGTAAGTGACTAGACCACATGGTCCCTGTGAGCCTGGCTAAGTAGTTGAAATTTTAATCTCTTTACAATAGATAGCCTTTAGAGATTAGAAGCAGTGCAATAATAGCATCTGATTTGTGCTTTTTGAAAGACTACTTCGACTGTTGAGTGTCCTACAAAAGCAAACTACTTGTGTCTCTATGAAGTGCAGATAGTAAATTTTAAAAAGCCCAATGAGCTCATAAGCAGTTGGTTTACTAACTGTAATCATTTATCTTAACTAGACTTCATTAATATAAGCTTGGTGACCTTGGGGTCCTGGGACATATTAGATTAGGGAAACCCAACTATTTTCAAATAGTGTGATTTGAAAAATTCTCGAAATTGTTGGGGTTCAGGAAGATTATTTTATTGCTGGGCCTGGATGGGAAGTTTAGAATAAGAAAAGAAAGTATGATGGCTGGCTTCCATCTATTCTCCCTTTCTGTGGGAGAAATGATGGTGGGGTGACTACTTTGCTGTTGACCCAATGCTTAAATTTCAGAGCTAGTTCAATCCAGTAAATATTTGCTGAACAACTATTATATGTTAGGCACCTAGCTGAAACTGGGAATATAAAGAGAATAATTAATAATAAAAGCAGGTATTACTAACAAGAGACAGGCACTGTGCTAATGCTTAACATGCACTATCTCAAGTTACATTAATTTACACACTAACCATATGGGGTAGATGCATTTATTATACCATTTTCCGGGTGAGAAATCTAATCCCTTTAAGGGGCTTAAGTTACTTCTCCAAGGTTACACAGCTAGTTAGGGGCATAGGCAGTATTTGGACTCAGGTCTGGTATCAGCACCAATTCTCTTAACCATTATGCTCTATAAGGACCTTACTTGAGAAGTTCAAGATTATACATATATGGATACAACCAACCCTAAGACCATCTGGCAAAACTGGCTGCTTGAGAAGTCCTGGATTTATGTAAGATGCTCTTGGAAAGGAGAAGATCGTGAAGGAGGGTCCCCAAAACACACTCTCTATACTAAGGGGCAACAGAAGAGAGAAAGAATTAGCCTACAGCAGTATGATACTGAGGACCAAGAAACAGTGTTTCTCTCTTTTGTGAATAGTTATTAAATTATTTCTACTTCAAAGTATCAGAAAGAAATCACAGTACTATGGACAGTTTGCAGAGCCACCCTATCTTAGCGTGAATCCTGGCAGGTATAGAGTCCATAGTATGACCGTGGCACCTAAGTGTAGTTAAATAAGCTTTCATTTTTCTTTAGCCTTAAAGCAAAGTAGCTTTCTGATAGGTATAATTTAGGAAAGTCTTCAAAGAAAATATTTGAAGTCCACTATCTCAGAGAAAAGCAATTTTGCAAAAGATCTGTCAGCAAAAGCAAGGCCAAACACACTAATTATTTAGTGAGACTTGTATTGTTATATCATTGCTCATGTTGTTTCTTTACGCATTTACCTGGAAGAAGGCTTTTAATGTTCAACAATTCTCAAAGAGATAAAGACCCACACTGATGTGTCAGAAAGAGCTTTGCCCTGGAATTAGATCAGTTTAGGTTTGTCTACTTACTAGAATTAGGTAACATTCTTAATCTTTCTGAGCCTGTTTCCTATCTGCAAATAAGGATAACACTATCTATTACAGAGGGATGGGGTTAAATTAAATGACACATGTAAATGAAATATATCCTTCCAGACTGAGAACATACCTAGTAAATGTTAAGTGATCTGCAAATATTCTGCTTTCTTGAAATGGATGAAACCTGTTATCATGTTCTTAACCAATGGTCTAAATATCAAGACAATATTTAGTTAAAAGTTATATTTGTTCTTTCACTGTCCATCTGCATTTTAACATATTCTAACATATTCTTCTTGATCAATTGTGTCAATATTAGTAACATTTGTCATTTAAGCTATTACTGTTCATATGTTTAAAATATTTCAGTGTGATATAAGTCATTACTCAAAGGGATGCCTAGCTGGCTTTATCAAAGATTTATTTTAAGTAAAAATAAAAGACACATTTTTCATTTTCACCAAGTTTTATTGAACAGTGTATTCATTAACTGTATGAACTTTCTGGCCAACCCAATACAGTAGCCAAGACATGGAAACAACCTCAGTGTTTTTTTGTGGATAAATGGATGAAGAAAATGGGGTGCATACAACCTACGATTATTCAGCCATGATAAAGAAGGAAATCTGGCTATTTGTGACCACATGGGTGGATTTGGGGGGCATTAAGCTAAATGAAATGTCAGACAGAGAAAGATAAATACTTTAGGATCTCATATGTGAAATCTAAAATACTGAACTCATGATAGAAAGGATGGAATGATGGTTGCCAGAGCTGGGGGTTGGAGGTGAGGAAAATGAGTGAAGATGATCAAAAGATAAAAACTTCTAGTTATAAGATAAGTGAGTAACGGTGATGTCATGTACAGCTTGGTCACTGCAGTTAACAATACCGTATTTTATGTTTGAAAGTTGCTAAGAGAGTAGATCTTGAAAGTTCTCATCACAAAAATAAAATTTGTAATTATGTGAATTAAGGTTAACTAAACTTATTGTGGTAGTCATTTCACACTATATATATATATATATATATCAATCATCACATTGTACACCTTGGACAGATAGAAATCAATTAAATCTCAATAAAACTGGAAAAATCTCATTTATATTTTAGGATAAATATATCAAATTGGGTTTCCTGACAAGATTAATAATAACTATAGATAAAAGGAAATAAGATATTGTTGTTGCTGCTGTTTGCTTTTCCAGAGTGCAAAACACTAAAAAGGGGGGAGGTGAGTATGGGCTTGCAAATGCTGCTCCATGGGCCCTAATGCTGTGATACAGACATTTAGTCCAGATCTGAAAGAGAACTTGAGTCATTTCAACAAATCTACAAAACAGTCGTGTTCAAACGTGAAGAGATGAAGAGATATCAGTGAATTCTTTTTCACACTGCAAGAAATCTGCCTTCAGCTTTCAGCAAAACCTCAGTTTTCGGGTTATGAGGGTAAGAGTTCTTAAGCAAGCAGTACAATGCTTCCACCAGTGCTTTCTCCCTACGATGAATAAGTTTTCAGTCTCCCCACCAGTGCTCATCTCTTCTCCCCTTAATGTCTTGGCCAAAATTCAACCATCAGCCCAGAAAACTCTTTCCCAGTTTCATTGCCTGTACATGACCACGTTATTTCAATCACCTTGGCACATTTATATTACCTACTTCCTAAGTTAGGTATTATATATATGAGATTTTAAATAAAAGAATGCCTGTAAAGTACTTAATGCTCAACTCCTAGCACAATATGAATATTCCGTAACTGCTGACTAGCATTATTGTTATATCATTTATATTAAAACTAATCTGTACTTTCACACACCCATGTTCTTTGTCCCCAACTGGGGTAAAGGAAATAAATGAACATTTATTATCTACAGTGAGAGTATAGAATGCAGTGTAGGCTATAGAATTAGTGGTGTTTGTAAGATCGGATCTTAACAAAAGGCATCACGAAACAGAGGAAAGCTTCAAGTGAGCTTTATTAGGGGGCGCTCCCGGGAGAGGTTCACCGGTCCGAGAGAAAGGGGCCAGAGAAGTCGCACCCGGGCGAGGGTTGGGCAAGATTTTATAGGGGAAGAAGGCAAAGGGGTGTGGTGAACCTGGGGGGTGCAGGGTATTCCTTATTTGGTGGTCTCTTCGGGTATCCTGGCAATATGTGGTGCCGGTTACATCAGTCTTGGGACCGCTAGTCCCGCCCCTCGAAAGGCAGGAAGGCTCGGCCGGGTGGAAAGCCCCCAGGTCAGTTCCTGGAACTGGGTGGTCCGGAATGTCTCCAGGTCGGTTTCTGGAACTGGGTGGTCCGGAGAGTTTCGGTCTGATGCAACCTGTGAATCTGATTGCGTTCCCCTGCCTCGGGCCAGTTGGCCTTACAGTGTTCAAGACTGAAACTGACCTGGATTTGAATTCCAGACCTCTCACTTACTTAGACTTTACTACACCTCAGTTCCCTTACTGATAATTAGAGATAATAGACATTTCAGGGACCACGGTAAGGATTAAAAATATTATAATGTTTGGATCCAGAAAGGGCATTCATTACCTCATTTAATGTAAACTCTTAGATAATCTGATTGAGTTTTGAGAATCTGATAACGGCTCTGCATCCTTTTGCTAAAAATAATTAGATAGGTAGATAACTATTCATAGCATTTTGCATAGAATTCCAGGGCTTTGCTAATATGAAAATCAATCAAAGGCTTTAGTTGGCACAAAGAACTCAGAGAAATTGTTGTGGGGCAAGAATTAGAATTCTTCTTGAAATACAGACTATCATTCTGGAGAAGAAAGAACAACATTTTAATGTGGTAAAATTTGGGTCAAAACTATGCACTTCCTTAATGGTGTTTCTACCAGCTCTTGATTTGACTGGGATTGAAATTTCTGACATTACTGTCCCCATCACAGACTTGAAAACCTGGCAGACAATCAAGTGCAACCTACAGTTAAAGGTCGCTCATCTAAAAACATGGGTATGTTACTACCATTCTGACAAGAGCGTTATGAAGATTCAGAAAAAGCACAAATAAACTCTCCTAACACCTGACAGCCAAGTAATACATCTTTCAGCTCTTTCAATTCTTTTTCCTGCTTACCTGACTTATTTCCTTCCCTGCTCTGAGTTCTCACTGTGTTTCATGTCCCACAATGCTGAAGTCATTGTAATGCTTTTACTCAGGAATCTCATTTAACATTTAGCATAGTAAATAAGAAAGCCTAAGAAGTGACTGAGGTAAACTGTCATTATTGCATCATTCTGATAACCTGATTTGTCCAGAAATGTAACTATGTGATTCTCCTTTACTTCCAGTTGCTCACCATTCATGGGCACAAATTGAGTGTATATCAGATATATTAAATTCCTGGAAAATTATCTGTGGTGTGATTTGGGGTTCTATTTGTGTACTACAGCTTTCCTAAAACTAAACTATTATCATTTCTACCCCTCTTCTGTCTGAAAATCCTCAAAACATAATTTCTAATTAATAGTTATACTAGTTGGCATTATAGTCATTCTTTTTTGTTTTTTCTCTGATTATAAGTATCTTCTGACTCTTAAGTCAATCAAATGGGTTCTCTACATATGAGGAAGCTCAAAGAGGAAAACAGGATGAGTAGGGTAAGAAGACATTCACACACAGAATTAGTGGAAGCCTTAGCAGTAACAAAGCTGGTGAAATTAGAGCTAATTAATTAGCAGTCAGGAAAATTTTGTCATGTGTTGTCATTAACTGATCAACTAGGGTAATTAGGCTTACAAACAATAGAAAGCAAAGAGTAGAAAATCTATTGTTTCTGCCAGCTTCTCCTGCTTGTTATCAGCGCAATTTCCTCCTAGTTTATGAAACAGTAACAGTTTGGTATTAGTATTTAAATGCCATCAATATAAGATATGGAGATATGTGAAGCCTACTCCACTTTCTTCGTAAACTAGTACTATAGCATCATAAATTCCACATTAGAATGATTTAGTTGAAAGATAAAATTCATGCAGAGTACACTATTTGTTTAAACTTCAAAAAAATCAAAAAGGATTGCTATATCTTGGCACACTCTTCTTTGTAGAATATGTTAGAGCCAGCCTTTTTTTGATTAAGAGCTACTGTTCTGTAGAGAACACTTTTTTCATATTCATAATCATCAGGCAAATCAAGGATCTGACTTCCTTAGAATCAAAGAACAGAACAGCTGATAAGAAAACTAAAATACCTTTTTTATTGATGTATAGATGATTTATGATATTATATTAGTTTCAGGTGTACAACATAGTGATTCAATATTGTTATAGATTATACTACATTTAATTATTATAAAATGATGGCTATATTTCCCTGTGCTGAACAATAAAATCCCTCTTTTGTTAAAAAAGTAGCAAATGATGGAATGTTAGGAAATTAATTTATTTCCCATGAATAATGATCAATAACTATGGGACACTGGCCCATGTAAGTTAAGAGGCTTCTTTTTCCATGTGATTCTGAATACAAAATGTATCCATATTCAGGACACGTTTTCAAAGTGAATTTTTTTTGGTACCTTAATAATCATAATGGGTAGTAAGATCAATTTGTTTTAACACTTATGTAGATAAGTGTTAAATATAAAATGATAAAACATAGGGTCTTTTCACTTTCTAATTTTAACTCTGTATATGAGACAAGGAAAACTAACTGCTTTCTATCATACTGTAGTTTTTGCTCAACTCCTACGATCAAAATTCTTGAAGGAGAGAATTACCTGTTTGTGTCCTTTCAGAACAAACCCCTTGCATACCAGGGCCATAAAAAAATCAATAGCCTTGAGAGACCTTTCAAGGAAATCATTGTTATTGATTCATCCTTCAAATAGGACCCAATTTAGCAACAAAATGATGCTGAAGTTTATCGTTTCTTCTCAGTGAATTAATAACTCTGGAAGATTTAAATGTCTTTTCCTAGATGACAGAGGTGGCTTCTATACACATACACAATGGACACATACACACCAATAACATCCTGATATCCATTTTACATCTGTAATTCCACTCTAAATTCGCCCTGCCATGAACCAACTCAAATGCCACATTATTCAACTCCTTTCCCTTGCTGGATGGATTGGGTTCAGGAAACAGGGAGCAATTTTAATGTCCTCTTTAGTAAACCTACACCCTAGTTATGAACTAAGAAGAAATAGTTTTGGTTTCTATTTTCTGGTATCTTGAGCCTTTCATATGATTACATCTCTCCAACTATATAGCTTGCAGAATTAGTAATATGACTAGAGATGCGGAAAAGTTTTGATGCCTAAAAATGTCTTCTCATCTACTAACTGATGGTTGGCACTCAACTCTCATCCTTTTATCTCGCAATCTCATCCCTTTAGCTTAAATCTTTTTTTCCCATTAAAATTCAAATACTGGTTGTGCTTTAAGATCGTAGTCATTTTTACCTCAGCCTGAATGATCCAAAAGCAAGTTTTGATGATGTGCAAGAGGGAAGAGAACTTGAGGGCATAAGTGTTCTGCAGAGGGTATTAGGGAATAGAGAAGACAGAGCAATAAATAGACTCACAGGGGAAACTCAGAAAGTGGAGCTTGATGAAACAAGCAAACATCATGGTTTTGCTAAGGTCTATTCTAATTAGTTGTTATTCGTGTGTAAAAGTTTGCCTAAAAAGCATAACCTATGAGTGATTTGTGCCCCTGCATATTACGGATGTATAACAAAATTCAAACAGTGCAAGGAACACACAGATGACCACATGGCCTCAGCCATGCTCCATTTTGTAGTCTGCCCACTTTGAGCATCAGAAAATGGATTGTAGAAATCTGGTTCATCTTATTTTAAACTTCTCATTCCCCAAATTTGAAATAGTATTTATTTAAAAACCAGGCTCTTTATAAAGATTGCAAAAACACTATAAAGTATTCATTGAAAAGAACCTAACATTTACTACTGTAGTACATTATGTACAATTTATTGACTATTTCTACTGAATATACATTTATGTATTACATAATCTAACATTTATATTAAGTATAACTATAATATGATTCTTGTGTCAACCCTGACAAAGCTGGTGAAATCCTTTGCTACAAAAATATGTCTCTGCCTTATATTTTTGTTTCAGTATTAGTTTCCACATTTGCCAGCAAGATACTTTTCATCCTACTAAACTAATAGGCCACTTAGTTGAATACTGGATAAAATACAAATGGCAGAGAATTCTCCATTTCTGTTTATAATTTTAAAAATTTCAACTAAAAGGGCAAAGCTTTTATCAATTTCTGTAGCTTGCTCTCTTCCTAAACCTACTTGCTTCTTCCATCAATATTTAAGTTTCTGGTTTAAATAACTGTGACTCTCCTTTAATGTGTTCTCTGTTAAAGGCTTTCTCTCCCTTTAGAATTGTTAGTAGGAGAAGTGGTATTTTTGTGGGAAGAAAACTGCATCTTCTCTACTACTCAGCTGTCAGCACTATAGAGCTACATCCTCAGTTGTATAATCAGAAACCTGGCCTGGCATCAACTAGTGGAACTAATAACCACTTTTTCAATTCCTTGCAATTAAAATATTTACATCAACTTCTCTTTGTTTTAACAATAGCATATAGAACCCAGTGTGGGTGTGGCTCATGATTCTGCTTCTCTGACTCATGATCTTAGACTTCTTGCTTCCAACTTCCTAATGAATGTGCCCTTTTAGCAATTGCTGGGGGCCAGGTTTGTTTACTGCTACTCCTTTCCAACAGTTCAAGGCCACGAGGCATCTCTTGAATGTATTTCTTTGCTACAAAGTATTTCTCTCCCCTGCCCTCACCCCACTCTCAGGTTCTGTTGCTTATTTAAGATTTGCATCTGTAAAGAGTCCTTTGGGTTTGTTTCCTTGGTGGACTGGCTGTCTTCCAAGATTTTGTTGTTAATCTTGTCTGACATTTTAAAGATGACCTTTTGGTGTTTTTATAAAACTTCTCAAGAAAAGGAAAACAGAAGTGCTCATCTAACCCTCTTCTAAAGACTATGCAAAAAAGCCAGTTGTTTTAAAACATTATGGCTGGTGATATAAATGGCTGCAGCATATTATATCTACACCTGCATGTTTTTAACTTCCAGAAACTAAAAATCAGCTCTGCAACATGCAATCAGCCATGAAGAAAGAAACAAACAAAAACCCAGTATTGAAAATTTTCTGCCTGATACCTGAATGTATTGGCGAACAAGCCTGCTACTTCTAGTATTTACATAAAGACAGTAGTCAAATAACCAATGCACTAAAACAAACAATTCTTCTGTGAGAAAAAAGAGTGATGCTACTTAGAGTTGATGGATATGAACTTTAGGAATTTTAGAGCTGAAAATAATCTTGGAGGCCTCCTTTTATAGATGAGGAATATGAGGTCTATGGTGGTTAAGTGAATTGTCCAAGCCAGAGATGGGACTAGGGTCAAAGTTGAGGTCTTCGGCCAGGATGTTGAGCTTACTCTTTGAACTTGCTGGGTGTTTACATATTGCATCAACAGAGCCCATATGTACTGGATTTTCTTCCATTTACTAATAGAAGCAAGTTAGTGCCTTTACAGGTATTGTAGTATAAAATCAGCCCATTTAGTCAAACTAGTCAAAAATTAGTCAATCTAGGAGTCCCAAAGAGACAATGCTTTGCAGGCTTTTTCTTTTCTTTTCTTTTTTTTTCCACTGGAAATGGGAATTAGATAGATAATGCATGTTTGAGTGTATGTATGTATACATATATATATACTTATATCTTGTTCAAATTTAAAAGAATACAATTTTTTATAGTCTAATTATGTATGACATAAAAATAGAACATCGTTAATCAAATACATTTGCAGTATTTATTTTTGTAAGTAACTTCCTTTCTTTATATATCTATACAGTTTTAAAGATAACGGGACAACACAGAAATATTATTCATTTTCAAGCTAACACTGATAAATAATGTTTTGTAAGTGCCCTAAATTATGTAAAGACTAAAAGTTCCATTGTTCTATCTATTCTATGGAAAGTGGTTGATGTTTAGCTATGAAATAATGTATCAATCTCAGGAAACAATTCTTAGGTTAAAAAACTCATTTTCCCCGTGATGTCTTTTCACAAAGATTTAATTCAAAAAGTTTGCCTTTGTAACATCTCCATCACTTTTCACCATTGTTCCCATGCATGTTCCTGTTAAGAGTGCCTGATTCTGTTGCTAAGCAACCTTGCAGTCTTGTTGGGTCATGATGATGAACTAATAATTATTTAAAATGTGTCTGTTTGGATAGGGTCTTTTGAAGAATATCGTGATACTTTTGTGTAAGAGGCTGGGTAAGAGGGTTCTTCATTTCAACTTACAGTTCGACAGGAATATAAGTGATAGAACGATGTTTTCCAGAAGAATGCCAAGAGCACACTAAAAAGCACTAGGTCTTACTTCTGCCCGGTATGCTTTTTTTCTAGAAAAGGGTAAAAGTCAGTCAGATGACAAGTCAAGAAATTTACCAAAGGACTTCAAAGAAATATGAGGAACATCAATATTCCTTTTATTGACTAGATTAAATTATTATGTTTTTCCTTCTCATCCCAAATTCTTAAGAAAAATTGTCAAGCCATATTATGTTGAAAAATAAGTCCCATGTAAGCGAGACATGGGTATTTGAATTTTATCAGGCTTCCAGAGAAAACTAAATTGTTGATTAAATCCTCATCCTGCTTGCTCTTGTCCCAGACATCCCTCTCCAGTTCAGGAATATCCTCCTTTAAATAGCTTATTTAACCATATGGGACTGATGCCAGTAGCCTTAATATTTTCTGTACAGTATACTGCGATATATAAGGGGACTACCATCATATCTCTAGCATGTAGTGAGAGTTAGTAAATAGCATTCCCAGTGTGTATCTGGAAAAACAAAAAGGTTGTTCCTTTAAACCATCTTTTTTGGTGATAAAGCAAAGAATCAAAGGTATTTCATTACTAAAGAATCCGAGAATGTCCTAACTCTAAGAGAAGAGCACTTCTAATGTCATCTCAAAATCCATCCAATCCAGAAGCAGAGCTGATGGTGCTACCAAGAGACAGAGTCTCCTTGTGGTGACACCACCTTCAAAAGTTTTGGAAGGTACCCCCAAACATCACCAGTTTTCTTTACAACCTTGCTTGTCTCTAGTATTTAAAGACACATCTGATACTTATTGATTCTATTTATATTTTGAGGGTGATCCCTTCTTAGGGATATCATCTCATATGCAAAGTTAAAAGTATTGATCATTTTTCTCTCCTAAACTTAAACTATTATAATTTATGTTTAAGGCAGCCAAATTTAATAGCTTTGGGGTCATAAAGGTGAGTGTTTAAATCTTGGTTCACTGTTCTGTAGGTGGTATATGGCCACTCCAGGTATCAGTTTTCTTACTTATAAAAAAATAGGGTTTGCAGTGCTTTCTTTTTTTTTTTTTTTTTTTTCGGTACGCGGGCCTCTCACTGTTGTGGCCTCTCCCGTTGCAGAGCACAGGCTCCGGACGCGCAGGCTCAGCGGCCATGGCTCACGGGCCCAGGTGCTCCGCGGCATGTGGGATCTTCCCAAACCGGGGCACGAACCCGCATCCCCTGCATCGGCAGGCGGACTCTCAACCACTGCGCCACCAGGGAAGCCCTGCAGTGCTTTCTTCACAGATAAAGGATTAAATTTGATATGCTAACATAGTGTCTACCATATAGTGTACATTAAATATGAGCCCTCTTTCCTATCTCCACTGGGTGTGGCCAACTTCTAGTTTTCTAGGGTTTACTAGAAAATTTCATACCTTCTAGGAATATATGGCTTCTGATCATATTCCCTTACCATCTTCATTTTACTAAACTAAAGGCTCTTAATTTTTTTGTAATTCCCACATTCTTATTTCCTATCTCAGCTACTTTTCTGTTAATTTTTTAGAATTCAGTTTATTTTAGCAGGCATTAATTGAGGTAAGGGGAATTACAGTAGGTCCTGTGGTTACAAATGTAAACAGGATCCCTGTTCTCAGGTACCTTACAGTCTAGTGTCAAGAGTAGTAAACAGATAAAAAATTGCAATTTGACCCGATAAATTCTGTGATATTGGTAAGCCTGTGACAACACAAGGGAAATATCTAAATCAGATTAGGGAGGATGGGAGATTAAAGGTAAAGGAGCTTGCCATACTTGTAGGCTTTTCTCTAGAGTTGGCAAACATCTTTACCTGTGTTCAAGGTTTAGATTGACCAAGACAGCCTTAACATTCCTTTCAGCTTAATAAAACTTTAGACAGGTTTCTTCCTGACTTATAGGCCCTTGACCTCCCCTTATTTAGAACATTTACTCTAAAAAACATGCAAATTCTTTTTTCACCCCTTTGACACGTAAATCTTCTTCTAGTAATCTTGCCAGATTTACAACCCAGGAATGTCTTTCTCACGGACATGGGAGCCATTTTTCGAAATGTAATCATCAAGAAAGATAGCACCGCATTCTCTGTGGGAGGGCAAGAGTCTAACTTCAATAAGTGCTGATTAGCAAACACAGATGGCCTAATCACATTAACCAGTCTCCTCCTAATGTCCTCCAGTACCAGTCCACTAGCTCACTCCAGAATTGATAAACTGTCCCACCTTTTGTTTCAGCAGAGTTTAGTCCAATCTCTCTCTCCAATTGCAATCGTTTTCAATAAACTTTCCCTTGCCTGTTTAAGTCTGTCCTTGGACAGGATGCATCCAGGTTTTGTACAAGGGGGAAAAACTGATTTTTGCCCAATAATCTACTCACTGATGCCTGGCACTTGGTCAACTTTTGTAATTGCTGATTAAAATAAGTCCATCATGTCAATGTCTAGGGGGAAATGTTTTCAATGGCTCTAAACACTTTGAGCAGTGATAAATGAAATCTCTGAGTTCACCATCTTCTAACTGGAACTAGAATTATTTTTCCAAAAATATATTTCTTTACACTTATGCACAAAATGAGCCTCTGCCTCAAAGAGACTGTGAGTAGGCTCAAGTAGCCACTCGTCCTAATAGCTTTATACTCGTTCTTTTGGTATTTCAATTATCTCAAGTGTTCAGAATCATGAATAAAGTTGGGAGCAATTCATGATGATGTTAATCAACTATAAATTACTCAACAAGGGCTCCCCTTATTATACTCTCCATGAAGCTCCCTAGAGGATCAGCTCAGGTACTGGCCTCATGCACAGTCTACATTGAGAGGATTTCCAATAATTGATGGTTTTAGCCAAAATTTTGAATTCTAAAAATGGATGGAAATTTGGAAATTCTAAATCAATCATAGCAAATTACAAATTATCATCAAGAAAGACTGCATAATAAAAATTTCTAAAGGTTACTGTAGAAATTAAGCTTAAATTCAAATTTAATTCTAAGGTAAATAAAAATATGTACTCCATTTTCTTTTTTTCATTATAAAATTTATAAAACCAGAATTTTCCTTCTAATGTGCGCATTTGGTGTACTTGCTTTCTCTTTCCAAAAAAAGTTTCACTAACTTAAGGACATATACAACATATGGCACCTTAGAATTAAGGAAATATGGGAGAATGATTTTGATTACCTCCTCATGCTACATGAAAATTCATTACTTCAAACTTTCTTGAACAGTTTTTTAAAAGATGCCAGTTATCTAACTCATACAAACACCCATATACATATGTACATCTTTCTTGTTGGGGAACAGACTTATATTCGTGTAAATAAGTGGTCATTAAAGTTAATGTGTTCATTTTATATAGTTATAATTTAAGATATAGTAGAAATTGGTTTGAACATGATATATACCTTTTTAAAATATATTAGAGACTTATAGAACCACCTCACAGTGACTGTATTTGTCCAGTATGAGGTTTAGAATATACTTTACTACTTAAATGAGTTGAGTATGATATTTTATCATTATACCTTTGCTTTTATCATATATTGTGGATGTAGAGTCTTTGGTCAGAAACACCCTCTATATTATAAAAACATCATTATAGAAAAATGCAGTATTCTTTTAATATATATTTTAACATGAAACTAGGACAGATTTTCAGCAAAAGAAGGGAGCTGCATATATTTGGCTTTTACTGGCAGGCCTGTTTCTGCCCAGTAATTACCCAGTCTTTACATACATGTTACAGTTCAGTGCTTTTAAGGAAATCCAGCTTTCTTTGCTCTCTGATCTTTTCTTCTCACAAAATACTTAGCAAACACATAGCTATTAGCTCCATAGGAAGTGGTTGTATATATCAGGTATTTTTCACAAGCCCACTTAACCAAGGTACCAAGTAATTTGACTAGAATCCAAACCAAATCAGTTGAAGAGCTAAGTGTGCAAAAAATCCTGTAACACACTAGATTCCAATAAGCCACAGTTTTATTAACACTGCATCACTTAGCAAACTCAGATGGGGTCTTTGGGTCTTTATGTTGAGTTTCTTTAATTGGCAAATGCTTAAGAGCACACTTGATTGATTGATTGATTGATTGATTAAAGAATCATCTTTTTTTTAAATTTATTTATTTTTGGCTGTGTTGGGTCTTCGTTGCTGCACGTGGACTTTCTCTAGTTGCGGGGAGTGGGGGCTACTGTTCGTTGTGGTGCGCGGGCTTCTCATTGCGGTGCCTTCTCTTGTTGCAGAGCACGGGCTCTAGGCACGTGGGCTTCAAGTTGTGGCACACGGGCTCAGTAGTTGTGGTGCATGGGCTTAGTTGCTCCGTGGCATGTGGGATCCTCCCGGACCAGGGCTCGAACCTGTGTCCCCCGCATTGACAGGTGGATTCTTTTTTTTTTTTTTTTTTTTTTTTTGCTATACGCGAGCCTCTCACTGCTGTGGCCTCTCCCGTTGTGGAGCACAGGCTCCGGACGTGCAGGCTCAGCAGCCATGGCTCACGGGCCCAGCCGCTCCCCGGCATGTGGGATCTTCCCGGACCGGGGCACGAACCCGTGTCCCCTGCATCGGCAGGCGGACTCTCAACCACTGTGCCACCAGGGAAGCCCCGACAGGTGGATTCTTAACCACTGCGCCACCAGGGAAGTCCCTAAGAGCCCACTTTAAATGCAGTTACACAATGACATCATGATAAGAAATGCTATAGGAATATAGGCATAGAAAAAAAAATTATCATCACTCACATATGCCCTGAGCATTTTCTGCTGAAGAGAGAATCTGAACTCCATAATGAGGGTACTAATATATTACATGCTTCTGATAGTAAGTTCTTATCACTTGAGAAATATCATTAAACATTATATCTCTGCAGCTTAATCCTTCTTAACCTGAAATATACCTTTAGAAATAATATTTTAACAGTTAGAGAAAATTCAGCTATTACATAGCTATTTATCTAAATATTTACGTGAGATAATTATGAAGGCATTCTATTAATAATTTTGTGAAGACATTGTAATAACAATTTAGTCTTAGAATTTTAGAAAAAAAAATAAACCAATAAAAAGGTACTTCTTCTGGTTCAAACTGTACAAATGAAAATTCTGAAGCTAAGTAAACTGGGCAAAGTATGTTGCTGTTTCATAAGTTAATGAAAGTAAATTTATTTATTAAATTTTTATTTATTTATAGTTTCATGGGTTTATAACACATAAGGTTCCTGTGTATAATATTATATTTTGACATTTATATAAACTACAGTGTGCTCACCACCAAAAGGTTAGTTGTCAACTGTCATCATATTGTTGACCCCCTTTACCCATCTTGCCCTCCCTCCACCCCCTTCTCCTCTGCTCATCACTACTCTGTTCTCTGTATCTATTTGTTTCAGCTTGGTGTCTTCATTCATTTTGTTTTGCTTGTTTTTATATGCCACATATGAGTTAAATCATATGGTATTGGTCTTTCTCCATCTGGTTTATTTCACTTAACATAATACCCACAAGGTCCATCCATGTTGTCCCAAATGCCAAGATTTCATCTTTTTATGGCTATTATTCCATTGTAAGTGTGTGTGTATCTTCTTTATCCATTCATCCATCAGTGAACACTTAGGTTGTCTCCACATCTTGTCTATTCTAAATAATGCTGTGATGAACACAGGGGTGCATATACCTTTTCAGATTAGTGTTTTTGTATTCCTTGGATAAACACCCACAAGTGGAATAGCTACATCATATGATAGTTCTAGTCTTAATTTTTTGAGGAATCTCCATGTGATTTACCATAGTGGCTGCACTAATTTACATTCCCACCAAAAGTGCACAAGGGTTCCCTTTTCTTCACTTCCTCTCCAGCACTTATTTCTTGTCTTTTTGATAATAGCCATTCTAATGGGTGTGAAGTGATATCTCCCTGTGGTTTTGATTTACATTTCCCTGATAATTAGTGATGTTGAACATTTTTCATATGCTTGTTGGCCATCTATATACCTTTTTTGGAAAAATATCTATTCAGTTTCTCTGCTCATTTTTTAATTGGATTGTTAGCTTTTTTGTTGTTGAGTTGCTTGAATTCTTTATCTATTTTGGATATTAGATACATGATTTGCAAATATCTTCTCCCATTTGGTAGGTTTTCATTTTGTTGATGTTTCCTTTGTTGTACAGAAGCTTTTTAGTTTGATAATAGTCCCATTTGTTTAGTTACGCTTTTGTCTCCTTGCCTGAGGAGGCATATGCAGAAAGATATTGCTAAAACCAAAGTCAAAGCGAATACTGCCTATGTTTTCTTCTAGGAGTTTTATTGTTTCAGATCTTACATTGGAGTCTCTAATCCATTTTGAGTTGATATCTATGTATGGTATAAGATAGCGGTCTAGTCTCATTCTTTTGCATGTGGCTATCCAGAAAAACTAAATTTAGATGCTCTCCATCCTTTCATCAAATTTTCAACCCATTCAGATTAATCTGCAAAACTTCATCAAGAGGTTTGAAGGTAGAGAACTTTTTACTGTCTAGCTGATTTTTAAGAGTGATTAGGGCAGAGTTATAAATCAAATTACTGCAAAAAACGTTCTGGCTAGTCCATGTCAGTCACTTTCCTAAATTTCAAGGTTATTGACTGCTCAACTTATCTTATGACTTTAAATTTGAAAGCCTCAAATTTGCAACAAGTTCTCATAGGATTCAAAGCAGTAGGGGTTTTACAGAATGATTCTGTTAAATTAATCTTTTCCTCATTTGAAACATAGATGATTAAGATACATATTAATTTATTCAGAAAAGTCATACATTTTTTCAATGGAAAAAGTCTTCCCTTCTGTGCTCCCTAGGGCTATTTGTGTGCAAAATTTAACAAATATTGGTTCAACTCTTTTTTTTTTTTCTGATTCAAAACTTCAGCATGAGTGATGATTAGTTGGATGGCTAACGAGACAGTAATCTCCTCAAACATCTTTTAACCCACTTGTACATTCTACATGAAGCAGCAGCTCAGTAAACGTTGAATGAACGAGTGGACAGATCCCACTTACCCAGAAGACTGAATTCTTCTTTAAGAATCTGAGGTTTAATTTTGTGGTCAAATGTTTAGAAATGGAAACAGAACTCAAAGTTCCACTTGACTTATAACGTGACTTCTGTCCTCAGCAGATGGTTAAAAAGGTTAGTTCTACCAGTGGCTTCAGAAAACATACAAAAGGTGTTAGCAGAACCATGATATTCACGGTATATATTTGATTGTTTCAAGAACTGAGTGAACAGGTATTACTTGTAAGGGCAATCAGGTGCCAGTTTCAATGATAAGGCCTGAACTGCAGGGGTTTCACACTCAGCCCTGCTACTTGTTAATTCTGGCTTAACTCATTATGCTTCCTGATGCTGCCACACAGCTCCTTATTTTGAGGTAATAGGTGATTTGACTATGCTTTTTTGTTTGTTTGTTTTTCTAACGTTACACAGAAAGCTAGAGTCAAAAATTTGTGTGTAGTCTGAGAATGATACTTTGGATATATTGCTATTTATGATAAGCCCAGATTTACATGTTTACCTCGAACTGGAAAAAAATTGCTAACTAGAATTTCCCCCGTAAAAGTAATTACTGACAATGTCTCCTCCTTAACCACATGGACCTATATCAAGGCTGCTTATCTGTGCAAGATACCAAAGTTGTTACCACAGGACTATGCTATCACAAGCAGATTTTCTGCCAGTGGGCTGGGCCAGCTTTTGCAAACTACAGGAAACCTGGGTTCCTAAAATAACCTAAGGGACACTCCTGATCTAAACTCAAACAGAATGGGGTTAATACATAAATCCTTGCAGGAAGTTTGGACACTGAAAAGATCTGTCACTGAGGATGGCGATTCAGCTTAACAAATGAGGCAATGAGACTGATGGAATACGCCCTTTCCAAAGAAGTTACAATGATTTCCGTTGATACTATCAGTATTTCCACAGTCCTGTTTCCAGGAGGTTATATATAGTATCACAGAAGAACCCTGAGAACAGATAATCAAGCCTTTATAAAGAATCAGAGAAATATATTAAATGTCTCTTAACAAGGAGAATTGAACTTTTTTACTAACAATAACCATTCTTATCATTATAGAATTATTATATTGTTCTTAATATTTTATTATTAAATAAATATTATCTGCAGGGAAGGCAGATTGGCATCACATAAGTGTTACGTCACTGAAAACTAATCAATACACACACAAAATAATGTGCTAAGGCTACACTAGGGAGTCTCACTTCTGATCTCAAGGTTATGCCAGTTTATCCCAATTTCTCAACAAAACTCTTTATCAAACTTATTGTATCTTATCCCGCACTACATCGGAACTGTTTTAAAAGGGATCTTGTTAGTCATTTTCCTTAAAAAAAAAAAAAGAGAAATCCAAGTCATGCCTTTTCTATGAAATCTTTGGAGGTTGCTATGACAATGTTATTTGTAGCTCAGCCCACAATTCATATTCTTCAGCTTTTACCCAAAGTAACCTGGTTCTGCTTGCTAGGTATCATCTTCTAAGACTCCAAGAGATATTGCCAAAGCTTTCTCCAGAGACTAGGATTGGAAAAATGATGGCATTATTAAATGCTGAACTTTACAAAAATCATTTCTATTTTGAGCACCCTAACATAGTTATCTTCATTTTGCATAATCCTTTTTTTTTTAAACAAGGATGTACATTTTTACATGGTTGCAATTACAGCAAACACAGGGTTTTGTGTTATTCCTTCACCATTTCCAATAATGAAAGCATTTTTCATATATTACAACTGGGGGATTATTTTAATGTTAAAGAATACATGATATTTAATGGATACAATCTATATTTAATTTAATCAGATTCCTATTACTAGCTATTTGTCTTCATTTTTTTCCTTATTACAGATAGATTCACAAATAATATTATTATGAATATTATTTTCCTCTACAGAATTGTTTCTTTGAATGAGACAGGGGTTATGGTTTGTTTGGCTTGTATCGACAGTATTTATAAAAGTGTAAATCTGAATGTGTTTAGGTGAGGCAAGTACAGTAACCTGTATTCCCATTGCCTTCCCCCAGGCCAACATTGTACATTTAGATGACCTGCTTGACCCTGAAAGCATTTGAATTTTTGACTCCTGGATTACTGGGTCAAAGGCGTAAGTATCTTTATGACTTTCAATAACAATGATCATTTAACTCTTCTAAACCAGTTATACATGTATTTCAATGTCACCAATTTTCATTTATTTGAGTACTTTCCAAACGTTAGGTGCTGTATACGCATTGGGGACACAATGAGCAAGTAAGACAATGAACAGGGAGTTACAATGCAGTCTGAATTAATAGAACTTAGAATAGGGTACTAAGGGAACCCATAAGAGAAGCAGAAACAAGTCTTCTCCAAATCAGGTCACTACATGGGGAAGTGGTAGCAAGTAGAAGAACGGAGGAAGGAGAGAAGTCCAGGCAAAGAGAGCACCACATGCAATGGCCTGGAAAACATAAAGCAAGCATATTTTAAGTATTATGAGAATGGAGAGGGTGAGGTTAGTGTTGAAAGACATGAATATATATGAAAAAGCATATATATATGATTTTATAATGTAGTCATCATTAGGTATCATTTAATAATTTTTTGTCAAATTTACTAACTATATAAGCATGTTATACATGTAAAGTAGATTTAATATGCATCGCATCTAAGAAAATCCAATTCCTGACATAATCAGCAGAATGAAAAGTGACACAGAGATTAGAAAACTCCCCAGCACTTGAGAGAAGAGAGGTTTGTGCAGTTTGATGGCAGCACAGGCCCATGTGTAGGAGAAGGGGAGGTGATGGAGCAGCAGGGATAGGTTAGAACAGTTGGAGTGCCTGGAGGGCCAGGCCAAGGAGTTCACTTTGTATTAACTCAATGGTCAATGAAATTACATAGCCATTTTAGAGGAAACAAAATTATAATTAAAATTGTAGAGGAAACACTCATTCCTTTCACTAAAGCAAAATACAGAACATCCTGGTGTCAGCACTGGAAAACAATCTCCAGGTAATTGAAGCAGGAAAACCACATCCATTTAGGGGTTCTCTCATTTTCATTATGACTGCTACCACCATAGCAGCCTCTAGGCTTCCATTCTAACACTTTTGTCCAGCTATGGAGCAATCAAAAACATCTTGCTTTGTTTCACTTTAGTACAAATGATATAGAAAAGACATCAAAAGAATTTATTAAGTGATAAGAGAGAATAACTGGGAAACAAAGCGTGTGTATGAAATATATAAACAGTCTAGTTTACAAAGAACTACTTTATTCTTTAGAGAACATTGTTAGCCCATAGTCCATGTTATTCTACATTGGACACCAAGTATCTGTTAACCCTATGAAATAATATGTAAGACATTATGTGCATTTATATAGTCTTTGTATACAGGATGTGATGGAAGAGGACCTCTACCAATAGATAGAAAAGAAATTCTTGTAACTGTGTGTTATGCAAGCCAAAAGCGGATGGGGTAATTTGCCAGAAATACTACTATAAGGGATATAAGTAATTTGGTCCAAGTACACCACTCTCTGGGTTGCATTATTCAAGAGCAAATTTTAGAATGTCTGGAAGCAGAGGTCTTACCCAGTGTTCGAGACATATGAGGTCTCTGAGCATTTCTCTGAAATCACACTGAACATCTTGTGTACATGTATGTGTGTGTGTATATCTCCTGGGAAGTCTTTAAAAGGCTCATAAGCTCTTTTACGGCACTTCTTCAATTCACTTCTGTGCTGGACCTCCCCATTTATGAAAGCAGAAGTTTCAGCCTCTGAGACTTTGGGCACAAGTCAGCAGGTGGTGACAGCTTTCTCTTCCAACACTGCATCTTTTAAGCATTCTTAAGAAAGCAAGCAGCCATCAGTTATGAACATCATTCAGGTGATGTTCTGTATGTATGAACTGTATTTGAGATTAAAAGACGGGGAAGAGATGGGAAGTGAGTAGACATGAGACTATTATAGGGCTCAGGAGAAAAGTGGCAGAGTCTAATTACGATGGGATGAGTGGGAATACAGAAATGAGGATGGGCAGAGGATGCACATCTTGGTATTTGGTATATACCGCAGGGTTTTTTTCACCAAGTTGTCATTCTGTGTTTGGAAAACAAAACTGGGGGGAAAATGAAATCAAAGAGTAAGTCAGTGCTTGGCATATAATAGGAATGTAATAAATTTTGGAAAGACTCACACTACCATGGTGAAACTTTTAGTATTAAACATATATTTAGTATTAAACATATATTCATTTGCAGAACAGACAGAAGTTGGACTTTTATATTACTAATGCTTACAATATTTCAACTTCTGGTTATCTTATACAAGTTCATTAGACCACTGATCGTTGTTGCAATGGAGTTCTGAAAGTTTAATTTTGAGATGTGAATGAGAAATGAGGTCATGGCATAGGTGAAGACAGGCAATGAAACTATAAAATTGGTAAGCTTGGTCTATGAGAACCTATATGAGCAAAGAATCTGAAAAAGAATAGATATATGGATATGTATAACTGAATCACTTTGCTGTACACCTAAAACTAACACACTGTAAATCAACTATACTTCAATAAAGTTAATTTTTAAAAAATTAATTAGTTAAAATTAAAAAACATTAAGCTTGGTGAAGTGTAGTTGACCTCGTTCAGGAAAGTAGAAGTAGGCACTGGTTCTGGAGGATACAGGAGTGGTTTGAATAGAGAGAGGGCCAACTTTACTTCCTAACAGTAAGTTAAAATTAGGGGAATACAGAGATTATAGAATAATAATCAGAAAGTGGCCTAAATGTAAGAAGCGGGCTGGCTCTCCTTATACTAGAGAAAGAGAAAGCTAAATTTGTGGTGGAGATGGTAGGGGAATCATTTGAAACAATCCAGATTTCAATTGAAGTGAAGAGGTCAGAAAATATTAAGGATAAATAAAGCTTAGTTTATTCATTAGGAACATGGAAGTTAGAGTTAGTAAAAACCAGTCTCAAAATGATAATTCTCTAATTTGATAATTCTGAACTAATCAGAAAAAAATATGAACTATAGTGCACATTAAGTCAATGTTGAGGAAAATGATGTATTTATCTGAGTACAATTCAGTTGTTATTTTACAATGCTTTAACAAAAGTACACACTAAATACATAGAATTTATATATACTATAGTATAAGTATACTTTTTAGCATAGAAAATTACAAAATTATCTAATCACTTAAAAGAAAATAGCATTATCCTTCTCACAAAGTTCTGAAATTAAAGAAAAAAATTATGAAGATATAAACTATTCACTGAAGTTTCTGAAATAATCAGAAAGCTTGAATCAAAGAGAGATTGCATTTAAGGAGGATGTGTTATTGTTTAATTCAACGGTTAAAGAAACAGAAAAATTAAATGGGAACACTTTTCTGTTAAACTTTCCCCTCGGGCAGCTGGTATAAATAAGGGAGCTAGTATGGACCCTCCATTTCCCTTGAACAGGTGTTAACTTCTTCCTGTTTAGAGGGTTTCACTTCATGGTTAAGAGCATGGCCTCTGGGCTCAAATCTTTTGTGCCTGAATCCTAGACATGTCACTTGTTAAGTGTGCAACTTTTGGCAAGTTTCTTACTTTCTCTAAGCCTCAATATTTAACTGTGTAATGTGGATAATATTTGTGAGGGTTAAATGCCACTGACAAACGGTAACTGGTATACATTTAAGCGCTCAATAATTTTGTCTATCAGGAGGAGTTTGGACATAGAGGGAGATGGTAGATAGATTCAGAAGGGAAATGTGAGAATTCGTTTAGAGTGAACAGTTTCGAGGAAGATAACAACTGAAAGGGGGGTCCTCCTTCCCATTCAGCTGCTAGAAAAAGAGGTGTGTTTAACAGAACAGAGAAAACAGGCTGAAAACTGGTGGCCCTGTGGGCATTGGAGGAGGCGAAGCATGTTAGAAGTGTTTCACACACAGACCGAAGAAGCTAAATACTACACATCCAACAGAGCTGCGGATATCAATTTAAGTATGTCTGTGGGTCTATCTGTACAATGTTTCTCTTGAAAAGTCAGCAAGTGCTGTGAAGATAGAGCTCCAATCCTCTCTGACACTTGTTTAGGGGAGGGGCAGCAGCAGAGAAATCTCAGGGTGGAAGACAATCTACAAATACCTGCAGGGACATACATGACTACTTTCCACTTTCCTCCTGGTATCAGAAGGCAAACATGCTAGCACCTCTGTCTTGGACTTCCCAGCCTCCAGAACTGTGAGCAATAATTGCTGTTGTTATAATCTACCCAGTTGGTGGTATTTTGTTATAGCAACATGATTGGAGTAAGATAGCATCTTTCTACCTTAGAGGAATAATTCCTAGACTAATTACCTAGTAAAATTTGTGCATTACCTCAACATACACCAAGTGATGCTGGATGAGGTAAAATCCAGAAACAAGGTTGCTGAAGAGTTCTGTCATGATCTACTCTCACATACTATCACATACCTCAGAGATACTACATATTTACTTGTGTTAGGAGCTTCACATGGCAGTGGTTTTCTTCATGGCAGTGTGAACACCAGCATCACTGCTACTTGCTACTCCTAAAGGAGCCTGAATGCCTCACTCCTCTTCCTTGAGAGCTATTCCAGTTTTCACTTGGCTAATCTTCAAGCTACTTACCATAAGTGTCCATTCTCTTGATTTTCAGGAACACTCATTACTATTATATCCCTCAGGGCAATTTTAGAAGTTTAAAGCAATGAAGAGTAGCTTCTTACGATAAGAAAAAAGAATAAGGTGGGTTGTTGTTCATTTATTGATCATTTATGAGTAGCTGTCATATGCCAGGCATTGGGGCATTGTGCTTTTGACGTCAGAAGCAGTCCCTGCTTTCAAGTGGTCTCTGGTAAAGCTGGGAGGAGTTTCAACTGGACAGAATAGTATAACATAATGAGTAGATAAGTGCCAGGACAGGGTGCCAGGGTGGGAAGGAGGACACAGAGAAAGAATGAGTTCATCATGAAATATTTTTGAAGAACAGGACACCTGATTTGTGTTTTGAAGGAAATGTAGAAGTGTGAAAGACAACAAAAAAGTTTCAGAAGTGAACATTCTAGGCAGAGGCTACAGCAAGATTTAAAAAGCAAGAGGGCACAAACCACAGAGCTGATCTCCCTGTGCTACGTGGCTGCTTCCCACTAGCTATCTATTTCACATTTGGTAGTGAGTGGATATATGTCCTGTGACCACCTAGAGGCGTGGGATAGGGAGGGTGGGAGGGAGACGCAAGAGGGACGAGATATGGGGATATATGTACATGTATAGCTGATTCACTTTGTTATAAAGCAGAAACTAACACACCATTGTAAAGCAATTATACTCCAATAAAGATGTTAAAAATTAAATTTTAAAAAAGACACGAGGGCATACAGAGCAATGGTGGTCCTAAAGAACTGCCAGTAGGTACGTATGACTGGAGTGTAAGATCATTTGAGCAAGTAATGCAAAGGATACCAAAATGTGCAGTGGATAATCTAAGGTAAGGATATATCACCTTTCTTTTTTTCACCCTAGAAATATTTACTGAGTGACTCTTATGTGCCAATGATTGTTGTAAGTTCTGCAGTGAAAAAATCATGACGCTACCTGCACGGAATTTGCATTCTACCTAGGGAAGAGACCGAAAATAAACCAATACCAAAATATTGATATATTGTTTGGCAGACGGGAACAAACATATGGAGAAAACTATATCAGAGATGGAATGGAGCATGTGTAGGTTAATGTGTGCACCTGCATGGGGATGCATGACAGCTGTTTTTTATAGGATGATCAAGGTCTCACAGATGTGGTGACATTTGACCAGAGACTTGAAGGTAGTCATATCCTATCTATTATCATAACCTCTAGTATCATATTCTATTTATATGTGTATGGATTACTTTTCTAGAACATTTCCAGAAGATGAAATCGCAAATGCAAGGGCCTTTGGATGGGAGAACGTTGAGTGTTGAAAGTACAAACTAAGAGGCTGGTGTTCCTGGTGTGGAAAGAGTGAGAAGAGCAGTGGATAAACTGGAGAGCTGGTGGTGGCGAAGGGGGTGCAGAAAAGATAGGGCTTTTTAGAGTCTCTTTAAGTACTTGTTCCCTTGTGGCTCCCCACCTCTTCGACAGAATCAAGGAAATGTCTAGCCCCAGGCAGTGGAGAATAGGCATTTGATAGTTTTTGCTAAAGAGTTAAGCTTAAAAGCCTAAAATCTTTATGGACAAAGAGAAACTTTGCTAAATTTCTTCTTTACTACATCAGAGTAATAGATGGATAAATCCAAAGAATTTTCCACAAAGGGAAAGCACCATCAGGATTTGCGTATTTTTTGTTTTGTCTTGTTTTTTAACAAGAGGGAAGGGAAATTACCGTTACTATTTTTAATCTAGAAAGACTGGGGTAAAGAGAGGTTAAATGGCTCATTCACTGCAAACCTGGGCTTAAGAGGACAGTCAAGAGTGTTCAACATGATGCCCTCGGGCAATCACTTACTCAGAGGAGGGCCAATTACTTTTTAAATTAAATTAAATTAATTTATTTATTTATACAGCAAGTTCTTATTAGTTATCTGTTTTATACATATTAGTGTATACATGTCAATCCCAATCTCCCAATTCATCCCACCACCACCACCCTTGCCCCGCTTTCCCCCCGTGGTGTCCATACGTTTCTTCTCTACATCTACGTCTCTATTTCTGCCTTGCAAACCGGTTCATCTGTACCATTTTTCTAGATTCTACATATATGTGTTAATATACGATATTTGTTTTTCTCTTTCTGACTGACTTCACTCTGTATGACAGTCTCTAGGTCCATCCACGTCTCTACAAATGACCCAAGTTCATTCCATTTTATGTACGTACTACGTCTTTTTTATCCATTTGTCTGTCAATGGGCATTTAGGTTGCTTCCATGACCTGGCTATTGTAAATAGTGCTGCAATGAACATTGGGGTGCATGTGTCTTTTTGAATTATGGTTTTCTCTGGGTATGTGCCGGTAGTGGGATTGCTGGGTCATATGGTAATTCTATTTTTAGTTTTCTAAGGAACCTCCATACTGTTCTCCATAGCGGTTGTATCAATTTACATTCCCACCAACAGTGCAAGAGGGTTCCCTTTTCTCCACACCCTCTCCAGCATTTGTTGCTTGTAGATTTTCTGATGATGCCCATTCTAATCGGTGTGACTTTCAATACGCTTCCCTGGGGCAGTAGTGATTATCTTCCCAATAGCTTGGGCAGCTTGGTGAAGAAGATCAGAAGCTGACTCCAGCTTTTCATAGCTCTCCATCTTTCTACTTCCTAAATTCCCATTCCTTTTACTTGAGCAGTGGTTCATCAAATATGTAACAGCAGCAGAAGCTTCTCCTAGAAACTTGTTAGAAATGCAAATTCCCAGCTGAGGCTCCGGAAATCATTGTTTTGACAAGCCTTCTGATTCTAGCTAAAGCTTGAGACCCATTGCTCTTCTTCTGATCTGAGAGAGAGGGGGCGGGGCGGGGGGAGAAAGCCCAGGAAAGAATATGCTGGAAAGTCAATGCAGAGAGCTTGTGATATGGGGCTTGTACTGTGGTAACTTACAAATGGTTGAAAAACACCCACAAATTGAAACATGTAGCTACTTTAAGGACTCTTTAGCAGAAATCAATCTTATTCCCGATCTATTACTTAATAGGTCATTTCCTCATACGGATGACTAACAGCAATTCAACAGAAAATGCTTTTTATATTTAAATAACACTTTCTGTTCCAAGATGTCAAAATGTTTGACAAGCGGTCAAAATGCAGCTCACTAATATTCTCAACCCCATGGTAGTAAATAACCCACATCTACCATCACTGCTGTTTACCGGTGATTGCTTTTCTGGGAAAGTTGAAGCGCCTTTGCTATCTCTGTAGAAAGTCAATGACTAAAGGAGGAAACGTCCTTCATCTTGGTTCCCATAGGAAACCAAATTGATAAATCACTCACTGACTTCTATTAGTGCATCTCAAGGATAGTTAACAATGCTCATCAAGGAAAAATCCCAAAGAACACTCTTGCCCTATCTCTGATTAAACCTGATTTTGGAAAATCATCTGGCTCAATCTACATTTAATTACAATATGAATGCTACTTAATTCCCTATTACTTCTGGTTACACAGGATCAATGCCACTTGAAGAGTAAGAAGCAAAGGTTCACTACATTGGGGTCTCCTTGACAGCCAAGCCTGTGCCTTAGTCATTTTGACTCCCTAGTGACCAGCTTGGTATCTGGAATAGTATATGCGATCAGTAATTACTTCTTGAATGTATGATGTATGAATGAGTCAAGATATTTTGAGAGTTGGAGTCATGGGTCAAGAGGAGAAAACGTGGTTTAAAAAAAAAACCACTGAATTCTCAGAAGCCGGTGCTGCCATGAATGCTAATAACAACTTGACAATGTCCTCTGTCATTGCAAATAATGTGATACCAACATCTACTAATCAATCAAAAAAAGACTTTCAGAATTCAAATTTGGATAGGATTTTGAGCTGGGGATTCCTCTCACCCACCTTTTCTTATGATAAAACTTGGAACTGTAGTGTCAATAGATAATATGCCAGGTTTTCACTTAAAATTGGAAAATTTAATCTAATTTCGGAGGCATGAAATAAAACTGATGGGCAAATATTAGAATTTCCATCAATGAAAAAGCTTAATTTCTAAAATGCTGAAGGTTAGTTTATCAAAATACTGAAACTGCCTCATATCATAAGTCAAAGCACCCTCTCCTTACTAAATAAGGAGCTACAATGTTGTACAATTACTGTCAATAATTTTTTTACTTGGTTTGAAAAAGGGTTGCTTGTTTTAAATAAAACAAAGTTCAACTGAAGTGACTATAATATCATCAGTCTTGTAAAACTCCTTGTGTTAGATTTCTTCTATCCCCAAGATGCCAACCATGCATATTAAACGGACTCTTGTTTTTTGCGTATGATTTCTGTACATCTTTCCTATATGCATTTTCATGTTAAGTACCCTTTCTTAGAGTGTGGATTGTAACCACTCTGTTTAAAACTCTATCACCAGTACCTAGAACAGTGCCTGCCACATAAGAAACACTTAATAAAATTTCTAAATCATCTTGATTAAAATCCATACTCATCCTAGCTTTAAGCACATGAAGACAGAAATAGGTTCCAACTGCATAAGAACACGTGAATAATCCAGAGTAAATGTTAACTATAAGTACAAATTATCTGTTGATTAAAATACAGAACATGTCTGAGATTTGGAATTCCTTCCTAATAACCCTGAGTCAGAGCTGTGGTAAAGGCTTACTGGGGGCATGTTACCATTTTCTGAGTACACACTCAGAAGAGGAAGAAGTTGATGAGACAGCATGCAAGATTTTCCAGGCTCAAAATGGAACTTGACTCATCTGCATGGAACCATCCAGCGAAACACAGAAGAGCTCACTCTTCTGCTGGATTAAGCTCACCCTGGTGGAACGGAATGGAACAGAAACAAGAGACTGAGGTCTAGGTTTTGAGGATCTTCACTCCACTTACCTGCTTTCACAGGACCAGGCAACGGACAAGAAGAAATGTGGAACTGTTGCTGTGTACCTCTAAACAAATACAGTCACCCTATGTAATAGAATGTGTCATAAATCTGACCAATTAGAATAATTCCTCCATTCTTGGTGGAGTAGCTCTGATAGAAATGGACAGAGCTGGGCTCGGGGTGGGAAGGGGGTGGTTTCCTTCTGTTACAAGCTCTAAACTTTCTTCAAGTTTCCTATGATTTAAGCCTAACTAAAATTTATGGACTTTTGAAAAAGAGTAGGTACTAAAATTAAATAAGCTGAGAGTGTTGAGGGTGAAAAAAATGATAACAAATTTAAGGAAATGTAGAATTATTACTATGAGAATTAACAGAACTGTGTTTGTTCCAAATATGAGCCTGCTATAGCATTTTAATTATGAATAGAATTAAACAGAAATTCACTTGCTGTCACCATCTGATAATATTACCAGAGACTTCCCTTAAGGAAATTTAAAATTATTTATTCTATGTAAATCTCTACAAGTCCTTAATTTCAACCTTATTATAAGAAATAACACACAGTAGCAACAAGCTGGCAGAATTTTGACAATTCTCCTGCCTCCCTCCATTCCGCCTTCTTTTCCTCTTTCCCTCCCTCCCTTTCCCTCCTCTTCGCTCACTCCCTTTCTTTCCACAAAGCAAGTAAATGGGTACATAGAAAATAGTAGGGGTCACACGCTTTCATTACAGGGGTTGGGAATGTGGACTCTCACAAAAACAGACTTGATTTTAAATACTGTATCTGTGCCTTACTAGCTGTGTGACCATGAATAATTTAATCATTCTGTGCCTCAGTTTGTCCGGCTGTAAAATAGGTGCAAACAGTACCTACCTCTTAGGATTGTTGTCAGGGGGGATTCCAACTGGTTTTAAAATAGTATTTAGCACAGAGGAAGCATAATAATTATGATTTTTCACTTCTCTGAATATATAAAACATTTACTATTGGGATTCATAGTCTCAAAATCTAACACTCACTGATGTGAATATCTGATTGGCTAAATGGAGAAAAACATTGTTATAGTAATTATTTCTTTAGTTTCTCATTTTGTTTTTTTAACTGAAAACCAGAATCACAATTTCTTGGTATTATCTGTTATCAATGAACAGTATAAGACTATAATATTATTTTTGACAAGGCACTGAATATTTGAAATGAAGAAAACTAAGAAATAGTAGTAAATAAAACTTTTCTTGTACTAATCCCAAGTGAAAGATGAAATTAATGATGATATATATGTGAAAACTCTGGAGAAGTCATACAGAAAGAACCTCAAGTACTTGAGGCACACTTGAAATTCAAATGACATTAAATGACTAATTCTTAAATCAAGAACCCTTCACTAAAATTAAAAACACAAATGCTTTCTTTTTCTTGATTTCTTGTAGGAAGTGAAAGAGTACTCGGTAGGTGTCAGACTATTTTAAAAAGCAGGTCATAGAGGTGATATTTCAGGAGTGTAAAAATACTAAGGCGGATCTCATAAATGATTGGTATATTATTTAATTCAGGTTAGCATCAGAATTGTCAATGTTTGTTTCTTAAGCAATGCAATCCTTTAGGTAGGAAGCATGGTTCTTTGGAGAAGTTGAGAGACACAAGATACACAAACTGGAATATGGTGAAAAAAGACAGTATCGATTTTTTAAAATTAAACCTAGGAATTATTTAACATGGCCATTTCTTTGGGTTGAAGAAAGAAATTCATATAGATTTTCCTGGTTCAGGCTCCAGTGAGGTCTATAGGCAAATTTGCAACTAGAGCAAGATTCAGACCTATTTCCATTTTTGTGCTTACCTCTTAAATATGTCCAGTTCCTACAGCATAGAGGAAAGCACTAGATTGGCCATGGCATGAATGGACAGGTTAGGATTCTGGCCCTGCCACTTAATAACTGTGTACGGCTTAAATAGGCAATTTGCTAAACTTCATGAATTTCAATTCCCACTCTCCAACCCCCACCCTGGGCAAAATGAGTAGAATCCTTTTTCTACCAACTCTAGAGAGTTAGGATGGTCTGAGGAGAAAATGTACATAAAAATGCTTTGAAAATTATTTAATGCTTTAAAAATATTATTTATCATTATTATTTCAAGATGAGGGAAAACTCCCCCTCCGCTAATATATTCAGCTTTTTATGGCCACCTAGATCTTCCAGAAAGCTACATAAAAACTGAACATTCTAACAATACTCGGCAATGTTTAGATGTTAAAAAAAAAAATTATCCAAACTGGCACATTTCTTCTTAAACAGTTCTAAAAGTAATACATACATAGTGCAATGAATTTGGAAATACAGAATGAGAACGGGAGGAAGTAAAGGTCACCCTGACTCTCTTATTTCTTGAGTTAACCATTGATAAATAATTTTTACATTTTCTTTGGGTCTTTTTTCTCTATGTGTGTGATATTCAAAACCAAGTGGTGAATATGCTGTATTTATTATTTAACATTCTTCTCTTCTCACTTGACATTTTACAAAAAACAATTTTAATTTGTTAACTTCTGTATTGTTTCCGATTCTAAGCATCATAAAATACTTAATAGTGAAGGTTACCTATGAGCTATTATGTAAAAAAAAGTTCAGCATATATAACCTAAATAAATATATTAGAAATTCATATGCTTTAAAGCAGTGATCCCCAACTGTTTTGGAGCTAGGGACCGGTTTCGTGGAAGACAATTTTTCCACCAACAGGGTGGGTGGGGGGAGGATAGTTGGTTCAGGCTGTAATGCGAGCGATGGCGAGCCATGGGGAGCAGCAGATGAAACTTCGCTCGCTCGCTCACTGGCCGCCCACCTCCTGCTGGGCGGCCCATTTCCTCACACAGCCAGGGGGTTGGGGACCCCTGCTTTAAAGGATATCCCTATGTTTTTATGTGATTGACCATTTCAAAAGTTTCATAGACAATTCCACTATTTATGTTTAATTAGAGACCATGAAACTTGTTTTTAGTATTTTTAAATAAAAGATAGTTAAAGATGACTTCATTTAAAAGCTGATAACAAACCTCTAGAACACTTCCTTCTACTTCAGTGAGGTGTTAGATAAAAAAAGCACTATAGAAATATAGATTATACTTGACTTTAAATAAAAATCTGAATAAATACTATAGAATTGTTATCTCCCCTTTATTCTGTTAATAATTGCTAATAGGAATATTATGGAGAATGGTTGAAGCTTAATAGTCATATGTCAATTACCAAGATCACATTTGTGTGGTACAATGAATTTGCAAAGGTAGACTATCAAATATATTTTATTGTCAAAGGTGGTCTGCCAACCGGCAAGTCATTTCGTAAGTTATGCTCTAAAATATATCATTTACCGATACCCAAGAGACATCTCGGTATGTCATTAATAGTGCAGAAACTCTAAGCCAGGGATATTTTTGTCTTTATAATTAATTTGAGACAGCAGCTAATAAAAACCAGAATAATAACACTAATAACCTTCAAATTAATTTTGACCCTAAGCTATAGCAATTTCAACAGAAGTTAGTATATTTACATACCAAATTAAGATTCCTAAACTTGTATTACAATTGATGCAATGTTTTTATGAAATACTACCTATATAATATTTCATTAAAATAATAAAATGAGAACAATATAGAAATGTCATAAATGTTTGTGTCCTAGAAAGGATTTAGAGGGAATTTCTGGTAGTATAAATTAATACATGATTAATCATATTACTTTTATTTATAAAGCATCCAAACATACACATCTGTAATCTTATATGTCTTTACCATCAAGAGAAATATATTCCAGAATTAATTTTAAAAACACTGCTTTTACTGTGCTTATGTTTTCTAGTTGAGAAGTCTGGACTTTAAGCATTTTTAAATTATAGAACTCATCAGAAAGCAGGAGGAAACCAACAATACAACTGATGGCATTTGTTAATATAAACCTTTGTGTAAAAATGTTATGAAACTAAGAATGGAAAAAGAATAGAATTATTAAGCAACAAATGGCTGTTTTAAAAAATCTAGCTAATAGTATATACTACCTGGGTTATTCTTTTACTTGAAAAAATTACAGTAGATTAGGTTGTCCTAATTTGGAACTATGTAACTGCCCCTCTCATGTTTCTAGTTTTACTAGAAGAGTGCATTTTTTTGGTATAAGCGTAAGAAAAAAAAAAAAAACACTGGAACGTTCCATACTGCAGTTTTCTTCCTCCCTTTCCCCAACAGAAAAAATAAGAAATACTGTACCTAACCAACAGATCTGATGATTCCAAAAGGGACAAGTCTCTATTCTGAAACACTATTCAAGTCAGAACATTCCAAATTATGATTTTGTGAGACACTGGAAAATTATGGCATGAAAAATAGAAGAATATTTCTAATGCACTATAAAATGTATTCCTCAAAGCAAAAGAGCTAATGGAAGGCCAGAGCACTTAATGGATAAAATATAATCAAATGAAACAGAAGCATGTTCCAAGCTGAAAGGCAACAATCTCACTACTCTCACATAATTGGATAGTAGACATAACCCAGTAAGATCAGGTTTAAAAACATTTAAATATATATAAATACACATATGTATAAATAACATATATAGCACCTGAAGTAAATACATATTCATATTCATATATTAAAGAATCACTTTAAAATTTAAAAATATTTTTTTAACTATTGAAAAATAAACAGCTAGTGAAAAAATAAGTGTTCTTTGCAAAACTTGACTCTGGAAACAAAGATTCTTCAAATGCTTCTCCAAGAACTTGTCTGTTTATTTTAAATATAACCAAATAAAAAAAAATAAAAAGTAAATAAATATAATCAAATATTTGAAATAGAAGGCAAATGTTCATGAAGGCAGACATATATACATGCATATATACGCATATATACACATAATTGGATAATATAATGAATATATATAATACACATAAAATACAGATCTTCCTTAACTTACTATGGCATTGCATCCTGATAAACCCATCATCAATTGAAAATATCATAAATTGTAAATGCTTATACTACACCCAATCTACCAACCGTCATAGTTTAGCCTAGTCTACCTTAAATGTGCTCAGAACACTCACATTAGCCTAAAGTTGGGCAAAATCATCTAACACAAAGCCTATTTTATAATAATCTGTTGAATATCTCATTTGTTTTATTGAATACTGTACTGAAGGTGAAAACCAGAACGGTTGTAAGTGTGTCAGTTGTGATCGAGTCGCTGAGTGGGAGGAGTGGCTTGCTGCTGCTGCCCAGCATCACAAGAGAGCATCATGCTGCATATCAGGAGTCTGGGAAAAGTATAGTTTCTACTCTAAATTCAAAGTATACTTTGAAAAAGTGAAAAAATTCAAACTATAGTTTCTACTAAACGAGTATCACTTTCGCACCATGGTAAAGTTGAAAAATCGGTAAGTCGAACCATTGTAATTCGGGGAATGTCTGTATATAAATTTTTGTATAATATATGTGTATATGTGTTTGCACGTGTATATTTAAAACTGGAATTTAGACTGTTTGCTACATCTCATCTTAGAAGCAGACTATGCCCAAAATCTATGCCTCAAGCCTTTGGTGAATAGCTAATGAATTCAGTATTCAAACAGGGATTAAAAATATTGACTTGGAAATTCAGGACAAACTTACTACTAAAAATGTTTTACACTTTTTACTTAAAAGAACATAGTTAGGTACACATGATTAGACTCTACCAACTAAAATAAATTATTGCCCATTTGGCTAGAGTTGTTGATCACCACAAAATTCTCTCTTGCGGACAGCTATGGCTTACATATTAAATGGAAGGCTTTAGGCAGTTTTTGTACTTGTTTCCTTAGACCTAAATGGTCCACATAATGATAAAAAGTCAAATAAGAAAAAAATGTAAAATGATGTGCTTTTCAAGCCCAACAAAATTGTTATCATACTAAAGCTCGCCTGTGTACTAACAGTGCAGTTTTTATAGGCAGGTGTTTCTGCTACTAAAGTTTTCACGTTAATTGAGGCTCTATTTTTGATTTCAGTTTAAAGGTGTTGCTAGTGATTGAATCTACTCAGTAGTGCACTTTTATGAATAAGGCTCTGAATATTAAAATTCTTACATGTACTCTCTAAATTCATTGAGATTCAGTCAAATAGAAAGCTATCATATACCAAGAAGATTCCTTTGTATATGATGTACAATGGAGTAACAGATTAATTTTCCTTTTTGGACAACTTAATGATATTGATTAACATTAAAAAACTTCAACAGTTACATATTAAAAAAAAGACTGGGGTTCAAGGCAGATAATTAGTAGTATTACCTTTAAAGGCTTTTGTTAGAGGAAGTGAATGTTAACAGCTCTTTGTAAATTAAAGTTGCCCTCTCCCAGGAACTTCAATACTGTATCAGAAAAAAATAAAATAAAATTGTCAACTATTGCCTTTAAGAAAGGGAACAATTCCCATTTTCTATAACATTACTTCTGAAATCAACACCCTTGATATCATTTCTGATAATGAGTCAGTGAAAAGAGTGATTAGACAAATGGTACAATTCAGAAAGAAAATAAGATGCAGAAAGAAATTCAGAAAGAAAATAAGATGCCAACTGAGTTTTCCCAGGTCATCCAATCAACTCCTTGCAGAGTTAAAAATAGAAGCTAAGACTAATTCCCACAGCTACTGCCAGATCAGAGCCTGACAACTTTGCATTGTGGTAGCTTCAACCTCTCCTGCTACTGGGATTCCCTGCATTGAGACATCTTCCTATGAGGTTCAGTCATTTCAAGGTTTGCTTTAAAATGGAGAGGGGTAGGAAAAGGTTCATAATTTTAGGGAAAATCTGTGGTAATGAGATCTCATTGTAAACTGCTCACGAGAATTAGAAAGATAAAAACTGGAAATATTTACTAACCCTTACTATGTCTCAAACACTGCAGTAAGTTCCCTTTTATGTTATCTTCTTTAATCTTCGCAACAACCCTGTGATTTTCCTGTTTTAAGTATCCAGAAACAATTCACAGTGGTTAAGTAACTTACCCTAAGTCATAGAGATAGAAAACAATAGAGGTAGGATTCAAACTAGGTGAGGTTCAAAGTTCAAATTCACTTCCTGAAAAACATGATTAGAACATAAATGGTAGCCAAAACTCCCCAAAATAAATTAAAAAATTAAAAGAAAGAGAGAAAGGAGGGGAGGAGGGCCTAGTGATCTGCATACCTTAAAAATAATGTTTAGAACTTTTTGATTGATCTTAAAAATGACCAAAAGCTAGCTGCCTGAGAGCTCTAAGAATAAAATTATTATCAAACTAAACAAAAAATATTGATTTTTATACTCACTCACTTTGAGATCACCCAATTGCTTTCCTTTCATAACACTCTACTGCCATTTTATTTCATTTTCTATTATATTTATTAAGGGATAATTTAAAGACAAGTGTTTTGCCTAACAGGTTAATGATTTTTTTTTCTTCTAAACGATGACCAAGATGCCAATCCTCCTCCCCTTATTCAATGGACTAATTAGTTTCAGATCATTTTAGTGTCAGATTTAATTTCTGTGGTGAAATAGTGATTTCACAAACCCTGTGAAGATGTTACACATACACTATAACATGCATGCAGGTGGAAAAAATTTTCAACTGATGTAGATTTTGCTTTCTCTATGATTGTATTCTTCACAATCAATGAGATAGAAAAAGACACAGAGATAAGAGAACTGTTGACTAATATTTCCTTATTAAAATGTGTATCTTGGGCTTCCCTGGTGGTGCAGCAGTTAAGAATCCGCCTGCCAATGCAGGAGACATGGGTTCGAACCCTGGTCTGGGAAGATCCCACATGCCGCAAAGCAACTAAGCCCATGCGCCACAACAACTGAGCCTGCACTCTGGAGCCCGCGAGCCACAGCTACTGAGCCCACGCGCTGCAACTACTGAAGCCGGCGTGCCCTAGAGCCCGTGCTCTGCAACAACAGAAGCCACCGCAATGAGAGGCCCGTGCGCCACAACGAAGAGTAGTCCCCACTCCCCGCAACTAGACAAAGCCCAGGCACGGCAACAAAGAACCAACGCTGCCAGAAATAAATAAATTACTTAAGAAAATAAATAAAATCTGTATCTTGCATTTTCAATTTTCTAAAAGTTCAAATCCATGGTGGTTGAAAAAAGAAGAGTAATGTCATATGTTTTCTTGTCCTGGGTAAATGGATTGTGCTTGGTTGAGTGTCTTTTTTTTTGGTTTTGCCAAAATTTCTTTTTTATTATTTTTATATCTACTATTACTTATTTGAATTCTACTCACTGTTTTTTGTTTTTTCATCTTTATTGGAATACAATTGCTTTACAATGGTGTGTTAGTTTCTGCTTTATAACAAAGTCAATCAGTTATACATATACATATGTTCCCATATCTCTTCCCTCTTGCGTCTCCCTCCCTCCCACCCTCCTTTTCCCACCCCTCTAGGTGGTCACAAAGCACCGAGCTGATCTCCCTGTGCTATGTGGCTGCTTCCCACTAGCTATCTATTTTACGTTTGGTAGTGTATATATGTCCATGCCACTCTCTCACTTTGTCACAGCTTACCCTTCCCCCTCCCCATATCCTCAAGCCCATTCTCTAGTAGGTCTGTGTCTTTATTCCCATCTTACCCCTAGGTTCTTCATGACCTTTTTTTTTTCTTAGATTCCATGTATATGTGTTAGCATACGGTATTTGTCTTTCTCTTTCTGACTTACTGGTTGAGTGTCTTGAACTGCTCAAACTTTAAGGTCCATCATCTCTAATTTCCACCTTACCAAAACCTCAGACAAGAAACAGGAGAAAGGGTAGTGCCATCCATAATTCATTCCCACCACACCTACAAAAATAATCACAAGGAACTTGTGTAGAATACCAATTCTTTTGTATTAGGAAGGCAGTTTTCAAAATTAAATGGTATTGGTTCATTTGGTTGTTTAATAAATATCTTGCAGATGCCTATAATAAAGCCAAATACCAAACTGACCATTTAAGTTGCAGAAATTTTTACGGTCTTGATATTTTACTATTTTAAAGTAACAGTTTACATTTGAGTGCTTACCACAATATATAATACCAATAAGCTCCCTAGAAATCTAAACATTTATAAAATACACCAAATGCTACTGTCTCATGCCTTGCTTTGCAATCCTGGATTGCTTTCTACTATGGAGATGATGTAAGAAATATAAGCTAGATATCTCTTCTATGGGATCACCAGCCATGTCTCAACTAACTTTTATCAGTGGAGACTCTCAGTACATACATATTTATTTATTATAAAACTCTTCGGTACTGATCATTAGGTAATTCTGGTAAATGTGGGCGCGTAATAATAGTTACGAATGTCAGCCCCATTTCATTTCAGCTTGATCCACTGCAGGAAAGCACAAATTAGATGAAAGCAATTTCCCCAAGAACAACTCATTTCCTTGAGATGAGACATAAACTTGGGTGAACAATGATTTGTCACAAGTTATTTTTGAGGGTAGTGGTTTAAAAAAAGTGCTAATGTAATCTTTTCAGAATGAATCCTTTTTAAAATGCATTAATTCTCCAGTGAATATAGCTTATAATTTAAAACCTATACATGTAATTTTACTTTTCTAAATTTTTACATATGACCATATATAATAAATATTGAAATCTTAAAATCTTCATTATCTTTAAAATTTGATGGCCTTTAAATCTGAATTTGGATTTGGTGAGTCTGACGGATTATTCTTAGTGACTCTATTGGGTACCACCAATTCAGATTCAACATTATTTCTGCAAGTCTCAGAAGCATTAAGTTTTGTGAATGGATAGAGGGTATTAACATCCTGGTTGTTTTTCACTACATTGAGATGACCAGAGAACCTGAGTGTGAAAGATCATGGAGAGGAGTGTAAGAAATGGCACTAAAGGTATCACTGACTTCTCTCTATTTACTCAGATTCTGCAGTATACAACAGAAGGAACAAAGCAGGTTGTGTTGCTGCTACTGTTGCAATGACCAAGGATCCTCAGTCTCATAGCCATTGCAGTCCATTGTTTAAGATGTGAGCTTGTTGTTGCTTATTCAGGCAAAAGTCAGAATGCTTATTTGTTTTATGTCTGTTTTTTAATGAGGGTTTGATTAGACAGCAATAAAGACAAAAGTAAATAGGAGAAATGTTTATTAATAGGTCCCTCCATCCCTATCAACCAAAGAAAAGGCATACCTTAAAATACTGTAGTGAAATGTCTAGGGTGTGTCTGTCTGTGTTCTTGCCACCCTTCACCTTTAAGTAGCTTTTCAAAAATATGTTATAAACATGTTGCTTCATCCTTGCCCTTTTAGCCTGTTAATGTCTAACTTAAGTAAAGCAGGATGCAATCCCCAGCAAGTTATCTGTTTCTCCTTTCTTGGACCATGCAAATCAAAACAGTCTTCTTCTAAGGAGGGTGGTGAAAAGTTGGCCAATTGTGTTCATACTTCAGCTATTCCAACGTTCTTTAGTTTATCTTAAATGAGACATTCTCATCTTTGGGCTTTAATTATTCCGTTTAAAAATAAATTTTAAAAGATACTCTGAAGAGAAACTAAGAAAAAAAACAACAAAATAAAAGATTTACCGTAATGCAGGTACATAAATATGAACTAAAAATACTTTTAAATTAAAAATTAATCTTTTTTTATTTTAAAAATTAATCTAATTAAAATTACAGATTAGGCTGGATAGAATTGATCCATTGCTGAAGCTTAAAAACAAACTAGCTATAAATGTTACTAGTTTTCTACACTGTTGTTACAAGACTTGACTGACATCCGTGATGTACTCTGTAATATTTTTGAAATGATGAAATGTGTGATCCAGAGACTTGAAATATTTCAATACTTGTGTATAGGAATTTTCTTCCATGAACTAGAAATGAAAAAAGTGAGAATGTTTCCTTGCTCAAATCACATTAAGTGGATTCCCTTACATTACTTGCATTCATTTTTAAGATAGTCATAAATGGTTACATAAAATACAGGAATATTATCTGTTGAAGAAGTTGATGGTTTTTATAGTCAATGTATGTATTCAAATGATAACTGTTTCTGCATAACCTCTGACCCAACAATACCATTCCATGCCACTCCAAGAATTCTTCCATCAAAAGTAAAAGCTCCAGGACATAAAGACATGAACCTCGGGCTTCCCTGGTGGCGCAGTGGTTGAGAGTCCGCCTGCCGATGCAGGGGACACGGGTTCGTGCTCCGGTCCGGGAAGATCCCACATGCCGCGGAGCGGCTGGGCCCGTGAGCCATGGCCGTTGAGCCTGCGCGTCCGGAGCCTGTGCTCCGCAATGGGAGAGGCCACAACAGTGAGAGGCCCACATACCTCAAAAAAAAAAAAAAAAAAAAAAAAAAAAGACATGAACCTCTATGTCCATTACCACATTTCTTGAAATCATAAAACTGTCTGGAACTTAATAAATGTTTATCAATGGGTTTTGACTGAATGAAATTATGGCTCACTCATAGTACACATTACTGGGCATCTACTAAAGGTAATATGGTAGTGATATATGCTAGATATCATTAATATAATAGAAACACAATGTACTAAAAGTGTTTTGCAACTAAAAATCACTACACATTGTATGGCTTTAAAAAGGAATGAAATGCTGCTACATGCTATAACATGGATAAACTTTGAAAACATTATGTTAAGTGACAGAAGCCAGACACAAAAGGACAACTATTATATGATTCCACTTATATGAGGTAGTTAGAATAGGCAAAGTATAAACCCAGAAAATAGAATAGAGTTAACCAGAGGCTAAGGGGAGGGGAGAAATAAGGGGTTATTGTTTAGTGAGTACAGTTTCTGTTGGGGATAACAAGAAAGGTCTTAAAATGGATAATGGTAATGGTTGCTCAACATTGTGAATGTACTTAATACCAATAAATGATACACTTAAAAATGGTTAAAATGGTAAATTTTACATTATGGGACATTTTACCAAAATAAAAAATTAAAATATACTATAAAATAAAGTAAAAATTTACCTCATACTAGGCATACTATGAAGTTTGCATAAAATTGCACTTATTTTAGGAGCTTATATGGTTATTATCATATTTGGGGACATGTAAAGAAAGCAACAGCTTAAGTAGTCCTCTTGAGTTCTTTCTCTCCATCTTTCCAACCTGGTGTTTTCTAGATTAATGGTTTTGTCACGCCTCTCTTTGAATACTAGCATCAGTAGGAATGCTAGCTAGTACTGGTTTCCTTAAGTATCAGCTAAAAAGTTTAATGTATTTTTATGCTGGTAATTGTTTTAGAACCTGGGAGGGATGTCATTGTTTTCTTAACTTGCCAAAAGCAAATATAGTACTGTAGACAGCATTACTAGAAAGAAACAGTAACTTTGAAGTAGACATATGTCCATCCTAAGCAAACTGAATATATTTCAAAGCAGACCACACCACTCAGCTGCTGTCAATGTTCTTCCACATACTTGGCAGTATAGTACTCGAAGTCTGAGAACTGTTTCTTTTTTGTAAAAATGATTTTGATTGGAAAACCCTGAATAAATCCTTTGGAATGTGTAATGTTTAGAGCTCCTTCTGGGATTCCTTTTCCATGAATCAAGGTTCTTTGATTCACTATCCTCCTTGGCACTTGCTTCCTAGTCATCTCAGCAGCCTTTGTGCCAGTGCTAATGAAGAGCTCCCAGTTTAGGTCCTAAAGCAGGGAGAACAATAAAAGGAGAACCTCATTTCAAGTACCAGAAATGTCTGGGCTATAAAGGACCCTCATATTGTCAAAGTAAGCCCAGAGTGGGGTGACATCACCAAGGTCATTCCTGGCTCCACGTCCCCCACAGGAGGAACAACTAACAATTATTTGGAAACAGGACACTATTTGAGAGAATCCTAGAACATGGAGGTGAGGCTGAAGCACCCCCCGTGCACCACAGAGACCAAGACACACTGCATTAGAAGGGTGAGAAAAGGAGCTACACGTTGACCACACTGCCCCTCCCCCAAGCCAGTGGAGCACCATGGGTGAGGTCTCCCCTGAACCTCTGGTTCCTCCAGTAGGAGAAGAGAACTGGGGGACAGCAAGCACCACCACTAGCATTGGGGTTGCTTTGTGGGAGCCACTGCTCTAATCTGCTCCACTGGGATTGCAGGGGAATCTGCAGGGTTTGACCACTAAAAGTTGGACTGTGATGAAGGGGGAAGGGGCATGCAACAGCCAGCACATGGATTGTGACCGATGGAATTCATACCTGCAGTGCCCAAGTAGTGATCACAACTGGCACCTTTGCTTATCTACAGAGCCAGGTTGGTGGGACACTACAACCGGGGAACTCAGCAGGGTACAGATCCACCTGATACGCATCTGGCCCTTGAACCTGGTTTGCCCATACCCAGGGAAAGAGCAGAGTCACAACCCACCCACTGTGGAGAGTGTCTTCTGACCATCTGACCAAAAGGGCTGGCAATAAATCCTGGAAGCTATTTGGCCCAGTCGTGCTCCAGCCAAGAGGCAGGCAGCCAGAGCTCATCACTGGCTCTGGTACAAAGCACAGCCAGTATCAGGTGTGGAGGGATCCTGTACCATGCACAGGCAGGGAGATTAATTCATATCCAAGGCTGAGAGGAGCTCCCAGCTCCTCCCAACTGGGGAGCCTGTTTGAGAAATTAAGAGTCGCCTGGAGTGGTCCCCCCTCATCCCACCCAGGCAAAGGAACTGGGACTAGCCCCATTCCATCTGCTGTGGAGAGTGTCTTCCTGGCCCATCTGACTAGAAGGATTAGTGACAACTCCTAGAAACTGTGCGGCCCAGCAGTGCTCAAGCCTAGAGAAGGGTAGACAGAGCTGATAGTCTGCAAAGCAAAGCCAGTGGCCTTGTTCAGCCACAGAACGTGGAGTGTGGATCAGCTTGAGTTAAGACAACAAAGAGCTTTACTGGCTTTAGAGCTGCTTCTCCTGCTGCACCCAGGCAGGAAATCTAATTCATAGCCCTACTCATCACTGAATACAGCCTTCAGCATGTCCAACTGGGGAACCTAACCAGAGAACATGGGAAGCTGTACAGCCCATTAAACAGCCCTAGATACAGTGGCACTTGAACAGACAGCACAGCCTGTGGCCTCCCCCTTCTGCAGGGCAAAACCAGTGCCCTCACCTGACCAGGGAATTAAGTGCACACTCTGGCCTGATTTGGGTTCCCAAACAATGAACTATACAGGCTCTGGGTCCTGCCCAGAGCCAGGTCCTATACAAACTCTGATTCTCTGCCAGGAAACTAATTCATAGCCCCATGTACTACTACTACTGAATATAATACCCAGTTAAGTCTGGAGGAAGAGCCCAATTATTCAGATATGCAGATACCAATGTAAGGAATCAAGGATCACAAAAATTAGGCAAATAGGACACCACCAAAGGAAAGTAATAAAACTCCAATAACTGACCTTAAAAAAATGAAGATCTGGGCTTCCCTGGTGGCGCAGTGGTTGAGAGTCTGCCTGCCGATGCAGGGGATGCGGGTTCGTGCCCCGGTCCGGGAGGATCCCACATGCCGCAGAGCGGGCTGGGCCCATGAGCCATGGCTGCTGAGCCTGCACGTCCAGAGCCTGTGCTTCGCAACGGGAGAGGCCACAACAGTGAGAGGCCCACACACCGCAAAAAAAAAAAAAAAAAAAAAAAGAATATCTATGAACTGTCAAAGAATTCAGAATAATCCTCCTAAGGAAGTTTAGTGAACTACAAGAAAGCACAGACAGCTAAGTGAAATTAGGAAAACAATGCATGAACAAGACAAGAAGTCTGACAAGGAAATAGCAACATCAAAGAAACAGGAGCACTAGATTTTAAAAATACAATAACTGAACTGAAGAATTCGATAGAAAGTTTCAAAGGTAGATTCGACCATGCAGAAGAAAGAATCAGCAAACTGGACGACAGGATTTTAGAAACTACCCAGTGAAAGGAACAAAAAGGAAAAGAGTAAAAAGAGTGAAGAAAGTCTATGGAAATTATGAGACACAATAAAGTAAACAATGTTCATGTATGGGAATTCCAGAAGAAGAAAAGAGAGAGAGAAAGGGAAAAAAAAGTATATTTAAAGCAATAATGGATGAAACCTTCCCAAACCTAGGATGAGAAATGGACATCCATATCCATGAAGTCCAAACAAGCCCAAATAGGTTGAACTCAAATAGGGCTACTCTGAGACACATTGCAATTAAATCATCAAAAGTCAAAAACAAAGAAAGAATTTTAAGACCAGCAAGAGAAAAGAGAGAAGTTACATACAAGGGAACCCTGGGATAATTGGATATTCACATGTAAAAGAATGAAATTGGACCAATATCTTATACCACTCACAAAACTAACTTGAATTGGATTAAAGACTCAAATGTAAGACCTGAAACTATGCAACTGCCAGAAGAAAACATAGGAATAAAGCTCATTACATGGGTTTGGTAATGACTTTTTGGATATCACACTGAAAACACAAACGACAAAATAAAAAATAAACAAATGGAACTACATCAAACTAAAAAGCTTCTGCACAGCAAACAAAAACAAAAACAAATCAACAAAGTGATTGAAAAGACAACCTATAGAATGCGAAAAACCTATATGTAAACCATATATCTGATAAGGGTTAATATCCAAAATAAATTAAAAATTCATACAAATCAATAGCAAAAAAAAATAAATTACCCAATTAAAAAAATGAGCAAAGGACCCGAATAGACATTCCTCCAAAGAAGACACACGAAAAGCCAACAGGTACATGAAAAGATGCTCAATACCACTAGTCATTAGGGAAATGCACATTAAAACCACATTGGGATATTACCTCACACCTGTTAGAACAGTCATCCTCAAAAATGTCAAGAGATAACAAATGCTCGTGAGGATGTGGAGAAAAGGGAAGCCTTGTGCTGTTGGTGGGATTGTAAATTGGTAAAGCCAGTATGGAAAACAGTATGGAGGATCCTCAAAAATTAAGACTAGAACTACATATATCTAGCAACTCCACTTCTGGGAATATATCCAAAGAAAATGAAAACACTAACTCAAAAAGATATCTGCACCCCCATGTTCATAGCAGCATTATTTATAATAGCCAAGACATGGAAACAATCTAAGTGCCCATTGATGGACAAATGGGTAAAGAGGTTGTTTTATATATTTATAGATATATACGTATTATATGTATATACACACACACACACACTGAAATATTATTCATCTGTAAGAAAACAAAGGAATGCTACCATTTGAGACAACAGAAATGGACCTTGAAGGCTTTATGCTAAGTTAAATAAGTCAGAGAAAGAAAGGCAAACACTATATGATCTCACTTATATGTGGAACCTAAAAAAAAAGAAAACAATCATAGAAAAAGAGATCAGACCTGTGGTTACAGGAGACAGAGGGTCAGGGGAGGGGAAATTGGAGGAAGATGGTCAAAGGTACAAGCTTCCAATTGTAAGATAAATACATACTATGGACATAATGTACAACATGATGACTACAGCTAACACTGACGTGTGATATATAGAAAAATCGTTAAGAATAAATTCTAAGCATTCTCTTCACAGAAAAGTATTATTTGATCTCATTTATATAAATCTGTGTGTTTGTGTGAGAGAGAAGGACAGAATACAAAAATGCAAAAAGAAAAGTTGTAAAGTACGAAGCTGCTTAGGTTTATATCTCAACTATAACAGATAACAATTTGTTTAATTTTAATAGGTACAAAAATAAATATTAAGCATAGAACAAGCAAAAAGAAAAACTGAGCCCAGCGTAGATGTCCTTAAAGCATTTGCAAAGGAGGGCTTTATTAGGTCCGCGAACACCTGCAATTACAGGCAAAATTCTATGTGTGTGTGTTGTGTATGTACTTGGGGAGTGGACGCATAGCCTTTATTGAATTATTAAAGGGGATGTTAAGACCCAAAAGTTTAAAAAGCACTGGAAAGCCTGACCACAAAACCATTTTAAACTACTCTGATTATGTTTTTATAGTTTTCCTTCACTCGTTAACACTTCAAAGAACAGCACGTGAATGTGGAAAGAATCTCTGCCATTTAGGTAAGATCTCTGAGTCTCAGTGTAAAATTAGCATATAGTAGAAGGATGAAATTATACACCACAGATGAAAGTACCTAGCAGAGCGCTTTAAGACTAGTACTTATTTATGCAAGACATCTTCCCCTGCTTACTTGTTTTCAGTAGAATGAAAGCATACTGAAAGCTGGTACAATGTCTTCTTTAAAGTTTTCTTTTGTAATGCTTACTATGCTTTTTGATACGGATGAGCCAATATCCACTTAAGGGCATGTAAGCTCACAATAACTTTTGTTGAATATAACTGTTTGAATGTACTTTCACTATATTATTATATAGGGATTTTAAACTAAAATGTACCTGCACACACTATTTAGAGCCTAACTTGGATATTAGAGTAGGTGGATATACACCCCTGGAAAATAATAGCTACTTTCTTCACTAAAATCAAATTGCTGAACATCTACTTTGCATATACATAGCTAGGCACTGTATTATGAGTTTCAGGTAAGAAAAAGTTGTTAGTCAAAGACTCTGCTCCCTAGGGTTATTTTACAACAGCAAATCATGTTCAAACTAAAGGATAGACCAAAATAGAAAGTGCCACAGGCATTTAGACAAGGGAGAAACACATCTGAAATGAGAAGGAAGGTGGGTATGGGGAAGGGTTCATGGAAGAGGCAGTGTATGCTGTGAGCAAGGTTTCAACGTGTAGCAGGGTGAGTGAAAGGAACAAATGAAGACATATAGTCGTGATATCATGAGGCACAAACTAGAAATAAACAGCACTTGTTCTAGGCTGGTCATGAGGTAATTTAAGGGGATTAGTGAGAAACTAGATAAAGAGATATCTCTTTATGTATTACTTATTAATAATACTTTTGAACACAAGTATTTAATTTTTAAAAAAAGAACAATATAGGGATAGGAGACTAGGAGGTACAAACTATTATTATAAAATGAGCTATAAGGATATACTGCATAGCACAGAAAATATAGCCAATATTTTATAACTATAAATGGAGTATAACCTTTAAGAATTGTGAGTCACTATATTTTACACCTGTAACTTACATAATATTACACATCAACTATACTTCAATTTAAAATGCTATTTTAGTGAATAAAACACTAAGCAGTAAAATTTTTAAAAAAGAACTTAGAAGAGAACTTAAAAATAAAGACATAAAGAGCAGGTTGAAACAGCGCAGAAACCTGGCAATTAAGAGGCCATTGATAACTTTCAAAATAGCACTTTTTCTACCCATTCTCAGTGGAGGCAAAGCCTTATTAATCCTACTATTTCTTTTTCTGGTTTTCAAAATCTCAGGATAAGTCTATTTCAATTGTAGCTAATGGCAGTAATGCAGCACCAGAAAATGCCTTTTGTAAAGAGAGGGCAACTTTGTGAATCCTAAGTGGGTACTCAAGTCTTAAATTACTGATAACACTGACCACCCACCAGACTAAATGTGTTTTTTTTTACGTGATTGGAAAGCAACAGATTGATTTCAATTCTATCTTGTCATATCTACAAAAAAGTTCCTACAGTTCATTTAGCAACTAATAGAATACATCCTTCTATTTGGTATTACTCCTCCTTAACACGGGGCAATTAATTTTTCCTTTCTCTGGGAAACGTTTTTAACAAAGGAAATAGAGTCATAAATTAGTTTCGGTTAGGAAATCATACAACTATTTCTACCTAGGGCTTTGAATTTAGAAACTTTCCTCAGAAATTGTTTAAATATAACGAAGTCCAAATTCAGAAATACCTTAAATTTAATTATCTTAGTTGCACTAAAATAACAAATTCTATTTTCTATCTTGTTTTCTTTCTTCCCCAGAAGGCTTCTCCAACCCTAATCCATAACTTAATGCATTCATCTCACCTATACAATCACTGGCAGGTATGATGCCGGCTTTGGCGGCTCCAGTCCCCTAATCCTGACCCATTTCTTGCCAAAGAACTCAGTTTCTTCAGAAACCAAGTAACAGACATTTCAATTTCTAACCATCATTAGCATATTTTCATGTACTAATACTCAACATAAAAACACCTTTCAAAATTACAGAAATTTTTACTGTACTTAAGATCAATTGCACTAACCTGTATTTCATAAACCTTGGGCTACTTTCTAAAAAACGAATTATTATTTTAATATGTTTTTCACTTATTATTCAGAATAATTATTCATATAATTAAATATTTTACAATTAGGTAAGAAAGGTGGAAAATAGTTTTGCTATTCTTGTTCTTTGTTCTCTCTTCTAGTTGGTGTGCCTGAGTCAAAATTTTAGAATATTGAAAATTTAATATTTCAAACCCAAACCACATTTAAAGATAATAATAACAACCAGCCAAAACAATATCGGTCCAGAGGTTTGCATGGTCCGGGGAACAGTTCTCTGAGGGGGCCATTTGGAGTGGGATTTGCCCACCCCCCTCCACTCCTTCTGCCTCATATACTGAAGATAGAGACAAAGAAACCAACTCAAATCTTTCCAAAGTGTATTTATAAATAGAGAATTTGTAATCAGAAAAACAACAACAATATATAATAGAAGTAACATGATTTTTCAGAACCAGTATCTTGTTCTAAAGCAATATTTAAAAAAGAAGGTAAGAAGGTTAGCTATAAACCCTGGACCTCTTTTTCATTGATCTCCTATTTTAATTTGTTAAAATAAAATCCATGGCCTTTTGAGTCAAACTGTCTCTTTAATTTCAGATTTAAAGATAACAAATCTCTTTTTAAATGGAATATTGGCACACAGACACCACACAGTCTGGCTTATTGCAACTGTTCTCTGTTGGTGAAGTGGCACGTTTGTAATCCCCACCATAGCAATCTTCACCATTTCACAGAATATCATTCAATTGTACATCCCTAGGTGGGCAACAAGAATGGGCACTTGAGCTCAGCAGCAAAGCGTTTGTGGGGAAATCCTAGGTCAGAACCCCTAAAAGGGGAGACTAACTTGAGGATGCCCAAATAACCTGAGGTTTACCTTGGCCACCTCCCCTGGCTTTCTGACTGCCTGTGGGAAAAGCCTCTCTGGAAACTCTTTTGAGGTTACTGGGGGAATCCTAGGACAAACACACTGCTTGCTCTTGCAGGAGGACTTGCCCCATACCCTACCCAGCTAGGTGTCTCACAACCTAGCTGGACTAAAAAAGCTTCAAGAAAAACGGGACAGACTGACATTTGCATTTCTACTTCCACCTATTCTTATGCACGTGGAGCAAAATATGTAGGTATAGCCCTCTTTCTCACACCCCAACAGATTCTGCTGTCCTCGAAACCCATCTGGTAGCTGCAGTGACTACAATGAAGGGAGTTATCTGAAACCATGTTGGTACTGGGTGTAAAGGATTTTTCATGCCATGCATTTTGGGGAAGGACACAGATAATAGTCCAAACATGGTATAAGGCAATGCCCTTTCTGGGTCCTTGAAAAATCAGTCACGGAACAGAGGTGGTGGACAGGAGCTGACAAGAGCTGGCTTGTTAATGAGCACAGCATCCCCAGGGTGGGGGGTGGGGGAATCAATGCAATGATTGACCAGAGAAGATGGTAAATGAAGGGAGAAGTGGGGACAAGTGCTGCTCAACCCAAGCTGAACTCCAGGAGGTAAGTTTCTCCTCTAATTTGAGATTCTTTCTAAAGGTTCAGTATTGAAGTGGGTGTTTGACGTTGAAATGTGCAGACCCATGCTAATAACTGGAAAGGGAGAAGACTGAGGAAGGCAAAAGGAGAGGGAAGATTTCCGATTACTTCTCCAGGCTGCTGACAAGAACCTGCTGCTCGCAAACCAAAAATTAACCAAGCGAAGGTTGAAGGTAGCAACGTAAAAGTGCAACTCAAATTATTTTACATTCTGAATCCTCTTCAATATCGAAGCGAGTGTGGCACAGCAATAGTTGATTATCTTAAGATTACAGAGGCTGACCGCCTTCTTTGTTTGCCCAGTAACACCGCTCCTCCAATAATCTCAAGCACTTGGCTGATTAATATTTCAATTCCAGTTGCTGCTCCTTTTCCCATTGCAGAAGGCGGCAGGGATATTCCCCTTCTTCCCTCTGTATTACAAACCCCATTACTAACCAAGCAGAAAGCACCGCGCAGTGTGGCCGAGGCTAATAATAGCCGGGCTGCTTACCTTCTCCGGAGGGATCGAATCAGCGCATGTCCCCGCGCCGGCTGCCCCGGGGCCGCAGTGCCGCCGCGCCGGCTCTGTGCTTGGTCAGTTCGGCCGGCCCCCCACCCCACCTGCCAGCTGCAGCAGCTGCTCCCGCCGCTCCCGCCGCCGAGCTCCGGCCGCAGGAAGTCATCCCCCGCGCCGGGCCGGATCGCCACATTCCGCGCCAGCCGCGGGGGGAGAGGGGCCTCTCCCTGCTGCGGGGACCGGCTCCTGGAAACTGCGCTCAAAGATCGCTACCCTTCCCGGTTGTAGGGTTATTTTCTAGGAATGCTTTTACAGAAGAAGCATCGCCGGCTGGTGGACCGAGAGAGAAGAGCCAGAGTGACTTTCTCTGCAGAGCGCCTTACCTCTGAGCGCTCCCCTGTCACTCCCGCGGCATGGACAGCTCCATTCCGCTGTGTGGGTTTTCCACCCTCTTCATCTTCCTCATCTGTATTGTTCATTTCGCTGAATTTGAGAGTGGGATTAGCTTTGAAGCTATCATTCAAACACTCCGAAAATATTTTAAATTGGCGACTAGTTTTTCTAAGCCCCTGTAGCAAGCTCCACTTTCCCTCAACACACACACACACACACACACACACACACACACACACACACACAGTTACTCGCACGTACACACCCAGCCAAACCACTCACAATTAGGAAAGCTGGGACCTCTCGCCCTCTTGCCTACGTAATGGAACAGGAAACTCCCAAAGGAGTGGGGATGTAGGACCGGCTAGCGAAAGCACTCGAGGAAAGAGAGAGGGGTCGCCCCAAGATTTTGTTGCTGTTTAGTAGTGTCCTTAGTGGACAGATGTTCCCCCTCTAACCCCCTGGCCCCGCCCCAAGTGGAATGGCTGGTCTGGTGACCGCTGTAACATTTGGAAACAAAGAAGCTGAAGCCACATTAACAGGTGGCTGCATCTCTTTCTTTCCCGAAGGATTTATCAGAATTGGCTTTAGGAATAATATTAGCATATACGTATATAATAAACCCTTTCCTTCTCTCTTTAAATTGGCACCAGCTATTAACAGGTTTCTCTCTCTCTCTCATTTTCCTCCCTCCCTCCTTCCCTGCCTCCCTCTCCTAAGCTGACCAGATCATCAGTTTCCGGACTTAAGGGGGAAAAAAGGCCAAGGATGTGCTCTCTTTACAGCTGAACCAGGGCTTATTTTCCCGGTGTTGAGCCATTCCCAAGTAGAGAGGCTCTTTGACACTAGGGTTCTCTGTGAGTGAACTTCTCACATTCAGCTTGCTTTTGGAATTGCCCATCACTAGGTCCAGGCCAGTTTTATCCTTGGATTTGTCCAGCAACCTAAACAGTATAATTGCACAAGGCCAAGGCAGTACTTTTAATCTAGGAAGAGTTCCCAACTCTCTGTTTAGCAGTTCCAAAATTAGGAGGTAGTGTAGCAAACAGTTTCAACAAGGCTCAGTAAGAATTCTTGACCCTAGAAAGTGGGCTTTTTAAAAGCTGGAACAACCTAATTCATCTCTCTGAGTTTCACTTTCATAAAATTAGACCTCACCAAAGAGCAGGGGATTCTTAATATGTATCAAAGTGTATGTGGAATCTGGATGGGAATATTACATCTTTAATTTCACTAACCTCTAGCTGCAATTTAGTATTTAGCATGTCCTTTAAATCTAAATGCAGACAACAAACCACAATACTATTAGGAGTACCTGTGACTATATCCCCAGCAGATACCACAGACAATTTCCTAAGGCAGTTTTTATAGATATCTCAAAGTATCACTAGTCTGATGTTACAATCAAATCATCATTACCTTTTTTGTTTTATCTAATAGACTATATCTATTTTAGGATGGTTTTAGATATACAGAAAAATTAAGGGGATAATACAGAGTTCTTATATATCTCATTCCCAATTTCCTCGATTATTGACACCGTACACTAGTGTGGTACCTTTTTTACAATTAATGAGCCAATATTAAAACAATAATATTAACCAGAGTCTGTACTTTATTCAGATTTCCTTGGCTTTTGCCTAGTGTCCTTAATTCCATTTCAGGCTTCCATCCAGGACACCACATTACATTTAGTTATCAAGCCCCCTTAGGCTCCTCTGGGCTGTGGTAGTTTCTCAGGCTTTTCTTGTTTTTGATAACCTTGACAGTTTCTTTTTAAAATTTATTTATTTAATTTATTTATTTTTGGCTGTGTTGGGTGTTCGTTGCTACGCGCGGGCTTTCTCTAGTTGCGGAGAGCGGGGGTTACTCTTCGTTGCAGTGCGCCAGCCTCTCATTGCAGTGGCCTCTCTCATTGTGGAGCGCGGGCTGTAGGCGCGTGGGCCTCCGTAGTTGCAGCATATGGACTCAGTATTTGTGGCTCACGGGCTTAGTTGCTCCCTGGCATGTGGGATCTTCCCAGGCCAGGGCTCGAACCTGTGTCCCCTGCATTGGCAGGCGGACTCTCAACCACTGTGCCACCAGGGAAGCCCCAACCTTGACGGTTTTGAGGAGCAGTGATCAATTGTTTTGTAGCATACCTCACTAATGTAAACTGTCCAATGCTTTTCTCATGGTAAGACTGGGATTATGGTTTATTGGGAGGACAACCAGAAAAAGTGCCTTTTTTATAACATCTTATCAAGGGTACATGCTATCAACGTGATTTGCCTGTTGATGTTGACCTTGATAACCTGGCTGAGGTAGTGTCTCAGATTTCTCCACTGTAAAGTTACTCCTCCACCCCTTCCACACTACACTTGTTGGAAGGAAGTCACTATGTGAAGCACAAACCCAAAGAGTGGAGAGTTATGATCCACCTCCTTGAGGACAGAGTATGTACATAAAGTATTTGGAATTCTTCCACACAGATTTGTCTATTTTCCCCTAAACATTAATTTATTCAATTATTGATATTTATTTATATCAGTATAGACTCATGGATATCTATTTTATCCTTTGGGTTATAATCCAATACCACTTTATTTTGTTGTTTGAATTGTTCCAGCTTTGGCCATTGGGAGCTTTTGCTTTTGGTGCCTATGCTCCTTTGACATACTCCCTTTGGGGTGTGTGAGTTTGTGTGTGTCTGTGTATCTGTGTTTAGCATGCATGTTTGTGTGTGTGTTTAACACTTCCTGACTTTCTGGTACCACAAGATGCTCCAGGCTCATTTTGTGTATTTCCTGCCCCAGTCCTAGAATCAGTCATTTCTCTGAGGAGCCCTGATTCCTTTTATTGGAGAGTAGTAATAGAAACCAAGATCTGGGCTCTAGATGTGCTGTTGCTAATGGGCTATTATTTGATTAGGCTCTCTTAACTGAGAGAACAAAGAAATATATATGTATACTAACCCATGTATATACACATATCAGTAAATATTTCTATATATAACTATCTATATCTATATTGAGCTGAGTGTATACTGATGTCTGCAACTATAATCCATTAACTCTGAGATTAGTTTAGCCTTCTCCTCTTGTTTATCTGTAAATTCATACTTCAATATTGAGAAATGTGGCTACCACCATCCACCATCTATTTATTTAATTGTTCAATTACAGTGCACATGTATCAGAGTTGTGAACCCATCTCCCCAACATCACTATTTTTAAGTATAGTAGTTAATAGAGTCTCTGTTATATCTTGTTATTTAATGAGTTTAAATACCCATTCGTTTCTATGTCACAAATTTGGTTTTTAAAATATTCTAATGACTGCATTTAAAACATAATAACTAGTTTCTTTTGAGATTCTATGTATTATATTTTATGTATTTAAAAGTGTTATTTTAAGACTATTTAAATGGGCTACTCCATATTGTCAAAGGGATCCACAGTAAAAAGAAGGTTAGGACCCCAACCTCACAAAGATTATTGTCAGTTTATAATGAGATGATGTGAAATTGTCTGGTGCAAATGTTGGGAGCTCATGCTTGATAAGTGTTAGCTTTGTCCACTTGGGCAGGCTTCTTTCTCCTTTAAAGTTCTAAATACCTTGGAAGAGAGAACATGCTAAACCTTATGGTTAATAATTTATAATGTAGTGGAAGGATTTGCTAGGTGTCAGTGTTGGAGGTAAAGGTCCATATAAGGTTGACGGAGGATGAGTGATTCCACTGCAGAAGTTTCTACTTGATATCAATTAATATAAGTACAAGCAATGTATTTTAAGTTCATTCTAGAGGAGTAGTTCAGAATAGCTTCACAGAGGAGAAGACCTGAGCTATCTTGGGAGATGTTTAAACAGATGAGGAGTGGAGCCGGAGTTGGGAAGGCAAAGGCAGTGTAGCCTTAGAATGCAAATGTTCACAGACATGATCTTGTGGCTTATTCACCATCCTTACCAACCTAATAAGGACACCTGCTGGTAGCTTCATCATCATCATCATCACCATCAACATCATCACCATCATGTTAATAAAGAATGGATATATTTGCCTGGTAGTCAAACAAGCTCTTTGCATGTAGCACCTAGATGTTTTCTACGATCCACTTTATGAGTTCAATCATTGTAATTATTCTCATTTTTCACATACAAAAATGAAGACTTAGAGAGATTAAGTAATTTGTTCAAATCTTGGTGTGTGCCCTCTCAACTCCATGCTCTTTACCTCTGTGCTTAACAGGCTAGGATGATTTGCCCATATTAAGGGCTCAAATATTGGTTGATAAGTATAATAATCTCATAAAAGGAAAAGTGAAGTAATCTACTTTGATGTTTATGATGCAGTTTGGTGAATGCACTTAAGTGCCAATAGATGAATAATAAAAGTTAGAAGCACACAAAAATAGAGAATAAAAATTCATATGTGTATGTCTGCTGGGAACAAAAAATCCTCCTGAATGTCTAACTTCTTAGTAAATATCAGGATATCACATACACATCATTAGGCAGCATCAATGGAGGATCCTCTGTACCCTGCAAGAGGGCACTGTTACAGATGCACAGAAAGAAAATTCATATTTCCTGTACATTATAAATAAGGACATACTATGATCACTCTTTAAGAATGAAGTAATTTGAGTTTTTAAATTTTCCTTATCAATTGGTGTATATGAATCATGTTAGGTGAAGAATTATTGGTTGATTGGACATTTTATGTTTTAATTCTTTACAGAAAACAGTAAACAAATCCTTTTAGGCTTAAAATATCACATTCAGCAAATGAGTTATTATACTGAAGAAAGTGATGAATTCAGTAAAGTGTCTGGAATCTAAAATAAGAAGTAATTGAAGGAACTGGGAATAGATGACATGAAGCAAGACCAGGAGAGAAGTAGGTGGTCGCTCTAAACTATTTTAGGAGTTGTCCTATGAAAAAGGGTTTAGACTGTCCCACACTGAAGATTTTAGACCAAGTAGACAGGTTTAGGTTGATAAAAGGATGAATATTTTGACAAGTAGAACCTTTCAACTAGAAAATGGACCGACTGCATTTTAAACTCAAGAACTCCCTGTTACTGAAGTGCTTTAACAGAGGTTGAAGTTAAGCAGTTGGAAAAGTAAGAGCCTTTACAGTGAGAAAATTCTATGATTCTATGGTTTTCAACTCATAAATTTGTGTAGTTCATCCATTTTACTCCTTGTATACACTTAAGTATATTGTTCCTTGAAATGGCCATTCAAAGTTGTTTCCTGTGCCACACACTATGACTGTTAGGGTTGGTCCTGTGTAAATCTTACCCCCATTGAATTAGTATTAACCCTAAACAAGCAGCTTTCTTACATAAGGAAACAAAAAAAGAGGTTCAGAAATGTCCAAACTAAGTTTTTATAAAACTGTGTTATCAAATCTAATTTATCAAAAAACTTCAAACAGGGGCTTCCCTGGTGGCGCAGTGGTTGAGAGTCCACCTGCCGATGCAGGGGACACGGGTTCGTGCCCCAGTCCGGGAACATCCCACATGCCGTGGAGCGGCTGGGCTCGTGAGCCACGGCCGCTGAGCCTGCGCCTCTGGAGCCTGTGCTCCACAACGGGAGAGGCCACAACGGTGAGAGGCCCACGTACCGCAAAAAAATAAAAATAAAAGGAAGATGCAGACCTGTATGTTTCAGGAGTTTCTCACCAAAACCCCACACAATTTCTTTATTATTCCAGCCAAGTATGGCCTAGCCCTACCCTCATCCCTGTTTTTCTTGGTTTAGTAATAAAGAAAGAGATGGAAATAAAGAAGAGATATCAGGTAGAAAGATATAAAATAGTGGGGAAAATAATATAAGTGAAGTCAAGTACCATCATCATTTACTAGAAGTGAACTTTCAGCACCAGCATTAATATTTTTTCCTGTTATATCTGTAAATGATAATAACTAATATGTACATAACAATTTCCAATTTAAACAAATCTCATTTTTATAACTAACTACTTCGCAACAAGTAACATGCTAAGGCAACATCAATAGATGAAAAACGGTAGTCCCTGGCCCCAAGGAACGTTGCCCAGGAGAACACAGATATATGTAAACAACACAATCACAATACAGTGTAGCGAGTGCAACAATCAGGCATGCAGAAGTGCAAGGGTAGCAAAAAGGAGCATGTGATCACAACACTAAAAAGAAGACTGCACAAAAGACATAATATGTAAACTGAGGTTTGAAAAGTGAAGTGGGTTTCCCAGGTGCCCCATAGGGACAAAGGAATTCTTGGAGGAGGGAAAAGCATAAATGAAGACAGTGAATTGTTCATATAATCCAGAAGTGAAGTAGGCAATGGCAGGAGAAATGATTGGACACAGGCGTCATGAATACTTGCATGTCTGCATTTTAGCAAGTCCATTCTAAAGGAAACTTTGAGGATCAACTCGGGGGTGGGGGGCCGCGGGGGGCACAGAACTAGTCATTGCTGCCAGAAACACGGGAACCACTTTCTACCAACCCACCAAAATAACGACTTCAAAGGCAACATGGTATGACAGAAAAGGTTTGTTTTTTTGTTTGTTTGTTTTTAGTTCATTAGGTCTCACTTAAAATTCTGATTCCACAATGCACTTGCTTTGGGATCTTGAACAACACTCATAACCTCTGCAAGTTTCAGTGTAGTAAGTTTATGTGATTACCTTCATCTGTAATATCCCTGCGTTGCAATCTTAATGGAAACTCAAGTTCAGGTCAAAGACAAGTTTCTCTGTGACTTCTCCTCTGAATTGATTCAAAAGCTGTCTCTCCCATCCTCATTTGGCTTCTCTTATGGAATCTCATAAAAACTTCTATGACCTCTTTCGGGTTTTTTTGCTGTTGTTGTTGTCTCTTTGTTTGTTTTTTAATTTAAATATAGTTGATTTACAGTGTTGTGTTACTTTCAGGTGTACAGCACAGTGATTCCTTTTTCACATTCTTTTCCCTTATAAGTTATTACAAAATATTGAGTAGAGTTCCCTGTGCCAATAAGGAGATCCTTGTTGCATCTATTCTATGCCTTATTTGAATGACCGTAGCACTCGTTGTCTGTATCATTTTTATGTCTCTGGTTGCTTTGTGACTGAAAATGAAAAATTTCTATTGGTTCATTTCCTGGCCCTTCCTTAAAAATGTGTTCATTTATGTATTTCATATTTATTGACTACATCTTAGACACCGTGTTAACTGCTGGTTCTAGATGTTAGTAAAATATAGACCTTCCTGCTCAAAAGGTCACAGTATTTGTGGGAAAACAAAAAAATGAACAACCTATATCTCAAAGACCTTTGTACTTCCCAAAGAGAACACACCTAGTAGGTACAATAAATACATGTATCATACATAAATGTATAAATAGTTAATGGGATTAAAAACTAGAGATAACTGCTTTTCGATTCTGAGGAAATGATGATTATATTTCACCAGGAGCTCAATACCACTCTGAGAATGAGGGCTTAACCCCCGTCCTGACTCACTGCATTGCTTTTCTGTATAAAAATACACAAGTCTGTATATACGCTCTAGAAAAAGGCTTATCTGGTATGAATTTCAGAGAGCAAGAAGAAAACTTCAAGAAGTTCAGAGAAGCATCCAGAAGCTCAGATGATTGGCACTAATACAACTTGCTTGACAGGAAAATTGAGCTGTAAATCTCACAAAATTAGATGATCTTTGAAGAATTTCAAAACCTCCTGCTATTAATTGGAAATCCTAGAAGAACCGCTTCTTTTAAAGCATACTGATAGTATGCTTTACAGCTTAATATTCAGAAGCCTATGTTTTGGCTAAGTGAGCTTCAGGAAAGAAGGAAACTTGTGGTTCAGTTCCATCTACTCTGCAACCTCTGGTCAAGACATCTACTTCTGTGCTCAGCCATCTTATCATCTGTAAAATGGAGGCAACTCTAAGAAAACATAGTTACAGAGATGTTGCACAGTTTCATGTGTCATTGTCTTCATTTGTTTCAGAAAACCAATAACATCTAAGCTACTACTGCAAAGAGTGCAATGTTACTTGGGGTCATCTAGTGCAGCTCTGTCAAAGTAAAGAAAAAGAAAGGGGCCTAGAATAACTATAATTTTCCCAAGAGGACACTATTATTTTATGGTAAATCTGGGACAAGAACCCTGATCTCTTTGATGCCATTCCATTGTTCTTTCATTGGGTTCTGAACAACCCAGAGAAAGAAAGAGAAATGAAACTCCTATGTGCTGTGTCACTGGTACAGGACGTGGCAAGATTGGAATTGGAGCACTACATATTAACAGGTATTTGGGGAATTCTTCAAACTAATTAAGATATATACCAGGTCCATAAAAAACAGTATGTTTTCTGAAGATGATTCTGTGGCATGAACAGAACTGGTAACTGAAGGTGTCTGTGTGCTGCAGTTCCAAACAGGATGGATGAATGCTTGTTTTCTGGCACCTTGAAGACTCCATCCCAACACACACATTAAAATAAAATTAACATTTCAACTGGGTCATATTTAATTATGCATGCTCTTGTAAGTCAGCAAAATATTCCATATATCATTTAAGTTGTCACTCACTTTCTTTTTTTTTTTCTTTGTGGTACGCGGGCCTCTCACTGTTGTGGCCTCTCCCGTTGTGGAGCAGAGGCTCTGGACGCGCAGGCTCAGCGGCCATGGCTCACGGGCCCAGCCGCTCCGCAGCATTTGGGATCTTCCCGGTCCGGGGCACGAACCCGTGTCCCCTGCATCGGCAGGCGGACTCTCAACCACTGCGCCACCAGGGAAGCCCCATATCTGATTTTCGTATTAGGACTCTTCTAATTTTTTATATACATTGGAAAATAACTGATGTCTTTCTAAGGTGTATATCTTTGATTATGTTTTCTATTTTCATAAAGCTTCTTGTATTCTCTACTCAAAACAGGAGTAAATAATGGCTGCATATAACTAATCATAATCAGCCATTTTGTCCAGATTTTTAGATGTGTTGGTATAAAGCTACCATAGTATTCTTTTGTAATTAAAAAAAAAATTCTCTCTGTTTTATAGCTAGTCCCATCTCTATCATATTTGCCAAATATTGCTTATTTTATTGGTGTTTGTAAAGAGCAAGCTTTTGGTTTTCTTTGTCACGTTTATTGCTTTTCTTCTCTATTTTTGACTTTTCTCTTGATTAATTTTGTCCTTCAACTCTTTGGCATTTACCTTGTTCTTTTTCTATGTCTACTGTCCATTTCCTGTAGCTTCAAGAGCCATTTTCCACAACTCAACGAGCTCTGCCGGCTGTGTCATGGCCACTTCATCATATGCCATTAAAACTTAATCTCATACACTGGGTGAAGACTCGGCAGTCTTATTTTGGTTTCAAAATTGTTCTATAAGGGCCTCCCTGGTGGCGCAGTGGTTGAGAGTCCACCTGCCAATGCAGGGGATACGGGTTCGTGCCCCGGTCCGGGAGGATCCCATATGCCACGGAGCGGCTGGGCCCGTGAGCCATGGCCGCTGAGCCTGCGCATCCGGAGCCTGTGCTCCGCAACGGGAGAGGCCACAACAGTGAGAGGCCCGCGTACCGCAAAAAAAAAAAAAAAAAAAAAAAAAAATTGTTCTATAGCCTTGGATCCTTCTTCTTCTCCTAAATTAGCACTATCATCAGGGAAAATCCTAGTGGGCCTAGAATTCTAGGCTTGCCTTTCCTGCAGTTTCATAATCAAAGAAAAAAACATTTCCACCCTTTTTTGACGTTGATCGAAAATTTAGCAACACTTCTTTGCACTGTATTCAAATCCCAAAATATAAGCAAGCCTTCATGCACACAGCCTCACTGAAATGTCATAACTTTAAACTATGTATGACCTTGAACAATGACCTTTCCAAATACTCCACACTCTTTCTAGGTGTTCAGACTTTTTCATTCCTACAACATCTTTTACATATGGTCGATTTGTGTCATAAGTTCTTCCTCACTCCCACTTCTGAGTATATATCCAAAGGAAATATCATCATAATTTGAAGAGATATCTGTACTCCCATGTTTATTGTAGCATTATGCACAAGAGCCAAGGTATGGAAACCACCTAAGTGTCCATAGTAGATTAATGGATAAAGGAAATATGGTATATATATAGAATAGAATATTATTCAACCTTAAAGAAGAAGAAAATCCTATCATTTAAGTCAACATGGATAAAACTGGAGGCCACTATGCTAAGTGAAATAAGACAAAGACAAATAGTGCATGATGTCACTTATATGTGGACTCTAAAAAAATAATGAAATAAATCAACTCTTCCCTCCCTGGACATTTTCCTCAGCAGAATCTAGCAGCCTCTACTATGAGTCTTATCTCTTTTCTTTTTATTGTTTGTACCAGATCACAACCCCAGGGAACCTATGTATTTACCGATGTATATCTACATTATAGTTTACCATTGTTCTTTTCCTTTGTAATTCATTCCTTCCACTTCTGGCCTCAGAACCTCATTTTTACTTTGGAGAAGTCCTTGTGATTCAGGTAGGCTGTGTGTCTCCTTCCTAGGCTGTGTGACTTGGGGCTGGCTAGACACAGTGTTTTACATATACTCTATATGTCTTAAGTACTTATTTCTCTGTTTTCCATCATTTTCCCTCCAAATTTTTGTGTAGTTATTTTTTAATTGACATTTGTATTCCTTTCTTTTGTTTGACTAAGGTACTGTTCAACCAATCTTCTAAGTGCTTAATTTCAACTTTTTTAATTCTAGAAGTTTCTTTTGGTTGCATTTCACAGATAATTTTTGCTTAAATTGTACATGTTGCCCTTCTTTTAATACATTAATCATAATTTTAAATAATAGTTTCATTGAGATATAATTTACTTTCCATATTATTTAAAGTGTACAATTTAATGTGTTATGCATCTACCACCACAATCAATTTTAGAACTTTCATCCACCCCCCAAAAGAAAAAGAATCTATTATAGGTCACTCACTCCCCCATTTCTCCAAACCCTAGGCAGCCACTAATATACTTTGTCTCTACAGATTTGTCTAGACTGGACATTGCATACAAATGGAATCATACAATTACTTAGCATGTTTTCAAGGTTCATCCATGTTGTAGCGTGCATCAGTACTTGATGTCTTTTTATGGCTGAATAATATTCCATGGTGTGGATATTACTATGTTTCATTTATCCATTCACAATTCACAGTAAATGGCCATTTGGTTATTTCCACTTTGGGGCTCTTATGAATAATGCTGCTGTGGTTGGATTTACGTGCAAGTTATGTATGCAGGTCTAGATTTGTTTTTTAAATTAACAGACTATTTCGGAGCAGTTTCTGGTTTACAGAAAAATTAAGCAGAAAGGACAGAGTTCTCATACCTCCTTAGCTCTCTACCCAGTTTCCCCTATTATTAACATCTTACATTAGCATAAGATGTTTGTTATAGTTAATGAACCCATATTGATACATTATTACTAACTAATGTCCATGGTTTACATTAGACTTCACTCTTTGTTTTGTACATTATATGATTTTTGACAAATGTGCAATAACCTGTATCCACCATTACAGAACCATACACAGGAAGTCTCTTTGCCTTTAAAATTCCGCGCTTCACCCATCCTTTTCTCCCTCCCCGCAACCTCTGGCAACCATTGATCTTTTGACTGTCTCCACACTTTTGCCTTTTCCTAAATTTCATATAGCTGCAATCATATAATATGCATGGAGCCCTTGCAGATTGGCTTTTTTTCACTTAGCAATATGCATTTAAGCTTCTTCCATGTCTTTTCATGGCTTCACAGCCTTTTCTCTTTATTGCTGAATGCTATTCCTTTGTACGGATATACCATAGTTTGTTCATCCATTCACCTATTGAAAAACATCTTGGTTGATTTCAAGTTTTGGCAATTATGAAAGAAACTGTTATAAACATCCATGTGCAGGTTTTTATGCGGACATAACTTTTCAGTTCCCATGGGTAAATACCAAAGAGCATGATTACTAGATCACTGTATGGTAAAAGTATGTTTAGTTTTGTAAGAAACTGCCAAGTACCCTGCTAGCAGCAAATGAGAATTTCAGTTGTTCTGCATCATCAACAACTTTGGTATTTCATTATTTGGATTTAACTGATTGAATAGGTGTGTAGTGGTATCTCGTTATTCTAATTTAAAATTCCCTGATGACATGGAATATGTAGCATCTTTTCATATGCTTATTTGCCATGTGTCTATTTTCTTTGTTTAATCATAGTTGTTTTGTTTTGTTTTTTAACCAATGCCTACTAACTCTTGTCCTCCTGTGTCTATTTATATTGTCTTTTTTCTTTCTTTCTTTCTTTCTTTTTTGAGCTTTTGACCATTTAGTCTTTTTCCTGGTATGTCCAATTATTTTTTATATTAAAATTGGGCTTAACTTATTTTAGGAAACTATAAAGATACCTCCATATTCTGGATGTTGTTATCGTTCTCTTGAAAAGATTTACTTTGGCCCATGGCAGACAGTTACCATAGGGACTGGAAACCTTAGTCCATTCTCAGTTTGAGCTCATTAAAAGCCTTTTTTTCCGTCTGTGTGAAGGGTGCTCTATTTCTGTCTTGTCCTTCCTCTACGGGTGTTGCCCTTTGGGATTACCATGTGAAAGTTTGGATTCTCCCTATTCCCAACTACCCTTGTATTTGTTAGGCTTTAAATGTAATGGTTCCCTCAGCCCTGTGAGACTAAGGATACGTGTAGCTTGTCATTCCATTAGTTGTTGCTTTTAGCTTCAGCTCTTGCTGTTTGGCTTCTGTGGTTACAGTCTTTTGAACTCCTTGGCTTTTCAGCTCCTAGGCTGTAACATTTGAATCAGCAAATGCCCCAAGGAGAAAAGCTGCACCAAATGTCACGCTTGCATCTGTGTTTCCCTTCTCTCCAGAACTTGGCCCACATGTCTTGGTGTCTCTCTAACATTCAGGTGCTGGCGAACACGTTTTCTTACTGTATCCAGGTTTTCTAAAATTTCTTTAGACTTCACCTGATCTTATGTTATTATTGAAGTATCATCTCAATTAGCCCTAGGAAGAAAATTTACAATTTTATGTTTTTTTAAATTTTCTATATTAACTCGGTTTCTGTAGAGAGCTTTTACCTGATTGTTCAGTCTAGTTCCTGTGTTACCAGTAAGATGGAGATAGGTGGAGTCTAAGAATATTGGGGAGAAAATCACTGATGAATGATATGGCTCGTTCTTTTTGTTTTTCCTCTCCTTATTTACTCTGGCAGCCTACATTTGCCCTTCTTGATTTGACCCAGTTGCCCAGATAAGCAACCCACTCTGGCAAAGACATGACTTTACTCTCATAAATGTCTGCATGTTAGGATAAGTTAGATGATGAACACCATGCCAAAGTTCTTTCTGTGACCAGTCAGAATGGACATCATCAAAAAATCTACAAACAATAAATGCTGGAGAGGGTGTGGAGAAAAGGGAACCCTCTTGCACTGTTGGTGGGAATGTACATTGATACAGCCACTATTGAGTACAGTATGGAGGTTCCCTAAAAAACTAAAAATAGAACTACCATACGACCCAGCAATCCCACTACTGGGCATATACCCTAATAAAACCATAATTCGAAAACAGACATGTACCACCATGTTCATTGTGGCAGTATTTACAATCGCCAGGACATGGAAACAACCTAAGTGTCCATCGACAGATGAATGATAAAGAAGATGTGGCACATATATACAGTAGAATATTACTCAGCCATAAAAAGAAATGAAATTGAGTTATTTGCAGTGAGGTGGATGGACCTAGAGACTGTCATACAGAATGAAGTAAGTCAGAAAGAGAAAAACAAATACCGTATGCTAACACAGATATATGGAATCTGAAAAAAAAATTCTTCTGAAGAACCTAGGGGCAGGACAGGAATAAAGACGCAGACGTAGAGAATGGACTTGAGGACACGGGGAGGGGGAAGGCTAAGGTGGGATGAAGTGACAGAGTGGCTTGGACATATATACACTCCCAAATGTAAAACACAAACTAGTGGGAAGCAGCCACATAGCACAGGGAGATCAGCTCGGTGCTTTGTGACCACCTAGAGGGGTGGGGTAGGGAGGGTGGGAGGGAGACACAAGAGGGAGGAGATATGGGGATATATGTATATGTATAGCTGATTCACTTTGTTATAAAGCAGAAACTAACACACCATTGTAAAGCAATTCTACTCCAATAAAGATGTTAAAAAAACAAAAAGTTAGAGAGTAAAAAAATTCAAAAGAATTGGCCACACTCCTCCAATAGATTCTCTAACATTTAGCAGAACAGAATTCACACTGAATCTGGTTTATGAGTAAAAGACAAGTCAACTTTAAAGTGGATCAGAGATGACAACATTTCTTTTCCATGTGGCTGCTTTGGAGCCATATTTCTGCTGACCACTCAAAACCTTCCTCTTGAGTATTGTGTGATATATTAGAACCAGGAATAAGGGGTGTTAGTGCTGGAAGGGTCAGACAGTGGTCTGCGATTTAATTCACATATCCTTTCTGCACCAGACTCTTTAAGATCATTGAGTTATCCTAAGAATTTTGAAGCTGTAGAATTCAAGACAGTACATTACAATATGCCAATATTACTATTCTCCTGCTCTGACATTCTCCACTGATGGACAGATGAAGGAGAAGGAAGGGCAGTCAGCAGTAACTGAGAGTAAATGAAACTGGAATATTATAATTCAGTATCATTTGAGTGACTGAATTGGCTGGCAGAGTGTTCTCCAGTTAAGGGTGAGGGAAGATTAATTCTGCACATGACACCACTACTGTATTTATACAAGTCTACTGGGACAGTTGTTTGCCTTGATTTGTTTTCTTCATTCATTTCAGTCAGACAGTTGTGTTGACTGATTTTCCTTTTTGATGTATGAAATAACTGTTTGACTGAATTTACCATTTACTTTACACTAATGCACTGGAAAAATGATACATTAGTCAAATTGGATTGGCAGGTATGAAAATGTTTACCCCAGAACTAGACAGAAATATAATATTGCCTTCTACAGAAATGTAAGTCATATGCCCTGGATTTTGGGGAAATGTTCCAATTTTAACTATTTTGCCAAATTTCAAAAATGTAGGGTAACTGATCCCATAGTAAAAATAAGAAGATCTGTGAAGTCCAGATAAAAATAGTTTGGTGTGACTCTGACAATCACATAACACAAAAGAAAAAAGTATTATGAGATAAATTTTAGTGATTTTCATACTTATTAAGAGGTGTTTCTATGTTAAACTTTTGAGTCTTATTCTAGAAGTTCTGTAGGAACAAGCACTTCAAATATATTCATAGAAAACCCTCTTTATTTATAATTCCATTCTTCCAATATTTATAGTTACTATGACAGGCCATTTCTCCACATCCCATCCCATGATTCTCTGCTCCTATTGAACATTTGGAAATTGGTGGCATGAGCAGGAAAGTGAAGCAGTTTTTGAGATTACTGAATAATGATGATTTTATAAAGACTGCTTTCTTCCATTGTTGACAAACTTATTATGGTACCGATGGTTGGATACTACTCTTAGAGATGAAAAAGGTCTTAAGGAATCTTCCATATTCCATTCACCAATCTGTGTTCTTGTTCAAAGCAAAATTAATTCCTTTCAAAATTAACATATTAGCTTAATAATAATTTTTAATCTTAAAATAATCTATCTGGGAGAATGGGAATTTTTGGTGGGAAAAAGTGACAGAAGATGGGACGAAAAGAGAATTCATAGAAAGACAAAACAGCATTTTTTAAATGGTGGGTACGAACTTCTGTTTCCAACTATATCAGTTTACCTTAGGAAAACATACTAGAAAGGCCAGATAAATCATAAGCAACATTGGACTGTGAGCGTTAGAAAGCTACTGAGGTAGCCATGACCTAGAAAAGTAAAATAGAGAAAGAAACTCACTGAAGTGAGAACAATATTCTGCACATGCTTTTCTAGCCCAGTCATTTAGAAACTACTGATGAAGAGCAAAAGGCTGAGAAACCAAATGTGGCTCCTAAGAGGTAGAAAAGCCAGTAGATCTTAGGACAATGTCATAGGACTAAGGAAACCAGAATTGGAATTGAGAAATAACAAGGCAGCTAGAATTTTAAGGACCAAAATCACAGAGAGAGTAAAGATTCAGAGAACGGAGCTGGATTCAGCTACAGTGTTCCCTTGCAGTATTTTCCATGTATAATAGGTAGACAAGGCAAGATGCTAAGAAGTCAAACAAAAGCTAACTGAAGTCAAAGCAAAGACTTAGTTGGTTCATAATGCTGAAGAGACAAAATTGGGGTTCAGAACCTATGAAAGATTTGTGGCCCAATGGTAAACTAATGATATGAATTAGGACATTGAAACCTCTACATATGTGTGAGTGTGTGTCTGTGTTTGTGTGTGTGTGTGTGTTAGGAAGGTTGAGGCAACATCTACATTGAACCTTATAAAGAAGGAAAATGAGTATGAAGTTGGTCCAGTGACTGAGGTGATCTTCCCCTCTGCTCCCTACCTAAGAATAGGAAATTCTCTCCTCAAGAAAATACAGTTGACCCTTGAACAATGTAGGGGTTAGAGACACTGACTCCCTGTGCAGTCAAAAATCCACATATAACTTTATGGTCGGCCCGTCTTATCTGTGGTTCTGAATCTGAGGAGTCAACCAACCACACATCATGTAGTACTGTATTACTTATTGAAAAAAAAATCCACGTATAAGTGCATCTGTGCAGTTCAAACCCAGGTTGTTCAAAGGGCAACTGTAATGTCATTCAGAGTCTATACAACTTGTCATATCCCAAGTCTGGTATTCACTGAAGAGCCACCAAGACTACCAAGAAAAGGAGAATTAGAATAAAAAACAAAACAGAATCAGAATCATAGATGACCTAAACATTAAAGTTCATACATATTTTGGTAACTATTATCAAGTTCAAGAAAATAGATGACAAGGTGGAGAACTTAACTTGACGACTAGAAACTATAAACTGATTGAAGTTGAACTGATAGAATTAAAAACTATACGAAATTTAAAACTCGGTACTGGATTGGACACAGGTAAAGAGAGGTACGTGAACTGGAAGATAGAGTAGTAACAATATTACGACTAAAGCATGGGAAACGAAAAGAATAAAAAGTAGACAAAAGTGCATTTGAGACACATGGGCCACAGTAAATATTTTTTATCATATGTGTAAACCAGAGTCCAAGGAAAAAAGGAGAGAGAGATTGGGATGAAAACAATATTTCAGAAATATTAACAGCTGAGAGTTCTCTAAAACTAAAAAGAATATATGGAGCCATAAATTCAATAAGCACTAAAAAATGCAACAAGAACAAATCCAAAGAAAACCACACCTGAGATCACCACAGTACAATTCATGAATAGCAAAGAAAAACATGACATCTTAAAAGCTGCCCGACGAAAAAGAGAGAGATTACTTTCAAAGGAACAGTAGGATTAAGATTACAGCTTTCTTCTCAACGAAACTGACTGGATACTAGAAAATAATGGAATAACATTTTAAAGTGCTAAAGAAAAGAGCTGCCCATTGGGAATTCTAGAGGCAGAGAAAATGTTGTTTGGAAGGAAAGATGAAATAAGGAAATTTGCAGACAAACAAAATTTAGAAAATACGTTCTCATCAGAACTGACTGAATTAAATTATAAAGGGAGACCCGCAGGCTGAAGGAAGATTATCATAGACGAAAATAAGGACTTTATAAAGAATTATGTAGAGAAATACAGCTACACGTGGAACAACTCCTACAGAACACCTACTGAATGCTGGCAGAAGACCCCAGACCTCCCAAAAGGCAAGAAACTCCCCACATACTTGGGTAGGGCAAAGCGGAGAGATTCCCGCACAGAGGAGCGGTGCCGAGCGGCACTCACCAGCCCGAGAGGCTTGTCTGCTTGCCCGCCGGGGTGGGCGGCGCTGGAAGCTGAGGCTCGGGCTTCGGTCAGAGCGCAGGGAGAGGACTGGGGCTGGCGGCGAGAACTCAGCCTGAAGGGGCCTAATGTGCCACAGCTAGCCGGGAGGGAGTCCGGGAAAACTCTGGAGCTGCCGAAGAGGCAAGAGACTTTTTCTTCCCTCTTGGTTTCCTGGTGCGCGAGGAGAGGGGATTCAGAGCGCTGCTTAAAGGGGTTCCACAGACGGGCACGAGTCGCGGCTGAAAGCGCGGAGCCCAGTGACGGGCGTGGGACGCTGGGGCTGCTGCTGCCGCCGCCAAGAGGCCTGTGTGCGAGCACAGGTCACTGTCCACACCGCCCTTCCGGGAGCCTGTGCAGCCCGCCAATGGCGGGGCCCCGGGATCCAGGGGCGGCTTCCCTGGGAGAACGCACGGCGCGCCTCGGGCTGGTGCAACATCACGCCGACCTCTGCCGCTGCAGGCTCGCCCCGCACTCCGTGCCCCTCCCTCCCGCCCGGCCTGAGGGAGCCAGAGTCCCCGAAGAGGCTGCTCCTTTAACCCTGTCCTGTCTGAGCGAAGAACAGACGCCCTCCGTGACCTACACGCAGAGGTGGGGCCAAATCCAAAGCTGAGACCCAGGAGCTGTGAGAACAAAGAAGAGAAAGGGAAACCTCTCCCAGCAGCCTCAGAAGCAGCGGATTAAAGCTCCACAATCAACTTGATGTACCCTGCATCTGTGGAATACATGAACAGACAACAAATCATCCCAAATTGAGGAGCCAGGAGTCAGTGCTGTGCCTCTGAGGTGGGAGAGCCAACTTCAGGACACTGGTCCACAAGAGACCTCCCAGCTCCACATAATATCAAACGGCGAAAATCTTCCAGAGATCTCCATCTCAACACCAGCACCCAGCTTCAGTCAACGACCAGCAAGCTACAGTGCTGGTCACCCTATGCCAAACAACTAGCAAGACAGGAACACAACGCCACCCATTAGCAGAGAGGTGGCCTAAAATCATAAAAAGTCCGCAGACACCCCAAAACACACCACCAGACGTGGACCTGCCCACCAGAAAGACAAGATCCAGCCTCATCCACCAGAACACAGGCACTAGTCCCCTCCACCAGGAAGCCTACACAACCCACTAAACCAACATTAGCCACTGGGGACAGACACCAAAAACAACGGGAACTACGAACCTGCAGCCTGCAAAAACGAGACCCCAAACACAGTAACATGAGCAAAATGAGAAGACAGAAAAACACACAGCAGGAGAAGGAGCAAGATAAAAACCCATCAGACCTAACAAATGAAGAGGTAATAGGCAGTCTACCTGAAAAAGAATTCAGAATAATGATGGTAAAGATGATCCAAGATTCTATTTCCAAGATCCAAAATCTTGGAAATAGAATAGACAAAATGCAAGAAACAGTTAACAAGGACCTAGAAGAACTAAAGATGAATCAAGCATCGATTAAAAACACAATAAATGAAATAAAAAATACTCTAGATGAGATCAATAGCAGAATAACTGAGGCAGAAGAACGGATAAGTGAGGTGGAAGATAAAATAGTGGAAATAACTGATGCAGAGCAAAATAAAGAAAAAAGAATGAAAAGAACAGAGGACAGTCTCAGAGACCTCTGGGACAACATTAAACGCACCAACATTCGAATTATAGGGGTTCCAGAAGAAGAAGAGAAAAAGAAAGGAACTGAGAAAATATTTGAAGAGATTATAGTTGAAAACTTCCCTAATATGGGAAAGGAAATAGTTAATCAAGTCCAGGAGGCACAGAGAGTCCCATACAGAATAAATCCAAGGAGAAATACGCCAAGACACATATTAATCAAACTGTCAAAAACTAAACACAAAGAAATCATATTAAAAGCAGCAAGGCAAAAGCAACAAATAACACACAAGGGAATCCCCATCAGAATAACAGCTGATCTCTCAGCAGAAACTCTACAAGCCAGAAGGGAGTGGCAGGACATAATTAAAGTGATGAAGGAGAGAAACCTGCAACCAAGATTACTCTACCCAGCAAGGATCTCATTCAGATTTGATGGAGAAATTAAAACATTTACAGACAAGCAAAAGCTGAGAGAGTTCAGCACCACCAAACCAGCTTTACAACAAATGCTAAAGGAACTTCTCTAGGCAAGAAACACAGCAGAAGGAATATACCTACAATAACAAACCCAAAGCAATTAAGGAAATGGGAATAGGAACACACATATCAATAATTACCTTAAATGTAAATGGACTAAATGCTCCCACCAAAAGACACAGATTGGCTGAATGGATACAAAAACAAGACCCATATATATGCTGTCTACAAGAGACCCACTTCAGACCTAGAGACACATACAGACTGAAAGTAAGGGGATGGAAAAAGATATTCCATGCAAATGGAAATCAAAAGAAAGCTGGAGTAGCAATTCTTATATCAGACAAAATAGACTTTAAAATAAAGACTATTAGAAGAGACAAAGAAGGACACTACATAATGATAAAGGGATCGATCCAAGAAGAAGATATAACAATTGTAAATATTTATGCACCCAACATAGGAGCACCTCAATACATAAGGCAGATACTAACAGCCATAAAAGGGGAAATCGACAGTAACACAATCATAGTAGGAGACTTTAACACCCCACTTTCACCAATGGACAGGTCATCCAAAATGAAAATAAATAAGGAAACACAAGCTTTAAATGATACATTAAACAAGATGGACTTAGTTGATATTGATAGGACATTCCATCCAAAAACAACAGAATACACATTTTTCTCAAGTGCTCATGGAACATTCTCCAGGATAGATCATATCTTGGGGCACAAATCAAGCCTTGGTAAATTTAAGAAAACTGAAATTGTATCAAGTATCTTTTCCGACCACAATGCTATGAGACTAGATATCAATTACAGGAAAAGATCTGTAAAAAATACAAACACATGGAGGTTAAACAATACACTACTCAATAACGAAGTGATCACTGAAGAAATCAAAGAGGAAATTTAAAAATACCTAGAAACAAATGACAATGGAGACACGACGACCCAAAACCTATGAGATGCAGCAAAAGCAGTTCTAAGTGGGAAGTTTATAGCAATACAATCCCACCTTAAGAAACAGGAAACATCTCGAATAAACAACCTAACCTTGCACCTAAAGCAATTAGAGAAAGAAGAACAAAAACATCCCAAAGTTAGCAGAAGGAAAGAAATCATAAAAATCAGATCAGAAATAAATGAAAAAGAAATGAAGGAAATGATAGCAAAGATCAATAAAACTAAAAGCTGGTTCTTTGAGAAGATAAACAAAATTGATAAACCACTAGCCAGACTCATCAAGAAAAAAAGGGAGAAGACTCAAATCAATAGAATTAGAAATGAAAAAGGAGAAGTAACAACTGACACTGCAGAAATACAAAAGATCATGAGAGATTACTACAAGCAACTCTATGCCAATAAAATGGACAACCTGGAAGAAATGGACACATTCTTAGAAATGCACAACCTGCCAAGACTGAATCAGGAAGAAATAGAAAATATGAACAGACCAATCACAAGCACTGAAATTGAAACTGTGATAAAAAATCTTCCAACAAACAAAAGCTCAGGACCAGATGGCTTCACAGGCAAATTCTGTCAAGCATTTAGAGAAGAGCTAACACCTATCCTTCTCAAACTCTTCCAAAATATAGCAGAGGGAGGAACACTCCCAAACTCATTCTACGAGGCCACCATCACCTTGATACCAAAATCAGGCAAGGATGTCACAAAGAAAGAAAACTACAGGCCAATATCACTGATGAACATAGATGCAAAAATCCTCAACAAAATACTAGCAAACAGAATCCAACAGCACATTAAAAGGATCATACACCATGATCAAGTGGGGTTTATTCCAGGAATGCAAGGATTCTTCAATATACGCAAATCAATCAACGTGATACACCATATTAACAAATTGAAGGAGAAAAACCATATGATCATCTCAATAGATGCAGAGAAAGCTTTCGACAAAATTCAACACCCATTTATGATAAAAACCCTGCAGAAAGTAGGCATAGAGGGAACTTTCCTCAACATAATAAAGGCCATATATGACAAACCCACAGCCAGCATCGTCCTCAATGGTGAAAAACTGAAACCATTTCCACTAAGATCAGGAACAAGACAAGGTTGCCCACTCTCACCACTCTTATTCAACATAGTTTTGGAAGTTTTAGCCGCAGCAATCAGAGAAAAAAAGGAAATAAAAGGAATCCAAATTGGAAAAGAAGAAGTAAAGCTGTCACTGTTTGCAGATGACATGATACTATACATAGAGAATCCTAAAGATGCTACCAGAAAACTACTAGAGCTAATCAATGAATTTGGTAAAGTTGCAGGATACAAAATTAATGCACAGAAATCTCTGGCATTATTATATACTAATGATGAAAAATCTGAAAGTGAAATCAAGGAAACACTCCCATTTACCATTGCAACAAAAAGAATAAAATATCTAGGAATAAACCTACCTAAGTAGACAAAAGACCTGTATGCAGAAAATTATAAGACACTGATGAAAGAAATTAAAGATGATAAAAATAGATGGAGAGATGTACCATGTTCTTGGATTGGAAGAATCAACATTGTGAAAATGACTCTACTACCCAAAGCAATCTACAGATTCAATGCAATCCCTATCAAACTACCACTGGCATTTTTCACAGAACTAGAACAAAAAATTTCACAATTTGTATGGAAACACAAAAGACCCTGAATAGCCAAAGCAATCTTGAGAACGAAAAATGGAGCTGGAGGAATCAGGCTCCCTGACTTCAGATTATACTACAAAGCTACAGTAATCAAGACAGTATGGTATTGGCACAAAAACAGAAAGATAGATCAATAGAACAGGAAAGAAAGCCCAGAGATAAACCCATGGACATATGGTCACCTTATCTTTGATAAAGGAGGCAGGAATGTACAGTGGAGAAAGGACAGCCTCTTCAATAAGTGGTGCTGGGAAAACTGGACAGGGACATGTAAAAGTATGAGATTAGATCACTCCCTAACACCATACACAAAAATAAGCTCAAAATGGATTAAAGAGCTAAATGTAAGGCCAGACACTATCAAACTCTTAGAGGAAAACATAGGCAGAACACTCTATGACATAAATCACAGCAAGATCCTTTTTGACCCACCTCCTAGAGAAATGGAAATAAAGACAAAAATAAACACATGGGACCTAATGAAGCTTAAAAGCTTTTGCACAGCAAAGGAAACCATAAACAAGACCAAAAGACAACCCTCAGAATGGGAGAAAATATTTGCAAATGAAGCAACTGACAAAGGATTAATCTCCAAAATTTATAAGCAGCTCATGCAGCTCAATAACAAAAAAACAAACAACCCAATCCAAAAATGGGCAGAAGACCTAAATAGACATTTCTCCACAGAAGATATACAGACTGCCAACAAACACATGAAAGGCTGCTCAACATCTTTACTCATTAGAGAAATGCAAATCAAAACTACAATGAGATATCATCTCACACCAGTCAGAATGGCCATCATCAAAAAATCTAGAAACAATAAATGCTGGAGAGGGTGTGGAAAAAAGGGAACACTCTTGCACTGCTGGTGGGAATGTGAATTGGTACAGCCACTATGGAGAACGGTATGGAAGTTCCTTAAAAAACTACAAATAGAACTACCATATGACCCAGCAATCCCACTACTGGGCATATACCCTGAGAAAACCATAATTCAAAAAGAGACATGTACCAAAATGTTCATAGCAGCCCTATTTACAATAGCCCGGAGATGGAAACAACCTAAGTGTCCATCATCGGATGAATGGGTAAAGAAGATGTGGCACATATATACAATGGAATATTACTCAGCCATAAAAAGAAATGAAATTGGGCTATTTGTAATGAGGTGGATGGACCTAGAGTCTGTCATACAGAGTGAAGTAAGTCAGAAAGAGAAAGACAAATACTGTATGCTGACACATATATATGGAATTTAAGAAAAAAAATGTCATGAAGAACATAGGGGTAAGACAGGAATAAAGACACAGACCTACTAGAGAATGGACTTGAGGATATGGGGAGGGGGAAGGGTAAGCTGTGACAAAGTGAAAGAGCGGCATGGACATATATACACTACCAAACGTAAGGTAGATAGCTAGTGGGAAGCAGCCACATAGCACAGGGAGATCAGCTCGGTGCTTTGTGACCACGTGGGGGGGTGGGATAGGGAGGGTGGGAGGGAGATGCAAAAGGGAGGGGAAATGGGAACATATGTATATGTATAACTGATTAAATTTGTTATAAAGCAAAAAAATAAAAATAAAAAAAATAAAACATTGTACGTCCCCATCCAAAAAAAAAAAAAAAAGATATTTAAGATCTCAGCACTGCTTGAGAAGCAGTAAAAGAGCTAATAAGTCATGGTACATGTGTAACTGCTACTTATGTAAAAATAACAAGCTAATACAAGGGAAAATGGAATTTGAAGAAATCTAAAAGGAAGAAAGAAGAGCAAAAGGAACATAACAAGGTGGGACAGATAGTAAACGAGGAGTAAACGGTCTACAAGAAAATACCTTAACTGTAAATACTCAAATTAAAGGACAAGGATTATTAAAACAAAAAACGTAATTCTATGCCACCTACAAGAGACAAGAGTCAGATTGAAAATTAAAGGATTCAAAAATTATGTCATAACAACAATAAGTAAAATTGAAGATTTTTTAATGTTAACATAAATTTGAAAGCAAAAAGTATCACTGGCGATAAGGCAGGATAATAAAACCCACTGTTACTTTACAAGGAATAGATTATAAATCTAAACTTCAATGCAATAGATGAAGGGAAATTCCAAAAAACTAAGTAGAAATAGAAAAATCCAAATTACCTAGATCAGTAACATAGAACCACAACAACAAATCAGCAGATTAGAGAAGATCTGAATACCAACATTAAAAACTTTGGCCTACATTTACATAAAACACTGCAACAACAATGATGGAATATATATATTATGCAGAAAATTTTAGGTGCACATGGCACATTTATAAAATTGACTATATTCCAGTTATAAAACAAGACTCCAAATAAGCAAGAAATTTAAAAATATATAACCAATATTTTACCAAATAGTTGGATATTAAAAACATACTTCTGATCATTATGTAAGTCAAAGATAAAGTCGCAATGGGAATTAGAATTTTATTAATTGAATGATAATGAAAATATGCCATAACAAAACCTGTGGGTTGCAAATAAAGCTGTGGCCACAGAGAAGTTTATGTATTCAAATTATATTTTCTAAATGTAAAAGGGAAAGGAATAAAGCAACTAGAAGATAACCTATCACCCTGAGGTAGGCAGCTCCTGAACTGTACCTGGTGGGGAAGGCAGGGCAGAACTTCAGGAGGCCAGCTGAGAGCACGGTGAACGCCACATCAGGAGCAGTCTCCAAGAAAGAGCAGTTAATGTACAAAGGGATGGCTAAAATATATTTAAGAGCTAGCACCCTGACTCCTCTAAGGATGACTTAACTTTGCTGGGGAAAAAATAAGAAGTGCTCCATGTAGAAGGTGAATAGCTTTATAATTCCCAGGAGAATCTTGGTACCAGGACCACACAATGAAGAACTTGGAGTCCCCGTGGCTAATCCAGCAGAGAGAAAAGGAGAAACAGAGATGCGAGAGAAAATAAAGGGAACTCTTGGTGCAATTTGGTGCTGCTGCAGGCCCAAGTCCAGGTATGTGCTCTCTAGCTCCCCATCTTAAATAAAAGCCACCATGTTCCTCAGTCTTTCAGGTACTTAGAATTTCTCTTTAGAACCTGAAAATGGGGTCAGGTTGCCTGTCTGCATTGCTACAGTCCAAAATAGAGGCAGGATGGTTGAAATAGTTCTCTATCTGGCAGAGGAGGCCTTGAAGCTGTGAGCCACTCACTGCAAACCAGCAGGACATGAAGGATTCTTGAGCAGACCTGAAGCTACTGGGAGGCCTTTCAGGAGTTAAATCCCATAGTAAATACTGTACCTTCATTGGCCCCTTCTCCCTCTCTGTCCAGTCTTCCTCCACTCCCATGGGGCCCAAAGGGGTTAAATGAGCACTCTTTGACTTGTACTTGGTGGTCCCAGAACTTGACTTGGGCTTGGAGACTTCCATGAAAAGTCTGCCTTCCACCTACTGGCTTGGGTTTCTTGGTCTCTCTGCTCCAGGCGAATCCCTTCAACCTGCTTTTTCCATTTCTGCCAATAAGCCCCCTCTCCAGACCTTCCTAATGCTCTTCTGGGGTGGGAGGAGACTTACTGAGGGCAATGTTTATTTCTAGAGGGAGAGGTGACCACATGACCTCACAGTGGTCATCCCCTTGATTACTCAGTTTCTGTCTAGATTAGTCATGGGTGTCTGTGCACCCCAGCCTCACCCCCAGGGGGCTTTAGATCACTGTCTTTATCTCAGCCCTGAGCCTCTCTCTATCCTCCTTCCCTCTCTCTCCTTACCCATCTTTACCCACAGACTCGCAGACTTTCTGGACCTCTGAGGACGACAAGCACTTCACAGAACCTCTGCTACAGAACCAAACATACTGAAATGACTCTTTACAAAGCTATTGAAACAACAGAAAAAGAATACATGAGGATTGTTTCTCCTGAAGCTTCAATTACCTAGGGGGCCTTTAGCAAACTTTGATTGATAAATCTAACCTTTCCTTCCTTGGCAATAGTTGATCACACTGTGAGGAAAACAAGTTAGAGAAAGGAAAAATAATATTTGGATTTCAAGGAAATAATAAAGATGCAGGGACTATCTTTGACTTTTGCAAGCTGAGAAGAGGTTTACATTTTGATTATTTGATGGCAGGAATCCCTTCTAAAACAGGGCCAGTCTGCATGATGCATTGAAAAATCAACCTTTTCAAATAGAGCCATAACCCCCACAAGATTTCCTGATTTCTCTGGGGTCAGATAAACCATCACATTTCACAGTGGTGCCCTGTATATGAAAGTGATAAACATAATCTGGAAGCACGGCAGTGGCTAAAAATATGGAGCTGGAAGGCATTCGTTGAAATGATTTTTTGCTTTTAATTCATTGCATAAAATGCTAATGTCCAAATTCAGGCAGGTAGATCTTACCAACCATCAAGAGCTTCAACCCTGCTAACAGCTAAGTGTGCACTTTTAAACCCTACTTTGACTGCTCCAGAAACTTACTAGGTTTCGTTAATGCCTCTGTTACTATTTCCTTTGTGTCATTTTGCTTTTCTTTAAAAACATAGCTGTGTGACCTTGGGGAAGTTATATTATTTCCTTGAGACTTGGTTGCCTTCTCTGTGAATATCTGGGTATAATTTTAGTATTGCTCAATAGAATTTTTGGTGATAATGAAAATATTCTATATCTGTACTATGCAAAGCAGTATTCAATAGCTACATGGAGCTAATAAACATCTTTGAAATATGGCAAATGCAACTGAGGAACTGAATTTTTAACCTTATTTTAAAATTTGTTTCCATATAAATAATGCCACGTGGCTAGCATCTGTTGACAGTACAGATCTACATAATATTTTAAGAACACTCTGCACTCAAAAACTCTACCATTCATTAGGTCAACCTAAATAATTTTGCCCTCTGACAAACAGAAAATAATTTATGCTTCCCTTGAAATTATCTGTCAAGACCTTTATCAGTTAGGGGACATTATATTCTTAAAATTGACTTTGCTTTATGAAACTTTAATAATGTTGGAGTTCTCTGCCCTTGGTACCACCTTTGTGATGATGGGAAATACTGTGGATGATCAAGGACTATTTCAAGAGATCATGGAGAGAAACCGTCTGGATTTAATTTCATTATGAGGATGTCAAAATGTTAAATTACTTAAAATAAAACCCATACTGTTTTTATGCTAAGTTGTATTCTACATGTAGCTGGAAAAATGTTAAAAATATTTTTAAAGAACTACACATCTGGGCTTCCCTGGTGGTGCAGTGGTTGAGAGTCTGCCTGCCGATGCAGGGGACACTGGTTCGTGCCCCAGTCTGGGAAGATCCCATATGCCGTGGAGTGGCTGGGCCCATGAGCCATGGCCGCTGGGCCTGCGTGTCCGAGCCTGTGCTCCGCAACGGGAGAGGCCACAACAGTGAGAGGCCTGTGTACCGCAAAAAAAAAAAGAAAAAAAAATTAGAAGTATCTGAAATAAGCCTAAATACAGAGTTCATCAGATTGGCCTGCTTTCTCAGGGGAACTGGAATTCACTGCTCTTTCCCCTCAACTCCCTGATGTCAGTGGCACTTTCCGCAGATGAGGTGGCCTTCTCTGCCTACTGCAGAAGCTGAGTTCCCCCAGGCCCACTCCCTGTTTGAATCCCACCCTCGAGTCCAGGTGCCACCCTTCCCAGAACATTCGTGGTCTCATTTCAGTTTTTGACCTGCTCAGATTGAGTCCCTGTAGACACTTTCTCAGCTTGAAACCTGATCTTCAACCCCTTTCCCTGACCTCGATGGTTACCTTCCTACTTTAGGTCTCAGGTGCTTTAGCTATAAAATGATATAGTTGCCCTTAATTCTAAAGTCTTCTTTCTAAAGCTCTACAGTGTGGTGGCTCCTTGAAAATGTTTCTCTTTGCTGGTTTTAATTTTGTAGAGAATTAAAACCACAGCTACTCTAAAAGACAGTATGTTACATTGGATAAGGAAAGTGTGTTTTTGTAGTTAGATTAACAGGGATGGAAGACGACTTAGTATGTTTTAAGATACTCATGATCCATTCTCGTGAGAGTCAGGGGAAGAAGGGGAAGAGAGTTAATAAAATATCAAACCATTGTGACAAATTAAGTTAACAAAGATGTAGCTGATTGGTTACTACTTGAATAAGCCACACATATCCAATTCAAGTTTTCCTTTATTTTTCTAAGAAGGGATCCCAGTGAACTGAGTCCCATGTTCAGGAACTCCACGTTCAATGGCTTAGTCTTTAAAAACTGTTATGTTGCTGGAAGAAGAAATATTTCCCATCAAGTCCTAATTGATGCTTAGCTATCACGCACATTTGAAATAAATTTATTACTTTGCCTGATCTCAGTGTAATACATTCCAAAGGGGCAAAGAGCACACGAAAATTTATGGAGTCTCCATCTTCTACACTAAAGTGTGCAATAAATTACATGATATTGGGCCGTGAAATTCACAAGCCATAGAAACCACACCATTAGCAATGTATACAGTGGTAAACAGCAGGTAATGATAATGATATAAAACAAAATAGACTGTGTATGTTGGCACTGCTGCCAATAAAGCAATCATTAAATGCATTCATATGCATCTACGCTAGGTAAGCTCTTTGAGGGCAATTGCTATGAATTCTACATACCTGTCAGGATATTATATATAGCCCAGTTTCTATGGCCTTTATTCAGAGACGCTGAGAAACGGTTACTGTGGGTAAATTCAGACCTTTTCTCAATATAGAATTTGGTCAACATGCATTCTGAGCAGCAAAATTTCACACTGCTTTCAATTTTCCTACAGTAATTGCCACCTCAACAAATGCAGGATTAAGTATAATGGATTATAAGAAGTTAGAAAGGAAAGATGGAAGAAAAGAAGGAAGGTAGAAAAAAGTTGCGTATGGAGTACATCAACATTTACCAAAAGAGTGGACCTAAAACTAACCTGAGGTTACCCTAAACTATTAGCGTATGATATAGAAGCGTAAATGAAAAAATTAAAAAAAACCAGCAAGGAAAACTCAAAGATTCTTTGTTTTTTCACTTTACTGCATATACACGTCCGTCTTAAACAATCTATATGCTTATATCCAATAAGAGAGCATTGTTTTGCAAGGCTATTTGGGTTCTATCAGCATGTAAAGGTCGGACAACTCAACTTTAGCAGAGTTAGCCTTCAGGTGAATAATTGCTTCTTTCAGGTTGTGAGCATTTCAATTTTCCAGAAATGTTTCCCAAAAAATGAAAACTAAAAGAGTCCTAGGACAGCGTCCTTTAGAAGTTTTATAGTATCAAGGTTTTTGGAGGAAGAGTATCCTTGTCGATTATCAACACAATGATTCCAAGCAGGTCAATTTATGCTGAGAATATTATATAACAGACGCCACTTCACCTCCATTATACTGACAATGATCTTCCTTACTTCAACCTTGTGCTTCTTAGTAAAGTTGAAAATACTGAGCCAAGAACAGACAGTGACAATGCCAGAGACTCAGATGTACCTATAGGTGCCTTCAGACAACATCAGCCACCCAGGCTAAAGTCCTGGTTTAAAACATCCCAACATGAATGAATCTCAAAAACCATATGCTGAGCAAGTGAAGCCAGATCAAAAGGGCACCTACTGTATTATTCAACTTACATGAAATTCTAAACTGGGCAAAATTCATCTCTAAAGATAAAAATCAGATCCGTGGTTGCCTTGGGGTGGGAGATGGGGATACTTTTGCAAAAGCCTAGGAGGAAACTTTCTAGGGTTTTAGAATTGTTATCGATCTTATGGGGGTGGTAGTTATACAAATGTGTACATTAATTAAAAGTCATTGAACCGTTGACTAAAAATGTCTGCATTTTATTGTGTGTAAATGATACCTTAATAAAGTTGATTACAAAATGAACCAAAAACAAAACAAAGAAGAAGAAAAACCTCTCAAGACCTCAAAGGAAATACACTGTTTTCTTCCAGGGTACCAGATTGGAAATGAAGCACTGGTCTGTTCTACCCTCAGATTATCCCGAGGATTATCTAGTCAATTTTAAAGCACTAGAGTCCCCTATCAGAAAAACTCACCCCATGTTTAATTACTTTGATTTCTTCTCTGCCTCTTCTCCCACACGGTGAAGTCATTTACGGAAGAAAAACCAGCTTTTTCCAACTTTGCATCATCACATATTCTTTCCAAAGCTACTATTTATGGAACAAAATTTGGCTACACTTTCTAAAAATCTAGTTTTTTGAGCCTTACAAATCTTAACAGTTAACCTATTGCCTCCTTTGGAATTTGGGAAAAAAATTATTTTGAGAATGAATAGCTGAGATTTGACATTTTTGTGTTTTGTGATTTTCTCTTCCCCTAAGAGAGAAGTGAGTAGGAATGAGAAACACATACATAAAGAAAAAACAAATTATCTTGCTGCCTTTGCATGGTTATAATTTATAGGAGGCCCTTTTCAACAATAATCTATTATCAGAATCAATAAAAATAATCTCCATGAAGGCCAGGCCAGGATATTTGTCTCTTTTTCAGCAGATTGCAATACAAACCACATTCATGGATACGCTTCTTCATGATCTTTGTAATACTGTAACAGCTGACCATTTCCTCATGCCTCTTCACCTTAACTTAAACCTGGTTTTTCATTAATGACCTCACATTTCCTTCTCTATCACTTGGTTGTCGGCCTCTTTTCCAACTCCAACTCCAACTCGCATTTCACTCTGGAACCAAAGGAAGACTCACACCTTCCTGCTTTTTAGTGGTACCTCAAGGTCATTACCATATTGTGATCACCCTGAAGAACAGCCAGACAATTGTTATTGCAGAGCCATCTGACAGTTTGTAGCTCTAAAAATTAACTAAGGACCGCATTTGTCAAAAATACCCTAGTTTAAGATTTTGGTAATATAGCAACAGTAATTCCGAAGTCATTTAGGACGATCAGTGTGGGAAGCACCCTCCTTCGGGAAGATCCTTTGCCATACAATACACTTTCCCTGTCAGGTAATAAGGAAGCACGGCCGTGGAGATTAAACTTTTGCAGAAAGAAATACTTGGCTTCGAGAAGGCTTGAAGTTCATACATTTTTCTTGAATTAGATTCCCCATTAATTACATTATCCACAGAGAGGTAATTATCAGAATTATGTAAGCAATTAAGGAGATGCTACTCCACATTCTTTCAGCTTGTTGACTTTTCTCACTTTATTTCATGTGGCTATCTGAAACATCAGTGATTTACATGTCTTTCTTTTTTTTTTAAACAGATTTCTGTGTGTGTGTGTGTGTGTGTCCCCATGATGAAAACATCATTAAAATAAAATATCATGAATAGACTCTTAAGAAGCAGAGTCTACTTAAAGTCCTGGAAAATGTGAAAGCACTAATATTCATGGACAACTCTACACTCTGAACGCTACTCCAAATTTTATTGATCTCTATTTTGTCTAGGAGTTTTTCAAATTTTCTACCATGATCATTTGTTAGTTTTATAATTACATAATAAAGGCATTACATCATACAATCTTTTGTTATCCATTGCAGTTTTAAAACTATTCCTTTCCTTGTCCTCAGCAGATATGTCATAGATTATTAGTACACAAGCAAAGACTTTCAACGTAACAGTACTTTATAGTGAGAAGAACTATACTGAGCTATCTCTATCCTAAGACAATGCTCTAGGAAAGCACTAGGAATTCTTAAGCACTAGGAATACAGAGACAATCAAGGGGCAAGTTCCTTGCCTTCGAGTATACATAATCATTATAGCAAATACTTAAATAGCACTTAGTATATAACTCACCACAGCAGGCTTATTATACTCCTTTTAAATAGGTGAGCAGAGGAAGCCACAGGGAAGTCATAGGGTAAAGCCAGAATTTGAACCTAGGTAGACTAGTACACTGTCCACGGCTTTAACTACTATGATAAAATATATATATATATGTCATATATATATATATAACTCCAAGTATTCCGAAGTTACAAAACACTTATCTACCAAAACTCAAAAAGGAGCACACAAAATTGCATAGAAAATAAACATGTAAAAGGTCATAAATAAACCACAATATAACCTGCTCCACATAATATACTGACTGCAGTGTCCTGGGCCTCTCCCATCCTTAGGTAGCTGGAAATTACAACAAAATAATACTTTTCACTTTTGGAAGCCACACTATCTCTCATACCAACCAACCAATTACTTCCTTATAGAGAATAGGAAATTAACCTGAATATCAGAAAAAATATATATATATATAGCATTACTGATGTAGAATCTTTATTTAAAGACAATAACTTCAATAGCAGAGGGAACTTTACCATTGCAGGCTTCAGATAACCTCTATATTTCTCAGATTTTATGCTAAATCATAAAATGCCATATTGTGTCTGAAGCTATTTTTTCAATAGTCCATTTTCTTAAATGGACTAGCAAAGCAGTAAATACTGAGGAAAATTTTGGCTCCCAAATCCTAAAGCCATTCTGATTATGCCTGGGTTATCAGGGGGACATCATCGGAACTACCAGAGGACTGGCAGAAATACCAGTGGTCTGGCCAGCTTATAAATTAGAAATTATACAGAATCCAATTTTATTTTTTTGTTAAGTAATTCCTATGAGGTTTTTGGGATGTCAATGTAAAGTCCTTTGATGTGTAATCTTTATCCATTAGATAGGGAACAATGCCAATCCCCATCATAAATACATTCACAATCTGACACTGAAAATCCACTGTAGGGCATAGGACCTGCAAATAGGATATGAATCACACACACCCATCCACTCATTCAGACAATCCACAAATATTCATTTTTAAGTCTACTATATGCCAATAATGTACCGGGCTCTAAGATGCTAAACCATTCTAAATGCTGAAACAGACATACTCAGTTCTGGCCCTCCTGGAACTTATGACCTACAGAAGTGCCTTCATTGCAAATGGTCAGGACTCAGCCAATGCTATTATCATCAGCAGGTGACCAAATGATAGAGCTTGCTTTCTAAACAAGCTCCACACTCTTTGCTTTCAACATTTTTGCTTTCCTTCAAGCCACATAATCCAGTGGTCAGTTTCTCCCAGTTAGTGAGGTTTGGGGAAAATGTACCCAGTGAACAATTCCTTGTGGCCTCACTCTTTCCTCACACTCTCCTCTGTGCTCTTGAGCTAAAGAGACCTGGATTCAAGTCACTTGCTCTAACCTTATTATTTTAAAATAGGGCTGCTCCTGCTTTGAGGATTTCCACGGGATCAACACAGTCGCAAAGCAGCACTGAATCAGAAGCAGGTAAATTTCAAAATGACAGCTCTAAAAATATCCACTCTCCTTTTGTTCTCCTCCTATCCCTTTGCTCTGAACACCTCTGCTCTGAGGCTTTGCCTTTACCCTTCTCTGATTACTGCTCCAAAAGGGTTTCCAAGAACCGGGAGTATTTATGGTTTCACTTGCTCCCAAGTCCTTGGTGGAAAAGGATGCTTGCTTTCTGATCCTTACTAATTCCATACTCACATTGTTAACACAAAAATGATCATTTAAAAAAAAATTTCCTCAGCTTCATATTTCATCTGGGCCAACACTGAAAGAATATTTTCAAAGAAACAATATCCTCTCTCCTTTGCTCTTCTGAGTTTCACGTTTTTACCTCCAGTCTCATTTTCAACCCTTATTACGGGATGCATCACCAAAATAGAAGAAAGTTCTTTCTGCTTTCCCTGTACCAGCCAATTATTCTACTTTGTTCTGTCTCTAACGAACAGAATGCGAAATCAACACAAAGCCTGATTATGCGACCTCTTCCAAGGGAAAGGTCTGAGAGTTGTCTATTTACTAATGAAGCTCAGTGTGTATTAAGGGTTGACTGAAGCAATCATCAGGAATTTTCATCCCTTAAATTAGTGTTTTCCACCAGATGCACATTGTTCATTTCAGATAATATAACTTTTAAGTTCAGGATACAACTGGACAAAAGAAAAGAAAAAAAAGTAACCAACACAACATTTGCAGTAATAACACAGTAACAGCTATCATCCTTCCCTGAGGAATTCAGCCTACTTTATGGACACAATTTAGTACAAACTCATAAGAAAGCTAACAAAGCCCAAAACCACTTCACAATAGCGTAGAGAGGTAAAGGTCAAAACTTATTACTGCCAGGCCCAGCAGACAATGGCACCTACCGGAAAGAGCACAGGACAGGAAAACCTGGAAGCCTGTGTTCCAGTTTCGGTTATTCCTGTAAGCATTGGTATGATCTGAGTGAACTCAGCCTGCCCTGCTTTTTCCGTTTATAAAAACCTACATCATCCTCTCATTAGAATGAAATGCCACATCTGAAAACTTGCAGATCTCTTTAGGAAAGAAACAAAACTCATGTTTCTAACCAAAATGGAATAATTCAGTCAATGGAGACATAATAAAAATCTGCCATAAAGCAACTGTTTACTTGAAATCTATCTTTTGTGGTGTATTTATATGGGTAAGGAGTGTAAGGATATCATAAGTAGAGTTACCAATTATTCCAGAAATCAAGGTCATTGAGTTCACATTCCAACTTTGACCTTGACCCAGGTTTACAGAGATGTAACATGTGCAAATACCTCATATCCACCATACATGGGAGAAACAAGGTATGCAGACAGATCTTCTTCTAAGTATCCCATATGTAGTGGTTTTAATACAAGGTCTCAGAGTCGTTGCCATTCTTCACATCCAGATGTGGGCATTTTCCCTTGAATTTGGGCAGGCTTTCCATGGCTTCAAACAATAGAGCAGGGGTCAGTAAATTATGGCTGGTGGGCCAAATCTAGGCCTCTACCGGCTTTTATAAATGAAGCTTTATTGGAACACAGCCATGTTCCTTAGTATATGTATTGTTTGTGTCTGTTTTCACATCACAGCAGCGGAGCTAAGTAGTTGCAAAAGAGACTGTATGGCGTGTAAAGCCTAAAATATTGACCGTCTGACACTTAGTGGAAAAAGGTCTCCAACGCCTGCAATAGTATAAAGTGATGCTATGTAACATCTAAGACTAGGTCATAAAAGGTCATGCAGCTTTTGCATGATTCTCCTGGAATGCTTCAACCCTGAACACTCATTCTTGGGATACTCTATCTTGAATCCTAACTACCACGTTATGAGAAGTCCAAGCCACATGGGCAGCCATCTATAGGCACTCCAGGCAACAGTCCTTGTTGGGTGCAGTGTTCAAGTCATCCCATCTCAAGGGCCAGACATGTGAATTAAAATGATCTAGATGATTGCAGCCCCAGCCATTTGAATCCTCATGAGCTGAGGTTTCAGACATCAGTCACAGAGTAGAGACAAGCCATCTCCTCTGCGTACTGTTTGAATTGCTGAACCACAGAATCTGGGCACATATTAAAATTTTTGTTTATTTCACCACTAAGTTTGGACTTCTTTATTATGTAGCAATAGATAACTACAGCACTGTGTCTGTACACAGGAGATCTACATTTCACACAGCACATACTTTTAGATGTGAATGTTGACTGCTCAATTTCTAAGAAGAACGTATACACACATATAGGTACAAAATATTTATGTATATGTAAATATTAGACCTATATAAACTAATCTATATTATCCATAAAATGAGGGGCCCTTGATAATGGCTAACATTTCTTTTCGGTATTTATTGTGTTCCAAGAACCGATAAATTCTTGCATTGTGTGAATTTTCTCTTTTAACCCTCATAGCAACTCGCTGAGAGAAGTAATGTTATCTCTATATTATAGATGAGAAAACTGAGGCAAAAACAGATAACATGCTCAAGAGTACTCAACAAGTAAATTTTAGAGTCAAGATTGGAACCCAAGTTCTCAAGGTTTAGATCCCTTACTCTTAGTCACCAAGCTATATACTGAGTAAGGAGATGAAAGCTGAAGCCATTACCTCATGCTCAAGAAGTTAGACAGAAACTTAGCAGGCATGGTTGAAAGAAAACAGGACTTGGAGTTGTAAGTCCAGAGCCTGAGTTATGAAATGAATTCTCCTCTCATCTAGATATAGGTTTGTTTTTAGAAAATGAAAAAGATCACTGCATATTTTGATGGTTAATTTCTGTACTTAATGATTACAAAAGAATGGAATTTTACCAGGGAGCTATTTTGCAATGACATAACTTATTGATTCAAAATCAAACCTTTATTATAAATTCTTGATTCACAATCAAATCTTTATTAAGTCTCCGTTGCATCAGAAGTCTTTCCCATTCTTCATTTCTTTTAAAACCCTTTCCTGTCTACTCTTGGCCAAAGCTTGAAGCCTAATTTAACATTTGGAAATAAAATAATGAAATAGTCATAACACAGCAATTCCAATGCCTACTGAAATGGAAGCTCTAAATAATTTTTCAGATAATTTAGGAAATTAAAAATATTTACATCATAGATGCAAAGAGAGAAGTTACTTGTGTCATAAAATAAATGGTGAGACAAAAAGTTTCTGGTCAAGTAGATTTGTTTAAATATGAACACTAATTTGAGTTCTATCCCGGTGCTAAAACCCAGTGACAGGTTGCATACAGTTTCTAAAGGGATAGTTCAGTGCATTGGGTCAAATTCATGCCATAAAATGTGGTATTATTAGTAGTACTAGAAGACAGAGTGTGACTGTCTTCTTTGGGACATAGATAAAGACCCCAAGTTAGACAATATCAAGGACAAGTTATGTAGAATAAGATATTATCTCAGTCCTTGGAACATGTCATCCAGGATTGAACAAGAGGTAGATTTATTATGAAGTACATGAAGCCAGAGACAGTAAGCAATGAGTGGTAGTTGGTTAAAGTAGACAGGTTTTAGAAGTAGAGGCAGGGATGTAGAAAACAAACTTAGGGTTACCAGGGGATTGTGGTGGGGAGGCTAAATTGGGAGATTGGGGCTGAAATATACACACTGCTATACATAAAATAGATAACTAATAAGAACCTGCTCTTCTTATTAGCACAGGGAACTCTACTCAATACTCTGTAATGGGCTATTTGGAAATGACTCTAAAAAAAAATAAAAGTGGATATATGTATATGTATAACAGATTCACTTTGCTGTACACATGAAATTAACACAACACTGTAAATCAACTATATTCCAAGAAAAATTTTTTTAAAAATAGGTTTTAAGAACCATAGTCAGGGAGCAGTGTGGATTGGAAAGACCTGGCAAGAAATATTTCTGCATCCTCAGACAATGCTCCCCAAGCTGGCTATTGCAAGGGTGAGCATTTAAGAGATCTTTGACCTAAGGAGGACATGAGATTAACAATCAACCCCAATGTGCATGAATTATTCTCCTCTGTGTTATCAGAAATCAGATGGCATCCTAGAGCAAGGGTCAGCCGGTCTTTTCTGTAAAGGGTCAGGTAGTAAATATTTTGGATTTTGTGTACCATACCTCTCCGTTGCAACTGCCTATCTGCTGCTGTAGCACAGAAACAGCCATGCACCATACGTTAATGAATGGGTGTGGCTGTGTTCAAGCAAAATGTTATGTACAAAACCAGGAGTCAAGCGAGATCTGATCAGTGGGCCAGAGTTTGCGGACCCCAGTTCTGGGTCAGTGTTCACAGCTGAATGAGTCATGAGGCCTTAAGTTCCAGTTCTCATTGTACTACTTTCTACCTGGGTGAACTTGGGTTCATCCTTTTATTTATATGGGCCACTATATTAGTCAAGCTTCTCCAGAAAAACAGAACCAACAGCATGTGTATACAATGTGCCCATATATATTGATAGATATAGATCTAGATATCAATATTGATACCTAGATCTATATCCATATCTATATAAAGATAGAGAAAGAGAGAGAGAGATTTTAAACAATTGGTTCACACAATAATAGAGGCTTGGTCAATTCAAAATCTGCAGCTTAGGCTGTCTAGAGACTCTAGGAAGAGTTGCAGTTCAATTTCTGTAAGTCTTCTTGCAGAATTCCTTTTTGCGACAGGGAGGTCAGTCTTTGTTTTATTAAGAGCTTCAACTGATTGGATGAGGCGCACCCATACTATGGAGGAGAATCTGCTTTACTCAAAGTCCAACACCAATGTAAATATGAATTTCATCCAAAAACACCATCACAGAGACTACCCTGGTGGTGCAGTGGTTAAGAATCCGCCTGCAAATGCAGGGGACACAGGTTTGAGCCCTGGTCTGGGAAGATCCCATGTGCCGTGGAGCAAATAAGCCCGTGCACCACAGCTACTGAGCCCGTGCACCTAGAGCCCATGCTCTGCAACAAGAGGAGCCACCACAATGAGAAGCCTGCACACCACAACAAAGAGTAGCCCTCGCTTGCTGCAAATAGAGAAAGCCCACGTGTGACAACGAAGACCCAATGCAGCCAAAAATATAAATAAATAAATAAATAAATAAATAAAAATTGTAAAAAACACGAAAACACCATCACAGAAATATCCAGAATAATATCTGACCAAATAACTGGGCATGGTGGCCCAGACAAATTGACATAGAAAATTAACCACCTAAGCCATAGTTTTGTCATCTTTTACTGAGAAATTTGACTTATCTGAACTATTTTGATAACTAGATGATACCTTCTAGAGGTAACACCCTCAGGTTTTTACATGGTAGGCAGCAGAGGGAAAGAGCCCATTTGTCCAGTCAGATGACACCTAAAGGATAAAATTCTGTCTTCTCTTTGCAACCCACAAGGATGAATACCAAAAATACATCACTTATATCTGCTTTAGCTAACATAGGATAGGTCTGGAACAGACCTATGCTCCCAGTAAGCCTCATGAAATGCTGTTTCATTAAGGGGAGACTTTACTTGCTAAGATTAGAAGCAAAAGAGGGTGGTGGATGAAACACTGCCCAAGGATATAAGTTCATGCAAGGAAGCAGGAGAGAGAATGGGTATCCGAAGATGTGCGCTCTAAGCCAACACTAATTCCACAGCATCGGGTTATAATTCAGGGAGCACAATTGCTGGGGTTTTTTTCCCCCTCTTTTTTCCCCCCAAAGAGGGACAAATCAAGCATACTGACAAAGGAAGAGCATTAGTCACCACAGATAAATTCCTTTTTAGAGGTGATCTCGCAAATAATTTGGTTCAGTGTAGACTATGATTTGGTTCCAAAAACCACAAGCTAGAGCATTTCATTCCAGGTCCCTCCTCAAATATCCATGATAGGTAGAAATTTGGCATCAGTAGTTCTTGAAATCTCCCCAGGTGATTATAATATGCAACCAGGGCTGAGAATCTGGAGATGTAGAGAGAATTTAAATTGAACTTTAGTTAAACAGTAAAACAAGCTCTGACTCTACTGGCTGGAGCTAGAAAAGGGATAGGCATTTATTGGGATGAGAAGATAAAGAAAACCAGGGAGTAAATCAAATGCTTTACACCTGTGCTTAGCTAATTGTTACTCAGATAATTCAGACAATCTTACAGCACCTGAACCCTGAAATTCCTTAGTTCTGTTTAAAAAAAAGTAACTCTTCAAGGAACTGAACTCTGAGAATCATGTAAATCATAAAGAAAAAGAAGAAATCTTATTTTTTGAATTAGTTGATTTCATATATACTGTTTCACTTTCATTATATTAATTAGTTAGCTTTCTTTCCAATTTATGTTTGAGGAAAGTAAGGCTTCAAAATCTCAGTAATTTTCTCAAGGTCGCTTGTTAAGGGTGTGGTAGGCAGCATAATGGCGCCTAAAAATGCCCTCACCCTAATCCCTAGAACCTATTAATATGTTACCTCACATGGTGAAGAGGACTTTGCAGATATGACTGAAGTTATAGACCTTGAGATAGAAAGAATATCCTGGATTACCTCATGGAACAAATCTAATTGCATGAGTCCTTAAAAGTAGAAAACCATTCCCAACTGTAGAAAGAGAAAGAGAGAGATGTCCTAATAGAAGCAGAATCAGAGAGATGCAACATTTTGGGTTTTGTAGGTGGAGAAAGGGGACTCTGAGTCAAGGACTACAAGGAACCGCTGGAATCGGATAAAGTCCAGGGAACAGAAACACCCCTAAGAGCCTCCAGAAAAGAATGTAGCTCTGCCAACACTTTTTTTTTCTTTTTTAACCATCTATATTGGAGTATAAAGGATTTACAATGGTGTGTTAGTTTCTGCTTCATAACAAAGTGCATCAGCTATACGTATACATATATCCCCATATCTCCTCCCTCTTGCATCTCCCTACCACCCTCCATTCCCGATCGCACCCCTGTAGGTGGACACAAAGCACAGAGCTGGTCTCCCTGTGCTTTGCGGCTGCTTCCCACTAGCTATCTATTTTACATTTGGTAGTGTATATATGTCCATGCCACTCTCTCACTTCATCCCAGTTTACCCTTCCCCCTCCCTGTGTCCACAAGTCCACTCTCTATGGCTGCGTCTTTATTCCTGCCCTGCCCCCTAGGTTCTTCATAACCATTTTTTCTTTTTTTTTAGATTCCATATATATGTGTTAGCATACGATATTTGTTTTTCTCTTTCTGACTTACTTCACTCTGTATGACAGTCTCTAGGTCAATCCACCTCACTAGAAATAACTCAATTTCATTTCTTTTTATGGCTAAGTAATATTCCATTGTATATATGTGCCACATCTTTATCCATTCATCGGTCAATCCTGCCAACACTTGTACTTTACTCAATTGAGACCAATGTCAGACTTGTAAGGTAATAAATTTACATTGTTTTGAGTCACTATACTTGTGGTAATTTGTATGAAAGCAATAAAAAACTATTACAGGCAAGGGGTACAGGAGTCTTTTAAAGAGATTTATTGTGCCTGCTGCCACCTTCTTGGTACCCTTTTACATGCCGGCTAAGCAAAAAGGAGTCAGTGAAAAGGAAATTGGACCACAGAAATCAAGACTAATACCCTCAAGGAATCCACAGCTTTCCCAGCATGGTATAGAATGGTATTTGAGACACAAGCCGGGTGGATGAAAGGCTCTTGGTGCTGCAGCCAGGAGTCAGTGCTGTGCCTCTGAAGTGGGAGAGCCAACTTCAGGACACGGGTCCACAAGAGACCTCCCAGCTCCACATAATATCAAGCAGCGAAAATGTCCCAGAGATCTCCAACTCAACACCAGCACCCAGCTTCAGTCAATGACCAGCAAGATACAGTGCTGGTCACCCTATGCCAAGCAACTAGCAAGGCAGGAACACAACCCCACCCATTAGCAGAGAAGCTACCTAAAAACATAATAAGGCCACAGGCACCCCAAAACACACCACCAGATGTGGACCTGTCCACCAGAAAGACAAGATCGAGCCTCAACCACCAGAACACAGGCATTAGTCCCCCCCACCAGGAAGCCTACACAACCTACTGAAACAACCTTAGCCACGGGGGACAGACACCAAAAACAATGGGAACTACGAATCTGCAGCCTGCAAAAAGGAGACCCCAAACACAGTAACATAAGCAAAATGAGAAGGCAGAAAAACACACAGCAGGTGAAGGAGCAAGATAAAAACCTACCAGACCTAACAAATGAAGAGGTAATAGGCAGTCTACCTGAAAAAGAATTCAGAATAATGATAGTAAAGCTGATCCAAGATTCTATTTCCAAGATCCAAAATCTTGGAAATAGAATAGACAGCATGAAAGAAACAGTTAACAAGAACCTAGAAGAACTAAAGATGAATCAAGCATTGATTAAAAACACAATAAAGGAAATGAAAAATACTCTAGATGGGATCTGTAGCAGAATAACTGAGGCAGAAGAACGGATAAGTGAGGTGGAAGATAAAATAGTGGAAATAACTGCTGCAGAGCAAAATAAAGAAAAAAGAATGAAAAGAACAGAGGACAGTCTCAGAGACCTCTGGGACAACATTAAACGCACCAACATTTGAATTATAGGGGTTCCAGAAGAAGAAGAGAAAAAGAAAGGAACTGAGAAAATATTTGAAGAGATTATAGTTGAAAAGTTCCCTAATATGGAAAAGGAAATAGTTAATCAAGTCCAGGAGGCACAGAGAGTCCCATACAGAATAAATCCAAGGAGAAATACGCCAAGACACATATTAATCAAACTGTCAAAAATTAAACACAAAGAAATCATATTAAAAGCAGCAATGCAAAAACAACAAATAACACACAAGGGAATCCCCATCAGGATAACAGCTGATCTCTCAGCAGAAACTCTACAAGCCAGAAGGGAGTGGCAGGACATAATTAAAGTGATGAAGGAGAGAAACCTGCAACCAAGATTACTCTACCCAGCAAGGATCTCATTCAGATTTGATGGAGAAATTAAAACCTTTACAGACAAGCAAAAGCTGAGAGAGTTCAGCACCACCAAACCAGCTTTACAACAAATGCTAAAGGAACTTCTCTAGGCAAGAAACACAGCAGAAGGAATATACCTACAATAACAAACCCAAAGCAATTAAGGAAATGGGAATAGGAACACACATATCAATAATTACCTTAAATGTAAATGGACTAAATGCTCCCACCAAAAGACACAGATTGGCTGAATGGATACAAAAACAAGACCCATATATATGCTGTCTACAAGAGACCCACTTCAGACCTAGAGACACATACAGACTGAAAGTAAGGGGATGGAAAAAGATATTCCATGCAAATGGAAATCAAAAGAAAGCTGGAGTAGCAATTCTTATATCAGACAAAATAGACTTTAAAATAAAGACTATTAGAAGAGACAAAGAAGGACACTACATAATGATAAAGGGATCGATCCAAGAAGAAGATATAACAATTGTAAATATTTATGCACCCAACATAGGAGCACCTCAATACATAAGGCAGATACTAACAGCCATAAAAGGGGAAATCGACAGTAACACAATCATAGTAGGAGACTTTAACACCCCACTTTCACCAATGGACAGATCATCCAAAATGAAAATAAATAAGGAAACACAAGCTTTAAATGATACATTAAACAAGATGGACTTAGTTGATATTGATAGGACATTCCATCCAAAAACAACAGAATACACATTTTTCTCAAGTGCTCATGGAACATTCTCCAGGATAGATCATATCTTGGGTCAAAAATCAAGCCTTGGTAAATTTAAGAAAATTGAAATTGTATCAAGTATCTTTTCCGACCACAATGCTATGAGACTAGACATCAATTACAGGAAAAGATCTGTAAAAAATACAAACACATGGAGGCTAAACAATACACTACTCAATAACGAAGTGATCACTGAAGAAATCAAAGAGGAAATTAAAAAATACCTAGAAACAAATGACAATGGAGACACGACGACCCAAAACCTATGGGACGCAGCAAAAGCAGTTCTAAGGGGGAAGTTTATAGCAATACACTCCCACCTTAAGAAACAGGAAACATCTCGAGTAAACAACCTGACCCTGCACCTAAAGCAATTAGAGAAAGAAGAACAAAAAACCCCCAAAGTTAGCAGAAGGAAAGAAATCATAAAGATCAGATCAGAAATAAATGAAAAAGAAATGAAGGAAATGATAGCAAAGATCAATAAAACTAAAAGCTGGTTCTCTGAGAAGATAAACAAAATTGACAAACCATTAGCCAGACTCATCAAGAAAAAAAGGGAGAAGACTCAAATCAATAGAATTAGAAATGAAAAAGGAGAAGTAACAACTGACACTGCAGAAATACAAAAGATCATGAGAGATTACTACAAGCAACTCTATGCCAATAAAATGGACAACCTGGAAGAAATGGACAAATTCTTAGAAATGCACAACCTGCCAAGACTGAATCAGGAAGAAATAGAAAATATGAACAGACCAATCACAAGCACTGAAATTGAAACTGTGATTAAAAATCTTCCAACAAACAAAAGCCCAGGACCAGATGGCTTCACAGGCGAATTCTATCAAACATTTAGAGAAGAGCTAAAACCCATCCTTCTCAAACTCTTCCAAACAATATCGGAGGAAGGAACACTCCCAAACTCATTCTACAAGGCCACCATCACCTTGATACCAAAACCAGGCAAGGATGTCACAAAGAAAGAAAACTACAGGCCAATATCACTGATGAACATAGATGCAAAAATCCTCAACAAAATACTAGCAAACACAATCCAACAGCACATTAAAAGGATCATACACCATGAGCAAGTGGGGTTTATTCCAGGAATGCAAGGATTCTTCAATATACGCAAATCAATCAATGTGATACACCATATTAACAAGTTGAAGGAGAAAAACCATATGATCATCTCAATAGATGCAGAGAAAGCTTTCGACAAAATTCAACACCCATTTATGATAAAAACCCTGCAGAAAGTAGGCATAGAGGGAACTGTCCTCAACATAATAAAGGCCATAGATGACAAACCCACAGCCAACATTGTCCTCAATGGTGAAAAATTGAAACCATTTCCAGTAAGATCAGGAAAAAGACAAGGTTGCCCACTCTCACCACTCTTATTCAACCTAGTTTTGGAAGTTCTAGCCACAGCAATCAGAGAAGAAAAGGAAATAAAAGGAATCCAAATTGGAAAAGAAAAAGTAAAGCTGTCACTGTTTGCAGATGACATGATACTATACATAGAGAATCCTAAAGATGCTACCAGAAAACTACTAGAGCTAATCAATGAATTTGGTAAAGTAGCAGGATACAAAATTAATGCACAGAAATCTCTGGCAATCCTGTACACTAATGATGAAAAATCTGAAAATGAAATCAAGGAAACACTCCCATTTACCATTGCAACAAATAGAATAAAATATCTAGGAATAAACCTACCTAAGGAGACAAAAGACCTGTATGCAGAAAATTATAAGACACTGATGAAAGAAATTAAAGATGATACAAATAGATGGAGAGATATACCATGCTCCTGGATTGGAAGAATCAATATTGTGAAAATGACTCTACTACCCAAAGCAATCTACAGATTCAATGCAATCCCTATCAAACTACCACTGGCATTTTTCACAGAACTAGAACAAAAAATTGCAAAATTTGTTTGGAAAAACAAAAGACCCCAAATAGCCAAAGCAATCTTGAGAACGAAAAACGGAGCTGGAGGAATCAGGCTCCCTGACTTCGGACTATACTACAAAGCTACAGTAATTAAGACAGTGTGGTACTGGCATAAAAACAGAAAGATAGATCAATGGAACAGGATAGAAAGCCCAGAGATAAACCCACGCACATATGGTCAACTTATCTTTGATAAAGGAGGCAGGAATGTACAGTGGAGAAAGGACAGCCTCTTCAATAAGTGGTGCTGGGAAAACTGGACAGGGACATGTAAAAGTATGAGATTAGATCATTCCCTAACACCATACACAAAAATAAGCTCAAAATGGATTAAAGACCTAAATGTAAGGCCAGAAACTATCAAACTCTTAGAGGAAAACATAGGCAGAACACTCTATGACATCAATCACAGCAAGATCCTTTTGGACCCACCTCCTAGAGAAATGGAAGTAAAAACAAAGATAAACAAATGGGACCTAATGAAACTTCAAAGCTTTTGCACAGCAAAGGAAACCATAAACAAGACCAAAAGACAACCCTCAGAGTGGGAGAAAATATTTGCAAATGAAGCAACTGACAAAGGATTAATCTCCCAAATTTAAAAACAGTTCATGCAGCTCAATAGCAAAAAAACAAAGAACCCAATCCAAAAATGGGCAGAAGACTTAAATAGGCATTTCTCCAAAGAAGATATACAGACTGCCAACAAACACATGAAAGAATGCTCAACATCATTAATCATTAGAGAAATGCAAAGCAAAACTACAATGAGATATCATCTCACACCAGTCAGAATGGCCATCATTAAGAAATCTAGAAACAATAAATGCTGGAGAGGGTGTGGAGAAAAGGGAACACTCTTGCACTGCTGGTGGGAATGTGAATTGGTACAGCCACTATGGAGAACAGTATGGAGGTTCCTTAAAAAACTACAAATAGAACTACCATATGATCCAGCAATCCCACTACTAGGCATATACCCTGAGAAAACCATAATTCAAAAAGAGACATGTACCAAAATGTTCATTGCAGCTCTATTCACAATAGCCCGGAGCTGGAAACAACCTAAGTGTCCATCATCGGATGAATGGATAAAGAAGATGTGGCACATATATACAATGGAATATTACTCAGCCATAAAAAGAAACGAAACTGAGCTATTTGTAATGAGGTGGATAGACCTAGAGTCTGTCATACAGAGTGAAGTAAGTCAGAAAGAGAAAGATAAATACCGTATGCTAACACATATATATGGAATTTAAAAAAAAAATGTCATGAAGTACCTAGGGGTAAAACGGGAATAAAGACACAGACCTACTTGAGAATGGACCTGAGGATATGGGGAGGGGGAAGTGTAAGCTGTGACAAAGCGAAAGAGAGGCATGGACATGTATACACTACCAAACGTGAGGTAGATTGATAGTGGGAAGCAGCCGCAGAGCACGGGGAGATCAGCTCGGTACTTTGTGACCGCCTGGAGGGGTGGGATGGGGAGGGTGGGAGGGAGGGAGATGCATGAGGGAAGGGATGTGGGAACGGATGTATATGTATGACTGATTCACTTTGTTATAAAGCAGAAACTAATAAAAAAATAAAATAAAAATAAAAATAAAAATAAAAACTATTACAGGGGTCCTACAGGAGCCAGGCTATATATTTATACTTAAGTATTTCTGAAATGAATTTAACCTTGTGATTGACAGCAGCAGCAGGTTCCAAGGGACCCCACCACACACCTGAGGCAAAAGCAGCCTAATACAAAGCAGTGACAGCAGCAGGTCACTGCCCCACACTTGGGGTAGAGGGGGACTTGATCTACTGTAGCAGCAGCATAGCCTGAATGGGAACCCATCCTCCTGTGGCACTAGTCCCATCAACATTAGTCTAATCTGCTAGCACCTGCTGCGCCAACAGGCCCAACATATACAAACCTTCCAACTCAGCAGCATTAAGTGAGCCAGACTCAGTGTTTCCTGAAACTCATATCCAATGGCACTGGAAAGCTCAGATATCACCTAATGTTATGAAAACATAAAAAAAACAACAACAGAAGGCTGGGAACTTCAGAAAGGAAAGGGGAACAATGGAATGGGTGAAAACAAATGGGGTAAATATAAGAGACGATCATTAGCCTCATGAGTTTCTTAAATACTATCTGATGGTCAAAGCAAATATTATGACACCATCTGATGTGGTTCTCAATGTAGAGAAAGGAAATACTACAGAAAATCATACTTTAAAACTGGCGAATATTAAGAGACTAAATGGAAGTAAAATTTTGAAACTTCACTTGAAGTAATAAAACACTGATTCCAGTAGGCTATGGTAAGTTACCTACGTATACTGTGATGCCAAAAGCAACCACTAAGAAAACTATACAAACAGTATACACAAATGATTATAAATAAATTAAATTAAAATGGACTTATTAAAAAATGTTTAAGTAACCCACAAGAAGGCAAAATAACAGAAACACAAGATTGAGAAACTAAGGTAAAAGACAAAACAAAAAATAAAATGGTAGACCTAATCTTTTTTTTTTTTTTTTTTTTTTTTTTTTTTTTTTTTGCGGTACACGGGCCTCTCACTGCTGTGGCCTCTCCCGTTGTGGAGCACAGGCTCCGGACGCTCAGGCTCAGCGGCCATGGCTCACGGGCCCAGCCGCTCCACGGCATGTGGGATCTTCCCAGACCGGGGCACGAACCCGTGTCCCCTGCATCGGCAGGCAGATTCTCAACCACTGCGCCACCAGGGAAGCCCAAGTAGACCTAATCTTTAACATAGCAATAATTACATTAACTGTAAATGATCTAAATAACCAAGTCAAAGACAGAGATTGGAAGAGTAGATTAAAAATTCACAAGCATGATCCAACTATATACTGTCTATAAGAAGTTTACTTTAAACATCATGATATAGGTAGTTCAAAGTAAAAGGAAGATAATGATATATCATGTGAACGTTAATCAGAAAAAGTAGGAATGGCTATATTAATATCAGATAAAGTAGCCTTCAGAGCAAAGGAAATTATTAGGGGCAAACAGGGTCATTACATAAAGATAACAGGAATAATCCACCTAGATGACCTAATGATACTAAATGTGTATGCACCAAACAACAGAATTTCAAAATACATGAAGCAAACACTGAAAAAAGTAGTAAAAGGAGAAAATTTTAAATCCACAATTATTATTTGAGACTTCAGCACAGCAATTTATAGAACTACCAGAGAGAAAAATAAGCAAGAATATGGAAGAAATGAAAACATCATCAATCAATACGATATAACTGACATTTAAAGAACACACTCAGTAACAGCAGAATACATATTCAAGTGTCCATGGAATATTCACTCATATACTATATACTGGGCAATAAAAAGAACCTTAGCAGATTTAAATTGTAATGTGCCTAAGTGTTGGATGCTAAGACTCAGAGGTTTTCTTATTTCTTTCATTTATATATTCATAAAAAAATTAGCAGATTTAAAAGAATTAAAATCATAGAGTATGTTCTCTAGCCATAATGGAATCAGACTAGAAATCAATAACAGAAAGACAACAGGAAAGTCTTCAGTCACGTGAAAACTAAACATCACAATTCCAAATAACTCATGGGTAAAAAAGACAGCATCAAGGAAATATTTTTTAATGCATAGAATAAAAGAAAATGGAGATATAACAGATCAAAGTTTGCAGAATGAAGTGAAAGCAATGCTGAAAGGGAAGTTTATAGCACTAAATTGGGAAAGAAAGTATTTCAAAGCAATAATCTAATTTTCTATATTACAACAGTAAAAAAGGAAGAGTAAAAAACACTAAACAAGCAGAAAGAAGGAAATAATAAAGATGAAATAGCAATCCATGAAACTGAAAACAGGAAAATAGGGGGGAAAAATCAATGAAACAAAAGGCTGGTTTTTGGAAATAAACAACCTAATCAATAAAGATCTAGCAAGACTGATAAAGATAAAAAGATGGATGGCACAAATGACAGATATCAGAAATGCAACCAGGGATACCATGACATATCCTGCAGGTTAATAAGGGACAAGTTGTTATGAACAAGTCTACACTATAAATTCAAAAATGTAGATGAAATGGGCCAATGCTTCTACACTCAAAACTACCAAAACTCAGCCAAGATGAAATAGATAATCTCAATTTTCCTGTAACCATTAGAAACACTGATTTTTCATTTAAAAACTCCCAAAAGGAATATTCAGGCTTAGATGTTTCACTTTTACCCAAGACATAAAGAATTAACACCAATTTTACATGATTTGATAAGAAAGAGAAGTAGAAGGAACAGTTCCTAATTAAATTTATGAAGCCAGTATTACCTTGATACCAAAACCGGACAGGGATAGGATAGAAAGAAGAAAACTACAGACCAATATTTTTTATGAAATGGGCTGTAAAAATCCTCTGCCAAATATTAGCAAATTAAATCCAGAAATATATAAAAAGAATAATATACCATGACCAAGTGGCATTTATTCTAGTTATGCAAAGTTGGTTAAATATTTGAAAATCAAACAATGTTATCCACCATATCCAATAGATTAAAGGGAAAAGTCATGTGATCCTATCCAATAATGCAGAGAAAGCACTTGACAAAATCCAATCCCATTCATGATTCTAAAAAAAGAAGAAAAAAGAATTCCAAGCAAACTAGGAATAGAAAAGGAACATACTGGGCTTCCCTGGTGGCGCAGTGGTTGAGAGTCCGCCTGCCGATGCAGGGGACACGGGTTCGTGCCCCGGTGCGGGAGGATCCCACATGCCGCAGAGCAGCTGGGCCCGTGAGCCATGGCCGCTGAGCCTGCGCGTCCAGAGCCTGTGCTCCGCAACGGGAGAGGCCACAGCAGTGAGAGGCCCGCGTACTGCCAAAAAAAAAAAAAAAAAAAAAAAGAAAAGGAACATACTGAAACTCATAAAGATGATCTACAAACAACCTATACCCACATTATATTTAACTGTGAAAGACTGAATGCTTTCTCTGTAAGATCAGAAACAAGGCACGGATATCTACTCTCACCACTTTTATTAAATATATTACTGGAGGTTCTAGTAAGAAAATAAAGCAAAAATAAATAAATACATAAATTTAAAAGTTAAGTTTTTAAAAAGTTCATTTAAAAGATAAAAGGACTATTCCTACTATGTTGAATAGGAAGGAATATATCCTACTGAATGTTGAATAGTAATATATCCTATTATATTGCCTAAGGAAAAGTAAAACTGTCTGTGTCTGAAGATGAGATGATAATCTAAATGGAGAAAATACCAAGGAATCCACAAAAAGCTTGAGAAATAATATTAGTTTGTAAATGTTTTAGAGTACAAGATCAACACAATTTTATCACATTATATATTAATAACAAATGTGTAGAAGCTTAAAGTAAAATATGTGATGCCATTTACAACTGACCTAAATAAATACTTAAATACAAGCCCACTAAGACATTTATAGGACCTCTATACTGAAAATTACAAAATGCTGATGAAGAAAAATTTTAAAGTCCCAAACAAATAGGGAGACATACCTTGTTCATGGATTAGAAAACACAACATAATAAAGATGTCAATTCTCCCCAAGAGGCTTAACACAATTACTCTTAAAATGCCCTCAAGGTTTTTGCAGATATAGACAAGCTTTTTCTAAGATTTATATGGTAAGAAGAGGCTGAAGAATAGCTAAAACAATTTGTAAAGGAAGATTAAAATGGGAGGAATTAATCCACCCAATTTCAAGACTTTGCAGTAATTTTGGACGGTAGATACATAGATCAATGGAATGGAATAGAGAACCCAGAAATAGACTGACATAAATACATTTAACCTGTTTTTGACAGCAGTGCAAAAGCTATCAAGGAAGAATAGACATTTCAAAAAATGGTACTGAAACAGTTGGACATCCCTCGACAAAAACAAACAAAAAATGAACCTTAACCTAAACCTCCACACCTTACACAAAAATTAAATCAAAGTGGATCATAATCTGAAATGTAAAAGCAGGACATTTTTAGAAAAAGAAATAGGAGAAAATCTTTGGCATCTAGAACTAGGTGAATAATTCTTAGACTTGACACCGAAAGTATGATCAATAAAAGCAAAAACTGATCAATTGGATCTCATCAAAATGAGTTAAAAATGCTTCATAGAAGATCCTTTTAAGTGGATGAAAACTCAAATTACACAGTGGGAAAACATATTTGAAAATCCCATATGAGACAGATGACTTGTATCTATAATATACAAAGAACTCTCCAAACAACTTAAAAAAATCCAACTAGAAAATAGGCAGAAGACAGGAATAGACATTTCATGGAAGAGAATATACACATGGCAAAGAAGCACATGAAAAGATGCTCAACATCATTAGCATTAGGGAAATGCAAATTAAGACCATAATGAGATATCAGAGAATAACTAAAATTATAGTGACAACATCAAATGCTGGCGAGTACATAGAAAAGTTATATCACCTCACTGGTGGGAAAATAAAATGGTTTAGCCACTCTGAGAAACAGCTTGACAGTCTCTTTTAATCCTAAAAGTAGATTCACCCTACAACGCAGTACTTGTACTCTTGAGCATTTATCCAAAAGAAACAAAAACTTAATTAAGTTCCCACAGAAACTTACACATAAATGTTCATAGCAGTTTTATTTATAATAGCCAAAAACTGGCAACTACCCAAATGTCTTTCAATGGATGAATGTTGAAACAAATTGTGATAAAATCTTATGATAGAATACTACAGAGCAACGAAAAGGAACAAATTATTAATATATGCAAAAATTAAAATGAACTTCAAGGGAATGATGCTGAAGAAAAAATTTTTAAAAGCCAATCTCCGAAGATTAAGTAATTCATGATTATGTTTACATATTATTCTTAAAATAACAAAACTGTGGAGATGGAGAACAGATTAGAAGTTGCCAAGGGTTAGAGATGGGGGTAGAAGGTACAGTGGGGAAACTTTGTGAGGTTTTTGTGGTCCCAGTACAAATAATACAGCACTCTTGGTTTTAATCCCTAAAGATGTTTAAAAACAATTCCTAATAAGAGTTGTCCAGATATTTAGCAATGGCAGCAGATTACAGGTATAGCTCCCCAACATGACAACTTCAAAAGAGATTGTACTAATTCAATGCATATGTTAATTTTAAAAAGGCCAGTCACAGTACTTAAATGGTATATATCTTAACGATATTATTCTAAGTGTCTAGCTATACCAGATGGACTAGCAGGATTTTCTGTACATTCAATCTTATTTAAGACAGTAAATCTTATAATAAGAGAGTTCAAAAAAGAAAAAGAAAAAACAACAAACCTCAACTACAGTTGGATATTCTCATAGGAAGATGAGGTGAAAATATGTAGCAGTGGTTCAAAAGCTTAAGCAGTGGCACCTAAATTTGGCTGCATATTAGAATCATCTGAAGCACTTTTTAAAAACCCTCACACTGACTGTTGGTCATCCTAGACCAATAAAATAATTTTAAATCTCCTCAGACGATGCCAGTGTCTAGCCAGAACTGAGAACCAGCGGACTAAGCAGCAGGGGATGTTTCTACAAAGATTTCTTAACAATAAGTCCTTTCACCCAATCAGATTTACCTTCCCACAAAGGGGTAAAGAAGGCTAGATGCTGTCCATACTTGCTTAGCTTTAATTAGCACTTGTGACTTGCCCAAATCCTAGATCATGTTTCCCCTAAATTTCATGTTATTCCCTAAGTTTTTCAAATCCAGGGCTAAGGGGTTTGCCAGGATGAGATTTTAAGTGTTCACACAGGGGAAGTCCCTGGCAAACCAGGACAGCGGTCACTACATTGAAATGTAAAGCATCCTAAATAACCCTGCCACTGCTCCCAGACACTAGTCTGTGCCAACCAGTGGAGAAAAGGCATTCTCCATTACTACCATGGCAAATGCTGCTGTACTTGCCTTGGCTACTCCCTATCTTTTCCAGGCGTCACTCCCCTTCACCTGCTGGTGGACACTTTGGCCAGCTGACAATGCAGATATTTTCAAACTTTAAGGTGAATAAAAATCATATGGAGGGCCTGTTATAACAGAGATCACTGAGCCCCACTAGAGTTGCTGATTCCATAGGGCTGGGATAGGGCCCTAAAACTTGAATATCTGACACATTATCAGGGGACGCTGGTAAAGCTGGTCAGCTTGTTACCGAATGCAGGTTCGTGTGTCTGAAGCACAGTGAGGCCAAACAAGCCTAAAGGTTGGAGTCTGGAGAAGAGAAAGGTTTATTGCAGGATCGAGCAAGGAGAGGGGTGGTCCGTGTTCCAAAACCCCTGAAATCTCCAAAGGATTTCAGCAAAGCATTTTTAAAGGCCAGGTGAGGGAGGGACATCCCAGGGCATGTGATCAGCTCGTGCACAATCCTCTGATTGGCTGATGTTGAGGCCACAAGGCAGGTAACATTATCCATCCTTAGGTGCCAGAAGGTCTGGGGGCTACGTGCTCATGATCATCAAGGAGTTCATTTCTTCCATTGGGTGGTGGTTTTTAGCATCTGAAAACTCAAGAAATATGCCTGAGATACCATTATCTGAGTACTTCAGAGAGAAACTACAATAGAGGATATGGGGGATGGGTCTGTCCTAGGAAGGCCCCATAGGGTACTGCTTGGTTACAAGGTGACCATACTTTGAGAACCACTGCTCTAGTGGCTTGGAATGTTAAGAAAGTAATGGAAGAATCCCTTCCCAGATCTAGATTCTAGTATCACCAGCTATTTTGGTGGGAGGAAGGGTAAGTTTTGTCCTTGCTTGGACTTCTTGTTCATTTATATCAAAGCCTATTTGAGGCAGTGCGTTCGGCAGTCCTGCAGATCTGTCTTTTGCTTCAACAGTGTTTGGAATGAACAGACCCAGGGACGCTCCTTGCTCCAGCCCCCGACCACCCTCCAACCTTTCTTCCTTTCGCAACCTTTGAAATCAGACACTCAGCTATCCTCAGCCTCCAGGACAGGCCAACACCATTCTTTGAGTTTAGCTCCTTATCACTGATCAACCACGAGTTCCCAGGTTCGTCAGAATTATTCCACCGAGGTGGAGGCCGCCGTCCACCGCCTGTTCAACATGCATCTGTGGACACTTACCTCTCTGAGCATCTATTTCGACAGCAACAATAGGACTCTGGACAGTATGGGCCACATTTTTCGCCAACTGGCTGAGGAGAAGTGTGAGGGCGCCCAGCGCCTCTTGAAAATGCAAAACCAGTGCTGCGGCCGCGCCCTCTTCCAGGATGCGCGGAAGCCTTCTCAGGATGAGTGGGGTAAAACCCAGGATGCTGTGGAAGCCGCCATTCTTAGGGAGAAGAATCGGAACCAGGCACTATCGGATCTGCGCGCCCTGGGTCCTGCCCGTGCAGACTCCCAGCTCTGTGACTTCCTGGAGAGCCGCTTCCTGGAGGAGCAGGTGAAACTCATCCAGAAGATGGGCGACCACCTGACCAACCTCCGCAGGCTGGCTGGTCCGCAGGCTGTGCTGGGCGAGTATCTCTTTGAAAGGCTCACCCTCGAGCCAAACAGGAGTCTCTGAAGTCCAGCCGCATCTGAGGAGACCCTCTGGCGTCAGAGCTTCTGCCTGAAGCCCCGCTCTGCAGCCACTAGGCAGCTTTGTAACCGCCCTGGAGCCCTCTCCCAAGCCTTGGACCAAATGGAAACAATAACGTTTTTTGCAGAAGGAAAAAAAAAAAAGCCTATTTGAAATACAAACAGAATAAAGCGAAAAAAAGAAATATATACATATTTTCACGTTCTTTTAACATATGAATTGCCCCACTTTATCTGTGTGAAGTAAGTTTGTTCCCATTATTGGGCTGGTTCTCAAGCTTTGCTGCTCGTTTGAATTACCTAAAGAGCTTTGAAGAAAAACATTGGTGTCTGGGTCCCAGCCCCAGAGATTTTGATTCAGTAGGTCTAGGCAGGAGCCTGGGCACAGGGAGGTCTCAGAGTTCCCCAGGTGATTCTAATGTGCAGCAACTTTGTGAACCACCTCTTGGCTTCAATGCAGCTAGTCATCAGATATTAAATCTAAGACACATGGACTACTAGTGCGTGAGCTCTGTCGCTAGGTGTATTCCATTTTCTTCCTCCTGGAAGATTCGTGCCAGGGAAAATGATTGATAGTTGTGTTACTTCTCTGAAATGGATGGAAATTTCCAATTAGCGTGAACAGGGGAGGGTGAATGGGTGAATGCAATAAGGTGTATCATTTACGTATTGCCCTATGTGTATGGCTAGAAGCTTTTGCCACTGAGGTCTGCCCTACTTTTCATGCTAATGGTAATGCTTGTCCTCCTAATGCAGCTGTAAACTTTATAAGCCCATAGGTAGACAGCATCACAAAATATTTACCCCTCCCCACTGGCCCGCTCTCAAGCTTCACTCCCCTTCCCCAATACACAAATGTACATCAATGCACTTGAGACCAATATCAACATACTGACCTTCAATTCTTCTACTTTGCAGCTTCCCTCTTATCAGGAGATGTCAGCATTTAGTGCAAGGACAAATGCTTGCCTCTTGAGGAGTAATGTAGACAAAGCCTCCAAGAGACAAATAGCCCTTAGGGAGGGGGAAAAAGTCTTTCAAAAAGGTTGATGCCCAGAGGAGGCATTTTCAGTCATCTCAGCTTAGAGGTCAAATATCCAAAATTAAAAAGGTTAAAAAAAAAGAAGAAGAAAGCAAGGAAGAAAAGAAGGAAACAATTTTCTTATCTCATAGTAATAAGGCAGTTTTCCTTAAAAAAAAAAAAGACTTAAGCCTTAAATTCTCTTTCCTAATCAAAATGTGCTTTTCCATCTTTAGACTATTCCTCTTATATCCTGTATTATTCATGATGTTTAATTCTTGAAATGGCACATGGCTGAAAACAGAAGCTAACCTCTTGTTCACTATGAATTAAATCTTCTTTTCCTAGGACCCGTCTACAATGCACAATTTGGGGTTGGCCAACATAATTATTTTCTCTGAAATACGTTACAGCATTTTGCCTTTTCCATATATAGTTATACAATACATTGTTAACACAACATATTTAATATAGTCAATATAGTAAATACAACTATAACACACATGATATGATGCCACTTTGGTGATTTTCTTCATCCATGTAATTCTGAAATTTGACAGTATAGTTTTCATATTCTAATGAGCTGAGTATTACCTTTGCAAGGATAGAAAAATAAAATAAATTCATAATATTCTTGTGTGGTTTGCCCCTGGGGTGGATTACCATAATGGGGGGGTATTTGAGCCTTTCCCCAAGTCATTAAAAATCCTCCAGCGAGCAGCTCCTTGTCCTCTCCAGGGAGTGGGGGGAAAGGATCTTTAATCATAATAATCTTGGGGGGAGAAATCTCGGAAATAAGACATCTGCTTCTGTGCCTTGTTGTTTTGCAGAATAGCAATGATTGCCTTAGCAGCTTCTATTGCCATATGTATACAATAAGTAAATGAACATAAAATTGAATGAACGCATAAAAGAAGGATAAACCCACCCAGCTTAACAAACCCACTCTCTCACCTGCTGTGCCCTGAAACATGAAAGAAAGAATCACGGGATCATAAGGATTAATAAAATAACAGTCTCTGTTAACAATATTGACAGGAGGTATAAGGATAATTTGTCTGATGTGGGACCAACAGCTTAACTAACTGCTTAATTCTTTTTTTTTTAAAGGGTAATTCATTCATTTATTGTTTAAAGATTGCAAAACAACATCTGAATTTTTGTAGCACAATTTAAATGTTTTACTTTTTTTGATAAAGCAGAGTATAATAGCAAAAACAATTAGTTTCCAGTAATATCTATATCTCTATTCAGAATTAAGTCTTCCACAGACATGTAACCTGGAAACAAAAGCCTGTTACAATAAGCAAAGCTTCAACGGAGTGGCTACTTTTCGGGCCAGGGAAAGGTTCATCCCTATAGGAGGATGATGTGCTATGTAAAATGGCTGCAAGGTCACAGCCTTGAGGGCGTTGGAAGTCTAGTATCCTATTCCAAATTAAGTAGTTCGGGGAACTTCAAACGTCCGTTCATCTGCAACCAAGCTGGCAACCTTTAACTGATATTTCAAGCAGGTAAGAAATAAATGAAAAGAAATCCCTACATTGATGTTCCTTGATTTACACTGTTAAATGGTTCATTAACATGTAATTCTGGCTAAGAATTACATTTGACACTCCTTGCTCAGATTTTGGTTAACAGTACAAATCTTTCAGAAATTCATGTTGTTATTAATATAATTTGTCAGCTAGGATACGTTCAGCCATCAGCTGCAACTTCAGAATAGGTGCACTGCCTCAGCGCTTTGGAAAGACATAATCTAAAACACTAATAGCAGACAAAATATCTGTTACTAGACAGCATATGTGCAGTACAGCAAGACAAAAACATATTCATATGTGCCACGGACCAGCCTCAGAAAGAGGATTTCACCGCCCAGGGTCAGAAGGGACGGGGTAAGGAACTGAAGTAGCACCGTCGAATGGGGTCAGAAGAACCAAGACAACTGATGGTTGCAAGGCAAGTTTTATTATGCTACAGTTGCAGATTATATAGACTAGAAAAGGGAAGGTTGCCAGACGGTGGTTTACATTATCTAATGACTGTCTCGGCTCAAGGTTAACTTCCCTGGGAGAAAACCCATAAACCCAGAATCATCCAAAATAACCTGCACGTGCAGGGTGGAGACAGATTGGCTTGTCTCATTTTACATTCTTTCTGATTTCTGGGCCCTGGTGATTTATCTCCCATGGAATGGAACAAGGAGGGGACAAGTAGGGACGGTCCCTTCGAGCAGCGGCGGCATGCCTGGCATGTCTGTAGCCTGCTCTCAAGGCTGACTGCTTCCCACAGGTCCCCCTTTTTTATTTTTTAATTTTTGCTGCAAAACAATTCCATGAAGCTTAGTGCCGAGAGTAGTATACTGTTGCATGAGGATATGAAACAGACATGAGAAGATTATTATCAATAATAGGCAAATTATGGCCAGGGTAATAAATCCTGACAACCCTCTAGTAATCCACGACTAAGGGTTTAACCACTTTAAATGATCCAGTAAAGTTTGAATTACATCTTCTGGTGAAATATCATCAAGATGTGCATTTTGTATATCCTGAATTTCAGCATTTAATTTCTTAAGATCAAGACTAATATTATTATCTGACCAAACACTCAGCAGATGCATTTTTACTTTTTCCCATTCCCAAATACAGTCATTGTACTTGTAAGGAATAACACAAATCCACGTATACTTTGCATGACAAGCTAAACGCATCCTCAATTTTAATGCTGCCATCTGATCTCCAATCCTCAAAATTGCGTTTTTAAATTCATCTAACTTGTTATTCATCTGTAAATCTGTGTGACTTTGTAAAGACTAAGCAAGACTGGTATTTTGAGATAACTGATTAGCAAAGTGAGCATGATTAATACTCTGTGAAAGAGCAAGACGGGCAGTAGCCGCGGTAGCAGACAGAGCAGCCAAGGCAAGTAAACTTACTATTAGCCACCCAATAAAGCGTCTCCTTCTCTGTAAGGCTTTGGAGAGTTCCACCCATGCCTGTACTCCAGTATCTTCATACCAAGGTTCTCTCAGAAGTACAGGCACCATAACATATATGGGTTGCCTTAGTATAAGCACAGATTGTGTTCCTGCAGAAGGGAACATACAACTGCTAAAAATACAATGAACACAGCTAATATTATATCCTCCTTTGGAAGAATTACCAATGTTAATAGAACCAATCAAAAGTGTATATGGAGGAGCAACACAAGTTATAACAGGTGTATTGGAATAAGTTAGAGCTAGTTTCCATATATCCCAGTTCTTTTGAAATGTGATAAACCTATCTATGATGGGAATAGAAGAGATAAGAATTGACCCCTTGGTATGATCTGTAGTACACCATATTTGGTTATTATTCCAAGATGCATTGCAACATTCAAAATTGGATCCAGCAAAGTTAATGGTCATAAAAGGAGGAAATTGAGTTTTTGATTTTCTGTTAAGAATAGTAACCTTATGTCCAACTATAAGTATCCCTTGTCCTCCAAGTAAATGCTTCATACAGAAATAATTTCCTGAATCTTCACCTGGAACCTTGGCTATAGTAATAGCGGAATCCCAAAGTGGTGAGGCATATGAGATTTGACCTCTAATATTAATAGCTTGCCCATTTTTATACCAAATGATGGTATCCTTAAGATCCTCTCGTCGGCTGGTAGCCGGGCCTGTAAGAGTAATGTTGGTTCCTGTAAAATGAAGGCTCATGAAAGCAAAACAGTGTAATAAATGAGTGATAACATGTTTAGTAGCTTCTCGGGTCTGTGCTGTAGCACAGAGGAAACCAGAATAAGTATCAATAGTGACATGAACAAATTGTAATTTCCCAAAAGACGGGATATGAGTAACATCCATTTGCCATAAATGACTAGGTAATAATCCACGAGGATTAACACCATAATGTGGAACAGGAAGGTGAGGTAAGCACTGTGGGCATTGCTTAACAATTTGTCGGGCGGCTTCACGAGTAAGGGAAAATTCTTTGCGTAACGTAGCCGCCGACTGATGGTGTAAAGCATGCGATTGCTGTGCTGCTTGTGAAGCAGTTTGATCATAACTTACCATAATATGAGGGTGTCCAGGACATGGACCATGAGTATCAACAGTATGAAGATAATGAATGCAATACCTTAGCCATTCTTGACAGCATGACGAACGGAAAGGAGGAGGACGGTAATTTGGGATATGTCCTGCTTTAGGGAAAAGAGATTGAGGAGGAAGAGTAACTTTAACTTTGTTTTTGGGAGGAAAACGCACAGGATAAAGATCACGTTTAGATCGAGTTAAAACATCTGCAGCCGCATTAAGTTTAGACAATGGACCAGGCAAGTTAGAATGAGCACGGATATGCAGAGCTGCAACACGACCATCGTGGGAACGAATAAGCTGTTGAAGCAAACGAAAAGAGGATGATAATTCAGGGTCATTAGTATGTCCGCTGGTCGCAGTTTCCAGAAGAAATAATAAGCTGATAAGATATTTACTATCAGAAAACAAATTAAAAGATATAGAAGGCAAATGTTTAAAAGCCATAATGACAGCATACAGTTCAACACGTTGAGCTGAAGTCAAGGAAGTTTGTTTAATGAGTTTGGTTCCGTCGTCAATGATTACAGTAGCCACTCCTGAAGAAGAACCGTCTGTAAAAACCAAAGGTACATGAGGAATGGGCTGTTGCCTAATTATAGAAGGAAAGGTATAACAGTTAACTTTGTCTAATTGGATCAATTTATCAGCAGGGTAATGGCATTCCAAGGCACCTGAAAATCCTGCAAGAGCAAGACCCCATTCATTACTATGTTGAAAAAGCCAATTTTGTTGACTAACTGAATAAGGGATAATAATTTGAGAAGTTTCTATACCCAGAAGTTGTAAGCATCTAGTTCTACCTTGCATTATTAGCTTACTAAGTTCAAAATAAGGGTTAATAACCTTAGAGGATGTAGTTTTCATATGAATCCATTCAATAATTCCAACAGTTTGCCGTAAGATGGCAGTAGGCACATGAGGTGTTGGACAAGCAATTAAAGAAATTGGCAGGTGAGTATACATTCGAGTTAATTGTGCAGAGCTGATAGCTCTATTAACTATTTGTAAAGCTTGAAGTGCTTCTGGAGTCATAGAGCGTGAAGTAGAAGGATCTGAGTCACCTTTAAGAATATCAAACAAAGGCTCTAATTGAGCAGTAGTAAGTTTTAAGGAAGGCCTTGGCCAATTAATATCTCCAAGTAATTTTTGAAAATCCTTTAATGTTTTTAAATTATCCACTCGAATTTGCAGTTTTTGAGGCCTAATGGTAGTGTTATCAATATATTTTCCCAAATAGAAAAATGGAGATTGTCTTTGAATTTTTTCTGAGGCAATGACCAAGCCAAATGATTCTAAGGATTGTTGTAAAAATTGAAAAGCAGTCTCTAATAAAGAAATATTATCAGTGGCTAAAAGTATATCATCCATATAATGTATGAGATATAACGTTGGAAACCTTTTTCTCACAGGAGTTAAGGCCTGAGCCACATATTTTTGGCATAATGTAGGACTATTTGCCATGCCCTGAGGCAATACTTTCCATTGAAATCTCCTCAGGGGTTCCTTAAAATTTAAGGAAGGCAAGCTAAAAGCAAAATGTTTTCTATCTTCAGGAAACAAAGGAATAGTGAAAAAAACAATCTTTTAAATCTATAACTGAAAGCTGATAATTGTGTGGTATGGCTGTTGGAGAGGGTAGGCCTGCTTGAAGAGCTCCCATTATTAGCATAGTTTTATTAACAGCTCTTAGATCCTGTAATAACCTATATTTTCCAGATTTTTTCTTGGTAATAAAAATAGGAGTATTCCAAGGACTATTGGAAATTTCTAAATGCCCTAATTGTTCCAGTACTAATTGTTCTGCAGCTTCTAATTTCTCCTTTGTGAGGGGCCATTGGTCCACCCATACAGGGTCATCACTCAGCCAAGTAATTGGATCAGCAGTGAGTGGAGGAGAATCCAAGGCCCCTAAGAAAAACCCAAACCTTGTCTATCATTTTTTATTTTCACATCAATAGGATAGACAGTTCCTTGTTGATTTGTTCCCAGCCCTTTTGTGGGAAGAAATCCTTGATCCAACATCATATTAGAGACTTGAGAATTTGGACTATAAAGTAACACTCCCATTTCTTTTAATATATCTCGGCCCCAGAGGTTTAAAGGCAGCCTAGGCAAAACATAAGGCTGGAAGTATCCTGAATGGCCCTCACTATCTTGCCATAATAATAACTGACTACTTTGCATAGGAGAAGAACTCTGTCCTATTCCTTGAAGTTCTGTAATAGTAGGACTAACGGGCCAATGTTTATGCCAGTGAATCTGTGTCATAACAGAGACATCAGCTCCAGTGTCTAACAAACCTGAAAAAACCTTTCCATTAATGGTTCATTTCATTTCTGGACGTTCTTTCCCTATCTTCTGAATCCAGTAGGCAGCATTAGATGATCCAAAAGCCTTTGTGTCTCTCTTTTGATGCTGTAAAATTTGTCCATGAGGTACAAAGGGCAAAAGTAGCAATTGTGCAATTTTATCCCCAGGAGAAATCATTATTATATTTTTAATAGTTTGTGCCATGATTTTTATTTCTCCTTCGTAGTCAGAATCTATGACTCCTGGCATAATAGTTAAACCCTTCATGGTGACACTACTTCTTCCCAATAATAGTCCCATCAAACCCTTGGGTAAAGGTCCATAGATGCCCGTAGAGAAGGCCTGAGGACCCATTTCAGGAGTTAATACATATCGGGCGGAGGTACTGTGGTCCAGTCCTGCGCTTCCTGCTGTTTCTCTGGAGAGCAAAGATATTGTATGTTTTGGTTTTTGGTTAATGTCTGATTGATAGTTTGAGGAGGATACACAGACATTGCCCCTATTATCTGTTGGGGCCGGGGAAGGCCCCGGGAGGAGTTTCCCGACAGTGGTGTTCCATCCTTGTGGGACACTGAGCGACAATCTCGTGCCCAACGTTTTCCCCTATTGCATTTAGGGCATAAACCAGGGATTTTCTGACCATCTGGAGGGTTTTGAGTAGGGAAGGAAGGACCAGGGTTACAATGAAAAGATCTACATTCTCCAGCAAAATGACCTGCCTTTGCGCATTTAAAACTAGTCTTTGTTCTCTTTGGATTGTTTTTAAACCCCACTTTAGTTAATGCTGCAGCCATAGCAGCACCCTGTATATAAGCAGGCCCAATGTCTGCACAAAGGCGAATATAATCCTCCAATGTTCCCCGTTTTCTCCAAGGTCGAATCGCAGCCTGACATTCATTATTAGCGTTTTCAAAAGCAAGTTGCTTAACTACAATTGTACCAGTGAGTCCATCCACAATGAGTATCCCCACCGGCTGTAACAATCTATCTACAAAATCAGCATATGGTTCATCAGGTCCCTGTCTAATTTTTGAAAGATGCTCAGTTTTGTGTGTAGAAGATAATTTCCTCCAGGCTTGTAATGCCAAATGATTTATTTGAGGATAAGCAACAAAGGGATAAGTTAATCGATCTTGTAAAGAAATAGATTGTCCTTCCCCAATCAGCATATGATAATCAACTGGAATATCATGGGTAGCATTCTTTTCTGCTTGTTCAGCAGCCCGTTCATAAAAATCAAACTTCCATATTAAATAATCTCCACCATTTAAACAAGCTCGTGCAATAGACTGCCAATCAGCAGGGGGAAGAGCTTCTCCTGTAATAGTGTCAACCATAGCAGTAGTAAAAGGAGCAGTGGGCCCATATTGAGCACAAGCAGATTTTAAATCTTTCAAAACTTTAAAAGGAAGAGCCTGATGCTCCCTAATAGCCTGTTGAGCATTATTAGGATCAGGTCTTTCCGTGACAGGACAACAGAAAATAGGATCTTCTCCTCGTTTTATTGCTGCTTGTACAGCACGTTGCAAGGGACTGAGCAGTTTTACAGATGGAGAATTTTGAGGAAGACAGTCCTTACTAATTTGCAGCTTTTTCACTGACTTATCTATTATAGCCATTAGAAAATCATCCTCAGGATATTTCTCCCTTTTATGTTTAAAAGCCTCATCTGTTAAGTCAAAATGTTCCTCTTCATCTGAAATATTTAAATTAATTAGCTCTTTCGGTTTAGGAAGTGGCGACACAGTAGCTGACAATACAGTCTTTTCTTCTGTCAGAGGCTTATGTTTTTCTGACTTTACATTCAAATCAACACTATCATGAGAAGAACCTAAACATATTTTTATCAGGTTCCACAAACTAAATGTAACAAGGGCAGTATGACTAGGTCCTCGAGACTCATAATAATTTTTTAAATCTTCTCCAACTTTCTGCCAGATTTCTGTGTCACAGAGCCGCCATCAGGAAACCAGGGAGATACATCATGGATATGCTGCAAAAATTCAGTCAACTGTGAGGTAGAAACTTTATTACCCCGAGCTTTAAGCATCAAAAGTAAAACCGGAGCAAATAATTCACGCTCCTTGGAGCCCTTTTGCCCCATCTTATTTTACTTCTGACTGTTGCCTTATGCCTCTATTAGTTTCACTTTTACTCGTGTCCACACATATTTTGCATAAGGGTTCTCTTACCTGCACTTTCTTTTTCTTTTCATTGGCTTCACGCTTCAGCTCCCTGTTCGGGCGCCACTTGCCGCGGACCAGCCTCAGAAAGAGGATTTCACCGCCCAGGGTCAGAAGGGACGGGGTAAGGAACTGAAGTAGCACCGTCGAATGGGGTCAGAAGGACCAAGACAACTGATGGTTGCAAGGCAAGTTTTATTATGCTACAGTTGCAGATTATATAGACTAGAAAAGGGAAGGTTGCCAGACGGTGGTTTACATTATCTAATGACTGTCTCGGCTCAAGGTTAACTTCCCTGGGAGAAAACCCATAAACCCAGAATCATCCAAAATAACCTGCACGTGCAGGGTGGAGACAGATTGGCTTGTCTCATTTTACATTCTTTCTGATTTCTGGGCCCTGGTGATTTATCTCCCATGGAATGGAACAAGGAGGGGAACAAGTAGGGACGGTCCCTTCGAGCAGCGGCGGCATGCCTGACATGTCCGTAGCCTGCTCTCAAGGCTGACTACTTCCCACACATATGTTGGCTTGTTTAAGCCTCAAGCCCTCGATCCTTTGTTGAAATACAATAATTTCATTCCTGTGGTTTTCAATACCAAAAACTCAACCTCCAGGAGGGCTAAAGTCTAATTTGTACTCCAAACCAAGTAGCAGTGCAGTTCCCTACTACTGAGGCTGAATCCATAAAGACTTCAAGACCACGACCAGAAGACAAGTTATTATATATAATACCCTAGAAGGCCTGAAACATAATTATCATATACATAGCTGGTCCTTCAGAGCTTTTTACCTATAACATGTTTTTTGATGAAAGTTATTTAATGTACTGGAGATAACTGTGACTTACTGATCAAATATTTGAATACTTATACTTACCTGGGATTTCATTTCTGCTGAAAGAAAAAGGAAGAACAGGACTCACCTAAAAAAAAACAAACTTTAGAAATGAAAGTAAAAATCTTATCACACACTCTCACTTTTGGAAGCAGCATAGAGGGGCAGTCAACGGTAAAACACTGGTGAAATAGGTCAAAACTCTAGGCCAAAAATCCATTATTATTATCGTCAGTGACAGTACCACAACTGTGCCCTTCATAATTAATAAGAACTCCTAAGAATCTTCATTTGGCACCAGATGATGTGTTGAAGAGAAACACTCTGGGAGGTTTTGAATCACACTTGGTATTTTGTTAGCCACGTTACAGGAGAATTTTTAAAGTGGGGGGAAGGGAAGAAGGAAACGGACCAGAAAAAGAATTGAGGCCATCATCTACAAACCAACAAAGCACTGAGAGTTCCAAACGTTATGTCAGACACTAAAGGGACTGATATAGGCTCAAGTGGTTTATAAAACCTATAAAAAGACTACACCAGCAAAGTCCCCATTTATCTGTAGAGTTCAGAAACTAAAACAAGGAATATTTTAGCTTAAAACCTTATCTCAAGAGAATCATATACACTTCACAGGAATAAAAATACCTGAAACCAAACATTTTTAAAAGCTCCAATACCCAAAATATAAAGAAAAAAATTAATTCAGAAGACTCAATCAATCCATGATAATCACAAAACGGCTGGGCAATCTCTATCTCCCTTGCACACTAACCATCCATCCCCCTGGAAGACCAAGGGAGATCAGACCTTCCAGACTTACCTTCCAGACTTACCTTCCAGACCTTCCAGACACCTGGCTGCTGCAAAATTCGATGGAGACTCCTTGTGGAACAGCAGTTTCGCATCTCTTGGGTCCCTCCCTATCGTGATCATGCAGGAAGCAAGTCTGGCTGTGCTATTTCTTATCATTGTCTGTCACCCATCTGCACCATGATATTGAAAAAGTAGTTCCCTTTCCCACAGAAGGTTGAGGCTCAGCTACAGGGGTAATTCTCCTGGGCACACAGTCATTATTTAGGCCGACTCAGCGACTTCAACAGGCTTAATCATGTGATCAGGTTTGTTGCCAGCTGCATAATGCTCCCACATCTGTAGATAGAGCCGCTCTAGTTCCATTGTGTATTGTTTGGTGTTGAACAGAGGGCTAGATGTTCTCTGCTTCCAGACTTTGCCACGAATTTTCTTCAGGTAATCGAGATCAGTTCCCAGTTTCACAGCTATCTCTTCATATTCTTGCCTAGTTTTAGCAATCAGCTCAAGACAGCCTAAACAAGTGAGCTGGGAACCTGCAACTCGGGAAGCAAGAGTCTCTCCTGGCATAGTCACCATAGGGGTCCCTGCCCAAAGGACATCCATCCCTGTGGTGTGGCCATTACAGAGTGGAGTGTCCAAGCAGACATCAGCCAGCTGGCCTCTCCGAACATGTTCCTCTTTAGGAGCAACAGGTGAAAAAATGATACGGCTCGGGGGAAGGCCCATATTTTGTGTGTACTGTTGAATATTAGCTTCTCCTGCTGCTGGAAAACGCAACAGCCACAGTACACTATTGGGAACACGCTTCAGAATATTTGCCCACATCTGCAAAGTAGATGGGTCAATTTTGTATAACTGATTAAAGTTACAGTACACAATGGCATCTTCCGGTAACCCGTACTGAGAACGTGTGGTTACAATAATGGTACGGGGAACCTCCTCTCCAGTGGCAGCCTTATTGTTGATCAGGGTAGTTGCCAGTCCATTGCTAATACTGAATCCATTCATTGTAATCTGAATTTGTCCTCTGTTAATCATTTCAATAACTGCTTCTGCAACAGTATTCATAGGAATGACAGGCATATTAAGAGCTGTATTACTGCTGTCTGCGTTGTCTTCTCCATCAGGACATTTCATCTTGACTATTTGCACATCTGATAGACTATCAAGAAATGCTTGGAGGTCGATGCCATTCAGCACAATCCGATTGTCATAAAGGTGCCCATTGGACTTAAAATCGATGATGGCTTTTTTCTTCAGGTGAGGGAACATATTAGCATGATCACCAATAAAGAACGTATGGGGCATATAAGCCAGTTTCTCAGAATACTGCTCAGCAACTTCAGCAGGTGACGTTTCCTGATCAGTGATGATATAATCCATGAAAAGCGCGCCACTAGTCCCAGGGTACCCCAGCCACATTGCCTGAATAGGAGCTGGCCTGAGAGCAAAGAGTTCATTTCGAGCACCCCTGGTATAACCATTCATATTTACAAGGATGTGTATACCATCTTGATGGATGCGATCAGCTGCTTTCCCATTGCATGGAATCTGAGAAAGATCAGTGAAATGATTGGCTTCTGCCATCACCTTCGCTCGGAAGTTTGTGCCATCATGTGGGCTCAGGGCATAACAGAATATCTCAAATTTATCAGGATTGTGCATGCCTGGAATAGACTGCATAAGGTGAGAAGTAGGATGATTCCCAAAGTCAGAACTCACGTATCCTACACGCAGTCGACCATCACTGAGCTTCAAGTCTTTTGGATGTTCATACGGTGGTTTATGAAGGACACTTATATTAGCCAAGCAGAGGTTCCCATGCCTCTCAGCAATAGCCTTCCTGAAGCCATGAGGAAGAGGATAGAGCATACTATGATGAGGCTGCACAGAAGGCAACCTATTCTTCTCCAACTGGTCAGCCACAATGCTGACCAACTTCTTCATTCGCTCATCATAGTCTGTCCAATCACAGACAACCTGCAGGCAATGAGCCAAATTACAATAAGCGTCAGGAAAATCAGGTTGAAGCTTCAGAACAGTGCGATAAGAAGCAATTGCTTCTGGAATATTCCCTGAATCCTGGTGAATGGAAGCCAGATTGCTGTGGGCATCCGCAAATGCAGGGTTGATCTGAACGGCACGAGTATAACACTGCAAGGCTCCCTGAACATCCTGCATCTCCCATAGAGTGTTTCCCATATTACAGTACGCATCAGCAAAGGTAGGACTGATTCGAATAGCCTCCGTATAATGCATCAGAGCTTCGTGCAGTTTTCCCTGCTGCTTCAATACACTTGCTAAATTTGAATGGGCATCAGCAAAGTCTGGGCAGAGCTCTAATGCTTTACGATACAAGCGAACTGCCTCTTCACTGTTTCCCTGTTCTCCTTTGATATTGGCTAGGTTATTCAGAGAGTCTGCATGGGTGGGACACAGCCGGAGAGCTGTATGATAACAATCTTCTGCTTCAGCAACACTGCCCTTCTCTTTGAGAGCGTTGGCTAGGTTGCAGTAAGCATCAGGGAAATGTGGTTGCAATTCAATAGCTCGCCTGTAGGTGTCTATTGCCAGATCCATCAGGCCTTGCTCATAGTATACACAAGCCAGGTTGCCATGTACCACTGCATGATTTGGACTCAAGCTTAGGGCACGAAGGTAAGCTGCCACAGCTCTGTCAAAAATCCGTGCCTCATTGAAGACATTTCCTAAATTGATATAAGCATCCAGAAAACTGGGGTCAAGGGTGACAGCCTTTTCAAAGTGATGAATTGCAAGCCAAATCTCCCCTTGTGCATTGAAAACACAGCCAAGATTACTCCAAGCTACTGCAAAGTTCGGTTGCATCTCAATTGCTTTCAAATAACATGCCTTGGCTTCTTCTAAGCCACCCAGGGCTTTGAGCAGGTTCCCCAGGTCACTGCGAACACAGTACAAATAAGGATTGTACTGAAGAGCAGAGACGTAAGCTTGTACTGCCCCTTCCATGTCGCCTGCTGCTACCAAAGCGGCTGCCAGGTTAATATAACCATCGATGAAATCTGGTTTGAGACGCAATGCATGCCGGTAATGCTCAGTTGCTTCCTGCAACTGCCCTCTTTCCTTGTACACATTCCCCAAATTCGAATAGGCTTCTGCCAGAAGAGGGTTCTGTTTAATTGCCAGAGTACTAAAGTGGGCAGATCTGTCCAGCCTTCGACACTGGAAGTGTATAGATGAAAGTAATAAAAGTACACCAGTATTGCCTGGCTCTTGTCTCCAGAGCTGCATGCAGTGTCTCTCAGCTGTCTCAAAATCTCCTGCCTGATATTCTCGATGTGCCAGCTCAGCTAACCCTTGGAAGGAAAGCATACGTTTCGTTGGTTCTGTGCTGTCGGCCACGTTGCCCACGGAAGACGCCATCTGGAGCTTCTGGAGAGAGTGAAAAAAGGGGGTAATGGAGTCCCGCTGCCGCCACTACTGGCAAGAATGTTTCTAGTGGTAGCAAACACGAGCGCAGCAGCCGTACCACTGCTTTGGCACGCTTAAGCGGCGGCAACAGTTACAGGCACCGAACCTTAGGAACTATGGTTGGCCATCTACCTCTCATGCTCTTGAAATCTTAATTCTTAACCCTGCCCTCTTCCACCATTTTTCTCCTAATCAGGGAATAAAAATTACCTATCCATTTGCCTTAGAAGAAACCAAAAGTCAGTAGGCCAAACACTTTTTAAAATATTGTTTTCTGTCCAGTTGAAAATGAAATACATGATTGACTTTTCTTCATCATTCGTATAGTCAACGTGGAAAACATTAGGGCCGTGAATTTCAATACAGTAAGATGAGAAAATTTTAAATTGGCCTTCCCAAACCACTAATAAGTAACCGATGTTGTATAGAATGCTAAAATCTTAGAGACTGAGTTTGATATTTTAAAAGTTCTGCAAACATTTGCTAATTTCTCCTCATCAAATTTCTCATGCCTCAAACCTGAGTATTACTTTTTAAAAGATAAATTTATTTATTTTTATTTATTTATTTTTATCTTGGCTGCGTTGGGTCTTCAGTGCTGCGTGCAGGCTTTCTCCAGTTGCGGCGAGCGGGGGCTACTCTTTGTTGCGGTGCCCGGGCTTCTCATCACAATAGCTTCTATTGTTGTTCCACAACTCTATGGGTTCCTTTTTAGGTCCTACGAAGAACCCTAGAAATTAGTTCATGTCATTATAGGTTTTTGCAAAATTGTCAAAAGTGAGATATTTTAATTTCCATCAGGTAAGTCCAGCGTCTATTTCTTTGTCAATGTTCCTTCTATCATATTCTGCTATGTTGGATCATATTGGATTGGTCACAGGCTTTTTTGAAATCTGGCTAAGGAGATGTTTTAAGTGAGGCTATTATGTGATTTTCAGACACCACCATATGTAATGGACTATATAATATCCCATTACAGGAATAACTTCCAGTACCCTTACTGACTACTCTACTGACTTAACTAGCACAAGACACAGAAGCGTAAGGACAAAAACCACCTTACAATATAGCCATGTCTTGCACTTCACAGCTCTCAAAGCATGTGCGTTTGAAGAAGAAAAAAAGAACTGAAAAGTATAAAACCAGAAGTTATTCTGTGGAAAATTATTTCAATCATCAAGCATGTGAAAGATAAGTCAAAGATTCAGTTTTCTTCAATGCTTAGTCAAAACGGAAATTTCCTTCTGTCAAGAATATACTCCAGGGCTTCCCTGGTGGTGCAGTGGTTGAGAGTCTGCCTGCCGATGCAGGGGACACGGGTTCGTGCCCCAGTCTGGGAAGATCCCAAATGCCACATAGCGGCTAGGCCCGTGAGCCATGGCCACTGAGCCTGCATGTCCGGAGCCTGTGCCCCACAACGGGGAGAGGCCACAACAGTGAGAGGCCAGCATACCGCAAAAAAAAAAAAAAAAAAAAAAACCCAATATACTCCAGGGGCTTCCCTGATGACACAGTGGTTAGGAAGCCACCTGCCAATGCAGGGGACACGGGTTTGAGCCCTGGTCCGGGAAGATCCCACATGCCGTGGAGCAAATAAGACCGTGTGCCACGACTATGGAACCTTCGCTCTAGAGCCCGTGAGCCACAACTACTGAGCCTGCGAGCCACAACTACTGAAGCTTGTGTGCCTAGAGCCTGTGCTTTGCAACAAGAGAAGCCACCGCAATAAGAAGCCTGCACACCGCAACAAAGAGTATCCCCCAGTCGCTGCAACTAGAGAAAGCCTGTGCACAGCAAACGAAGACACAACACAGTCAAAAATAAATAAATAAATAAGTAAAAGAATATACTCCATCAATAATGTGTGTAATGGAATGGTGTGAATGAGTATTTTATCAGAATTCCTGTAATGCACAAACCTATAGCAGTACTGAAATCAGTAATGCATTTATAATAGTAAATATTTATGAGGAAGTAATCCATAGAGGTTTTCTCAAAGTTAACAATGAACATTAATGCGACATTATCAATAATAAATTGTGACGCTGAAATAAACTTTTCTAAACTATTAATAACTAAAAGCAAACTCTAATCAACCATGTGAAAAGAAATCTATGTCTATAAACTACAAAGTTTATTTCTTAAAATTTTATTTCTAAAACACATAAACTGTCATATGAGGAGGCAGTTAAAGAATATATAGCTACAAGAGTGGGGAAAATGTTTTATAGAGACACATCTGGCAGTAGTTAATTTTCAAATGTCATTTTTCTAGATTTTGTGACACCTATAGTATTGATATTTGAAAGCATTTAAAAAATTGTAATTTGAAGATTTGGTACTTCCAGGTAGAGTAAAATATTTTGAAGTAAAACAACATTTCCACTGAGAAAAATTTTAAAAGCCAAATAAAATAGTCAGCATTCAATCAAAAAGTTCTAGACATACCAAGAGATAGAATCATATGACTAAAATTCTAAGAAAAGAACAGATAATACAAAAATATTTATATAAGATATTGTGTATATTTATCAGGAAAAGTCTTTATCAAGAAAAGACTTTAAAATCATCAGAATTAATATTACATTTTATTTATTTGTATATTTTATTTATATATAGATATTTATATATTTATATAAAGAACTTAAAGATAAAGCCCTAGTTAAGGCAGTGACAAAAGCAGTAGCAGTGGCAGTGAAAAGAAATGGTTATAGTCAAGGATATTTTGTCAGTAAAAGTCCAAGATCAAATGTCTGACTGCATACATGGGATGGATAGACGGAGTGGGAAAGATCAAAGTTAACTATAGAGGTTCTAGTGAAGATGGGGTTGCCATCACCCAACCCTAGGGGTTGCGATCATCCCCAACGTCTAGGAGACTCAAAGGGAAGGTCATGGTCGAGGAAAAGTTAATTGCTGGGAAAATAAGACTCCCAGTCTCTCCATCTCCTTACACTAGTTTTTTTTTAAACATCTTTATTGGAGTATAATTGCTTTACAATGGTGTGTTAGTTTCCGCTTTATAACAAAGTAAATCAGTTATACATATACATATGTCCCCATATCTCTTCCCTCTTGCATCTCCCTCCCTCCCACCCTCCCTATCTCACCCCTCTAGGTGGTCACAAAGCACAGAGCTGATCTTCCTGTGCTATGCGGCTGCTTCCCACTAGCTATCTATTCCTTATACCAGTTTTGTTTTTCTGTTCATATACGTAGCAGCATTTCATTCAAGGGGAAAGTCATTGATCTGACTGGTCAAATTAAACACCATAGTTCAAGGCACATTTACAGTGGTTAGTTCCTCCACAATTTAGAAAGTAACGTTCACAATTTCCCTCTTCCTACACCGCGGAACACATTGGCCATTCCTCCAAAGTTTCCACTCCATAGAGTGGACCAGAGATGACGTTAGCCCAGAACTGAGAGCTTGGCATGAGATGGTGTCAGCCCCACCTAGAGCTCTGGCATAAGTTATGACCCAACCCAGCTCTACAGAGAGTTCTGCATGGAATCTTGTCTCAGCCATAATAATGTGATTCTGTTTTTCATTTGGTTTTCTTCTTTGCTTAACTTTCCCTGGCCACTCTGACAAACAAAATTTCAGGAAATCCTGGGCCACTCACTAACTTTATTCCATCTAATGTTATCCAGATTCCCAAGAAAATTACTAACAATAAAGGGGGAAATTTGGAACATGGTGAGTTTTAGGTGCCTGAAATATACAGGTAACTGAATCCAGTTAAGTAGCAAATTATTTGGATCTCAAATATGCCAGTAGAAGACCAGACTAAGCTCAATTTAATGTACTCTTACTGGAGACACATGTAAATTCTGGGTCAGTTTTGAAAATGTTAAAAGCACATAGCTGAGATTAAAAGAAAGAAAGGAACACCTGCATGTTTCAGAAAGTAACACAGAAATTAAATCCAGAGAAATAAGAGCAGACTGATGTGTATGGGTTCCGTTCCTTAGTATAGGCCTTACGTAAATAGGGCCTGGAGCTAGAAATCTAACATTACCTTGAGGCCAGGAATTTAGACTCAGGATGGAACAATATGGAGAAGTTAGTACAGATATCCTACAGAACTTTCATGAGGAACTGCTTAGTCCATTAAGAGGGCCAAGGGAGGTGGTGAGGAAGATTGATATCTCTTGAAAACCTTCAGGTACAGAAAACATCAACACTTCTGAAAAGTAGGCCTGTCCTTCCCAGAGTTGTGATGGCCAGGTTGTCACTAACCTGTAAGGCCCTGTATGAATCAGAAACTGCAAGGAGAGTAATTCAAAGAAAACCAGATGCAGGATGGGTGTGGCAATAAATCCTAGGACCCTATCAGAAACAAAATTAAAAACACACTAGAGGGAAATTTTAACAAACCAGGGCAGAGAGTATCCTAACCAGAATAAAATAATAATTCTGAGGAAGTTACTTTACTTATTTAAGTAAGATTCAATGCATTGCCATGGCCAGGCCCTTTTGAAGAATTCTAAAACATATACAAACAATTCATTTACATCTTATATATCCCACCATCCAGAGCAAAATTCACTTAAGAACTGTACTGGTGGAAATTGGGCAGCACTATGGAGAAAATACAATGTGTTTACCATCAAAAAACATGAAGGTAAGAAAGATAATGTCTAATTTTTTAATTATCCTGTGGTTTCTTGAAATCTTTTGGAAACCCAAACTAGAGAAACCTAGGAGGAAATGAAGATTTAAATATTTAGAGATTTATCAACTCATCTATAAAAGCTTTATTAATCTCTTCTTTTAATAACATTCCTGAGAGGTATAAATGTGTCCAGTGATAGGGTTGAATAAGCCTGAGAGAATTTCAATTGTTTACTATTCTTGGTCAGCTCTTAAGACCTTTCAGGAGCATTTTGATTTTCATGGCCTCATCCAACAAAAGCAGGATATTTTACAGAAAGTCCTGGTCCACTTTTCGGCTTGCTTTTGTGTTTATGTTTTTGGTTTTTTCACATCGGCGGTACTTAGGCTACCTATTGCATACTCCCTCATTCATGCATGCATTCATTCAAACAATATTGACTGAGTTGAGACATTTAATTAACACTCAATAAATGATGTTTAGATGAATGAATGCACTTTCTATCAAAGTAAGTGTAAGTACTGAGAAAAATTACAGAATGTATGATCCCAGCCCCACAAAAGCTTATAACTGTGTTGAGGATATAACATATGCTGATGAAATAACTAATATATCATATTGGACAGTGTCTAAGTTCAAAAATGAGTTTTTATAAATAATCAGAGCCTAAGGAGCACAAAGAAGGGACAGTTCATTATGGGTTGAATCTATCAATAAATGTACATTTCAGATGAGATTTGAGATTGACCTCAAAGAAGAGGACTTAGATATATGAACAGAGAACAAAAAAGGCATAGTGATAGCATGTGCATAGATAGTGTGGCCAATATTTATGTTCTTCATTAAAGACAGTCAGAGATAACCCAAATGTAACTGTTTCCATGGGTCCATTCTCAGTATCCAAAGAAAACGGCAAATCCTATCTTAGTAAAACTAATGAAAAACACAGTCTTTAACAAAGAGATTGTGAAGGAAAGGGGGAGAGAAAGGCTTGCATCCCACACCACACAACAAAACTTATTGAATTCTTTGTTTAATTGTCTCCCTCTGAAAATTTCCTCTCCCTCTCTCTGTACGTGTCTCTTCTCCCACATCTGGCCACACTCTACCAGCCATCTTTCCAGATCTTTCCAGAACTCTCCATCCTAGTTTCATTAGGCCACAATTTAAACATCTCACAGGTCTCCAGGATGCATCCCCATCACTTATTCCACAAAGACAAACAAAGGACACTTCTCAGGATCACGTTTCTTTGAAGGAAGAGGTCATGAGGAGTGATTATAAATAATATAAGGTGGAGAGCAGTGACTTAAAATACCATTTTTCACCTTAGAATGTGAATACAGGGAACTTTGGGAAACTAGAAAATCTAGAAAGGATTCACTGATAATTATTTATGTTCAATGAATAAAATAAAATGTAATAATATGGCTAAACTCTGACAGATTCACTTTTTCAAAAGTTGCTTTCACACACCTTCACTATTGGGATGTTTGATAAACACACCTTTCCTTCTTTACTTTCTTCTTTCTTTGCAGATACTGGCACCAAACTTTCAAACAATAAGAACCTTCCCATAAGTCCCTTGCCAGGCAAGATTAAGGTATAACAATCCAAACAAAGTTTTGAAGAAGATAACTGCTTGAAAGCACAGGAAAAGAGCTGGGTTTCTCTTATTCAACAGTCACATAATGAGTAATGTGCAAATTGGTTTAAAAAGTCTCTCTGCATGAGGGGCTAAGGTTAAGATTAGAACTTCTGAGGCCAGAAGAGCAAAATGACTACAACAATCCACATATTTTCAAGAGCTGCCCTTTGGATGTGAGGGATTGATTTTTCCCACTATTTTTTCAGCAACCCAACTGGTGTCTTTATTAAACGACATAAGAGAATACAGTGTGGCCAAGAAGGCTTAGATTTCCTTAGCCCCAAGTCAGATATTCTCCAGTGACTGTCCACTCAAATGAAAAAGAGAGATTTACAAGAGGAAACGGGATACAACTGAGTGTACTTTAATTTTACCTGAATTATTTGTTCTGTTTTCAATTCTCCGCTGAAGTGCCTCCATTAATATATTTTTAAGAACATTTCCTTAAGTTGAAGTATTCATTCAGTATATTCATTTACTATAATTTAGAAAAGCCAAATGATTTAGGCAAATTCATTTCTATATTGCCACAGCAGTGTATTGTGAACTAAATGACACCTGGCAGTTCTTTACTCAGATACTAACTCAATTAGAAGGCAGAACAAGGATATCTACCCATTCAGGGAAGGAAAGGTCACTTAGCCTCTGTAGCTCTCTTAGGTCTCTTATCACCACAGTAACAAACTGAAGACTAAAAACCATATGATCATCTCAATAGATGAAGAAAAAGCTTTTGAAAAAAATTCAATATCCATTCATGGTAAAAACTCTCCAGAAAGTGGGCATAGAGGGAACATACCTCAACATAATAAAGGCCATATATGACAAGCTCATAGCTAACATACTCAACGGTGAAAAGCTGAAAGCATTTCCCCTAAGATCACGAACAAGACAAGGATGCCCACTCTCACCACTTTTTTTTTTTTTTTTTTTTTTGTGGTACGCGGGCCTCTCACTGCTGTGGCCTCTCCCGTTGCGGAGCACAGGCTCCGGACTCACAGGCTAAGCGGCCATGGCTCATGGGCCCAGTCGCTCCGTGGTATGTGGGATCCTCCCGCACCGGGGCACGAACCCGTGTCCTCTGCATCGGCAGGTGGACTCTCAACCACTGCACCACCAGGGAAGCCCTCACCACTTTTATTGAAGGTACTTTTGGAAGTCCTAGCCACAGCAATCAGACAAGAAAAGTCAATAAATAAAAGGACTCCAAAATGGAAAGGTAAAAGTAAAACTGTCACTGTTTGCAGATGGCATGATACATAGAAAATCTGAAAGACACCATCAAAAAATTATTAGAGCTCAAAAATGAACTTGGTAAATTTGCAGGATACAAAATTTATATATAGAAATCTACTGTATTTCTATACACTAACAGTGAACTATCAGAAAGAGAAATTAAGGAAACAATCCCATTTACAATCGCGTAAAAAAGAATAAAATACAGAAGAATAAATCTGCCTAAGGAGGTAAAAGACCTGCACCCAGGGAACTATATGACACTGATACAAGAAATTAAAGATGACACAAACAGCTGGAAAGATATACCATGGTCACGGATTGGAAGAATTAATATTGTTATAGTGACCATCATACCCAAGGAAATCGACGGATTCAATGCAGTCTGTATCAACATATCAAGGGCATTTTCCACAGACCTAGAACAAATAATTTTAAAGTTTGTATGGAAACACAAAAGATCCTGAATAGTTAAAACAGTCTTGAGAAAGAAGAACACAACTGGAGGAATCATGCTCCCTGGATTCAAACTGTGCTACAAACCTACAGTAACCAAAACAGTATGGTACTGGCACAAAAACATCCATCACTGGAACAGAATAGAGAGTCCAGAAAGAAACCCATGCACTTATGGTCAATGAATCTATGACAAAGGAGGCAAGAATATGCAGTGGAGAAATGTCTGGGCTTCCTTAGGGATGGTTTCATCAATTAATTTGTTTTCTTAAATGGACCATACTTTTCCATGTCTTTCTATACCTTGTGATTTTTTTGGTTGAAAATTTGTCTTTCAAATATTATAATGTGGTATCTATGGAAATCAGATTCTCCCACTTTCCCAGGGTTTCCTGGGCTTTTGATTGTTGGAGTCTGTAGTAGTCTGTTTGTTTAGGGACCTTTCCAAACTATTTTTGCAATGACTGTTTTCCTTATCGTATGTATGCACTGAAATCTCTGTTACTTTAGTTCATGTTTAGCTAATGTTTTGACAGAGATTTCCTTGAATTCCTGCACCTAAAACAAACAAAAATAAATACACACAAGCACATCCACATGCACACTCAAAACCACACACCTCTGCCCATTGTGCAGATTGCTGGATCACTCCTTCATCATTTAGCTGACCTGCATTGAGTTCAGGGCTCAGCCCATGGTAAAAGCTTAGAGACTCCTCTGGTGTTTTCAGAACATGCATGTGGCTTTCCTAATTTCTCTGGACATGTGTACTTTTTGTAGGTTCTAATTTCCCAAAGAATCTCCCCCAACTTTGGCTCCTGCATCTTATGTGGTCTATTTTATTTCAATGCACAGTCTTCTGCCCCAGGCATCTGTGCTTTGTTAGTTCACCTTGCACTTTTTTTGAGCATTGACCACTGCTTTTCCAGACTGTGTTCCAAGTTAGCTAGGACAGAGATAAGCATCGTGTGTCAGACCTTCAGGTAGCTCCCAGAACAGATAGGTTAGAACAGATACACATAATAATCTGAGAGTACGGTCTCTTCTGCTCCCTCCTGAAGCAGGATTGAGGGTCCCATACTAGGAATGGTCTGCTGCTACTTTAAGACTATCACTGCATTAAGACTCCACCACTTTAACACCATCACTACACTAACAGTGGATGGGGCAAGGGCAAGTAAAAATGCCACAAAGCTTTCCTGCCATTTTCAAATTGCCTCTTCCCTGGTTCAGTATGTGTTTGGTTGCTATAAATCTTTGGCTGATTTCAGGACTAAGAGAAACTCAAAGAACCCCACAGCAGAAAACAGTATAATCAAACTCTCAGAAGCCAAAGGACACAGAAAGAATCTTTTCTCCCAAAGGAGAAAGAAAAAAGAAATTTGTTACAAAGCAGGGATCCTCAAAAAGATTAGAGCTAATTTCCTATATGAAACCACGGAAGCAAGAGGCCAGACATATTTAAAGTGCTGAAAGAAAAAAAATTGTCCACCAAGAATTCTATATTTGGCCAAACTGGTTTCAAAACTTAGGGAGAAATTAATGCATTCCCAGATGAACAAAGGCTGAGGGCATTTATTTTACAACTTCCTACCACTGCCCTATGAGAAATGCTAAATTGAACCTTCAGGTTGAAATGAAAGGACACTAGACAGCATCTCGAAGCTGTAGAAAGAAATAGAAATCTCCAGTAAAGATAAATACATGGGCAAATACTAAAGCCAGTATTGTGTTATTGGCTTGTAGCTCTACTTTTTATTTCTTACATGATTGAAAAAACAAATGTATAAAATAATCATAAATCCATGTTATTGGGCTCACAAAGTATAAAGGTGTAATTTGTGACAATAATAATGTAAAGAGGAGGAACGGAACTGTAGAGGAACAGAGTTTCTGTGTGCTACTGAAGTTGGTTTCAATTGAAATTATATTGTTTTAACTTTAGAATGGTAAATGTCATCTTCTTGATAACCACAAAGAAAATATCAATAGACTATATGCAAAAAGAAATGAAAAGGGAATCAAGAGTTCACCACAAGAAAATCGGCTAAGCACAGAAGTCAGTAATGAAGTAAATGAGGGGCAAAAAATGCATAAGACATACAGAAAACAAGCAGGAAATAGACAGAATTAAGTTCTTCCTCATCAGTAATTTTTGAAAAAGTAAGTGGATTAAGCTCTCCAATAAAAAGATAAACATTGGCAGAATGGACTTTAAAAACAACCATAATCCAAGTATATGCTGTCCGCAAAAAACTCACTTGATTTCAAAAGACACAAGTTGCTTGAACGTTAAAGCATAGAATAAAATATCCCATGCAAATAGTAACAAAAAAGAAGGAAAGAGAGACAGAAAAAGAAAGGAAGGAAGGAAGGAAGGAAGGAAGATAGATCTGGGATGGCTATGTTACTATCACACAAAATAAACTTTAAATCAAAAACTATCACAAGAGGAAAAGGAGGCCACTATATGTTGATAACAAGTTCAATCTATCAAGAAGATAGAACAACTATAAACATATATGTACCAAACAACCCCCAAATATGTGAAGCAAACATTGACAGAATTGAAGGAAGAAATAGATAGTTCTAAAATAATAGTTGGAGATCAATACCTTGCTTTCAATAATGGAAAACACATCTAGACAGAAAATCAGTAGAGAGGTAGGGGGACTGAATAACACATTTAACCAACTAAACCTAACAGCCGTATATAGATCACTCCACTCAACAACAGCAGAATACACATTTTTCTCAAGTACACATGGAACACTCTCCGGGAAAGACCATATGTTAGGCCACAATACAAGTACCAATACATTTTTAAGAAATTGAAATCATACAAAGTATCTTCTTTAGCCACAGTGAAATGAAGGTAGAAATCAATAACAGAACCATTGATAGCCATTTTCCATCATGCCTGCCACACATGATATAAAGCAATGAAGGGAAAAACATAATTTACCACTTAGAAAAGTGGGAAAGAGGACATACCATTGACACAGAGTGTGTGCTGTTTCCCGTTGTCAGGGATAGAAATAAATTAGCATCATTTATTCATTAGTGTGTTAATTTCTTGGTCAATCATTGGGCAGCCCGTGTTTCTGCCTGATGGGAAGATTTCCTATACTCAGTGTTGAGTGGAGCCAACCTTGAAAGGGACATTTTAAAGGATTATACTGTGATGGGCTTCGTAGTACCCTTCCTCCGATGCCAGTATTTAGGCTGGGGTATTTCCATGGAGTGTGTACAATCATAGGCCCCAGTTCACCAGAATTTAGTTTGACTCGTTCTGTTAATACATTCCCTCAGTACTTTGTCTTTTGTATCCTTTTGCATTTACTTCATTCTTTATTATCACTGCGAAACAACTTTGTTTCCTGTTCAGATGCCAAAAAGTGGATATCAATACCTCCTGAGTTTTACACATCACAGATCAGTTTTGGATATCAGGGACAGAGACAACAGCTATTTCCAAGGACTTTGAGACATACTTTGAACATGTGATTAACATGTTGAGTGTTGAAATGTGTGTCGAGCTCATTATACGTGCTCTAAAAGGTTTCAAACTGCAAATATTTAAAAATCTCTATCTTTGAATAGTTTTCCTGTGCTGTCCCTTTGTGTCAGACTGTTAATGTGCAGTCTGGCACCTTCAAATAATGTGGCTTTGTAACCAATTATTTACATGTTGTTTTATCCACAGAGAATCTTTTTTAAAAAAATTAATTTATTTATTATTTATTTTTGGCCGTGTTGGGTCTTTGTTGCTGCACACAGGCTGTCTCTGGTTGGGGCGAGCGGGGGCTACTCTTCGTTGTGGTGTGCGGGCTCCTCATTGCTGTGGCTTCTCTTGTTGCGGAGCATGGGCTCTAGGCGCTGGGGCTTCAGTAGTTGTGGCACGCGGGCTTCAGTAGTTGTGGCTCATGGGCCCTAGAGCACAGGCTCAGTAGTTGTGGCACACGGGCTTATTTGCTCCGCGGCATGTGGGATCTTCCCGGACCAGGGCTCGAACCCATGTCCCCTGCACTGGCAGGCGGATTCCCAACCACTGTGCCACCAGGGAAGTCCCCACACAGAGAATCTTAAGGTCAAAACATACAACTCGATTAACTACACTTCCTCCTGTTCACATTTCCCTCATCTTTTCTTCATCTTCTGTCTATGTTTCCTTGGCCCTGTTTATATTAAGTGCTTTTGCCATTATATTTGATTGTTTGTATTCCGGTGAGTTACCACAATGCTTTATGAGACACGCTAGGATATAAATGCATTTAAGTAATATATATATATATATATATATATATACACAAACACATATATATGTAGTTTGCTTGAGTGCAGTGTTTTTTGTTTTCTGTACTGAATTCATTAGCATGGGTCAGTATAATATTTAGCATTGGTTGATATGTAATTTGTAAACTAATAAAGTCTTAAAAGTGAGGAAATAAGTCGTTCAAATTTAATTATTTATTTTAAAGAGCAGAATAGCATACATAAACAGGTGCCTAATGAAAACTTGTATTCTAATTTGGAACTCTCATGAACACCTATTCTTTTGTTCTTCTAATGGTATGATCGTAGGCCATTTGATTATTTTTATTTTTATGGCTTTAACTTTAGAATAATGAAATATTCGTAAATTTTAAAAAGTATTTTTCTTTATTTGATGGGGGTGGGATACTGGAGAAATGAAAGGTCAAACACCTATTGAGGAATCCATACTTCTCTATATAGTGTGTACTTTTATTTCAATAACTGATTTAAAATTCCTAAAAGGATGCTATAATAAGTTATTATGCCATTTTACAGACTGAATTAAGTGAATTTCAGGGAGGTATGAAACTTGCCTAAGGCTATCCAGCTGCCAAGTGGTAGAAGTGAGAATTAAATCCAGGTATACCTATCACCAAAGTTTCTGCTCATCTCTTTACGTCATCTACTTTTAATAGCCAATGCTTTTCTGCTTACAAATATGACTGAGGTTTCCAGACAGTCAACATTGCTTTTTAATCAGATAGAAAAATTACTGTTGCTTCTCTAAAGACATATTCCTTTTCCATTAAGTGACCTTAGTTGTTCAGATAATACTTCCAGACAGTAGTCATCATACAGTTGGACACTAAGAACAGAACTCAGGGATGTGTCTAGCACTCAGTAAAGACCAACTGGGCTCACTGATGGTACTTACGGTCATTTCCTCTAGACTAACATAATCTTATTAATAAGACCCTAATAATTCACAGTACTGCCCTTGCCTGATTGTTTGTTCTTCTCCCTCTATCACTCTCTCTTTCCCCATATGATTATTATTTTTCACAATTTTTGGTGAATTAAATTCAGGGATTAGTATTCAGGAGCGCTAGTCACAAAAGCAGAGAATCTTAGCTCACACCAAAGGAAGAAAATAGAGAAAAAGTATAAATTATATGAATACACACATATCACACATGTACCAACTATATGTTGCACTTCTCCAAAATCTATTCGGTATCTGCACATCTACTGTATATTAGCAGTAAGACAAGAAATGAGCATAACGCTCTGTTTACAAGATACAGAAAACAGACCCAAATATGGAAATTACTAGCGATGAGAATGGGGAAGAAAGACCACAACAAGGAATGTAGATGATATTTTTGTTTCTTAGCCATGATACCAAATATTGAACTTTCAACTTGAGACAAGGAGGCCATAAAAAGTTGTATTAGTTTCCTAGAGCTGCCATGACAAAGTCCCAGAGACTGAGGAGGTTAAACAACAGAAATTTACTCACTCACGGGTGTAGAGGCTAGAAATCTGAGATAAGGTGTCAACAGGATTGATTTCTTCTGAGGTATCTCTTCTTGGTTTGTAGATGCCATGTTTTCCTTTGGTCTTCACATGGTCTTCTCTCTGTGCATGTCTGTGTCCTAATATTTTCTTTTTATAAGGACACCAGTCATATTGAATTAGAGCCCACCCATTTGACCTCATTTGACCTCAGTTACCTATTTAAGGGCCTTATCTCCAAATACAGGTAGATTACGAGGTATTGGGGGTTAAGACTTCCACATATTAACTTGAGCAGGACACAGTTCAGGCGATAATAGAAGATAAGAGTAATTTAAGCAAGTAAGTAACTATTGTTTACAGTGAGTTGCTTAAGGATATGTATTTACTCAAGAAAAACAAGAAGAAATTACATAACACTCTGTGTTATACAAAGATATTAAATTAATCATCATAACATCCTGTGAGATGGGCATTAAATTAGTCTAAGCAAGAGTAAGCAACTTATCCAGAATTGTATAGTTGGTACTTTCCAGAATTTAAACCAGGTATTTTCCCAGTTCCATTCTACGTTATATATTCATTTCATTATTTGAAATGAATTTTGAGTCTTCATTTTGCTTAGTTCCTGAAGTTATATGGGGATAGAATGGAGTTGGATATTTTCAGTGACATTCACACATGGGGCAGGAAATTGAGTCCAGAAGCTTCAGCAATGTTTCCATGGAGAACGCTAACAACAGAACCAGAAGCACCATTATCCTTTTGGTTCAGTGATCTTTCCTATAGCACTACAAGAATCAATTTTAAGAAGCCCAATGTTTTCCAAACTTTCACCAATGGGCTCTGTAGGTTCCTCTAACACTATCTAAGAGACTAACTAGTTTCACATTCCAAGCCACTTAAGACAAGGAGTTCTGATTGTTCTCTGTGAGGAAATGAAGTGACAATCATAGCTGGTAATTTAGGATAGTTTCTTCAGGGCCCAGGCAAAACCTAATACACAAGTGATAACCATTGTTAAGTGCATCTTTGACAAGGATTCATCAAGTATCAAAGAGGTCTATAAATTGGGAGAAATTATGATCAAAGACAAACATAGACCACAGATATTTAAGTAATGCTCAATTATTTATGAGTTTAACTTTGGTTAACCTCATTTTCCTTCTTCTAGACAATTTCCAATTCATCTCCACAAAGAGACCAGAATACTTACCTTCCAAAACAAGATTTATTGTGTTCCTTTAATTCAAAGCATACAGTGACTTCTACATTCACTCCACCAAGTTTTGCTAGGAGAGAAAAGGAGACATTATATTTTGTCTTGAATTACATATGCCACCATACTTGACTTAGCTCATCCTACTGGAAGCACTTTGACGGCAGATTCTACAGTCTTGTCTTACATCCTCTACGGAATCAAGCCAAGGGAATCACACATACTTACAGCTGGAAAAACGTTTGTTCTGGGTTGATACTTTTAGCCTTTACCACCAAGACTTTATCACCAAGATCTATCTTGACAGCCTCTAAACAGGAGAACTTCTTGCCTTCCGTTTTCATATTGACAAGGAAGGTAAAGGGAAGAACTGAGAAGTACCCAAAGTCAGCTAGCAGCCAGAACAGATAAATCATCTGTGGAGATATTGTTTCTTTCAAAAGATATAAACATAAGAGGAAGTCCTAGTGTTTGAAACAATTGTGCATAATAAAATTCCATGAAAACCTAGAAATCCAGATGCAGATCAGTAACATATTGGCTAAATAAGCTGTTATGTTCATGCAATGGACAAGTGTGCAGACATTAAGAAGAAGGAGATACTCTGTTCTATGAGATTCTCTTTTCACTGAACTCATCAGTGCTGCAAAAACAATGTTACATAATACTTTTTCTTTAACATTATATCAGGCATCCTCATCTTGTCCTGCATTTATTGCCAGTGTTATTAAAGTCTATCATTTATATCTTTCTCTTTTATTTTTATTTTTATTTTTATTTTATTTTTTTTTTTTAAAACATGAGACTAGATACCTAATCTTATAATTTCTAAACTAGAGTTTTTCTCCCATATATAGTTTTATGTGTTTATCCATACCGTCACTATTTTTTTCTTTTTTCTTTTTTTTGGCTGCACTGAGGCATGAGGGGTCTTAGTTCCCTGAACAGGGATCGAACCCGTGCCCGCTGCAGTGAAAGCAGAGTCTTAACCACTGGACCACCAAGGAAGTCCCTTATATCTTTCTCTTTTAGACATATAATTTCTCCTTATTTTGGAAGCATTCATCAATCCCTATTTTACTCTTTCTTTTAAATTACAAATGAATATTGAATTTTATAAACTATCTTTTGTGGGATATTTCAAGTGATTGTATAGTATTGCTCTCCTTGGACCTTGTTATATGGTAAATTATATTTTGTTATTTTATATATGCTATTTATTATATGTCGTATTATGTTTACTAATTACATTTATTATATTATAATTACATTATAACTAAGGTAGCATTTTGTTTTAGATAGGCAAAACAACCAGTGGAATAGGAAGCATCTTAAAATTAGATGCAAGAGCATAAGGGAATTGAGTTTAAAATAAAATTCACATTTTGGATCAGTAGCAAAAATTATTCAACAAAAGGGGGAAAATATGGCTATCATTACTAAATTCTAGATACAGCAAGTAGTTAAAAGTTAAAAAATAATGAAACTGTAGAAGTATCAGAAACCTGGGAGACATGAAATAAAGTATTCATGAGGAATACCTTTCTCAGATACAAAGTAAAAAGGATACATTTAATTATATAAGAAATAAAAATTTGCCTCATGGCAAAATGCACTACAAAGGTCAGAAAACAAGCAAAAGAAATTGGGAAATATATTAGGAAATGGATATGCTTTCTTTACAACTTTGGAGGAAGCACATGTTTCTTTTTCCTTTAACCTGTTATGGGGGTATTAATCTATAATGTAAGTGCATGGTTCCTTTCCTTTAACCTGTAATGTGAGACTTAATCTATATGGTAAGTGCATGGTTCCTTTCCTTTCATCTGTAATGTGAGTGTCAACATGGGGCACTGTTTCCAAGCACAGACTTTGGATGTTCCTGTACTGGTCCCATCACTGACCATCCACAAAATCTTACAAATGTTGCTTCACTTTCCTGGGGGTTAGAGTCTTAGCTAAGAAATGGAAGCAAAATAGAACTTTCCCACAGGGATGATAGAAGGTTTAAAGGAGTAAATATGTAAGTGACTTAGCACAGTGCCTAGTACAAGAGAGATCAATTATCATTTTTTAAAGAGACAGATGAAAGAAATAAAATGTGGTGTTTTCAATCTATTGATATATATCCTTGACATTAAACTACCTTTTCATTCATTGGATTACCTAACTTGCTCATGCTTTTTCTTACTCTAGTGAACTTGGGTAGCTAATATCATAGTTTAACATTTTTGCTTTTATATTTACAAGTAAATTTGACCTGTAAGTTTCTTTTTCCTTACAGTCCTAATCTATTTTCAGTATTAGGATTATATAGACTTCATAAGATGAATAAAGGAGAATTCTTCCTTCGCTATCTCTAGAAGTCTTTCTTTGTTCATATTGATGTTATCTGTTTAATAGAAGTTCCATAGAATTCACCTCCCAAATGATCTGGCTGGGTCTGGTATTTTCTTGGTGAAAGATTGTAAACTATTGACATAATTCCTTTACTGGTGAAAGAACTCCAGCTATAAATTTCCTCTTGTGTCAGTTTTGGTAAACTTTAGGAGCTAGGAAATTGTCCACTTTACAGAAATGTTCAAATTTACTGGCATTTCATATATTCTCTGCTCTAACATTGTCCGGATTCTTTCTGTATATTATTTACTTATGTTTTTGTTTTGCTTAATCAAAGTGTGTTTTTTAAATCTTTTCAAAGAATATTCTTTTGACTTACTAAATCACCTCAATTTTATACTTTTTTTCTGTTTTATTAAGTTCTGCTCATATATTTATTATCTATTTTTCTATGTTCTCAGGGTTTATTGTTTTACTCTTCTGATGTCAATTGAAACACTTGGTTATTAATTTTAGAAATCTTTTTAGTTATAAATAGTGGAACTTTTTGAAGATTCCAGCTTAGTTGTAAGTATCTAAGGGTCAGCTCGTCCACACTGTTGCTAGCCTAAGGCTTAGTTCACCCTACTGCAATGTATATATTGACATTTTTTCCCCTCGACTTTCTGTGTTTTGCTACTTCTCACTTTTCTTTGGAGAGAAGCCCTTTGAAATAACCTTAACTTATTTTACAGCCAAAAAATCTTTAAAATAATGTGTATTTTTAAAAGATAAACCTACTTATATAATTAGGCAGAAAATCTGACCTGCCATATTTTTAAAAACAGCATAAATTCACACTTCTCCATGATTAATCTGCTGTATTACACAACCTTCGAGTTTTTAGCTTTATCAATGACATGTACTTGAAAAATGTTTTAAAGATCCTACCCAGTCTTTTAAAACATCCTTGTTCCTTGTTTCAGTTCTAGTTTTATGTATATTTTCTGCCTTGCACCTGATTATTCCAACATCTGATGGATGGCCTTGGGAATATAATTCTGGTATTGATTGTTTTTGGCTGATTCTCTCCACTTCTAGCTGATTTCTTCATTATTGTGTAAATTTAGATCATGAGCTCATGTTTAGCTAAACTTTATCTGTGGGAATGCTATAGGCCTGTGTTGAAGGTCTACCTCTCCAGAAAGGGTTTAGTTTTGTGTTTGGAATACCACCGATTTGGGAGCATTTTAAGTTAATTTCTTAGCTTCTGTTTGCAAGACCGCACATAAATTTGCAACCCAAACACTGGGAACACAGATCTGGGGTTCAGAATTCTCAAGATTTCCTACCTGTTTCCTACCCAGAGCAGAGGCCAAGAGAATTTGGTCTTAGTCTCCCTTTGCCAGCAGATATTTTTTCTCCTGGCACACCCTTTCATTGAAGGTGAAGCAAGGGATAGATAGGTTTAGTTCTATCTTCCCATCTAGTAGGGATGGAGTCTTACCTCCTGCCTCTCACGTGGTTATGGCCATTTATAAACAAGTCTCTATGTCAGTTGTGTCATTAAACTATGGCCTGTATTACAAATCCAGACAGATGCCTATTTCTATGGCCTGTGAGCTATGAATAATTTTCACATTTTAACTGGTAACATTTTAAATGGTTACCTAAGTACCTAAATAATATCCTCAATTTTGCTCTTTGGTCTACAAAGCCTAAAATATTTGCCACTTGGCTCCATAAAAGCAGGATTTCCAGCTTCTGTTCTAAGCTATCAAGATCTTCAGTCCACTCCTAATATAGCTATAACTCTCACACATGTACCACCCTTCTTTCATGGGTCCTGGAAATTTCTACTGCATACTTCAAAAATCAACCACGCACTTAAAAATAAGTTGTGTACATTTAACCTAGCATACCTAACCGTTTTCCTTCAGGAGAGTTTTTCAAGTAAACTTGCCCACCGTATTCTTTAGAGCTTCATTAATAATGGCAAAAAATTAAAACAACTTAACATTCAACAAATGGGAATTGTTCCTAACAATTATAGAAGCACATACAGTAGAAAACTATAAACTCTTATTGAAACAGTGAGACATAACTAGTTTTATTCTTAGAGAACTCTTTATTTAGGTCCCTTTTGTTTAAAGAAGTATATTTCTGGGTATGTATGTATATAGTCATGTATTTATATACACATACATTATTTGTATGATATAGTTATATAAACATATGAAATACATACCTATACACATACCTTTGATTTATATTTGTATACATACACAGGAATATAATTATATATATTATATAGTTATATACATTGAACTGAAAACTGGCAGGATACATATATATCGTGTATAAATGTGTGTCGTCTATGTGCATGTGTAGAAAAGCAGGTTGCGAGATATGGAAGCATGAGTTAGACAGGGTTCATGATTATAAAAGTAGTTATGTGTAGGTAGTGAGGTAAAGGCCCATTTGATTGAAAATATTGCATATTTTTACATCAATTGTTAGGATGAACAGATTCCTATGTAAATAAAATTATAAATAGCTATACATACTTGTATGTGTAATGTATAATTAAAATATATATAGTTTTATAGATGTATTATATTTATATTACATAATATAATTGTCTTATACTAATACATTACGTATTGTGTTATATAGAATATATTAACTATAGTGTATTATATCAGATAATAATAATTATATATTTATAATATATATAAATATATATATTTATAATTTATATATTATGATATAATTGTCCTATAATCAATTTTACAGGATATATCATATTAATATTATGAACATATTAACCATATAAATACATTTCATTACCCATATATTTTGTATATAATATACGCTAGGCAAAAATATATATTAATATAATACATAATTGTTATACATTAATATAAATATTAGTATATTAAATTTATATATCAATATAATATTTAATATTGGTATATTTATATTATATTTAATATATACATAGCTAATGCTCTTTAAAGCCATCTGCTACAAGTAGAAAAAGACCAGGAGTATGGCCAAAGCAAATTCTAAAAATATTAGATTACTTATATTCATTTATATGTCATTTTCCTGGAATCTGCATCTGGCTATTAGAGAGGACACACAGCAAAATCAACAAAGAGTGCCCAGGAGGACATAGGATCCTTTATTTATCGGAACCTCAAAGGAAACACAGTGCTATCCAGTCCCCCATCAAAGAGCCAAGAGCAAACCTTGAAGCACCCAGTAAAAGCCCATTCAAACAAAAAAGCTTTCCCACTTAAACTGGAAAAAGTTAAGTTCCCAAGAGACCCCCTACACCAACCACCGAAGCTCATTTGGCAGTAAAAACAAAAATGTTCACCGAACAACAAGAAACCCAAAACAATAGTTGTTTTAGCACAAACAAAAAAAAAGCAGCTAATTAGTGTCTCTCCTGTTTGAAAGAAGGGGGTGGGAAGTGGGCAGAAGACCTGATAGGAAAGATAAAAAGAAAAGGAAAAGGAAAATAAGTTTCCAGTTTGACACTCAAGCTGTCTTCTGCATCCATTTTGTCAAGACCACCAAGTCAATGTGGAGGCTTTTTCCTGCTTCCCTTTTCTTTTCATGAGACTGATCACAACCAGCACTGCAGATTCCATCGAATTAAGGAATGCTGTTGCCTACATGTGTGAATGAGCTGTGAGTAAAGTACTGAAGTAGAGGACACCTAAAGTGAAATGTCTTCATGAATGTCCATGTGGCTGAGCAGGAAGTTAACCTTTCACAGATGTGCTAAAGAAGAAGAGGTGCCTTTTATTTTATTTACTTTTCCCTGCACTGTGTTGAATGACTATCATCTACAAGTTCAGGCTACTTTTTGCTGAGGATTAATGCACTGGGAGAGCTGAGAGAAAACTGAACAGTAGAGCTGTCTTTTTCTTGACCAGTTCACCTTACTTTCCCAAACTCTAAGTCTTTCCCTAATTCTTTCTCCTTTTTATTGTAGTAAAATGAACAGAACACAAAATTCACCATTTTGATCATTTTACAATTCACTGTACCATTCAGTGGAATTTAGTACTGTCACAATGTTGTGCAACTATCACTGCTGTCCAGCTGAAAAACATTTTCATCACCCCAAGAGGAAACCTACACCCATTTTAAGGAGTCATTCCCTATTTCCCTCTGTTCCAAACCCCTGGCAACCACTAATGTATAATATTTGCCATGTGTATGGATCTGCCACTGCTGGACATCTCGCATAAATGGAACCATACCATATGTAGCCTTTCGTGCCTGATGAGAAGTTGTGCAGTGGTAGGAAAAACTAAAATGCGATGTACTGTATGATGTATGTTTTACTGAAGTGGCTTGGTCAGATTATAATGATTTATGATAAAATCACGTAAAGCAAGCATCACAATTCTCCAGGAATGTTCTGAAGAATGCTAATGTTAATTATGAATATGTGAATCCCAAATCTTTCATTTGTATTGACCTTATCTCATTAATTCTTCTCCCAACACTGCTATAACTAGAGTTGAGTTCTAAAATGTACCTTCCTCTTTTCCCATAGAAATTGTCCCACAATTTCAAAAAGTTCTCAAAGGTGAAAAAGTGCACACGACGTTTATCACGTTTGCAAATGCCAATGGAAATGCCAAGCTAACACTGTCCAAAATGCAATATTCTTCTGTGAGAGCACCCAACTTTAAACAAATACACATATTCTAAATACAGCTTAGATCTGTGACATGTTTTGGCCACTGAAGTATGAGCAGACATGATGGCCTTAAATGAGCAGAAGAGGCCTTAAATGGGCTTGTGCGGTTGGGCTCACCTCTTATGTTTCAGTGAACTTTTAGAGAAGACAGGACCTGGGAGCTGCGGCCTCACAGTTGGGCTTGTGTGACAGACCTCAAACTGACCCAAAACACGGAGCAAAACTAGCCATCTAGAGGTCTAAAAGAGAGCCACTGCAGCTAGCCCATAGGTCCAAGAGAAATAAATTCTTGTTTATGTAACTGACTTTGGTGTGATTTGTTCCACAGCATTATCACAGCAAGAGCTGACTAACACAACATCCTCCAAATCATTGTTATGTAAATGGATGCCACCATGCCAACATTTAAGGCAACCGTGTACTCAAATTGTGAGAATTCTTGAACTCTTGGTGCCTCTCCAACACAATGTACATGGCTAAATTTCCACAAATAAGTTCACTAATATACCACAAAGATCTCTCTAAACTTTTATTAAATGTAATGCAAAGTTCTTTCTTTTCATTTTCTGCTTCTACATAGTTAAAATGCTGTTTATCAATGTAAAACGGTTCTTGCCGTTTGGCTTCTGTCGTTAGAGTCTTTTGAACTCTTTGGCTTTTCAGCTCCTAGGCTGTAACATTTGAATCAGCAAATGCCCCAAGGAGAAAAGCTGCACCAAGTGTCAAGCTTGCGTCTGTGTTTCCCTTCTCTCCACAACTTGGCCCACATGTCTTGGTGTCTCTCTAACATTCAGACGCCAGCGAACAGAAGTTTTCCTACTCTATCCAGCTTTTCTAAAATTTCTTTAGACTTCGCCTGATCTTATGTTATTATTCAACTATCATCTCAATTACCCCTAGGAAGAAAATTTACAATTTTTAGAGAAAACGGAACCCTGGTACACTGTTGGTAGGGATGTAAACTGGTGCAGCCACTGTGGACAACAGTATGGAGGGTTCTCAAAAACTAAAAATAGAACTACCATATGACCTTGCAACTCCACTCCTGGGTATAAATCCAAAAAGAACAAAAACACGTGTTTTCAAAGACATGTATTTGAAAAGATACATGCACCCCAATGTTCGGAGCATCAGTATTTACAATTACCAAGATATGGAAGCAACCTAAGTGTCATCAACTGATGAATGGATAAAGAAGATGCGGTACATATAACCAATGGCATACTACTCAGCCTTAAAAAAGAAAGAAATTTTGCCATTTGCGGCAACATAGATGGACTTGGAGGACATTGTGGTAAGTGAAATAAGTCAAACAAAAACAAACACTGTAGGATATCACCTATATATGGAATCTAAAAAATACAGCAATCTACCGAATATAACAAAAAGAAGGGGAGACACAGATATAGAGAACAAACTAATGGTTGCCAGTGCGGAGGGGGAGGAGGGGGCAATACGGGGTGGGGAGGTGAGAGATGTAAACTACTGGGTGTACGATAGGCTCAAAGATGTATTGTACAACACAGGGGATATAGCCAATATTTTGTAATAACAGTAAATGTAAAGTGACCTTTAGAAAGTATATAAAAATGTTTTAAAACAGAAATCATACTGAAAATTGGAAACAATTTAAATGTCCATCAACAGGAAAATGCACATATAAATTATTGTACTTCCCTACATGGGAATCCTACATAGTGAGGAAAGTACATGAACTAGACAGATCTTTACGTGTCAGCATGGATGAACCTAGCAAAGATAACACTAAAAAAAGCAAGTAAGAAGAGAAAACATAGTAGAATACTATATGAGGTTGAAGAATACTTAAAAATGTAGCCTAAATAGAAAGACATCCATGCAGTGATGGAGACCAAGTTCAGAGGAGTGGTTACCCAGGGTCAGCTGGGGAGTGGCTGTGTTTGGGAAAGTGGTCACAGCAGGCTCTTCAACAGGAATGGTAATGTTTCAGTTCACACGCTGGCTGGAGGACGGAGGAGTGTCTGCGATATTATAATGTGAGCATGCTGCATGTGAAAGCCATTGCTGACCACATCTAGGGGATCCGATACGCGGGAGCTGGTAGTGGGTGGAGGCATCCAGAAGGTGGTGGTAGAAGAGGAACGTTGTATGCATAACGCCTAAGGCCTGACCAGAGGACGACCACTGTTCTAGAAACTGGACACAAATCCAACTTCTACGACCAATGTTAAAAGACAAACTGAGGCATATTGAAAATAAGACTTTACGTGAGCAAAAATAGATTCAATTCAGGCACCACCAAAGCGGAAGCGGTGAGGAGCACTCCAGCCACAGGAGCTGCAGAGATGTTTATTTTAAAAGGGCAGAAGCAAAGCAAGGAAATGACTGACTTGCTATAACTTTAAAGCCTAGTTGGTGGTTTGTGACTGGTTGTCCTCAGCAGTGTTCGCCACCCTGAGGCGTTGACAGGCTTAGATTTTTGTTGGTTTACATAGGCGGCCGCATCACTAGAGCCACCGCAGGCTAACGGCCTCCTTGCAGGGTTAATTTACTAACACCAGTTGTCTGAGTCCTTACTCTTACTCAGTCACTTCACTTCCTACGCCTCAGTTTCTCTTCTGGAAACTGGATATTCAGTAGTAAATTCTCTGTGGAGTTGTCAGTACCAAACAAAGTGATTATTAGTAACCACGATCATGTCCTGAATGCATGGAACACATCACCATTTGCCAACTACCGTGTCAAGTTAGCAGAAACTACAGAAATTAAGGGCTCTCCACATAAATTCACACACCTGTGCACCAGGTAAAGGACCACAGGCAGACGTTCACTCAGCCTTTCGTGTGTCCCTCACGGAGTGCACGCTCTCTCCTGGGTGGGGGGAGCACAGACACTTACGGGAGTTTACTTTTAAAATGCGTTGATACAACCAGGTCTCACTTTTGTTTGGATGAGTCAGCAAACGCTTTTTGGAAAGCCCAAAGTCTCCACACCTCGTACGTTTCGCGCTGCCTTAGTCTCAGAGCTCAAGCCCCTACTCTTCAGGCCGCGTCACCGTGGGAGACAGGGCTGCGTGCGGACGCACGGCGAGCGTGCAGACGTCCTCGAGCCCCGCCCCAACGGTCCCGCCCGCTGACGTAAACCCCAGCCCCGCGGCGTGGAGGGCCTAGATGCCTGCGCCAACACCAGGCCACGTGGGGTGTCCGGAGCGCGGCATGGGGGGGGGGGGGGTTGGTGTAGCTGGGGCCCGTGGCCCTATGTCTTCTGGCTGCGACGCCGGTCCTGCGCACGCTGCGGGGCCGCAGCCGCCGGGCGGTGGGCGCCCGAGGGGCCGCGGCCCCCAGGCGGGTGTGGCCATCGTGTCCGCAGCCAGCGTCCCCGAGGCCGTGCTCGGGCCATGATCACTCGGTGAAGCTGCGCCGGGACAGCGTGGCCGACTTCTTTCCGCGCTCTGAGGACCTGTGCGCGCTGCAGGACTTGGTGCCTCTGCCCTCCGTGCGCGCTTCCCTGCGGGACGCCCCGCTGGACTTAAGGCCGACCGCCTCCGCGGGGTGCCCTGGGCGCCGCTCCTGAGCACCCGCTGCCCCTGATCTGTATCCAGAGCTTCTTCCAGCCACAGCTTGTCGAGACAGGTTTGTACTTTTCGCTTCCAGGGCCCCTCGTGTTGGCGCTGAGAAGCGGGGTTTTTGATGGTGCAAGGTGGAGGGTGGGCACTAGAACCAGTGCCCAGTGCCCGGGTGTGCGTGCACTAGACGGGGCGTGCGGCCTAGGACTCCTGCCGGCTCGGTGACCCCGGCCGAGTGCCTTAAGGCTTCTAGGTCTCAGTGTTCTCATCTGTAGCGTGGGCTTAACAGGTCCCAGTCTCTGTGGTGGTTACAAGGATGCACTGTGTTAATGCTTCTAGACTCTACAAAGTAGAACACTTAGCACAGTTTGGAGCATCGTTCATTGTTGCACAGATGTTACCTGGTCTGTTGAATGACTTTGCCTGGTACACACCAAAGCGATTAGGAAATGGATATATCCCAGCTTCATTTCCTTTCCATTCAAACAGGGTTCAGGAAAAAAAAATTTTTTTCAATACTCGTATCATATAGTGCAAAGATCACCGGTGTGAAGGCAGCTTAGGGTTTGAATTCCATGGCTTATGCTGTCTGTGGCCTGGGCAGGTTTCTTTTGGACTACAATCCCCACACTTGTAAAATGACATTAATAACCACTCTTTCTGTGGGTTCTTAGAATTAATTAAGCAGGTTATGTGTGTAAAGTAGCCTGGCACTTGAATGAGTTGTCAGAACCGAGGGCTGCTGGAGACGATGCTTCTGCCCTAGGTAATCTCCCCTTCTACTGGGCGGCAGGTAAACACAAGCACAGTAGTCAGTGCTCTGGAAGAAGTGAGTTCTGGTGCTCCAGAGCACAGAATCTTTTTTTAAAATTTAATTATTATTTTATATTGGAGGTTACTTGATGTACAATATTGTGTTAGTTTCAGGTGTACAGCAAAGTGGTTTAGTTATTCATGTATCCATTCTTTTTCAGATTCTTTTCCCGCACAGTTTGTTACAGGCTATGGAGTAGAGTTCCCTGTGCTATGCAGTAGGTCCTTGTTGATTATCTAGTTGATACAGAGTCGTGTGTATATGTTAATGCCAAACTCCTAATGGATCCCTCCCCCCGATCTTTCCCCTTTGCAGAGCACAGAATCTTGGAAGGGAAAGTTCAGGGTAGGCTTCTTGGAGGAGGTGCCATCCTTTCTAAGGATATGTAGAAGGTCCTGGGGTGGCAGGAGGGAGCAGTGTGTGTCAAAGTTTGAGAACTATAAGAAAATATGGCAAAACTAAGGTATAGGACTGGAACTCAGGGTTTGGGAAAGAAATGAGAGTTGATACTGGAAACTTAGTGGGGCCCAAGAGAAGGGGGCCTTGTTTGTCCTGCCAGAAGTTTGGGTGTTTATCCTGAAGGCTGTGGGAAACACCAAAGAAGAGATGGACTTGTGGTTTAGAGACTCACTCGGACCTCCATGTGGAAGGCAGTTGATTTGGTGCAGGCTGAGTTGTAATCTGAGGGTCCCACTTAAGTTATAAAAGGTGGGACTGGATTTTGCAGATCTGAGAGAGAATGGGTGAGGCCTGGTGACCAGTTAGAAAAGGGAGGGCAGCAAGCATGGGTGACAGTTTACAGCTGCATCTTCTTGAGAGATACAGAGCACAGTAGGAAGGTATTGGGGGTGGCGAGAGGATCTTACTTCATCTTCAGTGCTTTAGAGGGGCCTGGTAGACGGGTCTGGACCCAAGGTACAGATCTGGGCTTTTTGGGAGGACAGGTGTTTGAAGGCATGGTAGAGACTTAGGTTACCCACAAGAAGATCCAAAGAATCATAGGTCTGAGAGATTTTTAAGTGGGTATATTTGAGGATGTTTATAAGCTGTGAGAAAGTAACCAGCAGAGTAAGGGTGTGAAGATGTAGGAGAGGAAATGATTGTTCATTTGTTTTCAAAAAGCTGAATACTCTTCGTGTGCCTGGACCTTTTCCAGGATCTGGGGTTCACACCATCTGTTATCTCTTCTGCAAGGATAGTTCAACTTATCCCCTGGTGAAGAGAAGTCAGATTATTCTTTGCATCCCATTCAGGTATAAGAACTGTTCTGTACCTCTGAAGGGACTTTACTTAACCAGAGTAATAAGTTAGAAATCAAAAGAAATTAGAGCTGGAAGGGACCTTAAAGGCCACTGTACTTAATTTTGCCTAATATTTTACATTGAATGTAAGAAAAATTTATTGTAGAGCCCATTCTCTTCAGAGTTCCTTCACTGAACTTTCTTTATGTCTTGCATCCAGTGGGTCTATCTTGTAAATTTTGGCCTCCTCCTAAATTTGCTTCTTCATCCATATTACATTTGGCCCAGACTATGGCAGAAACTCCTGGGTGGTTCACAGCCCCTGGATTCAGTTCTTCTAGGTTCATCCGCCTGCTTGGGTTAAGTGATCTTCTAACATAAAAAGATGTGCTTAAAATAATGCTGCTAATGGCTTGCCCACACAGAGTTACTGCATACTAGCCGCCCAGCGTGTGCTCTGCACGGAGGCGTGTAGTCTGAACTGTGTTCGGCCAAGCCTCATAGGGCTCTTTGCCCTGAGGAAGGGGAGCTTTTTGTGATCACTCCCTTTATCTAGTCGGTCCTTCAGCAGCGGGGAGCCTTTTTCTAATCAGCGGAGGCACCCTTACTCAGCCAGTGGTAGCCCCAGGTCTCACCACCTGTGGGATACGAGCCATGCTTTCTCCCAGGCTTGCTTGGGCCAACATCTCTTTCATTTCTGTGTCTTCTCACACTTGGACCCCTGGCCTTTAGTCATCCCCACCTGCAGTATTTACAGTGCCCAGCAGGAGTCAGGCTTGAGTGTCTTTTCACAGATGTTCCCTCTGCAGTTAATGCACCTCCTACTCCAACTCTGCATAGCCTCATCTTTCTAGATTCTGCTTCAGGGGTATCATGAAGCCATCACTTGGATATAACATTCTGCCTCCAAAGGAACCTCTGTGCATAAAGGTTATGTTTCTTTCTCTCATGTGATTGAAATTTTGAGTTTACACATGTCCCTCCTTAATGAAGGCTTTAAGGGCAGGAGTCGTTTCTAATCCTTAGCACAGAGCAGATGCTTTTTTTAATGCTTTTTAATGATGATAAAATGTGTGTTTTAAATCACTTATTTTACAATAATTTTGCTTTAGCTTCTGGCAGAAATAAAGTTTACAGAAGTCGTGTTCCTGCGAAAAGAAATAAAGATGTGACCTTCCAATTGTGTAAAGCTCTTAAACGCTGTGTAAGTGCATCGGGTGCGCTAAGGAACGTGGAGCTAAGTGGGCTAGTTGTGAGAGAGAGAGGCTTAACTATGTTAACAAAGGTAAGCCTTCATTGTGTCCTGCCAACATTTGATAGTTGCTTTTGGGGCAAATTAAACCAGTAAAATTTTAAACTCTTCCTCCATATTAAAGGGATTGAATAAATTGGCCACTTTGGTGCACCTGTGTCTTGCGAATTGTCCAGTTGGAGATGGAGGTTTAGAAAGTGAGTTTCAGTCTTGTTTATGTCTCTTCCCATCAGACTGGTCTCGTGATTTCCTACACACCATGTTACTTCCTGTCTACCTTTTCTTGGTGTTGTTCATGCCTGGATTGTCTCCTGTACCTGCTCAAACCTTGGTCCATTCTCATTTGTACCATGAAATTTTGTCATTCTGGATACTGTCAGAACTAATTTTACTTAACTTTGTGTTAAGCCACAAACCACACATTTTGTATATTTTCTGTGTTTTGTGTTTGTCTATATTTTTATGGTTTCTCTTCAAGAAATATTATGGGAAGGGAAATAGCAAGATGTAAAGAGCAAAAAAGTCATCATTCTCTTTAAATTGTTAGAACATCTATCTGCAATCATAATTATGATGCACTGTGTTATGTGTTAAAATAGTAAATACATGTAACGTCCCGTAGGAGCAGCAAACTCAGTGGTGTTGGTGAGGGTGTGTCATGGAAGTAATCACAAAGCAGGTGGCTGTTGGTTGGGGTCCTGAAACATTAGTGTGCCTTCCCTGTGTCCAGTAGTGGTCTGGAGGGGTCAGGAAGCCTGCTTTTCAATTTGAGGGAACAGAGGGTTTGAGGTCCTCTCTCTTCTATTGCTCTAGTATACTGCATAGCAGCTAATAAAATACTGGGTTTATAGTTGACGTTTAAATCACTGATTGATCATTAAGATTGGGATGTATCTTTGGAAATGAAAATAGGAAGAATCTTATGCTTTTTCTTTTTTTCTTTTTTTTCCTATATCTGAAAAGGTATGTAGTACTTTGCTGAGTGGTTGGGCATAAAGTTTGCAGTATTCAGTGTATTCAGTTTTAGTATCTAAATAGAATTAAACTGTTGCTGTAAACTGGAATAGCACTTTGTTACTGACAAGTTTTAGAATGCATCTGTTCGTCAATTACCTGTTTGGGCAGATTGTAGTTAATGATTTTGAGAATGTGGCTATAAACCTCCAATTGACTCAAGAAAAGCAAATAAGTCAAGATTGACAAATGTATAGGCTCTTCATCTTATTGTGTATGTGGTTTTTTTTTTCCTTTTAGTTATTTGTCAAGGTATAAAGAATTCTATCACACTTAAGACAAGTTAAGTAAACTTCACGGGGTGTATTCTGACATGGCAGGGAGCAGATCACATGGCCTAGATCTTAAAGGTGATTTTATGTTTAAACTTTCATGAAAACATATGTGATTGAAACACATTAATATATTGATATAGAGGGCAGTTAATTTTTGTCTTTTTTTTTTTTTTTTTTTGCGGTACTGTTGTGGCCTCTCCCGTCGCGGAGCACAGGCTCCGGACGCACAGGCTCAGTGGCCATGGCTCACGGGCCTAGCCGCTCCGTGGCATGTGGGATCTTCCCGGACCGGGGCACGAACCCGTGCCCCCTGCATCGGCAGGCGGACTCTCAACCACTGTGCCACCAGGGCAGCCCTAATTTTTGTCTTTTGATACATGTGAGTGCAGCTTTCATTTTGCTGAAAGAATATGACCACTTTTCAGTTTGGGATTCTACCATTTAATAAAGATAGTCCACTTAATTTTAGAAATAAGAGATTTAATATATAATACCTAATAATACTTTTATGTATTTTTTTTACTGAAAACATTTATTGTAATACTGTGAAGAAACTATGCCGTTATAGTCTTCAAGACTTAAATGAATCAAGTGTTTATTAGCTGCTGTAGTTTTTAAACTAATAAAAATCAGTACATCAGCAATTTGTAAATACAGTTTTTAAAATAATACCTTAAAACTTTACAGTGGTTATTATGACTGTATTTAGGCCTAAAGTTATTTAATAATTTGATATGAAGGCTTTTTAATAGTTTGATGATGCAGCTCAGGGATAGATAAACTCTGGCTGGTAGGCCAGATGCAGCCCGTTGCCTGGTTTTGTAAAGGAAGTTTTTTTGGAACATAGTCGCACCCATTGTTTACATGGTAGTTATGTCTACTTTCACCCTACGCCAGTGGGGCGGAGTAGTTGCAACAGAAACTGTATAGCCCACAAATCTGGAAATGTTTAAATTTAGATTTTAAAAATTGAAAAATTCTTTGAGCCTATACAGGGCAAGTCCATTGACCCCTGAGGTAGAAAACAGTCAGGAACTTGGGTGCGGAACCCAAATGGCCTAGGTTCAAATTCCCTTTCTCCCATTTCATAGCTAGTGACCATGGGCAAATCACTTAACCTCTATGCCTCATTATGAGGTTTAAATGCACTCATTTGTATAAATAGTGCCTGGCACATACTAAGCACTGTGTAAGTGATTGCTGTTGTTTCTCCTTGGAGCTTTGATAAGTTATTGTTAATAGAAAAATGACACTAATGATTTTCCTTTTAGAGTAACAAAGGCACTTTGAGTCTTTTATTTTTTCAAGAATGTAATAAGACTTTTTTCATTTACAATCAGTGTTCCCTGTTACCAAAATTTACTTTATGAATATAAAGAACTGAATGTCTTTAAGACAGTACTTTTACTTAAATGTCAAACCATTATTTTTCCAAGGCACATCAAACTGGCTGTGCATAGTCCAGGCCTCTAAAGCTTGTGTGCATACCCTAGGTAGCATGTGAGATATACATTTTGTAAATATAGTTTTTAAAATAATGCTTGAGACTTCCCTGGCGGTCCAGCAGTTAACACTATGTGCTCCCAATGCAGGGGGCTTGGGTTCGATCCCTGCTCGAGGAACTAGATCCCACGTGCCTGCCATAACTAAGAGCCCACATGCCCCAACTAAAATATCCGGCATGCTGCAACTAAAGACCTGGCACAGCCAAACAAACAAATAAATAAATATTTATAAAAAATAAGTAAAATAAAATAATGCCTTAGGAGTTAGGACAAGAAAATATTAGAACATTTTTACCTTTGTATTATTTTAAAAAATCTGTGTAGTTTATCATGTACATAAATTATATGTATGGAACTTTGTGTATATAATTTGTTAATAAATAAGATGCATATTAAAAAGTTTTCTTATGGTTTGCCCAGTCAGGTGTTTGGAGACCACTGGAGGACAGAATGATGAAATTTAGAGCCTCAGCAATGATAGAATTTAGAACCAATTCCCTGACTTAGAAGATAAGGAAAATAATTCATAGACTGTAATTGAGTTGTCCAACTTTACATAAGTGTTCAGAAACAGGCTATCCAGTGTCTAGAATCTAATCACTGACCGAGTAGAATCTGCGTCACTGGACTCGTAAAGCAGAAGTGACTTGAATTTCTCAGGTTGATGCTCCTGGCATATATGCTTGATATGTGTGTGTGTGTAAATCTCTGACATAATAAACCATACTCAGTAGGCACACCCTGTTTCCTTATTCAGGCATCTTAATTTCATCCCATTAAATCTTTGACATATCAGACTACCAGAAAGCATGAAGAAACCTGGGCTGAGAGTCTTCGTTCCAGGAGACCTGATCTTGACTGTATGGCTGGTTTGAAGCGCATCACTCTGAACTGCACCACGCTCATTGGTGACCTGGGTGCAAGTGCTTTGGCAGAATCTCTTAGTGAGGATTTATGGCTTAGAGGTAAATTCTAAAATTGAAACTATTGAAGTTTTAATATGAAATATGCTTAGCTTTTGGCATGATACTATTGTGATAGGATTTTTTTAAAGCCTCATTTTACTGATAGCTTTTATTTTGCTTTTAAACTTTCTCTAAGAGTTGCATATATCCTTTATAGAAAATACAGAGTAACAAGAGAACAATTACCTATAATTTTAATACCCAGACATAATCACTGTTCATTTTGGTGTATATACTTTCAGTCTTTTTTTTTCTACAAATATATTTGTACACTTAGGGATTACAAAAATAGAATTGTAGTATACTTGCTATTTCATATTCCTGCTTTTTTCACTTAATGATGTATCATGTAGTATTGCGTCGTATTGATGTCCCATAGTTTAATCAATTCTTTGCAATTCGATTTAGACAGTTTGCTTTTCCCTGTCAGAAACAATGTGAATACGTTGTATATACATCTCTGTGTCCATCGGGATTACTTCTGTAGAATAAGGTACTACAAGTGGAATGACTAAGTGTGACATATTTTTAAGACTTTTGATACACATGGCCAAATTACCACCCAGAAATGCTGTGCCAATTTATAGTCCACCCCAACAGTAGATGTGAAGCCTGCCTCTCACAAACAGTGGCTTGTAGCACTTGTAAAAAAATGTAAAACTACAAAAATGAGTACCTCTCCATTTTCTATGCAAGTGGGATTACTCCAAATTTTATAACTTTTTTCAATTAATTTAGTATGAGCATTTTAGCAAGTCAGTAAATTTGCATCTCCTGCATCATTTTTTGTGATTGTTCAGTATTTCATTATATGAATATGCCACAGTGCACGTAGCTTATCCATTCTTGTATATAAGCTTTGTCCAGTTTTTCAGTTACAAATAGTACTCTGATATATATCCTTACCTATATCTCTGACTATTTCTTTTGGTTAAATTCTTAGAAAGAGAGTTGTTGGATCAAAAGGGTATAGACATGATTTAAAGGCTTTTCTTACAGAATCCTGGCTTAATCTGATAGGAAAATAACTACATTTTGTTTTATTTTGTATTCATTTGATTTACTGGTGAGGTTTACTGGCTGTTTGTATTAATTTGGCTATTTGGTTAATTATACCCTGTGTCCATTCTTCTGTAGTGAGAGTTTGTAAGGGTTGTATCATATCCTGTCAGATCCGTATGTCTTACTTGCTATTTCTATGTGCCATGGGGGTGTTGAAAGACTCCAGTTATTTTAATGTGATGGTCCACACAACACTTAAAAAAAAGACTCATCATGGTTTCCTTTCATGTAATATTTTTTAATACCTGTGCTTTGGTGATGATCCCTTTGGTTTAAATGAGTAGGTTGTTCAGCCCCAGAACTACTAGAATTCATGTTCAGTTTTTCTGGTTTTTGTCTGACTTTTTATGGAGAGAGTTCTTGACCATCATACTTTCATGATAGGTTTTTACTATGTATTCTCTATTCACACATTGTTTGAATTTGTTATTATTTGTATCCTCTTAGACTTGTCCTTTTGTCCTCTAAAACTAACAGTTATTACATTTCTTCTATTTTGTTTTCCCCTTTTAGCTAGTTTCAAGTGTGATTTGGAGCTGAAGATCATGATCAAAAGAATGCAGTGCATTTCTGAGCTCCACCAGGTTTTGCTTGTGAGGTTTACATGCCTCTGCCGCCCTTGCTAATTAGGAACTGAGATTCATTTTGTGATGCTTTTTGCTCGTACATTATATACAGTTATTCTTCAGTTCTGTAATTGTAAAATATGTTGGATGATTTATTGATACTAAAGCCAGGGTTATCATTGCACATTCAGGAAGAGGTTTTTAAATTGGATCATGCATTATGTGTGTGCATATACGTTTCTGTTTTTTTCCATACCCAAAATTACAAACCTGCCATGACTTGTCTTGTGCAGGACTCTTCCACACGTGAGAAAATGAGAGTTGTCTATATGTTAAATCTGTAGAGTTAGGAAGTGACCTTTTGTCTTCCATCGAAAGCACTTGACCTGCAGCAGTGTGGCCTCACCAGTGAAGGAGCAAAGGCTTTACTAAAGGCCCTTGAAACCAACAGAACTCTGCTCGTTCTGGATATAAGAAAAAATCCACTTGTTGGTATGTGGTCACTTTTTTGAAATTGATAAACGCGTAGCAAAACAAAAAGAATTTGTTCACGTATTGACAGTTTTTTAAAATTTAATGTGTTTAACTTTCCTCATCACACACAGTTGGCCCTTGAACAACGTGGGGTTAGGGGTGCCGACCCCTACGCATTTGAAAATCTGGGTATAAGTTTATAGTCAGTGGTTCCACATCTGTGGATTCAACCAACCTTGGATCGTGTAGGACGATAGTACATATTTATTGAAAAATATGCGTGTGTCAATGGACCCGCGAGGTTCAAACCCATGTTGTTCAAGCTTCAACTGTACTTTTCTAGTGTTGCACTTCCCTTATGTTTTTAGCAGATAATGTACTAATTAAAGTGAATTTTACTTGTAAATTGTTCTTATCTCTACTCTGAATAGAGGTGAACCTAGATACTAGGCCTACTTCCACCAAGAGCATTATTTCTTTCCTGTGCAACCTCTGAATTCTTGCCAGGAGCACTTTATTCATTTGTCAGAATCACAAGCAATTTTTAAAATATCTTCTGTGTGCCAGATATGGGTTTAGGCACTAGGGATAAAGCAGTGAACCAGACAGACAAAAGTCTTGCCCTCGTGGAGCTTACATTCTAGTGAAGGAGTTCAGATAGAAATGAGTAAACAGATAAGTAATATAATTTTAGAGAGTAGGAAGTGCAAAAATTATCTTAAAGTAAGGAGAGTGAGGGAGTTCAGATAGAAATGAGTAAACAGATAAGTAATATAATTTTAGAGGGTAGGAAGTGCAAAAATATCTTAAAGTAAGGAGAGTGAGGGAGAGCAGGTAGGACTCCATTGGATAGGTTTGTTAGTGGACAGCTTCACTGGAGAAGTGGCATTTGAACAGAGACATGAATGAAGAGAGGAGCAAGCCATGGAAGAACTGGAGTAAGCACATTCCAGGACAAGGAGGCAATGAGTATGCAGGCATGTAGGTGGGTGGAGTATTTAAGGAAAAGCAAGGAGGCCAACATGGCCAGAGTACCGAGTGAAGAAGAGTGTGGTATGACATGAGGTCAGGGAGCTAGCCAGGGGTCTGCTCTTGTTAAGTCTTGAAGGCCAGAGTAAAGATGTGGATTATTCTAAGTGAGTAGAGGGGTTTGAACTGGAAAAAGGCATGATCCAAATAGTATCTCAATAAGGTGACCTGGTATAGAGAATGGACTTGGGAGGATAAAGAAGAGAAACAGGGAGGCCAGTTAGGAGACTGTCACAGTGCTCCAAATAAGAGAAGTTTATGGCCTAGGTTAGGTTGGAAGTTTGGAGCAAGTGAAAAGTGGTTGAATTCAGGTTGTGTTTTGAGGGTGTAGCTATCAAGACCTGCAGATAGATTAGATGTGGGGTATGAAGGAAATAGTAACAAGGAGACAAGTCGTTGATGATTATGTGTGCAACTGGGTGGTATCACTTAGAAGAAGGGGGCTGATGGGAGGAGCAGCTTTTGAGAGAATATCAGGACTTTGGTTTGTTATCTTGGATGCCCTTTAGGTATCTAAGCGTCTGGATGGTGCTCAGACTGTACTTTCTATCCAAAGGTATCTAAAGCCACTTTAGGTGCAAAATGTTTAAAGCTGACCTTTGCTGCTGCCAAAATAGTAGACACTGGGGGGCAGTCTGCAAGATGGCATCTTAGGTTTTTGAGGAAGAAATTAGAATACACAAAGGGGGAAATAAGTGTATAATTACATAATGTAGGTTTCATATTTAATTTTATGGGAAAAGCAATAATTAGTTGGCTTTTGGTTTTAAATGGAAATAGCCACTCATTGGGAAATAATTACTCTAATTTCAATTTATTTTACTTTAAATCATTCTGTGATGAAAGCAATTAGCAAAAAAGGTCTCCAGAATGGAAGGAGTGCTAAGTCAGAGGTATATAACATGTTTTAATTCTCTCGGAAGAATTTCTCTTTAATGGCTTGTTTTTCTTTCTTTCTTAAAAGAAAATTATCAAGGTACTTTCTGCCATCTTAAAACTAAGTTTTTAGTCAAATGAAATGGCTTTTCTGTTTTTGAAAATGTTGTGTGATGCTTTAATTTAGCTTCCCAGAAATGCAGATTGAAGACCTTTTATTAACTTAAAATATCTTAATTTCTAATGAAGATCAAACCCTCCTAAATTACCTGTAATTTAAATGGCATATTTATCATTTCTCTCTCAGTACCAGTGGATAACTTCTCCATCGGTGAAGGAACCATCCAAAGCTTCTAGACAGAAAAAGAGAACTATAATTTTGGAAAGTGGTCGAAAAGGAAAAGCTACTATTAGAATTGGTAACTCTTTTTTTTTTTTTGCGGTACGCGGGCCTCTCACTGTTGTGGAGCACAGGCTCTGGACGCGCAGGCTCAGCGGCCATGGCTCACGGGCCCAGCAGCTCCGCGGCATGTGGGATCCTCCCGGACCGGGGCACGAGCCCGTGTCCCCTGCATCGGCAGGCGGACTCTCAACCACTGCGCCACCATGGAAGCCCTCTTTCTTTTTTTTAATGCTACTAGAATTTATACCCCTTATATTTTCTGGTGTGCTAAAATTAAAACAGCTTTAATGGTTATTCCTTAACAGTTAATTACTTCCTTAACGGTTAGCTGTTAATATTATTTGTGGTTCTTATGGAACGTACCTAGGATGTTCCTGACACATAGTGTTTAATATTTATTAGATATTAATTTTAATATAATAAAGCTCTTGAAGTGACAAAATCCATATCCAGATACGAGGTCACCTCTTCTCCCTTTCATGTGAGGTCCAGGCCTTAGGAAAGAGGGAAGCATGTGATGTGTCTGTTGACAACCCCAAAATAAAATAAAGTAGGCAGAGCCCTTGGCACTTTACAGATATGAATACCTTTTATTGTCATCAGAACCCTGTGAACAGACAGTGTTTTACAGCAGTGCAGACAGGTTAGGGTCAGGTGCAGTGGGGAAGTGGGATCAGGCAGGATAAGAACATGGGGAGATTGGTGGGGGGGGGGCTGTTTCCAGAGCCTTTACTAAGGAAACAACAAAAATCACAGATGATCATGACTGTTTTTTCAAAATGCAGGAATCAGTGGAAAAACTAGAAATGATCATGTTCAGAATTGTGATCAGTTGTGTCTAAGTATGTAGAAGTCAGTTACTTTCCCATAAGCCAGAAATAACACTGAAAAACAAGGAAAGATCCCATTTGCAATAGTCACAAAAATTAGTAAATATCTAGAAGCCAGTTCAGTGTTCTCCTGAAAAAGTTAGTGCAAAAGGATAGATGAAACATTTTAAACATATATGTTAACATTAATAAAATGTAATGTTAACATACGATCTATTAATATATAAAGCCACTGGCAGAGGGAAACAGAGATCGGAGGAAAAGTCCAGAAACAGGTCCCTGTTTACTTGAGAATTGTATTTTAACTTAGACAATTTTACAGTCTAACTTGACTTTTTGTCTAATTGATTGATTGAAGCATTGATAATTCATTTAAAAAAAAAAACAGAAATTAGATATTTGCATCATAGCATACACAAATTCTAGTCAGTCGAAAAGATGCAAAGGCAACTAAATGCAAGAAGCAAATACAAAATACAGGAGAGAATTTCTGTGTAAGTGTAGGGAGTACAGAAGCCTTCCTAAGTAAGCCATAAAACTCAGAAGCCATAAAGTAAAAGATATTTAATTCCATGAAAATTTAAAACTTTTCTACAGTTCAAGACGTAAACAAAACAAAATGACAGACACCAAAGTTGGGTAGTGTATTAACATATAAAGGTTACTGTTGATATAGAGAAGAACCCACAAATAAATGAAAAAGGATAAGCAAATTTTAAGAAGGCAGGGGGTGGTTTCTACCTGTATGAGCAAACAACTCAGAAGAAACACAGCTGGCTACTAGACAGTTGAAGAGGGGCCAACTTCTTTAGGAAATGCAGATTAAAACCATGGTATTTTCTTCCCCTCTGATGGGCAGAAATTCTAAAGACGGATAACATCTGGTGTAGACGAGGGAACAAACACACTTTGCCTATGTTAAGTATAATAAATGTGTTCAATTTTGGAGTGAGGTTTGCAGCGTCCATGAAAGTTCAAAACTCTCTTGCTCTTTGACCAAAGACTTTTACTTCTAGGCACCTGCCCTCTGCCAGTACTCTGCCTTGCATAGAAGTGTGCATAAAATCAGGCACCCGCAAGTCCAATGAGGGATACTTACATAATGGGGAAAATCTAGAGACAACCCGGATGTCCTTCAGGAGGGGTCTGATGAAGGAAATTAGGATCCATCCGTGGTATGGAGTAACGTGTGTGTGGAGAACGGGGAAGGTCTGTGAGCAAACTGGGAAGATGACCTGATACGTCATGAGGTCAAAAGGAAAAAGAGCAGGTGTAGAAAAGGACATTTCTATGATTCGACTTAGAAACCCACAGTGTTTGTATTTGTAAATACTATATATGTATATATGTACATACGGAAACACGCATATATACACGTATACACATTTGTGTATCTGATCCTGAAAATGCACAAAAGACTGTTAATGGCAACCACGTCTATGGAAGGGAATAGATCTTTATAGTTTTACTCTAGTTTTCCTAATCGTGTGCAAATTTAGAGTTAATTTTTTATTTAAAAGTTAGGCAGTCAGGAGAGGCCTAGTGACTGTTTTGTGGGCTTCTCTCACCTCAGGATGCACTCTTCGCGCCCTTCTTGTTTCTGGTTTGTCTTTTGGAGCAGACACCACTGAAACGAGCGTCTTGTCATCGCTTGCCAGCTGCCTGCGGTTTTCTTGCGCCCTACTAACCGTCACCACCTTTGTGAGATGCTGTTTCGCACTGAGATGGTGCCTTTCCCCTCACACACACCCCTCTGGTACCTTGGGAAGTCCAGGGGTTTCTCAGTGGGCATTCTAGAATACTCATCCCAGAGATGCAGTGGGTTTTTCAGCCACATGCATTTGGGGAAAACTCTGTTCCTGTATGAATTATCCTCTTGGGAGTTCACGATTCACCGGAGCTCTTGAGACGCTCTAGGAAGTTGAGTCAAGAAACCCGTGTAGCCCTGTTAATTCAGGATTTCCTAAATGTCTATGACTGACTGTGGCACCGCTTTTCCAGTCACAACCATCCTTATCAGCTTCCGTCCTAGACTCCCTGGGGAGTGCTGCTCAGACTCTGTCCTGGAAGCTTAGTAGTCCCAGGATTACCTGCTGCTTCCACACCCACCCGGCCCCCTGCTAGCGCTCTGTCAGCCTGGCACCTTCTCCCTGCCCCCAACTCATTCGGCCACAGGCCCTGCCCCTGCTGTGGGATTTAGTGATAACTCCTGGGAGTCGTGGCCCAGCACAGCCCACGGCAGTGCTCGGTGTGGCTCACAGGGTTTAAAACACACAATTTGAGCCCTTACTGGAACATGGGAAGATGATTTAAATCCAGATGTCTTATTTCATAATCCCCGTGTCTCTGAAAGTGGGAGAAACAGACTGGGAGGGCCGTATGTTTCAAGCAAAAGGGAGACTGTTTCTCTGTGGAAGTAAGGAATGGGCCCTCAGAGTTAACAGGTAACGTAGGGGGTTTGTGCTGAGTCTGTCATGTTGGGCCTGTTATACTCATTTATATGACCGTTGGGTCCTTATTGGCATTTTCATTTACTGCCCATGCTTGAAACTCCCCAGTGTCCCTGTCTTGATCACGAGCCCTAATTCTGTTGACCTAGAAAGTTCTTTGTGGGAGCTTTCTAGCAGGCCTCTCCCCCAGTGTCCCCACCCTCCAGCCCCTGTGTCCTAGTGCTTCTTCTACAACGCAGAACTCCTTGTTGTGCAGACCTGATTGCTCCTCGTGCTCCAGGATCCGATGGATCCAGTTCCCAGGAGAGCGTGTCTGCAGGGCCCTCTGCAGTCTGCAGTCCTGCCCCCAGCCAGGCACCCAGCACCTCAGGTGCTGCAGAGAACTTGCTGCGGTCCCCCGTGCCTTGGCAGAGACAGCTCTCTGCCAGATGCCCTTCCTTCGTCTCCCCCTGTCCTGACCCTTCCCACCTCCCTTCCGCTGAAACCTTCAACCTTCTCTTGGGCAGAGGTACTTGCTCAGCTCTGTGCTTCCACAGCGCTTATCCTGTGGAATCTGAATTCCCTCCACAGCCATCTTGCTAGGTTGGGAGCAGCTGATTCCCCTTCACCTTTTTCTTCCTTCCCTCAGCCCCACAGCAGGGACATTCTCAGGCACCGTGCAAATTTAATCTTCAATTTCTAGTTGTTATGACATTGTTGCTGTCAGGATACCACCTACGTTCACAGTAGGATGGGTAAATGTGTGGGGGACGACTGTAAATACAGATTCTTTGTAAATCCAGGTTCTTAATTCTTCCCCCTTTTAATATTTTTCCCCTTAAATCACGTGTCCTTTTTGCTGCTCCAGCTCTATAATTGGACTGTCACCTGGGGAGCCTGAGGCAGCAGAATATCAAAGAGGGTAGACACTACATTTTTAACATCAATGTCAACCAGGATACCTACTACCTGTGCAAAGGGGGGCCCGGAATTCAGGCTCAAAGCCTATTACCAGATACTTGGTTTCCCTGCTTGCGTCTCTTCTGTCTGTCGACGTGCACTTGACTCCTATTAACTTTAACAGGAATTATGTGTGTGCCCTGAGGGCCGAGCATAGCTTTTAATGGGGGCTTCCTCACACTGCTTTTCTTTGCTGTTTACTTTTAACGAATCCCACGCTGTAGAAGTGGAAGAATAAAATAGGATGTGCTTGAGAAAATTGAGAGAGTTATGACATATTTTCCTTGTAATCCAGAATAGCATGTCAGCTCTTCTGTTTGTCTCCTTTGGTTGTCAGCGGAAGATAATTTTGGCTTGCTCACTCTCCAAATCAGAAACTGAAGTCCAATACTAACGTATCCTAGATGAAACGTGACCCATTCATTTTTGAGAGTCTGTATGATCCCTGTGCAAGGTGCGGAGAATGAAAAGACAGCTCTGTTGACTTCAATCGATATTTACATAGCATTGAATGTGTTCCAGATGCTGTTCTAAATTCTATCAGTTATCTACTTTTGCATCATAGAACACTTCAAGACTGTGACTGAAAACCACAGCCATTTCTTTTGCTCAGGATTCTTTTCAGTCAGCAGGTGGGGCTGGGCTCAGTGGGTTGGTTTCTTCTGCTGGTCTCATCTGAGATCACTTACTCAACCAAAGTCATCTGGTGATCCACCTAGAGTCTAAATGGCCCCCCTCATCTGTCTGGCAGCTGGTGCTGGCTGTGGGCTGGGCCTGTTATTTCCAGCAGGCTAGCTCGGGCTTGCTTCCATGGCAGTGATGTTTTAAGAGGGCAGGTATAGAAGCCTCATGCCCCTTGAGGCCTCAGCTTGGAAGTTGCACAGCATCACTCTTGTTGCAGTCTCTTGGTCAAAGCAAGTCCACAAGGCCAGCCCGGATTCAAAAGGTGTGGAGCACTAGACCCCACCTCTTGCTGGGAGGGCTGCAGAGAATTTGTGGCCATTTAGTCCTCACATCAGAGAGGCACAACAGAAAGATTTAGTAACTTGTTCAAGGTCACACAGCTTGGGACAATACAGTGTTTTAAGTGCTTTGAAAGCTGCTGCTCATTATTTTTAAATCTTACCGCCACTATTCGGACCAACTTATGTTTTTTCTCTGCAGCCTTGTAGAGAAAGGGTCATTCACATTGCTGTGTGGCTGCCATGGGTTGAAAGCTTCATCTATGTTGTACCACTGAACTGTCATAACTAGTATGAAATGGAGATATTATTATTATTGCTAATATTCAGATGAGGAAACTGAGGCTCTTGGAAATTAAGTATGAGTCATATAAGAGAATGTTAACTCACTGTTCCATATGCAAGAGTGATCTCCCTAAGTAAATGATAAATGTCCTGGCACAGATCTTTTTTTTAATCTCTTGTTTGCATCTGGAAAATGGTTTTTAAAACTTTTCTGTTGCTTTGTTAATGGCAGTTGCACATTGCAGAAAAATAGCTGGAAGAAAAAACATGTTTTTCAGATGTCCAGTGCAGGCCCAGGATAGAAGCAAGATGAATATTCCATTCCGCATTGGCACCACCAAAGGAGATGATGCTTTAGAAAAAAGATTTCTCGACAAAGCTCTTGAACTCAGTATGATCTCCCTGAAAGGGCATAGGTGGTGAGTACGTGTCCCATCCAGAAGCTTGTCAGAGAATTGGTTTAGTTTTCAGACGCTGACGGAGACACATCTAGGAGCCTGTCCATCCTGGAGTAGCAGTTATTGTAACTAGTTGGGAAAGACCGTTTGTTACGGGGGTGCTCCTGCTGCTGCTTACAGGCCCCTTAGCACGATTCCACGGCCGAGAGCACGGGGTGGGGGGGCCACACCTTCTAGGAGCTTTGGTCAAAATTTCCTTTGAAAATCTCTGCTCTGACAGCACAAAGGGTGCCATCCCATCTCTAGTGCAGCTGGCACAAGCCTGTTCAGTGTAAGAACAGACACTGTTGCTCCCCTGAACATCAGAGAGAATAGTTAATTCTGTGAGCTCCATGGAAGATGTATGTTTTCACGCATGAGAATAGCTGCCCGCTCCCTGCCCCCTGCACAGCAGGCTCATTGAAGAGTTGAGCTAACCTAGGTTACCTGTGAGCGTGACGGTCCTTCACTGCCGTTGGAAAGGAATTTTCTAATGACTGAGCTGTGTGACGCTCCTGGCCACCTGCAGGGGCTTTCAGGTGGGAGGTTGGACACGACGGCCTCAGGTGCCGTGACTCTCGCAGGAGCTGGTGACGGGAAGGAGGGTCATCCTGATGCTCAACCAGATGCTCCTGTTCTTAACGGCTGCATCGGTGGTTCTTCGGGGTCCGTGGGAGGCATTCAGGCCTCTCTGTATAATGCTGTCACCATCGAAGATGTCAGAAGCTGGCAGCCTTCATGAAGCATTTTTTGGAGATGCACCAGCTATGAGCACATCCTAACTAATATACACTCTGCCCTTGAACAGTGTACAAAATTGGAAGTCACCTGGGCATGGCTAAAAAAAACAGTATTTTTTTCGAATGAACATACTTATGATAGATTTTCTTCTTTTTTCAGAGAACAGAAAAGCATCCACAGCTATCCCAAGCTGTTGAAACTTAACCTTAATTCTGACTTGAACTGGAAGCTTTTAAAAAGTCTTCTCTTACTTTTCTACCAAATTCCAGCTACTGTTGTCTTTGCTGCTACTTTTTCTGCCTAGATCTCATATTCAAAGCTGCCTATGGGTTTAATTATATACCAATTGCAGGTTATTATTTTTAGAGAAACACAGACACACAGCATGGAGGGTGGGTGGGGCCCTCTAGGTGCTGAATTTTGATCCTTTGCAAGATGACAGCAGTGGGGTCTTCTGGATTCTTTCTTTATACGGCTATTCTCATAAAGCGATAGAAGTGACTTACTATATGTTTATATAGCAAGGTCTGTTTTTACTACCAAATAGTTTATATCTCTATGCATTTATATCTCTGTGCCTTTATATTTCTATTAATACGGTTCTTGTTGGTATATGTTGAGACTTTGAGAATTTGTTAGGATCCTTGACCTTGTGCATTAGAGTGTTAGGTTCTCAACAGTCGTGCGCCTCCCCTTCCCCCTCCCCCTCCCTTTTTAAGCTGCTTCACAAGATTTGGAAGCTCCCTGATTCACTTTTCCTTTCCTTTCAGTGGGTAGAAGATCGGTTGGTTGGTTGGTTGGTTTTGTTTTTCAGTTATGCTGTTAAACTAAAAATCTGTGTTAAATTCCCTTACTGTTGCTTCACGTGATTGTTTTCTTTCTGGTGTTTGACCAGTGATGCCGAAGAAGGAAGATCTTTGCTGAATAGTCTTTTCCCCTATTGTTCATCCATTGTCAGTGTTTTATGTTGACCGTGTGAAGGACATTAAAGTCCTAAAACATCTAAACCTTTGTCAATGAATTTCTTTACATGCTTTTTTTAGACAGATTGTTCTTTTAAAAACTTTATGCTGGGAAAACTTGCTAAAAGTAGCATCTGTGAAGGGTATTTTTTTCAGAAACGTGTAAGACTTGAGTCCTGTACCTCCATGTTTTTAATGATTCAGCGTACTGGTAGCTTTCCGTTGGCTTTTGGAATGGACATTATCAACAAACCACCTTACAACACAGCTCACGATATAAAGTTGTATGAACTTTGTCCCACTTAGGCTGGAAACATGCCACTAGGACAGTTTTGAGCCATCTTTGTGTTTCGCTGGATTGTGTAATGAGGACTACACTGATCTTTCGTCCCAGCTCTGCACCAATTAGTTGGGTTAGTTGGGTTTCCTGCTTAGGGCTAAACCTTGCCAGTCATGGTTCTCTCATGTGTAAAAAGGAGGATTGAAACAACTCCCCCACTTATCTCAGGGATGTTTGAAGAGCTTAAAACAAGGGCTCAGTGCAGGATGTGACTGTTTAAACACAGTAAATGTTTCAACAGCAAAAGCCGGCCAGTCCATGGACGCCATCCAAGTGTTCACATATAATAGTGCTCAGAGTCTATTTTGCCTACTTCCTCATCCATTCATATGATGGTTCCAAGTCCCTGTGGTTTGTACCGGCCCCAAATCTCTTGAATCTCCACTTATTTCCATTCCCATTGCCACAGCCAGCTCTGTCAGCCCTCAGTGGATCATTTCAGCAGCCTCATCTGCCCCCACCTGCCCCTACCAGCACCGCCAGTTGGACCATCACTTCCCCTTCATGCTCCTCCTTGGTTCATAAAAATCCCAGACTTCTGAGCCCAACAGCTTTGTGGTGTCTGTGACAGCTTTGTGGTGTCTGGTCTGGCTTCTTCTTTCTTGTGTTTCTGGTTCTTGGGATGTGGCGAGCGTATATGCCCGTGCTACGTCGGGTCAGCCTGGAGTTTCTGCCCCCCCTCAGCAAGACTGATGTTCCTTCAAGACACCTGCCAACCTCCTGAGCTTGTTTGTGTCTCCTGCATTGGAAGGATGCGCTTTTCCTTTGTTCTTATAAGCGTGACCCTTTTATCCCATCACAGCACCTCCATTCTGTGTTTTCCTGTGCCGAGGGTGTCTGCTTACGTGCCTTCCCCATCGGAGCAAGGAACAAGCCCTGTTTCTCCACCTCCATCACCTGGCATCCTGCCTTGCCCTTAGGAGGTGCTCAACGACTATGTGTTTAATGAATGGAAAGGCAGGGCTTCCTGAATTTTGCAAACAGCCTGCAGGAAAGGCAGAGGTACAATCTCACATACGTGGATGTTTTAATTTTTCAAAAGCTTACTATATAATTTCATTTTTAACTAAAATTTAAAATCTTGGAGGGCTCCCAGACTCTTCTTTACATATGTGTGAAAGTGTTTGGAAAACGGCGAGCAACTGCATTCATACCAGGACAAAGGGTAGTCACTGTTGTCTGGAGCACAGATCGCTGGAAGATACTCATTGAGCGAAAACCTTGACCTTTGAATGTCTCAAGTGAGTGAACGGACGCCAGTCTGCTGACCACGTGGAGAGTGGGGAAGGGGAGATAAGGATGCAGGCCCCGGGTCTACAGGCTGCGGGAGCCACAACTGGCCAGTCTTTAAGGTTAAAAGCAAAGTGGACAGACAGGTGTCTTTCAGGCCTTGGGAAATCTGTGTAAGCCTTGGTGGCCTCACGTTCCTTCAGATCCTCCGGAGTGTCCTCCTTCTTCTCCCAAACTGTTTTTGTTTATTTTTCTCTTTCAAAATTTGACAACACATAACCATGTTAATACCACCTAAGTGAGAAAAAACAGATTTGTTCCCACGTTGCTTATGTTTACCTGCACACACTGCTTTATCCCCAGCACTGTGGCTCTGTTCTTTTCCTGCACAAGAAACAAAATTGTTCTGTTCGGCACTAGTCTATGTTTATCTAAACATCTAATGCTGTCTCTTCACAACTTAGCAGATGCTGGAAGGTTTGGCCAGCCCTTAGGTGAAGTATGTGATGTAACAAATAATTAGTCCCTTTTCTCCCCTTTAGAGCTTAAGGAGCCACTAAGACCCTGTAAAATGGACAAGACCCATTGATAGATGTCCAGCTCTGCCTAAGGCCCTTGCAGGTCTGGCCTTGTATCACTCTGGGATTAATGTTTGTTGTATCGTGTTCTTTGGATGGAAAATAAAATGAGGAAGAATTTTCTCACATTTGATGCGAATGAACATAATTAAAAAGTGAAATGCTACTGCGTCTGCAAAGAAATCAATCACTTTAATTGCAAAGAAGATTCCCTGCCTCTGTTAGTAATGGGGCTCTTGGTAATTTAGAATCAGAATCCATGACAGCTTGTGATGAATTGGCTCCTTTTGGGCTAAAGAAGGTAAGAAGTTCTCATTACCCCTGGATTATTCCAGAGTGGGTAGGAAAGCTTGATCAAAGAGATATTGGGAGAGATCTAGAAAAGCTAGCAGTGAGCAAAGATTCATTGAATTTCTTTTTAAGAATCTACAGAATAAAATAGTTCATTTGTTGTGACAAAAACAAGAGCCTGTGGTATTTGAAATCCCAGAGCAAATTGGATTTTCTAAGAAAATAGGGAACTGGGCATATGAGAAAAAGTTTACGTACCCAGAAGTCCTATAGTTAGGTTATAGAAATTGGCCTTGCTTACTTGTTAGCACACGAGAATACTGACAGCCTTGTGCCTCACTTGGGGAAAAGTATGGAATTCATACTTTGAGTGTTTATATGTAATTGGTACTAAGTTGAAGGCAGTCCAAAATGTTTGATTCAAATGAAAGCATAATTTAAGTTAGTAGAAATGTACTCAGGGTCCTAATGAATGAATCTACTGACCCAATCCCTTTTGGTATCCTAGCCTTTGTTTCTCTTCAGATTGCCAACAATACCTGAAGAATAGGCTGAATTTTAGGTTGATGCATTTTATTTTGAATTGTGTGTGTTGATTTTTATATATCTATCTAGATGTAGATATATAGTTATAGATATAATTTCAAACTTAAAGAAAAGTTGCAAGATTAGTGCGAAGAACTCTTGTATGTGCTTTACCTAGATTCACCAATTATTAATATTTAGCTTTATTTGCTTTGGCATTCACTGTCTTTCCATATATACATGTTTTTTTTCTCCTGAACCGCTTAAGGGTAAGGACACATTTTGCCCTTTTCCCTGGAAGTAGTGATTACTTCCTAAGCGAAACAACATTTTCTTACCAAACCACAGCACAGTGGTCTAAGTCAGAAATTTAACATTGATACTGTTGACTGATCTACCATCCATATTCAAATTTTGCCAGTTATTCCAGTAACATCCTTAATGGCTAAATTTTTCAGGCCAGGAACCAGTCTACAATCATGCATTGCACTTAGTTCTCATGTCACTTTGGTCTAAGTATGAAATAATTCTTCAGCCTCTTTGTTCCTCATATTATGAGAGTTTGTGACGAGTATAGGCTGGTTGTTGTGTAGAATGATCCTGATTCTGGGTTTGTCCTGTTTCCTCATGGTTCTTTCATGTTCTGTGCTTTGGATGGGGTTCCACAGAGGTGACGGTGTGTCTCTCTGTGCATCCTTACAGGAGCCCCTTGATGGTCATCTGTCTCATTTAGCATCTTGGTTAAGGTGGTGCCCCCGCACTTTCTCCACTGTGAAGTTATTATTTGTCTCTTTGTAGTTAATAAGTAATTTATGGAGGGATATTTTGAGACTCAAAGTATTCTGTTCTTCATCAAACTTTTGAATTACATACTGGTTCATAGAACCAGTAATTGAGGTGGATTTATTTGATGAAGAAGGTGAAGTGATTCTTAATGCTTATTTTCCACTAGTAGTTTTACAAGCCACTCTTCTCTCTCCCAAAGGAAAAAAAATAAAAGCAGCGGAGCTGTGCAGAACAGTTCATTGACAAAAGGCAACCGTTGGAGGATATGTATCCCAGGAGCTCTGAGAGTAACAAACATACTTTGAGAATGTGAACAGTATGAGCAAGTGTGCTTTCTGGTGAATCAGGGAAGGAGGAAAAGAATCCCCTGATCAGGCTATGGGGACCGACTTGCAGACTTTTCCTTCCCTGACTAGTCAAGGTTGTTTATTTCTCAATAGTTGTAGAAGTACAGCCCTTTGGCCACACAGACCTTTAATCTAATAACCAGATCATGAACCACATAGCCTGATTATGCTTTAAAAGATGTGATATTTATAATAACCTGAAATTAAAGTTGCTTCTAATGACTCTAGCCCAGCAGAATAGCCCCCAAGAGAAAAGTAAAATCTTGGCTTCCATCTAGCCAGGTGAAAATCTGTAGGCATCCCGAGAAATGAAACTTGAAGTTGAAATGTAAGAAATGTAGGAAGTCACAGGTCATTCTGGGGGGAAAATATTAATGATCTTATCCAGCAGAGTAAAAAGCGGCTAGAGGCTGAATCATTCTTTCCTGTTCCCTTCCCCCAATTTAAAACCATAGGTTCTTTAGGTTGAAAGTCCAGGATTTGAAGCAGAAATCTTTAGGAGTTCTTAGGAAATGACAGGTGAGCAGGTTAATAACCTCAGGTAGGAACAATTCTGCTGTAAAACACACCGGGGAAAATACTCCTGAATTTCTGATGAATTTAAATCTTGGGCAGTCTAACATATTTTCTAAAGAAGTATGTTCAAATTAAGGCTCCAGCTGATGTTACCCAGTCACCTCCCCCATTAAGCCATCTCCAGTTCTCCCAATGGCATATTGTTCAAGATATGGTGTCTTTCATGAGCAAGGTTCTTGTGGATACAGGGACAAGATATATCAGTTAGGATTTTGTTGGTCACAATACATAGAAACCTTCATCCCAACTGGCTAAAGCAAAAAAAAAAAAAGAAAAAAATTATTGGTTGATGTAACTGAACAGTCCAAACACAAGGGCCAGCCCAGATCTGGTTTACTCGAGAGGCCCATGTTGTGTATCTTTTGGAGCCATCTTTCTGGGACTCTGCGTCTTTGTCCTCCTTCGTGTCATGCTTCATGATAACCACATTGGTGACATTGCCTCTTCAGAACGGGTCTGTAGCTCTACTTTCCTGGCCAGAGTGTCCAGCCTCACTCTGCTTGGGCTGCCTTAGATCAGGTTCTCGTTCCTGTGCCAATGAGCAGGACCTGGAGGAAGGGACATGCTAACTGGCTGGAATACAACAGGACCCATCTTTGGAGCTGGGTAGGTGGCCAATCCCACGTAAACCATATAGAAGCCTGTGCAGTTTGCCAAATAAGTTCTGCTTTTTGTTGCCCTTATGGAGTTTACAGCTTCATCAGGGAGGCAGACAAACAAATAAGCAAATGGATTCAAGATATGAAGTGAAAGAACAGAGCTGCGAGAATAAATGTCAGGGAGACACGGTCCAGACGGCGAAATGGGAAGTGACATTTGAGTTGATATCTGAATGGTTGCGCAGGAGTTAATCAAGAAAAGAGGTTAGGGAGAGACAAAAGCCACGTGAGCATTTGGGGGAACCTTTATCACTTTACTTTCTCTTTGGAGAGTTGGTGTGTGATGCTCAAAATATTGAACAACTAGTATGGTACCCTAAAGAGGGCCAAATTACAAGTGGCCAAAGGAGGATGACTCCAGGAAAGCACCACCTTGCCGTAGGTGGCCACAGATGAGTGGCCTACTGCTGGGGTCTGAGGCCCACAGGGCTAGGGCTGGGGCAGAGACTGTTAACCAACTAGGATGGAAGTAGTAGATAAGTATCTAAATAACTGGTATGGCAGCAGAGGCGTGTACCTGGTGGATTTCAAGCCTGAGTGTACCCCCTTTTTTTCTGGGCCTCTTTCCACTGTTTACTGACCACCAAACCTCCCCATGCGATAGTCAATAAATGTTGACTAAACATATAGATGACTATATTGGTAGCGTGGGAGAATTATCTACATTCATGCCTGATTGATATTGATAGAAGATTTCGCCCCAGAGCAAATTAGCAAATGCTTCCCTAGATTCCACAGAGCATCTCAGACATTGATTTTCAACTAGAGGCTTCTGGGATTTGAATCAGCATCTGCCTGAGGTTTGCAAGTTGAGGGGAATCTCAGCCTGGAGACACATGTTGATTCCACGTAAAGTGTTGGAAGCCCGCACAGAGTAATAAACTTATAGTTGTGTTCTTTTTGAACCATTTAATACTTATTGACTTAATGGGCATGTTAAAAAAAATCATGAGATGAAGCATTAACATCTTGATTCCTGTCTTTTCTTGAAGGGGGAGAAAATTGGGGCCTGCATTGCAGCATGGAGGTTTGTCTGCAGCCAGTAGAGGCTGCCTCTTCAGATGGTGGGCTCTAATTTGCCTTTCTTCCACCTTTCTCACTTTTTTCATATTTGTTACGTACTTGCCCTTGGGTACCGGGTCTGAAAATAGCAAGATTTAAGCTTTCTATTAGAAGACCATCGCGAGGTCAAAAGAGTACGATGATCTTTGGCATCACCCTTCTGGCCTTTTCCACTGTTTTAACCCTAGCAGCAGGAGCATAAACTTTCCAGCTGTGTGCAGGACTCAGAACTGAGCCAGAGCAATCCCCAAACCAGCTGAAGTTAGTCTGTTAGCTTTGTGCAGCCTGAAAGCTTTACATAATCATTGCCAGTCATACCTTCTGGTCATTTCCCTTTAGTGTACAGTTTCCACCTCCAAGTTCTTCTCTTACACCCTGAGAGGCTGGCCCAGAACCAACCTAGGAGCCTCCACTTGGGTGAGTAATTGTCATTAGCCTCCCTTTAGTCTCTTAAGCATCTCTCCTGTTTAGGGCTGAAGTCTAGTTCTATACGATTTCAAGTAAAAACTCCCATCCACAAGTCACTGATCCATTCATCCAACCTTACCTAGTTAGTTAGCAAAATGGGGAATCGTATTGACAAGATCATTATCCTTAAGCGATTTGGAGCCTAGTAGGGAAATTAAAATGTCAACATGCAATTGTCATACTCTGGAACAAGTGCCTATCAGGCAGGGTTGCAGATAAAATACAGGACACCCGGTTAAACTTGCATGGTTTATTTGTTAAATCTGATACCCCTACCACCGGGGAAAGTCTTGGGTGCAAGGGAACACAGGTGAGGAGGACCAGGGACGTCTTCCTAGAAGTACTGCCATTGAGGCCAACATGAGAGGGCTTAAGTCCGAAGAGGTGCAGGATAGGGGAGGGCTCTGTGAAGACAGTGAATAGCACGTGTGAAGGCCCTGACTTGAGAGCCGCCCCAGGAAATTCAGGGGCCTGAGGTTCAGGATGTGGGAATGTGGAGGATGGAAGCGTATGTCAGGGGAGGGGAGACTGGAGACGTGATGAAGTCCTGCCGTGGAATGTGGACTGGATCCTAAGCACAACGGGCCAGCCATTGTAGGACTCGAAGCGGCAGAGTGACGTAAGATAGGCATCTGAGAAAAATCCTTCTGGCTGGAGTGTAGTGACTGATTAGAAGAGGGAGTCTGGAGACAGGAGAAGGCAGAGCGGTGCTTGCTGCAGTAACGATAGTGAGTGATGGCGGTGGCTGTGAGGAAGAGAGAGGAATGGATGAGCTGCTTAGAGGATGGATGGGTAGATGTGGGAGATGAGGGAAGAGAAAGCTCGCGCGTGAAGATGGTTCCACTCAGTGGCACAGGAGAGGTAGGGAGCAGTGGGTACTGCGCTGCCATTTGCCTGTTTGCCTCAGACTGGCTCCCTGTCTTTCCACTGCTCTGCTCCGTGTCACAGGGCTGATCCTGCAAACCCCATCGCCCAGATTTCCTCGCCAACTCTTTTCCAGGTAGGTTCAGCCAGTGGAAAACATTGGCCAGAGGTTGGAGGGCAGGGGGATGGGAGAAGCCAACGTATTTTTCCCTCGCCCTCCACTCTCTGTTCGGGCAGCTGCAGCAGGGTTGGTGGCCGCTTTGCTCTGAGTGGCTGCCCCAGGCACTTCACAGTGCTTAGTATGATAATCTCGAGGTCCATCCACGACATTGCTGCAAATAGCATTATTTCATTCTTTTTATGGCTGAATAATATTCCACTGTATATATGTACCATATCTTCTTTATCCATTCATCCATCAGTGAACAGTTAGGTAGCTTCCCCATCTTGGCTATTGTAAATAGTGCTGCAATGAACATTAGGGTGTATGTATCTTTTCTTTCTTTCTTTCTTTCTTTCTTTCTTTCTTTCTTTCTTTCTTTCTTTCTTTCTTTTTCTTTCTCTCTTTCTTTCTTTCTTTCTTTCTTTTTTTTTTTTTTGTCACACGGCATGTGGGATCTTAGTTCCCTGGCCAGAGATGGAACCCATGCTCCCTGCACTGGAAGCACGGAGTCTTAACCACTGGACCACCAGGGAAATCCCAGGGGTGTACGTATATTTTTGAATTAGAGTTTTTTCCGGATCTATGCCCAGGAGTGGAATTGCGGGACCCTATGGCAGCTGTATCTGTTGTCTTCATGTCTCACATCAACCACCTGCACTCCAATCCTTGCTCTCAACGTCACCTTTGGGGAACCCAACCTGCGACAGGGACCTTGACAAGAAGAAATGGCTCAGGGAAAAGCTACCTGCACAGGGAGGAGATAGAGGCCATCGACCCTGGGGTGCGGCGGGGAGAGTGGGCACAGAGATTTGTCATTTCACCCCCGATACTCAGCCCTCCTGGCTGCCCCACTCTAGGTCACCTCGTGATACAGAGATGACCCAGTTAGAGTCCCTGCCTGTGCAGGAATCTAGGGGCACCAGCGGGTCTGAATAATATTAGTGCAGGGTCTCCCCCACGGCACTGGGGTTATTTGGGGCGGGTCATCCTCTGCTGGGGGCCCCTTCTGGGCACTGTGTGGGGTTCAGCAGCATCCCTGGCCCCACCCATTTGATTCCAGGGGCCCCTCCCACCCAGTTGTGACCACCACAGATTTTCCCCAGACATGACCAAAGAACTGGGTGAGGCGGGGGCAGGATGGCCCTGGGTGAGGACAGCTGTGTTGAAGCAAGCAGCCTGTCCCAGGGCAAGGTCTGCCCCAATCCCGTCAGAGCCTGCATTTAGAACTGCCCCTTCCCTTTCCCAGCTCCCCTGCCCTGCAGTGGTCTCCGAGACATCATCCCTATGTAATAAATCACACCTTCTCAGTTTACTGTCCCCAGCACCTAGAAGAGTGATGTGTAGTAGATGCTTCATAAATACTTGCTGAATAAAGGAGTTGAATAAAGGGATGGGTGGATGAATGAATGAAGGTTACAATGGAAGGAGGGGGGAGATTCCCTTTCTGGCTCTCGGGGGTTGGGAGATCAAGTGAGAGATCCGTCCTAAATAGGCTGACCAGCCTTCTGGGGTTCCCCGGGAATGAGGGTTTCCCCACAGTTCCAGCGCTCAAACCTGAGCGGTCCTGGGCAAACTGGAGGCGGGTGTTGGTCACCCTATGTAAACACAGTAACAATTCCAACTGCAATAGCAATGGCCAAGGACCTCTAGGGTCTTATTGACCAGGCAGAGTTCTTTACCTGGCGGGGAAAGTGGCACAGGAGGGAGGGAGGAGTCTAAGGAAGAACATCCCACACGACAACGTGTGCCAATGGCCCTGGGCCCAAGGTCACACCTGACCAGGGCTTGCTTTTTTTTTTTCTAATTTACTTTTTCCCACATGGATATGCAATTGTCCTAATGCCATTTATTGAAAAGTCCTTAATTTCCCCACTTTCTGTCATATCAAGTTCTCATATATCTGTTTCTGGACCTTTATTCTATACCATAGAGCTATATGTCCCATCCTAGCACCACTAGGGCTGTTTCATCACTATAACTTTATTTTTTATTCATTTATTTTTTTGGCCGTGCCGTGCGGCATGCGGGATTTTATTTCCCTGCCCAGGGATCGAACCCGTGCCCCCTGCAGTGGAAACTCGGAGTCTTAATCGCTGGACCTCCAGGGAAGTCCCCAGGGCTTGCTTTGACATCCATCGAATGGTGGTGGGTGGACACAGGGAGCAGCTGTCTGTGAGCCATCCTGTGTAGAAATGCAGGGTGGAGGGCAGGCCAGCTGGAGCGGGAAGGGAAGAGGCGGAGGAGGGAGGGAGGGAGGGCGGGCGAGAGACAGAGAGTTTCCGGAGACAACAGCTCTGGCCCTGTCCTAGGGCATGAAAGCTGAGCTCCTAGTGCCAGGAGTCTTGGAGCCGCAGCCTGTGAGCCAGGGTGACTGGCTCTCCTCCCTGGTGTGTGTGTGTGTGGGTGGCTCTCGGCTTCTCAGGCTTGGAATGGGGTGCACGGAGCAGGGACGGAGTAGGGACCCTTCTCTCTGGGACCTCGCGGGCCATCCTTAGCTCACAAAGCTGAGCCACTCCTGGCCCTAAGGGTGGGGGTCTTATCCTCCCTGTCCCCTGGACTGCACCCTCTCACACACAACTTCCCCGTGTGTGCTCCCAGCAGCCAAGAGAATCTGTTTGTAAAAGATTTGGGGGAGGGGGGTAAACATACAAACAAGAGCAGAATGGATACTTTTCCAGAATGGGAATGGCTCTGTGTAACCCCACCCCCAGGGTGACCACAGTCCTGACCTCTAACACCCTTGACGAGTCAGCCTTGGTCTGGGCTTGCGGACCCACGGAAGCTTCCTCATCCCCTCCTTCAGACCCCGTCTCTCCCTCGGCGTCTTTGTGAGAAGCACCCGGGGAAGTGGGACTGCTAGGCTGTACTGCTGCTAGAACTCCACCTGGGCTCCACCAGGCTCCAGCCCCCCGCGCTGTGCACCTCTCTGACCCTGAGGCACCTCATCTGGTAGGAGCGGCATCACCTTCCCTCCCGGGACTTGTGACACTTAAGGCAGACACCGAAAAGACAAGTGTTTGGCTCCCTGGCTGGCAAAGGGCAGGTGCTCAATTGTCATAAGTGTCCGTATCAGTAAGGGTTCTCCAGACAAACAGAATCCATAGGGTTTATGTGTGTATATATACACACACACGTACATATGTACATGCATACAAAAATATACAGCTGTGTATATATGCAGTATGCATACAGACATATACACATATAGTATATACAATACACACACATATACACACATACAAAATGCAGTTTGTATATATACAGTATGTATACACACATACACACATATACAATACACACATACATATACACTATACATACACACATAAAATGCATAGTTTATATATATACAGTATGTACACATACGTATAACATGCAATAGACACCTAGGTACATGTATATCATACATATATACACACATACAAAGATATTTAGGTGTGTATATGTATATAGTATGCATACATATATAATATATGCAATACATACACGTACATATAGACACACATATACACCTACATATAAAAGCATGTAGCATAAAAATATATATGTACTGTATATATAAATTCATCATATATATACATATATCATATATATAAGATATATACACATACATATACATAATGTATACACACACATACACACCTATATGTAAATATGTGCATGTAAATACACATATAAATACATACACAAGTGTGTCTATATATAGTATATACATATATACATATAATACCTATACAACGTATACACATACAGGTATACAACATATATACACACCTATATATAAATATACACTGTATACATACATACATACAGTGTACCTATACTGTATATATACACACACCCATATATCAATATATGGTGTGTGTATATATACAGCATGTTCACATTTATAATATGTATACTATATATATACACATACATACATGCATACAATATATACACACACATATAGGCTTGTATGTATACTGTATATAGTACTTACACATATACTACAAACGCACGCACATATAAACATGTGTATACATATATAATATGTATACACACATATACAAATTAATAGGCTTGTATATATTCAGTATTTTTACATATATAGTTTTGTTTTAAGGAGTTGACTCGTGACCGTGAGGCAGGCAAGTCAGGGCAGGACTCTGGGCTGGAGACACAGGGAAGAGCTGATATCCCAAGGCCATTGGAGGAACAGTTCCCTCTTTCTAGGGAACCTCATTTTTCTCTCCAGTCCTTCAACTGGTGGACGAGGCCCACCCACGCCGCGGCACTGACAATCTCCTTTACGCAAAATGGAGCAATTTCAGTGTTAATCTCTTCCGAAAAATACCTTCCTGGCCACATCTGGAATAATGTTTGTGGTTGCCGGGGCCCCACGCAGTGCGCACATGAGATTAACCATCCCCGTGGCGATGATGACACTTTATTTTCTCCCTTGACCATTGTCACTACTATTCCAATTAAAATGGCAGTGCCATGAGGGCAGGGCATTTCCTTTTTTGCCAGTACTGAGCGTCCGCGGTCTGGTGCCTAGCATAGGCTAAATACACGGCATTTTTGTGAACAGAAGCCGGGATTCCGGCTGTCATATTTAATGAGGAATTATAGTCTTCTTATTGGGGGGGAGGGGTGTGTGTGTGTGTGTCACGGTACGTCAAGGGCGGGAGTCGAACCCGCCACCCCAGGCCCCGAGGGCTCTCCTCGGGTCCCCACTTCGGGCCGGTGGGGGTGGCCGGGGGCAGCCGAAGACGTGCGTGCGTACGTGCGTGCGTGCGTGCGTCGCGAGAGCGGGCGAGTCCACGGGGTGGGCCGCGCATGCCGTGAGTGGTTCGCCCCGGCCCACGGCTCACTGTGCTCGCCTCACGCCGGCCCGAGTTCGCAGCAGCGCTGGAGGCCCCAGGCCTGTGACCACAAAGAGGGAACCGGGGGCCGGACGGGAGCGCGGCGGCGGTGGCGGCTGAGGCCCAGGCCAGGCCCCCTCCCCTCAGCCGCCCGCCTGCCCGTGTGCCCCGCCCCCGCCGGCGGCGCCGCGCCCCTCCCCCAACCGCCAGACTAGCAGGGTGCGGGGGCCGCGCGCGAAGACATGGGGGAGAAGCTGGAGCTGAGGCTGGAGTCGCTCGTGGGGGCCGAGCCCGCCGTCTGCCTGTGGCCGCTGCAGGTCTACGTAAGTGCCACCCGTCCCCTCCTCCCGGACCCCCGCCCCTCTTCCCCCACGGCGCGCGCTGAGCCCACCGAGAAACGGAGCGACTCGAGTCGCCAGACCTTCTTTGGAGCCCCCCTTCCCCCCGCGCCGTGGTTCTCCGCGGCCGTTTCCAGCCCCCGCGCGCAGGGTGGGCAGAGGGGAGCCGGCGCCGGCCGGGGGCGCAGACTCGGCCGCGGGGACCCCGCGCTTCCGAGGGGCGCCCGAGCCGGTCTGCGGTTGGCTCTGCAGGGCTGGGGACCCCGGTCCCCCCGGGCCTGGACTGCCGGCGGGCTTGCCCTTCTGTACTTTAGGATCTGACATGTAGGGATTCTGTTTCCTGGTAGTTTATTCTTAGCGCTGTCAACGTGCTTAGGTTTTTTTTATTTTTGAGGGCACCCTTTCCTCCCTCTCTCCAGTTTTTTGTGTTTCTGTTTTGTTTTGTTTTAGTTAGGCATTTTGTCCCTCTGATGTTGAGTGGGTGGGCTGGCAGGACACTTGGAGAGGAGGCGTTCCGTCCCCTGATCTTGAGTGGCCTTTGGAAAATGACACGCCAAAGGGAAATTTACACAGAAGTCCGGTGATTCCAGAAATGCAGGGTGTCCGGCCAGGTGGGCGCCCGGCCTCTCGTCCCCTGTGGCGGCGTGGTGTGCGTGTACCTTGTCTCAGGGTTTACGCTTGGGCCCCGCAGCCCACCTTCCGGAGGGAAAGCGCAGCGGGCGCCTTGGGCCGGCGCCTTTGGGGCGCCCTTTCGTGCGCTCAGCTTGCGGGGGACCGGCCTCCAGGCGACCCGGCGGGGAAGCCCGCGCGACCCGCCCCTCGCGCGGGCTCCGTGTGTGTCAGTTTTGTGGAAACTGTGTCGCGACCGGGGTCGGGGTTGGGACGCTGGGACCGCCTGGGAGCCGATGTTGACTCCGAGGCCCGGTTCTCCGCAGTTATCTGAGGTCCGAGGGTTTCCAGCCCTCCACTGCGCACTGGCGCTTTCTATTTTTGCCCTTCCTGTGCCTGGAGGCGTGGCTGAGCCTGGGCTCTGGCTTTTCCGGTTGGGTAACTCCGGGTGGCCCGGTTGGGCGGCCTGAGCAGCAGTGGGCCGGGCGGGGAGACATGCCAGGGGAGGGAAACTGAAAGTGGGGAGAACCTTCAGAACTCCAGCTGATCCACTTGCCTCGCCTCCCCGCCCCTCTTACTGCACTTGTCATGCACGGGATGGCTGGCCGGCGCATTTTTCAAAATGTAATAATTTGTGTGTCCTTAGTAGCCGTGAAGCATAGTTCACTTGTAGTGCACAGTTGTAGGAGTTGTGATCGCCATCAGGCGGCAGAGCAATCCTGTCATCCCATTTGCTGCCCTTTGGCGCCAGGGTGCCTCTAGCCTCTTGGCCACTAATCTCCTCTCTGTCCCTAAGGTTTTGGCTTTTCCAGAAAGTCAGATAAACGGAACAACAGCATGTAGCTTTTTGATTCTGGCTGCTTTGGCTCAGCAAAACCTATGCGAGATTCCTCCCGGGTTTGTTTTTTTGTTGTTGTTGTTTTAAATATTTATTTAGTTAGTTATTTACTTGGCTGTGCCGGGTCTTCGTTGCGGTACATGGGATCTTCATTGCCGCGTGCAGTATGTTTTAGTTAACGGCGTGGGGGATCTAGTTCCCTGAGCAGGGATGGACCCCGGGCCCCCTGCATTGGGAGCGCGGAGTCTTAGCCACTGGACCACCAGGGAAGTCCGTCATCCCTGTTGTTGCGGGTATGAGAAGCCACTCCTTTTTCTGGCTGTGTTGTATTCCATTTTCCGTTTGTCCATTCGCCTGCGGGTGGCAGGACTTGTGGGATGCTTCCACTTTTGAGGGGATCAAGAATAAAGCTGCTGTAAACATCCCAGGGCAGTTTTCCATGTGAACTTGGGTTTTTACCTCACTTGAGAAAATACTCAGGAGTGGGACTGGGGTCTGTGCTAAGTGTATGTTTAACAACCCTCCTGCATCTTAGAAATTGATATTTTTGAATATTGGAAGAGTTTAGAAATCCACTGTGACCCAGCACCCAGGCACTTGAAACGAAGTTGGAAGTTCATCTGGAGATGGTCACGTTGTCCCCGTCACTGTCTTTTATTCGAGGCAGAGCAAGGCCACAGATTTGTAACCCTTGTAAGGAAGGCCTCGTGTGTCCAGGCCCTGGCAGGACCTGGCTTTCTAGTGGTGGGCGGTTCTGAAGTGGAGAGCGTCTTTCCCTTGCTGGCCGGACCTCGCTTGGCAGGGTGCGGGGTGTGCTGCCTGCGTGGCCGGGCGCTCTTTCTGCCGGTCAGCAGCCGTTCCTGGTGTGTCTGTCCTACTACCAGGCAGGCGGTCAGGGGCCCTAGTGAAGTGCTCAGCGAGCCGCAGCCTTCCTAAAGTTTGCGGGTAATGTCTGCTACCCTCCCATTTCCCTGCTGAGGAATTTTGCTCTCTGATGGGAAGTGAGGGGGCAGTACTTTATAAGAGTTCATATTCTGTGGTGACTCGATGCTGAATACATTAAGAAAATGGGCTCCTTCCAGAAGCTTAACTTCTCGGAAGGTCAGATTACGTATGTGACTGCACGTTTGAAATGAGTGAGCTTGTTTGTTCATTGATTCATTCATTCTGCAAGCACCTCCTGGATATTTACAGTGAGTGTTCCAGGGGGCGTGGAGGACAGTAGACAGTATTCTTCTTTCTTTTGATTTTTGAATTTTACTTTATTTTTTTATACAGCATGTTCTTCTTAGTCATCAATTTTATACACATCAGTGTATACATGTCAATCCGACTCGCCCAGCTCAGCACACCACCATCCCCACCCCCCCGCGGCTTTCCTCCCTTGGTGTCCATACGTTTGTTCTCTACATCTGTGTCTCAACTTCTGCCCTGCAAACTGGTTCATCTGTTTGAGACAGCTTTGTACTTCCCGCTTCCAGGGGCTCTCATGTGGGCGCTGCGAAGCGGGGTTTTAGATGGTGCAAGGTGGAGGGTGGGCACTAGAACCGGTGCCCAGTGCCCGGGTGTGTGTGCGCTGGATGGGGCGTGCGGCCTAGGACTCCTGCCGGCTCGGTGACCCCGGCCGAGTGCCTTAAGGCTTCTAGGTCTCAGTGTTCTCATCTGTAGCATGGGCTGAACAGGACTCACTCTCTCTGGAGGTTACAAGGTCGCACTGTGTTAATGTTTGCAGACCCTACAATGTAGAACACTTAGGACAGTTTGGAGCATCGTTCATTGTTCCACAGATGTTACCTGGTCTGTTGAATGACTTTGCCTGGTACACGCCAAAGCGATTAGGAAATTGGTATATCCCAGCTTCATTTCCTTTCCATTAAAACAGGGTTCAGGAAAAAAAATCTGTTTTTCAGTAGTCGTATCATATAGTGGAAAGAGCACTGGTGTGAAGGCAGCTTAGGGTTTGAATTCCAGGGCTTATGCTGTCTGTGGCCTGGGCAGGTTACTTTTGAACTGCAATCCCCACACTTGTAAAATGACATTAAAAACCACTCTTTCTGTGGGTTCTTAGAATTAATTAAGCAGGTTATGTGTGTAAAGTAACCTGGCACTTGAATGAGTTGTCAGAACCAAGGGCTGCTGGAGACGATGCTTCTGCCCTAGGTAATCTCCCCTTCTACTGGGCGGCAGGTAAACACAAGCACAGTAGTCAGTGCTCTGGAAGAAGTGAGTTCTGGTGCTCCAGAGCACAGAATCTTTTTTTAAAATTTAATTATTATTTTATATTGGAGGTTAGTTGATGTACAATATTGTGTTAGTTTCAGGTGTACAGCAAAGTGGTTTAGTTATTCATGTATCCATTCTTTTTCAGATTCTTTTCCCGCACAGTTTGTTACAGGCTATGGAGTAGAGTTCCCTGTGCTATGCAGTAGGTCCTTGTTGATTATCTATTTGATATAGAGTCGTGTGTATATGTTAATGCCAAACTCCTAATGGATCCCTCCCCCCGATCTTTCCCCTTTGCAGAGCACAGAATCTTGGAAGGGAAAGTTCAGGGTAGGCTTCTTGGAGGAGGTGCCATCCTTTCTAAGGATACGTAGAAGGTCCTGGGGTGGCAGGAGGGAGCAGTGTGTGTCAAAGTTTGAGAAATATAAGAAAATATGGCAAAACTAAGGTATAGGACTGGAACTCAGGGTTTGGGAAAGAAATGAGAGTTGATACTGGAAACTTAGTGGGGCCCAAGAGAAGGGGGCCTTGTTTGTCCTGTCAGAAGTTTAGATGTTTATCCTGAGGGCTGTGGGAAACCCTAAAGAACAGTGAGATGGACTTGTGGTTTAGAGGCTCACTCGGACCTCCATGTGCAAGGCACTTGATTGGGTGCAGGGTGAATTGTAATCTAAGGTTCCCACTTAAGTTATAAAAGGTTGGACTGGATTTTGCAGATCTGAGAGAGAATGGGTGAGGCCTGGTGACCAGTTAGAAAAGGGAGGGCAGCAAGCGTGGGTGACAGTTTACAGCTGCATCTTTTTGAGAGATACAGAGCACAGTAGGAAGGGATTGGGGGTGGGGAGAGGATCTTACTTCATCTTCAGTGCTTTAGAGGGGCCTGGTAGACAGGTCTGGGCCCAAGGTTCAGATCTGGGCTTTTGGTGAGGAGAGGTGTTTGAAGGCATGGGAGAGACTTAGGTTACCCACAACAAGATCCAAAGAATCATAGGTCTGAGGGCTTTTGAAGTGGGTATATTGAGGAAGTTTATAAGCTGAAAGAAAGCAGCCAGCAGAGAAAGGGTGTGAAGATCTAGGAGAGGAAATGATTGTTCATTTGTTTTCAAAAAGCTGAATACGTATCGTGTGCCTGGCCCTTTTCTAGGATCTGGGGTTCTCACCATGTGTTACCTCTTCTGCAAGGACAGTTCAACTCATCCCCTGGTGAAGAGAAGTCAGATTATTCTTTTTCTTTGCATCCCATTCAGGTGTAGGAACTGTTCTGTACCTCTGAAGGGACTTTACTTAACCAGAGTAATAAGTTAGAAATCAAAAGAAATTAGAGCTGGAAGGGACCTTAAAAGCCACTGTACTTAATTTTGCCTAATATTTTACATTGATTGTAAGAAAAATGCAGAGCCCATTCTCTTCAGAATTCCTTCACTGAACTTTCTTTATGACTTTCATCCAGTGGGTCTAGCTTGTAAATTTTGGCCTCCTCCTAAATCTGCTTCTTCATCCACATTACATTTTGCCCCGACTATGGTAGAAACTGCTGGGTGGTTTTGTGGCCCCGGTCTCAGTTCCTCTAAGTTCATCTGCCTACTCGGGTTGAGTGATCTTCTAACATGACAAGATATGCCTAAAATAATGCTGCTAATGGCTTGCCCACACAGAGTTAGTGCATACTAGCCGCCCAGCATGTGCTCTGCACAGAGGCCTGTAATCTGAACTGTGCTTTGCCAAGCCTCCTGGGGCTCTTTGGCCCTGAGGAAGGGGAGCTTTTTGTGATCACTCCCTTTATCTAATTGGTCCTTCAGCAGCGGGGCGCCTTTTTCTAATCAGCGGAGGCACCCTTACTCAGCCAGTGGTAGCCCCAGGCCTCATCACCTGTGGGATACAAGCCATGCTCTCTCCCAGGCTTGCTTGGGCCAACATCTCTATTTTTATTTCTGTCTCTTCTCACTCTTGGACTCCTGGTCTTTAGTCATCCCCACCTGCAGTATTTACAGTGCCCAGCAGGTGTCAGGCTCGAGTGTCTTTTCACAGATGTTCCCTCTGCAGTTAATGCACCTCCTACTCCACCTCTGCATAGCCTCATCTTTCTCGACTGTACTTCAGGGTTATCATGAAGCCGTCACTTAGCTATAACTTTTGGCCTCCATAGGCACTTCTGTGCTTAAAGGTTATGGTTCTTTATCTCATGTGATTGAAATTTTGAGTTTATAGATCTTCGTCCTTAATGAGGCTTTAAGGACAGGAGTCATTTCTAATCCTTAGCACAGAGCAGATGCTTTTTAACGGTGATAAAATGTATGGTTTAAATGACTCATTTTACAATAATTTTGCTTTAGCTTCCGATAGAAATAAAGTTTCCAGATGTTGTGTTCCTGCAATAAGAAATAAAGATGTGACCTTCCAGTTGTGTAAAGCTCATCAATGCTGTGTAAGTGAGTCGGGTGTGCTAAGGAACGTGGATCCAAGTGGGCTAGTTGTGAGAGAGAGAGACTTAACTATGTTAACAAAGGTAAGCCTTCATTGTGTCCTGCCAACATTTGATAGTTGCTTTTTGGCAAACTAAAGCCATAAAATTTTAAACTGTTCCTCGCCATTAAAGGGATTGAATATTGGGCCACTTTGGTGCACCTGTGTCTTGCGAATTGTCCAGTTGGAGATGGAGGTTTAGAAAGTGAGTTTCAGTCTTGTTTAAGTCTCTTCCCATCAGACTGGCCTCGTGATTTCCTACACACCATGTTACTTCCTGTCTACCTTTCCTTGGTGTTGTTCATGCCTGGATTGTCTCCTGTACCTGCTCAAACCTTGGTCCATTCTCATTTGTACCATAGAAGTTTGTCATGCCGGATACTGTCAGAACTAATTTTACTTAAGTTTGTGTTAAGGTGCAAAGCACACGTTTTGTATATTATCTGTTTTTTGTGTTTGTTTATATTTTTATGGTTTCTCTTCAAGAAATATTATGAGTAGGGAAATAACGAGATGTAAAGAGAAAAAAGTCATCATTCTCTTTCAAGTTGTTAGAACATCTACCTGCAATCATAATGCACTGTGGTATGTGTTAAAATAGGAAATATATGTCATGTCCCGTAGGAGCAGGAAAGTCAGTGGTGTTGGTGAGGGTGTGTCATGGAAGTAATCACAAAGCAGGTGACTGCTGGTTGGGGTCCTGAAACATTAGTGTGTGTTCCCTGTGTCCAGTAGTGGTCTGGAGGGGTCAGGAAGCGTGCCTTTCAATTTGAGGGAACAGAGGGTTTGAGGTCCTCTCTGTTCTATTGCTCTAGTATAGTATACTGCATAGCAGCTCATAAAATACTGTGTTTATAGTTGATATTTAAATCGCTGATTGATCATCAAAATTGGGATGTATCATTGGAAATGAAAATAGGAAGAGTCTTATGCTTTTTAGGTTTTTCCTTTTTTTCCGATGTCTCAGAAGGCTCTTTGACGGGGGACTTTTTATTCTCCCATACAATTCCATGAATACTTATACCCTGGCACTTATTTTAATGGTATTTTCAATTTATAAATGTCTCTGAAACACGTACTATAAACTATTTGAGGGTAATGACCATGGCCATGGATGACACATCTTAAATGTGCATCGTGTTAATGTTTGAGTGTCAAGTGGTCTACCATCAGTGCTTCCTTCTTTCACCCAGTTTTCTTCCTCATTTCCTTCTCCAAATTTGTCTCATTTTTCTACTCTCCCTTTTGCTTCTCTGTTCTTGCTTTCTCTTTCCCATTGCATGTGTCATTCTTCTTCTTCTTCTTCTTCTTCTCCTTCTGACTTCATTATTATGGCCAACCAAAACCTTTTCTAGGATTGTCTCTATCTTCCTTTCCTCTTCATTGCCATCCACAAACTCTTAGAGAATATTGTTGCTTGACTCCCTTACTTCCTAGCATACCCATGTACTTCCTGATCACTTTAGAACATTGAAAAGGGTTGGAATTTTTAAAAATAGGTAATTATAATCAGTCTTCTTTCACCTCTGGCATAAGACTCTTCTTCCTCAATCTGACCATTCTTAAATCTAGAAGTACTCCAGCTTCAAAACATAAGAGGGCTAATTCTGCCTAAGGGCACCAAAGAAGAATAAAGATGCCACAGATAAACGTTTAGTCCAGATTTATAATGGACTCTTAAGTGCCTAGTTGAGTGCTAACCGTTAACTCACTTGAACAACAGGGAGGTCATGACACAAACTAACATGTTAATTGTATAGACACTTCACCATTCCTCAATGTAGCTGATAAACTGCATCCAGTTAGCTTAAATAACATGAATGATGAATTTCCCTGCGTATATAAATTGGGAGTTCCTAAAGTTCTCTTTTTCCCTTTGTACAACTACTGACTGCCACCTCGCTTGGTCAGTGCAATAGAAAATGATGACTAAGAAACACATTGTCTCAATATCAGTGGACATAATGTCCTAGTAGTCTATAAAAATCTCAAAATTCTTAATCTAAAAGGTAGTTCTGCCAATCTTATATCCTTTTCCTTTGTTAATATAAATATCCAATCTATGAAGGTCTCAGTTTCCTTACTTAGAATATGAGGTGGATAGATTTGCTAATATCTAGGGACCTTTCCAATTTTAGTATTCCCTAGTTATAAGGGCTGAGCCAAATACAATGGCTCCCTTAATCATTAACCTCGCTCATGATGAAAGTTATCAGCAAGTTCTACTTGTAAGCGATCAAACATTCATATCCATGTATATTGTAGCACATTGACTTTTACAGAACTCAAAGTAACACAACATAGTTACATTCATAGACTTAAGGTCACTGTGGTATACTTTACAATTTTTCTTCTCCCTAGGAAGGAAATGTAGATCCCTAGGAAGGGATTTCTTTCTCTGCCTTTCAGTAATGTAAGCCTTTTATTATCTCTTGGATCCTAAAAATGGGTAGGGTTTTGGCAGGTGGAGCTTAGGACAGACATTCCAGGTGACAGGGACAACACGAGAAAGGGCAGAAGGAAGAATGGATTTTCAGAAAGACTTGATATCTTACATGATGAGAGCAGCGTTTCACAATCTCTGTCCTGCAGAACACTGGTTTTAGATGATGTTAATGTAGTTACAAGACAGAAGCATTTGGGAAGAGCTGTACTCTACATCCCGACATGAAATTCAAGTTTCACTTTGTTACATTACATACTCTGAAAAGTTTTGGAGGAAGGAATTGATTTATTTTTGTTTAATTCAGTCTTACTCACAGTTACTTGACAAACCTATATTCAGCTGATGGGACTGTATTTTGTGAAAGGCCAATCGGAGAAATGGTGAGATGGAGCTTAGGATATTTCTCTGTTGGGACAGGCATGTGATTATTTTTCTTATAATTCTTTACTGTTTGTCCTAACAATTGTTACTTTGCAGGAGTCAGTTTTTTAGTTTTGTTTTTTACATCTTTATTGGAGTATAATTGCTTTACAGTGTTGTGTTAGTTTCTGCTGTATAACAAAGTGAATCAGCTATATGCATACATATATCCCCAGGATTCAGTTTTAAGCCCTCTGTTTTTACCTGAGTTATTGGGACTCTTAGAAAGCTCAACAATCCTGGAGTCTTCATCTCTGATGTAGTTTCCAGAAGCTCCTGGCACTTACCACTATTTCCTCTTGATTCTTTCCTCCGACTTCAGACTTCTTACGATTATGAGCTGATGGTTTTCTCAGCCTCTAGTGTCAAAACCAGCTACCTCACTCATCTTCATTGTCTCAGTTACAAGGTGCAATATTTCCCATGTTTATATGTGTCAAAGTATAAGTCAGGGATTGATACATAGCATATGCGTAATAAAAATTGTATTTCTTTTTTTTCTTTGTTCAAAGGTATCCAAACACTGGCCAAGTTCTTAAATTGAAAGTAGAGTGATCTAACTTATTCAGCTCATCCAACCATCAATATTCAATACTTGTCTTTTTTCTTACACATATTTCTTGTATTCCAATTGTGACATTCTAGAGCACAGTGAGTACATTTATAACTTATTACTGCATTACTACCTTGGCTATTCCTTGACCAAAATTTACTTCATACAACTGACAGCCTAATTAACCTACTAGAGTTTTTTTTAATGTACGCATACATTAAAAAAAACTCTAGTAGGTTAACTGCATTGCTAATAACTGAATTTTTACACCTCTATGCACCCATGTATCCAACACCAGATCAAGATATTATAAAATATTTCTAACACCCTATACGGTTCTCTGTTACTTCTTTCTGTTCCATACTCTACCAGGGCAACACCTAAGCTGACCTCTATCTATCACCATATATGACATACGTGGAAACACACAGTGTGTATTCTTTGGTATCTGGCCTCTGGTTACATATCATTATATCAGTAGTTTATTCTTTTATTGTGTTTTCCTGATTTTTTAAACCTAGACATTCATACAGTGTCAAAGTACCACTGAGTTCTTCATATTATTATGCTGATCTCCATCTTCAGGGGCTTTCCACAGTCTTCCATGTGTCTTTCCACCTACTTTCTCTTCCATCTAATTATGTTTCATTTAACCAACCTCAGCCAGCCTTCCCCCATATTCCCCAACACGTAGCACTCCTGTGTTCAGCCAGTTTTGTCCCCTATTCCATAAGGCCTTTGTGCCATTCCTGACACTGTGCCTGTTCCCTGCCCGGAAGGCCTGTTCCCTACCCTCTATATACTTGTTCAAGACTCAGTTTAAATGCTACCTGTTCTGAGAAGTCTTCTCAGAAGAAGCCAGTACTTTTTGGAATCCTTCTTTAATGAAATCCCATAGCAAGTGTAATCTGTCCTCCCTGATCTGGTAATTAATTATCCATTGTTCCTGTCATAGAGTGTTTGTTTTCCTTGTGTGCTGTTATTATTTATTGAAGCAGATTGCAGTGACTTGAACCAGGAACTGGGTCATTTTCCTCTTCATTTTAGTGCAAGTTTCTGTGATATGAAGTTAAACTCTTTTTCCCTCACTTCCCATTCACCCTCAGCAGTTGTTAAACATGAAGTACAAGTGAAACTTATTGGTTCACAGGTTTTTGTGGTCCTTGGTTCTGGTCCCTAGGTCTAAGCTGCACTTCTGTAGTGCTAATTTGACTGATTTCTTATTGTCACGTAACTCAGGAATTAAGTAAATCATTACAAATTTAGATACATATAAGATAGTATAAAAAAACCCAGTGGATATCAGAAGTTTTGGCCTGGAGGAGAGTGTTGTATGAGTCCTAATTTGGTGGGGCTCACACTTAATGATCAAGCCTTCCAATATTCCACTGTAAGTAAGAAAGAGGTATGCAAATATATGGTTAATATTTAACAGGGTTGATAAAAAAGAGAAGAGAGAAAGGGACGACAGATATTTTGAGGGCCTTTTGGAATTCATGAACAATTATGATTGGATGGGGAAAAAGAAGAACCGAGGGCTAACCTCCCACAAGTGAAGTCAGGAAAGAGAGAAGGGCTCATCTGGTATGCAGGTAGAGAGGTTTGACCTACAGAATCTTAGAAAACCTCAACAATCTGAGCAGCGTTTGCAAGAGGCAAACTAAAGGGCTAACAAAAGTCTGCAAAAGTCTCACACAAAGAACTCTGGCATGGTGTTCATCATCTAGCTAATCCTAACATGCAGACATTTATGAGAGTAAAGTCAGGTCTTTGCCAGAGTGGGTTTCTTATTTGGGCAACTGGGTCAAATGAAGAAAGGCAGGTGTAGGCTGCCAGAGTAATAAATAAGGAGAGGAAAAAACAAAAAGAACGAGACATATCATTCATCAGTGATTTCCCCCCAGTATTCTTAGCCTCCACCTTATCTCCATCTTACTGCTAACACAGGAACTAGACCGAACAGTGAGGTAAAAGGTCTCTACAGAAACTGAGGTAATATAGAAAATAAAAAAATAAAACATAAAATTGTAAATTTTCTTCCTGGGGTAATTGAGATGATAGTTCAATAATAACATAAGATCAGGTGAAGTGTAAAGAAATTTTAGAAAAGCTGGATAAAGTAAGAAAACATCTGTTCGCTGGCATCTGAATGTTAGAGAGACACCAAGACATGTGAGCCAAGTTGTGGAGAGAAGGGAAACACAGACGCAAGCTTGACACTTGGTGCAGCTTTTGTCCTTGGGGCATTTGCTGATTCAGCTCATACAGCCTAGGAGCTGAAAAGCCAAAGAGTTCAAAAGACTGTAACCACAGAAGCCAATGGGCAACAGCTCAAGCTAAAGGCAACAACTAATGGAATGACAAGCTAAGTGTATCTTTAGTCTCACAGGGCTGCGGGAACCATTACATTTAAAGCCTAACAAATACAAGGGTAGTTGGGAATAGGGAGAATCCAAACATTCACATGGTAATCCCAAAGGGCAACACCCTTAGAGGAAGGACAAGACAGAAATAGACCAACCTTCACACAGACTGAAAAACGGCTTTGAATGAGCTCAAACTGAGAATGGACTAAGGTTACCAGTCCCTATAGTAACTGTCTGCCATGGGCCAAAGTATATCTTTTCAAGAGAAAGATAACAACATCCAGAATGTGGAGGTATCTTTATAGTTTCCTAAAATAAGTTAAGCCCAATTTTAGTATAAAAAATAATAGGACATAACCAGGAAAAAGACTAAATGATCAAATGTTCAAAAAAGAAGAAAGAAAGAAAAAAGACAATATAAATAGACACAGGAGGACAAGAGTTAGCAGGCCTTGGTTAAAAAAAAACAACAAAACTACTATGGTTAAACAAAGAAAATAGACACATGGCAAATAAGCATATGAAAAGATGCTACACATTCCATGTCATCAGTGAATTTTGAATTAGAACAATAATGAGATACCACTACACACCTATTTAAATGGCTAAAATCCCAAAACTGAAAACCGAAGTTGGTGATAATGCGGAACAATTGGAATTCTCATTTGTGGCGAGCGGGATACTTGGCAGTTGCTTACAAAATAAACGTACTTTTACCATACAGTGATCTAGTAATCATGCTCTTTGGTATTTACCCATAGGAACTGAAAAGTTATGAAAAGTTATGAAAGTAAGAGCCTTTACAGTGAGAAAATTCTATGATTCTCTGGTTTTTCAACTCATTAATTTGTGTAGTTCATCCATTTTACTCATTGTATACACTTAAGTATATTGTTCCTTGAAATGGCCCTTCAAAGTTGTTTCCTGTGCCACACACTATGAATGTTAGGGTTGGTCCTGTGTAAGTCTTACCCCCATTGAACTAGTATTATCCCTAAACAAGCAACTTTCTTCCATAAGGAAACAAAAAAGAGGTTCAGAAATGTCCAAACTAAATTTTTATAAAACTGTGTTATCAAATCTTCTTTATCAAAAAACTTCAAACATAGCAGTATGAGTTCCCATATACCCTTTACTCAGCTTCCCCAAATGTTAACATTTTATATTACTAGAGTATAATTATTGAAAGCAGAAAGTTTACATTGTCACAATGCTACTAACGATTTATAGACGCGTATTCAAATATTGCCTATTGTCTTGTGGTCCAGATTCAAATCTAGGATCCCTTATTGCATTTGCTTGTCATATCTCCCCATTCTTCTCTAATCTAGGATAGTTCCTCAGTCTTTTTTTGTCTGTTATGACCTTGAACTAATGGAAAATCTTATGCAGTCATTTTGTAGAATTTTTCTCAAATAGGGTTTGTTTGATATTTTCTCATGGTTAGACTGAGGATATGAATTTCTTGACAAGAACACTTCAGGAGAGAGATTATGCCATTTTCAGTACATATTAGAGGTACAAACAAATCTGTATGTCTCACTACTGGGGATGCTAACTTTGATGACTTAGTTATAATGATAGCTGCAAAATCACTATTTTTCCCTTTGTAATTATTTGAGATTGTTCAAATATTCTGCTTCTTGTTTAATTTTCCCATACTAATTTTAGCATCCATCAATAATTTTTGACTCCACCAGTTACTGTGGTGTTTGATGATTGTTCATTTTCTATTCCCATCGTTCCCTCTACATTTATTAACTATAATTTGAGTATAAGAAAGAGCTGTTCTTCTCGTTCATTTATGTATTTATCTGGTTATTTGTTCATATATATACATACATCAGTGTGAACTTGTGGATATTTATTTTATTCTACGGGTTAAAATTTATTACTATCATTAATAGTTTTGTTTCTCAAAGTGTTCCATATTTGGTCACTGGTACTCCTTCCAGCTGTCTCCTATATTTTTCCTACATGGCCATACAATTTTTGGAGTAATATCTTACTTTCTGACACCACAAAATGCTCCAGACCCATCTTTTACTTTCCTCTGTCTCAGCCTTGAATCAGTCATTTCTCCATGGAGTTCTTGTTCCTTGCATTAATAATGGTATTCAGAAACCAGAATCTTGGTATGAGGTGGATTTATCACTATCCAAGCTACCTCATTGTGTTTTCAGCAGAGAGAGCTAAAAATATATATACGAATACATAAAAATATACAAGTATCTCTATTTTCATATTATCTATCTGGGTGTGTGTGTATACACACACACGTGTGCACACACACACGTTATCTATCATCTATCTACATATATATATAACTTCAAATTGATATATGAATTCAAATTGATACCTTGATTCCAATGCAACACCACAGGGTTTATTCTAGCCTCCCTTACCCTTTCCTTATTTGTCACTCTTTAACAATTAGAAACCTGATTCTCATTATTTGCAGTCTATTTAGTCATTTGCTCAATTCTGGAATACACATAAAATATTTAAAAATCATTAACCTGTACACGTGTGAAAAATAAATTTACTAACAAGTTCAATATTTGTGTACATTTCTTTTTGTCTTTAGCTTTTCAGTATATATTGTGCATGGTTAATTACAGTATATTAAAATACTGTTTTCCAAAGTTACTTAGGTTAGCTCTTTCCCACCTCCTTCAGTGTGTTTTTTTTTCTTCTGCAGTGTGAGAAAATCCAGTACTTTGTGTTCAACTCAGACTACCAAACCAGAAGTTCTAGCAGAAAAGGTGATAATCCATATGTGCAATAAGATCCCCAGGTGATTCTTTTCATTGGAGAAATATGAGGAACACTGCTTGACGTCTCTACAACTAAGATGTCTAAAATGAAACTTCAATTATTCCTTCTTCCAAACTGTCCCATCCTGCAAATCTTTTCTTCCTCAGTGAATGGTGCCATGATTCACACAAAAAGTAACTCAATGCAAAAAACCTGGGAATGATCCTCAATTCCTTCCTTTTCTTCACTTTCTGCATAGACTGTATCATTAGGTCCTCTGGAATCTCATCTCTCTCTCTCTCTCTCTCATCACATATATAATGTTTCTCTTCATTTTCATTGCCACCATCTTAGCCACTACCATTTCTCCTTTGCTCTACTTGAACAGCCTAGTATCTACACAACTATCTTCTCATTTAATTGCTTTCTCTTGCATCTAAGATAAAGTCAAAATCCTTAGCCTTATAGATTCTGGCCTTGCCTTTTCTTGTAAGTTGTATTTTCATACTTATAAGTACAGGCACACTCACACGCACACACGTATAGTTGGTATTGTTAGTTTAGGTTTGGTTTGCCCTCCCATCCTAGCATGAGAAAATTAAGAAACAAAGTCAAACCAAAAAAAAAAAAAACTTTAAAAATAAATTTGAATAATATCCTTTCCCTCCAGAACATTTCTCTAAAGCAGTATTATCATTAATGGCAGTACAGACCAGAATTTTTTCCCTTAGACATAAAGGCATGGTGAAGAAGTCTCATTAAAAACTGGAATCTAAGCTTTCAATGTCAAATTCTGTCTCTAATCTTCTGCAGTAAGCCATAATGATTAAAGTATAGGAATCTGAATCAGAGGTCTGGTTTAGTATAATCTTTTTTGTACTAAGCTTTGTACCTTAGACAAGTCATTTATCTCTCCATTCCTTAATTTCTTCATTTATAAACGGAGATGTTAAGAGTATTGATATTCAAGGCTAATGAAAAAAGAACGCATCTAAGTACTGTATCAAACACTTTAAAAAGTAACCAGTTCAGGTTCTCTGCCCATTTTTAAATTGGAATATCTGGGGGTTTTTGATATTAGATTGTATGATTTCTTTAGATAATTTGGATATTAACTCCTTATCAGATATATCATTTGAAAAAATCTTTCATTCAGTAAGTTACCTTTTCATTTTGTGATGGTTTTCTCCTCTCTGCAAAAGGTTTTCAGTTTGATATAATCACACTTGTTTAATTTTACTTCTGTTGGCCATGCCTGAGGAGATAGACCCCCCAAAAATATTGCTAAGATCAATGTCAATGTATTTTTCCTAGGGGTTTTATGGTTTCAGGTCTTAAATGTGAGTCTTCAATCCATTTAAAATTTATGTTTATGTATAGTGTAAGGAAATAATTCAGTTTCACTCTTTTGCAAGTAGTTGTCCAATTTTCCTAACACCATTTATTGTCTTTATTTCATTGTATGTTCTTGCCTCCTTTGTTGTAGATTAATTGATCACATAACTGTGGGTTCATTTCTGGGCTCTGTATTCTATTCCACTGACCTATGTGTCTGTTGTTATGCTAATACCATAGTGTTTTGATTACTATAGCTTTGTAGTATAGTCTGAGATCAGTGCATGTCATACCACCAGCTTTGTTTTTCTTTCTCAATATAGCTTTGGTTATTGGAGGTTTTTTGTTTGTTTGGATGATTCTATACAAATTTTAGGATTATTTGTTCTAATTCTGTGAAAAATACCATTGGTATTTTGATCGGGGTTACATTGCTTTGGGAATACATACAAATGACCAAAAGACACATGAAAAGATGCTCAATGTCACTAATCATCTGGGAAATGCAAATCAAAACCACAGTGAGATATCACCTTACACCTGTCCGAATGGCCATCATCAAAAAGGGAACCCTTGTGCACTGTTAGTGGGAATGTAAATTGGTGCAGCCACTATGGAAAACAGTACAGAGGTTCCCCCAAATGTTAAAAATAGAATTACCATATGATGAAACAATTCAACTTCTGAGTATCTATCCAAAGAAAACAAAAACACTAATAAGAAAGGATGTATGCACCCCTCTGTTCATTGGAACATTACTTATAATAGCCAAGATATGGAAGAAACTAGTGTCCATAAATAGATGAATGGATAAAGAAGATGTGTATATATACACATATATATAATGAAATATTACTTAGTCCTAAAAAAGAATGAAATATCTTCACTTGCAACAACATGGATTGACCTAGAGTACTAGGTGTGCTAAGTGAAATAAATCAGACAGAGAAGAACAAATACTGTATGATTTCACTTATATGTGAAATCTAAAAAAATAAAGCAAAGAAAACAAAACAGAAACAAACTTGTAGATACAGAGAACAAACTGGTGATTACTAGAGGGGAAGGGGGATAGGGGACTGAGAGAAATAGGTGAAGGGGATTAAGTGGTACAAATCTCCAGTTATAAAATAAATGTCTTGGGGATGCAATCTACCGCATAAGGAATATAGTCAATAATACTGTAATAATTTTGTATGGTGATATATGGTTACTAGACTTATCATGGTGACCAATTCAAATGTATTTAGATGTTGGATCACTATGTTGAACACTTGAAACTAACATAATATTGTATGTCAACTCTACTTCAATAAAAAAGTGACCAGTTAACATTAATTGGTATTATAATTACATTTTCTCTGCATAAAGGCACATTTTATTGATTTTTTCATTATAAAGTATAAAAGTACCTTTTACTTTCAAGATGAGTTCTAAGATTACTTGTTAATGTTAATATGGTAATTTAAAAGACGTCTAGATATAATTTAATTTTAATTGCCTAACACAAATATGTCTGATATTCACCAGTATGAATTCAAACCTATTAGTAAAGATGTCAAATGAGTCACCAAAACATTTTTGTTTATTGCCTCTCATTGAACCCTAAATGCTAACAAGACTTTTTGTTGGAATGAGGGATCAAAATTTTATACTCTTTAAGAACTAATGCCATAGCTGTTTTATTTTTATAAATAAAGCTCTTCCCGTTTACTTTGTAGTGTACAATTTTTGAATGGCCTGGAAAGAGAAAAATTATTCTTTGGGCTGACAAAAATGATAAAGAGGCTCATTGCTGATGAAGGGAAGAAGACAAAGAAGAATAGAGAAAGAAGGATTCGTTCCTCTTTCAAAAGGGGGGCAAGATACTAGAGCTTTCTGCAGGGAAACTGAAGCACACCTTTCTTTCTGAGATTTGAAAGGAAGAGATGCCCTACATTGAAATATCTAGAGTATATCTTCCATTTAACAATGAACCTAGCTAATCATCCAGTGAGGAAGAAAAGAGTAAAATAGCCTTTGATCAAGTCCTTTCTGTGGTGTTAAATGCAACTAATTATAATGAATATCACATATCTAATGAGTTCAAGAATTCCCCTTGGAAGAATTGGTCTGTCCTTTACAAAAAAGAGAGTTCAAGTGAGTTATTTGCATTTGGTAGGGAAGCTCTACTGTCTAAATCATACTCATTTAAAGGTGAAGTTCAGGGCTTCCCTGGTGGCGCAGTGGTTGAGAGTCCGCCTGCCGATGCAGAGGACACGGGTTCGTGCCCCGGTTTGGGAAGATCCCACATGCCGCGGAGCGGCTAGGCCCGTGAGCCATGGCCGCTGAGCCTGCGTGTCCAGAGCCTGTGCTCTGCAACGGGAGAGCCCACAACAGTGAGAGGCCCGCGTACCGAAAAAAATAAAAGGTCCAGTTCAAAGTCTGCCATAATTTGTTATTATGTATGTAATTTTTGAATGTAATATACAGTTATATATGTATATAACATCAACAAGAAAGTGACCCACTTTAGAGTCAAGAAAATATATAGGTGAAGTGTAAAAGGGTTGGAATAGATATACCATAACAGTAACAACACAACAAAACAAGACAACAACAGCAAAACTGGAGTGGCTAAGAAAATATCAGAAAAAAATATATTTTAAGATGAAAATTTTTACTAGAGACAAAGATATTTTAAACTGATAAAATGATTATACCATCTAGAATGTATAATAATTATAAACTTATATGCACCTAACAACAGAACTTCAAAATACAATGAAGCAAAATCAACACAACGGAAAAGAGAAACAGACAGTTCTACAATAATAGTTGGATACTTTAATACCTTTCTTTCAATAGCAGAACAGACAGAAAATCAACAAGAAAATAAAAAAAAAACTTGCACAGCATTATCAATCAACTAGACCTAACAGCCATCTATAAAACCTTCCACCCAACAGCGTCAGAATATACATTCTTTTCAAATGCACATGGATATACTATATGCTAGGCCATAAAACAAATTTCAGTACTTTTAAAGGATATAAACAATACAAAGAGTGCTCTCAGATGACAACAGAATGCAATAAGAAATCGTTAACAGAAAGAAATTTGTTGAAAATCACAAATGGAAATTCAACAATATATTCCTAAATAATTCATGGGTCAAGTAAGAACTCATAAGGGGAATTAGAAATAATTTGAGATGAAGTAAAAGGAAAGTATAACATATTAATATTCGATTGGTCGCACATAGTCTTTTGAAAAGCAGAGGGGTTAGACAAAGAGATCTAAATTAATTAAAAAATCATTTATTCTTCTGGGAATAAAAAGAACTGGGCTTAGTCTCAGTTTTGCCTTTCTTTATCTTTGTGTCTGTTGATCATCTTGGAATAGTCATTACATAGCCAGAATACAGTTGCCATCTCAGGAATCAAATACTGTTATCTCTAGGGCTACCATAACAAGATACCACAAACTTGTTAGCTTAAAAGAACAGAAATTTATTTTATCACAGCTCTAGAGGCCAGAAGATCAAACTCAGAGTGTTGAGAGGGCCATGTTCTTTCTGACGCCTCGAGGGGAGGATCCTTCTTTGTCTTAACCAGATTCTGGTGGTGGCCATCAATCACTGGTGTTGGCATTTTTTGATTTGCAGCTGCATCACTCTGGTCTCTTCCACTGTTGTCACATGGAATTGTCTCTGTGTGTTTCTGTCTCTGGAAACAATTTAAATAGAAATTTCTATTTTTAAAAAACAAACTGTTGATTACTATGCTCTATTTAGATAGTTCCTCTAACCCACACCCAGTTCCATTTCCCCATATGTATTTGAGAAGGAAAGAGGAACTCCTGTGAGCTATCCTATTGGAAAAAATCAATGATACAGTGCTTTACTAGAGATGCCTCTTACCTAAAATATTTGAATTAAATATAAAATCTGGGGAAATTATCACCCAGTTTCCCTCTTCTAGAGGCATGATCTAAATGATAGACAGCAGAATATTTTATACCCGTGAGGTTTGCTGACATTATTGATTTGATCCAGAATCTGTATTTTCTCTCTAAAGAAAACAGTATTCTCTCTTTCCTTTCTTTAATTTATAATGTTGATGTCTTAAGATTATTGTCAGAGAGGATGCTTGTAGTTCAAACGATTTGGCTGTATTTCACCAGTATTATTACAAGATAGTCAAACAATGGCTGGGCTCCAGTATAGACCTCGGTCCCTTTGTTCCACTGGGATACGGATGTGAAAGCCACTGTTTCCTTATATTCCAAAGACCAAATAAATAAAACAAATAAATAAACACAAAAAAACAAGTAAATGAAACTATCTTAAAACCAACTCTCTTTTCTTCCTCATCCATGTTAATTCTCTTCTATCTAAAATTACTTCCTGGAAGTGATTTTTATGTTTCTTAGAGCCTCTTTATGTATATATCCACACTAATGCATATAAAACTGTTCCTTGTAGATCTTTTACTTTTTCCATTTGAATAATTATTTTCACATGTCATATAGAGTTTATCCATTGTCCTAGATATGCATTTTTCCTGTGTATTTGAGCATCATAGGAAGATAAATTCTACTCTTGAAAATGTTAACTGGTGACTGAGACACAGAAAGCCATTCTTCTTACCATTTTTCAATAGTGAGTAGTAGATTCTGTAGGGGTGGAATTTTAAGATGTAAGTATACTGTTTTTCTACACTCCAATTACGTTCCCCTTATCATAGAAATTGACCAGTGAAGTGTGCTGCTGACTTTTCAGAATCCATGTACATACAATCCATTAAGTTATTAGATATAACGTTGGTCAGAAAAGCATACTGTGAAATGTTGCTTTTATTTAAACTCCCACTATTTTCACTCCATGGTTTCAAGATTTGACTTCTTTATTGCCCTGTGGTGGTGGGCTCTGTGAACTGCATATTTACGGGTCTGGAGCACGTATCTTCCCGGAGGTATTCAACTCCTCAGGTACAAGCTAAAGAGTAGATGATAAGAAGCATTCAGATTTATTAAAACTAATTAAGAATATCAGTAGCCTGACTGTTGTTTCTAAAAATATAAAATATTTATCCTTCTGTTGTCAAACAACCATATTTCATGAAAAGAAGTATAAATCCTTTTTTGCTTGCAATAAAAGAACAATAATTGAAGGTATTCTTCATTTGGACCAAATACCTTCTCTGAAAATATAAGTGAAAATAGGAGTTGAACTTTCCAAAATATTCTTTAGTAAATAAAACTCCACATATAATTTCAAATTATCATTTAATTTTACCTTAAATTTAAATATCTATATTGACTTAAATGCTGTCCTCTGTAATTTCGGATGATTCCCTCCTTTATATCTTCTTCCTCCCTTCAACAAATAAAATACATATGAATGCCTGACATGAGGTAGGGTATTCTCTGTGAAATAATGATGTTGGTATACTTGATTTTGACTTAGCAGAGGGGTTGAGCCTCTGTGTTGGTGAATTCTCCCCAGATGGTGCGTGTGGAGAGGGTCAGGCATATCTCTGTGCTCCTGAAGTTTTCTCTGTGAAACTGTCAACCTCCAATATCAGAAATAACTTCCTTCGTGAGAAGGATTTTCAGACATGAAAAGTTTTCTCTTAAAGTGCAAGTATTTTTAAAGTCTATAAAATATAGAGCATTATAAATTTTCTTTAGTTACTACAAGCTGAATTTTAACTGAGAAGACTGGGAAGTCCATGTATGTGTACATGCATGCATGCGTGCATGTTTGTGTGCTACACGTGTGTGTGTGTGTGTGTGTGTGTGTGTGTAGGTCTACTGAGGATACAGAACATATTCTGGACATGACAGAGCAGTGGTGTATCAGAAGGGAAAAGAGTATAAAGGACCAGCTTCACCTGCTTAATTTGTCCCCTGACCTGGTGTCGTCTTATTTTCCACCATCCTTTGCTGATCTGTATACTAAATACCCAGGGCTCCTGGGTACCTCCAGGTACCTCTGTAAGTTTTACAAGCCTATCAATATCCCATGTACAGTGGATGGAACCTGGACTTTTTGCCCATATAGTTTTCCTTTCCCTCAGAGTTTTCGTCTGAGCTATGTCATGGGGTAGGTACTGTTGTGAAAATTTGTGCTCACTTGTTAAATAGAAACTACTCATTGAACTGTTTAAACAAATAAACAGTATCTTGAGTCAGTTGCAGGGCACCTCCAGTCTCCACAAAGCAGAGTTACTTTGGGACAGGAAGGTCTTTTACTTTCCCCTTAAATCAAAATACAAAGTTATTGAGCAATTCTAGGACCAACCCTATAGTTGCAAACTTGGGAAGAGATCACAGGATTCTGTAATCGTCTGCTTATCCCCTTATTGGGACAGCAAATAGCTCAATAGTTCTTATACTGAAGTCAAAACGAAGAATAATACCGGAACAAAGTCTGCATTGAAAGTTTGTGTCTTATTTTTATTTTCTCTTGGCACATAGTAGGTAACTGTTAAATGTTCTCTTGATAAATGTTAAAAACACACAAGATACTTCATATACTAGGGGTCATAAAATTTCAACTTTTCTTTTGGTGTAGGGGTTGATGATGAAAAGTTTGGAAACTTCTGATCCATGTTAATGTTCCTGCTTTGAGAACTGCAGGGTGCAGCTTTTAGATGGAAAAAGTTGCCAAGAGGACCAGAAGTAGAATAAAGGCATTTATGTAATTCTTCCTTATAGTTTCATTTATTGGTTTTCAGCATCTAACTTTGAAAAGTTGCCTGAGGCTGCCTAGGGCCTGCAGTAAGGATCACAACAGCTGTGCTGTCCTACCCCCTCCCCACACGTGGGAACAGAACCTACCCAGCAGTGCTAATAGAGGCCCATGGCTTTCCGCCCACCTCGGTACTGCTCAAGGCAGTGGCTTTTTTCTACCAGCCTCACCCTTCTCCATGTGAATCTTTTTCTTCTTTCCAGTTTTATTGAGATATAATTGACATATAACACTGTATAAGTTTAAGGTGTACAACATCATAATTTGATACATGTATATATTGCAAAGTGATTACCACAATAAGGTTAGTTAACACATCCATGACCTTACACAATTACCTTTTGTGTGTGTGTGTGTGTGTGTGTGATGAGAACATGTAAGATCTACTATCTCAGAAACTTTTGAGTATGCAATAGAGTGTTGTTAACTATAGTCAGCATGCTGTACATCAGACTCCCAGGATTTATTCATCTTATAACTGGAAGGTTATACCCTTTGACCAACAACTCCCCATTTCCTCCACTCCCCAGCCCTTGACGGCCACCATTCTACTCGGTTTCTGTGAGAGCAGCTTAGATTACACGTAAAAGTGAGATTATGCAGTGTTTGTCTTTGTCTCTCTGACGTATTTCACTTAGCATAATGCCCTCAAGGTTCATCCAAGTTGTTGCAAATGGCAAGATTCCCTTATTTTTTAAGGCTGAATAACATTCCATTCTACATATGTGACATATTTTCTTTATTCATTTGTCTGTCAATGGACACTATAGAAACAGAAACTCACTCAGTTCCTACAAGTGTCCAAGGTAACAATAGACAAAATATGGATGTTGGTGGGTGTAGATCCAGGCAGTAGGTTAGACTACATCCCACAGGCAGGAAGGCCGCTATTTTAGGAGGAGCTGCTTTGAATATGAATCAAATAATAATTGATTTATATATCACCAGTTCAGAACTAACTCATCTGTTTTAGACACCTCACCATAGATATGAAATGAGAATGAGTGGAAAAAGAGGCTTCTGAAGGCAAACAGTCATAAAACCCATTATTATTCTGTAAAAAGGAGACTATACAGTCTTACCTTCAGAACCTCAAATCAAACAAAGACATGTAGCAGCCTCAGTGGGATATAATCGCAACAGAAAAAATACAAGCAGAAGGCAGAGGAAAAAGAAGTGCCATTTGGTATGGGAATAAATAGGTCTGTATGTCTCAAAAGCCTCCTATAAACATGTCTGGGTGTCAATATAGTGTAATAATTAATATCCATAAACCCTGAGTCTTAAGAAAAAAGAACTGTATCTTTTGCTTTCTTTTAGAAAGGGACAGAAAGGTAACTATATTTGCTCTAATAAATACAGAGACTTAGTGCACTTAAATATTTGATCAACTAATTAAAAAAATGTTTCTTACAGTATACATCATTTTCTGATGAAACAGGGGTAAAATAAGGTTCTAGGGTGTGAGGAGGGCATGAGGTATTATACACATTTTCTTTTCTGTCCTTTTGTGGCTGAATATCCTTTTCCAGGCCTAAAGAAGTAGTAAAATTATGCACCTAAGATTGAATAAAAGGTTTCATAGACATATTTTACATATATGCCATTAGATTTCCACAGAGTTATTTCAGGCTGCTGACAGGTTGCTTGCTTGAGCTGAGACCCCTCTAAACAAAGCCCAGGAAGAAGCTAACCACTGTGAAAGCCAACTTATTTATTCTGTGAGTAACTTGGCTGCAGAGCAGACTAATTACCCCTTTAACCACACTGTTTGAACTCATTGTACTTATCTGGGAATCACTATTCTGAAAGTAGAGAAGGGGACTAGGGAAGTTAAAAGAGACAAAAGATCTAAATATGGTCTCTTTGCAGAATCTCAAAGGTCAGGCAACAGGCTTCTTTCTGATGGTTTTAAAAAGAGAAGATGAGCTGTGGTTTAAAGGTCCACTTTGGAATTCAAATTCTACCTCAGGTGTAGCCTGAAGGCTAGTCTCCACCTGGAGTGAATCACTGAAGGATCATTTCTCAGCACATAGTCAGTGTTTGTTAACTTTTCATATTATTTTATCCCAGTGAATAATATTGATGAGGGATTTTGAAACTATTAAATTCCGCCAAAGGACTTGATTTTGTAATGATACCAAACCTTGGAAAATAAAGGAAGTAGAGATTGGTGAATCCTTGACAAATTATTAGAGTTATAACTGATTGTTTCATAAGGAAAGATAGGGAATGGATCACTTAGGAAACTGAATGAATACTTTGAATCTCATCTATTTCTGTTAAAACTACAGGTTAGTTGAGCTCAAAAATTGTAGGTATAAAAATTGTGTTTTTTGGTAATAAAATTTGTTTTAGCCCTTCTCTCAATTATGCATTTAAATGTTGACCAATTCACAAGTAACTGTTTACAGTCGATGGATTGGCCAGTGGCTTTGGGATCATTCATTTTATAGTCTGGGATTTCCAGTGTGATCTTTATTTTCCCATTTATACTCTATTTCATACATTTTATTAGCAGTAGTAGTAGAAATAGTAGTAGTAGTATCATTATTATTTAGTTAGAGTAGAATTGTTTCTATAACTTCTTACGATCAGACATATACTAAGCAACACACATTTTGAAAGCACTGGTGTTGGAGTAAATTCGATGTTGATGAGACTAGTCACTGCCCTTAAAGGAGCTTGTCTTCTAGTTGGAAAGATGTGACATATACAATAATCTGAGGCATTAAGTAAATACATGGGTCTGAGGGCAGAAGATCCTGAAGGAAGCAAGCTACAAAGAACTCATTTTGAATCCTGGCATTAATATTGGCAGATCTCCTCACACCTTTTTACGACAGTTATAGACAAAGCAAGTAAGACTGGAGAATACACTGCAATGGCCAAAATAAGATTTAATGTCATTTCAGCCTAGGGGATTCTTTCTAGGCTTTGAGTATATGATAATTTAAATGCTACCTAAATAGTAAATTTACTTTAATGCTGACAACGTAGAAAAGATACTTTGCTGCAAAAGTATACACAGTAGTAACAAGTGGATTTTGGAAGAAACTAATATTTTGTCTTATACTGGTAACTACACTATTGCCCCAGACTTAGCAGCAGCCTTTACTCTTTGTTGTTTTCTTCTAAGACTGAAGAGCCTCCTTATTGTTTGTGCTGATTTTTTTTCCACCAACAGATCTCAGAGCAATCTGAGTGCACTGGCCAGTTGGGACAAAATTATCATTAGAATTCTTGGCTAGAGAAGAAAGCTCCTAATTTAAGAATGGCTTTTTGCCTTCTGAGAGCTCAGAAGAGCAAATTGCAAGCCATCTACATTTATAAAACATGTTTTAGTATGGAAAATTTCAAACATCTACAGAAGTAAAAAGAAAGAAGTAGAAACTTTCATCAATTGTTCTCATCAAATATCAATTTCAGGCCAATATATTTTCTCTATACCCTCTCTTACTACTACCACCATAATCCCCAGCAATTTTAAAGCAAATCCCAGATTTCTTTTTCTCAGTGAAAACGTCAGTATACATATTTCTAAAATGCAAGAACTGCCCTTTTTAAGCTCAACTATGTCATTATCACACATCCGCAAATAATAATGATTCCTTAATATCAACAAATAGCCAGTCAGTTCATGTTTCCTTGATTGTCCTATAAATGTATTTTTATTTTAATAACCATTATTTATTTGATTGCTGATCCAAACACAATTTCTTTTAAAGTATAGGTTTAAAAGAACTCAATTTGCTCATTTTTCTTGCAAGTATTTGTCATTGAATTCAAAGCATTCATCCAGTAGGGTTCCCAACTGTCTGGATTATGCTGATTGCATCCCCTTTCTGCTTATATGTTTATCATGCTCCTTTGGCCCATGTATTTACTGTCAGTTGGTAGATAGATCTAGAGCACGGACATAATTCAGGTGTGATTTTTTTGTCAAGTTTACTTCATAGATAATATTGATGAATTCCAAAAGGAACTGTAAAGTGTCTGTCTTACTGTGACATTGCAGCCATTAATGATCAATGTCTAGATCCATTAATTTATTAAGGGTACCAAATGGTGATATTCTACTAACTAGATGATTATTCATTTACTAGCTAGAACATTATTTCATCAACCACTTGGTTGCCCTGAGTTACAGTTTAATTAGGAAAGGAAGAATAAATGTTTCTTTTATTTTATTTACCAGTTTTACAAAAAAAGAAAAAACAAGAGAGAGAAAGGTTGACTCTTCCAAAGATGACTAATGAGGTATTTTCTTTCTTTGTTGTTGTTTTCAGTGAGGTTGTTATAAGTATCGATGCAGAGATTGTCCCCTCTTAGGTTCACGGATCCTGTTCAAGTTGGCTCCTGAGTCCTTTCCACACAACCACAGTAGTCTTTGGAGTCTTCCCAGCTGTCTTGTATGACAAGATGTAACAGGAACATCTTGTTCGTTTCTTATGCTGGATTTGAAGTCAGCTGTTTCTCCAAGGAGACATTATCCACTGTGTTTATTCAAACTTGTGTTCCTTCTAGTTTAACCTTCTCTCGAGACATGATTTTTTTTTAAACAAATTACTTACTGAATTTTTCACCTTTTCAAATCTTGCTATTCTCCAATCACTTCATTTCTGAATTTTTCTAATTTTTTTTATGTTTTTCTTAAAACCAGTTTCTATTCCTTTGAAAATTTCTTTTACTTTTTCCGCAATATCAGGCAATAAATTTCATTTGTTCTGTGGACGTGTCTTTCTGTCACGTGTTCAGGATTTGCTGGAACTTTCTTTTCACCCTTCTTTTTTCTTTTTTTTTCTCACTGATTTTCTACAGGATGTGAATGGAATACTCTTCTGTCACTCATTTTTAAATGAAATAAGTTTCCACTTTAGGAGGGAAACATAGATCAGAATATAATTTCTAGCTTCAGAACTCCAGGGCTCACTATCTTCTATTATTTTCACAACATAATTTTATTTATTTATTTATTTATTTATTTATTTATTTATTTATTTTTTGCGGTACGCGGGCTTCTCACTGCTGTGGCCTCTCCCGTTGCAGAGCACAGGCTCCGGATGCGCAGGCTCAGCGGCCATGGCGCACGGACCCAGCCGCTCCGCGGCATGTGGGATCTTCCCAGACCGGGGCATGAACCCGTGTCCCAGCAGGCGGACTCTCAACCACTGCGCCACCAGGGAAGCCCCACAACATAATTTTAAAAAATGACCTTAAAATTTCTAAAATCTTCCTCCTCGGCCCTCCTATGCCCATTTACCCAGGCCTCCTCTTTCCTGTCCTTGTTGAGTATGGGGATTTGTTCTGGAATGGTGCTTTGGTTTGATAGATGTCAAGGTTTCACAGACCCCAGAACACTTGGCGTCCTCAGAACATTTCAAAGTTCTTGCACTCAGCTGCAAAGTGGAGCCTGCAACATTCACTCCCAGTTTCTGCCGCTGTTCTCAGTGAGTTTTTCAATCTCAGTGAGTTCGTGAACCATAGTAACCTTTGGCTCTCCTGAAAGAGAGAGAGAGTCCTTCCCTCGTCTTCCTCCCACACACCTTGGGATACACATATGTAGGTCTTTTTCCTGTTGTTGATTTGTTCCTACCTGGCTGTATGTTGCAGTTCATGTGGACACCTTGCTGTAGATGTTGTCTGTGGGTTTTTGATCTTGCTATCCTAGATGCTTTTCTTTCTTCTTTGTGGGGGTGGGGGGTTGTGTATTTAGGGGAGGGGTGGCATATTCAGGGATAAAAATCTTCTCTGTAGCCACCACCATTTCCCCAGAATCCTCTGCCATTAATATTTAAAACAAAATCATAGGAATCATTATCCGGATCCTTAGGATAATCATTACATTGTATCTGTCTTTTTTCCAGGCTTCAAGCTGCCTGTGGCTCGCCACGTTAGTATACTGACATGACTGGGCAATGCCTAATTTGATGGGCTCTTTCTGTACTACCTTCCTCCTAATCATGACAGTCTTGTACGCTATACATAGTCTTCTTCACTGATAGGGAATTTAGAAAATACAGGAAGCCATGGGTTTAACAGCTGAAAGTGGAATTAATGTGTTCTTTTTCTCAGGTAAAATATCATAAGACTCCTTAGGCCAAAGTTGTAAAATGAAATCGCAACTTTCCTGGAATCATTTTGCAAACGTGAATGCCCACATAAAGTACACTAGGACTTGAATCCAAGGAATAACACATTTTTAGAGCCTCCAAATGTATAAACTTAGTACAATTCTGCATTACTTCTTAAGGCAACTGAAGAAAATAATTTTGTGATCAAATAAATATTGATTTTATTAACATAGTTATTTTAAAAGTTTACAAAACTTATAAAAAATGTTAAGGCTCTATCAGCCTCATCAGTTGTTATTTCTTTCCTAGAATCTTGGCTAAAGGAACAGTCGTTTGAGGGGAAACATGGTATAAAATGGGAAGATAATCTAACAGTGAAGATAGTTATATCTCTTCCTGTGTGATGAACTACTCCTAAGCTTGGTGGTTTAAAACAGCAGGCACTTTATCTCCTCACAATTTGTGAATCAGCAGAATGGGCTGGGATCTCCTGGGTGGATCTATCTTGCTTTCACCTGAGGTGACTACTGAGGCTGCCATCATCTGGTTGCTGGACCGGGGCTGGTTGCTTTCACATGTCTGGCCATTGGTGCTGGCTGTGGCCTGTGCCTAGTCTCCACTAGGTTAGCCAGGCTTCCTAACAGGTCAGGTTTCCATGAGGACAAACCCTAAAGCACGAGTACTCTCCAAGCTTCAGCTCTTGATATGCCACTGGGCCAAAGCAAGTCACGTGACCAAGCCCAGGTCAAGGTGGAACAAAACTACACAGGGTGAGAAAACGGGGGGGAGGGGCATTTGCACTGGGGGTCAGTAGTCTAACAAACTGCTGCAATAACTATATAAAGAAAAACACCCCGGAGGACAACTGGTAAAAAATAAATGTGTGCGGGGTGGGGTGGGGTTTGGCGTGCGGGGTGGGGTGGGGTTTGGCATGCGGGGGGCAAAGGCAGTAAACAGGGGCTACCAAAATCTGAAGATTCTGGAATTTTTGGAAAATCCACTGGGATTAAAGGAGTTACACAACCATGTTCTGACACCAGAAGAAAGGTGCCAGTTGAGCATCAGGGAAGTCTAGCGCTCTTCCTCCATCGCATCAATTTTCACGTTTCTTTGACTCGGCATATTTGTAGAATGAATCATGACTTTCTATAAATTTTTAATTCAGTTTTTCAAAGAAATAGTGACCTCGCTTCTATCTGCTGTGTCACAAAAATGCCGTAGAAAAAAATTCCTTCTGTTAAATCGCTCACTAGGTGAAATTGTATGTGTAACCTAGTACCAAAGAGGTATTAAGAATCGCCAGAGCCGAGCCGGCCCTCCGCATCACGCACCCTATAGCAGCCAGTGGGTGAGCCGGGAGTCGAGGAGGTCACCGTGGGAAGGAGGGGCGCGGGCAGCGTGGCAGCCTCCTTCCGTCTCCATGGAGCTACCTCCGGCCTCCGGTACAGGGAATCGTCTGCAGCAGCCAGTGGTGGCCAGCCTTGCAGCGCTGTGTTCTAGGTCAGTAGCTTCCAAGACTCCAGTTGGATTCATTGGAGTAGGCAACGTGGGGAGTCCAGTGGCAAAAGAGCTCATGAAACATGGCTAGCCACTCACCGTTGTTGATGTGTTCCCTGATTCATGCAAAGAGGTTCTAGATGCAGATGAACCCGGTAGTGTCTTCTGCAGGGGATGTAGCCGAAAAAGGTGACAGAATTATTACAATGCATCAATGCACTAGAAGCTTATTGTGGAGCAAATGGAATTCAAAAAAAAGTGAAGAAAGACTCACTATTAATAGATTCCAGTACTGTTGATCCTATGGTTTTCAGAGAATTGGCCAAAGAAGTTGAGAAAATGGGAGCGGTTTTCACGGATGCCCCTGTTTCTGGTAGCGTGGGAATGGCTCGATCTGGCAACCTCACACTTAGGATGGGAGGGCTTGAGCTGCTGTGGTGCATGGGCTCCCATGTGGTGCATCGTGGAGCTGTTGGGACTGGCCAGGCTTCGAAGATCTGCAAAAACTTGCTGTTAGCTATTAGTAGGATTGGAACTGCTGAAGCTATGAATCTGGGACTCAGGTTAGGGCTTGACCCAAAACTCTTGGCTAAAATCCTAAATACGAGCTCAGGACAATGTTGGTCAAGTGACACTTATAATCCTGTACCTGGGGTGATGGATGGAGTTCCCTCGGCTAATTACTATCAGGGCGGATTCGGAGCAACACTCATGGCTAAGGATCTGGGATTAGCATGAGACTCTGCTACCAGCACGAAGAGCCCAGTCCTTCTGGGCAGTCAAGCCCATCGGATCTGCAGGGATGTTGTGCGTGAAGGGCTACTCAAAAAAAAAGACTTCTCATCCGTGGTCCAGTTTTTGCAAGAGGAGGAGACATTCTGAGTTTGCCCTCACAGTTTGGCTGTGAACACTGAAACATTGAAACCAAACTGTGTCTTGGAGCCCCTTATGGCTCACTCCACAGGAAAATGGGCTTAATCAGAGGTCAGCTGTCTGCTTTTGAGTGTCTAGGTCAGGGGTTCCCAACCGCTTGGCCTTGGACGGGTACCAGTCCACAGCCTCTTAGGAACCGGGCTGCACAGCAGGAGGTGAGTCGCAAGCAAGCCAACTAAGCTTCATCTGCTGCTCCCTATGGCTCACATTACCGCCTGAACCTCACACACCCCGCCCCCCCTCCCTGGAAAAATTTGCTTCCAGGAAACCGGTCCCTGGTTCCAAAAAGGTTAGGGACCTCTGGTCTAGGTCACAATAGATCCTGGGATTTTTCACCCATTCTAAACTGCTTATTCTTTTTATCTATTTAGCAAACATATCATCTGTAATTTTTTTTTCTGCAAGCCACTGATGGTAACTGCTAGCTAGCTAGCTGATTGGCCTTTTTCAAAAGTTTGATTCCTGAGCATCTTCAGCTAAAACGCTGCCTACTTCACTCAGGATATTATTTACTCCACTTTACAAATAAAACTAAAATTGTTTTCAACAGGATAAAATCTATCCTCGAGGAAAGAAAAGAAATTGGTGTGAGAAAAGATATTAGAGAAAGGGGAAGTATAGTGAATTACTACCTGTGTCCCTCAGAAAATTTGTCTTTTTAAATAACCCAGTGGTGATATTCTTGCATTGGGATTACTGGTTTATTTTCTAGGAGTTGTTAAAGCAAGAGAACTCCTTGCTGCATGTTATGTAATTTGGACTCTGTTACATTATCTTGTTGTGCCCCTCTTGTAACAACTTCCCATACTCAGCAAACTTGTTTTTTTTCATATTTTTGCTCCCTTGTCCATTTTTACTGCATATTTTTTGACTTCAAAAGAATGACATCTTTAGAACTGTTTCAGAGCCAACGATGATATGTGCTTTAGATAATTATTACACTATGCTAAATATAACCATATTCTTTTGAATTCAAATAAATTTCTATGCTGATAAAAAAAGAGGCACATTTCATCAATGTTTAAATAGTATCCTTCCTCCTCTAAAACTTAAAATAGGATTCAGTCTGATTCCTAAAGGGTTATTTTCTTCAACAACAAGAGCTGACTTAGGCCATTTCTTGGCAGTGGAATCTGAGCATAGAGGTCCCTGTCTGACTGCCCTTTGTTTCTCACTCACAGTATCCTGGGTGAGTGTAATGGATGGGCGTGCCCTTATGACTTAGCCCACTGCTGCTGCTCCTGATGAGGGCTAATGGTGTGGGCCACTTTAAATCTTGCCCAGCAAAGTGCTGACATCTGGGGTTTCCTATCAAGTTTACCAGATATTCCACAGTAATTTCATAATTTACACAACATAAAAACACTGATTTTGAGCTTAGGAAAGCATTTCATTTAAACAGATACAGAACACTACTCTACAAAATGGTTTAAAATTTGTGAGCAATTGCATTAAATAAACTCTAATATAAATTAATCTAATACAAGTAAACTAATAGTTGCAAAGCTACTGGTCGCTTCAGAAGCGGTGGCTACGGATAACTTCAAAGTTGTTTCCTCAGTTCATTAAGAGGAGAAACTATTTGCTGTCAGCTTCTTCTTGGGGAAGCTTAGTTTGATGCTGATTCGCGTTATGAATGTATAGGAACCATTACTGGTTCTTCCTTTCCATATTCAGTGCACCATTATACTTCTATCCTCTTAAGATCTGGATATCTGTTACTGCTGCCGTTGGCTGGAGCCTGGGAGGAGGAAAGCTATCAAGAAAAAAGGTCAACAAGTGTTAAAGATTTTTAGCATACCACTGAGACTTTTTATCAACCATAATCATAAGAAATAATAATTAAAATTACTTATAGCCTGGTCAGTGAGACCTTGAGTAAATTGTGGAAGCATCCATGTTTCATACAGTTTCAGGGGATGGATATTTCCTGTTATTAACTCTATATCCTCTTCAACTGGAACAGAGAGACCTTTCTCTGTTGAAGCAGTTTTGTCTTTTTCCTGGGCATTTTCAGTTTTCTCTTATGAGAGACTTGTAAAGCTTACATATACAAACTTACACATACACGTATAAAGCAAAGAAGGGATAGAGCAGTCTTGAGAGGACACGGTTTTGTAGCAGGCACACAAGACAGAGGTAATACTCCCTGATTGCATTTGCCTCCCTAGCCCCATCTCCTTTGTGGAAAGCATCAGCATTCTGACTGGTCTCTGCGCCCCACTAACTGGACGGAACACTGCATTGGCATTCTTAGGGAGCACTGATGGTCCCTCCGGAAACTGTGGTTAGAGCTTGTGCAGCCAAAGTGCACAGGAAAGAATCAAATATACTTCATATAACATGCTTACTCTGTTTTGCTTAATTAGCACTTATTCCCTGTAAGAGGCTGATTTCTGCTTTGACAGGGAGTAATCGAACTCGGTATTCACCCAAACCATAAAATTAAAGTTAACATACCTCAGCTTTTCATCCTACTGGAAGAAATGTATGAAATCTAAAGTTATTTTTTAATTGCTGCTGTTTAGAATGCCTGAAGCCCATTTGCTGAACTTGTTAAAGAGCAGTGTTAATGAGGGTATTTTTTGTTTCTTTCTTTTCCGACCACAGCATGAATTCTCAGCCCAAAGTGTGCCCTGTTTCCCACAATAGAGATGGGAAAAAGTGCGAGTCTCTCACCACAAAGCATGAGACAACTACAAATACTTCTCTCCCAGAGTTAACATTGATGAGAGTCTTTGTGGAAAAGAACTTCCTCTTTTTGCGGGAATACAGTAGAAATGCAAGATGTATTCTCCACAATTTCACTACTGGAAAAATAATTTCATAGTCTCTCTCTCTCCCTCTCTCTCTCTCTCTCTCTCTCTCTCTCTCTCTCTATATATATATATATATATATATATATATATATATACATATATGTTTTTTTTTTTTTTTTTTTTTTTGCGGTACGCGGGCCTCTCACTACTGTGGCCTCTCCCGTTGTGGAGCACAGGCTCTGCACACTCAGTCTCAGCAGCCCTGGCTCACAGGCCCAGCTGCTCCGTGGCATGTGGGATCTTCCCGGACCGGGGCACGAACCCGTGTCCCCGCATCAGCAGGCAGACTCTCAACCACTGCGCCACCAGGGAAGCCCCATAGTCCATATTTTTTATTGGTCTTCTTAAAAACATATACAGTGTTTACAATAAGGAGTAAAAGAGAAGATTTTCAATGTGATATTTCAAGGAGCATTTTGTAAAGGCAGGATCCAGTCCCAACTTTGGAAAATTAACACACACCTATGAGATCAAAGAGTCACCTGCAAAAAATTTTATTATGTTTTTCTTTCATACTAGTTTCCTAAAGGTGCATTGTTACTTCTTGGTAATGTAATAGTCAGAAATGACTATATGGTGGCCATTTGAGGAAGAAGTAGCTCTTACATAAGTGTCTAGTGACCTTATCTCTTTTGATACAATACCTCTTGGTTTCAGAGGCTTGCACAGATTTCCTCTAAATGAATAAACTTAGTAAGATTTTTCTAACTATCAATCTAAAAGTAGATTTAGAAATCTACTTCTGAAGCAGTTTTGTTAAGTAATTATTGGTCAGTTCTCTTTCTGATTGGTACTTCTTTCTGCAAAACAAATCCCTGTACTTAGAACAATTAATACCACCATCCCTGGCTCCTTGATTATTACACAGTGATGTTTCTTGAGAAAAAAGCTTACCCTTTTTGGGGGGAAACTTCAGTCCATGAAGTAATACTTCATTAAAACTAGATCTGCTTCTAATGCCAGTGTGATGCAGATCAGTATCCCCTTTCTTTTGACTTTCCAGGATGTGTGAAGAGAATGGTATGGTTTGGTTTAGGAAGGGTTGTAGCTTAAGAGGATTGCATTATGTTTCTGTGTCACTTTGGGGGATTTTATTTCAATATTATATCCTGTTCTGTAAAAACACCCTAGTCATTCTCTTACTTCTTATTAAATAATTAAACGCTGCCCTTGGTTTACTTTCCCCTTCTGTTCAGAAGACTCCTCTCCACTCTAGGCCTTGATCTGAGTTCCAATTCATCAGCTTGTAGTAGCTACACTTCTGGTTTCTGAAGTCAGACAGATAATGGGTCCCATTTCTGTCTTCATCAGTTATAATTTAGCCTCTGATATATGCGTACCAGAGCTGGCAGTGACAAACATTTTGCTTCTCCTTATTTTCCCAGGGTTCTGTGCATTTTAATAGAGGATCACAATATTTTAAGTAGAGCTGGGATGGGGTGGAACGAAAGAGCAGGAAAACATGCTTTTAGGAAGGTCTGATATACAAATCACATGGAGGTAACTGCTTGAGAGAAAACCACCCCTACCTGAGTATTGTCAATAAAGTAGCACAGGGAGGCAAACGAATCAATTGTTCACTAAAAATATTCTTCTTTAGAAGAATAAAATTCACAAGAAAGCCTCATTGCAAATAAAATATATTTGTTTTCCTAAAGGAAGATATTTGGAAAGTCGTAGTAAATACCTCCTTTGACCTTCTGTGTCCCTAGTGTTCTATCTCCACTAAGTTTTATGAACACTACATAGAGGAGGAGGCTGAGTCTCAAAGACCATAAGTAAGAGATGGATTTCAGAGCCTTTGCAAGGTCCATTATGCCCCATGACTTCCCATTGCTTGTGCTTTTCATCCAGATAGGTGCTTAGGATACCAGAATGAATACATCTCTTTCGAGAGGTTTTTAACAGACATTAGATACTAAACAAGTACAACACCTAACAAATAGAACAGAATGCTTTATTTAAAGCAGAAACAGAATAAATGCTCACCTAGTATCATTTAAATCCCCATTAAATTATTTTTTGAATCAACATGTTTATATTTGAGGGTATTTTCTTATTTTTTCCTAGTTCCCTTTACTTGCACCTCCTTTCTTTTTCACTTTTCCCAACTGAAATGTTTATGGTTTCAAAAGTAATTACTTCTTGAAGAAAGTTTTCATGTATACTAAGTGCTACCTAATGGAGGCCATGAGCATAGAGTCTGCTAGCATTTAGAGTGGTATAATACATAGCCAGGTTGAATCAAGTGGGAGAGAAGGTTAATCATTCTTTTAAACTGGCAGTGTTGCCAGAGGTGGATTAATGTGCTTTTTGAATCTCTTATGTGCTGTAAGTCTCCTTGATCACAATCACTACGTTAATGGTTGAGGTTTTGAATTAGTGGTGTCTCCTGGGCTCAGCTGGGCCAAGTCCCTTCATCTCTCTGGCCATATTAGGTGATAGTTTTCTCATTTCAATACATGATCTATGTTAGAGGGAGTGTTGACTATACCAGACTTTTAACGTGGGCACCCAGAAAGTGGAAGAATCTCTCTACTGGTGATGAATCATAACTCTTTTCATTGTGAATATAGTCCTTCCCTTAGGTAAGGTAGGAAGACCATGAAAAATAGAAAGTTCTCGGGTGTCTGTGGAAGCTGGAGTGCTCTCGACCTGTCAGCTCACTGGCAGAGCAGGCTTTGTCCAGACACTAGAGAACAAAATGTGAAATTGGCACCAGCCAGCCTCTCCATTGCACAGGATATCCCTATTTAAATTTGACAATCGGGGTATTTTACAATTTGAAATTCTTGTCATCCGGTTTTCTTTAGTTTTTTCTTTGGGTTGAAAAGACTGAGAAGCTTGTTAAAAAGTCTGGAATTCTGATGGTGAGGCTTAACCAAATCTATTGAGTCATCAATCAGCAAACATTGACCAATGCTTACCATTCCCCCAGTTACTATACTAAGGACCCAGACATGTCTCAGATAGTGGCCTTGCTCATTCACTGTATTTACAGTACTTTTTTCTAAATGTAACCAGAGCTCAGGTAAAGACAAGACATTGATTTGAGTCTGAAGTAAACAAAGCTGACTGGTCTGATGCCTTCAGTTTCCAGAATTCTTTTGTTTCAGGTAGTAATTTTCCCAGACCAATAGAACAAAGTCCTATCGTCTATTTATTTAATATTTTATGACAGTAGTCCTTGCCCCTTTGACCTCTAGTGAGGAAACTTGCATAAGAAACTGAAATATGCTTAGGTTCTATGGGTAAGTGCAGATAATGATATGAATGAAATTAAAAATGAAAGCAAAGGTAGAAAAGCCAGTTCTGAATAGATGAAGTAAGACAGAGGTATTTGAAAAATCAAATAGAAAAGATACAATAAGGAATGGAGAGCTTCTGGAAGTTTTCCAATAGGTGAGGGGTTGGTACATCTTTTTTTTTTAAATAACATGTCTGGCAGTTGTATGCCAGAGAAAGTTATAATGGGGTTGACTATATGCATGAAGTCCAGTGAGAACACTGTTTCTGTAGGCCACTGACGATGTTCTGAGTGTACATTCTATAGTACTAGAAATTAAGTTAGGAAACAAAGGGTAATCTGATGTCATTTTAAATGACATTTCACAAATGATTAGAGCTAAAAGGTGTCTTTTTTCACTCAGCCAACACGTTGAGCACGTACTATGGGGCAAGCACTGTGCTTATGGGTAAGAGATAAAAGAAAAAATAAAGGCCAGAGGAACTCAAAAGAGAGTGTGAGAGATGCATAAACAACTCATTACAATCAAATAGGGAGAGGCTATTAAATAAATAGATCATAAAAATGTAACTTTGTAAAACAGAACTTGGAGTCACTAACCCTGCTAATAGGGGATATTAAAGAGAATGCCAACAATGAGGGGGTTTGGAATTAGGTTTTGAATGTCAGTAGGAATGTTCCACGTGGAGAGAAGGTCAGGGGCATACCAGGAAGAAGGAACATCCTGGACTTGAGAACCAACACAATATGTTTAAGTGATTGTAAATGAGATTTTTTTTTGACTAGAGCGTAGGGTATAAGTTGCCAAATGGTAGAAAATAGAGTATAAAAGTTAGGCTGGAATAAAAATATAAAGTGTCATAATTCTTATGATGAAAGTTAGGTGTTTTCCTACAAAATGGGTTACTTATAAATATTTTAAAAATAGAGACTGCTGTGTAAGGCTCGAAAAAACACTAACTCAGAGTTGTACAGAGCTCAGGCTTAGTGGTGAAAATTTCTGTATTTCGTTTTCCAGGTTGGATACTGTTACAATTCTTTAACATTTCTTTTTCCTAAGTAAAGGCATCTGGTGAAAATATGGGATCCATTTTATCCTGGGGAAGTTTTGTCTTAACCTTTCTTCTATGTATTTTTTCTATTTAAAATGCTTTTGCAGAATCTAATCATACGAAGTTCGGATACTTGAAGTACCTGCTCATATTCTCTCTTTGACATAATGGGAATAATTGGGAAGTCTTCTCTAATTTTGAGACTACCATGACTACTCTCTTATGTTGGTTATTCCTGTAGATGAACCAATTTTAGGTTCATCTGAGTGATTAGTTAAACTTACTCCTCACAGATTGATTCAGCAGGTCTGAGAAGATATCTCAGAATATGTATATAGAGAGATAAACAATAAGAAATTACAGTAAGCACAAAAACAGATAAAGATCATTCATAATTTTTCATAAGATCTTATTTTCTCTCATTTCTCTTATTTTTTTCATAACTTTAATCATATGAAAAAGAAGGGAATTTACATGGAATAACAAAAGATATGCAAAACTTAAGGAAACACAATTTTCTTAAATTTCTCAAACTTCTTTGTATAGGATTCAGAATGCACTTAAAATGATTAAATGACTTAAGCTAAATCTTTTTTATTGCAAACTGTTTTAACCCAATTAACCAAGCAAGAAACTGAGAGTCATTCTTTACTCTTCTCCCCTCCCTTAAACTCTGGAACAATCCCTAAGAGTTGTCATAATTATACTATATATATATATGTATATATATATATATATATATATACACACATATATACACACATATGTGTGTATATATATGTATATCTATACACACACACACACACACACATATATGTCCATTCTTCTCTATGTCCATTGTCATATCTTTTACATTTCTTACTAGGATGTAACATCCCAGTTCACTTTTTCCCTGACTCCAGTATTATTTCTGTCTTGTTTATTCTCTGCATTGCAACCTAAGTTTCACTCAACGGCTTAGAGCTCTTTGATAGCTTCTCTTTAATTTTGGTGAAAAGGCTTCAAGCACTGTGCTCTTGCCTACTAGTCCACCCTCATCTGCTTTCTCTATCCTTACTTAGCATCTCCTTCTTCCATAAATTTTCAGCAATACTCAGTAGACTTCAGGGTTAGACTTCTCTTAATGCTGAACTTTCTCCAGGTAATGTCATCAATTTGTATCATACTTTACTCATTCAATCCTCGGTTAATGCACTCTCATCATATGTTTCAAAATAAACATTGAATCTCTGGCTTTTCATGACTTCCATTAGAGATTAAATTCCCTTTCTACGTGTTCTTATAAAACTTGGCTGTCCAGTTACCTATGAGAGGTATAGTTCTATTTTATAGTTCATTGCCCCTACTACATTGTAAACTGCATGTGAACAATGTCCTTATTTACCAGTGTTGTAGGTACTCAATGAATATTTATTCTGTTAAAAGATTTATTCTGTTAAAAGTTGAGACTGTTTATGTTCCATAAATAAGAGAAAATGTAGCTCAGAACCAAGTAGTGGCAAGAGGCTTGAATAAAAGTAGACAATATTGAGGGATAGTAGGAATTTAGGTTAGAGAGTACTTGGTTACTGAATTAATTATGAAGGTGAGGGATGATTATACAGAATCCAGAGTTTTATTATTCCTTTAAATTAATTTTTATTAGAGTATAGTTGCTTTACAATGTTGTGGTAGTTTCTGCTGTACAGCAAAGTGAATCAGTTATACCTATACATATATTCCCTCTTTTTAATATTTCTAACCATTTAAGTCACCAGAGAGCATTGAGTAGCGTTCCCTGTGCTGTACCATAGTTTATCATTAGTTATCTATTTTATACATACTGGTGTATATATGTCAATCCAAATCTCCAAATTGATCCGGCCCTTCCCCCCGCCTTGGTATCCATGTGCTTCTTCTCTACATCTGGGTCTCTATTTCTGCTTTGCGAATAACTTCATCCGTACCATATTTCTAGGTTCCACATATAAGTGATATTATACGGTATTTGTGGTTTTTTTTTGATATTGATCTGCTTGAGTTGCTTATATAGTTTACAAATTTATTTATGTTTATATTTTTTGGAGATGAATCCCTTGTCAGTTGCTTCGTTTGCAACTATTTTCTCCCATTCTGAGGGTTGTCAGAGTCCAGAGTCTTCAGTGTTCCCCCAGTATCCAACTTGGACAAGTGTACAAATAGTGGTGGTATAAATGACGTAGAGAGATGAATAGTGGAAGTAAGTATTGAAGGTAAAATTAATCGTTCAGTAACATCACATAATTAATTTTAAGTGTCCATGTTATATTTGGGCAGAGTTGTTCAGTTGGCAATTAGTTAAGTTTGTAAGAGACTCAGGAGAGAGATATGTAAGTTTTAGGTCAAGATCTGTGATATATATGGTGGCTGGAATCACAAGAGTAGATGAGACCATCTATCAAGGGCAGAAGAGAGCTTCTGAGAAATACACATCTCTTGGCAGAGGGCAAAGTGAGAGTGCCCAATGAAAGAGATAAGGATGTCCAGAGGCAGGAGGAAGAAGTAGCAGGCTAAGATGCTACTGTTGTTAAGGTGAAAGATTTTTCTGAGATGACAAGTTTGATCAACAAAATCAAATATTGCTGAAAGGTGACAGAATGACCAAACAACATTCACTCAATTTAATCACAAATTAAATGTTGGTGAATGCAATTCCAGTGCAGATAAGTAAGAAGAAAAGAGCAAAATTGTGTGAGTCACGAGGTACATAAAGATAAGAAAATACAGACAATGAGAATAAATACAATTTTTGATAAACTGCACTGTGAAATTAGGAAGAGAGAAAAGGTAACTAGAGAATTACTTGGCATCAAGCAAGAGTAATTTTTAATGGGAGGGGGCCAAAATAAAATCGCTAAAGAGGAAAACCTTAACAATCCCAATGAGGTGGGAAAATGAATGGAAGGTACTGAGGAAGTGAGAATAGGTATTTATAAACTATGTCGAAAAGCTATTCTTGGACGTAACGAGAAAAAGTTAGTGTGGGGTGTTTTTGCTTTATAGTCTGTGTTTTCTCTGTGAAATAAAAGTTTGATGGGAGGTGATGTCACCTTGAGATAGCGCTCATCAAATATCCTATGTGCTTATCTACATTTTTCATCCTCCTTTGTAGTTCAACTGTTTTCCTTTGATTCGTTGTGGCCAGTGGCAAAGAAGCAGAATCAAGTGTATCACTTCTGAGCTGAGGTCATTAGGAGCCAGTGTCCCTCTTGTCTGGTCCTCTGCTATTGTGACATTGGAGGTCAAATAGTCCAGATGACGTGGCTGCAAGATGGATCAGGACCATGTGACCTGTAAGGGCTTTACTCAGTAGAGAAATAACGTACTCGTATTTTCCACTGAGATTCCTGTGTTCAATAGATCTGCCTGTGAGAGCTCAGAGAGCATAGCGAAGGCTGAAATGACAAAGACAGAGGGAGAGATTCTGGTAACAGATGGAAGGCGCCTGGCAGATAATATATTAAATGGTAAACAAAGCTGCTGGAGTAAGAGACAGAGTATATAAGAGATGAGAAGAAGGCCAACTGTCTGTAGTATCTAACGCTAAGGAGTGAGGAGAGAAACAACTGAAAAATAAACATAAAAAGAATGATGAGAAAGAAGCTAGGTGGTATGCCAACAGAAATCATAAAATTGCTATAAAACATAAAGGAAGGTAGTTTTCAAAGAAGCACCATTTAACGGAGTCAGTTGTTTCCCAAAGGCAAAATGCTGTGGGAACTGAAAATAAACCATCTGATTGGATGACTAAACTTTTATGAACAAAAGTGGAACCATTTCAGGAAAGTCATGGGAGAAGACGCTGTGTTACAGTGGGGAGAGTTATCAATACATTGTGAGGAAATGTGCCTTCATTTGCAAGAGATGCCAATTAAGAAGTGAAGACAGCATTTAAAGGGAAGGGATAATGTAAGAAAATTTTTTTAAAATTTAATTAAGGAAACTTGAATAATTCGAAGACAAAGAGGAAGGTATTAGTGAAAGACTGAAAATCAGAGAAAGCTATCTTAAGTTGTTGTTATGGACTGAATTGTGTCCCCCCAAAAATTATATGTTGAGGCCCCTCCTAATTTGACTGTAGAAGATAGGAGATAGGTCCTTTAGGGAGGTAACTGAAGTTAACTGAAGTCATAAGGGTGGGGTAATAATCTGACAGGGACTGATGGTGTCCTTATAAGAAGGGGAATAGATTCCAGAGATCTCTCTCCCTCTGCTCGTAGAGGAAAGGCCGTGTGAGGACACTGCAAGAAGACAGCCATCAGCAAGCCAGGAAGATTGTTCTCACCAGAAACCAATTCTTATGGTATTCAATACCTTAATCTTGGACTTCCACCGTCCAGCACTGTGAGAAAATAAATTTCTGCTGTTTAAGTCATTCAGTCTATAGTATTTCACTATAACAGCCCAACCAGACTAATACAGACCTTCATGTACACTGCAATATACAGAAGCTAAACAATGATTGTGAGCCAGAGATTCCATCTTGAACAGAAATGTAATGACGCTTGTGGTACTCCCAACTTCACGAATTTTGTCAAAAAGATGTGAAAAAAAGTCAGTCAAACAACGGTTCTGTTAGTGGATATTTTCTTTATGTTTTTGACATAAAGCAGTGTCTGACAGCCTCCCTGGTACCCATCCGTATCGCTGTTTTGATTCTGTGGCTCCAGTTCCACATGGCACCAAGGTGCTGTGTACTGTCCATTCTTGGGTTTTTGGGTGCTGTACCTGTTGCCAATAGGTGGGTCAAACCACTGGGGCTCTTCTGAAGTCCTCCCTAAATTTGGACCCAGCTTCAGCTCCAAATCCGAGTTTTCAGAGAGCCCAGGGTGAGGCTCGCCTGCCACAGTAGACACGTTGGCTAACGGGTTGCACTGCAGCACCCGCTCGGACAAGGGCACCATCACGATGCCACCGTTCTTCTTCTGCAGGGGCGGACCCGTGGACAGTCAGCTTGGCCCCCAGCACAGCCAGCTGCCTGTTCACTCTCTCGGCCCCTGTGAGGAAGGTGTTCAGCCCTGGCTTTGAGGTCAGAGTCGTCTCCTCTCTGGGTTTGTGTGAATGGAGGAGCCGCAGCCCCGGTCTGGGTGGTGTGTTGGCCCTGGGTTTCTGGGTTTGGAGGAGTATCTTACCACCTAGACCCCCACCTAGGGCTGAAGAGTTCAGGGGCTGTGGACCGTGGGTTTTGGGGGCAGAAGATATTTAACCTGGCGTTTGAGGAAATGGAGGGAGAAGAGGCTCAGGTTCAAGGGCTCCTGGTTTGAATCTCTTGCTTTAGGTTTGAGGGCCAGGTTAATCTCTCACCAGAAGCTGCAGGATATCATCAGGAACATTGCGAGTGTTCTTGCACATACCCCGGGCAGCTGAGTGGGAGAAGATGACCGGTGCCTGTGACACTTGTAGGGCTCGCCGTGCCACAGCATCCGAGACATGGGCCAAGTCCACCATCATGCCCGGGCGGTTCATTTCTGCCACCACCTTCTGCAGGGACAGGATGGGGAGAGGGCATGAGGGCTGCATTTATCTTGTGTGTATTTATCTGTAGGGCACAGGTGGGGCTGTACATTCATGTGGGGCAGGGTATGGAAGCCGCGTCCTTACCTCGCCAAAGCCGGTGAGCCGACTGACATTGCTGTAGAAGGGGTGGATACCCTTTGCTGAGCTCTGTGCCCTGCTGGATGGCCAGGAGGCAGTCTGACTGGTGGCCATGACTTGGCTACAAGAGCGTAGAAAGAGGTTCTGTCGAACCGTCTACACCTGCAACTCCCTGGTGCAAGAGGAGGGACCCAAACTGGGCTGTGCCTGGCAGTAGGAGGGCCCTTCTGGGGATTCAGTCTTGTTCTGCAAACCTCCATTCCCCTCCCGACCCCAGGTTCAGGGCTGGATCCCAGGGGTAAACTTGCTTTGGGCCCCAGCGTGATCTTGGGCAGATCCCTGCCTCACTGGGCCCTTACCATCTGCACTGTGCTCACCAGGGCGTGTTGCAGGTGTGGGTGAGTGTCACGTAGCGCACACCCAGCGCATAGAAGGTACGCAAGATGGAGAGGCTCCTGTCGAGTGAGTAGCCGCCCTCCACACCAATGAGGCTAGCCAACTTCCGGGTATTGTTGAGAGCTGGGGGCAGGTAGGTCAGATGATCATTTTCAGAGGCAGGGGTAGCTAACTGAAGTCCCTAACACCTACCACCACCAGTCTGTTTACCATTTTTTTTTGTTTTTTTGGCCGTGCCGCGCAGCATGAGGGCTCTTAGTTCCCCCACCGGGGATCAAACCCGAGCCCCCTGCAGTGGAAGCGTGGAGTCTTCACCTCTAGACTACTAGGGAAGTCCCCCGTCTACCTTTAACTGAGGTCACAAGCTCCAGCTCAGAATAGGAGGCACACATGAGGCAGATGAGGTGAACTTGCTCCAGGGTGAGGCGCACAGCATCGCGTTCGTGGGTCCGGCATGGGACGTAGGCTCACCAGAACTGAGGGAAGGCAAGGGCTTAGTTTGGGCTTTGGAGCTCCTTGGGCTTCTCATAGCCTCCTCAGCTGGCACAACACTCACTGAGCCCAGAAGTCACATGTAATGCGTTGCTTTTTCTGTGGTACTTGGATGCCCGTCAGGTTGGCTCACTGTGACCCCTGTTCCCCCAGCATCCATGGCATGGCACTTTCTAGGTCACTATGGTAACTTAGTTCCAATGTGACTAACCTGTGGTCTCTGAGGCCCCCAAACTGCCCCACATTCCCCAGCAGCCATGGTGGCACCTTGTGTGTCCCTTTGGTACCTGGGCACCCACGAGATCATTTTTCAGCCTGTCCACGCTGGTCTGGCCATGGCTGAAATTGCGCAGATTAACATCCTGTAGCCCGTGGTGGTAAAACTGCCTCAGGGCCAGGGGCGTGTCGTTGTGGCTGGAGGGAGGTCAAGGCAAATAGGTGGGCTCCTTAGGCCTTGGGATCAGGCAGGACACATTGCCTGGCCTGGGCCAGCCTGTGGGTCCCCCACCTCCCACTGTCACACAGACTGTACTAGGAGCAGCTGGGGCCTGGGCTGAGGGGTGCCCACCAGGGAGGGGATGACAGAGAAGGGGAAGGGCATCCATAGATGATGGAGAGGACGCCCAGGGGTGGCGTGAGGGAGCCTCCCCACTAGCTCTGCATGCTGCGGACCTCCTGCCCTGCCCGGGGCCAGGCTAGGCACCCAGCGGCCCCCAGCAGCCCGCACACACTGCAGCCACCCGTCCACAAGCGGGAAGTCCCGCATCAGGGCCCGCGTGCGCTCCCGCGGACTTGGGGTGCTGGAGGTGCCCGGCGTGGTCTTCACGGGTAACCGGCCGCAGCAGCAGACCCAGCAGGAGCAGCAGACACAGCAGAGGCCGCTGGCTGAGTGCGCGGGGACCATCGAGGCGGGCAGTGGGGTTCTGCCTGTCGACACAGGGCACCTAGCGGCGCGGCCTCGCGAGGGGGGCGGTTTGAGGGAGGGGATACAGAGTCACAGGACCCTGCGACCCGTGCGCAGAGAGCCGCGATCCGGGAAGCCCAGCAGCCACAGGGCGGCAGTGCCCTCCCACCTCCTGCTCACAGGCAGCTCCTGCGGGCTAAGCTGGCCTCTGCGGAGAGCCCACTGGCCTCCCATCGCGGGTTCCCTCCACCCCTGCCCCTCTTCCCACTCCCACTGCTCCGAGGGGGCGCCCTAGGTTGCTCTCCCCGGCCTGTAACCTTCCTGTCCAAGCTGGGGTGCTTCTCTCAGAGGGCCACCTTCAGCCCGAGGCCTCCCGGGAGCACACCTTGTCCCCATCTGCCTGCAGCCGGCCCCGCCCACCCTGAGGGCTGCGTGCCAGTGTCTCTGTGGCCACAAGTGCTCTGGGCTCCCGGTTTCCCGGGACTGGGCCATGAGGGCTTGTGTGGGGGAAGAGATAGTTTCTGGAAATGCGGGGTGGGCGGGTAACCATGTGAGCTCTGGATTCAGGAAGGGGTCCTCTGCCCCCGACCTTCTCTCTCCACCTACTTGACTCCCCAGCCTGCATGACCATTCTCTGGGGACTTCAACCAGCGCCTGGGAACTATCAGGAACCTCCCCCACTTCTGTCAGCCAGCCTCAGGAAAGAGCGCCCTCAGGAGTCTCTACACCTCCCCAGGGCCTGAATAGAGGGACTTTGGGGATATGAACTGAACGACCTTCTGGGGAGAGTCAGCGACCCTTTTACTCAACAGAGCAGGAACCCAGTCAGCAGGCTATTTGAGTGGAAGGAAATGAAGTGATTTCCATGGCAGCAGAGCCCCCACCGCAGCAACCTTCCTCCCAGAGCTGCTGGCTGACCTTCTGGCCAGGATCCCTCCTACCTCAGCGTGGAAGGCCCGGTCTCGTGGAGAAGTATAGGTTCTGAGGAAAGACCTGGCACCTGGGTTCTGCTGCTACACTTGCCTTATCTCGTGGCCCTTGTGGCTCTAGCTTTCCCAGAAACCTCAAGGGCTTAAGTGCCTGTGCTTACTCAGAGGCCGCACGCCATTCCCCATTTCCAGCCTCAGGCCCTCCCCCTAGCTGCCTCCTCTAGAGACCCCCTCTCCTCAGCACACACACACACACACACACTCTCTCTCTCTCTCTCTCTCTCTCTCTCTCTCTCTCTCTGGGGATGTGCCTTCTCACAGAAGCTCGAACACAGAGATGCTTTAGGGACTGTGCCCAAACTCCTTCATCCCCAGCCTCTCAAGTTTTTGCTCTGATCCCTGGCACCCCCTGGAGCTGTTCCACCTTTGGAACCTTTCCCAGGTGGCAGGAGTGCCTAGCACAGGGGTAGTGACCTAAGTCTGAGCACTGGCGACCCTAGAAATCTGTTACACACAAACATTTTATTGAGCAGTAAGGGACCCCACTGGGGACAGAAAGGGCTGGCAGTAAAGGAGCATGTGAACCTCGGGGCAGGGTGCATGCTGCTTGACTCTCCATCCTGTTCTTGCTTCAGGGAGCAGGTCCACCGTGCTCCAATCGCCGGGTTTTGGGTCTGGAGCAGCCCAGCTCTTCGTGCGAACTTTCTGAAGAGTGCTTTCGTTTGGGAGCACGTCTGGGGACTGGCTTCACTGCTTCCACCTTTGCTGGTGGGGCCAAAGGAACATCCCCGTAGGCCCGGTAGCCACCAACCAGGCAGTATGTCTCCCCATGCCAGCCCAACTGCGTTTCTCCACACCCTCGGTAGAGGACATGGTAGTGCCCGGGTGTGGGAGAGAAACGGGAGCCACTGCTGCTGCAAAGAGAATCAGAACCGATCAGTCACTTGTGCTGTGCACAGTCTCCTGCCACAATTTCCCCCTCTCATGTCTCTCCCAGTTTCTGGCTGAAGACCTTTCATCTACTTGACATCCAAAACACAACCTTGGCCCATCACCTCTATGAGTCCCTAGAGAAGGGACACTGGCTGCAAAAGCAATCCCTAGAGCCTACGGCTGCAGCAGATGAGGAAGTCTCTTCACCGTTTCCAGGGAAAACAGTAGAACCCGAAAGAAATTGCAATCATGATCCTCTCCACCTCTCCCTTCCACAACAGAGAAAACATTTCTTGCAGTCTGTCACTTCTGAGGCTTTAAGGGAAATGTCTTTCAAGTTTTGGAAAGAAATAATCTAATACAAATCTGTTAAGAACCCCTCTCACCTTGGCAACCCCTCTTGGGCCCCAGTTATACTGCCTGTTTCAACCACACTGAACTCTAGCCCTCTGGTACTTTTATGTAGATTAGAACAAGGCTAAATACTGAGGCAGAGTGATCAGGAGACTCAGAACCGGGGTCTGGGTACCAAGTCTAGGCTCACATCAACCCAGCCTCCTGGGACACCATCTCCTCAGCCCTCCAGTCTCATTAGCACTTCATCACCCCCCCCTTCATTCTTCCGGTCTTCCCATCAATATGGCACCACCCTGTCCCCGAGTACTCAGCAACTCAGTACGGGATGTGTCTGAGAGGACCGATAGAGATGTCTGCATGACAGCACAGAGGTGCCTGGGTTTGAAGGTGTGCTTCTAATTGTGGCCCTCTTCCTCAAACTGCTCCATTTACCGTTTGCCAACAAAAATACACTTGTCTTTTGCTAAGAGGCCATTCAGGAAAGGGTCTGAATGGAAGCATCCTGTAGCCCAAAGGGGAAGGCTACATTATAAAGCTTAGAACCGTCCTGCACACTTGTCCAGGGATGACCTTTCACTTGTCCTCAGCAGTGAGCCCTGTGGGTCCCTGAAGGTGTCCCAGGTCACTGGTATTACTTACATGTGGGAGTGTGCTCAGTTGTACATAGTTGGCAGGCCCCACAGAAACATGTGCCAGCCAGGTGAGGTGGATTGTATCCCATACCTCCTGTGGAGGTGGCCGGTCTGGGTGTACCTGCTGCACTGCCCACCCAGGGAACAGAGCACAGGGTTGAGTATATATAGCCTATGAAGTCAGACATTGTCTCTGACAGTCAGAGAAACTTCCCTACCAGTTCTCCACCAGGTACGAATCTGTTTTGTTGTCAGTTACCATGGAATCTGTTACCATGGAATCTGTGAGAAGGCCTGTGAGGGCATCACTAGCCAGTGAGGTCATATATGGAACCTGTGACTTGAGGGGCAGGCTTCAGGAGGAGGGGCAGTTTTTTGGAGGAGAACAGGGTAGAGGCAGAGGTACTCTGCCTGGCCCCTCACACCTGGGCCTCCCCACCAATGCCGTAGTCTAGTAGACACCCTAGGTGAGGCGTGCTGGTGGTCTGGCACAGCCCCAGGGGCCACAGGAGGGCAAGAGAGACACACATTCTGTGATTGGCTTGAGAGGCAAGATGAACGTAAGAGAAAGCTAGGTTGTATGGCACTTACCCTAAGAGGCAGAGATTTGTGTGGACTGGGGGATCAGGGAAGGCTCCTTTGCAGTGGGCCTGAAGGACAAGTGAGATTTGGACCCATGGGGAAGAGAGGGAAGACATTCCAGTTTGGAAGAATAAAAGCAAAGACACACTCTTCTCGACCTTGTCCTGCCCCCAATATAAATTCCTAGCACCCTGAAATTTTTACAACTGAGGACTTAAAAAAACCAAGAGGTTAAGGGGCCTTCGCAGTGGTACACAGGTAGTGGAGAGGTGTTCTGCTCAGTGGTTAGGTTCACGTCGGGGCTCCGGGTTTACAGCTGATAGGAATGTGAGGACAAGCTCCTGCCATTTCAAACATTTCCAAGTGATACTGAGAGAGATGTTAAAGGTGCAAAATGCGGGTGCTGAATGACCTCACAAAGTGGGAATGGTGGGCCCATTTGAACATGAAATGGAAAACAAATTCATGACAAAAGGACATAATACAAAATGACAACATAATCACTACAGTCCCCTCTCCCCTAGAAGTAAAAGTCATTAGAATCCTCTCTCTCTCCACCATGAAAGGATGAGATAAAGACTCAGCAACAGCCCCCGTGAGAAACATGGTCAACCGTGTGAAGAGGTGTTACTAAGACGATTCAGTCCGCCTCAGAGAAGGAAAGAGACAACTCTGCCCTTAGCCTGATCAGGCCCACGGGAAGCAAGCACATTTGGGGCAGCCTCTGATAGTGTGGCAATGAGAGAGAACCTTCTTTAGGAGGGGACTCCCTGCTGCCGGCCCTGAAAAAGCAAAGATGGGACATTGGTTTAATGGGGCTGTTGCAGAGGCGTTGTTCCCAGGAGGTAGAGACTGCTTCGACTACCATTTTAGAGGTTGGGCCACCATGGTTGAGAAGCACAGCACCTTCTCTTCCTAAACTGCTTGAATCAGCGGGTACACGTTAGGACAGACGAAGTCAGGCGTCATTGGAGCGGACTGCCTTTGGGAGTGGTAGAATGTAAGCTGTGAAGGGGAATGCTCTGGAGGAGGTTTGTCATGGCAGGTGGGCCAGCATGAGACCATTCAGATTCTCCACGGTCCAGAGATTACTTGACTGGGAGCATCCCTGTGATGTGGCGGGGGGACTCCTACCTTAACAGGACCTGGCTGGGCATCTGGGGAAGGCGGAATAAATGGTTTTATTAACTTACGAGAGCGAGAGACTCACAAAAGCACTGAAAAAGACTTGTACCTGGATTCTGAGCCAACCCTAAGAAAACTTATCCAGATCTGGAGTAGGGCTCTGGAGGCTGCACTTTTAAGCTTCCTGGGCAGTCCCACCACAGTCGTCCATGGATAGAGGGACCAAATTATTGTGTGTTCTCGGTTGCTTTGGGGAGTCAAAGTGGGCAATATTAAAAACTGCAGCAGGCATACGTATAAACAGGCAATATTCAAGGCAGACAGAGGTGTATAGTTATTCTATGCATGAATCAGGTTTGGGAAAAGCTAGCCTGGTGGTTAAATAACACAACCCTTACGACAGACAGACCAGATTCTGCCCTACTTACTTGTGTGATTTTGACCCAGTTCTTTTATCCTTCTGACTGTTTCTTCATATGGAAAAGAGCTATGGCTGTACATTTAGCACAATATTCTCTTTTGGCAAAAGTTGCTCTGGGTCCATTTGTGTTCTCTGCAACTGAATCCTTTCCAGTGTGCAAGCATTTTTAAGTTGTTTGGTGAAGTATTACATTTGACTTTCAACTGTTCATTACTTTGGGCAAAGCTTATGTAGTGCTGCAGAGACTAGAACCTATGCAGAGATAGTGAGAGGATGTTATAAGCTTATTCTGCCGGTTGATACAAAAGTTTAACCTTTTCTCCTCTTCCTCCACCTGCCGCCAAGTCATGAGAAAGAAGGCAGAGCCTGGAAATGCACACCAGGCAATACTTCTGTGTCAGTTTGCCTTTTATTCCTCTGCCAGTACTTCCCAGAGAGATTTCACCAAAAGTGCCTAAGCTTGCCATGGCCATTGTTGTGAAGAAAGTTTCTCTCTATTGCTAGTCACATCCCCTTTCCCTTCTCCTGGGGGCTTAATGGATGTTTGGGGGCAGGAACTAAAATTTAAACTAAAAGGTAAAAAATCAAACAAACAAAAAAACAAAACAAAACAAAAAACAAGTGTTCTTTTTTTTTTAACATCTTTATTGGAGTATAATGGCTTTACAATGGTGTGTTAGTTTCTGCTTTATACCAAAGTGAATCAGTTATACATAAGTTCCCATAACTCTTCCCTCTTGCGTCTCCCTCCCTCCCACCCTCCCTATCCCACCCCTCTAGGTGGTCACAAAGCACCGAGCTGATCTCTCTGTGCTATGCGGCTGCTTCCCACTAGCTATCTATTTTACGTTTGGTAGTGTATATATGTCCATGCCACTCTCTCACTTTGTCATGGCTTACCCTTCGCCCTCCCCATATCCTCAAGTCCATTCTCTAGTAGGTCTGTGTCTTTATTCCTGTCTTACCCCTAGGTTCTTCATGACATTTTTTTTCTTAAATTCCATATATATATATAAATATATATATATATATATGTGTGTGTGTGTGTGTGTTAGCATACGGTATTTGTCTTTCTCTTTCTGACTTCCTTCACTCTGTATGACAGACTCTAGGTCCATCCACCTGATTACAGATAGCTCAATTTCGTTTCTTTTTATGGCTGAGTAATATTCCACTGTATATGTGTGCCACATCTTCTTTATCCATTCATCCGACGATGGACACTGAGGTTGTTTCCATCTCCTGGCTATTGTAAATAGAGCTGCAATGAACATTTTGGTACATGACTCCTTTTGAATTATGGTTTTCTCAGGGTATAGGCCCAGTAGTGGGATTGCTGGGTCATATGGTAGTTCTATTTGTAGTTTTTTTAAGGAACCTCCATACTGCTCTCCCTAGTGGCTGTACCAATTTACACTCCCACCAACAGTGTAGGAGGGTTCCGTTTTCTCCACATCCTCTCCAGCATTTATTGTTTGTAGATTTTTTGATGATGGCCATTCTGACCGGTGTGGGGTGATACCTCCTTGTAGTGTTGATTTGCATTTCTCTCATAATTCGTGATGTGGAGCATCTTTTCATGTGTTTGTTGGCCATCTTTGGAGAAGTGTCTATTTAGGTCTTCCGTCCATTGTTTCATTGGGTTGTTTTTTTTGATATTGATCTGCATGAGTTGCTTATATAGTTTACAAATTTATTTATGTTTATATTTTTTGGAGATGAATCCCTTGTCAGTTGCTTCGTTTGCAACTATTTTCTCCCATTCTGAGGGTTGTCAGAGTCCAGAGTCTTCAGTGTTCCCCCAGTATCCAACTTGGACAAGTGTACAAATAGTGGTGGTATAAATGATGTAGAGAGATGAATAGTGGAAGTAAGTATTGAAGGTAAAATTAATCGTTCAGTAACATCACATAATTAATTTTAAGTGTCCGTGTTATATTTGGGCAGAGTTGTTCAGTTGGCAATTAGTTAAGTTTGTAAGAGACTCAGGAGAGAGATATGTAAGTTTTAGGTCAAGATCTGTGATATATATGGTGGCTGGAATCACAAGAGTAGATGAGACCATCTATCAAGGGCAGAAGAGAGCTTCTGAGAAATACACATCTCTTGGCAGAGGGCAAAGTGAGAGTGCCCAATGAAAGAGATAACGATGTCCAGAGGCAGGAGGAAGAAGTAGCAGGTTAAGATGCTACTGTTGTTAAGGTGAAAGATTTTTCTGAGATGACAAGTTTGATCAACAAAATCAAATATTGCTGAAAGGTGACAGAATGACCAAACAACATTCACTCAATTTAATCACAAATTAAATGTTGGTGAATGCAATTCCAGTGCAGATAAGTAAGAAGAAAAGAGCAAAATTGTGTGAGTCACGAGGTACATAAAGATAAGAAAATACAGACAATGAAAATAAATACAATTTTTGATAAACTGCACTGTGAAATTAGGAAGAGAGAAAAGGTAACTAGAGAATTACTTGGCATCAAGCGGGAGTAATTTTTAATGGGAGGGGGCCAAAATAAAATCGCTAAAGAGGAAAACCTTAACAATCCCAATGAGGTGGGAAAATGAATGGAAGGTACTGAGGAAGTGAGAATAGGTATTTATAAACTATGTCGAAAAGCTATTCTTGGACGTAAAGAGAAAAAGTTAGTTTGGGGTGTTTTTGCTTTATAGTCTGTGTTTTCTCTGTGAAATAAAAGTTTGATGGGAGGTGATGTCACCTCGAGATAGCGCTCATCAAATATCCTATGTGCTTATCTACATTTTTCATCCTCCTTTGTAGTTCAACTGTTTTCCTTTGATTCGTTGTGGCCAGTGGCAAAGAAGCAGAATCAAGTGTATCACTTCTGAGCTGAGGTCATTAGGAGCCAGTGTCCCTCTTGTCTGGTCCTCTGCTATTGTGACATTGGAGGTCAAATAGTCCAGATGACGTGGCTGCAAGATGGATCAGGACCATGTGATCTGTAAGGGCTTTACTCAGTAGAGAAACAACGTACTCGTATTTTCCACTGAGATTCCTGTGTTCAGTAGATCTGCCTGTGAGAGCTCAGAGAGCATAGCGAAGGCTGAAATGACAAAGACAGAGGGAGAGATGTTGGTAACAGATGGAAGGCGCCTGGCAGATAATATATTAAATGGTAAACAAAGCTGCTGGAGTAAGAGAGAGAGTATATAAGAGATGAGAAGAAGGCCAACTGTCTGTAGTATCTAACGCTAAGGAGTGAGGAGAGAAACAACTGAAAAATAAACATAAAAAGAATGATCAGAAAGAAGCTAGGTGGTATGCCAACAGAAATCCTAAGATTGCTATAAAACATAAAGGAAGGTAGTTTTCAAAGAAGCACCATTTAATGGAGTCAGTTGTTTCCCAAAGGCAAAATGCTATGGGAACTGAAAATAAACCATCTGATTGGATGACTAAACTTTTATGAACAAAAGTGGAACCATTTCAGGAAAGTCATGGGAGAAGACGCTGTGTTACAGTGGGGAGAGTAATCAATACATTATGAGCAAAGGTGCCTTCATTTGCAAGAAATGCCAATTAAGAAGTGAAGACAGCATTTAAAGGGAAGGGATAATGTAAGAAAATTAAAAAAAAAATTTAAGGAAACTTGAATAATTCATAGACAAAGAGGGAGGTATTAGTGAAAGACTGAAAATCAGAGAAAGCTATCTTAAGTTGTTGCTATGGACTGAATTGTGTCCCCCCAAAAATTATATGTTGAAGCCCCTCCTAATTTGACTGTAGAAGATAGGAGATAGGTCCTTTAGGGAGTTAACTGAAGTTAACTGAAGTCATAAGGGTGGGGTAATAATCTGACAGGGACTGATGGTGTCCTTATAAGAAGGGGAATAGATTCCAGAGATCTCTCTCCCTCTGCTCGTAGAGGAAAGGCCGTGTGAGGACACTGCAAGAAGATAGCCATCAGCAAGCCAGGAAGATTGTTCTCACCAGAAACCAATTCTTATGGTATTCAATACCTTAATCTTGGACTTCCACCGTCCAGCACTGTGAGAAAATAAATTTCTGCTGTTTAAGTCATTCAGTCTATAGTATTTCACTATAACAGCCCAACCAGACTAATACAGACCTTCATGTACACTGCAATATACAGAAGCTAAACAATGATTGTGAGCCAGAGATTACATCTTGAACAGAACTGTAATGACGCTTGAGGTACTCACAACTTCACGAATTTTGTCAGAAAGATGTGAAAAAAAGTCAAACAACGGTTCTGATAGTGGATATTTTCTTTATGTGTTTGACATAAAGCAGTGTCTGACAGCCACTCTGATACCCATCCGTATCGCAGTTTTGATTCTGTGGCTCCAGGTCCACATGGCAACACGGTGCTGTGTACTGTCCATTCTTGGGTTTTTGGGTGCTGTACCTATTGCCAACAGGTGTGTCAAACCACTGGGGCTCTTCTGAAGTCCTCCCTAAATTTGGACCCTGCTTCAGCTCCAAATCCGAGTTTTCAGAGAGCCCAGGGTGAGGCTCACCGCCACAGTAGACACGTTGGCTAACGAGTTGCACTGCAGCACCCGCTCGGACAAGGGCACCATCACGATGCCACCGTTCTTCTTCTGCAGGGGCGGACCCGTGGACAGTCAGCTTGGCCCCCAGCACAGCCAGCTGCCTGTTCACTCGGCCCCTGTGAGGAAGGTTTTCAGCTCTGGCTTTGAGGTCAGAGTCGTCTCCTCTCTGGGTTTGTGTGAATGGAGGAGCCGCAGCCCTGTTCTCGGTGGTGTGTTGGCCCTTGGTTTCCGGGTTTGGAGGAGCATCTTAACACCTAGACCCCCACCTAGGGCTGAAGAGTTCAGGGGCTGTGGACCGTGGGTTTTGGGGGCAGAAGATATTTAACCTGGCGTTTGAGGAAATGGAGGGAGAAGAGGCTCAGGTTCAAGGGCTCCTGGTTTGAATCTCTTGCTTTAGGTTTGAGGGCCAGGGCAGTCTCTCACCAGAAGCTGCAGGATATCATCAGGAACATTGCGAGTGTTCTTGCACATACCCCGGGCAGCTGAGTGGGAGAAGATGACCGGTGCCTGTGACAGTTGTAGGGCTCGCCGTGCCACAGCATCCGAGACATGGGCCAAGTCCACCATCATGCCCAGGCGGTTCATTTCTGCCACCACCTTCTGCAGGGACAGGATGGGGAGAGGGCATGAGGGCTGCATTTATCTTGTGTGTATTTATCTGTAGGGAACAGGCGGGGCTGTACATTCATGTGGGACAGGGTATGGAAGCCGGGTCCTTAACTTGCCAAGGCCGGAGAGCCGACTGACATTGCTGTAGAAGGGTTGGATACCTTTACTGAGCTCTGTGCCCTGCAGGATAGCCAGGATGCAGTCTGACTCGTGGCCATGACTTGGCTACAAGAGCCTAGAAAGTGGTTCTGTCGAACCGTCTACACCTGCAACCGTCTACACCTACCACCCGCCCTGGTGGCCGGCAGGCCCGGGGAAGAGGCCCTGTCCCGCGCTCCCACTCCCGCCCCCGGCCATGGCGAAACGGCGGAGGGGGGCCTTTATCCGGAGGGAGCTGTGGAGAGCCACACCGGCGGACAGGTGGCGGCGCCGGGGCAGGGCGCCGGAGGGGGCGGCCAGGTGCAGGTCGAGGGGCTCGCGGGCCGCACGGACGGCACCCGGGCCCGCGGCGGAGTCTGGGTCCGGGCCAGCCACCCCGGGAGCGTCTGGGGTGCGGCCGCCTTTCAGGGCCGCCTTCTGGCCGCATAGAGCGCCCCCTCTGGCGCGCGGTGGTGGGAGGGGCCGGAGGAGGTGGGGCCTGCAGCGGTGCCCGTCGGGGGGGCGGAGCTGGCGGCCACCGCCAAGGGCGGCTAAAGGAGAAGGCGGAGCCGCAGCGGGAGGCAAAATGCCTATGGCACCCGGTATTCCCAGGCGGTCTCCCATCCAAGTACTAACCGGGCCCGACCCTGCTTAGCTTCCGAGATCAGACGAGATCGGGCGCGTTCAGGGTGGTATGGCCGTAGACGGGGGCAGGGGATCATTTGAAGGGGGTCTTGAAAGGTAAGAGTTCCACAGTGGCGACAGGGCATTCTGTGCAGAGGAAACAAGATAGCCAAAGATCTCTATCCATTGACCTTGCTCTATTTTCTTCCAGCATTTAGCACCATCTGAAATTATATTTTTATCTAGCTTCTCGTTGTTTATTTTCTGTCTCCCCCATGCACTCTAATTCTCCAAGTGCAGGAAGCAGGTCTATCCTATGTGCCCAAAAGAATCCCTGGCACATGGTGGGTGCACAGTACATATTTGTAGCATGGATGAATCAGTAGGCAGTCCAAGCAAAAGGGAGAGAACGGGATTTGATGAGATCTATAAGTACTTATGTGGTTTCATTTCAACCTCACAATTCTCCTTCCTAAGAAAGATGTCATTATCTCCGTCTTACAAATAAGGAAACTGAGGTAAGACAAAGGCAAGCAACTTGACAAAGGTCACACACCCAGTAAAAGGTAAAGCTGGCATTGAAGCCTAAGCTAGCAGGTTCCAAAGTCTGGACTGTACCACAGGAAGAGGCTAACAAAGGCCTGAACTAAGTAAAGCCGTGGCAAGGGAGTCAGAGAGAAGAGTTCATGCTTAAGAGTTGCTGGGTTTAATAAAATGGAGCAGACGTGGCCACAGACTGAAAGAATCCCCTGCAGATTCATCGCCATCTGAGCCGCTAGTCCTGACCTCCTTCTCAATCTCATGGGGATGACAGAAAAAACATGCAGCATTGGCCACTAACTAGCTGTTTAACTTTGGAAGCCTTAGATATCTAATTTCTCCAAGCATGTTTCCCCCACATGAAAAAAAATGGTGACAGATACTAGGTTTGCGGTTGTTATATGAGATGATGCAGATGAAGCACCCAGGACAGTTCCTGGCCCATAGTAGGTGTTCAATAAATATTAACTTACTTCTCTTTCCCCATGGCCTCCTGCTATCTTTAGGTCTGGGAAATACTATTCCCAAGAGGAGGACCAAAGAGGGAGGAAGTGTTAGGAGGGCATCTGCTCTGGGGCAGGTATGGAAATGGATAGTCTCAAGAAGGTAGTGAGTGACAAGCCAGGCCTGGAAGAGGTGGGTGGATAAGAGGCTAGGAAAGTACCCAGCAGTTTTCTCTATGAGGAAAACTCTGACCCCCCCTATAATGAAGGTTCAGACAAGCAACCAGAATTCCAAGTCATGTGCCCAGTCTTTTCTCTGCACAAAAGGTGTAGCCAGAGCTTGGTGAAGGGGAAGCAGGGGACCATTTGACTTGGGCCTCATACGTACAAATTTGGTTGGATTCCCAAAGGAAGTTATTCATCAAGTTATTATAATTTGGGGTGTTTAAAATGTTAATTTTAACAGTTATCTGTGAGTTTAATTATGGATTGCACCTAGTAGTGATTTTCCATTTCTTAAAACATAATGTACACTGCTCTATACAAACTGTTTCCTGAAATAAACATGTTATTTGTGGACTCATTTTTAAAAGGGGTTAACTTATAAACAATTAAATTATACCACAAGTTTTTGTAACTGTCTTTGAATTTTCACATTTCCTATGTGTTGGAATTGTTTCAAAAAGAAGAAGAAGAAAAAAAAGAGGCTTGGGTTTCTGGGTCTCTTCAGCTCAAGAGGGCGCAGGGCAGTGGCAGCCCAGAGGCAGCCAGAGGGGAGGTGAAGAGCCTGTTACTGAACTTGTTTACAGCACCACCTGGTGTTTATAACTCATTAAAATGTCACACTTCCTTGTCCTTAAGCCCTGGAATTTGCTGAGTAAAATCCCCACAGCTATTTTCTGAAGCCCTCTCTCTCAAAATTTCTTTTTCACTCACTTAAAAAGAATAAGGCTTATAGACAAGAATCACCCAAAACAGAAGTTGATGCCCCACGACTTTCCTTTGTTTTCTTTTAGCTTTGTGCTGTGGGACGGAAGGTCTGTATGTAATACTAGTTCAGACTGACTGAGCAGTGACTATGTGCCAAGCAGTTCTAAGTACCCTGCATGGATTAAGTAACTTAATTATTATAACAACTCTAGAGACAGGTATTACTATTACCATAAGCCCATTTTACAGATGTGGCTACTGAGACACAGAGAGTTTAAGGAATTTCATAAAAATCACTAGAAAGTAGCAAAGCAAAGATCTGAACCCAGGCCTGAAGCCTTGCTTCAGTGTCCATGATTTTAAACACTGTTATGCTGCTTTTCCGTGTAGGTGCATGTTTCAAGAAAAGGTATCTTCTTAATTTTTATTTGGCCTGATATTAAGAATTTAATTTCCCTGGGTAAAGCTCGATGGACCAAGGATAAACAGAGCAGCAAACAAGTTAAAAATATGCCTTCAATAATCATCTGCTATATGAGGCATTAAGCTTCTCAGAAGCCTAGGCCGCCCTTTAGAATGTCATACAATCCAGAAGCATGGCATACAAAACAACTTAGTGTTTGTTTATAACAACGCTACCACCACCAAGAAAGCATTATAATCCTCTGTCTTTTTAAGAGTTCAACAATTTCAGATCTCTCCTTTTAAAGGGGTAGTAATAATAATAGCTACAATCTATTGACTGCTTTTTTGTTTTTGTTTTAGAGAAGCATCAACTAGTGAAAAACAATGTGGGTTTGGGGGAATCATACTACCTGGGTTCAGATCCTGTTATTTTTTTTAATGAATTTTTATTGGCATATAGTTGCTTTACAATGTTGTGTTAGTATCTGCTGTAGAGCAAAGTGAATCGGCTATACATGTACATATATCTCCTTTTTTGGATTTTCTTCCCATTTAGGTCACCACACAGCAATGAGTAGAGTTCCTTGTGCTATACAGTATGTTCTCATTAGTTATCTATTTTATACATAGTATTAATAGTGTATATATGTCCAATGGAATATTACTCAGCCATAAAAAGAAACAAAATTGAGTTATTTGTAGTGAGGTGGATGGACCTAGAGACTGTCATACAGAGTGAAGTAAGTCAGAAAGAGAAAAACAAATACCGTATGCTAACACATATATATGGAATCTAGAAAAAAAAATTTTTTTAAATGGTTCTGAAGAACCTAGGGGCAGGACAGGAATAAAGACACAGGCATAGAGAATGGACTTGAGGACATGGTGGGGGGGAAGGGTAAGCTGGGATGAAGTGAGAGAGTGGCATGGACATATATGCACTACCAAGTGTAAAACAGATAGCTAGTGGGAAGCAGCCGCATAGCACAGGGACATCAGCTCGGTGCTTCGAGACCACCTAGAGGGGTGGGATAGGGAGGGTGGGAGGGAGACGCAAGAGGGAGGAGCTATGGGGATATATGTATACGTACAGCTGATTCACTTTGTTATACAGCAGAAACTAACACACCATTGTAAAGCAATTATACTCCAATAAAGATGTTAAAAAAAGTATTTAAAAAATAGTGTATATATGTCAATCCCAATCTCCCAATTCATCCCACCACCACCCCTTCTCCCTTGGAACCATACATTTGTTCTCTACATCCGTGTCTCTATTTCTGCTTTGCACATAAGATCATCTATACCATTTTTCTAGATTCCACATATGTTAATATGTATTTGTTTTTCTCTTTCTGACTTACTTCACTCTGTATGATAGTCCTGTTTTTATTTTTAACATCTTTATTGGAGTACAATTGCTTTACAATGTTGTGTTAGTTTCTGCTGTATGACAAAGTGAATTAGCTATACATATACATATATCCCCATATCCCCTCCCTCTTGCTTCTCCCTCCCACCCCTCTAGGTGGTCACGACGCACTGAGCTGATCTCCCTCTCAGAGACAACCTATAGGCGACTCAGGGGTCAAGCAGCAGATTGGACCACAAGACCTCTAAGTTGCTACCAAACTGGGGATCTGGACCCATTTCCTAGTTTTGCTTTGAAATACACCTGAAGAAATGAAAAACAGGTGGTCGCCAACTTTCAGAGAATTGAAGTCTGTTTTCTTGCCAGTTATTTTTCTGCCACCATCAGTTTCCATAAACCCTATGAGGAGACATATGTCCTCCCTCATTCTTATAGATCCAGTTGGATTGGAGATGACGGAAGTGATGGCACAAAGCCAGACACGTCTTAGCGCTCACTCCGCACTGTCACCAAATGGCCAGGCGTCAACCTTGAAGCACAATCTCTATGCTGGTTCCTGCAGAGACAAGAAGAAAGAATAGGCAGAGCCTTTGGACTTCAGGACTTGTGATCCCATTTTTGTCCTCTGTAGCCGTTAGGACTTGGCAGTACAGCCTGAGGCCAACAATACTGCCTGGCTACACTCTGCAGCCTCAAGATCTGTCCACACAGCCAAGGGAAGGCTGGGCAGGAGGCAGCCAGCAGGCTCTCACACCACCTGCCTCCCCTCCTTCCTCAGTGGCTCCCACGAGGGCACAATCAGGGCTGGGAGGCTTCATGAGCCCCCCTTGGCCCGAGTCAGCAGGGATTCATACCCATCCTGCCGGGACCATCTGCACTCAATTATAAGCCCTTTGGAAGCCAGCAGAGGGCTGTTAAGCTGCCGCTGGTTCTCTATGATTAGCTAGTTCTTGTCTTTTGAATACTGCATATGGTGCAGCCAGCTGCAGAAAGCATTCATGACTCAAAGCTTTTTTCCCCTCAAAGAGAAAAGTGCTAAGTTGTTATTACTATGGGAAGAAAAAAAAAGTTTAAAACTCTTACTTTCTGGTTAAGTTCCTCTTCCTACCTTAAAATTCTACCTCTTCCCAGGATTGGGACCATTCCTTTGTCTGTTTTCTACCAGCACTATATAGGTACTTGCTTGCTGAAGATGAGCCTTGCTAAGAAATATCAAGACTGTGTATAATTCCAGCTCAGGTGTTATTATCCGTGGTCCAGTAGACCCTCTTCTCTCCCTTATTTTGTGTGAGAGACCTGACGTTAAGGCATGCTTTTGATGAAACCACTCCAAAAAGTCAACTCTTTGCAATCAACTCAGGAGCCGGCGCCACTGCTGAGGCTTACCTTCTTTCCCAGGTGCTGAGCCAGGAACAGAAGCAATACTGCTTGGTTCGCACTTGAAACCCTCAGTGTTCTCTGTAGGCGAGAAGCAGTTAGCTGGCTACAAGCTAGCATTAAAATCAGTAGGGATGCTTAAAAAAAACATGTATTTCTGGGGCTATACATAGACTTGAAATCCAGGCTCACATGTGAGTGGAGGTCCAGAGAAGATGGAGATTTGAGAGTCTTGTGAATAGTGATAATGAAAGCCATGAATTAGCTACAATTCACAGGGAAAAGAATATGGAAATAGAAGATGGGGGTAATCAGAGTCCCTTCTTCCTCATATCTCTGAACTAGGCAAATAACTCATTTCTTTTCTCATAATACACAGGCTCTATGGTAAACACAGCACAAATATGCCAATAACCACAGGGCACTCTATGGATAAGACAGTTCTTTGTAGAGTGGATACATGTATAACTGATTTGCTTTGCTGTACACCTGAAACTAATGCAACATTGTAAATCAACTATACTCCATTTTAAAAATATATATTTAAGAAAATGTTCTTTGTACCATGAGTTTGGCTGGCTTAAGCCTATAAATTTGCAAAACTTTAGGAACCCATCTATATATGGAATGAATAGTTCTACTCTCCATGTTGAGAGACAAATAAAAATGCCTATTTAAATATCTAGCAGGAAAAGTACCCCAAAAGTGATTTCACTTTTTTTTTTTTAACATATTCTTTTTTTTTTTTTTTAACCCCACATTTGTTTATTTATTTATTTTTGGCTGTGTTGGGCCTTCGTTTCTGTGCGAGGGCTTTCTCTAGTTGTGGCAAGTGAGGGCCACTCTTCATCGCGGTGCGCAGGCCTCTCACTGTCGCGACCTCTCTTGTTGCGGAGCACAGGCTCCAGACGCGCAGGCTCAGTAGTTGTGGCTCACGGGCCTAGTTGCTCCACGGCATGTGGGATCTTCCCAGACCAGGGCTCGAACCCATGTCCCCTGCATTAGCAGGCAGATTCTCAACCACTGCGCCACCAGGGAAGCCCTTTTTTTTTTTTTTTTTTTGATGAGCAATTTTAAGCATGTCCAAGAGGAAGAAAATCTGTACCAATATGGGTTGTTCCACTGAGCCTAATGGGAGCCACATGTCTATCTGACAAGGGAGTTACAAGTTTGGAAAGGGAGAAAACAAAAGGAACCCTGTGTTGTTAGTCTGAAATTGGAGGTAAGGTGTAAATTCATGGTTTTCAATATATGGATACAGAAATAAATTTAGATGTCATGGGCACATAGGTATGTGTATACATACACACACATGCAGATATTCCCAAACTCTGACCACTGAGATGGCCTGGGACCAGTGGCTCCACAACAGTACTGGGTACACTTAGCACTCAAATCTTTGCTTTAAGATAATTTTCCACTAAAGAAAGCAGGGCTGGAATAGGGAAAGTACAAGACAAACTTGGAATGTCTTATAGTGTCAGAAAATAAAGAAATGCCCAAGTTAAAGGGGGATGTGTCAAGAAGACACAGGAGCCAGCTTGAAGGTGTTCCTGCTGGCCATATCTGAGACCATTTAAGCATCTAAAGGAATAACGATAATAACCAATTACAACCCACTGAATAAAAACTGAAGAATCCATACTTGTAATATTAATATAAATTAATAAAGGGGGAATGAGTGATTCTATAGTGGAAAAGTCTGGCAAGCACCACGTTAAACAAGTGGTCAGTTAGTGTCATAATGATGGGACAGGTGGAAATCATGCACCGCTTGAAGAGATGCAGCGAGGAAGACGCAGCATTGCTTCTATGCTGCTCCTGCCAAAGATGCATAAACTAAACCTAACCTAACCTAATCTGACAGGAAACACCATCCAAAGTAACTGGCCTGTAATCTTCTAAAGTGTCAACGTCCATTACTCAGCCATAAAAAGAAATGAAATTGAATTATTTGTAGTGAGGTGGATGGACATAGAGACTGTCATACAGAGTGAAGTAAGTCAGAAAGAGAAAAATACCATATGCTAATGCATATATATGGAATCTGAAAAAAAAAAAAGGTTCTGAAGAACCTAGGGGCAGGCTAGGTAGACGGAGACGTAGAGAATGGACTTGAGGACACGGGGAGGGGGAAGGATAAGCTGGGACGAAGTGAGAGAGTACCATGGATTTATAATACACTACCAAGTGTAAAATAGATAGCTAGTGGGAAGCAGCTGCATAGCACAGGGAGATCAGCTCGGTGCTTTGTGACCACCTAGAGGGGTGGGATAGGGAAGGTGGGAGGGAGACGCAAGAGGGAGGAGATATGGGGATATATGTATAGCTGATTCACTTTGTTATAAAGCAGAAACACCATTGTAAAGCCATTATACTCCAATAAAGATGTTAAAAAAATTTTTTTTAATTTAAAAATTAAAAAAATAAAGTGTCTAGGTCAAGAAAAAGCTGGGGTACCATTCAGAATAAAGGCCACTACAGAGACATGACAACTCAAAGCAGTATGTAACTCTGAACTGCATCCTTTTGCTATAAAGGTTATTATTGGGACATTTGGCAAAATCTGAATGGGGCCCAAGGATTAGTGGCAATTTCCTGATTTGACGGTTGTTTTGAGGTTACATAGAAAAATGTCCTTGTTTACATGAAATACATACTAAATTCAGGAGTGATTTTTAGGAGTGACAGGCCCAGCAACTTGGCAATTTATTTTCAGATGATTCAGGTTCTGAATTGGTAATTTTTCTGAGAATAGTTCAATTTTTTTTGGCCACGCTGTGCAGCTTGCAGGATCTTTGTTCCCTGACCAGGAACTGAAACTGGGCCTCGGCAGTGAAAGCGCCGAGCCCAAACCACTGGACCGCCAGGGAACTCCCTAAAAATGTTTTTAAAAGTGTAACTTCTTTTCCTTTTTATGTTATATGACTTAAAAAATGACTATAGCAATGAAGACAGTGATGTTGACGATGAATTTGCGACATCAAGAATTTCATAAAATTATTTCTTGAAATAAGGTAGAAATTAATGTTATTTTATATAATGTGATTTTTAAGTATATATTTTCATTAAAACATTTAGGAGTTAAAAAAAGATCAGTGAACGAATGTGCTCTTCTAGGTTGAATTAAAATAGAATATTTAAGGTTTAAAAAAGTTTGGCTGGGGAAAAATAACAGTTTTGCAAAACCTTTGCGATCCAAAACTAAGATGATATTCAACAGCAAGAAGTATTCCAATTTCTCATAACCAGTTCTCACAAGCAAAGAAATGCATGCCTCACTTTAAGAAGGTGTCAGATAGAAACAGGCAAATCTGAAAGAATTTACCCAGTGTAATAAATTAGAGGTGAAATCACAACAAAAGAATTTATGGCGTACAAAAAAATTCACAAGTAGAAGATTCCTTCTATCAACTTCTCAGAGTTCCATGAGCTCTCCCCTGACCTCTGAAAGATGGGTTTTACCAAAATCTGGTTTACACGGAACTTTTCAGGTATATATGGTCTGAAAAGAAAGAAGTATCTGCTAAGAACCTGCCTGGTGCTCCTTCCTTGTTGCAGCCCTTCTTTGTGTAAGTGATCAGAATCAGGTCCAAGAGACACAGAATCAAGCATGACATATCACACCAAACACCATTTCCTGTCCAACCAATTCTCATCTCTCTCCAGTAATGAAGAGGTGGACGTTCTTCTTGGACTGCAGCATCTGTGCAGCCCGCTCCACCCCGACCACAGCAGACAGCCTCTGGGCATCGTACTTGGAGTAGGGGACAGTGCAGGTCCAGGCAGCTTCCTCTCCTCTGGTGGTGGCTTGCAGCATGTTATAGACTTCACTGTAGAAGTGGGGATATGTTGGCAGTTCATAGAAAATTAGGTTCCTGATGCCTTTTATTGTGTATCTGTTAGAAGGAGAAAGAGAGGCTATGTCTACATGAGAAATTCTATGGAAAAGCCACCGAAGAGTTTTACAGGGACATAGTCACTCTCGCTGTTTCATGCAAGGAGAAAGACCATGGCACAAATAACACACAGACCAAAAGTTACTCTAATTTGAGCTGGAGGGGCTCATTTTTTGTGACAGTGTATTTGAATTCCTAATGTTTGGCTTAAGATAATGATAAAATGAATTTGCACTTCTTGAGCCTAATCTGAGCAGACTGAGGTAGGGTGGGGAAGAATAGTAGACAAGGATTAGAAATCTGTCGCAGAAAATTTGAAAAGCAGGCATTTCCAATTTAACATTATCCTAATTATAATCAGGCAAAACAGTGTTCTGTAATGGAGATGAGGTCAGGCCAGACCCAGTACATAAAATAAGCAGCATAAACTGTAAATGCACTCCCATTAGTCTTTTCTTGTCATTCTGTAGACATGTTAACTCCATGGCAGATGTCCCAAGTTCACCCATTTACAAAATCCTGCCCGAGGACCCATTAGGCATTATGGGAAGGCAATTAATTTCAACAGCTTCCTCGCTTCTTTCCCTGCTGCACAGGGCTGCATGGTGTGGGGGTGGTGCAGACCCTAGGGACGCGCCTTACGGTTCGGGTTGAGATCAATCATTCCCTCTTGGGCTCCATGACCAAAGATTTTATACGTTGACAAGTTTCTGATTTTTCCTGTTAAGACTCTCATACAGGGCTGATGTCAGACTCCCTCGGGAATTTTATTTTATTCATGGACGGTAAGTTTTCCTTGTCTTTTTATCCCTTGGCTCATCCTGATCTCTCTGGAGACCCTCCTCTCCCAAAATATAACTGCAGTCCATTACTTGGATCAGCTTTCCACATCCTCTTTCCATAAAGGAATTTTAATGGCTAATGATGTTGAAAAAACACAGTTCTGCCTCAGTAGTTATCAAAACAAACACAGAGTTCCATTTCTGCTTAGTATGTAGAAAACTCAAGAGAATACTGCTCCCATGCTAACAAGAAAAAGATAATCTACAACAGTGTTCCTTTTCCTGAGCCTAGACAGCTGATGTCACAGGGCAACCAAGTGAACTGATTCAACGGTGCCCTGGTGTGTGTTTAACAACTGATTCTCAGTGGGGGAGGATAGGTGCTGATTTGAAGCATTTGCCAATTTCTGTGGTGTAAATACTCCATTTCAAGCTACCAGTGTCATGTTGCTGAACTTGGAACTGGGAAGAGATGTGCAACCATACCTTAAGAGCTGGTATGAGCCAGCTTCAGCCCATCACTGACTGAATTCCAAAGAGTGACAAGATGGTCTGAAGAAAGACAGGACGGTCTGAAGAAAGACAGGACATATGAACCACTTCACCTTTGGCAGAGCACAGTGGGGAAGAGGGCAGCTGCTAAGAAAGTGGGTAGGAAGAAAAAAGCTACACTTTTTTTTTTTTTTTTTTTTTTTTTTTTTTTTTTTTGGTATGTGGGCCTCTCACTGTTGTGGCCTTTCCCGTTGCGGAGCACAGGCTCCGGACGCGCAGGCTCAGCGGCCATAGCTCACGGGCCCAGCCGCTCCGCGGCACGTGGGATCCTCCCAGACCGGGGCACGAACCCGCGTCCCCTGCATCGGCAGGCGGACTCTCAACCTCTGCGCCACCAGGGAAGCCCAGCTACACTTTTAACAAGTTCTTAAAGGGCAATTATGGGCTTGCATGACAGTTCAGAATCCCTGGGATTCCCGGACACTCCTTTACTTCACAGTCATGAGGGCTTTTCCAAAGGTCTCCACTGGGAGCCCTGGAAAGACTGGACGCAAGGCAGAAGACCTGAGAGACCCCGATGGTGGTGCAGACATGAAAACTCACTCTCTTCCCAGAGCCATGTTGTATATGAAGCTAAAGCCTGAAGCCAGTGAGAGGGGCAAAGGTCAACTGCCAGGGGGGAGTCAGAAGCAGCAAAACTGTGTGCCCTAAGGGAGGAGCATTAACCCCTCACCCCATCCCTCCCCACCACAGGACTTACATCCAGTAAAAAGAGCAGTCTGGGCAAAGGGGAAAGGGCATGAAGCCTGTTCAGCCCAAGATCCTGCACTGATGTAAGCAGATGTTTGCCACCACTGCAGAGAAGCAGGGAACTCTTTCCCACCAAGACCCCTCGTAGAACAAGGCAGAGGCTGGCCACCATGGAGGGTGGTGCAGGAGCCCTGAGAAAGCGCCAGCTCCAAAGCCCAGGACGGACAGAACCTGCCTGCATCTGAGCTGGACCAGGAGGAGGACAACTGCCCCACATCAAGCCTTAGGGGAGGAGCGAGCAGGAGCAGCCTGCTGCTGGGGGAGGGGCCGGAGCGTGGGAGAGGCTCTCCCTCGGCACAGGGGTGCAGGGCACGGTGAAAGCTGAGAGGGGAGCAGGACACTGAGACAAGGCCCTCCAGCACTGGGCCCCACAGTGGGCCACTGTCTGCTGGAGGAACTGGCAGTTTGTGGTAAATAGAAGGCAACGACGGTAACAACCAAATCCTCACTAGATTCACAACTGCCACGCTAGTGGCCTGACAGAAGAGGCGTCCAGGCCAACTACTTACTCAGGCACTACATTCAACTGACAATTACAAAAAACACAGAAAAGCAAGAAAAAGACATTAAAACCATGAGGTATCATTTTGACTATCAAGTCACTGGAAAAAAGGAGAATTTACAGAAATATTTACAGAATTTACAGAAACAGGCTAATGGAGTATAAATTATTGTGTGTGTATTTCACCGGGGAGGGGAGAAGATGGGAGTGGCAACACACAGCAAATTTTAAACTGGGTACAGCTTTTGAACAAATAAGTTTTCCTTTCCAAATTTATCCTAAGGAAATGCCTAGGCAACTATGCCATCAACTATGCATATGGATGCTCTTGGCATTATTGTATATAATAACAGAAAACAACAAATCAATATGCCCATTAAAAGGAAACTGGGTTAATTATATACCCATACAATGTAACACTATGCAACCATTAAAAAGGATGCTATACACACCTTAAAGGTTACTTATAATTACACAGAAAAGGTATTTTTACAATGTAAAGATTTAGCAGACCTACACCTTGACCAAGTGATTACATTTAGTATCACCAAAAATGGGACAAACTGACACCCTGGGCCTCTTGAGGAGATGCAGGGGGAAGTACACAATATCCTCTATGTAGAATTCTTACTAAAATAATGTTTAAATCTTTGGTCCCCGAACTCTGATGCTCACTCAATCACCTATTTGTTTTTTAAAAATACCTGTAATTGGTCCCCATCCCCAAACACCATGATTTAATTGATACTGGGGTATGACCAGGGCATTCAGATTTTTAAAAGCTCCCCAAGGGGATTCTAATATGTAGCAAAGTTTGGGAACACTGATCTAAATAATAAGAAAACAGCCAAATCCAGATGTGGGACATTCTACAGGAAACTGGACTGGACTCTTCAAAAAATATCAGTATCACAGCAAGAAACAAAGGAAGAGAATTATTCTAGATCAGCGTTTCTTAACCCTGGCACTACTGCCATTTTAAGCCAGGTAATTCTTTGTTGTAAGGGCTGTCCTGTGCACTGTAGGACGTCTAGCAGCACCCAGGCCTTGACCCGCTTGAACCACTAGACCACTAGAATAACCCTCCAACTGTACCAACCAAAAATGTCTCCAGATATTTCCAAATGTCCCTTGGGGAGCAAAACTGCTCCTGCTTGAGAACTGCTAAAATAGACTAAAGAAACATGTCACGCAAGCGCAATGTAGGATTCTTAACTAAATCCTGGATTGGGGTGGGGGGGTGGTGAGAAACAGCTGTAATCGTCATTTTGGGAACAACTAGGAAAATTTGCATACAGACTAAATATTAGATGGTATTACTGCAGTAATGTCAAGTGGTATGTTAATGGTGTTGTGGTTAGATAAAAGAATGTTGTTTTTAAGCTCTACAGGCTGAAAGATTTAGGAGTTAAGTGTCATGAAGCCTCCCATAATCTACTCTCAAATGGTTCAAGAAGAAAAAATAAGAGATGTGAGTGGAAAGAGAGAAGGAGAGACAGAGAATGTGGGTGCATGAGAATGTGGCAAAATGCTAACAGCTGGTGAAGCCTAAGTGGAAGGAGTTAGAGATGTTCACTGGGATAGTCTTACAATCTCTTTTAAAATGAAATCTTCCCAAATAAAAAGTTGGAGCGGGGGCAGGATATAGTAGAACTATATATATATATTAACTTAAAAATACATCCATAACATACAAGTATATACCAAAATGCTAACTTATTTAAGCTTTTTTTCAATAAGCACATGAAACATTCAAGATAAAAGAAAAAAAATCCAAATGCGTACACTGTGATCCCAATGTTGGTGTCCTTTTTAAAATGCCTGTGTCTGTGTGTGTGTGCACGTGCACATGTTTTTTACATCAAAGAGACAGGAAAGAAATACACCAAAATGGGTATTTATATCAGTAAGATGATAGGTGATCCCATTTTTTTAACCTAGATTTTCTAGGTTCTCTACAATAATTGTGTAATACTCTTATAATGAGAGTATTTTTAAAGCAAAATAAAACAACAAAACCAATTCCAATAGGTATTATATTTAAAACCCAAGAAAATCTCTCTTAGTACCAATTCGTGCACAGTAGAGACTAGGCATCTCCTGGAAATAAGAGCACGTGACCAGAACCTCTCCAGAGGGGCAGTTAGTAACAATTCCCATGACCTTCTGCACCTCTTCCCCTGCCTTCCTCCTCTCCTGTATGTGCTTTGGGTCTTCGGTGACCCCTACAAATATGGCGTAACACTGTGACAGGACCTAAAACTAAGGACATTCCCGATGTCTATGTTACCTGACAACTGTTAAAGATAAATGAGGCAACCACAACTGACTTGCAAGGCTGGCTCCTGCATACAGTCTATAAAGACGAGGTCTGTTACTTCTATAACTGGGGTTCTCCCTGAGGCAGGGAGCACTCAGAAACACCCCACTAGCGTTTCCCACCTCCAGAAATCCTACCTCCAGAGTTTCTGATTGCCCCCTGCTTAAGAATCCTTCCTGTGCTAACCCACTGATAATGCTCAGAGAAAGAACTGTGAACTGTCCTCCCCTCAGGAGGGCCATCATGACCAAATGCCCATCCCATCCTAAGATTCTACTGGTTTCATCTCCCCAAAGAAAACAAATCCTCAGGATGAAAGTTTTTTGCTAGCTCACAAATGAACTGTAATATGTCTAACACGGCCTACTTCCATAGAGAATATAAATACAGAATTTTAAAGCTGGATACTAAAGTGTAAAATACATGTACTTTTCCCAAGGTCAAATGAAAAAATCAAATCACAAAGACACTGCAGATCAAAATACCCATCATCACCTTGGTGACCTCTCAAGCAAAAAAAATCTATAGCTGGGAACCTTGAGATAATTGGCAGTTGCAGATTATCTCCATTCAACTTAAACACCCACTAACCTGGTCCAGGGTACAAAGCTAATGGCACGTGTTCGGTTTGTCTTTATAGTGACTTTGGGGACAAAACAGTTTGGTCAATAAATGAACAGTGTAAGACAGAAGACTGTCCTGCCTACTTAAGAGAAAGGGCTCCTTTGACATCATGCCCTCTCCTTGAAAAGCTGCTACTTGAGAGCAGTCTTCATCCCAGCTTAGTTCACACTTGCTACAGACAATCACGCTGGGAAGTTTTCCAATCCATCCACTTCATTTAAAGGACTTGCTTTGATGTATCAAGCTTTTGGAAAACTAAGGGCTCTTTAGACCTGCTGAGTGCAAACTCCCCCAAAATACCATTTCCAACATGAATGAAAACAACAACTCACTGGAACAAAGCAAGTAATGATGCCAGCAAGAAGCAAACCCTGAAGCCCTTAAATACTCACCTCTAAGCCCCTCACCTTTTGCTTCTCCTAAACTTCAAGGAGCCCCTTAGTCCTGGTTCTCCTTGGTGCAGAAGTGTGTGTGCACTGCCTCAGGACAAATGAGAGCTTTCTGAACACTGACCCTGTACTCAACTTCCATCTCCACAGACCACACAGTCCCCAGTGTTTCATCTGTGCTTCTACGACAGGTTCCTCCCTTTCCTGTATTCAGTTGAGAGCTGCTCAACTCTGTAATATCCTTCTTGAGGGGTATACCCACAGCTACAGGAGGTACCCTAAGTATGGACCCACTCCAGATCTATATACAGGTTATGCTGTAGTCACTCATTCGTTTCTACCACCTTTTCCAACAATGCCCATTTTGAAAGAAATCCAACCAACCAATCAAGAAAAGTCTGTCCAGCCCCCCAAACTCTGGCTTGTCTGCAGGAGGTGAAGCAAGGGAGGACCTTATAACACAGCAAAGCCCACCATGCACTTGGAAGCAGACCCTCCAGAGAGGACACTTGAAACCTGGCCCTACTTTACCTTTTGTAGAAATGGAAGTGCTCTGTGAGGAGCAGGAACTGCTTCTCTCCTTGAAGGAAGAAGTGTCTGGCCCTGGAGACACCAGACTTCTGGGTGTACTCGCAGATATGAGTGAAGTTCAGTTCCTCCTTCTTGAAGTAATTTCGGAGACGCACAAAGTCAAAGTAGGAGGGGACATAGATAAGCGTGTGAGACATGACTGCATCACGATACTGAGGCAAAATCTTGTTGACGAAAAAGTTAAACCTGATTTGGAAAGGCAAAGGGCAGAGTCAGTGGTCTAGAGGTGAGCCATAGTGTCACTGCCAACTGCATGACCCTGGGCAAGTCACAATCTCCTTCTACCTCCCCTAAGAGGCCAATTTGGCCTACCTCATTGCAAAGAGATTATATAGGGATAAAACTTGTTAAGCACATCAAAAAGTAAGTGCCAACACTATTCATCATAAAGAATAGATGTGATGCTTGTATATCCCAGAGAATTATTCTAGGAAGTACGTAACTGTATCATTCATTCATTCAGTTGTCAATCAGTCAGTCAACAAATAATTACTGAACACCTACCATGTGTTAAGCACCATTCTGCTACCATGGGTCCCCTGACTAAACACAATGAGAAGACAGGGGGAAATTACATAGAGAATTAGAAAAACAGTTGTTGCCCTGAAGGGCTTAGAATTAAGTTGTTGACATGAGGCATTAAAAAATTAATGTAATTTTAAAATGCCACAGTCTAGGGGAAAGTACCCTTGATTTACTAACCCTGACACTATTGGAACTAGGACAACACACCATTTCTCTGGCCTTCAGTGTCCTCCTCTGTCAATGGCATGATTGGATTCAATTATCTCATTTCATTTCGTAAATGGTAACTAAGAAAGCCAACACGGAATACAATTCTAAATTTGAACGCCCAAGTAAAATCCCTCTCTGTGACCCCCCAGGGATCCAATGGGACAGGGGAGGGTACCTGGCATCAATCACTGAAGCTAGGTTTTCAGGTTCCATCCTCTGGAAGACATGTGGGAGCTGCACCAGGACATGACTGATGCAGCCTGTCATCGGGACATTCCTCACAGCCACCTGCCAGGAGTCAGTGAGAACATTAGGAAGTGAGCTATCCCCATTGTTGACCAAATGCTGTCCTCTCCTTCTGCCTCATGACCCAAACAATACACAATACTTCATGAAAATTCAGAGAAAGAAGGAGAGAACCCACCTGGCCTTGCACATTGACGCAGTACTTGTTGAACACAGAGTTGATCTGGGCATCCTGCAGGACCCCAAACAGCAGCGTCTGACGATAGTACTTGGACCAATTATTGGGGTTCCACATGCGCACTCGGGAAAAGTCCACCCCATGTGAGTCCAAGGGCAGTAGGTTCATGTGGTTCATCAAATGCTTTGAGCAGAAATAATACTCCATTAATACTTATTGAACACTTAACCTGTTGGGCGTTGCTAACCTTTCTATAAGCCCATCATCTTATTTAACCCCATGAAGTAGATACTATCATCTCCCAAATTACAACAAGAAAACAGGCTCAGATGGGTGAGTGACTTGCCCATAGTCAAGCGAACAAGAAGAAAAGCTCAAACTGGCCACCTTGTGGATCTTTCAAAAAGGATCAAGATGCTACCTATACAGAATATTTCTTTTAAAGGAAATTCTGAAATGCCACTCTGGTCACTCTATAAGCCACTCAGTTCCAGACTTGGACAAGAAGGGAAATGACACGGAAAACAGAGCTGCTGTCCTTCCATGACTTGGTTCCCAAAACGTTAGAAAATTCCCTGAGTGACTACATGTGCCTTTTGCTCAAAATAAAGATGACTCAACCATCGACATGCCTTTCCTATTTTAATCATATTTTTACCTTGTAATGTATATTGAAGGGTCACAAGTACTATAAGTTTATTCCCTACTTTATAAATAAGTACTCCCCTTTATCTGTCCCAAACTTACTCCAAGTCCTGGGGTTGTAGAAAAGGTAAATTCTCACATGCCTTATAAAAATAAACCTATAGTTCTGTGATGAGGATTGTTCCAAAGCACAATCCTAAACCCCAAAACATTGCAGAGTATGTTGAGAGGGAGAAAAAAAATCATAGTACAAATTACAGTAGGGGGACAAAAACATCTTACGTTTCTCTGTAAAACATCACAAATTAAGAAATCATGAGCAATGTTTTCCATCTCCACTGAAGACCAAACAAAAGAGAACGAGCATAAATAGGAGGAACTATTTTAGATAAAAACATTCCTGGTGAGGAGGGATTTCAATCAACCAACCAACCAACCAACCAACCAACCAACCAACCAACCAACCAACCACACTAAACTGGTCTATTACTAGAAGCAACTTTTAAGGGGAAGAAATCTTTTCTGGAGATTTGAAAATGTTGACAAGAATTTTTATCTTTCTGGATACTTTACTGACCAACTTGTGGGTAGAAGAGGGGACAACATTTCCCGTTTTCAAATTGGAAAATGTGGAATATTTCCATTTCCAAGCTGAGTTTTAATCTGGACTTTAATAACCATTTCAGACTCAAACCACTGAGCTTCTTGTCTCTAAATGTTAATGACCAGCATTACCAAGACATGCTCCCAGTTCTGCATCAGGTAAATGTCAGCTTGATCAATGATGAGAAGCTCAATAGAAGACAGAAAGTCAAAATCTCTCTTCTTCTCTCCTTTTCCACCAATGATGGTCCTCAAGCCCAGAGGGGAGGCAATGAGGATGTCTGACGAATAGAAGGGGGCATAAAGTCGGATGCTTCTCTGCAGTATTGCTACCCCTATACACAAAACAGCCAAGCACACATCAGTTCATGAGTCACCACCAAGCCATTAGCTTCCACCCCCTCAAACTGCAGCCTCCCCTTGTACCTTCCACATCTTCCCCTTTGCATGTAATTGTGCTCAAACTGCTTTAATTATTAAAATCATCATCGTCATCATCATCATCCCTCCTTTGCATCTACGGTCCCTTCTAGCTCCCACCCTCTTCTTTTCCTTCACTGGCAAACCTTCCAAAAAATTATCTCTACTTTAAAATCTCCCACTCACTCCTTAATGTACTGCAATCTGCCTCTGAGTCTCAGGACACCACTGAAATGACTCTTGCCAAGGTCACCAACAGCTCTCAGTTACCAATTCAATGGCACTTTAGTGTTTCTTGTCACGAATGCATAAGCACACCCTCCTTGAAATGTTCTTTTCCTTACTGGTGGTTTCTATCACTTTAACACTTACTTCTATTACTGACCTGGTCCTTATCTATTTTTCCATATTCAAAGAGCTCTTCAACAAATCCCTGGATTCACCCACAAGTTCTCTTTCACTCTACATAAAGCTTTGGATAAATATATTCACTAATTATGGCTTTAACATTATCATCACAAAAATTTATATTTCCTGCCCACATCTCTTTCCTAAGCAACAAGTAGCAGTCTGTAAAGAGCCCAGATCATATGTGAAGGAGATTCACTTGCTAATCTTAAAGCATCTACCAGAGGGGCAGAAGTTGGCTGGGACTCTCTCTGGGGACAGAATGCTGGCAGATGCCATTTTTACAAATTCCCTCTACCTTGATGGCACTGGTGGGTGCCACTTTTTTGCACTCTCACTCTAAGTTGCTAACAGTGGTGGTGGGTGAGTACCCCCTACCCCACGGCCCTGCACTGCCTGTGTGCAGCACTGACAAACATGGACAACGAGCAGCCACGCCTACCCCATCTCATGCCACTCGCGGGACACGACCTGAGGCAACAATCGCATGTAGCCCACACAGGGGACACTCCTTGAGCACCAGGCTCAGGCAGATGGGGGTGGGACTGCATTTCTAGACTCCATGGGAGTGAAACAAACAGAGTTTATAAGACGACCAAGAACTAGGAAAAAGTTAAAAATACAGTTCATCTCCCACACAGGGCCACTCCTTCAAGACGGGGCAGTAACTGTTTTGCATAATACACAGAAACAAACACAGAGAGTCAAGCAAAATGAGGAAGCAGAGGAACATGTTCCAAATGAAGGAAGAAGATAAAACCCCAGAAAAAATATTTAATGAAACAGATGTAAGTGATTTATCTGATAAAGAATTCAAAGTCATAGTCCTAAAGATGCTCACCAAACTTGGGAGATGAATGAACGAACACAGTGAGAAACTCAAGAAAGAGACAGAATATAAGAAAGTTCTAAACAGAACTCACACAGCTGAAGATTATAATAATTGAACTGAAAAATACACTAGAGGGAATCAACAGCAGACTAGATGGTAGAAAAGAACAGATCAGTGACCTGGCAGACAAGGTAGTAGAAATCACCCCAACAGAACAGCAAAGAGAAAAAATATTTTTAAAATATGAGGACAGTTTAAGGGAACTGTGGGACAACATCAAGTGTACTATCATCGGTGTTAAGGGGTCGCAGAAGAAGAGAGAGAAAGGGGCACTAACATCCACATTATAGGGGTCCCAGAAGGAGGACAGAGAAAGGGGCAGAAAACTTATCTGAAGAAATAATGGCTAAAAATGTCCCTAACCTGGTGAAGGAAACAGACATTCAGGTCCAGCAAGAACCAAGAGTCCCAAACAAAATGAACCCAAGGAGATTCATACCAAGACACATTATAATTAATATGTTAAAAGTCAAAGGTAAAGAGGGAATCTTAAGCAGCAAGAGAAAAACAACTAATTACAGACAAGGGGATCCCCATAAGAATATCAGCTGATTTTTCATCAGAAACTTTGTGGTCCAGAAGGAGATGGCATGATATGTTCAAATATGCTGAAAGGAAAAAACTTCCAACAAAGAAGGAAGGAAATAATAGAAGTCAGATGAGAAATACTGAATAAATGAAATGGAGACAAAAAAAAAGATCAATGAAACTAAGAGCTGGTTCTGTGAAAAGATAAACAAAATTAACAAACCTTTAGTCAGACTCAATAAGAAAAAAAGAGAAGGGGCCCAAATAAAATCAGAAATGAAAGAGAAGCTATAACTGACACTATAGAAATACAAAGTATCATAAGAGACTACTACAAACAATTATACACCAACAAGTCAGATAACCTAGAAGAAATACGTAAATTCCTAGAAACACACAATCTTCTAAAACTGAATCATGAAGAAACAGAAAATGTGAATAGATCAATTACTAGTAATGTGATTGAATCAGTAATCAAAAAGCTCCCCCAAAACAAAAGACCAGGACCAGAGAGCTTCATGATAAATTCTACGAAATACTTAAAGAAGATTTAATACCTATCCTTCTCAAACATATTTCAAAAAACTGAAGAGGCGGAAACACTTCCAAACTCATTTTATGAGGCCAGCATAACCCTGATACTGAAACACCACAAAAAAAGAAATGTACAGGCTACTATGCCTGATAAACACAGATGCAAAAATCCTTGACAAATTATTAGCAAACTGAATCCAACAATACATTAAAAGGACCATACACTATAATCAAGTAGAATTTATTCCAGGGATGCAAGGATGGGTTGACAAAGTGGGTATAGAGGGAACGTATCTCAACATAACAAAGGCATATACGATAAACCCACAGCTAACATCATATTCAGTGGTGAAAAGCTGAAAGCATTTCCTCTAAAATCAGGAACAAGACAAGGATGCACACTTCTGCCACTTTTATTCAACATAGTATTGGAAATCCTAGCCACAGCAACTAGGCAAGAAAAAGAAATAAAAGATAACCAAATTGGAAAGGAGGAAGTAAAACTGACTATTTGCAGATGACATGATACTTTATGGAGAAAACCCTAAAGACTCCACCAAAAAACTGTCAGAACTAATAAATAAATTTAGTAATGTTGCAGGATACAAAGTTAACAAAAATCTGTTGTGTTTATATACATTAATAATGAACTATTAGAAAGAGAAATTAAGAAAACAATCCATTTACAATAGCATCAAAAAGAATAAACTACCTAGAAAAAAATCTAACCAAGAAGGTAAAAAACTTGTACTTGGAAAACTACAAGGTATTGATGAAAGAAATTAAAGATGACAGAAGCATGAAAAAATACACCATGCTCATAGATTGGAAGACTTAGTACTGTTAAAATGTCCATACTGGACACCAAGGGGGGAAAGTGGGGGTGGGGGTGGGGGTGTGATGAATTGGGAGATTGGGACTGACATGTATATACTAATATGTATTAAATGGATAACTAATAAGAACCTGCTGTATAAAGAAAGAAAGAAAATTCAAAAACAAAGTCCATACTACCCAAAGAAATCTACAGATTTAATGCAATCCTTATCAAAATACCCATGACATTTTTCATAAAACTAGAATAATCCTAAAATTTGTACAGAGTTGCAAAGGATCCTGAATAGCCAAACTGATTATGAGAAAGAAGAACAAAGCTGAAGGTATAACACTCCCTGATTTTAAACTACACTACAAGTCTACAGTAATCAAAATTGTACGGTAATAGCACAAAAACAGACACAGATCAACAGAACAGAGAGCCCAGAAAGAAATCCATATTTATATGGTCAATTAATCTATGACAAAGGAGACAAGAATATACAATGCAGAAAAGACAGTCTCATCAACAAATGGTGATGGGAAAACTAGACAGCTACATGCAAAAGAATGAAACTGGACCACTAGCTTACACCATCTACAAAAATCAACTCAAAATGGATTAAAGACTTGAACATAAGACCTGAAAACCACAGAACTCCCAGAAGAAAACATAGGCAGTAACTTCCCTGACAACAGTCTTAGCAATATTTTTTTGGATCTGACTCCACAGGCAAGGGCAATGAAACCAAAAATAAACAAATGGGACTACATCAAACTAAAAAGCTTGTGCACAGCGATGGAAACCATCAATGAAACAAAAAGGCAATCTACTGAATGGGAGAGGATATTTGCAAATCTAGTAAGGGGTTAAGATCCAAAATATATAAAGAACTCATGTAACTCATTATCAAAAAACCCCAAACAGGGCTTCCCTGGTGGCGCAGTGGTTAAGAGTCCGCCTGCCGATGCAGGGGATATGGGTTCGTGCCCTGGTCCGGAAAGATCCCACGTGCCGTGGAGCGGCTAGGCCCGTGAGCCATGGCCGCTGAGCCTGCGCGTCCGGAGCCTGCGCTCCGCAATGGGAGAGGCCACAACAGTGAGAGGCGCACGTACAGCAAAAAAAAAAAAAAAAAAAAAAAAGAGGACCTGAATAGACATTTTTCCAAAGAAGTCGTACTGATAGCCAACAGTCAAATGTAGAGATGCTCAACATCACTCATCATCAGGAAAATGCAAATCAAAATCACAATGAGAAATCAAAACTACAATGAGGTACCATCTCACACTGGTCAGAATGGCCATCATTAAAAAGTCTACAAATAACAAATGCTGGAGAGGGTGTGGAGAGAAGGGAACCCTCCTACACTGTTGGTGGGAATGTAAGTTGGTGCAGTCACTATGGAAAGCAGTATGGAGTTTCCTTGGAAAACTAAAAATATAATTACCATATGATCCAGCAATCCCACTCCTGGGCATATATCTGGACAAAACTATAATTCAAAAAGATACATGCACCCCTATGTTCATAGCAGCACTATTCACAATAGCCAAGATGTGGAAACAACCTAAATGTCCATTGACAGATGAATGGATAAAGATGTGATACATATATACAATGGAATACTACTCAGTCATAAACATGAACAAAATAATGCCATTTGGCAGCAACATGGATGCAACTACAGATTATCATACTAAGAGGAGTCTGTCAGAAAGAGAAAGACAAATACCATATGATATCACGTATATATGAAATCTAAAATATGGCACAAATGAACCTATCTACAAAACAGAAACAGACTCACAGACCTGTGGTTGCCAAGGTCAGGGGTGGGGAAAGGGATGGATTGAGAGTCTGGGGTTAGTTGATGCAAACTATTACCTTTAGAATGGGTAAACAACAAGGTCCTACTGTATAGCACAGGGAACTATATCCAATCTCCTGGGATATGCCATAATGCAAAAGAATATAAAAAAGGATGTATATATGTGTATAACTGAGTCACTGCCGTACAGCAGAAATGAGCACAACATTGTAAATCAACTATACCTACTCCAATTAAAAAAAAAAAAAAGAAGAATGTATCAGGTGGCTAGTAAGTGCTGTGATCAAAATGAAATAATATAAAATGATAGGCTGTGATTTTGGAGTTATAAATTCTTACAGCCACCATGTATTATAAGTTGCTATTAACCAAAGCACAGAGAGAAAAAAAACCACAATGAGATATCACCTCAAACCTGTCAGAATAGGTCTTATCCAAAAGACAAGAAATAACAAATGCTGGCAAAGATGTGGAGAAAAGGGAACCCGTGTGCATTGTTAGTGGAAATGTAAATTGGTGCGGCCACTATGGAAAACAGTATGGATGTTCTTCAAAAATTAAAAATAGAATCACCATACAATTGAGCAATTCAACTTCTGGGTGTTTATCCAAAGAAAAAAACCCACTAATTCAAAAAGATATATGCACTCCTACGTTCAATGCAACATTTATAATAGCCAAAATATGGAATATGGAAGCAGCCTAAGTGTCCACAGATGATGAATGGATAAAGATGTGGTGTGTACACACACACACACACACACACACACACACACACAATGGAATATTACTCAGCCATAAATGAATGAAATCTTGCCACCTGCGACAACAAGGATAGACCTTGAGGGTATCACAGTAAGTGAAATAAGTCAGACAAAGACAAATATCAACAGCATGTGATTTCACTTATATGTGGAATCTAAAAAACAAAAAACCAGACGGATACAGAGAACAGACTGGTGGTTGCCAGCAGGGAGGGCAGGGTTGGAGGGTGGGCAAAATGGATGGGGGAGATCAGGAGGTATAAAACTTCCAGTTATAAAGTGAACAGGTCACAGGGATCCAATGTATGCCATGGGGAATACAGTCAATAATACTGCATTAACTTTGTATGGTGACAAACGGTAACTTTACTTATTGTTGTGATAAGTTTGTAAGGTATATAGACATTGAATCACTATGTTGTACACCTGAAACTAATATGTCAATTATATATCAATTAAACAAAAGACTGATTTATCAGCTCCTTGTTGGCCGCCTGCATATGTTTAAAACTAACCATAAGCTCTAATCCCCTTGCACTGCACACTCCAGCCATGCTAAAGCCTCTGAATCCTAAGTCATGCCGGTTTATTCACCCTGATGCCTCCACACTTGCCGTTTCCTGTCTGAAACTTTTTCTTCCACTCTCATCGCTCCACTTTGTACCTGGCTAAATCTGACTCAGGTTTCAACTTAGTATGGATGGTACCTCCAACAGAAGGCCTTCCCTAACAGTCCTGAGCCCATTTTGAGTAAGGATATTTGCTTTAAATACTTTAACTAGAACACCCACTATCCTCTAACCGTAACACATCTCATCCCATACTGTCTGATTTGTCTTAAGGCTGGACTTGCTTAACAGTAACTTTTAATTCCATATCTCCAGCTTAACAGTGCCTGGCACATAGTAGATGCTTAATAAGTGGTAAATGGGCATACGTGACTAATAAATATTTTCCAGGAACTTTTTCAATGAACAAGCAACCAAGTACATGGGAGCTGAATGACAAACAAGCAAAAATGTGCAAAGCTGGGGGGGAGTCAGTAAGTCCAGAGTGGAGATAATTCAGGTGTGGGCACTCCACATGGCAGGCAGGAGGGAAGTCCATTACGTACAGATGCTCTAGTTTATTCATCTTCCCCAGGCTGACCCACCCAGCCCCATCACCTCCAACTCCCCGAAGAAGCCCTGTAGCATTGACTGTGAGCTACCAGCTATAGGCATGCTGAGACATTTGTTATAAACATGCAGGTGCCTTTCATACATGCCTTCACAGACACTCCATCCCATTAGCCAAGTATGTACCCCATTAGCCAAGGCAAGACTCTCCCCTGGCAGACGAGTGGTCTCAAATGCGTCCTGGTTCTGCTAGGAGGCTGAGACAGTGACCCTCTGAAAGAATGCCTAATTCCAGGCTTCTAGCTTCCAGCTATGTGCACCTCACACCTCAGGTCCCTCAGGGTCTCAGTTTTGACAAGGAGGAATTACCAGTCCTGAAGTGGTCATCGATGTTGCCGACAAATACAGCTTCATAATCCTCAGGCCTCTTCAGGTTGGGTGGTCTCTCCTTGGGATCTGAGCCATACTCTCCATTAAACCTCTTTTTGTTGCTTACAATTATTTTCTTCTTGCTGTCGCCCTCAAGAAGACTGATGAAGAGCTGTACCACCCGCAAAGCAGCTTCCCGGAATGGCACCACTATCAGCACCTGTGGAGGGAGTGATGGGCAGCCTTGGAGGGGCACGGGGAAGGAAGGACAGCTCGAGGTGAGCCTGCTGGGGACCTAAGGAGCCCTCCGTTCCACAGCCCCTGGCCAAGGACCACATCCGTGTCACCCCCTTTACACAGGACCTGACTCAGTACTGAAGGCTGAGCATCTTTCCGACCCACAGCACCATGTCCTATGGACTTCAATCTCATGGCTCCTTGGGGTGGGGGGCGCAATTCTTAAGCAGAATGTAGAAATTTTTTTTGCAGTACGTGGGCCTCTCACTGTTGTGGCCTCTCCCGCTGCGGAGCACAGGCTCCGGACGCGCAGGCTCAGCGGCCATGGCTCACGGTCCCAGCCGCTCCGCGGCATGTGGGATCTTCCCGGACCGGGGCACGAACCCGTGTCCCCTGCATCGGCAGGCGGACTCTCAACCACTGCGCCACCAGGGAAGCCCAGAAATACTTTTTGAGGTAAGTCAATGCCGTTAACAGAGGTGTCCATTAGCAAAAACCCAAGGGCATAAACACACAAAGCTCTTTGAGGACAAGAAATTTTACTCATTTCTGTCTCCCACAGAACTTAGTTCAGTATTTTGATCCGTAAGACCCAAGGAATATGCTGAACAAATGAATTAGATGTATTAAGTAGAGAATAAAGTTAGTAAGGAAAGGACTAAAGCATCATTACTTTTCTAGTACATTTCCTAGTACATTTTTCAGAAATGATGATAAAGGATTTCTGAAATAAGATGATATTTCAATGGGAAATATAGGATTCAGTTTTCCAAACATTTCCAAAAGTGCTTAATTTTAACTGTTGAGGAAAAAAAACAGAAGATGCTTAACAAATGATTACCTTCTAACTACTCTTGTGTAAACAATACAATCAATGGATATAACCCCAGTCAGATCAGGCAATTCACCAAATTCTGAATGTGATTCATGGGTAATCTACCTCATATTCTATTTTGCAATTCTAAATGGAAACAGATAATCTTATTATCCTGATGTTCAAGATTCTGAGATAGTTTCTCAGAAAGGCAACCAGCACAGCCAGAGGGGTGTAGTGATTCAGTTTGGTACAGTGCAGGGATGATGGATCAGTTTTGAAGAGGGCCAAGTTACTGTCCCGGCTGTCACACTAAGTAAGTGTCTAGGCTTTGGTTTCCCCAACTATCAAACAAGAGGGTTGGACTAAGAAATCTCTAAGAGCCATATCAGTATCAAAATCCTAAAATCCTATTAAGCCCAATGGGAAGAATCTAAGAAGATGAGGCTTCTTCAATATAGACACAGAGGCTAAGGGGTAAGGGGGTATGGGTGGCACAGTATCTAGCTCCAGCACATCATGAAAAATGTAGACAGAATTAAACGATGTAAGCTCCCAATCCACTGGAGCTTAGGCTTATGAGCCACATAAATATAATCATCACTTTAAGCAGTAATAAGGATACAATGCAAAAACAGGGATTTTGTTTTCCAAGGTTTACATATTTATGTGGCTTGGTGAAGAGAATCCTTGGTTCTAGTCCTGTCTCTGCTACTTTTTCCCTGGTTCTCTTTAGCAAGGTCCTCTACGAATCTGGGTCTCTGTCCACAGGTGTAATATGTAGGGATTGAATAAAAGGCTCCTTAAGGTCCCATCCAGCTCTGACAATCACAAAGAAGAGATTTATAGTGGAGTGTTACTTATGTAGGATCAGGGTTTAGCTTTAAGGAGAGAATTATCATGGAGGTACCTCCTACTCCAGTTTCCAGTTAGATCTGCTATTAGAGACAGTCCACTGAGCTGTCTGCAGCACTGCTGTGACATTACCTGGCCCATCTAATATGCTCATTCTTGGACTCATTCATTATTCCAATCATTAAAACATCTGAGAACCTGCTAAGTGCCAGGACCCATATGTTAGAGCCTTACAGCCTCCTTGAGGGCAAAGTTCTGCTGCTGCCACTCACCTTGGGCCTCGTTAGCCCTTGGTCCCTGAAGTCATCATCATCACCCAACCCAAGTTTCTGGCTTCGGCATCTGCTGTTGTTGGCAAGCACCTGGGCATTGGCTTTGAGAACGTGATTTATCACATGCAGGCAGTACACGTGGCGAATCTCTTCCCCTTTCTTCAGGGCAGTCCTTTCTGGGTAGAACAGGTCCCGGTAAGAATTCATAATTAAGAAGAGCTCTTTCTGGAGGGGTGTGAAGGGGCTACTTGAATTTGGGGGACCAGAGAGGAACTGGCTGTTGGTCTTGATCCAGGTGGATTCCAGAGGCTTCTGGAGATGAAGTGACTTTAAGTCAATGTCCTTTGGGGGTTTAAAGGTTTCCAACTGTTAAAACCTGGATGAAAAGACAAGCTGGCCCAGGATGGGCCACTGTGGGAGAAATGATCAAGAACTAAGTTAGAAATGAATTATAGTACCTTACATTCATATAGTGCTTTATAATTTACCAAGGCCTTTCACAACTTACAGATCCTCTCACTTTATCCTCACAACAACCTTACAAGCTAAACACTATAATGCTCTTCTTGCAGTTTAGGAAATGCTGAGGTTCAGAGCTTATAGGATTCAGACAAACAGAGGCGAACAGAGCTAAGGGTTAGAGCCCAAGGTTTCTGACTTTAGAAACCTTGTGAGCTCTTCACTAGATCAGTGGGTCACAAACTGTCCTGTGGACCACACTGTAGGAAGTCAAAATTTACTCTAGACAAAAGAAAAGGGGGCCCAACGGTCAAATAACTTCGGTAACCACCACAAAACCTAATCCCCCTCAGGGAGAGTCACATGCAGATCGGACACTAAAGGTTCTGCTGAGTCCTGTAACAAGGACTCCGTTCCACTTCGTTTGACCCAGAGTTTTCCAAATTTACTTGGACGTGGAACAAGGTTTTTGTTGTTGTTTTGGATTTTTTTTTTTTTTGGAGACATATATTAGAATCAAAAAGAATAGTATTTTGTGGAATACCAGTTTGGGAATTTTTGCACTGTAACAAACTGCTGATCTTAGCAATAAAGAAAGGATGACCTCTGCAATAAAAAAGAATTAACTATTGATATATGCCAACAACTGGGATGAATCTCCAAGGAATTATGCTGCGTGAAAAAAGCCAACCTGTATGATTTTATTTATATAACGCTTTTGAAATAACAAAATTATAGAAATGGAGAACAGATTAGTGGTTACCAAGGGTTAGGAATGGGGGAAGGGAGGTGGGTGTGGTTATAAAATGGCACCAGGGAAGAGGAGGGATCTTTATGGTGCTGGAAATGCTCTGTATGTTGACTGTGGTGGTGGCCAGGGCAACCTACACGTGATAAAACAGTAGAGAACTAAATAACACAAAGGAGCAGGAGCAAAAGTGAGGAAATCTGAATAAGACAGGTAGGTTGTATCAGTGGAAATTTCCTACTTGTGATATTGTACTACAGTTTTGTAAGATGCTACCACTGGGGGAAACCGGGCAAAGGGCACATGGGATACCTTTGTATTATTTCTTACAACTGCATCTATAATTATTATCTCAATAAAAATTTCAATGAAACAAGGATGACCAATTCTTATGAATAGCATCAGTGGTGAAAAAAAAAATCACCGAAAAAAGAAGCAAAAACTGCTCCATACTGAATAATTTAGGTGTGAACTTATCTCAGATATTTCAAACAAATGAACAGCAGTAGCTACTGTCTGACTGAACACTTCGTACATGTCTTCCAGTAAACTAAATTACTTTATTTTGATGCAGGCATTACTGTCCCCCTCTAACAGATGAGAACAGTGAAGATTAAAAAGGTAGATTAACTTGCCTTAGGTCATGAGATAGCCCCTTGCAGACGTTGGTCTAAACCCTGGTGTACCTGTCTCCAAAGCATTCTTATCTTATTGGTCCCCACCTTCCAGCTTCCCAGTGCCTTTTCTAGCTATGCCTGTGCCTTACTGGGCTCTTCCAGTCTTCCTCTATCTTGCTCCCTATCAAGCCATCTGCCACGGGTGTGTATCATACATTCAGGGAGACCACTAAAACCCAAGACCACTGCTTTTCTCCATTTGTAACTGTGATGATGGAACAATGCTTACTTTTAGCTGGTGGGTAGTTTTGGGATTTGTGGCAACAGCCTGGATTTCTTTTTCTTTCAGTTCTTTGTTTACATGTTGTGCAAATGGATCTAATTCAGAAATAAAGAATATTAGAACACTTAGGGCAAATGACAGGGATTTTCCAGTCTTCCCCTGTGAATGACATCCTGTTTTCATGATGTTAACTCATCTTTTTCCCCATCAACTTTCCCCATCATTTATCCCAGTCCAGAGCTTAAAAGTTTCTGACAGGTTCATCTCCCTAAAGCATTTCTTTAATCACATTATTCCCCACCTCAAAAACCTTTGAAGAAACTTCTTGGACTGAAATTCAACATACACCTCTAACCTACCTCTCTAATGTAATTTTTGAATTACGTGGCTCTCAAATTCTTCTGCCACTGTGGCTTTCCTTCCTTTAACTGAAAATTCTATCCTCTTGTTCACCGCATTTCTATATATCCAAATAGTATCCGTTGAATGTTACCCCCTGACTCACAGTAAGTAACTATTTCCCAAGAGCCTACTGTGTCAGGCACAGTTCTGGCTCCAAAGAAGCCATCTCTGGTCCCCTATAGACAGTCATCACTTTCTCTCAAGCGCCCCACCCTGCCCTCAGTTATCCACACCAACACATATATGTGCATGTCCTACCTCACCTAACTAGACTGCAAGATCCCTGAGGGCAGGTTCCATGTCTGATTTAACCTGCACTGGAAGACAAATATAAATGCTCAACACTCAACTGAGGTGAACAAATGATCAAAATGGCAGGGTCAGTGCTCTGCACTGGCCACCCAACCTTCTCTTCCAGCCCCACTCATGTAAGAAGCAAAGTTAAATGACCCATTCAGGGACCCAGGTAGTAAAACTTCAAATGCAGTGCACCTTATATTAAGACCTAAGATAAAGGTGAACGATAGGAAATAAGAATTCTAGGTGATAATATATCAGTACAGACCAAACAACCAGAGAAACTTTAGGATAGTCAAGCCTCCTAATGTTTCCTCCAGGGTTTTTTTTTTTTAACGTTTTTTGAGTTCAGAACGTGGTTTTTGCCCAAATTCTACCTGCTACTTCTTCCTCTTGTCTAGAATAGCTAACAGAACCAAATGAGGATTAAAATTTCAACTTCAGTGGCACAGCTGGTTGAAGAATGGCACTGGGACCAAAAAAGGCAGTCAGGACACAGAATGAGACCAACCTGACTTGCCCACCCAGGCACAGGCTAAGACACAGGACCTGAGAGACAGCAGAGCCCTGCCTCAGCCTACCACAGGCTTGTCTAAGTAACAGTCATGGGGACAGAGGCATGGCCCAGTGTTCTGTATCTTGACTTTGGCGATGACAATATAAATATACACATTTGTCAAAACTTATCGAATTATATACTTAAAATGGGTACACCTTGTTGAATGTAATTCATACCTCAATAAAGTTGATTTTAAAGTTAAATTAAAAAGTCGCCTATGGGGACTTTCCCAGTGGCACAGTGGTTAAGAATCCGCCTGCCGGGCTTCCCTGGTGGCGCAGTGGTTGAGAATCCGCCTGCCGATGCAGGGGACACGGGTTCGTGCCCTGGTCCGGGAAGATCCCACATGCCGTGGAGCGGCTGGGCCTGTGAGCCATGGCCACTGAGCCTGCGTGTCCAGAGCCTGTGCTCCGCAATGGAAGAGGCCACAACAGTGGGAGGCCCGCGTACCGCAAAAAAAAAAAAAAAAAAAAAGAATCCACCTGCCAATGCCGCGGAGCAACTAAGCCCATGCGCCACAACTACAGAGCCTGAGCTCTAGAGCCAGCGAGCCACAACTACTGAGCCCATGTGTCACAACTGCTGAGCCTGCGTGTCACAACTGCTGAAGCCCGTGTGCCTAGAGCCTGCGCTCCACAACAAGAGAAGCCACCACCGTGAGAAGACCACGCACTGCCACAAAGACCCAATGCAGCCAAAAATAAAGAGAGAGACTGGGGAGACAGGGTGGAGCTTTCTGGCTTCTGAGGTGCTTCCTAGTAATAAGGACCAATCAGATTAGCCACTGCCGGGTCTCACAAATCTGTAAAATTACTGCTCCAGTAAGGAAGAGCAAGTGAAGGATAGAGAGAAAAATGCAAAGTACTTTTCTCCTCTTTCTCTCCCTTCCCTGCTTGGGGAAAAAAATCAGAAGTCTTCCCCTGACCCCAGCTGTGGATCGTGAGCTTTGAGGAACTGGCCTTCCCTGCTATCATTGTTCAACTGTTTGTCCTCATGAACAGCCGCGCCCACTCGCAACACTGCCTAACCCTGAAAAACACAAAAGATCTCGGAGAAGCATTTCTTTCCAGCTCTACAGCTAGCTGCTAAACTATCTGTTTCTATTACTGCTCATTCCAATAACAAGAGATTTAACAGGTATTAGACCACAACCACCCATACTAAGCACCAGCTGAATTCAAACAACATGAGCTGTGCTCTGACCTTGTGATGCTTTCAGAGAACAGTTGCCTCCTCTTTCCTCTTCGAGAAAGTTGGTTCCTAGGCTGAAGAGTGACTCATGTTTTGCATCTGTAAACTCCTCTGGGGATTCCTCTGCTGTGCCAGGTGGCCCGTGCCCATCTTTTCCCTTTGGGTCAGCAGGTAAGGCCGCATCTGCAGTTTTGATAAAACATTTTGTGAAATTATTTACTACTCATAAATATAATTACACTTCTGTTGACAAATGAAATCTAATTCCTTAGGCTATCATTTACTTTTAAGCAAATTCAGGTAGAAGACATAAGTTTCAAAACTGAGCTTGACTGCTGACCTAGTACATGTAAAGATGTTCAAATCAGCGTTGATATAACAAATAACTAGAAAAAATGATTTCGTCATTTCTATCGAAGGGGTACTAATTAAATTACCACATATTATTTACAATGGAATACTATGTGATTAAGCTAATGTGAACCCAGTTACACACGTTATATCATTAAAGAAAAAAGTAACTTACAGAAATATATGAGGCCATTATGCACATACACACAAATATATATTCACTCATATATCCATAAAAAAGTAGTCTGGAAGGTTCTATAAAATGTTCAAGGTGTTCATCCCAGGGTGGAGGAGATATATGTTAACTATATCACCCTCTTAAATTTTTACAGGAAATATATATTACTTTTATAATTTAAAAAACCAAACTTTTCATTTTTAAAAACCTAAAACATGAAAGAAAACTGGAAAACCAACAAAATCAAAAAAGTCCCTAAGTCTGAGGCAACGATTTTTTTATCCAAGTACAAGTGATGAATGAAAACACTAAGAATGGTGTGTGACACCTTAAAGTATAGAAAAAAACACAGTAAGGCAAATAGGCATTAAGATAATAGAATATAAAAAGTTACCCAGATATATTCAGACAATGGACTACTATTCCAGTAATAAAAAGAAATGAATTACTCATATGAACTACACGGATGAGTCACAACAACATGAGGAGCCAAAGAAGCCACATGCAAAAGGGTACTTATTGTGTGCTTCCATTCATATGAATTTCTAGAATAGGAAACACTAATACATAGTGAAAGAAAGCATGTCAGTGGTTGCCTGATGCCAGGCCTGGGAAACTGACTGTAAAAGGACAAGAAGGAACTTTTTGCAGGTATTGGAAGTGTTCTGTATCTTGACTTTGGCGATGATAATATAGACAGACACATTTGTCAAAACTTATCAAATTACATACTTAAAATGGGTGCACCTTGTTGAATGTAATTCATACTGCAATCAAGTTGATTTTAAAGTTAAATTAAAAAGTCACCTATGGGGACTTCCCTGGTGGCACAGTGGTTAAGAACTCGCCTGCTAATGCAGGGGACGTGGTTTCAAGCCCTAGTCTGGGAAGATCCCACATGCCGCAGAGCAACTAAGCCCGTGCGCCACAACTACAGAGCCTGTGCTCTAGAGCCCGTGAGCCACAACTACTGAGCCCATGTGCCACAACTACTGAAGCCCACGTGCCTAGAGCCCATGCTCCACAACAAGAGAAGCCACCACAGTGAGAAGCCGGCGCACCGCAACAAAGACACAATGCAGCCAGAAATAAATTAATTAATAATAATTTTTTAAAAACTAGTCACCTAGATGTCCGAGTGAGACAGAGTTCCTTTAAGCTTTCAATCCCAGCTCTTCTCTGAAGCCTCCCCTCATGCACCCTGGCAGCATGTGACCACTTTGCACCTCTTTAACACCTTATATTTATCGGTTCCATTCAGATTTGACGCTTGAAAAGTTTTGTATATTTTATGTCTATCTTCCACTAAACTTGGTTCCTCTAAGGCAGGAACAATAATCTCTTTCATAAATTGAGACCATTACAAAAACAGAATTATGTTCCCTTTCCTCTCAATCAGGGGAATTTGAAGTAGGATTGATGAAATCCTGGAAATCATAAGCAAAAATGTCATTTCTGCATTTTTATGGCCAGAGGGTCCTTCCTGTGTTTTCATCAGATTCTTGAAGATATCACAGAGCCCAACAATGTTAAGAATCTCTGCTTTGAATCCATGTGCTTTCACCCAGCTCTATGGTACAAGGCACCCTGCCCCTGGGGCAATCTGTCTGTGGTCCCTGCAAAGATGATAAACCCACATCAAAGACACTTACTCTTCTGCATGTCAGTAGACTCTACTGCCGTCTCTTCCTCCACAACGATGTCACTATCGCCGTCTTCAAGATTCATTTCTGCCTCATCTATAACACTGTCTTCTTCCTCTTCCTCCTCCTCATCTTCCTTGGAAACATCCTTTAACGTGGCAAGTAGTCTGTTGTAACCAGAAACTTGTTCTGGTTCACTCTATGCTTCACTTTCAGAACTTGAAGTATCTAAACCCTCTGACTAAAAGGAAAATGGGGATTTTAAAAACAAAAATTATATTGTTCTTGTTGCTACCCCACGACTATCATCAGGCCCACAGTGGAACCAAGTTCAGACTTTTCTAAATAAAAACTAGCTTTTCTGCAAATATGCAATCTCATCTATTCAACCAAATCTAGCACCAAATTTGTTTAAAACAGCTAATCTAGCTATGATTCTAGAAGCTCTTCCTCTTCTTTGAACTGCTAATGTACCACATGGGAAGACAGCAAACTAAACACATGGAGCTTTAGGTTATAAGGCGATCTAACCTATGTGTCAGACACTTGGCACCTTTAAAGGAGCAACAGGAAAACTTACAACAAAAAAGTGTACTTTATTTCTGAGTCTGGGGTAATGAAATAAGACCTTTGATGATTTTGCACTCTATTTTATGTTAAGTAAACATGACATTCCCTCTTAGGATTCACCAAGAGCCCTCTGGTAAGCCTCCTTAACAGGTTCTAACAGGCTAATCTCTCAGGACAGTTTCATACTTTATACTATATTAGTTATCACAATGGCATTTTAACAGACACCTGCACTTAAAACTAAGCAATATTACTAAAATATAGCTTACATCTAAAATCAAAAAGAGTGGAAATGTAGCCAAACTTTATTACCATATATAATCTTAAAAGTAACAGTCCAGAATCTACTATCATAAAGAAGGTATAAAGCATTACCAGTTGACAAGTCTGTGGTTTTGCTTCCTTTCTGGAAACCCTGAGAAGAAACAGGCAATGTTAAACTTTAACTACTAGTATGTAGCAATTAGGAAAAGTCTAATGATACAACTTTAAATGAACATGGCAGACTATACCGTTATAAATACATTATATCTATTGTCAAGTAAAAACTCCATATGCATTTGGACAGGTTTTGTAAGGATATGCCAAATAGATAATAATAGACGAATGAAAAAGTCTAACAAGACCACATGACAAATACTACAGTCACACAGTAACAGGCTCTCATCCAAAAGATGGGAAATTTTGGCAAATAAAAGCCGTCGGGGTTCACCTTTTCTAGCAAATTTCTTAAGTAGGCTATCCCGCTAACTGTTGATAGAGCAGCCCAAAGGGGTGGGATGAGCACTAAGATCATAAGTGAGAGTCTGGACACTTATAGAGGAACCCACAACTACCCAAACATTAGTTTCCTCATGGTCACCGAATACATAGGTGATGTCGAGGGTCCCAAGCAATTCTTTTCTTATTTTTTTTTTACTTATTTATTTATTTTTGCCTGCTATGGGTCTTCGTTGCTGCGCCCGGGCTTTCTCTAGTTGCGGCGAGCGGTGGCTTCCCTTGTTGCGGAGCAGGGGCTCTAGGCTCGCGGGCATCAGTAGTTGCACCACGCTGGCTCAGCTGTTGTGGCTCGCGGGCTCTAGACTGCAGGCTCAATAGTTGTGGCGCACGGGCTTACTTGCACCGCGGCACGTGGGATCTTCCCGGACCAGGGCTCGAACCCCTGTCCCCTCCGTTGCCAGGCGGATTCTTAACCACTGCGCCACCAGGGAAGCCCCCAAGCAATTCTTTAAAAACATACAGAACGAAAACAAGCTTATAAAATCTCTGCCCAGTCGCCACACAGGAGGCGTGCCGTCTAGCATAAAACTACAGGCTCAACAAAGGGTAGGAAGACCGGTGAAGAACCCCATCTCAGGCGGGAAGCCGCCAGGATCCCCGGGCGAGCTAGGCCGGCGCCGGGGCAGCGTGGGACGCGGCGGGAGCTGCCCTGTCACTACCCCCGGGGCACCGGCGGACCAAACGCGGGGACACGCGGGCTCCCACCGGGAAAGGACGCCGGCAGCGCCGGTCCCAGCCTTGCCTCTCCATACGTGTCATAGAAGGGATGCTCCTCGCCGAAATCCCTTAGATGCTTCTTCTGCTTTTTAGTTAGGGAGCTGAGCAGCTGGCTCTGGCTCCGGCTCCGGCTCCGGCTCCGGCTCCCGCGTTTGCCCATGGGGAAGACAGCAAGTCAGCCAAACCTCCAAGAATCGCGTTTTGCCCCCGGAAGTAGTCTCGTCAACCCACTCACGCGGGCTTGCCAACGGCGCTTTACGGCGGAAGCAGGGTGCCATAAAGCAGACCCGCTTTACGTCGCGCTTGTACGACAGGCGTTAGAACTTCCTGTTTCCCATTCTGCCCCCTAGCGAGGCTCTTTGGAAGCACGTGCACGCATGCGCAGCTTTTCTCTGAGCCCCGTAAGGAAGGCAGGCAGGCAGGCAGGGAGGCTTCGGGCTTCCCCAGGTGGGTAAATGGGAGGGTGTACTTTGTGCGTCTGTTTTGGCTGTGAGAATCAGCCTGCATAAACGTGTAGTGACTGAGATGGTTGAATGCAGTGCCTTTATATTATGCCATAATACAAATACCAACTAACATTTAAGGCTGCCGGTGCATCTCAATTCATCCTCACAACAACAGTAAACAAATAGGCCTTGTTAATAAGCCTGATATTGGAGATGAGAAAGCTGATGCTTACAAAAGGTTACATACACACTAACAAGAGAGGAGATGGAAACCTAATTCTCTCTGATGCGACCACAGGCTTTTCCCACTAGGATCTGCCCCATGCGTGTGCCATGTGAAGAATGGGGACGCAAGGCTGAGATGCCCGCCCTTACCCTACCCCCTCATTTTCTGAAAGGATTGCAAGGGCCCTTGGTAACAAATCTGTTCTGGCATTTTTCATGTTATAAACGCAAAAACACATCCAGAGAGGTAAAGTGACTTTCCTAAATCACCCGGAGAGTCGATGTTAGAGAAAGCAGTAAAACTCAATCAAGTGTCTCAAAACTGATTTGGGGCAAAGTGGGATGGAAAACTTTTAAAGGGTAAGTAACTTTTCTATATCTGGGTCGTGGTGGTGGTTACACCTTGTATACAATTACCGAAATTAATCAAACTGTACCTTTAAATTTGGTACCTTTTAATGCAAGTAAATAATAACCTCAATAAACAAAGAGGTAAAAACAGCGCAACTGGACTTAATACTCTAGAGACAGGCAGAGTGTGCAGGGATACTTAAAAACCACAGGATAGGGCTTCCCTGGTGGCGCAGTGGTTGAGAGTCCGCCTGCCGATGCAGGGGACACGGGTTCGTGCCCCAGGTCTGGGAAGATCCCACATGCCGCGGAGCGGCTAAGCCCGTGAGCCATGGCCGCTGAGCCTGCGCATCCGGAGCCTGGGCTCCGCAACGGGAGAGGCCACAACAGCGAGAGGCCCGCGTACCGAAAAAACAAAACAAAACAAAAACCACAGCATAAACACAGAGACACTTTGTTTCTAATAGTAACTTACAATGTCAATCATAAACCACAGAATTCACCTGAATATTTAAGGTAAAATAGGAGCCATCAAAGATAGTGTTCACTGCCTCTGCTATTAGACGAGCGTCTGTGAGAGAATTGGACCTTTGTCCAATACCATGTCACACCTATACACGTCGCACTACAACTATTCAAATCCTAGTTTTCTCCTTCTGGGGACCATCTACTCCTAATTAGATTCTGGGACCTTAGGGTGGGGGAGGGAGGCAAGGGGAGGGAGGATCAAGAAAATATGCAAAACAGCAGGTGGTGCCAGCAGGTGGCCCAGCCAAGGAACCCAGAAACAAACACACAGCTGTCTTCTGTCTCATTTCAGCATAAAAAGTACAGTCACTTACGTAAACAAAAGGCTGCTTGCAAATCTCATCATACATACTAAGGCACTAACCACAGTATAACCTGGCTATGACAATAAAGTCACACAATGTTTTGTCTCCTCCCACCCTATTCCAAGTGCCCCAGCTTCCCTCCCCAGAGGCAACCAGTTTCTTGGTGTTCTTCCAGAGATCTGCTCTAAAAAGCTATACTCTTGAGCACTTGATGTGACTCTTTACTCTCTCCTGCTTTCCATGGCATTGTAGTCCTATGGACAGGTCTAGACTGTTCCCAGGTTCAGACACAACTGTGCCCTAGCTCCACCCAAGTGGTCTCATCATTGGCTCACTGAGCCCGCTTCTGAAAATATTTATATTAGCCTTTGACAACAGAAAAGGGGATGCTTTGTGAAATTTTAAAATGAGAGTTCAGAATTTAAACATATTTTTCATGCCTCCAGTGAAAGTTCTCTTAGTAAAACCCACACAAAGAAGATGCATGTGCCAACTAGTGAAGGCCCTGGGAAAATCGTAATAAAGGCAAAATTTGTTCTTCCCTTTCTTCTTCTCACGCTCAGCCCTTCCTTTTCCCTCCTGCAGGGTTTTCTTTGCCCTTTGCCCTTAGGGACTCAGTATTTTCAGGGGTAAAAACAATCCAGGAAATAATCTTTTATACTAGTTTGTAAAGAGAGGCTGATGAATTAATGTTACTTGGGTATTTCAATTCGGGGAGACTCCCTAGGATAACGATCTCAAGGGGTGGGAGGGCAGTGGCTGTCCCTTAAGACAAGATGGTCAGAGTGTTCAGAAAAGTGTTAGTTTTTCTTTATTAAAAACTTTTTCTTTGGAAAATTTCAAGTATATACAAAAGTAGACAAAACAGTATAATGCACTCCCATGTTCCCATCCCTCGGCTTCAATGCAAGGCCATCTTGTTTCATTTATATGCCCACCCACTACCCCTAACTCCCGCCCCTGTATTATTTTTGAAGCAAATCCCAGACATTGTATTATCTTATCTGTAAATATTTATTTCTAAATATCTAAAAGATAAGGGTTCTTTCTTTAACATAGCTACAATGGCACTATTTCACCTAAAAAAAAGATGATAACAATTATTTAATATCATCATGTAACCAGTCAGTATTCAGATTTCTGATTGTCTCATAAATGTCATCTTTTTTTTTTTTACACTGTTAGTTCAACATGTTCTGCTGTTCTCTGTGTTTCTCGCGAATACATTGTGGGATTTAGAACTTTTTTTTTTTTTTTTTTGCATTACGTGGGCTTCTCACTGCTGTGGCCTCTCCCGTTGCGGAGCACAGGCTCTGGACGCGCAGGCCCAGCAGCCATGGCTCACGGGCCTAGCCGCTCCGCGGCATGTGGGATCTTCCCAGACCGGGGCACGAACCCGTGTCCCCTGCATCGGCAGGCGGACTCTCAACCACTGCGCCACCAGGGAAGCCCTGGGATTTAGAACTTTGATCAGATCTCGTTATAGCTGATATTTTATACTTCCATCAGGAGGCGTACACCGTCTGGTTGCCTTTCATTTTGTGATGTTACCAGTCATTGGTAGTCAATGTCTAAATTCGTGAATTCATTAGAGGCCACATTCTAATTGTATCATGAGGTGATATTCTAATTCTATCATTTCTTCTTCACTTACTTGCTGGACTATTTCTATGAAAGCAAGCTTTTCCTTCCCCTAAATTTTGCTTACACAATGGTACTGTTTGTCTAGGAAAAGCAGAAGAAATGCTTGATTCTCTCCCTTCATTTACTAATTTTCAACACAAGGAGTCAATTCACTGGATCTTCTAATGTTGACCAATCAAGTTTTTTTTTTTTAATTTTTAGTATCATTATGAACTCATGGAATTATACAAATTGATGTGTTTTAATCCCTTGCAGATATTATGGTGTACATGATTGGAAAGAGCTTATTTGACATATAGTGATGTATTTGAAAAGACAAACTATGTCCTAATACAAACCACAGAAAGTAAACAGGAGTCTATCTGAGATTCTCAACAGAGCAGGAATGGGAAGGTGGGGAAGGAGCACAATTTGAGGATACAGATCAGATGCTGGGGAAGTTTGAGTTTTGAAATTTATGTGATAATATAAGTGGTAACAAGGGCACATGTGTTCAAGATATGTTGACAGGGAGCCATAAATAATCCAAAGGTATGACTCTCTAATTATGAAAGCTCCGACACCTCAGCTACTGATTTGGGAAGATTCTGGGGAAGGTGTGTGTGCACCCACACATCTGTCTCCTCCTAGATGCCTCAAATCAGACAGTCTCCTCCACCACATGTATGCATACACGTCTGTATACACCCCAAAGCCATCCAGCCTCTTCCTGAGAGTGCTGGCAGAAATCCATAAATGAATCTATCTCACTTTCCAACCCAGACAATGAAACAGACTTTGGCTTTGGACTTTAGGAGAATTCTCCACTAACGTGTTCAGAATTACTTGTTTCTGACTCTCTTCTTATCCTTGGACCAAGCTGAGCACTGGTAAGTGTTCTCAGAGAAGCAGCTTTCTTTATTCCAAACTTGGACCTGTATAAGAGGAGGAGGAGGAAAAAGAAGGCTCAGTAACTCCCTTGGAAGTACGCTGCCCACCTGGGGCCCTCCCTCCAAACTTCTTCCCTTCAGCACCAATCTAACAGCCCACTTCCATCTCCCCTGGCAAAGAAAGTTGTCACTGGACCTGCAGATAAAAGAGCCAAACAAGAAGTTACAAGCACCATGAGCGTGAGGGTTCATAGTCCTGATTTCAAATATGTTTCCCTGTTGGGACAGAGCAGTGTCCTGATTTTGACTTTGGTCAGCACCAAACTACCTATCCTTTGATTTTCTATGGCTATGATATGAGATCGTGGATATGAAAGCTCTCTGAAATTGGACAAGTGCTGTGTGGATGGGAGGGCTTCTCACTGCTATTATCTGCTTTTTGTTTCCTCCTGTAAATCATTCTCTCCAGGCCTCAGTCAAGTCCTTGAGGGCAGCAAGGCACAGGCCAGACAGGAACTCCTGTAAGTCAGGAGCTCCTGGCACAGGGCTAGGGGCAGGGCGATCTCCACGAGCAATGGAGAATGTGTTGACTTCAGAAAAATGAGTTATCTGGGGATACAGGATCATTGGGTGTCAGTGAGACGAAAAACTGGACTTCTGTTCAGTAAGACTGATTGACCAAATATGTTTTATCATGTCTCCCTCCCCAGGCCATTCCAGTAAAATGACAATGAAGGAATAAAAAAAAAAAAGATTTTAACCCACAAGGTTAAGAGAGGACAAAAGCACAGGCAGGGAGATAAGATGGATGAAAGATTTCAACAGGAAATATTAGGAGATGAAATATTATGTTAACAAAAATAAGGAGTGGGGAGGGCTGATATTTTGATTATAAAACTTTCAGTACTATTTAATTTTTAAAGCAGATATATATAAAATTTAAGAAAAATATTATTATAAGTATTTTTTTTTTTTAAAGAAAGAAGCAAGAGCACCTGGGACTCAGGAGAGACCTGGGTGTCAGATCTTTCTTTGGTGCTTGGTGACAGCAGAGCTTGTCACCGTTTCTGTCTGAGCCTGAGCCCCTTTATCTGAAGGAGCTGAACAAATCCCACAATCACCTTCTAGTTCTAACAATTCCTAGTTCTACAAGTAACTTATAGAGGCAGAACTGACGTCCTCAGAAAAACAACCTGTGCTTTGGAATTAGTCAAAAGTTGTCTCAGATTTCCCCTCTTTCAATTCCTAGCTGTGTGAGCTGGCTGGGCCTCAGTTTACTCAACTCATGCATGAGGATACTGCCTATTTCTCAGGACTGACAGAAGGATTAAATGAAATAAGTAAAGCAACAAATAAGTGAAGCAGCAAATGTATGTTTTCTCAACTGCTGCACCTCCCATATTTAGGCAAGGATCTGGCACAGTTCTGGTCACCAGGCATTGGTTTAATTAAAACCTGAAGAGTTCAGAAATGAGTCACTGTATTATTTATTCTTGGGGTAGGGAGAATGTGAAGCACCTCATTTCTGTTGATTGTATTAGGGGCAAGGTCCAAGTGTGGATATCAGAGCCTAGTGAGTAATTCCTTTGAGGAGAGGTAGCTAACTAAAGGGTAGACAAGGGAGGGCATGAATGAGAGGTTCTTTGACCAAGTACCCTCCATCCCTCCACCCCTCCACTGTGGGAACTTTCTCTTAACAGTGTCCACATACACAACCTCAACCTAGATTAGCCTCCTATTCCATTACCTATCATTCTGCAGAAAAGGTAAAGATGGTGTCCACAGGGATTTCCTCTCTCTTGAGTGGCTCTGGACTGGCACACTGATTTTCCACACTATGGGCTGCCTTCCACACTAATTTCTCCACATCTCTTAAAACTTTGGTTGCATAGCATTCAAACAGGTCATTCGATCTGGATGCTGCTCCTAGACACCTACAGCTCAACCCCCCTCCTCAATTCCCACAGTCTGAATCCCAATTTGTCTGAGTTGAACTGAGGCCTACAAGGTGACTAAATGCCATGGAGGGTTAGCCCAATCCAGGAAGAAAGGGAAGATGTACATACAGATATAAGAGTTCAGTGTTGATCTCGTGTAAGCCCTGACCACGAGCGCATCCGAGTCAAGATCAAAAAGGATTTATATCTTTTCTAAGACAGACCCAAACCAGAGCCCTGGATCCATCCCACATGAGACACAAGCATCATTCCTTCATTCATCCTTCAGTAAATGTTTATTCAGCGCCTCTTATATGCCAGACAAAATCCCTGCCCTCATGAAACTTACTGCCTCCTACTGTTTTCTTTTATTCCCACTGAAGCCCTCTGTTTAAACCTTCCCAGGTGTATCCTTCTACTATTGTGGCCCAATCCTATCCCCTACCCTAATCTATCCTAAGCCCCTTTGTGAGCTCTGATCGGTTTACTCTTCTGGTCAAAAACATTTTGTGATTTCCCAATGTTTATTGAATCAAGAAACTTGATTCACTCATCCAACAAATGTTTATTGCATGTCTACGATGGGTCAGGCTCTGTTCTAGGTGCTGGGGATACAGCAGTGAGCATGAGAAACAGATAAAAACTTCTGCTCTTATAGTGCTTATATTCTAGTGGGGGAGATAGACAATAACCAAGATAAACAAGTACGACAAGTAAAGCATGTTAGTTGGTGATAAGTTCTAAGAGCAATAAAGCAACAGGTCAGGAAGTGGAGGGGGCGAGGGAGAAGTAAAATTTTAGATAGACTAACCAGCAAGAAGAAGACATCCAAGTAAAGATCTAAGAAAATGAAGGAGGGAACCCTGGGGATAGCAGAGGGAATATGGGTCCAGAAAGAGAGGCTGGCAAGTGCAAAGGCCCTGAGGTAAGAGCACACTTTAAAGGATGAGCAGGGAGGTCAGAATGAGGCCCAGTGTCTGGCAGAGTGAGGAGAGAGGGGAGACGGTTGGGATGTGAGATCTGAGATCTAATAGCTGCAGCTTTTACTCTGATAGAGATAGGGGGCCACTAGGGGCTTTGAGCAGAAAAGTGACGTGGGGTGACTTGTTCTGCAGGATCACTCTGGCTGCTGTGTTTAAAATAAAGAGAAAGGAGAAAATGGCCAAGCAGGGAGATGAGTTGGAAGGCCCCTTGCTGGCCCTCTTCTGTTTGTCCAATCACATCTCTTACTATTCTGCTACCCTGTAGCCCTAACAGACTCTTCTTCCCCGAACACACTTGGCAGCGGCTGACCTATCATCCTTGATGAAGTGGCCTCCACTTCGAATAATAATAACAACGGGAATAATAGCTGCTACTTATCCAGCATCAATAATTCCATTCAATTTTTTAAAAAGTATTGTCTAATTTCACTTACAGACATTATTTCATTTAATGTTTATATTTTGTCCCCACTTATTGGGAAAGCTGAGGCTTTTTACAAGTTGCCACCAATTGGAAGGTCCCTGGGCCCAACCATAAGATAAAGAACACTTGATTCCCTTTTGGTCTCAAGTGGACCATTTGCATCTTTATGGGTCTCCAGACCATGTGACCCTCTGGGCATTTCCTCACAGGAAGCCTGCACAAAGGGAGAGGGAGGTGTTTAGGATGACCCTTAAATGTCAATATTAATTATCTGGATAGAAAAACAGAAACAAAGGACGTTTTAGGCAAAGAAAATAGCACTGCACAGGTTCAGAGGTACCACATGGGAGGGTCAGGAAACTGCAGTTTACTGGTGTGTAGCATTTATAGGGAGGCATTAGGCAGGAAACAGATCTGGAAGGCCTTGAATGGAATGTCATATCAAAGAGCTAGACTTTCTCCTATTTACAGTGAGGGAACATTGAAGGGTTTTAGGTAAACAAACAAGTAAACAAAAATATTGTTTAAGCTTTAACAAGGTAAGAGTGTCCGGGAATGTTGAGGACTGTGTCTACTTGGAAAGCATGCATTCCTTGTAAAGGAAGCAGCCAGAGTTCTGGCTGATGGTTGCTGTACAGAAAGACAGGCCCAGTTTTGCCACTGGGAAATCTAGATTTTTATATAAAATCTTCCAATTTTTTATATGTTTGCAACAAGTTTTTAAAAATTTTTGATTACGTATAAAATTTTAATTGTATATAAAACCCCGCATAGGAGCTGCCCTCTGGGGGCTTCTGCCTGGAGTATAAGTAAGCTCCAGGAGGACAGGGACTTTGTCTTATTTCCACTGTGTTCTCAGTGCTTGCCACAGAGTCTGGCACACAGTAGGTGTTCATACATGTTTGCTAAATGTATATGTATGTGTGAGTTATTAGTATTCGTATTGTACGCTTGAGGAAACTGAGGCTCATGGAGGACAACAGATGACACGGGAAGTGGCCACACTCAGGTTCAAGTTCAAATCTCTGAACTTGGAAATAGACAAAATGTCTTGCAAGAAAGATGGATTAAGGTAGACTAAGAGTAGAAGAGTAGAAACAGCTCTTCGTCAGCCCCTTACACCACCCCCATCCCCGATCCAGGATGTGGGGACGGCTCAGATGGCCTGTGTGTGGCTCCACTTGATTTTCACCCCCCTGGGAAACTTCTGATGCCGTTCTCTGGGACTGTTTTCCCTCTCTTATCTCATTCAGACCTAGGAGTCAGAGATGAGGCAGCCCATTCACCACCTGTCCCTCCCCAGCACAGTGACATCTGTAAAATGTTGAGTTGCTAGCAGTAGCAGTTTCTTCTGGGTCTTTCAAATCCAAACAAGGACCCACCAGATCTTGCTGTCCAGGATCCTGGATGACTAAATCCCTAGGGGTACCAGGTAGCTACAAGGCTTTTTCTGATCTAGTTCACTCTTTTGCAAACATTATTAGCAGAGCTGCTCATGGCTGCTGCATACATAGAAATGAAAGGAGGGGGGCTGTACAGCAGAAACTAACACAACATTGTGAAGCAACTCTACTCCAATAAAAATTAATTTTAAAAAAAGAAAGGAAGGAAAGCAGGTGGGAAAACAATAGAGCCAGTGAAGGGGGATTTGGGGAAATAGAATATCAGTGTTTGAGGCTTCTAAAATCAGAGTCAGGATTTCTGCTAAGATCTACTCAGTTGCCATAAAATCAATCCTTCCTTCCTTTCCCTCTTTCTTCCTCTCTTCCTCCCTTCATCAAATCAGACAATAGTTTAGTCAGTCAAGAAACATTTGTTGTTCAGTGTTCAACAGACTCCCATAATTGGCAGGGAATGATTTGAATGATGCCCATGAACTGTGTCACATTTTATTCATATATTCATACACTTTCAATTTATTCAGAAAGGATAAGGAGAGAAGGAAACACTAGCATGTTTTGCCAACTATTACAATTCACAGGGGAAAGCTGTTGTTCCTCTCAACAATTCTGAGAGTAATTTACCAATTTCTGGACTCTTTCCAGAAGCTTGTATTTGAAGGCACAATCACGGCTCAGTGCACTGCTTTCTGTGCCAGAACCCCACGCACTGCATTGCTGGCCAGTCAGTTCATCTTGCACACATTCATTTTCCTTTAGTGGATTTATTTTCAAGTCCATTGGGGGATTTTTCTTAAATTTAATCTTTAAAAGAGTCTTACCCAAGGTAAATGGATAAATTACCAGCTGGTAAATGGTGAGTAGGAAGCGGGCCAGGCCCGATCTGCCTGCCCCTGTGTCCTTTGCATTAGGTCATGGAGGGGAACCCAAGCTTTGGAATGTTAATCTTGCCCACGGGCCTGAAGTAAAATCCCAGGATGTGAATGTGCATGACCATGTGTCTGTCCTGGGGGTGTGAAGAAGGCAAGATGCTCTGTCCTTGACCCTGACTGACTGAACCCAGGGGCTGGATCTGGAGGTTTAGGGGCCGGGGAACCTCTCTCTAAGTGCTTCAATGTCTGGAGGCCCCAAGAGTTTCGCTGTTTCAGAGCAGGCATGGCCAACTCCCAGTTGCTATTCTGCGCTGTGGCAAGTGCCAGCTTGCCTTCCCTTCCCGCCCAGCCTGGGAAACCAGAGGCGTTTCTAGCTCAGGCCCAGACCCGTCCTGGTGGCCTGGATTCCACCGCCTAGGCAGAAAGCTCATCTCAGCCCAGGGACCATTTCTCCCTGGGTTTTGTCACAGAGGAATTTCTATTCCAGCAGTTCAGGGCGATGGGGGTGGGTGGGTGGCCACGGGCTTCTTCTCCCTTAAGCTACAGAGTGGTGGGGTGCATATCAGTGTGTGGAGAAGGAAAGGGGGGAGGGAAGGGAAGCTTGAGACATTCCGCCCCTGAGGTTGTTTCATCCCCAAATCCAAGGCAAATAAGGGAGTTGGGAAGGCTGGACTGTCTGCCCAGCAGCCCAGTCCTGAGTCCCTGAAAGGAGGACTTTCTCGCATTCCTACAGGAGGGCGGGAAAGAGACTGGGTCTGGGCAGGTCTGGAGAGCACCTGTTCCCTGTGGCTTTGGGGGAACGCGTCCCGACTCACTGAGCTCTCAGGTAGGAGTCTCTGGGTAGGAAGCCCAGCCTCTGATTGCGCAGGGGCTGTGTGTGTGTGTGTGTGTGTGTGTGTGTGTGTGTGTGTGCGCGCGCGCAACAAATAATTGTTTGGTGCATCCGTGAACTTTTTGCTTATCTGAAATTCAAATTTAACTGAACTTATCTGGCAACCCCAATATAGGGGGCAGGGCTTGGTTGGACTGGACTGAGGCTGACACTCCATCCCCCTGCCTCTCCAATTTCAGGGAGGCAAGGGCCAGTTTCTGGACACATAACCCTGCCTTGACCTGCTCCCCACCCTGAAGCAAGAGAATTCCTTGGGCATTGCCTGTCCCACACAGCTAGGGCCCCTCGGACTTCAGACTTCAGTTCTGAAACTCCAGAGACTTTCATGTCAACTGGTAATGCTCCGTCCTGGAGTCCCTTTGAAGATGAAAAGCTCTCCTGAGAACTGAAGTGCTCTGTTATTGTAATTAACATAATTAACAGCACTTTTGCTCATAGCCCTGTAGGAAACTGGGGGACTTTGCTTTTTGTAAGAAATACCTACCTCACTCTCCCAGGAGATGGCCAACCTCTTCTAATCCAATACGAGGGTAGATGTCCCTGCCCGCCCGTGTCTGCTCCCACCTACCCTGACTTAGCCTTGTCTTTTTATTTGTTCAGATGGTTTTTCACTACAACAAGGCACCCGGCTCTCCCGGCACAGTAGACACCCTCTCCTGGGAGATGTCTGTGCCTTCTTGATGAATGGTAAAGCCTGGAGTAAAGCCTTTTGATAAATGGTCTACCCTAGCTCTGCAACGGACAGAAGGGGTGCCAGCTGCTGCCATCTCACTTCTCAACCCAAACGCCCTGACCACTAGGAGCAAACTCTTCCTTAATGCCAGGAATCAGGTTGTTGCTATGTAGAGTGGCCATGTGGGAGGTATATAGCATTTCCTTCTGAAGGTAGCTGGTCATACAGTGGTAACCAGGGTAGCTAAAGGTCACGCCCAGGGGCCTTGTCCAGAGTCTGTTGTCTTAATTATTTATTTCTAGGAGTGCATCCTTCTGCTTTCCCCAAGGAGGTGATCAACTCTTGCACAGGAAGAGCCAGCGCATTCCATTCCCTAAAGGTGTAGCATAGAGGAGATACTCAGCATTGCTAATTGGGTTGTGAAAAATTGATGTTTGTGATAGACCAGAGAAGCATGTCTGCCTCTCTCTGGATTCCCAGGGCTCTTAGCAGCTCTCTCTGGGTTTCCTGGCATACCTACTGTATGATTTTTATCTGGCCTGTCACGTGATTGTAAAAACTTACAGAAGTGCTCTATGTTGTTACTACTGGCAGTGCAAGGCCTCTGCCCAAACTGGCTGAAGGTTCAAGAATTTTAGACAGTTGACTCTGATGACGGCTAGAGGTTATAAAATTTCCCTGTCACCCCACATCTGTCTTCAACACCTTGGTATTGTCCTACCCTAGATTCTCTTAGGAAATCACAAGAAGGAAAATTAGAGTCCTGGACCCCAGTAGAATGTGCTTTCAGGTCTTTATAGCCTGTTCCTCCCCCCACAACATACACACACACACACACACACACACACACACACACACTCATCTGCGAGTGGCAGAGTCAACTCCTCCCCACCTTCCTATTTCATTCAGTTTAATTTAATAGGAACTTATGCTTAGACAGAAAATGATGCTCAACAACAATAATGGCTCACATTGAGCTTTGTAGATCTAGTCTCTTTGAGATTCAGAGTCACCAGAACATGTCAGATGAACTAGAGGGGTCCTGACAAGGCTCAATGACAGACAGTTGTGACAAGGCCACTGAAATGACCTTCACCGTAAGACAGTAGTGACCTAGGGCCTGGAGCCCATCATAGGGGTGAGTTGGCTCTGGGAACGGCATGAGGCTGATGCTGAAGCCTCCTTCCAACCCACCTGCCTTGACACTATGGGTGTGCCAAGGGAAATGGCCATGCACTCATCAAGTGAAGAACTCGGACCCTAAAGAGCTATACCACTGGGAGCTAGTGGCATGCCTGAGACTGAGTATAACAAATTGGGGGGAGTTGGGAGGGCACAGGGAGGGCTGGGGAGAATGTCTGCTCTTGCCCCCTGGAGCACAGCCAGGCTTCAGCAGTGACTGCTGATGAATGTAACCAGGACTGACCCTTTGGACTGGGTCAACATCATTGAGAGACTTGGCCAAACCAGAAGGAAGACTGAACTCCTTGCTAATCTACTCTTGGAGAAACTTGGTGTCTTAGTCCATTTGGGCTGCTATAACAAAGTACCATAGACTGGGTGGCTTATAAACAACAGATATTTATTTCTCACAGTTATGGAGGCTGGGAATTCCAAGAAGATTTGGTGCCTGGTGAAGACCAACTTCTAAGTTCTTAGAAGGCCATCTTCTTGCTGTGTCCTCCCATGGTGGAAGAGACGAGGTTGCTCTCTGGAGTCCTTTTCATAAGGGCACTAATCCCATTCATGAGGGCTCCACCCTCATGACCGAATCACTTGCCAGAGGCCCCAGCTCCTGCTACCATCACATTGGGGGTTAGGATTTTGACATATGAATTTGGCAATGGGGCATGGGGACACAAATATTCAGTCCATTGTACTCAGTGTCGTTGGGATTCCAACTTTAAAAGAGACTTGGTCCCTTTAGTTAAAGGCTGAAGTACAGGGACAACTTTGAAGAGCAGTTATTCTTCAAATAATATATACCCTTCAAGGGAAATAAACCTTAACTATCTTTTCTAAGAGAAAAAGCTAGTGTTTTCTTCATTTTTGAATCAGGGCTACACAATTGTCTAATTTTATTTTCTTTTAATGAGTCTTCATGGTCTTTTTGTTTTGGGAAGAACAAACACTGGTTCCTGGGTATATTCCTGGCTGGTTGAAGAGAATGTCCTCCTTGGATCCCAGCTGACAGTGCTCAACACTTACCCATGCTGCCCTCATCTCTCTTCCTGCCTTGTCCCAGATACATTCACTGTCATCCACCCCAGCCATCAAAGAGACTACAGTACAGTTACTTTAGGATTGGAGGACACAATGATCCAAACATTCATCTGGCTCCACAATCCCCTCTTCAGGCAGAGCTGGAGGAGTTCTAAGTCTGCAGAATGAAGGTAGTCCGCCTTCAACACTGACTTACAAGCAGCTTTGCAATCTGCCTTTGTGGAATTTTCAGTGCAAGAATTTATGGTAAACTCATGAAGGACATCTTTAGCTGCAAACTTTATTTCTAAAATTTTTAGTTCTAGTCAGAATAAATGCACAGAGAGGAAAACAAGGAGAAATAAAAACCACAAGAAGATGCTGGAAATCTTCTTCATGAGAAATGTATGGTTGTTCAATATGGGAAAGGCTGACATTCTTGGGGCTTCACTATCTGAATAAGAAAAGCTGCCCCCAAAATGGAAGGTAAATCAGCGCCCAAGGAAAAAGATTAAGATCGATCACTGAAGCCTCCCACACAAGATGTAACAGGCTGGGCAGTTAAGCCTGTGATGGGAGAACCACACCAGGGAGTGATTTGCTAACAGTCAAAAGTGGGAGAACATAGCAGCTGCTGTCAATTTGAGCTAAGAGGCAATTATAGATTCACTTTCATTCAAGATGGTAATTCTTAACTTCATTTTTTTAAATGTAGGACCGTAGTCTATATCCTGAGGATCTTTTCCCCCACTTCTTTTCTCCTAAAGAAAAGCATTCTCATAAACTGTCATGTAGGTTAACTGGTGGTGCTCAGAAAAGTCATGAATTTTATGGGCAAAATGGCATGTAAAAGGTGAATGCTAAAAAAAAAAAACCCATCACATTTAAGTCAGGCCTTCGCAGGCTGGATTAATCACTCCACCTCTGTTCTCTCGGTGCATGGCTCTTACTTTCATTCAAGAATTTACCATGTTGTGATGTCATGGACAATCATCGGCTTCTAGGACTCCTCCTTCCCTCAGGACTCTGAGCTCCCTGAGGCCAGGGCCTCTGTTTTATTCTTTCTCATAAACTCCCTTGCCACTCAATATATGCCCAGTGTACAGTAATGCGCAATCAGTGATTACTGAACAAATACCCTCCAGGTCCTATACTAGTTCCAGTGGCATATATGAAGTGTAAACTCATTTTGTACTTACTGTGATGGAGATTTGAATCCAGATCCAACTGAGTCCAATACCCTCAGTCTTAAGCCCTTTGTAAACCTGCCTTTCCTGAGACGGATTGATCAGTAAATGGGAGAAGATATCAGCTTTCCTGCTCCCCAAATGGCTTCTCCTTCTCCATCACCTTGCTGGTTCTTCTTCATCGCCCCCCCAGCCCCTGAAATTTACAAGCCCCCAGGGTTCGGTTCTCAGGCTCCTTCTCTGTATTTACACGTCGTGATCTCATTCAGTCTCATTCATATGCTGACCACTCCCATTTGGGCATCCTGGACTCTCCCCTGAATCCCAGATGTGCATGCATATTTGACTGCCTCCAGGACCTCTTCACTTAGATGTCTAATAGAAACCTCAAATTTAATGTGTGATTTGAATGATCTTGACATTACTTTTTTTTGATATACCAAAGTAATAAATTCTGTTTATGACTTCTTTAAGTTTACATAGTGCTCCAACATATTAATACCCTCTGAGCTTCAAAAAACCAAATACATTTACAGTAGCATTATCAGTCATCAAAATGACAGGGAAGGAAACTTTACCTTGTGAGAATGCACAAATGTTCTCATTAAGGCAGCATTGACCCAGACGATCATTTAGTATCTGTCAAGATGGATAAAAGGGTCTCTGAGCCACAGGAACGGAGGGAGAACAGAAGCAGTTAACAGCGATGGGGAGCAGGGCCCATTAGCTTGGCCCCTATGATCCCCTCATGTTGTATCCACGCCCCACACAGGAACTAGCATGGATGGCGTGGATTTCACAAAGTGAATTCACTCCAGTCTCAACTGAGAATAATTCTATCAGGAGAGACTTGAAATACTAGCTTCAAGAAATGTTGAGAAGTGGGAGGAAGCCCTTGGTAAAAACATGAAAAAGGGCTTCCCTGGTGGCGCAGTGGTTGAGAGTCCGCCTGCCGATACAGGGGACGCGGGTTCGTGCCCCAGTCCGGGAAGATCCCACGTGCCGCGAAGCGGCTGGGCCCGTGAGCCATGGCCGCTGAGCCTGCGCGTCCGGAGCCTGTGCTCCGCAACGGGAGAGGCCACAACAGTGAGAGGCCCACGTACCAAAACAAAAAACAAAAAAAACATGAAAAAGTCTCCAAAGTCTTTTGGAGGTGGGCAGCATCAGTAGCGAATCGGCTGCTCCAGGAAGGCGTCGGAAAGGAAGATTTAATGTCCTTGTCACCCGTACAGACATCACCGTGATTTCGCTGAAGTCCAAATCGGTTCACATAACCCCCTTGCTTGAAATCCTTTAAGCGTTCCTCACCTTACATGGGATTGGGCCTCAATGCCTCAGCAAGGCATGCAAGGCCTTTAGTGGGCTGAATCCTCACCTGTCTGTCTCTCCAACCTCTCTACTCCCAGCCACCCACCTCAGCAACAGGGTCCACAGACAGTTCTCCAAACACATCTTTCCACCTTGCTCATGCTATTCCCTCTCCCTGGAACCTTCTTTCCCAGGAAACCCTGACTCAGTGCATCCTCTGTGCAACTCCCCATGACCTTTCCTCTCTCCTCCACAGCAAGAGGAGCTTCTTTATCTTCTGGGTTCCTAAAACCCTTTGTAGACACCCTTCTAATCTAGCCCATGACAACATAATTATTTGTTAATTGCTTTGTCTCCCCCAATTAGACTATGAGGTCTTTCAAGGGGAAAGCCTGAGGTCTGAGCTTTTTAAATCATTAATGCCTAACATTATGACAGGAACACGGTAACTGTTTAGAAAATGTTTGATAAATGAATGAAGGTTTGCCTGCTAAGCCTCTGCCAGAAAAATGTGAAAAACAGAATGTAGTTACACCAACATTCCACTAGAGAGAGGGAGGTAAAACTTTATCCCCTCTAGTGTAGCATTTTAGCCTTGTTCTCAGTCAGATGAATATAATCTGATAAAATATTTCAGTTTTAGGCTAGGCCTAATATAAAACAACCTCTGATAAGCTTGAGGAAACATAATTATTACAGGTCACTCTATGCCAGGCTCTGGGTTTGACAATGGATAGTTCTTCTGGGTACAGATGAATAGAAAGGGTAGGCACTATATATAATAGTGTTTTACATTTTCAAGTTATGTAGAGTGCATTGAAATGCACTACAAAGCTTTTCTCTTTTCAGACATAATCTCGTTATCTAAAACATGCTCCACCTAGAAAGCTCATTGCTCCTTACACAATAAACACTGTGGAATCCGATGACTACCCAGCTCTCTAATTTCCTGTTGCCCTATATCCCTCATACCCTGTCTTGAACACACACACATGCTGTTCATGAAGTCAGCTGAAACAACTCATACAGCCTAAAATCTACAATCTAGATTAATCTCAAGTTCAATACCGATGTTCAATGAGCGTGACAGGCTGACAAACGCTCAAAGGCAGCAGATGACCCTGCTCCCCGGCCCCCAACCCCCAGCAGCACCAAAACCCTGACTGAGCTGCTTCCTTAGCACCCAGCATCTATCAGTTTAGCATTTATCACAGTGTATCGTAATAGTCTGCATACTTATCCATACCTGGATGAGGCTGAGAGCTCCTTGAAGAGGCTGGAATGGATCTTATTCTTTCCCCCAGCCTCAGCTACTAGCACAGCACCTGGCACATGGTGTTTAGAACATTTTTTTAATGAATAAACAAGCTCATTTCATTATACTGGTAGCGAGAGACTGATTTCTACCAGCACTCTCAGGAAGAGGCTGGATGGCTTTGGGGTGTATACAGACGTGTATGCATACATGTGGTGGAGGAGACTGTCTGATTTGAGGCATCTAGGAGGAGACAGATGTGTGGGTGCACACACACCTTCCCCAGAATCTTCCCAAATCAGTAGCTGAGGTGTCAGAGCTTTCATAATTAGAGAGCCATACCTTTGGATTATTTATGGCTCCCTGTCAACATATCTTGAACACATGTGCCCTTGTTACCACTTATATTATCACATAAGTTTCAAAACTCAAACTTCCCCAGCATCTGATCTGTATCCTCAAATTGTGCTCCTTCCCCACCTTCCCATTCCTGCTCTGTTGAGAATCTCAGATAGACTCCTGTTTACTTTCTGTGGTTTGTATTAGGACATAGTTTGTCTTTTCAAATACATCACTATATGTCAAATAAGCTCTTTCCAATCATGTACACCATAATATCTGCAAGGGATTAAAACACATCAATTTGTATAATTCCATGAGTTCATAATGATACTAAAAATTAAAAAAAAAACTTGATTGGTCAACATTAGAAGATCCAGTGAATTGACTCCTTGTGTTGAAAATTAGTAAATGAAGGGAGAGAATCAAGCATTTCTTCTGCTTTTCCTAGACAAACAGTACCACTGGGTAAGCAAAATTTAGGGGAAGGAAAAGCTTGCTTTCATAGAAATAGTCCAGCAAGTAAGTGAAGAAGAAATGATAGAATTAGAATATCACCTCATGATACAATTAGAATGTGACCTCTAATGAATTAACGAATTTAGACATTGACTACCAATGACTGGTAACATCACAAAATGAAAGGCAACCAGACGGTGTACGCCTCCTGATGGAAGTATAAAATATCAGCTATCATGAAATCTGATCAAAGTTCTAAATCCCACAATGTATTCGCGAGAAACAGAGAACAGCAGAACATGTTCAACTAACAGTGTAAAAAAAAAGACGACATTTATGAGACAATCAGAAATCTGAATACTGACTGGTTACATGATGATATTAAATAATTATCATCTTTTTTTTAGGTGAAATAGTGCCATTGTAGCTATGTTAAAGAAAGAACCCTTATCTTTTAGATATTTAGAAATAAATATTTACAGATAAGATAATACAATGTCTGGGATTTGCTTCAAAAATAATACAGGGGCGGGAGTTAGGGGTAGTGGGTGGGCATATAAATGAAACAAGATGGCCTTGCATTGAAGCCGAGGGATGGGAACATGGGAGTGCATTATACTGTTTTGTCTACTTTTGTATATACTTGAAATTTTCCAAAGAAAAAGTTTTTAATAAAGAAAAACTAACACTTTTCTGAACACTCTGACCATCTTGGGTTAAGGGACAGCCACCGCCCTCCCACCCCTTGAGATCGTTATCCTAGGGAGTCTCCCCGAATTGAAATACCCAAGTAACATTAATTCATCAGCCTCTCTTTACAAACTAGTATAAAAGATTATTTCCTGGATTGTTTTTACCCCTGAAAATAATGAGTCCTTGAGGGCAAAGGGCAAAGAAAACCCTGCAGGAGGGAAAAGGAAGGGCTGAGCGTGAGAAGAAGAAAGGGAAGAACAAATTTTGCCTTTATTACGATTTTCCCAGGGCCTTCACTAGTTGACACATGCATCTTCTTTGTGTGGGTTTTACCAAGAGAACTTTCACTGGAGGCATGAAAAATATGTTTAAATTCTGAACTCTCATTTTAAAATTTCACAAAGCATCCCCTTTTCTGTTGTCAAAGGCTAATATAAATATTTTCAGAAGCGGGCTCAGTGAGCCAATGATGAGACCACTTGGGTGGAGCTAGGGCACAGTTGTGTCTGAACCTGGGAACAGTCTAGACCTGTCCATAGGACTACAATGCCATGGAAAGCAGGAGAGAGTAAAGAGTCACATCAAGTGCTCAAGAGTATAGCTTTTTAGAGCAGATCTCTGGAAGAACACCAAGAAACTGGTTGCCTCTGGGGAGGGAAGCTGGGGCACTTGGAATAGGGTGGGAGGAGACAAAACATTGTATGACTTTATTGTCATAGCCAGGTTATACTGTGGTTAGTGCCTTAGTATGTATGATGAGATTTGCAAGCAGCCTTTTGTTTACGTAAGTGACTGTACTTTTTATGTTGAAATGAGACAGAAGACAGCTGTGTGTTTGTTTCTGGGTTCCTTGGCTGGGCCACCTGCTGGCACCACCTGCTGTTTTGCATATTTTCTTGATCCTCCCTCCCCTTGCCTCCCTCCCCCACCCTAAGGTCCCAGAATCTAATTAGGAGTAGATGGTCCCCAGAAGGAGAAAACTAGGATTTGAATAGTTGTAGTGCGACGTGTATAGGTGTGACATGGTATTGGACAAAGGTCCAATTCTCTCACAGACGCTCGTCTAATAGCAGAGGCAGTGAACACTATCTTTGATGGCTCCTATTTTACCTTAAATATTCAGGTGAATTCTGTGGTTTATGATTGACATTGTAAGTTACTATTAGAAACAAAGTGTCTCTGTGTTTATGCTGTGGTTTTTGTTTTGTTTTGTTTTTTCGGTACGCGGGCCTCTCGCTGTTGTGGCCTCTCCCGTTGCGGAGCCCAGGCTCCGGACGCGCAGGCTCAGCGGCCATGGCTCACGGGCTTAGCTACTCCGCGCGGCATGTGGGATCTTCCCAGACCTGGGGCACGAACCCGTGTCCCTGCATCGGCAGGCGGACTCTCAACCACTGCGCCACCAGGGAAGCCCTATCCTGTGGTTTTTAAGTATCCCTGCACACTCTGCCTGTCTCTAGAGTATTAAGTCCAGTTGCGCTGTTTTTACCTCTTTGTTTATTGAGGTTATTATTTACTTGCATTAAAAGGTACCAAATTTAAAGGTACAGTTTGATTAATTTCGGTAATTGTATACAAGGTGTAACCACCACCACGACCCAGATATAGAAAAGTTACTTACCCTTTAAAAGTTTTCCATCCCACTTTGCCCCAAATCAGTTTTGAGACACTTGATTGAGTTTTACTGCTTTCTCTAACATCGACTCTCCGGGTGATTTAGGAAAGTCACTTTACCTCTCTGGATGTGTTTTTGCTTTTATAACATGAAAAATGCCAGAACAGATTTGTTACCAAGGGCCCTTGCAATCCTTTCAGAAAATGAGGGGGTAGGGTAAGGGCGGGCATCTCAGCCTTGCGTCCCCATTCTTCACATGGCACACGCATGGGGCAGATCCTAGTGGGAAAAGCCTGTGGTCGCATCAGAGAGAATTAGGTTTCCATCTCCTCTCTTGTTAGTGTGTATGTAACCTTTTGTAAGCATCAGCTTTCTCATCTCCAATATCAGGCTTATTAACAAGGCCTATTTGTTTACTGTTGTTGTGAGGATGAATTGAGATGCACCGGCAGCCTTAAATGTTAGTTGGTATTTGTATTATGGCATAATATAAAGGCACTGCATTCAACCATCTCAGTCACTACACGTTTATGCAGGCTGATTCTCACAGCCAAAACAGACGCACAAAGTACACCCACCCATTTACCCACCTGGGGAAGCCCGAAGCCTCCCTGCCTGCCTGCCTTCCTTCCTTATGGGGCTCAGAGAAAAGCTGCGCATGCGTGCACGTGCTTCCAAAGAGCCTCGCTAGGGGGCAGAATGGGAAACAGGAAGTTCTAACGCCTGTCGTACAAGCGCGACGTAAAGCGGGTCTGCTTTATGGCACCCTGCTTCCGCCGTAAAGCGCCGTTGGCAAGCCCGCGTGAGTGGGTTGACGAGACTACTTCCGGGGGCAAAACGCGATTCTTGGAGGTTTGGCTGACTTGCTGTCTTCCCCATGGGCAAACGCGGGAGCCGGAGCCGGAGCCGGAGCCGGAGCCGGAGCCAGAGCCAGCTGCTCAGCTCCCTAACTAAAAAGCAGAAGAAGCATCTAAGGGATTTCGGCGAGGAGCATCCCTTCTATGACACGTATGGAGAGGCAAGGCTGGGACCGGCGCTGCCGGCGTCCTTTCCCGGTGGGAGCCCGCGTGTCCCCGCGTTTGGTCCGCCGGTGCCCCGGGGGTAGTGACAGGGCAGCTCCCGCCGCGTCCCACGCTGCCCCGGCGCCGGCCTAGCTCGCCCGGGGATCCTGGCGGCTTCCCGCCTGAGATGGGGTTCTTCACCGGTCTTCCTACCCTTTGTTGAGCCTGTAGTTTTATGCTAGACGGCACGCCTCCTGTGTGGCGACTGGGCAGAGATTTTATAAGCTTGTTTTCGTTCTGTATGTTTTTAAAGAATTGCTTGGGGGCTTCCCTGGTGGCGCAGTGGTTAAGAATCCGCCTGGCAACGGAGGGGACAGGGGTTCGAGCCCTGGTCCGGGAAGATCCCACGTGCCGCGGTGCAAGTAAGCCCGTGCGCCACAACTATTGAGCCTGCAGTCTAGAGCCCGCGAGCCACAACAGCTGAGCCAGGGTGGTGCAACTACTGATGCCCGCGAGCTTAGAGCCCCTGCTCCGCAACAAGAGAAGCCACCGCTCGCCGCAACTAGAGAAAGCCCGGGCGCAGCAACGAAGACCCATAGCAGGCAAAAATAAATAAATAAGTTAAAAAAAAATAAGAAAAGAATTGCTTGGGACCCTCGACATCACCTATGTATTCAGTGACCATGAGGAAACTAATGTTTGGGTAGTTGTGGGTTCCTTTATAAGTGTCCAGACTCTCAGTTATGATCTCAGTGCTCATCCCACCCCTTTGGGCTGCTTTATCAACAGTTAGCGGGATAGCCTACTTAAGAAATTTGCTAGAAAAGGTGAACCCCGACGGCTTTTATTTGCCAAAATTTCCCATCTTTTGGATGAGAGCCTGTTACTGTGTGACTGTAGTATTTGTCATGTGGTCTTGTTAGACTTTTTCATTCATCTATTATTATCTATTTGGCATATCCTTACAAAACCTGTCCAAATGCATATGGAGTTTTTACTTGACAATAGATATAATGTATTTATAACGGTATAGTCTGCCATGTTCATTTAAAGTTGTATCATTAGACTTTTCCTAATTGCTACATACTAGTAGTTAAAGTTTAACATTGCCTGTTTCTTCTCAGGGTTTCCAGAAAGGAAGCAAAACCACAGACTTGTCAACTGGTAATGCTTTATACCTTCTTTATGATAGTAGATTCTGGACTGTTACTTTTAAGATTATATATGGTAATAAAGTTTGGCTACATTTCCACTCTTTTTGATTTTAGATGTAAGCTATATTTTAGTAATATTGCTTAGTTTTAAGTGCAGGTGTCTGTTAAAATGCCATTGTGATAACTAATATAGTATAAAGTATGAAACTGTCCTGAGAGATTAGCCTGTTAGAACCTGTTAAGGAGGCTTACCAGAGGGCTCTTGGTGAATCCTAAGAGGGAATGTCATGTTTACTTAACATAAAATAGAGTGCAAAATCATCAAAGGTCTTATTTCATTACCCCAGACTCAGAAATAAAGTACACTTTTTTGTTGTAAGTTTTCCTGTTGCTCCTTTAAAGGTGCCAAGTGTCTGACACATAGGTTAGATCGCCTTATAACCTAAAGCTCCATGTGTTTAGTTTGCTGTCTTCCCATGTGGTACATTAGCAGTTCAAAGAAGAGGAAGAGCTTCTAGAATCATAGCTAGATTAGCTGTTTTAAACAAATTTGGTGCTAGATTTGGTTGAATAGATGAGATTGCATATTTGCAGAAAAGCTAGTTTTTATTTAGAAAAGTCTGAACTTGGTTCCACTGTGGGCCTGATGATAGTCGTGGGGTAGCAACAAGAACAATATAATTTTTGTTTTTAAAATCCCCATTTTCCTTTTAGTCAGAGGGTTTAGATACTTCAAGTTCTGAAAGTGAAGCATAGAGTGAACCAGAACAAGTTTCTGGTTACAACAGACTACTTGCCACGTTAAAGGATGTTTCCAAGGAAGATGAGGAGGAGGAAGAGGAAGAAGACAGTGTTATAGATGAGGCAGAAATGAATCTTGAAGACGGCGATAGTGACATCGTTGTGGAGGAAGAGACGGCAGTAGAGTCTACTGACATGCAGAAGAGTAAGTGTCTTTGATGTGGGTTTATCATCTTTGCAGGGACCACAGACAGATTGCCCCAGGGGCAGGGTGCCTTGTACCATAGAGCTGGGTGAAAGCACATGGATTCAAAGCAGAGATTCTTAACATTGTTGGGCTCTGTGATATCTTCAAGAATCTGATGAAAACACAGGAAGGACCCTCTGGCCATAAAAATGCAGAAATGACATTTTTGCTTATGATTTCCAGGATTTCATCAATCCTACTTCAAATTCCCCTGATTGAGAGGAAAGGGAACAAAATTCTGTTTTTGTAATGGTCTCAATTTATGAAAGAGATTATTGTTCCTGCCTTAGAGGAACCAAGTTTAGTGGAAGATAGACATAAAATATACAAAACTTTTCAAGCATCAAATCTGAATGGAACCGATAAATATAAGGTGTTAAAGAGGTGCAAAGTGGTCACATGCTGCCAGGGTGCATGAGGGGAGGCTTCAGAGAAGAGCTGGGATTGAAAGCTTAAAGGAACTCTGTCTCACTCGGACATCTAGGTGACTAGTTTTTTAAAAATTATTATTAATTAATTTATTTCTGGCTGCATTGTGTCTTTGTTGCGGTGCGCCGGCTTCTCACTGTGGTGGCTTCTCTTGTTGTGGAGCATGGGCTCTAGGCACGTGGGCTTCAGTAGTTGTGGCACATGGGCTCAGTAGTTGTGGCTCACGGGCTCTAGAGCACAGGCTCTGTAGTTGTGGCGCACGGGCTTAGTTGCTCTGCGGCATGTGGGATCTTCCCAGACTAGGGCTTGAAACCACGTCCCCTGCATTAGCAGGCGAGTTCTTAACCACTGTGCCACCAGGGAAGTCCCCATAGGTGACTTTTTAATTTAACTTTAAAATCAACTTGATTGCAGTATGAATTACATTCAACAAGGTGTACCCATTTTAAGTATGTAATTTGATAAGTTTTGACAAATGTGTCTGTCTATATTATCATCGCCAAAGTCAAGATACAGAACACTTCCAATACCTGCAAAAAGTTCCTTCTTGTCCTTTTACAGTCAGTTTCCCAGGCCTGGCATCAGGCAACCACTGACATGCTTTCTTTCACTATGTATTAGTGTTTCCTATTCTAGAAATTCATATGAATGGAAGCACACAATAAGTACCCTTTTGCATGTGGCTTCTTTGGCTCCTCATGTTGTTGTGACTCATCCGTGTAGTTCATATGAGTAATTCATTTCTTTTTATTACTGGAATAGTAGTCCATTGTCTGAATATATCTGGGTAACTTTTTATATTTTATTATCTTAATGCCTATTTGCCTTACTGTGTTTTTTTCTATACTTTAAGGTGTCACACACCATTCTTAGTGTTTTCATTCATCACTTGTACTCGGATAAAAAAATCGTTGCCTCAGACTTAGGGACTTTTTTGATTTTGTTGGTTTTCCAGTTTTCTTTCATGTTTTAGGTTTTTAAAAATGAAAAGTTTGGTTTTTTAAATTATAAAAGTAATATATATTTCCTGTAAAAATTTAAGAGGGTGATATAGTTAACATATATCTCCTCCACCCTGGGATGAACACCTTTAACATTTTATAGAACCTTCCAGACTACTTTTTTATGGATATATGAGTGAATATATATTTGTGTGTATGTGCATAATGGCCTCATATATTTCTGTAAGTTACTTTTTTCTTTAATGATATAACGTGTGTAACTGGGTTCACATTAGCTTAATCACATAGTATTCCATTGTAAATAATATGTGGTAATTTAATTAGTACCCCTTCGATAGAAATGACGAAATCATTTTTTCTAGTTATTTGTTATATCAACGCTGATTTGAACATCTTTACAGGTACTAGGTCAGCAGTCAAGCTCAGTTTTGAGACTTATGTCTTCTACCTGAATTTGCTTAAAAGTAAATGATAGCCTAAGGAATTAGATTTCATTTGTCAACAGAAGTGTAATTATATTTATGAGTAGTAAATAATTTCACAAAATGTTTTATCAAAACTGCAGATGCGGCCTTACCTGCTGACCCTAAGGGAAAAGATGGGCACGGGCCACCTGGCACAGCAGAGGAATCCCCAGAGGAGTTTACAGATGCAAAACATGAGTCACTCTTCAGCCTAGGAACCAACTTTCTCGAAGAGGAAAGAGGAGGCAACTGTTCTCTGAAAGCATCACAAGGTCAGAGCACAGCTCATGTTGTTTGAATTCAGCTGGTGCTTAGTATGGGTGGTTGTGGTCTAATACCTGTTAAATCTCTTGTTATTGGAATGAGCAGTAATAGAAACAGATAGTTTAGCAGCTAGATGTAGAGCTGGAAAGAAATGCTTCTCCGAGATCTTTTGTGTTTTTCAGGGTTAGGCAGTGTTGCGAGTGGGCGCGGCTGTTCATGAGGACAAACAGTTGAACAATGATAGCAGGGAAGGCCAGTTCCTCAAAGCTCACGATCCACAGCTGGGGTCAGGGGAAGACTTCTGATTTTTTTCCCCAAGCAGGGAAGGGAGAGAAAGAGGAGAAAAGTACTTTGCATTTTTCTCTCTATCCTTCACTTGCTCTTCCTTACTGGAGCAGTAATTTTACAGATTTGTGAGACCCGGCAGTGGCTAATCTGATTGGTCCTTATTACTAGGAAGCACCTCAGAAGCCAGAAAGCTCCACCCTGTCTCCCCAGTCTCTCTCTTTATTTTTGGCTGCATTGGGTCTTTGTGGCAGTGCGTGGTCTTCTCACGGTGGTGGCTTCTCTTGTTGTGGAGCGCAGGCTCTAGGCACACGGGCTTCAGCAGTTGTGACACGCAGGCTCAGCAGTTGTGACACATGGGCTCAGTAGTTGTGGCTCGCTGGCTCTAGAGCTCAGGCTCTGTAGTTGTGGCGCATGGGCTTAGTTGCTCCGCGGCATTGGCAGGTGGATTCTTTTTTTTTTTTTTTTTTTTTTTTTTTTGCGGTACGCGGGCCTCCCACTGTTGTGGCCTCTTCCGTTGCGGAGCACAGGCTCTGGACACGCAGGCTCAGTGGCCATGGCTCACAGGCCCAGCCGCTCCACGGCATGTGGGATCTTCCCGGACCAGGGCACGAACCCGTGTCCCCTGCATCGGCAGGCGGACTCTCAACCACTGCGCCACCAGGGAAGCCCGGCAGGCGGATTCTTAACCACTGTGCCACTGGGAAAGTCCCCACAGGCGACTTTTTAATTTAACTTTAAAATCAACTTTATTGAGGTATGAATTACATTCAACAAGGTGTACCCATTTTAAGTATATAATTCGATAAGTTTTGACAAATGTGTATATTTATATTGTCATCGCCAAAGTCAAGATACAGAACACTGGGCCATGCCTCTGTCCCCATGACTGTTACTTAGACAAGCCTGTGGTAGGCTGAGGCAGGGCTCTGCTGTCTCTCAGGTCCTGTGTCTTAGCCTGTGCCTGGGTGGGCAAGTCAGGTTGGTCTCATTCTGTGTCCTGACTGCCTTTTTTGGTCCCAGTGCCATTCTTCAACCAGCTGTGCCACTGAAGTTGAAATTTTAATCCTCATTTGGTTCTGTTAGCTATTCTAGACAAGAGGAAGAAGTAGCAGGTAGAATTTGGGCAAAAACCACGTTCTGAACTCAAAAAACGTTAAAAAAAAAAAAACCCTGGAGGAAACATTAGGAGGCTTGACTATCCTAAAGTTTCTCTGGTTGTTTGGTCTGTACTGATATATTATCACCTAGAATTCTTATTTCCTATTGTTCACCTTTATCTTAGGTCTTAATATAAGGTGCACTGCATTTGAAGTTTTACTACCTGGGTCCCTGAATGGGTCATTTAACTTTGCTTCTTACATGAGTGGGGCTGGAAGAGAAGGTTGGGTGGCCAGTGCAGAGCACTGACCCTGCCATTTTGATCATTTGTTCACCTCAGTTGAGTGTTGAGCATTTATATTTGTCTTCCAGTGCAGGTTAAATCAGACATGGAACCTGCCCTCAGGGATCTTGCAGTCTAGTTAGGTGAGGTAGGACATGCACATATATGTGTTGGTGTGGATAACTGAGGGCAGGGTGGGGCGCTTGAGAGAAAGTGATGACTGTCTATAGGGGACCAGAGATGGCTTCTTTGGAGCCAGAACTGTGCCTGACACAGTAGGCTCTTGGGAAATAGTTACTTACTGTGAGTCAGGGGGTAACATTCAACGGATACTATTTGGATATATAGAAATGCGGTGAACAAGAGGATAGAATTTTCAGTTAAAGGAAGGAAAGCCACAGTGGCAGAAGAATTTGAGAGCCACGTAATTCAAAAATTACATTAGAGAGGTAGGTTAGAGGTGTATGTTGAATTTCAGTCCAAGAAGTTTCTTCAAAGGTTTTTGAGGTGGGGAATAACGTGATTAAAGAAATGCTTTAGGGAGATGAACCTGTCAGAAACTTTTAAGCTCTGGACTGGGATAAATGATGGGGAAAGTTGATGGGGAAAAAGATGAGTTAACATCATGAAAACAGGATGTCATTCACAGGGGAAGACTGGAAAATCCCTGTCATTTGCCCTAAGTGTTCTAATATTCTTTATTTCTGAATTAGATCCATTTGCACAACATGTAAACAAAGAACTGAAAGAAAAAGAAATCCAGGCTGTTGCCACAAATCCCAAAACTACCCACCAGCTAAAAGTAAGCATTGTTCCATCATCACAGTTACAAATGGAGAAAAGCAGTGGTCTTGGGTTTTAGTGGTCTCCCTGAATGTATGATACACACCCGTGGCAGATGGCTTGATAGGGAGCAAGATAGAGGAAGACTGGAAGAGCCCAGTAAGGCACAGGCATAGCTAGAAAAGGCACTGGGAAGCTGGAAGGTGGGGACCAATAAGATAAGAATGCTTTGGAGACAGGTACACCAGGGTTTAGACCAACGTCTGCAAGGGGCTATCTCATGACCTAAGGCAAGTTAATCTACCTTTTTAATCTTCACTGTTCTCATCTGTTAGAGGGGGACAGTAATGCCTGCATCAAAATAAAGTAATTTAGTTTACTGGAAGACATGTACGAAGTGTTCAGTCAGACAGTAGCTACTGCTGTTCATTTGTTTGAAATATCTGAGATAAGTTCACACCTAAATTATTCAGTATGGAGCAGTTTTTGCTTCTTTTTTCGGTGATTTTTTTTTTCACCACTGATGCTATTCATAAGAATTGGTCATCCTTGTTTCATTGAAATTTTTATTGAGATAATAATTATAGATGCAGTTGTAAGAAATAATACAAAGGTATCCCATGTGCCCTTTGCCCGGTTTCCCCCAGTGGTAGCATCTTACAAAACTGTAGTACAATATCACAAGTAGGAAATTTCCACTGATACAACCTACCTGTCTTATTCAGATTTCCTCACTTTTGCTCCTGCTCCTTTGTGTTATTTAGTTCTCTACTGTTTTATCACGTGTAGGTTGCCCTGGCCACCACCACAGTCAACATACAGAGCATTTCCAGCACCATAAAGATCCCTCCTCTTCCCTGGTGCCATTTTATAACCACACCCACCTCCCTTCCCCCATTCCTAACCCTTGGTAACCACTAATCTGTTCTCCATTTCTATAATTTTGTTATTTCAAAAGCGTTATATAAATAAAATCATACAGGTTGGCTTTTTTCACGCAGCATAATTCCTTGGAGATTCATCCCAGTTGTTGGCATATATCAATAGTTAATTCTTTTTTATTGCAGAGGTCATCCTTTCTTTATTGCTAAGATCAGCAGTTTGTTACAGTGCAAAAATTCCCAAACTGGTATTCCACAAAATACTATTCTTTTTGATTCTAATATATGTCTCCAAAAAAAAAAAAATCCAAAACAACAACAAAAACCTTGTTCCACGTCCAAGTAAATTTGGAAAACTCTGGGTCAAACGAAGTGGAACGGAGTCCTTGTTACAGGACTCAGCAGAACCTTTAGTGTCCGATCTGCATGTGACTCTCCCTGAGGGGGATTAGGTTTTGTGGTGGTTACCGAAGTTATTTGACCGTTGGGCCCCCTTTTCTTTTGTCTAGAGTAAATTTTGACTTCCTACAGTGTGGTCCACAGGACAGTTTGTGACCCACTGATCTAGTGAAGAGCTCACAAGGTTTCTAAAGTCAGAAACCTTGGGCTCTAACCCTTAGCTCTGTTCGCCTCTGTTTGTCTGAATCCTATAAGCTCTGAACCTCAGCATTTCCTAAACTGCAAGAAGAGCATTATAGTGTTTAGCTTGTAAGGTTGTTGTGAGGATAAAGTGAGAGGATCTGTAAGTTGTGAAAGGCCTTGGTAAATTATAAAGCACTATATGAATGTAAGGTACTATAATTCATTTCTAACTTAGTTCTTGATCATTTCTCCCACAGTGGCCCATCCTGGGCCAGCTTGTCTTTTCATCCAGGTTTTAACAGTTGGAAACCTTTAAACCCCCAAAGGACATTGACTTAAAGTCACTTCATCTCCAGAAGCCTCTGGAATCCACCTGGATCAAGACCAACAGCCAGTTCCTCTCTGGTCCCCCAAATTCAAGTAGCCCCTTCACACCCCTCCAGAAAGAGCTCTTCTTAATTATGAATTCTTACCGGGACCTGTTCTACCCAGAAAGGACTGCCCTGAAGAAAGGGGAAGAGATTCGCCACGTGTACTGCCTGCATGTGATAAATCACGTTCTCAAAGCCAATGCCCAGGTGCTTGCCAACAACAGCAGATGCCGAAGCCAGAAACTTGGGTTGGGTGATGATGATGACTTCAGGGACCAAGGGCTAACGAGGCCCAAGGTGAGTGGCAGCAGCAGAACTTTGCCCTCAAGGAGGCTGTAAGGCTCTAACATATGGGTCCTGGCACTTAGCAGGTTCTCAGATGTTTTAATGATTGGAATAATGAATGAGTCCAAGAATGAGCATATTAGATGGGCCAGGTAATGTCACAGCAGTGCTGCAGACAGCTCAGTGGACTGTCTCTAATAGCAGATCTAACTGGAAACTGGAGTAGGAGGTACCTCCATGATAATTCTCTCCTTAAAGCTAAACCCTGATCCTACATAAGTAACACTCCACTATAAATCTCTTCTTTGTGATTGTCAGAGCTGGATGGGACCTTAAGGAGCCTTTTATTCAATCCCTACATATTACACCTGTGGACAGAGACCCAGATTCGTAGAGGACCTTGCTAAAGAGAACCAGGGAAAAAGTAGCAGAGACAGGACTAGAACCAAGGATTCTCTTCACCAAGCCACATAAATATGTAAACCTTGGAAAACAAAATCCCTGTTTTTGCATTGTATCCTTATTACTGCTTAAAGTGATGATTACATTTATGTGGCTCATAAGCCTAAGCTCCAGTGGATTGGGAGCTTACATCGTTTAATTCTGTCTACATTTTTCATGATGTGCTGGAGCTAGATACTGTGCCACCCATACCCCCTTACCCCTTAGCCTCTGTGTCTATATTGAAGAAGCCTCATCTTCTTAGATTCTTCTCATTGGGCTTAATAGGATTTTAGGATTTTGATACTGATATGGCTCTTAGAGATTTCTTAGTCCAACCCTCTTGTTTGATAGTTGGGGAAACCAAAGCCTAGACACTTACTTAGTGTGACAGCCGGGACAGTAACTTGGTCCTCTTCAAAACTGATCCATCATCCCTGCACTGTACCAAACTGAATCACTACACCCCTCTGGCTGTGCTGGTTGCCTTTCTGAGAAACTATCTCAGAATCTTGAACATCAGGATAATAAGATTATCTGTTTCCATTTAGAATTGCAAAATAGAATATGAGGTAGATTACCCATGAATCACATTCAGAATTTGGTGAATTGCCTGATCTGACTGGGGTTATATCCATTGATTGTATTGTTTACACAAGAGTAGTTAGAAGGTAATCATTTGTTAAGCATCTTCTGTTTTTTTTCCTCAACAGTTAAAATTAAGCACTTTTGGAAATGTTTGGAAAACTGAATCCTATATTTCCCATTGAAATATCATCTTATTTCAGAAATCCTTTATCATCATTTCTGAAAAATGTACTAGGAAATGTACTAGAAAAGTAATGATGCTTTAGTCCTTTCCTTACTAACTTTATTCTCTACTTAATACATCTAATTCATTTGTTCAGCATATTCCTTGGGTCTTACGGATCAAAATACTGAACTAAGTTCTGTGGGAGACAGAAATGAGTAAAATTTCTTGTCCTCAAAGAGCTTTGTGTGTTTATGCCCTTGGGTTTTTGCTAATGGACACCTCTGTTAACGGCATTGACTTACCTCAAAAAGTATTTCTGGGCTTCCCTGGTGGCGCAGTGGTTGAGAGTCCGCCTGCCGATGCAGGGGACACGGGTTCGTGCCCCGGTCCGGGAAGATCCCACATGCCGCGGAGCGGCTGGGACCGTGAGCCATGGCCGCTGAGCCTGCGCGTCCGGAGCCTGTGCTCCGCAGCGGGAGAGGCCACAACAGTGAGAGGCCCACGTACCGCAAAAAAAATTTCTACATTCTGCTTAAGAATTGCGCCCCCCACCCCAAGGAGCCATGAGATTGAAGTCCATAGGACATGGTGCTGTGGGTCGGAAAGATGCTCAGCCTTCAGTACTGAGTCAGGTCCTGTGTAAAGGGGGTGACACGGATGTGGTCCTTGGCCAGGGGCTGTGGAACGGAGGGCTCCTTAGGTCCCCAGCAGGCTCACCTCGAGCTGTCCTTCCTTCCCCGTGCCCCTCCAAGGCTGCCCATCACTCCCTCCACAGGTGCTGATAGTGGTGCCATTCCGGGAAGCTGCTTTGCGGGTGGTACAGCTCTTCATCAGTCTTCTTGAGGGCGACAGCAAGAAGAAAATAATTGTAAGCAACAAAAAGAGGTTTAATGGAGAGTATGGCTCAGATCCCAAGGAGAGACCACCCAACCTGAAGAGGCCTGAGGATTATGAAGCTGTATTTGTCGGCAACATCGATGACCACTTCAGGACTGGTAATTCCTCCTTGTCAAAACTGAGACCCTGAGGGACCTGAGGTGTGAGGTGCACATAGCTGGAAGCTAGAAGCCTGGAATTAGGCATTCTTTCAGAGGGTCACTGTCTCAGCCTCCTAGCAGAACCAGGACGCATTTGAGACCACTCGTCTGCCAGGGGAGAGTCTTGCCTTGGCTAATGGGGTACATACTTGGCTAATGGGATGGAGTGTCTGTGAAGGCATGTATGAAAGGCACCTGCATGTTTATAACAAATGTCTCAGCATGCCTATAGCTGGTAGCTCACAGTCAATGCTACAGGGCTTCTTCGGGGAGTTGGAGGTGATGGGGCTGGGTGGGTCAGCCTGGGGAAGATGAATAAACTAGAGCATCTGTACGTAATGGACTTCCCTCCTGCCTGCCATGTGGAGTGCCCACACCTGAATTATCTCCACTCTGGACTTACTGACTCCCCCCCAGCTTTGCACATTTTTGCTTGTTTGTCATTCAGCTCCCATGTACTTGGTTGCTTGTTCATTGAAAAAGTTCCTGGAAAATATTTATTAGTCACGTATGCCCATTTACCACTTATTAAGCATCTACTATGTGCCAGGCACTGTTAAGCTGGAGATATGGAATTAAAAGTTACTGTTAAGCAAGTCCAGCCTTAAGACAAATCAGACAGTATGGGATGAGATGTGTTACGGTTAGAGGATAGTGGGTGTTCTAGTTAAAGTATTTAAAGCAAATATCCTTACTCAAAATGGGCTCAGGACTGTTAGGGAAGGCCTTCTGTTGGAGGTACCATCCATACTAAGTTGAAACCTGAGTCAGATTTAGCCAGGTACAAAGTGGAGCGATGAGAGTGGAAGAAAAAGTTTCAGACAGGAAACGGGAAGTGTGGAGGCATCAGGGTGAATAAACCGGCATGACTTAGGATTCAGAGGCTTTAGCATGGCTGGAGTGTGCAGTGCAAGGGGATTAGAGCTTATGGTTAGTTTTAAACATATGCAGGCGGCCAACAAGGAGCTGATAAATCAGTCTTTTGTTTAATTGATATATAATTGACATATTAGTTTCAGGTGTACAACATAGTGATTCAATGTCTATATACCTTACAAACTTATCACAACAATAAGTAAAGTTACCGTTTGTCACCATACAAAGTTAATGCAGTATTATTGACTGTATTCCCCATGGCATACATTGGATCCCTGTGACCTGTTCACTTTATAACTGGAAGTTTTATACCTCCTGATCTCCCCCATCCATTTTGCCCACCCTCCAACCCTGCCCTCCCTGCTGGCAACCACCAGTCTGTTCTCTGTATCCGTCTGGTTTTTTGTTTTTTAGATTCCACATATAAGTGAAATCACATGCTGTTGATATTTGTCTTTGTCTGACTTATTTCACTTACTGTGATACCCTCAAGGTCTATCCTTGTTGTCGCAGGTGGCAAGATTTCATTCATTTATGGCTCAGTAATATTCCATTGTGTGTGTGTGTGTGTGTGTGTGTGTGTGTGTGTACACACCACATCTTTATCCATTCATCATCTGTGGACACTTAGGCTGCTTCCATATTCCATATTTTGGCTATTATAAATGTTGCATTGAACGTAGGAGTGCATATATCTTTTTGAATTAGTGGGTTTTTTTCTTTGGATAAACACCCAGAAGTTGAATTGCTCAATTGTATGGTGATTCTATTTTTAATTTTTGAAGAACATCCATACTGTTTTCCATAGTGGCCGCACCAATTTACATTTCCACTAACAATGCACACGGGTTCCCTTTTCTCCACATCTTTGCCAGCATTTGTTATTTCTTGTCTTTTGGATAAGACCTATTCTGACAGGTTTGAGGTGATATCTCATTGTGGTTTTTTTTCTCTCTGTGCTTTGGTTAATAGCAACTTATAATACATGGTGGCTGTAAGAATTTATAACTCCAAAATCACAGCCTATCATTTTATATTATTTCATTTTGATCACAGCACTTACTAGCCACCTGATACATTCTTCTTCTTTTTTTTTTTTTTAATTGGAGTAGGTATAGTTGATTTACAATGTTGTGCTCATTTCTGCTGTACGGCAGTGACTCAGTTATACACATATATACATCCTTTTTTATATTCTTTTGCATTATGGCATATCCCAGGAGATTGGATATAGTTCCCTGTGCTATACAGTAGGACCTTGTTGTTTACCCATTCTAAAGGTAATAGTTTGCATCAACTAACCCCAGACTCTCAATCCATCCCTTTCCCCACCCCTGACCTTGGCAACCACAGGTCTGTGAGTCTGTTTCTGTTTTGTAGATAGGTTCATTTGTGCCATATTTTAGATTTCATATATACGTGATATCATATGGTATTTGTCTTTCTCTTTCTGACAGACTCCTCTTAGTATGATAATCTGTAGTTGCATCCATGTTGCTGCCAAATGGCATTATTTTGTTCATGTTTATGACTGAGTAGTATTCCATTGTATATATGTATCACATCTTTATCCATTCATCTGTCAATGGACATTTAGGTTGTTTCCATGTCTTGGCTATTGTGAATAGTGCTGCTATGAACATAGGGGTGCATGTATCTTTTTGAATTATAGTTTTGTCCAGATATATGCCCAGGAGTGGGATTGCTGGATCATATGGTAATTATATTTTTAGTTTTCCAAGGAAACTCCATACTGTTTTCCATAGTGACTGCACCAACTTACATTCCCAACAACAGTGTAGGAGGGTTCCCTTCTCTCCACACCCTCTCCAGCATTTGTTATTTGTAGACTTTTTAATGATGGCCATTCTGACCAGTGTGAGATGGTACCTCATTGTAGTTTTGATTTCTCATTGTGATTTTGATTTGCATTTTCCTGATGATGAGTGATGTTGAGCATCTCTACATTTGACTGTTGGCTATCAGTACGACTTCTTTGGAAAAATGTCTATTCAGGTCCTCTTTTTTTTTTTTTTGCAGTACGCGGGCCTCTCACTGTTGTGGCCTCTCCCATTGCGGAGCGCAGGCTCCGGACGCGCAGGCTCAGCGGCCATGGCTCACGGGCCTAGCCGCTCCACGGCACGTGGGATCTTTCCAGACCAGGGCACGAACCCATATCCCCTGCATCGGCAGGCGGACTCTTAACCACTGCGCCACCAGGGAAGCCCTGTTTGGGGTTTTTTGATAATGAGTTACATGAGTTCTTTATATATTTTGGATCTTAACCCCTTACTAGATTTGCAAATATCCTCTCCCATTCAGTAGATTGCCTTTTTGTTTCATTGATGGTTTCCATCGCTGTGCACAAGCTTTTTAGTTTGATGTAGTCCCATTTGTTTATTTTTGGTTTCATTGCCCTTGCCTGTGGAGTCAGATCCAAAAAAATATTGCTAAGACTGTTGTCAGGGAAGTTACTGCCTATGTTTTCTTCTGGGAGTTCTGTGGTTTTCAGGTCTTATGTTCAAGTCTTTAATCCATTTTGAGTTGATTTTTGTAGATGGTGTAAGCTAGTGGTCCAGTTTCATTCTTTTGCATGTAGCTGTCTAGTTTTCCCATCACCATTTGTTGATGAGACTGTCTTTTCTGCATTGTATATTCTTGTCTCCTTTGTCATAGATTAATTGACCATATAAATATGGATTTCTTTCTGGGCTCTCTGTTCTGTTGATCTGTGTCTGTTTTTGTGCTATTACCGTACAATTTTGATTACTGTAGACTTGTAGTGTAGTTTAAAATCAGGGAGTGTTATACCTTCAGCTTTGTTCTTCTTTCTCATAATCAGTTTGGCTATTCAGGATCCTTTGCAACTCTGTACAAATTTTAGGATTATTCTAGTTTTATGAAAAATGTCATGGGTATTTTGATAAGGATTGCATTAAATCTGTAGATTTCTTTGGGTAGTATGGACTTTGTTTTTGAATTTTCTTTCTTTCTTTATACAGCAGGTTCTTATTAGTTATCCATTTAATACATATTAGTATATACATGTCAGTCCCAATCTCCCAATTCATCACACCCCCACCCCCACCCCCACTTTCCCCCCTTGGTGTCCAGTATGGACATTTTAACAGTACTAAGTCTTCCAATCTATGAGCATGGTGTATTTTTTCATGCTTCTGTCATCTTTAATTTCTTTCATCAATACCTTGTAGTTTTCCAAGTACAAGTTTTTTACCTTCTTGGTTAGATTTTTTTCTAGGTAGTTTATTCTTTTTGATGCTATTGTAAATGGATTGTTTTCTTAATTTCTCTTTCTAATAGTTCATTATTAATGTATATAAACACAACAGATTTTTGTTAACTTTGTATCCTGCAACATTACTAAATTTATTTATTAGTTCTGACAGTTTTTCGGTGGAGTCTTTAGGGTTTTCTCCATAAAGTATCATGTCATCTGCAAATAGTCAGTTTTACTTCCTCCTTTCCAATTTGGTTATCTTTTATTTCTTTTTCTTGCCTAGTTGCTGTGGCTAGGATTTCCAATACTATGTTGAATAAAAGTGGCAGAAGTGTGCATCCTTGTCTTGTTCCTGATTTTAGAGGAAATGCTTTCAGCTTTTCACCACTGAATATGATGTTAGCTGTGGGTTTATCGTATATGCCTTTGTTATGTTGAGATACGTTCCCTCTATACCCACTTTGTCAACCCATCCTTGCATCCCTGGAATAAATTCTACTTGATTATAGTGTATGGTCCTTTTAATGTATTGTTGGATTCAGTTTGCTAATAATTTGTCAAGGATTTTTGCATCTGTGTTTATCAGGCATAGTAGCCTGTACATTTCTTTTTTTGTGGTGTTTCAGTATCAGGGTTATGCTGGCCTCATAAAATGAGTTTGGAAGTGTTTCCGCCTCTTCAGTTTTTTGAAATATGTTTGAGAAGGATAGGTATTAAATCTTCTTTAAGTATTTCGTAGAATTTATCATGAAGCTCTCTGGTCCTGGTCTTTTGTTTTGGGGGAGCTTTTTGATTACTGATTCAATCACATTACTAGTAATTGATCTATTCACATTTTCTGTTTCTTCATGATTCAGTTTTAGAAGATTGTGTGTTTCTAGGAATTTATGTATTTCTTCTAGGTTATCTGACTTGTTGGTGTATAATTGTTTGTAGTAGTCTCTTATGATACTTTGTATTTCTATAGTGTCAGTTATAGCTTCTCTTTCATTTCTGATTTTATTTGGGCCCCTTCTCTTTTTTTCTTGAGTCTGACTAAAGGTTTGTTAATTTTGTTTATCTTTTCACAGAACCAGCTCTTAGTTTCATTGATCTTTTTTTTTTGTCTCCATTTCATTTATTCAGTATTTCTCATCTGACTTCTATTATTTCCTTCCTTCTTTGTTGGAAGTTTTTTCCTTTCAGCATATTTGAACATATCATGCCATCTCCTTCTGGACCACAAAGTTTCTGATGAAAAATCAGCTGATATTCTTATGGGGATTCCCTTGTCTGTAATTAGTTGTTTTTCTCTTGCTGCTTAAGATTCCCTCTTTACCTTTGACTTTTAACATATTAATTATAATGTGTCTTGGTATGAATCTCCTTGGGTTCATTTTGTTTGGGACTCTTGGTTCTTGCTGGACCTGAATGTCTGTTTCCTTCACCACGTTAGGGACATTTTTAGCCATTATTTCTTCAGATAAGTTTTCTGCCCCTTTCTTTCTCTGTCCTCCTTCTGGGACCCCTATAATGTGGATGTTAGTGCCCCTTTCTCTCTCTTCTTCTGCGACCCCTTAACACCGATGATAGTACACTTGATGTTGTCCCACAGTTCCCTTAAACTGTCCTCATATTTTAAAAATATTTTTTCTCTTTGCTGTTCTGTTGGGGTGATTTCTACTGCCTTGTCTGCCAGGTCACTGATCTGTTCTTTTCTACCATCTAGTCTGCTGTTGATTCCCTCTAGTGTATTTTTCAGTTCAATTATTATAATCTTCAGCTGTGTGAGTTCTGTTTAGAACTTTCTTATATTCTGTCTCTTTCTTGAGTTTCTCACTGTGTTCGTTCATTCATCTCCCAAGTTTGGTGAGCATCTTTAGGACTATGACTTTGAATTCTTTATCAGATAAATCACTTACATCTGTTTCATTAAATATTTTTTCTGGGGTTTTATCTTCTTCCTTCATTTGGAACATGTTCCTCTGCTTCCTCATTTTGCTTGACTCTCCGTGTTTGTTTCTGTGTATTATGCAAAACAGTTACTGCCCCGTCTTGAAGGAGTGGCCCTGTGTGGGAGATGAACTGTATTTTTAACTTTTTCCTAGTTCTTGGTCGTCTTATAAACTGTTTGTTTCACTCCCATGGAGTCTAGAAATGCAGTCCCACCCCCATCTGCCTGAGCCTGGTGCTCAAGGAGTGTCCCCTGTGTGGGCTACATGCGATTGTTGCCTCAGGTCGTGTCCCGCGAGTGGCATGAGATGGGGTAGGCGTGGCTGCTCGTTGTCCATGTTTGTCAGTGCTGCACACAGGCAGTGCAGGGCCGTGGGGTAGGGGGTACTCACCCACCACCACTGTTAGCAACTTAGAGTGAGAGTGCAAAAAAGTGGCACCCACCAGTGCCATCAAGGTAGAGGGAATTTGTAAAAATGGCATCTGCCAGCATTCTGTCCCCAGAGAGAGTCCCAGCCAACTTCTGCCCCTCTGGTAGATGCTTTAAGATTAGCAAGTGAATCTCCTTCACATATGATCTGGGCTCTTTACAGACTGCTACTTGTTGCTTAGGAAAGAGATGTGGGCAGGAAATATAAATTTTTGTGATGATAATGTTAAAGCCATAATTAGTGAATATATTTATCCAAAGCTTTATGTAGAGTGAAAGAGAACTTGTGGGTGAATCCAGGGATTTGTTGAAGAGCTCTTTGAATATGGAAAAATAGATAAGGACCAGGTCAGTAATAGAAGTAAGTGTTAAAGTGATAGAAACCACCAGTAAGGAAAAGAACATTTCAAGGAGGGTGTGCTTATGCATTCGTGACAAGAAACACTAAAGTGCCATTGAATTGGTAACTGAGAGCTGTTGGTGACCTTGGCAAGAGTCATTTCAGTGGTGTCCTGAGACTCAGAGGGAGATTGCAGTACATTAAGGAGTGAGTGGGAGATTTTAAAGTAGAGATAATTTTTTGGAAGGTTTGCCAGTGAAGGAAAAGAAGAGGGTGGGAGCTAGAAGGGACCGTAGATGCAAAGGAGGGATGATGATGATGACGATGATGATTTTAATAATTAAAGCAGTTTGAGCACAATTACATGCAAAGGGGAAGATGTGGAAGGTACAAGGGGAGGCTGCAGTTTGAGAGGGTGGAAGCTAATGGCTTGGTGGTGACTCATGAACTGATGTGTGCTTGGCTGTTTTGTGTATAGGGGTAGCAATACTGCAGAGAAGCATCCGACTTTATGCCCCCTTCTATTCGTCAGACATCCTCATTGCCTCCCCTCTGGGCTTGAGGACCATCATTGGTGGAGAAGGAGAGAAGAAGAGAGATTTTGACTTTCTGTCTTCTATTGAGCTTCTCGTCATTGATCAAGCTGACATTTACCTGATGCAGAACTGGGAGCATGTCTTGGTAATGCTGGTCATTAACATTTAGAGACAAGAAGCTCAGTGGTTTGAGTCTGAAATGGTTATTAAAGTCCAGATTAAAACTCAGCTTGGAAATGGAAATATTCCACATTTTCCAATTTGAAAACGGGAAATGTTGTCCCCTCTTCTACCCACAAGTTGGTCAGTAAAGTATCCAGAAAGATAAAAATTCTTGTCAACATTTTCAAATCTCCAGAAAAGATTTCTTCCCCTTAAAAGTTGCTTCTAGTAATAGACCAGTTTAGTGTGGTTGGTTGGTTGGTTGGTTGGTTGGTTGGTTGATTGAAATCCCTCCTCACCAGGAATGTTTTTATCTAAAATAGTTCCTCCTATTTATGCTCGTTCTCTTTTGTTTGGTCTTCAGTGGAGATGGAAAACATTGCTCATGATTTCTTAATTTGTGATGTTTTACAGAGAAACGTAAGATGTTTTTGTCCCCCTACTGTAATTTGTACTATGATTTTTTTTCTCCCTCTCAACATACTCTGCAATGTTTTGGGGTTTAGGATTGTGCTTTGGAACAATCCTCATCACAGAACTATAGGTTTATTTTTATAAGGCATGTGAGAATTTACCTTTTCTACAACCCCAGGACTTGGAGTAAGTTTGGGACAGATAAAGGGGAGTACTTATTTATAAAGTAGGGAATAAACTTATAGTACTTGTGACCCTTCAATATACATTACAAGGTAAAAATATGATTAAAATAGGAAAGGCACGTCGATGGTTGAGTCATCTTTATTTTGAGCAAAAGGCACATGTAGTCACTCAGGGAATTTTCTAACGTTTTGGGAACCAAGTCATGGAAGGACAGCAGCTCTGTTTTCCATGTCATTTCCCTTCTTGTCCAAGTCTGGAACTGAGTGGCTTATAGAGTGACCAGAGTGGCATTTCAGAATTTCCTTTAAAAGAAATATTCTGTATAGGTAGCATCTTGATCCTTTTTGAAAGATCCACAAGGTGGCCAGTTTGAGCTTTTCTTCTTGTTCGCTTGACTATGGGCAAGTCACTCACCCATCTGAGCCTGTTTTCTTGTTGTAATTTGGGAGATGATAGTATCTACTTCATGGGGTTAAATAAGATGATGGGCTTATAGAAAGGTTAGCAACGCCCAACAGGTTAAGTGTTCAATAAGTATTAATGGAGTATTATTTCTGCTCAAAGCATTTGATGAACCACATGAACCTACTGCCCTTGGACTCACATGGGGTGGACTTTTCTCGAGTGCGCATGTGGAACCCCAATAATTGGTCCAAGTACTATCGTCAGACGCTGCTGTTTGGGGTCCTGCAGGATGCCCAGATCAACTCTGTGTTCAACAAGTACTGCGTCAATGTGCAAGGCCAGGTGGGTTCTCTCCTTCTTTCTCTGAATTTTCATGAAGTATTGTGTATTGTTTGGGTCATGAGGCAGAAGGAGAGGACAGCATTTGGTCAACAATGGGGATAGCTCACTTCCTAATGTTCTCACTGACTCCTGGCAGGTGGCTGTGAGGAATGTCCCGATGACAGGCTGCATCAGTCATGTCCTGGTGCAGCTCCCACATGTCTTCCAGAGGATGGAACCTGAAAACCTAGCTTCAGTGATTGATGCCAGGTACCCTCCCCTGTCCCATTGGATCCCTGGGGGGTCACAGAGAGGGATTTTACTTGGGCGTTCAAATTTAGAATTGTATTCCGTGTTGGCTTTCTTAGTTACCATTTACGAAATGAAATGAGATAATTGAATCCAATCATGCCACTGACAGAGGAGGACACTGAAGGCCAGAGAAATGGTGTGTTGTCCTAGTTCCAATAGTGTCAGGGTTAGTAAATCAAGGGTACTTTCCCCTAGACTGTGGCATTTTAAAATTACATTAATTTTTTAATGCCTCATGTCAACAACTTAATTCTAAGCCCTTCAGGGCAACAACTGTTTTTCTAATTCTCTATGTAATTTCCCCCTGTCTTCTCATTGTGTTTAGTCAGGGGACCCATGGTAGCAGAATGGTGCTTAACACATGGTAGGTGTTCAGTAATTATTTGTTGACTGACTGATTGACAACTGAATGAATGAATGATACAGTTACGTACTTCCTAGAATAATTCTCTGGGATATACAAGCATCACATCTATTCTTTATGATGAATAGTGTTGGCACTTACTTTTTGATGTGCTTAACAAGTTTTATCCCTATATAATCTCTTTGCAATGAGGTAGGCCAAATTGGCCTCTTAGGGGAGGTAGAAGGCGATTGTGACTTGCCCAGGGTCATGCAGTTGGCAGTGACACTATGGCTCACCTCTAGACCACTGACTCTGCCCTTTGCCTTTCCAAATCAGGTTTAACTTTTTCGTCAACAAGATTTTGCCTCAGTATCGTGATGCAGTCATGTCTCACACGCTTATCTATGTCCCCTCCTACTTTGACTTTGTGCGTCTCCGAAATTACTTCAAGAAGGAGGAACTGAACTTCACTCATATCTGCGAGTACACCCAGAAGTCTGGTGTCTCCAGGGCCAGACACTTCTTCCTTCAAGGAGAGAAGCAGTTCCTGCTCCTCACAGAGCACTTCCATTTCTACAAAAGGTAAAGTAGGGCCAGGTTTCAAGTGTCCTCTCTGGAGGGTCTGCTTCCAAGTGCATGGTGGGCTTTGCTGTGTTATAAGGTCCTCCCTTGCTTCACCTCCTGCAGACAAGCCAGAGTTTGGGGGGCTGGACAGACTTTTCTTGATTGGTTGGTTGGATTTCTTTCAAAATGGGCATTGTTGGAAAAGGTGGTAGAAACGAATGAGTGACTACAGCATAACCTGTATATAGATCTGGAGTGGGTCCATACTTAGGGTACCTCCTGTAGCTGTGGGTATACCCCTCAAGAAGGATATTACAGAGTTGAGCAGCTCTCAACTGAATACAGGAAAGGGAGGAACCTGTCGTAGAAGCACAGATGAAACACTGGGGACTGTGTGGTCTGTGGAGATGGAAGTTGAGTACAGGGTCAGTGTTCAGAAAGCTCTCATTTGTCCTGAGGCAGTGCACACACACTTCTGCACCAAGGAGAACCAGGACTAAGGGGCTCCTTGAAGTTTAGGAGAAGCAAAAGGTGAGGGGCTTAGAGGTGAGTATTTAAGGGCTTCAGGGTTTGCTTCTTGCTGGCATCATTATTTGCTTTGTTCCAGTGAGTTGTTGTTTTCATTCATGTTGGAAATGGTATTTTGGGGGAGTTTGCACTCAGCAGGTCTAAAGAGCCCTTAGTTTTCCAAAAGCTTGATACATCAAAGCAAGTCCTTTAAATGAAGTGGATGGATTGGAAAACTTCCCAGCGTGATTGTCTGTGAACTAAGCTGGGATGAAGACTGCTCTCAAGTAGCAGCTTTTCAAGGAGAGGGCATGATGTCAAAGGAGCCCTTTCTCTTAAGTAGGCAGGACAGTCTTCTGTCTTACACTGTTCATTTATTGACCAAACTGTTTTGTCCCCAAAGTCACTATAAAGACAAACCGAACACGTGCCATTAGCTTTGTACCCTGGACCAGGTTAGTGGGTGTTTAAGTTGAATGGAGATAATCTGCAACTGCCAATTATCTCAAGGTTCCCAGCTATAGATTTTTTTTGCTTGAGAGGTCACCAAGGTGATGATGGGTATTTTGATCTGCAGTGTCTTTGTGATTTGATTTTTTCATTTGACCTTGGGAAAAGTACATGTATTTTACACTTTAGTATCCAGCTTTAAAATTCTGTATTTATATTCTCTATGGAAGTAGGCCGTGTTAGACATATTGCAGTTCATTTGTGAGCTAGCAAAAAACTTTCATCCTGAGGATTTGTTTTCTTTGGGGAGATGAAACCAGTAGAATCTTAGGATGGGATGGGCATTTGGTCATGATGGCCCTCCTGAGGGGAGGACAGTTCACAGTTCTTTCTCTGAGCATTATCAGTGGGTTAGCACAGGAAGGATTCTTAAGCAGGGGGCAATCAGAAACTCTGGAGGTAGGATTTCTGGAGGTGGGAAACGCTAGTGGGGTGTTTCTGAGTGCTCCCTGCCTCAGGGAGAACCCCAGTTATAGAAGTAACAGACCTCGTCTTTATAGACTGTATGCAGGAGCCAGCCTTGCAAGTCAGTTGTGGTTGCCTCATTTATCTTTAACAGTTGTCAGGTAACATAGACATCGGGAATGTCCTTAGTTTTAGGTCCTGTCACAGTGTTACGCCATATTTGTAGGGGTCACCGAAGACCCAAAGCACATACAGGAGAGGAGGAAGGCAGGGGAAGAGGTGCAGAAGGTCATGGGAATTGTTACTAACTGCCCCTCTGAAGAGGTTCTGGTCACGTGCTCTTATTTCCAGGAGATGCCTAGTCTCTACTGTGCACGAATTGGTACTAAGAGAGATTTTCTTGGGTTTTAAATATAATACCTATTGGAATTGGTTTTGTTGTTTTATTTTGCTTTAAAAATACTCTCATTATAAGAGTATTACACAATTATTGTAGAGAACCTAGAAAATCTAGGTTAAAAAAATGGGATCACCTATCATCTTACTGATATAAATACCCATTTTGGTGTATTTCTTTCCTGTCTCTTTGATGTAAAAAACATGTGCACGTGCACACACACACAGACACAGGCATTTTAAAAAGGACACCAACATTGGGATCACAGTGTACGCATTTGGATTTTTTTTCTTTTATCTTGAATGTTTCATGTGCTTATTGAAAAAAAGCTTAAATAAGTTAGCATTTTGGTATATACTTGTATGTTATGGATGTATTTTTAAGTTAATATATATATATAGTTCTACTATATCCTGCCCCCGCTCCAACTTTTTATTTGGGAAGATTTCATTTCAAAAGACATTGTAAGACTATCCCAGTGAACATCTCTAACTCCTTCCACTTAGGCTTCACCAGCTGTTAGCATTTTGCCACATTCTCATGCACCCACATTCTCTGTCTCTCCTTCTCTCTTTCCACTCACATCTCTTATTTTTTCTTCTTGAACCATTTGAGAGTAGATTATGGGAGGCTTCATGACACTTAACTCCTAAATCTTTCAGCCTGTAGAGCTTAAAAACAACATTCTTTTATCTAACCACAACACCATTAACATACCACTTGACATTACTGCAGTAATACCATCTAATATTTAGTCTGTATGCAAATTTTCCTAGTTGTTCCCAAAATGACTATTACAGCTGTTTCTCACCACCCCCCCACCCCAATCCAGGATTTAGTTAAGAATCCTACATTGCACTTGCGTGACATGTTTCTTTAGTCTATTTTAGCAGTTCTCAAGCAGGAGCAGTTTTGCTCCCCAAGGGACATTTGGAAATATCTGGAGACATTTTTGGTTGGTACAGTTGGAGGGTTATTCTAGTGGTCTAGTGGTTCAAGCGGGTCAAGGCCTGGGTGCTGCTAGACGTCCTACAGTGCACAGGACAGCCCTTACAACAAAGAATTACCTGGCTTAAAATGGCAGTAGTGCCAGGGTTAAGAAACGCTGATCTAGAATAATTCTCTTCCTTTGTTTCTTGCTGTGATACTGATATTTTTTGAAGAGTCCAGTCCAGTTTCCTGTAGAATGTCCCACATCTGGATTTGGCTGTTTTCTTATTATTTAGATCAGTGTTCCCAAACTTTGCTACATATTAGAATCCCCTTGGGGAGCTTTTAAAAATCTGAATGCCCTGATCATACCCCAGTATCAATTAAATCATGGTGTTTGGGGATGGGGACCAATTACAGGTATTTTTAAAAAACAAATAGGTGATTGAGTGAGCATCAGAGTTCGGGGACCAAAGATTTAAACATTATTTTAGTAAGAATTCTACATAGAGGATATTGTGTACTTCCCCCTGCATCTCCTCAAGAGGCCCAGGGTGTCAGTTTGTCCCATTTTTGGTGATACTAAATGTAATCACTTGGTCAAGGTGTAGGTCTGCTAAATCTTTACATTGTAAAAATACCTTTTCTGTGTAATTATAAGTAACCTTTAAGGTGTGTATAGCATCCTTTTTAATGGTTGCATAGTGTTACATTGTATGGGTATATAATTAACCCAGTTTCCTTTTAATGGGCATATTGATTTGTTGTTTTCTGTTATTATATACAATAATGCCAAGAGCATCCATATGCATAGTTGATAGCATAGTTGCCTAGGCATTTCCTTAGGATAAATTTGGAAAGGAAAACTTATTTGTTCAAAAGCTGTACCCAGTTTAAAATTTGCTGTGTGTTGCCACTCCCATCTTCTCCCCTCCCCGGTGAAATACACACACAATAATTTATACTCCATTAGCCTGTTTCTGTAAATTCTGTAAATATTTCTGTAAATTCTCCTTTTTTCCAGTGACTTGATAGTCAAAATGATACCTCATGGTTTTAATGTCTTTTTCTTGCTTTTCTGTGTTTTTTGTAATTGTCAGTTGAATGTAGTGCCTGAGTAAGTAGTTGGCCTGGACGCCTCTTCTGTCAGGCCACTAGCGTGGCAGTTGTGAATCTAGTGAGGATTTGGTTGTTACCGTCGTTGCCTTCTATTTACCACAAACTGCCAGTTCCTCCAGCAGACAGTGGCCCACTGTGGGGCCCAGTGCTGGAGGGCCTTGTCTCAGTGTCCTGCTCCCCTCTCAGCTTTCACCGTGCCCTGCACCCCTGTGCCGAGGGAGAGCCTCTCCCACGCTCCGGCCCCTCCCCCAGCAGCAGGCTGCTCCTGCTCGCTCCTCCCCTAAGGCTTGATGTGGGGCAGTTGTCCTCCTCCTGGTCCAGCTCAGATGCAGGCAGGTTCTGTCCGTCCTGGGCTTTGGAGCTGGCGCTTTCTCAGGGCTCCTGCACCACCCTCCATGGTGGCCAGCCTCTGCCTTGTTCTACGAGGGGTCTTGGTGGGAAAGAGTTCCCTGCTTCTCTGCAGTGGTGGCAAACATCTGCTTACATCAGTGCAGGATCTTGGGCTGAACAGGCTTCATGCCCTTTCCCCTTTGCCCAGACTGCTCTTTTTACTGGATGTAAGTCCTGTGGTGGGGAGGGATGGGGTGAGGGGTTAATGCTCCTCCCTTAGGGCACACAGTTTTGCTGCTTCTGACTCCCCCCTGGCAGTTGACCTTTGCCCCTCTCACTGGCTTCAGGCTTTAGCTTCATATACAACATGGCTCTGAGAAGAGAGTGAGTTTTCATGTCTGCACCACCATCGGGGTCTCTCAGGTCTTCTGCCTTGCGTCCAGTCTTTCCAGGGCTCCCAGTGGAGACCTTTGGAAAAGCCCTCATGACTGTGAAGTAAAGGAGTGTCCGGGAATCCCAGGGATTCTGAACTGTCATGCAAGCCCATAATTGCCCTTTAAGAACTTGTTAAAAGTGTAGCTTTTTTCTTCCTACCCACTTTCTTAGCAGCTGCCCTCTTCCCCACTGTGCTCTGCCAAAGGTGAAGTGGTTCATATGTCCTGTCTTTCTTCAGACCATCTTGTCACTCTTTGGAATTCAGTCAGTGATGGGCTGAAGCTGGCTCATACCAGCTCTTAAGGTATGGTTGCACATCTCTTCCCAGTTCCAAGTTCAGCAACATGACACTGGTAGCTTGAAATGGAGTATTTACACCACAGAAATTGGCAAATGCTTCAAATCAGCACCTATCCTCCCCCACTGAGAATCAGTTGTTAAACACACACCAGGGCACCGTTGAATCAGTTCACTTGGTTGCCCTGTGACATCAGCTGTCTAGGCTCAGGAAAAGGAACACTGTTGTAGATTATCTTTTTCTTGTTAGCATGGGAGCAGTATTCTCTTGAGTTTTCTACATACTAAGCAGAAATGGAACTCTGTGTTTGTTTTGATAACTACTGAGGCAGAACTGTGTTTTTTCAACATCATTAGCCATTAAAGTTCCTTTATGGAAAGAGGATGTGGAAAGCTGATCCAAGTAATGGACTGCAGTTATATTTTGGGAGAGGAGGGTCTCCAGAGAGATCAGGATGAGCCAAGGGATAAAAAGACAAGGAAAACTTACCGTCCATGAACAAAATAAAATTCCCGAGGGAGTCTGACATCAGCCCTGTATGAGAGTCTTAACAGGAAAAATCAGAAACTTGTCAACGTATAAAATCTTTGGTCATGGAGCCCAAGAGGGAATGATTGATCTCAACCCGAACCGTAAGGCGCGTCCCTAGGGTCTGCACCCCCCCCACACACACACCATGCAGCCCTGTGCAGCAGGGAAAGAAGCGAGGAAGCTGTTGAAATTAATTGCCTTCCCATAATGCCTAATGGGTCCTCGGGCAGGATTTTGTAAATGGGTGAACTTGGGACATCTGCCATGGAGTTAACATGTCTACAGAATGACAAGAAAAGACTAATGGGAGTGCATTTACAGTTTATGCTGTTTATTTTATGTACTGGGTCTGGTCTGACCTCATCTCCATTACAGAACACTGTTTTGCCTGATTATAATTAGGATAACGTTAAATTGGAAATGCCTGCTTTTCAAATTTTCTGTGACAGATTTCTAATCCTTGTCTACTATTCTTCCCCACCCTACCTCAGTCTGCTCAGATTAGGCTCAAGAAGTGCAAATTCATTTTATCATTATCTTAAGCCAAACATTAGGAATTCAAATACACTGTCACAAAAAATGAGCCCCTCCAGCTCAAATTAGAGTAACTTTTGGTCTGTGTGTTATTTGTGCCATGGTCTTTCTCCTTGCATGAAACAGCGAGAGTGACTATGTCCCTGTAAAACTCTTCGGTGGCTTTTCCATAGAATTTCTCATGTAGACATAGCCTCTCTTTCTCCTTCTAACAGATACACAATAAAAGGCATCAGGAACCTAATTTTCTATGAACTGCCAACATATCCCCACTTCTACAGTGAAGTCTGTAACATGCTGCAAGCCACCACCAGAGGAGAGGAAGCTGCCTGGACCTGCACTGTCCCCTACTCCAAGTACGATGCCCAGAGGCTGTCTGCTGTGGTCGGGGTGGAGCGGGCTGCACAGATGCTGCAGTCCAAGAAGAACGTCCACCTCTTCATTACTGGAGAGAGATGAGAATTGGTTGGACAGGAAATGGTGTTTGGTGTGATATGTCATGCTTGATTCTGTGTCTCTTGGACCTGATTCTGATCACTTACACAAAGAAGGGCTGCAACAAGGAAGGAGCACCAGGCAGGTTCTTAGCAGATACTTCTTTCTTTTCAGACCATATATACCTGAAAAGTTCCGTGTAAACCAGATTTTGGTAAAACCCATCTTTCAGAGGTCAGGGGAGAGCTCATGGAACTCTGAGAAGTTGATAGAAGGAATCTTCTACTTGTGAATTTTTTTGTACGCCATAAATTCTTTTGTTGTGATTTCACCTCTAATTTATTACACTGGGTAAATTCTTTCAGATTTGCCTGTTTCTATTTGACACCTTCTTAAAGTGAGGCATGCATTTCTTTGCTTGTGAGAACTGGTTATGAGAAATTGGAATACTTCTTGCTGTTGAATATCATCTTAGTTTTGGATCGCAAAGGTTTTGCAAAACTGTTATTTTTCCCCAGCCAAACTTTTTTAAACCTTAAATATTCTATTTTAATTCAACCTAGAAGAGCACATTCGTTCACTGATCTTTTTTTAACTCCTAAATGTTTTAATGAAAATATATACTTAAAAATCACATTATATAAAATAACATTAATTTCTACCTTATTTCAAGAAATAATTTTATGAAATTCTTGATGTCGCAAATTCATCGTCAACATCACTGTCTTCATTGCTATAGTCATTTTTTAAGTCATATAACATAAAAAGGAAAAGAAGTTACACTTTTAAAAACATTTTTAGGGAGTTCCCTGGCGGTCCAGTGGTTTGGGCTCGGCGCTTTCACTGCCGAGGCCCAGTTTCAGTTCCTGGTCAGGGAACACAGATCCTGCAAGCTGCACAGCGTGGCAAAAAAAAAAAAAAAAAAAAAATTGAACTATTCTCGGACAGAAAAATTACCAATTCAGAACCTGAATCATCTGAAAATAAATTGCCAAGTTGCTGGGCCTGTCACTCCTAAAAATCACTCCTGAATTTAGTATGTATTTCATGTAAACAAGGACATTTTTCTATGTAACCTCAAAACAACTGTCAAATCAGGAAATTGCCACTAATCCTTGGGCCCCATTCAGATTTTGCCAAATGTCCCAATAATAACCTTTATAGCAAAAGGATGCAGTTCAGAGTTACATACTGCTTTGAGTTGTCATGTCTCTGTAGTGGCCTTTATTCTGAATGGTACCCCAGCTTTTTCTTGACCTAGACACTTTATTTTTTTAATTAAAAAAATTTTTTTTAACATCTTTATTGGAGTATAATGGCTTTACAATGGTGTTTCTGCTTTATAACAAAGTGAATCAGCTATACATATATCCCCATATCTCCTCCCTCTTGCGTCTCCCTCCCACCTTCCCTATCCCACCCCTCTAGGTGGTCACAAAGCACCGAGCTGATCTCCCTGTGCTATGCAGCTGCTTCCCACTAGCTATCTATTTTACACTTGGTAGTGTATTATAAATCCATGGTACTCTCTCACTTCGTCCCAGCTTATCCTTCCCCCTCCCCGTGTCCTCAAGTCCATTCTCTACGTCTCCGTCTACCTAGCCTGCCCCTAGGTTCTTCAGAACCTTTTTTTTTTTCAGATTCCATATATATGCATTAGCATATGGTATTTTTCTCTTTCTGACTTACTTCACTCTGTATGACAGTCTCTATGTCCATCCACCTCACTACAAATAATTCAATTTCATTTCTTTTTATGGCTGAGTAATGGACGTTGACACTTTAGAAGATTACAGGCCAGTTACTTTGGATGGTGTTTCCTGTCAGATTAGGTTAGGTTAGGTTTAGTTTATGCATCTTTGGCAGGAGCAGCATAGAAGCAATGCTGCGTCTTCCTCGCTGCATCTCTTCAAGCGGTGCATGATTTCCACCTGTCCCATCATTATGACACTAACTGACCACTTGTTTAAGGTGGTGCTTGCCAGACTTTTCCACTATAGAATCACTCATTCCCCCTTTATTAATTTATATTAATATTACAAGTATGGATTCTTCAGTTTTTATTCAGTGGGTTGTAATTGGTTATTATCGTTATTCCTTTAGATGCTTAAATGGTCTCAGATATGGCCAGCAGGAACACCTTCAAGCTGGCTCCTGTGTCTTCTTGACACATCCCCCTTTAACTTGGGCATTTCTTTATTTTCTGACACTATAAGACATTCCAAGTTTGTCTTGTACTTTCCCTATTCCAGCCCTGCTTTCTTTAGTGGAAAATTATCTTAAAGCAAAGATTTGAGTGCTAAGTGTACCCAGTACTGTTGTGGAGCCACTGGTCCCAGGCCATCTCAGTGGTCAGAGTTTGGGAATATCTGCATGTGTGTGTATGTATACACATACCTATGTGCCCATGACATCTAAATTTATTTCTGTATCCATATATTGAAAACCATGAATTTACACCTTACCTCCAATTTCAGACTAACAACACAGGGTTCCTTTTGTTTTCTCCCTTTCCAAACTTGTAACTCCCTTGTCAGATAGACATGTGGCTCCCATTAGGCTCAGTGGAACAACCCATATTGGTACAGATTTTCTTCCTCTTGGACATGCTTAAAATTGCTCATCAAAAAAAAAAAAAAAAAGGGCTTCCCTGGTGGCGCAGTGGTTGAGAATCTGCCTGCTAATGCAGGGGACATGGGTTCGAGCCCTGGTCTGGGAAGATCCCACATGCCGTGGAGCAACTAGGCCCGTGAGCCACAACTACTGAGCCTGCGCGTCTGGAGCCTGTGCTCCGCAACAAGAGAGGTCGCGACAGTGAGAGGCCCGCGCACCGCGATGAAGAGTGGCCCTCACTTGCCACAACTAGAGAAAGCCCTCGCACAGAAACGAAGACCCAACACAGCCAAAAATAAATAAATAAACAAATGTGGGGTTAAAAAAAAAAAAAAAAAGAATATGTTAAGAAAAAAAAAAGTGAAATCACTTTTGGGGTACTTTTCCTGCTAGATATTTAAATAGGCATTTTTATTTGTCTCTCAACATGGAGAGTAGAACTATTCATTCCATATATAGATGGGTTCCTAAAGTTTTGCAAATTTATAGGCTTAAGCCAGCCAAACTCATGGTACAAAGAACATTTTCTTAAATATATATTTTTAAAATGGAGTATAGTTGATTTACAATGTTGCATTAGTTTCAGGTGTACAGCAAAGCAAATCAGTTATACATGTATCCACTCTACAAAGAATTGTCTTATCCATAGAGTGCCCTGTGGTTATTGGCATATTTGTGCTGTGTTTACCATAGAGCCTGTGTATTATGAGAAAAGAAATGAGTTATTTGCCTAGTTCAGAGATATGAGGAAGAAGGGACTCTGATTACCCCCATCTTCTATTTCCATATTCTTTTCCCTGTGAATCTCTCAAATCTCCATCTTCTCTGGACCTCCACTCACATGTGAGCCTGGATTTCAAGTCTATGTATAGCCCCAGAAATACATGTTTTTTTTAAGCATCCCTACTGATTTTAATGCTAGCTTGTAGCCAGCTAACTGCTTCTCGCCTACAGAGAACACTGAGGGTTTCAAGTGCGAACCAAGCAGTATTGCTTCTGTTCCTGGCTCAGCACCTGGGAAAGAAGGTAAGCCTCAGCAGTGGCGCCGGCTCCTGAGTTGATTGCAAAGAGTTGACTTTTTGGAGTGGTTTCATCAAAAGCATGCCTTAACGTCAGGTCTCTCACACAAAATAAGGGAGAGAAGAGGGTCTACTGGACCACGGATAATAACACCTGAGCTGGAATTATACACAGTCTTGATATTTCTTAGCAAGGCTCATCTTCAGCAAGCAAGTACCTATATAGTGCTGGTAGAAAACAGACAAAGGAATGGTCCCAATCCTGGGAAGAGGTAGAATTTTAAGGTAGGAAGAGGAACTTAACCAGAAAGTAAGAGTTTTAAACTTTTTTTTTCTTCCCATAGTAATAACAACTTAGCACTTTTCTCTTTGAGGGGAAAAAAGCTTTGAGTCATGAATGCTTTCTGCAGCTGGCTGCACCATATGCAGTATTCAAAAGACAAGAACTAGCTAATCATAGAGAACCAGCGGCAGCTTAACAGCCCTCTGCTGGCTTCCAAAGGGCTTATAATTGAGTGCAGATGGTCCCGGCAGGATGGGTATGAATCCCTGCTGACTCGGGCCAAGGGGGGCTCATGAAGCCTCCCAGCCCTGATTGTGCCCTCGTGGGAGCCACTGAGGAAGGAGGGGAGGCAGGTGGTGTGAGAGCCTGCTGGCTGCCTCCTGCCCAGCCTTCCCTTGGCTGTGTGGACAGATCTTCAGGCTGCAGAGTGTAGCCAGGCAGTATTGTTGGCCTCAGGCTGTACTGCCAAGTCCTAACGGCTACAGAGGACAAAAATGGGATCACAAGTCCTGAAGTCCAAAGGCTCTGCCTATTCTTTCTTCTTGTCTCTGCAGGAACCAGCATAGAGATTGTGCTTCAAGGTTGACGCCTGGCCATTTGGTGACAGTGCGGAGTGAGCGCTAAGACGTGTCTGGCTTTGTGCCATCACTTCCGTCATCTCCAATCCAACTGGATCTATAAGAATGAGGGAGGACATATGTCTCCTCATAGGGTTTATGGAAACTGATGGTGGCAGAAAAATAACTGGCAAGAAAACAGACTTCAATTCTCTGAAAGTTGGCGACCACCTGTTTTTCATTTCTTCAGGTGTATTTCAAAGCAAAACTAGGAAATGGGTCCAGATCCCCAGTTTGGTAGCAACTTAGAGGTCTTGTGGTCCAATCTGCTGCTTGACCCCTGAGTCGCCTATAGGTTGTCTCTGAGAGGGAGATCAGCTCAGTGCGTCGTGACCACCTAGAGGGGTGGGAGGGAGAAGCAAGAGGGAGGGGATATGGGGATATATGTATATGTATAGCTAATTCACTTTGTCATACAGCAGAAACTAACACAACATTGTAAAGCAATTGTACTCCAATAAAGATGTTAAAAATAAAAACAGGACTATCATACAGAGTGAAGTAAGTCAAAAAGAGAAAAACAAATACATATTAACATATGTGGAATCTAGAAAAATGGTATAGATGATCTTATGTGCAAAGCAGAAATAGAGACACGGATGTAGAGAACAAATGTATGGTTCCAAGGGAGAAGGGGTGGTGGTGGGATGAATTGGGAGATTGGGATTGACATATATACACTATTTTTTAAATACTTTTTTTAACATCTTTATTGGAGTATAATTGCTTTACAATGGTGTGTTAGTTTCTGCTGTATAACAAAGTGAATCAGCTGTACGTATACATATATCCCCATAGCTCCTCCCTCTTGCGTCTCCCTCCCACCCTCCCTATCCCACCCCTCTAGGTGGTCTCGAAGCACCGAGCTGATGTCCCTGTGCTATGCGGCTGCTTCCCACTAGCTATCTGTTTTACACTTGGTAGTGCATATATGTCCATGCCACTCTTCTCTCACTTCATCCCAGCTTACCCTTCCCCCCCACCATGTCCTCAAGTCCATTCTCTATGCCTGTGTCTTTATTCCTGTCCTGCCCCTAGGTTCTTCAGAACCATTAAAAAAAATTTTTTTTTCTAGATTCCATATATATGTGTTAGCATACGGTATTTGTTTTTCTCTTTCTGACTTACTTCACTCTGTATGACAGTCTCTAGGTCCATCCACCTCACTACAAATAACTCAATTTCGTTTCTTTTTATGGCTGAGTAATATTCCATTGGACATATATACACTATTAATACTATGTATAAAATAGATAACTAATGAGAACATACTGTATAGCACAAGGAACTCTACTCATTGCTGTGTGGTGACCTAAATGGGAAGAAAATCCAAAAAAGGAGATATATGTACATGTATAGCCGATTCACTTTGCTCTACAGCAGATACTAACACAACATTGTAAAGCAACTATATGCCAATAAAAATTCATTAAAAAAAATAACAGGATCTGAACCCAGGTAGTATGATTCCCCCAAACCCACATTGTTTTTCACTAGTTGATGCTTCTCTAAAACAAAAACAAAAAAGCAGTCAATAGATTGTAGCTATTATTATTACTACCCCTTTAAAAGGAGAGATCTGAAATTGTTGAACTCTTAAAAAGACAGAGGATTATAATGCTTTCTTGGTGGTGGTAGCGTTGTTATAAACAAACACTAAGTTGTTTTGTATGCCATGCTTCTGGATTGTATGACATTCTAAAGGGCGGTCTAGGCTTCTGAGAAGCTTAATGCCTCATATAGCAGATGATTATTGAAGGCATATTTTTAACTTGTTTGCTGCTCTGTTTATCCTTGGTCCATCGAGCTTTACCCAGGGAAATTAAATTCTTAATATCAGGCCAAATAAAAATTAAGAAGATACCTTTTCTTGAAACATGCACCTACACGGAAAAGCAGCATAACAGTGTTTAAAATCATGGACACTGAAGCAAGGCTTCAGGCCTGGGTTCAGATCTTTGCTTTGCTACTTTCTAGTGATTTTTATGAAATTCCTTAAACTCTCTGTGTCTCAGTAGCCACATCTGTAAAATGGGCTTATGGTAATAGTAATACCTGTCTCTAGAGTTGTTATAATAATTAAGTTACTTAATCCATGCAGGGTACTTAGAACTGCTTGGCACATAGTCACTGCTCAGTCAGTCTGAACTAGTATTACATACAGACCTTCCGTCCCACAGCACAAAGCTAAAAGAAAACAAAGGAAAGTCGTGGGGCATCAACTTCTGTTTTGGGTGATTCTTGTCTATAAGCCTTATTCTTTTTAAGTGAGTGAAAAAGAAATTTTGAGAGAGAGGGCTTCAGAAAATAGCTGTGGGGATTTTACTCAGCAAATTCCAGGGCTTAAGGACAAGGAAGTGTGACATTTTAATGAGTTATAAACACCAGGTGGTGCTGTAAACAAGTTCAGTAACAGGCTCTTCACCTCCCCTCTAGCTGCCTCTGGCCTGCCACTGCCCTGCGCCCTCTTGAGCTGAAGAGACCCAGAAACCCAAGCCTCTTTTTTTTCTTCTTCTTCTTTTTGAAACAATTCCAACACATAGGAAATGTGAAAATTCAAAGACAGTTACAAAAACTTGTGGTATAATTTAATTGTTTATAAGTTAACCCCTTTTAAAAATGAGTCCACAAATAACATGTTTATTTCAGGACACAGTTTGTATAGAGCAGTGTACATTATGTTTTAAGAAATGGAAAATCACTACCAGGTGCAATCCATAATTAAACTCACAGATAACTGTTAAAAATTAACATTTTAAACACCCCAAATTATAATAACTTGATGAATAACTTCCTTTGGGAATCCAACCAAATTTGTACATATGAGGCCCAAGTCAAATGGTCCCCTGCTTCCCCTTCACCAAGCTCTGGCTACACCTTTTGTGCAGAGAAAAGACTGGGCACATGACTTGGAATTCTGGTTGCTTGTCTGAACCTTCATTATAGGGGGGGTCAGAGTTTTCCTCATAGAGAAAACTGCTGGGTACTTTCCTAGCCTCTTATCCACCCACCTCTTCCAGGCCTGGCTTGTCACTCACTACCTTCTTGAGACTATCCATTTCCATACCTGCCCCAGAGCAGATGCCCTCCTAACACTTCCTCCCTCTTTGGTCCTCCTCTTGGGAATAGTATTTCCCAGACCTAAAGATAGCAGGAGGCCATGGGGAAAGAGAAGTAAGTTAATATTTATTGAACACCTACTATGGGCCAGGAACTGTCCTGGGTGCTTCATCTGCATCATCTCATATAACAACCGCAAACCTAGTATCTGTCACCATTTTTTTTCATGTGGGGGAAACATGCTTGGAGAAATTAGATATCTAAGGCTTCCAAAGTTAAACAGCTAGTTAGTGGCCAATGCTGCATGTTTTTTCTGTCATCCCCATGAGATTGAGAAGGAGGTCAGGACTAGCGGCTCAGATGGTGATGAATCTGCAGGGGATTCTTTCAGTCTGTGGCCACGTCTGCTCCATTTTATTAAACCCAGCAACTCTTAAGCATGAACTCTTCTCTCTGACTCCCTTGCCACGGCTTTACTTAGTTCAGGCCTTTGTTAGCCTCTTCCTGTGGTACAGTCCAGACTTTGGAACCTGCTAGCTTAGGCTTCAATGCCAGCTTTACCTTTTACTGGGTGTGTGACCTTTGTCAAGTTGCTTGCCTTTGTCTTACCTCAGTTTCCTTATTTGTAAGACGGAGATAATGACATCTTTCTTAGGAAGGAGAATTGTGAGGTTGAAATGAAACCACATAAGTACTTATAGATCTCATCAAATCCCGTTCTCTCCCTTTTGCTTGGACTGCCTACTGATTCATCCATGCTACAAATATGTACTGTGCACCCACCATGTGCCAGGAATTCTTTTGGGCACATAGGATAGACCTGCTTCCTGCACTTGGAGAATTAGAGTGCATGGGGGAGACAGAAAATAAACAACGAGAAGCTAGATAAAAATATAATTTCAGATGGTGCTAAATGCTGGAAGAAAATAGAGCAAGGTCAATGGATAGAGATCTTTGGCTATCTTGTTTCCTCTGCACAGAATGCCCTGTCGCCACTGTGGAACTCTTACCTTTCAAGACCCCCTTCAAATGATCCCCTGCCCCCGTCTACGGCCATACCACCCTGAACGCGCCCGATCTCGTCTGATCTCGGAAGCTAAGCAGGGTCGGGCCCGGTTAGTACTTGGATGGGAGACCGCCTGGGAATACCGGGTGCCATAGGCATTTTGCCTCCCGCTGCGGCTCCGCCTTCTCCTTTAGTCGCCCTTGGCGGTGGCCGCCAGCTCCGCCCCCGCGACGGGCACCGCTGCAGGCCCCACCTCCTCCGGCCCCTCCCACCACAGCGCGCCAGAGGGGGCGCTCTATGCGGCCAGAAGGCGGCCCTGAAAGGCGGCCGCACCCCAGACGCTCCCGGGGTGGCTGGCCCGGACTCAGACTCCGCCGCGGGCCCGGGTGCCGTCCGTGCGGCCCGCGAGCCCCTCGACCTGCACCTGGCCGCCCCCTCCGGCGCCCTGCCCCGGCGCCGCCACCTGTCCGCCGGTGTGGCTCTCCACAGCTCCCTCCGGATAAAGGCCCCCCTCCGCCGTTTCGCCACGGCCGGGGGCGGGAGTGGGAGCGCGGGACGGGGCCTCTTCCCCGGGCCTGCCGGCCACCAGGGCGGGTGGTAGGTGTAGACGGTTGCAGGTGTAGACGGTTCGACAGAACCACTTTCTAGGCTCTTGTAGCCAAGTCATGGCCACGAGTCAGACTGCATCCTGGCTATCCTGCAGGGCACAGAGCTCAGTAAAGGTATCCACCCCTTCTACAGCAATGTCAGTCGGCTCACCGGCTTTGGCGAGGTAAGGACGCGGATTCCATACCCTGCCCCACGTGAATGTACAGCCCCGCCTGTGCCCTACAGATAAATACACACAAGATAAATGCAGCCCTCATGCCCTCTCCCCATCCTATCCCTGCAGAAGGTGGTGGCAGAAATGAACCGCCTGGGCATGATGGTGGACTTGGCCCATGTCTCGGATGCTGTGGCACGGCGAGCCCTACAAGTGTCACAGGCACCTGTCATCTTCTCCCACTCAGCTGCCCGGGGTATGTGCAAGAACACTCGCAATGTTCCTGATGATATCCTGCAGCTTCTGGTGAGAGACTGCCCTGGCCCTCAAACCTAAAGCAAGAGATTCAAACCAGGAGCCCTTGAACCTGAGCCTCTTCTCCCTCCATTTCCTCAAACGCCAGGTTAAATATCTTCTGCCCCCAAAACCCACGGTCCACAGCCCCTGAACTCTTCAGCCCTAGGTGGGGGTCTAGGTGGTAAGATGCTCCTCCAAACCCGGAAACCCAGGGCCAACACACCACCCAGACCGGGGCTGCGGCTCCTCCATTCACACAAACCCAGAGAGGAGACGACTCTGACCTCAAAGCCAGGGCTGAACACCTTCCTCACAGGGGCCGAGAGAGTGAACAGGCAGCTGGCTGTGCTGGGGGCCAAGCTGACTGTCCACGGGTCCGCCCCTGCAGAAGAAGAACGGTGGCATCGTGATGGTGCCCTTGTCCGAGCGGGTGCTGCAGTGCAACCCGTTAGCCAACGTGTCTACTGTGGCAGGCGAGCCTCACCCTGGGCTCTCTGAAAACTCGGATTTGGAGCTGAAGCTGGGTCCAAATTTAGGGAGGACTTCAGAAGAGCCCCAGTGGTTTGACCCACCTATTGGCAACAGGTACAGCACCCAAAAACCCAAGAATGGACAGTACACAGCACCTTGGTGCCATGTGGAACTGGGGCCACAGAATCAAAACTGCGATACGGATGGGTATCAGGGAGGCTGTCAGACACTGCTTTATGTCAAACACATAAAGAAAATATCCACTAACAGAACCGTTGTCTGACTGACTTTTTTTCACATCTTTCTGACAAAATTCGTGAAGTTGTGAGTACCACAAGCGTCATTACACTTCTGTTCAAGATGTACTCTCTGGCTCACAATCATTGTTTAGCTTCTGTATATTGCAGTGTACATGAAGGTCTGTATTAGTCTGGTTGGACTGTTATAGTGAAATACTATAGACTGAATGACTTAAACAGCAGAAATTTATTTTCTCACAGTGCTGGATGGTGGAAGTCCAAGATTAAGGTATTGAATACCATAAGAATTGGTTTCTGGTGAGAACAATCTTCCTGGCTTGCTGATGGCTGTCTTCTTGCAGTGTCCTCACACGGCCTTTCCTCTACGAGCAGAGGGAGAGAGATCTCTGGAATCTATTCCCCTTCTTATAAGGACACCATCAGTCCCTGTCAGATTATTACCCCACCCTTATGACTTCAGTTAACTTCAGTTACCTCCCTAAAGGACCTATCTCCTATCTTCTACAGTCAAATGAGGAGGGGCCTCAACATATAATTTTTGGGGGGACACAATTCAGTCCATAACAACAACTTAAGATAGCTTTCTCTGATTTTCAGTCTTTCACTAATACCTCCCTCTTTGTCTATGAATTATTCAAGTTTCCTTAAATTTTTTTTTAAATTTTCTTAAATTATCCCTTCCCTTTAAATGCTGTCTTCACTTCTTAATGGGCATCTCTTGCAAATGAAGGCACCTTTCCTCACAATATATTGATTACTCTCCCCACTGTAACACAGCGTCTTCTCCCATGACTTTCCTGAAATGGTTCCACTTTTGTTCATAAAAGTTTAGTCATCCAATCAGATGGTTTATTTTCAGTTCCCACAGCATTTTGCCTTTGGGAAACAACTGACTCCATTAAATGGTGCTTCTTTGAAAACTACCTTCCTTTATGTTTTATAGCAATCTTAGGATTTCTGTTGGCATACCACCTAGCTTCTTTCTCATCATTCTTTTTATGTTTATTTTTCAGTTGTTTCTCTCCTCACTCCTTACCGTTAGATACTACATACAGTTGGCCTTCTTCTCATCTCTTATATACTCTCTCTCTTACTCCAGCAGCTTTGTTTACCATTTAATATATTATCTGCCAGGCGCCTTCCATCTGTTACCAGCATCTCTCCCTCTGCCTTTGTCATTTCAGCCTTCGCTATGCTCTCTGAGCTCTCACAGGCAGATCTACTGAACACAGGGATCTCAGTGGAAAATACAAGTACGTTGTTTCTCTACTGAGTAAAGCCCTTACAGATCACATGGTCCTGATCCATCTTGCAGCCACGTCATCTGGACTATTTGACCTCCCATGTCACAATAGCAGAGGACCAGACAAGAGGGACACTGGCTCCTAATGACCTCAGCTCAGAAGTGATACACTTGATTCTGCTTCTTTGCCACTGGCCACAACGAATCAAAGGAAAACAGTTGAACTACAAAGGAGGATGAAAAATGTAGATAAGCACATAGGATATTTGATGAGCGCTATCTCGAGGTGACATCACCTCCCATCAAACTTTTATTTCACAGAGAAAACACAGACTATAAAGCAAAAACACCCCGAACTAACTTTTTCTCTTTACGTCCAAGAATAGCTTTTCGACATAGTTTATAAATACCTATTCTCACTTCCTCAGTACCTTCCATTCATTTTCCCACCTCATTGGGATTGTTAAGGTTTTCCTCTTTAGCGATTTTATTTTGGCCCCCTCCCATTAAAAATTACTCTTGCTTGATGCCAAGTAATTCTCTAGTTACCTTTTCTCTCTTCCTAATTTCACAGTGCAGTTTATCAAAAATTGTATTTATTCTCATTGTCTGTATTTTCTTATCTTTATGTACCTCGTGACTCACACAATTTTGCTCTTTTCTTCTTACTTATCTGCACTGGAATTGCATTCACCAACATTTAATTTGTGATTAAATTGAGTGAATGTTGTTTGGTCATTCTGTCACCTTTCAGCAATATTTGATTTTGTTGATCAAACTTGTCATCTCAGAAAAATCTTTCACCTTAACAACAGTAGCATCTTAACCTGCTACTTCTTCCTCCTGCCTCTGGACATCCTTATCTCTTTCATTGGGCACTCTCACTTTGCCCTCTGCCAAGAGATGTGTATTTCTCAGAAGCTCTCTTCTGCCCTTGATAGATGGTCTCATCTACTCTTGTGATTCCAGCCACCATATATATCACAGATCTTGACCTAAAACTTACATATCTCTCTCCTGAGTCTCTTACAAACTTAACTAATTGCCAACTGAACAACTCTGCCCAAATATAACACGGACACTTAAAATTAATTATGTGATGTTACTGAACGATTAATTTTACCTTCAATACTTACTTCCACTATTCATCTCTCTACATCATTTATACCACCACTATTTGTACACTTGTCCAAGTTGGATACTGGGGGAACACTGAAGACTCTGGACTCTGACAACCCTCAGAATGGGAGAAAATAGTTGCAAACGAAGCAACTGACAAGGGATTCATCTCCAAAAAATATAAACATAAATAAATTTGTAAACTATATAAGCAACTCATGCAGATCAATATCAAAAAAAACAACCCAATGAAACAATGGACGGAAGACCTAAATAGACACTTCTCCAAAGATGGCCAACAAACACATGAAAAGATGCTCCACATCACGAATTATGAGAGAAATGCAAATCAACACTACAAGGAGGTATCACCTCACACCGGTCAGAATGGCCATCATCAAAAAATCTACAAACAATAAATGCTGGAGAGGATGTGGAGAAAACGGAACCCTCCTACACTGTTGGTGGGAGTGTAAATTGGTACAGCCACTAGGGAGAGCAGTATGGAGGTTCCTTAAAAAAACTACAAATAGAACTACCATATGACCCAGCAATCCCACTACTGGGCCTATACCCTGAGAAAACCATAATTCAAAAGGAGTCATGTACCAAAATGTTCATTGCAGCTCTATTTACAATAGCCAGGAGATGGAAACAACCTCAGTGTCCATCGTCGGATGAATGGATAAAGAAGATGTGGCACACATATACAGTGGAATATTACTCAGCCATAAAAAGAAACGAAATTGAGCTATCTGTAATCAGGTGGATGGACCTAGAGTCTGTCATACAGAGTGAAGGAAGTCAGAAAGAGAAAGACAAATACCGTATGCTAACACACACACACACACACACACACACACACACATATATATATATATATGGAATTTAAGAAAAAAAATGTCATGAAGAACCTAGGGGTAAGACAGGAATAAAGACACAGACCTACTAGAGAATGGACTTGAGGATATGGGGAGGGCGAAGGGTACGCCATGACAAAGTGAGAGAGTGGCATGGACATATATACACTACCAAACGTAAAATAGATAGCTAGTGGGAAGCAGCCGCATAGCACAGAGAGATCAGCTCGGTGCTTTGTGACCACCTAGAGGGGTGGGATAGGGAGGGTAGGAGGGAGGGAGACGCAAGAGGGAAGAGATATGGGAACTTATGTATAACTGATTCACTTTGGTATAAAGCAGAAACTAACACACCATTGTAAAGCCATTATACTCCAATAAAGATGTTTAAAAAAAAAGAACACTTGTTTTTTCTTTTGTTTTGTTTTTTGTTTTTTTGTTTTTTACCTTCTAAATTTTAGTTCCTGCCCCCAAACATCCATTAAGCCCCCAGGAGAAGGGAAAGGGGATGTGACTAGCAATAGAGAGAAACTTTCTTCACAACAATGGCCATGGCAAGCTTAGGCACTTTTGGTGAAATCTCTCTGGGAAGTACTGGCAGAGGAATAAAAGGCAAACTGACACAGAAGTATTGCCTGGTGTGCATTTCCAGGCTCTGCCTTCTTTCTCATGACTTGGCGGCAGGTGGAGGAAGAGGAGAAAAGGTTAAACTTTTGTATCAACCGGCAGAATAAGCTTATAACATCCTCTCACTATCTCTGCATAGGTTCTAGTCTCTGCAGCACTACATAAGCTTTGCCCAAAGTAATGAACAGTTGAAAGTCAAATGTAATACTTCACCAAACAACTTAAAAATGCTTGCACACTGGAAAGGATTCAGTTGCAGAGAACACAAATGGACCCAGAGCAACTTTTGCCAAAAGAGAATATTGTGCTAAATGTACAGCCATAGCTCTTTTCCATATGAAGAAACAGTCAGAAGGATAAAAGAACTGGGTCAAAATCACACATGTAAGTAGGACAGAATCTGGTCTGTCTGTCATAAGGGTTGTGTTATTTAACCACCAGGCTGGCTTTTCCCAAACCTCATTCATGGATAGAGTAACTATACACCTCTGTTTGCCTTGAATATTCCGTTTATACGTATGCCTGCTGCAGTTTTTAATATTGCCCACTTTGACTCCCCAAAGCAACTGAGAACACACAATAATTTGGTCCCTCTATCCATGGACCACTGTGGTGGGACTGCCCAGGAAGCTTAAAAGTGCAGCCTCCCGAGCCCTACTCCAGATCTGGATAAGTTTTCTTAGGGTTGGCTCAAGAATCCAGGTACAAGTCTTTTTCAGTGCTTTTGTGAGTCTCTCGCTCTCGTAAGTTAATAAACCATTTATTCCGCCTTCCCCAGATGCCCAGCCAGGTCCTGTTAAGGTAGGAGTCCCCCCGCCACATCACAGGGATGCTCCCAGTCAAGTAATCTCTGGAGCCGTGGAGAATCTGAATGGTCTCATGCTGGCCCAGCTGCCATGACAAACCTCCTCCAGAGCATTCCCCTTCACAGTTTACATTCTACCACTCCCAAAGGCAGTCCGCTCCAATGAGGCCTGACTTCGTCTGTCCTAACGTGTACCCGCTGATTCAAGCAGTTTAGGAAGAGAAGGTGCTGTGCTTCTCAACCACGGTGGCCCAACCTCTAAAATGGTAGTCGAAGCAGTCTCTACCTCCTGGGAACAACGCCTCTGCAACAGCCCCATTAAACCAATGTCCCATCTTTGCTTTTTCAGGGTCGGCAGCAGGGAGTCCCCTCCTAAAGAAGGTTCTCTCTCATTGCCACACTATCAGAGGCTGCCCCAAATGTGCTTGCTTCCCGTGGGCCTGATCAGGCTAAGGGCAGAGTTGTCTCTTTCCTTCTCTGAGGCGGACCGAATCGTCTTAGTAACACCTCTTCACACGGTTGACCATGTTTCTCACGGGGGCTGCTGCTGAGTCTTTATCTCATCCTTTCATGGTGGAGAGAGAGAGGATTCTAATGACTTTTACTTCTAGGGGAGAGGGGACTGTAGTGATTATGTTGTCATTTTGTATTATGTCCTTTTGTCATGAATTTGTTTTCCATTTCATGTTCAAATGGGCCCACCATTCCCACTTTGTGAGGTCATTCAGCACCCGCATTTTGCACCTTTAACATCTCTCTCAGTATCACTTGGAAATGTTTGAAATGGCAGGAGCTTGTCCTCACATTCCTATCAGCTGTAAACCTGGAGCCCCGACATGAACCTAACCACTGAGCAGAACACCTCTCCACTACCTGTGTACCACTGCGAAGGCCCCTTAACCTCTTGGTTTTTTTAAGTCCTCAGTTGTAAAAATTTCAGGGTGCTAGGAATTTATATTGGGGGCAGGACAAGGTCGAGAAGAGTGTGTCTTTGCTTTTATTCTTCCAAACTGGAATGTCTTCCCTCTCTTCCCCATGGGTCCAAATCTCACTTGTCCTTCAGGCCCACTGCAAAGGAGCCTTCCCTGATCCCCCAGTCCACACAAATCTCTGCCTCTTAGGGTAAGTGCCATACAACCTAGCTTTCTCTTACGTTCATCTTGCCTCTCAAGCCAATCACAGAATGTGGGTCTCTCTTGCCCTCCTGTGGCCCCTGGGGCTGTGCCAGACCACCAGCACGCCTCACCTAGGGTGTCTACTAGACTACGGCATTGGTGGGGAGGCCCAGGTGTGAGGGGCCAGGCAGAGTACCTCTGCCTCTACCCTGTTCTCCTCCAAAAAACTGCCCCTCCTCCTGAAGCCTGCCCCTCAAGTCACAGGTTCCATATATGACCTCACTGGCTAGTGATGCCCTCACAGGCCTTCTCACAGATTCCATGGTAACAGATTCCATGGTAACTGACAACAAAACAGATTCGTACCTGGTGGAGAACTGGTAGGGAAGTTTCTCTGACTGTCAGAGACAATGTCTGACTTCATAGGCTATATATACTCAACCCTGTGCTCTGTTCCCTGGGTGGGCAGTGCAGCAGGTACACCCAGACCGGCCACCTCCACAGGAGGTATGGGATACAATCCACCTCACCTGGCTGGCACATGTTTCTGTGGGGCCTGCCAACTATGTACAACTGAGCACACTCCCACATGTAAGTAATACCAGTGACCTGGGACACCTTCAGGGACCCACAGGGCTCACTGCTGAGGACAAGTGAAAGGTCATCCCTGGACAAGTGTGCAGGATGGTTCTAAGCTTTATAATGTAGCCTTCCCCTTTGGGCTACAGGATGCTTCCATTCAGACCCTTTCCTGAATGGCCTCTTAGCAAAAGACAAGTGTATTTTTGTTGGCAAACGGTAAATGGAGCAGTTTGAGGAAGAGGGCCACAATTAGAAGCACACCCTCAAACCCAGGCACCTCTGTGCTGTCATGCAGACATCTCTATCGGTCCTCTCAGACACATCCCGTACTGAGTTGCTGAGTACTCGGGGACAGGGTGGTGCCATATTGATGGGAAGACCGGAAGAATGAAGGGGGGGGGTGATGAAGTGCTAATGAGACTGGAGGGCTGAGGAGATGGTGTCCCAGGAGGCTGCGTTGATGTGAGCCTAGACTTGGTACCCAGACCCCGGTTCTGAGTCTCCTGATCGCTCTGCCTCAGTATTTAGCCTTGTTCTAATCTACATAAAAGTACCAGAGGGCTAGAATTCAGTGTGGTTGAAACAGGCAGTATAACTGGGGCCCAAGAGGGGTTGCCAAGGTGAGAGGGGTTCTTAACAGATTTGTATTAGATTATTTCTTTCCAAAACTTGAAAGACATTTCCCTTAAAGCCTCAGAAGTGACAGACTGCAAGAAATGTTTTCTCTGTTGTGGAAGGGAGAGATGGAGAGGATCATGAGTGCAATTTCTTTCGGGTTCTACTGTTTTCCCTGGAAAACGGTGAAGAGACTTCCTCATCTGCTGCAGCCGTAGGCTCTAGGGATTGCTTTTGCAGCCAGTGTCCCTTCTCTAGGGACTCATAGAGGTGATGGGCCAAGGCTGTGTTTTGGATGTCAAGTAGATGAAAGGTCTTCAGCCAGAAACTGGGAGAGACATGAGAGGGTGAAATTGTGGCAGGAGACTGTGCACAGCACAAGTGATTGATCGGTTCTGATTCTCTTTGCAGCAGCAGTGGCTCCCGTTTCTCCTCCCACACCCGGGCACTACCATGTCCTCTACCGAGGGCGTGGAGAAACGCAGTTGGGCTGGCATGGGGAGACATACTGCCTGGTTGGTGGCTACCGGGCCTACGGGGATGTTCCTTTGGCCCCACCAGCAAAGGTGGAAGCAGTGAAGCCAGTCCCCAGACGTGCTCCCAAACGAAAGCACTCTTCAGAAAGTTCGCACGAAGAGCTGGGCTGCTCCAGACCCAAAAACCGGCGATTGGAGCACGGTGGACCTGCTCCCTGAAGCAAGAACAGGATGGAGAGTCAAGCAGCATGCACCCTGCCCCGAGGTTCACATGCTCCTTTACTGCCAGCCCTTTCTGTCCCCAGTGGGGTCCCTTACTGCTCAATAAAATGTTTGTGTGTAACAGATTTCTAGGGTCGCCAGTGCTCAGACTTAGGTCACTACCCCTGTGCTAGGCACTCCTGCCACCTGGGAAAGGTTCCAAAGGTGGAACAGCTCCAGGGGGTGCCAGGGATCAGAGCAAAAACTTGAGAGGCTGGGGATGAAGGAGTTTGGGCACAGTCCCTAAAGCATCTCTGTGGTCGAGCTTCTGTGAGAAGGCACATCCCCGAGAGAGAGAGAGAGAGAGAGAGAGAGAGAGAGAGAGAGAGAGAGAGAGAGTGTGTGTGTGTGTGTGTGTGTGTGCTGAGGAGAGGGGGTCTCTAGAGGAGGCAGCTAGGGGGAGGGCCTGAGGCTGGAAATGGGGAATGGCGTGCGGCCTCTGAGTAAGCACAGGCACTTAAGCCCTTGAGGTTTCTGGGAAAGCTAGAGCCACAAGGGCCACGAGATAAGGCAAGTGTAGCAGCAGAACCCAGGTGCCAGGTCTTTCCTCAGAACCTATACTTCTCCACGAGACCGGGCCTTCCACGCTGAGGTAGGAGGGATCCTGGCCAGAAGGTCAGCCAGCAGCTCTGGGAGGAAGGTTGCTGCGGTGGGGGCTCTGCTGCCATGGAAATCACTTCATTTCCTTCCACTCAAATAGCCTGCTGACTGGGTTCCTGCTCTGTTGAGTAAAAGGGTCGCTGACTCTCCCCAGAAGGTCGTTCAGTTCACATCCTCAAAGTCCTTCTATTCAGGCCCTGGGGAGGTGTAGAGACTCCTGAGGGCGCTCTTCCCTGAGGCTGGCTGACAGAAGTGGGGGAGGTTCCTGATAGTTCCCAGGCGCTGGTTGAAGTCCCCAGAGAATGGTCATGCAGGTTGGGGAGTCAAGTAGGTGGAGAGAGAAGGTCGGGGGCAGAGGACCCCTTCCTGAATCCAGAGCTCACATGGTTACCCGCCCACCCCGCATTTCCAGAAACTATCTCTTCCCCCACACAAGCCCTCATGGCCCAGTCCCGGGAAACCGGGAGCCCAGAGCACTTGTGGCCACAGAGACACTGGCACGCAGCCCTCAGGGTGGGCGGGGCCGGCTGCAGGCAGATGGGGACAAGGTGTGCTCCCGGGAGGCCTCGGGCTGAAGGTGGCCCTCTGAGAGAAGCACCCCAGCTTGGACAGGAAGGTTACAGGCCGGGGAGAGCAACCTAGGGCGCCCCCTCGGAGCAGTGGGAGTGGGAAGAGGGGCAGGGGTGGAGGGAACCCGCGATGGGAGGCCAGTGGGCTCTCCGCAGAGGCCAGCTTAGCCCGCAGGAGCTGCCTGTGAGCAGGAGGTGGGAGGGCACTGCCGCCCTGTGGCTGCTGGGCTTCCCGGATCGCGGCTCTCTACGCACGGGTCGCAGGGTCCTGTGACTCTGTATCCCCTCCCTCAAACCGCCCCCCTCGCGAGGCCGCGCCGCTGGGTGCCCTGTGTCGACACGCAGAACCCCATTGCCCGCCCCTCTCAGACCCGCCTCTGCCCGCCTCGATGGTCTCCGCGCACTCAGCCAGTGGCCTCTGCTGTGTCTGCTCCTCCTGCTGGGTCTGCTGCTGCGGCTGGTTACCTGTGAAGACCACGAGGGGCACCTCCAGTACCCCAAGTCCGCGGGAGCGCACACGGGCCCTGATGCGGGACTTTCCGCTTGTGGACGGGTGGCTGCAGTGTGTGCGGGCCGCTGGGTGCCTAGCCTGGCCCCGGGCAGGGCAGGAGGTCCGGAGCATGCAGAGCTAGTGGGGAGGCTCCCTCACGCCACCCCTGGGCGTCCTCTCCATCATCTATGGATGCCCTTCCCCTTCTCTGTCATCCCCTCCCTGGTGGGCACCCCTCAGCCCAGGCCCCAGCTGCTCCTAGTACAGTCTGTGTGACAGTGGGAGGTGGGGGACCCACAGGCTGGCCCAGGCCAGGCAATGTGTCCTGCCTGATCCCAAGGCCTAAGGAGCCCACCTATTTGCCTTGACCTCCCTCCAGCCACAACGACACGCCCCTGGCCCTGAGGCAGTTTTACCACCACGGGCTACAGGATGTTAATCTGCGCAATTTCAGCCATGGCCAGACCAGCGTGGACAGGCTGAAAAATGATCTCGTGGGTGCCCAGGTACCAAAGGGACACACAAGGTGCCACCATGGCTGCTGGGGAATGTGGGGCAGTTTGGGGGCCTCAGAGACCACAGGTTAGTCACATTGGAACTAAGTTACCATAGTGACCTAGAAAGTGCCATGCCATGGATGCTGGGGGAACAGGGGTCACAGTGAGCCAACCTGACGGGCATCCAAGTACCACAGAAAAAGCAACGCATTACATGTGACTTCTGGGCTCAGTGAGTGTTGTGCCAGCTGAGGAGGCTATGAGAAGCCCAAGGAGCTCCAAAGCCCAAACTAAGCCCTTGCCTTCCCTCAGTTCTGGTGAGCCTACGTCCCATGCCGGACCCACGAACGCGATGCTGTGCGCCTCACCCTGGAGCAAGTTCACCTCATCTGCCCCATGTGTGCCTCCTATTCTGAGCTGGAGCTTGTGACCTCAGTTAAAGGTAGACGGGGGACTTCCCTGGTAGTCCAGAGGTGAAGACTCCACGCTTCCACTGCAGGGGCCTCGGGTTTGATCCCCGGTGGGGGAACTAAGAGCCCTCATGCTGCGCGGCACGGCCAAAAAAACAAAAAAAAAATGGTAAACAGACTGGTGGTGGTAGGTGTTAGGGACTTCAGTTAGCTACCCCTGCCTCTGAAAATGATCATCTGACCTACCTGCCCCCAGCTCTCAACAATACCCGGAAGTTGGCTAGCCTCATTGGTGTAGAGGGCGGCCACTCACTGGACAGGAGCCTCTCCATCTTGCGTAACTTCTATGCGCTGGGTGTGCGCTACGTGACACTCACCCACACCTGCAACACGCCCTGGTGAGCACAGTGCAGATGGTAAGGGCCCAGTGAGGCAGGGATCTGCCCAAGATCACGCTGGGGCCCAAAGCAAGTTTACCCCTGGGATCCAGCCCTGAACCTGGGGTCGGGAGGGGAATGGAGGTTTGCAGAACAAGACTGAATCCCCAGAAGGGCCCTCCTACTGCCAGGCACAGCCCAGTTTGGGTCCCTCCTCTTGCACCAGGGAGTTGCAGGTGTAGACGGTTCGACAGAACCTCTTTCTACGCTCTTGTAGCCAAGTCATGGCCACCAGTCAGACTGCCTCCTGGCCATCCAGCAGGGCACAGAGCTCAGCAAAGGGTATCCACCCCTTCTACAGCAATGTCAGTCGGCTCACCGGCTTTGGCGAGGTAAGGACCCGGCTTCCATACCCTGCCCCACATGAATGTACAGCCCCGCCTGTGCCCTACAGATAAATACACACAAGATAAATGCAGCCCTCATGCCCTCTCCCCATCCTGTCCCTGCAGAAGGTGGTGGCAGAAATGAACCGCCCGGGCATGATGGTGGACTTGGCCCATGTCTCGGATGCTGTGGCACGGCGAGCCCTACAAGTGTCACAGGCACCTGTCATCTTCTCCCACTCAGCTGCCCGGGGTATGTGCAAGAACACTCGCAATGTTCCTGATGATATCCTGCAGCTTCTGGTGAGAGACTGCCCTGGCCCTCAAACCTAAAGCAAGAGATTCAAACCAGGAGCCCTTGAACCTGAGCCTCTTCTCCCTCCATTTCCTCAAACGCCAGGTTAAATATCTTCTGCCCCCAAAACCCACGGTCCACAGCCCCTGAACTCTTCAGCCCTAGGTGGGGGTCTAGGTGGTAAGATACTCCTCCAAACCCAGAAACCCAGGGCCAACACACCACCCAGACCACGGCTGCGGCTCCTCCATTCACACAAACCCAGAGAGGAGACGACTCTGACCTCAAAGCCAGGGCTGAACACCTTCCTCACAGGGGCCGAGAGAGTGAACAGGCAGCTGGCTGTGCTGGGGGCCAAGCTGACTGTCCACGGGTCCGCCCCTGCAGAAGAAGAACGGTGGCATCGTGATGGTGCCCTTGTCCGAGCGGGTGCTGCAGTGCAACCCGTTAGCCAACGTGTCTACTGTGGCAGGCGAGCCTCACCCTGGGCTCTCTGAAAACTCGGATTTGGAGCTGAAGCTGGGTCCAAATTTAGGGAGGACTTCAGAAGAGCCCCAGTGGTTTGACCCACCTATTGGCAACAGGTACAGCACCCAAAAACCCAAGAATGGACAGTACACAGCACCTTGGTGCCATGTGGAACTGGAGCCACAGAATCAAAACTGCGATACGGATGGGTATCAGGGAGGCTGTCAGACACTGCTTTATGTCAAACACATAAAGAAAATATCCACTATCAGAACCGTTGTCTGACTGACTTTTTTTCACATCTTTCTGACAAAATTCGTGAAGTTGTGAGTACCACAAGCGTCATTACACTTCTGTTCAAGATGTACTCTCTGGCTCACAATCATTGTTTAGCTTCTGTATATTGCAGTGTACATGAAGGTCTGTATTAGTCTGGTTGGGCTGTTATAGTGAAATACTACAGACTGAATGACTTAAACAGCAGAAATTTATTTTCTCACAGTGCTGGACGGTGGAAGTCCAAGATTAAGGTATTGAATACCATAAGAATTGGTTTCTGGTGAGAACAATCTTCCTGGCTTGCTGATGGCTGTCTTCTTGCAGTGTCCTCACACGGCCTTTCCTCTACGAGCAGAGGGAGAGAGATCTCTGGAATCTATTCCCCTTCTTATAAGGACACCATCAGTCCCTGTCAGATTATTACCCCACCCTTATGACTTCAGTTAACTTCAGTTACCTCCCTAAAGGACCTATCTCCTATCTTCTACAGTCAAATTAGGAGGGGCCTCAACATATAATTTTTGGGGGGACACAATTCAGTCCATAACAACAACTTAAGATAGCTTTCTCTGATTTTCAGTCTTTCACTAATACCTCCCTCTTTGTCTATGAATTATTCAAGTTTCCTTAAATTTTTTTTTTAATTTTCTTAAATTATCCCTTCCCTTTAAATGCTGTCTTCACTTCTTAATGGGCATCTCTTGCAAATGAAGGCACCTTTCCTCACAATATATTGATTACTCTCCCCACTGTAACACAGCGTCTTCTCCCATGACTTTCCTGAAATGGTTCCACTTTTGTTCATAAAAGTTTAGTCATCCAATCAGATGGTTTATTTTCAGTTCCCATAGCATTTTGCCTTTGGGAAACAACTGACTCCATTAAATGGTGCTTCTTTGAAAACTACCTTCCTTTATGTTTTATAGCAATCTTAGGATTTCTGTTGGCATACCACCTAGCTTCTTTCTGATCATTCTTTTTATGTTTATTTTTCAGTTGTTTCTCTCCTCACTCCTTAGCGTTAGATACTACAGACAGTTGGCCTTCTTCTCATCTCTTATATACTCTCTCTCTTACTCCAGCAGCTTTGTTTACCATTTAATATATTATCTGCCAGGCGCCTTCCATCTGTTACCAACATCTCTCCCTCTGTCTTTGTCATTTCAGCCTTCGCTATGCTCTCTGAGCTCTCACAGGCAGATCTACTGAACACAGGAATCTCAGTGGAACATACGAGTACGTTGTTTCTCTACTGAGTAAAGCCCTTACAGATCACATGGTCCTGATCCATCTTGCAGCCACGTCATCTGGACTATTTGACCTCCCATGTCACAATAGCAGAGGACCAGACAAGAGGGACACTGGCTCCTAATGACCTCAGCTCAGAAGTGATACACTTGATTCTGCTTCTTTGCCACTGGCCACAACGAATCAAAGGAAAACAGTTGAACTACAAAGGAGGATGAAAAATGTAGATAAGCACATAGGATATTTGATGAGCGCTATCTCGAGGTGACATCACCTCCCATCAAACTTTTATTTCACAGAGAAAACACAGACTATAAAGCAAAAACACCCCAAACTAACTTTTTCTCTTTACGTCCAAGAATAGCTTTTCGACATAGTTTATAAATACCTATTCTCACTTCCTCAGTACCTTCCATTCATTTTCCCACCTCATTGGGATTGTTAAGGTCTTCCTCTTTAGCGATTTTATTTTGGCTCCCTCCCATTAAAAATTACTCCCGCTTGATGCCAAGTAATTCTCTAGTTACCTTTTCTCTCTTCCTAATTTCACAGTGCAGTTTATCAAAAATTGTATTTATTCTCATTGTCTGTATTTTCTTATCTTTATGTACCTCGTGACTCACACAATTTTGCTCTTTTCTTCTTACTTATCTGCACTGGAATTGCATTCACCAACATTTAATTTGTGATTAAATTGAGTGAATGTTGTTTGGTCATTCTGTCACCTTTCAGCAATATTTGATTTTGTTGATCAAACTTGTCATCTCAGAAAAATCTTTCACCTTAACAACAGTAGCATCTTAACCTGCTACTTCTTCCTCCTGCCTCTGGACATCCTTATCTCTTTCATTGGGCACTCTCACTTTGCCCTCTGCCAAGAGATGTGTATTTCTCAGAAGCTCTCTTCTGCCCTTGATAGATGGTCTCATCTACTCTTGTGATTCCAGCCACCATATATATCACAGATCTTGACCTAAAACTTACATATCTCTCTCCTGAGTCTCTTACAAACTTAACTAATTGCCAACTGAACAACTCTGCCCAAATATAACACGGACACTTAAAATTAATTATGTGATGTTACTGAACGATTAATTTTACCTTCAATACTTACTTCCACTATTCATCTCTCTACATCATTTATACCACCACTATTTGTACACTTGTCCAAGTTGGATACTGGGGGAACACTGAAGACTCTGGACTCTGACAACCCTCAGAATGGGAGAAAATAGTTGCAAACGAAGCAACTGACAAGGGATTCATCTCCAAAAAATATAAACATAAATAAATTTGTAAACTATATAAGCAACTCATGCAGATCAATATCAAAAAAAACAACCCAATGAAACAATGGATGGAAGACCTAAATAGACATTTCTCCGAAGATGGCCAACAAACACATGAAAAGATGCTCAACATCACGAATTATGAGAGAAATGCAAATCAACACTACAAGGAGGTATCACCTCACACCGGTCAGAATGGCCATCATCAAAAAATCTACAAACAATAAATGCTGGAGAGGATGTGGAGAAAACGGAACCCTCCTACACTGTTGGTGGGAGTGTAAATTGGTACAGCCACTAGGGAGAGCAGTATGGAGGTTCCTTAAAAAACTACAAATAGAACTACCATATGACCCAGCAATCCCACTACTGGGCCTATACCCTGAGAAAACCATAATTCAAAAGGAGTCATGTACCAAAATGTTCATTGCAGCTCTATTTACAATAGCCAGGAGATGGAAACAACCTCAGTGTCCATCGTCGGATGAATGGATAAAGAAGATGTGGCACACATATACAGTGGAATATTACTCAGCCATAAAAAGAAACGAAATTGAGCTATTTGTAATGAGGTGGATGGACCTAGAGTCTGTCATACAGAGTAAAGGAAGTCAGAAAGAGAAAGACAAATACCGTATGCTAACACACACACACACACACACACACACATATATATATATATATATATATATATATATATATGGAATTTAAGAAAAAAAATGTCATGAAGAACCTAGGGGTAAGACAGGAATAAAGACACAGACCTACTAGAGAATGGACTTGAGGATATGGGGAGGGCGAAGGGTACGCCATGACAAAGTGAGAGAGTGGCATGGACATATATACACTACCAAACGTAAAATAGATAGCTAGTGGGAAGCAGCCGCATAGCACAGAGAGATCAGCTCGGTGCTTTGTGACCACCTAGAGGGGTGGGATAGGGAGGGTAGGAGGGAGGGAGACGCAAGAGGGAAGAGATATGGGAACTTATGTATAACTGATTCACTTTGGTATAAAGCAGAAACTAACACACCATTGTAAAGCCATTATACTCCAATAAAGATGTTTAAAAAAAAAGAACACTTGTTTTTTCTTTTGTTTTGTTTTTTGTTTTTTTGTTTTTTACCTTCTAAATTTTAGTTCCTGCCCCCAAACATCCATTAAGCCCCCAGGAGAAGGGAAAGGGGATGTGACTAGCAATAGAGAGAAACTTTCTTCACAACAATGGCCATGGCAAGCTTAGGCACTTTTGGTGAAATCTCTCTGGGAAGTACTGGCAGAGGAATAAAAGGCAAACTGACACAGAAGTATTGCCTGGTGTGCATTTCCAGGCTCTGCCTTCTTTCTCATGACTTGGCGGCAGGTGGAGGAAGAGGAGAAAAGGTTAAACTTTTGTATCAACCGGCAGAATAAGCTTATAACATCCTCTCACTATCTCTGCATAGGTTCTAGTCTCTGCAGCACTACATAAGCTTTGCCCAAAGTAATGAACAGTTGAAAGTCAAATGTAATACTTCACCAAACAACTTAAAAATGCTTGCACACTGGAAAGGATTCAGTTGCAGAGAACACAAATGGACCCAGAGCAACTTTTGCCAAAAGAGAATATTGTGCTAAATGTACAGCCATAGCTCTTTTCCATATGAAGAAACAGTCAGAAGGATAAAAGAACTGGGTCAAAATCACACAAGTAAGTAGGACAGAATCTGGTCTGTCTGTCGTAAGGGTTGTGTTATTTAACCACCAGGCTAGCTTTTCCCAAACCTGATTCATGCATAGAATAACTATACACCTCTGTCTGCCTTGAATATTGCCTGTTTATACGTATGCCTGCTGCAGTTTTTAATATTGCCCACTTTGACTCCCCAAAGCAACCGAGAACACACAATAATTTGGTCCCTCTATCCATGGACCACTGTGGTGGGACTGCCCAGGAAGCTTAAAAGTGCAGCCTCCAGAGCCCTACTCCAGATCTAGATAAGTTTTCTTAGGGTTGGCTCAAGAATCCAGGTACAAGTCTTTTTCAGTGCTTTTGTGAGTCTCTCGCTCTCGTAAGTTAATAAACCATTTATTCCGCCTTCCCCAGATGCCCAGCCAGGTCCTGTTAAGGTAGGAGTCCCCCCGCCACATCACAGGGATGCTCCCAGTCAAGTAATCTCTGGAGCCGTGGAGAATCTGAATGGTCTCATGCTGGCCCAGCTGCCATGACAAACCTCCTCCAGAGCATTCCCCTTCACAGTTTACATTCTACCACTCCCAAAGGCAGTCCGCTCCAACGAGGCCTGACTTCGTCTGTCCTAACGTGTACCCGCTGATTCAAGCAGTTTAGGAAGAGAAGGTGCTGTGCTTCTCAACCACGGTGGCCCAACCTCTAAAATGGTAGTCGAAGCAGTCTCTACCTCCTGGGAACAACGCCTCTGCAACAGCCCCATTAAACCAATGTCCCATCTTTGCTTTTTCAGGGTCGGCAGCAGGGAGTCCCCTCCTAAAGAAGGTTCTCTCTCATTGCCACACTATCAGAGGCTGCCCCAAATGTGCTTGCTTCCCGTGGGCCTGATCAGGCTAAGGGCAGAGTTGTCTCTTTCCTTCTCTGAGGCGGACCGAATCGTCTTAGTAACACCTCTTCACACGGTTGACCATGTTTCTCACGGGGGCTGCTGCTGAGTCTTTATCTCATCCTTTCATGGTGGAGAGAGAGAGGATTCTAATGACTTTTACTTCTAGGGGAGAGGGGACTGTAGTGATTATGTTGTCATTTTGTATTATGTCCTTTTGTCATGAATTTGTTTTCCATTTCATGTTCAAATGGGCCCACCATTCCCACTTTGTGAGGTCATTCAGCACCCGCATTTTGCACCTTTAACATCTCTCTCAGTATCACTTGGAAATGTTTGAAATGGCAGGAGCTTGTCCTCACATTCCTATCAGCTGTAAACCCGGAGCCCCGACGTGAACCTAACCACTGAGCAGAACACCTCTCCACTACCTGTGTACCACTGCGAAGGCCCCTTAACCTCTTGGTTTTTTTAAGTCCTCAGTTGTAAAAATTTCAGGGTGCTAGGAATTTATATTGGGGGCAGGACAAGGTCGAGAAGAGTGTGTCTTTGCTTTTATTCTTCCAAACTGGAATGTCTTCCCTCTCTTCCCCATGGGTCCAAATCTCACTTGTCCTTCAGGCCCACTGCAAAGGAGCCTTCCCTGATCCCCCAGTCCACACAAATCTCTGCCTCTTAGGGTAAGTGCCATACAACCTAGCTTTCTCTTACGTTCATCTTGCCTCTCAAGCCAATCACAGAATGTGGGTCTCTCTTGCCCTCCTGTGGCCCCTGGGGCTGTGCCAGACCACCAGCACGCCTCACCTAGGGTGTCTACTAGACTACGGCATTGGTGGGGAGGCCCAGGTGTGAGGGGCCAGGCAGAGTACCTCTGCCTCTACCCTGTTCTCCTCCAAAAAACTGCCCCTCCTCCTGAAGCCTGCCCCTCAAGTCACAGGTTCCATATATGACCTCACTGGCTAGTGATGCCCTCACAGGCCTTCTCACAGATTCCATGGTAACAGATTCCATGGTAACTGACAACAAAACAGATTCGTACCTGGTGGAGAACTGGTAGGGAAGTTTCTCTGACTGTCAGAGACAATGTCTGACTTCATAGGCTATATATACTCAACCCTGTGCTCTGTTCCCTGGGTGGGCAGTGCAGCAGGTACACCCAGACCGGCCACCTCCACAGGAGGTATGGGATACAATCCACCTCACCTGGCTGGCACATGTTTCTGTGGGGCCTGCCAACTATGTACAACTGAGCACACTCCCACATGTAAGTAATACCAGTGACCTGGGACACCTTCAGGGACCCACAGGGCTCACTGCTGAGGACAAGTGAAAGGTCATCCCTGGACAAGTGTGCAGGACGGTTCTAAGCTTTATAATGTAGCCTTCCCCTTTGGGCTACAGGATGCTTCCATTCAGACCCTTTCCTGAATGGCCTCTTAGCAAAAGACAAGTGTATTTTTGTTGGCAAACGGTAAATGGAGCAGTTTGAGGAAGAGGGCCACAATTAGAAGCACACCTTCAAACCCAGGCACCTCTGTGCTGTCATGCAGACATCTCTATCGGTCCTCTCAGACACATCCCGTACTGAGTTGCTGAGTACTCGGGGACAGGGTGGTGCCATATTGATGGGAAGACCGGAAGAATGAAGGGGGGGGTGATGAAGTGCTAATGAGACTGGAGGGCTGAGGAGATGGTGTCCCAGGAGGCTGGGTTGATGTGAGCCTAGACTTGGTACCCAGACCCCGGTTCTGAGTCTCCTGATCACTCTGCCTCAGTATTTAGCCTTGTTCTAATCTACATAAAAGTACCAGAGGGCTAGAGTTCAGTGTGGTTGAAACAGGCAGTATAACTGGGGCCCAAGAGGGGTTGCCAAGGTGAGAGGGGTTCTTAACAGATTTGTATTAGATTATTTCTTTCCAAAACTTGAAAGACATTTCCCTTAAAGCCTCAGAAGTGACAGACTGCAAGAAATGTTTTCTCTGTTGTGGAAGGGAGAGGTGGAGAGGATCATGAGTGCAATTTCTTTCGGGTTCTACTGTTTTCCCTGGAAACGGTGAAGAGACTTCCTCATCTGCTGCAGCCGTAGGCTCTAGGGATTGCTTTTGCAGCCAGTGTCCCTTCTCTAGGGACTCATAGAGGTGATGGGCCAAGGCTGTGTTTTGGATGTCAAGTAGATGAAAGGTCTTCAGCCAGAAACTGGGAGAGACATGAGAGGGGGAAATTGTGGCAGGAGACTGTGCACAGCACAAGTGACTGATCGGTTCTGATTCTCTTTGCAGCAGCAGTGGCTCCCGTTTCTCCTCCCACACCCGGGCACTACCATGTCCTCTACCGAGGGTGTGGAGAAACGCAGTTGGGCTGGCATGGGGAGACATACTGCCTGGTTGGTGGCTACCGGGCCTACGGGGATGTTCCTTTGGCCCCACCAGCAAAGGTGGAAGCAGTGAAGCCAGTCCCCAGACGTGCTCCCAAACGAAAGCACTCTTCAGAAAGTTCGCACGAAGAGCTGGGCTGCTCCAGACCCAAAAACCGGCGATTGGAGCACGGTGGACCTGCTCCCTGAAGCGAGAACAGGATGGAGAGTCAAGCAGCATGCACCCTGCCCCGAGGTTCACATGCTCCTTTACTGCCAGCCCTTTCTGTCCCCAGTGGGGTCCCTTACTGCTCAATAAAATGTTTGTGTGTAACAGATTTCTAGGGTCTCCAGTGCTCAGACTTAGGTCACTACCCCTGTGCTAGGCACTCCTGCCACCTGGGAAAGGTTCCAAAGGTGGAACAGCTCCAGGGGGTGCCAGGGATCAGAGCAAAAACTTGAGAGGCTGGGGATGAAGGAGTTTGGGCACAGTCCCTAAAGCATCTCTGTGGTCGAGCTTCTGTGAGAAGGCACATCCCCAGAGAGAGAGAGAGAGAGAGAGAGAGAGAGTGTGTGTGTGTGTGTGTGTGTGTGTGTGTGTGTGTGCTGAGGAGAGGGGGTCTCTAGAGGAGGCAGCTAGGGGGAGGGCCTGAGGCTGGAAATGGGGAATGGCGTGCGGCCTCTGAGTAAGCACAGGCACTTAAGCCCTTGAGGTTTCTGGGAAAGCTAGAGCCACAAGGGCCACGAGATAAGGCAAGTGTAGCAGCAGAACCCAGGTGCCAGGTCTTTCCTCAGAACCTATACTTCTCCACGAAACCAGGCCTTCCACGCTGAGGTAGGAGGGATCCTGGCCAGAAGGTCAGCCAGCAGCTCTGGGAGGAAGGTTGCTGCGGTGGGGGCTCTGCTGCCATGGAAATCACTTCATTTCCTTCCACTCAAATAGCCTGCTGACTGGGTTCCTGCTCTGTTGAGTAAAAGGGTCGCTGACTCTCCCCAGAAGGTCGTTCAGTTCACATCCCCAAAGTCCTTCTATTCAGGCCCTGGGGAGGTGTAGAGACTCCTGAGGGCGCTCTTTCCTGAGGCTGGCTGACAGAAGTGGGGGAGGTTCCTGATAGTTCCCAGGCGCTGGTTGAAGTCCCCAGAGAATGGTCATGCAGGCTGGGGAGTCAAGTAGGTGGAGAGAGAAGGTCGGGGGCAGAGGACCCCCTCCTGAATCCAGAGCTCACATGGTTACCCGCCCACCCCGCATTTCCAGAAACTATCTCTTCCCCCACACAAGCCCTCATGGCCCAGTCCCGGGAAACCGGGAGCCCAGAGCACTTGTGGCCACAGAGACACTGGCACGCAGCCCTCAGGGTGGGCGGGGCCGGCTGCAGGCAGATGGGGACAAGGTGTGCTCCCGGGAGGCCTCGGGCTGAAGGTGGCCCTCTGAGAGAAGCACCCCAGCTTGGACAGGAAGGTTACAGGCCGGGGAGAGCAACCTAGGGCGCCCCCTCGGAGCAGTGGGAGTGGGAAGAGGGGCAGGGGTGGAGGGAACCCGCGATGGGAGGCCAGTGGGCTCTCCGCAGAGGCCAGCTTAGCCCACAGGAGCTGCCTGTGAGCAGGGGGTGGGAGGGCACTGCCGCCCTGTGGCTGCTGGGCTTCCCGGATCGCGGCTCTCTGCGCACGGGTCGCAGGGTCCTGTGACTCCGTATCCCCTCCCTCAAACCGCCCCCCTCGCGAGGCCGCGCCGCTAGGTGCCCTGTGTCGACAGGCAGAACCCCACTGCCCGCCTCGATGGTCCCCGCGCACTCAGCCAGCGGCCTCTGCTGTGTCTGCTGCTCCTGCTGGGTCTGCTGCTGCGGCCGGTTACCCGTGAAGACCACGCCGGGCACCTCCAGCACCCCAAGTCCGCGGGAGCGCACGCGGGCCCTGATGCGGGACTTCCCGCTTGTGGACGGGTGGCTGCAGTGTGTGCGGGCCGCTGGGTGCCTAGCCTGGCCCCGGGCAGGGCAGGAGGTCCGGAGCATGCAGAGCTAGTGGGGAGGCTCCCTCACGCCACCCCTGGACGTCCTCTCCATCATCTATGGATGCCCTTCCCCTTCTCTGTCATCCCCTCCCTGGTGGGCACCCCTCAGCCCAGGCCCCAGCTGCTCCTAGTACAGTCTGTGTGACAGTGGGAGGTGGGGGACCCACAGGCTGGCCCAGGCCAGGCAATGTGTCCTGCCTGATCCCAAGGCCTAAGGAGCCCACCTATTTGCCTTGACCTCCCTCCAGCCACAACGACACGCCCCTGGCCCTGAGGCAGTTTTACCACCACGGGCTACAGGATGTTAATCTGCGCAATTTCAGCCATGGCCAGACCAGCGTGGACAGGCTGAAAAATGATCTCGTGGGTGCCCAGGTACCAAAGGGACACACAAGGTGCCACCATGGCTGCTGGGGAATGTGGGGCAGTTTGGGGGCCTCAGAGACCACAGGTTAGTCACATTGGAACTAAGTTACCATAGTGACCTAGAAAGTGCCATGCCATGGATGCTGGGGGAACAGGGGTCACAGTGAGCCAACCTGACGGGCATCCAAGTACCACAGAAAAAGCAACGCATTACATGTGACTTCTGGGCTCAGTGAGTGTTGTGCCAGCTGAGGAGGCTATGAGAAGCCCAAGGAGCTCCAAAGCCCAAACTAAGCCCTTGCCTTCCCTCAGTTCTGGTGAGCCTACGTCCCATGCCGGACCCACGAACGCGATGCTGTGCGCCTCACCCTGGAGCAAGTTCACCTCATCTGCCCCATGTGTGCCTCCTATTCTGAGCTGGAGCTTGTGACCTCAGTTAAAGGTAGACGGGGGACTTCCCTGGTAGTCCAGAGGTGAAGACTCCACGCTTCCACTGCAGGGGCCTCGGGTTTGATCCCCGGTGGGGGAACTAAGAGCCCTCATGCTGCGCGGCACGGCCAAAAAAACAAAAAAAAAATGGTAAACAGACTGGTGGTGGTAGGTGTTAGGGACTTCAGTTAGCTACCCCTGCCTCTGAAAATGATCATCTGACCTACCTGCCCCCAGCTCTCAACAATACCCGGAAGTTGGCTAGCCTCATTGGTGTAGAGGGCGGCCACTCACTGGACAGGAGCCTCTCCATCTTGCGTAACTTCTATGCGCTGGGTGTGCGCTACGTGACACTCACCCACACCTGCAACACGCCCTGGTGAGCACAGTGCAGATGGTAAGGGCCCAGTGAGGCAGGGATCTGCCCAAGATCACGCTGGGGCCCAAAGCAAGTTTACCCCTGGGATCCAGCCCTGAACCTGGGGTCGGGAGGGGAATGGAGGTTTGCAGAACAAGACTGAATCCCCAGAAGGGCCCTCCTACTGCCAGGCACAGCCCAGTTTGGGTCCCTCCTCTTGCACCAGGGAGTTGCAGGTGTAGACGGTTCGACAGAACCTCTTTCTACGCTCTTGTAGCCAAGTCATGGCCACCAGTCAGACTGCCTCCTGGCCATCCAGCAGGGCACAGAGCTCAGCAAAGGGTATCCACCCCTTCTACAGCAATGTCAGTCGGCTCACCGGCTTTGGCGAGGTAAGGACCCGGCTTCCATACCCTGCCCCACATGAATGTACAGCCCCGCCTGTGCCCTACAGATAAATACACACAAGATAAATGCAGCCCTCATGCCCTCTCCCCATCCTGTCCCTGCAGAAGGTGGTGGCAGAAATGAACCGCCCGGGCATGATGGTGGACTTGGCCCATGTCTCGGATGCTGTGGCACGGCGAGCCCTACAAGTGTCACAGGCACCTGTCATCTTCTCCCACTCAGCTGCCCGGGGTATGTGCAAGAACACTCGCAATGTTCCTGATGATATCCTGCAGCTTCTGGTGAGAGACTGCCCTGGCCCTCAAACCTAAAGCAAGAGATTCAAACCAGGAGCCCTTGAACCTGAGCCTCTTCTCCCTCCATTTCCTCAAACGCCAGGTTAAATATCTTCTGCCCCCAAAACCCACGGTCCACAGCCCCTGAACTCTTCAGCCCTAGGTGGGGGTCTAGGTGGTAAGATACTCCTCCAAACCCAGAAACCCAGGGCCAACACACCACCCAGACCACGGCTGCGGCTCCTCCATTCACACAAACCCAGAGAGGAGACGACTCTGACCTCAAAGCCAGGGCTGAACACCTTCCTCACAGGGGCCGAGAGAGTGAACAGGCAGCTGGCTGTGCTGGGGGCCAAGCTGACTGTCCACGGGTCCGCCCCTGCAGAAGAAGAACGGTGGCATCGTGATGGTGCCCTTGTCCGAGCGGGTGCTGCAGTGCAACCCGTTAGCCAACGTGTCTACTGTGGCAGGCGAGCCTCACCCTGGGCTCTCTGAAAACTCGGATTTGGAGCTGAAGCTGGGTCCAAATTTAGGGAGGACTTCAGAAGAGCCCCAGTGGTTTGACCCACCTATTGGCAACAGGTACAGCACCCAAAAACCCAAGAATGGACAGTACACAGCACCTTGGTGCCATGTGGAACTGGAGCCACAGAATCAAAACTGCGATACGGATGGGTATCAGGGAGGCTGTCAGACACTGCTTTATGTCAAACACATAAAGAAAATATCCACTATCAGAACCGTTGTCTGACTGACTTTTTTTCACATCTTTCTGACAAAATTCGTGAAGTTGTGAGTACCACAAGCGTCATTACACTTCTGTTCAAGATGTACTCTCTGGCTCACAATCATTGTTTAGCTTCTGTATATTGCAGTGTACATGAAGGTCTGTATTAGTCTGGTTGGGCTGTTATAGTGAAATACTACAGACTGAATGACTTAAACAGCAGAAATTTATTTTCTCACAGTGCTGGACGGTGGAAGTCCAAGATTAAGGTATTGAATACCATAAGAATTGGTTTCTGGTGAGAACAATCTTCCTGGCTTGCTGATGGCTGTCTTCTTGCAGTGTCCTCACACGGCCTTTCCTCTACGAGCAGAGGGAGAGAGATCTCTGGAATCTATTCCCCTTCTTATAAGGACACCATCAGTCCCTGTCAGATTATTACCCCACCCTTATGACTTCAGTTAACTTCAGTTACCTCCCTAAAGGACCTATCTCCTATCTTCTACAGTCAAATTAGGAGGGGCCTCAACATATAATTTTTGGGGGGACACAATTCAGTCCATAACAACAACTTAAGATAGCTTTCTCTGATTTTCAGTCTTTCACTAATACCTCCCTCTTTGTCTATGAATTATTCAAGTTTCCTTAAATTTTTTTTTTAATTTTCTTAAATTATCCCTTCCCTTTAAATGCTGTCTTCACTTCTTAATGGGCATCTCTTGCAAATGAAGGCACCTTTCCTCACAATATATTGATTACTCTCCCCACTGTAACACAGCGTCTTCTCCCATGACTTTCCTGAAATGGTTCCACTTTTGTTCATAAAAGTTTAGTCATCCAATCAGATGGTTTATTTTCAGTTCCCATAGCATTTTGCCTTTGGGAAACAACTGACTCCATTAAATGGTGCTTCTTTGAAAACTACCTTCCTTTATGTTTTATAGCAATCTTAGGATTTCTGTTGGCATACCACCTAGCTTCTTTCTGATCATTCTTTTTATGTTTATTTTTCAGTTGTTTCTCTCCTCACTCCTTAGCGTTAGATACTACAGACAGTTGGCCTTCTTCTCATCTCTTATATACTCTCTCTCTTACTCCAGCAGCTTTGTTTACCATTTAATATATTATCTGCCAGGCGCCTTCCATCTGTTACCAACATCTCTCCCTCTGTCTTTGTCATTTCAGCCTTCGCTATGCTCTCTGAGCTCTCACAGGCAGATCTACTGAACACAGGAATCTCAGTGGAACATACGAGTACGTTGTTTCTCTACTGAGTAAAGCCCTTACAGATCACATGGTCCTGATCCATCTTGCAGCCACGTCATCTGGACTATTTGACCTCCCATGTCACAATAGCAGAGGACCAGACAAGAGGGACACTGGCTCCTAATGACCTCAGCTCAGAAGTGATACACTTGATTCTGCTTCTTTGCCACTGGCCACAACGAATCAAAGGAAAACAGTTGAACTACAAAGGAGGATGAAAAATGTAGATAAGCACATAGGATATTTGATGAGCGCTATCTCGAGGTGACATCACCTCCCATCAAACTTTTATTTCACAGAGAAAACACAGACTATAAAGCAAAAACACCCCAAACTAACTTTTTCTCTTTACGTCCAAGAATAGCTTTTCGACATAGTTTATAAATACCTATTCTCACTTCCTCAGTACCTTCCATTCATTTTCCCACCTCATTGGGATTGTTAAGGTCTTCCTCTTTAGCGATTTTATTTTGGCTCCCTCCCATTAAAAATTACTCCCGCTTGATGCCAAGTAATTCTCTAGTTACCTTTTCTCTCTTCCTAATTTCACAGTGCAGTTTATCAAAAATTGTATTTATTCTCATTGTCTGTATTTTCTTATCTTTATGTACCTCGTGACTCACACAATTTTGCTCTTTTCTTCTTACTTATCTGCACTGGAATTGCATTCACCAACATTTAATTTGTGATTAAATTGAGTGAATGTTGTTTGGTCATTCTGTCACCTTTCAGCAATATTTGATTTTGTTGATCAAACTTGTCATCTCAGAAAAATCTTTCACCTTAACAACAGTAGCATCTTAACCTGCTACTTCTTCCTCCTGCCTCTGGACATCCTTATCTCTTTCATTGGGCACTCTCACTTTGCCCTCTGCCAAGAGATGTGTATTTCTCAGAAGCTCTCTTCTGCCCTTGATAGATGGTCTCATCTACTCTTGTGATTCCAGCCACCATATATATCACAGATCTTGACCTAAAACTTACATATCTCTCTCCTGAGTCTCTTACAAACTTAACTAATTGCCAACTGAACAACTCTGCCCAAATATAACACGGACACTTAAAATTAATTATGTGATGTTACTGAACGATTAATTTTACCTTCAATACTTACTTCCACTATTCATCTCTCTACATCATTTATACCACCACTATTTGTACACTTGTCCAAGTTGGATACTGGGGGAACACTGAAGACTCTGGACTCTGACAACCCTCAGAATGGGAGAAAATAGTTGCAAACGAAGCAACTGACAAGGGATTCATCTCCAAAAAATATAAACATAAATAAATTTGTAAACTATATAAGCAACTCATGCAGATCAATATCAAAAAAAACAACCCAATGAAACAATGGATGGAAGACCTAAATAGACATTTCTCCGAAGATGGCCAACAAACACATGAAAAGATGCTCAACATCACGAATTATGAGAGAAATGCAAATCAACACTACAAGGAGGTATCACCTCACACCGGTCAGAATGGCCATCATCAAAAAATCTACAAACAATAAATGCTGGAGAGGATGTGGAGAAAACGGAACCCTCCTACACTGTTGGTGGGAGTGTAAATTGGTACAGCCACTAGGGAGAGCAGTATGGAGGTTCCTTAAAAAACTACAAATAGAACTACCATATGACCCAGCAATCCCACTACTGGGCCTATACCCTGAGAAAACCATAATTCAAAAGGAGTCATGTACCAAAATGTTCATTGCAGCTCTATTTACAATAGCCAGGAGATGGAAACAACCTCAGTGTCCATCGTCGGATGAATGGATAAAGAAGATGTGGCACACATATACAGTGGAATATTACTCAGCCATAAAAAGAAACGAAATTGAGCTATTTGTAATGAGGTGGATGGACCTAGAGTCTGTCATACAGAGTAAAGGAAGTCAGAAAGAGAAAGACAAATACCGTATGCTAACACACACACACACACACACACACACACATATATATATATATATATATATATATATATATGGAATTTAAGAAAAAAAATGTCATGAAGAACCTAGGGGTAAGACAGGAATAAAGACACAGACCTACTAGAGAATGGACTTGAGGATATGGGGAGGGCGAAGGGTACGCCATGACAAAGTGAGAGAGTGGCATGGACATATATACACTACCAAACGTAAAATAGATAGCTAGTGGGAAGCAGCCGCATAGCACAGAGAGATCAGCTCGGTGCTTTGTGACCACCTAGAGGGGTGGGATAGGGAGGGTAGGAGGGAGGGAGACGCAAGAGGGAAGAGATATGGGAACTTATGTATAACTGATTCACTTTGGTATAAAGCAGAAACTAACACACCATTGTAAAGCCATTATACTCCAATAAAGATGTTTAAAAAAAAAGAACACTTGTTTTTTCTTTTGTTTTGTTTTTTGTTTTTTTGTTTTTTACCTTCTAAATTTTAGTTCCTGCCCCCAAACATCCATTAAGCCCCCAGGAGAAGGGAAAGGGGATGTGACTAGCAATAGAGAGAAACTTTCTTCACAACAATGGCCATGGCAAGCTTAGGCACTTTTGGTGAAATCTCTCTGGGAAGTACTGGCAGAGGAATAAAAGGCAAACTGACACAGAAGTATTGCCTGGTGTGCATTTCCAGGCTCTGCCTTCTTTCTCATGACTTGGCGGCAGGTGGAGGAAGAGGAGAAAAGGTTAAACTTTTGTATCAACCGGCAGAATAAGCTTATAACATCCTCTCACTATCTCTGCATAGGTTCTAGTCTCTGCAGCACTACATAAGCTTTGCCCAAAGTAATGAACAGTTGAAAGTCAAATGTAATACTTCACCAAACAACTTAAAAATGCTTGCACACTGGAAAGGATTCAGTTGCAGAGAACACAAATGGACCCAGAGCAACTTTTGCCAAAAGAGAATATTGTGCTAAATGTACAGCCATAGCTCTTTTCCATATGAAGAAACAGTCAGAAGGATAAAAGAACTGGGTCAAAATCACACAAGTAAGTAGGACAGAATCTGGTCTGTCTGTCGTAAGGGTTGTGTTATTTAACCACCAGGCTAGCTTTTCCCAAACCTGATTCATGCATAGAATAACTATACACCTCTGTCTGCCTTGAATATTGCCTGTTTATACGTATGCCTGCTGCAGTTTTTAATATTGCCCACTTTGACTCCCCAAAGCAACCGAGAACACACAATAATTTGGTCCCTCTATCCATGGACCACTGTGGTGGGACTGCCCAGGAAGCTTAAAAGTGCAGCCTCCAGAGCCCTACTCCAGATCTAGATAAGTTTTCTTAGGGTTGGCTCAAGAATCCAGGTACAAGTCTTTTTCAGTGCTTTTGTGAGTCTCTCGCTCTCGTAAGTTAATAAACCATTTATTCCGCCTTCCCCAGATGCCCAGCCAGGTCCTGTTAAGGTAGGAGTCCCCCCGCCACATCACAGGGATGCTCCCAGTCAAGTAATCTCTGGAGCCGTGGAGAATCTGAATGGTCTCATGCTGGCCCAGCTGCCATGACAAACCTCCTCCAGAGCATTCCCCTTCACAGTTTACATTCTACCACTCCCAAAGGCAGTCCGCTCCAACGAGGCCTGACTTCGTCTGTCCTAACGTGTACCCGCTGATTCAAGCAGTTTAGGAAGAGAAGGTGCTGTGCTTCTCAACCACGGTGGCCCAACCTCTAAAATGGTAGTCGAAGCAGTCTCTACCTCCTGGGAACAACGCCTCTGCAACAGCCCCATTAAACCAATGTCCCATCTTTGCTTTTTCAGGGTCGGCAGCAGGGAGTCCCCTCCTAAAGAAGGTTCTCTCTCATTGCCACACTATCAGAGGCTGCCCCAAATGTGCTTGCTTCCCGTGGGCCTGATCAGGCTAAGGGCAGAGTTGTCTCTTTCCTTCTCTGAGGCGGACCGAATCGTCTTAGTAACACCTCTTCACACGGTTGACCATGTTTCTCACGGGGGCTGCTGCTGAGTCTTTATCTCATCCTTTCATGGTGGAGAGAGAGAGGATTCTAATGACTTTTACTTCTAGGGGAGAGGGGACTGTAGTGATTATGTTGTCATTTTGTATTATGTCCTTTTGTCATGAATTTGTTTTCCATTTCATGTTCAAATGGGCCCACCATTCCCACTTTGTGAGGTCATTCAGCACCCGCATTTTGCACCTTTAACATCTCTCTCAGTATCACTTGGAAATGTTTGAAATGGCAGGAGCTTGTCCTCACATTCCTATCAGCTGTAAACCCGGAGCCCCGACGTGAACCTAACCACTGAGCAGAACACCTCTCCACTACCTGTGTACCACTGCGAAGGCCCCTTAACCTCTTGGTTTTTTTAAGTCCTCAGTTGTAAAAATTTCAGGGTGCTAGGAATTTATATTGGGGGCAGGACAAGGTCGAGAAGAGTGTGTCTTTGCTTTTATTCTTCCAAACTGGAATGTCTTCCCTCTCTTCCCCATGGGTCCAAATCTCACTTGTCCTTCAGGCCCACTGCAAAGGAGCCTTCCCTGATCCCCCAGTCCACACAAATCTCTGCCTCTTAGGGTAAGTGCCATACAACCTAGCTTTCTCTTACGTTCATCTTGCCTCTCAAGCCAATCACAGAATGTGGGTCTCTCTTGCCCTCCTGTGGCCCCTGGGGCTGTGCCAGACCACCAGCACGCCTCACCTAGGGTGTCTACTAGACTACGGCATTGGTGGGGAGGCCCAGGTGTGAGGGGCCAGGCAGAGTACCTCTGCCTCTACCCTGTTCTCCTCCAAAAAACTGCCCCTCCTCCTGAAGCCTGCCCCTCAAGTCACAGGTTCCATATATGACCTCACTGGCTAGTGATGCCCTCACAGGCCTTCTCACAGATTCCATGGTAACAGATTCCATGGTAACTGACAACAAAACAGATTCGTACCTGGTGGAGAACTGGTAGGGAAGTTTCTCTGACTGTCAGAGACAATGTCTGACTTCATAGGCTATATATACTCAACCCTGTGCTCTGTTCCCTGGGTGGGCAGTGCAGCAGGTACACCCAGACCGGCCACCTCCACAGGAGGTATGGGATACAATCCACCTCACCTGGCTGGCACATGTTTCTGTGGGGCCTGCCAACTATGTACAACTGAGCACACTCCCACATGTAAGTAATACCAGTGACCTGGGACACCTTCAGGGACCCACAGGGCTCACTGCTGAGGACAAGTGAAAGGTCATCCCTGGACAAGTGTGCAGGACGGTTCTAAGCTTTATAATGTAGCCTTCCCCTTTGGGCTACAGGATGCTTCCATTCAGACCCTTTCCTGAATGGCCTCTTAGCAAAAGACAAGTGTATTTTTGTTGGCAAACGGTAAATGGAGCAGTTTGAGGAAGAGGGCCACAATTAGAAGCACACCTTCAAACCCAGGCACCTCTGTGCTGTCATGCAGACATCTCTATCGGTCCTCTCAGACACATCCCGTACTGAGTTGCTGAGTACTCGGGGACAGGGTGGTGCCATATTGATGGGAAGACCGGAAGAATGAAGGGGGGGGTGATGAAGTGCTAATGAGACTGGAGGGCTGAGGAGATGGTGTCCCAGGAGGCTGGGTTGATGTGAGCCTAGACTTGGTACCCAGACCCCGGTTCTGAGTCTCCTGATCACTCTGCCTCAGTATTTAGCCTTGTTCTAATCTACATAAAAGTACCAGAGGGCTAGAGTTCAGTGTGGTTGAAACAGGCAGTATAACTGGGGCCCAAGAGGGGTTGCCAAGGTGAGAGGGGTTCTTAACAGATTTGTATTAGATTATTTCTTTCCAAAACTTGAAAGACATTTCCCTTAAAGCCTCAGAAGTGACAGACTGCAAGAAATGTTTTCTCTGTTGTGGAAGGGAGAGGTGGAGAGGATCATGAGTGCAATTTCTTTCGGGTTCTACTGTTTTCCCTGGAAACGGTGAAGAGACTTCCTCATCTGCTGCAGCCGTAGGCTCTAGGGATTGCTTTTGCAGCCAGTGTCCCTTCTCTAGGGACTCATAGAGGTGATGGGCCAAGGCTGTGTTTTGGATGTCAAGTAGATGAAAGGTCTTCAGCCAGAAACTGGGAGAGACATGAGAGGGGGAAATTGTGGCAGGAGACTGTGCACAGCACAAGTGACTGATCGGTTCTGATTCTCTTTGCAGCAGCAGTGGCTCCCGTTTCTCCTCCCACACCCGGGCACTACCATGTCCTCTACCGAGGGTGTGGAGAAACGCAGTTGGGCTGGCATGGGGAGACATACTGCCTGGTTGGTGGCTACCGGGCCTACGGGGATGTTCCTTTGGCCCCACCAGCAAAGGTGGAAGCAGTGAAGCCAGTCCCCAGACGTGCTCCCAAACGAAAGCACTCTTCAGAAAGTTCGCACGAAGAGCTGGGCTGCTCCAGACCCAAAAACCGGCGATTGGAGCACGGTGGACCTGCTCCCTGAAGCAAGAACAGGATGGAGAGTCAAGCAGCATGCACCCTGCCCCGAGGTTCACATGCTCCTTTACTGCCAGCCCTTTCTGTCCCCAGTGGGGTCCCTTACTGCTCAATAAAATGTTTGTGTGTAACAGATTTCTAGGGTCTCCAGTGCTCAGACTTAGGTCACTACCCCTGTGCTAGGCACTCCTGCCACCTGGGAAAGGTTCCAAAGGTGGAACAGCTCCAGGGGGTGCCAGGGATCAGAGCAAAAACTTGAGAGGCTGGGGATGAAGGAGTTTGGGCACAGTCCCTAAAGCATCTCTGTGGTCGAGCTTCTGTGAGAAGGCACATCCCCAGAGAGAGAGAGAGAGAGAGAGAGAGAGAGAGTGTGTGTGTGTGTGTGTGTGTGTGTGTGTGTGTGTGTGCTGAGGAGAGGGGGTCTCTAGAGGAGGCAGCTAGGGGGAGGGCCTGAGGCTGGAAATGGGGAATGGCGTGCGGCCTCTGAGTAAGCACAGGCACTTAAGCCCTTGAGGTTTCTGGGAAAGCTAGAGCCACAAGGGCCACGAGATAAGGCAAGTGTAGCAGCAGAACCCAGGTGCCAGGTCTTTCCTCAGAACCTATACTTCTCCACGAAACCAGGCCTTCCACGCTGAGGTAGGAGGGATCCTGGCCAGAAGGTCAGCCAGCAGCTCTGGGAGGAAGGTTGCTGCGGTGGGGGCTCTGCTGCCATGGAAATCACTTCATTTCCTTCCACTCAAATAGCCTGCTGACTGGGTTCCTGCTCTGTTGAGTAAAAGGGTCGCTGACTCTCCCCAGAAGGTCGTTCAGTTCACATCCCCAAAGTCCTTCTATTCAGGCCCTGGGGAGGTGTAGAGACTCCTGAGGGCGCTCTTTCCTGAGGCTGGCTGACAGAAGTGGGGGAGGTTCCTGATAGTTCCCAGGCGCTGGTTGAAGTCCCCAGAGAATGGTCATGCAGGCTGGGGAGTCAAGTAGGTGGAGAGAGAAGGTCGGGGGCAGAGGACCCCTTCCTGAATCCAGAGCTCACATGGTTACCCGCCCACCCCGCATTTCCAGAAACTATCTCTTCCCCCACACAAGCCCTCATGGCCCAGTCCCGGGAAACCGGGAGCCCAGAGCACTTGTGGCCACAGAGACACTGGCACGCAGCCCTCAGGGTGGGCGGGGCCGGCTGCAGGCAGATGGGGACAAGGTGTGCTCCCGGGAGGCCTCGGGCTGAAGGTGGCCCTCTGAGAGAAGCACCCCAGCTTGGACAGGAAGGTTACAGGCCGGGGAGAGCAACCTAGGGCGCCCCCTCGGAGCAGTGGGAGTGGGAAGAGGGGCAGGGGTGGAGGGAACCCGCGATGGGAGGCCAGTGGGCTCTCCGCAGAGGCCAGCTTAGCCCACAGGAGCTGCCTGTGAGCAGGGGGTGGGAGGGCACTGCCGCCCTGTGGCTGCTGGGCTTCCCGGATCGCGGCTCTCTGCGCACGGGTCGCAGGGTCCTGTGACTCCGTATCCCCTCCCTCAAACCGCCCCCCTCGCGAGGCCGCGCCGCTAGGTGCCCTGTGTCGACAGGCAGAACCCCACTGCCCGCCTCGATGGTCCCCGCGCACTCAGCCAGCGGCCTCTGCTGTGTCTGCTGCTCCTGCTGGGTCTGCTGCTGCGGCCGGTTACCCGTGAAGACCACGCCGGGCACCTCCAGCACCCCAAGTCCGCGGGAGCGCACGCGGGCCCTGATGCAGGACTTCCCGCTTGTGGACGGGTGGCTGCAGTGTGTGCGGGCTGCTGGGGGCCGCTGGGTGCCTAGCCTGGCCCCGGGCAGGGCAGGAGGTCCGGAGCATGCAGAGCTAGTGGGGAGGCTCCCTCACACCACCCCTGGACGTCCTCTCCATCATCTATGGATGCCCTTCCCCTTCTCTGTCATCCCCTCCCTGGTGGGCACCCCTCAGCCCAGGCCCCAGCTGCTCCTAGTACAGTCTGTGTGACAGTGGGAGGTGGGGGACCCACAGGCTGGCCCAGGCCAGGCAATGTGTCCTGCCTGATCCCAAGGCCTAAGGAGCCCACCTATTTGCCTTGACCTCCCTCCAGCCACAACGACACGCCCCTGGCCCTGAGGCAGTTTTACCACCACGGGCTACAGGATGTTAATCTGCGCAATTTCAGCCATGGCCAGACCAGCGTGGACAGGCTGAAAAATGATCTCGTGGGTGCCCAGGTACCAAAGGGACACACAAGGTGCCACCATGGCTGCTGGGGAATGTGGGGCAGTTTGGGGGCCTCAGAGACCACAGGTTAGTCACATTGGAACTAAGTTACCATAGTGACCTACAAAGTGCCATGCCATGGATGCTGGGGGAACAGGGGTCACAGTGAGCCAACCTGACGGGCATCCAAGTACCACAGAAAAAGCAACGCATTACATGTGACTTCTGGGCTCAGTGAGTGTTGTGCCAGCTGAGGAGGCTATGAGAAGCCCAAGGAGCTCCAAAGCCCAAACTAAGCCCTTGCCTTCCCTCAGTTCTGGTGAGCCTACGTCCCATGCCGGACCCACGAACGCGATGCTGTGCGCCTCACCCTGGAGCAAGTTCACCTCATCTGCCCCATGTGTGCCTCCTATTCTGAGCTGGAGCTTGTGACCTCAGTTAAAGGTAGACGGGGGACTTCCCTGGTAGTCCAGAGGTGAAGACTCCACGCTTCCACTGCAGGGGCCTCGGGTTTGATCCCCGGTGGGGGAACTAAGAGCCCTCATGCTGCGCGGCACGGCCAAAAAAACAAAAAAAAAATGGTAAACAGACTGGTGGTGGTAGGTGTTAGGGACTTCAGTTAGCTACCCCTGCCTCTGAAAATGATCATCTGACCTACCTGCCCCCAGCTCTCAACAATACCCGGAAGTTGGCTAGCCTCATTGGTGTAGAGGGCGGCCACTCACTGGACAGGAGCCTCTCCATCTTGCGTAACTTCTATGCGCTGGGTGTGCGCTACGTGACACTCACCCACACCTGCAACACGCCCTGGTGAGCACAGTGCAGATGGTAAGGGCCCAGTGAGGCAGGGATCTGCCCAAGATCACGCTGGGGCCCAAAGCAAGTTTACCCCTGGGATCCAGCCCTGAACCTGGGGTCGGGAGGGGAATGGAGGTTTGCAGAACAAGACTGAATCCCCAGAAGGGCCCTCCTACTGCCAGGCACAGCCCAGTTTGGGTCCCTCCTCTTGCACCAGGGAGTTGCAGGTGTAGACGGTTCGACAGAACCTCTTTCTACGCTCTTGTAGCCAAGTCATGGCCACCAGTCAGACTGCCTCCTGGCCATCCAGCAGGGCACAGAGCTCAGCAAAGGGTATCCACCCCTTCTACAGCAATGTCAGTCGGCTCACCGGCTTTGGCGAGGTAAGGACCCGGCTTCCATACCCTGCCCCACATGAATGTACAGCCCCGCCTGTGCCCTACAGATAAATACACACAAGATAAATGCAGCCCTCATGCCCTCTCCCCATCCTGTCCCTGCAGAAGGTGGTGGCAGAAATGAACCGCCCGGGCATGATGGTGGACTTGGCCCATGTCTCGGATGCTGTGGCACGGCGAGCCCTACAAGTGTCACAGGCACCTGTCATCTTCTCCCACTCAGCTGCCCGGGGTATGTGCAAGAACACTCGCAATGTTCCTGATGATATCCTGCAGCTTCTGGTGAGAGACTGCCCTGGCCCTCAAACCTAAAGCAAGAGATTCAAACCAGGAGCCCTTGAACCTGAGCCTCTTCTCCCTCCATTTCCTCAAACGCCAGGTTAAATATCTTCTGCCCCCAAAACCCACGGTCCACAGCCCCTGAACTCTTCAGCCCTAGGTGGGGGTCTAGGTGGTAAGATACTCCTCCAAACCCAGAAACCCAGGGCCAACACACCACCCAGACCACGGCTGCGGCTCCTCCATTCACACAAACCCAGAGAGGAGACGACTCTGACCTCAAAGCCAGGGCTGAACACCTTCCTCACAGGGGCCGAGAGAGTGAACAGGCAGCTGGCTGTGCTGGGGGCCAAGCTGACTGTCCACGGGTCCGCCCCTGCAGAAGAAGAACGGTGGCATCGTGATGGTGCCCTTGTCCGAGCGGGTGCTGCAGTGCAACCCGTTAGCCAACGTGTCTACTGTGGCAGGCGAGCCTCACCCTGGGCTCTCTGAAAACTCGGATTTGGAGCTGAAGCTGGGTCCAAATTTAGGGAGGACTTCAGAAGAGCCCCAGTGGTTTGACCCACCTATTGGCAACAGGTACAGCACCCAAAAACCCAAGAATGGACAGTACACAGCACCTTGGTGCCATGTGGAACTGGAGCCACAGAATCAAAACTGCGATACGGATGGGTATCAGGGAGGCTGTCAGACACTGCTTTATGTCAAACACATAAAGAAAATATCCACTATCAGAACCGTTGTCTGACTGACTTTTTTTCACATCTTTCTGACAAAATTCGTGAAGTTGTGAGTACCACAAGCGTCATTACACTTCTGTTCAAGATGTACTCTCTGGCTCACAATCATTGTTTAGCTTCTGTATATTGCAGTGTACATGAAGGTCTGTATTAGTCTGGTTGGGCTGTTATAGTGAAATACTATAGACTGAATGACTTAAACAGCAGAAATTTATTTTCTCACAGTGCTGGACGGTGGAAGTCCAAGATTAAGGTATTGAATACCATAAGAATTGGTTTCTGGTGAGAACAATCTTCCTGGCTTGCTGATGGCTGTCTTCTTGCAGTGTCCTCACACGGCCTTTCCTCTACGAGCAGAGGGAGAGAGATCTCTGGAATCTATTCCCCTTCTTATAAGGACACCATCAGTCCCTGTCAGATTATTACCCCACCCTTATGACTTCAGTTAACTTCAGTTACCTCCCTAAAGGACCTATCTCCTATCTTCTACAGTCAAATTAGGAGGGGCCTCAACATATAATTTTTGGGGGGACACAATTCAGTCCATAACAACAACTTAAGATAGCTTTCTCTGATTTTCAGTCTTTCACTAATACCTCCCTCTTTGTCTATGAATTATTCAAGTTTCCTTAAATTTTTTTTTAATTTTCTTAAATTATCCCTTCCCTTTAAATGCTGTCTTCACTTCTTAATGGGCATCTCTTGCAAATGAAGGCACCTTTCCTCACAATGTATTGATTACTCTCCCCACTGTAACACAGCGTCTTCTCCCATGACTTTCCTGAAATGGTTCCACTTTTGTTCATAAAAGTTTAGTCATCCAATCAGATGGTTTATTTTCAGTTCCCACAGCATTTTGCCTTTGGGAAACAACTGGCTCCGTTAAATGGTGCTTCTTTGAAAACTACCTTCCTTTATGTTTTATAGCAATTTTATGATTTCTGTTGGCATACCACCTAGCTTCTTTCTCATCATTCTTTTTATGTTTATTTTTCAGTTGTTTCTCTCCTCACTCCTTAGCGTTAGATACTACAGACAGTTGGCCTTCTTCTCATGTCTTATATACTCTGTCTCTTACTCCAGCAGCTTTGTTTACCATTTAATATATTATCTGCCAGGCGCCTTCCATCTGTTACCAGCATCTCTCCCTCTGTCTTTGTCATTTCAGCCTTCGCTATGCTCTCTGAGCTCTCACAGGCAGATCTATTGAACACAGGAATCTCAGTGGAACATACGAGTACGTTATTTCTCTACTGAGTAAAGCCCTTACAGGTCACATGGTCCTGATCCATCTTGCAGCCACGTCATCTGGACTATTTGACCTCCAATGTCACAATAGCAGAGGACCAGACAAGAGGGACACTGGCTCCTAATGACCTCAGCTCAGAAGTGATACACTTGATTCTGCTTCTTTGCCACTGGCCACAACGAATCAAAGGAAAACAGTTGAACTACAAAGGAGGATGAAAAATGTAGATAAGCACATAGGATATTTGATGAGCGCTATCTCAAGGTGACATCACCTCCCATCAAACTTTTATTTCACAGAGAAAACACAGACTATAAAGCAAAAACACCCCAAACTAACTTTTTCTCTTTACGTCCAAGAATAGCTTTTCGACATAGTTTATAAATACCTATTCTCACTTCCTCAGTACCTTCCATTCATTTTCCCACCTCATTGGGATTGTTAAGGTCTTCCTCTTTAGCGATTTTATTTTGGCTCCCTCCCATTAAAAATTACTCCCGCTTGATGCCAAGTAATTCTCTAGTTACCTTTTCTCTCTTCCTAATTTCACAGTGCAGTTTATCAAAAATTGTATTTATTCTCATTGTCTGTATTTTCTTATCTTTATGTACCTCGTGACTCACACAATTTTGCTCTTTTCTTCTTACTTATCTGCACTGGAATTGCATTCACCAACATTTAATTTGTGATTAAATTGAGTGAATGTTGTTTGGTCATTCTGTCACCTTTCAGCAATATTTGATTTTGTTGATCAAACTTGTCATCTCAGAAAAATCTTTCACCTTAACAACAGTAGCATCTTAGCCTGCTACTTCTTCCTCCTGCCTCTGGACATCCTTATCTCTTTCATTGGGCACTCTCACTTTGCCCTCTGCCAAGAGATGTGTATTTCTCAGAAGCTCTCTTCTGCCCTTGATAGATGGTCTCATCTACTCTTGTGATTCCAGCCACCATATATATCACAGATCTTGACCTAAAACTTACATATCTCTCTCCTGAGTCTCTTACAAACTTAACTAATTGCCAACTGAACAACTCTGCCCAAATATAACATGGACACTTAAAATTAATTATGTGATGTTACTGAACGATTAATTTTACCTTCAATACTTACTTCCACTATTCATCTCTCTACGTCATTTATACCACCACTATCTGTACACTTGTCCAAGTTGGATACTGGGGGAACACTGAAGACTCTGGACTCTGACAACCCTCAGAATGGGAGAAAATATTTGCAAACAAAGCAACTGACAAGGGATTCATCTCCAAAAAATATAAACATAAATAAATTTGTAAACTATATAAGCAACTCAAGCAGATCAATATCAAAAAAAAACACAAATACCGTATAATATCACTTATATGTGGAACCTAGAAATATGGTACGGATGAACTTATTCGCAAAGCAGAAATAGAGACCCAGATGTAGAGAAGAAGCACATGGATACCAAGGCGGGGGGAAGGGCCGGATCAATTTGGAGATTTGGATTGACATATATACACCAGTATGTATAAAATAGATAACTAATGATAAACTATGGTACAGCACAGGGAACGCTACTCAATGCTCTCTGGTGACCTAAATGGTTAGAAATATTAAAAAGAGGGAATATATGTATAGGTATAACTGATTCACTTTGCTGTACAGCAGAAACTACCACAACATTGTAAAGCAACTATACTCTAATAAAAATTAATTTAAAGGAATAATAAAACTCTGGACTCTGTATAATCATCCCTCACCTTCATAATTAATTCAGTAACCAAGTACTCTCTAACCTAAATTCCTACTATCCCTCAATATTGTCTACTTTTATTCAAGCCTCTTGCCACTACTTGGTTCTGAGCTACATTTTCTCTTATTTATGGAACATAAACAGTCTCAACTTTTAACAGAATAAATCTTTTAACAGAATAAATATTCATTGAGTACCTACAACACTGGTAAATAAGGACATTGTTCACATGCAGTTTACAATGTAGTAGGGGCAATGAACTATAAAATAGAACTATACCTCTCATAGGTAACTGGACAGCCAAGTTTTATAAGAACACGTAGAAAGGGAATTTAATCTCTAATGGAAGTCATGAAAAGCCAGAGATTCAATGTTTATTTTGAAACATATGATGAGAGTGCATTAACCGAGGATTGAATGAGTAAAGTATGATACAAATTGATGACATTACCTGGAGAAAGTTCAGCATTAAGAGAAGTCTAACCCTGAAGTCTACTGAGTATTGCTGAAAATTTATGGAAGAAGGAGATGCTAAGTAAGGATAGAGAAAGCAGATGAGGGTGGACTAGTAGGCAAGAGCACAGTGCTTGAAGCCTTTTCACCAAAATTAAAGAGAAGCTATCAAAGAGCTCTAAGCCGTTGAGTGAAACTTAGGTTGCAATGCAGAGAATAAACAAGACAGAAATAATACTGGAGTCAGGGAAAAAGTGAACTGGGATGTTACATCCTAGTAAGAAATGTAAAAGATATGACAATGGACATAGAGAAGAATGGACATATATGTGTGTGTGTGTGTGTGTGTGTGTGTGTGTGTGTATAGATATACATATATATACACACATATGTGTGTATATATGTGTGTATATATATATATATATATATATACATATATATATATAGTATAATTATGACAACTCTTAGGGATTGTTCCAGAGTTTAAGGGAGGGGAGAAGAGTAAAGAATGACTCTCAGTTTCTTGCTTGGTTAATTGGGTTAAAACAGTTTGCAATAAAAAAGATTTAGCTTAAGTCATTTAATCATTTTAAGTGCATTCTGAATCCTATACAAATAAGTTTGAGAAATTTAAGAAAATTGTGTTTCCTTAAGTTTTGCATATCTTTTGTTATTCCATGTAAATTCCCTTCTTTTTCATATGATTAAAGTTATGAAAAAAATAAGAGAAATGAAAGAAAATAAGATCTTATGAAAAATTATGAATGATCTTTATCTGTTTTTGTGCTTACTGTAATTTCTTATTGTTTATCTCTCTATATACATATTCTGAGATATCTTCTCAGACCTGCTGAATCAATCTGTGAGGAGTAAGTTTAACTAATCACTCAGATGAACCTAAAATTGGTTCATCTACAGGAATAACCAACATAAGAGAGTAGTCATGGTAGTCTCAAAATTAGAGAAGACTTCCCAATTATTCCCATTATGTCAAAGAGAGAATATGAGCAGGTACTTCAAGTATCCGAACTTCGTATGATTAGATTCTGCAAAAGCATTTTAAATAGAAAAAATACATAGAAGAAAGGTTAAGACAAAACTTCCCCAGGATAAAATGGATCCCGTATTTTCACCAGATGCCTTTACTTAGGAAAAAGAAATGTTAAAGAATTGTAACAGTATCCAACCTGGAAAACAAAATACAGAAATTTTCACCACTAAGCCTGAGCTCTGTACAACTCTGATTTAGTGTTTTTTCGAGCCTTACACAGCAGTCTCTATTTTTAAAATATTTATAAGTAACCCATTTTGTAGGAAAACACCTAACTTTCATCATAAGAATTATGACACTTTATATTTTTATTCCAGCCTAACTTTTATACTCTATTTTCTACCATTTGGCAACTTATACCCTACGCTCTAGTCAAAAAAAAATCTCATTTACAATCACTTAAACATAATGTGTTGGTTCTCAAGTCCAGGATGTTCCTTCTTCCTGGTATGCCCCTGACCTTCTCTCCACGTGGAACATTCCTACTGACATTCAAAACCTAATTCCAAACCCCCTCATTGTTGGCATTCTCTTTAATATCCCCTATTAGCAGGGTTAGTGACTCCAAGTTCTGTTTTACAAAGTTACATTTTTATGATCTATTTATTTAATAGCCTCTCCCTATTTGATTGTAATGAGTTGTTTATGCATCTCTCACACTCTCTTTTGAGTTCCTCTGGCCTTTATTTTTCCTTTTATCTCTTACCCATAAGCACAGTGCTTGCCCCATAGTACGTGCTCAACGTGTTGGCTGAGTGAAAAAAGACACCTTTTAGCTCTAATCATTTGTGAAATGTCATTTAAAATGACATCAGATTACCCTTTGTTTCCTAACTTAATTTCTAGTACTATAGAATGTACACTCAGAACATCGTCAGTGGCCTACAGAAACAGTGTTCTCACTGGACTTCATGCATATAGTCAACCCCATTATAACTTTCTCTGGCATACAACTGCCAGACATGTTATTTAAAAAAAAAAGATGTACCAACCCCTCACCTATTGGAAAACTTCCAGAAGCTCTCCATTCCTTATTGTATCTTTTCTATTTGATTTTTCAAATACCTCTGTCTTACTTCATCTATTCAGAACTGGCTTTTCTACCTTTGCTTTCATTTTTAATTTCATTCATATCATTATCTGCACTTACCCATAGAACCTAAGCATATTTCAGTTTCTTATGCAAGTTTCCTCACTAGAGGTCAAAGGGGCAAGGACTACTGTCATAAAATATTAAATAAATAGACGATAGGACTTTGTTCTATTGGTCTGGGAAAATTACTACCTGAAACAAAAGAATTCTGGAAACTGAAGGCATCAGACCAGTCAGCTTTGTTTACTTCAGACTCAAATCAATGTCTTGTCTTTACCTGAGCTCTGGTTACATTTAGAAAAAAGTACTGTAAATACAGTGAATGAGCAAGGCCACTATCTGAGACATGTCTGGGTCCTTAGTATAGTAACTGGGGGAATGGTAAGCATTGGTCAATGTTTGCTGATTGATGACTCAATAGATCTGGTTAAGCCTCACCATCAGAATTCCAGACTTTTTAACAAGCTTCTCAGTCTTTTCAACCCAAAGAAAAAACTAAAGAAAACCGGATGACAAGAATTTCAAATTGTAAAATACCCCGATTGTCAAATTTAAATAGGGATATCCTGTGCAATGGAGAGGCTGGCTGGTGCCAATTTCACATTTTGTTCTCTAGTGTCTGGACAAAGCCTGCTCTGCCAGTGAGCTGACAGGTCGAGAGCACTCCAGCTTCCACAGACACCCGAGAACTTTCTATTTTTCATGGTCTTCCTACCTTACCTAAGGGAAGGACTATATTCACAATGAAAAGAGTTATGATTCATCACCAGTAGAGAGATTCTTCCACTTTCTGGGTGCCCACGTTAAAAGTCTGGTATAGTCAACACTCCCTCTAACATAGATCATGTATTGAAATGAGAAAACTATCACCTAATATGGCCAGAGAGATGAAGGGACTTGGCCCAGCTGAGCCCAGGAGACACCACTAATTCAAAACCTCAACCATTAACGTAGTGATTGTGATCAAGGAGACTTACAGCACATAAGAGATTCAAAAAGCACATTAATCCACCTCTGGCAACACTGCCAGTTTAAAAGAATGATTAACCTTCTCTCCCACTTGATTCAACCTGGCTATGTATTATACCACTCTAAATGCTAGCAGACTCTATGCTCATGGCCTCCATTAGGTAGCACTTAGTATACATGAAAACTTTCTTCAAGAAGTAATTACTTTTGAAACCATAAACATTTCAGTTGGGAAAAGTGAAAAAGAAAGGAGGTGCAAGTAAAGGGAACTAGGAAAAAATAAGAAAATACCCTCAAATATAAACATGTTGATTCAAAAAATAATTTAATGGGGATTTAAATGATACTAGGTGAGCATTTATTCTGTTTCTGCTTTAAATAAAGCATTCTGTTCTATTTGTTAGGTGTTGTACTTGTTTAGTATCTAATGTCTGTTAAAAACCTCTCGAAAGAGATGTATTCATTCTGGTATCCTAAGCACCTATCTGGATGAAAAGCACAAGCAATGGGAAGTCATGGGGCATAATGGACCTTGCAAAGGCTCTGAAATCCATCTCTTACTTATGGTCTTTGAGACTCAGCCTCCTCCTCTATGTAGTGTTCATAAAACTTAGTGGAGATAGAACACTAGGGACACAGAAGGTCAAAGGAGGTATTTACTACGACTTTCCAAATATCTTCCTTTAGGAAAACAAATATATTTTATTTGCAATGAGGCTTTCTTGTGAATTTTATTCTTCTAAAGAAGAATATTTTTAGTGAACAATTGATTCGTTTGCCTCCCTGTGCTACTTTATTGACAATACTCAGGTAGGGGTGGTTTTCTCTCAAGCAGTTACCTCCATGTGATTTGTATATCAGACCTTCCTAAAAGCATGTTTTCCTGCTCTTTCGTTCCACCCCATCCCAGCTCTACTTAAAATATTGTGATCCTCTATTAAAATGCACAGAACCCTGGGAAAATAAGGAGAAGCAAAATGTTTGTCACTGCCAGCTCTGGTACGCATATATCAGAGGCTAAATTATAACTGATGAAGACAGAAATGGGACCCATTATCTGTCTGACTTCAGAAACCAGAAGTGTAGCTACTACAAGCTGATGAATTGGAACTCAGATCAAGGCCTAGAGTGGAGAGGAGTCTTCTGAACAGAAGGGGAAAGTAAACCAAGGGCAGCGTTTAATTATTTAATAAGAAGTAAGAGAATGACTAGGGTGTTTTTACAGAACAGGATATAATATTGAAATAAAATCCCCCAAAGTGACACAGAAACATAATGCAATCCTCTTAAGCTACAACCCTTCCTAAACCAAACCATACCATTCTCTTCACACATCCTGGAAAGTCAAAAGAAAGGGGATACTGATCTGCATCACACTGGCATTAGAAGCAGATCTAGTTTTAATGAAGTATTACTTCATGGACTGAAGTTTCCCCCCAAAAAGGGTAAGCTTTTTTCTCAAGAAACATCACTGTGTAATAATCAAGGAGCCAGGGATGGTGGTATTAATTGTTCTAAGTACAGGGATTTGTTTTGCAGAAAGAAGTACCAATCAGAAAGAGAACTGACCAATAATTACTTAACAAAACTGCTTCAGAAGTAGATTTCTAAATCTACTTTTAGATTGATAGTTAGAAAAATCTTACTAAGTTTATTCATTTAGAGGAAATCTGTGCAAGCCTCTGAAACCAAGAGGTATTGTATCAAAAGAGATAAGGTCACTAGACACTTATGTAAGAGCTACTTCTTCCTCAAATGGCCACCATATAGTCATTTCTGACTATTACATTACCAAGAAGTAACAATGCACCTTTAGGAAACTAGTATGAAAGAAAAACATAATAAAATTTTTTGCAGGTGACTCTTTGATCTCATAGGTGTGTGTTAATTTTCCAAAGTTGGGACTGGATCCTGCCTTTACAAAATGCTCCTTGAAATATCACATTGAAAATCTTCTCTTTTACTCCTTATTGTAAACACTGTATATGTTTTTAAGAAGACCAATAAAAAATATGGACTATGGGGCTTCCCTGGTGGCGCAGTGGTTGAGAGTCTGCCTGCTGATGCGGGGACACGGGTTCGTGCCCCGGTCCGGGAAGATCCCACATGCCACGGAGCAGCTGGGCCTGTGAGCCAGGGCTGCTGAGACTGCGTGTGCAGAGCCTGTGCTCCACAACGGGAGAGGCCACAGTAGTGAGAGGCCCGCGTACCGCAAAAAAAAAAAAAAAAAAAAAAACATATATATATATATATATATATATATATATAGAGAGAGAGAGAGAGAGAGAGAGAGAGAGAGAGAGAGAGAGACTATGAAATTATTTTTCCAGTAGTGAAATTGTGGAGAATACATCTTGCATTTCTACTGTATTCCCGCAAAAAGAGGAAGTTCTTTTCCACAAAGACTCTCATCAATGTTAACTCTGGGAGAGAAGTATTTGTAGTTGTCTCATGCTTTGTGGTGAGAGACTCGCACTTTTTCCCGTCTCTATTGTGGGAAACAGGGCACACTTTGGGCTGAGAATTCATGCTGTGGTCGGAAAAGAAAGAAACAAAAAATACCCTCATTAACACTGCTCTTTAACAAGTTCAGCAAATGGGCTTCAGGCATTCTAAACAGCAGCAATTAAAAAATAACTTTAGATTTCATACATTTCTTCCAGTAGGATGAAAAGCTGAGGTATGTTAACTTTAATTTTATGGTTTGGGTGAATACCGAGTTCGATTACTCCCTGTCAAAGCAGAAATCAGCCTCTTACAGGGAATAAGTGCTAATTAAGCAAAACAGAGTAAGCATGTTATATGAAGTATATTTGATTCTTTCCTGTGCACTTTGGCTGCACAAGCTCTAACCACAGTTTCCGGAGGGACCATCAGTGCTCCCTAAGAATGCCAATGCAGTGTTCCGTCCAGTTAGTGGGGCGCAGAGACCAGTCAGAATGCTGATGCTTTCCACAAAGGAGATGGGGCTAGGGAGGCAAATGCAATCAGGGAGTATTACCTCTGTCTTGTGTGCCTGCTACAAAACCGTGTCCTCTCAAGACTGCTCTATCCCTTCTTTGCTTTATACGTGTATGTGTAAGTTTGTATATGTAAGCTTTACAAGTCTCTCATAAGAGAAAACTGAAAATGCCCAGGAAAAAGACAAAACTGCTTCAACAGAGAAAGGTCTCTCTGTTCCAGTTGAAGAGGATATAGAGTTAATAACAGGAAATATCCATCCCCTGAAACTGTATGAAACATGGATGCTTCCACAATTTACTCAAGGTCTCACTGACCAGGCTATAAGTAATTTTAATTATTATTTCTTATGATTATGGTTGATAAAAAGTCTCAGTGGTATGCTAAAAATCTTTAACACTTGTTGACCTTTTTTCTTGATAGCTTTCCTCCTCCCAGGCTCCAGCCAACGGCAGCAGTAACAGATATCCAGATCTTAAGAGGATAGAAGTATAATGGTGCACTGAATATGGAAAGGAAGAACCAGTAATGGTTCCTATACATTCATAACGCAAATCAGCATCAAACTAAGCTTCCCCAAGAAGAAGCTGACAGCAAATAGTTTCTCCTCTTAATGAACTGAGGAAACAACTTTGAAGTTATCCGTAGCCACCGCTTCTGAAGCGACCAGTAGCTTTGCAACTATTAGTTTACTTGTATTAGATTAATTTATATTAGAGTTTATTTAATGCAATTGCTCACAAATTTTAAACCATTTTGTAGAGTAGTGTTCTGTATCTGTTTAAATGAAATGCTTTCCTAAGCTCAAAATCAGTGTTTTTATGTTGTGTAAATTATGAAATTACTGTGGAATATCTGGTAAACTTGATAGGAAACCGCAGATGTCAGCACTTTGCTGGGCAAGATTTAAAGTGGCCCACACCATTAGCCCTCATCAGGAGCAGCAGCAGTGGGCTAAGTCATAAGGGCACGCCCATCCATTACACTCACCCAGGATACTGTGAGTGAGAAACAAAGGGCAGTCAGACAGGGACCTCTATGCTCAGATTCCACTGCCAAGAAATGGCCTAAGTCAGCTCTTGTTGTTGAAGAAAATAACCCTTTAGGAATCAGACTGAATCCTATTTTAAGTTTTAGAGGAGGAAGGATACTATTTAAACATTGATGAAATGTGCCTCTTTTTTAATCAGCATAGAAATTTATTTGAATTCAAAAGAATATGGTTATATTTAGCATAGTGTAATAATTATCTAAAGCACGTATCATCGTTGGCTCTGAAACAGTTCTAAAGATGTCATTCTTTTGAAGTCAAAAAATATGCAGTAAAAATGGACAAGGAAGCAAAAATATGAAAAAAAACAAGTTTGCTGAGTATGTGAAGTTGTTACAAGAGGGGCACAACAAGATAATGTAACAGAGTCCAAATTACATAACATGCAGCAAGGAGTTCTCTTGCTTTAACAACTCCTAGAAAATAAACCAGTAATCCCAATGCAAGAATATCACCACTGGGTTATTTAAAAAGACAAATTTTCTGAGGGACACAGGTAGTAATTCACTATACTTCCCCTTTCTCTAATATCTTTTCTCACACCAATTTCTTTTCTTTCCTCGAGGATAGATTTTATCCTGTTGAAAACAATTTTAGTTTTATTTGTAAAGTGGAGTAAATAATATCCTGAGTGAAGTAGGCAGCGTTTTAGCTGAAGATGCTCAGGAATCAAACTTTTGAAAAAGGCCAATCAGCTAGCTAGCTAGCAGTTACCATCAGTGGCTTGCAGAAAAAAAAATTACAGATGATATGTTTGCTAAATAGATAAAAAGAATAAGCAGTTTAGAATGGGTGAAAAATCCCAGGATCTATTGTGACCTAGACCAGAGGTCCCTAACCTTTTTGGAACCAGGGACCGGTTTCCTGGAAGCAAATTTTTCCAGGGAGGGGGGGCGGGGTGTGTGAGGTTCAGGCGGTAATGTGAGCCATAGGGAGCAGCAGATGAAGCTTAGTTGGCTTGCTTGCGACTCACCTCCTGCTGTGCAGCCCGGTTCCTAAGAGGCTGTGGACTGGTACCCGTCCAAGGCCAAGCGGTTGGGAACCCCTGACCTAGACACTCAAAAGCAGACAGCTGACCTCTGATTAAGCCCATTTTCCTGTGGAGTGAGCCATAAGGGGCTCCAAGACACAGTTTGGTTTCAATGTTTCAGTGTTCACAGCCAGAGGGCAAACTCAGAATGTCTCCTCCTCTTGCAAAAACTGGACCACGGATGAGAAGTCTTTTTTTTTGAGTAGCCCTTCACGCACAACATCCCTGCAGATCCGATGGGCTTGACTGCCCAGAAGGACTGGGCTCTTCGTGCTGGTAGCAGAGTCTCATGCTAATCCCAGATCCTTAGCCATGAGTGTTGCTCCGAATCCGCCCTGATAGTAATTAGCCGAGGGAACTCCATCCATCACCCCAGGTACAGGATTATAAGTGTCACTTGACCAACATTGTCCTGAGCTCGTATTTAGGATTTTAGCCAAGAGTTTTGGGTCAAGCCCTAACCTGAGTCCCAGATTCATAGCTTCAGCAGTTCCAATCCTACTAATAGCTAACAGCAAGTTTTTGCAGATCTTCGAAGCCTGGCCAGTCCCAACAGCTCCACGATGCACCACATGGGAGCCCATGCACCACAGCAGCTCAAGCCCTCCCATCCTAAGTGTGAGGTTGCCAGATCGAGCCATTCCCACGCTACCAGAAACAGGGGCATCCGTGAAAACCGCTCCCATTTTCTCAACTTCTTTGGCCAATTCTCTGAAAACCATAGGATCAACAGTACTGGAATCTATTAATAGTGAGTCTTTCTTCACTTTTTTTTGAATTCCATTTGCTCCACAATAAGCTTCTAGTGCATTGATGCATTGTAATAATTCTGTCACCTTTTTCGGCTACATCCCCTGCAGAAGACACTACCGGGTTCATCTGCATCTAGAACCTCTTTGCATGAATCAGGGAACACATCAACAACGGTGAGTGGCTAGCCATGTTTCATGAGCTCTTTTGCCACTGGACTCCCCACGTTGCCTACTCCAATGAATCCAACTGGAGTCTTGGAAGCTACTGACCTAGAACACAGCGCTGCAAGGCTGGCCACCACTGGCTGCTGCAGACGATTCCCTGTACCGGAGGCCGGAGGTAGCTCCATGGAGATGGAAGGAGGCTGCCACGCTGCCCGCGCCCCTCCTTCCCACGGTGACCTCCTCGACTCCCGGCTCACCCACTGGCTGCTATAGGGTGCGTGATGCGGAGGGCCGGCTCGGCTCTGGCGATTCTTAATACCTCTTTGGTACTAGGTTACACATACAATTTCACCTAGTGAGCGATTTAACAGAAGGAATTTTTTTCTACGGCATTTTTGTGACACAGCAGATAGAAGCGAGGTCACTATTTCTTTGAAAAACTGAATTAAAAATTTATAGAAAGTCATGATTCATTCTACAAATATGCCGAGTCAAAGAAACGTGAAAATTGATGCGATGGAGGAAGAGCGCTAGACTTCCCTGATGCTCAACTGGCACCTTTCTTCTGGTGTCAGAACATGGTTGTGTAACTCCTTTAATCCCAGTGGATTTTCCAAAAATTCCAGAATCTTCAGATTTTGGTAGCCCCTGTTTACTGCCTTTGCCCCCTGCATGCCAAACCCCACCCCACCCCGCACGCCAAACCCCACCCCACCCCGCACACATTTATTTTTTACCAGTTGTCCTCCGGGGTGTTTTTCTTTATATAGTTATTGCAGCAGTTTGTTAGACTACTGACCCCCAGTGCAAATGCCCCTCCCCCCCGTTTTCTCACCCTGTGTAGTTTTGTTCCACCTTGACCTGGGCTTGGTCACGTGACTTGCTTTGGCCCAGTGGCATATCAAGAGCTGAAGCTTGGAGAGTACTCGTGCTTTAGGGTTTGTCCTCATGGAAACCTGACCTGTTAGGAAGCCTGGCTAACCTAGTGGAGACTAGGCACAGGCCACAGCCAGCACCAATGGCCAGACATGTGAAAGCAACCAGCCCCGGTCCAGCAACCAGATGATGGCAGCCTCAGTAGTCACCTCAGGTGAAAGCAAGATAGATCCACCCAGGAGATCCCAGCCCATTCTGCTGATTCACAAATTGTGAGGAGATAAAGTGCCTGCTGTTTTAAACCACCAAGCTTAGAAGTAGTTCATCACACAGGAAGAGATATAACTATCTTCACTGTTAGATTATCTTCCCATTTTATACCATGTTTCCCCTCAAACGACTGTTCCTTTAGCCAAGATTCTAGGAAAGAAATAACAACTGATGAGGCTGATAGAGCCTTAACATTTTTTATAAGTTTTGTAAACTTTTAAAATAACTATGTTAATAAAATCAATATTTATTTGATCACAAAATTATTTTCTTCAGTTGCCTTAAGAAGTAATGCAGAATTGTACTAAGTTTATACATTTGGAGGCTCTAAAAATGTGTTATTCCTTGGATTCAAGTCCTAGTGTACTTTATGTGGGCATTCACGTTTGCAAAATGATTCCAGGAAAGTTGCGATTTCATTTTACAACTTTGGCCTAAGGAGTCTTATGATATTTTACCTGAGAAAAAGAACACATTAATTCCACTTTCAGCTATTAAACCCATGGCTTCCTGTATTTTCTAAATTCCCTATCAGTGAAGAAGACTATGTATAGCGTACAAGACTGTCATGATTAGGAGGAAGGTAGTACAGAAAGAGCCCATCAAATTAGGCATTGCCCAGTCATGTCAGTATACTAACGTGGCGAGCCACAGGCAGCTTGAAGCCTGGAAAAAAGACAGATACAATGTAATGATTATCCTAAGGATCCGGATAATGATTCCTATGATTTTGTTTTAAATATTAATGGCAGAGGATTCTGGGGAAATAGTGGTGGCTACAGAGAAGATTTTTATCCCTGAATATGCCACCCCTCCCCTAAATACACAACCCCCCACCCCCACAAAGAAGAAAGAAAAGCATCTAGGATAGCAAGATCAAAAACCCACAGACAACATCTACAACAAGGTGTCCACATGAACTGCAACATACAGCCAGGTAGGAACAAATCAACAACAGGAAAAAGACCTACATATGTGTATCCCAAGGTGTGTGGGAGGAAGACGAGGGAAGGACTCTCTCTCTCTTTCAGGAGAGCCAAAGGTTACTATGGTTCACGAACTCACTGAGATTGAAAAACTCACTGAGAACAGCGGCAGAAACTGGGAGTGAATGTTGCAGGCTCCACTTTGCAGCTGAGTGCAAGAACTTTGAAATGTTCTGAGGACGCCAAGTGTTCTGGGGTCTGTGAAACCTTGACATCTATCAAACCAAAGCACCATTCCAGAACAAATCCCCATACTCAACAAGGACAGGAAAGAGGAGGCCTGGGTAAATGGGCATAGGAGGGCCGAGGAGGAAGATTTTAGAAATTTTAAGGTCATTTTTTAAAATTATGTTGTGGGGCTTCCCTGGTGGCGCAGTGGTTGAGAGTCCGCCTGCTGGGACACGGGTTCATGCCCCGGTCTGGGAAGATCCCACATGCCGCGGAGCGGCTGGGTCCGTGCGCCATGGCCGCTGAGCCTGCGCATCCGGAGCCTGTGCTCTGCAACGGGAGAGGCCACAGCAGTGAGAAGCCCGCGTACCGCAAAAAATAAATAAATAAATAAATAAATAAATAAATAAATAAATAAATAAATAAATAAATAAAATTATGTTGTGAAAATAATAGAAGATAGTGAGCCCTGGAGTTCTGAAGCTAGAAATTATATTCTGATCTATGTTTCCCTCCTAAAGTGGAAACTTATTTCATTTAAAAATGAGTGACAGAAGAGTATTCCATTCACATCCTGTAGAAAATCAGTGAGAAAAAAAAAGAAAAAAGAAGGGTGAAAAGAAAGTTCCAGCAAATCCTGAACACGTGACAGAAAGACACGTCCACAGAACAAATGAAATTTATTGCCTGATATTGCGGAAAAAGTAAAAGAAATTTTCAAAGGAATAGAAACTGGTTTTAAGAAAAACATAAAAAAAATTAGAAAAATTCAGAAATGAAGTGATTGGAGAATAGCAAGATTTGAAAAGGTGAAAAATTCAGTAAGTAATTTGTTTAAAAAAAAATCATGTCTCGAGAGAAGGTTAAACTAGAAGGAACACAAGTTTGAATAAACACAGTGGATAATGTCTCCTTGGAGAAACAGCTGACTTCAAATCCAGCATAAGAAACGAACAAGATGTTCCTGTTACATCTTGTCATACAAGACAGCTGGGAAGACTCCAAAGACTACTGTGGTTGTGTGGAAAGGACTCAGGAGCCAACTTGAACAGGATCCGTGAACCTAAGAGGGGACAATCTCTGCATCGATACTTATAACAACCTCACTGAAAACAACAACAAAGAAAGAAAATACCTCATTAGTCATCTTTGGAAGAGTCAACCTTTCTCTCTCTTGTTTTTTCTTTTTTTGTAAAACTGGTAAATAAAATAAAAGAAACATTTATTCTTCCTTTCCTAATTAAACTGTAACTCAGGGCAACCAAGTGGTTGATGAAATAATGTTCTAGCTAGTAAATGAATAATCATCTAGTTAGTAGAATATCACCATTTGGTACCCTTAATAAATTAATGGATCTAGACATTGATCATTAATGGCTGCAATGTCACAGTAAGACAGACACTTTACAGTTCCTTTTGGAATTCATCAATATTATCTATGAAGTAAACTTGACAAAAAAATCACACCTGAATTATGTCCGTGCTCTAGATCTATCTACCAACTGACAGTAAATACATGGGCCAAAGGAGCATGATAAACATATAAGCAGAAAGGGGATGCAATCAGCATAATCCAGACAGTTGGGAACCCTACTGGATGAATGCTTTGAATTCAATGACAAATACTTGCAAGAAAAATGAGCAAATTGAGTTCTTTTAAACCTATACTTTAAAAGAAATTGTGTTTGGATCAGCAATCAAATAAATAATGGTTATTAAAATAAAAATACATTTATAGGACAATCAAGGAAACATGAACTGACTGGCTATTTGTTGATATTAAGGAATCATTATTATTTGCGGATGTGTGATAATGACATAGTTGAGCTTAAAAAGGGCAGTTCTTGCATTTTAGAAATATGTATACTGACGTTTTCACTGAGAAAAAGAAATCTGGGATTTGCTTTAAAATTGCTGGGGATTATGGTGGTAGTAGTAAGAGAGGGTATAGAGAAAATATATTGGCCTGAAATTGATATTTGATGAGAACAATTGATGAAAGTTTCTACTTCTTTCTTTTTACTTCTGTAGATGTTTGAAATTTTCCATACTAAAACATGTTTTATAAATGTAGATGGCTTGCAATTTGCTCTTCTGAGCTCTCAGAAGGCAAAAAGCCATTCTTAAATTAGGAGCTTTCTTCTCTAGCCAAGAATTCTAATGATAATTTTGTCCCAACTGGCCAGTGCACTCAGATTGCTCTGAGATCTGTTGGTGGAAAAAAAATCAGCACAAACAATAAGGAGGCTCTTCAGTCTTAGAAGAAAACAACAAAGAGTAAAGGCTGCTGCTAAGTCTGGGGCAATAGTGTAGTTACCAGTATAAGACAAAATATTAGTTTCTTCCAAAATCCACTTGTTACTACTGTGTATACTTTTGCAGCAAAGTATCTTTTCTACGTTGTCAGCATTAAAGTAAATTTACTATTTAGGTAGCATTTAAATTATCATATACTCAAAGCCTAGAAAGAATCCCCTAGGCTGAAATGACATTAAATCTTATTTTGGCCATTGCAGTGTATTCTCCAGTCTTACTTGCTTTGTCTATAACTGTCGTAAAAAGGTGTGAGGAGATCTGCCAATATTAATGCCAGGATTCAAAATGAGTTCTTTGTAGCTTGCTTCCTTCAGGATCTTCTGCCCTCAGACCCATGTATTTACTTAATGCCTCAGATTATTGTATATGTCACATCTTTCCAACTAGAAGACAAGCTCCTTTAAGGGCAGTGACTAGTCTCATCAACATCGAATTTACTCCAACACCAGTGCTTTCAAAATGTGTGTTGCTTAGTATATGTCTGATCGTAAGAAGTTATAGAAACAATTCTACTCTAACTAAATAATAATGATACTACTACTACTATTTCTACTACTACTGCTAATAAAATGTATGAAATAGAGTATAAATGGGAAAATAAAGATCACACTGGAAATCCCAGACTATAAAATGAATGATCCCAAAGCCACTGGCCAATCCATCGACTGTAAACAGTTACTTGTGAATTGGTCAACATTTAAATGCATAATTGAGAGAAGGGCTAAAACAAATTTTATTACCAAAAAACACAATTTTTATACCTACAATTTTTGAGCTCAACTAACCTGTAGTTTTAACAGAAATAGATGAGATTCAAAGTATTCATTCAGTTTCCTAAGTGATCCATTCCCTATCTTTCCTTATGAAACAATCAGTTATAACTCTAATAATTTGTCAAGGATTCACCAATCTCTACTTCCTTTATTTTCCAAGGTTTGGTATCATTACAAAATCAAGTCCTTTGGCGGAATTTAATAGTTTCAAAATCCCTCATCAATATTATTCACTGGGATAAAATAATATGAAAAGTTAACAAACACTGACTATGTGCTGAGAAATGATCCTTCAGTGATTCACTCCAGGTGGAGACTAGCCTTCAGGCTACACCTGAGGTAGAATTTGAATTCCAAAGTGGACCTTTAAACCACAGCTCATCTTCTCTTTTTAAAACCATCAGAAAGAAGCCTGTTGCCTGACCTTTGAGATTCTGCAAAGAGACCATATTTAGATCTTTTGTCTCTTTTAACTTCCCTAGTCCCCTTCTCTACTTTCAGAATAGTGATTCCCAGATAAGTACAATGAGTTCAAACAGTGTGGTTAAAGGGGTAATTAGTCTGCTCTGCAGCCAAGTTACTCACAGAATAAATAAGTTGGCTTTCACAGTGGTTAGCTTCTTCCTGGGCTTTGTTTAGAGGGGTCTCAGCTCAAGCAAGCAACCTGTCAGCAGCCTGAAATAACTCTGTGGAAATCTAATGGCATATATGTAAAATATGTCTATGAAACCTTTTATTCAATCTTAGGTGCATAATTTTACTACTTCTTTAGGCCTGGAAAAGGATATTCAGCCACAAAAGGACAGAAAAGAAAATGTGTATAATACCTCATGCCCTCCTCACACCCTAGAACCTTATTTTACCCCTGTTTCATCAGAAAATGATGTATACTGTAAGAAACATTTTTTAAATTAGTTGATCAAATATTTAAGTGCACTAAGTCTCTGTATTTATTAGAGCAAATATAGTTACCTTTCTGTCCCTTTCTAAAAGAAAGCAAAAGATACAGTTCTTTTTTCTTAAGACTCAGGGTTTATGGATATTAATTATTACACTATATTGACACCCAGACATGTTTATAGGAGGCTTTTGAGACATACAGACCTATTTATTCCCATACCAAATGGCACTTCTTTTTCCTCTGCCTTCTGCTTGTATTTTTTCTGTTGCGATTATATCCCACTGAGGCTGCTACATGTCTTTGTTTGATTTGAGGTTCTGAAGGTAAGACTGTATAGTCTCCTTTTTACAGAATAATAATGGGTTTTATGACTGTTTGCCTTCAGAAGCCTCTTTTTCCACTCATTCTCATTTCATATCTATGGTGAGGTGTCTAAAACAGATGAGTTAGTTCTGAACTGGTGATATATAAATCAATTATTATTTGATTCATATTCAAAGCAGCTCCTCCTAAAATAGCGGCCTTCCTGCCTGTGGGATGTAGTCTAACCTACTGCCTGGATCTACACCCACCAACATCCATATTTTGTCTATTGTTACCTTGGACACTTGTAGGAACTGAGTGAGTTTCTGTTTCTATAGTGTCCATTGACAGACAAATGAACAAAGAAAATATGTCACATATGTAGAATGGAATGTTATTCAGCCTTAAAAAATAAGGGAATCTTGCCATTTGCAACAACTTGGATGAACCTTGAGGGCATTATGCTAAGTGAAATACGTCAGAGAGACAAAGACAAACACTGCATAATCTCACTTTTACGTGTAATCTAAGCTGCTCTCACAGAAACCGAGTAGAATGGTGGCCGTCAAGGGCTGGGGAGTGGAGGAAATGGGGAGTTGTTGGTCAAAGGGTATAACCTTCCAGTTATAAGATGAATAAATCCTGGGAGTCTGATGTACAGCATGCTGACTATAGTTAACAACACTCTATTGCATACTCAAAAGTTTCTGAGATAGTAGATCTTACATGTTCTCATCACACACACACACACACACACACAAAAGGTAATTGTGTAAGGTCATGGATGTGTTAACTAACCTTATTGTGGTAATCACTTTGCAATATATACATGTATCAAATTATGATGTTGTACACCTTAAACTTATACAGTGTTATATGTCAATTATATCTCAATAAAACTGGAAAGAAGAAAAAGATTCACATGGAGAAGGGTGAGGCTGGTAGAAAAAAGCCACTGCCTTGAGCAGTACCGAGGTGGGCGGAAAGCCATGGGCCTCTATTAGCACTGCTGGGTAGGTTCTGTTCCCACGTGTGGGGAGGGGGTAGGACAGCACAGCTGTTGTGATCCTTACTGCAGGCCCTAGGCAGCCTCAGGCAACTTTTCAAAGTTAGATGCTGAAAACCAATAAATGAAACTATAAGGAAGAATTACATAAATGCCTTTATTCTACTTCTGGTCCTCTTGGCAACTTTTTCCATCTAAAAGCTGCACCCTGCAGTTCTCAGAGCAGGAACATTAACATGGATCAGAAGTTTCCAAACTTTTCATCATCAACCCCTACACCAAAAGAAAAGTTGAAATTTTATGACCCCTAGTATATGAAGTATCTTGTGTGTTTTTAACATTTATCAAGAGAACATTTAACAGTTACCTACTATGTGCCAAGAGAAAATAAAAATAAGACACAAACTTTCAATGCAGACTTTGTTCCGGTATTATTCTTCGTTTTGACTTCAGTATAAGAACTATTGAGCTATTTGCTGTCCCAATAAGGGGATAAGCAGACGATTACAGAATCCTGTGATCTCTTCCCAAGTTTGCAACTATAGGGTTGGTCCTAGAATTGCTCAATAACTTTGTATTTTGATTTAAGGGGAAAGTAAAAGACCTTCCTGTCCCAAAGTAACTCTGCTTTGTGGAGACTGGAGGTGCCCTGCAACTGACTCAAGATACTGTTTATTTGTTTAAACAGTTCAATGAGTAGTTTCTATTTAACAAGTGAGCACAAATTTTCACAACAGTACCTACCCCATGACATAGCTCAGACGAAAACTCTGAGGGAAAGGAAAACTATATGGGCAAAAAGTCCAGGTTCCATCCACTGTACATGGGATATTGATAGGCTTGTAAAACTTACAGAGGTACCTGGAGGTACCCAGGAGCCCTGGGTATTTAGTATACAGATCAGCAAAGGATGGTGGAAAATAAGACGACACCAGGTCAGGGGACAAATTAAGCAGGTGAAGCTGGTCCTTTATACTCTTTTCCCTTCTGATACACCACTGCTCTGTCATGTCCAGAATATGTTCTGTATCCTCAGTAGACCTACACACACACACACACACACACACACACACACACACGTGTAGCACACAAACATGCACGCATGCATGCATGTACACATACATGGACTTCCCAGTCTTCTCAGTTAAAATTCAGCTTGTAGTAACTAAAGAAAATTTATAATGCTCTATATTTTATAGACTTTAAAAATACTTGCACTTTAAGAGAAAACTTTTCATGTCTGAAAATCCTTCTCACGAAGGAAGTTATTTCTGATATTGGAGGTTGACAGTTTCACAGAGAAAACTTCAGGAGCACAGAGATATGCCTGACCCTCTCCACACGCACCATCTGGGGAGAATTCATCAACACAGAGGCTCAACCCCTCTGCTAAGTCAAAATCAAGTATACCAACATCATTATTTCACAGAGAATACCCTACCTCATGTCAGGCATTCATATGTATTTTATTTGTTGAAGGGAGGAAGAAGATATAAAGGAGGGAATCGTCCGAAATTACAGAGGACAGCATTTAAGTCAATATAGATATTTAAATTTAAGGTAAAATTAAATGATAATTTGAAATTATATGTGGAGTTTTATTTACTAAAGAATATTTTGGAAAGTTCAACTCCTATTTTCACTTATATTTTCAGAGAAGGTATTTGGTCCAAATGAAGAATACCTTCAATTATTGTTCTTTTATTGCAAGCAAAAAAGGATTTATACTTCTTTTCATGAAATATGGTTGTTTGACAACAGAAGGATAAATATTTTATATTTTTAGAAACAACAGTCAGGCTACTGATATTCTTAATTAGTTTTAATAAATCTGAATGCTTCTTATCATCTACTCTTTAGCTTGTACCTGAGGAGTTGAATACCTCCGGGAAGATACGTGCTCCAGACCCGTAAATATGCAGTTCACAGAGCCCACCACCACAGGGCAATAAAGAAGTCAAATCTTGAAACCATGGAGTGAAAATAGTGGGAGTTTAAATAAAAGCAACATTTCACAGTATGCTTTTCTGACCAACGTTATATCTAATAACTTAATGGATTGTATGTACATGGATTCTGAAAAGTCAGCAGCACACTTCACTGGTCAATTTCTATGATAAGGGGAACGTAATTGGAGTGTAGAAAAACAGTATACTTACATCTTAAAATTCCACCCCTACAGAATCTACTACTCACTATTGAAAAATGGTAAGAAGAATGGCTTTCTGTGTCTCAGTCACCAGTTAACATTTTCAAGAGTAGAATTTATCTTCCTATGATGCTCAAATACACAGGAAAAATGCATATCTAGGACAATGGATAAACTCTATATGACATGTGAAAATAATTATTCAAATGGAAAAAGTAAAAGATCTACAAGGAACAGTTTTATATGCATTAGTGTGGATATATACATAAAGAGGCTCTAAGAAACAAAAAATCACTTCCAGGAAGTAATTTTAGATAGAAGAGAATTAACATGGATGAGGAAGAAAAGAGAGTTGGTTTTAAGAAAGTTTCATTTACTTGTTTTTTTGTGTTTATTTATTTGTTTTATTTATTTGGTCTTTGGAATATAAGGAAACAGTGGCTTTCACATCCGTATCCCAGTGGAACAAAGGGACCGAGGTCTATACTGGAGCCCAGCCATTGTTTGACTATCTTGTAATAATACTGGTGAAATACAGCCAAATCGTTTGAACTACAAGCATCCTCTCTGACAATAATCTTAAGACATCAACATTATAAATTAAAGAAAGGAAAGAGAGAATACTGTTTTCTTTAGAGAGAAAATACAGATTCTGGATCAAATCAATAATGTCAGCAAACCTCACGGGTATAAAATATTCTGCTGTCTATCATTTAGATCATGCCTCTAGAAGAGGGAAACTGGGTGATAATTTCCCCAGATTTTATATTTAATTCAAATATTTTAGGTAAGAGGCATCTCTAGTAAAGCACTGTATCATTGATTTTTTCCAATAGGATAGCTCACAGGAGTTCCTCTTTCCTTCTCAAATACATATGGGGAAATGGAACTGGGTGTGGGTTAGAGGAACTATCTAAATAGAGCATAGTAATCAACAGTTTGTTTTTTAAAAATAGAAATTTCTATTTAAATTGTTTCCAGAGACAGAAACACACAGAGACAATTCCATGTGACAACAGTGGAAGAGACCAGAGTGATGCAGCTGCAAATCAAAAAATGCCAACACCAGTGATTGATGGCCACCACCAGAATCTGGTTAAGACAAAGAAGGATCCTCCCCTCGAGGCGTCAGAAAGAACATGGCCCTCTCAACACTCTGAGTTTGATCTTCTGGCCTCTAGAGCTGTGATAAAATAAATTTCTGTTCTTTTAAGCTAACAAGTTTGTGGTATCTTGTTATGGTAGCCCTAGAGATAACAGTATTTGATTCCTGAGATGGCAACTGTATTCTGGCTATGTAATGACTATTCCAAGATGATCAACAGACACAAAGATAAAGAAAGGCAAAACTGAGACTAAGCCCAGTTCTTTTTATTCCCAGAAGAATAAATGATTTTTTAATTAATTTAGATCTCTTTGTCTAACCCCTCTGCTTTTCAAAAGACTATGTGCGACCAATCGAATATTAATATGTTATACTTTCCTTTTACTTCATCTCAAATTATTTCTAATTCCCCTTATGAGTTCTTACTTGACCCATGAATTATTTAGGAATATATTGTTGAATTTCCATTTGTGATTTTCAACAAATTTCTTTCTGTTAACGATTTCTTATTGCATTCTGTTGTCATCTGAGAGCACTCTTTGTATTGTTTATATCCTTTAAAAGTACTGAAATTTGTTTTATGGCCTAGCATATAGTATATCCATGTGCATTTGAAAAGAATGTATATTCTGACGCTGTTGGGTGGAAGGTTTTATAGATGGCTGTTAGGTCTAGTTGATTGATAATGCTGTGCAAGTTTTTTTTTTATTTTCTTGTTGATTTTCTGTCTGTTCTGCTATTGAAAGAAAGGTATTAAAGTATCCAACTATTATTGTAGAACTGTCTGTTTCTCTTTTCTGTTGTGTTGATTTTGCTTCATTGTATTTTGAAGTTCTGTTGTTAGGTGCATATAAGTTTATAATTATTATACATTCTAGATGGTATAATCATTTTATCAGTTTAAAATATCTTTGTCTCTAGTAAAAATTTTCATCTTAAAATATATTTTTTTCTGATATTTTCTTAGCCACTCCAGTTTTGCTGTTGTTGTCTTGTTTTGTTGTGTTGTTACTGTTATGGTATATCTATTCCAACCCTTTTACACTTCACCTATATATTTTCTTGACTCTAAAGTGGGTCACTTTCTTGTTGATGTTATATACATATATAACTGTATATTACATTCAAAAATTACATACATAATAACAAATTATGGCAGACTTTGAACTGGACCTTTTATTTTTTTCGGTACGCGGGCCTCTCACTGTTGTGGGCTCTCCCGTTGCAGAGCACAGGCTCTGGACACGCAGGCTCAGCGGCCATGGCTCACGGGCCTAGCCGCTCCGCGGCATGTGGGATCTTCCCAAACCGGGGCACGAACCCGTGTCCTCTGCATCGGCAGGCGGACTCTCAACCACTGCGCCACCAGGGAAGCCCTGAACTTCACCTTTAAATGAGTATGATTTAGACAGTAGAGCTTCCCTACCAAATGCAAATAACTCACTTGAACTCTCTTTTTTGTAAAGGACAGACCAATTCTTCCAAGGGGAATTCTTGAACTCATTAGATATGTGATATTCATTATAATTAGTTGCATTTAACACCACAGAAAGGACTTGATCAAAGGCTATTTTACTCTTTTCTTCCTCACTGGATGATTAGCTAGGTTCATTGTTAAATGGAAGATATACTCTAGATATTTCAATGTAGGGCATCTCTTCCTTTCAAATCTCAGAAAGAAAGGTGTGCTTCAGTTTCCCTGCAGAAAGCTCTAGTATCTTGCCCCCCTTTTGAAAGAGGAACTAATCCTTCTTTCTCTATTCTTCTTTGTCTTCTTCCCTTCATCAGCAATGAGCCTCTTTATCATTTTTGTCAGCCCAAAGAATAATTTTTCTCTTTCCAGGCCATTCAAAAATTGTACACTACAAAGTAAACGGGAAGAGCTTTATTTATAAAAATAAAACAGCTATGGCATTAGTTCTTAAAGAGTATAAAATTTTGATCCCTCATTCCAACAAAAAGTCTTGTTAGCATTTAGGGTTCAATGAGAGGCAATAAACAAAAATGTTTTGGTGACTCATTTGACATCTTTACTAATAGGTTTGAATTCATACTGGTGAATATCAGACATATTTGTGTTAGGCAATTAAAATTAAATTATATCTAGACGTCTTTTAAATTACCATATTAACATTAACAAGTAATCTTAGAACTCATCTTGAAAGTAAAAGGTACTTTTATACTTTATAATGAAAAAATCAATAAAATGTGCCTTTATGCAGAGAAAATGTAATTATAATACCAATTAATGTTAACTGGTCACTTTTTTATTGAAGTAGAGTTGACATACAATATTATGTTAGTTTCAAGTGTTCAACATAGTGATCCAACATCTAAATACATTTGAATTGGTCACCATGATAAGTCTAGTAACCATATATCACCATACAAAATTATTACAGTATTATTGACTATATTCCTTATGCGGTAGATTGCATCCCCAAGACATTTATTTTATAACTGGAGATTTGTACCACTTAATCCCCTTCACCTATTTCTCTCAGTCCCCTATCCCCCTTCCCCTCTAGTAATCACCAGTTTGTTCTCTGTATCTACAAGTTTGTTTCTGTTTTGTTTTCTTTGCTTTATTTTTTTAGATTTCACATATAAGTGAAATCATACAGTATTTGTTCTTCTCTGTCTGATTTATTTCACTTAGCACACCTAGTACTCTAGGTCAATCCATGTTGTTGCAAGTGAAGATATTTCATTCTTTTTTAGGACTAAGTAATATTTCATTATATATATGTGTATATATACACATCTTCTTTATCCATTCATCTATTTATGGACACTAGTTTCTTCCATATCTTGGCTATTATAAGTAATGTTCCAATGAACAGAGGGGTGCATACATCCTTTCTTATTAGTGTTTTTGTTTTCTTTGGATAGATACTCAGAAGTTGAATTGTTTCCTCATATGGTAATTCTATTTTTAACATTTGGGGGAACCTCTGTACTGTTTTCCATAGTGGCTGCACCAATTTACATTCCCACTAACAGTGCACAAGGGTTCCCTTTTTGATGATGGCCATTCGGACAGGTGTAAGGTGATATCTCACTGTGGTTTTGATTTGCATTTCCCAGATGATTAGTGACATTGAGCATCTTTTCATGTGTCTTTTGGTCATTTGTATGTATTCCCAAAGCAATGTAACCCCGATCAAAATACCAATGGTATTTTTCACAGAATTAGAACAAATAATCCTAAAATTTGTATAGAATCATCCAAACAAACAAAAAACCTCCAATAACCAAAGCTATATTGAGAAAGAAAAACAAAGCTGGTGGTATGACATGCACTGATCTCAGACTATACTACAAAGCTATAGTAATCAAAACACTATGGTATTAGCATAACAACAGACACATAGGTCAGTGGAATAGAATACAGAGCCCGGAAATGAACCCACAGTTATGTGATCAATTAATCTACAACAAAGGAGGCAAGAACATACAATGAAATAAAGACAATAAATGGTGTTAGGAAAATTGGACAACTACTTGCAAAAGAGTGAAACTGAATTATTTCCTTACACTATACATAAACATAAATTTTAAATGGATTGAAGACTCACATTTAAGACCTGAAACCATAAAACCCCTAGGAAAAATACATTGACATTGATCTTAGCAATATTTTTGGGGGGTCTATCTCCTCAGGCATGGCCAACAGAAGTAAAATTAAACAAGTGTGATTATATCAAACTGAAAACCTTTTGCAGAGAGGAGAAAACCATCACAAAATGAAAAGGTAACTTACTGAATGAAAGATTTTTTCAAATGATATATCTGATAAGGAGTTAATATCCAAATTATCTAAAGAAATCATACAATCTAATATCAAAAACCCCCAGATATTCCAATTTAAAAATGGGCAGAGAACCTGAACTGGTTACTTTTTAAAGTGTTTGATACAGTACTTAGATGCGTTCTTTTTTCATTAGCCTTGAATATCAATACTCTTAACATCTCCGTTTATAAATGAAGAAATTAAGGAATGGAGAGATAAATGACTTGTCTAAGGTACAAAGCTTAGTACAAAAAAGATTATACTAAACCAGACCTCTGATTCAGATTCCTATACTTTAATCATTATGGCTTACTGCAGAAGATTAGAGACAGAATTTGACATTGAAAGCTTAGATTCCAGTTTTTAATGAGACTTCTTCACCATGCCTTTATGTCTAAGGGAAAAAATTCTGGTCTGTACTGCCATTAATGATAATACTGCTTTAGAGAAATGTTCTGGAGGGAAAGGATATTATTCAAATTTATTTTTAAAGTTTTTTTTTTTTTGGTTTGACTTTGTTTCTTAATTTTCTCATGCTAGGATGGGAGGGCAAACCAAACCTAAACTAACAATACCAACTATACGTGTGTGCTTGTGAGTGTGCCTGTACTTATAAGTATGAAAATACAACTTACAAGAAAAGGCAAGGCCAGAATCTATAAGGCTAAGGATTTTGACTTTATCTTAGATGCAAGAGAAAGCAATTAAATGAGAAGATAGTTGTGTAGATACTAGGCTGTTCAAGTAGAGCAAAGGAGAAATGGTAGTGGCTAAGATGGTGGCAATGAAAATGAAGAGAAACATTATATATGTGATGAGAGAGAGAGATAGAGAGATGAGATTCCAGAGGACCTAATGATACAGTCTATGCAGAAAGTGAAGAAAAGGAAGGAATTGAGGATCATTCCCAGGTTTTTTGCATTGAGTTACTTTTTGTGTGAATCATGGCACCATTCACTGAGGAAGAAAAGATTTGCAGGATGGGACAGTTTGGAAGAAGGAATAATTGAAGTTTCATTTTAGACATCTTAGTTGTAGAGACGTCAAGCAGTGTTCCTCATATTTCTCCAATGAAAAGAATCACCTGGGGATCTTATTGCACATATGGATTATCACCTTTTCTGCTAGAACTTCTGGTTTGGTAGTCTGAGTTGAACACAAAGTACTGGATTTTCTCACACTGCAGAAGAAAAAAAAACACACTGAAGGAGGTGGGAAAGAGCTAACCTAAGTAACTTTGGAAAACAGTATTTTAATATACTGTAATTAACCATGCACAATATATACTGAAAAGCTAAAGACAAAAAGAAATGTACACAAATATTGAACTTGTTAGTAAATTTATTTTTCACACGTGTACAGGTTAATGATTTTTAAATATTTTATGTGTATTCCAGAATTGAGCAAATGACTAAATAGACTGCAAATAATGAGAATCAGGTTTCTAATTGTTAAAGAGTGACAAATAAGGAAAGGGTAAGGGAGGCTAGAATAAACCCTGTGGTGTTGCATTGGAATCAAGGTATCAATTTGAATTCATATATCAATTTGAAGTTATATATATATGTAGATAGATGATAGATAACGTGTGTGTGTGCACACGTGTGTGTGTATACACACACACCCAGATAGATAATATGAAAATAGAGATACTTGTATATTTTTATGTATTCGTATATATATTTTTAGCTCTCTCTGCTGAAAACACAATGAGGTAGCTTGGATAGTGATAAATCCACCTCATACCAAGATTCTGGTTTCTGAATACCATTATTAATGCAAGGAACAAGAACTCCATGGAGAAATGACTGATTCAAGGCTGAGACAGAGGAAAGTAAAAGATGGGTCTGGAGCATTTTGTGGTGTCAGAAAGTAAGATATTACTCCAAAAATTGTATGGCCATGTAGGAAAAATATAGGAGACAGCTGGAAGGAGTACCAGTGACCAAATATGGAACACTTTGAGAAACAAAACTATTAATGATAGTAATAAATTTTAACCCGTAGAATAAAATAAATATCCACAAGTTCACACTGATGTATGTATATATATGAACAAATAACCAGATAAATACATAAATGAACGAGAAGAACAGCTCTTTCTTATACTCAAATTATAGTTAATAAATGTAGAGGGAACGATGGGAATAGAAAATGAACAATCATCAAACACCACAGTAACTGGTGGAGTCAAAAATTATTGATGGATGCTAAAATTAGTATGGGAAAATTAAACAAGAAGCAGAATATTTGAACAATCTCAAATAATTACAAAGGGAAAAATAGTGATTTTGCAGCTATCATTATAACTAAGTCATCAAAGTTAGCATCCCCAGTAGTGAGACATACAGATGTTTGTACCTCTAATATGTACTGAAAATGGCATAATCTCTCTCCTGAAGTGTTCTTGTCAAGAAATTCATATCCTCAGTCTAACCATGAGAAAATATCAAACAAACCCTATTTGAGAAAAATTCTACAAAATGACTGCATAAGATTTTCCATTAGTTCAAGGTCATAACAGACAAAAAAAGACTGAGGAACTATCCTAGATTAGAGAAGAATGGGGAGATATGACAAGCAAATGCAATAAGGGATCCTAGATTTGAATCTGGACCACAAGACAATAGGCAATATTTGAATACGTGTCTATAAATCGTTAGTAGCATTGTGACAATGTAAACTTTCTGCTTTCAATAATTATACTCTAGTAATATAAAATGTTAACATTTGGGGAAGCTGAGTAAAGGGTATATGGGAACTCATACTGCTATGTTTGAAGTTTTTTGATAAAGAAGATTTGATAACACAGTTTTATAAAAATTTAGTTTGGACATTTCTGAACCTCTTTTTTGTTTCCTTATGGAAGAAAGTTGCTTGTTTAGGGATAATACTAGTTCAATGGGGGTAAGACTTACACAGGACCAACCCTAACATTCATAGTGTGTGGCACAGGAAACAACTTTGAAGGGCCATTTCAAGGAACAATATACTTAAGTGTATACAATGAGTAAAATGGATGAACTACACAAATTAATGAGTTGAAAAACCAGAGAATCATAGAATTTTCTCACTGTAAAGGCTCTTACTTTCATAACTTTTCATAACTTTTCAGTTCCTATGGGTAAATACCAAAGAGCATGATTACTAGATCACTGTATGGTAAAAGTACGTTTATTTTGTAAGCAACTGCCAAGTATCCCGCTCGCCACAAATGAGAATTCCAATTGTTCCGCATTATCACCAACTTCGGTTTTCAGTTTTGGGATTTTAGCCATTTAAATAGGTGTGTAGTGGTATCTCATTATTGTTCTAATTCAAAATTCACTGATGACATGGAATGTGTAGCATCTTTTCATATGCTTATTTGCCATGTGTCTATTTTCTTTGTTTAACCATAGTAGTTTTGTTGTTTTTTTTTAACCAAGGCCTGCTAACTCTTGTCCTCCTGTGTCTATTTATATTGTCTTTTTTCTTTCTTTCTTCTTTTTTGAACATTTGATCATTTAGTCTTTTTCCTGGTTATGTCCTATTATTTTTTATACTAAAACTGGGCTTAACTTATTTTAGGAAACTATAAAGATACCTCCACATTCTGGATGTTGTTATCTTTCTCTTGAAAAGATTTACTTTGGCCCATGGCAGACAGTTACTATAGGGACTGGTAACCTTAGTCCATTCTCAGTTTGAGCTCATTCAAAGCCGTTTTTCAGTCTGTGTGAAGGTTGGTCTATTTCTGTCTTGTCCTTCCTCTATGGGTGTTGCCCTTTGGGATTACCATGTGAATGTTTGGATTCTCCCTATTCCCAACTACCCTTGTATTTGTTAGGCTTTAAATGTAATGGTTCCCGCAGCCCTGTGAGACTAAAGATACACTTAGCTTGTCATTCCATTAGTTGTTGCCTTTAGCTTGAGCTGTTGCCCATTGGCTTCTGTGGTTACAGTCTTTTGAACTCTTTGGCTTTTCAGCTCCTAGGCTGTATGAGCTGAATCAGCAAATGCCCCAAGGACAAAAGCTGCACCAAGTGTCAAGCTTGCGTCTGTGTTTCCCTTCTCTCCACAACTTGGCTCACATGTCTTGGTGTCTCTCTAACATTCAGATGCCAGCGAACAGATGTTTTCTTACTTTATCCAGCTTTTCTAAAATTTCTTTACACTTCACCTGATCTTATGTTATTATTGAACTATCATCTCAATTACCCCAGGAAGAAAATTTACAATTTTATGTTTTATTTTTTTATTTTCTATATTACCTCAGTTTCTGTAGAGACCTTTTACCTCACTGTTCGGTCTAGTTCCTGTGTTAGCAGTAAGATGGAGATAAGGTGGAGGCTAAGAATACTGGGGGGAAATCACTGATGAATGATATGTCTCGTTCTTTTTGTTTTTTCCTCTCCTTATTTATTACTCTGGCAGCCTACACCTGCCTTTCTTCATTTGACCCAGTTGCCCAAATAAGAAACCCACTCTGGCAAAGACCTGACTTTACTCTCATAAATGTCTGCATGTTAGGATTAGCTAGATGATGAACACCATGCCAGAGTTCTTTGTGTGAGACTTTTGCAGACTTTTGTTAGCCCTTTAGTTTGCCTCTTGCAAACGCTGCTCAGATTGTTGAGGTTTTCTAAGATTCTGTAGGTCAAACCTCTCTACCTGCATACCAGATGAGCCCTTCTCTCTTTCCTGACTTCACTTGTGGGAGGTTAGCCCTCGGTTCTTCTTTTTCCCCATCCAATCATAATTGTTCATGAATTCCAAAAGGCCCTCAAAATATCTGTCGTCCCTTTCTCTCTTCTCTTTTTTATCAACCCTGTTAAATATTAACCATATATTTGCATACCTCTTTCTTACTTACAGTGGAATATTGGAAGGCTTGATCATTAAGTGTGAGCCCCACCAAATTAGGACTCATACAACACTCTCCTCCAGGCCAAAACTTCTGATATCCACTGGGTTTTTTTATACTATCTTATATGTATCTAAATTTGTAATGATTTACTTAATTCCTGAGTTACGTGACAATAAGAAATCAGTCAAATTAGCACTACAGAAGTGCAGCTTAGACCTAGGGACCAGAACCAAGGACCACAAAAACCTGTGAACCAATAAGTTTCACTTGTACTTCATGTTTAACAACTGCTGAGGGTGAATGGGAAGTGAGGGAAAAAGAGTTTAACTTCATATCACAGAAACTTGCACTAAAATGAAGAGGAAAATGACCCAGTTCCTGGTTCAAGTCACTGCAATCTGCTTCAATAAATAATAACAGCACACAAGGAAAACAAACACTCTATGACAGGAACAATGGATAATTAATTACCAGATCAGGGAGGACAGATTACACTTGCTATGGGATTTCATTAAAGAAGGATTCCAAAAAGTACTGGCTTCTTCTGAGAAGACTTCTCAGAACAGGTAGCATTTAAACTGAGTCTTGAACAAGTATATAGAGGGTAGGGAACAGGCCTTCCGGGCAGGGAACAGGCACAGTGTCAGGAATGGCACAAAGGCCTTATGGAATAGGGGACAAAACTGGCTGAACACAGGAGTGCTACGTGTTGGGGAATATGGGGGAAGGCTGGCTGAGGTTGGTTAAATGAAACATAATTAGATGGAAGAGAAAGTAGGTGGAAAGACACATGGAAGACTGTGGAAAGCCCCTGAAGATGGAGGTCAGCATAATAATATGAAGAACTCAGTGGTACTTTGACACTGTATGAATGTCTAGGTTTAAAAAATCAGGAAAACACAATAAAAGAATAAACTACTGATATAATGATATGTAACCAGAGGCCAGATACCAAAGAATACACACTGTGTGTTTCCACGTATGTCATATATGGTGATAGATAGAGGTCAGCTTAGGTGTTGCCCTGGTAGAGTATGGAACAGAAAGAAGTAACAGAGAACCGTATAGGGTGTTAGAAATATTTTATAATATCTTGATCTGGTGTTGGATACATGGGTGCATAGAGGTGTAAAAATTCAGTTATTAGCAATGCAGTTAACCTACTAGAGTTTTTTTTAATGTATGCGTACATTAAAAAAAACTCTAGTAGGTTAATTAGGCTGTCAGTTGTATGAAGTAAATTTTGGTCAAGGAATAGCCAAGGTAGTAATGCAGTAATAAGTTATAAATGTACTCACTGTGCTCTAGAATGTCACAATTGGAATACAAGAAATATGTGTAAGAAAAAAGACAAGTATTGAATATTGATGGTTGGATGAGCTGAATAAGTTAGATCACTCTACTTTCAATTTAAGAACTTGGCCAGTGTTTGGATACCTTTGAACAAAGAAAAAAAAGAAATACAATTTTTATTACGCATATGCTATGTATCAATCCCTGACTTATATTTTGACACATATAAACATGGGAAATATTGCACCTTGTAACTGAGACAATGAAGATGAGTGAGGTAGCTGGTTTTGACACTAGAGGCTGAGAAAACCATCAGCTCATAATCATAAGAAGTCTGAAGTCGGAGGAAAGAATCAAGAGGAAATAGTGGTAAGTGCCAGGAGCTTCTGGAAACTACATCAGAGATGAAGACTCCAGGATTGTTGAGCTTTCTAAGAGTCCCAATAACTCAGGTAAAAACAGAGGGCTTAAAACTGAATCCTGGGGATATATGTATGCATATAGCTGATTCACTTTGTTATACAGCAGAAACTAACACAACACTGTAAAGCAATTATACTCCAATAAAGATGTAAAAAACAAAACTAAAAAACTGACTCCTGCAAAGTAACAATTGTTAGGACAAACAGTAAAGAATTATAAGAAAAATAATCACATGCCTGTCCCAACAGAGAAATATCCTAAGCTCCATCTCACCATTTCTCCGATTGGCCTTTCACAAAATACAGTCCCATCAGCTGAATATAGGTTTGTCAAGTAACTGTGAGTAAGACTGAATTAAACAAAAATAAATCAATTCCTTCCTCCAAAACTTTTCAGAGTATGTAATGTAACAAAGTGAAACTTGAATTTCATGTCGGGATGTAGAGTACAGCTCTTCCCAAATGCTTCTGTCTTGTAACTACATTAACATCATCTAAAACCAGTGTTCTGCAGGACAGAGATTGTGAAACGCTGCTCTCATCATGTAAGATATCAAGTCTTTCTGAAAATCCATTCTTCCTTCTGCCCTTTCTCGTGTTGTCCCTGTCACCTGGAATGTCTGTCCTAAGCTCCACCTGCCAAAACCCTACCCATTTTTAGGATCCAAGAGATAATAAAAGGCTTACATTACTGAAAGGCAGAGAAAGAAATCCCTTCCTAGGGATCTACATTTCCTTCCTAGGGAGAAGAAAAATTGTAAAGTATACCACAGTGACCTTAAGTCTATGAATGTAACTATGTTGTGTTACTTTGAGTTCTGTAAAAGTCAATGTGCTACAATATACATGGATATGAATGTTTGATCGCTTACAAGTAGAACTTGCTGATAACTTTCATCATGAGCGAGGTTAATGATTAAGGGAGCCATTGTATTTGGCTCAGCCCTTATAACTAGGGAATACTAAAATTGGAAAGGTCCCTAGATATTAGCAAATCTATCCACCTCATATTCTAAGTAAGGAAACTGAGACCTTCATAGATTGGATATTTATATTAACAAAGGAAAAGGATATAAGATTGGCAGAACTACCTTTTAGATTAAGAATTTTGAGATTTTTATAGACTACTAGGACATTATGTCCACTGATATTGAGACAATGTGTTTCTTAGTCATCATTTTCTATTGCACTGACCAAGCAAGGTGGCAGTCAGTAGTTGTACAAAGGGAAAAAGAGAACTTTAGGAACTCCCAATTTATATACGCAGGGAAATTCATCATTCATGTTATTTAAGCTAACTGGATGCAGTTTATCAGCTACATTGAGGAATGGTGAAGTGTCTATACAATTAACATGTTAGTTTGTGTCATGACCTCCCTGTTGTTCAAGTGAGTTAACGGTTAGCACTCAACTAGGCACTTAAGAGTCCATTATAAATCTGGACTAAACGTTTATCTGTGGCATCTTTATTCTTCTTTGGTGCCCTTAGGCAGAATTAGCCCTCTTATGTTTTGAAGCTGGAGTACTTCTAGATTTAAGAATGGTCAGATTGAGGAAGAAGAGTCTTATGCCAGAGGTGAAAGAAGACTGATTATAATTACCTATTTTTAAAAATTCCAACCCTTTTCAATGTTCTAAAGTGATCAGGAAGTACATGGGTATGCTAGGAAGTAAGGGAGTCAAGCAACAATATTCTCTAAGAGTTTGTGGATGGCAATGAAGAGGAAAGGAAGATAGAGACAATCCTAGAAAAGGTTTTGGTTGGCCATAATAATGAAGTCAGAAGGAGAAGAAGAAGAAGAAGAAGAAGAATGACACATGCAATGGGAAAGAGAAAGCAAGAACAGAGAAGCAAAAGGGAGAGTAGAAAAATGAGACAAATTTGGAGAAGGAAATGAGGAAGAAAACTGGGTGAAAGAAGGAAGCACTGATGGTAGACCACTTGACACTCAAACATTAACACGATGCACATTTAAGATGTGTCATCCATGGCCATGGTCATTACCCTCAAATAGTTTATAGTACGTGTTTCAGAGACATTTATAAATTGAAAATACCATTAAAATAAGTGCCAGGGTATAAGTATTCATGGAATTGTATGGGAGAATAAAAAGTCCCCCGTCAAAGAGCCTTCTGAGACATCGGAAAAAAAGGAAAAACCTAAAAAGCATAAGACTCTTCCTATTTTCATTTCCAATGATACATCCCAATTTTGATGATCAATCAGCAATTTAAATATCAACTATAAACACAGTATTTTATGAGCTGCTATGCAGTATACTATACTAGAGCAATAGAACAGAGAGCACCTCAAACCCTCTGTTCCCTCAAATTGAAAGGCACGCTTCCTGACCCCTCCAGACCACTACTGGACACAGGGAACACACACTAATGTTTCAGGACCCCAACCAGCAGTCACCTGCTTTGTGATTACTTCCATGACACACCCTCACCAACACCACTGACTTTCCTGCTCCTACGGGACATGACATATATTTCCTATTTTAACACATACCACAGTGCATTATGATTGCAGGTAGATGTTCTAACAACTTGAAAGAGAATGATGACTTTTTTCTCTTTACATCTCGTTATTTCCCTACTCATAATATTTCTTGAAGAGAAACCATAAAAATATAAACAAACACAAAAAACAGATAATATACAAAACGTGTGCTTTGCACCTTAACACAAACTTAAGTAAAATTAGTTCTGACAGTATCCGGCATGACAAACTTCCATGGTACAAATGAGAATGGACCAAGGTTTGAGCAGGTACAGGAGACAATCCAGGCATGAACAACACCAAGGAAAGGTAGACAGGAAGTAACATGGTGTGTAGGAAATCACGAGGCCAGTCTGATGGGAAGAGACTTAAACAAGACTGAAACTCACTTTCTAAACCTCCATCTCCAACTGGACAATTCGCAAGACACAGGTGCACCAAAGTGGCCCAATATTCAATCCCTTTAATGGCGAGGAACAGTTTAAAATTTTATGGCTTTAGTTTGCCAAAAAGCAACTATCAAATGTTGGCAGGACACAATGAAGGCTTACCTTTGTTAACATAGTTAAGTCTCTCTCTCTCACAACTAGCCCACTTGGATCCACGTTCCTTAGCACACCCGACTCACTTACACAGCATTGATGAGCTTTACACAACTGGAAGATCACATCTTTATTTCTTATTGCAGGAACACAACATCTGGAAACTTTATTTCTATCGGAAGCTAAAGCAAAATTATTGTAAAATGAGTCATTTAAACCATACATTTTATCACCGTTAAAAAGCATCTGCTCTGTGCTAAGGATTAGAAATGACTCCTGTCCTTAAAGCCTCATTAAGGACGAAGATCTATAAACTCAAAATTTCAATCACATGAGATAAAGAACCATAACCTTTAAGCACAGAAGTGCCTATGGAGGCCAAAAGTTATAGCTAAGTGACGGCTTCATGATAACCCTGAAGTACAGTCGAGAAAGATGAGGCTATGCAGAGGTGGAGTAGGAGGTGCATTAACTGCAGAGGGAACATCTGTGAAAAGACACTCGAGCCTGACACCTGCTGGGCACTGTAAATACTGCAGGTGGGGATGACTAAAGACCAGGAGTCCAAGAGTGAGAAGAGACAGAAATAAAAATAGAGATGTTGGCCCAAGCAAGCCTGGGAGAGAGCATGGCTTGTATCCCACAGGTGATGAGGCCTGGGGCTACCACTGGCTGAGTAAGGGTGCCTCCGCTGATTAGAAAGAGGCGCCCCGCTGCTGAAGGACCAATTAGATAAAGGGAGTGATCACAAAAAGCTCCCCTTCCTCAGGGCCAAAGAGCCCCAGGAGGCTTGGCAAAGCACAGTTCAGATTACAGGCCTCTGTGCAGAGCACATGCTGGGCGGCTAGTATGCACTAACTCTGTGTGGGCAAGCCATTAGCAGCATTATTTTAGGCATATCTTGTCATGTTAGAAGATCACTCAACCCGAGTAGGCAGATGAACTTAGAGGAACTGAGACCGGGGCCGCAAAACCACCCAGCAGTTTCTACCATAGTCGGGGCAAAATGTAATGTGGATGAAGAAGCAAATTTAGGAGGAGGCCAAAATTTACAAGCTAGACCCACTGGATGAAAGTCATAAAGAAAGTTCAGTGAAGGAATTCTGAAGAGAATGGGCTCTGCATTTTTCTTACAATCAATGTAAAATATTAGGCAAAATTAAGTACAGTGGCTTTTAAGGTCCCTTCCAGCTCTAATTTCTTTTGATTTCTAACTTATTACTCTGGTTAAGTAAAGTCCCTTCAGAGGTACAGAACAGTTCCTACACCTGAATGGGATGCAAAGAAAAAGAATAATCTGACTTCTCTTCACCAGGGGATGAGTTGAACTGTCCTTGCAGAAGAGGTAACACATGGTGAGAACCCCAGATCCTAGAAAAGGGCCAGGCACACGATACGTATTCAGCTTTTTGAAAACAAATGAACAATCATTTCCTCTCCTACATCTTCACACCCTTTCTCTGCTGGCTGCTTTCTTTCAGCTTATAAACTTCCTCAATATACCCACTTCAAAAGCCCTCAGACCTATGATTCTTTGGATCTTGTTGTGGGTAACCTAAGTCTCTCCCATGCCTTCAAACACCTCTCCTCACCAAAAGCCCAGATCTGAACCTTGGGCCCAGACCTGTCTACCAGGCCCCTCTAAAGCACTGAAGATGAAGTAAGATCCTCTCCCCACCCCCAATCCCTTCCTACTGTGCTCTGTATCTCTCAAAAAGATGCAGCTGTAAACTGTCACCCACGCTTGCTGCCCTCCCTTTTCTAACTGGTCACCAGGCCTCACCCATTCTCTCTCAGATCTGCAAAATCCAGTCCAACCTTTTATAACTTAAGTGGGAACCTTAGATTACAATTCACCCTGCACCCAATCAAGTGCCTTGCACATGGAGGTCCGAGTGAGCCTCTAAACCACAAGTCCATCTCACTGTTCTTTAGGGTTTCCCACAGCCCTCAGGATAAACATCTAAACTTCTGACAGGACAAACAAGGCCCCCTTCTCTTGGGCCCCACTAAGTTTCCAGTATCAACTCTCATTTCTTTCCCAAACCCTGAGTTCCAGTCCTATACCTTAGTTTTGCCATATTTTCTTATATTTCTCAAACTTTGACACACACTGCTCCCTCCTGCCACCCCAGGACCTTCTACGTATCCTTAGAAAGGATGGCACCTCCTCCAAGAAGCCTACCCTGAACTTTCCCTTCCAAGATTCTGTGCTCTGCAAAGGGGAAAGATCGGGGGGAGGGATCCATTAGGAGTTTGGCATTAACATATACACACGACTCTGTATCAACTAGATAATCAACACGGACCTACTGCATAGCACACGGAACTCTACTCCATAGCCTGTAACAAACTGTGCGGGAAAAGAATCTGAAAAAGAATGGATACATGAATAACTAAACCACTTTGCTGTACACCTGAAACTAACACAATACTGTACATCAACTAACCTCCAATATAAAATAATAATTAAATTTTAAAAAAAGATTCTGTGCTCTGGAGCACCAGAACTCACTTCTTCCAGAGCACTGACTACTGTGCTTGTGTTTACCTGCCGCCCAGTAGAAGGGGAGATTACCTAGGGCAGAAGCATCGTCTCCAGCAGCCCTTGGTTCTGACAACTCATTCAAGTGCCAGGTTACTTTACACACATAACCTGCTTAATTAATTCTAAGAACCCACAGAAAGAGTGGTTTTTAATGTCATTTTACAAGTGTGGGGATTGCAGTTCAAAAGTAACCTGCCAAGGCCACAGACAGCATAAGCCCTGGAATTCAAACCCTAAGCTGCCTTCACACCAGTGCTCTTTCCACTATATGATACGACTACTGAAAAACAGATTTTTTTTCCTGAACCCTGTTTTAATGGAAAGGAAATGAAGCTGGGATATACCAATTTCCTAATCGCTTTGGCGTGTACCAGGCAAAGTCATTCAACAGACCAGGTAACATCTGTGGAACAATTAACGATGCTCCAAACTGTCCTAAGTGTTCTACATTGTAGGGTCTGCAAACATTAACACAGTGCGACCTTGTAACCTCCAGAGAGAGTGAGTCCTGTTCAGCCCATGCTACAGATGAGAACACTGAGACCTAGAAGCCTTAAGGCACTCGGCCGGGGTCACCGAGCCGGCAGGAGTCCTAGGCCGCACGCCCCATCCAGCGCACACACACCCGGGCACTGGGCACCGGTTCTAGTGCCCACCCTCCACCTTGCACCATCTAAAACCCCGCTTCGCAGCGCCCACATGAGAGCCCCTGGAAGCGGGAAGTACAAAGCTGTCTCAAACAGATGAACCAGTTTGCAGGGCAGAAGTTGAGACACAGATGTAGAGAACAAACGTATGGACACCAAGGGAGGAAAGCCGCGGGGGGGTGGGGATGGTGGTGTGCTGAGCTGGACGAGTCGGATTGACATGTATACACTGATGTGTATAAAATTGATGACTAAGAAGAACATGCTGTATAAAAAAATAAAGTAAAATTCAAAAATCAAAAGAAAGAAGAATACTGTCTACTGTCCTCCACGCCCCCTGGAACACTCACTGTAAATATCCAGGAGGTGCTTGCAGAATGAATGAATCAATGAACAAACAAGCTCACTCATTTCAAACGTGCAGTCACATGCGTAATCTGACCTTCTGAGAACTTAAGCTTCTGGAAGGAGCCCATTTTCTTAATGTATTCAGCATCGAGTCATCACAGAATATGAACTCTTATAAAGTACTGCCCCCTCACTTCCCATCAGAGAGCAAAATTCCTCAGCAGGGAAATGGGAGGGTAGCAGACATTACCCGCAAACTTTAGGAAGGCTGCGGCTCGCTGAGCACTTCACTAGGGCCCCTGACCGCCTGCCTGGTAGTAGGACAGACACACCAGGAACGGCTGCTGACCGGCAGAAAGAGCGCCCGGCCACGCAGGCAGCACACCCCGCACCCTGCCAAGCGAGGTCCGGCCAGCAAGGGAAAGACGCTCTCCACTTCAGAACCGCCCACCACTAGAAAGCCAGGTCCTGCCAGGGCCTGGACACACGAGGCCTTCCTTACAAGGGTTACAAATCTGTGGCCTTGCTCTGCCTCGAATAAAAGACAGTGACGGGGACAACGTGACCATCTCCAGATGAACTTCCAACTTCGTTTCAAGTGCCTGGGTGCTGGGTCACAGTGGATTTCTAAACTCTTCCAATATTCAAAAATATCAATTTCTAAGATGCAGGAGGGTTGTTAAACATACACTTAGCACAGACCCCAGTCCCACTCCTGAGTATTTTCTCAAGTGAGGTAAAAACCCAAGTTCACATGGAAAACTGCCCTGGGATGTTTACAGCAGCTTTATTCTTGATCCCCTCAAAAGTGGAAGCATCCCACAAGTCCTGCCACCCGCAGGCGAATGGACAAACGGAAAATGGAATACAACACAGCCAGAAAAAGGAGTGGCTTCTCATACCCGCAACAACAGGGATGACGGACTTCCCTGGTGGTCCAGTGGCTAAGACTCCGCGCTCCCAATGCAGGGGGCCCGGGGTCCATCCCTGCTCAGGGAACTAGATCCCCCACGCCGTTAACTAAAACATACTGCACGCGGCAATGAAGATCCCATGTACCGCAACGAAGACCCGGCACAGCCAAGTAAATAACTAACTAAATAAATATTTAAAACAACAACAACAAAAAAACAAACCCGGGAGGAATCTCGCATAGGTTTTGCTGAGCCAAAGCAGCCAGAATCAAAAAGCTACATGCTGTTGTTCCGTTTATCTGACTTTCTGGAAAAGCCAAAACCTTAGGGACAGAGAGGAGATTAGTGGCCAAGAGGCTAGAGGCACCCTGGCGCCAAAGGGCAGCAAATGGGATGACAGGATTGCTCTGCCGCCTGATGGCGATCACAACTCCTACAACTGTGCACTACAAGTGAACTATGCTTCACGGCTACTAAGGACACACAAATTATTACATTTTGAAAAATGCGCCGGCCAGCCATCCCGTGCATGACAAGTGCAGTAAGAGGGGCGGGGAGGCGAGGCAAGTGGATCAGCTGGAGTTCTGAAGGTTCTCCCCACTTTCAGTTTCCCTCCCCTGGCATGTCTCCCCGCCCGGCCCACTGCTGCTCAGGCCGCCCACCCGGGACACCCGGAGTTACCCAACCGGAAAAGCCAGAGCCCAGGCTCAGCCACGCCTCCAGGCACAGGAAGGGCAAAAATAGAAAGCGCCAGTGCGCAGTGGAGGGCTGGAAACCCTCGGACCTCAGATAACTGCGGAGAACCGGGCCTCGGAGTCAACATCGGCTCCCAGGCGGTCCCAGCGTCCCAACCCCGACCCCGGTCGCGACACAGTTTCCACAAAACTGACACACACGGAGCCCGCGCGAGGGGCGGGTCGCGCGGGCTTCCCCGCCGGGTCGCCTGGAGGCCGGTCCCCCGCAAGCTGAGCGCACGAAAGGGCGCCCCAAAGGCGCCGGCCCAAGGCGCCCGCTGCGCTTTCCCTCCGGAAGGTGGGCTGCGGGGCCCAAGCGTAAACCCTGAGACAAGGTACACGCACACCACGCCGCCACAGGGGACGAGAGGCCGGGCGCCCACCTGGCCGGACACCCTGCATTTCTGGAATCACCGGACTTCTGTGTAAATTTCCCTTTGGCGTGTCATTTTCCAAAGGCCACTCAAGATCAGGGGACAGAACGCCTCCTCTCCAAGTGTCCTGCCAGCCCACCCACTCAACATCAGAGGGACAAAATGCCTAACTAAAACAAAACAAAAACACAAAAAACTGGAGAGAGGGAGGAAAGGGTGCCCTCAAAAATAAAAAGAAAAACCTAAGCACGTTGACAGCGCTAAGAATAAACTACCAGGAAACAGAATCCCTACATGTCAGATCCTGAAGTACAGAAGGGCAAGCCCGCCGGCAGTCCAGGCCCGGGGGGACCTGGGTCCCCAGCCCTGCAGAGCCAACCGCAGACCGGCTCGGGCGCCCCTCGGAAGCGCGGGGTCCCCGCGCCCGAGTCTGCGCCCCCGGCCGGCGCCGGCTCCCCTCTGCCCACCCTGCGCGCGGGGGCTGGAAACGGCCACGGAGAACCACGGCGCGGGGGGAAGGGGGGCTCCAAAGAAGGTCTGGCGACTCGAGTCGCTCCGTTTCTCGGTGGGCTCAGCGCGCGCCGTGGGGGAAGAGGGGCGGGGGTCCGGGAGGAGGGGACGGGTGGCACTTACGTAGACCTGCAGCGGCCACAGGCAGACGGCGGGCTCGGCCCCCACGAGCGACTCCAGCCTCAGCTCCAGCTTCTCCCCCATGTCTTCGCGCGCGGCCCCCGCACCCTGCTAGTCTGGCGGTTGGGGGAGGGGCGCGGCGCCGCCGGCGGGGGCGGGGCACACGGGCAGGCGGGCGACTGAGGGGAGGGGGCCTGGCCTGGGCCTCAGCCGCCACCGCCGCCGCGCTCCCGTCCGGCCCCCGGTTCCCTCTTTGTGGTCACAGGCCTGGGGCCTCCAGCGCTGCTGCGAACTCGGGCCGGCGTGAGGCGAGCACAGTGAGCCGTGGGCCGGGGCGAACCACTCACGGCATGCGCGGCCCACCCCGTGGACTCGCCCGCTCTCACGACGCACGCACGCACGCACGTACGCACGCACGTCTTCGGCTGCCCCCGGCCACCCCCACCGGCCCGAAGTGGGGACCCGAGGAGAGCCCTCGGGGCCTGGGGTGGCGGGTTCGACTCCCGCCCTTGACGTACCGTGACACACACACACACACCCCTCCCCCCCAATAAGAAGACTATAATTCCTCATTAAATATGACAGCCGGAATCCCGGCTTCTGTTCACAAAAATGCCGTGTATTTAGCCTATGCTAGGCACCAGACCGCGGACGCTCAGTACTGGCAAAAAAGGAAATGCCCTGCCCTCATGGCACTGCCATTTTAATTGGAATAGTAGTGACAATGGTCAAGGGAGAAAATAAAGTGTCATCATCGCCACGGGGATGGTTAATCTCATGTGCGCACTGCGTGGGGCCCCGGCAACCACAAACATTATTCCAGATGTGGCCAGGAAGGTATTTTTCGGAAGAGATTAACACTGAAATTGCTCCATTTTGCGTAAAGGAGATTGTCAGTGCCGCGGCGTGGGTGGGCCTCGTCCACCAGTTGAAGGACTGGAGAGAAAAATGAGGTTCCCTAGAAAGAGGGAACTGTTCCTCCAATGGCCTTGGGATATCAGCTCTTCCCTGTGTCTCCAGCCCAGAGTCCTGCCCTCACTTGCCTGCCTCACGGTCACGAGTCAACTCCTTAAAACAAAACTATATATGTAAAAATACTGAATATATACAAGCCTATTAATTTGTATATGTGTGTATACATATTATATATGTATACACATGTTTATATGTGCGTGCGTTTGTAGTATATGTGTAAGTACTATATACAGTATACATACAAGCCTATATGTGTGTGTATATATTGTATGCATGTATGTATGTGTATATATATAGTATACATATTATAAATGTGAACATGCTGTATATATACACACACCATATATTGATATATGGGTGTGTGTATATATACAGTATAGGTACACTGTATGTATGTATGTATACAGTGTATATTTATATATAGGTGTGTATATATGTTGTATACCTGTATGTGTATACGTTGTATAGGTATTATATGTATATATGTATATACTATATATAGACACACTTGTGTATGTATTTATATGTGTATTTACATGCACATATTTACATATAGGTGTGTATGTGTGTGTATACATTATGTATATGTATGTGTATATATCTTATATATATGATATATGTATATATATGATGAATTTATATATACAGTACATATATATTTTTATGCTACATGCTTTTATATGTAGGTGTATATGTGTGTCTATATGTACGTGTATGTATTGCATATATTATATATGTATGCATACTATATACATATACACACCTAAATATCTTTGTATGTGTGTATATATGTATGATATACATGTACCTAGGTGTCTATTGCATGTTATACGTATGTGTACATACTGTATATATATAAACTATGCATTTTATGTGTGTATGTATAGTGTATATGTATGTGTGTATTGTATATGTGTGTATGTGTGTATACATACTGTATATATACAAACTGCATTTTGTATGTGTGTATATGTGTGTGTATTGTATATACTATATGTGTATATGTCTGTATGCATACTGCATATATACACAGCTGTATATTTTTGTATGCATGTACATATGTACGTGTGTGTGTATATATACACACATAAACCCTATGGATTCTGTTTGTCTGGAGAACCCTTACTGATACGGACACTTATGACAATTGAGCACCTGCCCTTTGCCAGACAGGGAGCCAAACACTTGTCTTTTCGGTGTCTGCCTTAAGTGTCACAAGTCCCGGGAGGGAAGGTGATGCCGCTCCTACCAGATGAGGTGCCTCAGGGTCAGAGAGGTGCACAGCGCGGGGGGCTGGAGCCTGGTGGAGCCCAGGTGGAGTTCTAGCAGCAGTACAGCCTAGCAGTCCCACTTCCCCGGGTGCGTCTCACAAAGACGCCGAGGGAGAGACGGGGTCTGAAGGAGGGGATGAGGAAGCTTCCGTGGGTCCGCAAGCCCAGACCAAGGCTGACTCGTCAAGGGTGTTAGAGGTCAGGACTGTGGTCACCCTGGGGGTGGGGTTACACAGAGCCATTCCCATTCTGGAAAAGTATCCATTCTGCTCTTGTTTGTATGTTTACCCCCCTCCCCCAAATCTTTTACAAACAGATTCTCTTGGCTGCTGGGAGCACACACGGGGAAGTTGTGTGTGAGAGGGTGCAGTCCAGGGGACAGGGAGGATAAGACCCCCACCCTTAGGGCCAGGAGTGGCTCAGCTTTGTGAGCTAAGGATGGCCCGCGAGGTCCCAGAGAGAAGGGTCCCTACTCCGTCCCTGCTCCGTGCACCCCATTCCAAGCCTGAGAAGCCGAGAGCCACCCACACACACACACACCAGGGAGGAGAGCCAGTCACCCTGGCTCACAGGCTGCGGCTCCAAGACTCCTGGCACTAGGAGCTCAGCTTTCATGCCCTAGGACAGGGCCAGAGCTGTTGTCTCCGGAAACTCTCTGTCTCTCGCCCGCCCTCCCTCCCTCCCTCCTCCGCCTCTTCCCTTCCTGCTCCAGCTGGCCTGCCCTCCACCCTGCATTTCTACACAGGATGGCTCACAGACAGCTGCTCCCTGTGTCCACCCACCACCATTCGATGGATGTCAAAGCAAGCCCTGGGGACTTCCCTGGAGGTCCAGCGATTAAGACTCCGAGTTTCCACTGCAGGGGGCACGGGTTCGATCCCTGGGCAGGGAAATAAAATCCCGCATGCCGCACGGCACGGCCAAAAAAATAAATGAATAAAAAATAAAGTTATAGTGATGAAACAGCCCTAGTGGTGCTAGGATGGGACATATAGCTCTATGGTATAGAATAAAGGTCCAGAAACAGATATATGAGAACTTGATATGACAGAAAGTGGAGAAATTAAGGACTTTTCAATAAATGGCATTAGGACAATTGCATATCCATGTGGGAAAAAGTAAATTAGAAAAAAAAAAAGCAAGCCCTGGTCAGGTGTGACCTTGGGCCCAGGGCCATTGGCACACGTTGTCGTGTGGGATGTTCTTCCTTAGACTCCTCCCTCCCTCCTGTGCCACTTTCCCCGCCAGGTAAAGAACTCTGCCTGGTCAATAAGACCCTAGAGGTCCTTGGCCATTGCTATTGCAGTTGGAATTGTTACTGTGTTTACATAGGGTGACCAACACCCGCCTCCAGTTTGCCCAGGACCGCTCAGGTTTGAGCGCTGGAACTGTGGGGAAACCCTCATTCCCGGGGAACCCCAGAAGGCTGGTCAGCCTATTTAGGACGGATCTCTCACTTGATCTCCCAACCCCCGAGAGCCAGAAAGGGAATCTCCCCCCTCCTTCCATTGTAACCTTCATTCATTCATCCACCCATCCCTTTATTCAACTCCTTTATTCAGCAAGTATTTATGAAGCATCTACTACACATCACTCTTCTAGGTGCTGGGGACAGTAAACTGAGAAGGTGTGACTTATTACATAGGGATGATGTCTCGGAGACCACTGCAGGGCAGGGGAGCTGGGAAAGGGAAGGGGCAGTTCTAAATGCAGGCTCTGACGGGATTGGGGCAGACCTTGCCCTGGGACAGGCTGCTTGCTTCAACACAGCTGTCCTCACCCAGGGCCATCCTGCCCCCGCCTCACCCAGTTCTTTGGTCATGTCTGGGGAAAATCTGTGGTGGTCACAACTGGGTGGGAGGGGCCCCTGGAATCAAATGGGTGGGGCCAGGGATGCTGCTGAACCCCACACAGTGCCCAGAAGGGGCCCCCAGCAGAGGATGACCCGCCCCAAATAACCCCAGTGCCGTGGGGGAGACCCTGCACTAATATTATTCAGACCCGCTGGTGCCCCTAGATTCCTGCACAGGCAGGGACTCTAACTGGGTCATCTCTGTATCACGAGGTGACCTAGAGTGGGGCAGCCAGGAGGGCTGAGTATCGGGGGTGAAATGACAAATCTCTGTGCCCACTCTCCCCGCCGCACCCCAGGGTCGATGGCCTCTATCTCCTCCCTGTGCAGGTAGCTTTTCCCTGAGCCATTTCTTCTTGTCAAGGTCCCTGTCGCAGGTTGGGTTCCCCAAAGGTGACGTTGAGAGCAAGGATTGGAGTGCAAGTGGTTGATGTGAGACATGAAGACAACAGATACAGCTGCCATAGGGTCCCGCAATTCCACTCCTGGGCATAGATCCGGAAAAAACTCTAATTCAAAAATATACGTACACCCCTGGGATTTCCCTGGTGGTCCAGTGGTTAAGACTCCGTGCTTCCAGTGCAGGGAGCATGGGTTCCATCTCTGGCCAGGGAACTAAGATCCCACATGCCGTGTGACAAAAAAAAAAAAAAAAAAAAGAAAGAAAGAGAGAAAGAAAAAGAAAGAAAGAAAGAAAGAAAGAAAGAAAGAAAGAAAGAAAGAAAGAAAAGATACATACACCCTAATGTTCATTGCAGCACTATTTACAATAGCCAAGATGGGGAAGCTACCTAACTGTTCACTGATGGATGAATGGATAAAGAAGATATGGTACATATATACAATGGAATATTATTCAGCCATAAAAAGAATGAAATAATGCTATTTGCAGCAATGTCGTGGATGGACCTCGAGATTATCATACTAAGCACTGTGAAGTGCCTGGGGCAGCCACTCAGAGCAAAGCGGCCACCAACCCTGCTGCAGCTGCCCGAACAGAGAGTGGAGGGCGAGGGAAAAATACGTTGGCTTCTCCCATCCCCCTGCCCTCCAACCTCTGGCCAATGTTTTCCACTGGCTGAACCTACCTGGAAAAGAGTTGGCGAGGAAATCTGGGCGATGGGGTTTGCAGGATCAGCCCTGTGACACGGAGCAGAGCAGTGGAAAGACAGGGAGCCAGTCTGAGGCAAACAGGCAAATGGCAGCGCAGTACCCACTGCTCCCTACCTCTCCTGTGCCACTGAGTGGAACCATCTTCACGCGCGAGCTTTCTCTTCCCTCATCTCCCACATCTACCCATCCATCCTCTAAGCAGCTCATCCATTCCTCTCTCTTCCTCACAGCCACCGCCATCACTCACTATCGTTACTGCAGCAAGCACCGCTCTGCCTTCTCCTGTCTCCAGACTCCCTCTTCTAATCAGTCACTACACTCCAGCCAGAAGGATTTTTCTCAGATGCCTATCTTACGTCACTCTGCCGCTTCGAGTCCTACAATGGCTGGCCCATTGTGCTTAGGATCCAGTCCACATTCCACGGCAGGACTTCATCACGTCTCCAGTCTCCCCTCCCCTGACATACGCTTCCATCCTCCACATTCCCACATCCTGAACCTCAGGCCCCTGAATTTCCTGGGGCGGCTCTCAAGTCAGGGCCTTCACACGTGCTATTCACTGTCTTCACAGAGCCCTCCCCTATCCTGCACCTCTTCGGACTTAAGCCCTCTCATGTTGGCCTCAATGGCAGTACTTCTAGGAAGACGTCCCTGGTCCTCCTCACCTGTGTTCCCTTGCACCCAAGACTTTCCCCGGTGGTAGGGGTATCAGATTTAACAAATAAACCATGCAAGTTTAACCGGGTGTCCTGTATTTTATCTGCAACCCTGCCTGATAGGCACTTGTTCCAGAGTATGACAATTGCATGTTGACATTTTAATTTCCCTACTAGGCTCCAAATCGCTTAAGGATAATGATCTTGTCAATACGATTCCCCATTTTGCTAACTAACTAGGTAAGGTTGGATGAATGGATCAGTGACTTGTGGATGGGAGTTTTTACTTGAAATCGTATAGAACTAGACTTCAGCCCTAAACAGGAGAGATGCTTAAGAGACTAAAGGGAGGCTAATGACAATTACTCACCCAAGTGGAGGCTCCTAGGTTGGTTCTGGGCCAGCCTCTCAGGGTGTAAGAGAAGAACTTGGAGGTGGAAACTGTACACTAAAGGGAAATGACCAGAAGGTATGACTGGCAATGATTATGTAAAGCTTTCAGGCTGCACAAAGCTAACAGACTAACTTCAGCTGGTTTGGGGATTGCTCTGGCTCAGTTCTGAGTCCTGCACACAGCTGGAAAGTTTATGCTCCTGCTGCTAGGGTTAAAACAGTGGAAAAGGCCAGAAGGGTGATGCCAAAGATCATCGTACTCTTTTGACCTCGGGATGGTCTTCTAATAGAAAGCTTAAATCTTGCTATTTTCAGACCCGGTACCCAAGGGCAAGTACGTAACAAATATGAAAAAAGTGAGAAAGGTGGAAGAAAGGCAAATTAGAGCCCACCATCTGAAGAGGCAGCCTCTACTGGCTGCAGACAAACCTCCATGCTGCAATGCAGGCCCCAATTTTCTCCCCCTTCAAGAAAAGACAGGAATCAAGATGTTAATGCTTCATCTCATGATTTTTTTTAACATGCCCATTAAGTCAATAAGTATTAAATGGTTCAAAAAGAACACAACTATAAGTTTATTACTCTGTGCGGGCTTCCAACACTTTACGTGGAATCAACATGTGTCTCCAGGCTGAGATTCCCCTCAACTTGCAAACCTCAGGCAGATGCTGATTCAAATCCCAGAAGCCTCTAGTTGAAAATCAATGTCTGAGATGCTCTGTGGAATCTAGGGAAGCATTTGCTAATTTGCTCTGGGGCGAAATCTTCTATCAATATCAATCAGGCATGAATGTAGATAATTCTCCCACGCTACCAATATAGTCATCTATATGTTTAGTCAACATTTATTGACTATCGCATGGGGAGGTTTGGTGGTCAGTAAACAGTGGAAAGAGGCCCAGAAAAAAAGGGGGTACACTCAGGCTTGAAATCCACCAGGTACACGCCTCTGCTGCCATACCAGTTATTTAGATACTTATCTACTACTTCCATCCTAGTTGGTTAACAGTCTCTGCCCCAGCCCTAGCCCTGTGGGCCTCAGACCCCAGCAGTAGGCCACTCATCTGTGGCCACCTACGGCAAGGTGGTGCTTTCCTGGAGTCATCCTCCTTTGGCCACTTGTAATTTGGCCCTCTTTAGGGTACCATACTAGTTGTTCAATATTTTGAGCATCACACACCAACTCTCCAAAGAGAAAGTAAAGTGATAAAGGTTCCCCCAAATGCTCACGTGGCTTTTGTCTCTCCCTAACCTCTTTTCTTGATTAACTCCTGCGCAACCATTCAGATATCAACTCAAATGTCACTTCCCATTTCGCCGTCTGGACCGTGTCTCCCTGACATTTATTCTCGCAGCTCTGTTCTTTCACTTCATATCTTGTATCCATTTGCTTATTTGTTTGTCTGCCTCCCTGATGAAGCTGTAAACTCCATAAGGGCAACAAAAAGCAGAACTTATTTGGCAAACTGCACAGGCTTCTATATGGTTTACGTGGGATTGGCCACCTACCCAGCTCCAAAGATGGGTCCTGTTGTATTCCAGCCAGTTAGCATGTCCCTTCCTCCAGGTCCTGCTCATTGGCACAGGAACGAGAACCTGATCTAAGGCAGCCCAAGCAGAGTGAGGCTGGACACTCTGGCGAGGAAAGCAGAGCTACAGACCCGTTCTGAAGAGGCAATGTCACCAATGTGGTTATCATGAAGCATGACACGAAGGAGGACAAAGACGCAGAGTCCCAGAAAGATGGCTCCAAAAGATACACAACATGGGCCTCTCGAGTAAACCAGATCTGGGCTGGCCCTTGTGTTTGGACTGTTCAGTTACATCAACCAATAATTTTTTTCTTTTTTTTTTTTTTGCTTTAGCCAGTTGGGATGAAGGTTTCTATGTATTGTGACCAACAAAATCCTAACTGATATATCTTGTCCCTGTATCCACAAGAACCTTGCTCATGAAAGACACCATATCTTGAACAATATGCCATTGGGAGAACTGGAGATGGCTTAATGGGGGAGGTGACTGGGTAACATCAGCTGGAGCCTTAATTTGAACATACTTCTTTAGAAAATATGTTAGACTGCCCAAGATTTAAATTCATCAGAAATTCAGGAGTATTTTCCCCGGTGTGTTTTACAGCAGAATTGTTCCTACCTGAGGTTATTAACCTGCTCACCTGTCATTTCCTAAGAACTCCTAAAGATTTCTGCTTCAAATCCTGGACTTTCAACCTAAAGAGCCTATGGTTTTAAATTGGGGGAAGGGAACAGGAAAGAATGATTCAGCCTCTAGCCGCTTTTTACTCTGCTGGATAAGATCATTAATATTTTCCCCCCAGAATGACCTGTGACTTCCTACATTTCTTACATTTCAACTTCAAGTTTCATTTCTCGGGATGCCTACAGCTTTTCACCTGGCTAGATGGAAGCCAAGATTTTACTTTTCTCTTGGGGGCTATTCTGCTGGGCTAGAGTCATTAGAAGCAACTTTAACTTCAGGTTATTATAAATATCACATCTTTTAAAGCATAATCAGGCTATGTGGTTCATCATCTGGTTATTAGATTAAAGGTCTGTGTGGCCAAAGGGCTGTACTTCTACAACTATTGAGAAATAAACAACCTTGACTAGTCAGGGAAGGAAAAGTCTGCAAGTCGGTCCCCATAGCCTGATCAGGGGATTCTTTTCCTCCTTCCCTGATTCACCAGAAAGCACACTTGCTCATACTGTTCACATTCTCAAAGTATGTTTGTTACTCTCAGAGCTCCTGGGATACATATCCTCCAACGGTTGCCTTTTGTCAATGAACTGTTCTGCACAGCTCCGCTGCTTATATTTTTTTTCCTTTGGGAGAGAGAAGAGTGGCTTGTAAAACTACTAGTGGAAAATAAGCATTAAGAATCACTTCACCTTCTTCATCAAATAAATCCACCTCAATTACTGGTTCTATGAACCAGTATGTAATTCAAAAGTTTGATGAAGAACAGAATACTTTGAGTCTCAAAATATCCCTCCATAAATTACTTATTAACTACAAAGAGACAAATAATAACTTCACAGTGGAGAAAGTGCGGGGGCACCACCTTAACCAAGATGCTAAATGAGACAGATGACCATCAAGGGGCTCCTGTAAGGATGCACAGAGAGACACACCGTCACCTCTGTGGAACCCCATCCAAAGCACAGAACATGAAAGAACCATGAGGAAACAGGACAAACCCAGAATCAGGATCATTCTACACAACAACCAGCCTATACTCGTCACAAACTCTCATAATATGAGGAACAAAGAGGCTGAAGAATTATTTCATACTTAGACCAAAGTGACATGAGAACTAAGTGCAATGCATGATTGTAGACTGGTTCCTGGCCTGAAAAATTTAGCCATTAAGGATGTTACTGGAATAACTGGCAAAATTTGAATATGGATGGTAGATCAGTCAACAGTATCAATGTTAAATTTCTGACTTAGACCACTGTGCTGTGGTTTGGTAAGAAAATGTTGTTTCGCTTAGGAAGTAATCACTACTTCCAGGGAAAAGGGCAAAATGTGTCCTTACCCTTAAGCGGTTCAGGAGAAAAAAAACATGTATATATGGAAAGACAGTGAATGCCAAAGCAAATAAAGCTAAATATTAATAATTGGTGAATCTAGGTAAAGCACATACAAGAGTTCTTTGCACTAATCTTGCAACTTTTCTTTAAGTTTGAAATTATATCTATAACTATATATCTACATCTAGATAGATATATAAAAATCAACACACACAATTCAAAATAAAATGCATCAACCTAAAATTCAGCCTATTCTTCAGGTATTGTTGGCAATCTGAAGAGAAACAAAGGCTAGGATACCAAAAGGGATTGGGTCAGTAGATTCATTCATTAGGACCCTGAGTACATTTCTACTAACTTAAATTATGCTTTCATTTGAATCAAACATTTTGGACTGCCTTCAACTTAGTACCAATTACATATAAACACTCAAAGTATGAATTCCATACTTTTCCCCAAGTGAGGCACAAGGCTGTCAGTATTCTCGTGTGCTAACAAGTAAGCAAGGCCAATTTCTATAACCTAACTATAGGACTTCTGGGTACATAAACTTTTTCTCATATGCCCAGTTCCCTATTTTCTTAGAAAATCCAATTTGCTCTGGGATTTCAAATACCACAGGCTCTTGTTTTTGTCACAACAAATGAACTATTTTATTCTGTAGATTCTTAAAAAGAAATTCAATGAATCTTTGCTCACTGCTAGCTTTTCTAGATCTCTCCCAATATCTCTTTGATCAAGCTTTCCTACCCACTCTGGAATAATCCAGGGGTAATGAGAACTTCTTACCTTCTTTAGCCCAAAAGGAGCCAATTCATCACAAGCTGTCATGGATTCTGATTCTAAATTACCAAGAGCCCCATTACTAACAGAGGCAGGGAATCTTCTTTGCAATTAAAGTGATTGATTTCTTTGCAGACGCAGTAGCATTTCACTTTTTAATTATGTTCATTCGCATCAAATGTGAGAAAATTCTTCCTCATTTTATTTTCCATCCAAAGAACACGATACAACAAACATTAATCCCAGAGTGATACAAGGCCAGACCTGCAAGGGCCTTAGGCAGAGCTGGACATCTATCAATGGGTCTTGTCCATTTTACAGGGTCTTAGTGGCTCCTTAAGCTCTAAAGGGGAGAAAAGGGACTAATTATTTGTTACATCACATACTTCACCTAAGGGCTGGCCAAACCTTCCAGCATCTGCTAAGTTGTGAAGAGACAGCATTAGATGTTTAGATAAACATAGACTAGTGCCGAACAGAACAATTTTGTTTCTTGTGCAGGAAAAGAACAGAGCCACAGTGCTGGGGATAAAGCAGTGTGTGCAGGTAAACATAAGCAACGTGGGAACAAATCTGTTTTTTCTCACTTAGGTGGTATTAACATGGTTATGTGTTGTCAAATTTTGAAAGAGAAAAATAAACAAAAACAGTTTGGGAGAAGAAGGAGGACACTCCGGAGGATCTGAAGGAACGTGAGGCCACCAAGGCTTACACAGATTTCCCAAGGCCTGAAAGACACCTGTCTGTCCACTTTGCTTTTAACCTTAAAGACTGGCCAGTTGTGGCTCCCGCAGCCTGTAGACCCGGGGCCTGCATCCTTATCTCCCCTTCCCCACTCTCCACGTGGTCAGCAGACTGGCGTCCGTTCACTCACTTGAGACATTCAAAGGTCAAGGTTTTCGCTCAATGAGTATCTTCCAGCGATCTGTGCTCCAGACAACAGTGACTACCCTTTGTCCTGGTATGAATGCAGTTGCTCGCCATTTTCCAAACACTTTCACACATATGTAAAGAAGAGTCTGGGAGCCCTCCAAGATTTTAAATTTTAGTTAAAAATGAAATTATATAGTAAGCTTTTGAAAAATTAAAACATCCACGTATGTGAGATTGTACCTCTGCCTTTCCTGCAGGCTGTTTGCAAAATTCAGGAAGCCCTGCCTTTCCATTCATTAAACACATAGTCGTTGAGCACCTCCTAAGGGCAAGGCAGGATGCCAGGTGATGGAGGTGGAGAAACAGGGCTTGTTCCTTGCTCCGATGGGGAAGGCACGTAAGCAGACACCCTCGGCACAGGAAAACACAGAATGGAGGTGCTGTGATGGGATAAAAGGGTCACGCTTATAAGAACAAAGGAAAAGCGCATCCTTCCAATGCAGGAGACACAAACAAGCTCAGGAGGTTGGCAGGTGTCTTGAAGGAACATCAGTCTTGCTGAGGGGGGGCAGAAACTCCAGGCTGACCCGACGTAGCACGGGCATATACGCTCGCCACATCCCAAGAACCAGAAACACAAGAAAGAAGAAGCCAGACCAGACACCACAAAGCTGTCACAGACACCACAAAGCTGTTGGGCTCAGAAGTCTGGGATTTTTATGAACCAAGGAGGAGCATGAAGGGGAAGTGATGGTCCAACTGGCGGTGCTGGTAGGGGCAGGTGGGGGCAGATGAGGCTGCTGAAATGATCCACTGAGGGCTGACAGAGCTGGCTGTGGCAATGGGAATGGAAATAAGTGGAGATTCAAGAGATTTGGGGCCGGTACAAACCACAGGGACTTGGAACCATCATATGAATGGATGAGGAAGTAGGCAAAATAGACTCTGAGCACTATTATAAGTGAACACTTGGATGGCGTCCATGGACTGGCCGGCTTTTGCTGTTGAAACATTTACTGTGTTTAAACAGTCACATCCTGCACTGAGCCCTTGTTTTAAGCTCTTCAAACATCCCTGAGATAAGTGGGGGAGTTGTTTCAATCCTCCTTTTTACACATGAGAGAACCATGACTGGCAAGGTTTAGCCCTAAGCAGGAAACCCAACTAAGCCAACTAATTGGTGCAGAGCTGGGACGAAAGATCAGTGTAGTCCTCATTACACAATCCAGCGAAACACAAAGATGGCTCAAAACTGTCCTAGTGGCATGTTTCCAGCCTAAGTGGGACAAAGTTCATACAACTTTATATCGTGAGCTGTGTTGTAAGGTGGTTTGTTGATAATGTCCATTCCAAAAGCCAACGGAAAGCTACCAGTACGCTGAATCATTAAAAACATGGAGGTACAGGACTCAAGTCTTACACGTTTCTGAAAAAAATACCCTTCACAGATGCTATTTTTAGCAAGTTTTCCCAGCATAAAGTTTTTAAAAGAACAATCTGTCTAAAAAAAGCATGTAAAGAAATTCATTGACAAAGGTTTAGATGTTTTAGGACTTTAATGTCCTTCACACGGTCAACATAAAACACTGACAATGGATGAACAATAGGGGAAAAGACTATTCAGCAAAGATCTTCCTTCTTCGGCATCACTGGTCAAACACCAGAAAGAAAACAATCACGTGAAGCAACAGTAAGGGAATTTAACACAGATTTTTAGTTTAACAGCATAACTGAAAAACAAAACCAACCAACCAACCAACCGATCTTCTACCCACTGAAAGGAAAGGAAAAGTGAATCAGGGAGCTTCCAAATCTTGTGAAGCAGCTTAAAAAGGGAGGGGGAGGGGGAAGGGGAGGCGCACGACTGTTGAGAACCTAACACTCTAATGCACAAGGTCAAGGATCCTAACAAATTCTCAAAGTCTCAACATATACCAACAAGAACCGTATTAATAGAAATATAAAGGCACAGAGATATAAATGCATAGAGATATAAACTATTTGGTAGTAAAAACAGACCTTGCTATATAAACATATAGTAAGTCACTTCTATCGCTTTATGAGAATAGCCGTATAAAGAAAGAATCCAGAAGACCCCACTGCTGTCATCTTGCAAAGGATCAAAATTCAGCACCTAGAGGGCCCCACCCACCCTCCATGCTGTGTGTCTGTGTTTCTCTAAAAATAATAACCTGCAGTTGGTATATAATTAAACCCATAGGCAGCTTTGAATATGAGATCTAGGCAGAAAAAGTAGCAGCAAAGACAACAGTAGCTGGAATTTGGTAGAAAAGTAAGAGAAGACTTTTTAAAAGCTTCCAGTTCAAGTCAGAATTAAGGTTAAGTTTCAACAGCTTGGGATAGCTGTGGATGCTTTTCTGTTCTCTGAAAAAAGAAGAAAATCTATCATAAGTATGTTCATTCGAAAAAAATACTGTTTTTGTTAGCCATGCCCAGGTGACTTCCAATTTTGTACACTGTTCAAGGGCAGAGTGTATATTAGTTAGGATGTGCTCATAGCTGGTGCATCTCCAAAATATGCTTCATGAAGGCTGCCAGCTTCTGACATTTTCGATGGTGACAGCATTATACAGAGAGGCCTGAATGCCTCCAACGGACCCAGAAGAACCACCGATGCAGCCGTTAAGAACAGGAGCATCTGGTTGAGCATCAGGATGACCCTCCTTCCCGTCACCAGCTCCTGCGAGAGTCACGGCACCTGAGGCCGTCGTGTCCAACCTCCCACCTGAAAGCCCCTGCAGGTGGCCAGGAGCGTCACACAGCTCAGTCATTAGAAAATTCCTTTCCAACGGCAGTGAAGGACCGTCACGCTCACAGGTAACCTAGGTTAGCTCAACTCTTCAATGAGCCTGCTGTGCAGGGGGCAGGGAGCGGGCAGCTATTCTCATGCGTGAAAACATACATCTTCCATGGAGCTCACAGAATTAACTACTCTCTCTGATGTTCAGGGGAGCAACAGTGTCTGTTCTTACACTGAACAGGCTTGTGCCAGCTGCACTAGAGATGGGATGGCACCCTTTGTGCTGTCAGAGCAGAGATTTTCAAAGGAAATTTTGACCAAAGCTCCTAGAAGGTGTGGCCCCCCCACCCCGTGCTCTCGGCCGTGGAATCGTGCTAAGGGGCCTGTAAGCAGCAGCAGGAGCACCCCCGTAACAAACGGTCTTTCCCAACTAGTTACAATAACTGCTACTCCAGGATGGACAGGCTCCTAGATGTGTCTCCTTCAGCGTCTGAAAACTAAACCAATTCTCTGACAAGCTTCTGGATGGGACACGTACTCACCACCTATGCCCTTTCAGGGAGATCATACTGAGTTCAAGAGCTTTGTCGAGAAATCTTTTTTCTAAAGCATCATCTCCTTTGGTGGTGCCAATGCGGAATGGAATATTCATCTTGCTTCTATTCTGGGCCTGCACTGGACATCTGAAAAACATGTTTTTTCTTCCAGCTATTTTTCTGCAATGTGCAACTGCCATTAACAAAGCAACAGAAAAGTTTTAAAAACCATTTTCCAGATGCAAACAAGAGATTAAAAAAAAGATCTGTGCCAGGACATTTATCATTTACTTAGGGAGATCACTCTTGCATATGGAACAGTGAGTTAACATTCTCTTATATGACTCATACTTAATTTCCAAGAGCCTCAGTTTCCTCATCTGAATATTAGCAATAATAATAATATCTCCATTTCATACTAGTTATGACAGTTCAGTGGTACAACATAGATGAAGCTTTCAACCCATGGCAGCCACACAGCAATGTGAATGACCCTTTCTCTACAAGGCTGCAGAGAAAAAACATAAGTTGGTCCGAATAGTGGCGGTAAGATTTAAAAATAATGAGCAGCAGCTTTCAAAGCACTTAAAACACTGTATTGTCCCAAGCTGTGTGACCTTGAACAAGTTACTAAATCTTTCTGTTGTGCCTCTCTGATGTGAGGACTAAATGGCCACAAATTCTCTGCAGCCCTCCCAGCAAGAGGTGGGGTCTAGTGCTCCACACCTTTTGAATCCGGGCTGGCCTTGTGGACTTGCTTTGACCAAGAGACTGCAACAAGAGTGATGCTGTGCAACTTCCAAGCTGAGGCCTCAAGGGGCATGAGGCTTCTATACCTGCCCTCTTAAAACATCACTGCCATGGAAGCAAGCCCGAGCTAGCCTGCTGGAAATAACAGGCCCAGCCCACAGCCAGCACCAGCTGCCAGACAGATGAGGGGGGCCATTTAGACTCTAGGTGGATCACCAGATGACTTTGGTTGAGTAAGTGATCTCAGATGAGACCAGCAGAAGAAACCAACCCACTGAGCCCAGCCCCACCTGCTGACTGAAAAGAATCCTGAGCAAAAGAAATGGCTGTGGTTTTCAGTCACAGTCTTGAAGTGTTCTATGATGCAAAAGTAGATAACTGATAGAATTTAGAACAGCATCTGGAACACATTCAATGCTATGTAAATATCGATTGAAGTCAACAGAGCTGTCTTTTCATTCTCCGCACCTTGCACAGGGATCATACAGACTCTCAAAAATGAATGGGTCACGTTTCATCTAGGATACGTTAGTATTGGACTTCAGTTTCTGATTTGGAGAGTGAGCAAGCCAAAATTATCTTCCGCTGACAACCAAAGGAGACAAACAGAAGAAGAGCTGACATGCTATTCTGGATTACAAGGAAAATATGTCATAACTCTCTCAATTTTCTCAAGCACATCCTATTTTATTCTTCCACTTCTACAGCGTGGGATTCGTTAAAAGTAAACAGCAAAGAAAAGCAGTGTGAGGAAGCCCCCATTAAAAGCTATGCTCGGCCCTCAGAGCACACACATAATTCCTGTTAAAGTTAATAGGAGTCAAGTGCACGTCGACAGACAGAAGAGACGCAAGCAGGGAAACCAAGTATCTGGTAATAGGCTTTGAGCCTGAATTCTGGGCCCCCCTTTGCACAGGTAGTAGGTATCCTGGTTGACATTGACGTTAAAAATGTAGTGTCTACCCTCTTTGATATTCTGCTGCCTCAGGCTCCCCAGGTGACAGTCCAATTATAGAGCTGGAGCAGCAAAAAGGACACGTGATTTAAGGGGAAAAATATTAAAAGGGGGAAGAATTAAGAACCTGGATTTACAAAGAATCTGTATTTACAGTCGTCCCCCACACATTTACCCATCCTACTGTGAATGTAGGTGGTATCCTGACAGCAACAATGTCATAACAACTAGAAATTGAAGATTAAATTTGCACGGTGCCTGAGAATGTCCCTGCTGTGGGGCTGAGGGAAGGAAGAAAAAGATGAAGGGGAATCAGCTGCTCCCAACCTAGCAAGATGGCTGTGGAGGGAATTCAGATTCCACAGGATAAGCGCTGTGGAAGCACAGAGCTGAGCAAGTACCTCTGCCCAAGGGAAGGTTGAAGGTTTCAGCGGAAGGGAGGTGGGAAGGGTCAGGACAGGGGGAGACGAAGGAAGGGCATCTGGCAGAGAGCTGTCTCTGCCAAGGCACGGGGGACCGCAGCAAGTTCTCTGCAGCACCTGAGGTGCTGGGTGCCTGGCTGGGGGCAGGACTGCAGACCGCAGAGGGCCCTGCAGACACGCTCTCCTGGGAACTGGATCCATCGGATCCTGGAGCACGAGGAGCAATCAGGTCTGCACAACAAGGAGTTCTGAGTTGTAGAAGAAGCACTAGGACACAGGGGCTGGAGGGTGGGGGCACTGGGGGAGAGGCCTGCTAGAAAGCTCCCACAAAGAACTTTCTAGGTCAACAGAATTAGGGCTCGTGATCAAGACAGGGACACTGGGGAGTTTCAAGCATGGGCAGTAAATGAAAATGCCAATAAGGACCCAACGGTCATATAAATGAGTATAACAGGCCCAACATGACAGACTCAGCACAAACCCCCTACGTTACCTGTTAACTCTGAGGGCCCATTCCTTACTTCCACAGAGAAACAGTCTCCCTTTTGCTTGAAACATACGGCCCTCCCAGTCTGTTTCTCCCACTTTCAGAGACACGGGGATTATGAAATAAGACAGCTGGATTTAAATCATCTTCCCATGTTCCAGTAAGGGCTCAAATTGTGTGTTTTAAACCCTGTGAGCCACACCGAGCACTGCCGTGGGCTGTGCTGGGCCACGACTCCCAGGAGTTATCACTAAATCCCACAGCAGGGGCAGGGCCTGTGGCCGAATGAGTTGGGGGCAGGGAGAAGGTGCCAGGCTGACAGAGCGCTAGCAGGGGGCCGGGTGGGTGTGGAAGCAGCAGGTAATCCTGGGACTACTAAGCTTCCAGGACAGAGTCTGAGCAGCACTCCCCAGGGAGTCTAGGACGGAAGCTGATAAGGATGGTTGTGACTGGAAAAACGGTGCCACAGTCAGTCATAGACATTTAGGAAATCCTGAATTAACAGGGCTACACGGGTTTCTTGACTCAACTTCCTAGAGCGTCTCAAGAGCTCCGGTGAATCGTGAACTCCCAAGAGGATAATTCATACAGGAACAGAGTTTTCCCCAAATGCATGTGGCTGAAAAACCCACTGCATCTCTGGGATGAGTATTCTAGAATGCCCACTGAGAAACCCCTGGACTTCCCAAGGTACCAGAGGGGTGTGTGTGAGGGGAAAGGCACCACCTCAGCGCGAAACAGCATCTCACAAAGGTGGCGACGGTTAGTAGGGCGCAAGAAAACCGCAGGCAGCTGGCAAGCGATGACAAGACGCTCGTTTCAGTGGTGTCTGCTCCAAAAGACAAACCAGAAACAAGAAGGGCGCGAAGAGTGCATCCTGAGGTGAGAGAAGCCCACAAAACAGTCACTAGGCCTCTCCTGACTGCCTAACTTTTAAATAAAAAATTAACTCTAAATTTGCACACGATTAGGAAAACTAGAGTAAAACTATAAAGATCTATTCCCTTCCATAGACGTGGTTGCCATTAACAGTCTTTTGTGCATTTTCAGGATCAGATACACAAATGTGTATACGTGTATATATGCGTGTTTCCGTATGTACATATATACATATATAGTATTTACAAATACAAACACTGTGGGTTTCTAAGTCGAATCATAGAAATGTCCTTTTCTACACCTGCTCTTTTTCCTTTTGACCTCATGACGTATCAGGTCATCTTCCCAGTTTGCTCACAGACCTGCCCCGTTCTCCACACACACGTTACTCCATACCACGGATGGATCCTAATTTCCTTCATCAGACCCCTCCTGAAGGACATCCGGGTTGTCTCTAGATTTTCCCCATTATGTAAGTATCCCTCATTGGACTTGCGGGTGCCTGATTTTATGCACACTTCTGTGCAAGGCAGAGTACTGGCAGAGGGCAGGTGCCTAGAAGTAAAAGTCTTTGGTCAAAGAGCAAGAGAGTTTTGAACTTTCATGGACGCTGCAAACCTCACTCCAAAATTGAACACATTTATTATACTTAACATAGGCAAAGTGTGTTTGTTCCCTCGTCTACACCAGATGTTATCCGTCTTTAGAATTTCTGCCCATCAGAGGGGAAGAAAATCCCATGGTTTTAATCTGCATTTCGTAAAGAAGTTGGCCCCTCTTCAACTGTCTAGTAGCCAGCTGTGTTTCTTCTGAGTTGTTTGCTCATACAGGTAGAAACCACCCCCTGCCTTCTTAAAATTTGCTTATCCTTTTTCATTTATTTGTGGGTTCTTCTCTATATCAACAGTAACCTTTATATGTTAATACACTACCCAACTTTGGTGTCTGTCATTTTGTTTTGTTTACGTCTTGAACTGTAGAAAAGTTTTTAATTTTCATGGAATTAAATATCTTTTACTTTATGGCTTCTGAGTTTTATGGCTTACTTAGGAAGGCTTCTGTACTCCCTACACTTACACAGAAATTCTCCCCTGTATTTTATATTTGCTTCTTGCATTTAGTTGCCTTTGCATCTTTTCGACTGACTAGAATTTGTGTATGCTATGATGCAAATATCTAATTTCTGTTTTTTTTAAATGAATTATCAATGCTTCAATCAATCAATTAGACAAAAAGTCAAGTTAGACTGTAAAATTGTCTAAGTTAAAATACAATTCTCAAGTAAACAGGGACCTGTTTCTGGACTTTTCCTCCGATCTCTGTTTCCCTCTGCCAGTGGCTTTATATATTAATAGATCGTATGTTAACATTACATTTTATTAATGTTAACATATATGTTTAAAATGTTTCATCTATCCTTTTGCACTAACTTTTTCAGGAGAACACTGAACTGGCTTCTAGATATTTACTAATTTTTGTGACTATTGCAAATGGGATCTTTCCTTGTTTTTCAGTGTTATTTCTGGCTTATGGGAAAGTAACTGACTTCTACATACTTAGACACAACTGATCACAATTCTGAACATGATCATTTCTAGTTTTTCCACTGATTCCTGCATTTTGAAAAAACAGTCATGATCATCTGTGATTTTTGTTGTTTCCTTAGTAAAGGCTCTGGAAACAGCCCCCCCCACCAATCTCCCCATGTTCTTATCCTGCCTGATCCCACTTCCCCACTGCACCTGGCCCTAACCTGTCCGCACTGCTGTAAAACACTGTCTGTTCACAGGGTTCTGATGACAATAAAAGGTATTCATATCTGTAAAGTGCCAAGGGCTCTGCCTACTTTATTTTATTTTGGGGTTGTCAACAGACACATCACATGCTTCCCTCTTTCCTAAGGCCTGGACCTCACATGAAAGGGAGAAAAGGTGACCTCGTATCTGGATATGGATTTTGTCACTTCAAGAGCTTTATTATATTAAAATTAATATCTAATAAATATTAAACACTATGTGTCAGGAACATCCTAGGTACGTTCCATAAGAACCACAAATAATATTAACAGCTAACCGTTAAGGAAGTAATTAACTGTTAAGGAATAACCATTAAAGCTGTTTTAATTTTAGCACACCAGAAAATATAAGGGGTATAAATTCTAGTAGCATTAAAAAAAAGAAAGAGGGCTTCCATGGTGGCGCAGTGGTTGAGAGTCCGCCTGCCGATGCAGGGGACACGGGCTCGTGCCCCGGTCCGGGAGGATCCCACATGCCGCGGAGCTGCTGGGCCCGTGAGCCATGGCCGCTGAGCCTGCGCGTCCAGAGCCTGTGCTCCACAACAGTGAGAGGCCCGCGTACCGCAAAAAAAAAAAAAAAAAAAAAAAGAGTTACCAATTCTAATAGTAGCTTTTCCTTTTCGACCACTTTCCAAAATTATAGTTCTCTTTTTCTGTCTAGAAGCTTTGGATGGTTCCTTCACCGATGGAGAAGTTATCCACTGGTACTGAGAGAGAAATGATAAATATGCCATTTAAGTTACAGGTAATTTAGGAGGGTTTGATCTTCATTAGAAATTAAGATATTTTAAGTTAATAAAAGGTCTTCAATCTGCATTTCTGGGAAGCTAAATTAAAGCATCACACAACATTTTCAAAAACAGAAAAGCCATTTAATTTGACTAAAAACTTAGTTTTAAGATGGCAGAAAGTACCTTGATAATTTTCTTTTAAGAAAGAAAGAAAAACAAGCCATTAAAGAGAAATCCTTCCGAGAGAATTAAAACATGTTATATACCTCTGACTTAGCACTCCTTCCATTCTGGAGACCTTTTTTGCTAATTGCTTTCATCACAGAATGATTTAAAGTAAAATAAATTGAAATTAGAGTAATTATTTCCCAATGAGTGGCTATTTCCATTTAAAACCAAAAGCCAACTCATTATTGCTTTTCCCATAAAATTAAATATGAAACCTACATTATGTAATTATACACTTATTTCCCCCTTTGTGTATTCTAATTTCTTCCTCAAAAACCTAAGATGCCATCTTGCAGACTGCCCCCCAGTGTCTACTATTTTGGCAGCAGCAAAGGTCAGCTTTAAACATTTTGCACCTAAAGTGGCTTTAGATACCTTTGGATAGAAAGTACAGTCTGAGCACCATCCAGACGCTTAGATACCTAAAGGGCATCCAAGATAACAAACCAAAGTCCTGATATTCTCTCAAAAGCTGCTCCTCCCATCAGCCCCCTTCTTCTAAGTGATACCACCCAGTTGCACACATAATCATCAACGACTTGTCTCCTTGTTACTATTTCCTTCATACCCCACATCTAATCTATCTGCAGGTCTTGATAGCTACACCCTCAAAACACAACCTGAATTCAACCACTTTTCACTTGCTCCAAACTTCCAACCTAACCTAGGCCATAAACTTCTCTTATTTGGAGCACTGTGACAGTCTCCTAACTGGCCTCCCTGTTTCTCTTCTTTATCCTCCCAAGTCCATTCTCTATACCAGGTCACCTTATTGAGATACTATTTGGATCATGCCTTTTTCCAGTTCAAACCCCTCTACTCATTTAGAATAATCCACATCTTTACTCTGGCCTTCAAGACTTAACAAGAGCAGACCCCTGGCTAGCTCCCTGACCTCATGTCATACCACACTCTTCTTCACTCGGTACTCTGGCCATGTTGGCCTCCTTGCTTTTCCTTAAATACTCCACCCACCTACATGCCTGCATACTCATTGCCTCCTTGTCCTGGAATGTGCTTACTCCAGTTCTTCCATGGCTTGCTCCTCTCTTCATTCATGTCTCTGTTCAAATGCCACTTCTCCAGTGAAGCTGTCCCCTAACAAACCTATCCAATGGAGTCCTACCTGCTCTCCCTCACTCTCCTTACTTTAAGATATTTTTGCACTTCCTACCCTCTAAAATTATATTACTTATCTGTTTACTCATTTCTATCTGAACTCCCTCACTCTCCTTACTTTAAGATAATTTTTGCACTTCCTACTCTCTAAAATTATATTACTTATCTGTTTACTCATTTCTATCTGAACTCCTTCACTAGAATGTAAGCTCCACGAGGGCAAGACTTTTGTCTGTCTGGTTCACTGCTTTATCCCTAGTGCCTAAACCCATATCTGGCACACAGAAGATATTTTAAAAATTGCTTGTGATTCTGACAAATGAATAAAGTGCTCCTGGCAAGAATTCAGAGGTTGCACAGGAAAGAAATAATGCTCTTGGTGGAAGTAGGCCTAGTATCTAGGTTCACCTCTATTCAGAGTAGAGATAAGAACAATTTACAAGTAAAATTCACTTTAATTAGTACATTATCTGCTAAAAACATAAGGGAAGTGCAACACTAGAAAAGTACAGTTGAAGCTTGAACAACATGGGTTTGAACCTCGCGGGTCCATTGACACACGCATATTTTTCAATAAATATGTACTATCGTCCTACACGATCCAAGGTTGGTTGAATCCACAGATGTGGAACCACTGACTATAAACTTAAACCCAGATTTTCAAATGCGTAGGGGTCGGCACCCCTAACCCCACGTTGTTCAAGGGCCAACTGTGTGTGATGAGGAAAGTTAAACACATTAAATTTTTAAAAACTGTCAATACGTGAACAAATTCTTTTTGTTTTGCTACGCGTTTATCAATTTCAAAAAAGTGACCACATACCAACAAGTGGATTTTTTCTTATATCCAGAACGAGCAGAGTTCTGTTGGTTTCAAGGGCCTTTAGTAAAGCCTTTGCTCCTTCACTGGTGAGGCCACACTGCTGCAGGTCAAGTGCTTTCGATGGAAGACAAAAGGTCACTTCCTAACTCTACAGATTTAACATATAGACAACTCTCATTTTCTCACGTGTGGAAGAGTCCTGCACAAGACAAGTCATGGCAGGTTTGTAATTTTGGGTATGGAAAAAAACAGAAACGTATATGCACACACATAATGCATGATCCAATTTAAAAACCTCTTCTTGAATGTGCAATGATAACCCTGGCTTTAGTATCAATAAATCATCCAACATATTTTACAATTACAGAACTGAAGAATAACTGTATATAATGTACGAGCAAAAAGCATCACAAAATGAATCTCAGTTCCTAATTAGCAAGGGCGGCAGAGGCATGTAAACCTCACAAGCAAAACCTGGTGGAGCTCAGAAATGCACTGCATTCTTTTGATCATGATCTTCAGCTCCAAATCACACTTGAAACTAGCTAAAAGGGGAAAACAAAATAGAAGAAATGTAATAACTGTTAGTTTTAGAGGACAAAAGGACAAGTCTAAGAGGATACAAATAATAACAAATTCAAACAATGTGTGAATAGAGAATACATAGTAAAAACCTATCATGAAAGTATGATGGTCAAGAACTCTCTCCATAAAAAGTCAGACAAAAACCAGAAAAACTGAACATGAATTCTAGTAGTTCTGGGGCTGAACAACCTACTCATTTAAACCAAAGGGATCATCACCAAAGCACAGGTATTAAAAAATATTACATGAAAGGAAACCATGATGAGTCTTTTTTTTAAGTGTTGTGTGGACCATCACATTAAAATAACTGGAGTCTTTCAACACCCCCATGGCACATAGAAATAGCAAGTAAGACATACGGATCTGACAGGATATGATACAACCCTTACAAACTCTCACTACAGAAGAATGGACACAGGGTATAATTAACCAAATAGCCAAATTAATACAAACAGCCAGTAAACCTCACCAGTAAATCAAATGAATACAAAATAAAACAAAATGTAGTTATTTTCCTATCAGATTAAGCCAGGATTCTGTAAGAAAAGCCTTTAAATCATGTCTATACCCTTTTGATCCAACAACTCTCTTTCTAAGAATTTAACCAAAAGAAATAGTCAGAGATATAGGTAAGGATATATATCAGAGTACTATTTGTAACTGAAAAACTGGACAAAGCTTATATACAAGAATGGATAAGCTACGTGCACTGTGGCATATTCATATAATGAAATACTGAACAATCACAAAAAATGATGCAGGAGATGCAAATTTACTGACTTGCTAAAATGCTCATACTAAATTAATTGAAAAAAGTTATAAAATTTGGAGTAATCCCACTTGCATAGAAAATGGAGAGGTACTCATTTTTGTAGTTTTACATTTTTTTACAAGTGCTACAAGCCACTGTTTGTGAGAGGCAGGCTTCACATCTACTGTTGGGGTGGACTATAAATTGGCACAGCATTTCTGGGTGGTAATTTGGCCATGTGTATCAAAAGTCTTAAAAATCTGTCACACTTAGTCATTCCACTTGTAGTACCTTATTCTACAGAAGTAATCCCGATGGACACAGAGATGTATATACAACGTATTCACATTGTTTCTGACAGGGAAAAGCAAACTGTCTAAATCGAATTGCAAAGAATTGATTAAACTATGGGACATCAATACGACGCAATACTACATGATACATCATTAAGTGAAAAAAGCAGGAATATGAAATAGCAAGTATACTACAATTCTATTTTTGTAATCCCTAAGTGTACAAATATATTTGTAGAAAAAAAAAGACTGAAAGTATATACACCAAAATGAACAGTGATTATGTCTGGGTATTAAAATTATAGGTAATTGTTCTCTTGTTACTCTGTATTTTCTATAAAGGATATATGCAACTCTTAGAGAAAGTTTAAAAGCAAAATAAAAGCTATCAGTAAAATGAGGCTTTAAAAAAATCCTATCACAATAGTATCATGCCAAAAGCTAAGCATATTTCATATTAAAACTTCAATAGTTTCAATTTTAGAATTTACCTCTAAGCCATAAATCCTCACTAAGAGATTCTGCCAAAGCACTTGCACCCAGGTCACCAATGAGCGTGGTGCAGTTCAGAGTGATGCGCTTCAAACCAGCCATACAGTCAAGATCAGGTCTCCTGGAACGAAGACTCTCAGCCCAGGTTTCTTCATGCTTTCTGGTAGTCTGATATGTCAAAGATTTAATGGGATGAAATTAAGATGCCTGAATAAGGAAACAGGGTGTGCCTACTGAGTATGGTTTATTATGTCAGAGATTTACACACACACACATATCAAGCATATATGCCAGGAGCATCAACCTGAGAAATTCAAGTCACTTCTGCTTTACGAGTCCAGTGACGCAGATTCTACTTGGTCAGTGATTAGATTCTAGACACTGGATAGCCTGTTTCTGAACACTTATGTAAAGTTGGACAACTCAATTACAGTCTATGAATTATTTTCCTTATCTTCTAAGTCAGGGAATTGGTTCTAAATTCTATCATTGCTGAGGCTCTAAATTTCATCATTCTGTCCCCCAGTGGTCTCCAAACACCTGACTGGGCAAACCATAAGAAAACTTTTTAATATGCATCTTATTTATTAACAAATTATATACACAAAGTTCCATACATATAATTTATGTACATGATAAACTACACAGATTTTTTAAAATAATACAAAGGTAAAAATGTTCTAATATTTTCTTTTCCTAACTCCTAAGGCATTATTTTATTTTACTTATTTTTTATAAATATTTATTTATTTGTTTGTTTGGCTGTGCCAGGTCTTTAGTTGCAGCATGCCGGATATTTTAGTTGGGGCATGTGGGCTCTTAGTTATGGCAGGCACGTGGGATCTAGTTCCTCGAGCAGGGATCGAACCCAAGCCCCCTGCATTGGGAGCACATAGTGTTAACTGCTGGACCGCCAGGGAAGTCTCAAGCATTATTTTAAAAACTATATTTACAAAATGTATATCTCACATGCTACCTAGGGTATGCACACAAGCTTTAGAGGCCTGGACTATGCACAGCCAGTTTGATGTGCCTTGGAAAAATAATGGTTTGACATTTAAGTAAAAGTACTGTCTTAAAGACATTCAGTTCTTTATATTCATAAAGTAAATTTTGGTAACAGGGAACACTGATTGTAAATGAAAAAAGTCTTATTACATTCTTGAAAAAATAAAAGACTCAAAGTGCCTTTGTTACTCTAAAAGGAAAATCATTAGTGTCATTTTTCTATTAACAATAACTTATCAAAGCTCCAAGGAGAAACAACAGCAATCACTTACACAGTGCTTAGTATGTGCCAGGCACTATTTATACAAATGAGTGCATTTAAACCTCATAATGAGGCATAGAGGTTAAGTGATTTGCCCATGGTCACTAGCTATGAAATGGGAGAAAGGGAATTTGAACCTAGGCCATTTGGGTTCCGCACCCAAGTTCCTGACTGTTTTCTACCTCAGGGGTCAATGGACTTGCCCTGTATAGGCTCAAAGAATTTTTCAATTTTTAAAATCTAAATTTAAACATTTCCAGATTTGTGGGCTATACAGTTTCTGTTGCAACTACTCCGCCCCACTGGCGTAGGGTGAAAGTAGACATAACTACCATGTAAACAATGGGTGCGACTATGTTCCAAAAAAACTTCCTTTACAAAACCAGGCAACGGGCTGCATCTGGCCTACCAGCCAGAGTTTACCTATCCCTGAGCTGCATCATCAAACTATTAAAAAGCCTTCATATCAAGTTATTAAATAACTTTAGGCCTAAATACAGTCATAATAACCACTGTAAAGTTTTAAGGTATTATTTTAAAAACTGTATTTACAAATTGCTGATGTACTGATTTTTATTAGTTTAAAAACTACAGCAGCTAATAAACACTTGATTCATTTAAGTCTTGAAGACTATAACGGCATAGTTTCTTCACAGTATTACAATAAATGTTTTCAGTAAAAAAAATACATAAAAGTATTATTAGGTATTATATATTAAATCTCTTATTTCTAAAATTAAGTGGACTATCTTTATTAAATGGTAGAATCCCAAACTGAAAAGTGGTCATATTCTTTCAGCAAAATGAAAGCTGCACTCACATGTATCAAAAGACAAAAATTAGGGCTGCCCTGGTGGCACAGTGGTTGAGAGTCCGCCTGCCGATGCAGGGGACACGGGTTCGTGCCCCGGTCCGGGAAGATCCCACATGCCACGGAGCGGCTAGGCCCGTGAGCCATGGCCGCTGAGCCTGTGCGTCCGGAGCCTGTGCTCCGCGACGGGAGAGGCCACAACAGTACCGCAAAAAAAAAAAAAAAAAAAAGACAAAAATTAACTGCCCTCTATATCAATATATTAATGTGTTTCAATCACATATGTTTTCATGAAAGTTTAAACATAAAATCACCTTTAAGATCTAGGCCATGTGATCTGCTCCCTGCCATGTCAGAATACACCCCGTGAAGTTTACTTAACTTGTCTTAAGTGTGATAGAATTCTTTATACCTTGACAAATAACTAAAAGGAAAAAAAAAACCACATACACAATAAGATGAAGAGCCTATACATTTGTCAATCTTGACTTATTTGCTTTTCTTGAGTCAATTGGAGGTTTATAGCCACATTCTCAAAATCATTAACTACAATCTGCCCAAACAGGTAATTGACGAACAGATGCATTCTAAAACTTGTCAGTAACAAAGTGCTATTCCAGTTTACAGCAACAGTTTAATTCTATTTAGATACTAAAACTGAATACACTGAATACTGCAAACTTTATGCCCAACCACTCAGCAAAGTACTACATACCTTTTCAGATATAGGAAAAAAAAGAAAAAAAGAAAAAGCATAAGATTCTTCCTATTTTCATTTCCAAAGATACATCCCAATCTTAATGATCAATCAGTGATTTAAACGTCAACTATAAACCCAGTATTTTATTAGCTGCTATGCAGTATACTAGAGCAATAGAAGAGAGAGGACCTCAAACCCTCTGTTCCCTCAAATTGAAAAGCAGGCTTCCTGACCCCTCCAGACCACTACTGGACACAGGGAAGGCACACTAATGTTTCAGGACCCCAACCAACAGCCACCTGCTTTGTGATTACTTCCATGACACACCCTCACCAACACCACTGAGTTTGCTGCTCCTACGGGACGTTACATGTATTTACTATTTTAACACATAACACAGTGCATCATAATTATGATTGCAGATAGATGTTCTAACAATTTAAAGAGAATGATGACTTTTTTGCTCTTTACATCTTGCTATTTCCCTTCCCATAATATTTCTTGAAGAGAAACCATAAAAATATAGACAAACACAAAACACAGAAAATATACAAAATGTGTGGTTTGTGGCTTAACACAAAGTTAAGTAAAATTAGTTCTGACAGTATCCAGAATGACAAAATTTCATGGTACAAATGAGAATGGACCAAGGTTTGAGCAGGTACAGGAGACAATCCAGGCATGAACAACACCAAGAAAAGGTAGACAGGAAGTAACATGGTGTGTAGGAAATCACGAGACCAGTCTGATGGGAAGAGACATAAACAAGACTGAAACTCACTTTCTAAACCTCCATCTCCAACTGGACAATTCGCAAGACACAGGTGCACCAAAGTGGCCAATTTATTCAATCCCTTTAATATGGAGGAAGAGTTTAAAATTTTACTGGTTTAATTTGCCCCAAAAGCAACTATCAAATGTTGGCAGGACACAATGAAGGCTTACCTTTGTTAACATAGTTAAGCCTCTCTCTCTCACAACTAGCCCACTTAGCTCCACGTTCCTTAGCGCACCCGATGCACTTACACAGCGTTTAAGAGCTTTACACAATTGGAAGGTCACATCTTTATTTCTTTTCGCAGGAACACGACTTCTGTAAACTTTATTTCTGCCAGAAGCTAAAGCAAAATTATTGTAAAATAAGTGATTTAAAACACACATTTTATCATCATTAAAAAGCATTAAAAAAAGCATCTGCTCTGTGCTAAGGATTAGAAACGACTCCTGCCCTTAAAGCCTTCATTAAGGAGGGACATGTGTAAACTCAAAATTTCAATCACATGAGATAAAGAAACATAACCTTTATGCACAGAGGTTCCTTTGGAGGCAGAATGTTATATCCAAGTGATGGCTTCATGATACCCCTGAAGCAGAATCTAGAAAGATGAGGCTATGCAGAGTTGGAGTAGGAGGTGCATTAACTGCAGAGGGAACATCTGTGAAAAGACACTCAAGCCTGACTCCTGCTGGGCACTGTAAATACTGCAGGTGGGGATGACTAAAGGCCAGGGGTCCAAGTGTGAGAAGACACAGAAATGAAAGAGATGTTGGCCCAAGCAAGCCTGGGAGAAAGCATGGCTCGTATCCCACAGGTGGTGAGACCTGGGGCTACCACTGGCTGAGTAAGGGTGCCTCCGCTGATTAGAAAAAGGCTCCCCGCTGCTGAAGGACCGACTAGATAAAGGGAGTGATCACAAAAAGCTCCTCTTCCTCAGGGCAAAGAGCCCTATGAGGCTTGGCCGAACACAGTTCAGACTACACGCCTCCGTGCAGAGCACACGCTGGGCGGCTAGTATGCAGTAACTCTGTGTGGGCAAGCCATTAGCAGCATTATTTTAAGCACATCTTTTTATGTTAGAAGATCACTTAACCCAAGCAGGCGGATGAACCTAGAAGAACTGAATCCAGGGGCCGTGAACCACCCAGGAGTTTCTGCCATAGTCTGGGCCAAATGTAATATGGATGAAGAAGCAAACTTAGGAGGAGGCCAAAATTTACAAGATAGACCCACTGGATGCAAGACATAAAGAAAGTTCAGTGAAGGAACTCTGAAGAGAATGGGCTCTACAATAAATTTTTCTTACATTCAATGTAAAATATTAGGCAAAATTAAGTACAGTGGCCTTTAAGGTCCCTTCCAGCTCTAATTTCTTTTGATTTCTAACTTATTACTCTGGTTAAGTAAAGTCCCTTCAGAGGTACAGAACAGTTCTTATACCTGAATGGGATGCAAAGAATAATCTGACTTCTCTTCACCAGGGGATGAGTTGAACTATCCTTGCAGAAGAGATAACAGATGGTGTGAACCCCAGATCCTGGAAAAGGTCCAGGCACACGATGAGTATTCAGCTTTTTGAAAACAAATGAACAATCATTTCCTCTCCTACATCTTCACACCCTTACTCTGCTGGTTACTTTCTCACAGCTTATAAACATCCTCAAATATACCCACTTAAAAATCTCTCAGACCTATGATTCTTTGGATCTTCTTGTGGGTAACCTAAGTCTCTACCATGCCTTCAAACACCTGTCCTCCCAAAAAGCCCAGATCTGTACCTTGGGTCCAGACCCGTCTACCAGGCCCCTCTAAAGCACTGAAGATCAAGTAAGATCCTCTCGCCACCCCCAATACCTTCCTACTGTGCTCTGTATCTCTCAAAAAGATGCAGCTGTAAACTGTCACCCATGCTTGCTGCCCTCCCTTTTCTAACTGGTCACCAGGCCTCACCCATTCTCTCTCAGATCTGCAAAATCCAGTCCCACCTTTTATAACTTAAGTGGGACCCTCAGATTACAACTCAGCCTGCACCAAATCAACTGCCTTCCACATGGAGGTCCGAGTGAGTCTCTAAACCACAAGTCCATCTCTTCTTTGGTGTTTCCCACAGCCTTCAGGATAAACACCCAAACTTCTGACAGGACAAACAAGGCCCCCTTCTCTTGGGCCCCACTAAGTTTCCAGTATCAACTCTCATTTCTTTCCCAAACCCTGAGTTCCAGTCCTATACCTTAGTTTTGCCATATTTTCTTATATTTCTCAAACTTTGACACACACTGCTCCCTCCTGCCACCCCAGGACCTTCTACATATCCTTAGAAAGGATGGCACCTCCTCCAAGAAGCCTACCCTGAACTTTCCCTTCCAAGATTCTGTGCTCTGCAAAGGGGAAAGATCGGGGGGAGGGATCCATTAGGAGTTTGGCATTAACATATACACACGACTCTGTATCAACTAGATAATCAACAAGGACCTACTGCATAGCACAGGGAACTCTACTCCATAGCCTGTAACAAACTGTACGGGAAAAGAATCTGAAAAAGAATGGATACATGAATAACTAAACCACTTTGCTGTACACCTGAAACTAACACAATATTGTACATCAAGTAACCTCCAATATAAAATAATAATTAAATTTTAAAAAAAGATTCTGTGCTCTGGAGCACCAGAACTCACTTCTTCCAGAGCACTGACTACTGTGCTTGTGTTTACCTGCCGCCCAGTAGAAGGGGAGATTACCTAGGGCAGAAGCATCGTCTCCAGCAGCCCTCGGTTCTGACAACTCATTCAAGTGCCAGGCTACTTTACACACATAACCTGCTTAATTAATTCTAAGAACCCACAGAAAGAGTGGTTATTAATGTCATTTTACAAGTGTGGGGATTGTAGTCCAAAAGAAACCTGCCCAGGCCACAGACAGCATAAGCCATGGAATTCAAACCCTAAGCTGCCTTCACACCGGTGATCTTTGCACTATATGATACGAGTATTGAAAAAAATTTTTTTTTCCTGAACCCTGTTTGAATGGAAAGGAAATGAAGCTGGGATATATCCATTTCCTAATCGCTTTGGTGTGTACCAGGCAAAGTCATTCAACAGACCAGGTAACATCTGTGCAACAATGAACGATGCTCCAAACTGTGCTAAGTGTTCTACTTTGTAGAGTCTAGAAGCATTAACACAGTGCATCCTTGTAACCACCACAGAGACTGGGACCTGTTAAGCCCACGCTACAGATGAGAACACTGAGACCTAGAAGCCTTAAGGCACTCGGCCGGGGTCACCGAGCCGGCAGGAGTCCTAGGCCGCACGCCCCGTCTAGTGCACGCACACCCGGGCACTGGGCACTGGTTCTAGTGCCCACCCTCCACCTTGCACCATCAAAAATCCCGCTTCTCAGCGCCAACACGAGGGGCCCTGGAAGCGGAAAGTACAAACCTGTCTCGACAAGCCGTGGCTGGAAGAAGCTCTGGATACAGATCGGGGCAGCGGGTGCTCAGGAGCGGCGCCCAGGGCACCCCGCGGAGGCGGTCGGCCTTAAGTCCAGCGGGGCGTCCCGCAGGGAAGCGCGCACGGAGGGCAGAGGCACCAAGTCCTGCAGCGCGCACAGGTCCTCAGAGCGCGGAAAGAAGTCGGCCACGCTGTCCCGGCGCAGCTTCACCGAGTGATCATGGCCCGAGCACGGCCTCGGGGACGCTGGCTGCGGACACGATGGCCACACCCGCCTGGGGGCCGCGGCCCCTCGGGCGCCCACCGCCCGGCGGCTGCGGCCCCGCAGCGTGCGCAGGACCGGCGTCGCAGCCAGAAAACATAGGGCCACGGGCCCCAGCTACACCAACCCCCCCCATGCCGCGCTCCAGAGACCCCGCGTGGCCTGGTGTTGGCGCAGGCATCTAGGCCCTCCACGCCGCGGGGCTGGGGTTTACGTCAGCGGGCGGGACCGTTGGGGCGGGGCTCGAGGACGCCTGCACGCTCGCCGTGCGTCCGCACGCAGCCCTGTCTCACACGGTGACGCGGCCTGAAGAGTAGGGGCTTGAGCTCTGAGACTAAGGCAGCGCGAAACGTACGAGGTGTGGAGACTTTGGGGTTTCCAAAAAGCGTTTGCTGACTCATCCAAACAAAAGTGAGACCTGGTTGTATCAACGCATTTTAAAAGTAAACTCCCGTAAGTGTCTGTGCTCCCCCCACCCAGGAGAGAGCGTGCACTCTGTGAGGGACACACGAAAGGCTGAGTGAACGTCTGCCTGTGGTCCTTTACCTGGTGCACAGGTGTGTGAATTTATGTGGAGAGCCCTTAATTTCTGTAGTTTCTGCTAACTTGACACGGTAGTTGGCAAATGGTGATGTGTTCCATGCATTCAGGACATGATCGTGGTTACTAATAATCACTTTGTTTGGTACTGACAACTCCACAGAGAATTTACTACTGAATATCCAGTTTCCAGAAGAGAAACTGAGGCGTAGGAAGTGAAGTGACTGAGTAAGAGTAAGGACTCAGACAACTGGTGTTAGTAAATTAACCCTGCAAGGAGGCCGTTAGCCTGCGGTGGCTCTAGTGATGCGGCCGCCTATGTAAACCAACAAAAATCTAAGCCTGTCAACGCCTCAGGGTGGCGAACACTGCTGAGGACAACCAGTCACAAACCACCAACTAGGCTTTAAAGTTATAGCAAGTCAGTCATTTCCTTGCTTTGCTTCTGCCCTTTTAAAATAAACATCTCTGCAGCTCCTGTGGCTGGAGTGCTCCTCACCGCTTCCGCTTTGGTGGTGCCTGAATTGAATCTATTTTTGCTCACGTAAAGTCTTATTTTCAATATGCCTCAGTTTGTCTTTTAACATTGGTCGTAGAAGTTGGATTTGTGTCCAGTTTCTAGAACAGTGGTCGTCCTCTGGTCAGGCCTTAGGCGTTATGCATACAACGTTCCTCTTCTACCACCACCTTCTGGATGCCTCCACCCACTACCAGCTCCCGCGTATCGGATCCCCTAGATGTGGTCAGCAATGGCTTTCACATGCAGCATGCTCACATTATAATATCGCAGACACTCCTCCGTCCTCCAGCCAGCGTGTGAACTGAAACATTACCATTCCTGTTGAAGAGCCTGCTGTGACCACTTTCCCAAACACAGCCACTCCCCAGCTGACCCTGGGTAACCACTCTTCTGAACTTGGTCTCCATCACTGCATGGATGTCTTTCTATTTAGGCTACATTTTTAAGTATTCTTCAACCTCATATAGTATTCTACTATGTTTTCTCTTCTTACTTGCTTTTTTTAGTGTTATCTTTGCTAGGTTCATCCATGCTGACACGTAAAGATCTGTCTAGTTCATGTACTTTCCTCACTATGTAGGATTCCCATGTAGGGAAGTACAATAATTTATATGTGCATTTTCCTGTTGATGGACATTTAAATTGTTTCCAATTTTCAGTATGATTTCTGTTTTAAAACATTTTTATATACTTTCTAAAGGTCACTTTACATTTACTGTTATTACAAAATATTGGCTATATCCCCTGTGTTGTACAATACATCTTTGAGTCTATCGTACACCCAGTAGTTTACATCTCTCACTTCCCCACCCCGTATTGCCCCCTCCTCCCCCTCCGCACTGGCAACCATTAGTTTGTTCTCTATATCTGTGTCTCCCCTTCTTTTTGTTATATTCGGTAGATTGCTGTATTTTTTAGATTCCATATATAGGTGATATCCTACAGTGTTTGTTTTTGTTTGACTTATTTCACTTACCACAATGTCCTCCAAGTCCATCTATGTTGCCGCAAATGGCAAAATTTCTTTCTTTTTTAAGGCTGAGTAGTATGCCATTGGTTATATGTACCGCATCTTCTTTATCCATTCATCAGTTGATGACACTTAGGTTGCTTCCATATCTTGGTAATTGTAAATACTGATGCTCCGAACATTGGGGTGCATGTATCTTTTCAAATACATGTCTTTGAAAACACGTGTTTTTGTTCTTTTTGGATTTATACCCAGGAGTGGAGTTGCAAGGTCATATGGTAGTTCTATTTTTAGTTTTTGAGAACCCTCCATACTGTTGTCCACAGTGGCTGCACCAGTTTACATTCCTACCAACAGTGTACCAGGGTTCCGTTTTCTCTAAAAATTGTAAATTTTCTTCCTAGGGGTAATTGAGATGATAGTTGAATAATAACATAAGATCAGGCGAAGTCTAAAGAAATTTTAGAAAAGCTGGATAGAGTAGGAAAACTTCTGTTCGCTGGCGTCTGAATGTTAGAGAGACACCAAGACATGTGGGCCAAGTTGTGGAGAGAAGGGAAACACAGACGCAAGTTTGACACTTGGTGCAGCTTTTCTCCTTGGGGCATTTGCTGATTCAAATGTTACAGCCTAGGAGCTGAAAAGCCAAAGAGTTCAAAAGACTCTAACGACAGAAGCCAAACGGCAAGAACCGTTTTACATTGATAAACAGCATTTTAACTATGTAGAAGCAGAAAATGAAAAGAAAGAACTTTGCATTACATTTAATAAAAGTTTAGAGAGATCTTTGTGGTATATTAGTGAACTTATTTGTGGAAATTTAGCCATGTACATTGTGTTGGAGAGGCACCAAGAGTTCAAGAATTCTCACAATTTGAGTACACAGTTGCCTTAAATGTTGGCATGGTGGCATCCATTTACATAACAATGATTTGGAGGATGTTGTGTTAGTCAGCTCTTGCTGTGATAATGCTGTGGAACAAATCACACCAAAGTCAGTTACATAAACAAGAATTTATTTCTCTTGGACCTATGGGCTAGCTGCAGTGGCTCTCTTTTAGACGTCTAGATGGCTAGTTTTGCTCCGTGTTTTGGGTCAGTTTGAGGTCTGTCACACACCTCTTCGTCTGGAGCCCAACTGTGAGGCCGCAGCTCCCAGGTCCTGTCTTCTCTAAAAGTTCACTGAAACATAAGAGGTGAGCCCAACCGCACAAGCCCATTTAAGGCCTCTTCTGCTCATTTAAGGCCATCATGTCTGCTCATACTTCAGTGGCCAAAACATGTCACAGATCTAAGCTGTATTTAGAATATGTGTATTTGTTTAAAGTTGGGTGCTCTCACAGAAGAATATTGCATTTTGGACAGTGTTAGCTTGGCATTTCCATTGGCATTTGCAAACGTGATAAACGTCGTGTGCACTTTTTCACCTTTGAGAACTTTTTGAAATTGTGGGACAATTTCTATGGGAAAAGAGGAAGGTACATTTTAGAACTGAACTCTAGTTATAGCAGTGTTGGGAGAAGAATTAATGAGATAAGGTCAATACAAATGAAAGATTTGGGATTCACATATTCATAATTAACATTAGCATTCTTCAGAACATTCCTGGAGAATTGTGATGCTTGCTTTACGTGATTTTATCATAAATCATTATAATCTGACCAAGCCACTTCAGTAAAACATACATCATACAGTACATCGCATTTTAGTTTTTCCTACCACTGCACAACTTCTCATCAGGCACGAAAGGCTACATATGGTATGGTTCCATTTATGCGAGATGTCCAGCAGTGGCAGATCCATACACATGGCAAATATTATACATTAGTGGTTGCCAGGGGTTTGGAACAGAGGGAAATAGGGAATGACTCCTTAAAATGGGTGTAGGTTTCCTCTTGGGGTGATGAAAATGTTTTTCAGCTGGACAGCAGTGATAGTTGCACAACATTGTGACAGTACTAAATTCCACTGAATGGTACAGTGAATTGTAAAATGATCAAAATGGTGAATTTTGTGTTCTGTTCATTTTACTACAATAAAAAGGAGAAAGAATTAGGGAAAGACTTAGAGTTTGGGAAAGTAAGGTGAACTGGTCAAGAAAAAGACAGCTCTACTGTTCAGTTTTCTCTCAGCTCTCCCAGTGCATTAATCCTCAGCAAAAAGTAGCCTGAACTTGTAGATGATAGTCATTCAACACAGTGCAGGGAAAAGTAAATAAAATAAAAGCCAACTCTTCTTCTTTAGCACATCTGTGAAAGGTTAACTTCCTGCTCAGCCACATGGACATTCATGAAGACATTTCACTTTAGGTGTCCTCTACTTCAGTACTTTACTCACAGCTCATTCACACATGTAGGCAACAGCATTCCTTAATTCGATGGAATCTGCAGTGCTGGTTGTGATCAGTCTCATGAAAAGAAAAGGGAAGCAGGAAAAAGCCTCCACATTGACTTGGTGGTCTTGACAAAATGGATGCAGAAGACAGCTTGAGTGTCAAACTGGAAACTTATTTTCCTTTTCCTTTTCTTTTTATCTTTCCTATCAGGTCTTCTGCCCACTTCCCACCCCCTTCTTTCAAACAGGAGAGACACTAATTAGCTGCTTTTTTTTTGTTTGTGCTAAAACAACTATTGTTTTGGGTTTCTTGTTGTTCGGTGAACATTTTTGTTTTTACTGCCAAATGAGCTTCGGTGGTTGGTGTAGGGGGTCTCTTGGGAACTTAACTTTTTCCAGTTTAAGTGGGAAAGCTTTTTTGTTTGAATGGGCTTTTACTGGGTGCTTCAAGGTTTGCTCTTGGCTCTTTGATGGGGGACTGGATAGCACTGTGTTTCCTTTGAGGTTCCGATAAATAAAGGATCCTATGTCCTCCTGGGCACTCTTTGTTGATTTTGCTGTGTGTCCTCTCTAATAGCCAGATGCAGATTCCAGGAAAATGACATATAAATGAATATAAGTAATCTAATATTTTTAGAATTTGCTTTGGCCATACTCCTGGTCTTATTCTACTTGTAGCAGATGGCTTTAAAGAGCATTAGCTATGTATATATTAAATATAATATAAATATACCAATATTAAATATTATATTGATATATAAATTTAATATACTAATATTTATATTAATGTATAACAATTATGTATTATATTAATATATATTTTTGCCTAGCGTATATTATATACAAAATATATGGGTAATGAAATGTATTTATATGGTTAATATGTTCATAATATTAATATGATATATCCTGTAAAATTGATTATAGAACAATTATATCATAATATATAAATTATAAATATATATATTTATATATATTATAAATATATAATTATTATTATCTGATATAATACACTATAGTTAATATATTCTATATAACACAATACGTAATGTATTAGTATAAGACAATTATATTATGTAATATAAATATAATACATCTATAAAACTATATATATTTTAATTATACATTACACATACAAGTATGTATAGCTATTTATAATTTCATTTACATAGGAATCTGTTCATCCTAACAATTGATGTAAAAATATGCAATATTTTCAATCAAATGGGCCTTTACCTCACTACCTACTCATAACTACTTTTATAATCATGAACCCTGTCTAACTCATGCTTCCATATCTCGCAACCTGCTTTTCTACACATGCACATAGACGACACACATTTATACACGATATATATGTATACTGCCAGTTTTCAGTTCAATGTATATAACTATATAATATATATAATTATATTCCTGTGTATGTATACAAATATAAATCAAAGGTATGTGTATAGGTATGTATTTCATATGTTTATATAACTATATCATACAAATAATGTATGTGTATATAAATACATGACTATATACATACATACCCAGAAATATACTTCTTTAAATAAAAGGGACCTAAATAAAGAGTTCTCTAAGAATAAAACTAGTTATGTCTCACTGTTTCAATAAGAGTTTATAGTTTTCTACTGTATGTGCTTCTATAATTGTTAGGAACAATTCCCATTTGTTGAATGTTAAGTTGTTTTAATTTTTTGCCATTATTAATGAAGCTCTAAAGAATACGGTGGGCAAGTTTACTTGAAAAACTCTCCTGAAGGAAAACGGTTAGGTATGCTAGGTTAAATGTACACAACTTATTTTTAAGTGCGTGGTTGATTTTTTTTTTTTTTTTTTTTTTTTTTTTTTTGCGTTACATGGGCCTCTCACTGTTGCAGCCTCTCCCGTTGCGGAGCACAGGCTCCGGACGCGCAGGCTCAATGGCCATGGCTCACGGGCCAGCCGCTCCGTGGTATGTGGGATCTTCCCAGACCGGGGCACGAACCTGTGTCCCCTGCATCGGCAGGCGGACTCTCAACCACTGCGCCACCAGGGAAGCCCATGTGGTTGATTTTTGAAGTATGCAGTAGAAATTTCCAGGACCCATGAAAGAAGGGTGGTACATGTGTGAGAGTTATAGCTATATTAGGAGTGGATTGAAGATCTTGATAGCTTAGAACAGAAGCTGGAAATCCTGCTTTTATGGAGCCAAGTGGCAAATATTTTAGGCTTTGTAGACCAAAGAGCAAAATTGAGGATATTATTTAGGTACTTAGGTAACCATTTAAAATGTTACCAGTTAAAATGTGAAAATTATTCATAGCTCACAGGCCATAGAAATAGGCATCTGTCTGGATTTGTAATACAGGCCATAGTTTAATGACACAACTGACATAGAGACTTGTTTATAAATGGCCATAACCACATGAGAGGCAGGAGGTAAGACTCCATCCCTACTAGATGGGAAGATAGAACTAAACCTATCTATCCCTTGCTTCACCTTCAATGAAAGGGTGTGCCAGGAGAAAAAATATCTGCTGGCAAAGGGAGACTAAGACCAAATTCTCTTGGCCTCTGCTCTGGGTAGGAAACAGGTAGGAAATCTTGAGAATTCTGAACCCCAGATCTGTGTTCCCAGTGTTTGGGTTGCAAATTTATGTGCGGTCTTGGAAACAGAAGCTAAGAAATTAACTTAAAATGCTCCCAAATCGGTGGTATTCCAAACACAAAACTAAACCCTTTCTGGAGAGGTAGACCTTCAACACAGACCTATAGCATTCCCACAGATAAAGTTTAGCTAAACATGAGCTCATGATCTAAATTTACACAATAATGAAGAAATCAGCTAGAAGTGGAGAGAATCAGCCAAAAACAATCAATACCAGAATTATATTCCCAAGGCCATCCATCAGATGTTGGAATAATCAGGTGCAAGGCAGAAAATATACATAAAACTAGAACTGAAACAAGGAACAAGGATGTTTTAAAAGACTGGGTAGGATCTTTAAAACATTTTTCAAGTACATGTCATTGATAAAGCTAAAAACTCGAAGGTTGTGTAATACAGCAGATTAATCATGGAGAAGTGTGAATTTATGCTGTTTTTAAAAATATGGCAGGTCAGATTTTCTGCCTAATTATATAAGTAGGTTTATCTTTAAAAAATACACATTATTTTAAAGATTTTTTGGCTGTAAAATAAGTTAAGGTTATTTCAAAGGGCTTCTCTCCAAAGAAAAGTGAGAAGTAGCAAAACACAGAAAGTCGAGGGGAAAAAATGTCAATATATACATTGCAGTAGGGTGAACTAAGCCTTAGGCTAGCAACAGTGTGGACGAGCTGACCCTTAGATACTTACAACTAAGCTGGAATCTTCAAAAAGTTCCACTATTTATAACTAAAAAGATTTCTAAAATTAATAACCAAGTGTTTCAATTGACATCAGAAGAGTAAAACAATAAACCCTGAGAACATAGAAAAATAGATAATAAATATATGAGCAGAACTTAATAAAACAGAAAAAAAGTATAAAATTGAGGTGATTTAGTAAGTCAAAAGAATATTCTTTGAAAAGATTTAAAAAACACACTTTGATTAAGCAAAACAAAAACATAAGTAAATAATATACAGAAAGAATCCGGACAATGTTAGAGCAGAGAATATATGAAATGCCAGTAAATTTGAACATTTCTGTAAAGTGGACAATTTCCTAGCTCCTAAAGTTTACCAAAACTGACACAAGAGGAAATTTATAGCTGGAGTTCTTTCACCAGTAAAGGAATTATGTCAATAGTTTACAATCTTTCACCAAGAAAATACCAGACCCAGCCAGATCATTTGGGAGGTGAATTCTATGGAACTTCTATTAAACAGATAACATCAATATGAACAAAGAAAGACTTCTAGAGATAGCGAAGGAAGAATTCTCCTTTATTCATCTTATGAAGTCTATATAATCCTAATACTGAAAATAGATTAGGACTGTAAGGAAAAAGAAACTTACAGGTCAAATTTACTTGTAAATATAAAAGCAAAAATGTTAAACTATGATATTAGCTACCCAAGTTCACTAGAGTAAGAAAAAGCATGAGCAAGTTAGGTAATCCAATGAATGAAAAGGTAGTTTAATGTCAAGGATATATATCAATAGATTGAAAACACCACATTTTATTTCTTTCATCTGTCTCTTTAAAAAATGATAATTGATCTCTCTTGTACTAGGCACTGTGCTAAGTCACTTACATATTTACTCCTTTAAACCTTCTATCATCCCTGTGGGAAAGTTCTATTTTGCTTCCATTTCTTAGCTAAGACTCTAACCCCCAGGAAAGTGAAGCAACATTTGTAAGATTTTGTGGATGGTCAGTGATGGGACCAGTACAGGAACATCCAAAGTCTGTGCTTGGAAACAGTGCCCCATGTTGACACTCACATTACAGATGAAAGGAAAGGAACCATGCACTTACCATATAGATTAAGTCTCACATTACAGGTTAAAGGAAAGGAACCATGCACTTACATTATAGATTAATACCCCCATAACAGGTTAAAGGAAAAAGAAACATGTGCTTCCTCCAAAGTTGTAAAGAAAGCATATCCATTTCTTAATATATTTCCCAATTTCTTTTGCTTGTTTTCTGACCTTTGTAGTGCATTTTGCCATGAGGCAAATTTTTATTTCTTATATAATTAAATGTATCCTTTTTACTTTGTATCTGAGAAAGGTATTCCTCATGAATACTTTATTTCATGTCTCCCAGGTTTCTGATACTTCTACAGTTTCATTATTTTTTAACTTTTAACTACTTGCTGTATCTAGAATTTAGTAATGATAGCCATATTTTCCCCCTTTTCTTGAATAATTTTTGCTACTGATCCAAAATGTGAATTTTATTTTAAACTCAATTCCCTTATGCTCTTGCATCTAATTTTAAGATGCTTCCTATTCCACTGGTTGTTTTGCCTATCTAAAACAAAATGCTACCTTAGTTATAATGTAATTATAATATAATAAATGTAATTAGTAAACATAATACGACATATAATAAATAGCATATATAAAATAACAAAATATAATTTACCATATAACAGGGTCCAAGGAGAGCAATACTATACAATCACTTGAAATATCCCACAAAAGATAGTTTATAAAATTCAATATTCATTTGTAATTTAAAAGAAAGAGTAAAATAGGGATTGATGAATGCTTCCAAAATAAGGAGAAATTATATGTCTAAAAGAGAAAGATATAAATGATAAACTTTAATAACACTGGCAATAAATGCAGGACAAGATGAGGATGCCTGATATAATGTTAAAGAAAAAGTATTATGTAACATTGTTTTTGCAGCACTGATGAGTTCAGTGAAAAGAGAATCTCATAGAACAGAGTATCTCATTCTTCTTAATGTCTGTACACTTGTCCATTGCATGAACATAACAGCTTATTTAGCCAATATGTTACTGATCTGCATCTGGATTTCTAGGTTTTCATGGAATTTTATTATGCACAATTGTTTCAAACACTAGGACTTCCTCTTATGTTTATATCTTTTGAAAGAAACAATATCTCCACAGATGATTTATCTGTTCTGGCTGCTAGCTGACTTTGGGTACTTCTCAGTTCTTCCCTTTACCTTCCTTGTCAATATGAAAACGGAAGGCAAGAAGTTCTCCTGTTTAGAGGCTGTCAAGATAGATCTTGGTGATAAAGTCTTGGTGGTAAAGGCTAAAAGTATCAACCCAGAACAAACGTTTTTCCAGCTGTAAGTATGTGTGATTCCCTTGGCTTGATTCCGTAGAGGATGTAAGACAAGACTGTAGAATCTGCCGTCAAAGTGCTTCCAGTAGGATGAGCTAAGTCAAGTATGGTGGCATATGTAATTCAAGACAAAATATAATGTCTCCTTTTCTCTCCTAGCAAAACTTGGTGGAGTGAATGTAGAAGTCACTGTATGCTTTGAATTAAAGGAACACAATAAATCTTGTTTTGGAAGGTAAGTATTCTGGTCTCTTTGTGGAGATGAATTGGAAATTGTCTAGAAGAAGGAAAATGAGGTTAACCAAAGTTAAACTCATAAATAATTGAGCATTACTTAAATATCTGTGGTCTATGTTTGTCTTTGATCATAATTTCTCCCAATTTATAGACCTCTTTGATACTTGATGAATCCTTGTCAAAGATGCACTTAACAATGGTTATCACTTGTGTATTAGGTTTTGCCTGGGCCCTGAAGAAACTATCCTAAATTACCAGCTATGATTGTCACTTGATTTCCTCACAGAGAACAATCAGAACTCCTTGTCTTAAGTGGCTTGGAATGTGAAACTAGTTAGTCTCTTAGATAGTGTTAGAGGAACCTACAGAGCCCATTGGTGAAAGTTTGGAAAACATTGGGCTTCTTAAAATTGATTCTTGTAGTGCTATAGGAAAGATCACTGAACCAAAAGGATAATGGTGCTTCTGGTTCTGTTGTTAGCGTTCTCCATGGAAACATTGCTGAAGCTTCTGGACTCAATTTCCTGCCCCATGTGTGAATGTCACTGAAAATATCCAACTCCATTCTATCCCCATATAACTTCAGGAACTAAGCAAAATGAAGACTCAAAATTCATTTCAAATAATGAAATGAATATATAACGTAGAATGGAACTGGGAAAATACCTGGTTTAAATTCTGGAAAGTACCAACTATACAATTCTGGATAAGTTGCTTACTCTTGCTTAGACTAATTTAATGCCCATCTCACAGGATGTTATGATGATTAATTTAATATCTTTGTATAACACACAGTGTTATGTAATTTCTTCTTGTTTTTCTTGAGTAAATACATATCCTTAAGCAACTCACTGTAAACAATAGTTACTTACTTGCTTAAATTACTCTTATCTTCTATTATCGCCTGAACTGTGTCCTGCTCAAGTTAATATGTGGAAGTCTTAACCCCCAATACCTCGTAATCTACCTGTATTTGGAGATAAGGCCCTTAAATAGGTAACTGAGGTCAAATGAGGTCAAATGGGTGGGCTCTAATTCAATATGACTGGTGTCCTTATAAAAAGAAAATATTAGGACACAGACATGCACAGAGAGAAGACCATGTGAAGACCAAAGGAAAACATGGCATCTACAAACCAAGAAGAGATACCTCAGAAGAAATCAATCCTGTTGACACCTTATCTCAGATTTCTAGCCTCTACACCCGTGAGTGAGTAAATTTCTGTTGTTTAACCTCCTCAGTCTCTGGGACTTTGTCATGGCAGCTCTAGGAAACTAATACAACTTTTTATGGCCTCCTTGTCTCAAGTTGAAAGTTCAATATTTGGTATCATGGCTAAGAAACAAAAATATCATCTACATTCCTTGTTGTAGTCTTTCTTCCCCATTCTCATCGCTAGTAATTTCCATATTTGGGTCTGTTTTCTGTATCTTGTAAACAGAGCGTTATGCTCATTTCTTGTCTTACTGCTAATATACAGTAGATGTGCAGATACCGAATAGATTTTGGAGAAGTGCAACATATAGTTGGTACATGTGTGATATGTGTGTATTCATATAATTTATACTTTTTCTCTATTTTCTTCCTTTGGTGTGAGCTAAGATTCTCTGCTTTTGTGACTAGCGCTCCTGAATACTAATCCCTGAATTTAATTCACCAAAAATTGTGAAAAATAATAATCATATGGGGAAAGAGAGAGTGATAGAGGGAGAAGAACAAACAATCAGGCAAGGGCAGTACTGTGAATTATTAGGGTCTTATTAATAAGATTATGTTAGTCTAGAGGAAATGACCGTAAGTACCATCAGTGAGCCCAGTTGGTCTTTACTGAGTGCTAGACACATCCCTGAGTTCTGTTCTTAGTGTCCAACTGTATGATGACTACTGTCTGGAAGTATTATCTGAACAACTAAGGTCACTTAATGGAAAAGGAATATGTCTTTAGAGAAGCAACAGTAATTTTTCTATCTGATTAAAAAGCAATGTTGACTGTCTGGAAACGTCAGTCATATTTGTAAGCAGAAAAGCATTGGCTATTAAAAGTGGATGACGTAAAGAGATGAGCAGAAACTTTGGTGATAGGTATACCTGGATTTAATTCTCACTTCTACCACTTGGCAGCTGGATAGCCTTAGGCAAGTTTCATACCTCCCTGAAATTCACTTAATTCAGTCTGTAAAATGGCATAATAACTTATTATAGCATCCTTTTAGGAATTTTAAATCAGTTATTGAAATAAAAGTACACACTATATAGAGAAGTATGGATTCCTCAATAGGTGTTTGACCTTTCATTTCTCCAGTATCCCACCCCCATCAAATAAAGAAAAATACTTTTTAAAATTTACGAATATTTCATTATTCTAAAGTTAAAGCCATAAAAATAAAAATAATCAAATGGCCTACGATCATACCATTAGAAGAACAAAAGAATAGGTGTTCATGAGAGTTCCAAATTAGAATACAAGTTTTCATTAGGCACCTGTTTATGTATGCTATTCTGCTCTTTAAAATAAATAATTAAATTTGAAAGACTTATTTCCTCACTTTTAAGACTTTATTAGTTTACAAATTACATATCAACCAATGCTAAATATTATACTGACCCATGCTAATGAATTCAGTACAGAAAACAAAAAACACTGCACTCAAGCAAACTACATATATATGTGTTTGTGTATATATATATATATATATATATATATATATTACTTAAATGCATTTATATCCTAGCGTGTCTCATAAAGCATTGTGGTAACTCACCGGAATACAAACAATCAAATATAATGGCAAAAGCACTTAATATAAACAGGGCCAAGGAAACATAGACAGAAGATGAAGAAAAGATGAGGGAAATGTGAACAGGAGGAAGTGTAGTTAATCGAGTTGTATGTTTTGACCTTAAGATTCTCTGTGTGGGGACTTCCCTGGTGGCACAGTGGTTGGGAATCCGCCTGCCAGTGCAGGGGACATGGGTTCGAGCCCTGGTCCGGGAAGATCCCACATGCCGCGGAGCAAATAAGCCCGTGTGCCACAACTACTGAGCCTGTGCTCTAGGGCCCATGAGCCACAACTACTGAAGCCCGCGTGCCACAACTACTGAAGCCCCAGCGCCTAGAGCCCGTGCTCCGCAACAAGAGAAGCCACAGCAATGAGGAGCCCGCACACCACAACGAAGAGTAGCCCCCGCTCGCCCCAACCAGAGACAGCCTGTGTGCAGCAACAAAGACCCAACACGGCCAAAAATAAATAATAAATAAATTTATTTTTTTAAAAAAGATTCTCTGTGGATAAAACAACATGTAAATAATTGGTTACAAAGCCACATTATTTGAAGGTGCCAGACTGCACATTAACAGTCTGACACAAAGGGACAGCACAGGAAAACTATTCAAAGATAGAGATTTTTAAATATTTGCAGTTTGAAACCTTTTAGAGCACGTATAATGAGCTCGACACACATTTCAACACTCAACATGTTAATCACATGTTCAAAGTATGTCTCAAAGTCCTTGGAAATAGCTGTTGTCTCTGTCCCTGATATCCAAAACTGATCTGTGATGTGTAAAACTCAGGAGGTATTGATATCCACTTTTTGGCATCTGAACAGGAAACAAAGTTGTTTCGCAGTGATAATAAAGAATGAAGTAAATGCAAAAGGATACAAAAGACAAAGTACTGAGGGAATGTATTAACAGAACGAGTCAAACTAAATTCTGGTGAACTGGGGCCTATGATTGTACACACTCCATGGAAATACCCCAGCCTAAATACTGGCATCGGAGGAAGGGTACTGCGAAGCCCATCACAGTATAATCCTTTAAAATGTCCCTTTCAAGGTTGGCTCCACTCAACACTGAGTATAGGAAATCTTCCCATCAGGCAGAAACACAGGCTGCCCAATGATTGACCAAGAAATTAACACACTAATGAATAAATGATGCTAATTTATTTCTATCCCTGACAACGGGAAACAGCACACACTCTGTGTCAATGGTATGTCCTCTTTCCCACTTTTCTAAGTGGTAAATTATGTTTTTCCCTTCATTGCTTTATATCATGTGTGGCAGGCATGATGGGAAATGGCTATCAATGGTTCTGTTATTGATTTCTACCTTCATTTCACTGTGGCTAAAGAAGATACTTTGTATGATTTCAATTTCTTAAAAATGTATTGGTACTTGTATTGTGGCCTAACATATGGTCTTTCCCGGAGAGTGTTCCATGTGTACTTGAGAAAAATGTGTATTCTGCTGTTGTTGAGTGGAGTGATCTATATACGGCTGTTAGGTTTAGTTGGTTAAATGTGTTATTCAGTCCCCCTACCTCTCTACTGATTTTCTGTCTAGATGTGTTTTCCATTATTGAAAGCAAGGTATTGATCTCCAACTATTATTTTAGAACTATCTATTTCTTCCTTCAATTCTGTCAATGTTTGCTTCACATATTTGGGGGTTGTTTGGTACATATATGTTTATAGTTGTTCTATCTTCTTGATAGATTGAACTTGTTATCAACATATAGTGGCCTCCTTTTCCTCTTGTGATAGTTTTTGATTTAAAGTTTATTTTGTGTGATAGTAACATAGCCATCCCAGATCTATCTTCCTTCCTTCCTTCCTTCCTTCCTTTCTTTTTCTGTCTCTCTTTCCTTCTTTTTTGTTACTATTTGCATGGGATATTTTATTCTATGCTTTAACGTTCAAGCAACTTGTGTCTTTTGAAATCAAGTGAGTTTTTTGCGGACAGCATATACTTGGATTATGGTTGTTTTTAAAGTCCATTCTGCCAATGTTTATCTTTTTATTGGAGAGCTTAATCCACTTACTTTTTCAAAAATTACTGATGAGGAAGAACTTAATTCTGTCTATTTCCTGCTTGTTTTCTGTATGTCTTATGCATTTTTTGCCCCTCATTTACTTCATTACTGACTTCTGTGCTTAGCCGATTTTCTTGTGGTGAACTCTTGATTCCCTTTTCATTTCTTTTTGCATATAGTCTATTGATATTTTCTTTGTGGTTATCAAGAAGATGACATTTACCATTCTAAAGTTAAAACAATATAATTTCAATTGAAACCAACTTCAGTAGCACACAGAAACTCTGTTCCTCTACAGTTCCGTTCCTCCTCTTTACATTATTATTGTCACAAATTACACCTTTATACTTTGTGAGCCCAATAACATGGATTTATGATTATTTTATACATTTGTTTTTTCAATCATGTAAGAAATAAAAAGTAGAGCTACAAGCCAATAACACAATACTGGCTTTAGTATTTGCCCATGTATTTATCTTTACTGGAGATTTCTATTTCTTTCTACAGCTTCGAGATGCTGTCTAGTGTCCTTTCATTTCAACCTGAAGGTTCAATTTAGCATTTCTCATAGGGCAGTGGTAGGAAGTTGTAAAATAAATGCCCTCAGCCTTTGTTCATCTGGGAATGCATTAATTTCTCCCTAAGTTTTGAAACCAGTTTGGCCAAATATAGAATTCTTGGTGGACAATTTTTTTTCTTTCAGCACTTTAAATATGTCTGGCCTCTTGCTTCCGTGGTTTCATATAGGAAATTAGCTCTAATCTTTTTGAGGATCCCTGCTTTGTAACAAATTTCTTTTTTCTTTCTCCTTTGGGAGAAAAGATTCTTTCTGTGTCCTTTGGCTTCTGAGAGTTTGATTATACTGTTTTCTGCTGTGGGGTTCTTTGAGTTTCTCTTAGTCCTGAAATCAGCCAAAGATTTATAGCAACCAAACACATACTGAACCAGGGAAGAGGCAATTTGAAAATGGCAGGAAAGCTTTGTGGCATTTTTACTTGCCCTTGCCCCATCCACTGTTAGTGTAGTGATGGTGCTAAAGTGGTGGAGTCTTAATGCAGTGATAGTCTTAAAGTAGCAGCAGACCATTCCTAGTATGGGACCCTCAATCCTGCTTCAGGAGGGAGCAGAAGAGACCGTACTCTCAGATTATTATGTGTATCTGTTCTAACCTATCTGTTCTGGGAGCTACCTGAAGGTCTGACACACGGTGCTTATCTCTGTCCTAGCTAACTTGGAACACAGTCTGGAAAAGCAGTGGTCAATGCTCAAAAAAAGTGCAAGGTGAACTAACAAAGCACAGATGCCTGGGGCAGAAGACTGTGCATTGAAATAAAATAGACCACATAAGATGCAGGAGCCAAAGTTGGGGGAGATTCTTTGGGAAATTAGAGCCTACAAAAAGTACACGTGTCCAGAGAAATTAGGAAAGCCACATGCATGTTCTGAAAACACCAGAGGAGTCTCTAAGCTTTTACCATGGGCTGAGCCCTGAACTCAATGCAGGTCAGCTAAATGATGAAGGAGTGATCCAGCAATCTGCACAATGGGCAGAGGTGTGTGGTTTTGAGTGTGCATGTGGATGTGCTTGTGTGTATTTATTTTTGTTTGTTTTAGGTGCAGGAATTCAAGGAAATCTCTGTCAAAACATTAGCTAAACATGAACTAAAGTAACAGAGATTTCAGTGCATACATACGATAAGGAAAACAGTCATTGCAAAAATAGTTTGGAAAGGTCCCTAAACAAACAGACTACTACAGACTCCAACAATCAAAAGCCCAGGAAACCCTGGGAAAGTGGGAGAATCTGATTTCCATAGATACCACATTATAATATTTGAAAGACAAATTTTCAACCAAAAAAATCACAAGGTATAGAAAGACATGGAAAAGTATGGTCCATTTAAGAAAACAAATTAATTGATGAAACCATCCCTAAGGAAGCCCAGACATTTCTCCACTGCATATTCTTGCCTCCTTTGTCATAGATTCATTGACCATAAGTGCATGGGTTTCTTTCTGGACTCTCTATTCTGTTCCAGTGATGGATGTTTTTGTGCCAGTACCATACTGTTTTGGTTACTGTAGGTTTGTAGCACAGTTTGAATCCAGGGAGCATGATTCCTCCAGTTGTGTTCTTCTTTCTCAAGACTGTTTTAACTATTCAGGATCTTTTGTGTTTCCATACAAACTTTAAAATTATTTGTTCTAGGTCTGTGGAAAATGCCCTTGATATGTTGATACAGACTGCATTGAATCCGTCGATTTCCTTGGGTATGATGGTCACTATAACAATATTAATTCTTCCAATCCGTGACCATGGTATATCTTTCCAGCTGTTTGTGTCATCTTTAATTTCTTGTATCAGTGTCATATAGTTCCCTGGGTGCAGGTCTTTTACCTCCTTAGGCAGATTTATTCTTCTGTATTTTATTCTTTTTTACGCGATTGTAAATGGGATTGTTTCCTTAATTTCTCTTTCTGATAGTTCACTGTTAGTGTATAGAAATACAGTAGATTTCTATATATAAATTTTGTATCCTGCAAATTTACCAAGTTCATTTTTGAGCTCTAATAATTTTTTGATGGTGTCTTTCAGATTTTCTATGTATCATGCCATCTGCAAACAGTGACAGTTTTACTTTTACCTTTCCATTTTGGAGTCCTTTTATTTATTGACTTTTCTTGTCTGATTGCTGTGGCTAGGACTTCCAAAAGTACCTTCAATAAAAGTGGTGAGGGCTTCCCTGGTGGTGCAGTGGTTGAGAGTCCACCTGCCGATGCAGAGGACACGGGTTCGTGCCCCGGTGCGGGAGGATCCCACATACCACGGAGCGACTGGGCCCATGAGCCATGGCCGCTTAGCCTGTGAGTCCGGAGCCTGTGCTCCGCAACGGGAGAGGCCACAGCAGTGAGAGGCCCACGTACCACAAAAAAAAAAAAAAAAAAAAAGTGGTGAGAGTGGGCATCCTTGTCTTGTTCGTGATCTTAGGGGAAATGCTTTCAGCTTTTCACCGTTGAGTATGTTAGCTATGAGCTTGTCATATATGGCCTTTATTATGTTGAGGTATGTTCCCTCTATGCCCACTTTCTGGAGAGTTTTTACCATGAATGGATATTGAATTTTTTTCAAAAGCTTTTTCTTCATCTATTGAGATGATCATATGGTTTTTAGTCTTCAGTTTGTTACTGTGATGATAAGAGACCTAAGAGAGCTACAGAGGCTAAGTGACCTTTCCTTCCCTGAATGGGTAGATATCCTTGTTCTGCCTTCTAATTGAGTTAGTATCTGAGTAAAGAACTGCCAGGTGTCATTTAGTTCACAATACACTGCTGTGGCAATATAGAAATGAATTTGCCTAAATCATTTGGCTTTTCTAAATTATAGTAAATGAATATACTGAATGAATACTTCAACTTAAGGAAATGTTCTTAAAAATATATTAATGGAGGCACTTCAGCGGAGAATTGAAAACAGAACAAATAATTCAGGTAAAATTAAAGTACACTCAGTTGTATCCCGTTTCCTCTTGTAAATCTCTCTTTTTCATTTGAGTGGACAGTCACTGGAGAATATCTGACTTGGGGCTAAGGAAATCTAAGCCTTCTTGGCCACACTGTATTCTCTTATGTCGTTTAATAAAGACACCAGTTGGGTTGCTGAAAAAATAGTGGGAAAAATCAATCCCTCACATCCAAAGTGCAGCTCTTGAAAATATGTGGATTGTTGTAGTCATTTTGCTCTTCTGGCCTCAGAAGTTCTAATCTTAACCTTAGCCCCTCATGCAGAGAGACTTTTTAAACCAATTCACACATTACTCATTATGTGACTGTTGAATAAGAGAAACCCAGCTCTTTTCCTGTGCTTTCAAGCAGTTATCTTCTTCAAAACTTTGTTTGGATTGTTATACCTTAATCTTGTCTGGCAAGGGACTTATGGGAAGGTTCTTATTGTTTGAAAGTTTGGTGCCAGTATCTGCAAAGAAAGAAGAAAGTAAAGAAGGAAAGGTGTGTTTATCAAACATCCCAATAGTGAAGGTGTGTGAAAGCAACTTTTGAAAAAGTGAATCTGTCAGAGTTTAGCCGTATTATTACATTTTATTTTATTCATTGATCATAAATAATTATCAGTGAATCCTTTCTAGATTTTCTAGTTTCCCAAAGTTCCCTGTATTCACACTCTAAGGTGAAAAATGGTATTTTAAGTCACTGCTCTCCACCTTATATTATTTATAATCACTCCTCATGACCTCTTCCTTCAAAGAAACGTGATCCTGAGAAGTGTCCTTTGTTTGTCTTTGTGGAATAAGTGATGGGGATGCATCCTGGAGACCTGTGAGATGTTTAAATTGTGGCCTAATGAAACTAGGATGGAGAGTTCTGGAAAGATCTGGAAAGATGGCTGGTAGAGTGTGGCCAGATGTGGGAGAAGAGACACGTACAGAGAGAGGGAGAGGAAATTTTCAGAGGGAGACAATTAAACAAAGAATTCAATAAGTTTTGTTGTGTGGTGTGGGATGCAAGCCTTTCTCTCCCCCTTTCCTTCACAATCTCTTTGTTAAAGACTGTGTTTTTCATTAGTTTTACTAAGATAGGATTTGCCGTTTTCTTTGGATACTGAGAATGGACCCATGGAAACAGTTACATTTGGGTTATCTCTGACTGTCTTTAATGAAGAACATAAATATTGGCCACACTATCTATGCACATGCTATCACTATGCCTTTTTTGTTCTCTGTTCATATATCTAAGTCCTCTTCTTTGAGGTCAATCTCAAATCTCATCTGAAATGTACATTTATTGATAGATTCAACCCATAATGAACTGTCCCTTCTTTGTGCTCCTTAGGCTCTGATTATTTATAAAAACTCATTTTTGAACTTAGACACTGTCCAATATGATATATTAGTTATTTCATCAGCATATGTTATATCCTCAACACAGTTATAAGCTTTTGTGGGGCTGGGATCATACATTCTGTAATTTTTCTCAGTACTTACACTTACTTTGATAGAAAGTGCATTCATTCATCTAAACATCATTTATTGAGTGTTAATTAAATGTCTCAACTCAGTCAATATTGTTTGAATGAATGCATGCATGAATGAGGGAGTATGCAATAGGTAGCCTAAGTACCGCCCGATGTGAAAAAACCGAAAACATAAACACAAAAGCAAGCCGAAAAGTGGACCAGGACTTTCTGTAAAATATCCTGCTTTTGTTGGATGAGGCCATGAAAATCAAAATGCTCCTGAAAGGTCTTAAGAGCTGACCAAGAATAGTAAACAATTGAAATTCTCTCAGGCTTATTCAACCCTATCACTGGACACATTTATACCTCTCAGGAATGTTATTAAAAGAAGAGATTAATAAAGCTTTTATAGATGAGTTGATAAATCTCTAAATATTTAAATCTTCATTTCCTCCTAGGTTTCTCTAGTTTGGGTTTCCAAAAGATTTCAAGAAACCACAGGATAATTAAAAAATTAGACATTATCTTTCTTACCTTCATGTTTTTTGATGGTAAACACATTGTATTTTCTCCATAGTGCTGCCCAATTTCCACCAGTACAGTTCTTAAGTGAATTTTGCTCTGGATGGTGGGATATATAAGATGTAAATGAATTGTTTGTATATGTTTTAGAATTCTTCAAAAGGGCCTGGCCATGGCAATGCATTGAATCTTACTTAAATAAGTAAAGTAACTTCCTCAGAATTATTATTTTATTCTGGTTAGGATACTCTCTGCCCTGGTTTGTTAAAATTTCCCTCTAGTGTGTTTTTAATTTTGTTTCTGATAGGGTCCTAGGATTTATTGCCACACCCATCCTGCATCTGGTTTTCTTTGAATTACTCTCCTTGCAGTTTCTGATTCATACAGGGCCTTACAGGTTAGTGACAACCTGGCCATCACAACTCTGGGAAGGACAGGCCTACTTTTCAGAAGTGTTGATGTTTTCTGTACCTGAAGGTTTTCAAGAGATATCAATCTTCCTCACCACCTCCCTTGGCCCTCTTAATGGACTAAGCAGTTCCTCATGAAAGTTCTGTAGGATATCTGTACTAACTTCTCCATATTGTTCCATCCTGAGTCTAAATTCCTGGCCTCAAGGTAATGTTAGATTTCTAGCTCCAGGCCCTATTTACGTAAGGCCTATACTAAGGAACGGAACCCATACACATCAGTCTGCTCTTATTTCTCTGGATTTAATTTCTGTGTTACTTTCTGAAACATGCAGGTGTTCCTTTCTTTCTTTTAATCTCAGCTATGTGCTTTTAACATTTTCAAAACTGACCCAGAATTTACATGTGTCTCCAGTAAGAGTACATTAAATTGAGCTTAGTCTGGTCTTCTACTGGCATATTTGAGATCCAAATAATTTGCTACTTAACTGGATTCAGTTACCTGTATATTTCAGGCACCTAAAACTCACCATGTTCCAAATTTCCCCCTTTATTGTTAGTAATTTTCTTGGGAATCTGGATAACATTAGATGGAATAAAGTTAGTGAGTGGCCCAGGATTTCCTGAAATTTTGTTTGTCAGAGTGGCCAGGGAAAGTTAAGCAAAGAAGAAAACCAAATGAAAAACAGAATCACATTATTATGGCTGAGACAAGATTCCATGCAGAACTCTCTGTAGAGCTGGGTTGGGTCATAACTTATGCCAGAGCTCTAGGTGGGGCTGACACCATCTCATGCCAAGCTCTCAGTTCTGGGCTAACGTCATCTCTGGTCCACTCTATGGAGTGGAAACTTTGGAGGAATGGCCAATGTGTTCCGCGGTGTAGGAAGAGGGAAATTGTGAACGTTACTTTCTAAATTGTGGAGGAACTAACCACTGTAAATGTGCCTTGAACTATGGTGTTTAATTTGACCAGTCAGATCAATGACTTTCCCCTTGAATGAAATGCTGCTACGTATATGAGCAGAAAAACAAAACTGCTATAAGGAATAGATAGCTAGTGGGAAGCAGCCGCATAGCACAGGAAGATCAGCTCTGTGCTTTGTGACCACCTAGAGGGGTGAGATAGGGAGGGTGGGAGGGAGGGAGATGCAAGAGGGAAGAGATATGGGGACATATGTATATGTATAACTGATTTACTTTGTTATAAAGCGGAAACTAACACACCATTGTAAAGCAATTA